>NC_064632.1:35808313-38308313 GCF_023864275.1 Schistocerca cancellata | reverse complement strand
AAAATTCTTCATTATCACAGTTCCTTATCGAATAATTTGTAGGTCCCAGGCCTTCTTTCAATACATCCTTTTTGCTCCGTGTACCAGAAATTCCAGCTTGAGGTGCAGTAGCCCATATTTCATTCCTGTTACGAGAAAACAATAAGTTATACGTAGCAGGTTTTGCACCAAATTTTTCTTTATCTACATTGTACATGGGTTCTTGATGATCACCATCTTCGTTAGTTTTGAGTTTTCAGCAACATCTACTTCGTTATCATCATCACTAAAAGATTCACATTCATTAAGTGGGTTTTCAGAATCAGAAGACTGCTCCAACAATTCCCTTACCCCCTCATCAGATAGTTCTCTTTTCTGAGACATTTTCAGTTCATAGAACAGGTAACGGTCATGGATACTACGCCAAAATTAACATGCAATTATCACAACCATAACTGCTGAACACTGAAAGAATAAGAGCTCGAGTCAACAATGGAAAATGGCGTAACAGACACTGGGCAGACAGAAATCTGGTTATTGAAAAATAGCTTCTAACCGCACGACCCTGCGAGGCCCGTACAGGAGAAAACGTGCACCAACACTAACACAAAGTAATAGGTAATTTTTATATTTTTTTTCTGAAACTGCGACTAACTTGAAAAATTATCAAAAGTCATAAAATAGCATTAAAATAAAATGTATAGTTATTAACAGAGATGATATCTGTTCTCTGAAGCCCGATGGTAGGTAAAGTTTTAAGTGAACTACGACATTAATAGATTCATAAAGGAATAGACGAGAAAAGAAGCTAGTAGTAAACTCTTACCAGAAGAACGGACAGGTTACTGGTACACTGGGTACATTTGCTTCAATTTGGGGAATGGTTAATTTGGCGCCGAAGGTGTAGTAGAGAGGAAGTACTTTAGGGACAAAGACTACATTGTGGAAAACAGATTACAGACGATATTTAGTGAAATAGTATAGAACAGATTAGAATATCATCGCAATGTTGTAACGGAAAGAGGATGACAACAAACACGACAATAGAATTATTGCTAACAAAATGGAGAAATTAGTTTAGTGGGAAGGATCTTCCTTGCGTATTACTATTTTTACAAACAACGGACAACAGCGGCATTTGGAGTTTTTACTTGAAGCATGGGTGCTTAGCAGCAACCTCTTCAAAGATAAACCGAACGTCCATCTCTCTCTCTGTTAAGAAAACCTGACGCCTGAATGTAGTCAAAAGTAATCGATTGCATTAATGTACATACACTCCTGGAAATTTAAATAAGAACACCGTGAATTCATTGTCCCAGGAAGGGCAAACTTTATTGACACATTCCTGGGGTCAGATACATCACATGATCACACTGACAGAACCACAGGCACATAGAAACAGGCAACAGAGCATGCACAATGTCGGCACTAGTACAGTGTATATCCACCTTTCGCAGCAATGCAGGCTGCTATTCTCCCATGGAGACGATCGTAGAAATGCTGGATGTAGTCCTGTGGAACGGCTTGCCATGACATTTCCACCTGGCGCCTCAGTTGGACCAGCGTTCGTGCTGGACGTGCAGACCGCGTGAGACGACGCTTCATCCAGTCCCAAACATGCTCAGTGGGGGACAGATCCGGAGATCTTGCTGGCCAGGGTAGTTGACTTACACCTTCTAGAGCACGTTGGGTGGCACGGGATACATGCGGACGTGCATTGTCCTGTTGGAACAGCAAGTTCCCTTGCCGGTCTAGGAATGGTAGAACGATGGGTTCGATGACGGTTTGGATGTACCGTGCACTATTCAGTGTCCCCTCGACGATCACCAGTGGTGTACGGCCAGTGTAGGAGATCGCTCCCCACACCATGATGCCGGTGTTGGCCCTGTGTGCCTCGGTCGTATGCAGTCCTGATTGTGGCGCTCACCTGCATGGCGCCAAACACGCATACGACCATCATTGGCACCAAGGCAGAAGCGACTCTCATCGCTGAAGACGACACGTCTCCATTCGTCCCTCCATTCACGCCTGTCGCGACACCACTGGAGGCGGGCTGCACGATGTTGGGGCGTGAGCGGAAGACGGCCTAACGGTGTGCGGGACCGTAGCCCAGCTTCATGGAGACGGTTGCGAATGGTCCTCGCCGATACACCAGGAGCAAGAGTGTCCCTAATTTGCTGGGAAGTGGCGGTGCGGTCCCCTACGGCACTGCGTAGGATCCTACGGTCTTGGCGTGCATCCGTGCGTCGCTGCGGTCCGGTCCCAGGTCGACGGGCACGTGCAACTTCCGCCGACCACTGGCGAGAACATCGATGTACTGTGGAGACCTCACGCCCCACGTGTTGAGCAATTCGGCGGTACGTCCACCCGGCCTCCCGCATGCCCATTATACGCCCTCGCTCAAAGTCCGTCAACTGCACATACGGTTGACGTCCACGCTGTCGCGGCATGCTACCAGTGTTAAAGACTGCGATGGAGCTCCGTATGCCACGGCAAACTGGCTGACACTGACGGCGGCGGTGCACAAATGCTGCGCAGCTAGCGCCATTCGACGGCCAACACCGCGGTTCCTGGTGTGTCCGCTGTGCCGTGCGTGTGATCATTGTACAGCCCTCTCGCAGTGTCCGGAGCAAGTATGGTGGGTCTGACACACCGGTGTCAATGTGTTCTTTTTTCCATTTCCAAGAGTGTAGATGTATGAGTGGCGTTCTATAAATAATGCAACACATATTTTCTGAAAGCAGGTCGGTTTTATTCATGATTCCAATACACCACATTATTCCTCACCTTTCTGGCTACAGAACCCTACTTTTAAACATAATCGCTACGTTACTGGGAGAGACTATATTCCCGCATGTTACCACTCTGCTGTCGACGTCAAAACCAACGTCTTGCTGCGTCCATAACCTCTCCATCATCCACGCACTGCTTCCCGTGGAGTGCATCCTTCACTGGGCCAAACAGGATGGGCGAGGAACAACTTTTCATTGTAGTTTTCTGAGCTGCTCTCGGTTTCGTAAACTTCTGTGAGGCCTTGCGTTGTCTTGGCGAAGGACAAGTTGGTTTGCATTTTTCTGAAGACGAAAACACCTGAATCGGTTCTTTATTATCCTGTGGGCGGCTGGTCCTGGCGGAGGTTAGAGTCCTCCCTCGGGCATGGGTGTGCATGTTTGTCCTTAGGATAATTTAGGTTAAGTAGTGTGTAAGCTTAGGGACTGATAACCTTAGCAGTTAAGTCCCATAAGATTTCACACACATTTGAACTTTTTTTTTATCCTGAGGGTAGCACAATATACTTCAGAGTCGATCGTTACACTATGTGTAGGACATCAAATAAAGTAACTCCGACAATGTCCCAGAAGATGGTCACCATGACCTTATCTACTGAGAGAACGGCATTGAACTACTTCTTCGGAGGGGAGGGGAAGTGTCGCCACTTCATGAATTGTCGTTTTGTTTCCGGTTCGAAGCGATGAATACATGATTCTTCGCCCTTGACGATGTTCGATAAAAAATTGTCACGATCAGCTTTGTAAAGCGCAAGAAATTCCGCGTGGATGGTCCTTCGCTGCTATTAATGGCCTAATGTTAGCAGCGGGCACACGCCTTTCAGAACCCTAACTGCTGGGCGAGTATGTCAGCGCTACCAACAGAGACGTCCAGCTGAGCAGCGAGGTGTTTGTTTGTGATCCTTCGATCACCTCAGATGAGAGAATCCGCCCGTTCGAATATTGCGGGAGCCATACATATATGCCAGGCCGGCCGGCACGCTGGAGATCGGACACATTGGCGCGATCTTGTTTCTATGATGACAGGCACCTCGCCCAACGACTCATCGTGCTTTTGTTCAGTATCACGTCTCCGTAGATATTCTGCAAGCACCTGTGAATATCCGTGATGCTCTGGTTTTGCACCAAAAGATTGGTTGGTTGGTTTGTGGGATTAAAGGGACCAGACTGCTACGTTCATCGGTCCCTTTTTCCAAATACTAAAAACACCCACAGAGAATAAAAACGAGTAACAGAATAGATCACAGACGACACAGAACAAGAGAAACTTAGACAAAGACAAGACAAAACGATCTAAAAGCACACAGAGTGTGACGGTGGTTGGCCGACCATAGAAATAAAAAAGGAAAAGCCAACCACTTAGAAACACATTACAACAATCAGACTAAAATCGTAGGCCATAGGCCAGAATCAACACAAAAGGACATAACAAACGCTCAGATTAAACGATAAAAACCCCTGCCCGAATAAAACGTAAAACTAAGCTGCACCAAAAGAAACCCCATGAAATCTCTCTGCTTGAAGCGCACTTCCGTCACAGACAACATTTTGGTGGTCACCGCCACCAATCGGTACTCCATGAAACTATAGGGGCTGAAGGGAGAATATTCCACGATGTCCCTCAAAAAATTCCGCACTTTTTCAACTGAAATTGGCCGACAAAAGAAATGTGTTGCGTTCATTATTGAAACCCCCTTGTATGATTATTATTAGTTACAGATATATTACAGAGATGTTACGCAGAGATACGTATAGTCTGTGTTTTTAATCATCAGTTTTCAGGATGGTTTGATGTAGTCCGTCACGAATTCACTGCTGTGCCAACCTTTTCATCTCAGAGTACCAATCGCAACCGACGTCTCAATTATTTTCCGGTTATTCCAATCTGTCTTCTGCAGTTTTTACCCTCTACAGTTCCCTCTAGCACCGTGGAAGTTATTCCCCGATGTATTAACAGATGTCATATCATCCGGTCTCTTCTTCTGGTCAGTGTTTTCCACACATTCCTTTCCTCGCCGATTCTCCGGGAACCTCCTAATTTAATACCTTATAAGACCTCCTAATTTTTTGCATCTTCTGTAGCATCTCAGATGCTTCTCTTCTCTTCTGTTCCGATTTTCCTATGGTCCATGTTTCACTAATGTAAAATGGTGTGCTCCAAACTTAGATTTTCAGAAATTTCGTCCTGAAATTAAGACCTACGTTTTATACTAGTAGATTTCTCATGGCCATGAATGCCATTTTTGCATGTGGTGGTATGCTTTTTAGGTCATCCTTCCCCCGTCGATCATCGCTTATTTTGTGGCCTAGGTAGCAGAATTCCTCAACTGCATCTACTTTCTGATCACCAATCCTGATGTTAAGTTATCGCTCTTATCACTTCTGCTATTTCTCATTACGTTGGTCTTTCTTCGATTTACTTTCAGTCAATATTCTCCACTCATTAGACCGTTCATCTCGTTCAACAGATCCTGTAAATCTTCTTCACTTTCACTGAAAATAGCTATGTCATCAACGAATCGCATCACTGATATACTTTCACCCAGGACCTTTCTTTTATTTCCGTTTTTGCTTCTGCGGTGTAGAGATTGAACAAACAATACGGGCGAAAAGTTACATTCCTGTCTTCCACAATTTTTAATCCGAACACTTCTTTCTTGGTCTTCCAGACTTGCTGTTCGCACTTGGTTCTCATACATATGACATATTACCCATCTTTCCCAGTAGCTTACCCCCATTTTTGTCAGAATTTCGTACGTATTGCATCATTTTACATTGTCGAACGCATCTTCCAGGCTAACAAATCCTTGAACAGGTTTTGAATTTTCTTCAATCTTCCATTATCAACCGCAACGTCCGAAATGCCTCTTTGGTGCCTTTACCATTCCTAAAGAGAAACTGACCGTCATCTAACAGTGTTCTTTTCCATTCTTCTGTATACTGTTCTTGTCAGAAAGAATTGTTAAGCTGATAGTGAGATAATTTTCACGGTTGTCAGGTCTTGCTATCTTCGGAGTTGTGTGGATGTTGTTCCTCCGAAAGTCTGGAGGCACATAGCCAGTCTCATACATTCCACACATCAAAGCGCATATTCATCTTATTGCCACTTGCGCCAATGACTTCAGAAAGTCCAATGGAATGTTATCTATATCTTCTGCCTTATTCGATCTTAAGTCTTACAGAGGTCTTTTAAATTCTGATTCTAATACTAAAGCCCCCCCCCCCCCCCCTCTTCCTTGCCGACTCGTGTATCTTCTTCGATCACGTCATTGCCTCCATAGACCTATCCAGTGCACTTTTTCCACCTATCTGCTCTCTCTTGTGCATTTAACAGTAAAATTCCCATTGCTCTCTTAATGTTACCGCCCTCCGAGAGTTTTCTGACTTTCCTGTATGCCGAGTCAGTCCCTTTGACCATAATATCTCTTTCGATTTCGTCACAAATTTCATGCAGCCAGTTCGTCTTATCTTCCATGCACTTACTATTTATTTCATTCCTAAGTGTATTTCTGTATTCTTGAATTTCCCTGAAAAATTTTGTTCTTCCTTCTTGGGTCGATCAACCGATGCATTGCGTGTGACACCCATAGTTTCTTACTCGTAATTTTCCTTTTTTTTTCAAATTTGTGAGATGTGCATTCCTCTTCAACTGAACTTCCTACTGAGCTATTCAATATTGCAGAATGCATAGCCTAAGAACACTTCCTGCATATCTCTTCATTCCTTAATCTCTGTATCCCAGTTCATTGCGCATTGATTCGTTCTGACTAGTCTCTTGAACTTCAGCCTACTCTTGATCATTACTAAATTGTGATATGAGACTATATTTGCTCCTGTGTGCGCCTTGCAACCCAATATCTGATTTCGGAAAGTCTGCCTGACGGTAATATAATCCCACTGGAACCTTCTAGTATCTCCTGGGCTTTTCGAAGAATAGCTCCTTCACTTGTGATTCTTGGATAGTGTATTCGCTGTTGCCAGCTGAAAATAATGACAGAACTCAATTAGTATTTTTTTTCTCTCATTTCTACTACCAATCCCATATTCTCCCGTAAAAATTTCTTTTGCTCTTTCCCCTACAATCGTATTCCAGTCCCCCACGGTTATTAGATTTTCATCTCCCTTTACATACTGAATTACCCGTTCAATATCCTCATACACATTCTCTATCGTACCGTCTTCTGCTTGTTAGGTGTATACCTGAACTGTTGCTGTCGGTGGTTTGCTGTTGGTTCTGATGAGAACGACCCTGTCACTGAAATGTTCCCAGAAATGCACTCTCTGCCCCACCTTCTTATTCATAACGAACCTTACCCAAATTATACCATTTCCTGCTGCAGTTGATATCACCGTATACTCGTCTGGCATAAATCCTTTTCTTCTTTCCATTTCATCTCACTGATGGCGACTATATACGTATATACAGGGTGTTACAAAAAGGTATGGCCAGAAATTTTCAATATGCCCTCCGTTAGCGAGAATACATGCATCCAGCCTCCATCGCATGGAATCCCTGATGCGCTGATGCACCCCTGGAGAATGGCGTATTGTATCACAGCCGTCCACAATACGAGCACGAAGAGTCTCTACATTTGGTACCGGGGTTGCGTAGACAAGAGCTTTCAAATGCCCCCATAAATGAAAGTCAAGAGGGTTGAGGTCAGGAGAGCGTGGAGGCCATGGAATTGGTCCGCCTCTACCAATCCATCGGTCACCGAATCTGTTGTTGAGAAGCATACGAACACTTCGAGTGAAATGTGCAGGAGCTCCATCGTGCATGAACCACATGTTGTGTCGTACTTGTAAAGGCACATGTTCCAGCAGCACAGGTAGAGTATCCCGTATGAAATCATGATAACGTGCTCCATTGAGTGTAGGTGTAAGAACATACTGACGAAACTAAAATGAGCTCTAACATGGAAAGTAAGCGTTTCCGGACACATGTCCACATAACATCTTTTCTTTATTTGTGTGTGAGGAATGTTTCCTGAAAGTTTGGCCGTACCTTTTCGTAACACCCTGTATATATACCTTGAGCCTTAATACTTCACTTTTCAGATTCTCTATCTTTCTTACCACGTCCCAATTTCTGACAATGCACACCCCTACTCGTACAGCGTTATCCTTTCGTTATTTATACAATATCTTTCTCATGGGCACCTTACCTTTGGCAGTCACTCCGAATTAGGAACTAGGCCGGAATCTTTTGCCAGTGGACAGATCGTTATGATACTTTTTCAGTTACTGGCCACATGGCCTGTGGATAAACATTATGTGTCTTTAATGAAGTGGATTCCACTGCCTCCTGCACGCTGATGTCGTTGATCATTTCTGATTCTTCTGCTTTCTTGTGCGGAGTTTCCCACTGCAAGCTCAAGAGAGTGCCCTGATATTCTTTTCCCTTCTCCGCCTCTTTGACAGTGCTGTTGACAAAAGGAGAGTGACTTCCTATGCCGGAAATTTTCGGCCATCATTACTGATCATTTTTATTCAAAATTTAAGCAGTGCCTAGGGTCGAACCTAGGACGTTTTGAAGTTATATTTCATGTATTACCAAATGAACCCGTGGACTGGTTGCTAATTCAAAGATACTAAATTAGGTATTTTACAGGACTGCACGAACACTATTTATTGCTACCATATAATCTCCGGATACATCTTAGAGCAATATAATCCGACTCTATCCTCGATTAGTTTGTCTTTGCAGAGTTCTATGTCAAAGTGCCGTGGTCGCCTAGTAAGGATTTAGAGCTGTTTACGTGTAAGTAGGCTGTTTATGTTTTCTTTATGTAAGTAGGCTGTTTATGTTTTCTTATTGGCAACGTTACGTAGCGCTCTATATGAAAATCACTGGCTGTGCTGTGTGCAGTCTGTGGCTAGTTTGCATTGTTGTCTGCCATTGTAGTGTTGGGCAGCGGCAGCTGGATGTGAACAGCGCATAGCGTTGCGCAGTTGGAGGTGAGCCGCCAGTAGTGGTGGATGTGGGGAGAGAGATGGCGGAGTTTTGAAATTTGTAAGACTGGATGTCAATTATGAATATTAAGGTAGATACATTGTTTGTTCTCTATTAAAATCTTTCATTTGCTAACTATGCCTACCAGTAGTTAGTGCCTTCCGTAGTTTGAATCTTTTATTTAGCTGGCAGTAGTGGCGCTCGCTGTATTGCAGTAGTTCGAATAACGAAGATTTTTGGTGAGGTAAGTGATTTGTGAAACGTATAGGTTAATCTTAGTCAGGGCCATTCCTTTGTAGGGATTTATGAAAGTCAGATTGCGTTGCGCTAGAAAAATATTGTGTGTCAGTTTAAGCACAGTCGTGTATAAATTGTTCTAAGGGGACGTTTCATACGTTCTGACGTTCCTAAACAGTAGTAACGTGTTGGACGGGAGCGGCTACGAAAATTGTTCTCCGACTGCGGCCGGCAGTTCCATCTCTGTTCATCACCTCAGGGAGACCAAGTCTGCGGAGAATCCGCACGCGAGAAACGCGGACGATTCCCCGAGCGACCTTTTTGTGCCGAGCGCGGTGCGGCTTGAAGGCCCTGGATGCAGCCTTTGCAGCGGCGGTTTCCCTCCACGGCTGCAGCCGCCATCTTGCCAAAGGTCAGAGGTCATCGGCGGGCCGACGCTGCCTGGGACGCCTCCACTGCCGCCTTGCGCCGTTTAGCGCAAGGAGCAGTCTATGTTCTCGCTTAAATTTTCCGCTTTCACGTGGGTCTGCTGCACTACAGGTCAGGTGCAGATGTTAACTTCGCGCGTACCATTAACAGACCTGTAGCTCTCCGTGAATATACTTTCACGTTGAGAACGGACACTGCATCAGTAAGATACTGAGCTATGATTTTGCATTTGTCATCAAAGTATATACTTTGGACAATTCCATGTTGATTAGAAGATCACTTATCACTATTACTTGGTGGTATTGATTTTATGGGCATTATGGCGTGGTCTTGTACATTCATCAGTGCACATGCCTTAAGGGGGGCTAGGACGTCAAACACCAGGAGGGATTCAGGATTCACACTCATTGCAGTGGAAGTTCGAAAACATAACAAAATAATTTTTTTACGTGTGAAATTTCATCATTTTTTCACTTACTAATGCCTGCATTTGTTGCTATAGGTACACTTTTCTTCGTAAGTTAGAGAGATTCTTCGATGCATTTTGCACAGCATACATACCGTACTTACAGGTGTATGAAACTCTAGAATTTAATTAAGTAATGAAAAAACGAATGATCTGTTGTATTGTAAACTTTGAAACGTCCCCTTAGAACAATTTTAGAATTACTATGCTGATAAACCTCTTACATTATTTGCTTTTCAAACAGCTGAGCAAAACTGAACGTACTCAAACATTCACTAAAGTGACACACAATATTTTTAGCGCAACGCAATCTGACTTTCAAAAATCCCTACAAAAGAATGGCCCTGACTAACATTAACCTGTATCTTTCGCAAATCACTTACCTCACAAAAATCTTCGTTACTCAAGCTACAGCAATACAGCGAGCGCCACTACTGCCAGCTAAATAACAGATTCAAACTACGGAAGGCACTAACTACTAGTAGGCATAGTTAGCAAATGAAAGATTTTAATAGAGAACAAACAATGTATTTACGTTAATAGTCATCAAGTCATAATATATACAGCAGTTCATGACATCCATTTTTACAAATTTCAAAACTCCGCCATTTCTCTCCCCACATCCACCACTGCTGCCGGCTCACCTCCAACTGCGCAACGCTACGCGCTGTTAACATCCAGCTGCGCAACACTACAATGGCAGACAACAATGCAAAGTAGCCACAGACTGCACACAGCACAGCCAGTGATTTTCATACAGAGCGCTACGTAACGTTGCCAATAAGAAAACATAAACAGCCTACTTACAACTTCATGTTTAGAAAAAACACAAATTTTGTGGTTAATTACCTCAATTTTTATCACAGTTTTTAATAGATTTGGAAAATTCTAGAGTTTCATACACCTTTCAAAGGAAGCTTCCCGGAATTTGCCTGAAGCGATTGAGGGAAATCACGGAAAACCTAAATCAATATGGCCGGGCACGTGTTTGAACCGTCGTCCTCCCGAATGCGAGTCCAATGTACTAACCACTGCACTACTTCGCTCGGTGACCCATGCTGAAACACAAATATTGCATAGTGGAGCCTCAATGGGCGGCAATGCAAGCGCTGTCTCTGGCATCCAGGCGATCGTACGGGTGGCAACTACTGTCCTGAGATACGTTATGACACACCTGCTCGACCTCTTCATGTAGTTCTGTAAGAGCTGTGTGGTTGACGTGTCACACGAGTCACTTCTCGTCCCATCATATCCCACACGTGCTTGACTGGAGACAAGTCCGGAGATCGTGCTGGTCAGGGAAGTTATTGCACTCTTTCAGATCACTTTCAGTTTTACCAATAGTGTGTGGGAGAACATTATCCTGTTGGAACAACAAATCACCTTCCTGGTGCAAGAACAGCAAAAGATCTTCTCTAACAACATTCTGCAAGTAACGTGCATTGGTTAGCTTCCCCTCCAGAAACACAGAAACGCTAAAGATGAACGACAATTGTAGCTTGTCGCACCCCAGAACATAAGGCTGGGGTTGGGGCCAGAATGTCTTGGGCGAATGCTCTCTGTCATCCAGAACATCCATGATGCCCTACTCCACCTGCAACGGCAGGGGAAGGAGGTTTCTTTCTGCTGGGTGCCGGGGCACGTGGGAATTAGCGGAAACGAACTGGCGGATGTGGCTGCCAAAGATGCATGTTCCCTCCCTCACGTTGTTGAATGTGCCGTCCCCCTCCATGCTCTTACCTCCCTTTTGCGTTTTCGTGTTATGTGTCAATGGGAAGAGGAGTGGCTGGCAGTCGGTGAAAATAAGCTGCGTCTGGTCAAGGCCACCACGCGTCCATGGCGTACGTCCTACCAGTCATGCAGGCGGGATGAGGTTCTCCTCACTCGCCTCCGCATCGGGCACAGTCCCTTAACGCACGGTTTTTTACTCCGGCGGGAGGACCCCCCAATCTGCAGTGCTTGTGGCGTCCAGATTACTGTCCGCTACATTTTACTTGACTGTCCTTTATTCTCTGACCAGAGGGCGGTGGTTTCCTTGCCACCGGATTTGCCCTCTGTTTTGCAGGACGACGCGACGACTGTGGTTAGGGTCTTGCGGTTTTGTGTCCTGTCCAATTTGTTGCCTCGGATTTTAGGGAGAGGATTTTTATGTGCTGCTGGGTGACTGGCTCCCCAAGCTTTAGGTAATAGGTCCGCCAGTCACGATTACCTACTTGTTTCACTTCGATTTCTGTTTTCTTTTCCTTGTGTTTCCTTTCCTCTTTTAGTGCGTTTCTTCTCCTCTTGTTTTGCCTCTGTATGTGAGGATTTGGAACTGCGTCAGGTCTGTGTCTTTTAGCCGTTCTCCTTGTTCGCTGTCCGTCTTCGTCCCTTCACTGCATGTGTTCCTGTTTCTATGCGTTTGGGCGCTGATGACCACGCTGTTTAGCGCCCGAAAACCTCAAACCACACACACACACACACACACACACACACACTCTACGAGAGAGCGGTCGCCAGGTCTACGTTTTATGCGCAGTCGACCATCACTTGAGTGAAGGCAGAATCAGCTTTCATCGCAGAAGGCACCGGCACGCCATTCCATCTTAAGTGATCCTCTTACGGCGCTGGGCGAGCCGTGAACGTTGACGCTGTTGTGTGAGTGGAAGGCGGGATAGAGGTGCGCGTCTCCGTAGTCCCCTGCAGATAATCAGTTTGCAACACTTCATGTTATCATATCTCAGCTGACAATCTCTCTTATCTATGCTGTCGTAGCTGTACTGTCTACCACTGACGCCCTTACAGTAAGACGATGCTGGCGGGAGTCTGTGCTGCGTGGATGTCCAGAAGCTCTCCTATAGGTGTGAGAATTTTCACATGACCACTGATACTAGCATCGTTGCTGGACCTGACGGGATACCAATTCGATTCTACACAGAGTATGCGAAAGAACTTGCCCCCCTTCTAACAGCCGTGTACCGCAAGTCTCTAGAGGAACGGAAGGTTCCAAATGATTGGAAAAGAGCACAGGTAGTCCCAGTCTTCAAGAAGGGTCGTCGAGCAGATGCGCAAAACTATAGACTTATATCTCTAACGTCGATCTGTTGTAGAATTTTAGAACATGTTTTTTGCTCGAGTATCATGTCGTTTTTGGAAACTCAGAATCTACTATGTAGAAATCAACATGGATTCCGGAAACAGCGATCGTGTGAGACCCAACTCGCTCTATTTGTTCATGAGACCCAGAAAATATTAGATACAGGCTCCCAGGTAGATGCTATTTTTCTTGACTTCCGGAAGGCGTTCGATACAGTTCCGCACTGTCGCCTGATAAACAAAGTAAGAGCCTACGGAATATCAGACCAGCTGTGTGGCTGGATTGAAGAGTTTTTAGCAAACAGAACACAGCATGTTGTTATCAACGGAGAGACGTCTACAGACGTTAAAGTAACCTCTGGCGTGCCACAGGGGACTGTTATGGGACCATTGCTTTTCACAATATATATAAATGACCTAGTAGATAGTGTCGGAAGTTCCATGCGGCTTTTCGCGGATGATGCTGTAGTATACAGAGAAGTTGCAGCATTAGAAAATTGTAGCGAAATGCAGGAAGATCTGCAGCGGATAGGCACTTGGTGGAGGGAGTGGCAACTGACCCTTAACATAGACAAATGTAATGTATTGCGAATACATAGAAAGAAGGATCCTTTATTGTATGATTATATGATAGCGGAACAAACACTGGTAGCAGTTACTTCTGTAAAATATCTGGGAGTATGCGTGCGGAACGATTTGAAGTGGAATTATCATATAAAATTAATTGTTGGTAAGGCGGGTACCAGGTTGAGATTCATTGGGAGAATCCTTAGAAAATGTAGTCCATCAACAAAGGAGGTGACTTACAAAACACTCGTTCGACCTATACTTAAGTATTGCTCATCAGTGTGGGATCCGTACCAGATCGGGTTGACGGAGGAGATAGAGAAGATCCAAAGAAGAGCGGCGGGTTTCGTCACAGGGTTATTTGGTATCCGTGATAGCGTTACGGAGATGTTTAACAAACTCAAGTGGCAGAGTCTGCAAGAGAGCCGCTCTGCATCGCGGTGTAGCTTGCTCGCCAGGTTTCGAGAGGGTGCGTTTCTGGATGAGGTATCGAATATATTGCTTCCCCCTACTTATACCTCCCGAGGAGATCACGAATGTAAAATTAGAGAGATTAGAGCGCGCACGGAGGCTTTCTGGCAGTCGTTCTTCCCGTGAACCATACGCGACTGGAACAGGAAAGGGAGGTAATGACAGTGGCACGTAAAGTGCCCTCCGCCACACACCGTTGGGTGGCTTGCGGAGTATAAATGTAGATGTTGCACATCTGAAAGCCACAATCTGACCCGTTTCAGACTCGTTCAGTTGATGTGGTAGCTATGCCGCTACACTGTCTGTTGGCAGACTACGTTGAAGGCGGTATCAGTGCATCTACAATCCCCCAACTGGCATATGCCGTCATCGGATCAAAACTGACGTTGGACAGTGTGCCAACGGCCTAGCGACAGCAGTAGCTCTGGTTCCTGTCAGATCACAGAAGCACTGTCGGTCTTGGTTAGCAGTAGAATGGGTGACCGTCCAGGTCTTCCGAGCGCCTGTTGTCAAGTGGGGTGCAGTCGGGCTCTTGTGAGACCAATTTGAGGAGCTTCTTGACTGAGAAGTAGAGGATCCGGTCACGAAAACTGGCAACATCCAGGGGAATGGTGTGCTGACCACAGCCCCTTCATATCCACATCCAATGACGCCTGTCGGCTTAGGAAGACACGGGGGTCGATCGGTACCGTTTGGTCTTCAGAGGCCTGTTTGGAGAGCGTTAGAGAGAATATAAGGACAGTAGATGTGGACTGATAATTCGATGTGTATGCCACATCAGATGCACCACAGTGCATCCTGTTATTGTGTATGTGCTTGATGATGACACGGTTGTCGAAATTCACCAACTGCAAAACGGACAAGTGGTATAAAGATAAGTCGAAAGTCGAAGATAAGAAATAGTTCAAATGGCTCTGAGCACTATGGGACTTAACACCTGAGGTCATCAGTCCCCTAGAACTTAGAACTACTTCCACTTAACCAACCTAAGGACATCACACACATCCATGCCCGAAGCAGGATTCGAACCTGTGACCGTAGCAGTCGTGCGGTTCCGGACTGAAGCGCCGAGAACCTACAGTCGACGATATTTTCTTTTACGAAATGTTTGATAAACGCTCAATAATCACAAGAATTTCCAACGCAATGAAACACTCCATGGTCAGTGGGTATTCAGGGAATTGTGCGTGATGCAGCTATGTTTGCCTATTGTGTTGGACACTATTTTCTCACTCAACTCGTCAAACTGTAATGCAGTTGGTAAATTCAACACTCACAAGTTTGGATACACATTTACATATTCTTTCTGAGGCGGTAGGGTTGTGGTTGTGTTGTGTCAAATAACATTTTATTTAATTTTAACATGTGCCAATTTCTATTTCACATTTTGTGTCAGCAACATCAGAACAAGACAGTGCTTTCAAAATTACAAGTTAAACAATCCCCTCGACTCAGTTAATAAAGCTTCACAAATTAACCAAGAGACCAATCTCATCATAAAGAAGAGATCAAGTATTCACATACAGGTATTACCTAGCGTCCGTTCCTTATATCCACATGAAAGCAATCGAAAGTTAAATTACACATTACCACGGATAAGTAAATTCTCGGATAGTCTGAGGAAATATATCTTTGCATCTAATCACTTTTTCCGCTACAAGAAAACAGCTAACGTAATCTGGTAGTGCTCTACACTGAAAGTTGTTTCGGCAATACATGGCAGGTTGAGCAAATTAAGTCTTAACCTTCAATATTGATGCTAACGATACCCAAGGTTTACATAAGACAAGTACGAATTCCTAAACTCAACAGTGTGTGATTTACAATCTTTTACAATTTACGTCGTCCAGTGCTATTCCACTTGCCTCTGGTCTGGTTAGTAATAAACGCAATCTTTTGCTCCCCGAAGCGTGGACTACGGAGGGCATCCCTTCCATAGCCCCATCAAGGAATACTAATCATATAAATTCAGATGGTCTAGGGAGCGTAAATAAGATCCAACTCTGAACAGAGGCGGCAACCATTACACATTAGTACTCAGAACATTTGGTTTACCAGGTCAATACATTTAACGGAAGAGGCCCAAACCAAAACACTCTCTGCAGTGACGTTAAAGAATTACCAATTACCGGCCACTTTAAGCAGTTCACAATTGTTAATAATTACGATCTGAGGGACTTTAAGCAAATGCCTCAAGATGATACTACTGCAAGAAGTGATCAAACAACACAGAGTTGAACAAAATAATCAGTACCGCCAAGAAAGTCATACAGGCAAGCAAATGACATTAAAAACAAACGTACCCAAATCTTTCAAATCAAACAACAGCACCACAGGGCAGATCTAGGCACGGCGTCAATCTGAAATGACTACAGTCTGATAATTATAGTAATCGTCTCCGTACCACTACCTGAAACGTGTAACACACTTAATAGGCCGTTATGGTAAGCGTATATTACTGCTAATGTCACGCGAAATATTTACCTAATACAATGGCGTGACAGGTCTTAATCGAAGAGCAGTCCCAAATACGACACAGTAGCCAGTAACGAAGCTGCTAACTGCGTACAAAAAATGACAAACAACACAGTGCACGCCTCGCTAGACAACACATGTTTTTACAGCTGAACCTAAGATACAAAGCGTGTATTGTTATATACAACTTTAACTTTAGAAACTACACTCCTGGAAATGGAAAAAAGAACACATTGACACCGGTGTGTCAGACCCACCATACTTGCTCCGGACACTGCGAGAGGGCTGTACAAGCAATGATCACACGCACGGCACAGCGGACACACCAGGAACCGCGGTGTTGGCCGTCGAATGGCGCTAGCTGCGCAGCATTTGTGCACCGCCGCCGTCAGTGTCAGCCAGTTTGCCGTGGCATACGGAGCTCCATCGCAGTCTTTAACACTGGTAGCATGCCGCGACAGCGTGGACGTGAACCGTATGTGCAGTTGACGGACTTTGAGCGAGGGCGTATAGTGGGCATGCGGGAGGCCGGGTGGACGTACCGCCGAATTGCTCAACACGTGGGGCGTGAGGTCTCCACAGTACATCGATGTTGTCGCCAGTGGTCGGCGGAAGGTGCACGTGCCCGTCGACCTGGGACCGGACCGCAGCGACGCACGGATGCACGCCAAGACCGTAGGATCCTACGCAGTGCCGCAGGGGACCGCACCGCCACTTCCCAGCAAATTATGGACACTGTTGCTCCTGGGGTATCGGCGAGGACCATTCGCAACCGTCTCCATGAAGCTGGGCTACGGTCCCGCACACCGTTAGGCCGTCTTCCGCTCACGCCCCAACATCGTGCAGCCCGCCTCAAGTGGTGTCGCGACAGGCGTGAATGGAGGGACGAATGGAGACGTGTCGTCTTCAGCGATGAGAGTCGCTTCTGCCTTGGTGCCAATGATGGTCGTATGCGTGTTTGGCGCCGTGCAGGTGAGCGCCACAATCAGGACTGCATACGACCGAGGCACACAGGGCCAACACCCGGCATCATGGTGTGGGGAGCGATCTCCTACACTGGCCGTACACCACTGGTGATCGTCGAGGGGACACTGAATAGTGCACGGTACATCCAAACCGTCATCGAACCCATCGTTCTACCATTCCTAGACCGGCAAGGGAACTTGCTGTTCCAACAGGACAATGCACGTCCGCATGTATCCCGTGCCACCCAACGTGCTCTAGAAGGTGTAAGTCAACTACCCTGGCCAGCAAGATCTCCGGATCTGTCCCCCATTGAGCATGTTTGGGACTGGATGAAGCGTCGTCTCACGCGGTCTGCACGTCCAGCACGAACGCTGGTCCAGCTGAGGCGCCAGGTGGAAATGGCATGGCAAGCCGTTCCACAGGACTACATCCAGCATCTCTACGATCGTCTCCATGGGAGAATAGCAGCCTGCATTGCTGCGAAAGGTGGATATACACTGTACTAGTGCCGACATTGTGCATGCTCTGTTGCCTGTGTCTATGTGCCTATGGTTCTGTCAGTGTGATCATGTGATGTATCTGACCCCAGGAATGTGTCAATAAAGTTTCCCCTTCCTGGGACAATGAATTCACGGTGTTCTTATTTCAATTTCCAGGAGTGTAATAAAGGGTTCAGACTAGGATGTATTTCACCGCTATATATATATATATATATATATGGAGGACAGTTTGAAGGAAAGAAATTTTATGAACAGTCTTTGTTTGCAGACGACCAGATTTAAGTTGCCGATAACGAACATAGCTTACAGAAAACGTTATGTGAACTTTACAAAATAGTGTAACAACATGTTTAAGTATATGGGCAAATAAAACCACGTCCATATGCATATTGAGACAGAAAACTAATGAACAACTTAACACCTTCACGTTATTGGGTTATGACATATCATATCATGGCGAAGTATATATTGAAAAAAATATTGAGGTACTCAATAAGATGTGTGTCACTATCTAAAGGACTTTCAGGGGAAAAGTACTAATGGACCAATGCCAAAATTTTATGGAATTGTGGCAGTTATCTGTGGGGTATTTGGAAGTGAAAGCTGGACTATGAACTCCGGAACTCGTAGTAGACTCCAAGCTCCCGATATGAGATTTTTGTCCAAGGCATAATAAAAAGAGATGGATTAAAGATGTAAATATACGGAATAATGTAGGAATTTACAGCTTATATTGAAAGGTTAAAGAATACAGGAAAGGATAGAAAGAACATATTGAAAGAATGGGCGATAAACGAAATATGATCAGATGTGTGTGAATTCCTAAGAGACCAAACTGCTGAGGTCATCGGTCCCTAGACTTACACACTACTTAAACTAACTTATGCTAAGAACAACACACATCCATGCCCGAGGGAGGACTCGAACCTTCGGCGGGAGGGGCCGCGCAATCCGTGACAAGGCGCCTCAAACCCCGCGACCACTCCGCGCGGCGGCTATGAACGTATTCCAACACAGCTGCTACAGTACATCCCTACAGGAAGAAGGAACATTTATAAACCCAAGAGAAAATGGACTGATCAAGAAGTTGCGACAGACCAACTACTCTAATGCTTGACGGAAATGAAGAAGACAGAAATAGAATGGTGTGTTACTGTCGCGTTATAATTCTGTTCTTGCTTATCTCGAACTGTTATTTCGTCACAAATTGGACGCACAGCACTTAACGTCTCGCCTCTGTCAGCAACGGACATCATTCTCAGTAGTCGGAATGGTGGTCGGTGAAATGTTGCTATTCTGTGCAACGTCCGGATTCCTACTTCCTCCTCCATGAGACGGAGGCAACGCTCTTTCAGTTCACATAATACCTACAGTTAACGTAAGATATTACGACATTGGTACTGTACCAGAGGCACTGAAACTGGTATTTTGGACTAATTACAGTTTGTAATTGCTGGGCACGCAGCGCGTATTATACAAGCGAAATGGATTTACTATAATTGAAAGAACCATACCTCTGTATCGTCTGGCACTGCGTTGCGAAGACTTTTCAGTTTTTTTCTTTTTTTTTTTTAAGACATCGGTCTTCTGACTGGTTTGATGCAGCCCGCCACGAATTCCTCTCCTGTGTCAACATTTCCGTCTCTGAGTAGCACCTGCAACCAGCCTCCTTAATTATTTGCTTGGAATGTTCCAGTCTCAGTATTCCTCTATAGGTTTTACCCTCTACAGCTCTCTCCAGTACATGAAAGCTATTCCCTGATCTCTTAACAGATGCCCTACCATCCTGTCCCTTCTTCTTGTCAGTATTTTCCATACAGTCCTTTCCTCACCGATTCTGCGCAGAGCCTCCACATTCCTTACCTTATCAGTCCACCTAATCTGCAGTATTCGTCTGTAGCACCACATATCAAATGCTTCGATTCTCTTCTGTTCCGGTTTTCCCCACAGCCCATATTCCACTACCATACAGTACTGCACCCCCAACGTACAGTCTCAGAAATTTCTTCCCCAAACTAAGGTGTATGATTGATACTATTAGACTTCTCATGACCAGGAATGCCCACTTTGCCTGTGCCAATCTCCTTTTTATGCCCTCCTTGCTCTGTCCGCCTTGGATTATTTTGATGTCTAGGTAGTAGAATTCCTTAAATTCATCTACTACTTGATCAACAGTCCTGGTTATAAGTTTCTGTTCTCATTTCCGCTACTTCTCATTCCTTTCGTCCTTCTCCGATCTACTCGAAGTCCATATTCTGTACTCATTAGACTGTTGATTCCATTCATCACCTCCTGCAAGTTCTTAATTTTAACTGAGGATAGCAATGTCATCAGCAAATCTCGTCTTTGATATCATTTCACCTTGGATTTTAATTCCACACTTGAACTTTTATTTACGTCATCATTTCTTTGGTGTACAGACTGGACACTAGGCGTGAAAGCGTACATCCCTGTCTTACATCCTTCGTAATCCGAACACTTCGTTCTGAGGCTTCCAGTCTTATTGTTCCCTCTGGCCCTTATACAAGTTGACCTCGTAGTCACCTCTCCGTGGCAGTCCCCTACCAGAGATCCGAATTGAGGACTAGTCCGGAAGCTTTTGCCTATGGAAAGATTACCATGATACTTGTTCAGTTACAGGCTACATGTCCTGTGGCTACATGTTATGTGTCTTTAATGTAGTGTTTTCCACTGCCTTTTGCATCCTCATGCCGTTGATCATCAATGATTCTTCCGCCTTTAACGGCATTTCCCCACACCATCGCCCTGAACTCTGTCCGCTCCTTCGTCCTCTTTGACGAGGGCGTTGGCTGAGTGAGGATGAGTTTTTATACCGGAAGTCTTCGGCCGCCATTGCTGATGATTTTTATTGAAAATTTAAGCGGTAGCAGGGTTTGAACGCTGGACCGATGCCGTTTTGGTTACTACTCGAGGACGCTACCCCCCGCCCCCCCTTTTTTTGCATTTTGTTCGTTATTGTTCATCGTACTTGGTCATAGCGGACGTCACATGCCATCCTGTGAAGTTCGTTGTTGATTTTTTACTCCGTTTTTAATACAGAGACCAGTCAACTTCCTCACTAGACGATGGGCACGCTTTACAAGTACATTGAATTGTAGGATATTTCTCAACGTCGAGCACTTCATTTACATCTTTGAATGGCTCCAAACATGTCACGAGTTCTTTTGCAGTTTCGTTGTTGTAGCGATTAAGTTTTACAGGTACGCCATTCTCCTCGGCTATCTCCATAATTGTGTCGTACTGGCTAACTGCAAACTGCAGCATTCTAAATAAGCTGTCCCGACAAGTCCCCGTTTCTTGCTTGAAGCTAGTCTGTGAAGTATTCATGTCACATGTTTTTTTCATGAAATGGAATCGTGGAATAATCCACTGCAATCTCATTTTTCAAGTGTTCGTTATCTGGAACTGGTTTGAGGAATATACTGAACGATGTGCAATACTTACATAACGCAAAAGGAAAACTGTCTTTGCCTATATTAGCGCCTCGTTCTATGACAAAATAAATCTTATTATCGTTCTGAGGATTTACTCCTAAATTAAATAATATTTCCACAGCATGGTTCTTAATGAAATTCCCAGATTTTTCCTCTTGGGAAAAGTTAGTTGTTGCCAATCCCATGTTGTTGTTTGTCAGTCTTGATCAACAAAGTGTGCAGTAACAGATCGGTCCACAAATCCGCTGTACATACAGACACATTCAGAGCAATTGCTTAGGCAGTGCTTGGCACCTTACTTGCCTACAACGCATCGTCTTGTCTTTCAGTAATTCACGACACCGTCGTGGATGAGGCAGAATGCTGCAGACATGCACCTGTCCAAATTCGGAACCGACATTTAGAAGCTCCGGACAGAAATAGCGAAATCCTCCACCAGGTTTTAATGTAAATGTACGAAGGTCTCTAACACACATTTCCACGTGTTGTTCTAGTACTGAGTCTTTCGATGAAGCTGGTAATGCTGCGGAACTTCCACTCCGCCATGTTCTGGAGAGACTTGTCCTCAGGTGCGTCGTACTGAATCTGTAAGACAGGAGAGCAGTGCACCTGCCGCAGTACATGTAACCAACATGATTTCCATCGTCATCAGTTACTAACGAAAATTTCTCCCACACATCGCTTCCACCATCTGCTTTCGCACTCAGGATGTACTATTTCGATTTAAGATTCCCTCTCACAGTGTACTCCAAAAAAATGGCTCTGAGCGCTATGGGATTTAACATCTGAGGTCATCCGCCCCCTAGATTTACACTCCTGGAAATGGAAAAAAGAACACATTGACACCGGTGTGTCAGGCCCACCATACTTGCTCCAGACACTGCGAGAGGGCTGTACAAGCAATGATCACACGCACGGCACAGCGGACACACCAGGAACCGCGGTGTTGGCCGTCGAATGGCGCTAGCTGCGCAGCATTTGTGCACCGCCGCCGTCAGTGTCAGTCAGTTTGCCGTGGCATACGGAGCTCCATCGCAGTCTTTAACACTGGTAGCATGCCGCGACAGCGTGGACGTGAACCGTATGTGCAGTTGACGGACTTTGAGCGAGGGCGTATAGTGGGCATGCGGGAGGCCGGGTGGACGTACCGCCGAATTGCTCAACACGTGGGGCGTGAGGTCTCCACAGTACATCGATGTTGTCGCCAGTGGTCGGCGGAAGGTGCACGTGCCCGTCGACCTGGGACCGGACCGCAGCGACGCACGGATGCACGCCAAGACCGTAGGATCCTACGCAGTGCCGTAGGGGACCGCACCGCCACTTCCCAGCAAATTAGGGACACTGTTGCTCCTGGGGTATCGGCGAGGACCATTCGCAACCGTCTCCATGAAGCTGGGCTACGGTCCCGCACACCGTTAGGCCGTCTTCCGCTCACGCCCCAACATCGTGCAGCCCGCCTCCAGTGGTGTCGCGACAGGCGTGAATGGAGGGACGAATGGAGACGTGTCGTCTTCAGCGATGAGAGTCGCTTCTGCCTTGGTGCCAATGATGGTCGTATGCGTGTTTGGCGCCGTGCAGGTGAGCGCCACAATCAGGACTGCATACGACCGAGGCACACAGGGCCAACACCCGGCATCATGGTGTGGGGAGCGATCTCCTACACTGGCCGTACACCACTGGTGATCGTCGAGGGGACACTGAATAGTGCACGGTACATCCAAACCGTCATCGAACCCATCGTTCTACCATTCCTAGACCGGCAAGGGAACTTGCTGTTCCAACAGTACAATGCACGTCCGCATGTATCCCGTGCCACCCTACGTGCTCTAGAAGTTGTAAGTCAACTACCCTGGCCAGCAAGATCTCCGGATCTGTCCCCCATTGAGCATGTTTGGGACTGAATGAAGCGTCGTCTCACGCGGTCTGCACGTCCAGCACGATCGCTGGTCCAACTGAGGCGCCAGGTGGAAATGGCATGGCAAGCCGTTCCACAGGACTACATCCAGCATCTCTACGATCGTCTCCATGGGAGAATAGCAGCCTGCATTGCTGCGAAAGGTGGATATACACTGTACTAGTGCCGACATTTTGCATGCTCTGTTGCTTGTGTCTATGTGCCTGTGGTTCTGTCAGTGTGATCATGTGATGTATCTGACCCCAGGAATGTGTCAATAAAGTTTCCCCTTCCTGGGACAATGAATTCAAGGTGTTCTTATTTCAATTTCCAGGAGTGTAGAACTACTTAAACCTAACGACATCACACACATCCATGCCCGAGGCAGAATTCGAACATGCGACTGTAGGAACAGCGCGGTTCCGGACTGAAGCGCCTAGAACATAACGGCCAGCCAGTGTACTCCGTCTCACGTTCACGCGACATGATCCTGCAGCGGGTGACTGAGTGGTGATCGGGTAGGAATAGATGGATGGGATATAAGAACGTGAATGCAGTTGCTCCCTGCGTCGAAAGCAGCTACACTTCTGTAACTACACGCACCATGCAATTCTAGCGAGCACCAGCGGCAGATGCAGACCTCTACACCGTACAACTATGCCGCCGCGTTCCTCACCAAACCCAGCTTGCTCCATGTCATCACTGTCGTGCAGCACACTCGCATTCACGAGTCGAGCCAACTACTGTCTCCTGGGGTTGACTCCTCAGACCCCGCACGGCATGCCTCTAAATCGTAGACTTTTTGAAAATAGCTAGACTGCTCAGTGGCGCTACTGTAGCGTTCCCACATTTAAGAAGAAGGGAGCCGACATTTGCAGGGCAACACTGTGCAGACATAGCTCCTTGGCGTGCTGCTTTCAATTGAAATAACAAGAATGGAAGCAAAAACAACGACAGAAGGAATGTTACATTTCACAGGTTAGTTATTCCTGATTACTTCTTCCTTTGTAATATTACTCTTCTGCAAAACTTTTCTGAAAACTAATAATTCCGCTTTACATAGCTTACATAATGTAAATGCTTATGTTTATTTAGGTTCCCCCTCCCTGACGGTCCACTGAACCCGAAATGGATATCTGCGACTCGCAGAGAGGACTTTCGACCCACAGCAAATAATTTACTCTGCTCTGATCATTTTGAAGAGAGTTCCTACCTTGAAAATTTCGTGAACAGAAGACAACTAAAGGACGATGGTGTACCCACAATATTTGACTTTCCAACTGTTTTTAAAAAGGTATAGTATCCTTGATGCCGCTTAATATACGTGGAAATACGTATTGAGTTGTGGAAATAACGTAATAATTATATACAATTGTATGCTTGTATCTTCCCCAGGGTACTAAGGAAATGAGACCATGAAGGCCAAGAAATGAAGTCGAGGCTGTTCAGAACGTGTGTGAAAATGGAATTACTGTTTCTGCTTACACCGAAGACGACAATTATTCATTTCCGCCAACACCAAGGAAATTGAAGGAAATTACGATCAAATTGTGGAAAGGAAGATAGGCAGAATTGTGCATTACAAGAGTAATTGAAGACAGTAAGTGATAAGGGCAGAAGACAGACACAGAATATATGTCAGTTGGCAAGTATTTTAGAAGAAGTGAAAGAAAAAAATTCGTAAACGATAAAATAACCTCTTTAATTAACGCCACCCATAGCCACATTTTCTTGGAAATATTAGATCGTAGCAAAAACAGAGCACAACAGTATTCTGAAAAGTTAAAAGCTTTTGCTCTGACTTTAAACTTTTATTCTCCAGCTACCTACAGATATGTTCGCAGTATATTTAATTTATCATTGCCACATGAAAGTACATTATGTAGATGGTAAAACCCCCCTCTATTGAAGTTTGCTTGGATTTACAGCAGAAAGCTTCGAAATTATACAGTAAGAGTGGCGAAATCATCCCGTGATGTATTTTGTGCATTAATATTCTATTACATGTCAATGAAGAAGTGTATTGAGCTGAATGGGAATGACTCTGTGGGCTATGTTAATTTTGGGAGTGTTCCTACTACATCAGGAAGAGGGAGTTGAATGTAAAGAGGTTTTGGTTATAATGGCAGTAGTAGTCAATGACCATTGGAAGATTCCTATTGGGTGCTTCTTGGCTGATGGTATTTCTGCCTATGAGGAGAAGACCATTGTTGAAATGGCTATTCCAATATTACATGATGTAAAAGTGACCATATTAGCTGTTGCTTGTGATGGCCTTTCAACAAATATTGCAATGACCAAAGAGTACTGCACGGGTTCTTCACTAAATAAACTATGTATGCAAGTGTTCCAATTTAACTTGTTCGCCATATGTTCGACAACAAATCCTGCACTATAAACAACCACATCTCTAGTATATCCAGTTAGCTTCTGGGGCAATATGACAATCATGAGCGGACAGAGCCTCCACATCTCCTTCTGTACTTCATTTCTTGGCTTTCATGGTTTCATTTCCTTAGTAACCTGGGAAAGATACAAGCATACAATTGTATATAATTATTACGTTATTTCCACAACGCAATACGTATTTCCACGTATATTAAGCGGCATCAAGGATACTATACCTTTTTAAAATGAGTTGGAAAGTCACGTATTGTGGGTACAGCATCATCCCTTAGTTGTCTTCTATTCACGTAATTTTCAAGGTACCAACTCTCTTCAAATTGACCAAGGAGTTAGATGTAACTATTGCAGTTGATATCATGAAGCCCTGTTTCAGGTAATAATGTGTATATTATTTTTGATACATGCCATATGATAAAGTTGATCAGGAATATGTTTGGTACATTTAAGAATTTAGCTGACGGAAGCGGAAGAAAAGTATCTTGGGGAATACATTGCAAAGCTTCATTCTATATTAGAAAAGGAAGGTTTTCATCTTGCAAAGAAAATAATTATATCTCGATTTTGGTCAGCACAAATGAAAGTAAAGGTAGCTGTTAAAGTTTTAAGTGCTTCAGTTAATAGTACCCTCCAATACTTGCGCTGTGACTTTAAATTACAAGAATTTCAGGGGTCTGCAGGAACTTCAGACTTTTGTCCTATATTTGACCAAATGTTTGATCTCTGTAACTCCAAAAATCCATTGGATAAGGAATACAAATCACCTACACGTGATCCCAATAAAAGCAAACGGGGATCTTTTCTTGAGAAAGTAGCATGTTATTTAACTTCCCTCAAGGATCCAAATGGGAAACTTTCGTGCAGATGTAACAGAAAGACAGCAGTTTAGCAAATTGCGAAAGTGTTAAAGTATTGTAAAATGATGTAATTAAAAAAATGAAAGATTTGCTGCTGCACAAGTTTAGCCAGGACACCAGGAAATGTATTTTCCTTTCGTTAGGGCTAGATTAGGTTGGAATAACAACCCATCTTTACAGCAGTGTACAGAAATCTTATTCTTTCAAATGAAGTTAAACATAAAGCAAGTGTTAACTGCCAGGTTCAAGATGACATGTCTCGTGCCTTGGACTGAGAAAAACAAATCTGTTTCACATTATCCAGTAGAGTTTTGTAAAACAAAATAAAAGCATGTTGGCTTCACAATTATCACCGAGTAACCAAATTTGCCTTAAACTTATTTTTAAATTTGTTAAGAAGAAAAGATAATGGTGGCTTTATCATGCCATCAACAGGTGCTGTTACTGTGTGCAGAGAGACAGAGAAGCTCATTCGGTTCAGAGTTTCGTCATCTAGTAATGTACTTTCAAAAGGTAGTGTGGTAAGTGACATAATGTTAAATGTTGTGCCAGTAGTGATGCGATGAGATTTATTCCCAGCATTGAAAGAGCATTTAACTGAAAATGTTTTCCCTGAGAATTATGTTTATATTATTGTAAAAACTGCAGTAAAGTGGTATATTAAAATTTGTTGTAACCACATAGCAAACACACGCAATGCTAGTTTTCACAAGAAAATAACTAGGCAGACACTGACAAAACCTATTTTATTTCAAAATTAGGGATGTAAATAACACACAAGATGTCAATTTGTTAAAAATAAATAGTTTATACTTTGAAAACGTCAGTATTCTTTTACCTTTCCAGCTCCTACTTTTTTACTTTTTGTGTAAATAATAGCAATGGTCCAACTAGTAATTATCTTAGTTATTTTCCTTTGAGTGTGTACAGTATGAGAGCAATTTTGTTAACTACACAGATTATGGCTTGAGTTGGGTTGTGCCCCTCCTCCATTGAAGCCTTGGGTGTGGTGACTGACCGATTTGTAATGTTGTGTGAGCTCTAAGTTGGTTTGGAAGATAATGAATACTAAATAATGATTGTGATAAATTAATATATGGTCTAGCTTGATATCTGTTAGCGCCACATATCCAAAGCACTTTTTGTTATAAAAACGCTACAACTGCAAGATACATACAGAAAAGATGTATTGCATTTCATACAAAAATTATGACAAGTATTTTAGTGCATATCATATACACATGTTGTGCTACGAAAAATTAAAGGGGGAGCAAGAAATACATAAGACTTATACGAATCAAAATACGAACTGGACTCAATAATTAGATAGAAATGTACATTTAGATTAAAAAGAAAATATAAAGAAGTATACTGCAGAGATATCATGAAAATTCAACGTGATTTAGACACGTGTGGTTGTCTTTGCATGTACTACATATCGAATATCTAACAAAATGTTGCATACAAAAACCTTTGAAACGGAATCCCCATTAGTAACTACTGTGAGAATGAAATGACTGGGTAAAGTTAGAGTGGAACTCACAGTATTCAAGTCCACGCAATCCGAAGAAAAAATACGACATATTATGGAAAGGGAGGTAGACAAAATCATATTACACAAAAATAAGAGCAAAAAACCGATACACGCCACGAAAAATTGAACAGGAACTGAAAGTGGAAAAACATAGTGAATGGTAAAATAATATCTCTCTGTACTACTTGAAGTTTAAATTCAACTATCTTGAACCGCGACTTGACACATTTTCGCTCCAAATTGTCAAAAAGGAATCATAGATTATTAAGAAAGTATCTGAAACTTCACGTCTTTTGACGTAAATGAAGTACGGAAAATTACGAAACTTACTTCATTTAAAAATAAGTTTAAGACACATTTGGTTACTCGGTGATAATTGTGAAGCCAACATGCTTTTATTTTGTTTTACAATGCTACTGTTGTATGTCACATCCTTCAAATTACCAGGCCTACAGCAACATTCGTCCTTGCATATGGCGGTGGTTAGGGCCTTCAATTTTGGAGCAATTGCTTCATTTCGCCGCTACGGCGAGGTAGGGGCTTCCTCTAAATAAGCTTCTCACCAACTACTACTGCTCTCTCCCGGCCTATGTCACAGGCTCCACCCAGCCAAGTGTTGATATGGAAGTGGCGCCAACTGGCAGTTATGAAAAGTTAGGTGAGAATTATTCGATTAGTCCGCCTTCTATGCCGGACAGCTCTAGTCAGAACACAATTAGTGAGTGGAAATATACTGACGTAAAAGTTCAACCTGAACAATCACCGCTCGGAGTTTTTCCCCGCCAGAGGCCTGGGTGTTTGTGTTGTCCTCATCATTTCATCATCATTCGGGAAAGTGGCGAGACTGGACCGTGAAAAGATTGTGAATTCGTAAGCGTGCTGATAAGAACGCCGTTGAGCGCCCCACAAACCAAGTATCATCATCTTCATCTGAATAATCATACACAAACGGAAACGGGGTCAGAATGATCAAAGTAGGAAGCAAGAGTTACACATAATTCGCAGAAAGCATTGAATAAACAGAATGGCTAGAAGACTTTACGCGATGTTAACTCCATACAAAGGATCGTATTCATAGTTCACGGGAAAGAAGGAGAAATCTATTCAAAAATTTGCTTCAAAAGATGCAAGTATGCGTTAATTAGTTAGTAGCAACGGAAGCAGATCCTGAATTCAACTATCGATCGTGCTGAAGGCACTGACTGGTTCAGCATTAGACCTAGTAAAAAGTTGCAAATCACTGAAGTTCACTATAAACTGAGAAACCTTTTAGAATAAAAATGCGACCTTTCCGGAATTACACTCCTGGAAATGGAAAAAAGAACACATTGACACCGGTGTGTCAGACCCACCATACTTGCTCCGGACACTGCGAGAGGGCTGTACAAGCAATGATCACACGCACGGCAAAGCGGACACACCAGGAACCGCGGTGTTGGCCGTCGAATGGCGCTAGCTGCGCAGCATTTGTGCACCGCCGCCGTCAGTGTCAGCCAGTTTGCCGTGGCATACGGAGCTCCATCGCAGTCTTTAACACTGGTAGCATGCCGCGACAGCGTGGACGTGAACCGTATGTGCAGTTGACGGACTTTGAGCGACGGCGTATCGTGGGCATGCGGGAGGCCGGGTGGACGTACCGCCGAATTGCTCAACACGTGGGGCGTGAGGTCTCCACAGTACATCGATGTTGTCGCCAGTGGTCGGTGGAAGGTGCACGTGCCCGTCGACCTGGGACCGGACCGCAGCGACGCACGGATGCACGCCAAGACCGTAGGATCCTACGCAGTGCCGTAGGGGACCGCACCGCCACTTCACAGCAAATTAGGGACACTGTTGCTCCTGGGGTATAGGCGAGGACCATTCGCAACCGTCTCCATAAAGCTGGGCTACGGTCCCGCACACCGTTAGGCCGTCTTCCGCTCACGCCCCAACATCGTGCGGCCCGCCTCCAGTGGTGTCGCGACAGGCGTGAATGGAGGGACGAATGGAGACGTGTCGTCTTCAGCGATGAGAGTCGCTTCTGCCTTGGTGCCAATGATGGTCGTATGCGTGTTTGGCGCCGTGCAGGTGAGCGCCACAATCAGGACTGCATACGACCGAGGCACACAGGGCCAACACCCGGCATCATGGTGTGGGGAGCGATCTCCTACACTGGCCGTACACCACTGGTGATCGTCGAGGGGACACTGAATAGTGCACGGTACATCCAAACCGTCATCGAACCCATCGTTCTACCATTCCTAGACCGGCAAGGGAACTTGCTGTTCCAACAGGACAATGCACGTCCGCATGTATCCCGTGCCACCCAACGTGCTCTAGAAGGTGTAAGTCAACTACCCTGGCCAGCAAGATCTCCGGATCTGTCCCCCATTGAGCATGTTTGGGACTGGATGAAGCGTCGTCTCACGCGGTCTGCACGTCCAGCACGAACGCTGGTCCAACTGAGGCGCCAGGTGGAAATGGCATGGCAAGCCGTTCCACAGGACTACATCCAGCATCTCTACGATCGTCTCCATGGGAGAAGAGCAGCCTGCATTGCTGCGAAAGGTGGATATACACTGTACTAGTGCCGACATTGTGCATGCTCTGTTGCCTGTGTCTATGTGCCTGTGGTTCTGTCAGTGTGGTCATGTGATGTATCTGACCCCAGGAATGTGTCAATAAAGTTTCCCCTTCCTGGGACAATGAATTCACGGTGTTCTTATTTCAATTTCCAGGAGTGTATTTCTTTCTACGATGAAACTGAAACTTATGATTAGTATTCTCCGAATACCACGAGACACTCACGGTTACGTTCCCAGGAGCAGTGTCCAGAAAACTGTCCAGTCGCCAGCATTTAGTTGCCGGGGTCTGCCTTTTTTCCGTACAGGGTGGTGGCGTAGTGGTCCAATCTCAAATCCGCTGAACCGAAAGACGCTAAGAAAGGCCGGATGCCCGCTGCTGTATACCATGTCAGACTACTGGAAATGCGTGAACAGAATTCAGTGTAAATTTTACAGGCTGTGTGCTTGGCCAATCAAAGGGTGCTAAAACGGCGGGATGACAGTTGCTTCAGGCTACGCCAAGTTACAGCATGTATTAACAGGACTCGATGGAAAATTTCCACGATTCTACACAGGAAAAGAAAGAAACTGCTTTGACACCTAAACGCTTTAGCAGGTGTAATAAATAGTTTACATTTTCATCGATATGGTCACCAAAGACCTTAACAACCTCCCACTTTTTTATTATGTTCTGTTGATAGACTACAATCAACAGTACGTTCATCTAGTAATACCCATGCTACGACCTGCGCCTGTTAAGTGTATTTATTTTGACACACTGGAATATACGACAGATTTCTCCCCAGTGATGTATTTCGCTGCAGTGGACAGTTCATATCGTCGAATACCGCGACAGAACGCTTTATGATAGTGTGTATGTATGCTATATAATGAGCCATTGTTTAGGTTACCACATATATATTTTCACAAAGCATTCGCGTTGACACACGGGACCCTCGAACAGCAAACAATTCAGCGCAAGAAGATATAAAGAGGCAGAAGAATAAGTAAAGAATTTCGTTTGTAAAATATTTTCGACGATGCTGAGCCACAGTCATTCAATACTTTTTGAAAGAATAAACCACCATTTGATTATGTATTACAGTATTTACCTTCTGTACTTCCTAGATTTTTTACTTTCACTCCATTGTCAAGTACAATGCTAAAAGATCTTAGACTATTAAAACGTCACATTTGTGACGTGTTAATGGTTTAAGAATATTCAGCATTGTACTCGATAATGGCATAACAGCCTATATCTAGTTAGCCCAGATAAAGATAAGTACTGTAATACACAGTCAGATAGCGAGATATTCTTTCAAACATTTCGTTTGTGTTAGGTTTTTTTAGAAACGCGGCTAGACAAGTAAGTATAAGAATCGTGTGTCGCTGTATGTTATATCCTTATTGTCCACAGTAGGGCATCCTCCAACATTAGCTAGTATCAAAGATTCTACAACAACAAGCACTGATAGTATGTTACTGTACAATCCCCTTACCTACCCTGCTTTTGTCGTGACTCCAGTATATAATAAGGGTAAACGAACGGACCCGCTAAATTGCAGACCAATATCCCTAACTTCGGTTTGCTGTAGGACCCCTGAACATATTTTCAGTTCCAATATATTAAACCTTATTGAAACTGAGAAGTTGATGTCCACAAATCATCATGGTTTTAGAAAGCATCGTTCGCGCGAAATCAACTTTCTCTTTTCTCACATGATATACTGAGAATAATGGATGAAGGGTAACAGGCGGATTCCATATTTCTAGATTTCCGGAAAGCATTTGACACGGTGACCCATTGCAGGCTTTTAACGAAGACACGAGCATATGGAATAAATTGGCAGGTCTGTGAATGACTCGCAGACTTCTTACGTAATAGAAGACAATGTGTTGTCCTCGACGGCGAGTGTTCACCGGAGACAAGGATAGCGTCAAGAGTGCCCCGGGAAAATGTGATAGGATCGCTGTTGTTCTTCATATAGATAAATGATTTGGCGGACAGGATTGGGCAGCAATATGCGGCTGTTTGCTGATGATGCTATGGTGTAGCGTGAGGTTTCGAAGTTGTGTGACTGTAGGAAGGTACAAGACGATTGAGACCAAATTACTAGTTGCTGGGATGCAAGGCAGCTAGCTCTAAACGAGAAAAAATTTAAGTTACTACGGATGAGTAGGAAGACCAAACCTGTAGTGTTCGGATACAGTTTTACTAGTGTCCTGTTTGACACAGTCAAGCCGTTTAAAATTACCTGTACATAACGTTGCAAAGCGATATGAGGTGGAACGCGTATGTGAGAACTGTAGTAGAGAAGTAGAATCGTCGACTTTGGTTTATTAGGAGAATTTTAGGAAAGAATGGTTGACTTGTAAAGGAGATCGCATTTAGGGCGCTGGCGTCATTCTTGAGTACTAGTCGAGTTTTTGATATCCATACCAGGTCGAATTGAAGGAAGACGTCAAAGCAATTGAGAGCCGAGCTGCTACAGGGTGTTTCAAAAATGACCAGTATATTTGAAACGGCAATAAAAACTAAACGAGCAGCGATAGAAATACGCCGTTTGTTGCAATATGCTTGGGACAACAGTACATTTTCAGGCAGACAAACTTTCGAAATTACAGTAGTTACAATTTTCAACAAGAGATGGCGCTGCGGTCTGGGAAACTCTATAATACGATATTTTCCACATATCCACCATGTGTAGCAATAATATGGCGTAGTCTCTGAATGAAATTACCCGAAACCTTTGACAACGTGTCTGGCGGAATGGCTTCACATGCAGATGAGATGTACTGCTTCAGCTGTTCAATTGTTTCTGGATTCTGGCGGTACACCTGGTCTTTCAAGTGTCCCCACAGAAAGAAGTCACAGGGGTTCATGTCTGGCGAATAGGGAGGCCAATCCACGCCGCCTCCTGTATGTTTCGGATAGCCCAAAGCAATCACACGATCATCGAAATATTCATTCAGGAAATTAAAGACGTCGGCCGTGCGATGTGGCCGGACACCATCTTGCATAAACCACGAGGTGTTCGCAGTGTCGTCTAAGGCAGTTTGTACCGCCACAAATTCACGAAGAATGTCCAGATAGCGTGATGCAGTAATCGTTTCGGATCTGAAAAATGGGCCAATGATTCCTTTAGAAGAAATGGCGGCCCAGACCAGTACTTTTTGAAGATGCAGGGACGATGGGACTGCAACATGGGGCTTTTCGGTTCCCCATATGCGCCAGTTCTGTTTATTGACGAAGACGTCCAGGTAAAAATAAGCTTCGTCAGTAAACCAAATTCTGCCCACATGCATATCGCCGTCATCAATCCTGTGCACTATATCGTTAGCGAATGTCTCTCGTGCAGCAATGGTAGCGGCGCTGAGGGGTTGCTGCGTTTGAATTTTGTATGGATAGAGGTGTAAACTCTGGCGCATGAGACGATACGTGGACGTTGGCGTCATTTGGACCGCAGCTGCAACACGGCGAACGGAAACCTGAGGCCGCTGTCGGATCACCTGCTGCACTAGCTGCGCGTTGCCCTCTGTGGTTGCCGTATGCGGTCGCCCTACCTTTCCAGCACGTTCATCCGTCACGTTCCCAGTCCGTTGAAATTTTTCAAACAGATCCTTTATTGTATCGCTTTTCGGTCCTTTGGTTACATTAAACCTCCGTTGAAAACTTCGTCTTGTTGCAACAACACTGTGTTCTAGGCGGTGGAATTCCAACACCAGAAAAATCCTCTGTTCTAAGGAATAAACCATGTTGTCTACAGCACACGTGCACGTTGTGAACAGCACACGCTTACAGCAGAAAGACGACTTACAGAATGGCACACCCACAGACTGCGTTGTCTTCTATATCTTTCACATCACTTGCAGCGCCATCTGTTGTTGAAAATTGTAACTACTGTAATTTCGAAAGTTTGTCTGCCTGAAAATGTACTGTTGTCCCAAGCATATTGCAAGAAACGGTGTATTTCTATCGCTGCTCGTTTAGTTTTGATTGCCGTTTCAAATATACCGGTCATTTTTGAAACACCCTGTATATTTGTTACCGACAGGTTCAAACAACAGGTAAGTGTAACGGAGATACTACGAGAACTCAACTGGGAGTACCTGGAGGAAAGGCGAAGTTCTTTTCGTGTAAAACTACTGAGAAAATTTAGAAAACCGGCATTTGAAGCTGACTGCCACGAGATTCTACTGTCGCCAACATACACAGCGAGAAAGGACCACGAAGATAAGATACGAGAAATTAGGGCTTATCCGGATGCATATAGACAGTTGTTGTTTCCTCTCTCTGTTTGTGAGTGAACAGCAAAGGAAATGACTAGTTGTGGTGCAGGGTGCCCTCCGCCACTCACCGTACAGTGGATTGCAGAATATCTATGTAGATGTAGACAGTTGAAGGTCCCAACAGCAAATTGCTGACACTGATGAAGTTCGTTTGAATGAGTAACTGCAGTGGGCAATCACTTTAATTGTAAGTCTATTTGTCCTTAAGGAATTCTATCCTGTGTCGCATGAGCTCATGATTAATCGAAGAATTAGTTAGGTAAATGGCTGAGAGAAAACAGAATGCTTTGGCGGCAGCTTCGAAGCAGGTATGCTGTCCTCGACGGCGAGTGTTCATCAAAGACTAGTGTGTCGTGAGGATTGCCCCAGGGAAATGTAACAGAATCGCTGTCGTTTACTATTTACATGAGAGACCTGGCGGACAAGGTGAGCAGGAATATGCGGTTGTTATCTGATGAGATTCTATACAAACTCCACTGGCAGACATTACAAGAGCCGGCCGCGGTGGTCTAGTGGTTCTGGCGCTGCAGTCCGGAACCGCGGGGCTGCTACGGTCGCAGGTTCGAATCCTGCCTCGGGCATGGGTGTGTGTGATGTCCTTAGGTTAGTTAGGTTTAAGTAGTTCTAAGTTCTAGGGGACTTATGACATAAGATGTTGAGTCCCATAGTGCTCAGAGCCATTTGAACCATTTTTGAACATTACAAGAGAGACGTAGTGCATCACGAGGAGTCGGACAACATATTACTTCCCCCCATATACATCTCGTGTATTGACCACAAGGAGAAAATTCGAGAACTTAAAGCCAATACATAGGATTGCCGACGATCATTCTTCCCACGCACTATTCGCGTGTGGAAAGGGTTGGGGGGGGATCAGGTAGCAGTACCAAAAGTACCCTACGCCACACACCGTAAGGTGGCTTGCGGAGTATGATGTAGTTGTAGATGATGCTGTGCTGTACTGTAACGTGTCGAAGTTGAGTGACTGTATGAAGATACAAGATGACTTGCACCAAATTTCTAGTTGGTGATGAGTAGCAGCCAGCTCTGAATGTAGAAAAATACAGGGTTATTACAAATGATTGAAGCGATTTCACAGGTCTACAATAACTTTATTATTTGAGACATTTTCAAAATGCTTTGCACACACATACAAAAACTCAAAATTTTTTTTTGGCATTCACAAATGTTCGATATGGGCCCCTTTAGTGATTCGGCAGATATCAAGCCGATAATCAAGTTCCTCCCACACCCAGCGCAGCATGTCCCCATCAATGAGTTCGAAAGCATCGTTGATGCGAGGTCGCAGTTCTGGCACGTTTCTTGGTAGAGGAGGTTTAAACACTGAATCTTTCACATAACCCCACAGAAAGAAATCGCATGGGGTTAAGTCGGGAGAGCGTGGAGGTCATGACATGAATTGCTGATCATGATCGTCACCACGACCGATCCATCGGTTTTCCAATCTCCTGTTTAATAAATGCCGAACATCATGATGGAAGTGCGGTGGAGCACCATCCTGTTGAAAGATGAAGTCGGCGCTGTCGGTCTCCAGTTGTGGAATGAGCCAATTTTCCGCGGGCTACGCGTGAAACTTGCCCGCACGCGTTCAACCGTTTCTTCGCTCACTGCAGGCCAACCCGTTCATTTCCTCTTACAGAGGCATCCAGAAGCTTTAAACTGCGCATACCATCGCCGAATGGAGTTAGCAGTTGGTGGATCTTTGTTGAACTCCGTCCTGAAGTGCCGTTGCACTGTTATGACTGACTGATGTGAGTGCATTTTAAGAACGACATACGCTTTCTCGGCTCCTGTCACCATTTTGTCTCACTGCGCTCTCGAGCGCTCTGACGGCAGAAACCTGAAGTGCGGCTTCAGCCGAACAAAACTTTATGAGTTTTTCTACGTATCTGTAGTGTGTCGTGACCATATGTCAATGAATGGAGCTACAGTGATTTTATGAAATCGCTTCAATCATTTGTAATAGCCCTGTATAAGTTAATGGGGATGAGTTCGAAAATCTAAGCTGTTATGTTCGGATACAATGCTAGTAGTGATCTGTGTGACACAGTCATGTCGTTTAAATATCTGGATGTAACGTTCCACAGCGATTTCGGAGGTTATTCTGAAAGTAAGGAACGATCGGTCGCGAAACGGTAACCACAGTGAAAATCCGATGAAGTTTTGCACAGGTGTGTTGGGCAGTGTTTCTAGTATGCCTGTCGATCGTGTTACGTCGTTCGTTTTAGTTCTGAGCACACAGGGAGCACATAAAGTTACCTAGAACAATAGTGCCTCCCGCCAAGTACGAGGGCCTGGTGAGAAATTTCGCCTGAAGCTATGCAGCCAACATTACATAACTGTCGAGCGTTTTATTCTTCAAGACATTTCTCAGCCGCATTCTGCAGGGGCAATGTAGATGCTACTGCATCGTTTTCAATTGGAAATGTTTGATTACCCACAACACAGTTCGCCCCCCTAGCTGAGTGGTCAGCGTGACGGATTGCCGTCCTACGGGCCCGAGTTCGATTCCTAGCTGGGTCAGGGATTTTCTTCACTCAGGGAATGGGTGTTGTGTTGTCTTCATCATCATTTCATCCCCATCCGGCGCGCAGGTCGCCTAATGTGGCGTCGAATGTAGTAAGACCTGCATCAAGGGGGCCGGACCTGCCCCATAAGGAGCCTCCCGGCCAATGACACCAAACGCTCATTTCCATACTCACAATACAGCCCGTAATTGTCTCCCTCTGAGTTTCATCTCTGCTCACATGAACCACTGGCTATGAAGACAACATTTTGGCACAAACTACGAGCTGTAGGCCAGCGTAGACAATTGGCGGAAAGCACTGGCGGCTGCCTTCTCGAGGGCAGTTCAATAAGTAATGCAACACATTTTTTTTCTCAGCCAATTTTGGTTGGAAAAAACGGAAATTTCTTGTGGAATATTTTCAAACATTCCCGCTTCGTCTCGTATAGTTTCATTGTCTTCCGACAGGTGGCAGCGCTGTACGGAGCTGTTAAAATGGCGTCTGTAACGGATGTGTGTTGCAAACAACGGGCAGTGATCGAGTTTCTTTTGGCGGAAAACCAGGGCATCTCAGATATTCATAGGCGCTTGCAGAATGTCTACGGTGATCTGGCAGTGGACAAAAGCACGGTGAGTCGTTGGGCAAAGCGTGTGTCATCATCGCCGCAAGGTCAAGCAAGACCGTCTGATCTCCCGCATGCGGGCCGGCCGTGCACAGCTGTGACTCCTGCAATGGCGGAGCGTGCGAACACACTCGTTCGAGATGATCGACGGATCACCATCAAACAGCTCAGTGCTCAACTTGACATCTCTGTTGGTAGTGCTGTCACAATTGTTCACCAGTTGGGATATTCAAAGGTTTGTTCCCGCTGTGTCCCTCGTTGTCTAACCGAACACCATAAAGAGCAAAGGAGAACCATCTGTGCGGAATTGCTTGCTCGTCATGTGGCTGAGGGTGACAATTTCTTGTCAAAGATTGTTACAGGCGATGAAACATGGGTTCATCACTTCGAACCTGAAACAAAACGGCAATCAATGGAGTGGCGCCACACCCACTCCCCTACCAAGAAAAAGTTTAAAGCCATACCATCAGCCGGTAAAGTCACGGTTACAGTCTTCTGGGACGCTGAAGGGGTTATTCTGTTCGATGTCCTTCCCCATGGTCAAACGATCAACTCTGAAGTGTATTGTGCTACTCTTCAGAAATTGAAGAAACGACTTCAGCGTGTTCGTAGGCACAAAAATCTGAACGAACTTCTCCTTCTTCATGACAACGCAAGACCTCACACAAGTCTTCGCACCCGAGAGGAGCTCACAAAACATCAGTGGACTGTTCTTCCTCATGCACCCTACAGCCCCGATCTCGCACCGTCGGATTTCCATATGTTTGGCCCAATGAAGGACGCAATCCGTGGGAGGCACTACGCGGATGATGAAGAAGTTATTGATGCAGTACGACGTTGGCTCCGACATCGACCAGTGGAATGGTACCGTGCAGGCATACAGGCCCTCATTTCAAGGTGGCGTAAGGCCGTAGCATTGAATGGAGATTACGTTGAAAACTAGTGTTGTGTAGCTAAAAGATTGGGGAATAACCTGGTGTATTTCAATGCTGAATAAAACAACCCCTGTTTCAGAAAAAAAATGTGTTGCATTACTTATTGAACTGCCCTCGTACAACGCTACGACGAACGTCTAATTGGGATCGGCGACTACGAAGATAAGTAGCTGGCAGTTGTAGCTAACTGTTGCAAATAAAACAGTTTTGATTTTGACTGTGGTTTCCATTTCTCAACCTATCGTTCCTTACTTTCCGAATAGCCCTCGTAAAATGTGACGACTGTGATAGAGAAGGCGAATGGTCGAGTTCGGTGTCTTAGGAGAGTTTTGAGAAGTGTGGTTCCTCTGTAGAGCAGACCGCATATAGGACGCTTGTGCGGCCCATTCCTGAGTACTGCTTTAGTATTTGGGATCCTCTCCAGGTCGGATTAAAGAAAGACATCGAAGCAATAAAGAGGCGGTCTGCTAGATTTGTTACCGGCAGGGTCAAACAATACGCAGGTGTTACGAAGATGCTTCGGGAGCTCAAATGAGAATCCATGGAGGGAAGGCGACGCTGTTTTCGAAAACCGCTCCTGAGAATGCTTAGAGAATGGTCGTTTAAAGCTGACTGCCATACGATTCTAATGCAGCGAACATAGATTTCGCGTAAGGACCACGAAGATATGAGAAATTAGTGCTCATACGTAGGCATATAGACAGTCGTTTTGCCCTCGCCCCATGGAACAGGAAATGAAATGACTAGCAGTGATACAAGACACTCTCTGCCACGCACCGTACGGTGGTTTACGGAGTGTGTACGTAGACGTAGAATGAGCTCATGATTAATGGTAGAAATACTCATGAGAAATGCGGTGCGAAAACAGAATGCTTTGCTGTAGCGTGGAGGAGGGCTCAATTCTTGTAAAGACGACGTTATTTGTTTCTACTGATTCTGAGGACCACCAGATAGTCGGTAGGAAGTCGGCACTAGTGAAGTAGAGTCAATCTAGACGGTTAATACATATGAATGTACTTCAGGACTCTCTGTCAATTAGCACGATCTTAAATGAGCGTGCCGGCCGCGGTGGCCGTGCGGTTCTAAGCGCTCCAGTCCGGAGCCGCGCTGCTGCTGCGGTCGCAGGTTCGAATCCTGCCTCGGGCATGGGTGTGTGTGATGTCCTTAGGTTAGTTAGGTTTAAGTAGTTCTAGGTTCTAGGGGACTGGTGACCACAGCAGTTGAGTCCCATAGTGCTCAGAGCCATTTTTTAAATGAGTGTAAGCATATGTTTCATATGTCTCGCTGCTTGGTCCTAACAATCATGAATTAAAAAAACCTTATTGTTATACGTTATGCCACCATACACAATCATTCGTAATTAATATGTTTGTCACAGTATTTCTGCACGTCTGTGCATGATTTTAAGTTCACGCAAATTGGCTATTCGAATGCATGAATAATGTGCGATTTCCATTTTTATTCCAAATTTTCTTCATTTTTTCGGTATTAGGAGGCATACAGAGTGCGTCGTAAGTACAGCGTCATCTTTTTTCTGTTTCTTTTATTATGATTTATGTGTTTATCTGAATTTATGAGATATGCTATTGCAAGTGATCATACGTGCCCACTCATGAATGTCTGGGGGTTTAGTTATACTTTTACTGTATTATTTTCAATGAGTAGGTAGGGGAAATATAATGCTCCACAAATCTGTTGTTGATTTCGCGCAACACAATCTGTTTGCGTTCGTGTTAAATAAGTAGGTCGTCTTGGCAACAGTGTTTGCGTATTTTTACGACTCGGCATTGCGGTTTATTTTAGAAAGCCATGCTGGTATCGGAACTGGTTCATGGTATGACTGATACTGGATTCGTTAAAAATATCACGTCAGGTAATGCAATTAAGCCGCTGCGCCTCGTTACAATTAGAACCTTTATGTTACGGAGTAACGAACTTCGTCTCTCGACCTGAGTCGCATGGAATATTTTCGGCGTATCCTTCACTACCGTGGCTCTTCAGACCATTGCAGTGCTACCAGAACCTTTGCAGGAATAATGGCACGCACTGCATAGAGAGGTCACAGATACTATCATTAACATCTGTGTTGCAGTGGGGAGCGTTGATGTTATTTGTGCTATACCAAACTATCACATGCACTTAACTTATTTAGATATATGAAGATGGTATCTGTTCTTTCGGGCATGTCCGAAAGAACAGATGCCATCTTCATATAGAAAAGGCTTACCGGCCAATGACCTTCTTCACTGCCGATGCACTCACATATTGTTCAAACTCTTACGGGTATCGGTACATTGACTGCCGCGAGTAATGAGTATAGTGGGCATGGGCACTAAAAGTGTAGTTTGTGGACAGTAAGTTGGAATTGTGGGTCCCACGGGGGGCGTGCCAGAGATAAGTCCCTGCAGTCGCGCTATCATCTGGTCCTCGTTGGAGATGTCGGATAGAGCGTTTGCCATGTAAGCAGGAGATCCCGGGTTCAAGTCCCGGTCAGATCACACATTTTCAACATTCCCCGTTGATATTTATCAACGCCTGTAAGCAGCTAACGGTCTGGATTTCATTGTAATTTCATATTTAGATCTTTCTAAGCTCAGACATAATGCCCTTAGAACTGTGATTACATTCATACCCTGACATTTTAGCATCGACACTGAGCCACAGTCTATTATAGTCACTCAAAATCAGTATACGAGGGTGTGCGAAGTATCCGGGGCGGCACACAGGTAGCGCAGTAGCAGCTAGAAAGAAATCAGTCGGCGAATACTGTCCCAAGTGAGTGACCGTTTACCTGATGCTGTGGTATCGATATCGCTACCAGGCACGATATACCTCCCTGTTTGACCCAATGGGTTTGGTAGGTAGGAGAGGACATCACCCTGATATCATCACTCGGATTGTTTAGGAAAGAGGTTGACGGACTTTATGCCTGTTAGTGCGTTATTATTGACACCGTTATCTCTACGTTGACTGGCTGCGGTGGGATCTCCAATGACTTCTGCCTGGTCTAGGGTTCTACAGTCCAGAGTCCTGTCGCCAAGAATCTCACAGTCTGGTCTAAATTAGTGTGATGCTGAAAAACGGTGAAGTGCTACCGGTATTGCATCTCTGTTCCTGGTGACTCCAGCTGTGGTTGGAGGCAAAGCTGTTGCTCTGGCTCCTGTAAGTTGAGTTTGTGTGGGAGTTGGTTATCGTTGGCGTTGCCACAATATGTAACCGCTGTAGTCACAACTGGTTTTGATAGCTACGCTGTGAGAGCACCTTGATGCAGATGACACACATTAGTTTGCCCTGAGAGGACCGTCGCTTATACTCACGATAGCGCACTTGACCAGAAAGACATAGTTTGAGGCACATGGTGCTCTCACTTCCAGATAGAGAAGATTGAGTAGTGCCCAGAATAGTCATCTGTGCTAATATCAGCCAGAGTTCTCTAATGGACTTTTGTGGTGCAGTAAGTGCCGATAAATAACATGACGATAGCGTGCAAAGTAGCATACGCTCTCGCCCGTACACTGGTCACTTGGATACGAATCATTCCTTCAGTCTCTCCGTTACGCCGTTGCGAAGTCTTTTGAGTTTATGCGACATAAATTTTCGTTCATTATCTCAGACTGTTGTTTCGAGAGGCTCTCGATGGGTAAGATTTAGGATAGCACCTCAGCAGTACTTTCCATAGTACAGGAAGATGTACTAACGATACGTGGGAAATTTGGTAGCGCATGTACCAGATCCACCATGCGGACTTTACAATGTCGAGGTGAATCCGCTTATGAGGCCATGAAAAAGTTATGACCTGCGAGGTCTACTGTCGTTCAGCGCGATTTTAGGAATTGTCTACTGCTGTCTTGATGTCCTTGGTGAGTCATAGTCAGGAAATATATTGCCATGAGAAATTCTTCATCGTCGTCATGCCGTGGTAGTTGCAGTGTAGTACACGTGGAATCTGAAGTCTTAAGAATGTTGAGATGACGATTCGGTGTTGATAATGGGTGGAATTTCACGGTAAAATATTGTTTACAGGCAGTTGGAAACTTTACTTGTAAAATAATGTTTACTTGCAGTTCTGTTATACCATAATTAAGAAATTGCTTAAGGTTTCCTGCTAGGCCTTGTCAGGTTGGTAAAATATTTTTCCTTTCTTATAAGATACGGGATCCTGAAACGTAAGTACCCGAGTAGGTGCGTTAGTGTTTGTGTGCTTATTCTTTGTTTTACAGTTGCTCTCCTGACATTGATGACTGAGAGACAAAGGCCAGGGCTGGACCTTCCCAAAAGTATTCTCCGAACGTTCGATGTTGGGCTAAGCGTAGAGGGAGCGACTTGTTTGCTTCGATTAGGTAGGTGTGAATTTTCTTGTTAGTGTAAATTACGGATAACGTTTCCTTTCCTATTTGCGAAACATTTCCCTGTGCTGTTATCGGTCTTCGATGCAGATGATATTATTGCTCCTAGCGATCGAAACCAGCATGTACCCCAAGTGTTGACAGTGTTGCCGAGGGATGCTTTAAACTTCTAACATATTGTCACTAGAACAATGAACGCCTCAGAATGCTCGCGTGGAATGAGTGAAATCAAATAAACTAGTGGCTGTTTATGTGCATATTAAGTGCTACTTTGGCTAACGGCCTTGCCTTAGTGGTAACATAGGTTCCCGTTAGGTCTCCGATGTTAAACGCTGCCGAGCTTGGTTAGCACTTGGGTGCATCACCGTCTTGGTCATCCGAGTCCGCATCTCGTGGTCGTGCGGTAAGCGTTCTCGCTTCCCGCGCCCGGGTTCCCGGGTTCGATTCCCGGCGGGGTCAGGGATTTTCTCTGTCTCGTGATGACTGGGTGTTGTGTGACGTCCTTAGGTTAGTTAGGTTTAAGTAGTTCTAAGTTCTAGGGGACTGATGACCATAGATGTTAAGTCCCATAGTGCTCAGAGCCATTTGAACCTTGGTCATCCGAGCGCTGTTTGCAAGCAGGATACACTCAGCTCCTGTAAGGCCAACTGAGGTGCCACTTGATTGGAACGTAGCGGCTCCGGTCACGAAAACTGACCACATGCTGACAGTGTGCTGACCACATGCTCCCCCTTATCCACATATCTTTGGGTTCATTGATTGTGGAAAAATCAGGGGGCAACACTGTAGTTTTCACAGGAAGATCGAGGCCTATTTATGTTGCAGAATGTAGCCACGCTTTTGTTGTTGCTGTTGTGCAAGATGTTGTTCATGCAAGGTCATTTCCAACGGCATCCAATGACACGTATCTTTCAAGGATGACACGGTCGTCGGTCGGTACCGTTGGGCCTTCCGAGGCCAGTTGTTACGGCGTTAAGGACTAATCTGAGGTGAAGTCGTTGGTACAAGATAAGAAGTCGTGGCGGGTCTCATCAAAACTGAGGACTGACGACAAAATTTGCCTAGCTTTTCTGTCTGACCCACGATTCTGTACGCGTGCTGAAAACATAACGTTGCGACAGCTGCAATGTGTGTTTGCTTATGACAACGTGCCATTACGTGCCCAAGTATGTCTACAAATGATAACGAAGTGTGATTTGCTGCCACCTTACCTGACAAATGACTTCCTGGCTAAGCGCGTAATTTACCTGCAATACCCAAGATTCGTTAACTTCTTCGCCGTCATTGATTGTGGAAAAATCAGGAGGCAACACTGTAGTTTTCGCAGGAAGATCGAGGCCTATTTATGTTGCAGAATGTAGCCACGCTTTTGTTGTTGCTGTTGTGCAAGATGTTGTTCATGCAAGGTCATTTCCAACGGCATCCAATGACACGTATCTTTCAAGGATGACACGGTCGTCGGTCGGTACCGTTGGGCCTTCCGAGGCCAGTTGTTACGGCGTTAAGGACTAATCTGAGGTGAAGTCGTTGGTACAAGATAAGAAGTCGTGGCGGGTCTCATCAAAACTGAGGACTGACGACAAAATTTGCCTAGCTTTTCTGTCTGACCCACGATTCTGTACGCGTGCTGAAAACATAACGTTGCGACAGCTGCAATGTGTGTTTGCTTATGACAACGTGCCATTACGTGCCCAAGTATGTCTACAAATGATAACGAAGTGTGATTTGCTGCCACCTTACCTGACAAATGACTTCCTGGCTAAGCGCGTAATTTACCTGCAATACCCAAGATTCGTTAACTTCTTCGCCGTCATTGATTGTGGAAAAATCAGGAGGCAACACTGTAGTTTTCGCAGGAAGATCGAGGCCTATTTATGTTGCAGAATGTAGCCACGCTTTTGTTGTTGCTGTTGTGCAAGATGTTGTTCATGCAAGGTCATTTCCAACGGCATCCAATGACACGTATCTTTCAAGGATGACACGGTCGTCGGTCGGTACCGTTGGGCCTTCCGAGGCCAGTTGTTACGGCGTTAAGGACTAATCTGAGGTGAAGTCGTTGGTACAAGATAAGAAGTCGTGGCGGGTCTCATCAAAACTGAGGACTGACGACAAAATTTGCCTAGCTTTTCTGTCTGACCCACGATTCTGTACGCGTGCTGAAAACATAACGTTGCGACAGCTGCAATGTGTGTTTGCTTATGACAACGTGCCATTACGTGCCCAAGTATGTCTACAAATGATAACGAAGTGTGATTTGCTGCCACCTTACCTGACAAATGACTTCCTGGCTAAGCGCGTAATTTACCTGCAATACCCAAGATTCGTTAACTTCTTCGCCGTCATTGATTGTGGAAAAATCAGGAGGCAACACTGTAGTTTTCGCAGGAAGATCGAGGCCTATTTATGTTGCAGAATGTAGCCACGCTTTTGTTGTTGCTGTTGTGCAAGATGTTGTTCATGCAAGGTCATTTCCAACGGCATCCAATGACACGTATCTTTCAAGGATGACACGGTCGTCGGTCGGTACCGTTGGGCCTTCCGAGGCCAGTTGTTACGGCGTTAAGGACTAATCTGAGGTGAAGTCGTTGGTACAAGATAAGAAGTCGTGGCGGGTCTCATCAAAACTGAGGACTGACGACAAAATTTGCCTAGCTTTTCTGTCTGACCCACGATTCTGTACGCGTGCTGAAAACATAACGTTGCGACAGCTGCAATGTGTGTTTGCTTATGACAACGTGCCATTACGTGCCCAAGTATGTCTACAAATGATAACGAAGTGTGATTTGCTGCCACCTTACCTGACAAATGACTTCCTGGCTAAGCGCGTAATTTACCTGCAATACCCAAGATTCGTTAACTTCTTCGCCGTCATTGATTGTGGAAAAATCAGGAGGCAACACTGTAGTTTTCGCAGGAAGATCGAGGCCTATTTATGTTGCAGAATGTAGCCACGCTTTTGTTGTTGCTGTTGTGCAAGATGTTGTTCATGCAAGGTCATTTCCAACGGCATCCAATGACACGTATCTTTCAAGGATGACACGGTCGTCGGTCGGTACCGTTGGGCCTTCCGAGGCCAGTTGTTACGGCGTTAAGGACTAATCTGAGGTGAAGTCGTTGGTACAAGATAAGAAGTCGTGGCGGGTCTCATCAAAACTGAGGACTGACGACAAAATTTGCCTAGCTTTTCTGTCTGACCCACGATTCTGTACGCGTGCTGAAAACATAACGTTGCGACAGCTGCAATGTGTGTTTGCTTATGACAACGTGCCATTACGTGCCCAAGTATGTCTACAAATGATAACGAAGTGTGATTTGCTGCCACCTTACCTGACAAATGACTTCCTGGCTAAGCGCGTAATTTACCTGCAATACCCAAGATTCGTTAACTTCTTCGCCGTCATTGATTGTGGAAAAATCAGGAGGCAACACTGTAGTTTTCGCAGGAAGATCGAGGCCTATTTATGTTGCAGAATGTAGCCACGCTTTTGTTGTTGCTGTTGTGCAAGATGTTGTTCATGCAAGGTCATTTCCAACGGCATCCAATGACACGTATCTTTCAAGGATGACACGGTCGTCGGTCGGTACCGTTGGGCCTTCCGAGGCCAGTTGTTACGGCGTTAAGGACTAATCTGAGGTGAAGTCGTTGGTACAAGATAAGAAGTCGTGGCGGGTCTCATCAAAACTGAGGACTGACGACAAAATTTGCCTAGCTTTTCTGTCTGACCCACGATTCTGTACGCGTGCTGAAAACATAACGTTGCGACAGCTGCAATGTGTGTTTGCTTATGACAACGTGCCATTACGTGCCCAAGTATGTCTACAAATGATAACGAAGTGTGATTTGCTGCCACCTTACCTGACAAATGACTTCCTGGCTAAGCGCGTAATTTACCTGCAATACCCAAGATTCGTTAACTTCTTCGCCGTCATTGATTGTGGAAAAATCAGGAGGCAACACTGTAGTTTTCGCAGGAAGATCGAGGCCTATTTATGTTGCAGAATGTAGCCACGCTTTTGTTGTTGCTGTTGTGCAAGATGTTGTTCATGCAAGGTCATTTCCAACGGCATCCAATGACACGTATCTTTCAAGGATGACACGGTCGTCGGTCGGTACCGTTGGGCCTTCCGAGGCCAGTTGTTACGGCGTTAAGGACTAATCTGAGGTGAAGTCGTTGGTACAAGATAAGAAGTCGTGGCGGGTCTCATCAAAACTGAGGACTGACGACAAAATTTGCCTAGCTTTTCTGTCTGACCCACGATTCTGTACGCGTGCTGAAAACATAACGTTGCGACAGCTGCAATGTGTGTTTGCTTATGACAACGTGCCATTACGTGCCCAAGTATGTCTACAAATGATAACGAAGTGTGATTTGCTGCCACCTTACCTGACAAATGACTTCCTGGCTAAGCGCGTAATTTACCTGCAATACCCAAGATTCGTTAACTTCTTCGCCGTCATTGATTGTGGAAAAATCAGGAGGCAACACTGTAGTTTTCGCAGGAAGATCGAGGCCTATTTATGTTGCAGAATGTAGCCACGCTTTTGTTGTTGCTGTTGTGCAAGATGTTGTTCATGCAAGGTCATTTCCAACGGCATCCAATGACACGTATCTTTCAAGGATGACACGGTCGTCGGTCGGTACCGTTGGGCCTTCCGAGGCCAGTTGTTACGGCGTTAAGGACTAATCTGAGGTGAAGTCGTTGGTACAAGATAAGAAGTCGTGGCGGGTCTCATCAAAACTGAGGACTGACGACAAAATTTGCCTAGCTTTTCTGTCTGACCCACGATTCTGTACGCGTGCTGAAAACATAACGTTGCGACAGCTGCAATGTGTGTTTGCTTATGACAACGTGCCATTACGTGCCCAAGTATGTCTACAAATGATAACGAAGTGTGATTTGCTGCCACCTTACCTGACAAATGACTTCCTGGCTAAGCGCGTAATTTACCTGCAATACCCAAGATTCGTTAACTTCTTCGCCGTCATTGATTGTGGAAAAATCAGGAGGCAACACTGTAGTTTTCGCAGGAAGATCGAGGCCTATTTATGTTGCAGAATGTAGCCACGCTTTTGTTGTTGCTGTTGTGCAAGATGTTGTTCATGCAAGGTCATTTCCAACGGCATCCAATGACACGTATCTTTCAAGGATGTCACGGTCGTCGGTCGGTACCGTTGGGCCTTCCGAGGCCAGTTGTTACGGCGTTAAGGACTAATCTGAGGTGAAGTCGTTGGTACAAGATAAGAAGTCGTGGCGGGTCTCATCAAAACTGAGGACTGACGACAAAATTTGCCTAGCTTTTCTGTCTGACCCACGATTCTGTACGCGTGCTGAAAACATAACGTTGCGACAGCTGCAATGTGTGTTTGCTTATGACAACGTGCCATTACGTGCCCAAGTATGTCTACAAATGATAACGAAGTGTGATTTGCTGCCACCTTACCTGACAAATGACTTCCTGGCTAAGCGCGTAATTTACCTGCAATACCCAAGATTCGTTAACTTCTTCGCCGTCATTGATTGTGGAAAAATCAGGAGGCAACACTGTAGTTTTCGCAGGAAGATCGAGGCCTATTTATGTTGCAGAATGTAGCCACGCTTTTGTTGTTGCTGTTGTGCAAGATGTTGTTCATGCAAGGTCATTTCCAACGGCATCCAATGACACGTATCTTTCAAGGATGACACGGTGGTCGGTCGGTACCGTTGGGCCTTCCGAGGCCAGTTGTTACGGCGTTAAGGACTAATCTGAGGTGAAGTCGTTGGTACAAGATAAGAAGTCGTGGCGGGTCTCATCAAAACTGAGGACTGACGAGAAAATTTGCCTAGCTTTTCTGTCTGACCCACGATTCTGTACGCGTGCTGAAAACATAACGTTGCGACAGCTGCAATGTGTGTTTGCTTATGACAACGTGCCATTACGTGCCCAAGTATGTCTACAAATGATAACGAAGTGTGATTTGCTGCCACCTTACCTGACAAATGACTTCCTGGCTAAGCGCGTAATTTACCTGCAATACCCAAGATTCGTTAACTTCTTCGCCGTCATTGATTGTGGAAAAATCAGGAGGCAACTCTCTAGTTTTCGAAGGGAGATCGAGGCCTATTTATGTTGCAGAATGTAGCCACGCTTTTGTTGTTGCTGTTGTGCAAGATGTTGTTCATGCAAGGTCATTTCCAACGGCATCCAATGACACGTATATTTCAAGGATGACACGGTGGTCGATCGGTACCGTTGGGCCTTCCGAGGCCAGTTGTTACGGCGTTAAGGACTAACCTGAGGTGAAGTCGTTGGTACAAGACAAGAAGTCGTGGCGGGTCTCATCAAATCTGAGGATTGACGACAAAATTTGCCTAGCTTTTCTCTCTGACCCACGATTCTATACGCGTGCTGAAAACATAACGTTGCTACAGCTGCAATGGTTGTTTGCTTATGACAACTTGCCATTACGTACCCAAGTATGTCTACAAATGATAACGAAGTGTGATTTGCTGCCACCTTACCTGACAAATCACTTCCTGGCTAAGCGCGTAATTTACCTGCAATACCCAAGATTCGTTAACTTCTTCGCCGTCATTGATTGTGGAAAAATCAGGAGGCAACACTGTAGTTTTCGCAGGAAGATCGAGGCCTATTTATGTTGCAGAATGTAGCCACGCTTTTGTTGTTGCTGTTGTGCAAGATGTTGTTCATGCAAGGTCATTTCCAACGGCATCCAATGACACGTATCTTTCAAGGATGACACGGTCGTCGGTCGGTACCGTTGGGCCTTCCGAGGCCAGTTGTTACGGCGTTAAGGACTAATCTGAGGTGAAGTCGTTGGTACAAGATAAGAAGTCGTGGCGGGTCTCATCAAAACTGAGGACTGACGACAAAATTTGCCTAGCTTTTCTGTCTGACCCACGATTCTGTACGCGTGCTGAAAACATAACGTTGCGACAGCTGCAATGTGTGTTTGCTTATGACAACGTGCCATTACGTGCCCAAGTATGTCTACAAATGATAACGAAGTGTGATTTGCTGTCACCTTACCTGACAAATGACTTCCTGGCTAAGCGCGTAATTTACCTGCAATACCCAAGATTCGTTAACTTCTTCGCCGTCATTGATTGTGGAAAAATCAGGAGGCAACACTGTAGTTTTCGCAGGAAGATCGAGGCCTATTTATGTTGCAGAATGTAGCCACGCTTTTGTTGTTGCTGTTGTGCAAGATGTTGTTCATGCAAGGTCATTTCCAACGGCATCCAATGACACGTATCTTTCAAGGATGACACGGTGGTCGGTCGGTACCGTTGGGCCTTCCGAGGCCAGTTGTTACGGCGTTAAGGACTAAGCTGAGGTGAAGTCGTTGGTACAAGATAAGAAGTCGTGGCGGGTCTCATCAAAACTGAGGACTGACGAGAAAATTTGCCTAGCTTTTCTGTCTGACCCACGATTCTGTACGCGTGCTGAAAACATAACGTTACGACAGCTGCAATGTGTGTTTGCTTATGACAACGTGCCATTACGTGCCCAAGTATGTCTACAAATGATAACGAAGTGTGATTTGCTGCCACCTTACCTGACAAATGACTTCCTGGCTAAGCGCGTAATTTACCTGCAATACCCAAGATTCGTTAACTTCTTCGCCGTCATTGATTGTGGAAAAATCAGGAGGCAACACTGTAGTTTTCGCAGGAAGATCGAGGCCTATTTATGTTGCAGAATGTAGCCACGCTTTTGGTGTTGCTGTTGTGCAAGATGTTGTTCATGCAAGGTCATTTCCAACGGCATCCAATGACACGTATCTTTCAAGGATGACACGGTGGTCGATCGGTACCGTTGGGCCTTCCGAGGCCAGTTGTTACGGCGTTAAGGTTTAACCTGAGGTGAAGTCGTTGGTATAAGACAAGAAGTCGTGGCGGGTCTCATCAAATCTGAGGATTGACGACAAAATTTGCCTAGCTTTTCTCTCTGACCCACGATTCGATACGCGTGCTGAAAACATAACGTTGCTACAGCTGCAATGTGTGTTTGCTTATGACAACTTGCCATTACGTACCCAAGTATGTCTACAAATGATAACGAAGTGTGATTTGCTGCCACCTTACCTGACAAATGACTTCCTGGCTAAGCGCGTAATTTACCTGCAATACCCAAGATTCGTTAACTTCTTCGCCGTCATTGATTGTGGAAAAATCAGGAGGCAACACTGTAGTTTTCGCAGGAAGTTCGAGGCCTATTTATGTTGCAGAATGTAGCCACGCTTTTGTTGTTGCTGTTGTGCAAGATGTTGTTCATGCAAGGTCATTTCCAACGGCATCCAATGACACGTATCTTTCAAGGATGACACGGTGGTCGGTCGGTACCGTTGGGCCTTCCGAGGCCAGTTGTTACGGCGTTAAGGACTAATCTGAGGTGAAGTCGTTGGTACAAGATAAGAAGTCGTGGCGGGTCTCATCAAAACTGAGGACTGACGACAAAATTTGCCTAGCTTTTCTGTCTGACCCACGATTCTGTACGCGTGCTGAAAACATAACGTTACGACAGCTGCAATGTGTGTTTGCTTATGACAACGTGCCATTACGTGCCCAAGTATGTCTACAAATGATAACGAAGTGTGATTTGCTGCCACCTTACCTGACAAATGACTTCCTGGCTAAGCGCGTAATTTACCTGCAATACCCAAGATTCGTTAACTTCTTCGCCGTCATTGATTGTGGAAAAATCAGGAGGCAACACTGTAGTTTTCGCAGGAAGATCGAGGCCTATTTATGTTGCAGAATGTAGCCACGCTTTTGTTGTTGCTGTTGTGCAAGATGTTGTTCATGCAAGGTCATTTCCAACGGCATCCAATGACACGTATCTTTCAAGGATGACACGGTGTTCGGTCGGTACCGTTGGGCCTTCCGAGGCCAGTTGTTACGGCGTTAAGGACTAATCTGAGGTGAAGTCGTTGGAACAAGATAAGAAGTCGTGGCGGGTCTCATCAAAGATGAGGACTGACGACAAAATTTGCCTAGCTTTTCTGTCTGACCCACGATTCTGTACGCGTGCTGAAAACATAACGTTGCGACAGCTGCAATGTGTGTTTGCTTATGACAACGTGCCATTACGTGCCCAAGTATGTCTACAAATGATAACGAAGTGTGATTTGCTGCCACCCTACCTGACAAATGACTTCCTGGCTAAGCGCGTAATTTACCTGCAATACCCAAGATTCGTTAACTTCTTCGCCGTCATTGATTGTGGAAAAATCAGGAGGCAACACTGTAGTTTTCGAAGGGAGATCGAGGCCTATTTATGTTGCAGAATGTAGCCACGCTTTTGTTGTTGCTGTTGTGCAAGATGTTGTTCATGCAAGGTCATTTCCAACGGCATCCAATGACACGTATCTTTCAAGGATGACACGGTGGTCGATCGGTACCGTTGGGCCTTCCGAGGCCAGTTGTTACGGCGTTAAGGTTTAACCTGAGGTGAAGTCGTTGGTACAAGACAAGAAGTCGTGGCGGGTCTCATCAAATCTGAGGATTGACGACAAAATTTGCCTAGCTTTTCTCTCTGACCCACGATTCTATACGCGTGCTGAAAACATAACGTTGCTACAGCTGCAATGTGTGTTTGCTTATGACAACTTGCCATTACGTACCCAAGTATGTCTACAAATGATAACGAAGTGTGATTTGCTGCCACCTTACCTGACAAATGACTTCCTGGCTAAGCACGTAATTTACCTGCAATACCCAAGATTCGTTAACTTCTTCGCCGTCATTGATTGTGGAAAAATCAGGAGGCAACACTGTAGTTTTCGCAGGAAGATCGAGGCCTATTTATGTTGCAGAATGTAGCCACGCTTTTGTTGTTGCTGTTGTGCAAGATATTGTTCATGCAAGGTCATTTCCAACGGCATCCAATGACACGTATCTTTCAAGGATGACACGGTGGTCGGTCGGTACCGTTGGGCCTTCCGAGGCCAGTTGTTACGGCGTTAAGGACTAATCTGAGGTGAAGTCGTTGGTACAAGATAAGAAGTCGTGGCGGGTCTCATCAAAACTGAGGACTAACGACAAAATTTGCCTAGCTTTTCTGTCTGACCCACGATTCTGTACGCGTGCTGAAAACATAACGTTGCGTCAGCTGCAATGTGTGTTTGCTTATGACAACGTGCCATTACGTGCCCAAGTATGTCTACAAATGATAACGAAGTGTGATTTGCTGCCACCCTACCTGACAAATGACTTCCTGGCTAAGCGCGTAATTTACCTGCAATACCCAAGATTCGTTAACTTCTTCGCCGTCATTGATTGTGGAAAAATCAGGAGGCAACACTGTAGTTTTCGAAGGGAGATCGAGGCCTATTTATATTGCAGAATGTAGCCACGCTTTTGTTGTTGCTGTTGTGCAAGATGTTGTTCATGCAAGGTCATTTCCAACGGCATCCAATGACACGTATCTTTCAAGGATGACACGGTGGTCGATCGGTACCGTTGGGCCTTCCGAGGCCAGTTGTTACGGCGTTAAGGACTAACCTGAGGTGAAGTCGTTGGTACAAGACAAGAAGACGTGGCGGGTCTCATCAAATCTGAGGATTGACGACAAAATTTGCCTAGCTTTTCTCTCTGACCCACGATTCTATACGCGTGCTGAAAACATAACGTTGCTACAGCTGCAATGTGTGTTTGCTTATGACAACTTGCCATTACGTACCCAAGTATGTCTACAAATGATAACGAAGTGTGATTTGCTGCCACCTTACCTGACAAATGACTTCCTGGCTAAGCGCGTAATTTACCTGCAATACCCAAGATTCGTTAACTTCTTCGCCGTCATTGATTGTGGAAAAATCAGGGGGAAACACTAGTTTTTGCAGGAATATCGAGGCCTATTTATGTTGCAGAATGTAGCCACGCTGTTGTTGTTGCTGTTGTCATGCAAGATGTTGCTCGCGCAAGGTCATTTCAAACTGCCAAATTTTTAGAAATTTCTTGTCCATTTTGCTAACTGCTGGTTCAAACATAAATTTGCAAGCACATTGATACCGATTACGTATCTCCACTAGACTTCAATTAATTGTAGACATAAGACGTCAACACACTCAGAAGTACAAAACAAAACTCTAGGGACAGTAGAAAGGTTAGCACTAGCCAAGTTCGTGTTTGTAACGGGACATTCTCCTCTGGCATTACTTTTCTCAACAGTAGATGTCGATTCCAGTATTATTTTTCGAATTTTGGACAGGCTAGTATTATCTCAGCTGCTTTCCTGAAAACTTTCATATTATTTTATACACAGTATGTTGTATTTCAAGCGAAAATTTATCAAAATGAATTACTTTATTTTACATCTACATCTACATCTATACTCCGCGAGCCACCTTACGGTGTGTGGCGGAGGGTACTTATTGTACCACTATCTGATCCCCCCTTCCCTGATCCATTCACGAATTGTGCGTGGGAAGAACGACTGCTTGTAAGTCTCCGTATTTGCTCTAATTTCTCGGATCTTTTCTTTGTGATCATTACGCGAGATATATGTGTGCGGTAGTAATATGTTGCCCATCTCTTCCCGGAATGTGCTCTCTCGTAATTTCGATAATAAACCTCTCCGTATTGCGTAACGCCTTTCTTGAAGTGTCCGCCACTGGAGCTTGTTCAGCATCTCCGTAACGCTCTCGCGCTGACTAAATGTCCCCATGACGAATCGCGCTGCTTTTCGCTGGATCATGTCTATCTCTTCTATTAATCCAACCTGGTAAGGGTCCCATACTGATGAGCAATACTCAAGAATCGGACGAACAAGCGTTTTGTAAGCTACTTCTTTCGTCGATGAGTCACATTTTCTTAGAATTCTTCCTATGAATCTCAACCTGGCGCCTGCTTTTCCCACTATTTGTTTTATGTGATCATTCCACTTCAGATCGCTCCGGATAGTAACTCCTAAGTATTTTACGGTCGTTACCGCTTCCAATGATTTACCACCTATGGCATAATCGTACTGGAATGGATTTCTGCCCCTATGTATGCGCATTATATTACATTTATCTACGTTTAGGGAAAGCTGCCAGCTGTCGCACCATGCATTAATCCTCTGCAGGTCTTCCTGGAGTACGTACGAGTCTTCTGATGTTGCTACTTTCTTGTAGACAACCGTGTCATCTGCAAATAGCCTCACGGAACTACCGATGTTGTCAACTAAGTCATTTATGTATATTGTAAACAATAAAGGTCCTATCACGCTTCCTTGCCGTACTCCCGAAATTACCTCTACATCTGCAGATTTTGAACCGTTAAGAATGACATGTTGTGTTCTTTCTTCTAGGAAATCCTGAATCCAATCACAAACCTGGTCCGATATTCCGTAAGCTCGTATTTTTTTCACTAAACGTAAGTGCGGAACCGTATCAAATGCCTTCCTGAAGTCCAGGAATACGGCATCAATCTGCTCGCCAGTGTCTACGGCACTGTGAATTTCTTGGGCAAATAGGGCGAGCTGAGTTTCACATGATCTCTGTTTGCGGAATCCATGTTGGTTATGATGAAGGAGATTTGTATTATCTAAGAACGTCATAATACGAGAACACAAAACATGTTCCATTATTCTACAACAGATTGACGTAAGCGAAATAGGCCTATAATTATTCGCATCTGATTTATGACCCTTCTTGAAAATGGGAACGACCTGCGCTTTCTTCCAGTCGCTAGGTACTTTACGTTCTTCCAGCGATCTACGATAAATTGCTGATAGAAAGGGGGCAAGTTCTTTAGCATAATCACTGTAGAATCTTAAGGGTATCTCGTCTGGTCCGGATGCTTTTCCGCTACTAAGTGATAGCAGTTGTTTTTCAATTCCGATATCGTTTATTTCAATATTTTCCATTTTGGCGTCCGTGCGACGGCTGAAGTCAGGGACCGTGTTACGATTTTCCGCAGTGAAACAGTTTCGGAACACTGAATTCAGTATTTCTGCCTTTCTTCGGTCGTCCTCTGTTTCGGTGCCATCGTGGTCAACGAGTGACTGAATAGGGGATTTAGATCCGCTTACCGATTTTAAATATGACCAAAACTTTTTAGGGTTCTTGTTTAGATTGTTTGCCAATGTTTTATGTTCGAATTCGTTGAATGCTTCTCTCATTGCTCTCTTTACGCTCTTTTTCGCTTCGTTCAGCTTTTCCTTATCAGCTATGATTCAACTACTCTTAAACCTATGATGAAGCTTTCTTTGTTTCCGTAGTACCTTTCGTACATGATTGTTATACCACGGTGGATCTTTCCCCTCGCTTTGGACCTTAGTCGGTACGAACTTATCTAAGGCGTACTGGACGATGTTTCTGAATTTTTTCCATTTTTGTTCCACATCCTCTTCCTCAGAAATGAACGTTTGATGGTGGTCACTCAGATATTCTGCGATTTGTGCCTTATCACTCTTGTTAAGCAAATATATTTTCCTTCCTTTCTTGGCATTTCTTATTACACTTGTAGTCATTGATGCAACCACTGACTTATGATCACTGATACCCTCTTCTACATTCACGGAGTCGAAAAGTTCCGGTCTATTTGTTGCTATGAGGTCTAAAACGTTAGCTTCACGAGTTGGTTCTCTAACTATCTGCTCGAAGTAATTCTCGGACAAGGCAGTCAGGATAATGTCACAAGAGTCTCTGTCCCTGGCTCCAGTTCTGATTGTGTGACTATCCCATTCTATACCTGGTAGATTGAAGTCTCCCCCTATTACAATAGTATGATCACGAAACTTCTTCACGACGTTCTGCAGGTTCTCTCTGAGGCGCTCAACTACTACGGTTGCTGATGCAGGTGGTCTATAGAAGCATCCGACTATCATATCTGACCCACCTTTGATACTTAGCTTAACCCAGATTATTTCACATTCGCATTCGCTAATAACTTCACTGGATATTATTGAATTCTTTACTGCTATAAATACTCCTCCACCATTGGCGTTTATCCTATCCTTGCGGTATATATTCCATTCTGTGTCTAGCATTTCGTTACTGTTCACTTCCGGTTTTAACCAACTTTCCGTTCCTAATACTATATGCGCACTATTTCCTTCAATAAGAGATACTAATTCAGGAACCTTGCCCTGGATACTCCTGCAGTTTACCAATATTACGTTAACTTTTCCTGTTTTTGGTCTCTGAGGACGGACGTTCTTTATCAACGATGATAATGTCCTCTCTGGTAAGCCGTCAGGTATTTTATCGTTTCGCCCAAGGGGGGGGTCCCTCTAACCTAAAAAAAACCCCGTGTGCACGCCACACGTACTCTGCTACCCTAGTAGCTGCTTCCGGTGTGTAGTGCACGCCTGACCTTTCTAGGGGGGCCCTACAGTTCTCCACCCAATAACGGAGGTCGATGAATTTGCAACCATTATAGTCGCAGAGTCGTCTGAGCCTCTGGTTTAGACCCTCCACACGGCTCCAAACCAGAGGACCGCGATCGACTCTGGGCACTATGCTGCAGATATTAAGCTCAGCTTGCACTCCGCGTGCGATGCTGGTTGTCTTCACCAAATCAGCCAGCCGCCGGAAGGAACCAAGGATGGCCTCAGAACCCAAGCGGCAGGCGTCATTCGTTCCGACATGTGCTACTATCTGCAGCCGGTCACACCCAGTGCGTTCAATAGCTGCCGGAAGGGCCTCCTCCACATTACGGACGAGACCCCCCGGCAAGCACACCGAGTGCACACTGGCATTCTTCCCCGACCTACCCGCTATTTTCCTGAGGGGCTCCATAACCCGCCTAACGTTGGAGCTCCCTATAACTAATAGGCCCGCCCTCTGTGACTGTCGGGACCTTGCCGGAGAATCGGCCACTGGCCCAACAGGCGAGGCATCCTGTGGTGGCTCGGAAACGATGTCATCACCACTAGGAAGCACCCCGTACCTGTTGGAAAGGGGTAAGGCAGCTGGCACGCGGCCAGATCCCACCTTCGCCTTTCGGCCAGGCACGCGCGAGCCCACCACTGTCCGCCATTCACCCTGGAGTGATGGCTGACCGGTAAGATGCTCACTGCCGGAAGACGCAGCGACATCAGGGGCTCCATGTGATTCCAAGGCCACCGAAGTAGGCATAGGTCTCACCACAGTTGCCCCAACGCCACTACGAGCCGACGCCTGCGCCTCGAGCTCGATGAGCCTAACAGACAAAGCCTCCACCTGCCCCCGAAGAGTGGCCAATTCTCCTTGCGTCCGCTCACAACAACCACAGTCCCTACACATGACTATGTTTACCCTACCCTATACGGTGACAAATTCCCAAGATAATCTTCTGATGAGCTACTCTGATAATCAAGAAACACTCACTGAAATACGAGACGCGAAAACTACGCTAGGTTTTCCCAGAAAAACTATTTAAAAGCTAAGCGCAGCAAATAAGTACAAAAACGCTTTATACAAACACTACTCGCTGCTGCTGGTGCTCTCGCTCTGGCTGTCACAAGACAACTGCTGATTCAAGTGACTAGTGGCTAACGGCCGCGAAACAAACAAAGACGGTTTTAGAGCGCTTTCTGTTCTAAACGATCAAGAAAACACTAAGAAATCTAACACGAAAACTACGTAAAGTTTTATCAAGAACTGTTAGTTACTATGCAGAGCAGATAAACACAAATAGAATCCCTTCCTTAGTGGAAGGTCGTAAACAAAATGCAAAATAAACGCTTTATACAAACAGTACTCGCTGCTGCTGGTGCTCTCGCTCTGGCTGTCACAAGACAACTGCTGATTCAAGTGACTAGATGTTAAAGTCGATACCCTGAATGTACAGTTACAGTTATTCTTTTTTTAGAAACATTTAAAATTACGAATTATTTGGCACAGTTACCATTTCTATTATTAATTACGCAGTCTTATACTGGAATCATTTATGAAATAATAATTCAAAGTAATAGAAATTCATTTCTGAAAAATTGTAAACCCTTTGGAAAATTGTTGTTACCGCAGAGTGAAGTAGTAACAAGCCTGCCTCTGATGTGATCGGACGTATTTTTGTATTTTAGGCGAACAACGTAATTTCGGCTTTGTTAATGTAAAAATTCAAAAGACAGTATGATATACCAAAATGTGACAAAATATATCAAAGTAATAACAAATTCTGCACCTACAATATTCAAATTTATTTAGATCAGTTCAACCATGTGGACCTAAATTGTGAAAATTTCAGCTTCAAGAATCGGACCCCTAAACAAGAAGAACTGGAGCCAACTCTGCACGAAAAGCTAAGTAAAGAAAAAAAGTTTATTGTAATCTTCACACCTCTCAATTTTTTATAAAGGACTTTGCTTATTGTGGACAATAACTGGAGTTAGGAAGGAGGGGAGCGGAAGATTACATGTTCCCTGAGGAAACCATTTCACAGCTAAAAGTCGTCAATACCACAGTCACAAAAATACGATGAGTGTGGAGAGCCGACGTCCAGGAAGTTCAGTAGTTTTTGAAAAGAAATGAATGTGGCTGACAGAAAAGGCCAGCTTGGCAAGTTGAGTGCTGGGCCAGCAGCGGTGTTTATTTACTGCTGTGCGGCGGAAGTGGACACGACCACCGTGCATCCTTTGCATTGTGACATGCGGCGTGACTAACTACCTCGTGACGAGAGACAGCACCAGCTTCATTAACAAAACTCGTGTTGTGGTACTGATACTGCTACCAGCCACTAAAGTCGTGACACTTGTTTCACACTTTTTATGGGGAATAGCGAAGACCCGGGGTTATTGTGCGGTTCGGCCCCCAGTGGACACCCCCCCACCCGGGAACGTCTCATTCCATCATTCCAGAAGACGAGTGTAGCCCCAAATGTTTGCGGTGGCAGAGTAATTACGGTGTACGCGTACGTGGAGACAGTGATTTGTGCAGCAGTCGCCGACATAGTGTAACTGAGGCGGAAGAAGAGGAACCAGCCCGCATGCACTGAGGTAGGTGGGAAACCGTCTTAAGGGGCTCCGGAAAGGCTCAAAATCATGAAAAGTTCAATCTTTACTTTTTTGCGTTTTCCGAATCTGCAGACTATTACCTTTTAATATATATATATATAATTTATTCAATTCCGAAGACTACTACTATTTTTAAATTTTTTTTGAAATGTGTCCTACATGTGCGTGACCCACTGTGGCGCTGATAAACTGCTGTCAAATGGCGGTATTATTTTAGTGATGTGAGATAAAGTATGTGTTGTGGCTAACCTGTGATGGTTCAATATATATCGCTGGTGTGATTGTCGATTGTTTCATGTTTATTTACTCTGTCGTTATCTCGAAAATATTCGTAATTAATTCTGTTTCTTCAGTCTCTGTTTTGTTGAAGTATAACAATGAGTAAAAGTAAAGTTATTAGAAATCCTCTGAAGGCTTTGAAGAAAAGGAGAAATGTTGGAAAGCCAAAGGTATGTGTTATTACTGTAAATAATAACATTCTAACATGGTACGAGCGATGCTTGCTTTAGACAAGGAACGCCTTCGGGCTGCAGACAGGGCTGTAAAGAGTCTAGAAATACAAGCAAGAGTAAACAGGAGGAGGAACAAGAGGAAGCTGGAGGAGGAGTTTGCAGAGGATGAAGATAATCCATCCTATGGACCTGGAATGCACTAAAAAGTTAATCCAATCTTTCTCGCTCGATTCCCAAAACTTTTATTTTCTCATACTAATTACATGTTTTCTAAGGATCTTCCAAACATATTTGTTTCAAACTTTCAGTAAATGTTACACAATACCTTCTGCATAATTTAACACAGCCTTTTTCCAAAAAACTGTATATTTTTGAATATATAAATAAAAAATTGCAAAAAAATGTTGTGAATTTTCGTTACAATTGAAAAAAAAATCATCTTTAATAACTGAACTAAAATTTTGTAAAATCCCTGTGTTAAGTTGTAGCCCATATTCCAATAAATAATCTGTAAAAAGTTCAACTTCCTACCTCAAATACTTTGTGAGGAAAGATGTAATTTACAAGCGTTATTTTAACATTGCAAGTATAGGGCGTTCCGGAGCCCCTTAAGAACCATCCACAGGGTGGACGGCATACCGGACCTCGGCACTACTCTGCCGGGCGGATTCGTGCCGGTCCCCGGCACGCCTTCTCACTCGGGAAACAGCGCGTTAGACCGAGCGGCAAGCCGGGCGGACCGTGTGAGTAGTACTGAACTATCAGTTTACTAAGTCATAGTTGCAAAATACTGACGCTAATTGTTTACATAAGATGGAAATATTGTTAAAAGTGAACCTCAGAGGAGATCAGTTTGTGTTCCGGACAAGTGTAGGAACACACAAGACAACACTGACCCTGCGACTTAGAATACAGTCCGGAGAAAGGCCAACCTACGCTTATAGCAGTTTTAGATTTAGAGAAAGCTTTCTATTATGGTGACTACATTCTGAAACTTCTGAAAAAAGGAAGGCTAAAATACGGGAAGCGAAAGGCTGTCTGCAGCTTTTACACGGACGATGACAGGTTTGTAGCATATCCCCGACGTTGTTCCATCTGTACATTGGGCAACCGTAAGGGAAATCAACGAGAAATTTAGAAATTCAATTAAAGTCTAAAATAAAAGGACAAATGACTTAGAAGAAAAACTGACCGGAACAGACTGCGAGTGGAAAAGAGGTAATAAAACGAATATCAACAAAAGTAAAACAAAGGTAATGAAATAAAATCAGACGATGCTTAGGGAATTAGATTAGCAAATGCGACGCTGGAATCAGTAGAAGATACTTACTATTTGGCAACACTAGAATGAGTAGAAGAGATGTACTATTTGGTCACCTACGCTGTTGACTAAGGCTTAACACTATGGTCGAAGACGTAAAATAGAGACCAGAAAAAGCAAGAGACGCATTCATAAAAATCTGGAATTTGTTAACACCAAATAAAAGTATATGTATTAGGAAGTCTTTTGTGGAAATATTTCTCTGGAACATATCTTTTTACTGAAATAGACAATACACTGGAATATGGCGCCATATAATAACGCTGAATACAAGCTGGGTAGATCAGACAATTAAAAAAGAAATTAATTACTTTTGAATACATTATGGGAGTGAACAGTGATCAATGTGTTACAAATATTTACTATCAAAAGCAGTCTTGATCACAATTTATTTATTACGGTAACCGGTTTCGACCACTACTGTGGTCATCTTCCGACCAATGAGTAAGAACCTCCTTCTGCTGCAGAATCACTACTCTCCAGCAGCAGGAGGTTCTTACTCAATGGTCTGAAGAGGACCACCGTAGTGGTCGAAACCGGTTACCGTAATAAAGAAATTGTGCTCAATACCGTTTTTGATAGTAAATTAAGAAGGAGTTACTGAATAGAATTCAGGAGAAAAACAGTTATGGCTTACCATGACTAGATGAGATTGGTTGATAGTACACAATCTAAGGTATCAAAAAATGACAATTTGTTAATGGTTTATCTTCGGGGAGGGGGAGGGAATAAAAAGTGTAAAGGGAGACTAAGGCTGAAATACAATAAGCGGGTTCAAATAGATGTAGACTGTAATTGTTATACAGAGATGATGATGCATTCACAGGGGAGTTGCATTAAACCAGTCTTCAGGCTGAATACCACAAAAACAACACGATTTTGGTCTTGTACACTGTGTACAGTGTTAGATTGTGTGTTTATCTACTTCTAATGTTACCAAGCCAAGGAAAAGGAAGGCACCTACTGTTAGGCAAACACCTACAGTAAGAGAAAAACTATAAATAACGTATGCGCTACAAACACACACAATATAGTTAAGCAGGCTATCTATTTATTTATTTATAGGTGGAATATAGATTGATCTGCTACGTAGAAACAAAAACAGAGTGTAACATTTATTGTTTGTAGTAAGTGCTCTTTCATTGTACAAAGTTTTTAAGTGAAATAACATTGTCTAGGTATGAAATTTATTCCTTGCGTAATCTTTCACATTTGCTGCGTCAAGCTTGAAGATATTACCTATTGATGACGCATGAAAATTTGTGCCGGTCCAGGACTCGAACCCGGATTTCCCGCTAGTCACGAGCCATAGCCTTAAACACTTCGAAACGGTTCCAGGACGGACCCAAACTCCCGTACATCATACTGTCTATGACCCCACCGCTCGCAGCTTTGCTTGTATTACCGCGACAGGATTTCAGGGGAACGAACATTTTCAGCGTTACTATTACGGTAGTAATTTTGCCCGTCGAGGGTTGTAATAATTGTAACAACAAATAAAGACCCTGAAGACAATCGTGCATCTGTACTAAATTTATGAAATTTATTCACAATTGCGGAATATGTTTGGCACTGCAGCATTAGCTGCATCAGCTGTGTTGTGGTCGGACTGGTTATCGTTTCACCCGATGCATGGGTCATGGCTGATTTACATACAGGCCTTTGTGTTGCTGTTTTGCTGACTGTCACTAGCGTTTATAATAATTTTACTATAAAGGGTGTGTAAAGCACTTAGGCCCTGTTGCACATTTCATACCTCTTGCACATGTGGTTCTAGCATGTGTTTCTGGTGTCTATTACTGCTAACTGTCGTATCCTGCCCATTTGTCTAATATAGGGTGACTAGGAAGATGTTTTCTCGGATAGCTAGACAACACTTCAAGCAAATCGTATTAATGGAGTTTATTACAGTAAGTTAAATTGATAATACTTAACTGTGCGCTTTCAGAAAGAGGTGTCGCAAGCAATTGGCGACATGCAAATAATGAATGTCCTTTGGTACATACAATTTCAATGCAAGCAAAACACAGCGGTTCCTAAGTCCCGGCTAACGCGTTTGGGTGACGGCTCTTCTTATAGTGCGGCCGGGGCTGGGCGGAGCGGCGCATGTATTCTCCTCGTATACGGGCCGCTCCTGTCACGGTGCCGTCCTAGTCAGCGTACTTTGGCTGAGTTCGTCTCACAGCCGTCTCTGCTGTAACGTTCGAGGCCGACGTGCCAGCGTCGTTACGCCGAAACACTAAAAACTTGACATGTACAACTATTGTGTTGATTAAGGTGATTCATAGCCATACAGGCTGGTACCTAATCCACATGTGAGAGTTGGTTACGTACTGTAACAGGCTTTGGTAAGACCAGTTTTGTTTTTGTTTAGCGTTCAGGTGGTTTTGTCAACCGCTTTGATATGTGGCGATGTGACGCATTTGAGCACTGGAAGTTTCTTTTACTGTACAACCCCTATGTATTCAGCCTTTCTTTAGGTGTAGAATGGTTGACTATGCATGTATTTCTTGTTGCTTACTCCATTAAAACGGTATGTAGTGCACTATTCTAATTATGAGATTGGAGTGGTACTCTATCTTTTATGTCAGCTGGCCTACATAAAAAACTGAATTACACAAGTACGAGGGCTGTTCGGAAAGTAAGGTCCGATCGGTCGCGATATGCAAACCACAGTGAAAATCAAAAATTTTTGATTTGCAATAGTTAAGACACACCTTCCAGCTGCCTCTCGAAATAGTCGCCGTTCCGACTTAGACATATGTCGTGTCGCTGTACAAACGTTCCAGTACCCCCGCCGCAGAAAGCAGCCGCCTGTGATTTCCGCCAATTCTCTACGCTTCTCTGCCTTTCGTTGTTTGGGTCAAAATGTTGTGTTCGTAGCCAGCGGTTCATGTGTGCAGAGATGAACAACGGGGGGAGCCAATTAAGAGCTGTATTGTGGGTGATCAAACACTTCCCGTCGGAAACGCTGAAGGAGCGTCTTCATGGCCCATGCAGAATGCGGCTGAAAATCGTCTTGAACAAATAAAAGCATAACATTTATGTTATGTGGGTTGCATAACTCCAGGCAAAATTTCTTACCAGATCCACTTATTTGCCGGGAGACACTGTTGTTTTAGGCATTACTACGTGATCACATTGCGCTCTGAACTGAAAAGAGCGACGTGAAGCGATCTACAGGCACACGAAAGACACTGCCCAACACATTTGTGCAAAGTTCTGTAGGATTTTCACAGTGGTCTCTATTTCGCGCCTAATCGGACCTTACTTTCCCAGTATGCCTCGTACAACGTATTCGGGATAGCATTGGCGTAGCTCACTTGTTTTCAACTAAGGTGTTTTCTTATCACCGATCATTTGATATTGTTCGACAATCTATTTTGGTACTACTAGTAAAATACTTAACCCTGACGAGGGTTCCGTTCTTTAAGTCTTTGACATTTTCTGTGTTTTACTGAAGGTCAGAAGCATACTGCTTGGATTGTATGTTTGACGTCATATACTGATTTATTTACACATCATACCGTTTTATCCGCTGGTTTACTAGTAACAAGCTGAGGCTTCTGTATGTATTGTAATTTACCTGATATGCACTTTCATTGGTACACTTCGTCCATACATCTCGTTAGTAGTTTATCCACATTCGGTAATTCACCGTTTCATGGATCTTATCCCTGTCATCTTTTAACATAAGGAACGTAGCTTGTGGATTATTCGTACGTGATGGCCTTATTTTCAGACTTGTCAGATAAGATCATTAATGACAAATATGCTTTCGTATATCTACTGTTTGATGTATTTCTTGATAGTGATATGGCTGCCAATTTTATTGTTTAAGGATCTGATGATGGCGTATTGTAACGCTGATACTGGTAGCCAATAAATTGGACATGAAATTACTAGACATTTAACCCTTTTTTATGCAATACGTACTCACAGTGCCATTCTGTACTGCCATTAACGCCGTACGATGTTAGCACTCAACGTGCCTCCACGATTCCTACAAGAACACACACTGTACCAGCAACGTGTGTCCAATGTTCTTCTTCCGGTTTTTGGTCGCTGAGAACAATGCATGCGCACGGGTCCTAAGAACTTGTAGCTCCTGGCATTCCTCAACGCCTTTCACTACACTACGCAAGCTCAACATATCTCCACGCCACCATCTTCGCAATGTGCACTGAAGTGACAGAAGTCATGGAATAGCGAAGTACACGTATACAGATGGAGGTAGTTTCCAGTACACAAGATATAAAAGGGCAGTGCATTGGCGGAGCCGTCAATTGTACTCAGGTGATTCACGTGAAAAGGTTGCCTACGTGATTATGGCTGGGAATCGGAATGTTAGTTGGAGCTAGATGGATGGGTTGCATAACTCCAGGAAAAATTTCTTACCAGATCCACTTATTTGCCGGGAGATTCGGAAATCAGTAGGGAATTGAGTATTCTAAGCTCCAAAGTGTCAATAGTGAGCCGAAAATGCCAAGTTTCAGCCGCTACCTATCACCATAGACAACGCCTTCACTTGACGGCAGAGAGACACGCCGTTTGCGTGGAGGTGTCTGTGCTAACAGACAAGCAACATTTCCCGAAATAACCGCAGAAATCACTGTGTGACTTAAGATAAACGTATCCATTAGGACATTGCAGCGAAATATAGCATTAATGGGCTGTAGCGGTGGACGACCCACGCGAGTGCCTTTGCTAAACAGCACGAGATCGCCTGTAGCGCCCAGCCTGTACTCGTCACCACGTCGGTTGGACCCTAGATGAGTCGAAAACCGTACCCTGGTCAGCTGAATCCCGATTTCGGCTGGTAAGAGCTGATGGTAGGATTCGAGTGTTGCGTACACATCAAGAAGCCATGGACCCAAGTTATCAATAAGGCACTGTACAAGCTGGTGGTGGTGTCATATGGTGTGGGCTGTGTTAATGTAACGCCGGAAATGCATATCCTCCTATTTCCATCTATTGTACTATTATTTATTTCCTTATTTTTGTTACCTGAATATATGACATTTCTGTGTCTTTACATATTGTAATTGTTTTACTATTTGTATATATATATATATATATATATATATATATATTTATGCATTAATGTCGATGTATAATTGGTTTGTTTCGTAAATATTATTTGTATTTTTACGCTGGGTCTTGCCTAGGGAAAACTGCTATCGAACGATTACATCGATAGGTCGTGTGAAGAATCAAAGTGTGTAGGATCTTTGGTAGCGTTAACTCTGTCACGTGGAGCGCGGGCAGAGAGAGAGGGGGTCTGGCTGGAGTAGCGAGTGGAGCAGGTGTGTTGTGTGAAGCTCCCGCGAGTTGCCGCGCTTTCGGGGTTTGGCAGAATGTAATTGCGCTCGACTTGCGATGATACTTTCTGACATGGTGTCGCGGACGGGAAGCATTAGCTGACGCACATCAAGAGCCCGTTTCGTCTGGTGACCGTGTCGAGAAGAAGGCGCGCCAACATCCAGCTTCTGCAACAGCGACGGCCGACAATGAGTGACTGGCGCCACCTCCTCTATCGACGGCTCCAAACCTTCAATCAACCAACAAGAAAGACTGGAAGCACGTAAAGTTTTAGAACTCTATGGCAGACCTCAGCTTTTCAAACTTTTAAAATTGTTGCATCACAAAATTACAGCAACTTAGCATGAACGTTTGTTGCTCATTGTCCCAATTGCATTACCAAGCAGGGTCCCTTCCTTTTCCGGAATGAATCCGAGTGTCGTTTAAATTCAAATTCGATTTCACTGCTTTAACTTCAAAGTTCAGTTAAGGTATTCATAGCTGGCTACAATATTCAGATTACACAAGCACAAATTAAGAGTGCGATTTTTGTTACCGTATTTTAGCTTACCTGTGACTGCAGCTCAGCTTGCTACGTACTAAATTTTACTATTGTTAATTGTTCAGAATCATTTAATTCAAGTTCGAAGTTAAATCTCTTATTTCTAAATTGCGTAGATTCAAGTAGCTTTTGAAATGATTGTTGAGGTAGTCCAAGACTAACCGTATTTTACTGAATTTCGATGTGCTTCAGAAAGAAAGCTCACTATTAACTTCAGTCACTAAATTAACTTTCGATTTTCCGGTTTTATTAATTCTTTTGGTAAATTAAGTCAGAGTGTAGCGAAATGTATTACTTCTGACAAACTTTCAGTTTTCACACTACACTTGTCAACCTTCAGTTGCCACGCTTCTAGTGCTAATTATATGTGTAATAATCTTTCTTTTTCAGTTACTATAGTAATTTTCCTTAGGACTGGCGACCGTAATTTCCCCCAAATCTCAAATATCTAATTACCGCTAGTTGATTGTTAATGGAACGGCTGCACATTTACTTTCTTTATTAACTTTGCCCCTTATTCAAAATTAATTTCCACCAGTCTCATTAGCATTTTTCCTTTCATTTAGATGTAACCCTTTCCTCCCTCTTTACCGACAGTCTAACTTCGGTGACGATTGCTTTTCCCAAATTTCCATTAGGTACACGCAGTTTAATTTTTCACTGTCATTAAGGTCGATAAGTGAGGGGGAGGTTACATTAACATGGAATAGAGTAGGTCCTCTGGTCCAACTGAACCGATCATTGACTGCAAATGGTTATGTTCGGCATCTTGGATACCATTTACAGTCATTCATGAACTTCATAATGCCAACCACGTCAGTGGGCCACAATTGTTCGCGATCATTTTCAAGAACATTCCGTACAATGGTTCAAATGTCTCTGAGCACTGTGGGACTTAACATCTGAGGTCATCAGTCCCCTAGACTTTGAACTACTTAAACCTAACTAACCTAATGACATCACACACATCCATGCCCGACGCAGGATTCGAACCTGCGACCGTAGCGGTCTCAGGGTTCGAGATAGAAGCGCCTAGAACCGCTCGGCCACCACGGCCGGCGCATTCTGCACAGTTCGAGTGAATCATTCGCCCACCGAGATCGACCGTTACGAATCCCAGCGAACATTTATGGGACGGAATCGAGAGGTCACAAAATTCTGCATCCGCAACACTTCTGTTCAAATGTGTGTGAAATCTTACGGGACTTAACGACCAAAATACTTAACCTAAATTATCCCAAGGACAAACACACACACACACACACCCATGCCCGAGGTAGGACTCGAACCTCCGCCGGGACCAGCCGCACAGTCCATGGCTGCAGCGCCTCAGACCGCTCGGCTAATCCCGCGCTGCTAGCAACACTTTTGCAATTAAGTACGTATACAGAGGCAACATGGTTCAATATTTCTGCAGGGGATTTTCAACGACCTGGCTCGTCTACGCCACGCCGAATTGCTGCACTACGCCGGACTAACGGACGCCCGACCTCAGTGTACAACTAAGTCTTTTTGATGATTGTAGAGCTCTGCCCAGTCCATGTTTGAGCTCCCAAGTACTGGGTGACGTCTCTGAGACGTGCAGACGGGATGTTTACGGCTGCTCGGGCCTGAGACGCGGCGACAGGCCATTCCATTAGTGGCCGCCGCGCCCGCAGGGAGGAAGGAGGCTCCGGCCGCTGGACCGGAGACGGGTCCTCTGCCACTTTGCGCTGGTCTGGCACTGCAGCGTCCCCAAGGAGCTTCGCTTTGAAGCGGCGAGCCAAAGGGCCGGCGCTGAGACCTAACTGCCATGAGCTGCCGCCTTTACCACGGAAACGTCGTAAAAAAGCAGTGGCGCGCAACCACTGTAACGAACCCCCTGTACTCCCGCACTTTTAATCTCCCAGTGGGTGCCATTAACGCCAGACTTTCATGGTGGCGACAAAAACAAGCTAGAGAGAATCCTTTAGACTAGGGGCGTTGACAAGTGGTCCAAAAATTTTGTCTAGGCCAATTACAGTCGAAAAAATGCGGAATTCGTTGTGAGGCATCGTGGAGTATTCCCTCTTCAGCCCCTATAGTTTCTTGAAGTTCTATCTACATCCATACCCGCAAGCCACCTGACGGTGTGTGGCGGAGGGTACCTTGAGTACCTCTATCGGTTCTCCCTTCTGTTCCAGTCTCGTATTGTTCGTGGAAAGAAGGATCGTCGGTATGCCTCTGTGTGGGCTCTAATCTCTCTGATTTTATCCTCATGGTCTCTTCGCGACATATACGTAGGAGGGAGCAATATACTGCTTGATTCCTCGGTGAAGGTATGTTCTCGATACTTCAACAAAAGCCCGTACCGAGCTACTGAGCGTCTCTCCTGCAGAGTATTCCACTGGAGATTATCATCTCCGTAACAGAAACTTCCTGGCAGATTAAAACTGTGTGCCCGACCGACACTCGAACTCGGGACCTTTGCCTTTCGCGGGCAAGTGCTCTACCAACTGAGCTACCGAAGCACGACTCACGCCCGGTACTCACAGCTTTACTTCTGCCAGGACCTCGTCTCCTGCGAACCTTGCAGAACTAGCATTCCCGAAAGAAAGGATATACCGGAGACATGGCTTAGCCACAGCCCGGGGGATGTTTCCAGAATGAGATTTTCACTCTGCAGCGGAGTGTGCGCTGATATGAAACTTCCTGGCAGATTAAAACTGTGTGCCCGACCGAGACTCGAACTCGGGACCTTTGCCTTTCGCGGGCAAGGTCCCGAGTTCGAATCTCGGTCGGGCACACAGTTTTAATCTGCCAGGAAGTTTCATATCAGCGCACACTCCGCTGCAGAGTGAAAATCTCATTCTGATCTCCGTAACACTTTCGCGATTACTAAATAAACCTGTAACGATGCGCGCGGCTCTCCGTTGGATCTTCTCTATCTCTTCTATCAACCCTATCTGTTACGGATCCCACAGTGCTGAGCAGTATTCAAGCAGTGGGCGTACTGTAACCTACTTCCTTTGTTTTCGGATTGCATTTCCTTAGGATTCTTCCAATGAATCTCAGTCTGGCATCTGCTTTACCAACGATCAACTTTATATGATCAGTCCATTTTAAATCACTCCTAATGCATACTCCCAGATAATTTATGGAATTAACTGCTTCCAGTTGCTGACCTGCTATATTGTAGCTAAATGATGTGGGATCTTTCTTTCTATGTATTCGCAGCACATTACGCTTGTCTACATTGAGAATCAATTGCCATTCCCTGCACCATGCGTCAATTCGCTGCAGATCCTCCTGCATTTCAGTACAATTTTCCATTGTTAAAACCTCTCGATATAGCACAGCGTCATTCGCAAAAAGCCTCAGTGAACTTCCGATGTCATCCACAAGGTAAAATGGAAATGTCGTGTGACGACGGCCTCCCGTCGGGTAGACCGTTCGCCTGGTGCAAGTCTTTCGATTTGAGGCCACTTCGGCGACCTGCGCGTCGATGGGGATGAAATGATGATGAAAGAGACACAAGACCCAGTCATCTCGAGGCAGAGAAAATACCTGACCCCGCCGGGAATCGAACCCGGGACCCCGTGCGCGGGGAGCGAGAACGCTACCGCAAGACCACGAGCCGCGGACATCCACAAGGTCATTCATGTATATTGTGAATCGCAACGGTCATACGACACTCCCCTGCGGCACAGCTGAAATCACTCTTACTTCGGAAGACTTCTCTCCATTGAGAATGACATACTGCGTTCTGTTATCTAGGAACTCTTTAATCCAATCACACAATTGGTCTGATAGTCCATATGCTCTTACTTTGTTCATTAAACGACTGTGGGGAACTGTATCGAACGCCTTGCGGAAGTCAGGAAACACGGCATCTACCTGGTAACACGTGTCTATGACCCTCTGAGTCTCGTGGACGAATAGCGCGAGCTGGGTTTCACACGATCGTCTTTATCGAAATCCATGCTGATTCCGACAATTAAAGCTTCCTAAAAGCAAAAACACACAGAAAAGAAGTGACAAGTAAGAAAAATACAGTTAATACTTAAGTTAACGTAGCTCGCTGCACAGAAGACCTGACGCAGACGGCAGTTACGACGACACTGACACTTCTGGCACTATGGCTGACTAAAGGGACTCTCTCTGACTGTATTCAAAAGAAACACGAAATCTGTGGAACACTATTACTAGTACTCGACAATTAAAGGTTCCTAAAAGCAAAAACACACGGAAGAAGTGTCAAGTAAGAAAAATACAATTAATACTCAAATTAACGTAGTTCACTGCACAGCAGACGTGACGCACACGGCAGTTCCGATTGGTCGCGGCGCTATATGTGGCCTTCAAAATGGCGCCCGTAATGGAAATGCGTTCCAAGCAGACAGCTGTCATTTGAGGTGAGCTGCAACGTCAGCTTCGCTCAAGACCCCAGTGGCCAACATCACCACCCTCTCTAGTTTAGCTGTTGAGGAAGAACGGGCTGCCATTCCATCATAGACATTAAGACACGTCATTGAAAATCTCCTCAATAGAGTTTAAGCAGTCATAAAAGCATTCTTATACAGCTACCGATAGAAAAGTCTGTAAGGCACTGTTATTCATAAAGCTATTCCTTTGTACTGTAAGGTGGCAAGATTTTACCACAATGCATTTAAAATTTTGCAAATTCTTTTCAGATGGTATTATATTGGATCACTTTTTTCAATGCATGATCGGGTTCTTAATTATTTCATTGGTTAAGACTAGCTAGCACCACATACTAACACTTTCTGTAGCACTGCATCTCTGGGAATTGATTGCTGAGCGCTCACAGAAATAGCGACGTGCGCAACATGGTGCTCAGAAGTTGTTATTGGTTAAAGAGGTGCTGGGAACAGAGTAGTTGTGTTCTGCGGGGGCGGACTATTACTGCTCTGAGAGAGAGTAGAGCCAGAAGGTGGCAGCTTACAACGCTGGAGCCTGTAGAACCCATGTAGCGCAGAAAGTTGCACTCTGGTGTGCAGAAAAATATTTCGGAATAGCGTATTTGCTGAAAGAGCGTCACGGGCTGAATAAGGCTAAGAGACAGTATTTTTATTGCGAAGAAATGCGCGGGGGCACAAGCGATGATCGCGAGTTGTCCTCCGAGGGATATTCTCATTGTAAGTACTGGGGACAAACAAAAAGAGGATATCAACGAAGAGTGGACATACTGAAAGATGACAAATACTTTGATAGTTCGAAAGGAGAAAACAATGGAAACATGGCCACAACATTTTGAAGTGTTACTGTCAAACAGACAGCGTAAGTGAAGAGAGAAGAAACTGAATAAGAACAAGATGTGGATAGAGATGATGATGTAGCAGACAAGAACCACGCTCGATAAAAAAGTTAAGAGAAATTATAAAGCGACTTAGTAATAACAAAGCTCCTGGGTACGACCTCATAACGGCGGAAATGGCAAAACACGGTGCTGAAGTATTAGTAAGGAGGATACATAAAATAATTACAATGGCCTGGGAAACAGAGGAAATGCCAGAGGAATGGACGGTAGCAACCATCTGCCATATACATAAGAAAGGATCACGCATGCGGTCTAGGAATATCTCTGCTGAGCATCGTCTACAAAATCCTTCCTACTGCTATAACAAAGAGAGTGATTAGAAGAGCAGAAAGGATTGTAGGAGAGTACCAGTCGGCCTTCAGATCTGGCAGGACTACAGCTGACCATATCTTCACAGTACGTATGACGCTGGAGAAGACCTACGAATATAATGTACGATTAGAACATCTCTTTGTAGATTTTAAACAGGCCTATGACAGAGTTAAACGAACAGCACTGTGGGAAACAATGCAGACATTCAAATTTCCTAAGAAATTAATAAAATTAGTTAAGATCACTCTGGAAAACAGCAGAAGCCAGGTTAAAGTTCTGGGATGTCTGTCGAGATCGTTTCTAACGGAAGAAGACCTAAGACGGGGAGACCCATACTCCCTTGTGCTATTCAACCTGGTATTAGAGAATGCAGTAAGATCAATAACCACAAACCCAAGAGGCAATATTTACAGTAGACTTCTTCAGATTTTAGCCGATGCAGATGATGTGGTAATAAGTGCTAGAAGTATGGAGGAGCTTTATTTGGCATTGGAAAGAGACTTGTAAGTTGACTTCAGCGACATAAAACCGATGAAATTTGCTCAAAAAGTAACAAGATAACAGTGCCACAAACCCTGTCCAATTTCTGTAGGAGAGGTTCCCTACCTCTGACATACTGTACCAAATGCAAGCACACACTTAGCTCAAGTACTGTTAGCGTGTTTACCTGTGCACTTGTACAGCCCATCAGTCTGTGCTTTCAATTGTAGCAACATGCTCTTGAAGCTGTTCAGACTGTCACAGTGTGTAAGACAGTCGAAAATGTGGATATGGTTGTCGTTTATGGCGGATGCCGCCAGACCTTCAAGAAACTTCATGTGCAAAAAACAAAAGCGACCAAATTACGCAATATTCTCCCAGAAATTTAATTATTTGGTTGAAGGCAGAACAGTTTTAGTTTCAGGGGAGAGTGGAGAAGTTCGGAAGATTTCAGAGGCAGTGCAATGAGACAGAGGACGCAGTAATTTACGGGAAAAAGAGAGAAAAACTCATAACTGGAAAGCTATTTCTTCACTATTGTTGCGGTAACTTACTAATATTTCAAGAAGAAGATTTATTCTGAATGTTGAACAGAAGAGGACTTGGCACGAGGTAAAGAGCCTCGAAGAAAAGAAGAATTATGACAAAGATTTATTTCCAGATCATGATAGAACACGTTTAGAAGACGAAGAAGCAGACAACACATTCAACTACCTAGAATTAGAAGGAAGCACATGAAGTAAACGCAAATACACCGTTATTTCTTCGAGCAGCATAACGAGTTATTTTCTGTGTTGTATTAGACAAAAAAGGTGCTGTGAATTTTATCAATTCTATGAACATTGCTATGAGTGGAGAGTGATAGTTATTCCTTTCTATGTTGAACGGAGAACTTTTTAGAGAAAGACCTTAAACAGCGTACGGAACAAAACTGGAGATGTTAAAATGAATTTAATAAAACAGGCGATCTACCATTCAGACACATAGTCACGCAGTCGTCATTGCTGAGTTTGCAGGATTTATCAAAGACAAAATCCAATGCCGCATCCCATTCAGAGTTAGTTTAGAAATTTCGAAGTATGTTCAACTACGGGACGGCGCGACGTAGCAGCCACGGGAGTTTTATTTGAATTTTGTGATTAATTTTCTGATTGACAAGTTTGTAAACACCATCTTGCTGTGGTGCAACAAAGTTGGAAAACAGCAGCAGCATAATGGCAACAAAGAGCTTCCTTCAATGTGATACGACCATATGTATGACACGATGTGAGCCATATCAGGGTTGAGAGATTATCATTCAGTCACCGTTTTTGTTTTAGATCGTGTGAAAAAACGGAATCTTTAACCAGCTATGAGTGGTAAGTACACGAGGATAAAGTCGGAATAATAATGTTCGCATTCCTCAAGAAAAATAATAAACAGATTCTCATGTTCAAATGTTCAAATGTGTGTGAAACCTTATGGGACTCAACTGCTAAGGTCATCAGTCCCTAAGCTTACACACTGTTTAAACTAAATTATCCCAAGGACAAACACACACATCCATGCCCGAGGGAGGACTCGAACCTCCGCCGGGACCAGCCGCACAGACTGTCGTAGCATATCAAGTACACTAGCAACATACCATGGAACACTATCTTGCAGTTAAAATTTATAAAATCAAACTGAATAGTTCTTCAAGGCCTTCGAATGTAGTATCAGTATAGCGGCAACTTGTTATTTGTACAGTGATCCTAACATCAAATCAATGTAAAATAGGTACAATAATGGATAAACTGAATAATGTCATTTAACAGAAATTCGTGGAAGCAGCATTAAAAGAGGATTCAAATCGGATGATTAAGGTATGGGTAGAAGATGAGGTGGAGGAAAGAAACCAGATATACAGGGTGGTGACATTGTAATTCTGTCAGAGACAGCAAAGGACTTGGAAGAGCAGTTGAACGGAATGGATGGTGTCTTGAAGGGAGGATATAAGATGAATATCAACAAAAGCAAAACGAGGATAATGGAATGTAGTCGAATTAAGTCGGGTGATGCTGAGGGAATTAGATTAGAAAAGGAGACACTTAGAGTAGTAAAGGAGTTTTGCTATTTGGGGAGCAAAATAACTGATGATGGTCGAAGTAGAGAGGATATAAAATGTAGACTGGAAATGGCAAGGAAAGCGTTTCTGAAGAAGAGAAATTTGTTAACATCGAGTATTGATTTAAGTGTCAGGAAGTCATTTCTGAAAGTATTTGTATGGAGTGTAGCCAAGTATGGAAGTGAAACATGGACGGTAAATAGTTTGGACAAGAAGAGAATAGAAGCTTTTGAAATGTGGTGCTACAGAAGAATGCTGAAGATTAGATGGGTAGATCACGTAACTAATGAGGAAGTATTGAATAGGATTGGGGAGAAGAGAAGTTTGTGGCACAACTTGACCAGAAGAAGGGATCGGTTGGTAGGACATGTTCTGAGGCATCAAGGGATCACCAATTTAGTATTGGAGGGCAGCGTGGAGGGTAAAAATCGTAGGGGGAGACCAAGAGATGAATACACTAAGCAGATTCAGAAGGATGTAGGTTGCAGTAGGTACTGGGAGATGAAAAAGCTTGCACAGGATAGAGTAGCATGGAGAGCTGCATCAAACCAGTCTCAGGACTGAAGAGCACAACAACAACATACAGGGTGGAGAAAAATTGTGTCACGAAATTTTAACGCTTGATAGCTGGTGCCAGCAAGAACCAAAATTCTGATGTTGCGTAGGTAGACAACGCACCATATTTAAAGTAAGGAAACTTGGCGCCACGCGCTTCGATCGGTCACGTGATTGCCCTGTTGCCGTTCGTCGATTGACGGGCAGCGCTACGGTTGTCGCTTCACACATACTAATGCCCCTCGCCCCATCGCTACCCCAACGTGATAAGCACACGTGTCGAAGAGCTTTTGCCGTTTGTCTCCTCCTCAAGTCAGAGGTATTCACATGTAAGCTTCGCTCCGGACCACACACGTGTCAGCTGCTCTAGTCATACAGTAAGCGTGGCGGCTCAGTATTCGATGAAGATATAGTTTTTCTTTATGGACTAGCTGACGGTAAGACGCATGAAGCTCGACGTTTGTATGAGGGACGATGCTCAATAGGACGCCACCCACAACCACAAATGTATACAGCAGTTCACTGGCGACTTGGCGAAACGGGCTCGGTACCGGGATAGTCTGGGAGGTTTTGAGGGCCAGCATCCATTTAGTTCCCACCAAGGCCTAAATTCTGTGGCGGATTATGAACACAGGCTAGGGATTTGCCGGTGGGTTCTTCGTCGTATTGCACGAGATCCCAACTTCCGCAGCCATTGTCTCGTTTACCGACGAGTGCACCTTCCATCGGGATTGCCTTAAAACTCTCGAAACGTTCATTACTGGGCAAGAGGAAATCCTCACGTTACGTACGTCCACGGACGCCAGGAATGATTTTCGTCAACATTTGGGCAGGCATTGTGGGTCACCATATACTTATTCGACTTAGCGGGGCAAGTTACCTTCACTTTTTGCAAGAAACTCTACCCGGCCAGCTGAAAGATGTTCCCCTGGACATACGGCTACGCATGTGGCTGCAGCATGATGGGGCGCCACCACATACGTCGTGCTGTGTGCGGATATTAAATGAACTCTCCGACGGCCGTGTAATTGACAGAGGTGCTCGTAGGACATGGCCCCAACGACCACCGGACCTCATGCCACTGGACTTTTTACTCTGGGGCTTCTCAAAGTTTCTAGTTCATCCACCCTGACGCTAAGCGCCTAGAAACGAAGAGGAATTAATGGATCGCATTCAATGTGCCACCAATCACATCAGGGCAATGCCAGGAACCTTTGAAAGAGTTCGGCAAAACACCGTTCGACGTCAGAGGGTCGCCAGTTCGAGCACCTGCTTTAAGTAAAGAATGTTCTAGTTACAAAAAAGGCCCTTTTCAGGGCCGACACACTTTGTAAAAGACTTTCTGTACGCGAACTAAGAGCTGTTGACGGGTTTGTTCCCGGTATGCCTTGTCGTGAAACTACAATGGATGTGTCGGGACCCCAGCGGATTCGCCCCAGGTTCCTAGAATGGAAGGCTGACGCGCTACCACCGAGCCTGCTGGCCATCATGGATACATCGCGATCTCCAGCATTCAAAGCATTCGTGGTCATGTGTCGTCCAGAGCATCCGGCAACAGGGCAATCGCGCGGCCAATCGGAGCGCGTGGAGCCAGGTTTCCGTAGTTAAAAAATTGTGCGTTGTCGACTTACACAACATTAACAATTTTGGTTCCTACTAGCACCAGCTATCCAGGGTTAAAATTTCGTGACACAATTTTTGTGCACCCTGCATAAGGAAAGAAATCACGGAAGTGTTAACAGTGTGATGGAAGTACTCTGAGCCATGGCGCTCGAATGGATATGTCGCTAGAACGGTGTTTTTTGATTCATCATCATCATCATCATCATCATCAGCCAATTCAATCATTAGATGATGTGGCCTCTTCGAGTCGTGGATTCATGTAGGCTTTCAGAAGTCTTCTCCAAGTGGGACGGTCTTGGGCAGTTCTCTGCCAGGTGTTACCAGCGATCTTCTTGATGTCTTTGTCCCATTTGTCTGGTGGTCTTCCTCTAGGCCTCCGGTGCTCTCTCGGACATTGAAACATTGTGTGACATTAATGTTTTAATGATTCATGCTGCCGGCCGCGGTGGTCTAGCGGTTCTAGGCGCTCAGTCCAGAGCAGCTCGACTGCTACGGTCGCAGGTTCGAATCCTGCCTCGGGCATGGGTGTGTGTGATGTCCTTAGGTTAGTTAGGTTTAAGTAGTTCTAAGTTCTAGGGGACTTATGACCTAAGATGTTGAGTCCCATAGTGCTCAGAGCCATTTGAACCAATGATTCATGCATGCAGAATTGACAGGCTGCAGGCTGGTGGTATGAACAAAGTCCGAAGACGGGGCGAGTGGTACGTCGGAAACGAGCGACACCACGGGATACAGAGGGGCCGCCGCGCTCTGAAGAGGAGAGGCAGTTAGGAACGTGGAGTGGATGCGGAGGGCGGCGTGAGCGCAGCTGAGGAGAAGGGCCGTGCCCTGGTCGTCTTTGTATTGGCGTGTGTGGTGTTTGGTCGCAGTTGTCACCCCTGGTAAAAGCAACAAACTTCAGCTGCTGATTTCCATCCGGGACAGCAACCCATACGGTCAATACAGTTTCTGAATCTGCTGAGACATTTAGATTGGTAAGTGCATGTTTACACCTAAAGGGCAACGTCCTTCACTGCTTTGAAGTTCTAATGGAGCTTATGGACAGAATTCTTCCATTTTTTGAGGCGTAGTAAGCCGCCACTTAAGACATCCAATGTTCCGAAGCAGTATAATACGTGATAGTCAAAATGTTATACAGTCGGTGCTGTTACATTACTGTGCCCTTATAAGCCTAATATTTTACCTTGAGTTTGGTGGCCATTATTGATGTTCCAGAAACAATATTAATTGCCTGACTTGTGGCAGATCCCCAGTTTTTTGTAACTTAAATTAAAAGCCATTTCTAATATGTATAGTCACTGTTTGTGTTGTGTCGCCTTAACTGGATCTGGTTCATTCCCCATATGTAATGTTCACACTTGTGTTTAAGAATTTGTTGATTTAGAATTTTAGTCTGTTGTAGTTCAGTCCATCCGTGGGTCTGTGTCATCTCCACAGTTAACGCGCAGGAACTGGGAACAGGTTTCCACTGCCCTGGTCGGGCAACGGTCTGGCGCCGCTCTCTTAGCCAACGACCACTGTGGCGCTGTTAGAAAAGGCGGAACCTTCTTATGCCTGTGTGCTGACAGTAAGAGGGCGAATTTATGAAATAATAATAACTTTATGTATCTTACTTTCTTAAACGCATCTGGTTTTATTCTGACGGCTGTTAACATTTAAGTTTGGAGCGTACTTCGCACTGGCCTATTGATATTTAATTAATCATTTGTTGAGCGCCATGGCGCGTTTGGACCTTAAGTATCGTGTAATCTGAATTGATATCAATTAAATACTTAGTGAGCGTGGTGACGCATGTTTCTTAACTACAGTCATTATTTGGACGGCTTTTAACAGAATTTGGTAAGCGTCAGTCGCACGTTTTTATAAAATTGCAAATGTTATTGAAATTGTTTTAAAAAGATAAACTATTATTAACAGATTGTAATACCACAGCTCTTATGCTGTATGGATTTATTTGGCTTTATTTAATGTTACATTGTTGATCTTCTGTAAATGTGATTGAATCGATAACATAAAATTGTATACTGCTTTCTTTATATAAACTTTGATGTCATGTTTTGGTTCAATGCAAAGTAGTGTATCTGCAATTTATATTCTTTGTCCCATTTGGAGGGAACAAAACTTACTGTATATGATTGTAATTTTGTGTGAATAATTTTTTGTAGAAGTGTCAATATGTGAAAATGTTCTGTTTTATTTAATGTATTTGTTTGCTGTTATGTAAACTGCTGACCTTCACTTAGGGTTCTTAGTTAATTTGTATATAAAAGATGTAGTGGTTCCCCTCGGGAACGGAACTGTGTAGCGCGCGCAAATTGTGGTTGGCCTAGGTGGAAAAGGTTGCACTGATAGTCAGTCGGGGACGAGCCAGCAGTCGGGGACGAGCCAGCAGTCGGAGACTAGCTACGAGTCGGAGACGAGATATGAGTCCGTGCACTGCCAAGTAACAGATGCATATTGTGATGGTTCCGAGAGAGGCTTTTCCTGCCGCTTTCCAATGCTTCGGAAGAATGGATAAATAGCTGGAAATATTCTGGAATTTGTATCAATCATTGCCACCAAGAAATGCCACAGTCCAGCAATTCTGCCTGCAATTCCACCTACCAACATGCAGTTGCCACCACATTGCGCAATCATTGCAACGTAATACTATAATGATATACAGTGAAGGATCAGCTTAATGGCTGTGCTAATGTGCTGAAATATAAGGTAATTTGTATCTGAATTTATGTACCTACCTTGAATTTTCTCCTCATCATAACACCTCTCAGGTTCCTCTCCATCTGAGCTAAAGTGATATCCGAGTGTCCTTACTAAAAGAAATTAAAGCCTAGAGTTTTGCTAATTAATGCCTCTTGAACTTAGTAAAAGGAAAGTTAAAGTTAATGTGGCAATAGAGTGAGTTAAAGTAAATGTTATTTGTTCAAAAATAATTTTCCTATTAAAACTGCTATTTACAGTGCTATTGCTAACTTCAATATTAAAAGTTCTTAAGACTGAGGCTTATAAGGCAAATGATCACATTTTTGTCTGTAATAAATTCTAAAAGGTGAATCAGTTTCTTGCAATTTGGTCAGTATTGTGTTTCGCTGTAGTAAAAGTGAGAAAGCTGCAGTTGTGGAACATTATATATTCAAGTTTACTAAGTGTTTGTGTATCTTGTGTATTAGAAGTGGATGTTAATAGTAATGTTATAAAGACCATTCACTTTATGTAAGCCTGAAAGTAATAGGGTGTTTTGGTATCTCTTATAATTTTGCAAATAGTTCTGCTGCTCTAACTGTTAGCTTCAATCTTAAATCATATGTGTGTGTCAGAGTTCATTGCACTCGCGTGTGGTTAAGTCTAGGTTGTGTTTGTCCATTATAGTTACTTATAACTACTTTCTTAAACGAGAACATTAATCTTTCTCTTGCCTAATTAGGCTGGCGACCGTTTCCCTTATTCTATAAACAGGATAGCTAAGCAAAATTTTGTTTGCTACTGTTCAAATATTTACGTAATTCTCACTTTCACTTCCGATAAGCCACCTCCTTTAGGTACAACACGGTCAACATAGCAAAATTCCTCTCAGAGGGTAACACTGCTCTGTTGCTTTATACCATTATTAATCCAACTAAATAATTCTGTTTTGCAAACTGCCTCCAGTTTCGAGGTTATGGTATAGTAGTAGCAGACAGGAGTGTTATAAGATGATTTAGTAAGCGCCAGATACGCATTTTTCTAAAATTGCAAATTTCGTTTGAACTGTTATTGACAGATACTTTACTAAGCAATTGGCGCATATTTTCTTAATTCTAAAATTTATTGAAATTCTTACGAACATCTTTACTAAGTATTGTGGTGCAGTCTTCTTAACTACAAATGGTTTACTGTGTAATCAGCATTTCATTCGAGTATTTTATACTGGAATAAGTTTTCTTATTTGTGTTTATGCACTCACTGGTTAAACGTGTACAAATAAAGTGTCATCGTGCAAATTGTGAATGATTGTGCTGTTGCTGACGTTACCCTCCTATTCCACAGCCTTGTGTGCTAAACCTTGTGAGCTGTCCCTACCATTGTCAAATGGCTATGAGCATTATGGGACTTAACATCTGAGGTCACCAGTCCCCTAGAACTTAGAACTACTTAAACCTAACTAACCTAAGGAGATCACACATACATCCACGCCCGAGGCAGGATTCGAACCTGCTGCGACCGCAGCGGTCGCGCGGTTCCAGACTGAAGCGCCTAGAACCGCTCGGCCACCTCAGCCGGCTGCAAGAATCGTCGGAATGGTCCAGACCGCATGGTCTGAGGAATGGTTTCGTGGCATTTCCTGGTCGATATCGTCATTCAATGGATCGGCACATGTATGCATCTGTCCGTGGGAAGTACGTTCACCCTTACATGTAGTTCGTTTAGCGAGCCATGATGGCTTCTACCAGGACAATGCTACGTGTCACATAGCTCGCAGTGTACGTGCGATGTTAAAGAGCACAGGTATGAATTTACCGTACTCCCTTGACCACCAAACTCCTCGGATTTTTGCGTAATCGAGAATCTGCGGACCACATCGATCGGGCTGGTCCCGCCATGGACCATCAGCCGAGATAACTGTCGCAGCTGTACATGGCACTGGGGATAGCACGGCTTCACATCCCTTCCGGTGCCTTCCACAGCCTCACTGACTCTCTTCCTGCATGTCCGTGTGTAACGCCGGAAATGCATATCCTCCTATTTCCATCTGTTGTAGTATAAATTTGTTTTCCTTATTTTTGTTACCTGAATGTATAACATTTCTGTGTCTTCGTATATTGTAATTGTTTTACTATTTGTATATATATATATTTTTATGCATTTATGTCGATGTATAATTGGTTTGTTTCGTAAATATTATTTGTATTTTTGCGCTGGCTCTTGCCTAGGGAAAACTGCTATCGAACGATTACATCGATAGGTCGTGTGAAGAATCAAAGTGTGTAGGATCTTTGGTAGTGTTAACTCTGCCGCGTGGGGCGCGGGCAGGCCAGAGGAAGTGTGGCGGGAGTATCGAGTGGAGCAGGTGTGTTGTGTGAAGCTCCCGCGAGTTGCCGCGCTTTCGGGGTTTGGCAGCATGTAATTGCGCTCGACTTGCGATGATAGTTTCTGACACGGTGTCGCGGACGGGAAGCATTAGCTGGCGCACATCAAGAGCCCGTTTCGCCTGGTGACCGTGTCGAGAATAAGGCGCGCCAACATCCAGCTTCTGCAACAGCGACGGCCGACAATGAGTGACTGTCGCCACCTCTTCGACCGACGGCTTCAAACCTTCAATCAACCGACAAGGAAGACTGGACGCACGTAAAGTTTTAGAACTGTATGGCAGACCTCACCTTTTCAAACTTTTAAAATTTGTGTCACCAAATTACAGCAACTTAGCATGAACCTTTGTTGCTCATTGTCCCGATTCCTTTTCCGGAATGAACCCGAGTGTCGTTGAAATTCAGACGCCAGCATTAAAGTAACATCATTTCACTGCTTTAATTTCAAAGTTCAGTTAAGGTATTCATAGCTGGCTACAATATTCAGATTACACAAGCACAAATTAAGAGTGCGAGTTTTGTTACCGTATTTTAGCTTACCTGTGACTGCAGCTCAGCTTGGTACGTACTAAATTTTACTATTGTTAATTGTTCAGAATCATTTAATTCAAGTTCAAAGTTAAATCTCTTATTTCTAAATTGCGTAGATTCAAGTAGCTTTTGAAATGATTGTTGAGGTAGTCCAAGACTAACCGTATTTTACTGAATTTCGATGTGCTTCAGAAAGAAAGCTCACTATTAACTTCAGTCACTAAATTAACTTTCGATTTTCCTGTTTTATTAATTCTTTTGCTAAATTAAGTCAGAGTGTAGCGAAATTTATTACTTCTGACAAACTTTCAGTTTTCACACTACACGTGTCAACCTTCAGTTGCCACACTTCTAGTGCTAATTATATGTGTAATAACCTTTCTTTTTCAGTTACTATAGTAATTATCCTTAGGACTGGCGACCGTAATTTCCCCCAAATCTCAAATATCTAATTACCGCTAGTTAATTGTTAACGTAACGGCCGCACATTTACTTTCTTTATTAACTTTACCCCTTTTCAAAATTAATTTCCACCAGTTTCATTTGCATTTTTCCTTTCAGTTAGGTGTAACCCTTTCCTCCCTCTTTACCGACAGATTAACTTCGGTGACGATTGCTTTTCCCAAATTTCCATTAGGTACACGCGGTTTAATTTATCATTGTCATTAAGGTCGATAAGTGAGGCGGAGGTTACACGTGCTACAAAAATTCAGGCTTTTGACAGGTGGTCACATTAACGTCACTGGACCACGTAAATTGAACCTTTGCACCTGCAACTCTAGACAGCAAAATCATAACGAGACAAGTACTAAACAGCTATTGCGCACATGTAAGCTCCAGCAGTGCCCAATTTATTTTGACTCGAGTACAAAACGTGTCAGAACTGGCCAGAACGTCGCACGGATCATGCAAGGCATTAAATCACAAGTATAAAATTATTACGAAAGCAACTGCCAAAGATCACGAAAATGCAAGCAGAGGCAGAGCATCGAATGAACAGTGCAGCAGCTGAATGTAAGCGTGGGAGAGTGAAATGACGAAATTCTGGCATGAATAGTGGACGGTGATGGTGACCTTCACGTATTCGCAACGTAATGTGATTGCAAAGCATCTATGGAAGTGGATAAAAGGAGGTTGTGGAGAATTAAAATGCCGAAAAAAGAAGTAGTATATTATTTACTTCGGCATTGGAAAGTTTGCGCCGATCAAATCAGAGCCTGCAGGCCTTCTCTTACACCAGACACGACATATTTCTATAATTTTAAACAAAAATTTAGGAAGGTATGCTACGTAAGTAATGAAGCTATTTATATTCTAACGAACTGTACTTATACCAAAATTACTGTATCACGAATCGTGAACTAACAGCGAGAAAGAACGCAATTGATGTTTTGATGGTATAAACTATTTAGTATCCGTAGAAAAAAGGATACAATTTTGCATACCGAGCTCGTGGTTATAAATAACTGCTCAAGAATGTGGACAAGATCTACACCAAAGTATTAACATATCACCACACCTGTCTCAGTTTGACGTTCCTTCACATGGTCAATGATCTACCAACTGCTTTACGTCAGATCTTTTAGCTCACTATCAGCAGCTGACTCAGACTTAGAAGTTTGGCTTGCAAGCAGATTACGAAGCATCTCGCTTGCATGTGTTACTTTCGTGCTGTAGTATCGTGTTGACAGTTTCTAGCTGTAGTATTGTGTTAAAAATGTACTGTTTTCTCCAAGTTGTTAGTGTATATATTTAATTCTTAATGTAAGAAGACCAGTGTATTCTATAAGTAATGAGAAAATGCCTATTAGTGGCTTTTAGCAATAGCAGTACATCTACATCCCTACTATGAAATACACGTTACGGTGTATGGAGGAGAGCACTTCAGATATTATCATTCAATTCTTCGTCTGGCAAGTACATGGTTCAGGACACTGAGTTTCACACAACCATAGTAAAACCACATGACTTGCCTAAAACAACTGCATGAGTACGGGCTACTTCCAAACTATCTGCTAAGAACTTCTTAATGAACCACGAAACTGGCCCGATATTCGGTAAGCTAATGTTTTATTCATTAGACATTTGTGCAAACCTTTACTGTCTGCCTTCTGGAAGTAAAGGAACAGGTACCAGCGTTCGAATCTACGCCAGTTGCTGTTATTATAGTTTCAGTTCTCTTGACCGTCGAAGTATCTGTAATAGATTAGTTTTAAGTTACTCTTAGCGTGGTTTTTATGTTTCGTAAGGACAGATTTACAGCCGGCGATGGCACGGCCTTTGGGGCCACACATCCTGAGTCATTTCCTGTTGCATTTCCCGCCTGTCCATATGGTGGAAGTAGTTACACAACCTATTGTCGGATATAGTGCTGCGTGCCACCCACAAAGTGCGTCTCTTCAGACTGGTGGGTTTCGTCACATAGCTGTCTTTCCACGGCAGGACCTTCTTCAGTGGAGATTTAAATGCTGAGGACACGTCTTGGGACTCCAGGCTTTGCAAGAACAGCGGAAAATGACAACCATGAGTGGTCATCTTACACAGGCAGTTGCCACTGGATAGGCACTGGGACTACAGCTAGATGTCTTCGACTTCGCTAAGAGCAAGGAGTTGCCTCATGTGTCAGCTAACAGCAAGGACATGTTATCATCTTACCACATTAATGTTGCATTCAATCTTATGCCACGTGGGATCAGTATGCACTGCATATGGACGAACACTGTCAAGAACTGATAGACTCCCTGCAGTGATCACCAGACCCAGTGGTGCGGAGAGTACATGCAGCACTACACCTCGTTTATAATGGAATACTACAAGCAGTCATCAACGTGATGTCTGTTGGTAGGGAAGAAGCTTCCCAGGACAGATCACATACGCTGCCACAACACCTGTTTCAAGCAATTACGGAAATGAACTGGATCTTCCATGGGTGGCACTTCACACAGAGTCCTGCCAGGGCAGTCTTAAATCAATCTGGCCTTTGAACAACATCGCAGCCTATCACGAGCAGACCAAGTGTCTGCACTACACATTACGACTGCACAGCGTGCGAAAGGGACACGGTGTTTCCACTGCAAAATCTACAGGATACGTTCACTGCAACTGAACTTCGCCATCGGTGAACTGGAGCCAGGGCAGATGCTCTAGCAGACAGTTTTCGACCCTGTGGAACAACCTTTGGACCCTTTTCACACTATTCCGTCGACGAGCGGCTCTATTGTACCTGGCGATATGGCAACAGGAAGAACGTGTTGACCCCATCACACTAGAAGAAGTCCAGCAGAAGCTCAGTATACGTAAGACCAGAGGGGCCGACCTGGCGAGAATACATACGACTTCCGCAACATAGCTGCAGAGATGATTTTTACCGCCTTTAATGTCATTCTAGGATGTGGAATAAACAAGAAACCTGGCGGCAAGGTGGGGGGGGGGGGGGGAAGCTGTGTTAATTCTCATCCTGAGAAATACCAACGATCCCCTAACAGCTATCTTCCTTATGAACAATTTGGATTCCGAAACGGCCGTTCTACGACGCACCCACTGATGCGACTTGCAGTATAGAATTATTCACGTCGCTTTAAGCTAGCAAGAAGTTAATTTCATTAGACTCGACAAAACGATAGGTGGTCTCAGAGGGTGAGAGCGATGGGGTGAGTAGAAACCATGTTGAGCTGTAACTTAGACCTTAGCGTCACGCTCGGTAAACTGACGGGGCGAACATAGCGGACTTCCACCGCAAAACTGTTGGACAGCTCTTTGCCTTATACCTTCAGATGAACCACAGCTCCATCCTAGCACCGCACCTTCGCGTTACTGGGTGCTGTTCCTCCCAGAACTAGAGTATGCGTCAGTGGTCTGGGATAATGTAATCTAAACCAACATTCCCGCTTACCTGACGATCCGCTAACTGGGCGTTTATTCGTAGACAAGGTATTCACAATTTATTGCTGCAGTTTCGAGCATTCACAATATTGTTGCTTCTGCTGAATTGCAAATGTCATATAGCGGTTAGAGCAGTTTAAGTAACTGATCAACAGAGAAGTTAACCAAAAGAGAAGCCAAATGAGACAACTACAAGACGTGGGGAGGCAAAACCAAAGGCAGAAGAAACTCCTTTGTAATGATCAATAGTATACCGAATAATTCTAGCAGCGATACGAGTCTAAAATGTGGAAATCAAGTGATACAAATTGTAAGGTGTCAGGCAACTCCACACCTTCCATGAAAACCCTGACATGATAAGCAAATCCAGTAGTATGTCACATAGCTCCGAATAAATCGTGACATTAAATTAACCAAAGTAATACGAGTAACGAGTCAGCAAATGGAATACCACAGACTAACACAAGAATGCCTAAATGCATGTGATACCTTCCCACCGTGAGACACACGCAGTTCCGAGGGGAGAAACGAGAACAGAAGCCGAGAGCAGAACCGTGTTAAGCTGAAGGCCCTACGATAAGGGACGGACACCCATGTCGCCAGCTAACCGCTAGGATCACACCCAGCCGCAAGTTTTAGCGTGAGACATTTTCGCGTCTCTGTTACGTCAGGACCACTCCCCAACCCATGTTAAAAGCTACAGTCCTCCAGAAGAACAGTATAGATCTTAAGATAACACAAAAAGGGCCACCCCAACCGCAAGTTTTAGCGTGAGACTTTTTCGCGTCTCTGTTACGTCAGGACCACCCCCAACCCATGTTAAAAGATAGAGCCCTCCAGAAGAACAGTATAGATCTTACGATAACACTAAAAGGGCCACACCAGCTGCAAATTTTAGCGTGAGACTTTTTCGCGTCTCTGTCACGTTGCAAACTTTAAAAACATTGCCCCACCACGAAAAGTATAACGTTTCTCATTGGATAGACAGAATTTTTGTAGGCGGAGCTTAAGGTTAACATTGAGACCCTGATTAGTCAGATGAAAACACAGCCAGATAGTTTTTTTTAAACCAACTTCGGTAAATTGTAGTAAGGGGAAGTTAGGGGAGAGTTGCTTCGAGACGGCGAGGTGAGTGGAGCTGTGCTGTCTGCCGCCCCCTGACGAACACCGACAAGGTAATGAACGCACGCGATGCCACATAACAGCGCATAAAGCTTCACTCAGAACTGCAGAAGTCTCATCTGTTACACCCCCTTTTTGCGTAATACTAGTGTCGATCGCCAATTAAAGCTCATGGTGTTCACATTTGCCACTTGAAGTAAAAATCTGAACCGCGATGATTTCTCTGTTATATAGTTATTGAGAAGCCACATCAGCCACTGTAATTTACGGCAAGTTAGATAAGTAATTAAAGATAATTGAGGGTCACTGTAGACCATTTTGATAGTTTTCTCTTTTGTGAAACTTAATTTAAACCTAGATTATAGATGTGATCCTTCGATCCATTGTAGAACTTGGAAACCCATTCAGGGAATATTCGTTCACATTTTTGTTGAACGCAGTTGGTTTTTGCCATCCTGTATTAAAACATTTCCTTTTATCAATAGTGCAATTTATAAACAATGTTTTGTGAGTAGAATTAAATTTCCAATGGTAAACTTAACTGCTTTTTCGACGTTATTTTTACCAGCTAACTAAAAATAGGAAAGCCTTGAACCCCTTCCACTAAATTTAGTTAGCATTAAGATTACATTACAGGGAGTGCAGTGGAGCTGACGCTGAAATCATTGAGCATTTGGTTATATCATCGCTAGTCTCACTGATCTCTTCTGAATTTTACATGTCATGTGTGTTGAACCTGGGACCTGTTGCTGGTAAGGAGACGCCAGACCACATATGAGCCGTCATATACAATGACTGTAGGAACAAGTGGACGCAATACATCTTGTAAGTACGATTAAGAAAATGGGGCATCAACTATTTCACGAACAAGTGTGCTCAAAAATAATGAGCTTCAAACAAAGCCAACACTACACATTCAAGAATATTTTTCAACAATTGTACAATAAAACATTTTAGAAATTGGAATTATTGGGCAAATGAATTTTACACCATAAATGATTTTTCAGTTTCAGCAATACTTAAAAAAATCAACATTAAAAAAGGGTACAAATAACTTAGAGCCCGATAGAGCTCATGCTTAACGAAACCACTTTACCTCGTCCAGTACCCGTAAATATGGAAAACACAGACCAGTTCAGTGATAAGAAAATAAATAAGTAAATAAACAAATAAATGAATGAATCAACCTCGGAAACTTGAGCTCGCCAGTACACTGTTACACTATACACATGTGAGAATCACTTGACAAACACATTCACGCCAAAAAGCAAGTGCTGGTGTCTCATGTCGGAAAAACCCACAACAACGCCGCTACCGGTACACCGCCCTTGGAAGTGGATACGCTTAACTACAGATCAAAAGCACTCCAGTGGACCAGCCCAGACGCCCAACAAACAGCTGTATGTACGTCCGCTGCTGCACTCTGTCCGTATACCCACGGACCAAGCAGCAAAGGCGATCCAAGGACTCGTTGGAGCCCGCGTGTCTTGCTTCTCAGGCAAGTGGGCTTAGAAATGCAAGACCCTCCCTGAAGCCAGCACAATGTTAATAAATGCTCGTCGGTTTATAGCTATACGGAACGACGACATGTGTCTGCTCAGGAAATTCCTCCTCCAGCTAGCGACAAAATGCAACTGACCAAGAGCCAAAGCAGCTCGATGTTAAGTCACTTCTGCTACACACGTGCATGCCCTCTTTCGAGATGCCTGGAAGGAGGTTGCTTAGCGACCGCCAAAGATATAGCATAGCGCTATCCGATGAGGAATCGACAGTGCGCTCGTCTCACACACAAATTTCTACCATTCGGCCTTGGGTATCGTAGATACCGCAAGTAAATCGTCTATATAAGCCACTTCTCTTGTAAATCCAAAGATTGTGAAAAGCTTATAACACTCCTGTCTGCTACTACTGTACCATAACCTCAATGCTAGAAACAGGTTGTGACATAGAACTATTTTGTAAAAGCAACTATGGCACAAAGCAACAGAGCAGTGTTACCCTCTGAGAGGAATTTTGTTAAGTTGACCGTGTTGTTCCTAACGGAGGTGGCTTATCGGAAATGAAAGTCAGAATTACGTAAATATTTGAACAGTAACAAACGGAATTTTGCCTATCTGCACTGTTTAATGGATAAAGAAAATGGTCGCCAGCCTAACTAGGCAAGAGAATGATTAACATTCTCATTCAAGAAAATATTTATTAGTAATTTTAGTGGATAAACACAACCTAGACTTAGCCACACGCGAGTGCAATGAACTCTGACACACATATGTTTTAAGATTGAAGCTAACAACTGGAGCAGCACAAACTATTTGCTAAATTATAAGAGATACCGAAACACCCTATTACTTTCAGGCTCACTTAAAGTGAATGGTCTTTATAACATTACTATTAACATGCACTTCTAATACACAAGATACACAAACACTTAGCAAACATGAATATATATTGTTTCACAACTGCAGCTTTCTCACTTTTACTACAGCGAAACGCAATGTTGACAAAATTGCAAGAAACTGACTCACCTTTTAGAATTTACCACAGACAACAATGTGATCATTTGCTTTATAAGCCTCAGTCTTAAGAACTTTTAATTTTGAAGTTGTCAACAGCACTTTAGTAAGCAGTTTTAATAGGAATATTTTTAACAAACAACATGTACTTTAACTCACTCTATTGCCACATTAACTTTAACTTCCTTTTTACTAAGTTCAAGAGGCATTAATTAGCAAAACTCTAGGCTTTAATTTCTTTTAGTAAGGACACTCGGATATCACTTTAGCTCAAACGGAGAGGAACCTGAGAGGTGTTATGATGAGGAGAAAAATCAAGGTAGGTACAGAAATTCAGATACAAATTACCTTATATTTCGGCACATTAGCACGTCCATTAAGCTGATCCTTTACTGTACATCATTATAGCATTATGTTACAGTGATTGCGCAACGTGGTGGCCACTGCATGTTGGTAGGTGGATTCGCAGACAGAATTGCTGGACTCTGTCATTTCTTGGTGGCGACGACAGATACCAATTCCAGAATAGTTCCAGCTATTTATCCATCCATCCGAGGCATTAGAAAATAGCAGAAAAAGCCTCCCTTGGAATCATCACAATATGCATCGGTTACTTGGCAGTCCCCGACTGGTAGCTCGTCTCCGGCTGCTGGCTCGTCCCCGACTGGTAGCTCGTCTCCAACTGCTGGCTCGTCCCCGACTGGTAGCTCGTCTCCGACTGACTATCAGTTCCACCTTTTCCACCTAGGCCAACCACAATTTGCGCGCGCTACACAGTTCCGTTCCCGAGGGGAACCACTACACCTTTTACATACAGAATAACTAAGAGCCCTAAGTGAGGATCAGCAATTTACATAACAGCATCCAAATACATTAAATAAAACAAAACATTTACACATATTGACATCTCTACAAAAAATTATTCACACAAAATTACAATCATATACAGTAAGTTTTGTTCCCTCCAAATGGGACAAAGCATTTACAGTACAGATACACTACTTTGCATAAAATCAAATCAAGACACCAAAGTTTGTACAAAGAAAAGAGTACACAATTTTATGTTATCGATTCAAACACATTTACAGACGATCAACAATGTAACATTAAATAAAGCAAAAACAAAATAAATCCATACAGCATAAGAACTGTGGTGTTACAAGCTTACCTGTCTTAGAGGGTCTATTACTCCCTCAGAGTACTTTAACGTTCCAGTTACATACATTTTTTATTCTCCAGTGAAGTATTAATTTCAAATACAAATGGGGAAAAATTTTGATTTCAAACTGTTGCTGAATTACGGAAGAATGGTGACAAACGGAGAATAATCCATTTTATTTAATGATTTGTGGGAAAATTTGTTAAAGATCGCCTTATAAGAACTTCAGAGTAGCCACCAACTTCTGGGAAATAAGTAGCAGGAAGATAGGACCATCACAGTACAGGAGCAGTGGGTTAAATAGAGCGCCGTCTACAATTCGCTGTTGTGTCGAAACAAGAAAAAATTTTACAAATTATTTTGTCAGATTTGATTTGTGTCCACTTTGATCTGACTTGCTTACGTTCGTGCAAAGTTGGGCTATTAAGGTTACTTGATCCATATTTTAAAAGACGGGAAATTTAATCATATTAGGTGCAGTGCCTATAACGTTATTTACAAATACGTGATATTTAGTTCTCAACTATCTGCCGTTTCCTTCATGGAGTGAACGGAATTGAAAATGTTGTAATTTTTTCCAGTAACTGAACGCAATGCGAAATTTTTTTAATGGCTGTTGCGTGTAACGGAGATGGTTTATTTCTCTTACTTATGCCGTTTAGCACTTACTGTTTGGAGCTTAGCCGTACTTGGAGCGGCACAATATTCTTGTCAGATGCGTATTCTAGAGCCGCAGGTAGCTAAGAAGATGATGATACTGGTAAATTAATATTTCTAGGGCGTTTCTATTTTAGGCCTTTAATACAAATCACTAAGCGCGAGGTTCATTAGCATTTTCAGAAACCCACCTGGTCCTTGGGTGGTATGTCATCATAGAGACAGGAATGATATGTATTTACATGCTGCACATGCATTGGAATATTTGGCGTCTTTCACCGGTTGTTGCAAATTGTAACTAAAAACTAGTGACGATGCATAATTTCGCTCTATGTTTACAATATTTTAAAAAGTTAGACTGGTGGTCTCTAGCTCGATCTAGTTTTGATGTCTCACAAATTGACCACGACCTATAACAGCGTGCAATCGCTGGCCGAGACTCCACTGCCTAGCGAAATCGTTACAGAAGAGGAACAGGAACGGCAGAGTCAATTCTCTTGCACCCGCGCTTCCGGTTAATCTCCTTCGCTGTCATACCGTACCCGTCGGCAACAATTAAAACGACACAAGCTTTTAGTCGCAGCTCCATTGTTTCAGTTTAGCTTTCAATTTACTTGTACACAGTTTAACGTGTTTACGACGTGTAGTGTGTAAAATGTTGTGCGCCATGCCGGCCGAAAAAAGAAATGTCGTTCCGTCGATAGCTGACCATCCTGTAACATTTACATGTGACGAAATTGTTTTACATTGCCGAGTTTGCGAGAAAAACGTTTCATGCAAATTAAATATTCAAACAGACCAGCATGTCAAGACAAATCTCCATATCGCAGGAATGCAGAAGAAAGGACCACGGCAAGAACTTCTGACAACAGCAAGTTCCAGTAGCAGGGATTTGTTCAAAGGCAACAAAAAAAATCAGTTTAACATGGATCTGATAAACAAAATAAGAGCCTACGGAATATCAGACCAGCTGTGTGGCTGGATTGAAGAGTTTTTAGCAAACAGAACACAGCATGTTGTTATCAATGGAGAGACGTCTACAGACGTTAAAGTAACCTCTGGCGTGCCACAGGGGAGTGTTATGGGACCATTGCTTTTCACAATATATATAAATGACCTAGTAGATAGTGTCGGAAGTTCCATGCGGCTTTTCGCGGATGTATAGTATCTCTGTAGTATACAGAGAAGTTGCAGCATTAGAAAATTGTAGCAACATGCAGGAAGATCTGCAGCGGATAGGCACTTGGTGCAGGGAGTAGCAACTGACCCTTAACATAGACAAATGTAATGTATTGCGAATACATAGAAAGAAGGATCCTTTATTGTATGATTATATGATAGCGGAACAAACACTGGTAGCAGTTACTTCTGTAAAATATCTGGGAGTATGCGTGCGGAACGATTTGAAGTGGAATGATCATATAAAATTAATTGTTGGTAAGGCGGGTACCAGGTTGAGATTCATTGGGAGAGTCCTTAGAAAATGTAGTCCATCAACAAAGGAGGTGGCTTACAAAACACTCGTTCGACTTGAGTATTGCGCATCAATGTGGGATCCGTACCAGATCGGGTTGACGGAGGAGATAGAGAAGATCCAAAGAAGAGCGGCGCGTTTCGTCACAGGTTTATTTGGTAGCCGTGATAGCGTTACGGAGATGTTTAACAAACTCAAGTGGCAGACACTGCAAGAGAGGCGCTCTGCATCGCGGTGTAGCTTGCTCGTCAGGTTTCGAGAGGGTGCGTTTCTGGATGAGGTATCGAATATATTGCTTCCCCCTACTTATACCTCCGGAGGAGATCACGAATGTAAAATTAGAGAGATTAGAGCGCGCACGGAGGCTTTCAGACAGTTGCCCTTCCCACGAACCATACGCGACTGGAACAGGAAAGGGAGGTAATGACAGTGGCACGTAAAGTGCCCTCCGCCACACACCGTTGGGTGGCTTGCGGAGTATAAATGTAGATGTAGATGTAGATCTTTGTGAAGCATTCATTGCAAGCAGTATTCCTCTTCAAAAACTTAGAAACCCTCTCCTCAAAGGCTTCCAGTGCAAATATTGCTTAAATAAAAATATACCAGACGAATCAACATTGCGTAAAAATCACATACCGACAATTTACGTAACAGTTCTGGAAGAAATACACGATGAACTCAAGGACAGCATTATCTGGATTTCAACTGAGGAAACCACAGACACTTGTGGCCGTTACATTGTCAATTTAATTGTTGGTGCTGTAAAAGAAGAGCCTTCTTCTTATGTGGCGGCCTGCTAAGAACTTGAAAAAGTAAATCATTCGACGATCACCAGATTTGTAAATGAGGGTTTTAGAAAAATATGAAAGGGTGGTTGTGTTTATTTCACATGCTGCTCCCTATATGATCAAAGCAGGAAAAGGCCTCCGAGTATTTTTAACCCAATTTGATTCATGTGACGTGCTTTGCTCATAGAGTACGTAATCTTGCTGAAGTACATTCCACGTTTGTGAATGTAAATAAATTGATGTAACCAACGGAGAAAGTGTTTCTAAAGGCTGCTACTCGCAACAAGACCTACAAAGAAGAACTACCAAATGTGCCTTTACCTCTCGAACCAGTTGTAATTCGTTGGGGTACGTGGGTCGAAGCTGTGTTGTTTTACAATGAACATTTCGAGTCCATTAGAAGGAAAGTAAACGACTTCGATAGTGGAGAGACTTTGGCAGTTTGCCAGTGCAAGGAAGCTTTTAATGATTCCGGTATTAGAAGAGACATTTCTGTGAACAGCAGTCATTTTTCCCGTATACCTGCAAGTGTTAAAAAGCTTGGAACTCAAGGTTTGGCTTTCAATGAATATATTCAGTTAATCAATAAAATTGTTCTAGTGAACTCCTCATTGCCAGAGGTAATCCCAAGAAAACTTAAAGAAAATTTGAAATCATTTTGAACAATAACCAGGTTTTGAATCCTTGCGCCAAATACTTTTATTAATGGGATGGGTGAACTTTTACCAGAAACGATAAGTGCCAACATAGCACCCAAATTCAGATACTGCCCAGTCACCACAGTAGATGCAGAACGGTCCTTTTCTGCTTATAAAAATGTTTTGAATGATCGAAGACACAATCTTACTACCGAAAATTTGGAACAGCATTTGGTCATTTACGTTTGCAGAAGTAAAATAAATTGTAAATGATGCTTTGGTCCAATAGCATTAAGTAAAAGTTAATGCTGTTCAAAAAATTCGTGACTGTATGTTGTTTTTGTAAATAAAGTACTACGGAGTTTTTGAGCGTTCCCTCTTGCCTGCTATAGATCTCGAAGTTGGTCTTGTACACATCGATTATTTCGCTGCGGCTCATTCGCATTGCATCCGCTTGTTACCGTCAACAATAGCAAAGAAGGGACAGTTCTTGAAACACGGTATGCGTCCCCATTTTGTAAAATTTTAGAAAATCATCCCAGAAATGCCCCCATCTTAACCTCTACCAAAACGCACACAGAAAACGATATCAGCGTTCATTTTTCGAGTAGCTGGCGCTCTTCCTCGTAACTGATATGCACAGGTTCGACTTTGAGATATAATGCACGCAGTAACTACCATTTTTTATTATTTGATCTTGCATATTTGGACACTTTTTATGCATTTTTAAGCATTTTTCACGCATATTAGAATCCATATTTTAATGTTTTACGATGCATATAATCCTGTCTCTAGTCATCAATTTCTGTTTAATTGTCCCGTACACTAACACAGTTTCCTTTATCAGGATACGAAATTGTGGATTCTTACTTTACTTGTAATTTCGAATTGAACTGGACATAGAATTTTTTCATGATTTGATATTGCATATTTGGACACTTGTCATGCATTTGTAAGCATTTCTCATACATATTTGCATGCACATTTTAAAGTTTTTACGATGCATATAGTCCTCTCTCTAGTCATCAGTTTATGTTTAATTGTCCCGTACACTAACACATTTTAGTTTATCAGGATACTAAACTGTGGATTCTTACTTTACCTGTAATTTCGGATTACACTGGACATGGAATACGAGAATAATTACTTTAGTCGATGGTTGTCAAGGAGCACTAGAGAGTTCTGCATTAAGCGAAGTGTTTCTCTTCAGGCGTAGCTCTGCTCCCGGTTCTCAGGCTGTGCATTAGATCGCCGTATACAAACGTCTCCTCGATCCCTCTGGCTGTCCTTAGTGTAGGAGTGTTGAGAAGTGGGTGGAGGGGGGGGGGTGACGGAGGTTTGCTGCTCGGAGTTTGTAGTCAGGAGAGTCGGGAGGGCATTCATTAGTGGATCGGGCACTTGTAGCCCCGCCTCTGAACTTAGTGCAGCCGCTATTCAGCTTCGATCTCATCGATATTTCCCGTTTCCGTCGGTTTGTTAGATCGGCAATTTACAGGATAGCTTTTCCGTGGGAATTCTAGTTGCAGAGACCCTACCACCAGGGTGGTGCAACAGAAACTTAAACTACAGTAGACTTAAGACGGGAAATAAACAAAATTTGATGTTCGAGAGTTACTGCCGAAGATGAACATCCAAACAAAGAAAGTGTTGTTTGTTTCTGGATACAGATAATGGTTTGCATCTGGAGTACCAAGACCGAGAACAGAAGCTTCAATATTATAAGTAGTTGCGAAAATTGTGTATAATTTAATGAAATCATTGACTTACCTACTGAATACACGGGATAATTCTGTGGCAATTGTGTTTGCAGTGATACAAATATAATAGTACCAGGCTCGGGGAGTTAATAATAAAGCGGAAAATGTTTAGCCAATAAATAGGCGCTCAATTACAGTAGTAACCAATACTTTGTTTGGCATACATATTTTTTTTCAGTATACGTCCTGCTCCTTCGTAGAGGTTTTTATTAGTGTAGTAGGAGCACATACAATTTCGGGATTTTTATTAGTGTAGTAGGAGGACATACAATTTCGGGATTGAGGGTGGTTGGGGAGAGCCGATCCCAAGAGACATAGGAGATAAGGCATGGAAGACGATGATGAGTTGGTTGGGGAGCTCTCACAGAAGGTACTTCTTCATGATTACGAAAATACTGTTCTTGTTCGCCATCAGCATTTGTGGAACATTGAACCTCGTAAAAGTTCTTTCTTTCATCACCTGACTGCACGTGGGATTTTACTCCAGTGTGATTCAGATTAATATGTTTTCTTGTTGTAAATGCATGTCATCCGTGCCACGTGTGATATCTATTCGCTAACCTCACACAGGACACAATTTAACAAACTTTCTGACCCTTAAGCTATGGTCGCTGTACATCTTCTTTCTCCTGAAATTTACTGCTGCCAACTTTCCCTGCTTTCACTTGCTTAAAGTGAAGAGCTGCATCAAATATGTGGCAAGAGGAAATATGAAATATTTATGCCTCGGGAGCACGTACTGTCTACCTTTTTCTAGAGTTAGGCTTTACTTTGAAGAAAACTTCTTGAACAGTCTTTAGCTATGAAGCATTCAGGACTAATACATGACGTTACGCGTGATATGTTTTCGGGAAATTCAGATACGACACACACAAATTACATCAGCGAATTTGCTGCTATTGCTGTAAATTTCGATTTTAACATTTCTACAGCACTGGATCGTAGCTGTAATACTTGAAACGGTCAGTCATTAAGAGATCTTTCTGAAAGCTATGAGGAATTGTTTCGGAAATCTCAAAAAAATTCAATTGCATTACTGAGAAGATTTATTTCGGGTCTCCACACCTCCAAAAGTGATGGTCAGATCCTTTATAATGTATGTCCTATAATTTATCGCTGAAATTACCCAACCCTGGATAACTCCGTTTCGGCGACGTTCGAGCGTAAATTAGTGTCAGGTGCTGTTATCACAACGTAAACTCTTTTAGGTTGTGTGCGAACGTTTCTCATCTATTTCATCGTTTTAGCACAAATCATTTCTGTCTTGAACCTCAGGAGTGTTTGTGGTCAACTGAATAGTTAGTTATTCATCTACGTTCGTCTTATATCTGGTATAATGCAATTTAAAGTCACATTCATTATTAATCGATCGATATTATTTCAGAAATATGAAAAGGTTTTTCAGTGAACAACATTCCGACATGGTGTAGACGTTCTTAGTTAAATCAAATTTCTTTACATAGGAGCACTTTTTTAGCCTTAGAATTGTCAATTTCTGTTTTATAATGTCTGCAAATTTAAGTGGAGCTCCAACGGATATGGCTTCAGACTGATATAAAGCATCTGGATAAAGAACATTTTTTTGATGTAAAATTTGTGAATTGCGTGACATTCATTTCTTCTTGTAGTGAGTCCTACGTCCGTGTAATGTTTATAAAGTGGTCCCACCGAGCTATACTGATTACAGACTCTCCAACTTACTTGAAACAGGATAGCAACAACATTATACAACATCTCTGTCACTATGTGCTGTCTGTAGAGATATATGTTTCCATACAGTCTGTTGCGTTGTATGATACTCTTAGTCATATTCAATCCATGCGTTTAATCATTGTTCGTTTGATGAACAGACGTGTTCCACGATCAACTGTCAATAATAATGTGATCCCACGGAATAACATGTAAAATAATATACTAAGTAAACGTTTATGTGGCCCAGTTCTTCCCATTCCATGGTGTCTCTGGTACAGCTACCGTAGGTAAGATTTCGAATGGAAAACAGTTAGGTTGCAGGGAAACAATATATTTATTGACATGTTTCGCCGTTTTGGGACATCATCATAAAATCTATAAGAAAAAGGGAATAATGTTCTTCAGGGTACGGCCCCATACTGCAGATCTATATTGCAAATTAAAAGATTTACTAGAACTTACTTAAATATACTACAAAATACGCATTCGTCATATCCGAAGGGACCATAGTGTGCACATAGTGAGAAAGGATTGTGCGATTCTTCTTTTGAGAGCGATGGACTGGGAGGGGGGGGGGGGGGGGCGCCATAAGAAATTTCTGCCGCCAACCTCGAACAGACCGGAGTCAGATGACAAGGCTGTACTGGGGTAGGACCATACTTACTGGTTTTTAGACCACGCAGAATAATCTGTTCACTAAGTAATTACTCGTTCTAACCGGAGTTTATAGGCCGTGTTCAAAACACATGCTGTTTGCGCTGTCAGTTGATAACTTTAGCCTAGGTGGCGCGGATGCGCACTTCGTTAACATTACTCCATACATAAAGTAACAAAATTAATGCAGTTACCTATAATTCCTTAAGAACATTACGTTTAAAAAGGATGCCTAAGTACAGATTTAAATAATAAAAGTTATTTGGCTGTAGCACTTTACGTAAATAACTGTTATTTGGGGCACGTAGTGCTGCCTTCCTTTGCCGGTCAAGCTGCTGGCGCGGGACTAATGTAGATTACAAGCTAAAGTACACTGCTGCATCAACAAACGAAGTGTGTATACCCACTATTAACAGTAAAATGAGTAAAATAAAATTTTGGGGGTAATAAAATCGAAATATCACAACCTACTACATCTCGTGCAAAGTTCTTGTGGTGAAATACATAGGGAATGTTCTGACTCAGCAGTAAAGCATTAATAAAACTAGATTATCTCCTGTTGCTTGATGTATGGTCTGCAAGGATGTTTTTATTTTCATTTAATCGAATTTTTATACTGCTAATATAGAGCAACACTTTCTACATTTTTCACGATAATTAAAGCCATACAAGCATAATCTTTTCCGAATGTACTTCTCACCAAAAAGGGGTTCTGGTAGCTGGAGTACAAGATTTTTCTTTATCATCCGTTTTTCATTCTTGTGGTGACATTTACATAGAAGCTTTCGTTCCGTAAAACGTATTTCTTTATGTCTAACCGGTAAGTGAAACAGTAATTTTCGTAGATTTACGCTTAAAATTTTTTTTCATGTTGAAATTTTGTCTTAAACAACTTCATCCTCTATTCCAGCACCTTAGAGATGAATTACCGAAAACACTGAAACACGTACGTTATTATTACTGACAAGGAAACCGAACACAGATTTTCATTGACTTAGTTTTGGAAAGGATTTCGTAATGAAATAATTCTATAAAACTTTTCATTCATAGTCTCTCCTCAGAAATAAAAAGAGATACGTGTTTTAGTTGTTTTGGAAATTGAACTTTTATCTGTGAAGTCAAGTACCAGTTGTAATAGATGTAGCGTTTTCAAAAAGCCTTTCAACGTTATTTCACCCCTTAATAGTTGAATTTCGAACAATCCCTTCTTACACGATGCCTGCAGTATAAGGTCCACTTCACCTCCAAAATTCAAGTCCTTACCTTGGCAGTTTGAGCAGGGAGGTGAGTCAGTGAATCAGTCTGGCCCTAATTCACCGCCATTAGGGGTTGAATTTCCGAAAACAGTGAAACGCGCATTGTTCAGTTACAGCCGACAAGCCAAATACCAATTTTGAAAGATTTAGCTTTAAAACTGCTTTCACAATGAAATTGAACATTTCACCTCGTTTTTCATCCCTTTAAGGTTTGAACTCCCAATAGCAGAGAAATGCATATGTTTTTAAATTTCTAACACAGTAGCGAAATACAAATTTTCATTGATTTAGCTTGGAAAAGTTGTCATAATTAAATAATTTCAAAAAACTTTTCATCCCCAATACCAGTGGAATACATATTTTTTAAATTTCTAACAGAGAAGCCGAATACAGATTTTCATTGATTTAGCTTCGAAATAATTTCGTAAAACTTTTCATCCCCTATTTCACTCCATTAGGGGTTGAATTTCCGAATATATTGAAACATGAATTTTTTTATTTCCAACGGAAAAGTCAATACCAATTTTCATACATGCAGTTTTAAAAATTCGTACTTTTGTGCTTTTTTTATGATGATTTATTTTTTTAAAAAAAATCACGCATTTTTTCACCAATTTCAAAAAATGTTGAAACATGTATTTTCTTTTTTCTGACAGAGAAACCAAATACCAATTTTCGTAGATATAGCTTCAAAATTGCCTTAACACCGAGATGTTTTCAAGAAACCTTTCATCCTGTATTTCACCACCTTGGTGTTGGTATTTCGAAAACTCCTTTCTTAAACGGCGCTAAATTCCTTTCCAAATTTCAAGTTTCTATGCTTAGTGGTTTGGGCTGGGCGATGATGAGTCGGTCAGTCAGGAAACTTTCTTTTACATATACACAGATTATGTATACATACTTAAGTTACATGTCCAGTGCTTATTACTTGTACTTGAAACAGGCCACTAGTCAGAAATTGAAAGCATAGCTACAGTCGTGCACAAAAGTATCCGAACGAGGTTAGGTTAGGTTAGTGTTGTTTAACGTCCCGTCGACAACGAGGTCATTAGAGACGCAGCGCAAGCTCGGGTTAGGGAAGGATGGGGAAGGATATCGGCCGTGCCCTTTCAAAGGAACCATCCCGGCATTTGCCTGAAACGATTTAGGGAAATCACGGAATATCCGAACGACCTGAATTGCATTTCGCCTGATTCAGATGCAACCCGCATAACGCAGGTCCTCTAATCGCTCCTTGGTACAGTCGTTTGACTAATGAAAATTGTTCCAACAAGTCACCACTAGAAAACTCTGCATTGTATCGCAAGAACTCAAGATGTAAAGTAATACCACGATACTACAAATATCAGGGAACATATTATCACAGATAAGACTGTCCTTAAGGCTTGTAAGCTCACATTTATTGCAATAAATTACATACCTGAAATGTTACCACTCTCATTATTATGTCAGATAGGTAATACACGTAGTGAGTTCGTCGTATTCGCGATTTCCTCTTCAAAGTAACATACCGTATTTGCTATTTAACACAAAATGACATTAAAAATTTAAGTTATTCACTAGTAGCTAGTTGAGAATATGTATGAACTTCAAATGTCACGACGAACAGTCTCGTTCTGCATATGGATTGACACCCACGTCATGCAGACTAAGATTTCGTGACTGACGGAAACTAACAGTCATTCCTGACTAGGCATACAGAGAGTGATATACATCGATTTTAGACAGTATCAGTTAGCGAATATCAATTTTAAATTACATAAAGTAAACATTTTTAACGGACGCGAATTTCTACCCAGCAACTATTGTCCCTGTTAACGAACTATGACAGATGTTAAGTATTGCTTCTTCACAAGTAACGTACTTGAAATGCCGTGAGGTAAAGCTTTGTGTTGGACAGGGATTCGAACCCAGAACCTAATCGGATTGTTATCGAAGCATAATCAACTGTGACATATCGGATTTTCTCGGCAGTAGCTAGATGTTTTAACTGAAATGACGAGACGAAACATTAAGTTCTTCCTTCCCACGACTCCAACCTGGCACCTATCGCTGTTATATTCAAGAGGCAACGAACGTTAAATATGGTTCAAATGGTTCAAATGGCTCTGAGCACTATGGGACTCAACTTCTGAGGTCATTAGTCCCCTAGAACTTAGAACTAGTTAAACCTGACTAACCTAAGGACATCACAAACATCCATGCCCGAGGCAGGATTCGAATCTGCGACCGTAGCGGTCTTGCGGTTCCAGACTGCAGCGCCTTTAACCGCACGGCCACTTCGGCCGGCGTTAAATATGGGTTTGTTACACCAGCACCGACATGTGAGCATGTTTGAACTAGAAATAATATGACGAAGAGTTCAGTGCTGACTGGGAATCGAACCCCACACATATCGTTGTTGACTACACACAAAGAGACGTCAGCTACCGAATTTTTCTCCGCCAGCAGCTCGGAATAACATCCTTGAACTTACAATGATCTCTCAAATAGTCTGTGTCTCACTAGGAGTCAAAAACGTCAGATATCGTTAGTGTTGACAACGAATGGAAATGCATTAATGATCAAAATTATTATCCACCAGCAGATAGGTGCTCTCATGCTAGTGCCTGATAATACATAATGAAAACTTTAGTGCCGGGCCAGGATTCGAATCCATTCACGCGCAATATGTGGACTTGTTGAGGAATCTGCAGTTTTCAACAAACAACAAATTATATTCGAGCTGTATTGTCGCGAATGGATCAAATTACGCGTTAAGGGCGGTCTGAGTAGCATTCTCAGTTCAGTACCAATTTTATCGACATACAGAAGCTCAGATAAAAGATGGAATAAGTGTCCTGTGACCCTACAAAGGGTTTGTTTCGTCACTAGAAATAAATAACTAGTATAAGAAAGGTTACTAGTGATAGAGTTCCCACATTTCACCACTCCTGGTAAACAGAAATACTGTCGCCAGTAAACTTACTTACATTAGAAAATTTGATTTTATTTGATGAACCGATAGCCATTTAAAGGAACAGGGCTCTTATTTTACTTGTCCTTTATTGAACTAGAGACGTTGAAAAATTTGGTGCTGGACTGTGATTCGAATTCGTATCTCATCTTTCGAGGATCTGAATCTCTCGGAACAGTATAGTAGGATCATTTCGTTCCTTTTTCCAAGACTGCAGTCTTCTCTAGGTCTCCTACAAAGGTACGTATGTGGGTCCGATTCGTGTTCCAGTACAAAAGTATTCATAGTTTCATTTCAAGCCCTATCACGTGCACCGCGGCCTGCTAGTGAAAATTAACGCTCATTTTTAATGTCTGTTCATGTATTGCCAACAAACACGCATACATCTTACTGTCGGTGAGTAAGCAACTGATACTTAAGCTGTATTCGTGGACGATAAAGAAGAACGGTAGGAGTGCGGTTCGGTTGTCACTTATGCACAAAAATTTGTATCCTTATTTTAGATTCAAACACCTAGCCAGCTGGTAAGAGAAACCGATACGTAACACTTGATTGTACTTAGTCAACAATCCGATTACGTGTTGCGTTTGTATACCCGTCACAGAACTTCACATCATGCACTTCATCTTTAAGTGCATAGACACTTTGTTACGGCTGAATGGAGGTATATCAGACATATTTCGTGGTTAGTTAACAGTGATGAAAGGGTCTTGATAGGAGTCCCGGTTTATTACAAAAACTGTCGTCTTTTATTTTCAAGTTTAGATTTGGTTACTGACATTGACGAAAATTTCGGTAATTCATGACTCTTCACAGCTAGTCAGCAATATGATTAGATTAGATTAGATTAGATTAATACTTGTTACATAGATCATGAATACGACATTTCGTAATGATGTGGAATGTGTCATTTTAATGGAAGATTTCCTTACATACCGGTATTCAATTTCTTTACAACAATTTTTACCCTTTCTCTCACTCTTTTTTATTTTTATCTCTCTCTCTCTCTCTCTCTCTCTCTCTTCTCTCTTCTCTCTTTTTCTCTCTCTGTCTCTCTCTCTCTCTCTCTCTCTCTCTCTCACACACACACACACATTCCTTTTTTTTATTTTTATTTGTTTGGTGTGCTGGAATATTAGCAAGGCACGAAAACGTCCGTGAATGAGTTTCTTAGCTTTAGGTACAGTTACGAAAGAAATATAAAAACAACTATGAGAGTTACTGATTTATGATGCTTAGTTTGCAGTCAGTTCTGAGTATTATTTGTAACTGCTCTCCAGTCCCTAAAACTAGATACAGAAATGCGAATCAGACGCATTACGTATTCCAGGCGGGAGCAACCGCGTCTTTGAGACGCCGGCTATGGTCACTTCCCAGCCCGCTGTAGGATCACATCGGTTCGTCTTCTTCCTGCTGGTACTGTAACTGAGATTTGGCAACAAGGCAAGGTATGTTTGGCAACACTGTGATCGACGAGTTACTTCCTGGTGTGCACGGAATTAAGCCTCAAAGTTCACTTGATTTTTCCTGTCATTTCCATTGAATAATTTGAGTTATTATCGCTTTAGGTGTAACAAACCATTGTAAATTTACGGTTTTCAGCCCAGGAAAGCCGTTGCACGTGGAAATCGCAACTAACCTCGTCCTTTAATTAGAGGTTTACGAGTTCTAGTCACTATTGGCCTTGTGAGAGGGAGTCATAGCACATACCTCTTCGCTAGCTCTGTGGTGCTGTGCTTATATGTGAAAGTGCGACGGTTATGGTTTGCGGTTCCAGTCTCACTGATTTAGAGTTTTTTTTATCCCTTCTGTGAAAGAGCTATATGAAGTCAGATCAAACATCTATAAGGAAAACGCAAGAAAATACTTTCAGCTCATAGTGCAATGGTGAAAAACTTACAATGCTGCACAACATGTAACGCTTCTTTTCGCTGCTGACAAGCAAATTTTGGAATTCTACGAATACATATCTTTTTTTATGAAATGCCACATTTGCATACCTGTTGAGTATGACACAGCATACCAATTAAACACAGACCCAATCGAAATCTAAGTCAGTAATATTTTACTAATTCGTGCCGATAGAAGCACGCTTATGTACAGATACTCAGTTTTATTAAAAAAGACTTCCGTTGTAAGGTTATCGTTGGTTGTTTTATTTCACTTCTTATAATTAAGTGCACAATTTTCGTAAGGCTTCTTTTAGTGTTGTTAAAACAATACTAAACAATAGACAGAAATTAATTATCAACAATATATGCGAATTCTCTGATGTTATCTATAACAGTCTGACAATGCACATGCAGTTGATTGATTACATGCGTGTAGGAAACTTGTATGAGTTAAAGCTGTCAAACAAGGTTTGAAGAAGAATAAAATGCCACTACCAGACGACAGCTAATGTAGAAAATGCTTTTCTGACTATTTTGGAACTATGCGCTCGCCCCATACATAATACAATAGCTTCGAGATGCATCTGCTGCCTGGCCATCTATTAAACCTGAAAAGAGCAAAATGTTGCGGAAGTTAGACCTTTTTCCACATGCGGCTATTTTGGGTTGAGAAGTGAAGGGAATTATGTTCAAAGTTCCATTAAATTGGTAACTTCAGAAGACAGCAGAATTGCGTTGTAAAAAATGTAGCAGCGAATGAAATACAACTCACGACGTCTTATCCACAGTGCGCGACACTTACCGTTACGCTAGTAGCTGTGTTGTAGCTACAGCGTGTCCAGAAGTCAAGAACAGTTCCTCCAGAACTTCCGCATTCCACAGTGCTGTGAGATAATGCATATGGCCGGATCTAGACTTCTGAGAGACAGACAGTTACAGCTTTTCTTTTGCACTGCACGACGTTTTCAACAAACACATAAGGCAATGGAGTTGCTCAAATGGAAAGGAACACTTCCTACTTAAATTTCTGCATCGTACACTGTTGGCAGTGCTGTGTAGGTGGTAGTTACGTGATTTTATTTTGGTGATTACAAAATAGAGTCCAATGTATGCACTGGGTCGCCGAGGAAGATAGTTCACGGCGATTCGGTCAACCTAGTAAATGAATGTACTGAACATGCTGCAAACCATCACAGGGAGCCTGAGTATCAGAATTCTCATCGAGTGTGCCACAACTGTGCTATGATAGAAAAATGAGGCTCCGAGAAGAGCATATGGTGGTCTGTTGGATTGATGATAGGTTCCTATGATGGTGGTCTGGGTTCGATTCCAACTTCTGCCGATGATTTTTAATAGGTAGAGAGATATTCTATTCTCTTCTGGCTACCCCAAGTGAAGAAAGTATAATTGCATTGTGGTCTAAAATTCACATTAAACATCATATTCCTTCTCTACGTTACGCTGGACCACAATAAAATCACGAGTGACGAAATGTGGGAACTCTATCATCAGTAACCTTTCTTATACTAGTTATTTATTTCTAGTGACGAAACAAACGGTATGTAGGGTCACAGGACACTTATTTCATCTTTTATTTGAGCTTCTTTATGTCGATAAAATTGGTTCTGAGCTTGGAATGCAACTCAGACCGCCCTTAGCGCGGAATTAGATCCATTCGCGACAATACAGCTCGACTACAATTTGTTGTTTGTTGAAAACTGCAGATTCCTCAACATGTCCACATATTGCGCGTGAATGGGTTCGAATCCTGGCCCAGCACTAGAGTTTTCATTATGTATTATCAGGCTCTAGCATGAGAGCACCTATCTGCTGGTGGATAATAATTTTGATCATTAATGCATTTCCATTCGTTGTCAACACTAACGATATCTGACGTTCTTGACTCCTAGTAAGACACAGAACTATTTGAGAGATCACTGTAAGTTCAAGGATGTTATTCCGAGCTGCTGGCGGAGAAAAATTCGGTAGCTGACGTCTCTTTGTGTGTAGTCAACAACAATATGTGTGGGGTTCGATTCCCAGTCAGCAGTCGGCCGCGGTGGTCTAGCGGATCTAGGCGCTCAGTCCGGAGCCGCGCGGCCGCTACGGTCGCAGGTTCGAAACCTGCCTCGGGCATAGATGTGTGTGATGTCCTTATGTTAGTTAGGTTTATGTAGCTCTAAGTTCTGGGGGACTGATGACCACAGATGTTAAGTCCCATAGTGCTAAGGGCCATTTGAACCCAGTCAGCACTGAACTCTTCGTCATATTATTTCTAGTTCAAACATGCTAACATGTCGCTGCTAATGTAACAAACCCATATTTAACGTTCGTTTTCTCTAGAATATAACAGCGATAGGAGCCAGGTTGGAGTCGTGGGAAGGAAAAAATTAATGGTTCGTCTCGTCATTTCAGTTAAAACATCTAGCTACTGCCGAGAAAATCCGATATGTCACAGTTGATTATGCTTCGATAACAATCCGATTAGGTTCTGGGTTCGAATCCCTATCCAACACAAAGCTTTACCTCACGGCATTTCAAGTAAATTACTTGTGAAGAAGCAATACTTAACGTCTCTCGTAGTTCGTTAACAGGGACAATGGTTGCTGGATAGAAATTCGCGTCCGTTAAAAATGTTTACGTTATGTAATTTAAAGTTGATATTCGTTAACTGATACTGTCTAAAATCGAGGTATATTACTCTCTGTATGCCTAGTCAGGAATGACCGTTAGTTTCCGTCAGTCACAAAATCTTTGTCTGCATGACGTGGGTTTCAATCCATATGCAGAACGAGACGGTTCGTCGTGACATTTGAAGTTCATACATATTCTCAACTAGCTGCTCGTGAATAACGTAACTTTTTAATGTCATTTTGTGTTAAATAACAAGTACAGTATGTTACTTTGAAGAAGAAATCGTGAATACGACGAACTTACTACGTGCATTACCTATCTGACGTAATAATGAGAGTGGTAACATTTCAGGTATGTCATTTATTGCAATAAATGTGAGCTTACAAGCCTTAATTACAGTCTTATGTTTCCTGATATTTGTAGTATCGTGGTATTACTTTACATCTTGAGTTCTTGCGATACAGAGCAGAGTTTTCCAGCGGTGACTTGTTGGAACCATTTTCAATAGTCAAACGACTGTGCCACGGAGCGATTAGAGGACCTGCTAGACAGCTGCGTTATGTGGGTTGCATGCGTATCAGGCGAAATGCAATTCAGGTCGTTCGGATACTTTTGAGCATGACTGTACGTAATAGACTTTGTTCCTGGCATCAGATGGTTGTTTTGGACTAATTCATTATGTATATGCAAGTGCTTTACTACTCCAACTCTCAAGTAGGCTTTGCTTGTTGGTGGTCCTCTCCTTCTTTCAAGTGTCCTTGGAAACTGGTGTCAAATATTCTGAATGTCTCTCCTATACAGGCTTTTACTCATTCTTAACAGTCCAGGTTAAACATAGTCTATTTAGGCTTTATTTAGTTGTAAAAGTTTTAAGGAAATTTAGGTAACTGTATTAAATCCATTACATTATATCTGGCGTAATATTAACGTTGCGAGCATCCGCGCCACCTACTGGAATGTTACTTAGTCAACTGACAGCGCGAAAAGCGTGTGTTTTTGATGAGGCCTGTTACGTCTGTATGGAACGAGCAAATTCTTAGTGTATAGATCATGATAGGTGGTCTCAATAGCTGTTCTTTGCCAGCATTGCTTTTTCAACTGGCTCCGGTGTGTTTAATGTAAGGTTCGTATAGCGCAGAAATTTTGTGTGCTTTATACGCACCGTAGCCCTCCACAGCTCATTGGCACCGTTCATTAAACTTTAGGTACCCAGTGCGATCCCTGCAGATGTGACGAATGTTTTATTTTGCAGTCTATTAAAGTAAGTTCTAGTAAATCTTTCTATTTCTAGCATAGTTCTGCAGGATATGACCATACCCTGACGGAAGTTATTTCCTTTTTCTTACAGGTTTTCCAATGATGCCCCAGAGCGGTGAAACGCGCCAATAAAAGCATTACTTGCCCTGCAACAGAGACTATTTTGCTTTCGAAATATTATGAGATATTTTTAAGAAGCCGGGAACTAACGTGTTCACAATGACACACAGAAGGATATTAATTAGCTGGAATGATTCACACATTTTGTCAGCTAGTTTCACTTTTAATGAAACACCTATACTCGCCCGAGATATCGCTTCTGCGAGCCACGGTCCAGTCGGCTTAACAGATACTTCGTTAAACATAGTCTACCCCAATTACACTGACAAAACACCAAACACCGTCGAAACAGGCCTCGTAAACCCAACAGTACCGATCGGCCGCCGTGTCGTCCTCAGCCCTTAGTCATCACCAGATGCGGATTAGGAGGGGCTTACGGTCAGCAGACAGCACTCACAGCTATTGGCAGTTTTCCTGACCGTGCCGCTACTTCCCAGTCAAATGGCTCCTCAGTTTGCCCCACAAGGGCCGAGTGCACCCCACTTACCAACAGCACTCGGCAGACCCGATGATGACCCATCCAAGTGTTGGCAGAGTCCGACAGCGTTTAATCTTGGTGATCTGACGGGAACCGGTTTTACCACTGCGGCAAGGGCGTTGGCCAATTACACAGACAAGCCTAAGAAAATTTTATTGTGATATTTACTGCACTAAGTGCATTTGTTGGAATCATTGGTCACATCTAAGGCGCTGCAGTCATCGTCTATGCGGCTGGTCCCGGCGGAGGTTCGAGTCCTCCCTCGGGCATGGGTGTGTGTGTTTGTCCTTAGGATAATTTAGGTTAAGTAGTGTGTAAGCTTAGAGACTGATGACCTTAGCAGTTAAGTCCCACAAGATTTCACACACACATATTGGTCACATTCTGTGGCAGAGTATATTATATTAATTTGAAGTCGTAGCTACTTGTACATATACCATTCTGGTTCTGTGTGTGGAAGAAAGTACTTGCCGTCAGTTCAGGGTGCAGAAGAAGGTACTTGCCGTACCAAAATCATTTTCCTTTCGTCTTTCTCCATTCAGAGATGCCTTGCAGGAAGAAGGGTTGTTGATATCACACTCTGCTCACCCAAATATAGTTAGTTCGGCTGTGTGATCATTACGCTGGATCTAATATGGAAGACGTTACTGTTACTAGAGTTTAATATGTGGAAATTTTTTACAGTATTTATGGTAGCGTCCCCCAATTAAAGGTTGATAAGTATTGCTGTAACTAAACGAACCTGGAGCAATGCAAACATCACTTCTTTAAATCATTAGCGTCGCGCCAATCTATGCGTATAACTAAATTGAAACTTCCTGGCAGATTAAAACTGTGTGCCGGACCGAGACTCGAACTCGGGACCTTTGCCTTTGGCGGGCAAGTGCTCTACCGTCTGAGCTACCGAAACACGACTCACGCCCGGTCCTCACAGCTTAACTTCGGCCAGTATCTCGTCTCCTACCTTCCAAACTTTACAGAAGCTCTCCTGCGAACCTTGCTGAACTAGCACTCCTGAAAGAAAGGATATTGCGGAGACATGGCTTAGCCACAGCCTGGGGGATGTTTCCAGAATGAGATTTTCACTCTGCAGCGGAGTGTGCGCTGATATGAAACTTCCTAAGCCATGCCTCCGCAATATCCTTTCTTTCAGGAGTGCTAGTTCTGCAAGGTTCGCAGGAGAACTTCTGTAAAGTTTGGAAGGTAGGAGACGAGGTACTGGCAGAAGTAAAGCTGTGAGGACCGGGCGTGAGTCGTGGTTCGGTAGCTCAGATGGTAGAGCACTTGCCCGCGAAAGGCAAAGGTACCGAGTTCGAGTCTCGGTCGGGCACACAGTTGTAATCTGCCACGAAGTTTCATATCAGCGCACACTCCGCTGCAGAGTGAAAATCTCATTTTGGAACTAAATTGAAGTTTCCTGTCAAATTTTTCTGTTAGTGTGTGGAGGCTAATCTCACGAACTACTGTAGGGATTTTAATATGATTTTCAACAGTATGATGATTGACAAGGACAGTTCATGTATGTTGTGCAATTTGATTAAACCGTGATGAATGAAAATACCCCGCCGCGTTCTTGTGTCTGTATGTGGAAGCAAAGCGCAGGGAGTACTATACAGTTTTTGATACTGTTTTCACTAATACACAGACTGATTCAAGAGGAAGTTTTGTATATATCACTACGCCACGCAAGTCCTTCGGTCACAGACTTACCGCCACTCACGCGAAGCTATGGCGGTCGCTAATTTAATATTATTCGTAAGGTTCGCTGAGCTCGCCCGGTTGGCCGTGCGGTCTAACGCACGGCTTTCCAGGCGGGCAGGAGCGCCGGTGCCCGGCACGAATAAGCCCGGCGGATTAGTGTCGAAGTCCGGTGAGCCGGCCAGTCTGTGGATGGCTCTTAGGCGGTTTTCCATCTGGCTCGGAAAATGCGGGCTGGCTCCCCTCATTCAGTCTCAGCTACACTATGTTGGTTGTGCAAACAAGTTCTCCACGTACGCGTACACCACCATTACTCTACCACGCAAACATAGCGGTTACACTCGTCAGGTGTGAGACCTTTCCTGGGGGCTCCACCGGGGTCGAATCGCACAATAACCCTGGGTTCAGTGTGGGCCGGCGGAGGGGTGAAGTGGACTGCGGTAGTCGTCGTGGGGTTACGGACCACTGCGGCTGCGGCGGGGACGGAGCCTCTCCGTTGTTTCTAGTTCCCCGGTTAACATAACATAAGGTTCGCTGACAGACGACGGTGCTCAAAAGACCTGATCAAGCTTCTTCATGCGTGTATTCTTCCCATAAACCTCCGTCCGAAATGCGCCTTCCTCACAGCGAAATTTTTATAGCCGTTCCAACCTAAACCACTGCAGACAGATTACCATAAATACATGTCATTTGTGAATGCTTCCAATGAATTATCGACGATGGTGCAGCCATATTTTATCGGGTCTCTTCTCTTGTTTTCCTTCAATACGCTACCAGAGTTTCAGCTAACCATGATTAAACCAACTGCTGATGATATTAAGTTGTAATGTACTTTATAACAAGTGGATAATTACGTGACAATCTTGTATTCTTATCTCGCAAACAGTGTTAGTACACTAAAAGGTTTTTCTGAGAGCTAAATCGTTCAAATTTATTCTGAACGTTAATGATACTGTCAGATACTCGTAGGGCATGTCAGACTCTGCTTTCGCTACTCGTACGTCTCGTAATTAAAAAGGACTTTTTCCCAGTCTGCTAGATACAATCAGATACGTTTTCTCCATTAAAGAAACACAATTTATTTAGTAAGCAGCGCTTGAAAACCTACCGAAGGATTCCCAGATGTTGTACACGTATACTGCACTGGTTGGTTTGTAAATGATTGATAAGTGTGAAGGACACGGAGATGTCACGTACACGTATGAGACGGCGTTATCAGCACCTTACAGAGTTTGGAAGGGGCCTTGTTCTGTCAGCTGTTCGAATCGTGCAATATCCAGATTTGTAGGGCATTCGGTTGTGACAGTGGCCCAATGTAGGACTGCTTGCGAATGTGAGGACAGACATATTCTTCGTCAAGGTCCCAGTTGGCCACGTGTGACCACCACTTGGGAAGATTGCCGTATTGTGCACCAGTCACATCGTAACTCCTTGACATCTGCCACCCGAGAACAAGTGGTGTACTCTTTGCAATTGTCTGTGCCATTCTGTACCATTGGCCCGAGATCAGCAGCAGCCAGACTCTTGAATTATGGTCCGATACATAAGCTGCCATGAACACGACAGCATAAAACCACTGATTTGGGAGTCGTGCCGTGACCAGAGGCGTGGACTTCTTCGAATTGTGTTCAGTGCTGAATCTTGGTTCTACAGTGCCCCAGATGACGATATTCGATGAGTATGGCGTTGAGCAGAAACGAGATTTCATTCATGCAATATTTTGGAGATGCAGAGCGGTGATACTTCTTTCATAATGCTTTGAAAAGAAATCGCTAATGACTTCAGGTTTGCTCATAACGACTGAGGAAACTATAATGGTATAACGGTACCTCATTGACATCCTGCCATCTTATGTGTTATCTCTCAAGTGATGCTATTTTCCAAGAGAACAATGCAGCTTGCGTAATATTGCAGTATTCCTGTGGCCAGCAAATTCCCAGATATGTTCCAGTTAGAACTTGTGTTGGACCATGTCGGACGTCAATTCCGTCCCTGTGCTAGTATCCGGGTATCAGAGATCAGTTACAACAGTTGGACCAGACTGCCCTAGGAGAGGGTACAAAGGCTTTATGGCACTTCTCTCGATTGAATCAGAGCATGCATCCAGGCTAAAGTGGTCTGGTGAGTATGATACAAGATTTCGGCTTGGTAAGAAGTATGTCTGCCTGTGCGCATAAAAGGAAGTGAAAATAACAGAGGATGCTGCGCTAGGCACTCACCATGTATTTTTTTCTGTTTTACGTATGTGTACTAAAGTTATATGTTGCTACAGGAAAATAAGTCATTTATTAATTAAAATACTATCAGTGGTAACCACACCCGATTGTTACTGGTGCCCATATTCTAACCTGACGATTAGATATCTTCCCGACCAGAAATATATTAATTCTTAAATGTAAGACTGTGTTCAGCAAGTGAGACAGAAAAGGAAGCTTACAGACTGGAATGAAAACCGACTTATTCCATTTACATAGAAAACTCCATTGACCACGCAATCCATGTGATACTTTTATCATAAAAGTAGCATTTATTGTTCTTGTTGTGGTCTTCGCTGCTTTGATGCAGCTCTCCAAGCTACTGTATACTGTGGAGGCCTCTTCATCTCTGCATAACTACTGCAACCAACATCCACGGTCTTCCCTTATAATTTTTACAGCCAACATTTTCTTCTGTTATCAAACTTAAGATGCTTTGAAGACTCAGGAACTCTCCTATCAACCGATCCCTTTTTTAATTGAAGTTGTGTCATACATTTCTCTTATACCCAGTTCTATATTACCTCTTCATTAGGCCCCCTACATACCAGTCTGTTCTTCACCATTCTTCTGTAGCACCACAACTCATAATCTTCTATTATCTTCTTTTGTGGAGTGTTTTTCGTCCGCCATTCATTCCCACACTTGTTTACATCCCTGAAAAATCTGTTATACACACATTGACGCAAAAAATTGCAGAACCAAAACATGATTAATACAGAGTAATAAACTTTCAGGAAGACATTTGTCTGGATGTCATATTTGACTGATTAACATTGTAAGATCACAAGTTAATGTAAGTGCGAGATAACCTGTTGCAAATGTAAAATGCTGGTACATAATAACTGGTGTAATCACCAGAATGTTGAATGAAAGCATGCGAGCGTGCATGCATTGTGTTGTACAGGTGGCAGAAGTCAGTTTGTGGAATGGAATTCCATGCCTGTGCGCTTGGTCGGTCAATTCAGGGACGATTAATGATATATGTGGACGTCACCGTAGTTGTCCGATAATGTCCCATATCTGCTCGATTGGAGACAGATGTGGTGATGGATGAGGCCAAGGCAACATGTTGACACTCCGTAGAGCATGTTGAGCTACAACAGCGGTATGTGTGAGAGCGTTATCCTATCATGAATGACACCACAACAGGTCGAATCACCAGTCTGACATACAAATCTGCAATCGGGAGAGTGCTGCTGCTGTCAGACCATAACTCCAGGGTAGATCTAGTGTCTCTGGCACACAGACTGCTTGGTTGCTGGACTTCAGCTGCCCTCTACCTAACCAACACACAGCCATACTGGCATCGAGGCAGAACCAGCTTCACTAGAGACCTCCACCCTGCCTTCTAATGTGTTCTTGTTTCACATCAGTTAAGTCACCAATGGAGGTGGTTTGGGGTCAGCGGAATGAACGCTACAGGGCTTCTGTCTCGGAACTGTCCTTGAAGTAACCCATTTGCAACAGTTCATTGTTTCATTGTGCGGCCAATTGCTGGTCAAATTGCTGCTGCAGATGCTGAATGATGTACCAGAGCTGCACACTGAACTGGATGGTCTTATCTCTTTGAAGTGCCATGTGGCTGACTGGAGCCCAGTCTTCTTGCGAACTTACATTCTCGTGACCACCACTGCCAGCAGTCATATAGTGGCAACATTGCTTCCAAGTCTTTCTGCAATATCGCAGAAGGAACATACTATTTTGGGAGCCCTATTAAAATACCTTGTTCAAACTCTGAGAGATGTTGATTATAGGAGCTTTGTCGTCTTAACAGCATTCTTGACTAACGTCAACTCACCACGTCATATCTCAAAGGTGACTATCGTTCAAGACCGTTACAAAGTGTATTTAAAGCGAACGTCATTTGCATGCCGATAGTGGCGCCAATAAATCCACTCTTATGCGACTGGCGTGAAATTTGAATGGACATCATCTTTCAGATGTAGAAATATGCCTACCAACTTTCATTTATGTCGCACAACTACTTCTTGGTGATGAGATTTCGTTTTCCATTAGTGTATGCAAAGCTTAACATATGTGTGTATGTCTGGGATCTCCTCAAAACCTTGGGATAAATTTCAACCAAATTTGGCACAGTTAGCGGGCCAGACGAGTATTGGTACTGTGGGGCTTACATGCTCCTAGTTCCAACAAGAGCAGAGATAGCGCAGAAACATATTTTTCCAGCCCCTAGTGTATTGGATGCCCTACTCCACAGACATGTGTGGGAACAGTATAGATCCGCAAATTAGCCTCCTTTGGAAGGCAGCCTACATGTCAGGGGCCACAAACAGTTTTTGGTCCCCAAATGTTGGCTACCCTTCATGACAGGTGTCTTGTGTCGGAATAGTATGGGCCTACTTTATAGACGTGCTTTGCATGGCAACCCTTACATCAAGGTAAATGAATGATTTCTTAAGGCGCTGATGTATAGCCTGCCCTACATGCCAGGTATATTGTTGGGGTGGTATTGGTCTGTGTTACTGAACTGTATTGATGGGGCTACATGTGCTGAAGATTATGGCTGGGGACAGACACAAATGGAAAGAGGAGGGGGTGGGCAGAGCGAGGGGATAGAGGAAATAGAGAGATGGAAGGAGAGGAAGATGCATGAGGCAAGTGGAAGGAGTAGAAGGACAGTGGACAAGTGGAAAATGTGGAAGGGGAGGTGGAGATGGAAAGAGATAGGAGTTGGGTGAGTTAGAGTAAGGAAGGAGGAAAATGTGGTCTGAGACAGGGGGTCGAAGAGGGGTACGAGGACGAGGAGAGTGGCGAGGAGATGATAGCCAGATGGAGGGCGAGATAGAGAGAGGGAAGAAGAGATGGACACATAGAGGGGGAGGATGAGGAGTGTTCAATATATGTGTTGAATTCATATGCGGCAAAATCGTCGGGGATAGGCTAGTATCTTCATAAAAATCCTCCTATAACTTTAATGTTCACACGATATTAACAAATACCATTTTTCCAGAAAGCTGTTTTCACTATACACGCTACTTTATCTTCAGTCATTTTTCTGCCCAGTCACCAAAACTCATCTACTACTTGTACTGTTTCATTGCTAACCCAGTTGCCTCAATATCGCCTGATTTACATCTACTATAATCCCTTAGTTTTATTTTACTTTTATTGATGTTTATTCGTGCTAGAACCACTTATCCAAACGCTGTACATTCCATTCAGCTGAGCTTCAAGGTGATGGGCTGTCTCTGGCAGAATTTCAGTGCCATTGGAAAACTTCAAAAGTTTTGTTTTCTTCTCCTTGAACTTTAATTCCTTGTCCAAATTTCCATGACTGCTTGCTCAATGTACAGAATGAGGAACCTTAGAGACAGAGAGAGACTAAATACATGTTCACTGTCTTTTCAGTCACTCTTTCGCTTTCAAGTCCCACGACTCTTATAACTGCAGTCTCTTTTCTGTACATGTTCTAGTTAACCTTTCGATCCCTGCATTTTATCAATTTCTGAATTTCAAACAATTTATTCATGCCAGTATTGTCAAAAGCTTTCTCTAACACTGAAAATGCTATAAACGTAGGTCTGCTTCTCTTCTGCTTATTTGTTGTAGAACTAACATGTTTCCAATAACGTCCTGCAATATTATCTCTGTTAAGCAACTAGTTGTTGTTCTATTTTCGCGCTCACTTGTTTCTACGTCTATTAACCGTTACTTATCTCGAAAACTAAAAACGGAATCGCCCCTACCGACGCCTTCCACGTTCCTTTCTGCGTTTATCTGCATTGGACAAAGACCTCACTCTCCGAGAGAATCCGACGCGCGACTAAGCCTCGACTCCGTCGCTCAGGTCGTTGGTTTCAATTAACGACTCCAGTATCCGCCGTAAGAGGAGCCAATTTAGGCCGCAGCGGCAGCCTCAACCAATTTCTCCCCATTCCGCCGGCAAACTTGGCGTGAACTTGACGAATTGAGCTTTAAATGAACTCGTTTATAATGTATCGCCGCCTTTCTCTGAAGTTTAAATTGCTGGCGTAAATAAATATCGAGCTTGGTCGGAGGAGTAAGGTGAGGAAAGGGGTGAGAGGACTGGCTGGAAAATTGCCTCACCACAGCCGGGACGACCGCTGCTAGCCAAGATCTGAGCACTGCCAAACCTTCCGAAGAGTTACTTTCTTTTCGTTCTAACGCTCGTTCTTTAGACAACATTATCACTCTTTCTTTTGCTTTCTACTACTGCTTTAGTTTCGATTTAAATGTCAATTCCATGCCTGTGTTCAGCACATAGCTCTGTGGTGACGTATATTTTGTGTTAGCCTTTGCACTGAACTTACAATCCGTGGTAAAAAAAGCCAAACAGCTTTTCTTTCATTGTGACAGCTTAACGTTACAGAGACTTACTCTTCCTTTCAGCTTCTCATCTGTACTGTATTCAGTCTTAAGTACCCGCTGACCTTCATTAAAGAACCCTTCGAAGGATGCGGTCATGTGGTGCCTTTAACAGCGACATTGAATGTCCAGTAAATACGGCAAGTCCGTTCAGAATAGAGAAAACTCACTGTGTTAATTATTTATCCTATTAGCTTGCCTGCTTACGTTAATCGCAGAATCTCTGATATAGAATTTCTTCACCAACATCTCAAGGGAAGAGAATGATTAGAGGAAAAAAAAGTTCTTACAGTAGCAGCACTAGCTGGTTGCGGAAGGTGGTGAGAAAGGATAGCTGTAGTCCATTGCAGATAAATCTTCACCTTATCTTGAAGTACTTTGTGGGGGAACCACCGAAAAGTAAAAACAGTCGTGGTTGATATGTTCCAACTACATTATTCCCTACTACACACGTTTCATCACCTCTTTGGTTTCTACTTCAGTTGTTTCTTTGTGTATTGACCAACCAGAACATAATGACCACTGACCCGCTACCGATATAAATCCGTCGAGGCGAAAGCAGCATCACCAAGCGAGAAATAACTAATGGACATACACACGCACGCCGCAAATATTATCAGTGAGCATGCTGTCCACGTGTAGAATGGGAAGGTGCAAGATTTATCTGATATAAAACTTCCCGGCAGATTAAAACTGTGTGCCGGACCAAGACTCGAACTCGGCACCTTTGCCTTTCGCGGGCAAGTGCTCTACCAACTGAACTACCCAAGCAAGACCCACGCCCCGTCCTCACAGCTTTACTTCTGCCATACCTCGACTCCTACCTTCCAAACTTTACAGAAGCTCTCCTGCGAACCTTGCAGAACTAACATTCCTGAAAGAAAGGATATTGCGGAGACATGGCTAAGCCACAGCATTGGGGATGTTTCCAGAATGAGATTTTCACTCTGCAGCCGAGTGTGCGCTGATATGAAACTTTCTGGCAGATTAAAACTGTGTGCTGGACCGAGACTCGAACTTGGGACCTTTGCCTTTCGCGGGCGTGTGACGACTGGAGGTAGGAGACGAGGTACTGGCAGAAGTAAAGCTGTGAGGACGGGGCGTGAGTCGTGCTTGGGTAGATCAGTTGGTAGAGCACTTGCCCGCGAAAGGCAAAGGTGTCGAGATCGAGTCTCGGTCCGGCACATAGTTTTAATCTGCCAGGAAGTTTCATATCAGCGCACACACCGCTGCAGAGTGAAAATCTCATTCTGGAAACATCCCCAATACTGTGACTAAGCCATGTCTCCGCTATATCCTTTCTTTCAGGAGTGATAGTTCTGCAAGGTTCGCAGGAGATCTTCTGTAAAGTTTGGAAGGTAGGAGACGAGGTACTGGCAGAAGTAAAGTTGTGAAGACGGGGCGTGAGTCTTGCTTGGGTAGCTCAGTTGGTAGAGCACTTGCCCGCGAAAGGCAAAGGTCCCGTGTTCGAGTCTCGGTCGGGCACACAGTTTTAATCCGCCAGGAAGTTTCATATCAGCGCACACTCCGCTGCAGCGTGAAAATCTCATTCTGGAAACATCCCCACGGCTGTGGCTAAGCCATGTCTCCGCAATATCCTTTCTTTCAGGAGTGGTAGTTCTGCAAGGTTCGCAGGAGATCTTCTGTAAAGTTTGGAAGGTAGGAGACGAGGTACTGGCAGAAGTAAAGTTGTGAGGACGGGGCGTGAGTCGTGCTTGGGTAGCTCAGTTGGTAGAGCACTTGCCGCCAAAGGCGAAGGTCCCGAGTTCGAGTCTCGGTCCGGCACACAGTTTTAAACTGCCAGGAAGTTTCATATCAGCGCACACTCCGCTGCAGAGTGAAAATCCCATTCTGGATGATTTATCTGGATTTGACCTACCGCAAATGGTGATGGCCCGGAGGCTCGGCACGAGCATTTCGGAAACTGCACGACTTGTGCGGCCACCCCGCCTTACCGATGTCGGACGTAGCAGGCTCGGCAGACTGGCACAACAGGAAAGGTGGCGAAATGTGACGGAAGCAACATCAGATTTTAATGATGTGCAGAGTAAAAGTGTGTCTGAACACCCAGTGCACGCAACACGCCTGACGATGGGCTGCCCTAGCCGACGACCCTTACATGTGCCAATGCTAACACCTCGACACCGACAATTTCGACTGAAAGGGCACGTGACAATCGCCACTGTACGTTGGTACTGTGGCAGAGAATTGCATGGTCGCGTGAATCCTGATATCTTTTTCATCACGCCGACGGGAAGGTGCGAATCTGTCGTCTTTCAGAGGAACAGATCCTTGACACTTGTACTGCGGGACTGAGAAAAGCTGGTGGCCGCTTCATTATCTCTGGGGAACATCCACGTGGTCGTCCATGAGTCCAGGGGAGCTTGTGTAAGGCACCACGACGGCCAAGGTGTATGGTGCACTGGTTGAGGCCACTGTAACGTCTAGTAGAAAAAAAACGTATTATGTAGTAACGAGAAAATTATATATATCATGTTGTGTTATTGCATAAAATTATGTATTCTTTTTTTATTATTTATTTTAGAGAATATCTGCGTCGGCGAGTAATGAAACCGCCACAGACGATAAATATCAAACAAAGATTAGAATATGTAACTAGTATATAATACATGACGAACATTAATTTCTCTGTCTTCTTCTTCTTGGAGTTAAGCGAATAGGATATCCTGTGACGTTGTATTGTACGCTAGCGTAACATTCTTTTGTCAAGCCTGAAAGATGTACGCCATTACGTGCGCATTTTAAAGGTGTGTAACAGTTAACGTATTTAAATGTTGGAATAGAGTTATTTAAATGAAAACTTGCATTATTAATTGTTATAGCTTGCTTGCATATTATCCCATCCTGATGAGACATTTTTCAGTTATTTAAATATTATCTGTGGTGCCGAGCTGCGCGGCGAACGAAAGAGCCGCTGCCGCGGCGCATTCAAACTACCTCAAATACACTCCTGGAAATGGGAAAAAGAACACATTGACACCGGTGTGTCAGACCCACCATACTTGCTCCGGACACTGCGAGAGGGCTGTACAAGCAATGATCACACGCACGGCACAGCGGACACACCAGGAACCGCGGTGTTGGCCGTCGAATGGCGCTAGCTGCGCAGCATTTGTGCACCGCCGCCGTCAGTGTCAGCCAGTTTGCCATGGCATACGGAGCTCCATCGCAGTCTTTAACACTGGTAGCATGCCGCGACAGCGTGGACGTGAACCGTATGTGCAGTTGACGGACTTTGAGCGAGGGCGTATAGTGGGCATGCGGGAGGCCGGGTGGACGTACCGCCGAATTGCTCAACACGTGGGGCGTGAGGTCTCCACAGTACATCGATGTTGTCGCCAGTGGTCGGCGGAAGGTGCACGTGCCCGTCGACCGCAGCGACGCACGGATGCACGCCAAGACCGTAGGATCCTACGCAGTGCCGTAGGGGACCGCACCGCCACTTCCCAGCAAATTAGGGACACTGTTGCTCCTGGGGTATCGGCGAGGACCATTCGCAACCGTCTCCATGAAGCTGGGCTATGGTCCCGCACACCGTTAGGCCGTCTTCCGCTCACGCCCCAACATCGTGCAGCCCGCCTCCAGTGGTGTCGCGACAGGCGTGAATGGAGGGACGAATGGAGACGTGTCGTCTTCAGCGATGAGAGTCGCTTCTGCCTTGGTGCCAATGATGGTCGTATGCGTGTTTGGCGTCGTGCAGGTGAGCGCCACAATCAGGACTGCATACGACCGAGGCACACAGGGCCAACACCCGGCATCATGGTGTGGGGAGCGATCTCCTACACTGGCCGTACACCACTGGTGATCGTCGAGGGGACACTGAATAGTGCACGGTACATCCAAACCGTCATCGAACCCATCGTTCTACCATTCCTAGACCGGCAAGGGAACTTGCTGTTCCAACAGGACAATGCACGTCCGCATGTATCCCGTGCCACCCAACGTGCTCTAGAAGGTGTAAGTCAACTACCCTGGCCAGCAAGATCTCCGGATCTGTCCCCCATTGAGCATGTTTGGGACTGGATGAAGCGTCGTCTCACGCGGTCTGCACGTCCAGCACGAACGCTGGTCCAACTGAGGCGCCAGGTGGAAATGGCATGGCAAGCCGTTCCACAGGACTACATCCAGCATCTCTACGATCGTCTCCATGGGAGAATAGCAGCCTGCATTGCTGCGAAAGGTGGATATACACTGTACTAGTGCCGACATTGTGCATGCTCTGTTGCCTGTGTCTATGTGCCTGTGGTTCTGTCAGTGTGATCATGTGATGTATCTGACCCCAGGAATGTGTCAATAAAGTTTCCCCTTCCTGGGACAATGAATTCACGGTGTTCTTATTTCAATTTCCAGGAGTGTAGAATCTATCCTACCGCAAGGAAGCGGGAAGGTAATAGTGAAATAATATTATTGCTTTTAGCTTCCGGACTTGCAGTGCAGAGCAGCAGATTTTATGATGTGTTGCAGGTTGACGCGGGCTGCTGATAATATATAACTAACAGTACAAAATAGATAATGTACCTTCAAAATCTAATAGGAATCTTGCTCTGCTCGGTTCGGATCTGGCAAACTTTATAGTGAAACGTATTTTTTTCAATAAGAGTCTCATGTTCTTGTGCTAGTCGTGGTATTGAATGGTGTTTTACCGAGAAACAAAATCGACTGCAAAATCTTGTTGTTGAACAATCATACGAACTGTAACATCAGTATTCATAACAAAGTAATTTTCATTTTCAATAACTATAAAGTAGGGAAGATATGTTGATTTTTAGAATGAGTTACAGTCACGAAAAATATTCCTTTAATAGAAGGCCAGATACAGAACAATAAGAACTCAATATATTCTGTTTTGTTAAAAAGTAATGATGATAAAGAAATTGATAGCACAGCATTACTAAAAGATATTTCGCGGCTCTTTTCATATATGCGTGGTTACGCAAATAATAATAATAACAGAAAAGAGTGACACAACGACGCGAAACCACGTACGCTCCTTACTCCTTCATTACGGTCATGTTTGCCGAAAATAGCGGATTTCTTCAATAAGATAATTCGCATGTTACAAGGCCAGGAGTGTGATTGGGTTGCTCGATGAATACAGTGGAGAGCTGTTCCACCCAACTCACCAGATCTGAACGAGATCGAACACATCTGGGATGTGACTGAACGTGGCATCAGAGCTTGTCCTCCCCGGAAATTTATTGGAATTAGATGACCTGTGACTGCAGATGTGGTGCCAACTCCCTCCAGCTACCTACCGAGGCTTCATTTCTTCCATGTTACGAAGCGTTGCCAGTGTTATCCGTGCCAAAGGTGGACATCCCGGCTATTACGTAGGTGGTCATAATGTTCTGTCTGATCACTGTAGTTACGTTACTCTACGAATGGTGATCTGATCATAATAGTAAAGTTCTTTCACAAGCAAAATCAATTTTTTTTGCAAAATGCTGTCAAATGTTTGAAAAATGATTTGTCTAGAAGTAAGAAACAAAATAGGTTAGAGAAACATTTGATGTGGCTTTGAATGATGCTAGAAATCATGTGCAGCAGCTGAGATGCTCATATTTTAGTCACGTAAGAAGATCTCTGACACTGAGTGAAATTCCACAATACAAGTATTCTCTAGCACTCTTTAAAATTCCATGACTTTATATTCTCAATCGGCATCTCATTTCCTGTACAAAATTTCGAACATCATACACAAGTACGTCAAATGTTTCACTATTCTACTTTATTTCTTACTTTTAGACTAATCATTTCGGAAAATATTTTACCTTTTTCTTGTCTTTTTATTTTCAGGTCTTGTTCAGAATGCATGAAATTAAATATAATTAAATATTGATCGGTATTTAGTTATTATAATTAATATGACTTACACATCAAGAGAAAGCAGAGATATTTCAAGTTTCAATTCATGCTGCGATTTGATATTTTTTGACATTTTCATATCTAGCAGCAGCTGTTCGAGAAATTTTAACAAATTAACACGTTGGCTGCTGCTACGAGTTATCACGTACCTGAGGACCCGGCCGCTGGCAGCCATAATGAGTTAACTCATAGGAAACGAGTTTCTCCAAAAGAGGGAGATCGACGTCGATTTACAGCTCTTCGGCATCAGGGATAGGTATAATAAATTGCCAGATCTTGTTGTAGCAGAGTTTTTATTTTCACTCTTGGAATAAACTAACAGAAAAGTGCATACCAAAGGTCATACAAATATTTTAGTGTTGGACGTAAAATTTATACTTTTTGTCGCTAATGGTAATGACAAGCATTTTTTATTGACGATATGTCTTGAAGTATGTCTTCAGAGATGGGACAAAAGTAACACTGTTCATGGTGTTTCTCCTGTTGCGTGCACACTCAATTGTTCAAATGGCTCTGAGCACTATGGGACTTGAATAACTGAGGTCATCAGTCCCCTAGACTTAGAACTACTTAAACCTAACTGACCTAAGGACATCACACACATCCGTGCCCGAGGCAGGACTCGAACCTGCGACCGTAGCAGCAGCGCGGTTCCGGACTGAAGTGCCTAGAACGGCTCGGTCACAGCGGACGGTGCGCGTGCATACTGTGCACGCCTTTTCTGGACCCACTTTTTTCTCGGTGGCGGGTATTGCCTCTAAATAATGAAAGCTGCCATGTGTCCCGTTTTTCTTCTGGGTGTCTGTCATCTTATCCCCAATCAACGTCTAAATATTCTCTAAAAGGTAGAGGCTTGATACTTCTTCCTCCTGTTTGAGTATAAAACCGGTGGTCGTTACGCAGATAAATTTTAATTACATGCAGAGCAAACTTTTTCGGCCATCTAATAGTTTTTCACAATTCTGAATAACACGCCATGCCATTGTTGTAGTCTCTGACCATGTTTGCTACCAAGGCAACTTTGGCCGTTTCGATTGCGAATTTCCATAATTTCGGCACGGTGCGTACTAGGAATGGTCAGGACTTCCCTTTTGTCCCATTTGCAAACAACATGCTTCTCATTTCTTTTCCACGGCATCTGACCTACCTTCAGTTTCATAGTAACTAAAGATTATGTGTCTTCTTTTCTCTTGTTACAGAATGTTCCATGCACACATGTTTTGTAAGTCGACAACAGTTTTGTAACTGGTACAGAATCATAAAAATTGTCCACATGAAACACATATCCTTTGTGTAAGAAAACTTCCGTCAGGTGTAAAACAACTTTTAGAAATGACCCAACTCGCCCTTCTCCTGAGACTTTCCGCAGAATATTTTTATTTTGAGAATCATACCATCAGATTCGCAGATTTATACCACACCTGGGTCTCTTTTTCTTGATTCACTGCCTGGAAAACAGACAGCCGTGCCACAGAACAACTGATTCGTCAATGCAGAGATTCTTGTCTGAAACGTAATTATTGCTCATGATGCTATTGAAATGGTCCAAAACGGTCTAATTTTGTAGAGGGTAAATGGATTGCAATGAGTTCTCTGAAAAGTGTACATATCTCAATAACAGCTGAAATCTGTTTCTACTCACAACATATCTCCAGTAAGTGACTCTGTAAAAGGATTTGTACTCCAGTAATGTGCCGTCGATGGAAAATAGCCAGATCCAATGCACAGAAATAACGCCTGAAATATTTTCATTTGATAACGTCTGTATCCTTCCACCTCGAGAGTCTGGTTGATCTTCTCCCATGTTTGTCTGCTTCCTGGCTCACATATAGATTTGTTTGTTCACATAATGACAGAAGCTCTTGGGAAAAAAATCAACAAATGCATAGAAGCCAAAATTTTTTAAGCCTAACTTCAGCCCTACATCCTCGTTGGAATGCAGATTTGGTGGATCTTGAGAAATGTCACTCCACTTATCACTGTTATTCGTAGTTCCTGCTATTGGACCAACCTGCTCACCTTCTTCATTGCATTCGCTGTTGTCAGCATCGGAATCCTGACTTGAGTGTTCACATGAAGATGGTTCGTACATACTTTCAACATCCGTGAATTCATTCATAAACTCGTCCCATTTAGACTCGTTCAAGTTAGCTACATGTTCAGGTTCTACGTCACTCAGTTTCCTCCTAATACTAGCCATTTTAGGAGAAAAACTGAATAACGGTAAACGTCAGTGAACCATTTACAAAGAAGACTGAACAACTACTGGCGTAGTTACAACAAAGACACGGATCGTATTGCCGAATTCGCATCGAAATACCCAACCTGGTGACTGAGTGTTGAGAATGAGTTATCTCGCAGTGACGCCCAAACGTCCACATATCAGGCACTCAGATCGGTCAAATTTTGCGTGTCGATAGAGTATCAACCAAAACACCGATTTAGTTCGTGCTGCTTGCCGTCGTCCAGTAGAACATGCATAAACTGTAATTAAGAGCAACACCAAAGGTACGGAGATAGGAAAAGCGTATGCAGTTAGTCAAAGATCTCTGGAAGGTGAGTTAGTAGAGAGTTAGGTCCAGAGATCTAAACCCCACAGACAGTGATTTTTTAAAAATTTACACGTGAAATTCTTATATAGGAGAACATTTTTCTGACATGTAAAAGGACGTTTAGGAGTTTGTAGCAATGTTCCTTTGGCAGTCAGCTTTCACTTCGTTACTTGAAAGTAGCAAACCTGTAGCGTACATTTGTATATATAAAACCACACCCATCTAAACAAACGTACTCTACAGGTTTGCTACCTTCAACTAACGAAGCGAAAGCAGACTGCCAAAAGAATATTGCTACAAACTCCGGAAAGTCCTTTTACATGTCTGCAAAATGTTCTCCCATATAACAGTTTCGCGCATAGTAATAATAATAATAATAATAAAATTGTCATCAGTGACGTTCGAACTCAGGACCTTTGGAACAGGGATTTGACGCTCTACCAACTCACCTACCAGATATCATCATATTAAAGCCTCACAGATACGTTATTCTTGTTCTCCGTACTTCTGGTGTTACTTTTAATTACCGTTTACGCGTGTTCTACTGGACGACAGCACACAGCACGAACTAAATCGGTGTTTCGGTTGATACTCCGCCGACACGCAACGTTTGGTACCGATGTGAGTGTCTGACATCTGAAGGCTTGCGTGTGACCTGAACTACTTTGTACGGCAACTAATACGAGATAAATCTCAGGATTAATTTCCCACCAAGATAATTTTATTTATAGTTTCTATGATACGACTAGACTATATGTGAAATGACGAATCGAACTGTATGAACCGCTTAACATGGCTTCTGGGAGAAATTTTCTCGTTTTTGGAGTGGCTGTCAATGTGTTAAGGTTTTATTAATTACCCTGATTAATTTCAAAGAACTAACTCTTTTTTTGAAAACTGAACATCGCGCTGGGAAATTTGTCACCCTATTTGTCCATGTCGCAATCTTCGATTGCCTATGAAGATCCGGGCAAAAACTTTCCCACAAATCAGTAGTTAAGTTTTTCTTCGCTACTTTCATTAATTTCAAGCAATTACATCATGTTTGTAAAACTAGACTTCACAGTGACCAGTCGATATCTCATTCTTCATTTCTCACTCTTCATTTTCTCTATGAAAAACTAGACCAAATTCGATTCTGTAATTTCTAGGGTGTCTTGTTTTCGCTCCACTCAAACATTTGACGGACAGAAACATTTTGCAAACACGCCTCTGTAAACTACTAAATATTCGCGTATTATTTGGCATTACAATATTAGAAATTATATTCACGGATGTAAAGTGGAAGGAAATATAATGTAACTTCTAGCAGAATTACAGCTGGGGAACTGAATGCAATCTCTTAGAAGTGAGAGTTCAGACATTATTTGCGACCAGGAACTGATCCTCTCATATACTCTGACATATGTTATTATTCAGTCCTTTAAGCGAATTTGTAAAAATTCAGCTTGTATCGTGGGAAAGGTTTTTGGGGTCACCTGGTATATTCAGTTGTTATTCTTTGAGACATATTACGGAGATAAGTGATGGCGCTATGTTAGCTACCTGTCAGCTGCAGTTTTATTTCCTATTATTTCACAGAGTAAGGTGACATCATCCTGCATTCACAAATAATAATGAAACCAAGTAAGTGACTTACCCATTATTGTACTGGCATGAGCACACATGGCCGTTATTGTATGCGGCATCAAGTATAAAAGCAGTTTAGTCGAAGGAAGAAAGATTTTAAGCAATTAGAAAGGAGACATTATAGTGAAGGCGGTATTTTCCTGCCTTTTGATACACAAGCAGATTTTTCATTAACTTTTCCACTCTTGATACAGATTTATTTTCATCTTCATTCCATCTAGGGTCTAGATTTTCCACTTTTATCCATTCTCCTAGACTTTCGTGTGTGTAAATTCTTTGTCAGCCCCTGTACGTGATAGTTCTCCCAGTATTCGGAGTACCATATTCTGCTAAGTAAAGGCGAATGTCTCCTAAAGGGTAGGACTTTCGGTTATTATGTAGCGGTGCTGTAGTGTGGAATGACTATTACCAATATCAAAAATGGTTCAAATGGTTCTGAGCACTATGGGACTTAACATCTGAGGTCATCAGTCCCCTAGAACTTAGAAGCACCTTACACCTAACTAACCTAATGACATCACACACAGCCATGCCCAAGGCAGGATTCGAACCTGCGACCATAGCGGTCGCGCGGTTCCAGACTGAAGCGCCTAGAACCACTCGGCCACCCTGGCCGGCTAACCAGTATCCATTAGGCAACAGTGATAAACCGTCCGCAGCAGAACACCTGACGCACATTGCGTCTGACCAGGGTATCAAGCTTTTCCCAAGTCAAGAACTTATCCAGAGTAAACTCCTTAGGTCCTTAGCACCAAATTGGTCAAGATGTACTTTGAGGTAGGAAATGAAGCATGAGCCTACAATTTATGCAAGGATCTAAAGTTCAGATTTACAGTATTGGACAAGTTATGCATATCAAGGAACAAGAATATTTATCCTCTAATGGCGTCTGGAATTACTACAGAAATATGCGAAGGTAAAAAAAAAAATATATTTGACTGTCCTGGGCATGTGTTTAGTAAACATTCACATTAAAAATAGGAAAACGTCTTCGTAAAACCTGCGAGGGTTGCCCACAAAGTAATCCAAAGCATTTTTTTTCTCCACCGAAAACAGTGCTACAAATGCGGAAGCATTATTATTTGAAGTCTTCTGAGTGAGCGCGCCAAGTTTCCGTCACTTCCGACAGATAGCGTAGCTGCAGGACTGAAAATGACGTCTGTAGGTGATGTACGTTACAAGCAACGTGCCATCATTTAATGGCTCACTTCAGAGAGAGAAACTATGGGGAATATTCACAAACGCTTGTGCAAAAGTTCGTGGAGCATTTTCTGTCGACAATATAGTCGCTGGGTACGGAGTGTGAGCAATAGAAGGCGGTTCGGCGGAGCTCCACGATTTGCTGCGGTCGGGGAGACCATCCGCGGCTGTCCCACCTGACATGTTGCAGCGAGCTGATGTCATTCGCCAGGACAGACGCATTACGACTCGGCAGTTGGTTCTGCATCTTTCAGTCAGCAAAACTTCCTGGCAGATTATAACTATGTGCCGGACCAAGACTCGAACTCGGGACCTTTGCCTTTCGCGGGCAAGTGCTCTACCGACTGAGCTACCCAAGCACGACTCACGCCCCGTTGTCACAGCTTTAATTCCGCCAGTACTTCGTCTCCTACTTTCCAACTTCACGAACTCTTGGATATTTAAAAGTGTGTGCAAAATGGGGCCCGCGATGTCTTAACGACGGACTAAAAAACGCATAGGGAGAACATTTGTCTTGATTTGTTGCAACGTTTTGAAGCTGAGGGGCAGACTTCCTTGTCCCGGATTCCGGATTGTGACAGGTGATGGAACCTGAGTTCACTATTTTAGCCCGAAACAAAACGACAGTTGATGGAATGGCCTCTTTCCCACCCCTCGCAGAAGAAAAAATTCATAGTAACTGTTTCCACCAGTAAGATCGTGATCACCGTGTCCTGGCACTGTGAAGGTGTGATTCTCATTGATTTGATGCCAAGAGGAGGTACCATTAATTCATAATCATAATATGTCGACACATTAACAAAACTCAAGACGCGCTTCCGGCGACTTCCACGCCACAGTAGCCCAGGAGGTGTTTTGCTGCAATACGATAACCCTCGACCCCACACAAGTCAGAGGACTGCTGTACACATCCCAAAACAGGATGCGACAGTGTTATACCATTCACCCTACAACCCAACTAAGCCCCCTTGGCCCTCTACTTGTTTGGGCCATTAAAAGATGCCTTTCGTGGAAGAGATTTTGAGGGCGTTTTGTAGGTGGAAGCAATGGCTCCGCTACCAGGACAGGGATTGGTAAAGATAGGGCATATACGCCCTTGTTTCGCACTGGAAGAAGGCCATGGAACGGCATGGAGATTACGTGGAACAATATGGTGTGTAGATAAAACACTATTTTTTGGTGTGTGTAATACTCGTTATGTTTATTAAGAAATGTTGAAGAAAAAAAATGTGGTGCATTACCTTCTAGGCAACATTCCACAACAAGAATTGAGATGATTATGGATCTCTTCGCACTTTGCATCTACAATTGGTTATCGGCTATGTAAAGTGCTCTCTGTATCATGGGTCAAGAGCTCCGTTGGCCGTCGATTTCATTCCTTGGGAAGACTTGAATCCAGATATGGAAGAGTCCTTGGTGGAAGATGCAGGACTCCAGTTTATTTCAGACATGCTTTATACGATTCAGATTCCGAATACAAGATGAATCGCCCGTAAGGTAGATAAAATCAACTTCGAAAAATAGCAGACCGATGGAGGTCTACAAAGGAGAGCCACACTTCTGAAGAGACATTTGGTTGAGGGGCCTCAACTCTGTACCAGGCGGTGGTAGTATAATTCTACCCTCGACGAAAATTTTGAGCTATGTTCACCAATCTAACATGATGTATTGACATACCTGGCCCCATCCACTACTAATCTGTTGTCTTTTCACAATGCGTCTGTGATAGTATCACCTATCAAATCACTCCAGACGATTCTGCGACGATTTTCCCTCCGTTAACTGAAGCGCGATGCTTCTGTGAAGAGCACCGTCTCCCCTTCATTCATAGCTCTATTTCGATACTGCTTATAACACTGCTAGGCGCCTGGCACACATACCAGTACCGCTCTCAAACTTCAGTACGTAATTAGTCGTAAGCTACCACACCTGAAACAACTGTCAGCTATGTCAATACTTATTCTGCAGACACCGTGATATATTTGGGTGCAGTTACAACCAGATACGGGCACTCTTTGCCCGAAATACTGCGTTGCAAATTACGCAAAGCAAAGTATTCTGCTTCCAATAGTAACGCCGGAAATGCATATCCTCCTATTTCCATGTATTGTACTACAATTTTTTTCCTTGCTTTGTTACCTCAAGATATGACATTTCTGTCTCTTTATATATTGTAATTGTTTTACTGTTTTTGTATATATATATATATATATATATATATATATATATATATATATATATGCATTTATGTTTGTTTGTTTTGTGAATATTATTTGTATTTTTACGCTGGGTCTTGCCTAGGGAAAACTGCTATCGAACGATTACATCGATAGGTCGTGTGAAGAATCAAAGTGTGTAGGATCTTTGGTAATGTTAACTCTGCCGCGTGCAGCGCGGGCAGAGAGAGGGTCTAGCTGGGGTGGTGCAGTGGAGCAGGTGTGTTGTGTGACGCTCCCGCGAGTTGCCGCGCTTTTGGGGCTTGGCAGCATGTAATTGCGCTCGACTTGCTATGATAGTTTCTGACATGGTGTCGCGGACGGGAAGCATTAGCTGGCGCACATCAAGAGCCCGTTTCGCCCGGTGACCGTGTCGAGAAGAAGGCGCGCCAACATCCAGCTTCTGCAACAGCGACGGCCGACAATGAGTGACTGTCGCCACCTCCTCGATCGACGGCTTCAAACCTTCAATCAACCAACAAGGAAGACTGGAAGCACGTAAAGTTTTAGAACTGTATGGCAGACCTCAGCTTTTCAAACTGTACCATTTTCGTAACTATAATTACAGCAATTTAGCATGAACATTTGTTGCTCTTTGTCCCAATTGCATTACCAAGCAGGGTCCCTTCCTTTTCTGGAATGAACCCGAGTGTCGTTGAAATTCAAACGCCAGCATTAAAGTAATGTTATAGCATTCCACTTCTTAAATTTCAAAGTTCAGTTAAAGTATTCATAGCTGGCTACAAAATTCAGATTGCACAAGCACAAATTAAGAGTGCGAGTTTTGTTACCGTATTTTAGCTTACCTGTGACTGCAGCTCAGCTTGGTACGTACTAAATTTTAGTACTGTTAATTGTTCAGAATCATTTAATTCAAGTTCAAAGTTAAATCTCTTATTTCTAAATTGCGTAGATTCAAGTAGCTTTTGAAATGATTGTTGAGGTAGTCCAAGACTAACCGTATTTTACTGAATTTCGATGTGCTTCAGAAAGAAAGCTCACTATTAACTTCAGTCACTAAATTAACTTTCGATTTTCCGGTTTTATTAATTCTTTTGCTAAATTAAGTCAGAGTGTAGCGAAATTTATTACTTCTGACAAACTTTCAGTTTTCACACTACACGTGTCCACCTTCAGTTGCCATGCTTCTAGTGATAATTATATGTGTAATAACCTTTCTTTTTCAGTTACTATAGTAATTGTCCTTAGGACTGGCGACCGTAATTTCCCCCAAATCTCAAATATCTAATTCCCTCTAGTTAATTGTTAACGTAACGGCCGTACATTTACTTTCTTGATTAACTTTACCCCTTTTCAAAATTAATTTCCACCAGTGTCATTTGCATTTTTCCTTTCATTTAGATGTAACCCTTTCCTCCCTCTTTACCGACAGGTTAACTTCGGTGACGATTGCTTTTCCCAAATTTCCATTAGGTACACGCGGTCTAATTTTTCACTGTCCTTAAGGTCGATAAGTGAGGGGGAAAATGCGCAAAATCTGTTGGTACATTACTAGTACTGGGCAGTGTTAGCCATTAACTTTCAATAACATATGTACATGAAGCACAGAGCTCTTCTTTCCAACATAGACATACTAATTCCTTTTTGAAGCCATACTAATTGGTGAATGACACCTCAAAACCAGCTGAAAAACTGAGAAAGTCACAAAATTTGTAATGTTACGTGCCGTCATTGCAGCATGTCGTCGTCGTCGTCGGCTAATACTCGTATCCGAGTTTTCATTTCTCTCCTGAGATTTCCTTTGTCACGGTTCAGGCGTGGAAGTGTCGTTGACGGCTCAGCAATCCAATCCTAGCGTGGAACAGGCGGCCACAGGCATTACAGCTGATGGAAGGTGGGGGACGTGGCTGAGCCTGGAGGAGTTTACGTCTCCGGCGTTTGTCATCCTCCATTCTTCGACGTTCCGGCTCAAAGTTTTGAAGAGCATTTGAGGTAACTGAGCGCCAGCGACTTCGGTCTCCTGCTATTGTGGACCAGTTACTCAGATCGATGTTCAAGTTTTTCAGATTTTTCTTGTACTGGTCCTTATAACGTTTGAGAGGGGCACCTCGTGGCCTTTTACCTGCGCTCACTTCGCTGTACAGCATTTGGCGTGGAAGTCTGTCATTTTTCATCCGCTGGACATGTCCGACCCATCTGAGTTGATGCCCAATGATAAGAGCATCCATGCTATACATTTTTGCTTTCTCAAGAACAGCCGTGTTGGATATGAAGTCATCCCATTTCCGGTTCAGCATCCCATTTCAGGTTCAGCAGCATGTACTACTTTGACAAAATGGGCAAAAATTTTACAACCTATTTTGAGGAACATATTGATTGTTTCAGACTTCATGTAGCTAACAAATCGGCTATAGCAAGACACACAGATATAACTCAGTGTTACAACAGATGTCAATCTTAAAGTTCTGCATACTTTATTGAAGAGCTGATAAAAGGACATCTTGGAGGAAATGAAAATATTCATCAATGGTCAAAACTGGGAAAAGACATGTTAAACTATATGAAAGATTTCAAGAACTCACATTTCTTCTGCAACTTCAGTTCACTATCCTTAAAAAAGGAAATACGTAACGCTTAAGACGATATATAAAACTGTGTTCCAATAACACTTTTTTGTAATAACACTATACCGTTATTATTAATATCAAATTATTAAATTACCTCTTGATGTAACATATTTCGTTGACCAAGATCAAAGATGCGTCAGGAAGACGTGTGGAAGACATCACAAATGACATGACACCAAGATCGACACATCGACAGGTAAATCAAAACAAACTGTGTTCTGACCGCCAGTAGAGTTCATTGAGATGATGTGCTTTAAATAACCTTTGCAAGTTTATTAACAGTGATAAACAAGGTCTAAGGATCCATGGCAATGGACGTAACTGCTCACACCACACCAAAGACAGCTTTTTCATACGAACAAAGTGAGTGATATTTTTAAAAAATGTGAGCAGCAAGTCAGCATACACACAAGCGCTAAGGAAACTGGTATAGGCATGCGTATGGAAATACAGAGATGTGTGAACAGGCAGAACACGGCGCTGCGATCGGAAACGCCTGTACAAGACAACAAGTGTCTGGCGCAGTTTTTAGATCGGTACTGCAGCTACAATGGTAGCTTATCAAGATTTAAGTGACCTTGAACGTGGTGTTGAAGTCGGGGCACGAGCATCTCCGAGGTAGCGAAGAAGGGATTTTCCCGTACGACCAGTTCACGAGTGTACCGTGAATATCAGGAATCCGGTAAAACATCAAATCTCCGAGATCGGTGCGGCCGGAAAAAGATCTTGCAAGAAAGGGACCAACGACGACTGAAGAGAATCGTTCAGCGTGAGAGAAGTGCAACCCTTACACAAATTGCTGCAGATTTCAGTGCTGGGCCAAAAACAAGTGTCAGCCTGTGAACCATTCAACGAAAGATCATCGATATTGGCTGTCGGAGCCGAAGCCCCACTCGTGTACACTTGATGACTGCACGACAAAAAGCTTTACGCCTTGCATGGGCCCGTCAACACCGACATTGGACTGTTGATGACTGGAAACATGTTGCCTGGTCGGACGAGTCTCGTTTCAAATTGTATCAAGCGGATGGACGTCTAAGGGTATGGAGACCATGTCGTGAACCCATGGACCCTACCTGTCAGCAGTAGAGATGGGCAAAACTGTTCTTTTCAGAGATTGTATCAGAACTGTTCACTCCCTGAAATGAATTAGCTCTTTTTCATGACTCACCACTCATTTACAATATAAAATAAATGGAAGGCACATTGCCCTTTAAACTTGGTTTATTCCAGTACTATACCTGTATTTTGATCTTATTTGATCCTATTTTGAAGTAACACAGATAATGAGTAAGAATTTTGTATTGTTTATTGAAATTTCCACGATATGACAAAGTTTTTGATTATTGATTTATTTTGCACTATCGTGGTTTTTTGGGTGATCGGAAAATGTTGTAACTTGAGATTTACATTAACAATATATTTGGCTATAACGTATTAAAATTGCATTAACCTCATACAAATACATCGCAAGCCATATATTTTTAAAGTGAATGTTTCCTTTCGAAGACGCCCAAAATTGCAAAATCCGTACCAGAATAAGAAAAAAAAATATAAAATTGACTGTAAAACGAAAGTGCTGCATATAGCCTAACGCAGAATAAAACAAGGAAAATATTGGTGTATCACATTTTGCGATACGTTTATCGGTTCGCTCGTAATTAAAGCGTAAATTCGAGTTTCTATAATAAAAATCCTATAGTAAGAGGAGTCATCAGGAACCTAATCTAATCAGTTTAAACAAATAAAAATAAAATAAAAACAATTGATGTATACATAACATAATAATGTAATATACATAGCGGCATTACTACGAAGAACAATATCCAGTGGGGACGAACTCCGATGCAGAGGCGCTGAGTCGAGCAGGTCGAGCCACGAGCTGTATTACTGCGTGAGCTGAGACCGCAGAGACCGCAGTGACACCTGAGTCGCTTTGCTCGACGCTCTGGCTAGAGTCGAGACGGTGGGGCGAGCGTTGAGCGGGCGAGTTCCGAGGGAGGGGGTAGCGGTGAACTCATCCGCTCCGAGACAAATAGTTCGTTCCCTTGCGAGCGGGTTTTTGCAAGTAGTTCCTATGTTATCCGCTAGGTGGCTCTTTGTCCTGTTGCTCGCATCAACTGCCCAGAGGGCAGGACGTGCGACTGAAACGATCGCCGACAGAGTGCGATGCGAAGTTACGCTGCGCCAGACACTGCGCGGCAGACGACGCACAGAGACGCCACGGCATATGTGAAATACAAAATCCAATGGGGCACTGCACAATGCAGGCAGCCAAGGTAGAAGCAGGGCAGAGGCTGGCGCTGGCTGTGTTGTGTGGCGTGCAGTGTGCTGTGACCAGCAGAGGCGCTGCTGATATGCTCCATCTCTCTCTCTCTCTCTCTCTCTCTCTGCCGTGGGAAACGTTTGGAGCTACTGTTCTTTTTTTCTGAATCACTGATTGTTCACTCCTTTGAAAGATTGAACTCTATGAATTAGTTCAAGAGCGGATCCCCCATCTCTAGTCAGCAGGGAACTGTTCAAGCTGGTGATGGCTCTGTAATGGTGTGGGGCGTGTGCACTTGGAGTGATGCAAGAACCTTGATACTCTGACAGGTGATACGTACGTAAGCATCCTGTATAATCCCTGCATCTATTCAGGTTTAACGCGCCTTCCGACGGACTTCGGCAATTCCAGCAGGACAATGCGAGATTCCACACGTCCAGAATTGCTACAGAGTGGCTCCAGGAAGACTCTTCTGAGTTTAAACACGTCCACTGGCTACCAAACTTCCCAGAAGTGTACGTTATTGAGCATATCCGGGATGCCTTGCAAAGTGCTGTTCGGGAGATATATCGACCGTCTTGTACTCTTACGGATTTATGGACAGCCCTGCAGGATTCATGGTGTCAAATCCCTCCAGCACTACTTCAGACATTAGTCGAGTCTATGCCACGTCGTGTTGCCGCACTTCTGTGTGCTCACGGGGGCACTACACGATATTAGGCAGGTGTACCAGTTTCTTTGGATCATCAGTGAATAAAGTGAATATTGGCTTGTATTAGGTTATCATTGTCTTTCTCCACCGGATGGACCAGCACATGCCAAGACTGTGAAGAACTACATTAAAAGGTATGTGTTCTTTCGGTAACTGTCTTTTGTACTGCCACTGTAACCTGCAGATGAAGTTTGTGCTCCGAAACATGTTTATCAAACAATTCGAGTAAGCCAACAAATTTTGTGACTCTTAGCGGTCTCTGAACAACCCGTTTGAGATTCATTCCAATTTGTAGGGAAACATCGTTAGTCACTTTCAGTTAGTCAGCACCATCTCTCATTCCATTTTTCCCATTACATTATTATCGGTACGCAAGTGACTGCCTACGCTACCAATATGTTCCAAAACGCCCCGCATAGAAACAAAATTTTTCCGAGACTCATATCTCGAGTTCTCTTGATGATGCAAAGGTAAGACAGCCCTTGGGTTAGGAACCATTAGGATAAGCACATCCAACAGAAGGATAGTCTCGCTGTCGCTGTCCTACAGCACAGGGTGAGAGTTTGAATATTGCACACTTCCTCTATCTTTGACAAATTGAGCAAGTCGGTTGGTTCCTTTTGCATTACATGTGGTCTACGGTGGACCTTAAGGGGCTTATGCAGGCAGAACATAGTCCACGGGCTGTTCCTGAGATAACGCAGAAAAAAAATTTTCACCTTTTTTCTCCATCAGCAGCAGATATCTAAATAACTAACCGCCGAAAATTGTTCACATTTTAGTCCGCATCTCGTGGTCGTGCGGTAGCGTTCTCGCTTCCCACGCCCGGGTTCCCGGGTTCGATTGCCGGCGGGGTCAGGGATTTTCTCTGCCTCGTGATGACTAGGTGTTGTGTGATGTCCTTAGGTTAGTTAGGTTTAAGTAGTTCTAAGTTCTAGGGGACTGATGACCATAGATGTTAAGTCCCATAGTGCTCAGAGCCATTTGAACCATTTTTTTTGTTCACATTTTAACGTATTCTCTAGGCATTTATCTAGAAGGGCCATCTTCCCGTCCTAAAAATCTTTATCCGTTATCAATAAACATGCCAAAAACAAGGTTGTTGAGCACCAAAGTCCAGCCGCGTATTCGAAGACGGCTACGCACAGCACATGGCTGATATTCTTATGATATATTCCTACGATCACGGACTCAAACAAGCTTTAAAATTCTCTTGGCATCTTGATCCCTTTCTGAGGTAAATAGATTCAAAATTACCGAACTTGTACAAGTAAAATACGCACATATATTCCGCTGTGAGGCGCAGTGTAGTTTATAAAGTGATTTAGCACGGAGAAATATGCTGTAAAGTGTCTTCGTTAACATTAAAAGGATTCTAGAAAACCCTCGTCGTTGTATTAAAGCGGATGCAAAATTTTTTGCATGTAAAATTCGATCTGAGGTATAAAATTAATTCTGCATTATTTCAGTTTTTCTTAGGTAAAGGTAAAAGTTTTACTGACCGATAAATTCTTTTCAGATGAGTTAAATGCTCTGCTGCAGTAAAAAAGGAGGAATCTAGCGGAAAAATGCTCCTATCTATACACAAAAACGGCAAATATGCTCCTGTTTAATAAGAGCCCCTGGCTGAAACGTCGAGTACCAACTTCCTCCGCACCTTTAAATATGTACCCAAAACTTTGGCGTGTTATAATTCTGAAAGAGAAGGAATCAGTGGCAGTTGGAAAGAGACGGAAAAGTAATAAATACAACGAGAGGTAGTGGCAGTGGGAAGGAACGAGACGGACATAGTGGCAGTGGAATGTAGTTGACAGCGACAAAACATTGTTAAGAAAAGAGTGAAGGAGACAGTGCCACTGGGAGACGAATGAAGAGGAGGAAAAAGTGGAAGTCGGTGACAGCCAGTTTTAACGAATTGCCCAAGTTCGTCGGAAGGCGCGTTGAACCTGAATAGATGCAGGTGATTATACAGGATGCTTACGTACGTATCACCTGTCAGAGTATCAAGGTTATTGCATCACTCCAAGTGTACACGCCCCACACCATTACAGAGCCTTCACCAGCTTGAACGGTTCCCTGCTGACAGATAGGGTCCACGGATTCATGATGTGGTCTCCATACCCTTAGATGTCCATCCGCTTGATGCAATTTGAAACGAGACTCGTCCGACCAGGCAACATGTTTCCAGTCATCAACAGTCCAATGTCGGTGTTGACGGGCCCATGCAAGGCGTAAAGCGTTTTGTCATGCAGTCATCAAGAGTACACGAGTGGGGCTTCGGCCCCGACAGCCAATATCGATGATGTTTCGTTGAATGGTTCACAGGCTGACACTTGTTGATGGCCCAGCACTGAAATCTGCAGCAATTTGTGTAAGGGTTGCACTTCTCTCACGCTGAACGATTCTCTTCAGTCGTCGTTGGTCCCTTTCTTGCAAGATCTTTTTCCGGCCGCACCGATCTCGGAGATTTGTTGTTTTACCGGATTCCTGATATTCACGGTACACTCGTGAACTGGTCGTACGGGAAAGTCCCTTCTTCGCTACCTCGGAGATGCTCGTGCCCCGACTTTAACACCACGTTCAAGGTCACTTTAATCTTGATAAGCTACCATTGTAGCTGCAGTACCGATAGTCTACGACGACAACAAGAAAAATGAGACAAAGTGACAGTGAGAAGGAACAGCAGCAGTGCAAAAGAATTACTAAGGCAGTAGCAGTGAAAGAGAGCAAGATGGAGAGTGTGACAGTGAGGTGAGACAGTGGTAGTAGGACAGAAAGAGAGAGATTTTGGGTGTAAGACAGGAGACAGTGGTAGTGATACACTGTGAGGTAATGACAATGAGTTGGGCTGAATGAGTCAGTGAGAATGAGTAGGTGGGAATCGATGGGTATGAGCGACTTACAGCGATGGACTAGTGTGTGTTTGGGCGAGTTGCAGGCAGGGGAACCTGGGGGAGAGTGAGAGGTAAACTGCTTGTTAAAAAGAGCGCGAATATGTTCACATGCGAATACTTTTGGGAAAAAAGTTTAAAGGTGCTCAGGAAGGCAGAATGAGGCAGCTGGTGCTTTCAGTCAGAATCTCCTATCGAACAGGAGCATATTCGCCTTTCTTGTGCTCCGAGTGTTTTTCCTCTGGTATTACAGTGCGGTTGATACAGCGAAAGAAGATACCTGACAGCGGCCCTGCCTGACCGCTTCGCGCGTCTCAGCTGCCATCCACATAATGCGATTTCGGATACATCTCAGTGGCAACGCTTCACTGTTGCTGCATCTCATATTGTTTTCAGTTATGTAACTTCGGTACTGCGAGCAGCCTTTTGTACGACACAGCTAAAGGTGGCAACAGTGCTGCAAGCTGGCAGGGTTCTTCTATACCTACATCACTACTCTGCAAGCCATCTGACGGTGGGTGTCAGACGGAGCTTCTGGAAACGCGAACTGTTCCGCCCTCTCTGCTCCATTCGCGAATGTCCCATGTGAAAACTGTAGGAAATTCTCTGTATTTACTCTAATTTTTTTCGTTGTGATCACTTCACGAGACGTTTGTGGGAGGAAGTGCTACGTTGTCCAACTGTTCCTGGAGCGTACACTCTCGGAATTTCAGTAGTAAATCTCTCCGTGATTCCCAATGCCTCACTTCCAACGTCTGCCATTGGAGCTTATTGAGCATTTTCGTAAAACTTTCGCGCAGACAAAACGATCTCGTGACGAAACGCACTGCCCGTCGTTGGATCTTCCCTAGATCTTCTGTTAATCTAGTCTAGTAAGGGTCGCAAATTGAGTAGCAATAGTCAAGAATGGTCGAAACAGTATTTTGTAAGCCATTCCTTTATGGGTGGGTTGGATTTTCTTAAGATTCTTCCTATGAATCTAATGGTTGTGTGTGGTCATTCCAATTAAGATGTATCCAAATGGATACTCCTAGGTGTTTTACGGTGGATGCTGTTTCTGGCAGTTTGTTATCAATACTGCATGTGGAAAGTAACGGATATCTTCTCTCATATGCGCGGTATGTTCCACTTATTTATGTTCGAGGTCAACTGCCAGTCCCTACACCATTCATGAAACCTCTGTTAGGTCCTCTTGCAAATCGCTACAGCTTTCTGGTGTAGCTACCTTCTTATAGGCACAGCGTCATTTGAGATCTGCCGTTTGGAGCTAACCACCGTTTTCTACTAGATGTTTTGAAGAAGAGGAGGGGCAGTTCCAGTCACGAAAACCACGCCTGTCACTGGATATTCTAGTCAAATATTCGCCGTGAAGTGCTCTGTTTGGTGCTGCCATCTATGTATCAGCAGCCGCGACTAACACATATCTGATGTGAAATTTAAAATTCACCCGGCGGATTGAATGTTAGAAGAGATTTCGTGATTGAGCCGATCGTCGTAAACTGAACTCCACGATATTTCGAGTGGACACCTACCAGTTATCTTCAAGTGAGCTATCGAAGATTGACTCGTCATTCTCCACTCCGCCCTATATAGTGTTCTGAGAGTATTGGCGCGGATGCGTCAAAGTCACGGTGACAGATAGACCACACCGCACTTTGGCAGCCCCCTCGTTGGTGGAACCAAGTAGATCAGCTGTCTTCGGCATTGCCGCTCACTGCAGCCATCACAGTATTCTGGCGTCTTCATCTGGAGGAAATATCGGAGATCTAGGAAGTCTCTTCGGGTTTGCTGCCGGATCCTAAAATCAACTTGACTCGATATTTCGGCGATCCAACTGGTCGCCATCTTCATGGAGGAAGAGCGTTCAATTTTGATGCGAGATAGTACAGGAATCCACGTCCTTCTAAGAGGAAACCCATTTTTATCAAGTGTGAACACATCTCCAATTCGATGGATTTTATTCGACGATTGAAATCTTTGAAGTTGAGCCCTTCAGATCTATTAGTGAGTTTTGATGTGGCATCTCTTTTTACACGAGTTCATCTGGAAGAGTCCTGTGGTGTCACCGCCCGACACCACACTTGCTAGGTGGTAGCCTTTAAATCGGCCGCGGTCCGTTAGTATACGTCGGACCCGCGTGTCGCCACTATCAGTGATTGCAGACCGAGCGCCGCCACACGGCAGTTCTAGAGAGACTTCCTAGCACTCCACAACAAGTCCCTTAGTTTGATTAGTGAAAAACTGGATGAAGAGGTTGGTGAAGCTTTGTCGTCATGTGCTGACATCCAGGTATTTTTTAATTAATGGCAACATTTTTGAACAGAATTACAGAGTGGCTATGGGTAGTTCTTTATCACCCATAGTCGCCAATTTATTTATGGACGACTTCGAGGATATGGCACTGAGGACTTCAGCTTTGCAACCAACGTGCTTCCGGAGATATGTGGATGATACCTTTTTATCTGGCTGCATGGACGTGATGGTCTTAATAGATTTTTGGACCGCTTCAACTGTCTTCATCCCACATCAGATTTACCATGGAGGTTGAAATAGAAGGGATGCTTTCATTTTTAGACGTTATGGTTTATAAAAAACCAGATGGCACTCTGGGACACAGTGTTCACAGAAAGCCGACGCACACAGATCGGTATCTGCATTCTAAGAGTTGTCATCCATCAAACCAACGCAGTGGCGTCCTTAGGACTTTGTTAAGCAGTGCGTATGCCATTTCTGACGCGGACAGCTTAACCCAAGAACTTTTGATGGCTGTTTTTAAGGAAATGGGTACTCCGGAAGCATATTCGTCGGGCTAAGTAGTTTGGACCATCTCTAGAGGTGCATGAAGAGGAACATAGATCGGCGGCCTTTCTACCTTATGCTGGAGACATATCGTTTAAGACTGGACGAATTTTGAGGAACTTTAACATTAGGAGTGTGTTCCATCCACCTTCTAAGATTAGGGCACTACTCGGCTCTGTGAAAGATGATTTGGGGCTTAGGAAACCAGGTGTATACAAAATTCCGAGTCAATGTGGGAAGGCTTACATTGGCCGTTCGATTCGCACAGTTCGTGACAGGTGTGTGGAACATCGCCGTCATACGAGACTACAACAGCCGGAAAAATCGGCAGTAGCAGAACACTACTTAAATGAGGGACACGGTAGGAAATTTGATGGAACTGTGGTGGTTGCCGACATTTCTGGTTCTTGTAACAGTGTCTACAAAGAGGTTATAGAAATTAGGTTGGCGGATAATTTAATCAACAGAGACAATGGGTTTCCTCTTAGCAGGACGTGGAATCCTGTACTATCTCGCAACAAAATTGAACGGCTCTGAGTGCGATTATTCGTTGCTACCAGTGTCCTACTAAGGGCGGCGCCATCTTCCTGTCTTGGAGGGCAGCAACCGTGATGGGCGGTGCATGCGCCATGTACTGCACGGTGGCCTGTATAGGACCTCGATTGGCAACCTGGCGTCAGTTCTCATCGGTTACTCATCAGCAGAAGCAGCATTCTCCATGAAGATGGCGACCAGTTGGATCGTCGAAATATCGTGTCAAGTTGATTTTAGGATCCGACAGAAAACCGAAGAAACTTTCTTGATTTATTACGCCGGGAAAGCCTACGAAGTCAGAAATATCGGAGATGACGGGATTCCACGCATTATCTAGCTGGTAATCGTTGTCACGGTTCATTAGATTTTCTGCGACGCATGTTTCGACGAGTTCTTGTATAATGGAGTCCCAAAAAAGTTGTTGCTGTGGCCAAGACTACTGTTTGGTGTTTAAATGTACAAGATCTTTAGGCGCAGGCCGTGGGACCGAGCGGTTCTAGGCGCTTCAGTCCGGAACCGCGCAGCTGCTACTGTCGCAGGCTCGAATCCTACCTCGGGCATGGATGTGTGTGATGTCTTTAGGTTAGTTAGGTTTAAGTAGTTCTATCATTGTATGGCCTCTGGGTACAAGGGATTTTGTTATAGTAGGAGGCTAGAATGTAAAAAAACTTTGCCAATATGGTGTGGCCTATATAGGACAAACAACACGCACTGTTGAAAAACGATGATCAGAACACTAACGTTGCATTCGCCTTCTGCAACCCTACAAGTCTGCAATTGTGGAGCATTGTATCTCCAACGGACATTCAACGAAGTATGACAGAACATTAATTTTGGCCACAGAAACAATGTTTTGGGACTCTGTTATAGAAGAACCCATCGAAATACGCATCGTGGAAAATCTAATGAATCTTGACAGCGGCTACCGTTTGGATAATGCGTGGGACGCCATCCTCTCCGAGATATGCTCCAGAGGTGGACGCCAAAATACTCCGAAGGCTGCGGTGAGCGGCAGCGCCGAAGACAGCTTATCTTGGAAGTTCCACCAGCGAGGGCGCTACCGACGGGCGGTGTGGTCCTTCTGTCATCGTGACGGTGACGCATTCGCGGTAGTACACTCAGGGCGCTATATTGGGCAGAGCTGAAAACATCATCGCCAGTCTTCGATGGCTCACGTGAAGATGATTGGAGGGTATTCAGTCGAAATATCGTGGACCGAAGTTTACGTCGACTAAATGTAACACATACACTCCTGGAAATGGAAAAAAGAACACATTGACACCGGTGTGTCAGACCCACCATACTTGCTCCGGACACTGCGAGAGGGCTGTACAAGCAATGATCACACGCACGGCACAGCGGACACACCAGGAACCGCGGTGTTGGCCGTCGAATGGCGCTAGCTGCGCAGCATTTGTGCACCGCCGCCGTCAGTGTCAGCCAGTTTGCCGTGGCATACGGAGCTCCATCGCAGTCTTTCACACTGGTAGCATGCCGCGACAGCGTGGACGTGAACCGTATGTGCAGTTGACGGACTCTGAGCGAGGGCGTATAGTGGGCATGCGGGAGGCCGGGTGGACGTACCGCCGAATTGCTCAACACGTGGGGCGTGAGGTCTCCACAGTACATCGATGTTGTCGCCAGTGGTCGGCGGAAGGTGCACGTGCCCGTCGACCTGGGACCGGACCGCAGCGACGCACGGATGCACGCCAAGACCGTAGGATCCTACGCAGTGCCGTAGGGGACCGCACCGCCACTTCCCAGCAAATTAGGGACACTGTTGCTCCTGGGGTATCGGCGAGGACCATTCGCAACCGTCTCCATGAAGCTGGGCTACGGTCCCGCACACCGTTAGGCCGTCTTCCGCTCACGCCCCAACATCGTGCAGCCCGCCTCCAGTGGCGTCGCGACAGGCGTGAATGGAGGGACGAATGGAGACGTGTCGTCTTCAGCGATGAGAGTCGCTTCTGCCTTGGTGCCAATGATGGTCGTATGCGTGTTTGGCGCCGTGCAGGTGAGCGCCACAATCAGGACTGCATACGACCGAGGCACACAGGGCCAACACCCGGCATCATGGTGTGGGGAGCGATCTCCTACACTGGCCGTACACCACTGGTGATCGTCGAGGGGACACTGAATAGTGCACGGTACATCCAAACCGTCATCGAACCCATCGTTCTACCATTCCTAGACCGGCAAGGGAACTTGCTGTTCCAACAGGACAATGCACGTCCGCATGTATCCCGTGCCACCCAACGTGCTCTAGAAGGTGTAAGTCAACTACCCTGGCCAGCAAGATCTCCGTATCTGTCCCCCATTGAGCATGTTTGGGACTGGATGAAGCGTCGTCTCACGCGGTCTGCACGTCCAGCACGAACGCTGGTCCAACTGAGGCGCCAGGTGGAAATGGCATGGCAAGCCGTTCCACAGGACTACATCCAGCATCTCTATGATCGTCTCCATGGGAGAATAGCAGCCTGCATTGCTGCGAAAGGTGGATATACACTGTACTAGTGCCGACATTGTGCATGCTCTGTTGCCTGTGTCTATGTGCCTGTGGTTCTGTCAGTGTGATCATGTGATGTATGTGACCCCAGGAATGTGTCAATAAAGTTTCCCCTTCCTGGGACAATGAATTCACGGTGTTCTTATTTCAATTTCCAGGAGTGTATCTGTCAGGTACTTTCTGCTAGAGCCATTTACAAGCAAGACAGTTCTCAAAGGTTTCATCAGTTTGCTTATGATTCTAGTTGTGTGATTTAATCAAGATACTGTATTATTATTACTTTTGGAGAATATTTCTGAATTTTAACTTGGTTATACGTAGGAAATCAATTTGACAGTTTGTTCTGCGATCTTAACTACGATGTTTCAACTAATTTTGTAGGTTGTCGTGGTCAACATGAGCGGCACTGCGTCCATGGCTGGCATTCCCCCACGTAATAATAGTTTTGAGCTTACGCTCATTTAGCAGATGGCAAGAAGTCGCAAAAGAATTTCGAATAAGTCGACATGGACACAAGAGCAGCTGCGTGATGCTATTAAACCTTGTAAGGATGGGGAATCTATAAGGTCAGTAACAAAAAGAAGAGGACGTGGTTTCAGCACCCTCCAAGAGAGAATAAAGAAGGGAATGAAGGAGGTCCCTATAATGATAAGCAAATCGGTGTTCATTGTTCAGCAGGAGAAAGAAGTTGCAGAGCATGTCAAGAAATTAGCAAACATGTTGTATCGCATCAGTCCTGTGCATGTTAGAAGAGCTGCATATGAATTTGCAGAAAGGAACAAAAAATGGTTGTTAGATATTGGTTAGAATTTTTTCTGGAGAGAAATCTCTCCATTTCTGTAAGAAAGCCGGAGTCAATTACCATGAGCAGAGTTCGAGGCTTCAGTGAGGAGAAACGGCACACATCATACTATGATTTGCAAAACGTCGTAGAAAATCACGTTTCCTTCAGTACGCATCTTCAGAATGGATGAAACACTAATGGGTGCAGTGCGGAAGCCTGGCACCATTCGCCGGCCGCGGTGGTCTAGCGGTTCTGGCGCTGCAGTCCGGAACCGCGGGACTGTTACGGTCGCAGGTTCGAATCCTGCCTCGGGCATGGGTGTGTGTGATGTCCTTAGGTTAGTTAGGTTTAAGTAGTTCTAGGGGACTTATGACCGAAGATGTTGAGTCCCATAGTGCTCAGAGCCATTTGAACCATTTTGAACCTGGCACCATTCTGATTCCTAACTGACAGAAACGTGTGGTTTCTATAACAATCTGCGGAGGAGGCAGAAACGTTACCATAGTTTGCTCAATGAGTACTACTCAAATGTTAGTTCCTCCAATGTCAATCTACCCGAGGCAGAGGATGAATCCGACGCAAGCAAATGAGAACCATCAGGTGCTATTTTTCACTATTTCGAGAACGGGAGCTTTTCACGATCTGGCTAAGACATTTTGTGGAGCACATCAAACCAAAAAACATGCCTGTTTTTTTAATCTTAGACAACCACTAAAGTCATTCAGGTATTGTAGACTATGAACTGTGCAAGGAAAAAGGAACAGCTAGACGTCGCTTTTTTTGGCTAACTAAAGTTCAGCCTGCAATAGGATTTGTGACCCACTGTGCAACAATGAAAATGTAAATCGAATGAAAATAGCCAATTCCTACCAATTATAATGTGCTGATCTGAATATCACAAAGGCAATTCAAAATTAGCTCCAGTTTCCATATTACACTGTTTTATTATGGTGAGACAATTATATACAGATTTTTATGCTAAGTTTAAAATCAAGTATTGTAATAGTTTGTCAGAGTCATAATAACAAGTAACAATGGATTATGTTATTCTCCCTGGTCTTACTTGTGTGCAATATTTTGGATATAAACATTTTGATACCAATTTTAGTAATCTTTTTGTCTCCCTCCTCTTCAACTTCAGTGACTTTTTAATGCATGTAATAATTTTTGCACATTTGTTTCCAGATTAACTACCAGTTGTTCAAGTTGACTGTATTGAAGTGGGCGAAAATGCCACGGGTTTGTGTTAACAGTGCTGACACATTTTGCTAGGTGTGTGGAGAAGGGAAATTTGCTTCACAAGAACAGCAAATAAATCCATTGATTAAAAAAACTTACAGTTGTTATTTTGGGTGAAAATTAGGTGGGCTTTACGTATGATCTGCAACGCTTGTTCCAGCAACCTCAGAAATTGGATGCATCGGAAAGGACGTTCAATACCCTTTGCAATGCCCGATGTGGCGTGAGCCAACTAGCCATGTCACTGACTGCTACTTTTGTAGGGTTCCTCCCATCAAGAATGGGGTATCTAAGAAGAAGAAACGGACAGTGATCTATCCTAACTTTCCATCTGCCATACGTCCAGTTCTACATGGGAAGGATTGTTAATACCTGAACCACCGACAAAGTACGAGATTACTTCTGATGGGGATTCTAAACGTCCTGAACCATGCACATCACAAGATCCGGAGTTTCTTCCAAATATACCATGAACTGATGACCCACAAAAATTCTCTAAAAATGAGTTAAGTGATCTCACTAGAGGTTTTGTGCTCTCTAAAGCCAAGGCTCAGATTTTGGCATCAAGATTGCAGCAGCGCAATTTTCTGATAGCGAAGTAAATGTTTCATTCTACCATAGAAAAGAGCAACAGTTCACTCCTTTTTTTAACATGCGAGATAGGCTTGTGGCATGTGTGAACATAAATGGTCTAATGAAGGCTCTCAGAATTAATTACAACCCTGTTGAGTGGAGACTCTTTATTGATTCGTCAAAGTTGAGCTTAAAAGCAGTGCTTTTACATTTTGGAAATGAGCTTCCTTCTATTGCAGTTGGGCGTAGTGGTGTGCATATGAAAGAGTCATACCAAAACATGAATATTTTACTAGAAGCCATCAAGTATAATGATTCGCAATGGAAGATTTGTGGTGACTTGAAAATGGTTGTATTGCTATACGGTATGCAATTAGGGCATACTAAATAGTGCTGATTTCTCTATGAATGGGATAGCTTAGCTCTTGCTTCTCATTATAGTAAACCTGAATGGCCCACCAGGAAATCTCTTCAAGCAGGTATAAAGAACATTAAGAGTGAACCTCTAGTAGACCTAAAAAGATTCTGCTCCGTCCGTTGCACATCAGGTTGGGTCTCATGAAAAATTGTTGTAAACGGAATGAACAAAGATGGTGATACGTTTAGGAACTTAAGGCAAAAATTCCCTTACTTATGTGATGCCAAAGTAAAGGAGAGGAGGGCATCTTTCTCGGCCCACAGATTCGAGAGCTTTTTGGAGACCATACTTTTTGATGGGATCATGCAAGGCGATGAGACGCATGCATGGGAATGTTTTAAGACAGTCTGTTTACAGTTCTCAGGGAGCAAACGAACAATACATTGCAAAGCGGTTGTAGATAATATATTATCATCTTATGAAAAACTTGGTTGCTACATGTCATTGAAAACTCAGTTCTTACATAGTCATCTTGACTTCTTCCCCAAAGATTGTGATATAGTAAGTGATCAACGTGGGGAATTTCATCAAGATAGTGTCACATTTGAGAATAGGTATGTCGGAAATTGGAGCCCTACTATTTTAGAAGATTACTGCTGGACTGTCATAAGGGATGTTCCCAAGTGTGTATAAACGTCAACCCAAGCGAAAACGGTCATCTATCTGAATTTATCTCTGAACAAAATATGTAATTGTATATACTGTACATATGGACATTTAACATTTGTAATCCTTTATATACATTTGTGACCTGTTTATTTAGATATTTTCTTTAGTGCTTTACATAGTTCTGGTACAAAGTAGAATTACAAAGGACTTTCATTCATGTAATATTACCTTTATTTTTTCTTAGTATTTTACTTTTATACTTCCAGAATGGCACTGAAATTTATCAATGCATAACACATAACAAAATTCAAGTAATTATTCACTTAAAATTTGTTACGCTGAATCTTGGAACATATGTGCATATTTAGTTAGTGAGCTATTTATAAAAAATGTAGATTACTTTTTAAAAAAAAACTAGAGCTAGATATTTATGAAGACGATGATTTTGTATCATTTTATACTGAAATAAACATAACTAACCAAAAAATCATGCAATTTACACACTTTCACTTCAATTTTGTTGTCAAGTGAATTGGACCTGACGACTTTGCGTCTCTTTTGAACCAGGCATGTTCAAATGTGACTACCATTACCGAAGCCACCAAAGGATTCCGACCTACTGAAAGTCGTCCTCTCAGTGGAGAACTCACTGAAACTCAGAAATTCGATAAGACGGATTCTTTTGGTGTGCAACCTGTTAGAGGGAAAAAGAGGAATTGATTCTACATCGGTGGGAGCAGCGGCCACAGCAGTACAGGAGAAGACGAGTGGTGGTGCCCGAAGATTGGACATACGCGTGAGCATGGTGCGTAACATCCTACGAGACATCCTTCTTTGCCATCCATTCAAAATTACCCATGTGCACGAGATGCTTCATGTTGACCTGCCACCAAGAGAGACCTTTGGCTTAGAATTTCTTGCTCGTATGGAAGTGGACAATAATGGGCTGTGGAAGATTTTGTGGGCAGACGAAGCCCACTTCCATCTGACAGGATATGTCAATACACAGAATTGTCGAATATGGGCAACGAAAAATCCACACGCAAACCAACCAGTACCATTTCATCCTGAAAAGTCACTGTGTGGTGCGGATTTACGGCATCATTTATCATATGGCCATCTTTTGCCGAAAAGACAGGTGCTTCCGGTCCTGTTGCCTGTACCGTCACTGCTAAGTGCTATGAGTCTCTTTTGCGCAACCACGTCATTCCAGCTCTCCAACATCACACCTGTACACCCACGGACACTGAGTAGTTTTTTTTTTTTTTTTTTTTTGCCATACGGTTTCCACCTTCTCCGGTAATATTCCGTTGCAATTTGACATCATCTGACCAGTGGTGTTATTTCTACAGCGGTTTGGAAGTTTAATTATAATCACTATACATATATATATATATTTGTGTCACGAAATTTTAACCCTGGTTACCTGATGCCAGTAGGAACCAAAATTACTAATGTTGTGTAGGTCGACAATGCACAATTTTTAAACAACGCAAACCAAGCGCAATGCGCTCCGGTTGGCCGCGGGGCTACCCTGTTGCCAGATGCTCTGGACAACGCGTGACAGCAAAAGCTTTGACTGCCAGAGATCGCGATGTATTCAAGGCGGCCCACACGCCCAGTGGTAACGCGCAATCCTTCCACTCTGGGGGGCTGAGAACAGATCTGTCAACAGCTGTTAGTTCATGTACAGAAAGTCTTTTATAAATTGTGTCAGCCCGGAAAAGGCCTTGTTTTGTAGCTAGGACATTGTTTACTTAAAGCAGGTGCTCGAACTGGCGACCCTCTGACGGGATACAAGCTTGGGATTCTTCAAATGAATACTGTGCCTCCATGTTTACTGTATGACTAAATCGCAGGTGACGTGTGTGTGCTTCGAAGCGAAGCTCAGGTTTGAATGCCTCTGACGTGAGGTGGAGACAAACAGCAAGGCCTCTTCGACAGGTGTGCGTGTCACGTTGGGGCAGTGACAAGGCGAGGGACATTTGTATGTGTGAACCGCCAACCATAGCGCTGCCCGTCAAGCGAAGAACGGCAACGGGGCAATCCCATGGCCAATCGGAGCGCTTAGTGGCAAGTTTCCTCAGTTTAAAAATGGTGTGGCGTTATCAACCTACACAAGGGCAAATGCGGACTATATATATGCATACGGGGTGGTCCATTGTCGTGACCGGGCCAAATATCTCACGAAATAAGCGTCAAATGAAAAAGCTGCAAAGAACGAAACCTCTCTAGCTTGAAGGGGGAAACCAGATGGCGCTATGGTTGGCCCGCTATATGGCGCTGCCATAGGTTGGTTGATTGTGGGAAGAGACCAAACAGCGAGGTCATCGGTCTCATCGGATTAGGGAAGGATGGGGAAGGAAGTCGGCCGTGCCCTTTCAAAGGAACCATCCCGGCATTTCCCTGGATCGATTTAGGGAAATCACGGAAAACCTAAATCAGGATAGCCGGACGCGGGATTGAACCGTCGTCCTCCCGAGCTGCCATAGGTCAAACGGATAGCAAGTGCGGTTTTTTAAATAGGAACCCCCATTTTTTTATTACATATTCGTGTAGTACGTACAGAATTATGAATGTTTTAGTTGGACCACTTTTTTCGATTTGTGATAGGTGGCGCTGTAATAGTCACAAACATGTGGCTCACAATTTTAGACGAACAGTTGGTAACAGGTAGGTTTTTGAAATTAAAATACAGAACGTAGGTACGTTTGAACATTTTATTTCGGTAGTTACAATGTAATACATGTACCTTTGTGAACTTATCATTTCCGAGAACGCATGCTGTTACAGCGTGATTACCTGTAAATACCACGTTAATGCAATAAATGCTCAAAATAATGTCCATCAACTTCAATGCATTTGGCTGTACGTGTAACGAAGTTCCTCTCAACAGCGAGTAGTTCGCCTTCCGTCATGTTCGCACATGCATTGATAATGCGCTGACGCATGTTGTCAGGCGTTATCGGTGGATCGCGACAGCAAATAGCCTTCAACTTTCCACACAGTAAGAAATCCGTGGACGTCAGATCCGGTGAACGACCAATCTGCCTGTGATGAAATATGTTGTTCAATACCGCTTCAACCGCACGCGAGCTATGTGCCGGACATCCATCATGTTGGAAGTACATCACCATTCTGTCATGCAGTGAAACATCTTGTAGTAATATCGGTAGAACATTACCTAGGGAATCAGCATACATTGCACCACTTAGATTGCCATCGATAAAATGGGGGCCAATTATCCTTCCTCCCATAATGCCGCACCATACATTAACCCGCCAAGGTCGCTGATGTTCCACTTGTCGCAGTCATCGTGCATTTTCTGTTGCCCGATAGTGCATATTATGCAGGTTTACGTTACCGCTGTTGGTGGATGACGCTTCGTCGCTAAATAGAACGCGTGCAAAAAATCTGTCATCGTCCCGTAATTTCTCTTGTGCCCAGTGGCAGAACTGTACACGACGTTCAAAGTTGTCGCCATGCAATTCCTGGTGCATAGAAATATGGTACGGGTCCTATCGATGTTGATGTAGCACTCTCAACACCGACGTTTTTGAGATTCCCGATTCTTGCGCAATTTGTCTGCTACTGATGTCCGGATTAGTGGCGACAGCAGCTAAAACACCTACTTCGGCATCACCATTAATTGCAGGTCGTGGTTGACGTTTCACATGTGGCTGAACACTTCTTGTTTCCTTAAATAACGTAACTATCCGGCGAACGGTTCAGACACTTGGATGATGTAGTCCAGGATACCGAGCAGAATACATAGCACAAGCGCGTTGGGCATTTTGATCACAATAGCCATACATCAACACGATATCGACCTTTTCCACAATTGGTAAACAGTCCATTTTAACACTGGTAATGTATCACGAAGCAAATACCGTCCGTACTGCCGGAATGTTCTTTGATACCACGTACTTATACGTTTGTGACTATTACAGCGCCATCTATCACAAAGCGAAGAAAGTGGTCCAACTAAAACATTCACATTTCTTTACGTACTAAACGTATATGTAATAACAATGTGGGTTCCTATAAAAAAAAAACGCAGTTGATATCCGTTTGACCTATCGCAGCGCCATCTAGCGGGCCAACTACAGCGCCATCTGGTTTTCCACTTCAAGCTAAACGAGTTTCGTTCTTAGTAGTTTTTTCGTTTGATGCTTATTTCGTGAGATATTTGGCCAAGTCACTATCAATGGACCACCGTATTCATGAACGGTGCTGTCACAGTTCCCTTGGGTACTTCTGAAATTAGCTCTACATAGTCGATTTTCCGTTAAGAGCGACAGGTAGATTTCTATCTTACGCTGTATGAACTGTATTTGAGAGCCCGATTTGGAAGACAAAATCAGTCGGCTGATACTGTCTGGGTGCGATACGCACTGAGAGCTACGTTCATGAGCGTAATGCTAAGTGGCACTGACGGACAGGGGTAGCTCGGAACATCCGGCGGCTATTAGGGGCAACGGCCGCAGCCGGCAGCTGCGTATTGTGGCCGCGCTACGCAAATCAGGGGCCGGATAGCTGGCAATGCGGCGGGGCGTCCGATGTTTGTGGCTGTTAATGGGGGAAGCCCAGCGAGCAGGTGCCCCTAATGGCAGAGGCCGTACACACGTGACCTCCCTGTACAGGCGTCCCCGAGAGAGAGAGAGAGAGAGAGAGAGAGGGTAGGGATGCTATCCCCCACCCCTTTGGCAACCACAGATTCGGGCTTTTTATTCATTATAGTATTGTCACACATTTCTGTTTGTGCAGAAAAGCATAGGGCTAGAACCGTATCCACACCAGGTGCGCCGCACAGTCTAGGTTACAAAAAGTCAGACCTGGGACACAACCCAGAGGCAGTTAGCCTACTTTACGAGTTACAGGGGCAAAAAACATTTCACTTTTAGTAGTTGACACAGTTATTGACCGAGTTTAAGTTCAGAATGGTTCAAATGGCTCTGAGCACTATGGGACTTACATCTGATGTCATCAGTCCCCTAGAACTTAGAACTGCTTAAACCTGACTAACCTAAGGACATCACACACATCCATGCCCGAGGCAGGAATCGAACCTGCGACCGTAGCGGTCGCGCGGTTCCAGACTGAAGCGCCTAGAACCGCTTGGCCACACCGGCCAGCCGAGTTTAAGTACATTAAAACACTACCCATTAAGAGCTATAATCCTGCGTTAAAAGTCTATTACAATAACTGGCTTTGTAGCCATCATATTCAGGTGTAAAAATCTCTTCTTAGAGCAATTGAGAAGGCAGCAGTTGCAAGATGACGTAATGTGGTGGGAGGTACCGATGACAGATGGTTTGTTAGGTACAGGTATCTTGAGAAAGACTGCCTAAATTGTGGTCCTACTCTGCGATTTGCTGCTGCATTCGCAAGTTGTGCGCCAAAATGACGATCTCCTATTATTAATATTAGACAAACTAAACAGCGCGCGACTTGCACTTCATATTTAAAGCATACCTCAATACGTGCTATCATTCCTTTATTTCACATGTATTAACACCAGCAGAATAATAAACAACTGCGAAACGAAAAGGCAGATAAAGCACTTCGGTGATCTTCGGATCGCGCCTTACTTGGATGGCGGGCGAAGTGGTTCGGCTGTAGGATCAGATGGTTCAAATGGCTCTGAGCACTATGGCACTTAACTGCTGAGGTCATCAGTCCCCTAGAACTTAGAACTACTTAAGCCTAACTAACCTAAGGACATGACGCACATACATGCCCGAGGCCGGATTAGAACCTGCGACCGTAGCGGTCGCGTGGTTCCAGACTGTAGCGCCTAGAACCGCTCGGCCATCCCGGACGGCGCTGTAAGATCAGAGCTGGTTTGGCAGTCTAGGAGGACGGACATGTTCTCCTCTGCGGTATCAGTTAAGACTTAATTTACAATGTCTTCTATGTGATCAGAGATGACTGGGAAACCTCAGAGGTCAGACATGTTATCTGTAGTGGCCAGTGTTAGTTAAGACTTTATTAGCAATTATGGTTATTTGGATGTATAGTTGAGAACGGTGTCATACTATTTACAGAAATATGCAGTTCATTGATTTGTTGAAGAATAGAATCATTTGTGACTCTAAAGTGGAATGTGATTGTGCAGATTCTCCTGTTCTGCTAACAGAAAGCGAGTGGCATCCCGTATAAACAAAGTGTTTGGAAATTTAATAATCTCTAAAGTAACAGTTAATCGCTAAGAGTTCCTTACAGTCTCGGGATTACGGGTTCATGACCTACACACTGTTTTCTGCGAAAGGGATATCAACTATGGAAGACTGCAGGTTGGGGAACATTTGTTAAAACTTAGGCATTCCACTCTGGACGGTGGAAGCAAATAGGCACCTCGATTGTACTGCAGTCGTAGTACAAATGAGATTAGTGACAAGTCATCTGTGCTAACATAGAGGAGGTATGAAGGAGAGAAATATTTTTGAGGGAATGGGTTTATAATATGCACCCACTCTCTCACTTTCCCTTTTTCAAATTGCCTTATAGTCTGAAACTTTGTATATGACTTCAAAGTATCCCTGCGACGCATCTAAGTTCTTTCTGGTTACAAATCTGCAAAGTTTTCCATGTTTCCGGCGATTCGGCGGCCGCTGTGGCCAAGTGGTTCTAGGCGCTTCAGCCCGGAACCGCGCTGCTGCTACGGTCGCAGGTTCGAATCCTGCCTCGGGCATGGATGTATGTGATGTCTTTAGCTTAGTTAGGTTCAAGTAATTCTAAGTCTAGTGGACTGATGACCTCAGATGTTAAGTCCCATAGTGCTCAGGGCCATTTCCGGTGATTCCACTAAACCTCATTTTGACCAGTAGAGGTCCCCAGCAGTGGGATCGACTTTTAGAAACCATCTGTATGGTGATGTAGGCTAAGGTCCCAGGTATTACACGCTGCATCCATTCACCCTGGTGGGCCGTCTTTTGCGAGTAATTGACGAAAAAAGGATTCGTAATTTTGTATGATGCTCTACTGTTTTAAAAGGAGTGTATTATTAACTTGTTGAATAGTGTAATGATTGTAGTACTAGCCTTACATGCAAAAGGTTGAGGTTTCGAATCTCGTTAGGTGCTTTGTAATCCTTTTTATTTAACTCTTTATCGAAATGATTTTGATAGTTAATTTTTCATTTAATTGGTTTACGTGTAATTATTATTTCTATTCCTTTGTCACGTTTTTTAATCACCATATTAACTTTTTCAGATGTCCTCATTTTTAATTCCCATCAAGAGTTTTCCAGTTAGAATCTTTGTGCATGTGAATGTAATTATTTACATATTTTTATTTATCTATCATACTATTGGAAATATCTGAAAATGCCAGTCTATTTGTTAGAAAAGAAAAATTCGAAGTAATCCATTTATATGTGCAGTGGCGTTAAAAATGTAATTTTCGTTATAAGTTGTAAATTTTCTTGTATGGTAATCGTCATTCAAACCTTTAAGACATAAATGCTAAGCGCACTGCGGGCAATGTAAGGCGTATGAAGATTTAAATGAAGGACGTAATTATAAGTACAGCGAAATTCAAGCAGAGCGGGGAATGTAAGTAATGAGTGTAATAATATGGATGAAAATATAGGATGATGAAACGGAAGAAACTAAATCGATATTGACATACGGTAATAATTAAAATCGCATACACCAAGATTTCGACTGGAAGACGAATGATGGTAATTAAAAGTGCGAGCAATTGAAAAAGGAAATTTGTTGATTAAAATGACGTGGCGAAGCAATAGAAGTAAAAAAATACATTTAAAACAGTTAGTTGAATAAAAATAATTATCTACGTCGTTTCGATACAGATTTAAAAATGTAAGATTAAGGAGCACTTAAGGAGAAGGACATCACACACATCCATGCCTGAGGCAGGATTCGAACCTGCGACTGTAGCAGCAGCAGCGCGGTTCCAGACTGAAGCGCCTAGAACCGCTCGTTCACAACGGCCGGCTCAGAGTAAGTGGCGCTGCAGGGTGTAATACTGGGGACCATACTCTACATAACTGTGCAGAAGGTAGCAAATAGTCTATCCCACCGCTGAGGACCTCTCCTTGTGAGACTGAATGTAAATTAATTTACGCAGCTCCTGTTGGTGCGCTAATGTGCAAACAGAGCGCGCACGAACGGTTTTCTATGAGGTACCGACATGGCGCCGGACTTGGTCGTTGTTGTTCGGCAATGCATACTCGTAGTGCTGTGCAAGGCGGTTTGCTGCCCAGAACCTGTGTTCTTGACTATCGCACAGCAAGGTGCGTCGGGTGTGGAAGCGGCTAAAGACGTCGTCACACGGGCGGTGGCATTAAACATACAACCCGCTGACTTGATCTCCATCGTGCTGCAGAAGTCTCAGGAACGACCCGGCTTATGCGTAAGGTACGTGTGCCTCAACGAGTTATGCTGCTGCGGCCTTATTATTTCGAGGACATAGGGAGACATGATCATCACGATAAAATAAAAGAAATCAGGGCTCGCACAGAAAAATTTAAGTGTTCGTTTCTCCCGCGTGCCGTTCGAGAGTGGAACGGTTGACAGCTTAAAGGTGGTTCATTGAACGCTCTGCCAGGCACATTATTGTGAATAGCAGAGTAATCACGTAGGTGTCGATGTAGATGTAGAGTGATCCGAACTTACAATAGCCTTTCCGAGCGACCGCTACGGTCGCAGGTTCGAATCCTGCCTCGGGCATTTATGTGTGTGGTGTCCTTAGGTTAGTTAGTTTTAAGTAGTTCTAAGTTCTAGAGGACTGAAGACCACAGCAGTTAAGTCCCATAGTGCTCAGAGCCATTTGAACCATTTTTTTTCTTGAAACACAATACTTCAGAACAACCAGGTATTTACTTGAAAATTGTTTAACCACAAATACAACGTTTCACATCATTTTATTGTCATATGGCATATCAATTACGATGCGTTTCAGACATCCTCAATGTGTTTGTGCTTTGAACGTCGTATTTGTGCTTTGAACGTCATACATTCCAAGGATGTAAGTTATTATATAGAACCAACTAAGTATGGGATTCAGTTGTAGTCCAATATGACATCATCCAACTCAGGAGTCTGTACTGAATAGAGCAGTGGTTCCCAACCTGATTGTCCACTGAGAGGGTGAAATGTAATTTTCCAAGGGGTAAGAACAGTAGGGTTGAATTGAGTTTCGGTCACGACACTAAATTATTTTTTGTAATCACTATTGTCACTATTTCGTTAGACTGTAAAACTGATTACATACGTGGCCAATGATTGACTTTTTTTAATACTAACATTCATGTGTGACACAGTGTGTTATATATTACAGCTTGTGAAACGGAAGTATGAGATACATGTCCTTCACGCAGCCCACCCCAGTGAAAAGATCATAAATTGTTTCATCATTCCATTCGTAAAAATAAACGAACCAATAGATAGCAAAACAATACTAACTACGTAATGGCTATTAAGCTGTATCAGTACTAATTGTAATAACAGTAATAACAATAGTAATAATGATAGTGGCAGTGGTGAGGCACAGCGCATGACCGCTTGATGTCTTCCAGTCTTTGCCAGTACAGGAGTAAAGAGTCTAGCAATCTGATGACGTACAAACAGCAGGCCTAAGTGTAGTGCACACATTTTACTGTGGCTAATTTTAAACCGAAAAAAAAAGATCTTCTGACACACAGTCAACACGGATTTAAAAAACATAGTTCTTGTGAGACTCCACTAGCTCTTTACTCGCATGAAGTTTTGAGTGCTATTGACAAGGGATTTCAAATTGATTCCGTATTTCTGGATTTCCGGAAGGCTTTTGACACTGTATTACACAAGTGGCTTATAGTGAAATTGCGTGCTTATGGAATATCGTCTCAGTTATGTGACTGGATTCGAGAATTCCTGTCAGAGAGGTCACAATTCGTCGTAACTGACGGAAAGTCATCGACTAAAACAGATGTAATTTCTGGCGTTCCCCAAGGTACTGTTATAGGCCCTCTGCTGTTCTTTATCTATATAAACGATTTGGGGGAGAATCTGAGCACCCGTCTTAGGTTGTTTGCAGATGACCTGTCGTTTATCGCCGGCCGGAGTGGCCGAGCTGTTCTAGGCGCTACAGTCAGCGACCGCGATACCGCTACGGTCGCAGGTTCGAATCCTGCCTCGGGCATGGATGTGTGTGATGTCCTTAGGTTAGTTAGGTTTAAGTAGTTCTAAGTTATAGGGGACTGATGACCTCAGATGTTAAGTCCCATAGTGCTCAGGGCCATTTGTCGTTTATCGACTACTAAAATCATCAGAAGATTAAAATAAATTGCAAAACAATTTAGAAAAGATATCTGTATGGTGCGAAAATTGGCAGTTGCCCCAAAATAACGAAAAGTGTGAGGTCATACATATGAGTGCTAGAAGGAATCCGTTAAACTTCGGTTACACGATAAATCAAACAACTTTAAAAACCGTAACTTCAATTGAATACCTAGGAATTACAATTACGAAAATCTGAAATTGGAAGGAACACTTAGAGAATGCTTTGGGGAAGACTAACCAAAGACTGCGTTTTGTTGGCAGGACACAGAAAATGTAACAGATCTACTAACGAGACTGCCTACACTACGCTTGTCCGTCCTCTCTTAGAATACTGCTGCGCGGTGTGGGGTTCTTACCAGATAGGACTGACGGAGTACATCCAAAAAGTTCAAAGGAGGGAAGCACCTTTTCAATTATCGCGAAATAGGGGAGAGAGTGTCACAGAAATTATACAGCATTTGGGATGGACATCATTAAAACAAAGGCGTTTTTCGTTGCGGAGCAGTCTTCCCACGAAATTCCACTCACCACCTTTCTCCTCTGAATGCGAAAATATTTTTTTGACGCTGACCTAAATAGTGAGAAACGATCACCATGATAAAATACGGGAAATGAGGGCTCGTACGGAAACATATATTGTCGTTCTTTCGGCACGCTATACGATATTGAAATAATAGAGAATTGTGAAGGTGGTTCTATGAACCCTCTGCTAGACACTTAAATGTGATTTGCAGAGCATCCGTGTAGATTTACATACAGAAGGAAATGAGGGCGCAAAAAGTGCGTCAGGGAAGTGTCGCTAGAAAGAGCACTGGTGCAGAGGAAGCATGTTTTGTAAAAAGTGTCAGTCCTCGTTGTGGATAGTTAGCTCTCTTTTCTGGTAAGGAGTTACACGTAACACCTGCAATGTGCTGCGTGGTCTCAGAAAGTTTGGGAACCGTTGGAATTGAGAGATAGCCTGCATGTGACGTAGGCGGCGCTCTTCCATCTCATTGGCCCACGTTGAAATGCGCGCTAAGAATATCTTATATGCTTGATGTTGCGCTGAACGTTGAAAAAGACATCCCAATGTGCTTCTACCATGCTATGACGTCAGAAACTCGGAACGCTCAACGTTGTCGTTCGAATGCACGGTTCTTGTGCTGACGGCCGAAGCGTTGCCGAATGCCGCGAAAAATAGTGCGCCCTTAACACTCATTGTGTAACATGGGTTTGTTAAGTTGTCAGGACGTTCAAGGGATATTATGCCTTTTCCTTGGTGCGGCAGACGTTTCGACGGTGTCTTGTAGTCTAGGTGGATGTGGAAGTCCATAGAACATTGATAGAATATAAAGTCCGCAATACATTCTCCGTCCCCTCCTCCAACAGCCGTTATCGAGCTGCTGAAAGGCACTTTGACGCACAGATTTCTATGCCTACTGGCCAAATCCCTTAAATGCCAGCCGGCCGGAGTGGCCGTGCGTTTCTAGGCGCTGCAGTCTGGAACCGCGCGACCGCTACGGTCGCAGGTTCGAATCCTGCCTCGGGCATGGATGTGTGTGGTGTCCTTAGGTTAGTTAGGTTTAATTAGTTCTAAGTTCTAGGCGACTGATGACCTCAGAAGTTAAGTCGCATAGTGCTCAGAGCCATTTGAACCATTTGAACCTTAAATGCCGGGATGGTTGCTCTGGAAAAGACATTACTGATTTCCTTCCCCTATCCAGCCTTGTGTTTCATATCCAATGAATTCACGGCATTCAGGGTATATTCCTTATCTTTCTTCTTAAGAACTGTCGGTCGATTTCCTTCACGCCGAATAGGCAATAGCAGGCAGCGCCGTGAATTATGAATAAACGTCAAATGTAACAAAACTGTGTATGGTTAAAGGTAAAATATCATACGTAAAACTGAAAGGACAATGTAAATTATAAATCTATATTATTAGTATTGATCAGTTTCTATTGACTAAATGATACACCGATCCATCTTTCCTTAGAGTGTAGATATAGGGTGTAGAAAAAGTGCTTCATAAAAAATAAACCTCTCTCGAGTACTTTAGAGTAAATAGCGAATAAACATCAATCAGTAGTGTGACAGCAGTTTCCGAAACTAAGTGTTGAGTTTTAAAGCTATTCCGCATTAATACACGCCTGGAAATGGAAAAAAGAACAGATTGACACCGGTGTGTCAGACCCACCACACTTGCTCCGGACACTGCGAGAGGGCTGTACAAGCAATGATCACACGCACGGCACAGCGGACACACCAGGAACCGCGGTGTTGGTCGTCGAATGGCGCTAGCTGCGCAGCATTTGTGCACCGCCGCCGTCAGTGTCAGCCAGTTTGCCGTGGCATACGGAGCTCCATCGCAGTCTTTAACACTGGTAGCATGCTGCGACAGGGTGGACGTGAACCGTATGTGCAGTTGACGGACTTTGAGCGAGGGCGTATAGTGGGCATGCGGGAGGCCGGGTGGACGTACCGCCGAATTGCTCAACACGTTGGGCGTGAGGTCTCCACAGTACATCGATGTTGTCGCCAGTGGTCGGCGGAAGGTGCACGTGCGCGTCGACCTGGGACCGGACCGCAGCGACGCACGGATGCACGCCAAGACCGTAGGATCCTACGCAGTGCCGTAGGGGACCGCACCGCCACTTCCCAGCAAATTAGGGACACTGTTGCTCCTGGGGTATCGGCGAGGACCATTCGCAACCGTCTCCATGAAGCTGGGCTACGGTCCCGCACACCATTAGACCGTCTTCCGCTCACGCCCCAACATCGTGCAGCCCGTCTCCAGTGGTGTCGCGACAGGCGTGAATGGAGGGACGAATGGAGACGTGTCGTCTTCAGCGATGAGAGTCGCTTCTGCCTTGGTGCCAATGATGGTCGTATGCGTGTTTGGCGCCGTGCAGGTGAGCGCCACAATCAGGACGCAGCATGTTATTCTCAATGGAGAGAAGTCTTCCGAAGTAAGAGTAATTTCAGGTGTGCCGCAGGGGAGTGTCATAGGACTGTTGCTATTCACAATATACATAAATGACCTGGTGGATGACATCGGAAGTTCACTGAGGCTTTTTGCAGATGATGCTGTGGTGTATCGAGAGGTTATAACAATGGAAAATTGTACTGAAATGCAGGAGGATCTGCAGCGAATTGACGCATGGTGCAGGGAATGGCAACTGAATCTCAATGTAGACAAGTGTAATGTGCTGCGAATACACAGAAAGATAGATCCTTTATCATTTAGCTACAAAATAGCAGGTCAGCAACTGGAAGCAGTTAATACCATAAATTATCTGGGAGTACGCATTAGGAGTGATTTAAAATGGAATGATCATATAATGTTGATTGTCGGTAAAGCAGATGCCAGACTGAGATTCATTGGAAGAATCCTAAGGAAATGCAATCCGAAAACAAAGGAAGTAGGTTACAGTACGCTTGTTTGCCCACTGCTTGAATACTGCTCAGCAGTGTGGGATCCGTACCAGATAGGGTTGATACAAGACATAGAGAAGATCCAACGGAGAGCAGCGCGCTTCGTTACAGGATCATTTAGTAATCGCGAAAGCGTTACGGAGATGATAGATAAACTCCAGTGGAAGACTCTGCAGGAGAGACGCTCAGTAGCTCGGTACGGGCTTTTGTCAAAGTTTCGAGAACATACCTTCACCGAAGAGTCAAGCAGTATATTGCTCCCTCCTACGTATATCTCGCGAAGAGACCATGAGGATAAAATCAGAGAGATTAGAGCCCACACAGAGGCATACCGACAATCCTTCTTTCCACGAACAATACGAGACTGGAATAGAAGGGAGATCCGATGGAGGTACTCAAGGTACCCTCCGCCACACACCGTCAGGTGGCTTGCGGAGTATGGATGTAGATGTAGATGTAGACCGAGGCACACAGGGCCAACACCCGGCATCATGGTGTGGGGAGCGATCTCCTACACTGGCCGTACACCACTTGTGATCGTCGAGGGGACACTGAATAGTGCACGGTACATCCAAACCGTCATCGAACCCATCGTTCTACCATTCCTAGACCGGCAAGGGAACTTGCTGTTCCAACAGGACAATGCACGTCCGCATGTATCCCGTGCCACCGAACGTGCTCTAGAAGGTGAAAGTCAACTACTCTGGCCAGCAAGGTCTCCGGATCTGTCCCCCATTGAGCATGTTTGGGACTGGATGAAGCGTCGTCTCACGCGGTCTGCACGTCCAGCACGAACGCTGGTCCAACTGAGGCGCCAGGTGGAAATGGCATGGTAAGCCGTTCCACAGGACTACATCCAGCATCTCTACGATCGTCTCCATGGGAGAATAGAAGCCTGCATTGCTGCGAAAGGTGGATATACACTGTACTAGTGCCGACATTGTGCATGCTCTGTTGCCTGTGTCTATGTGCCTGTGGTTCTGTCAGTGTGATCATGTGATGTATCTGACCCCAGGAATTTGTCAATAAAGTTTCCCCTTCCTGGGACAATGAATTCACGGTGTTCTTATTTCAATTTCCAGGAGTGTATGAACAGACGTTCAAAACCGACATTAACCTGAACAGACGTTTGAAAGCTTCCGTATCCACACGATGTCAGCGTATAGAGGCTCCGAACAAAAGACTGCTTTTATTATGCAGTCTTGAAAACTATCTCTGTTGCATAAGTTCTTAATATATCTCCTAATTTCCAAATATATGTTAAATAAACGGAGGCAGCTATCATTCTGTGACTCAATAGTTAATTGTGATGGATGAATTATAAGCGATACGGTTGCAACATGAAGCAAGCAATTACAAAATGAATAAGAGTAGAGTTTCGTGAAGTGGGTCCAATTCCGTAATTGTCTGTGGAATTGACAGGGTAACGGATCGTATGTGAAGGACACTAATAAAAGGCGCCCGCAAATGAAACGGTACTTCACCTAGAAAATGCGCTGGTTGCGTGAACGGAACCCATCTCGTTACTGCCAGATCTGAAAGCACCACCGTACTCACTGGCAACGGAGGTATTCAGAAAGAATGCGCCTTACGTGAACCCGAGACGTTTCGCACTGTATGTTGTGCACTGTTTCATACTGGTCGAGCACAAAGACTTGGTAAAAGCGTATTCATTTTTTTCCCCCTAAAGAATACACAAAAATTTGTTATCCGCGATTTGGGAGGGGTTTTGGTGCTCGGTTCCTATTTGAGCTAGGAAAATAGGGTGCAAAGATTTTGGTATAATCTACACCAACAGTCATTAGCATAGCCATTTGAACATCTGCCTTACAGTAGCTATGTTTCTGTATTGTAAGCAAAATTTGAAAGACGACGCAGAGTGGGAGCCCAAGAAGATTGTACGAATCGATTACTTCGCAAAAGAATTTAATTCGGCTGCAACCAATCCTCAGCTAATTGGCACCATTTGCATGAGCAGGGTTTTACGTGCAAAAACAGTCACAACTAAATAGCTCTGGAGCGAGACCAATTGTTTAAGTTTGGTCCACTGATGTAGCGGATCTTGTTCCAAGATAATTTTTAATCGTTTGAAAAAAATCTTGCTTCCCTGAGATTTTAAGCGCAAGAAACACGTTTTTCTGGGAGATTTATGAAGCGCACAACGTTTATGGTTTAAACTCATACGAATAGGTTCAAACTTTGCAGATGGTCGATAAATGGATAAAGTCGAAATGAAACTTTTGTATCCGATAATCTTTGTCCGTTGTCGAGTAACGATGGTTTAAATTCGAGCTAAATGTAGCACAGAAAATTCGTCATTAATTGAACTGAAGGTTCGGAAACGGTTTAAAAAGAATTAAGTTTAAAAAGAATTAAATAAATGAAAAATGCCTTTCTAAGATGAAATTCAAAACTAATTTTTTTTCGGGTGCCACTTCATTGTTTTGTAAGGGATGAGCCAGTCGGTAGGAAAATTTAGTTTATTTTATTAGCTTCCAGGGGCAACTTCATTTTTCCATTACGGCCAAGCCACGGCCGGCAGTGTTGCCTGCCTGTAAATTCTTTCCTCCCACAGTCTAGCAACAGGAAGTCAGCACTGAGGAAGGGCACCTTTATCACGCGCCTCCGTCGTATGGTGACGATGTAGCGCCGCCCCAGGCGTCACTTAGCAGGCGACGCTCTGGAAAGTTCCATTGTCGCCCCCGTGGGTTTCTCGGTCCTGACCAATCGGGGTGGAGGAAGCCGCGTGGTGCGTCGAATATGCCCGGCCGCCCATCACCGGGCCCGCCCTCTTGTTTTCTTGCTCTCCCGCGAGTCGGATGCACTCCTTGTAGCAGTGTAGATCTTCCCGTTTCTCCCGGTGCTCCAGCACTGTGGACTTAGTTTTCACAGCCGGCATGCCGCTCGGTCTGGCCCTATTGGCAGACGCCAACTTTCGTTAGCTTCGCGAACTATGTTTCGCGAAACTCTATGCTCTGGCTCACCCTCGCCTTCCTAGGTCTGGTTATGTGACCCCTTTTTAACATGCTTTCGCCCATAAACGGCCTTTATCTAAATGTTATCCTGATGAATTAATGTCGCACACCCCCTTCCCATATGCCCATCGTGTACAGTTTCAAAATTGTGTGAATCGATTCGAATTTTGTAAGAGGGAAGACAGGTACATGTATCTAACATTCATCCTATTGTTTTATGAAAGCTTTATCCGTTCCCATAATATGGCGGTCCAAATTTGCACATAAAATCCACACAAAATCCGGTTTACGTGAATCGCATGTGACGAGACTGTTTAAAGTGATACTGATGATAAAATATGTTCTTACGGTAATTATAAGAAGCATTTGCAAAAATCTTTCATTGTTCGGGGATTTACGTGCGAGAAGTCACGCGTTTGCACATGAGACTCTGTTTCATTCAATGCATTGAATTTTAAGCACTGCATTTGGGTATATTTAAAAACTGGTTATTACAGACTTTATCGTTCCATTAGTTATACGTTAAAGATTTTATTCACCAGTGGCTCAAAATCATCGAAAAATCTTGGGATGTGCAAAACAATGCATGTACCAGACCAGAATTACTCCCAGCCCTAGACATAATGATATACTGTTCGATGGAGCATTTAAAGCTTTATCGACGATCACGCAGAAAATCAAACTAGCCCGAAAATTGCTATAAAAGTAAATGTCAGAAAAAGGTAAGCTTATTTCAGACCAACAGTAAATATTTTCCTGTATTCTCTTCAAAAACTAATATGTTATCACGTAGAAAATTCATTTTCGGACAAAAGAAGCTTAAGTTCGTAAATTTTCGTTCATGATAGAAACGTTGATAGCATTTTGTCGTGCATACGTTGTTTCGCAGGTCTTCTGCCTATTTCAGCACATCATACTCGTTCTTAATTCGAATTGGTTGTTTCTCGCCAAAGTTATTCACGTGTGTTTTTCTAGCGGCGGTTTCTTAATTTTCAGTTTTTATTTACTCCATAAATTAAATAAATAATGTAAGGAATTTTAAGATATGTAATAATAGCGATAGGTATGCTTTTTAATAGTGTATTGTTTGTTGCACGAATTGTTCAGCTTGCATTATTGCGAGCTTTCTAAGGAAGATTGTTTGTGTAAAATAGGCGTATCGTAAGTTTATCTACGAAATTCACTCCTGGAAATGGAAAAAAGAACACATTGACACCGGTGTGTCAGACCCACCATACTTGCTCCGGACACTGCGAGAGGGCTGTACAAGCAATGATCACACGCACCGCACAGCGGACACACCAGGAACCGCGGTGTTGGCCGTCGAATGGCGCTAGCTGCGCAGCATTTGTGCACCGCCGCCGTCAGTGTCAGCCAGTTTGCCGTGGCATACGGAGATCCATCGCAGTCTTTAACACTGGTAGCATGCCGCGACAGCGTGGACGTGAACCGTATGTGCAGTTGACGGACTTTGAGCGAGGCCGTATAGTGGGCATGCGGGAGGCCGGGTGGAAGTACCGCCGAATTGCTCAACACGTGGGGCGTGAGGTCTCCACAGTACATCGATGTTGTCGCCAGTGGTCGGCGGAAGGTGCACGTGCCCGTCGACCTGGGACCGGACCGCAGCGACGCACGGATGCACGCCAAGACCGTAGGATCCTACGCAGTGCCGTAGGGGACCGCACCGCCACTTCCCAGTAAATTAGGGACACTGTTGCTCCTGGGGTATCGGCGAGGACCATTCGCAACCGTCTCCATGAAGCTGGGCTACGGTCCCGCACACCGTTAGGCCGTCTTCCGCTCACGCCCCAACATCGTGCAGCCCGCCTCCAGTGGTGTCGCGACAGGCGTGAATGGAGGGACGAATGGAGACGTGTCGTCTTCAGCGATGAGAGTCGCTTCTGCCTTGGTGCCAATGATGGTCGTATGCGTGTTTGGCGCCGTGCAGGTGAGCGCCACAATCAGGACTGCATACGACCGAGGCACACAGGGCCAACACCCGGCATCATGGTGTGGGGAGCGATCTCCTACACTGGCCGTACACCACTGGTGATCGTCGAGGGGACACTGAGTAGTGCACGGTACATCCAAACCGTCATCGAACCCATCGTTCTACCATTCCTAGACCGGCAAGGGAACTTGCTGTTCCAACAGGACAATGCACGTCCGCATGTATCCCGTGCCACCCAACGAGCTCTAGAAGGTGTAAGTCAACTACCCTGGCCAGCAAGATCTCCGGATCTGTCCCCCATTGAGCATGTTTGGGACTGGATGAAGCGTCGTCTCACGCGATCTGCACGTCCAGCACGAACGCTGGTCCAACTGAGGCGCAAGGTGGAATTGGCATGGCAAGCCGTTCCACAGGACTACATCCAGCATCTCTACGATCGTCTCCATGGGAGAATAGCAGCCTGCATTGCTGCGAAAGGTGGATATACACTGTACTAGTGCCGACATTGTGCATGCTCTGTTGCCTGTGTCTATGTGCCTGTGGTTCTGTCAGTGTGATCATGTGATGTATCTGACACCAGGAATGTGTCAATAAAGTTTCCCCTTCCTGGGACAATGAATTCACGGTGTTCTTATTTCAATTTCCAGGAGTGTATATTCTCTTTGCGTGTGCTACTAACATCAAATTCTTACTGAATTTAATGTATCGTTTGGTATGATATTTATGTTTGCTGTTACACTGTGTACTGTATTAAGTAATTATAATTATTATTCATATGTTTGCGTATATAGTGCTACGTGCATGACAGTAAAATGTGCGCACTATGAGTCAAAAGGAATTAAAAATAATAAAAAATTAAATAATATAAAACAAAAACGGCAACGAAATAATAGATAAAATATGGAACTTTAAAAGTAAAACAAGAAACCTTCTGCAATCATGTGACTTTCACTTGGCGGTGAGGCGTGTGTGCCCTGATACAGCAGACTGTGCTGGACGGGCTCAACCATACCATGGAGGTAACCGAAAAGGAGCCAGGCTAGCGATGTCCATCTGAAGCAACACGGATGGATAGACAATAAAAAATCCTATACTGGATCAGTCATCACCCGAGTAAACAAAATTCTACATCGGTTGGCAAGCTATGGCGATCTAATGTCAAAATTATTCTAGAGTAAAAGTTGGGAACTAGAATTTACAACCCTCCCATCATAGCAGAAAAAAGGCGAATATGACCGGGGCAGAGTTGGGGATGTAAAAGAAGGGAAATAACTTTTCGAGTTATCTGGCAGTGCAAAGACATTTAAATAAAAACATCTTGACATATTCGCGCCTTTTTACGAGTTAATCTCGCATTGAGCTCCCTTAGCTGCAAAGTAATGGCGCACCTGCATCTAGTAATTTATGTGAGAAGATCCTTGATCCAGTGCCTAAAATCGGCAAGATTCGCCAGCCATAGTAAACAATATATGTCATCATACGGCAGAAGTTTTTCTGCGCGGGATAAAATATCTGGGAGTGGATATGTTCCTGGGGAACGTTAAAACATTTTGCCTTTTTTTTTTTACTTAGGGGAGTGCTGATTTTTTCTATGTGGAGATCATTTCTCCCCAAAACCGACCCCATGTTACACGTAAGGTGAGGAGAGTAAAAACAAATAGACACAAATTTATCAAACAATGAAAAATTCAGGATGGTATAGTGGCATTTTTATGAAAAGGATACATTGCTGCTGATCATACTGCGTAGATTTTGAGTCTCAGATAGGCACAACAAAAAGACTGTCAAACAAGTATGACTTCTGTGAAAAGGGCCTTCACCCGAATTAGACCACATACACAAGCACACACTCACGCAAACGCAACTCACAGACACGTGACCAGCCGAGGGTAGATTGGCAGTTTTTAATTTACATGAAAGTAGTCTTTGTTTTAGTTAATATTATTTAGGATTAGAGTAATGAGACATCTAGTCGTTCTTTACACCCATATGTATTTCACAATAAACAGAACTCCGATGTCTTATTTCCAGCCTTGATAGGCCTATGCAAGGGAAGTGAATACTTCTCTTTCTTTTCTTATGTTTCGTGTACCTTCTTTCTCATGTATCTCATCGTACTATATACAAATCTTCAAACAGTGTAGGAAAGTTACAGAAACATCACACGCACAGCTATCATTAGTTATTCTTTGCATCCAGTGATGACATGCTATGCTGCATCTCTTCAATGGCAGAAGTGGAATGTTGTACTCGCTTTCAGTGGGCTACATTCTGCTATTTATGTAACCCTGCAGGGACAGCTTTAAATGCAGTGTCGATAGCATAATGACCCTCATAACAATCTGACTACCTACTGACGACGTGAATCTCACATTCCCTGAAGCAGCCAACATGTTCCATTATATTATACGTAATATTAATGGGCACAGTGAGACATTCATTATCTCCTACAGGATATAGTAGCACATGATATTCCTTTGCGCATGTTGATAACGTAGAAATAGCCTGCTGTGTGGAGTTCGATAAGTGTCGATTAATCAGATAGATCAAAAGTTTTCTAATTACTCTATTACCATCATCCATGTCTTTATGTACCGTGATAATATTTTCATCTCTAATTAGTTATTACATCCTATAGTATTCTACAGTCTGTTTCATACGTTCCAATGTCTACCTTCCCTTGCATTGTTTACCCTCTACATTATCCATCCAGTTAGTTTCAACACTATATTATGCTTATCCATTACGGATATTTTATAACCGTGACTGTGTATTGAATAAAAACAAGTTATACAGAACTGCAACCAGTCACTCTTTTGAATAATTATGTTTTATTCCATGAAACGGTTTTCGAACCTTTTTGGGTTCATCTTCAGATGGTTCAGGAAGTTACACCATTATTGCTAGCATAATGATGTAACTTCCTGAAACCATTTGAAGATGAACCTGAAAATGTCCGAAAACCGGTTCATGGAATAAAACATAATTATTCAAAAAAGTGACGTTTGCAGTTCTGTGTAACTTATTTACGTTTCAACACTAATTTTATTCCTGATATATAAACGACGACCACACAGCAACTACTAGCCTCACACTCTGTCATGGCCCCTCTGTGATCTGTGGAAGTTGGCTGATTTCATGCCACTCCAAAATATTCAGTCATTGCGAACCTAAGTTATGTAACAGTCGTGTGCCTTAGCAACCCTTGTGAATATAGCGTTGATCAATGTATGGCGTTGGCAGTAGTGATTGTTAATGTTATTTACAAAAATGAGAAAAGAGGCTGTAACTAACTTGCTTCTTCTAGCGACTCACCAACTTTTGTGCCACTTCTACAGCAAATTAACCCACTACATGATCTTTTCTTTTATAAGCTACTAGCCTTTTCCCTGAAGCTTCTACTGCATATGCTTCCGAAACATCCTTCACCTCCTCCTTTTGTCTCTGAGCAGCTCTTGCTCCCTCCATCCACCCCATATTTCCACCTCTGTCTATCACCTCCTCCTCTGTGTCTTCATCTCCTTCTCCCTTTCTCTTTGTCCATTTCCTCTACCTCCTCTCTCCGACAACATCTTCCTCCTTCCTCTAACCATATCCACCTCCTCCTCCCTTTCAATCTTTGTCACTTCCTCTTCCTTTACAACTTCTCCCCAACCCACTACACCTTACACCTGCCTTATGCATAGCTCTCTCCTTCTCTCTCTCTCTCTGTTCATTGTCTCCTTCTCCTTCCTATGCATCCTCTATTCTCAAAACCTGTCCCCAGCAATGCTCATCTGCACTTGAAGCCCCTGCAATACAGGTCACTAAAGCAGACCGATACTACCCCCACAACACTGTCATACAGGGCAACCTGCATGTCAGGGCCCAGAAAATCATTTGTTGCCCTTGATATGTAGGCTGCCTTGCCAGTCAGAATGACTTGGCAGGCCATTTGTGTTCACAAATAATACGCCTGTCATGCCAGGCAGCCTATAAGTGATAGGCTGGAAAATAAAGGTTTTGCTTATATCTCCAATACTGTTGGAGCTAGGAGATTATAAACCCCACAGCACTGATACTCATGAAGCCCACTGTTTCTGTGCCTTCTTTGGTTGGAATGGATCTAGCGATTTAGAAGGAGATCCCAGATGTACATACCTCCCCTCCAAAGAAAACTTTCAAAGCCGCAGCCTTAGTCGGTAAAATCATGGCGACGGCCTTCTGGGACTCTGAAGGGCTTAATCTGTTTGATGTGCTCCCTCATAGGGCACCGATCAACTCTGAAGTGTACTGTGCTTTTTGTTTTGGTCATCAGTCTTCTGACTGGTTTGATGCGGCCCACCACAAATTCCTCTCCTGTGCCAACCTCTTTATCCCAGAGTAGCACTTGCAACCTACATCCTCAATTATTTGCTGGATGTATTACAATCTCTGTCTTCCTCTACAGTTTTTACCCCCTACAGCTCCCTCTAGTACAATAGAAGTCATTCGCTCATGTGTTAACAGATGTCTCATCATCCTGTCCCTTCTCATTATCAATGTTTTCCACATATTCCTTTCCTCTTTTGCCACTATCCATGTTTCACTACCATGCAATTCTCTACTCCAGACGTACATTCTCAGAAATTTCTTCCTCAAATTAAGGCCAATATTTGATATTAGTAGACTTCTCCTGGCCAGGATTGCCCCTTTTACCATTGCTAGTCTGCTTTTGATGTCATCCTTGCTCCGTCTTTCAATGGTTATTTTACTGCCTAGGTAGCAGAATGCCTTAACTTCATCTACTTCATGGTCTTCAATCCTAATGTTAAGTTTCTTGCTGTTCTCATCTCTACTACTTCTCATTCCTTTCGTCTTTCTTCGATTTGCTCTCAATCCATACTCAGTATTTATTAGACTGTTCACTCCATTCAGCAAATCATGCAATTCTTTTTCACTTTCACTCAGGACAGCTAAGTCATCATTGAATCGTGTCATTGATATCCTTTCTTTTATTTCCATCATTGCTTCCTCGACGTACAGATTGAACAGTAGGGGCGAAAGGCTACATCCTTGCCCTACACCCGTTTTAGCACGAGCATTTTGTTCTTGGTCGTCCACTCTTATTATTCCCTCTCGGGAATACAGGGTTTTTACAAATGATTGAAGCGATTTCACAGCTCTACAATAACTTTATTATTTGAGATATTTTCACAATGCTTTGCACACACATACAAAAACTCAAAACGTTTTTTTAGGCCTTCACAAATGTTCGATATGTGCCCCTTTAGTGATTCGGCAGACATCAAGCCGATAATCAAGTTCCTCCCACACTCGGCGCAGCATGTCCCCATCAATGAGTTCGAAAACATCGTTGATGCGAGCTCGCAGTTCTGGCACGTTCCTTGGTAGAGGAGGTTTAAACACTGAATCTTTCACATAACCCCACAGAAAGAAATCGCATGGGATTAAGTCGGGAGAGCGTGGAGGCCATGGCATGAATTGCTGATCATGATCTCCACCACGACCGATCCATCGGTTTTCCAATCTCCTGTTTAAGAAATGCCTTTTCCGTAAGATTTTCCAAACCGTCGGCTGTGGCACGTTTAGCTCCCTGCTTGCTTTATTCGTCGACTTCCGCGGGTTACGCGTGAAACTTGTCCGCACGCGTTCAACCGTTTCTTCCCTCACTGCAGCCCGACCCGTTGATTTCCCCTTACAGAGGCATCCAGAAGCTTTAAACTGCGCATACCATCGCCGAATGGAGTTAGCAGTTGGTGGATCTTTGTTGAACTTCGTTCTGAAGTGTCGTTGCACTGTTATGACTGACTGATGTGAGTGCATTTCAAGCACGACATACGCTTTCTCGGCTCCTGTCCCCATTTTCTCTCACTGCGCTCTCGAGCGCTCTGGCGGCAGAAACCTGAGTGCGGCTTCAGCCGAACAAAACTTTATGAGTTTTTCTACGTATCTGTAGTGTGTCGTGACCATATGTCAATGAATGGAGCTACAGTGAATTTATGAAATCGCTTCAATCATTTGTAATAGCCCTGTATTGTATATGACCCATCGCTCCCTACAGCTTACACCTACTTTTATCAGAATTTCGAATATCTTGCACTATTTTACATTGTCGAACGCTTTCTCCAGGTCGACAAATCCTATGAACGTGTCTTGATTTTTCTTTAGTCTTGCTTCTATTATTAATCGCAACGTCAGAACTGCATGTCACGTGCCTTTACCTTTCCTTAAGCCAGCTAGCGCATCCTCAATTTTCTTTTCCATTCATCTGTATATTATTCTTGTAAGTAACTTGGATGCATGATCAGTTAAGCTAATTGTGCGGTAATTCTAGCACTTGCATGCTCTTACCATCTTCGGAATTGTGTGGATGATGCTTTTCCGAAAGTCAAATGGTATGTCGCCAGACTCATACATTCTACACACCAACGTGAATTGACATTTTGTTGCCATTTCCCCCAATGATTTTAGAAATTCTGATGGAATGTTATCTATCCCTTCTGCCTTATTTGATTTTAAGTCCTCCAAAGCTCTTATAAGTTCTAATACTGGATCCCCTATCTCTTCTAAATCGACTCATGTTTCTTCTTCTATCACATCAGACAAATCTTCCCCGTCTTATTCTTTCCACCAATCCGCTCCGTCGTCTGCATTTAACAGTGAAATTCCCGTTGCACTCTTAATGTTATCACTCTTGCTGGGCTACCCACAGGAAATTGAAGAAACAACTTCAGCGTGTTCGTCAGCACAAAAATGCAAACGACCTTCTCCATCTCCATGACAACACAAAGCCTCACACAAGTCTGCACTCCCCATAGGAGCTCACAAAATGTTTTTGAGCTGCTCTTTCCCACCCACCCTACAGCCCAGATCTCGAATCTTACGTTTGGCCCAATGACTGAAGCACTCTGCTGGAAGCAGTACATTGGAGATGGGGAGGCTATTGAAAAGACGTTGGCTCCAGCGTCGAGCAGTAGACTGGTAGTATGCGGACGTACAAGCGTAAGGCCATCGAACTGAAAGGAGATTATTTTGAAAAATAGGGTTTTGTAGCCAAAAGAGTGGGTAATAGTATAGTGGTTGGAATTCTGTATAAAAGCAACCTGCTTTCAGAAACAAAATTTATTGCATAGCTTATCTAACGATTCTTGTATAATACAGATGTAATACCGTCATACTTCAAGAAGCGCATTCCAATTAATACAGGTGGTTACAGGTGTCAATACAATAGAACCATCGGTTTACCAATTCATGGTTGCAAGATAATAATAAAAATTATTTACAAAAGAATGGAAATTGGTAGAAGCAAACCTGGACATAGATCACTTTGGGTTGGACGGTAATGTAGGTACACATGAGGCAAGACTGATCCTACAACTCCTCCTAGAAGATCGGTTAAAACGAAGGAGACTTATGTTTATAGTATTTATAGTTTTGCAGAAAGCTTCTGACTGAATTACACCCTCTAAAATGGCTCAAATGGCTCTGAGTCCTATGGGACTTAACATCTGTGGTCATCAGTCCCCTAGAACTTAGAACTACTTAAACCTAACTAACCTAAGGACATCACACACATCCATGCCAGAGGCAGGATTCGAACCTGCGACCGTAGCAGTCGCGCGGTTCCGGACTGAAGCGCCTAGAACCGCTCGGCCACCAAGGTCGGCTACACCCTTTAAAGTCTAGGGGGTAATAAGGATAAGATATAGAAACTGTTTTGTTACAGGAACTAGCAAGACATCCTCTCACAACCATACCTCGTTTCAGAAGGAAATTGTCATTACTGTTTGGTTTTCTCTCGTATGTGGAGAAGATGAACTGACTGGCCAAGTAGGATATGCTGGAATATATGAGACCAGAAAGAGGGAAGACAAAGTGAGGTAATTATTCGGTGAGAATACGAACTGACTAATCCAGAGAGCGCCAGTAGACACGCATAGCTTTCTGATATCGCACGCGTCCTGCCGTAGGGGAAATGAGCCGGCTGGCTGGAGACTGGGCCGGGCGCCGGCCCTGCAGAAGTCTGCTAGACGTGTTGCAGACGGCGCGGGGCGGCTGGGCCGTTAGCCGGCTGACTGATGAGGCGGCCATCGATTTCTCCGGCTCAGCTCAGCTCGGTTCGGCGCTGGAGCTGTGCCGCTCTGCGCCCCTCTCGCATCACCGGAATTGCGGGCCTCGCCAGGCGGCGGGTCCCGACCTGCTTTCCCTCACGGTTAATGACGCTCCTGATCCACACCCCTGATTCCTTACCTTTGCCGCTGCAGCGACTACACCACACAATGAACTGACGCTCCCGTCTACTGGCGTGAAAGCGAGCAGCCATCACCACACAAAGGAAATGTGTCCCATAATTATACGAGAAATACACTGAAGTACAGAGCGAACTAATGATCAAAATCTGCAGAACTGGAAACTAACTTTCAGCAGAATTTATATTCTTTATTTTGTGGCTTTCTAACTAGTAAACAAAAGATATAAGAACTTGTAACCAAGAGAGGTGGTGTCTAAAGAAATAAAAATATAAAAAGTTGCTATAAAACACAGTTGAGCCACTCTCAGTATACTCATGCCGAATTAGTATGAGTGTGAGTAAGTTGATGGTATCCCTACATTAACCCCTGGAACCATTTCAACCTTAGTTGGCACAGAAACATCAAGTCTGATGCCAATCAGCATTGTAGAGTTTACAACCGCCTAGCAGAAGTAGGAGCAGTGAAACGGCAAAAACGTGCTTTTTCCAGACCCAGGCGTATAGACTGCCCTGTATGACAAGCAAGTTGTGTGGGAGCAGTACTGGCCTGCTAAATCAATTTCCAGGGTAGCCTACATATCAGGGGTATAAAATGGTTTTTCTGGCCCCCAAAACCTAGGCTGCCCTGCCTGTCAGGTCTGTTGTGTTGGAGCAGTATAGGCCTGCTTTATTGACCTGCTTTTCATGGCTGTCTGTGCCACAGAGGGAAACAGATTATTTTCAAGCACCTGATGTGTAGCTTTCTCTGCATGACATGCATGTTGTGGAAGTAATATCGGATTGCTGTATTGATCTGCTGTATTAATCTGTGCTGCAGAGTTTACACATGCAAATGAGCATGGCTGGGGTAGGTTGAGAAGAGTAGAGAATGGGATGGATGGAGTAAGTGGTAGGGGAAAAGGGGGAGATGCATGAGGCAACTGGAAGGTGTAGAGGGGTGTTTGGCAGGTAGAAGAGGCATAACAGGAAATAGAAAGTGGATGGAAGACATGGTCAGAGACAGAGGTTACAGGAAATAAGGAAATGGCCAAAGAGAGAGGGAGGAGAGAGAGAGACAAAGAGAGGGGGGGGAGAAAGAGAGAGTAGGGAGGAGGAGATAGACAGCAGTGGTAAAATGAGGTGGACACAGTGGAAGGAAGAGATGAACATAGAGGGGGGAGGAGGAAGCGTGTGCAGAATATGTATCAAACACATGTGCAGACAAAGATATGGCAAAGTGGCCAGTTGCGATATATCTGGAAACTAGGAAACTATACCCATTGAGCTATGGGCCAACCGCAAGCCTATCTGTCTTTTACATAAAAGTGGTGCTTATATGGTAAACACAAGCACTGCTTGTGTTTACCACACATCCTGACAAAGTTTTTAACCCTTCATCGCAATGAATCACTGTCTTCCAAATACACCTGGCTCCATTCACATGGCGTCATTTACATTGGTCACATGCTCCTGTAACGTCTTCACATCTTCTGTGGATTGTGTGTACACCAATGCCATTAAAAGCGCCAGGACTGGTGAAGGGGAAGCCACACTACTGGACTTCCTCGCCAATCTGTGGCCTATTAAACATTGCAGTGAAGTTTTGTCGCACAATCTGTAGAAAATGGAGTGTTGCCCCATCATGCATGAACCATAGTCGTTGCCTAGCTGGAAGGGTAAAGACATCAAACAGCTCTGGTAATCCACTGCTCAGGAATCAGTGACACACATTCCCACAGGAAGTAGACCGACCTATATAGGTGAGCGCACTAATATGCCAATTCCAGGATTTGGGGATGTGCCCTAGTTCCTGATAGAATCCGCTCAGTGGATTAATGGCACGGTTCAGTGTGGCAGCCACACCGGATATGGCTATTTCCACACATCAAACTAGGTGTATACTGAGCTGGTTTCAACGTCCTACCTCAGATACAAGATCCGTAAACATTTAATAAAAACTGTAATATTGTACTTAGTGTGAACACATGTATACGCTGCTGTGTTTCAAAATTGAGGCAAAGTGCAATTAACACCAATGCAGTGTAAGAGAATGTGCTTTCAAAAGTAGTGAAAACTGCCAAGTGGATATTTACAACGAAGTTTCTTTCAACATCAGCCTCCGCTGCTGGCGAAGGAAAAAGGCAATGGTTTGTAGAATATGAGAACTAGAGGCATAAATACCAATGATCACGGAAGACACTTCGTAAATAAATGTGTAATGTTATCCTGTAAAATTCTCTTTCATTAACTCCAGTAAGCTTAAGACAGAGAAACCTATAACAATTGATGTAGAAAACGATTACACATTTCAGCATGTTCTTTAGACATGCCCAGATAGGATAGACCAATTCCGTTCCAGAGGGAGAGGTGAATCTAGGCAGGACATACGTCAACCATGCTTCAGTCTTTATTACAGGGCCGACCACTTAGAGAAATAAGACAAGTCACGGATGATGGAAAAGAAGAAGATATTTCTTCAGGAGGTAGTATTTGTTGAATCTAGTGGAAAAAATCCTATAACGACATGTCTCGAAACCATTACATCTTCTTAACCGTGTGTTATGTAGAAGCAGACACTATGGGCTGTGCTACATGTTATTACTACACATCTTGACACACCCTTTAGTCCTTCATCGAACTAAATTATGCACCCTTTCAAATGGTTCAAATGGCTCTGAGCACTATGGGACCCAACATCGGAGGTCATCAGTCCCCTAGAACTTAGAACTACTTAAACCTTACTAACCTAAGGACATCACACACATCCATGCGCGAGGCAGGATTCTTAACTGCGACCGTAGCGGTCACGCGGTTCCAGACTGTAATGCCTAGAACCGCTCGACCACTCCGGCCGGCTGCACTCTTTCGAATACACCTGTTTCCATATGGAATGGGTCACGTACACTGATTACATGCTCCTATAATGTTTGCATATTTAACGATGGGTTGGGCATACAAGAACAACCTTAAATGCGTTTCCACTATTTCTGGGATCTGTTGTTTTGATTTGTCACTAGCTACCTGTTTGCGAAGCTAGTGAGACTCTAGGGAGGAAGTAATTGTGCGCATGTGTCCTTCCCATATACTTGTGCTATAATTTAACTCTCTGTGTGTGACTGTAGCTTAAGTACGAGGGCAGTTCAATAAGTAATGCAACACATTTTTTCTCGGACAATTTTGGTTGAAAAAACCAGAAATTTCTTGTGGAATATTTTCAAACATTCCCGCTTCGTCTCGTATAGTTTCATTGACTTCCGACAGGTGTCAGCGCTGTACGGAGCTGTTAAAATGGCGTCTGTAACGGATGTGCGTTGCAAACAACGGGCAGTGATCGAGTTTCGGAGAACCAGGGCATCTCAGATATTCATAGGCGCTTGCAGAATGTCTACGGTGATCTGGCAGGGGACAAAAGCACGGTGAGTCGATGGGCAAAGCGTGTGTCATCATCGCCGTAAGGTCAAGGAAGACTGTCTGATCTCCCGCGTGTGGGCCGGCCGTGCACAGCTGTGACTCCTGCAATGGCGGAGCGTGCGAACACACTCGTTCGAGATGATCGACGGATCACCATCAAACAACTCAGTGCTCAACTTGACATCTCTGTTGGTAGTGCTGTCACAATTGTTCACCAGTTGGGATATTCAAAGGTTTGTTCCCGCTGGGTCCCTCGTTGTCTAACCGAACACCATAAAGAGCAAAGGAGAACCATCTGTGCGGAATTGCTTGCTCGTCATGTGGCTGAGGGTGACAATTTCTTGTCAAAGATTGCTACAGGCGATGAAACATGGGTTCATCACTTCGAACCTGAAACAAAACGGCAATCAATGGAGTGGCGCCACACCCACTCACCCACCAAGAAAAAGTATAAGCCATACCCTCAGCCGGTAAAGTCATGGTTACAGTCTTCTGGGACGCTGAAGGGGTTATTCTGTTCAATGTCCTTCCCCATGGTCAAACGATCAACTCTGAAGTGTATTGTGCTACTCTTCAGAAATTGAAGAAACGACTTCACCGTGTTCGTAGGCACAAAAATCTGAACGAACTTCTCCTTCTTCATGACAACGCAAGACCTCACACAAGTCTTCGCACCCCAGAGGAGCTCACAAAACTTCAGTGGACTGTTCTTCCTCATGCACCCTACAGCCCCGATCTCGCACCGCCGGATTTCCATATGTTTGGCCCAATGAAGGACGCAATCCGTGGGAGGCACTACGCGGATGATGAAGAAGTTATTGATGCAGTACGACGTTGGCTCCGACATCGACCAGTGGAATGGTACCGTGCAGGCATACAGGCCCTCATTTCAAGGTGGCGTAAGGCCGTAGCATTGAATGGAGATTACGCTGAAAAATAGTGTTGTGTAGCTAAAAGATTGGGGAATAACATGGTGTATTTCAATGCTGAATAAAACAACCCCTGTTTCAGAAAAAAAAGTGTTGCATTACTTATTGAACTGCCCTCGTAGAAGGGTCATAGACGTTTAGCTTGACCATGAGTTGAAGTATATACCGGGTAGACGGAGATAAGGTTGCAAGTGTCTGTTCCAGGCATCTTTAGCGTTTACCCCTCCCCACAAGGGGTTAGTGGGAGCAGTAAACTTTCGGAATATGCTATATACACAATTTGCTGGCAGAAATGGCTAAGACTGGCATGTCTCTGGAGAGTCCGTGCATGGAGGTACATTACATACATCCACATTTCACATTTAAACAAGTTTTCAGTTATTGCACACTAAGTGATCAAAAGTATCCGGACACTGGCTGAAAATGACTTACAAGTTTCTGGCGCCCTCCATCGGTAATGCTGGAACTCAGTATGGTGTTGGCCCACCCTTAACCTTGATGACAGCTTCCACTCTGGCAGGCATACTTTCAGTCATATGCTGGAAGGTTTCTTGGGGAATGGCAGCCCATTCTTCACGGAGTGCTGCACTCAGGAGAGATATCGATGTCGATCGGTGAGCCTTGCACGAATTCGGCGTTCCAAAACGTCCCAAAGGTGTTCTATAGGATTCATGTCAGGACTCTGTACAGGCCAGTCCTTTACAAGGGTGTTATTGTCGTGTAACCACTCTGCCACAGGCCGTGCATTATGAACAGGTGCTTTATCGTGTTGAAAGAAGCAATCTCCATTCTCGAATTGTTCTTCAGCAGTGGGAAGCAAGAAAGTGCTTATAACATCAATGTAGGCCTGTGCTGTGTTAGTGCCATGCAAAACAACAAGGGGTGCAAGTACCCTCCACGAAAAACACGACCACGCCATAACACCACCGCCTCCGAATTTTACTGTTGGCGTTACACACGCTGGCAGAAGACGTTCACTGGGAATTCGCCAGATCCACACCCTGCCATAGGATCGCCACATTGTGTACCGTGATTCGTCACTCCACACAACGTTTTTCCACTGTTCAATCGTCCAATGTTAATGCTCATTACACCAAACGAGGCGTAGTTTGGCATTTAACGGCATGATGTGTGGCTTATGAGCAGCCGCTCAACCATAAAATCCAAGTTTTCTCATTTCCAGCCTAACTGTCATAGTAATTACAGTCGATTCTGATGAAGTTTCGAATTCCTGTGTGATGGTCTGTATAGATGTTTGCCTATTACACCTTACGACCCTCTGTAACTGTCGGTGGTCCCTGTCAGTCAGCAGATGAGGTCGAGATGTATGCTTTTCTGCTGTACGTGTCCCTTCACGTTTCCACTCCACTGTCACATAGGAAACAGTGGACCTAGGGATGTTTAGGAGTGTGTAAATCTCGCGTACAGACGTATGACACAAGTCACACCCAATCACCTGACCACGTTCGAAGTCCGTAAGTTCCGCGGAGTGCCCAATTCTGCTCTCTCACGACGTCTAATGACTACTGAGGTCGCTGATATGGAGTACCTGGCGGAGGGTGGCAGCATAATACATCGAATTTCGGGTGTCTGGATACTTTTGGTCACATAGAGTATGTATTTTCATTTTCACGTGATTAACAATTACAAATAAGAAAGTATTAGTATTATTACAAAGTTTGGTTCAATGTTTGTTAGTTAAGATTTTAATACATTGCCACAAAAAGCTCAGTATAGGAGGAGTCGCTTGAGCTGCAACCGACACGTGAGACTTTTCGATATGTTAGGCAGGTATAGCTTAACTGAAATGTTTTCTTTGTCCGGAAATGGTTTCCTCGTTTAAGGCCTGAATGACAGCAAATGGAATGTCAGTCATGAACACGGGGGGATGCCTCAGCAAAGCACAGGAATTCCTTTTAATCCAAGCGGGTTAGTTGTCGAGTGGTTGTTTTCATAACGGCTAAAAATGCAAACACTGGAAGCGATGCCTAGCTCCCTGCAGTTAGCAGTGAAGACATCAGATGTGGTGAGATGTGGTGCAACAAAGAGCCAGTATGGGAATAACGTGCGATTATTCTGGTTACGCACTTGCCTTGCAAGACTGCAAATTTTCACCCTGTATGAAAACTCAGAGGCATGTTTACGCAGCATCGATCGTTCAAAGACTTTGTGATGGATAACACATTGCCCTTCTGAGCATAATAAGAGAGACAAGTAAAAAAACCACCAATCAGGAGCTGCCAACGGATCACGCAGTCATTAACCAGTGAGTGATCAATGAGAAAGCAGTCACCCAGTTAAATGGTTAGTGAGGACCATTGAGATCAATTAGCGAACAGTTGATAAGTCAGTGAGTTAGCAATGCATAGAGAGTCGAATCACGCGGCATCAAAGAGACAGTGAGTTTGCCTTATGGAGGCACGCTAACCTATTGTTGACTCAGTTTTCAGACTTTGAATCAGATCACTGCATTGATTCTGATCTGTGTCGTCACTATGTGAAATATCGATAGTCATTTTCCATTGCACGTGGAGCGGAGGTTCTTTGCAGTCTGAAGCGTAAATGTTTAAGCATCCAACTGTACTCCCTGATATGACCTCAGCCTTAAATACACTCCTGGAAATTGAAATAAGAACACCGTGAATTCATTGTCCCAGGAAGGGGAAACTTTATTGACACATTCCTGGGGTCAGATACATCACATGATCACACTGACAGAAACACAGGCACATAGACACAGGCAACAGAGCATGCACAATGTCGGCACTAGTACAGTGTATATCCACCTTTCGCAGCAATGCAAGCTGCTATTCTCCCATGGAGACGATCGTAGAGATGCTGGATGTAGTCCTGTGGAACGGCTTGCCATGCCATTTCCACCTGGCGCCTCAGTTGGACCGTCGTTCGTGCTGGACGTGCAGACCGCGTGAGACGACGCTTCATCCAGTCCCAAACATGCTCAATGGGGGACAGATCCGGAGATCTTGCTGGCCAGGGTAGTTGACTTACACCTTCTAGAGCACGTTGGGTGGCACGGGATACATGCGGACGTGCATTGTCCTGTTGGAACAGCAAGTTCCCTTGCCGGTCTAGGAATGGTAGAACGATGGGTTAGATGACGGTTTGGATGTACCGTGCACTATTCAGTGTCCCCTCGACGATCACCAGTGGTGTACGGCCAGTGTAGGAGACCCCTCCCCACACCATGGTGCCGGGTGTTGGCCCTGTGTGCCTCGGTCGTATGCAGTCCTGATTGTGGCGCTCACCTGCACGGCGCCAAACACGCATACGACCATCATTGGCACCAAGGCAGAAGCGACTCTCATCGCTGAAGACGACACGTCTCCATTCGTCCCTCCATTCACGCCTGTCGCGACACCACTGGAGGCGGGCTGCACGATGTTGGGGCGTGAGCGGAAGACGGCCTAACGGTGTGCGGGACCGTAGCCCAGCTTGATGGAGACGGTTGCGAATGGTCCTCGCCGATACCCCAGGAGCAACAGTGTCCCTAATTTGCTGGGAAGTGGCGGTGCGGTCCCCTACGGCACTGCGTAGGATCCTACGGTCTTGGCGTGCATCCGTGCGTCGCTGCGGTCCGGTCCCAGGTCGACGGGCACGTGCACCTTCCGCCGACCACTAGCAACAACATCGATGTACCGTGGAGACCTCACGCCCCACGTGTTGAGCAATTCGGCGGTACGTCCACCCGGCCTCCCGCATGCCCACTATACGCCCTCGCTCAAAGTCCGTCAACTGCACATACGGTTCACGTCCACGCTGTCGCGGCATGCTACCAGTGTTAAAGACTGCGATGGAGCTCCGTATGCCACGGCAAACTGGCTGACACTGACGGCGGCGGTGCACAAATGCTGCGCAGCTAGCGCCATTCGACGGCCAACACCGCGGTTCCTGGTGTGTCCGCTGTGCCGTGCGTGTGATCATTGCTTGTACAGCCCTCTCGAAGTGTCCGGAGCAAGTATGGTGGGTCTGACACATCGGTGTCAATGTGTTCTTTTTTCCATTTCCAGGAGTGTATAATGTATTAGTTCATTTTACTAGAATGTAAACATGAAAATTTAGTTAACTTTGTATAATCCATTTCCAAAGGTATGTTCTGAGTGCAGCTGTGTCTCAATAATGAAGTATCACTTGATACATACGCATTTAAAAGGCTTTTCACTTGAAGAATAAATGGCACAATGTTCACATTAATATACAGAGTCCGCCAGAAGAATGTATACACACCTCAAGGAACAAAAACTTACGTGTTTATTTTACATTTAATAATTGATCACACATATTGTACAAACTTCAGTTTAGAAAAAGTTACTTTAAATGTTCAAAATGTTCACCGTTGGTGGCTATACACATAAGAGAACGACGAGCGGTCGCCGCAACTACGTCAGTCAATGTTACAGTGGATATCGCTGCACATGGCGCTGTAATCACCTGGCGGAGTTCCTCCACTTGCTTGGCTTATGTCGATATACGTTATCTTTCACATTTCCCCACAAGCGAAGGTCCATAGGTGTTAGATCTAGCTACCGTGGAGGGAATTCAATGACCCCTCTTCGTCCAGTCCAATGCCCTGGAAAATTGTCATCCAGGAAAGTTAGTACGGCTAAGTGATAGTGTGGTGGCTTCCGGTTCTGCTGGCAGAAGACCTCTTCATCAGCTCCATAAAGCGCACGTATAACTGGCAAAACTGATGTGCGTAACATATACAGGTACACTTCTCCACTGAGAGAAGCATCACAGAATAAAGGTCCTGCTAAGCCCCTAGACCACAGTCCACACCACACATGAACCCCTGGTAGATTGACCGCTTTATCCACATAAACATGCGGATTTTCCGGTGCCCAGTACACACCCATTTACGGTTACATTAAGTTCACATCATGACTCGTCACTCCACATTACCTTCGTCACAAATTGTACGTCATCAGTTACCATTTTCCGATACCATTCCGCGATCAGGGTCGTACACATTAATTGCGTGCAGTAATCGTGGAATGTTAATTTTCCACTTTGCAGCTTTCAGAATTCTCTGTACACTTGTACTGCTAACCTCCCCTTCACGTGCACATAGCGTACCAGGCTTCTGTGGAGAATTAACAAACGTTTCCAACACGAGAGCCGACGAAGCTGAACTTGTAGATGTAGGGTGTCTTCCTGATCTTCTTTTGTGAATATCACAAATGGTTCCGTGCAATTCAAACTTGTCAACGAAGCGTTTAACTGTTAGGCGGGTTGGCGGTTCTGTTTCAAACTCCCGCCTCCACTGACAGTGCACTTCAATGGCATTATCAAACTTGAAAAACCACTTCACAATACATTTTCGTTGCTCGAATTTCAAGCATGCTCCATCCATCCTGTTCTCTCAACACCGAGATGAAAGTACTAACATCTGTTGAGCCAAAGACCATACTACAACACACTCGTAACTCAAATTGAACGACAATATCGATATCTCGATATTGCCTGACAAAGAGTGTATCCATTTATCTGGCCGACTCCGTATGCCAAAGATATATAACAAAGATGGTGTACCTAAAACAATGTTGTCGTTTTGATCGTTAACTGGGAACTGGGCTCGTCGTTCCTCTGTTCAGCCGTAACCAAACCATCGACTGTGGTAGCGTAGCGAAGCTATAGCAGGCGTGGTTTTGTCACTGCAGTATGCAGCAACTACACTTTTCTATGGTTTCTCTGCGAGGTGCTGACTTTGCCTGGCATCCCGCTTTTAGGACGAGACCACAGAAACTTTTACTCTAATTGTTACGTCATCAATACAAGTGTGGACCCAGAGCCGATTTGACTGTGCATAGATACGACTTCAGTAATTGGGCAATTAAAGGAGGACTAGACTACTTCATCTCACCACTCGATGAAGTTAGTTTTGGGTGAAGGAACGTCTACCAGATGACAGACGGGCGCAACACGTCCGCAAACTCTCGCCATTTGAGTGGCTTCGCGTTGACAGCAGCTTTCACATATGGTGTTCTGGGTCTTTGAGGCGATGTCCTGGGCAGCTTAACTCCTTCCATCTTCTGCCTGGGCTGACCAACAGCAATAATCCTTTGAGGTATAGCATGACGTCAACAGCTAAACGAGGTTCTAGCCAGGCCGTGCAGGCCCAAGGGATGTCTACCGGCGGCCCTGTCATCCTCTGTTTTGCGGCGTCATGTGGATGCGTTATGGGAGGACATGTGGTCACAACACTGCTCTCCCGGCTATTTTACAGACTCGGTCACATAGGTCCTTAATTGTCATTACGAGACTGAGTGCACGCCGTACCAGTCCTCCCACTAAGGAAAAATCCTTGGTGGTATAGGGAATCAAATCCGGCTCTTCTGCATGGCAGCCATCTACGTTGACCACTCAGCTACGAAGACGTATGGCACCAGCTGCTGGCAGGGTGAAGTCATCCTTTCTCAGCGTAATACACTCCTGTAAATGGAAAAAAGAACACATTGACACCGGTGTGTCAGACCCACCATACTTGCTCCGGACACTGCGAGAGGGCTGTACAAGCAATGATCACACGCACGGCACAGCGGACACACCAGGAACCGCGGTGTTGGCCGTCGAATGGCGCTAGCTGCGCAGCATTTGTGCACCGCCGCCGTCAGTGTCAGCCAGTTTGCCGTGGCATACGGAGCTCCATCGCAGTCTTTAACACTGGTAGCATGCCGCGACAGCGTGGACGTGAACCGTATGTGCAGTTGACGGACTTTGAGCGAGGGCGTATAGTGGGCATGCGGGAGGCCGGGTGGACGTACCGCCGAATTGCTCAACACGTGGGGCGTGAGGTCTCCACGGTACATCGATGTTGTTGCTAGTGGTCGGCGGAAGGTGCACGTGCCCGTCGACCTGGGACCGGACCGCAGCGACGCACGGATGCACGCCAAGACCGTAGGATCCTACGCAGTGCCGTAGGGGACCGCACCGCCACTTCCCAGCAAATTAGGGACACTGTTGCTCCTGGGGTATCGGCGAGGACCATTCGCAACCGTCTCCATCAAGCTGGGCTACGGTCCCGCACACCGTTAGGCCGTCTTCCGCTCACGCCCCAACATCGTGCAGCCCGCCTCCAGTGGTGTCGCGACAGGCGTGAATGGAGGGACGAATGGAGACGTGTCGTCTTCAGCGATGAGAGTCGCTTCTGCCTTGGTGCCAATGATGGTCGTATGCGTGTTTGGCGCCGTGCAGGTGAGCGCCACAATCAGGACTGCATACGACCGAGGCACACAGGGCCAACACCTGGCATCATGGTGTGGGGAGCGATCTCCTACACTGGCCGTACACCACTGGTGATCGTCGAGGGGACACTGAATAGTGCACGGTACATCCAAACCGTCATCGAACCCATCGTTCTACCATTCCTAGACCGGCAAGGGAGCTTGCTGTTCCAACAGGACAATGCACGTCCGCATGTATCCCGTGCCACCCAACGTGCTCTAGAAGGTGTAAGTCAACTACCCTGGCCAGCAAGATCTCCGGATCTGTCCCCCATTGAGCATGTTTGGGACTGGATGAAGCGTGGTCTCACGCGGTCTGCACGTCCAGCACGAACGCTGGTCCAACTGAGGCGCCAGGTGGAAATGGCATGGCAAGCCGTTTCACAGGACTACATCCAGCATCTCTACGATCGTCTCCATGGGAGAATAGCAGCCTGCATTGCTGCGAAAGGTGGATATACACTGTACTAGTGCCGACATTGTGCATGCTCTGTTGCCTGTGTCTATGTGCCTGTGGTTCTGTCAGTGTGATCATGTGATGTATCTGACCCCAGGAATGTGTCAATAAAGTTTCCCCTTCCTGGGACAATGAATTCACGGTGTTCTTATTTCAATTTCCAGGAGTGTATGTTCATGTTGCGCACAGTCTGCTCCCAGAGAAACACAACGAACGCAAAGTTCTACTGGCGAATGTGTTTCTGTACGGTCACAAGAGTTTCTGTGTTTTAAATCTGTAATTAAGTTGTATTAATTGCGACCTCACTTTCATTTCATTTCCTTTTGTCGCCCGGTGTGAGGCTTCGATTTGATCACCTATTCCATTTATTAATAATGTGAGGACGTTCAGACAGTCACACTTTACTCGAAAAGAAATTAGTTATGCTTGTGTGTGAGAGAATGTTTGTGTGTTTGTGCACTTTAGCTCGTCAAAGCATAACTCAAAACGAAAGCTAGCAAGTTTTCTTTCTTTTGTGTGTGCCTACCGATGAACAAACGCTTCTGTTTATGGGAGAGTTTTACAAAAATTTTACAGGTACAAGGAAAATGCTCTTTCATGTACGATCTGAGGAGCACCTATGGTGTGTGTCTCCAGTTACATGAAAACATTGGGGAGCTGAGCAACCGCGTCTAGACTGGTATTGTGATGATACAGTTTTTGGAGCGCTGTGTCATCGATTTGTTCCCGCCACGTGACTCATGGAATGTAAGTAGCTGTAGGTTTGTTATAATGTTTAGATATGGTAAAATGAATTTTGTATTTTGTTGTTACAACTTCAATACGGGAAGAAATGTTTGTGTTTACTTCTGTTTTATGATAACGAGCGGGGCTGTGGCAGTAGCGGAAGGAAAGGTCTTCCTGTCGTCGCATAGAGTTACTGGCAATCAGCAACGTGACAACGACGGTCGAGTTCCGAAGATGACGTCCCGAAGCGACTCGTCCAACCTTGCCGTAATGATGAAAACAAAACATGTTACCAACTGAAAGAGATCTTGTATTGAATTGATACTGTAAAGATCGAGAGAGTTCAGCTTTAGTCACGAATGGGTGCAAACTTACTCATCCACGTTGTTAATGTTTGATGCTTGGCTATTTATAACTGTATGATTTCTCTGTAGTAAAGTGGATAAAAAGTGAAGTCATTAATTTTGAAGTGTTCAGTAGAATAGTTTATATGAAGATAGTTTTTAAGTTTTTACGAATTGAATCTGACTGGAATACAATGCGGATTAAATGAAGTTGATTTTTTAAAGTTGAAGTGAGTGTAATGAAATGGGAGATGAAATTATACGGGATAATGCTACCTTTGGAATATTGAATGCTCGGAAGTGATATTTTTTGCACTACACCTCACGGCGATTAGGATCCTGACATTTTCCTTATCAGGCATGCAAAAGATAAATCTAGATTCATAACATTGCAGAAACGTAGGTTTATCAAATTACGGGCGAAATAAGTTTTCAAGTGACAGTTATAAATCAATAGACAAAGATCATCTTTGTACTTGAAGCGCAGCTGGGGCGGACCACTATACTAAAGTCGCTCGATATTGTAAGTTACGTTAAATGCAATTTTAAAGTGGAAAGTCATACTAATTATGGAAAAGTGTTACTTGGAACTATTCCAAAAGCCAATTAACCTTTAAAAGTGAAACTTCGTGTGACTGTTTTTTTTTAGTGGAAAATCATAAAACTTCCAACATTAACTATTATTAGGACCAAAGATTAATTGCTGTGGAAAATTGATAGAAAGTTAATATCTTTAGGTTGCTATGTCGACAAAATAATAAACAAGACCGTGGTAAGGAAATTTTTTATAATCGTGAATACACTACTGGCCATTAAAATTGCTACACCAAGAATAAATGCAGATGATAAACGGGTATTCATTGGACAAATATATTATACTAGAACTGACATGTGATTACATTTTCACGCAAGTTGGGTGGATAGGTCCTGAGAAATTAGTACCCAGAACAACAACCTCTGGCTGTAATGACGGATGGCGTGTACAGGTACAGCTGCCCATGCAGCTTCAACACGATACCACAGTTCATCAAGAGTAGTGAGCCAGTTCCTCATCCACCATTGACCAGACGTTTTCAATTGGTGAGAGATCTGGAGAATGTGCTGGCCAGGGCAGCAGTCGAACATTTTCTGTATCCAGAAAGGCCCGTATAGGACCTGCAACTTGCGGTCGTGCATTATGCTGCTGAAATGTAGGGTTTCGCAGGGATCGAATGAAAGGTAGAGCCAAGGGTCGTAACATATCTGAAATGTAACGTCCACTGTTCAAAGTGCCATCAATGCGAACAAGAGGTGACCGAGACGTGTAAGCAATGGCACCCCATCCCATACGCCGGGTGATACGCCAGTATGGCGATGACGAATACACGCTTCCAATGTGCGGTCACCGCGATGTCGACAAACACGGATGCGACCATCATGATGCTGTAAACAAAACCTCGAATCATCCGAAAAAATAACGTTTTGCCATTCGTGCATCCAGGTTCGTCGCTGAGTACACCATCGCAGGCGCTCCTGTCTGTGAGGCAGCGTCAAGGGTAACCGCAGCCATGGCCTCCGAGCTGATAGTCCATGCTGCTGCAAACGTCGTAGAACTGTTCGTACAGATGGTTGTTGTCTTGCAAAAGTCCCCATCTGTTGACTCAGGGATCGAGACGTGGCTGCACGATCCGTTACAGCCGTGCGGATAAGATGCCTGCATCTCGACTGCTAGTGATACGAGGCAGTTGGGATCCAGCACGGAGTTCCGTATTACGCTCGTGAACCCTCCAATTCCATATTCTGCGAACAGTCATTGGATCTCGACCAACGCGAGCAGCAATGTCGCGATACAATGAACCGCAATAGCGATAGGCTACAATCCGACCTTTATCAAAGGCGGAAACGTGATGGTACGCATTTCTCTTCCTTACACGAGGCATCACAACAACGTTTCACCAGGCAACGCCGGTCAACTGCTGTTTGTGTATGAGAAATCGGTTGGAAACTTTCCTCGTGTCAGCACGTTGTAGGCGTCGCCACCGGCGCAATTTTAATGGCCAGTAGTGTACTACTAAAGCTACTGCTACCAATGAGCTCACGCCCTCGACGAACGACCGTTAAAATTGAACCCGCATATTAATTATATCTTCGGAAATATATAGTGTGGTCTCACCGCCAGACACCACACTTGCTAGGTGGTAGCTTTAAATCGGCCGCGGTCCATTAGTACATGTCGGACCCGCGTGTCGCCACTGTCAGTAATTGCAGACCGAGCGCCACCACACGGCAGGTCTAGAGAGACGTACTAGGACTCGCCCCAGTTGTACGATGACTTTGCTAGCGACTACACTGACGAAGCCTTTCTCTCATTTGCCGAGAGACAGTTAGAATAGCCTTCAGCTAAGTCCATGGATACGACCTAGCAAGGCGCCATTAACCATATCTAGAGAGTCTCACTTGTATTATCAAGAATGCTGTATACAAATGATGGATTAAAGTTAAGTATTCCAGCATCTACCTACTTTTCTTTATAGCATTCATTATGTATCCTGTTTCAGACCTAACGCCAGCCGGCGTGTGTAAACGCGTGCCTTTCGGTTACCCGTCACTGTGGACTGGCTGTCTTGTCAGTCCACTACATATAGTGTACAGGCAACTACAGTATGATGTTCTACTTATTGTCAAACTCAAGGCTGAAGAGCGGTGTACTGTGCTGCTGACAGCCCGCCTTTGTATAAGGTGTTTCAAATCACAATAAAGAAAAAAAAAACTACAGTATGTGCTTTGCTTTATTGCAGCAGCATATCGTAACTGACAGCTAGCACCTTTTCGGCACCAAGCACGAAAAGTTTCCGTGCCACTGTAATATGAAACTTCCTGGCAGATTAAAACTGTGTGCCGGACCGAGACTCGAACTCGGGACCTTTGCCTTTCGCGGGCAAGTGCTCTAACATCTGAGCTACCCAAGCACGACTCACGCCCCATCCTCACAGCGTCTCATTCTGAGACTGTAGTATGACTTTCCAGCACCCTGGTGCGCGAGTTCTAACTCGATAAAGGTGATCTACGAGGGCAGTTCAATAAGTAATGCAACACATTTTTTTTCTCGGCCAATTTTGGTTGAAAAAACCGGAAATTTCTTGTGGAATATTTTGAAACATTCCCGCTTCGTCTCGTATAGTTTCATTGACTTCCGACCGGTGGCAGCGCTGTACGGAGCTGTTAAAATGGCGTCTGTAACGGATGTGCGTTGCAAACAACGGGCAGTGATGATCGAGTTTCTTTTGGCGGAAAACCAGGGCATCTCAGATATTCATAGGCGCTTGCAGAATGTCTACGGTGATCTGGCAGTGGACAAAAGCACGGTGAGTCGTTGGGCAAAGCGTGTGTCATTATCGCCGCAAGGTCAAGCAAGACTGTCTGATCTCCCGCGTGCGGGCCGGCCGTGCACAGCTGTGACTCCTGCAATGGCGGAGCGTGCGAACACACTCGTGCTACTCTTAAGAAATTGAAGAAACGACTTCAGCGTGTTCGTAGGCACAAAAATCTGAACGAACTTCTCCTTCTTCATGACAACGCAAGACCTCACACAAGTCTTCGCACCCGAGAGGAGCTCACAAAACTTCCTGTTCTTCCTCATGCACCCTACAGCCCCGATCTCGCACCGTCGGATTTCCATATGTTTGGCCCAATGAAGGACGCAATCCGTGGGAGGCACTACGCGGATGATGAAGAAGTTATTGATGCAGTACGACGTTGGCTCCGACATCGACCAGTGGAATGGTACCGTGCAGGCATACAGGCCCTCATTTCAAGGTGGCGTAAGGCCGTAGCATTGAATGGAGATTACGTTGAAAAATAGTGTTGTGTAGCTAAAAGATTGGGGAATAACTTGGTGTATTTCAATGCTGAATAAAACAACCCCTGTTTCAGAAAAAAAAAATGTGTTGCATTACTTATTGAACTGCCCTCGTATGTCTGGCAGTGAAGTTGAGAGCACAGGTTCCTACCTTGGTATCGTTGGTGTGCAACTCTAGGTGGAAACCGGGCAGCACGCCGCGCTCGTTGACGTGCCGGACCGCCATCTGGGCTGCGGCCAGCTCGCTGTGTCCCTCCAGCCGGACACCGCGTCGCGTCGTCAGCTCGAACAGTCCCAGGATGGTCACGCGCTCGGTGGAGCCCGGCGTCTGGGTCGGCGGTTCCAGCCCCGTCGCCGGCGGCTGGAGGAACCCGTGGGCGGCACCCGTCACCCGCCGTTCGTCGTTCCTGACCAGCGAGCGCGATATCAGCTGGCGGAGACTGGGACCGTGTAGTGAAGCTCGGGGTGCTGTCGTTTTTAGGAAGGTACCGCCGCTCTTTTCGTTCAAAACACCACCCGCTGCAGATGTGACGTCCCATTCACTACTGCGCCCCAAGCGTACATCAGTCCACGTGCTAACTAAACTCACGGTCGGGATAGGTCGCAACGTTCTGTCAACCACCGCACCATCGGTTCTCATTCGCGCACTTTCTCCGCCATCGAACGCCGGAGAAACTTCTGCCCCGTGTCGCATTCTACTGGTCACACCTTTACAAAACGTCTTCAGGGATCCAGATAATTCAGTCCCTCCTGACATGAAACAGACCTCTCCAGTCGATTCCGAACTCTGCACCGACTCCAGATCTGCTTTTGTCGACTTATCGCTTGGCACTGCCGTCTGCTCATCAGACTGGGAAATCGCATTCACTTGGCTCGCTTCTGTAGAGTCTGGAAGTGCATACTCGGCAATATCAGAGTCTGGCCATGTAGAATACCCAATCGCCTTGCTTACAGATAGAGTTTCTTCAATGTCCCCATGTCCAGTTGTAACAGGCGTGGGGTTAGTGTCCCAGTTACGTTCTACTGGAATCGTGTCCACAGACGAGTGAAAGAAGCTGTCGAAGAATTCAGAAAAATTTGGTTTTAACTCTTCCGTAGTTTCTTCAGAAGATTTAATTGCACTCGCGGCACCGTCCAGCCATGCTGTATTTTGGATGTTACCCGGAGCCCCTGATTCGTCGGATGGCATTTCGTCGTCTCTCTGTAGAAGTGTAATTTGGGAACTGGAAATACGGCTTTCGGTGTGAAGTATGGTAGAGGCTGTTGTCTTGCTAACGACAGTTTTGCGATTAGTTTCTGTCGGTTTCTTGCGCAGCTGATGGTGAATAGGAAGAAACGAAACGTTTATCAGTTGTTCCACATCTCTCGCTTGATACACATCGAAATCGCTTTCGCCTTGATGTATGCTATTGTTATTGCTGGTTGTATTATAGGGAAGCGAATAGTTTGACGCCACAAGGGAGGGAGAGGACATACTGAAAAAGTTACTACCTACACTTGCTTCGTTCCCGAGTTGGCTGTTATCGTAACCACGCTGCAAGTGGCTGGTAGCAGTTAACATCGAAACTTTGTTATTTTCGATATATTTTGGTTTCCTGGAAGACGACCGAGATAAGCTTTCAGCAGCTGCTGCTTTTTGGCTATCTTCGCGTTTCCCAGAGTGTGAGCTTCTGATGAAACCTCTGGACGAAATCAGCTGTCCGCAGTGTCGCCTTGCACCGTCGGAAACAGCCATCACGTCCCCAGCTCCGAAAACTCTGGCGAGAGTATGTTTGCACTGCGCGGGGACCGGCGAGGACGCCGATACCGATTCTTCCGGCCGCGCGGCAGGAAGCGCATTCTCTGGAAGAGCAGTCTCACGCGGCTGCGGCTCCGGAGATGGGGAACTCGCCGCCGAGGGGCGGAAGTCGGCTGGTGCGCCATCTGTGGCGGCGGGGGGCGAGGAGACGGCGGCATCGGCTACTCTGAGGACGTCCGAGCTGAGAGCGTGGGCGGAGGAGGCGGCGACCAGCACGATGGCGAGTCCCAGCAGCAGGCACGTGAGTCCAGGGGGCGGGAGCTGGGGACTGGGCAGGGGGGCGAGGCCGGCTGGCGGAGGCGGAGGCGGCTGCAGGCGCGGCGCGGAGGCGGCGGCGGCGGCGGCGGAGGAGGAGGCGGGGGCGGCAGCGACCGCCGTCATGCCCGCGGCGTCAGCTCCATCTGCAACAACGACACGCGCTCTCTTACAAAGGCCTCTTTCCACGTGCAGTGCACCGGAACTACAGAGTCTCATATAAGCGTGGGCGACCGTGACGTACCCCTAGCGCGGAAAGTTGCACGATTCGAGAAACTTTGAAAATTAGGAGGACAAATTCTGGAGTTTAGCCTCGTGTATTATAAAATAAAATAAACTGAGAAGAGTACATAAAATGGACAGAGATAAGGAATAGTTAGGAATGTCTACAACAAAAGGTGTCTCTCTGAAAATTCGAAGATACAGTACTACAATGCAGTAGTAAAACCAGAATGTCTTTATGCAAGTGAATGTTTAGTACTGAACTACAAATTACACAAACTTGAAGAGCTAGAAAGAAAACTCATTCGAAAAATACTTAGACCACCAAAAAATACAGTGGTATGGAAATTAAGAAGCAATGAAGAAGTTTCTCGCAACATACAAAACATAAATGAAACACTATGAAAGAGGCGACTGCTTTTCTTTTTTTTTGGACACTTATACAGAATGAACAGCAACAGGTTAACCAAACACATTTTTAATTATCTTTGGGACAAGAATACAACAATAACCTCGATTCAAGAAGTTAGGAAACATTTGGAAAGAAACAACGTAAGTGAAAGAGATGCAACAGAGTGTTTCAAGAGGAAAGTGTTAAAAATGGAAGGATTCCAGGGCAGGAAGGGATTAGGGTCTACATCTACATCTACATTTATACTCCGCAAGCCACCCAACGGTGTGTGGCGGAGGGCACTTTACGTGCCACTGTCATTATCTCCCTTTCCTGTTCCAGTCGCGTATGGTTCGCGGGAAGAACGACTGTCTGAAAGCCTCTGTGCGCGCTCTAATCTCTCTAATTTTACATTCGTGATCTCCTCGGGAGGTATAAGTAGGGGGAAGCAATATATTCGATACCTCATCCAGAAACGCACCCTCCCGAAACCTGGCGAGCAAGCTACACCGCGATGCAGAGCGCCTCTCTTGCAGAGTCTGCCACTTGAGTTTGTTAAACATCTCCGTAACGCTATCACGGTTACCAAATAACCCTGTGACGAAACGCGCCGCTCTTCTTTGGATCTTCTCTATCTCCTCCGTCAACCCGATCTGGTACGGATCCCACACTGATGAGCAATACTCAAGTATAGGTCGAACGAGTGTTTTGTAAGCCACCTCCTTTGTTGATGGACTACATTTTCTAAGGACTCTCCCAATGAATCTCAACCTGGTACCCGCCTTACCAACAATTAATTTTATATGATCATTCCACTTCAAATCGTTCCGCACGCATACTCCCAGATATTTTACAGAAGTAACTGCTACCAGTGTTTGTTCCGCTATCATATAATCATACAATAAAGGATCCTTCTTTCTATGTATTCGCAATACATTACATTTGTCTATGTTAAGGGTCAGTTGCCACTCCCTGCACCAAGTGCCTATCCGCTGCAGATCTTCCTGCATTTCGCTACAATTTTCTAATGCTGCAACTTCTCTGTATACTACAGCATCATCCGCGAAAAGCCGCATGGAACTTCCGACACTATCTACTAGGTCATTTATATATATTGTGAAAAGCAATGGTCCCATAACACTCCCCTGTGGCACGCCAGAGGTTACTTTAACGTCTGTAGATGTCTCTCCATTGAGAACAACATGCTGTGTTCTGTTTGCTAAAAACTCTTCAATCCAGCCACACAGCTGGTCTGATATTCCGTAGGCTCTTACTTTGTTTATCAGGCGACAGTGCGGAACTGTATCGAACGCCTTCCGGAAGTCAAGGAAAATGGCATCTACCTGGGAGCCTGTATCTAATATTTTCTGGGTCTCATGAACAAATAAAGCGAGTTGGGTTTCACACGATCGCTGTTTCCGGAATCCATGTTGATTCCTACATAGTAGATTCTGAGTTTCCAAAAACGACATGATACTCGAGCAAAAGACATGTTCTAAAATTCTACAACAGATCGACGTCAGAGAGATAGGTCTATAGTTTTGCGCATCTGCTCGACGACCCTTCTTGCAGACTGGGACTACCTGTGCTCTTTTCCAATCATTTGGAACCTTCCGTTCCTCTAGAGACTTGCGGTACACGGCTGTTAGAAGGGGGGCAAGTTCTTTCGCGTACTCTGTGTAGAATCGAATTGGTATCCCGTCAGGTCCAGTGGACTTTCCTCTGTTGAGTGATTCCAGTTGCTTTTCTATTCCTTGGACACTTATTTCAATGTCAGCCATTTTTTCGTTGGTGCGAGGATTTAGAGAAGGAACTGCAGTGCGGTCTTCCTCTGTGAAACAGCTTTGGAAAAAGGTGTTTAGTATTTCAGCTTTACGCTTGTCGTCCTCTGTTTGAATGCCATCATCATCCCGGAGTGTCTGGACATGATGTTTCGAGCCACTTACTGATTTAACGTAAGACCAGAACTTCCTAGGATTTTCTGTCAAGTCGGTACCTAGTATTTTACTTTCGAATTCACTGAACGCTTCACGCATAGCCCTCCTTACGCTAACTTTGACATCGTTTAGCTTCTGTTTGTCTGAGAGGTTTTGGCTGCGTTTAAACTTGGAGTGAAGCTCTCTTTGCTTTCGCAGTAGTTTCCTAACTTTGTTGTTGTACCACGGTGGGTTTTTCCCGTCCCTCACAGTTTTGCTCGGCACGTACCTGTCTAAAACGCATTTTACGATTGCTTTGAACTTTTTCCATAAACACTCAACATTGTCAGTGTCGGAACAGAAATTTTCGTTTTGATCTGTTAGGTAGTCTGAAATCTGCCTTCTATTACTCTTGCTAAACAGATAAACCTTCCTCCCTTTTTTATATTCCTATTAACTTCCATACTCAGGGATGCTGCAACGGCCTTATGATCACTGATTCCCTGTTCTGCACTTACAGAGTCGAAAAGTTCGCGTCTGTTTGTTATCAGTAGGTCCAAGATGTTATCTCCACGAGTCGGTTCTCTGTTTAATTGCTCGAGGTAATTTTCGGATAGTGCACTCAGTATAATGTCACTCGATGCTCTGTCCCTACCACCCGTCCTAAACATCTGAGTGTCCCAGTCTATATCTGGTAAATTGAAATCTCCACCTAAGACCATAACATGCTGAGAAAATTTATGTGAAATGTATTCCAAATTTTCTCTCAGTTGTTCTGCCACTAATGCTGCTGAGTCGGGGGGTCGGTAAAAGGAGCCAATTATTAACCTAGCTCGGTTGTTGAGTGTAACCTCCACCCAGTAATTCACAGGAACTATCCACTTCTACTTCACTACAGGATAAACTACTACTAAGAGCGACGAACACTCCACCACCGGTTGCATGCAATCTATCCTTTCTAAACACCGTCTGTGCCTTTGTAAAAATTTCGGCAGAATTTATCTCTGGCTTCAGCCAGCTTCAAAATGGTCCGAGGAGAGAAGAAGGATACATTGTGAAAAGATGAAAGAATACTGGAGGAAAAAGAAAGAACAACAAAGAAGGGAGCATTGAAAATGGTGCTTGGTCCTCAGATGACCTAAACGAAGATAGAAGAAGAAAGTTAGCAGAGACACGACGAAAAGGTTTTGATTTGACAAGACACCCCGTTCGTTTGTAAGCCAATGATCCGTAGCATAACGGTAACAATGCGTCATTGTACCAGGTATAGAAGTATGAAACCGGAATTTCCATACAGATAGTGCTAGTTGTCAGTGAAGAGCCCTTGAGACGGCATCTGCAACGCCATGTGCTTGCTGTAACGGCTGAAGAAATAAATGTCAACATACACTGAATCAAGTTACATACATCGGCATGTATTTCAAACCCGTAAATGTGTCGAGTTTTGTGCCTACGAACTACGATCTGCGGACAGCTTTGGTTTTTTTATTATAGTTTCAACAAAACTGCTGCAGAGTCGCATGGAATGCTTGTCGAAGCTGTTGGGAAAACGCAGTATTTCGAGTGGTTCAAAAAATTCCAAAGTGGTTGTTTTGACGTGAGAAACGACCAGCGTGGGAAACTACGGAAAAAATTCGAAGACAACGAATTACAGGCTTTATTGGATGAAGATGATAAACTCGACAGGAACCCGCACAACAATTGAATGTGACTCAGAAAGCCGTTCCTCTTCGGTTGAAAGCTATGGGAAGGGAGCATAAAGTGAGAAAGTGGGTTCCGCATGAACTGAACGAAAGGCAGCAAGCATCTCGTAAGACCGCTTGTGAAATGCTGCTAGCCAGAGACAAAAGAAAGTCGTTTCTCCATCGAATAGTGACAGGTGACGAAAAATCGATCCTAAGCATCGTAAATCATGAGTGAATCGAAGCAGACCCTCGACATCCACTGCAAGACGTAATCGCTTTGGAAAGAAGACAATGTTCTGTGTTTGGTGATATCACAAGGATGCCATCTATTATGAGCTGCTGAAACCAGGTGGAACCGTTAACACTGATCGCTACCAACAGCAAATGATCGATTTAAATCGAGTATTACGTGAAATCTCTGGAATATGGAGAAAAGGCAACAAAAAGTCATATTGCTCCATGATAACGCTCCATCCCACACAGCAAAACGGGTCAGGCAAACGATCGAGGCGTTCACTTGGGAAATCCTAGAGTATGCTGCTTATTCTCCAGACTTGGAACCGTCCTATTGCCATCTGTTTGTAGCATTGTGACACGCACTCGCTGAAGAACGCCTCAGTTCGTATGAAAATGTACGAGAATGGCTGGCTGACTGGTTTGCTTCAAAAGAAGAACTGTTTTTTTGGCGTGGCATTCATAGCCTGCCAGAGAGATGGGAGAAATATATAAATCGCAATGGAGATTATTTTGATTAAAATAATGTTTATCAGTTTGAAATAACAGACGTGTAATTATTGCAACCAAATTCCGGTTTCGTACTTCTACACCTCGTAAGTCCACTGCTAGTTGCAAATATATCCACTTAGACCGTTATCACGCGTATAACCTATCCGTTGTGTTTTTTTTTTTCATTTCTCGCCGTTGATTCTGTCCAACTATAGGCTCACGAACTTGCAATGCCTTTTTTGGATTCTCTGTCTGCCAAAAGCCTCCGGACACCCCCATATAATACAGAATTGACCACTACATGTCACGAGAGGCAAACCTGCACAGTACAAAAGGAGGAAGAGAGTGGGTGTTGTCAGTATACACTGACCAGCCAGAACATTGTGAGCTCCGAGCCGGCCGCGGTGGTCTAGCGGTTCTGGCGCTGCAGTCCGGAACCGCGGGACTGCTACGGTCGCAGGTTCGAATCCTGCCTCGGGCATGGGTGTGTGTGATGTCCTTAGGTTAGTTAGGTTTAAGTAGTTCTAAGTTCTAGGGGACTTATGACCTAAGATGTTGAGTCCCATAGTGCTCAGAGCCATTTGAACCATTTTTTTGTGACCTCCGACCCACTGTCGATAGCAGCGTCCTCTGGCGAGGAATGACTGCTAGCAAGGAACACTCATGGCGGACGTAGTATCAGTGAGTGTGCGGTCTGTGTTGTAACGCTCCCTGGCAGCACACACACTATTAATAAAATGAAATGACATTTAATTGTACTGTGTACGCCTATGAAGCAATTCGTATGTACTGTAATTGTTTAACAAAAAATATTATTTAATTTTGTATAAAGGACATTCGTTATTATTGTAATATTTTCTGTAATAATATTCTCCATGTATTTATGATTGTAATATTTCTATACTCATAATGTAATTACGAAATACGTTAATATCTGCGATGAAAAAAAAAGTAAAATATAGCCACAGAGGAGAATAATGTTGTAGGGTTACAAAGAGATGTTAATGGTCAGCAGTAGCATAAAAAGCACCACGTAGTGAGTATTCTTTGTCGTCTTCCTCGAGAGCTGAGAGAGAGAGGAACCTGTGACGTAGAATTTTATGAATGAGTAGACTTCTTTTGTCTGTATCTATCTTTAGCCGCCATTAGAGGAGAAATTACAAAGTAATGTAAGTTTAATTATTGTTGTGGTCTAAATACGCTATAATTTACCAAAATTCTGTATTAGTAATGTAAATTAGCTTGCCCATGTCATCTATAATATTTCTTTAAAGAATTTTCAGCATTTTTAGCGATTATCGTTGGTGTTGCTGGGCTGTGCCGCGACCGAACGATTTGCAGCGGCGGCACATTTAAAAAATTGTTCCGCTAAAAAAAATTAACCAAACCCGTAAATCGGGAGCAGATAAAATTAGCAGTGAATTACGAAATAGTTTTATTTTACAGCGATCCTGAGGCTGACGGAATTTATTACTGGTTTTACATTTGTGCATTCATAGGCGGATAATTAACGTTCAAGTTATTAATCTGTTGGTTCTTTCAATTTCTAAAGCAAATAACTTAAACGTATAGTGAAGTGTGTTTTGTCAATGATAATTAAACGTTCAGGTCGGCTTGGCAATATTTAACCATTTTATGCTAACAGAGACAGTCTTGTGTTCCATAGCTAACGCCGGGAAAGAATTCAGTAAATATTTAAAAAAACCACTGCATTTAGAAAATGTGTGCCAAGGCCGAAATACGTAAAAAAATTTAATTTATACAATTTTCAAATAAATGTTATTAATCAGTTAGTATGAATTTATCAGCATGAGAGGGTTGCTAAGGTTCACGTAATTTTAAATGTGCTTAATTCTGTCTAAATGAATTTTTATTACCACACGTAAATAAGGAGTTCTACAAAAAAGTTCGTACTGAAAGAGTAAATAACAAAAATATTTAAAGCCATTTCTTCCCCATTTTCAAATCCATTCACTATTTTTTTTACATAATAAATATATACATTATTTTTGTAGTGGACTGACAAGACAGCCAGTCCACAGTGACGGGTAACCGAAAGGCACTCCTTTAATTCACGCAGGCTTGCTTAAGTCTGAAACAGGATACGTAATGAATGCTATAAAGAAAAGTACGTAGCTGCTGGAATACTTAACTTTAATCCATCATTTGTATACAGCATTCTTGATGACACAAGTGAGACTCTCTCTAGAAATGGTTAATGGCGCCTTGCTAGGTCGTAGCCATGGACTTAGCTGAAGGCTATTCTAACTATCTCTCGGCAAATGAGAGAAAGGCTTCGTCAGTGTAGTCGCTAGCAAAGTCGTCGTACAACTGGGACGAGTCCTAGTACGTCTCTCTAGACCTGCCGTGTGGTGGCGCTCGGTCTGCGATCACTGACAGTGGCAACAGGCGGGTCCGACATGTACTAATGGACCGCGGCCGATTTAAAGCTACCACCTAGCAAGTGTGGTGTCTGGCGGTGACACCACAATTTTTTTTTAAATTTCATCAAAGTGTGCAGAATGGGGACGGCACGCGATACATCTGAGTTTGACCAAGGGCAGATAGTGATGGCCTGGAGGCTCGGCACGAGCGTTTCGGAATCTGCACGACGTGCCAGGTGTACGAGCAGTGCTGTGCTTAGTATCTTCAACATGTGGCGAAACCAAGGTGAAACCATCACTTCCACAGGTCGTGGTGTTGGTTTACCACCCTCGTTGCAGATGTGGGACATCGTAGGCTGAACAGACTGATAAAACAGCACAGGCGGCTGCGAACTGTGGCGAAACTAACACCAAACTTTAATGCTCGACAGAGTAAAAGTGTGTCTGAACTCACAGTGCGCCGAACACGTCGCAGCCGGCGACCCATGCATGTGTCAATGTTACTATCGCGACGGCGGTAACTACGACGGAAATACGCACGTTACCATAGGCACTGGACTTCGACGCAGTGGCAGAGAGTTGTAAGATCTGGCGAAGCCCGATACCTTCTATATCATGGGCATTGGAGGGTGGAATCCGTCATCTTTAGGGGAACAGCTCCTTGACATTCGTACTGTGCGACAGAGACAAGCTGGCGAGGGGTCCGTTGTGCTTGGGGAACACTAAAGTGGGCAGCCGTGCCTCCAGTGGAGCTTGTGCAAGGCACAGTGAAGGCCAGGGAGTATCATACACTGGTTGCAGGCCACGTACACCCCTTCAAGACGATCATGTTTCCCGACGGAAGTGGCATTTTTCAACAGATAATGCGTCATATTACAAGGCCAGGAGTGCGATGAAGTGGTTCGAGGAACGCGGTGACGAGCTCCAATTGATGCGTTGGCCCCCAGCTCGCCAGATCTGAACCCGATGGAAAGCATCTGTGATGTTACTGAATGTGGTATCAGAACTCATCGCCCCCTTCTCTCAATTTACGGGAACTGTGTGACTTGTAGATCTTATAATCAAGTTTTCCCCCGAGGCATCTAAGTCTCATCTCCGTCTACTATAATGATGGGAGCTGAAGAAATGAGTTGAAATTTGTGCCACAGCTGGGACTCCCACCAAGGTCTTCTTCCTTACTAGGGAGATATGCTGACCATTACACCACAGCAGCACTATTGTCAACACTGCTGCACGAACTACCCAAGTACCATATCATCCCCAACACAAACTTCATATACTCAGATTATTTGGCCCTACATTGTCACTAATGCCAGGGCTTTCCTGTGTTGTAAATGAAGATGAGACTTTAATGTCTCAGGGAAAGTTAATTATAAGAAAATTATAAGATCTACAAGGTCACATATGGTACAGCACTTCCCCATACGTTCAATGCTGGGGTTCTATTACAGTACCGGAAAGCCCTGGCAATAGTGACACAATGAAGGGGGAAAATAAGCTAAAAATACAGGGCGTTTCAAAAATGACCGGTATATTTGAAACGGCAATAAAAACTAAACGAGCAGCGATAGAAATACACCGTTTGTTGCAATATGCTTGGGACAACTGTACATTTTCAGGCGGACAAACTTTCGAAATTACAGTAGTTACAATTTTCAACAACAGATGGTGCTGCAAGTGATGTGAAAGATATAGAAGACAACGCAGTCTGTGGGTGCGCCATTCTGTACGTCGTCTTTCTGCTGTAAGCGTGTGCTGTTCACAACGTGCAAGTGTGCTGTAAACAACATGGCTTATTCCTTAGAACAGAGGATTTTTCTGGTGTTGGAATTCCACTGCCTAGAACACAGTGTTGTTGCAACAAGACGAAGTTTTCAACGGAGGTTTAATGTAACCAAAGGACCGAAAAGCGATACAATAAAGGATCTGTTTGAAAAATTTCAACGGACTGGGAACGTGATGGATGAACGTGCTCGAAAGGTAGGGCGACCGTGTACGGCAACCGCAGATGGCAACGCGCAGCTAGTGCAGCAGGTGATCCGACAGCGGCCTCGGGTTTCCGTTCGCCGTGTTGCAGCTGCGGTCCAAATGACGCCAACGTCCACGCATCGTCTCATGCGCCAGAGTTTACACCTCTATCCTTACAAAATTCAAACGCGGCAACCCCTCAGCGCCACTACCATTGCTGCACGAGAGACATTCGCTAACGATATAGTGCACAGGATTGATGACGGCGATATGCATGTGGGCAGCATTTGGTTTACTGACGAAGCTTATTTTTACCTGGACGGCTTCGTCAATAAACAGAGCTGGCGCATATGGGGAACCGAAAAGCCCCATGTTGCAGTCCCATTGTCCCTGCATCCTCAAAAAGTACTGGTCTGGGCCGCCATTTCTTCCAAAGGAATCATTGGCCCATTTTTCAGATCCGAAACGATTACTGCATCACGCTATCTGCACATTCTTCGTGAATTTGTGGCGGTACAAACTGCCTTAGACGACACTGCGAACACCTCGTGGTTTATGCAAGATGGTGCCCGGCCACATCGCACGGCCGACGTCTTTAATTTCCTGAAAGAATATTTCGATGATCGTGTGATTGCTTTGGGCTATCCGAAACATACAGGAGGCGGCGTGGATTGGCCTCCCTATTCGCCAGACATGAGCCCCTGTGACTTCTTTCTGTGGGGACACTTGAAAGACCAGGTGTACAGCCAGAATCCAGAAACAATTGAACAGCTGAAGCAGTACATCTCATCTGCATGTGAAGCCATTCCGCCAGACACGTTGTCAAAGGTTTCGGGTAATTTCATTCAGAGACTACGCCATATTATTGCTACGCATGGTGGATATGTGGAAAATATCGTACTATAGAGTTTCCCAGACCGCAGCGCCATCTGTTGTTGAAAATTGTAACTACTGTAATTTCGAAAGTTTGTCCGCCTGAAAATGTACTGTTGTCCCAAGCATATTGCAACAAACGGTGTATTTCTATCATTGCTCGTTTAGTTTTTATTGCTGTTTCAAATATACCGGTCATTTTTGAAACACCCTGTATGAACTGAAGTTCGTGTTAGGGAGAGCATTCGACTTCGGTAGTTCGAGCAGCAATGTTGAATATAGTGGTGTGATGGTGTAATGGTCAGCATTTCTGCCTAGTAAGGAAGAAGACCCGGGTTCGAGTCACGGCTGTTTAATTCATTTCTTCAGTTTCCGTCATTATCGTAGGTGTGTGACTTGTGTGTGCAGATGTGCTGTTAACTCCCTCCAGTGACCTACCTAGGCCTCATTGGTTCCATGCCATGAAGCTTCGCCGCTGTTATCTGTGTCAGAGGTGGACATACTGGTGGTCGTAGTGTTCTGGCTGTCTAGCGTAGATGCATCTACAGCAGAAAGGCTCAGCAACTTCAAACTTGGACTAGTCGTTGGATGTCACCTGTTCAACAAATCCATCAACTGCATTTCAACTCTTCGAAAGGTGCAGAATTCGACTGTTGGTGACGTGGTTGTGAAGTGGAAACACCAAGGAACAATTACAGTTAAACATAGACCAGAAGACCGCTCGTACTGACAGAGAGGTACTGCAGGGCATTGCGGAGGGTGGTGTAAAAAATTGCATGACTTCGATGGAGAGAGTCTCTCGTAACTCCCAAAGTACTACGACGGGTAACTGCGCACAGTGAGTGTAAGAGAATGGGGTACAGTGTTCGAGCAACTCCTCACACTCCACATGTTCACGATGTTGCTGTTAAGCGGCGCGTGAGCTGGTATAAAGAGTGATGGCAATGGATAGTGGATGATTGGAAACGAGTAATCTGAACTGATGAATCAAGCTGTACCCTGTGCAAATCCAGTGGAAGTGTTTGGGTTGGCGAATGCCTGGAGTACGTTACTTGCTATCATCTAAAATGTCAACAGTAATGTATGGAGGAGTTGCTCTTATGGTACGTGAATGTCTTTTGTGGTTAGCTTATGATCCTCTTTCTGCAGCGCTCAAGGAAACGCGAAATGCGGAGGGGTATGAAGACATTTTACTGCATTGGGTATTGTGTACATAGGGCAACAGTTCAGAGACGATGACCGTGTAACTGTGACAATTGTAAGATGCCTAATGCACTACTTGTAACTATCACGGCTACCTTTCTCCCTGAAACCATTTGTGTTGATATCACCACGGCGATAGAACTAATGCACAGCTTGGAGAGGACATCTTCCTCCCGTGCACTTGAAGATCAAGGATGGGACCGTGTGCCTACCGCTACGTGCCCTATCAAAATCACCACACTTGCTATTAAAAAGCTTCACACTCAGTTAGTTCTAAAGAACATGAAAAGCATTCGGATCGAGACACTGACTTCGTAGAACTGAAAGGTTTATTGTCTCCAGTACAATGCATGGTGGACGTTCCTCACATTTCTACCCACACATACTTATGTTCACAGTTCTTCCGTGTCTGAGGTAACCATTGCTTCTACCGATCTTTGCTAACGACTCGCCTATAATATTGATGAATTCTCAAAACCCGTCCACGAACACTGGAACATTAAACGGATTTATCCAACTCCACACGCCACGTGGCCATACGTCGTCCAGCCACGTCTGACATTCAGCGACGGCTACCTAGTAGCACTTGACTTCCGCGCCACCCGTAACAGCTGGCGACAAACCGAGTTTCTCGATCACAGGAGGTTCCCCTGGTGGAAGTGCAGTTGCGTTAGGGCACTACGTGTAGCGTACGGATATCGATACTAAAAGAGTGATTATATCTCTAACCTTACACAATGCACTCTTTCATGAAGCACCATCTGTGAGGAATGTTTTGTGGGAGTTAACATTCTTGAAATGGACTACCCTGTTAGTAGTCCTGACCTGAACTCAGTGGAACAGTTCTGGAATGGGATAAAACACCGGCTTTTCCCCAGAACCCCAGTGTTCAACATATCACTATCCCCTCTTGTTTCGGCTTTTGAGAAAGAATTGGTTATCATCATTCCTCCACGGTAGACACCTCACTGAAAGCGTTCCGAGCAGAACTCAAGCCATCATAATGGCAAAGGGTGACCAACCGCATAAAAGAGTCCATTAACAGATTTCCGGGTACTTTTGTACAGGTAGTGTATGGGTCAGGTTTAGGTACAACACTGGAACACGTTATTTTATATCCTCTTCAGCCCCGAGTACATGTTAAAAGCGCTAGTGAACTGCATGTGTAAGATGCTTTGTGTTACTGCTTGTTAACAATGAACGACCCTCAAAAATTTTTTTGAAAGAATTTTCACAATTTGAGAAATGAGAATTTGCAATCTGTTTGAATTAGTAAAAGAACTTTCCAAAGCCAGGATTGCATAAATGTTCCTTTATTTTCAACAACCGTTTCGACAGATTTGCCGTCATCTTCAGGTCTTCAGAATTTGCCTTAAGAAATGTATTCATTGTGTGTTGAAACCTCACGACAAGTTGTCATGTTAGTGGATAAAATGTAGCAACTAATACAGAGGTTTGTCAGTAATGAAGAATTTACATTCAAAAACACTTTGTGTACCTGGCCATGTCTGTATACGTAGCTGTCAAAGATGACCGTTTTGTTCTAAAAATCACAGTGTACAGTAATATACGCAGTAACACATGCGTTTACGTTGACTTGATATGTTCCATCTGCGAGCGCTACATAAACGGGCATGGCCATGTGCTTTTTGACTGTAAATGTTTGTTTACTGCTTCGTATAAGTTGCTACATTAAATAAGCCAAAATGGCAACTTAGAATGATATATCAATTCGCAACGAACATGTCTTTTAACAAAAATTTTGAAGACCTGATGATGGTAGAAAAGTTTGTCGGTATCGGTTGTTGAAAATAAAGTTTTATGCTGTCTTTGTGTCTGAAAGATTTTTACCAAATTTTTTGAATCCATGCCAGTGGTATCGTGCATGATACCTCGGGACTTTATCAGGACAATTATACACAATGTACATTGTCACGTCGTTTTGTTATCAAAAGAGCATTCATAAACATTGCACATACTATACTGAACATATTTTCTGTATATTTCATGATAGATTGAGCTACATATTTGGTACAAAAACTTTCAACAGCTGTAAGTCGTCAACTAATTCCAGATAATTTCTCAGGAGGTAAAATCTTTCCCTTGAAACACGGCCTAAAATTAATGGGTACCTAGCTTTCCTCTCCCAACTAATTCTTCGACGTAGCATACGTAAATGTGTTGGAACGATATTGACGCCCCACACATTATCCATTTCTTGTACAGTGGAATGAAATGATTATCGCGTTTTTCTGACACGCCTAATAATTGTGAACTGAGATTTATCCTTAAAAATGAACCAAGCAAGTAGTTGCAAAAATATTCAAACGGCTTCTTGGGTTCATTCGTGGCTGCTAAGTTCCTGTTAGCGACGTTAGATTGGAGGTTACTGTAACTGTCACCCATCTGAAAAAGGCAAATTTGATTTTGAAGTAGACCACCTAGTAGAAGAAAGTAATTATTTTAATAAGACACATATTCTTTCCAGTTTATTGTCTCCAGAACTCGTTTCTTCCTCGTCTTTGGGCAAGAGGCGAAGCTCCCTCTTTTCTTCACTTTGAACCCTTTGCATCACAACACCATCTTAATCATGGAATTCATCAGGCTCTGTATCACACTCATCTGGATTGATTCTGTGGATCGGTTCAGTAATCTCTTCATCAGACAAGTCTCGTAATCAAGTGGAAAGAATACAGCCGCACTTCATCTGACACAAACAAAGTCGGCTTTGAATCCCAAGATATCATACGTGATACCCAATAGTTTAAAGCTTATCAATCCATTATAAGGTTACTTTATAATTCGCTGTTAACTGAGGTATGTCTGTACAGCTTTAATATAATATAAAAGCATGCAAAAAGACACGTAACTAGAAAAAAATGTGCCTTTACCATTACTTCCGACGACACATGTTGTACAGTTGCAAAGTCCGTAGTTTTCAATCACTGCTGATAGCTCATGCTGCTCCACAGAAAAACGATCAAGTGAGCTGCCGTAAGCGCATGTCCATCCTATATGATACCACTGCCAAGAAAATGTTACGCTTTGTGCACGCCCAAGAGAAAAAAATAAAACCTGGAGATATCATACACTCCTGGAAATGGAAAAAAGAACACATTGACACCGGTGTGTCAGACCCACCATACTTGCTCCGGACACTGCGAGAGGGCTGTACAAGCAATGATCACACGCACGGCACAGCGGACACACCAGGAACCGCGGTGTTGGCCGTCGAATGGCGCTAGCTGCGCAGCATTTGTGCACCGCCGCCGTCAGTGTCAGCCAGTTTGCCGTAGCATACGGAGCTCCGTCGCAGTCTTTAACACTGGTAGCATGCCGCGACAGCGTGGACGTGAACCGTATGTGCAGTTGACGGACTTTGAGCGAGGGCGTATAGTGGGCATGCGGGAGGCCGGGTGGACGTACCGCCGAATTGCTCAACACGTGGGGCGTGAGGTCTCCACAGTACATCGATGTTGTCGCCAGTGGTCGGCGGAAGGTGCACGTGCCCGTCGACCTGGGACCGGACCGCAGCGACGCACGGATGCACGCCAAGACCGTAGGATCCTACGCAGTGCCGTAGGGGACCGCACCGCCACTTCCCAGCAAATTAGGGACACTGTTGCTCCTGGGGTATCGGCGAGGACCATTCGCAACCGTCTCCATGAAGCTGGGCTACGGTCCCGCACACCGTTAGGCCGTCTTCCGCTCACGCCCCAACATCGTGCAGCCCGCCTCCAGTGGTGTCGCGACAGGCGTGAATGGAGGGACGAATGGAGACGTGTCGTCTTCAGCGATGAGAGTCGCTTCTGCCTTGGTGCCAATGATGGTCGTATGCGTGTTTGGCGCCGTGCAGGTGAGCGCCACAATCAGGACTGCATACGACCGAGGCACACAGGGCCAACACCCGGCATCATGGTGTGGGGAGCGATCTCCTACACTGGCCGTACACCACTGGTGATCGTCGAGGGGACACTGAATAGTGCACGGTACATCCAAACCGTCATCGAACCCATCGTTCTACTATTCCTAGACCGGCAAGGGAACTTGCTGTTCCAACAGGACAATGCACGTCCGCATGTATCCCGTGCCACCCAACGTGCTCTAGAAGGTGTAAGTCAACTACCCTGGCCAGCAAGATCTCCGGATCTGTCCCCCATTGAGCATGTTTGGGACTGGATGAAGCGTCGTCTCACGCGGTCTGCACGTCCAGCACGAACGCTGGTCCAACTGAGGCGCCAGGTGGAAATGGCATGGCAAGCCGTTCCACAGGACTACATCCAGCATCTCTAGGATCGTCTCCATGGGAGAATAGCAGCCTGCATTGCTGCGAAAGGTGGATATACACTGTACTAGTGCCGACATTGTGCATGCTATGTTGCCTGTGTCTATGTGCCTGTGGTTCTGTCAGTGTGATCATGTGATGTATCTGACCCCAGGAATGTGTCAATAAAGTTTCCCCTTCCTGGGACAATGAATTCACGGTGTTCTTATTTCAATTTCCAGGAGTGTATGTTATAGCTTGGGAGTGAAGACGATACTGATATTTTTTCAGAGTATAAATTCGGTCTTTGCGGTGAAGTGAAAGCCTGTTTGACCGATAGTAAACTGACAGCCTTTAATTTAGTCGCAGCAATAAAATTTTTCACTCTGAGAAGATAGGTACAATTTCTTTCTTGATTAAGGAAACGCTGAAGACACATAAAAATTAAAAATAACATTTCACTTTCATTGTCGGACTCAGTTGCTTTATCAGAACCCGTCGCTCTCTCCTCTTACCTCTAGTTGTATGATTCTCTTATATCCAGTAGAATGATGGGAACATCGGTAACAACGAACGTTTGGCCTGGAGACATGATAAGATAGCCTAATAGTTATGGAAAGTGCTCACAATGAGCATCTAGTCGTGATTTGAGTCCATTCCAGCAAGAAATATCAATTACCACTACATATTCAACGCCGTAATGCCGGAACACACCGATACGCTAGTGAATTAGAGGCGAGTATCTAGTTTTCGTTGTGAAGATGGCTTCAAAGCATATACGCTGGGTACCTCGAAGCCCTTAAGGCTTGGAACAAGTATTCTCGTCCATGGCTGGTCAACTGTCGTCCAAAAGTGACGAGAACCCTTTGGAATAGCGTGTAAGGTGTGATCCTCTAGACTGCTACAGTCTCAGGTGTGTTCAGCTGGAGTGACGTCAGGTGCCCTCAAAGACCGGAAGCAGTCTCATGTCTATCGAGATTTCCTCCAATCATCGAGACGTACGTCAGATAGGTTTGATTGGAGGTTTGGGGCTATCTCATAAAAAGAGATACAGGTAGTCTGCAAAGTTCCTCTGGACGGACAAATCGATACACGTGATCGGACAAGATATTCCTGTGAGAGAAGTAGAAGAATTTGGTTTCACATGTCTAAGATGAATAGAGCTCATAGTTCTTAACGCATGCATTCTCAGTCCATGTTTACAAACTATTTTGGGTCGAATAAGCGCTTCATCATATCCCTCAGTATTGTCCATTCCTTCTGGGACACCCAGGGTTATATCTGCCCGTTTCTACTTTCTTGTACACTTCACAGGAATTGTCATTCCCTTACTTTCCAATGATTGTTGTTTGCCATTAATGTATTTTTGTAGATAAACACATTTATTAGAGATTTTATTTATTAATTTCCGGGCGCTAATTACAGTGTTGTCGTGCTCCACAAATCAGTTTACGACATCAACCAATGACGGCGTACGTGCGCACCTCTTGAAGCAACACAAAGCTTGTAACGATGTGCAGATCGATTACTGGCACATCAAAACGTGTGGTAGCCCACTGACCGCGAAAGGATGAATCTCGGCTTCGAGTCTCGGTCCGACACAAGTTTCAGCTTGTCGATGGAGAGCTGTATTTCACTTCTGGGGCAGGACAACAGCTCTTAGAACGGCCACAACGTATATGATATCACGTTGCTATATCTACTTTTGTACGAATGTACGATGATAGGTGGCGTCCATATGCACAGTAACTGCAAATTAGGAGAAGAGTGTCTTACAGGAAAAGGTTAGGTGAGTTTATTTCCGCCTGAGAACCGACCTGTTTCCTTTGACACTTCCTGTGTATTATTATTATGATCGAGTGAGTTTTCTCGTTTTGTAAGACAGAAGGGGCCATCTGTGTTACTTGGTAAACATTCAAAAGCTAATATCGCATAAATACTATTTTATTTAAAGGTTTCGATAGATCTACCTGTCATCTTCAGGTCTTAAAAAGTCTTTTTGTAATGAAATGCGTTCATTTTAACTTGGCTTGAGGTCCAACTTAAAAGGAACACATTTCGTAATAGAAAGATTTTTTTAAGACCTGAAGATGACAGCAAAGTCTGTCGAAATCGGTTTATTTAAATAAAGAAATATTTATACGAAGTTGTCTTTCGAATGTTTTTATCATTATTGAAGTCTTCGGAGATTAACCGCTTGGAACTAGCCCTAATTTCTATTCGATGTATTTTACGAAAGCCAGAAAATCTGATCAGGAAGCACAAATACAAATATAAAATTTTTCAATAGCTGTATTACGAGATAGTCATGTGCTCGTACTTCCATTTGATTCGTAGTCATCTGCAGATACGCTTAAGCTCCACCATTATATCGAGTAACGCTGTGGATGAAGACGACTTTAGCAAACCACTACAGCATGAGCCGTAGAGTGGTGGTCAGCACTTGGTCACGTGAGCAAAATCCAAGTTACGACATACACTCCTGGAAATGGAAAAAAGAACACATTGACACCGGTGTGTCAGACCCACCATACTTGCTCCGGACACTGCGAGAGGGCTGTACAAGCAATGATCACACGCACGGCACAGCGGACACACCAGGAACCGCTGTGTTGGCCGTCGAATGGCGCTAGCTGCGCAGCATTTGTGCACCGCCGCCGTCAGTGTCAGCCAGTTTGCCGTGGCATACGGAGCTCCATCGCAGTCTTTAACACTGGTAGCATGCCGCGACAGCGTGGACGTGAACCGTATGTGCAGTTGACGGACTTTGAGCGAGGGCGTATAGTGGGCATGCGGGAGGCCGGGTGGACGTACCGCCGAATTGCTCAACACGTGGGGCGTGAGGTCTCCACAGTACATCGATGTTGTCGCCAGTGGTCGGCGGAAGGTGCACGTGCCCGTCGCCCTGGGACCGGACCGCAGCGACGCACGGATGCACGCCAAGACCGTAGGATCCTACGCAGTGCCGTAGGGGACCGCACCGCCACTTCCCAGCAAATTAGGGACACTGTTGCTCCTGGGGTATCGGCGAGGACCATTCGCAACCGTCTCCATGAAGCTGGGCTACGGTCCCGCACACCGTTAGGCCGTCGTCCGCTCACGCCCCAACATCGTGCAGCCCGCCTCCAGTGGTGTCGCGACAGGCGTGAATGGAGGGACGAATGGAGACGTGTCGTCTTCAGCGATGAGAGTCGCTTCTGCCTTGGTGCCAATGATGGTCGTATGCGTGTTTGTCGCCGTGCAGGTGAGCGCCACAATCAGGACTGCATACGACCGAGGCACACAGGGCCAACACCCGGCATCATGGTGTGGGGAGCGATCTCCTACACTGGCCGTACACCACTGGTGATCGTCGAGGGGACACTGAATAGTGCACGGTACATCCAAACCGTCATCGAACCCATCATTCTACCATTCCTAGACCGGCAAGGGAACTTGCTGTTCCAACAGGACAATGCACGTCCGCATGTGTCCCGTGCCACCCAACGTGCTCTAGAAGGTGTAAGTCAACTACCCTGGCCAGCAAGATCTCCGGATCTGTCCCCCATTGAGCATGTTTGGGACTGGATGAAGCGTCGTCTCACGCGGTCTGCACGTCCAGCACGAACGCTGGTCCAACTGAGGCTCCAGGTGGAAATGGCATGGCAAGCCGTTCCACAGGACTACATCCAGCATCTCTATGATCGTCTCCATGGGAGAATAGCAGCCTGCATTGCTGCGAAAGGTGGATATACACTGTACTAGTGCCGACATTGTGCATGCTCTGTTACCTGTGTCTATGTGCCTGTGGTTCTGTCAGTGTGATCATGTGATGTATCTGACCCCAGGAATGTGTCAATAAAGTTTCCCCTTCCTGGGACAATGAATTCACGGTGTTCTTATTTCAATTTCCAGGAGTGTAAATGTATTTGTAAGATTTTGCTTTACATCTTCGAGGGCTCTTGCTGGCTTCATCTGCACCTCCTCAGCGTAAAGAAATGCTTTAGTTCCAGAGCTAACTGGTTGGTATTGTAAGAAGGACGTACAAACGACCTCATTTCGCCGAAATTAGAATATTAAGAATGTGGTATAGATCCGCGATACTGGTCACAGTCAAATGTCACTTTATATAGTTAGAGGAATTTCTTTTTCAAATTTATGACTCGTTTCATCTCGTTTTATTGCGCTTCAAAATGAGGAAGTTTTTCCTCCTGTGCCCTGAATTACAGGTACATAGTTTGCATGTCCCGTCCATTATTCACGTCAACGTGCTTCTCCGCCTTTGTCCCCTAATGCAGTCTGACACACATTCACCGCTGAATACGAGCACAGTATGTTGGTAAGCGTCACCACTCACCTCGCTAATGTAAACGCGAGTAAGTGTTAGGCGGAACATTTACCACAGCTCACTTAGCATCCCCGTCGAGATGCATTCCAGGCGGGAAACGTTGTGGTTAATCTAACGAACGAAATATTCTATACAAAATGATAAACCCAAACCAAAACAGAAAGTTAGAGCAAACAACCTGTCATGTTAAGATATTTGGGTAGCGTTACAGTTCTGTGACTTCATTATCTCTTCTTTCGCCATTCAATTAAACCTGTACATTTCTGGAAACAATGCTCTGCAGTGCTGTACACAGTCGCTAGGGTTGTTGACAAAATATCGGTTATCAACACATCGATATACACTCCTGGAAATTGAAATAAGAACACCGTGAATTCATTGTCCCAGGAAGGGGAAACTTTATTGACACATTCCTGGGGTCAGATACATCACATGATCACACTGACAGAACCACAGGCACATAGACACAGGCAACAGAGCATGCACAATGTCGGCACTAGTACAGTGTATATCCACCTTTCGCAGCAATGCAGGCTGCTATTCTCCCATGGAGACGATCCTAGAGATGCTGGATGTAGTCCTGTGGAACGGCCTGCCATGCCATTTCCACCTGGCGCCTCAGTTGGACCAGCGTTCGTACTGGACGTGCAGACCGCGTGAGACGACGCTTCATCCAGTCCCAAACATGCTCAATGGGGGACAGATCCGGAGATCTTGCTGGCCAGGGTAATTGACTTACACCTTCTAGAGCACGTTGGGTGGCACGGGATACATGCGGACGTGCATTGTCCTGTTGGAACAGCAAGTTCCCTTGCCGGTCTAGGAATGGTAGAACGATGGGTTCGATGACGGTTTGTATGTACCGTGCACTATTCAGTGTCCCCTCGACGATCACCAGTGGTGTACGGCCAGTGTAGGAGATCGCTCCCCACACCATGATGCCGGGTGTTGGCCCTGTGTGCTTCGGTCGTATGCAGTCCTGATTGTGGCGCTCACCTGCACGGCGCCAAACACGCATACGACCATCATTGGCACCAAGGCAGAAGCGACTCTCATCGCTGAAGACGACACGTCTCCATTCGTCCCTCCACTCACGCCTGTCGCGACACCACTGGAGGCGGGCTGCACGATGTTGGGGCGTGAGCGGAAGACGGCCCAACGGTGTGCGGGACCGTAGCCCAGCTTCATGGAGACGGTTGCGAATGGTCCTCGCCGATACCCCAGGAGCAACAGTGTCCCTAATTTGCTGGGAAGTGGCGGTGCGGTCCCCTACGGCACTGCGTAGGATCCTACGGTCTTGGCGTGCATCCGTGCGTCGCTGCGGTCCGATACCAGGTCGACGGGCACGTGCACCTTCCGCCGACCACTGGCGACAACATCGATGTACTGTGGAGACCTCACGCCCCACGTGTTGAGCAATTCGGCGGTACGTCCACCCGGCCTCCCGCATGCCCACTATACGCCCTCGCTCAAAGTCCGTCAACTGCACATACGGTTCACGTCCACGCTGTCGCGGCATGCTACCAGTGTTAAAGACTGCGATGGAGCTCCGTATGCCACGGCAAACTGGCTGACACTGACGGCGGCGGTGCACAAATGCTGCGCAGCTAGCGCCATTCGACAGCCAACACCGCGGTTCCTGGTGTGTCCGCTGTGCCGTGCGTGTGATCATTGCTTGTACAGCCCTCTCGCAGTGTCCGGAGCAAGTATGGTGGGTCTGACACACCGGTGTCAATGTGTTCTTTTTTCCATTTCCAGGAGTGTATTTCCAGATAACATCGACATAAATAAGAAATACCCTTTTCACCTATATATCGATATTGAATTGGCAATATCCAGTGTTGATATTTTTGTGTTATATTTTTCACAATTTTCTGTTAATATTTGAAGTTGTTCTTACAAAACTGTAGTAGAACATAATTTTATTTTGACTGTGCGACGAAGTCTTACTAGTTTTCGAGCTTTCAGCATGTCCAATGTTTCTCTTTCACTGTGTGAAGCGAGTAAAGACTGAACAAAGAAGGGGGGGGGGGGGGGGGCGAGACGGTGTGATTGGAATAACGTGATGCACGATGTGAAGAAGTAGCGCACCAGTTGCATTAAAAATATTTTTAACTCAATTGGTGTGATATTTATTCACATTTTCTTAATAAACAGTTGCTGAAACGGATCAACAAAAATCTAAATAGTAAGATTAGTCTTTGCGGTTGGCGCAGACGAGTGAGGGGGAAATGCTGACGTAAGCAGCTCTCTGCGCTACCAACATGGACTTCAATGTTTCACTTCAGCACGCAATTTTGACCCTACGACTGCTCGACTGCTGATATTTGCACCCATATGCAGGTGGTCGCTCATGTCGGCACCAATGCTGTGTGTCGCTATGGATCGGAGGTAATCCTCTCTGGCTTACGGCGGCTATCTCATTTGGTGAAGACTGCCAGTCTCGCTAGCGGGATGAAAGCAGATCTCACCATCTGCGGCATCGTCGACAGGACTGACTGTGGACCTTTGGTACAGAGCCGAGTGGAAGGTCTGAATCAGAGGCTGAGACGGTTCTGCGACCGTGTGGGCTGCAGATTCCTCGACTTGCGCCGTAGGGTGGTGGCGTTTCGGGTTCCTCTGGATAGGTCAGGAGTCCACTACACACAGAAGGCGGCTACACGGGTGGCAGGGGTTGTGTGGAGTGGACTGGGCGGTTTTTTAGGTTATATGGCCTCGGGCAAGTACAGAAAGGGCAACAGCCTCAAAGGGTGCGGGGCAATGTCAGGACATGCGGGGACCAAGCAGCAATCGGTATTGTAATTGTGAACTGTCGAAGATGCATCGGTGAAGTACCGGAACTTCAAGCGCTCATAGAAAGCACCGAAGCTGAAATCTTTATAGGTACGGAAAGCTACCTTAAGCCAGAGATAAATTCTGCCGAAATTTTTACAAAGGCACAGACGGTGTTTAGAAAGGATAGATTGCATGCAACCGGTGGTGGCGTGTATGTAGCTGTTAGTAGTAGTTTACCCTGTAATGAATTATTATGGGTGGAGGTTACACTCAACAACCGATCGGGGTTAATAATTGGCTCCTTTTACCGACCTCCTGACTCAGCAGCGTTAGTGGCAGAGCAACTGAGAGAAAATCTGGAATACATTTCACATAAATTTTCTCAGCATGTTATAGTCTTAGGTGTAGATTTCAATTTACCAGATATAGATTGGGACACTCAGATGCTTAGGACAGGTGGTAGGGACAGAGCATGGAGTGACATTATACTGAGTGCACTATCCGAAAATTACCTCGAGCAATTAAACAGAGAACCGACTCGTGGAGATAACATCTTGGACCTACTGATAACAAACACACCCGAGCTTTTTGACTCTGTAAGCGCAGAACAGGGAATCAGTGATCATAAGTCCCTTGCAGCATCCCTGAATATGGAAGTAAATAGGAGTATAAAAAAAAAGGAGGAAGATTTATCCGTTTAGCAAGAGTAATAGAAGGCAGATTTCAGACTACCTAACAGATCAAAACGAAAATTTCTGTTCCGACACTGGCAATGTTGAGTGTTTATGGAAAAAGTTCAAGGCAATTGTAAAATGCGTTTTAGACAGATACGTGCCGAGTAAAACTGTGAGGGACGGAAAAAACTCACCGCGGTTCAACAGCAAAGGTAGGAAACTAATGCGAAAGCAAAGAGATCTTCACGGCAAGTTTAAACACAGCCAAAACCTCTCAGACAGACAGAAGCTAAACGATGTCAAAGTTAGCGTAAGGAAGGCTATGCGTGAAGCTTTCAGTGAATTCGAAAGTAAAATTCTATGTACCGACTTGACAGAAAATCCTAGGAAGTTCTGGTCTTACGCTAAATCAGTAAGTGGATCGAAACAGCATATCCAGACACTCCGGGATGATGATGGCAGTGAAACAGAGGATGACACGCGTAAAGCTGAAATACTAAACACCTTTTTTCAAAGATGTTTCACAGAGGAAGACCGCACTGCAGTTCCTTCTCTAAATCCTCGCACAAACCAAAAAATGGCTGACATCGAAATACGTGTCCAAGGAATAGAAAAGCAACTGGAATCACTCAACAGAGGAAAGTCCACTGGACTTTCGATTCTACACAGAGTACGCGAAAGAGCTTGCCCCCCTTCTATCAGACGTGTACCGCAAGTCTCTAGAGGAACGGAAGGTTCCAAATGCTTGGAAAAGAGCACAGTTAGTCCCAGTCTTCAAGAAGAGTCGTCGAGCAGAAGCGCAAAACTATAGACCTATATCTCTGACGTCGATCTGTTGTAGAATTTTAGAACATGTTTTTTGCTCGCGTGTCTTGTCGTTTCTGGAAACCCAGAATCTACTCTGTAGGAATAAACATGGATTCCGGAAACGGCGATCGTGTGAGACCCAACTCGCTTTATTTGTTCATGAGACCCAGAAAATATGAGATACAGGCTCCCAGGTAGATGCTATTTTCCTTGACTTCCGGAAGGCGTTCGATACAGTTCCGCACTGTCACCTGATAAACAAAGTAAGAGCCTACGGAATATCAGACCAGCTATGTGGCTGGATTGAAGAGTTTTTAGCAAACAGAACACAGCATGTTGTTCTCAATGGAGAGACGTCTATAGACGTTAAGGTAACCTCTGGCGTGACACATGGGAGTGTTATGGGACCATTGCTTTTCACGATATATATAAATGACCTAGTAGATACTGTCGGAAGTTCCATGCGGCTTTTCGCGGATGATGCTGTAGTATACAGAGAAGTTGCAGCATTAGAAAATTGTAGCGAAATGCAGGAAGATCTGCAGCGGATAGGCACTTGGTGCAGGGAGTGGCAACTGACCCTTCACATAGACAAATGTAATGTATTGCGAATACATAGAAAGAAGGGTCTTTTATTGTATGATTATATGATAGCGGAACAAACACTGGTAGCAGTTACTTCTGTAAAATATCTGGGAGTATGCGTGCGGAACGATTTGAAGTGGAATGATCATATAAAATTTATTGTTGGTAAGGCGGGTACCAGGTTGAGATTCATTGGGAGAGTCCTTAGAAAATGTAGTCCATCATTTGAGGAGGTGGCTTACAAAACACTCGTTCGACCTATACTTGAGTATTGCTCATCAGTGTGGGATCCGCACCAGATCGGGTTGACGGAGGAGATAGAGAAGATCCAAAGAAGAGCGGCGCGTTTCGTCACAGGGTTATTTGGTAAGCGTGATAGCGTTACGGAGATGTTTAGCAAACTCAAGTGGCAGACTCTGCAAGAGAGGCGCTCTGCAACGCGGTGTAGCTTGCTGTCCAGGTTTCGGGAGGGTGCGTGTCTGGATGAGGTATCGAATATATTGCTTCCCCCTTCTTATACCTCCCGAGGAGATCACGAATGTAAAATTAGATAGACTCGAGCGCGCACGGAGACTTTCCGGCAGTCGTTCTTCCTGCGAAACATACGCGACTGGAACAGGAAAGGGAGTTAATGACAGTGGCACGTAAAGTGCCCTCCGCCACACACCGTTGGGTGGCTTGGGGAGTATAAATGTAGATGTAGATGTCGAATTAAAAATCGGGGAAGCCAACATGACGTGTTCCGGACAAATTCGATATGTGACCTAACTGAACGACGAACCCATCGGTCACCTTTATTGTGTCACTTACAAGCGGTTACTATTGTTGGCAAAGTGGTTATCGCCAAGCATGAACATGCATCGTTTCAATTATTCCTCTAAGGGAGATGAGTATTGACGTATAGAATATCTAATAATAAATGAGTGCTTAAATACACAGCTCTAAAACTGGCATTATATTTGCAATGTGCAGCTGGTACTGTTATAGGCCGGTATGTCGATATTTTCTCTGTCGATGAGTCTATAAATAGATATCCTTTTTCGATGTATCGAGGGTCTTCAATTGTATTTTTTAAGTATCTATATATCGGGTATCCAATATTGTTAAAAATGTCAACAGTCCTAGTCGGCGCCTTCTTCATTTCAGGCATACGACTGTTGAAAAAATTACCCTGTAACCCGCGTATTACCCAACTCCACTCTACATTCAAGGACATATTAAAGTTTTATCTTTTATCATCGGTGTTTCTTCCCTCTCGGCATATCCCAGCTGTTTCCTTTCTATTCAACAGGGGAGCGGGACATCTATCATTTCGTAAACTATCTATGCTTTTCTCATCCACTTTATATTGTTTTCTTCCTTCGATCTCACATGCTATGTCTTACCGTATTATTTACGACTCATCCTCTCATCAGTTAATGTATTCTTCCCACTGTTTCCTTCTATACTGTTGTCACACGTTTCTAATAAATGTCACTACTCACACTCGACAAGAACGTAACGAATAGCTTATATTCTGAAATTCCACAAATCCATTACTGTACTGTACGGCTTGACTTTATTGTTCTTATTATTATTTTTATTACTGTATATTTTGCGCATGAACCATATAATTTATAATGTTTACTCTATGAGGAAGTCTGGCTCGTAAGAGAGGGCTTGAAGGCACTAATCTTAATAGGTTAAATAAGTGCATAAACAAATACGTAAATGCAGTTATCATGACCTAAACGATACAAAAATTAAACTACACTGCAATATGTACTTGCTGCAGAATTAACGGTTGTCTAGGTTGATCATTTCCATTACGCTAGACGCATTCCTTGAATTATTATTTTTTTGCTATACGTCGTCTACAAGAAAACAAAAAAATTGTATTGTGTAACAACTATTTGTCTTGGGCTAATAGTGGGTAAAGGGTGCACTCCAGCGAAAATCAGAGGATGATATTTTTTTCATGGCATTGACGTGTTAATATTAGTATTGAATTACCACAACACCTAGAAGATATAAGTGTCAAGAGATTTACAATATTTATAAATATATGTTGGAGAAACAAATACATTCCTCTGCAGTGGAAGGAAGCAGCGACAATGACTATGTTAGAGCAAGGAGACCAGGTAAATTCCGAAAACTATCTAGGAATAAGCCTACTGTATACAGCCTACAATGAGAACTCCACGATCACAAAAACAAGGGTACGTATTGTTGCTGAAAATGTGTTTCAGTAAGAGCTATCAGGATTCAGGAGAAGATGAGCTGTATTTATAAGTACGTTGAAGTAGTTTATTGAAAAAAATAGGGATTACAGTAAGGAAACACATATAATGTAGATTTATTTCATTGTTACTTTAGCTGATGTGATGAGGGGCAATTATTTCCTAATGCATGACAACAGGGGTTTACTTCAACATTCAGCAGAAGCCATAAATAATGTGTATGAAGAGCCATATATAACATTTGCAGGTAAAAGAAATAAAGCTGGAGAGAGCCTCAACGGACGTTTAAGGCAAGGTTGTAGTTTATCACATGCGCTATTAGTGTGCACATAAAGGTAACTCATTTGGAAGAGATAATCAAACTATAATTTTACTCTTTTAACCTTAAATTGTCCCGACATTATCCTGACAAAGCTGCTTACAGGTGATCTTTGCTAACAGTGAATATATTCTACAGTGAGCACCTTACCTGTCAACTGCAAAGAATCTGTACTTCATACAACATGAAGGTATCTGATAACAAAACAAAAGTGATGGGCCTTTGTTGAAAAAAGAAAACTAGATCCACACTGGTAAGAATGAGAAAGTAGTAGAGTAAGTAACAAATTTTAAATGCTTCGAGTGCAGTATGTCAAATGTGGACGAAGTTGTTTACAACATTTAAATGTTCATTTCTATCTCGTGCTTCTCGAGAGTGGTACGGTAGAGAAGCAAATTGAACGTGAGTCTATGAATGCTCTGCAAAACACTCAAACATGAGTTGTGAGATATAGATAGAGATAATATAGAGAAAAATAATTCAGTGAATTGTGCAGTCAGCCGAACCTTATAACGGAAAGTGGACAAAAAGACTTTTCTGGACTTTTAGAAAACATTGAAGGGGGAACGTAGGAGAAAATTGACGTGTTTACGTAATCTAACACAGTTTTCGGTGTTTGAAGGATAATAGAACCAAATTTTGCACGTGAGGTAATTATATTATGGGCTACATTCTCGAATTTTTTCAACATTTTTTCTCAAAAATTTGATCGTGGCATTGTTGGAAATTTTCGCAACACATGCTGCCACACAAGGAACATTTTCACAAAAATTACTTTACTTACAACTTTCATATTGTGATAGGTAATTCTTAGTAATCAGATAAGCAATCGTGTGGAACAGTTTTAGAGCTCTTACAATTTATTTTAAAGAATTATGCGTATGAATCAAAGCAATTTCAGTTTCACAGAAAAGTAAATAATTTTGACACAAATACACTTAGAAAAAATTTGTACAACAGGAAGTTGTGTTATAATATGAACAGAATCTGCAGAAAATTTCGCTTTTCCATGTCCAATGGTTCAGTGGAAAATGTTCCTTATACACTGAAAAATGACAATTCCGGGAAATGCACATAAAAGATTTTATAATGCTTTACACCATAAATTAGTACCTTAATGTTAACCATAACCATACATCAAATCTTCTTGCTCTTCGTGTAGATGTTTCCTTTTTATCTGATGTTTCTGGCGTGCTCTTTTGGCTATATCCTTCACAGACAATTCAGAACTTGCAACAAGCGTAGTATGTATCTTCTTCAATAGATTCTCGATGTGACAAGCGGCAACAAATCCTAGTCCACTAAACGTCGTTATTCTTCCAATGTTACGATCATTAAACACCAGACAGGCATCATATGTAGCAATTTTAACAACAGTAGATGAGCTAAATGTTTTTGGGCGTCTCTTCCTAATGAGACTGTTGAAGCTCTCATTCGGGCTTTGTGTTTCACCATGGGTACTTTTCTATAACAAATCTGGGTGAACTATAAACTGGAATGTTGGCTTTATGGTTTTTAAGACGGCTTCAGGAAGACTGTGTTCATGTGAATAGGTTTTGTTTCCTGCTCTTGCCTGCTTAAATTTGCACCAGGCTATATCACACAATTCATGTACTGGCTTCCCATCAGTTGACAACTTGTGAAAAAATAATGCCCAAACTGCCTTCTGCATTGCCTTCAAATCTCCATGCGTTGTCTTATTGCTTTGCCATAATATATTTGAAAAGTTTCAGTTTCAGAAGTCTCCCGCCCATCCTCTTCTGAATGTTCCCCACACACTCTAGCTTTTAAATGTTGCATCCATTTGCATATGGCTTGCTTTCTACAACAGATTTGAAAGTACTAGAATCTCCATCACCAAGATATTTCACACATCTAACTCCATGCCTCATTTCGCTCTGATGAAATATTAATTTAATTTCCGCTGGCTCCATGCCACCACTAGAACCATAATAATTATTCCTGCAAATTTTTGTGTTTCATTTGCCGCTGTCTCTCTTCTTCCCTATTGTGTAACATCTTCCTCTGTGCACAAATAGAGCAATATTTGGACATCACCTGCAAATCCAAAACTTTTCCTGTGTCAACTGATGAAACACCGTGTAGGGAGGTGTGGCCCATTTCATCTACGTGCTATCACATGAATAACATAGATCTGTAGAAGTCAAAGGGTCATTTACTTCTGTCTGAATGTCTTTGTTAAATAGAAGTGCCTCTTTCACTGCTGCTGGAAAACTGCTATTGCATTCTGTTTCCAAAGCGTTCAGAAGATGATTCTTTAGTGTTGAGTACGAGGCAGACGGAGATGGCATATTCTTTACTGCACAAAACAAATTGCTACCTTCCCTTCCAACACCAACATATTTCATTCCATAGCAGACTCTTATTTTGGCTTCATTCACCCAATTCTTAGCAGCTGATGTTTTTAATTGAATGTCAATTGGACAGCTGTCATTAAACAAGTGCATATTACACACAGTACCATCTGTCATTGCTGTTATCCTAAAACCACTGTTCCCTTCGTCTTTAGTGGACTGAAAGTCTGCACAAGTTCAAAGATTCCTCTATGAACTGCTCGTCGTCTTAGCTTCACAATTATCTTACGCTGAATTCTGTTGACTCACTCGTAGGAACTGTCTATTCGCACGTAAATGGCGAGCTTTAGCCACTTTCTTAAACACTTTACCACTATACCTTGGAATTTTAAACGGTAAACCCCATACAAAAAACTAGAACACAGTCGTAATTCCTACACTAACAGCAGAACTCAAATGTTTATATTTCTGCACCACAGACAATAACAGCTGCCAAAGATAGCTAGCGGAAGGCAAAGATAACACGACGTAGACGGGCCCACAGCGTTATATACTATTCCGATGCTTTTACGACAGCAGCAACTAATAAAACATCGCAACAAGACGAGTGTCGTCTAGAAAAGTGGACAAGGCGCTCCGCAGTGATTGAAACAAGACAGTTTTTTATCATCTTACGTCGAATTAATCTGTGATAATTGGAGACAGTATTCCTAATATGCTACAGATCTATCTGGTCACAAATTTTTTTTATCATTTTTGACCAATTTTGCCTATGTTCCCCCTTACTGCAGAAGTAAATCTGGATAACAGCAAAAAAGATGCTGTAGTGACCCAAAATGCGGAGATAAGATTTCTTAGACATGTAGAAGGAAACAAAAACCAAAGATGCAAGTGAAATACCGAAATAAGAGCTGAATTAGGATTAAAACCTCTAAATGAAGGAAACAGGAGACTGTAGAAGGTAATGGAAACATAGCATCAGTAGCATCGAGGACGAGTGACTACCAGAAATACAATACGAATACACATGCACAAGACGAAGACACACGGACCCGAAGAACTAAGCAAGGGTATTGTTTTCCTGCACGACAATGCAACAACCTACACGGTACACACAACACAAGGTTTGTGTGACGTTTTCGACGGGAGTTGATTTCACAAGCAGATTAGCTTCAGATCTTCATTATTTCAGTTTTATTGAGTGCGATTTTTCCTGACGTGCATTTCAAGCGGGTGAACAAATTATTGCTGTAAGTAGTAAATTTTTCTTTCGCCTAGATATCTCCCAAAAAAAATTGGAACCAATTTCTGCTTCAGACAAAAGAGAAACGTGTTCGGCAACTAGGCTTGCCAAATATTTACCAATATGACGCAGTTTGTAGGGAAGCAGCCTACCCACGCTGTAGTAAATTCACATGAGTTTCCATTGTGTGCCAGCCAGTCTGCTGTAACTAGCTCTGACGTCATAAATGTTGCGCAATACCTTAAAAATCAAGCAAATGACCTAAAACTTTTCTAGCATGTCAGGAATAATACTAAATTAATGTGTGTTAAATATCAGTTCGATAACTTCAGCCATTTTCGAAATTTGGACGTTTTTCTAAAAAAATCATTGGCGCAACAGAAAAGAGCTAGAGACTGCAAAATATATATTTAGATTCATCTTTCATAATGATTTAATAAAAACAGTACTTTGGATTTCACAAATTGAGACTTTAGTGGAAATTCATGATTTTCTGGTTTTCGTCTCAAAACTGAAGGAAGCAAGAAAGATTAAGTAGGCTAATAAATAAGGCTAGGATGTTTAGATTTAAATAGGTTGGAGGTCCGCTATGACTGTGAAGATGTGAAAAGTTTCTTTTGAATACCTATAAAATTATAGCGATAGCGGATCTAAAAAGGGCTAGTTCAGAGCTCATCTACTGCGTGCAGTGTAATTTAATTAATTCTCTCGCCCAAAATATTTAACTTAGCCACGTCAAAATTTTATTATCAATACTTACCTGCGTGCTGAATGCACGTTTAAATTAAGAGCTTCATCGGCCATCAGCAAAAAAAGCTATAAATTATTATGTAACTTGAAGTGGTGCGTTACTAGCCCAGCGGCTAGTCGAGAGAGCCGATTTGATCAGGCGTTCCCTTAGCCGTCCGCACCACGGCTATATATATAAGAACGCTGCGCGAGGAAGGAAGGCCCCAGTTCTCTCCACACGCTGAATAGCACGACATCTGTGTCGGGAGTCGCGTCGCATCGGTATCACTGCTACAAACAGCCTCGGGTGCCGTATTAAGTTACTAGAGATACGCGGAACCATGAAAGCATTTCAAGTGAAGGGTTAATTCTGGGATGATTTTCATTATCTAGCCTCAGTTGGCGTATTGTCGTATTTTCGCGTTCCGTCGCGGGACAGACATTCTACCAATTATTTAGCGTGGCGTTTGATGAAATATTCTCATCAAATTTTGGCGAGCATTCTTTTTAACATTTAATTCGGACATTTATAGTTGCATCAGCGCATTAGATTCGGAACTGCTCTGTTAGTTAGGTTGTAGGGATACTTGTGTTTATCAGTGAATTTCAGAATATACTCAACTATTTTGGAAAATTGTTTTTGATTAGAAATCCCGGACAATCTCCTAATTCCTCAGAGCTATAAGCTGCAGCTATAATGGTATTCTCAGATGAAGTGGGCACTAGGAACTCTAATTACAGGCTCCACGTTTTGTTAAATCACTTTCTGGGTGCTAAAAAGTAAATAGAGAGCCAGTGTTGAGAACGGCGAAAGACAGCATTAACAACATTCTAAAAGCCTGAAACTGATTCAACATTCAAGCATTGGTATTTCAAACATTTATACAGCAATTATTTTCATTTTCAAAAGTAAACTCGCCGCCCCACATATGGTGCATCGGCCGGGAAATCAACTAAGTGAAAGTGATTTTTTTTAACTATTCGGATTCGCGAGTGGAATGCGACACGCAGCTGAGTAATAGAACAGTGGAAGTGTTACGTGTGCATGTGGACGACGCAATTGGATTAACAACACATCTGGAGTGACGGAGTCTAGCGGTGCTGTCGGCATCGCGAGAAGCCAGTCTCGCCGCACCGCAGTCGTCCGCTGGAGCAGCCGGCGCAGCGCCTGCAATTGCGAGCCACGCAAACACACAACAGCCGTCGGAGAGTCGTCTGCAGTTCAACGTGCCACGTCGCATCAGTAATCCTGGTACGCCGGAACGCCATACGTCGTGCAGAAAGAACTAAGTTAAGTGAAAAGCTGTTAAAAATTTTACTAACCTGCACTAAAAGACTGTCGGCGGTGGAACCGCCAAAAGAAACTGAGTTTAAACTTAAATTAGAACCTATGTCTGTTGAGGGAACTGTAAATTCAGACAACGTTTCAAGTGTAAACATGCATGAAAGTAGTAATGTTAAAGTGAAATATGAAGTATTGTCTCCTGACAGTAGTGTGCGAAGGGGCAATGATTCAATAATAGAGACCCCTGTAGTAAAGTAGAAAGTAGAAATTGTAAATTTATTGGATGATAGTTTCTCTGATGAATTAAAAATGAAACAGTCATCAGAGATGGTAGTGTTTAAGAAGGAGCAGTTAGATATGACTAATCAATCAGAAGTTTCATTTAGTTTTGATGATTCTGGTGTTGGAGCTAGTTTTTCGTCACTTGAGTGTGATAAAAAGCCAGCTAGTGAGCAACCCAAGGATACTGGGGCTATTGATTTAAATGTTATATTACAAGCAATAGCTGCCAGTAATGCAAAAATGTCAGCCAGTAATGCTAAAATGACAGCTGAATTAAAATCTGATATAATTGAGGTAAATAACAGGATTGTGGCCAGTCAAACTAATTTTAATAAACGATTGGAGGTAATGGACGATACCTTCAAGGCTGGTTGCAATAAGTTGAAAGAGGATCTAGACAGTTTGAATTGTAAAATTGATTACAATCATGAGGATATTAAGAAAAAGGTTGCTCAACAGTTTCCTGAAACGTATAAAACAGTTAAATCCGAAGTTGCTGAGGTTCGCAAAGACTTCCAAATGGAAGATGCGAAGCTGGAGCACAAGTTAACAGAAAAGATCGAGGCAGAATCTGAACTGTCCTCAGATAGATTTAAAGATGTTAATATTAAAGTAAACATATATCAAGCAGATGTAGATGCAATTAAAACTGATACTACTCATATTGTACAAAGAGTAGATAATGTTGAATTGAGAGTAGAAAATATCAGTACTAACATTGCTAACATTGAGAGTAAAGTAGCTTCAGTAACTTCTGGTAATGGTAGTATACAACAAGTTGTAGCTGCAAACACCGCTTTTATCGGGTGTCGGCAGTTCTTGCGATTCGATCCAGATAAAAATATCCACCCGCTAGATTTCTGGAACGATTTTGAAGATGTGATTCCACCAACTTGGTCTGAACGAGAGAAAATCTCATTTATTAAAAGCCATTTAGCAGGTGACGCCATGCGTTGGTCAGCTGATGTTATGTTGAAGTGTAAAACATTAGCGGAGTTTAAAACAGCTTTCATTAATGAGTATTGGTCTAGTAGCAAGCAAAATGAAGTGTTGAGAGAATTTTGGAGTGTAAAACGCTTCAATGCAGGCAAGGAATCTATTAAAGAATTTGCTAGGTCATGGATTTCACGTTTGTCACATTTGGCGGAAAAGCTAAAACCAGAAATGATTATACTAGGTCTTGAAGCCAAACTGCCATGGTATTGGCAAACTAGAATTATATCTGCCCCTAGAGACAATCTTGATCGTTTCATTGAGTATCTGGAACGTGTAGAACGTGTTGCTGCCAATGAGGAGCAAGCACGTAATAACAGAAATGCCAATAACAATAATAGTAATTTTAGGAACGAGCAAAATGGCAATGTAAACATCAGAACAGTAGGTATTCGCCATCCTAAGAGAGGTTGGAATTGGGGAAATAATTATCAGAACCAACAATGGCGTCCAAGGGATAATAATTTTGTTCCAAACAGAAATATGCATGTAAACAACAGTACGGAAAGTAATGCTGTGCCAGTCAATTATAATGAAACTAAAGGAAATAGCAGTAGGCCGAGGCAGGAAAACTAGTTCCCGTCTATGAGGACACTGGCGCTCACCAGGCGGTTACTTTTCCTAAGCCAGTAGTTACGGGAATTGGTAAGACAGATCAGAATACTCAGACTGAACATGTGGATGAAGAGTCGGTAGCATCTAAGGATACAACAGAAATATTAGATCACTCACAGTATTTGATAGATACCGTGTTAGAGACGCTTTCTAAGTGGGAAGAGAAAGAGAAGGCGCAGCAGTGTAACAATAGGGAGGAGCTACAAAATACTGAATTGACAGGTGAAGAAGCAGAAGAAATTCATGCTTCTATTTACGATGAGGATGATGTGCTCTTATCTAAAGTGCCTGTGCAGGATGTTGATAATGTACTAATAGATTTAGGACAGGAGATAAGTGAGAATGTAGAGGGTAGGCTGTTGGGGGTCGATGAACCCAGTAGCTGTGACCAGTTGTCACTTGAGAAGGAAACCGACGATAATGGTGAAAGTTGTTTAGCTGTAACTAGTGTTATGCTCGGTCTGGAGACGCAGAATCGCTCAGACTACAGTAATTTGGGTTATGTTCAGCAAACTAAATGTAATGAAGTCGTGCGGTGTTTCGACTTAAAATTAACAGACCGACTGGAAAAGGCAGCTGAAAATGTAATTCAGGAAACCCCTACACACTGTGACCTAAATGTAATGAAGACAGATGTCAATCACTTTAGTTGGGGACAAATCCAAAAGGAACTACTAGATGAATTTGAGGAACCACCTGTACAACCTAGAATAAGCCACCCTATAATACTAGTGAATATGTTGGGTATCAATGTACGTTGTCTCTTAGACAGTGGAAGTGAGGTGAGTGCAATATCTCAGTCCTTCTTTGATGCATTACCTGGTAAAGACAAGCTTACAGTAAGGAGGGTATCAGGACTAAGAATAATTGGTGCTACTGGCAAGATTTCAAAAACGGTAAAGCAAGAAGCTTTACTACCCTTTAACATTAATGGTAATTTAATTGATCATCCATGTTTAATTGTAAACAATCTCAGTATTGAGGTTTTAATTGGCATAGATTTCTTGTCAAAATATCAGAGTGTTGTTGACTTTGAAAGAAGCCAGTTAAAAATGGTCTTGCCAATAACCGGAGTAATTATAGTACCTTTTAGTGATAAACATGTAGTAACTGATCATGAAACTTGGGAGCTGCCTATACGAGTTCTGAAAAATAGGAGGTATTGGGACGAAGGTGTTAATCATAGTAACAGTAAGCTGAACACAGAAAAAGAAGAAGAAGCAATTATTGTGGACAAAATAGAAGCTAAATTGCAGGAAATCGAGAAAATTTCCGCCAATCAGAAGGAAGAACTGAGACAGGTTCTAAAAAGGCATCATAAGGTATTTTGAGATCGACCTGGCATAGTCAAAGGTTATGAATGTCAATTAAAGGTGAAACCCGACCAAGTGTTTTTCAGGAAGCCATACCAAATACATGTAGCTAGGAAGGAGGCGGTTCGAAAGGAGATACAGAGAATGCTGGAGTGGGGTGTGATTGAGAAAGCGGTCAGTGAGTACAATAATCCTCTTGTTGTTGTACCAAAAAGAGACGGGAGTGTCAGATTGGTCTTGGACGCTCGTTGGTTGAATGAAATAGTGGTTAGGGAAAGTGATAGACCGCAGAACATGGACGAGTTATTGCAAAAATTCCGGGGAGTAAAATTCTTAACTTCTATGGACATCACGTGTGGATATTGGAATTTGCCACTGGCGGAAAGTTCGAGGAAGTACACAGCTTTCTTGTACGAAGGAGTTTGTTACCAATACCGTGTGGTACCTTTCGGACTTAATATCTCTGTTTGTGCCTTCGTACGTGTGATGTGCCATGTTTTAGGACCAGCTTTAAGTAATAAAATAACAGTCTACGTAGATGATCTGTTAATAGCAACTCCTACCTGGGAAGAACACATAGCTTTATTAGAGGAAGTGTTAGAGGCTATTGAGAGAGGTGGCATGAAACTAAAGATTGAAAAAACAGAGTGCGTTAAAGAGGAAATAGGTTTCTTGGGATATAGGATAAGTGGAAAAGGTATTCTGCCTGACCCAGGCAAGCTAGCAGTCATTGAAAAATTTGAGGCTCCCAGAAACAAGAAGCAGTTGAGATCAATGTTCGGTCTGTTCGGCTTCTATAGGCGTTTTGTTATTCATCAGGCTTTTAATGCTCCCTGTCTTCACCTCCTGCTGAAAAAGAATACCCCTTGGGTTTGGACAGCAGAATGTCAACAGGCGTTTGAGGTGCTTAAACAATCTTTAATTAATAGTCCCATTTTACATCATCCTGATTTTGAAAAACCATTCTGTATGTCTGTTGATGCTAGTGGCTATGGTATAGCTGTGGAAATATTCCAGGTAGAAATAGAGAACGAACAAGAAGTACACAAGACTACAGCTTTCGCAAGTCGATCTTTACAGGCAGCAGAGAGAAATTATGGCATCTCAGAACTGGAAGCATTAGCAATTGTATTTGGGGTACAGAAGTTTGAGCAATATTTATTAGGTCACAAGACAATTGTTTACAGTGACCATAAGGCGTTGACCTTTTTAAAGACCTGTAAGTTGAGGAATTCTCGTTTGGTAAGATGGTCATTGTATCTCCAGCAGTTTGACCTTGAGGTTAGATATATTCAAGGGAAAGACAATCTGGTAGCTGATGGGTTATCTAGAAGTGCGGAGCTCTGTGATGACGCGGGAATTACAGCAACAGACCTAAATGAAGTTCGAATGTTTGCATTGCACGAAGTAAAGGAAGAAAGTGCATTAAAGAGAGTGAATAAGAACTTGAGACGTGAGCAGAATGAAGATGACCAACTGAAATTAGTGAAGAGCTGTTTAGGAAATGCGAACTATCCTAAGGTTTCGCAATACTATTGTTTGCATAAAGGTATTCTGTTTAGGAGGAAAAAGATAGGTGTTTCTGAGTGGAAGCTGTGCTTTCCCTCACAACATGTAGACTTACTAATCGACTATGTACACCTGAGGTATGGGCACTACGGTGCAAAGAAGTGCATTGCAAAATTAAAAGAGAAGGTTGTGTTTGACAACATGTACCGCCGTGTGGCCAAGCGTCTAGCATCTTGTGTAGTGTGCCAGAAAGTCCGTGCTGCTAACACCAGAATACAAGGGGATATGCATTCAGTAGAGCCAACTGAAACCCTAGAATTACTGGCTTGTGATTTGTTTGGCCCTCTTCCTGTTTCGAGAGGTGGTTGTACCCATGTTTTGTTGTTGTGGATGGATTCAGTAAATATGTTAAGCTATACCCAATTAAAAGAGCAAATGCAAAAACATTGGTTGAAAAGTTGGAAAAAGATTTCATCGTGAACGTTGGCGTTCCGAAGAATTTGCTGTCAGACAATGGGCCTCAATTTACTTCTGATAGATTTAAGGAATGTCTAGATAAGGCCGGCGTGAAACATCTGAAAATATCTGCGTATTTCCCCCAAGGAAATATGAGTGAACGTATTATGAGGGAATTGAATAGGCTTTGCAGAACTTATTGTGCTCGGAAACACTCAAGTTGGGCAGAGCACATTAAGTATTTTGAGAATGTAATTAACAACTTAAGACATGATGCAACTGGTTTTGCACCTTGCGAATTGATGTTTGGCCAAGAACCGCACAATGTGATTGCAGATATGGTAGAATTCCCTATTCTAACGCAAATATCCACAGACGAGAAGAAACTAAAGGCTAGGGCTAATATGAGAAGAAGAGCGTTGGAAAGGAAGAAGCGTCATGACGCAAAAGCTGTACCTGCTAGCTTTGAAATAGGTCAATTAGTCCTTGTTAAAACCAAAGAAAAATCAAAGAAAGTAAATGCAGAAACAAAGAAATTCATGTTCGTATACCAAGGACCTTTCAGGATCATAGGAAAACCACATGCCAATGCATATAGGCTAGAGTACCCTAAAAGTAAGAAGCTATTAGGTCTCAGGAACGTGATCAACCTAAAGAGATTCATAGGTAGCCAATGAATGCTGTAGGGAGGAGGTTGTTCTGTAACCTCTACACAGTGTGGCAGCTGTGCAGTCCCAGCTGTGTGAGATCTTCTTTCCATTTCAGGTCTCACTCATTCTTCATCTGTCCTATCCACAAAAATTTTGACCTCCTCTTTCCAGACATGAAAATTTTCTGTCATGGCTATCAAGCCATGAGTTCTGTAACCATTCTATCCACCGATTAGTGAAGAAAAATACCTAATGTGACAAACCTAATAGTGACAAACAATAGAGAAGTATGATGTAATTAAGATACAATGTATTTGAGTAACAAGTATGTGTAGAACCCTGTTACTATGGTAAGTACAAAGTGTTGTTTTATTGGAAATCGTCCACCAACAGTAATTTAAAAAGATATATGAATTCATATACAAGCAGGATCTGAAGTGGTAGTGAAACCTAGTGTATGCATTAGAGCTAACTAAGAAATAGTAACAGGGATTGCTTAGTGTTAGGAAAAATATGCAGATAAGTTGTAAGATTAAACTCACCTGATGTAGCAAGGAAAGGCAGTGTAATAGAATTGAGCAGTGTTTGTGGTTGAGACGTGAAGGACACGTCCCTGAAGTATTTATAAGGTTGGAGCTGGCCATTATTTTAGTGTAGTGTGTGACAGGATACACCTACACGTATTGAGGTTATGAGTTGGAGGCGTAAATGCGACCATAGGTACCCTTATATTAGATGAGACAGAGCAGCTCATGGTGTCCTATAGGTTTAAGGAATTTAGCATTACGCTCGTCCATAATTACTTGATGCACTTTAGTGGTAGGTCTGAGAGAGACTACCTGAGGTTTCAGCGTCCGATCGAGTGGAAATGGTTTGCCACGTGAGCAAACTGATCAGCTACAATACACTAAGAATATGAAATAAATGTGCTATCCTATGCTTTAAATATTAATAGAGTAAGTGTTAAATAAGTACATACACTAGCAAAATAAATAAGTAACATAATGGCAGACGTGAAACATTAATTTTAGCTCAGCATAAATACACTTCAAAGTAAGTAAGTACCTAAGTGCAGATGTGGAACTAACACAACAGCAGAGGACCAATAAGTGGATTTTGTAGTCAACTAAACGTAGTGTGTTTTGAACACTCAGATCTGTACTATTACCAAAAGTTACTCACATGTACAAAGAAGCTGAGAAAACAACCACTAATCAAATATACTCATACTATCTCTAAGAATAAGGTAATCAAGATGAGTCGGTTAAGTAAATAAAATGCAGATTTGTCAGGAATGTACAGAGCATTGGTTCAGTGTTCCGGCGCAGAAATAATAAACTGATGTTAAATAGGATTCATGATTGTATGCCTTGAGCATAGATTTTCTCTAGTACGCGACTAACGGCGTTTTGAGCCATTTATTTACCGATTTTATGACAATTAAGTAACCACGAGAGTAAAATTGAAAAAGTTCTGTTAACTTTGTTCCAGCAAAATATTGAAGGATAAAATGTATATATACCCATTTCATTGTGACCCACCCTTAGATATTACGTGAACAGAGTCTGAGGCACTCTTTTGTTTGTTCTACAGGACAAACCAGATAATGGCAGCCTGGTAGCTGCGTGAAAGCGTGGAGTGACTTGGACACAACTCACAGTGACCCCTCCCCTTTCCCCCATGTAATTTAGAGAGAACGTGAAGGACGCACACCATAGCAACTTCCCCTCCTCTACCCTTGTGAATGGAAGTGTAGGACGCCAGCTAAAGCGGCTACAACCACGTGTGTAAAAATTATATGTGAACTTTTCTTTCAGGTTTAGAAAAGGCTGCTAAGAGATAATCATCTGTTTATGTATCATGTTATTATCTTTGAATTTGTGTATGTAAAAATGTATTTAACGTATTTAATGGACCTAAGATTTTCATAATTTTTCAATTTGTATGTGTTTGTTTGTCTAAGGCAATATGTATGCCAAAATATTTCATTGGCTTTGCTTAAAATTTTGAGTAAAGACATTGTTTAAAAGGTAGTGAACATGTCCACAATTTAAATAATTAATGTAGGTTATCAGTTTCCTTTAATGTTTCTACATGGTTATATTTCAATTTTGATTTTTTGTAGGGAGTTAAACTGTACTCTTGCTTCCCTTTCGTAATTAAATTTTTTTTCATTCATTAATATTCATAAACAAAAAATTTAAGTAGAGGGTGATGTAGGGAAGCAGCCTACTCACGCTGTAGTAAATTAACATCAGTTTCCATTGTGTGCCAGCCAGTCTGCTGTAACTAGCTCTGACGTCATAAATGTTGCGCAATACCTTAAAAATCAAGCAAATGACCTAAAACTTTTCTAGCATGTCAGGAATAATACTAAATTAATGTGTGTTAAATATCAGTTCGATAACTTCAGCCATTTTCGAAATTTGGACGTTTTTCTAAAAAAATCATTGGCGCAACAGAAAAGAGCTAGAGACTGCAAAATATATATTTAGATTCATCTTTCATAATGATTTAATAAAAACAGTACTTTGGATTTCACAAATTGAGACTTTAGTGGAAATTCATGATTTTCTGGTTTTCGTCTCAAAACTGAAGGAAGCAAGAAAGATTAAGTAGGCTAATAAATAAGGCTAGGATGTTTAGATTTAAATAGGTTGGAGGTCCGCTATGACTGTGAAGATGTGAAAAGTTTCTTTTGAATACCTATAAAATTATAGCGATAGCGGATCTAAAAAGGGCTAGTTCAGAGCTCATCTACTGCGTGCAGTGTAATTTAATTAATTCTCTCGCCCAAAATATTTAACTTAGCCACGTCAAAATTTTATTATCAATACTTACCTGCGTGCTGAATGCACGTTTAAATTAAGAGCTTCATCGGCCATCAGCAAAAAAAGCTATAAATTATTATGTAACTTGAAGTGGTGCGTTACTAGCCCAGCGGCTAGTCGAGAGAGCCGATTTGATCAGGCGTTCCCTTAGCCGTCCGCACCACGGCTATATATATAAGAACGCTGCGCGAGGAAGGAAGGCCCCAGTTCTCTCCACACGCTGAATAGCACGACATCTGTGTCGGGAGTCGCGTCGCATCGGTATCACTGCTACAAACAGCCTCGGGTGCCGTATTAAGTTACTAGAGATACGCGGAACCATGAAAGCATTTCAAGTGAAGGGTTAATTCTGGGATGATTTTCATTATCTAGCCTCAGTTGGCGTATTGTCGTATTTTCGCGTTCCGTCGCGGGACAGACATTCTACCAATTATTTAGCGTGGCGTTTGATGAAATATTCTCATCAAATTTTGGCGAGCATTCTTTTTAACATTTAATTCGGACATTTATAGTTGCATCAGCGCATTAGATTCGGAACTGCTCTGTTAGTTAGGTTGTAGGGATACTTGTGTTTATCAGTGAATTTCAGAATATACTCAACTATTTTGGAAAATTGTTTTTGATTAGAAATCCCGGACAATCTCCTAATTCCTCAGAGCTATAAGCTGCAGCTATAATGGTATTCTCAGATGAAGTGGGCACTAGGAACTCTAATTACAGGCTCCACGTTTTGTTAAATCACTTTCTGGGTGCTAAAAAGTAAATAGAGAGCCAGTGTTGAGAACGGCGAAAGACAGCATTAACAACATTCTAAAAGCCTGAAACTGATTCAACATTCAAGCATTGGTATTTCAAACATTTATACAGCAATTATTTTCATTTTCAAAAGTAAACTCGCCGCCCCACAAGTTCAATACTCGTAGTTAACATCTTCTTGACATGAGTGGACGTGAAGGTTTGTGCGAAACACACGTCATTTCAGTGTCTGTTATACCCAAGAGGGTTGGTTGCAACGAGATAAGGGTTGCGAATATCCCGTCTTTCAGTTATTTCCTAGACTCTTGCAGAACGGAGCCGTAAACATTTCGGAAGGTAACACATTTCCTGTACGGATTATGTTCTTTTTTGGATACACACTTTACAGTTAGCTAATTTTAACATCTGCAGACACTATCGAACACGCATCACCAAAAATGAACATTAATAATTTCTTAAACGTTTATATCTTCTCTGCTTCAAAAAGGTTTCTTAGCCTTTGGAGTCTCAGTACCTCTCCTTACATCTACTAAAGCGCATTAAGATATGACACTTCCATAACTCTGCAGCATTCGGGGCTAATACTGAAACTGGCTCCAGCTCCTGCATTTCAGTTTCAAAGCTCTACAAAAAACTACCAACTGCGCGTTTTCAAAATTTCGCTCGTCTTTCCTGTTTCTGTTTGCTATGATCATAATTTAAACAAATATTCTCCTCTTAGCGTTGTAAGACTTCTCAGCGAATATTTATTGTTAGTTTCAGTTAATTGTAAATACCAACAACATTGTTGATTGCCTGGAGTTGAATTCAAGTTATAGGTAATTAACAACTACGATTCTTATTCATTGTTGTACAACGCGTAAGGCCCTGGAGTACCAGTAAAGAGTCGCAGGTATAGGAAATATGCAGGAAATGAATGTAAACGAAACAGTTCACAATAGACACAGATTGTAATGTGTCAGTAACTGTACGAAAATATAGATGCAAGATAAAACGCTTATTTCTAAGTACCAAGAAAGACCGTGCAATAGCTTTAGCTGCATGTGAGAAATACAAATATTGGCCCTCTATTGACCAGGCCAGCTGCAGTCATACTGAAGACGGTTATTTCCAAGACGGTATTCCAGTACTGATTGTGATACCTACAAGTCAGTTTCTCCAGTACGCTCCTGTTACTGCATTAATGACAGAGATCTCTATAAAACGTTGATCATGAATCTTATCACTAGCCTGGCATGGATGTCCCAGGAGGAAAGCTCTATATTCACGAATATGACAAGAACAATAATTTGAAACAAATAACTTCATGAGAACATATGCCCTATTCCAAATGATTTCCGAGACACAGCACACTCAATGTACACTATTATTTATTTTCTATGTTATTCAGCACATTGTCAGGTTAAACATGCAAAACAGTAAGTAAATGTTGGAACATGCTTTTCTGAAAAGCATTGTCAATTGATAGTTACTCATTTTTAACGTATTCACATCTAAACATTATGTCATTTGCATAATGCGTTGCAGTTCCTGCACAGGTTGTTGCACTACACGTTCAGAAGAAAAACTGGAAGCTGGAAGAATACTTGTTCCACGGAATGTGCTGCAAACAACTGTAAAGAATCTACGATCATAAATTCGACGTATTAGAAAGCGCTAACGAAATTCTTCGACAGCAGCAGAAGCACTAGCGTTGCAGAAGCCGTAAACATATATCATATATGCATATTCTTCATTAGCGTGATTGCGTGGAATTTCAGCCAGCACGTGTGGAAACACAGTTAACCGATGCTTCTCATTCATGCACTCTCAATCCCTTGCACTAAATTCATTCACAACACACCATGGACAACTAAGTACCGAAGGGCTAGTGTAATCGCTGAAAGACATCTCAAGCAAAGACACTGAGAGTAAGGGGGTAGGTTGGGCTGGAAAAAAAAACGTCAAAGGGATTGGATGGGTAACAGACACACATGCGCTCCACTGCCCCAAAAACAAACGTGCATTAAATGTGCTCTACCTCGGAAACAATTCGTAACAGGGCATATGCCGTTCCTCCTGGGACACCGTGTATAGCTCCACGCTGTCTCCCCGTCTAGTCATAAGTATTCACAATTGTGCTTTCTGAATGTAGTCGATACACTTCTGTTAACTGTCCATCTTATTAATGTTTTAGTTATTTTTGAATGTACTGTGATTCTGGAAGTGCTCAGGAAATCAGCCGGCTCTATGATACTCCGCGTTTACACCGCGGAATCCAATTCGATAAAAGCTAAAGTGCCGCGGGTACATTTTTAATGTCGCACCATCAGTGTAACACAGAGCGATGAATAAATTACGTGACCTCTACGACACGGAGAGGTGAAGCTGCAGAGCCGGTGATCACTCTGCGGCTAGTTTTCAAAAACACGTGCGAGGCCTGAAGTCTCACGAGGCATGTGTTCGTTGCAGAACTCTGTTAGGATGTCAGAAAGCTAAAATCTCAAAAAATTATATTCTGTCACGATTCGGAATAAGGTATGTTATAACTGAGCAAAATGACCTAATTTGCAAAATAATAAGACGGTACGTTTATCAGGAGGCAAATACAGTTTAGTGCGCTAGTTACGCGTTCTATACATAATTTGAAGGATTTTTTTACTGAAATGACATGAAACGAGTCAGTTCAAAAGATATGGACAAATGATTAGTTTTAATTTTGTAGTTATCTGCCATTCTGAAATAGCTAGGCAAGCACTCTGTTATGTTGAAATGTATGGATTAAAAATCTTAGGCCAAGTTCGCAAAATATCTTTATCGATAACTAGTTTCATCTCATTTACGAGCCAGCTTCAGATCTAAAACACTGAAAATGGCATGTAAGAGGTAAGCAATTTCAAAATAATACATTTAATAATTGAACTTCCGTTATACGATACATAACAATACGAAATTATTACTTTGTATTCGTGTATAAGCCACAAGGCAATACACAAATTAAATGATCATCTCGGTAAAAACATACAGGAAAAATAAAGACATGCAGAAGCATATTTGAAAAGCTCTCTCTAAGTATAATCCTACCTAAAGAAAAAGGTTGTCACTGGTAGCAAAAGTTTTCAAGACGTTGGTTAATGACGATAAATAGATCCAGTGTTCATACTGCCTTACTCGTGTGTCTGTCTAATAACAGCAGTTCAACTCAACAGATTGTGACTATGTGTAATGTGTAGTGGGTCATGCACACTGAACAGAAAAATAATTTCATATTGATATATATAGCATGATGCTAGTTGAGGTACGATATGTATTTTGTTATTGTTCACCTCTTGTATGCAATTTTTTGTGTGAAACTGAAACAGGTTACCAGTAATGATTTTTTGAGCTCTTGATCTATTATTTTTAATCTCTGCAGACTAGTTTTAACTTTAACGAACAAATTATTTTTTTAGTCCTACTCATGAAACTGCACTTAACACTGGTCTTTCTAGGCTAACGGTTTTTGAATAAAAAATCATGTGTGGAATAGAAGGACCTGTCCATAATAAATAAGTTTAAACTAAGTCTGATCTCACTTTAATAGTTGTCAAACATTTTATGTTATTGAGCAGATGATTCAAAATGTTTGCCGAAGCACCTATGATATTGAGTCAGTTTATTTTCTTCTAGTGTTTCAGGTATTCTTATAGTGTTGTTGTACAGACATCACTATTCTTTTCAAATAACCATGAGAAACGGCACTAACGAAGCAGAATTTTGGATCAATGCGCTACTGACCCCCAACCGAAAACGAAATTTTTCTCGATTTCAAGTCGCAGGACAAAATTTCAGTATATTTTGGCGTGTTTCACACTCACCATGTTGAGATAACAAGAGGATGTCGCCTACCAAGAAATATAAATGATGCATTTGGTATGAGTCAGGGCGCTTTCGAATGCTAGACAGATTGCGCTCTGCTTTCCATTGACCCGGTTGTCCAGTGTACGAAAACGGGCTGTTGACATATAGTCATCAGGTATTCAGAAAATATCGCTCTTATGCAGCAGAACCTGCTCTTTATTCTCAGGATATAATGAGTGCTTCTGACAGGGGATCTCAAATTAATTCCACAAGTCTAGATTTCCAGAAGACTCTTGATACAGTTTCTCACAACCAGCTTCTAATCAAATTGCGTGCTCGTGGAGTATTCTCTCAGACGTGCGACTAGATTCGTGATTTCCTGTCAGAAACGTCACAGTTCGTAGTAACTGACGGAACGTTATTTAGTGAAACAGATGTGATACATGGCGTTCCCCAAAGAAGTTTTATAGGCGTTCTGCATTTACGAACCTATATAAAAGATTTAGAAGACAATCTGTGCAGCCATCTTAGATTGTCTGCAGGTGGTGCTGTCATCTACCATCTAGTATAGTCATCAGAAGTCCAAAACCACTTGCAAAATGATGTACGAGTATATAAAATATAGTGAGAAGCGTGGAAATTGATCCTAAATAATGAAATGCGTGAGATTATCCCTATCTTAAACGATGAAGCACACAATCTTAAGGCTGTCAATTGACCTAAATACCTTGGGATTACAATTACGAAAAATTTATATTGGTACTATCACATAAGTAGTGTTGTGGCCAACGCGCTCCAATTACTGTGTTTTATTAGAACAATATTGTCAAGAAATCCCCTGAAAAAACTGTCTACACTACGTTTGCCCGCCCTCTACTAGAGTATTGCTATGCGCAATGGGATCTTTACCGGATATCGTTGACGGACATCGCGAATTATGGGAGAGAATGGGAAAATATATGCGAGTTACATAAGTAGTGTTGTGGCTAACGCACTCCAATTACTTTGTTTTATTAGCAAAATACTTTCAAGAAATCCCGTGAAAAAACTGTCTACACTACGTTTGCCCGTCCTCTACTAAAGTATTACTATGCGCAATGGGATCTTTACCGGATAGCGTTGACGGACATCGCGAATTATGGGAGAGAATGGGAAAATATATGCGAGTTGCGGTGGAAATAATTAAAACAACGGTATTTTCTATCGCGGCGAGTTCTGTCACCAGCCTTCTCCTCCGAACACAAAAATATTTTGTTGACGCCCATATACGTAGGGAGAAATGATCGTCGTAATAAAAGACGAGGACTCATAGCTCGCATGGAAAGATTTACGTATTTGTTCTTCCCGTGCGGTTGGTACGGTAGAGAAAAAGTGTGGAAGTGATTCAGTGAAACATCTGCCAGACTTTTAAGTGTGAACTGCAGAGCAGTCGTATAGATGTAGATGTAGTTGTATTTGCGGTGGATGCAATTTCGTTTCCTGGATTTTGTACACAAGCAGCAGTAGGGCAAGTATCTTATAGTTTAAGGCACCTTGACTTTGCACTAGTTCCCTATGTTAAATAGCAAACCTCCACACAAGAACGCAGAGGCAGAGCGTATGTTAAAGTCCATAGATTTCAGCACACTTTTCCTTGGGGAAATTTATTGAAGTTTGTGATGTCTTTGCTCAAACATACTAACGTTAAGTGAATCACCGGAGGATCTTCGACGAAAAATTGGCTGCCGCAATTACTGTGTCAGTCTTCTCACATGAGCGAGTTGAGTGCTGATAGTTGTCTTACTGATGGGTGTGGTAACTTAATAAGGTTTAATGTCGTTGGAGATTTAACAGAGTGCGGTAGTGCATAAAAAGGGGGATAGGTACAGTATGACAGCTTTATAGCTGGGACACAGCCAGCCTTTTTGAGGAACGCAATCAATTTTCCACTATACCTTCGTCATAAACAAGGAAAAGCATTATGTACGACACAAATACCTCACGGTGCTCCATCTGAACATGGATTGCACAATATGTTGAATTCCTACCAGTAATACTATTTCCTCCCCATAATCTATAAGAATTCTTGAGCTTGACATTTCCCATGTTCATTCTTCATTTCAATTTTCCCTTTTCTGGAAGAATGGGTTATTGACAAACATGTCGTTATTAGCGGCATTTTCTACCAAGATGTAAGCTGTGTCATTTCTCGTATCATGCCCGAAGACTCCCAAAGAAGGATCGTTCTTCAGTCCGTTGGCCCACTTTTGAATTAAAATACTTAATTTTCATAATGTAGAGGAGTTTTCTGTCTTTTATCAAGTTCTGTAACTCGCTCTATCGATCTGCTTCTCTTTCATTAGAATCAGTGTACGTTGGTGAATAGAATTATTTATTTATTTATTTTTTATTGTTTATTTAGCGCGACCAGAGTAGGGACCTAAGATCCTCTTTTATACACTCCTGGAAATTGAAATAAGAACACCGTGAATTCATTGTCCCAGGAAGGGGAAACTTTATTGACACATTCCTGGGGTCAGATACATCACATGATCACACTGACAGAACCACAGGCACATAGACACAGGCAACAGAGCATGCACAATGTCGGCACTAGTACAGTGTATATCCACCTTTCGCAGCAATGCAGGCTGCTATTCTCCCATGGAGACGATCGTAGAGATGCTGGATGTAGTCCTGTGGAACGGCTTGCCATGCCATTTCCACCTGGCGCCTCAGTTGGACCAGCTTTCGTGCTGGACGTGCAGACCGCGTGAGACGACGCTTCATCCAGTCCCAAACATGCTCAATGGGGGACAGATCCAGAGATCTTGCTGGCCAGGGTAGTTGACTTACACCTTCTAGAGCACGTTGGGTGGCACGGGATACATGCGGACGTGCATTGTCCTGTTGGAACAGCAAGTTCCCTTGCCGGTCTAGGAATGGTAGAACGATGGGTTCGATGACGGTTTGGATGTACCATGCACTATTCAGTGTCCCCTCGACGATCACCAGTGGTGTACGGCCAGTGTAGGAGATCGCTCCCCACACCATGATGCCGGGTGTTGGCCCTGTGTGCCTCGGTCGTATGCAGTCCTGAGTGTGGCGCTCACCTGCACGGCGCCAAACACGCATACGACCGTCATTGGCACCAAGGCAGAAGCGACTCTCATCGATGAAGACGACACGTCTCCATTCGTCCCTCCATTCACGCCTGTCGCGACACCACTGGAGGCGGGCTGCACGATGTTGGGGCGTGAGCGGCAGACGGCCTAACGGTGTGCGGGACCGTAGCCCAGCTTCATGGAGACGGTTGCGAATGGACCTCGCCGATACCCCAGGAGCAACAGTGTCCCTAATTTGCTGGGAAGTGGCGGTGCGGTCCCCTACGGCACTGCGTAGGATCCTAAGGTCTTGGCGTGCATCCGTGCGTCGCTGCGGTCCGGTCCCAGGTCGAAGGGCACGTGCACCTTCCGCCGACCACTGGCGACAACATCGATGTACTGTGGAGACCTCACGCCCCACGTGTTGAGCAATTCGGCGGTACGTCCACCCGGCCTCCCGCATGCCCACTATACGCCCTCGCTCAAAGTCCGTCAACTGCACATACGGTTCACGTCCACGCTGTCGCGGCATGCTACCAGTGTTAAAGACTGCGATGGAGCTCCGTATGCCACGGGAAACTGGCTGACACTGACGGCGGCGGTGCACAAATGCTGCGCAGCTAGCGCCATTCGACGGCCAACACCGCGGTTCCTGGTGCGTCCGCTGTGCCGTGCGTGTGATCATTGCTTGTACAGCCCTCTCGCAGTGTCCGGAGCAAGTATGGTGGGTCTGACACACCGGTGTCAATGTGTTCTTTTTTCCATTTGCAGGAGTGTATTTGAGCAGGAGCAACACATACAAAATACATTACAAAACTTCCCGATAATAATCAGAATAACAGTAACAATAATAATAATAATTGACACTAATAACAAAACAATAATTAGAACAGTAAAGGGCATGTAGAGTGTTACAGATTAGCTTTTTTAGATGTGCTTAGTCTAACTGAAGCCATTTTTAATATTATCAGGAAAGGAATGAATAAAGGAAGAGGAGAACATTAAAAGGAAACTGACAGTGCCTGTTGGAAAATAACAGGATATAGAGAACTCTTCCGACATGGGTTGGGAGGATGTCCTCGGGGAGGGGACTGACTGAAGCGAGCTTCACTTAACGCAGGAGAGATGGCTATTCTGATGGAATGTGGAGCGTTAGCTGCTGTGTTTTGAAGTTTGGAAGAAATTTAATTTCTATGATATCTTGAGGAAGATTGTTCCATGGTGAGATCCTGATACAAAAAATGACGTGGAGGGCATGGCAGCGCTATGTGATGGACCAGAAAGAATTTTTCTTTGTTGAGCACGAGTATTTCTGCTGTGGTGTTCCTGTAGCATAATAGATGAAGACAGATAACAGGGAGTGCAATGATTGTGAAGGTGATATATCAGTCATGGAGTATGATAGTCTCTGCGATAATGTAGCTATGACAATTGTTTGTACGATGGTGTGATGCAGTCGAAAAAGTCACAGGTGTTTCATACACAATCATTCATCGCCTCTTAGAGCCTGTAGGAGCTTTCACATGAAAGTCCTGCGAGAATGGCATGACCATAGTCAAGCTTCTTTTTAACCTCTAAAGGAAATACTTTTTTATTTTTGTAGTGAGCGAAGTGACACTGACACTTTCCTACAGAGTGCAACTGAATTCAGTCTAATTGATGGTGCAGAATTACCCTCAAGTTACACTCCTGCAAATGGAACAAAGAACACATTGACACCGGTGTGTCAGACCCACCATACTTGCTCCGGACACTGCGAGAGGGCTGTACAAGCAATGATCACACGCACGGCACAGCGGACACACCAGGAACCGCGGTGTTGGCCGTCGAATGGCGCTAGCTGCGCAGCATTTGAGCACCGCCGCCGTCAGTGTCAGCCAGTTTGCCGTGGCATACGGAGCTCCATCGCAGTCTTTAACACTGGTAGCATGCCGCGACAGCGTGGACGTGAACCGTATGTGCAGTTGACGGACTTTGAGCGAGGGCGTATAGTGGGCATGCGGGAGGCCGGGTGGACGTACCGCCGAATTGCTCAACACGTGGGGCGTGAGGTCTCCACAGTACATCGATGTTGTCGCCAGTGGTCGGCGGAAGGTACACGTGCCCGTCGACCTGGGACCGGACCGCAGCGACGCACGGATGCACGCCAAGACCGTAGGATCCTACGCAGTGCCGTAGGGGACCGCACCGCCACTTCCCAGCAAATTAGGGACACTGTTGCTCCTGGGGTATCGGCGAGGACCATTCGCAACCGTCTCCATGAAGCTGGGCTACGGTCCCGCACACCGTTAGGCCGTCTTCCGCTCACGCCCCAACATCGTGCAGCCCGCCTCCAGTGGTGTCGCGACAGGCGTGAATGGAGGGACGAATGGAGACGTGTCGTCTTCAGCGATGAGAGTCGCTTCTGCCTTGGTGCCAATGATGATCGTATGCGTGTTTGGCACCGTGCAGGTGAGCGCCACAATCAGGACTGCATACGACCGAGGCACACAGGGCCAACACCCGGCATCATGGTGGGAGGAGCGATCTCCTACACTGGCCGTACACCACTGGTGATCGTCGAAGGGACACTGAATAGTGCACGGTACATCCAAACCGTCATCGAACCCATCGTTCTACCATTCCTAGACCGCCAAGGGAACTTGCTGTTCCAACAGGACAATGCACGTCCGCATGTATCCCGTGCCACCCAACGTGCTCTAGAAGGTGTAAGTCAACTACCCTGGCCAGCAAGATCTCTGGATCTGTCCCCCATTGAGCATGTTTGGGACTGGATGAAGCGTCGTCTCACGCGGTCTGCACGTCCAGCACGAACGCTGGTCCAACTGAGGCGCCAGGTGGAAATGGCATGGCAAGCCGTTCCACAGGACTACATCCAGCATCTCTACGATCGTCTCCATGGGAGAATAGCAGCCTGCATTGCTGCGAAAGGTGGATATACACTGTACTAGTGCCGACATTGTGCATGCTCTGTTGCCTGTGTCTATGCGCCTGTGGTTCTGTCAGTGTGATCATGTGATGTATCTGACTCCAGGAATGTGTCAATAAAGTTTCCCCTTCCTGGGACAATGAATTCACGGTGTTCTTATTTCAATTTCCAGGAGTGTATTTGCAGAAAAGGAAACGTTTATTCCTGTGCCGTTTAGGATTCAACGTGGAGGAGATTCTCTGAAGCGAGGAGTAACAAATCTTTTCTGAGTGACTAAGGTTGTTTACGTTTTAGATGGATTAAGTTTTAAACCTATGCTCTGCGCCCACTCTGATAGGGCAAGTAAATCGACATTTACGTGCTGGATGATTGTGCACAGTTTTTCTGGACCTCCAGTTAGATATAACTACATGTCGTCAGAGTATAGGTGATATCTGCAGTGGGATAGATTAATTGACTCATCATTAACATATAATGAGAAATATGATGGACCCAATACTGATCCTTATGCGATCCCTGATGTTACATCCCTTAATTAAGCCCTTTTGTTCCATTCATTACACACTGTTGGCGAGATGTAAGGTATAAATGGGACCAATGAAACGTCTCTATTAGATTCGTTCCATATTATTTAATTTGTATTGCATTCTTTTCACACACACTCATTTGTGATTTAATTCTGTACTTCGTGTCTGTTACATTTCAATAGTAGTGGTGGTATTCGGGATTGGGTTGTTTTGGGGATGGAGACCAGACAGCGAGGTCATCGGACTCATCGGATTAGGGAAGGATGGGGAAGGAAGTCGGCCGTGCCGTTTGAAAGGAACCATCCCGGCATTTTCCTGGAGCGATTTAGGGAAATCACGGAAAACCTAAATCAGGATGGCAGGACGCGGGATTGAACCGTCGTCCTCCCGAATGCGAGTCCAGTGTTTAACCACTGCGAAACCTCGCTCGGTACTTTCAATAGTACACAGCTACATTAAAGTAGATATGTTCAGTAAGTAACCAATCCCATGTACATTACCTACATTTTGTGCTTAAAATTTCCCTTCTCTCTTTATCCTCCGTATGAATAACAGAGTGAGTGTGTATGTTCAAATTTGTCTTCACATGGTAGCTGTACAGTATCTGGCTCTCTATTGTGGTAGCAACAATGTAGCCAACGTAACTTTCTCAGTTAAAGTAAAGAGATTTGTAACCTTTTCGTAGTCATTCGATAGTAGTTAAGTTTGTGGAGGAAAGGACCCCCGTGATCTCCTCCGGCTACCTGGGGGACTGAACCTCTGGGGAGTAAAGAGGGTAGTTTCAAGAGCGACTTGGCACTGGTGAGTGTTTTAATGTGCGATGGCGTGTAGCAATTCTAATTGAGGTACACGCTTGATTTGTATGTTCAGTTTCAAGTTCGGTAATCGAATTCTTATATTTTTCGGAGTTTAGTCACGAGAATATTTACTGTATTTACTAAGTTTGTTCGGCCCTTCCTTTGTGTTATCAGAGCATGTGGCGCAGGAAGTTCGTTACTCCAGTACAAGCTTAAAAGGCGATTGCCTGACTCCTCTTCTAACTAGGATGTATGAATGAACTTTTCTCGTGCGTATGTATTTTATTTCCTTTGCTTTTCATTTCGTTTCGACTGTACGATTGTGTAGCTTGCTCATACCAAGTGGTGATGATTTGTATGTAACTTTACCAACATTTTGCAGAAATTTTATTCTTAATTCCGCGTGATGTTTAATTGCTCTTTGTATCTGAATGTTTCACGAGTCTTAGTAATGTTGCTTTGTTGTTAAATATTTATCAACATCTGCGGGTGTTTCACGGCAGTGTACTTTAATTTCATGTGGAAGATAATAAAGATAAATTTATTTGTCGAAAAGCGTTCCATAATGTTCGTATTCACAATAATTCAATCATAATGGTAGGGATGAACCTCTGAGCCTTTGACTTACTGTAATGAGCAAATCTCTTCTTGTGCGTATGTAAATCATGACTGTTTGTGTGAACTTTCCCATGTGCGCCTAAGATTTTCTTTTTATTTATCGCCGCAGTATACTTCAGCACTCAATATACTAATAGTATAAGCGACTTAAATAATTAAATAACAGGCAAAGACAAATCATAGTTTAAAACTACTTTGTCAGTCTTTAATATGATGTTTTGTTTCAATAAACTATGTTAACCCCTCTCCTTTTGTAAGATTATTTTAATACATTCAACTTGACGTATCTGGTGCGCGAAAGGTAGGCCTTATATTTCTGGATTTTTGTTTGATTTTATTTGGCTTAAGCTTCTGCTTGCTCTGAATTACTTGATTTATCATGTGTACGTAAATTGTTCCCATATACTCGTTCCATGCATTAACTTGAATCTTTCTATTAACGTTATACGTTAGCAATACTTACCAATTCAATGATTAATTCAGTTCTTACACCAAATTTTCCCAATTGTAATGAAATTTCGTGATGATAAATTTTGTGGAACAGCGAACTTAACAGTAGACTTCAGAGTTCCACATTCGCTAACTTCCCCCAATCTCTGTTTGCAAATCGCTTTCCAGTTAACCATTCACACATTAGTCACCATTTACCACTTTAAAGCACTTGAAGATAAGCTTTGACTTGCAAGTTTAGCAAGCAGAATGTCAAAGTCAATAATGTAGAAAGCTTTGCTGAATTAAGTGATTTCCATAGAATATTATTTAGTGACATTTAAAACAATTCTGGCAAATTTGTCTTTTGTTTTAATCTCGTCTTTTACCATGATAGCAACACCAGAATTTGCTCTCTGCTCTCTTCCTCTGTAGTGAGTGATATGACTTCATTTTGAAATAGTGATGTTTTGTTTTTATTCCGAACTCTTGATAACTCCCATTTGATCTTGTTTAATTCCTCTTTCAACTCCAGGAACCTATCTGCGGATACAAGAGTCCAGGAAGTTACTGATCTTAAATCAGAAAAAAGTAGGAGCGAACGGTTTGCTAAGATTCATATCACTGCCTATCCAGCCTAAAGTCTTGAAGAAACCTGTTTTCAAGTCATAGTACCATCATGGAGATTATGACGCATGATTTGCCCGAATACGTGGTTTATTTAATTTAAAAACACTTAATTTAAAAAAAGTTATTATTTCATTAGCAAGTTGAAGTTCGATTGTGACGAATAGAATAATACTTTTAAGAAGTTTTTAATGGAATGCCTTCCTGAAACATGTTGTGTGTGCAAATTAAATTAGTCAAACATGTGTGCAACTGGTACGTCATAATCGCCGTTTCGATGTCTTGCAGAAATCGTAGGGTGTACTTCATGCCATATACCCATAGCATCAGTTCCGTCGGTCCAGTACTACCAACAGTCTTTCATCTGGAGGAGGGGGAGAATACTGACGAACCCGTGTAAAAATACCTGTGTCTACCGGGGGCCAGGTTCTTTTCAGGCAGCGATTCGTTTGGGCGTTGCCATCGTGATAGTTAGAGTTTCTCAGTTCCAGCTCGCGTTCGATTTTTTAGTCGGATGGAAATGGACAGTCGATTCCAGAGTAGTTAGCCATTAGGCAGCATCGCGAGGGGAGGAATAAAGATGAAGTCGTACTGAAGACCACAAAGCAAATTCTAAAAGTGAGATAATGGAAGGTAAGAGGTGTAAGTACGATAGAAGGAAAAATATTAATTAAAAAAACAGGAAAAAGTAGTAAAAGCCCATTGAGGAAGTAGCAATCCAATTTAAGTGACTCTGGTGTTACAGATTAGAAGTGCATGGGTAGTAATGAGCAACAGTAATTGTTTTATACGAACTTTCATTTAAATTGTCCAAATGGCATATAAACCTGAGTGAAATACAGGATGAGCCAGAAACAATGCCCAAACTGTTTATAAAAACTTTTTTAAGACAGGTCTTTATGTTTTGCAAATGCAGACGTGTTTGTGGGACTTTGTCGTTTCTCGCAGAACACATCCGAAACTTCTTTCAAGATCCCGTCGTTCAGTTGAGCACCGGTGTTATTGGAGCACTCATGTAGACGAGCTATGAAGCTGTTAGGCAACGTGGTCTCTAGTACAGCAACAGGTTTACCGGCGACTTCCCTACGGATCTTGGCCTCCAGCGCCTGGAGGTTTTCAGGGCGAGTTTCTAACATTGTGCACTCAAGATAACTCCAGAGGAAGCAATCGGCAGCTGTCAGATAAGGCGAAGGTGGCGGCCAAGCCACAGCACCATATCAGAGATGAGACGTCCAGGAAACCATTCCTGTAATTTCAGTGTCGCCGATTACATGGACACGCACCCGTTTTCTTTCTGACGCATGCAGATCTATTGTGAAGGTAACGGAGCTTGCGAATGTGGACTGAAGTATTTTTTGGTGGAAAGAGTAGTCCAATGAACAGTAACGATCGCGATGGGAATTACTACTGCCGGTGAATGTAAATTCATCATAACCAGCTTGCGGAGGGAACTGTAAGCTATTTATCTTGGCAGTCGGTAATGTGTGAAAGGTCATTGCTCGCAAAGTCACATAAAGCTGCACGTGTTCAGTTGTCAAAATAACACAGAAACTTGGGAGTAGCTGACTGGAGGCTTGTAGTGTGGCCCGATAGTCGCAATACTGCCTCTTTTTAAATAATGTAGGGCTTCGAGAACAACCAAGGAAGGTGATATCTCAGGCAAGACTGGTTTGGCAATGGTTTCTTCTTTGATGAACCTTGACTTGCCCCTCCCCCTCCTCGTCGTAGTTGCAGCCACCATCCTCGCCATGTTGTGGAGTGACGTAATTATCAAAGTTACAGGAGATGATATCTACTAGTCGTGATGTGCTTATTAGGAAGATGAAGTTTTTCCTTAAGTTTTCAGTTACTATTAGCGGTGAATTTAATGGTTAATAGAAGAACACAGTTGTAATATTATTTCCGCCCTTGATGTCCGCCCCCGGTAGCTGAGTGGTCAGCCCGACAGACTGTCAATCCTAAGGGCCCGGGTTCGATTCCCGGCGGGGTCGGAGATTTTCTCCGCTCCGAGACTGGGTGTTGTGTTGTCCTAATCATCATTATTTTCATCCTCATCGACGAGCTGGTCGCCGAAGTGGCGTCAACTCGAAAGACCTGCACCAGGCGAACGGTCTACCCGACGGGAGGCCCTGGCCACACGACATTTCATTTCCGCCCTTGATATGGAGCCGTGCCTGAATAGTCTCACATCCAGCTTTAATTTCTGTCTCTATGGATTTGAGGTTCTTATGAAACGTTGTAGATAAACCTCCAGAACTGTCTGATATCCAGCTTCAATGTCTGTCTCTGTGGATCTGAGGTTCTTATGAACTGCTATAAATAAACCTGCTCCACTTACTACTAATATGTCCTTTCGATATACACTTAGATTTACCCCAGATGTCTGGCTCCTATCGATTTCAGGTATTATCCAGTTTTCTTTAATTACTATTACATGGGCTTCGCTGTTTTAAGAGTTCTTCCAACTCTTGGACTACTGCCAGTGCTTCGGAAGTTTATCTCTACTATTTTAACAGCCTCATCTGTTGCATTTCCTTGGGGTTACACTGTGTCTCGTACAACTATCTATTTCTGGACTGGATCGAGGTAAGCGTAATCTAAAACTGTTGTTTACACTCCATACACAGCCGGCTACGTGGGTAGGCAGCCTATGATGTCTAGTGCACACATGACCCACTTCTCAAACCTATGACGCAATTCTCAGAAGTCACACCTACCTTATGAAATAACTTTTGAAGTCTCTTTGTTTTAAGACTTGTCTTCCGATCGACTCAGAACTAAGATGTCACGACCACTCATAGTGACAATGCCGCAGGTTGTGATCTATCTTCGCTAGAACTTAGCGAGCGATGCTGGTCTTCAGCATCTTTCCTGCCAGTCTCTGGAACGGTCAATGTGTGTAGGCCTATGACCTCGGAACTCAGACGACAGGCATCGTTCTTTCTGACATTTTCTGGGATACGAAGTGGAGGGTAAACACATCAGTATCGTACACACTGCACCGTTTTCAGCTAAAATCTAGTCTGACTTCACATCACCGACAACAAAAGCGAAAAGAAAACCTTCATTTACAGAGCTTAGGAACCTGCGACGAGCAGTAGAATTGCGACAGTCCTTGGGATTACTATCGACAAATCAAATAGATGCTGATGAAAGACAACGTCAAGCATGATGGATTTAACTTAATTTTGCGGTGGCAACTAGACTAGAACGCGGCCACCGATTTCCCGCTTTACGCGAACGGTCGCCTTATCTTTTCGGATACCCGAGCACGCTTCCTGTCCAATCCAAATTCCTGACACACACTACTTCTGTAGTGGCTCCTGCCCACGGACATATCCGAAATAAGAGACGCCATACATGTAATAGAAATGGGTATTGTTAGACCTAATTCCTCTCTGGACAGTCTTTCCCTTAAAAACAATAACAATTTCTAAAGTCTGCCGGGATATATCGACATCTCATTAATGAAAGAGCATAGGCCAGTGGATCTTGCCACAAAAAGCGGGAACACGATGCTGCAAACCCAACTGGCCGCTATTTTTGAAGAACTGGAGGATGAACTATTGAATAGATAGTGACCATCAAACTGACTTCATTAGGGATTAGGCCACAAAAAACACCACTGAGTATGCTGATGTGTCCACAGCATGCCTTGCACAATCCCCTACAAGAATAACTACCAAATTTAATATACGAAACACAGGTAACACGTCCTGAACAATAAAAATTTACTATTTTAGCAAGATTGACAAATAACTTAAACAGGTGAAGCGAGAATCAGGAGGAATAAACCACACACACTGTGATTACGGAGAAGACTCGATAAATAAGACAATTTACCAGCCAAGTTCGGCGCAACGTCATAAACAAGGACGAAGCGAAATGCGTATGAATATACACTATGTGATCAAAAGTATCCAGATACCCCAGAAGCATACGTTTTTCATATTAGGTGCATTGTGCTGCCACCTACTGCCAGGTACTCCATACCAGCGACCTTAGTAGTCATTAGACATAGTGAGAGAGCAGAATGGGGCGCTCCGCGGAAACCACGGACTTCGAACGTGATTGGGTGTCAATTGTGTCATGCGCCTGTACGCGAGATTTATGCACTCCTGAACATCCCTCGGTCCACTGTTTCCGATGCAATATGGAAGTCGAAACGTGAAGGGACACAAAAGCGTACAGGCCGACCTCGTCTGTTGACTGACAGAGACCGCTGAGAGTTGAAGAGAGCCGTAATGTGTAATAGGCAAACATCTATCCAGACTATTACACAGGAATTCCAAACTGCATCAGGATCCACTGCGACAGTTACGAAGAAGGTGAGAAGACTTGGATTTCGTGTTCGAGCTCATAAACCACACATCACGCCGGTAAATGCCAAACGTCGCCTCGCTTGATATAAGGAGCGAAAATATTGGACGATTGAACAGTGGGAAAATGTCGTGTGGAGTGACTAATCACGATGAGCCGATGGCAGGGTGTGGGTATGGCTACTTTCAGGTGAACGTCATCTGCCAGCTTGTGTAACGCCAACAGTAAAATTCGGAGGCGGTGGTGTTATGGTGTGGTCGTGTTTTATATGGAGGGGGCTTGCACACCTTGTTGTCTTGCGTGGCACTATCACAGCACATGCCTACATTGATTATTTATGCACCTTCTTGCTTCCCACTGTTGAAGAGCAATTCGAGCATGGCGACTGCATCTCTTAACACGATTGAGCACTTGTTCATAACGCACGGCCTGTGGCGGAGTGGTTACACGACAATAACATCCCTGTAATGGACTGGCCTGCGCAGAGTCCTGACCTGAATCCTATAGAACACCTTTGGGATGTTTTGAAACGCCGACTTCATTCCACACCTCACCGACCGTCATCGCCATCTCTCCTGAGTGCAGCACTGCGTGAAGAATGGGCTGCCTTTCCTGAAGAAACCTTACAGCACCTCATTGGACGTATGCCTGCGGGATTGGAAATTGTCATCAAGGGCAAGGGTGGGCCAACACTGTATTGAACTCATTACCGATGGAGGGCACCACGAACTTGTAAGTCATCTTCAGCCAGGTGTCCGGGTACTTTTGATTACATAGTGTTTGAAGGAACGTAACCACAGTAAGAAATACGGATCATCAGTCGTACTTGGATAACTTAGATGGTACATCACTTGCCCCCAAAAAACGAATTGGCCACGATTTCGAGTCTCGGTCCGGTAGACGGTTTTAATCTGCGAGGAAGTTTCATATCAGCGCACACTCCGCGAAATCTCATTCAAAATATGGACACTATCCAACATTAAAAAAATTGGATCCAAGATATTGATGATGATGATGAAGTCCCATACTCCGTGATGGAGCGTAGGGGAACGATGCGGGAGACCCGCACCGCCGTACTAGGCAAGGTGCTAGCGGCGGTGGTTTGCCATTGCCTTCCTCCGACCCTAATGCGGATGAATGATGATGATGAAGACGACACAACACCCAGTCATCTCGAGGCCGGAAAAATCATGACCCTGCCGGGAATGGAATCCGGGACCCTGTGCTCCGGGAAGCGAGAACGCTACCGCGAGACCACGAGCAGCGGACAAGATATTGATAAAGATTGAAATGCGAAACTCATTACCTAAATGACGAAAGAATTATCCACATCGCCCTAAAACACTTAGTAAGAATAGGGAAGGAAAAGCGGCAAGCAATCACCCTCTCCACAACCAACGCAGTAAGCAGATTAATACTGAAGGTTCAAAAAATGGTTCAAATGGCTCTGAGCACTATGGGACTCAACTGCTGTGGTCATAAGTCCCCGATAACTTAGAACTACTTAAACCTAACTAACCTAAGGACATCACACACATCCATGCCCGAGGCAGGATTCGAATCTGCTACCGTAGCGGTCGTGCTGTTCCAGACTGTAGCGCCTTTAACCGCTCGGCCACTCCGGCCGGCCAATACTGAAGGTACATAATCTGTTCACATACATTAAAGATGTGTATGTCCTCCTAAGACCAGCCTGCTGAAACATATCAGGATCTCTGGATCTACAAAATGTGTCTAGCGATCTTGTATTAGCCCATGGAAGAACTGAGTTCGAACCCCAACTCCCATCCCCCCAGTACTGCTGTGGCATTACTGTTACAAATTGCTATTGCTACGCGATATTAGTCCATATTGAGAGCACTGGAAAAGTGTACTCAGAGAAGAAGCTTCGCCCCCTCCTAGTGGTGCAGGTGGGCTCCCGTATGGTCTCGGGTATCCTTTGCTGGCAGAGGGTAATCCATGAATCTGATTAGGTCAAGCACACCTCCTTGGAGTGTTGAGCAACATTCGCCGAAACCAGTTAGTGGCCCACTCCGGTGTCATTGTGTGGACAACGCCGGGGCCGCTCTGCGTGCTGGACAGTGAATGTCGCGCTCATCTTGTCACCCGCTAGAGATAGTATGAGCATGTCGTGTTCGATTTTCTGTCTTAACTCCAGAGACCCAGACAAAAGCGGTCCCTCTCATGTAGTGTGGCAGCGTCAGTTCAATTATGCTCCAAAAAGTTGGTTTGTCCAATGAGATCGCATCATGCCACCAAGCGCATTCTGCGTACAGGCTGTGCAATCAATGTAACATTGGTTAAGTCCAGTGCTAACCTCGTCATGCTAAAATGTGGGTCTCGTACGCAGCCGTCCGAGCAGTTCTAGGCGTTTCAGTCTGGAACCTCGCTAACACTACGGTCGCAGGTTCCAACCCTGCGGCCGGCCGGTGTGGCCGTGCGGTTCTAGGCGCTTCAGTCTGGAACCGCGTGACCGCTACGGTCGCAGGTTCGAATCCTGCCTCGGGCATGGGTGTGTGTGATGTCCTTAGGTTAGTTAGGTTTAATTAGTTCTAAGTTCTAGGCGACTGGTGACCTCAGAAGTTAAGTCGCATAGTGCTCAGAGCCATTTGAACAATTTTTCCAACCCTGCCTCGGGCACGGATGTGTGTGATGTCCTTAGGTTAGTTTAAGTAGTTCTAAGTTCTAGGGGACTAATGACCTCAGATGTTAAGTCCCATAGTGCTCAGAGCCATTTGAACCATTTTTTTCTTGTACGCAAAATGTGGGAGGTTTGCTGTCCTTTCCGAGACTGTTCATAAATTTTGTTACATTTCTCGTCAGTAGCACTAACAATAGCTTGGAGTCCTCCCCTTAATGTTGAATTTTTGGAAATTTGGAAACTCGGCAGGAAGAAGGATTTTTTTGGGCGTTCGGCGGACGAACGGCAGAGGAGTCGGGGAGTCGGGTGAGATTCGAAGACAGACCGTTCGGGGCGGGGGCGACAGGATCTGAATGACATCTGGATCAGCTTAGCACACTTTTCAGATCTGTAATCTGAGCTGCTCACTTCTCCAATGTTTCTAATACGCATTTCATGTTGCTAATTCTAATTTGTATTTTGTTTGCCGCGCGGAGTGGCCGTGCGGTTTGAGGAGTTGTGTCACGGATTACGCGGCTCCTTCCGCAAGAGGTTCGAGTGCTCCCTCGGGCATGGGCATGTGTGCTGTTCTTATCATAAGTCAGTTTGACTAGTGTGTAAGTCTAGCGACCGATGACCTCAGCAGCTTGGTCCCTTAGGAATTCACACACGTTAGAACGTTTGTATTTCGTTTCGATCACATCGCATCTGCGAGCTGCTCAGCTAACGATAGCTTGATGATTCATTCTCTATGCAGTATTTGTTTCATTTGGTACATCCCACAATGTTAGCGTCCCCATTTTTGTCAAAAAATATGGTTCAAATGGCTCTGAGCACTATGGGACTTAACACCTGAGGCCATCAGTCCCCTAGAACTTAGAACTACTTAAACCTAACTAACCTAAGGACATCACACACATACATGCCCCGAGGCAGGATTCGAACCTGCGACCGTAGCGGTCGCGCGGTTTCAGACTGAAGCGCCTACCCGGGTTCCCGGGTTCGATTCCCGGCGGGGTCAGGGATTTTCTCTGCCTCGTGATGGCTGGGTGTTGTGTGCTGTCCTTAGGTTAGTTAGGTTTAAGTAGTTCTGAGTTATAGGGGACTTATGACCACAGCAGTTGAGTCCCATAGTGCTCAGAGCCATTTTTTTGAAGCGCCTAGAACCGCTCGGCCACATTCACAGGCCCCACTTTTGTCAGCCAATTTGTAACTTTCTTTCCTGTAAACTGGAGTTAGGTCGTTTCCCATTAGGTAATGTCGAATGCCTGGACTGGGATTTACATGGCCAATGGTTAGGCGTTCTCGCATGCATAATAAAAATTTGATGGACTCTTCGGCTTGTAAGGCCACACTCCACCACATTTTCTATAACTATGTCGCCTATAATGGATTTAAGGAACCAGTACACACTGACCAACCACTGTACAAACTTTTAAGAAGTTACGAATGGTAGACTATAACAGACCATGTTGCTATCACCATTCCCCATTATGAAGAAGACAAATTTTCCAGGGTACCGCAATTAAAAATCCCACCCATTCCCCACAGCATCGCAATTGAAGCGAGAACGTGAATTGTCAAGTGCTGGTGAGGGCATCTAGTACTGTGGAAGATGTGAATGCAGGTGTTTCGTAACAGAATTTCCGTGTGGAACCAAGATCACAACACCGCGCAAAGCAGAACCCTTAAAACCACGTCACTCCTATGTCGGCACAGATCTAGTTCCACCTCGCCGACGGTGACAAGGAATGCGCATCGGAGAGAGGTGCATAACATATGAAGTAGAGTGGAGTACCATAAAAAGCCCCGATGTTTTTCCGAGATTCCTTTCAAACACATACAAGGAAGGTATTATTACGGCGGCGGTAAATCAGTAACGTGCTCTGACGCAATTCCATAGTATATACGTAGTTATCATTAAATATATTCTTATTTTTACAAGGTGACAGTATTCAATATGTTTCTCGGTTTCCGTAGTCCTCTGATCTAGATTCTAATGTAAAATTGGTCTTACTATGAAATATTCTCTGCCTAGTGTTTATTCTTGTTCACAAAATTTCATTTTCTCTACTTTAAGCCAACACAAATTCACAAAGGCTCTCAACTAACACTGTGTTAAAATTTAAGGATATATGTCAGCGTTATAGATCACTTGATACTTAAAATTCATGGTGGAAGGAGAAACTGCGAAACAGTTCAACTAAGTGAAGCCTGTGGAGAGGAGGGCGTGAATTTTAATGAGACCCGGATCTGACAAGTTTTAATGGGCTTCACCTGGAACCATTGTTCTTTTTTATCCCTTTCTTCCGCAGTCACCGAAGTTTAATCACTTGCAAAAGTGTAAGGAACTCCGGCGGTATGCAATCACGGTTTTTTTTTTCAGGACAAAGATAGACAGAGCCTGCAGACGCAGAAAATAGAAATTCTTTTCCACGTTTAGTCTTCGGTCGACATTGAGATGAAATGGAGGTTCCAATTTATTTTGTTCTGTATTATACGAAACTATAAACTTATTTTCGCCATTGCAGAGTTAGCAAAGATATTCAAAATCTACAGTGAAGCAGTATGAAGTACCTTTTATATCGTTTTTCTTCCCTGCGACGATATGAATTTTCATGCCTGTTAAAACTTGGAGCCGCGAGAAGTTCTCAATGCAATTTCTCTTTCAGCTCAACGAATCACTGAATTGTACTCTAGATTCTTGAATGTGGACCATTGCTGAGAGGTTTTGGATTTTTGTTGCAAGTACTGCTATTACGAGGTGCATTCAAGTTCTAAGACCTCCGATTTTTTTTTCTCCGGACTGGAAAGAGATAGAAACATGCGCATTATTTTAAAATGAGGCCAGGTTCATTGTCAATACTACCCAGAGATGGCAGCACCGTAAGACAGATGGAATTTTCATGTCCATTGTAATTATCCGGGCTGTTATGCCGTGGTCGGGCGATGAATTTTGTCTCAATTCCCAACGTTTCGTCTCCGACTGCGGGAGACATCTTCAAGGGGTTCAGTAGGTCGATGGAAGGTCCAACACACCCACTGGCTCGCTGACAAAATTCATCAACCGACCACGGCGTAACAGCCCGGATAATTATAATGGACATGACATTTCCGGCCGTGAAAGTCTACATTTTAGTATCAGATGGAATTTCACTGCCAGCGGCGAAATGAGAACTGTTTTAAATACTTAAAATGGCGACGTTTTCCCTACTTGAACAGCGTGCAATCATTCGTTTTCTGAATTTGCGTGGTGTAAAACCAATTGAAATTCATCGACAGTTGAAGGAGACATGTGGTGATGGAGTTATGGATGTGTCAAACGTGCGTTCGTGCGTGCGACAGTTTAATGAAGGCAGAACATCGTGTGACAACAAACCGGAAGAATCTTGGGCTCGCACTGGCCGGTCTGACGACATGATCGAGAAAGTGGAGAGAATTGTTTTGGGGGATCGCCGAATGACTGTTGAACAGATCGCCTCCAGAGTTGGCATTTCTGTGGGTTCTGTGCACGCAATCCTGCATGACGACCTGAAAATGCGAAAAGTGTCATCCAGGTGGGTGCCACGAATGCTGACGGACGACTACACTGCTGCCCGTGTGGCATGTTGCCAAGCAATGTTGACGCGCAACGCCAGCATGAATGGGACTTGGTTTTCGTCGGTTGTGACAATGGATGAGACGTGGATGCCATTTTTGAATCCAGAAACAAAGCGCCAGTCAGCTCAATGGAAGCACACAGATTCACCGCCACCAAAAAAATTTCGGGTAACCGCCAGTGCTGAAAAAATGATGGTGTCCATGTTCTGGGACAGCGATGGCGTAATCCTTACCCACTGCGTTCCAAAGGGCACTATGGTAACAGGTGCATCCTACGAAAATGTTTTTAAGAACAAATTCCTTCCTGCACTGCAACAGAAACGTCCGGGAAGGGCTGCGCGTGTGCTGTTTCACCAAGACAACGCACCCGCACATCGAGTTAACGTTACGCAATAGTTTCTTCGTGATGACAACTTTGAAGTGATTCCTCACGCTCCCTACTCACCTGACCTGGCTCCTAGTGACTTTTGGCTTTTTACAACAATGAAAGACACTCTCCGTGGCCGCACATTCACTAGCCGTGCTGCTATTGCCTCAGCGATTTTCCAGTGGTCAAAAGAGACTCCTAAAGAAGCCTTCGCCGCTGCCATGGAATCATGGCATCAGCGCTGTGAAAAATGTGTACGTCTGCAGGGCGATTACGTCGAGAAGTAACGCCAGTTTCATCGATTTCGGGTGAGTAGTTAATTAGAAAAATAGTCGTAGGCCTTAGAACTTGAATGCACCTCGTACATCTGAGATTTCTTAGAAAGATTAACCCTCGCAATACCAATGTGTGTGTGTGTGGGGGGGGGGGGGGGGGGGGAGTTGAAGTACTTTATTCCCACCTCTTGAAAATATTATAAACTTGTCTGTTACTTTATATTTTAAAATTTTGAAAGAGATCTATTGTTCTAATGAATTCTTCTACCAGGTTCCATAAATGTTTTAATTTTTCAGTTAAACTGAACCGAAAAATTTAAGTTTAGTGGTCAGTATCACTTTCTGTAATGAATCTCATACTCAATATTTTCAGATTCAGGACCTTACTTATACTTCAGTATCCCTTCAAGTGGTATGTTGTGAGTAAAGATCGACAACAGTTAATGAAAGTAGCATTTTTTTAATTTTTGGTGGTGGTCATAAAGTACCCACAGCCTGTTATTAGACGTTATTGAAAATGTGTTGATATTGCTAAGTGAGCTAAAAGATATTTTCAAGATCTGGACCGTCCTTGCACATCAATATCTCTTTAAAAAGCATATTATTAGTATATGTCAACAATAATTAACGAATTTTATTAATTTTTAATCTTTTTAGGGAGGGTAATGCGCGTTATGGAAAATTCGTTGGTATTGCTAGGGTTTCTGGGAGAAACGATCGTCTCAACCTCGTACGTCGTACGTCGTATCAAGATTTCTTGGTGCAATTAGAAGAAAAGGGAAGTTCTTTCTGATGTTGTTAATAAGAAATGTGGAAATTATGACACACGCATCCTACACGCGAGAAATTTTGTGTCTACTTTACGAATTATTCAAGAAAGCTTTGACTAAATAGTGTACAGAATAATGGACTGACAATTTAACTTCTAAAAATACTCACTCAGTGATATAGCCAGCCGCGCAGAGTGGCGGTTTGAGGCACCATGTCACGAACTGCACGGCCCCACCCTCCGGAGGTTCGAGTCCTCCCTCTAGCATGGATGTGTGCGTTATTCTTAGCGTAAGTTATTTTAAGTAGTGTGTAAGTCTAGGGACCGATGACCTAAGCGGTTTGGTCCCTTAGGAATTCACATACACATTTTAGTGTAGCCGTTTTGACCGAAATCTGCATTTAAAATACAATATTCTGAGTTGAAAGCATAGGGGTGCTCTTTCTAGAAGGTACAAGGGCGTGCTGAATAGCAATATCTCCGAATTTTTTTATGTGACATATCTTCAAGCTTTTGAAATGAAACAAGCGTTCTTAACATTCTACATCATTATTTTTCATGTCCACAGATTTATTTCTGATCATAGCCATCCCGGCGACTACAATATTTCTCCCCGACCAGTTTGTTGATACCGTCACAGTAGAATGTTTGACGCTGTTGACGGAGCAGCAACCTCACTTCTGTTTGCACCGCTTCATCACTATCAAAGCGAAGTCCTCTAAAGTGATCTTTAAGTTTTGCAAACAGATGAAAATCTGATTGGGCCAAGTCGGTACTGTATGGAAGATGATTGATGACAGTAAACCCAAGGTGTCGGATTGTTGCAGGCGCTGTATCGCTCGTGGGTGACCTGGCATTGTCATGGTGAAGGGGTGCGCGTTCCGTGTGTGGACGAACTCTCAGAATTCGAAACTCGATTACAGCACGTTGTTTCTGACGCACTGACATAATTACGTTACAGACCGGCGTTTTGCATGCTGCGATTCGGAGTCCTCTAGCGGCAGAGGGTTTGCAGGTATGTAGACATGGAGAAAAATTACCTAGACCTCTAATAACTTTTGTTTCATTTAAAAAGCTTTAAGAGTATAGCCATAAAAATCGGGAGGCTTTATTGGTTCAAATGGCTCTGACAAGGGAACCTCCCCATCGTACCCCCTCAGATTTAGTTATAAGTTGGCACAGTGGATAGGCCTTGAAAAACTGAACACAGACCAATCGAGAAAACAAGAAGAAGTTGTGTGGAACTATGAAAAAAATTAGTAAAATACACAAACTGAGTAGTCCATGCGCAACATAGGCAACATCAAGGAGAAAATGAGCCTAGGACCGCCGTGGTCCCGTGGTTAGCGTGAGTAGCTGCGGAACAAAAGATCCTTGGTTCAAGTCTTCCCTCGAGCGAAAAGTTTACTTACTTTATTTTTGCAAAGTTATGATCTGTCCGTTCGTTCATTGACGTCTCTCTTCACTGCAATAAGTTTAGTGTCTGTGTTTTGCGACCGTACCGCAAAACCGTCCGATTAGTAGACGAAAGGACGTGCCTCTCCAATGGGAACCGAAAACATTTGATCGCAAGGTCCTAGTCAACCGATTCCTCCACAGGAAAACACGTCTGCTATATTCTATACGAGACTGGTGACGGCATGTGCGTCACATGACAGGGAAATGTTGTCGACCCACCTAACTTGTACACTTAGCGAATGGGTAAAACGATTCTTCTACCTTGCCCGATTTCGGTTTTCTTGTGGATGTGATAATCACTCCCAAAAAAGTGATGAAAACATAAGAGTTTGTCACATAAACTGAAAATAAAAAATTAAACTCTTCGCTCGATGGAAGACTTGAACCTAGGACCTCTCGCTCCGTAGCTGCTCTAGGTAACCACGGGACCAGGGCGCTCCTTAACTTCCATCGTCCTTTATGTTGCCTATCTTCGCATGGACTACTCAGTTTGTACATTTTACTCATTCTTTCATAGTTCCACACAACTTCTTCCTATTTTCTCGATTGATCTGTGTTCAGTTTTTGAAGGCCTATCCACTGCGCCAACTTATAACCAAATCTGAGGGGGGTGCAATGGGGAGGTTCCCTTGTGAGCACTATGGGACTTAACATCTGAGGTCATCAGTCCCCTAAAACTTAGAACTACTTAAAGCTAACTAACCTAAGGACATCACACACATCCATGCCCGAGGCAGGATTCGAACCTGCGACCGTAGCACTCGCGCGGTTCCGGACTGTAGCGCCTAGAACCGCTCGGCCACCGTGGCCGGCTCGGGAGGCTTTATTCTTCAGCACATCCTCCTACTTCTGGGTATTGTGACAGAAGAGTCGATAACATAAAATTGCAATTTGAGGACCGCTGGTAGCAGAAGCTTGAGTATCTACTATGTAGGAATCAACATGGATTCCGGAAACAGCGATCGTGTGAGACCCAACTCGCTCTATTTGTTCATGAGACCCAGAAAATATTAGATACAGGCTCCCAGGTAGATGCTACTTTCCTTGACTTCCGGAAGGCGTTCGATACAGTTCCGCACTGTCGCCTGATAAACAATGTAAGAGCCTACGGAATATCAGACCAGCTGTATGGCTGGATTGAAGAGTTTTTAGCAAACAGAACACAGCATGTTGTTATCAACGGAGAGACGTCTACAGACGTTAAAGTAACCTCTGGCGTGCCACAGGGAAGTGTTATGGGACCATTGCTTTTCACAATATATATAAATGACCTAGTAGATAGTGTCGGAAGTTCCATGCGGCTTTTCGCGGATGATGCTGTAGTATACAGAGAAGTTGCAGCATTAGAAAATTGTAGCGAAATGCAGGAAGATCTGCAGCGGATAGGCACTTGGTGCGGGGAGTGGCAACTGACCCTTGACATAGACAAATGTAATGTATTGAGAATACATAGAAAGAAGGATCCTTTATTGTATGATTATATGATAGCGGAACAAACACTGGTAGCAGTTACTTCTGTAAAATATCTGGGAGTATGCGTGCGGAACGATTTGAAGTGGAATGATAATAAAAAATTAATTGTTGGTAAGGCGGGTACCAGGTTGAGATTCATTGGGAGAGTCCTTAGAAAATGTAGTCCATCAACAAAGGAGGTGGCTTACAAAACACTCGTTCGACCTATACTTGAGTATTGCTCATCAGTGTGGGATCCGCACCAGATCGGGTTGACGGAGGAGATAGAGAAGATCCAAAGAAGAGCGGCGCGTTTCGTCACAGGGTTATTTGGTAACCGTGATAGCGTTACGGAGATGTTTAACAAACTCAAGTGGCAGACTCTGCAAGAGAGGCGCTCTGCATCGCGGTGTAGCTTGCTCGCCCGGTTTCGAGAGGGTGCGTTTCTGGATGAGGTATCGAATATATTGCTTCCCCCTACTTATACCTCCCGAGGAGATCACGAATGTAAAATTAGAGAGATTAGAGCGCGCACAGAGGCTTTCAGACAGTCGTTCTTCCCGCGAACCATACGCGACTGGAACAGGAAAGGGAGGTAATGACAGTGGCACGTAAAGTGCCCTCCGCCACACACCGTTGGGTGGCTTGCGGAGTATAAATGTAGATGTAGATGTAGAAGTAGATTTGAAAACACTTACTTGGCAAAAGTTGATTTACGTGATATGTCATAAATGAAACTTGCACCTAGTGGTGGAGGCTCTCGGGTCACACACGACAAACAGAGCGGCAAATTCGCTCGCTGTGTTTCAGTGTTGACAGGAGAGAGCAGCGGCGCTAATGATAAACAAACTGGCACTGGCGACGCGCCGTCAGCGAGTGCAAACTGTGAACCATCTGATTGCGCCAATTCGTCCGTATCGTGAATCGTCACACGCATCCAATTTGCCGTCGCTTGGTGAGCGCGAAACACGCAGTCGAATTACAAATGCTGTCACTCCTGTACAAAAGCAAAAGAAATCGTCTGTGTCTTTACTACCGCTTTCAATCGACGCGCAGTATGATACTTCAGAGATGTTGGTACTTCATTGCTTGCATCATTGTCTTGGGAGAACACTCTGTGAGAAGAGCTGTGGACGATCTTCAAGCGCCGGCCAGGGTGGCCGAGCGGTTCTAGGCGCTACAGTCTGGAACCGCGCGACCGCTACGGTCGCAGGTTCGAATCCTGCCTCGCGCATGCATGTGTGTGATTTCCTTAGGTTAGGAGTTCTAAGGTTTAAGTAGTTCTAAGTTCTAGGGGGCTGATGGCCTCAGAAGTTAAGTCCCATAGGGCTCAGAGCCATTTGAACCATTTGAGCTCTTCGAGTCCATCATTTTCTGAGTGAAATGTTCTCGGTTTCCAGGCCCATCACTTCGAATAAAACACTCGAACTTTTGCTAGCTGTCTGTGACATCGTCATCAGGAGTGGAAAAGCCGAGGACTTTCAGGGCTAGCAGCGCCTGAGCCTTCCAGAGAGAGCTGCAGTGACGCATGCGCTGGAAGGCGAGTAGGGCAGTTCGCAGCAGCTTCACCTCCGTGTGGAACCGGGACCCCATGAGAACTACAGGCCCTGCAACGGAACTGTGACGCCACACTATTCGGCTCGAGGCCCCCTACAAAAACAGGCCATGTAGCGTACGTCTCAGCACGTGACACTGCAAGTCTTCCGAATGCCAGCAGCCGGCTCGGGCAGGAAGCGGGTAACTATTTCAGAAGAGTTTAATAATTCTTGAATCCGCCTTTAAATGCATGCGAGCTCTCGATAGCCCACGACAAAAGTAAGACCTTTAGTGGGTACCTTTAGTGTGCCTCGCCGTGGTACCGAATGACGTCAGATGTTGCGAGAGGCCGGCACCATGTGCGAAACAGTCGCTCCTGTCTCTCTGTAAGTGACGTTCACCCGCCTTTGCTTTCGCGGGTCGAAAACCGAGAATATTTTATTTATTCATTCCATCGGGAAACATTCTGAGGACACCCATCGTTTCCATAAGGAGCTCTGAAGAAGAATTACAACGGCATGTAACAACTTTAAGATAGTCGCTGTTATGTTTATAAGCACAAAGTTTGGTAGCTAAGCATTTTTGCCAAATTTTGCCTGTAATCTATTAATTGCCAGGCTTGTAACTTACATCTTGTATGTTCTTATACGGTTCGTGGTGTTTCTGAAGAAGTTTTAAATGGGGCAGAAAGGCCAACGAACTCTTCCAATATACAGGGTGGTCCATTGATAGTGACCGGGCCAAATATCTCACGAAATAAGCATCAAACGAAAAAACTACAAAGAACGAAACTTGTCTAGCTTGAAGGGGGAAACCAGAGGGCGCTATGGTTGGCCCGCTAGATGGCGCTGCCATAGGTCAAACAAATATCAACTGCGTTTTTAAAAATAGGAACCCCCATTTTTTATTACATATTCGTGTAGTATGTGAACAAACATGAATGTTTTAGTTGGACCACTTTTTTCGATCTGTGATAGAAGGCGCTGTAATAGTTACAAACATATGCCTCACAATTTTAGACAAACAGTTGGTAACAGGTAGATTTGTTTAAATTAAAAATACAGAACGTAGGTGCGTTTGAACATTTTATTTCGGTTGTTCAAATGTGATACATGTACCTTTGTGAACGTATCATTTTTGAGAACGCATGCTGTTACTGCGTGTTTACCTGTAAATACCACGTTAATCCAATAAATGCTCAAAATCATGTCCGTCCACCTCGATGCATTTGGCAATACGTGTAACGACATTCCTCTCAACAGCGAGTAGTTCGCCTTCCGAAATGTTCGCACATGCATTGACAATGTGCTGACGCATGTTGTCAGGCGTTGTCCGTGGATCACGATAGCAAATATCCTTCAACTCTCCCCACAGAAAGAAATCCGGGGACGTCAGATCCGGTGAACGTGCGGGCCATGGTACGGTGCTTCGACGACCAATCCACCTGTCATGAAATATGCTATTCAATACCGCTTCAACCGTACGTGAGCTATGTGCCGGACAGCCATCATGTTAGAAGTACATCACCATTCTGTCATGCAGTGAAACATCTTGTAGTAACATAGGTAGAACATTACGTAGGATATCAGCATACATTGCACCATTTAGATTGCCATCGAAAAAATGGGGGCCAATTATCCTTCCTCCCATAATGCCGCACCATACATTAACCCGCCAAGGTCGCTCATGTTCCACTTGTCACAGCCATCGTGGATTTTCCGTTGCTCAATAGTATATATTACGCCGGTTTATGTTACCGGTGTTAGTGAATGACGATTCGTCGCTAAATAGAACGCGTGCAAAAAATTATGTCATCGTCCCGTAATTTCTCTTGTGCCCAGTGGCAGACCTGTACACGACGTTCAAAGTCGTCGCCATGCAATTCTTGGTGCATAGAAACATGGTACGGGTGCAGTCGACGTTGTTGTAGCATTCTCAACACCGACGTTTTTGAGATTCCCGAGTCTCGCGCAATTTGTCAGATACAGATGTGCGAATTAGCCGCGACAGCAGCTAAAACACCTACTTGGGCATCATCATTTGTTGCAGGTCGTGGTTGACGTTTTACATGTGGCTGAACACTTCCTGTTTCCTTAAATAACGTAACTATCCGGTGAACGGTCCGGACACTTTGATAATATCGTCCAGGATACCGGGCAGTATACTTAGCACACGCCCGTTGGGCATTTTGATCACAATGGCCATACATCAACACGATATCGATCTTTTCCGCAATTGGTAAACGGTCCATTTTAACACGGGTAATGTATCACGAAGCAAATACCGTCCGCACTGCCGGAATGTTACGTGATACCACATAGTTATACGTTTGTAATTATTATAGCGCCATCTATCACAAAGCGAAAAAAGTGGTCCAACTAAAATATTCATATTTCTTTACGTACTACACGAATATGTAATAAAAATGGGGGTTCCTCTTTTTAAAAAAAACGCAGTTGATATTCGCTTGACCTATGGCAGCGCCATCTAGCGGGACAACCATAGCGCCATCTGGTTTCCCCCTTCAAGCTAGACGAGTTTCGTTCTTTGTAGTGTATTCGTTTTATGCTTATTTCGTGAGATATTTGGCCGTTTACTATCAATCGACCACCCTGTATAAAGCTCCTTAGCTCACAAAATATGGAAAGGGAGCAGAGAGGTGTAAGGTAAACTTCAACACTAATCCTTTTTTTGTGTATATTGATGAAACAGTAACAGAAACGTAAGAAATATTTGGAAATGGAAATACAGTACAGGGTGAAGAAATAAAAATCTGACGTTTACCAATGACATTGTAACCTTCTCAAGGGCAGCAAAGGGCTCGCAAAACGAGTTGTACAGAACAGATAGTGTCTTAAATAGCGGTTGCAAGAGGAAAAACTACAAAAATAATAGAAGGAAATGGAATGTGATCGAAGGCTGTTGGGGTCATTAAAGCCGCAAAGTATCAGTAGCTGTGGTGGTGACGCAGGTGCGGTATATTAATATTACTCGAGATTTCGCTGAGACACACGTGCGCAACGTTAAGAGGCATGACTGTGAAGCATGATTTGAACATTTACATCCGAGTTATGCTGCTGCGGCCTGATTATTTAGAGCAGGCTGTTCCAGCTCGTCGGCTCCGCTGTGAGCCGCGGAGCGCTCCCTGCTCCTAGGAGCCGTGTCCCTCGCTGTGACCACTCGAGTGGGCCGGCGCGTGGCATGGCACGCGGCAAGGCAAGCGTTTTGATGTGCCAGCTGCGTCTTACAAGATCGACAACCTCATACTCTTAGCTGCTAAGACGTGGCGACATGCTACACCAGGAAATACGATGTTCAGGAAATAAATAAGAAACAATTGTTTTACAAGAAATTGCGTACTAAATTTATTGGGCCTCTGTACCTTGACATTTTCTTTTCAGTACAAGATCGGAAATATCAGGTGTCAAAGTGTTCGCAGCTTTAATACGGAGGATGGCCTTCATTATTGCATCCTGAAGAAACGATGATTCCTTACTATTTACTCTTTTCATTGCTGAGAAAAACTGCTCACAACAATGTATAACCAAACATGCACATCTGAGCGACATTGTTGTGAACCTTGGGAAATGTTTTTTGCTGTAATGAACGATACCATCGTGACAAATCCAACGTGTTGTAGTACCTCTCTTTCAACAAAGTTGAATTTTGCAAATCAATAATCTCCAATTGAAGTGACGATGACAAGTTATCGGGGGAAACTGAAAAAGGAGTGCTGAACACCTTAAGTTCAATTTCCAAACTAGTGAGGTCTCGGAATCGCGTTTCAAACGACGCTTTAACTTTGCTTGGTAATCGCCGAAAGTAGTACCCTGAGGTAGTTTTAAAGAAGCAAGGCGACTGAAGAACGTTAAATGTCCATTACTCGTCTGCCTCTCAAATAAGCGTAACTTTTCCATGAACGCTTTGGTCGTGCATGTCAACGATTAGCTGCCCTTTGCCCTCCAATAACAGATTTAAATTATTCAGATGCATAGTTATGTCAGCTAGGAACGCCAGGTCTGATATCCATTTTATGTTTTTCAGACAATGCATTTCTTCCCCTTTCATTTCAAGAGAAGGGGATATTTCCCCACGAATGGCAAAGAAAACATCAAGAACTTTTCCCTGACTCAGCCAGGGAACTGTACTGTGGTAAGGTATATCCCCATACTCCGCTTCCATATCTTTCAGGAATCCTTTGAATTGGCGATGATTCATACCGTGACGCCGCATAAAATTCACACACTTCACGACGTCTTTCACTACGCTACCTAGCTCTACTGTTTCAGTACACAGTGCTCTTGGTGAATAAAACAATGAAGAGTCAAAATGTCTTTCCCGAATTCGTCCCTGAGTTTATTTTTCAAACGAGAAGCAAAACCTTGGTGACGCCCGATTATTTGTTGTGCACCGTCTGTCGCCACAGAATGGAGCTTATCCCACGGAAAGTTCATATTGTCCACTGATTCACAAACATCTTCAAAATTGTCACGTCCTGTTGCGGTGTAATCGAGTGGTACCACATCCAAGAGTTCTTCAGTTACTTGCAGCACCATGTCGACACCATGCACAAAGACTGCAAGCTGAGCCCAGTCCGATATGTCGGCGCTTTCGTCAAGCGCTAGCGAAAATGCAACAAAGCCCTCCACCTTTTTCCTGAGCTGTGTCTCTAAATCCGCTGCCATGTCCAGGATTCGACGAGACATTGTTTGCTTCGACAGGCAAACCCCTTCAATTGCCTACATCTCCCTTGGAAACAAACATTCTGCAACTGCTACCATGCACGATTTTACGAGTGGTCCCACCGAAAACAGCTTGTCACTCGTCGCAATCATGTGAGCGACCCTGTAGCTTGCTCGCATTGCAGATTCAGTAGTGTTTTCTCCGCTCTAATTCACCTGAAAGTTATAAACGCATTACAGAACACGAACTATGTTGCATGTTTTGATACCCTTCGTATTACGAAACCGTTTTTAAACTTACGTCTCCCGGTACGTCGTTCTTAAGCCTGGCTACCAACTATCAGTGTGCAGCGCCTTCTGCCTGATCGTAGTGCGCTGCGTGAAGACGTGCATAATGTCGTTGTATATTGTACCTCTTCGCAGAATTAATTACTTTATGACATACAAGACACTGCAGACGACCATCCCTCTCAATGAATAGAAAGGTATCCTCCAATAGAGGTACAGGGAACCCGCGGCTACTCATAGCTGTCATTGAACACGGATTATTGCTTCAGTTGCGACTGCATGCGGCCAGGGGGCAGTGAGTTCACTTTCCCCCTCCACGCGGGCTCCGAGCTGCCGCAGTGAGCGCTCCAGAGCGCTCCAGCTCCCTGGAGCTCGGTTGGAACAGCCTGATTTAGAGGCCCAAACTTCATAGAAATTAATTCAAATAATCAGAAATGTGTTCATCTGTAGTAATCGACTGAATTATGTGAAAGAACTCTGATCTAATGGAATGTGAGTGAGTCGACCAGTCAATATCGTACAGTGCTCTGATGAATAAACTTGAGATGTTGTTGTTGTTGTCTTCAGTCCTGAGACTGGTTTTATGCAGCTCTCCATGCTACTCTATCCTGTGTAAGCTTCATCTCCCAGTACCTACTGCAGCCTACATCCTTCTTAATCTGCATAGTGTACTCATCTCTTGGTCTCCCTCTAGGATTTTTACCCTCCACGCTGCCCTCCAGTACTAAATTGGTGATCCCTTGATACCTCAGAACATGTCCTACGAAACGATCCCTTCTTCTAGTCAAGTTGTGCCACAAACTCCTCCTCTCCCCAATTCTATTCAATACCCCCTCATACCCATCTAATCTTCAGCATTCTTCTGCAGCACCACATTTCGAAAGCTTCTATTCTCTTTTTGTCTAAACTATTTTACGTCCACGTTTCACTTCCATACACTCCACACAAATACTTTCAGAAACGACTTCCTAACACTTAAATAAATACTCGATGATAACAAATTTCTCTTCTTCAGAACGCTTTCCTTGCCATTGCCAGTCTACATTTAATATCCTCTCTACTTCGTCCATCATCAGTTATTTTGCTCCCCAAATAGCAAAACTCCTTTACTACTTTCAGAGTCTCATTTCCTAATCTAATTCCCTCAGCATTCCCCAACTTCATTCGTCTACATTGCATTATCCTTGTTTTGCTTTTGTTGATGTTCATCTTATACCCTCCTTTCAAGACACTGCCCATTCCGTTCAACTGCTCTTCCAAGTCCTTTGCTGTCTCTAATAGAATTACAATGTCATCGACGAACCTCAAAGTTTTTATTTCTTCTCCATGGATTTTAATACCCACTCCGAACTTTTCTTTTGTTTCCTTTACTGCTTGCTCAATATACAGATTGATTAGCATCGGGGAGAGGTTACAACCCAGTCTCACTCCCTTCCCAACCACTGCTTCCCTTTCATGCCCCTCGACTCTTATAACTGCCATCTGCTTTCTGTACAAATTGTAAATAGCCTTTCGCTCCATGTATTTTACCCCTGCCACCATCTGAATTTGAAAGAGAGTATTCCAGTCAACATTGTCAAAAGCTTTCTCTTACAAATGCTAGAAACGTAGGTTTGCCTTTCCTTAATCTAGCTTGTAAGGTAAGTCGTAGAGTTCAGTAATGCCTCAACGTGTTCCAACATTTCTACGGAATCCAAACTGATCTTCCCCGAGGTTGGCTTCTACTAGTTTTTCCATTCGTCTGTAAAGAATTCGCGTTAGTATTTTGCAGTTGTGACTTATTAAACTGATAGTTCGGTAATTTTCGCATCTGTCAACACCTGATTTGTTTGGGATTTGAATTATTATATTCTTCTTGAATTCTGAGGGTATTTCACCTGTGTCATACATCGTGCTCACTAGATGGTAGAGTTTTGTCAGGACTGGCTCTCCCAAGGCTGTCAGTAGTTCCAATGGAATTTTGTCTACTCCCGGGGCCTTGTTTCGACTCACGTCTTTCAGTGCTCTGTCAAACTCTTCACGCAGTATCATATCTCCCATTTCACCTTGATCTACATCCTCTTCCATTTCCATGATATTGACTCAAGAACATCGCCCCTGTATAGACCCTCCATATACTCCTTCCACCTTTCCCTTCTTTGCTTAGAACTGGGTTTCCATCTGAGCTCTTGATATTCATGCAAGTGGTTCTCTTTCCTCCAAAGGTCTCTTTAATTTTCCTGTAGGCAGTATCTATCCTACCCCTAGTGAGATAAGCCTCTACATGCTTACATTTGTCTTCTAGCCATGCCTGCTTAGCCATTTTGCACTTCCTGTCGATCTCATTTTTGAGACGTTTGTATTCCTTTTTGTCTGATTCACTTACTGCATTTTTCTATTTTCTCCTTTCATCAATTAAATTCAGTATCTCTTCAGTTACCCAAGGATGTCAACTAGCCCTCGTCTTTTTACCTACTTCATCCTCTGCTGCCTTCACTATTTCATTCCTCAAAGCTACCCATTCTGCTTCTACTGTATTTCTTTCCCCCATGCCTGTCAGTTGTTCCCTTACGCTCTCCCTAAAACTCTGTACAACCTCTGGTTCTTTCAGTTTATCCAGGTCCCATCTCCTTAAATTCCCACCTTTTTGCAGTTTCTTCAGTTTTAATCTACAGTTCAAAACCCATAGATTGTGGTCAGAGTCCACATCTGCCCGTGGAATTGTCTTACAATTTAAAACCTGGTTCCTAAATCTGTCTTACCATTATATAATCTATCTGATACCTTTTAGTATCTCCAGGGTTCTTCCATGTATACAACCTGCTTTCATGGTTCTTGAACCAAGTGTTAGCTATGATTAAGTTATGCTCTGTGCAAAATTCTACCAGGCGGCTTCCTGTTTCATTTCTTAGCACCAATCCATATTCACCTACTATGTTTCCTTCTCTCCCTCTTCCTACTCCTGAATTCCAGCCACCCATGACTATTAAATTTTCGTCTCCCTTCACTACCTCAATAATTTCTTTTATCTCATCATACATTTCATCAATTTCTTCGTCATCTGCAGAGCTAGTTGGCATATAAACTTGTACTACTGTAGTAGGCGTTGGCTTCGTGTTTAACGTGGCCACAATAATGCGTTCACTATGCTCTTTGTAGTAGCTTACCCGTACACCTTTTTTTTTATTCATTATTATACCTACTCCTTCATTACCCCTATTTGATTTTGTATTTATAACCCTGTATTCACCTGACCAAAAGTCTTGTTCCTCCTGCCACCGAACTTCTCTAATTCCCACTATATCTAACTTAACCTATTCATTTCCCTTCTTAAATTTTCTAACCTACCTGCCCGATTAAGGGATGTGACATTCCATGCTTCGATACGTAGAACGCCAGTTTTCTTTCTCCTGATAACGACGTCCTCCTAACAAGGGAACCTCCCCATCGCACCCCCCTCAGATTTAGTTATAAGTTGACACAGTGGATAGGCCTTGAAAAACTGAACACAGATCAGTCGAGAAAACAGGAAGAAGTTGGGTGGAACTGAAGAAAGTAAGCAAAATATACGAACTGAGTAGTCCATGTGAAAGATACGCAACTTCAAGGACAATTTCAGCCGAGGAGCACCGTGGTCGCGTGGTTAGCGTGAGCAGGTGCGGAACGAGAGGTCCTTGGTTCAAGTCTTCCCTCGTGTGAAAAGTTTAATTTTTTATTTTCAGACAATTATTATCTGTCCGTCAGATGCGAGGTAACTGCGCCGTAGTATGGGGCGCTACACCTAAACAAACATCGAAACACACGACGTCACTCGACTACAGCGCACGGAAGAGAGAGTATTCCTGCTAACGAAGCTCCCTGGCTGGCAGTTGACTGCTCGCTTCTTTGGACGAGAGTGCATTAAATACGTGAGGTGTATTCCATGGGCAATATGAATCCAGCATATATTGCTCGCGACTTCAATAATAATCGCACGGTTTTGCGGTGCGGTCGCATAACACAGACATTAAACTTATTACAGTGAACAGAGACGTCAATGAACCAAGGAACAGATCATAACTTTGTGAAAATAAAGAAAGTAAACTTTTCGCTCGAGGGAAGACTTGAACCAAGGACCTCTCCTTCCGCAGCTGCTCACGCTAACCCCACGGGACCACGGCGCTCCTGAGCTCAGACAAACCTTGATGTTGCCTATCTGGTGCATGGACTACTCAATTTGTATATTTTGCTTATTTTTTTCATAGTTCCACACAACTTCTTCCTGTTTTCTCGATTGATCTGTGTTCAGTTTTTCAAGGCCTATCTACTGTGCCAACTTATAACTAAATCTGAGGGGTGTGCGATGGGGAGGTTACCTCGTAAGTAGTCCCCGCCCGGAGATCCGAATGGGGGACTATTTTACCTCCGGATTATTTTACCCAAGAGGACGCCATCATCATTTAATCATACAGTAAAGCTGCATGCCCTCGGGAAAAATTACGGCTGTAGTTTCCCCTTGCTTTCAGCCGTTCGCAGTACCAGTACAGCAAGGCCGTTTTGGTTAGTGTTACAAGGCCAGTTCAGTCAATCATCCAGACTGTTGCCCCTGCAACTACTGAAAAGGCTGCTGCCCCTCTTCAGGAACCACACGTTTGTCTGGCCTCTCAACAGATACCCCTCCGTTGTGGTTGCACCTACGGTACGGCTATATGTGTCGTTGAGGCACGCAAGCCTCCCCACCAACGGCAAGGTCCATGTTTCATGGGGGGAAACTTGAGATAGTGATATTTAATTTACAAACTTTTCTCGGGCGTAGAAAAATTTCCGCTACCAATCACAATAAAAGATTATTTATTCGCACACGACAGGTTTGAGGCATGTCTCATCGTCAGGTGTTTATAGATTCGTGTACATGTTTATATTGCTGAAGATCAATAAAGATGAATCATCGTTATTGTGATTATGCTATTTGGACAGTTTTTCCAGTGTATATCAGGAATGCACGACACACTAGGAAATATGCAGCTAAATTAAAAAAAAAAAACTGAAACATGGACGTTAAAGTGATAGCAAATGTGCAACTGAGTGGGACAACTGTCAACACAGCATAATTATAATAAGGATGCCTCATCTTGATTGATATGCAGAAATATAAATATGTACATGAATGTACAAACACCTGAGGATGGGCACAAGCCTGAAACTGGTCGTGTGACGAATAAATAATCTTTTATTTTGACTGGTAGCGGAAATTTTTCTACACCCTATAAAAGAAACAGTCAAGGAGTTCAACAGCATCCACTATGGGTAAATGGATAAAATTCATTTAAAATTTTCTCGTTTCCAATTTCCAGTTATTTAATACAGTATTTTATTCTGTGGTCGTAGCCTAATCGTATTTGTTTAGTTTGATGCGGAACACCGTTATTAAGTGCAGTTACGGTTAATGTATCTGAGACACTCTACCTATTAGTCGTACAGTGCCTAAATTTGCTTAACTCGAACAAAGGGTGCTTACGGGCGTGTGGAAACATTTGTCTGTCAATACGGAAAATTCCCGCTCTGTATCCACAGGAATGTAACCGTTCTGTCACATTTGAAAAAACTGATTTTTGTGAGAGCGATTCGTTTTATCAAAGGTGGTCATTAGGTTATTGTTGTCACCTGCGCTCTATAAAACCCTACAGTCCATCCCTGAATTAGCAGTCGTAATGAAATGTGAGCATTCGCGCATCGAGAACTATTTGTATTTCGTGGGTTAAATTCTCTAATCCGCTACAGTTTCACTGGTCATTTTTAGCTAAAATGAGAAACATACGATCGTGATTATCGGTTTGACTGTAGTATCTCAACAGGTAATATCGTCTAACAGTTACACCCAAGTTCGGTGACAGTACTGTGTCTTCTTGTCAAAATAACTACAGAATAGAGACACGGAATTGCACATAACCTGAATGCTACTATCCATGTTACGAAAACGCCATTTTTTTTGTTAGCATACTACAAGAAACCATTCTCACATATAAGCATAACAGCTGACATTTATTGCCAGTTTCAGGGACTTTACTGTGACTAATATATTGCAGTGTAGCAGTTATTTAAATTTTTAGAATAAATTACGCAGTACTTGAATTAAGCCGAAAGCCCACCTTCAGCGGCGTAACATGTTTAAATTTACGCCCTGTATGTAAGTCTACACTGTCATGTCACTGAACACGGGCATGTGGTCTCATAGTAAATAATAATTTTTTATTTTAAATAAATCCTACTACAGAGCTGATGATGACATTTTAGTCATCACGACATTGTGAAGTTCGTGTGTGTGGAAATGTATTGTCAAGAGTTCGCTCAGTTCCAAGGAAACGACGGTGATACTAGAGACTTAGAGTATCCTCCCTTCGTCGGTAACATAGCGAAATCAACTATGCAGAGACTCAAACTAAATATTTTACATGCCATATACTCGGTTGACCTCGGGGCTTTACATATAGTCTTCCTCAACTTCTATCCATAAATATTGTTACAGTTCTAGTGAGTGTAAGGGCTAGGACGAAGTGAGTGTGACATTTATTTAAGACAGCATTTATTTATTAGAACATTAAAAACCAACAAACACTGCGCTAAGATAATTTTAAAAATCTACACGAAAAATTTCTGTGTTAGGATTTTAAAATCCCAATATTCCCAACAAGTAATGATTCCTCACCCGATAATAATAATATTAATAATATTAATAAATATCAATAATAATAATAATGAATTTGGAAGTAATTCAGATAATTCATCACACAATAATAACAACGATAAGGCAGAGTTTCAGAATGCTCTATTACAAATAATTTCTCAGACAATTGTAACAAAGCAGAATTTCAAACACTTATTTCCAACAAAAACCTGATATAAAATTTGCAAGCTAGCACACAACATAAATAATTTTGAGATAGACCCCTTCTACAATATAAATGTTTTAACTGGATAGCCGTATCCTCATTTTATGAAGAATGTGTCTGGACAACGATTCTGCAACGGACACGGGTAACACTAGCTGTGTAATTTACCAAACGTGAAAACATTACAACTCAACACCATTCACAATTATCAGAACTTATTCTTCCAGGGCAACTACTAGCATCTACAATTCAGTCAACATTACTTGCTTCATGACAACATTGGTCCCTCTATACGTGCCATAACCAGCACAGCGGCTGCACGGACACAACAGGAACGTCGTTTAGCGGCGCCCGACAAATTTAAACCTCAGCAACAAGTTTTCTCGGCAATGGGCACCAAAAAGTGGACTGATGACAAGTGTGATAGTGACCGCCACTGTCACCGATACCGAACAAGCCGACAGGCTGCGTCGGTGTAGCGAACAGTGCATTATAGGGAGAGTGAGGCGAAGTTGACACCTTCCACCATGTAGCATACCCCATCGAGGGTGCCTATTCTGTATCTTTCCGCCATTGTGCCGATCGTTTCGGTTCTCTAGAGCACCTAACGGTCTATTACTCGAATTAGAGCCCCTGCATTATTCTGTATGCATTTCGGTAGCGATACCGTTCGGGTTTAGAGAACCGAAGCGCTGTTGTCGGTTCGCGTCGCACAAGCCAATCAAAAGCAAGCGGCTGTAGATCCGCGCATGAGCACTGCAGTGCGCACAGCGCCATGAATACAAAGCGGCTAGCAGACGACACAGGCGCGCTATTCTTCAAAGTACCGAAAATTGCTTACTTTTGAATACATTATGGGAGTGACAGTGATCAATGTGTTACAAATATTTATTGTTAAAAACAGTCTTGATGACGATTTATTTATTAAGGTGAACGGTTTCGATCACTACTGTGGTCATCTTCAGACCATTGAGTAGGAACCTCTTTCTGCTGGAGAATCACTACTGGTGATTCTTCACTACTAGTGAGTCTTCAGCGGAAAGAGGTTCTTACTCAATGGTCTGAAGATGACCACAGTAGTGGTCGAAACCGGCCACGTTAATAAATAAATCGTGATGAAGACTGGTGTTAATAGTAAATACCGAAAATTGCGTTTACGTTGTAGTAACGCATGACGCCGCATTCCATCGAGCTGACGTCCCCGTCTTCATCACTCTTGCCTCCTCCTTAACAGTATATCCATTTCCATGATTCTCAGCTGAAATGCACAGAAATTTTTACTGTTTCCCTGACAGCATGTTTCCATGCATGCATAATAACGATAGCGATTTGACTGTATTCTGCAGATTGCCGTAAATGCCGCATTATGTCATGACATCGTGTTTTGGATTTTACATTTCGGAAAATGAGTTAGGAATAGTGTGTAGTACCACATTGTACAAATTCATCTATAAATACACCCGAAAAATTTATTCTGAGAGTTTCAAAGAATAAGAAGATAAACAGGATGTGGTTATAACTCGCTCCTAGAGATTCAAATGATTAAGTATCCCACTTCCCTAAATGATACGTCAACGATTTGGGTCTTAAAAACGAAATCGAAAAAACGCATTTTCGAGAGCTGCTCCAGTTTGTCGAAGTTTATAATATGCATCTCATGAATGAAAATGTTTCGTATATGGTGCTACAGTCTAAAAATTTTACGGCGGAGATCTTTTATCTCTGTCTACTGTTGTTGAGGATTCGATCGCAGATAAACAGCTGTGACAAACAAGATTATCAAGATGACTGCTGCTAGTTACATTCCCAGTAATTTATGTTGTGCTCTTAGATTCCTGTCTAGCCGCAACTGCGAAATCGTTACCTATTCGGAATAAGTGGTGAATTATTTCTGACAAGAAAAAATATAAAGGTCACTGTCCATTGTTTCACTCACAGCAATTTCATCTCCAGCAATTTCATACGTCGTTTTTTAAACACACAGAAATCACGAAATCATTACTGAGGAAGTGCACTCTTACATGTAAGTAATAACGAATATTGCAGAAAAATCTTAACTTAGACGAATAACAATGTCTCAGGACGTGTTGCATATATGAAGAGGAAACAATTTTTTTTTTTGTTAACCGTGCGCGAACCCGTATCTTTTTGTATGGTATTCGTGCGCGCTAACCACTTCGCCACGACAAGCAACAGATCTCTAATGCTGAATTCTCGTACTGTTGTGCGAAGGAACGTAGGCTGATTTCGTTGCCAAATGGTGCTGCGTAAGTCATAAATGTGTGATAGTTTGGAAGGTTTTCAATATCAGGCTTCACATAATTGCTTTCCATTGTTACTTGAAAGTTGTAAACACGTTCCGATAATTGCTAACTAAACCATTTGTGGGAAAAAGTACACAAAGTCACTGGTAACATCAATTCACACTCATGTAATATACATAAGCAGAGCCGATGTCTTGATATTTAATTATCTTTAAACTTTTATTTGCATAAAAATAATACGTATTTTGAGAGAATATTGACCGAAAACTTTTTTTTTATGTAATCATTCACAGTAACAACCTAACCTAACCGTATTTCTAACAAAGGAAAATAGTCTATTGTGAACTCACTTTCCAACTGGATGCGTCCTCTGGTGATTCTTTAGTAACACAATCACTAAATCCAAAGACAAAACTGCTAAATATGTTTAAAATAACAAATTATAGGTGTACATAAACCACAGCCCACCGATCGACTGGGGCACACCGAAATCCAAAACCTCTCTGTGCAATTGTCGAAAAATCGGTGGGAGGACCGTTCGGTAACAAGCCTCAGAAGCTTACTGAATAGGATATTTCGATAAAGAACCGAAAATGACGTCACTACCGAGGCTGACCTACTCCGCCGATCTGTGTGAACGGTACAGAGTAGGGCGCCAGACAGCAGCTCCGCGACGTGTGTGTGCAGTCCGCAGCTGCAACCAGGCGGCGGCACACCCGATGCTGCTCACGGCTCGCATTGCAGCGAGTGCAAGACAGGCGGGCGCAACTCGTGTCGACTGCAGCCGGCACAGATATTTTCTAACCAGCATAGTTTTCAAACCTGACTTACTCAAAACCTGACAACATTTCTAGACACGTGGAATCTACAGATCAAAAAACAGTTTGAAGAGATTTCTAGATAGTAGGAATCATAACCTCTTGGCTGTTGATGTCAAATAAAGCTTTATGAATTCTTATGTTCTGTACTGGCTGTTTCCTTAAGAGAGTACAAAAATTTTACATGACATAGGCGATGCTCCCCTCAACAATTTGAGGGAGAGAGCCTGAGGTTGGAGAAGCCAGCTTAAGAAGATAATAGGGATAAAGGCACATTACCGTGTACTTTCTTATTTACATTTGTTAAATGCAAGAACGATCATTGACATCATTAACGTACCATTTGTACTATAGCTTACAAAATGTGCTGAAACTGACGGCCACCAACGTCAATTCAAGCATGATATGGTCGAATAAGATTCTGACGCACGGTGACAAATATCCCTGGTGTGTTTCGAATCACACCACAGGCAGCTATAATTTTAACAACTAATTCCATCTCCGTATAAACAGGGGACTCATATACAAGTGACTTTAGATATCCCCATAGGAAATAATCAAGGGATTCAGGTCAGGTGATCTCACGCGCTATGGAATAGGACCTCCCCTTTCAATCGAACGACCAGGAAATACAGCACTGAGGTGGTTGCGGGCATCCACTTTGAAGTGAGCCGGTGTACCGTCTTCTTGTATCCATTTCCTCTCCCGACCAGCCAAGGGTACGTTGTAGAAGATACGAAAAAAAATGGATCAAATGGCTCTGAACACTATGGGACTTAACTTCTGAAGTCATCAGTCCCCTAAAACTTAGAACTACTTAAACGTAACTAACCTAAGGACATCACACACATCCATTGTAAGTAGGCTGTTTATGTTTTCTTATTGGCAACGTTACGTAGCGCTCTATATGAAAATCACTGGCTGTGCTGTGTGCAGTCTGTGGCTAGTTTGCATTGTTGTCTGCCATTGTAGTGTTGGGCAGCGGCAGCTGGATGTGAACAGCGCGTAGCGTTGCGCAGTTGGAGGTGAGCCGCCAGCAGTGGTGGATGTGGGGAGAGAGATGGCGGAGTTTTGAAATTTGTAAAAATGGATGTCATGAACTGCTGTATATATTATGACTTTTGATGACTATTAAGGGGAATTCTGCAAGACTCTTCGATGGTGATTGTGCACCTGCACAATCGCAGCAGATGACTGCTGGCCATTTCTACAAGGACTACAGTGGGTCTGCATCTTTGATGACCCACCGGTACCATTATTTCTACAAGGACTGCAGTGGGTCTGCATAACTGGTGGCCTCCCAATACCGTAATCTCTACCAGGACTACAGTGGGTCTGCTCTGTGATGACCTACCTACCAATGTTCTTCAAAACGTCGAATGACACTGCTGTGGGTTTGCTCTGTTGTGGCCCGTTACCTATCTGCATGTCGAGAGTCAGCACTGTCTTTCCGTTGGAAGGACAACACTACTTCTTCAAGACTGCATGGAAATCCACTACTTCCGTGTGCATTGTCTTTTACTGCTCAGACATTGAGAAAAACACTGCTATTTTATTATGATGAATGATCAGGACTATCTTTATGGACTGTGAGAAAATTTTAGCTTTTGACCAACATTGTATAAATAAGTGTGTGCATTTGATATCTTTGTTATTGTAACTATAAAAAATTTTTTCAAATCTGTATTGGCCAGTGCCCAAAACAATTTGTACAATTTTTTGTGGGGAGCATGGGGGCTATGTAAGTAGGCTGTTTATGTTTTCTTATTGGCAACGTTACGTAGCGCACTATATGAAAATCACTGGCTGTGCTGTGTGCAGTCTGTGGCTAGTTTGCATTGTTGTCTGCCATTGTAGTGTTGGGCAGCGGCAGCTGGATGTGAACAGCGCGTAGGGTTGCGCAGTTGGAGGTGAGCCGCCAGCAGTGGTGGATGTGGGGAGAGAGATGGCGGAGTTTTGAAATTTGTCATGAACTGCTATATATATTATGACTATTAAGGTAAATACATTGTTTGTTCTCTATTAAAATCTTTCATTTGCTAACTATCCCTATCAGTAGTTAGTGCCTTCAGTAGTTTGAATCTGTTATTTAGCTGGCAGTAGTGGCGCTCGCTGTATTGCAGTAGTTCGAGTAACGAAGATTTTTGTGAGGTAAGTGATTTGTAAAAGGTATAGGTTAATGTTAGTCAGGGCCATTCTTTTGAAGGGATTTTTGAAAGTCAGATTGCGTTGCGCTAAAAAAAAAAAATATTGTGTGTCAGTTTAAGCACAGTCATGTATAAATTGTTCTAAGGGGACGTTTCACCATGCCCGAGGCAGGATTCGAACCTGTGACCGTAGTGGTCACGCGGTTCCAGACTGTAGCGCCTAGAACCGCTTGGCCACTCAGGCCGGCAGAAGATACGACTCGTCCTCCTTGTTTCCTTGCAGGAAATAAATAATGTTCATGTAAATGAACAGCAGAGCACTTGTAAACTTGTACGCATGCTACTTACAAATGAGTTGGAAACCAGTAATGCTAGACAAAGCGGTAGGCTAGTGTTCTTCCATATGTTCTTAAGCTGGCTTCTCCGACCCCAGGTTTCTCACCTCAAATTGTTAAGTGGAGTATCCTCTATGTCCTGTTACAATTTTGCACGCTCTTAGGGAAACACCACGTAGAAAAATTCTACCTTTACTTCGTTTGCTCAGACTTATCGTGGCACTTTTGTGACATGTTGCTTGTGTCCCACGTTAATTCTGTTAAAGTGCAGTTATCTTAGACCGTTTAGAATGTTATGGATTAGGTTGGTGCATAAGCTCCTAATGTTTTTGTTTTGCATGTTGGTATTCCGGTTGATGTGGGTTTATTTACCGACTGTCATTTTTTATTTGGTGTTCACTGTTGCCATTTGAGTTCACGTACTGTCATCTGGGGATAGGGAGTCGCGTTGTTAATTCTAGAACAGGGGCGGGCAGGAATCCTGCACATGCGCGGTGCACTTGCACGTGTGCAGTTAACAGGTGTTCCTCGTGCACACAGGGGCAAGCTGACCACCCGCTTATCTCCCATCCCCACCATACCTTCTGTCCGCTCCTTCCTCTGCAATGCGTTTTGTTTCCTAGCTCGCTTTATTGAGTGAATGAATAAGATTAGTAGGAGTGCTTGAAAGAAATCATGGTTTGAAAGAGTACCTATTACCTACGATACGTTTTATTTAATTATGACAGGTGGAGTTTACAATACGTTTAATATCTGGAACAAAACTTCTACATACAGACAAACACAAACAGTTACGTAAATTTTCATCACTGATGTTTGCTCTTAACCGAGACTTATTAATTCTGCAAATGGTTTTCCAGCTCTCGCTATATTAAGTGCAGTGTTATAACTTGCACATACCGCTGGGCTGTTATTGTTGTCGTCCTGAAAACTTGAAAACAGTGCACCATAAAATGTTAAATCAGTTAGATGAGAGACATGACGACAGAAAGTCGCAGATCTCTCGTGACAACAGCAACTACGACAAATTCAAATGGCTCTGAGCACTATGGGACTTACCTGCTGAGGTCATCAGTCCCCTAGAACTTAGAACTACTTAAACCTAACTACCCTAAGGACATCACACACATCCATGCCCGAGGCAGGATTCGAACCTGCGACCATAGCGGTCGCGCGATTCCAGACTGTAGTGCCTAGAACCGCTCGGCCACTCCGGCCTGCCAACTACGACAGATTCATCTGGTATCGTCAGATCGCTCTTCTTAAGCTCAGTCAATTCCTCATCCGCTCAGAATCCGACAATAAATTGTACTCGTCCTTGTGAAATTTATTATAATGGCCTTCAATACTAAACTTCCGTTGACCAGCGAGAATACTGCCACATATTAAACATTTCGAATTTTCACGTTTTTGGACAAAGAAAAAATGATTCTCCCATTACTTTTTAAAAGATAGCAAATCTCCACTTCTCCGTTTCTTGAACTACAACGTTCACTACATAGTGCACGCTTCGCATCAACGTCCGCAGCTTAGCCTGGCACTACATTGCCGCAACCTGTCGGCTGTCGCCACAGCCCCGGTCGACGCCTGCACGCGAGCAGCACACGTGCAGCGCTGTGCGCTCGTGAGTCGCGTGCAACGTTTGCCCGCCCCTGTTCTAGAAAATGGATTACCAGGTGGAGAAATAGGAACATTTCCGATATATGGTTCTGTTTGAGGTCAATAGAGGGGTGTCAGCAGCAGAGGCAGACAAAAACGTTTGTACTGTGTGACACACGAGAGACGGACGCTTTTGAACTGCATAGTACTGAGGCTGCTGTGGTGGGAGGTGGTCGTGGCTGGGATAGTTCTGGTCCACACATGACGCCATTTCATTTACTCAGTCACTAAGGAGCAGTGGGACTTGCAACGTCGAGTGTTTGTCTATGACACTTTCGTGAAAAGCGGGGAGTCTATTATTGCTACGCAGCGATTGTTTCGTGCGCTGTTTAATGTCGGTCGACATGGAGCTGTTCCGAGCCGTAACACAATCCTCAGATGGGTGGAAAACTTCAGACCAACTGGAAACATACTGGATAAGAAGCATCCTGGCCCGAGATGCAGAATGACGGACACCAGAAAATGTTGAAAGGGTAATGCAAGCGGCAGTCAGAAGCCCAGGACGGTCAGCTAGACGTCATGCTAGTGAGTTACGAATCAATCGTGAATCGGTTAGACGAATTCTGCATAAAGAATTGAAATTCCATCCTTACAAAATTCTCATTGTCCAACAACTTAAGGAAACTGATTCTGCTGTACGAGAAGATTTCTCTTACAGAATGCAAGTGATTTTGGGATCGAATGAAAATGAAATTTTATTGATGAGCGATGAAGCTCATTTTCATTTAACCGAGACCGTGAATAAGCTAAACCTACGTTACTGGCTCCAGAGCATCCACACCTTATCCACCAGCGTCCTCTACACTCAGAAAACGTAACAGTCTGGTATGCTCTTGGCTCTGTTGGCATTATTGGACCTTATTTTTTTGAAGAGAACGGGGCCACAGTTACTGTTAATTCGGTTCGTTACAATCGTATGCTTGAAACGTTCTTGAAACCAGAACTAAGAAGACGACGAATCCCTTTAAAACGCGTTTGGTTCCAGCAGGATGGGGCAACATCGCACACCGCAAACACTTCAATGACAGTTCTTAGACGCATATTTCCTGGCCGGATTATCTCACGTTTTGGCAATGCTCCTTGGCCTCGCAGGTCTCCCGACTTGTCAGTATGTGACTTTTCTGTCTGGGTACCTTAAGAACTGTGTCTATAATCACAAACCACGAAATTTGGACGAGTTGAAGAATGCAGTCGTTCAAGAAATTGCTGCCATCTCTGCAGAGATTTTAGTCCGTGTGATGGAGGATTTTGAGAACAGACTTGAGTCCTGCATTCGAAATAATGGACATCACCTCGACGACGTTATCTTTCACAAATAACTTTGTTAACTAAAAGGTAAATAATGAGCTTTGATTTTGCGTAAATAAACAAACATTAATTTTAATGTTGGCTGAGTATTATTTCATTAAAAACCGTCCGTCTCCCGTGTGTCAGTCACCCTGTACCTTCTGTGGTGTCACCGCCAGACACCACACTTGCTAGGTGGTAGCTTTGAATCGGCCGCGGTCCATTAGTACATGTCGGACCCGCGTGTCGCCACTGTCAGTAATTGCAGACCGAGCGCCACCACACGGCAGGTCTAGAGAGACGTACTAGCACTCGCCCCAGTTGTACGACGACTTTGCTAGCGACTACACTGACGAAGCCTTTCTCTCATTTGCCGAGAGACAGTTAGAATAGCCTTCAGCTAAGTTCATGGCTACGACCTAGCAAGGCGCCATTAACCATTTCTGGAGAGAGTCTCAATTGTATCGTCAAGAGCGATGTACCACAATGATGGAATAAAGTTAAGTATTCGAGGAGCTACGTACTTTTCTTTATAGCATTCATTAAGTATCCTGTTTCAGACCTCACGCCAGCCGGCGTGTGTGTACGCGTGCCTTTCGGTTATCCGTCACTGTGGACTGGCTGTCTTGTCAGTCCACAACACCTTCTATCGGGATAATGCCATTGGACAGAGGACGGCAAGGAAATGGTTTTCTCATTTTGAAGAGGATCGTTTTGACGTTAGTGACTCTCTACATTCAGGAAGACCGTCGGGGTTTAATGAAGATCATTCAAACTCTTTAATCCACAATGATCGACGTCAGCGTACGCGATAACCGAGAAATGTGAGGAATGTGATGATTCCTCCATCGAGTGACATTTTCATACAATGGGGAAAGTTCAAAAATCGGGTGGTTGGGTACCGCATGCTCCAAGCCGTGATGACAAAAATCAGGGGGTGGTCATATGTGCATCTCTGCTTGCTCAGTTAGCTCATGAAGAATACCGGCCACTCATGTCTGTGTCGTTACTGGTGACGAGAGATAGTGTCTTTTATGGTAAGGTAATGAAAAGAAAGGAATGTTTGAGCCCAAACAAAGGAGCAACTCCCTGCCCAAAGACCTGCGCGCATCTGCAAGAGATAATGTTATGCCTCTGGTGGAACAGCGGCGGTGTGGTGAACTTTGAAATGGTTCCTCGAGGTGTAACCATCACTGCTGATGTTTACTTTGAACGACTGAGACGTCTTGCAGACGCACTCCGATAGAAACGGCCAGGAAGACTGTGTGAAGTGATGCTACCGCACGATAACCTCTGTCTGAATTCTGCTAGACTGACAAAAAACACAGGTTTTTGGGTTAGGAAGTCGTTCCACACCCACCCTGTTCACCTGCTCTTGTGTCCTGAGATTTTCACTTTTTCCGCTCGCTATCGAACAACTTTCGAGGAATGTCCTTAACGCATGAAACTGCGCTGCGTACATGGCTCGACAAGTTCTTCACCTCAAAACCACAAGATTTCCACAGTCGCGGAATCGGATGGCTACCCAAGCGTAGGATGAGTGTTGTAAATAGTGAAGGACAATGTGTTTAAAAAATGGTTCAAATGGCTCTGAGCACTATGGGACTTAACATCTGTGGTCATCAATCCCCTAGAACTTAGAACTACTTAAACCTAACTAACCTAAGGACATCACACACATCCATGCCCGAGGCAGGATTCGAACCTGCGGCCGTAGCAGTCGCGCGGTTCCGGACTGAGCACCTAGAACCGCTCGGCCACCGCGGCCGGCTAGAATGTGTTATTGATGACTAACGTCTCCGTTATGTGTCTGCTGTGTCTGTTTGAAATTATGGAAAAACTCTACGAACTTATGCACCAACCTAATGCCTAATATTTAAGTTTAAAATATTATTTGAACTAATTTTTTGTAGTTTCTCATCTTCAGGAGTGTCGTTTACAACCTGCTAAAAAATCATGAAAACTTGTCTGCTATGGTTTCGCGGCATCTAAAATTGAAGCGTCGGCTTCAAAGCATCATACAGCGTAGATCTGTGACACCATATGAACACGCCGTACCTCCACGGTTGCGAGGCAACGTGACAGATCCTGGACAGTATCGCAGGCGCTATTTCAAGAGAGGCTTGAGTAGTGCGTCATTTTTTTCAGTCAAACCCTAAGGCTGCCTATGTGTGATTGCATCCGACTATAGACAAGCAACAGCCTCGAGAGGAGCTGAAGTCCACCTGTAACGCCGGAAATGCATATCCTCCTATTTCCATCTATTGTACTATAAATTTGTTTTCCTTATTTTTGTTACCTGAATATATGACATTTCTGTGTCTTTACGTATTGTAAATGTTTTACTATTTGTATATATATATATATATATATATATATATATATATATATACACACACACACATATATACATATATGCATTTATGTCGACGTATAATTGGTTGTTTCGTAAATATTATTTGTATTTATACGCTGGATCTGGCCTAGGGAAAACTATGCTATCGAACGGATACATCGATAGGTCGTGTGGAGAACCAAAGTGTTGAGGATCTTTGGTAGTGTTAACTCTGTCGCGTGGAGCGCGGGCAGAGGGAAGTCTGGCTGGAGTAGCGAGTGGAGCAGGTGTGTTGTGTGACGCTCCCGCGAGTTGCCGCGCTTTTGGGGTTTGGCAGCATGTAATTGCGCTCGACTTGCGATGATAGTTTCTGACATGATGTCGCGGACGGGAAGCATTATCTGGCGCACATCAAGAGCCCGTTTCGTCTTGTGACCGTGTCGAGAAGAACGCGCGCCAACATCCAGCTTCTGCAACAGCGACGGCCGACAATGAGTTACTGTCGCCACCTCCTCGATCGACAGCTTCAAACCTTCAATCAACCAACAAGGAAGACTGGGAGCACGTAAAGTTTTAGAACTGTATGGCAGACCTCAGCTTTTCAAACTTTTAAAATTGTTGCATCACAAAATTACAGCTACTTAGCATGAACCTTTGTTGCTCATTGTCCCAACTGCATTACCAAGCAGGGTCCCTTCCTTTTCCGGAATGAACCCGAGTGTCGCTGAAATTCAAACGCCAGCATTAAAGTAACATTATAGCATTTCACTGCTTTAATTTCAAAGTTCAGTTAAAGTATTCACAGCTGGCTACAATATTTAGATTACACAAGCACGAATTAAGAGTGCGAGTTTTGTTACCGTATATTAGCTTACCTGTGACTGCAGCTCAGCTTGGTACGTACTAAGTTTTACTATTGTTAATTGTTCAGAATCATTTAATTCAAGTTCAAAGTTAAATCTCTTATTTCTAAATTGCATAGATTCAAGTAGCTTTTGAAATGATTGTTGAGGCAGTCCAAGACTAACCGTATTTTACTGAATTTCGATGTGCTTCAGAAAGAAAGCTCACTATTAACTTCAGTCACTAAATTAACTTTCGATTTTCCTGTTTTATTAATTCTTTTGCTAAATTAAGTCAGAGCGTAGCGAAATTTATTACTTCTGACAAACTTTCAGTTTTCACACTGCACGTGTCAACCTTCAGTTGCCACGCTTCTAGTGCTAATTGTATGTGTAATAACCTTTCTTTTTCAGTTACTATAGTAATTGTCCTTAGGACTGGCGACCGTAATTTTCCCCAAATCTCAAATATCTAATTACCGCTAGTTAATTGTTAACGTAACGGCCGCACCGCGGTGACGATTGCTTTCCCAAATTTCCATTAGGTACACGCGGTTTAATTTTTCACTGTCATTAAGGTCGATAAGTGAGGGGGAGGTTACAAACCGTTGTGGCGGACAGCGCACCTATAGCAATCGTAACAACACCAGAGTGGAATATAGTGGGCCGTGTCTTGAACTATGAAGTGACGTGGGCCGTCATGTGGCGACACTCCTCACCGTGAACGACGATGATGCCTCTGGACAATGCAGTTGTCTGCTGCAACCAGACGAGGCAAAGAGGCAGGTGCAACCACAACGGCCACTGCAGCGCCCAACGAACAGACTTCGTGCCCCTGGGGACGGAGGAGCGATGGAGAGCTTTGTAGAATGTGGCAAACTAAAACTGGTCTCATTACTGTTTACAATATATTTCAATTAGTTGTAGTGCATACCAGTCAGAGATAGGAAGGAAACGAACAGTAGGGCAACAATAGTGTTAGATACGACTACGTATGATAGATTATACGAGGTGTAGATCATACGAGGGTGAGTAAAATAAAAACTTAAATATATTTTTGAATATTTTTGAGTACTAGTTGAGGACAAGTTGGATGAAAATCAGTGTGGGTTTAGGCCTCTTAGAGGTTGTCAGGACCAGATCTTTAGCTTACGGCAAATAATGGAGAAGTGTCACGAGTGGAACAGGAAATTGTATCTATGCTTTATAGATCTAGAAAAGGCATATGACCGGGTCGCTAGGAGGAAGTTATTGTCTGTTCTACGAGATTATGAAATAGGAGGCAAACTTTTGCAAGCAATTAAAGGTCTCTACATGGATAGTCAGGCAGCAGTTAGAGTTGACGGTAAATTGAGTTCATGGTTCAGAGTAGTTTCAGGAGTAAGACAAGGCTGCAACCTGTCTCCACTGTTGTTCATATTATTTATGGAACATATGTTGAAAACAATAGACTGACTGGGTGAGATTAAGATATGCGAACACAAAATAAGCAGTCTTGCATATGCGGATGACTTAGTTGTGATGGAAGACGATTGAAAGTTTGCAAAGTAATATTTCAGAGCTAGATCAGAAATGTAAGGACTATGGTATGAAGATTAGCATCTCCAAAACGAAAGTAATGTCAGTGGGAAAGAAATATAAGCGGATTGAGTGCCAAATAGGAGGAACAAAGTTAGAACAGGTGGACGGTTTCAAGTACTTAGGATGCATATTCTCACAAGATGGCAACATAGTGAAAGAACTGGAAGCGAGGTGTAGCAAAGCTAATGCAGTGAGCGCTCAGCTACGATCTACTCTCTTCTGCAAGAAGGAAGTCAGTACCAATACTAAGTTATCTGTGCACCGTTCAATCTTTCGACCAACTTAGTTGTATGGGACCGAATGCTGGGTGGATTCAGGTTACCTTATCAACAAGGTTGAGGTTACGGACATGAAAGTAGCTAGGATGATTGCAGGTACTAGTAGATGGGAACAATGGAAGGAGGGTGTCCACAATGAGGAAATAAAAGAAAAACTGGGAATGAACTCTATAGATGTAGCAGTCAGGGCGAACAGGCTTAGATGGTGGGGTCATGTTACACGCATGGGAGAAGCAAGGTTACCCAAGAGACTCATGGATTCAGCAGTAGAGGGTAAGAGGGTAGGAGGAGTCGGGGCAGACCAAGGAGAATGTACCTGGATTCGGTTAAGAACGATTTTGAAGTAATAGGTTTAACATCAGAAGAGGCACCAATGTTAGCACTGAATAGGGGATCGTGGAGGAATTTTATTAGGGGCTATGCTCCAGACTGAACGCTGAAATGCATAATCAGTCTTAAATGATGATGATTATGATGATGATGATGATATTATTTATTGTGCAGAAGTGGTACAAAGCTGTATCACTTTTCAACATAATCTCCCACACGCTCAATGCAAGTCCTCCAGCGCTTAAAAAGTGCATAAATTCCTTTAGAAAAATATTCTTTAGGTAGTCCGCGCAACCACTCATGCACCGCGTGGCGTACCCCTTCATCAGAACGGAATTTCTTTCCTCCCATTGCGTCTTTGAGTGGTCCAAACGTATGAATATCACTTGAGGCAGGGTCTGGTGATTATGGTGGATGAGGAGGACACTCAAAATGCAGGTCTGTGATTGTTGCAACTGTTGTACGGGCAGGGTGGGGCCTTGCATTGTCATGTTGCAGAAAGAAGCCTGCTGACAGCAATCCACGTCTCTTTGATTTGATTGCAGGCCGCAGATGATTTTTTAGGAGATCTGTGTATGATAATCTGGTGACAGTGGTCCCTCTAGGCATGTAATGCCCCAAAATGACGCCTTTTTCGTCCCAAAAGAGAGTCAGCATAACCTTCCCTGCTGATGGTTCTGTTCGAAACTTCTTTGGTTTTGGTGATGAGTAGTGGCGCCATTCGTTGCTCGCTCTCTTCGTTTCCGGCTGGTGGAAGTGAACCCAGGTTTCGTCCCCAGTAACGGTTCTTGCAAAGAAGCCATCACCTTCTCGTTGAAAGCGCCGAAGAAGTTCTTCACAAGCATCAATATGTCGTTCTCTCATTTCAGGAGTCAGCTGCCGTGGCAACCATCTTGCAGACACTTTGTGAAACTGGAGCACATCATGCACATTGTGGTGTGCTTAAGTACGAATATCTACTGTGTTTGCGTAAATTGCAGATAACAAGTTACAATGTAATGAAAATAACTTTATGTTTCACTTGTTAGTTTTACACGAGTTTTGAAGTTTCTTGTGATATCCAGTCAGACGTATACCACAGGAGAACAGAGACTTCGGCTATGTGAGCGGTTTCTTTTACCAGCTATATCCTAAGTATACTTGCAGCCAGCTCCCAAGGGTATTTAAGTGAAAACCGTTGTCCTGTTTGCTTGGGTAACGCTTTCTTCAGAAATTTCCGGACGTTTTGAAATTATTCGGTCAACTCTGTATTTTCAGAAACCATAGAACAGTGATGGACACATACGTCTCTAAGACTTCATTCAGAATAGTTCAGGACGTTTTAAAACTATGTGCTCAACTCCGTGGTTTTAGAAACAGTACAACGGTGATGGACAGCCTCCTGCAGTGGGTCATATATATCTCTAGACTTCTTTCAGAATAGTTCCGGACGTTTTGAAACTAACTGGTTAACTCGGTGTTTTTAGAAACCATAGAACGGTCATGTACAGCCTCTTGCAGAGGATCACAATTGTCTCTGAAAAATAAGTCACTAACAAAACGAAATGAAATTATACACACCACTGCTTATAGTGTTCATACAATGCTAAACAGAGAGCAGCAGACTTGATACAAATCCATATAGTTAGCAGTATGTTCGAACATTGTTGTATTGTCAGTGGTCGATCTATAATGCGTGTGTGACCCTCGATGTGGCACGTTGTTTGCAGGCGTAATATGTGCACGTCACACGTAATGTAGACCGCATTTCCAACCCTGCTCCCCACAAACACTCACAGCACAAACACTGAAAATAGAGGTAGACAGTGCAGGCTGTTAAGCTCTTCTCGTCCGTCAGCTCACTACGGCACACAAATGAAAGTGTGATATGCCACTTAGACTGCTTTACACGTACCGTTCTCAGCATGAAATTTATTACTACCAGTCACCTTTCATAACAACATCACTTTCAAGGACAACGTCCTCCATATGATTTTTCAGTGTAGGGCAGGACAATGTAAACTGTGGCTAAACATTAGAAAATTACCGTTAAAATAATAGTTCGTCGTTTCCTTTGACGTATTACAGTACAATCCTTGTTAAGAGCGATAGGTCCATTAGGATTTTGCACTGTAGCAGACAAAGTCAATGTCTCATTCTGTTTCACGTACGTAATATCTTTGTGGAGTTAATTTAATTAGTTGATCTGTTAGTTATACGTTCCACAGATCATTTAAACGATTGCGTTAATCGAAACTTTGTGGGACGAGTCAGTTTACAGGACATATTAACATTAATAAACACTGTCCACCTGCTTGCCTGAGTAGTAACGTGTTTGCCTTACATGCCGGGGCGGGCCCCAGTTCGATTCCCGAACTCGATGGAGATTTTCTTCGCTCGTGGTCTGGATGTTGGGTTGTTATCATCACTGGCGCCCAAATCGCCCAATGTGGCGTCACCTGAAATAAGACTTGCACCCGGCGGCCGGACATCCCCTGACGGGGTCCTCCTGGCCATCAGTGCCACACGATCATTTTTAATGAACCCATAATCATTTTATTCCTACTCATGCAACTACACCACAGAAACAATTTTATTTGTTGATACTGGCTGAAATTTTTAAGTAGAAATTCGTCAAGGGAATAGCAGTTGTCCAAGAGAAATGATTTTTAATTACATTTAAACCTTGCTTCACTGGCTATCAGATATTTTACGTCATGGGGTTGTACTACCTTCTGAGGCACTGACAGCATTAACATTGCGTAATAAAAATCATTTTTCCGTCTAGCGGTGATGGTACGTGCATCACTGTTCTTCTCAAACTGTGGTGGATTATTTATGATGAATTTCATCAGCGCTGTGAAGGCACAGTTAGAATGCCTAGCTCCTTGAAGAGGTACCTACAAAACGTCTATGGGTGAACCCTACGTATAATTCTTCCTGCTCGCTTTTGTACAATCAATACTTCCTTTCGAAGTGATGAGTTACCCCTGAAAATTATGCCGTACTTTACTGAGTGGAAGTATGCAAAATATGTGAGGAGGTTAATAGGTTTGTTTCCAAGATTAGCAACTGTACTAAGAGCAAAGGTAGCTGAACTTAATCGTTTCAGAATCTCAGTAATATGCTTCTTTTCAGTTCAAATATTCATCATATACACCCAAAAATTTGGAACATTCTACCTTACTTTCTGTCCGCCACCGGTAGCTGAGTGGTCAGCGAGACAGAAGGTCAATCCTAAGGTCGCGGATTCGATTCCCGATTGGGCAGGAGATTTTCTCAGCTCAGGGACTGGGTGTTGTGTTGTCCCAACCATTATTATTTCATCCCCATCGACGCGCAGATCGCCGATGTGGCGTCAAGTCGAAAGACTTGCACTCAGTGAATTGTCTACCTGACAGGAGGCCCTAGTCACACGACATTTACATTTTATGCTACTTTCTGACTGCTGCTCATTTGCTACATCAATTGTTGGTATGACTGTTTATTCTACAGAACTGAATGTAGTATGATTTTTTCCCGAATTTAGGGAGAGTCCATTTTCAGAGAGCCATCTAATAATTTTTTGGAAAATATCATGCACTAAACCTCCAGTTTCTTTCTGTCTGATTGGATTTATTACAGCAGTAGTATCGTGTAGAAAAAGTTCCTATTTTGCTTCTTGAATGTTAAGTAGAAGGTCTTTCACATTTACAGGGAATAGAAGTGGGCCCAAAATTGAACCCCATGGGACTCAGTTTGTGATTTTACTCCGGTTGCTAAAATTTTTTACATTTCTGATATTATCTGAATTATTCAACACAACGTTTTGCATTCTGTTTGTCAAATATGATTCAAACTAGCTTTGTTTAAAATCATCAGTTCCATAAAAGTTAACTTTTCTAAGACAGCATCATGATGTATGCAATCGAAGGCCTTGGAGAGACCACAAAGAAAGCACCTGGCGTTATATCATTATTTGAGCCTTGTACTATTTGATGGGTGAATGTATAAATAGCATTTCTGGAATCCAAACTGTGATATGCTAAGTAAATTTTTTACAAATAAGTGTGGGACAGCTCTTGACAGCTCTTGAGTACAAAAATCATAACTCTAATAATATACTGCGACCCTCTACATATCGCTCACATAGAGATCTGGAGAATAAGATTAGAATAATTACTGCATGCACAGAAACATTCAAACAATCCTTCCTGCAGCACTCCAAACGCGAATGAAACGCGAAGGACTCTGATAAATGGTACAATGTGGTTTGCCCTCCGCCATGCACCGCACGGTTGTTTGCAGAGCATAGATGTAGTACCTAGCTTGCGCTTGTATGTGATGGAGACACTTAACATTTATAATGTCATCTCTATTGGACGCCTGTGTGCTACCTACGACAATTTTGTAAGGCCTGCGTGTTATTGGCATTTGTTAATATCACCATTGTTTGCCTTGATGTTGGAACCTGTATGTGTCCTAAGATCCGATGATGGCGACTTTAGTTTCGCCGAAACCAGTAATCGTGAAATAATAAGAATTCCTGCGATCTTGGCTAACAGTTTATTGTTTTACAAGCATCTAGATCGCTCCCACATGAGCACAATGTGCTCCCTCCAAAACAGATCTAGTCTGACGCTAGAAAGGAACTGAGTCTTCGTCATGTAAAAGCCGAATTATGCATTGATTGTAATCTGAATCTTGCAAAATAAACACTCGTTTAGTAAAACATTAAAGGTAACAAAATTTGTTTTAAGGTTGTAACTAGCAATAACAATTAATTTTTTTGTGCACACTAAGATTTAATCTGACAATTGTAGCTTCCACTAGTAATGCGAACAACCGAATGAAAATGATCGATTCATTTGATTGTTGGAAAACAATCGATTCATTCAGTTGCAGTTTTACATACCAGTTGAATCATATATTAATTGTTCCAGTGAAACCACTCTATGGCAGCAACGGCATGGAAACAATCGCTTCAGTCGATTGTAGTTTAATATAGAGAATGATAAAGTCATTAAACAATAAAAAATGTGTCTTAAATGCTTTCTGCCCACGTCATCTTAGAATTTTATTTTGTTGAGTGAAACCAGTCTGTGGGAGCAACCGAATGAGAACAGTCAACGCAGTCCATTTCTTACAAATCAGTGTGGGAACGTGCGATCATTTTGACATTATTATATTATTCTTTGCGATCATAGAAGCTGAAGGAATGAATTACAATTTATGGCACAGCCATGACTTGAACCTTGTTCTCTTACTTAATAGACAGATATGCTAGCCATTACGCCACAATACCAATAAACGTACGTGATACAACTGTATGGACTACATAAGTCCATAGCACTTCCTAACACAACTTCAGTTTACACCATCAACCTACTTCACCCTTCTTAAATCCTTTGTGTTAGGGAGGACATTGAACAGTGACAGTCCATGCAGCTAATCACCTACTCTGTTGTGGTGGTGCAGTGGCTAGCACACCTGTCTAGTAAGCTAGAAACCTGGCTTCAAATTCCAGCTATGGCACAAACTTTAATTCATTTCTTCAACTTTTATCATTATCGTATACAAAGTTAACACTCATATGTTTCAAGGGAAATTACTCACATCAGATTTATTCTCATTATCATTAACTACCTTCTGTTAAGGCACGTTGTCAACCACCTTCTGTTACGGCACGTTGTCACTGTTATTGCCATTACGATATTCGCTTTTTACTCCACGCCAATTAGTAGCTTTAGATGAGTTGTCCGTCCATGTTTGCCAATTGGCGTTTTCTCAGTAGTGAAGTTTCGATCAGAATGCTGATACACCCAATATCGTGCGAATGAAAGAAATCTTATACATGTATAAAAAACGTCCTCAACATAAATTCAGTGTGACGTACGGTATCATCAAGAATGATTAATATTACGAAGTTATGTTAATAAAAAAAATTAAAAAAACAGCGGCAGATGAAAAATAATTCTCGCAAAAGAATTACTTCTGCAAGTGACAATATATAAAACAAAAGATAAAGTCACCAAAAATTTAAAAAAGTGTATCTTATATGCCTTCTGTTCACGTCACCTTTAATGTACCGAAGTCGAAGCCGGCCGCTGTGGCCGAGTGATTCTAGGCGCTTCAGTCCGGAAACGCGCGACCGCTACGGTGGCAGGTTCGAAACCTGCCTGGGGCATGGATGTGTGTGATGTCGTTAGTTAGGTTTCAGTAGTATTAAGTTCTAGGGTACTGATGACCTCAGATGTTAAGTCCCATAGTGCTCAGAGCCATTTGAATCATTTTTTCAACGGAAGTCGACTTATCGGTGATGGGGGCAAAGCAGCGGAAAGAGAGCTATAGATGTTCAATAAATTTGGAAAAAAGAAGTAACTGAACATTTACTTAAAAATAAATTTTTAAAAATGTCCAGTTATTAACCTTTAAAACGAATCAAAATTACGCATTTGACGCCAGAAGTACGAAAAATTGATATTTTAGTATTTAAAAAAACAAATTTGGAAAATACTTCATTTTTAAATATATTTTTAGTCACTTCTCCCTGAAATAAGACGCGTTATTTGTCTTTAAAAAAGTTGTATACCATAGTCATAGTTTGCGTATAGCCGATTCGGCTGGAAAATACGTAAATGATGACGAAATAAATCTCTGTACATCAGCGCACCTGATGATGGCAACGTGGTCGATTGCCGAAATATTGTGTCCTATGCACACTCATACCAGGCTTTTGACCCGAGATTTATTTCGTCATATAATACGCCTGGAGAAATTGAAGAATCACGTGTAAATGATATCGTTCAATCCTGGATACTGAGCGAAAACATTTCTAGAACTGCCATAATTGTCAGAGACTTGCCTTAGTCACGGGTCCTACATTGAAAGAAACCACTAAAACCCTGACAGTGAGTGAAAACATTGACGTAGCTGACGCGGCCGCAGAGACTAGATGTTTCCGGTTGTCTCTCACAACTGGAAAATCCCACTGAACAAAGAAACAGGATAGTCGGTTGTGAAAACAGCCCCATTACCAGCGGCCACCAGCCCAAATGGTGACCAGCGGTCCTTGCTATGTTCTGCAGTCACTGTTATGGAATTTCAAGGCCTGTCACTGGTTGCAACTGTATGACTATTACAAGTGTATACCTATAAACACGTCTGCACTCGGAGCGTCTGGAATGAAACCCGTTCCCGACGCAAGTTGGTGACCAGTTGATTGCGAATCACTTCCTGTGTAGTTAATTAGGGCTCTGGAGATGGCGTGACTGGGGATCTACTCACCATTAAATCGCTCGCAACGCGTTACCAACCAGCTGCCAGCGACTCGGCGTCGGCGTTACCGGGCGATCTCAGTTGCGTCGTGTCTTCGAACACAGTTCTGTATTGGTTTAATTTGACGATGAACGAGGAAACTGTGAAATTTAGCTTTGTAAGAAAAGTTGAAAAAGTCCCATTTTATACAACTACAAGCTTTGAGGCTACTGCACGATGGATTAGATCGATAAATGGTGTTGTGAAGTGTGAAAATAATTCCACACGATATGTACAGTATGTAGTGCATCGCACGTACTTTTATTGTTTGAAAAGAAATTACCGGTACGTCAATCGGAGCAAACGCACAAAAAATGTAGTTCTTACCTACAGTGTTCTCTTTGTGTGACATAGCGGCCTCTGTCGGTCTGTAAGATTACATTATCAGGAGGAAACGATTAGTGAAAGGTGAAAAATATAAGTTAATGCGGTTGAAAGGGAAAAATAAACCCGTTATGTTAGGGAACAGCATTAGCAGTGTCCTGCTTGACACAGTCACGTCATTTAAATATCTGGGCGTAACGTTGCAGGCTGATATGAAATGGAAAGAGTGGTAGGAAAGGCGAATGGTCGACTTTTCTAGGAAATTGTGGTTCATCTGTCAAGGAGACTGCATACAGGACGCTAGTTCAACATATTCTTAAGTACTGCTCGAGTGTTCGGGTTCAGTAGCGAGTTAGTTTAAAAGAAGAAGTCGAAGCCAGTCAGAGGCGAGCTGCTAGGTTTGTTACTGGTAGGTTCGAACGACACGCAAGTGTTACGGAGTTGCTTCGGGAACTCAAATGGGAATACCTGGAGGATGGTTCAAATGGCTCTGAGCACTATGGGACTCAACTGCTGTGGTCATCAGTCCCCTAGAACTTAGAACTACTTAAACCTACCTAACCTAAGGATATCACACACATCCATGCCCGAAGCAGGATTTCCATGCCCGAAGCAGGATTCGAACCTGCGACCGTAGCAGCAGCGCGGCTCCGGACTGGAGCGCCTAGAACCGCACGGCCACCGCGGCCGGCATACCTGGAGGAAAGGCAACGTTCTTTTCGAAGAACACTTAAATTTGGAGAACAGGCATTTGAAACTGACTGTGGAAGAATTCTGTTGCCTTTAACATACGAGTACATTGGGCGTAAGGACCACGAAGATCAGATACGAGGAATTAGGGTTCATACAGAGACATATAGACAGTCGTTATTCCCTCGTGCCTTTTGCGACTGGAACAGGGAAGGAAGTGACTAGAAGTGGTACGCGCCTTAGGGTGTATTGCGGGCTACCGATGTAGATGTAGATGTAGAAAATGACAGAAAAGCCAGACATCTCCGATACATGTAAACACTGTGATGTTCACATACAAATGGTTCAACGAGCACAAACCACCATCAGCACATTACCGTGTATATAAATCTGGCGATTGGGTTTACAAAATGAAAATAAAACTGCGATATGGCAAAAGGACTCAACTGTGTCATATCACTGTAGCACTGTTTAGTCGTTTTAGAAAAAGGTATGAGTTTCGAATCTATCTGTCGGCGACTTTTTGGATGCTATATATGGCCTGCAGTTTATATTGTTTTGGATGCATGGATGAATGCAGAATTTTCTTCGTTTTCTCATTTGTGTGTAGTGATAATAGATGACCACAGCTTCATCTGAGCTTGGAACTTGTAATAGTCGCCTGTTCGTAGATATTGCTAATTGCTATAATCGCACTATTTCACTCCCATTTACGGAGCTTGTTAGCACTTGATGTTAGGTTGGCGCCATTAAAATGCATTGTAGTAATCACTGCTGCTTGCTGGATCGCTGCTGTGTCTCGATGCTGATGCTGGCTCTACATCTGGTTGTCTAGGGTTAAAAACATGAGGTCCCGTGTTTTTTATATGCTTTTGATGATAAAGAACGAGCGAAACCAACAAATATGTAAACTTCAAATATTTATTACTCTGGTGGCCGTCTTAATTCCACTGTCCACCAAAGACCATGACTCAACACAAAGTAGAACTTCCGTTACATGTTCTTTGCATTGTTTATCCACCTCAAACAATAACACACAAACACACTTTACCAAAGTGACATTCCGACTGCCTCCCGACCGTTCTTGCTGCTTGTATTTCAACATTGTCAAAGAACTACTAAGAAGGGATATAGTTTACAAGTCACATGTACATCTGTTATCATAATTTGTGCAGAAAAGTTATTAATTTGCATCGAGTGACATAATTTAACATGTTATTAAAATGACAGACAGATTTGTTAACTTGACAGAATAATACTTTGTTACAAAAAGGCCGTTTTTTAGAAGTTTGTCAATTGACTTCTCTAATTTGCATAAATAAGTAAATAACATGAATTATTAAGAATTACATTGGTTTTCGTCTAAAATAGGATTGCTTACGTGAATACTGAGTGAAAACGCTCCTAGTGAACAAATAGGTTTCACTGGGTGATTTTTATTTAAGGAGATCCAAAATACCTAAGTTGGCCACTATTTTTCGTACTTCATATTAATTATTTAAGATGAACTTAGTGTTTTTACATGATGACATTTGCTGTATCAGTGATCAAGTGATATAAGCTTTTGTGTGGGTCAGTTACTCAGTATAATTTAATGGGTTGACTGTTTATGGAGACATGTTATGCAATCATTGTTAACATACACAATAACTTTTCTATAATCATAAATACTCGTTAAACTGGTTGAATTTGGAGTGTATCGCATACTTCGGTACAGTAAAGCCTTTAATATGTTCCGTTACAAACTGTAGTCGACATGCCCACTGTAACCAGAAGATCGTCGGTGGCTGCAGGTAAAGCCTCCTCTCCGCCGTGCTCGCAGCCATCAATGAAAGAATCTCACATCAGAGTTGTGCCGTGTGCGGAGTCGAGCCCCAGGTGGTCGGCAATCGGTTGCCGATGTAAATCGCCTGCCCGTTGCGTTCCTTTACAGTCGCTCCCTGTGCACACGGCCTAAGAGTCGAACTACACTTGGTGTTATATTTTCCCTCCGCTCCCTCCCTCCGCCTCCCCCGCCAACCTCAATGAGGGTTGTTTCAAAATGGTTCAGATGACTCTGAGCACTATGGGACTTCACAGCTGAGGTCATCAGCCCCCTAGAACTTAGAACTACTTAAACCTAACTAACCTAAGGACATCAACACATCCGTGCCCGAGGCAGGATTCGAACCTGCGACCGTAGCGGTCGCGCGGTTCCAGACTGAAGCGCCTGGAACCGCTCGGCCACTCCGGCCGGCTGATGAGAGTTGGTCAGTGCGCCACTACCGCCAGGGCAGGCAGAGATATTTCGCTCAGCTGCGTCCGTAGTGGTGACAAACTTGCACTGCATGCGCCCAGAGTACGTGACATAGTAGCGGAGTGCAGATAACCTGGAATCCGTCAGCAGACTGGGAGTCACTTCACAGTTGAGTCCTGAGCTTCGAGAGGCCGCGGATGTTGTTATGCAACCGACTGGCACACCCAGTGAACTGAGGCTGCTAGGTTAATGAGGATCTGTTACATGAGAATAAATTCTGCTTTAATAAAGTTAAAGCCACCAGAGAGGAAGTTCTGACTTCGAGCTTGATGGGGAAGCAAGGCAGAGTCACAGGATTTGTCAATCCAGAAAAAGCGTTCGACCATGTACACTCATGGAAATTGAAATAAGAACACCGTGAATTCATTGTCCCAGGAAGGGGAAACTTTATTGACACATTCCTGGGGTCAGATACATCACATGATCACACTGACAGAACCACAGGCACATAGACACAGGCAACAGAGCATGCACAATGTCGGCACTAGTACAGTGTATATCCACCTTTCGCAGCAATGCAGGCTGCTATTCTCCCATGGAGACGATCGTAGAGATGCTGGATGTAGTCCTGTGGAACGGCTTGCCATGCCATTTCCATCTGGCGCCTCAGTTGGACCAGCGTTCGTGCTGGACGTGCAGACAGCGTGAGACGACGCTTCATCCAGTCCCAAACATGCTCAATGGGGGACAGATCCGGAGATCTTGCTGGCCAGGGTAGTTGACTTACACCTTCTAGAGCACGTTGGGTGGCACGGATACATGCGGACGTGCATTGTCCTGTTGGAACAGCAAGTTCCCTTGCCGGTCTAGGAATGGTAGAACGATGGGTTCGATGACGGTTTGGATGTACCGTGCACTATTCAGTGTCCCCTCGACGATCACCAGTGGTGTACAGCCAGTGTAGGAGATCGCTTCCCACACCATGATGCCGGATGTTGGCCCTGTGTGCCTCGGTCGTATGCAGTCCTGATTGTGGCGCTCACCTGCACGGCGCCAAACACGCATACGACCATCATTGGCACCAAGGCAGAAGCGACTCTCATCGCTGAAGACGACACGTCTCCATTCGTCCCTCCATTCACGCCTGTAGCGACACCACTGGAGGCGGGCTGTACGATGTTGGGGCGTGAGCGGAAGACGGCCTAACGGTGTGCGGGACCGTAGCCCAGCTTCATGGAGACGGTTGCGAATGGTCCTCGCCGATACCCCAGGAGCAACAGTGTGCCTAATTTGCTGGGAAGTGGCGGTGCGGTCCCCTACGGCACTGCGTAGGATCCTACGGTCTTGGCGTGCATCCGTGCGTCGCTGCGGTCCGGTCCCAGGTCGACGGGCACGTGCACCTTCCGCCGACCACTGGCGACAACATCGATGTACTGTGGAGACCCCACGCCCCACGTGTTGAGCAATTCGGCGGTACGTTCACCCGGCCTCCCGCATGCCCACTATACGCCCTCGCTCAAAGTCCGTCAACTGCACATACGGTTCACGTCCACGCTGTCGCGGCATGCTACCAGTGTTAAAGACTGCGATGGAGCTCCGTATGCCACGGCAAACTGGCTGACACTGACGGCGGCGGTGCATAAATGCTGCGCAGCTAGCGCCATTCGACGGCCAACACCGCGGTTCCTGGTGTGTCCGCGGTGCCGTGCGTGTGATCATTGCTTGTACAGCCCTCTCGCAGTGTCCGGAGCAAGTATGGTGGATCTGACACACCGGTGTCAATGTGTTCTTTTTTCCATTTCCAGGAGTGTATATTGGTGCAAGAAGTTTGAAATGCACAGAGAAATCCGAATACGCTACAGAGATAGAAGCATATTGTACAATATATACAACAACTAAGATGTAACAATAAGAATGGAATATTGTCAGTACTAAAATGAGAGTAAGGCAGCAGTACTGCCTTTCCGTTCTACTACTCAATCTGTACATCGAAGAAGCAATGAAAAAGTGAAACATTCAGAAACGTGATCAAGTTAAGGGTGGAAATGTATCAGTAACAAGATTCCCCTGAAAACACTGCTGTCCTCTGCGAAAATGAAGAACAACTCATTACAGGATCCGTTGAATAGAATGAACTGTCTACTGAACACAGAATATGAATCTTATATACAGGATTTTTCACAGCATATGTTACACACTTCTTGAAGCTGCAGAGCGGAAGTCGTTGATGAAGTTGCGCGTAAGTTCTCGTCATGCAACGACGCTACAGAGCGCCGAAGCCATAGGCGCTGGCACCTATAAATGTATGTATGTACAGGGTGATTCTGTGACGGCGTTGTAGACTCTCTAGGATGATGAAGACGGATAAATGTATGAATTTGAGGTAAGGGTCACTGTACCGGAAACGAATGAGTCGAAAGGTACAAGCGAAAATCATTCTGATACCTCTGACAGTGAAATACGTCTTTAGGTATGGCTTTTGCTAATAATGTAGGGTGTACAACTTTCAGAGGTGGTAGCATGGACCAAGACAAGAAAAAATGTCTGGAAAACATGGAATCTAAAATGCATTATTGCCTCTGTAAGCTGCCAACCTTACAATATTAGTAACAACAGTACTGGTACATGTATTCCAATGTCAGATATACTATGAGAACGGTTTTTGCTTGTAATTTTAGACTCGTTCGTGCCCGAATCTGGGACCCTTAACTTAATTTGATATATTGATCCCTATCTGTCACCCTAGAAGGTTTGTAACATCATCACGGAATCGCCATGTATGTACATACATTTATATGTTCCGACGGCTGTACCTTTGACGTTCTGTAGCGTCGTTGGATGTCGCTTTTGGACATAGGTTCCCATGTAAAGCATGATCTAATAAGTCCTCTCTACAACCTCTAGAAGTATTTAACGTGAATTGCGAAATACCCTGTATGAATTAAATGTGAAAGTTTGTGTTTGAGTTAGTATGTTTGTTCCTTCTTCACGGTGAAACGGCCGGATGAGTTTGAATGAAATTTGGAATGGAGATAGCTTATACCCTGAATTAGTACACAGGCTACCTTATATCTACCTACCTATCAAAGGGACGGGAATGTGGGTGAAAACGAAGTGTAGACCACGACACGAGAATACCCATAATTTATTCATCCAGTATTTGAGAATGAGATGGCTGAGTGACTTGCAAAACTTAGCTCGTAGTATCAAATCTGAACGAAACCTTTTCTCACTAATAAGCCACACAGAATACTGAAAGAAAAAAGTTTATCGCTTACTTTACTGCCACTGTTCGTGCAGTAAAACTGCATCATGAAGCATGACGTTTTAATTTATTACTTCTTTACTTCCAACTATATTTGCGACACGTTTTGCTGACATTATTCACATATAACACGAATCTTTCCTCCAAAATTATATCATTGTGCGACTCATAGTTCAGGAGAAGCGAGGTTATAATCTTCGAACTGAATGAAAATGAAGTTGCTGAGCGAAATTTACTGGAGATACAGATGAAGTATGTGCGTAAATACGTGCGAAATATTTAAGTACATGTGAAATAAATTTGACATGTGTATACGTGAGGAATCCAGAGGGGGGGGGGGGGGGGAATTCCAGAGGTAAGATCCTTATGCCAAACCCATGCAGCGACTTTGACCAAATTTGGTACACATATTGAGGTTGGGGCTGATAGCATTGAGAGAAACGAACGGAGGAGAATATGGACAGACAGAGTGGGGAAAGGAGATGATGTATACCAATAGTGGGGTGGAGAAGATGCACAACTACGGGTGGGGCGGACAGAGAAATGGGAAGGAGGAAACAGACAGAGAAAGAGAAGAGGTGGTGATGGACAGCGTGAGGGGAGAGGAGATAGACAGGAAGAGGAGGAGCTGGACAGAGAGAGGGGGAAGAGAAGAGATGCACAGAAGGAGGAGGCGGATATTGACAAACAATGGGGGGGGGGGGGAAAGCAGTGGACAGAGAGTGGGGGGTGGAGCGGGTGGATGCAGAGTAGTAGTGGAGCAGATGGACAGAGAGAGGAGGTGGACGATATGGACAGAGAGAGGTGGAAGGATGGATACAACGAAAGAAGGAAGATTAGGGTTTAATATCCCGTCGACATCAAGGTCGTTAGAGACGGAGCACAAGCTCGGATGGTGTCACCATCTCGCCACTTGCCTGGAGATATTTAGGGAAATCACTGAAAACGTAAATCTGGATGGCTCGAAGCAAGTCTGAACTGTCGTCCTCCCGATTGCGAGCCTAGTGTGCTAACCACTGCTCCACCTTGCTTGGTCAGGGCGAGGGAAGGGAGGGGACGGAGAAGATGCAGTAATAGACGTTTTGAATAAATGCAGGCTTGTTCATTATTTTATAAATAGCTGTTTAATCGCGGTGAACACAGCCGGACGCAGCTAGTTGAGAACAAACCAAATAAAGACGAAAGTATGAAATAGCGACAGAAATGGGATTAATGGTAAACTTTACAAAAATCAAGATTCAGTATTTCACTTCTACATTTTCTCTTTTACGTTCGGAAGCTAGTCAAATGCGCGGCGAATGTTGCACCATTTCTTATAAGTCCCAGTATTACTGTACAGTTTTTACAATAAATTCTGATACACACTAGCACAAAACAAAATCAGAAGTTCTTGCCACAGGAAGCCTACTATTACCAAACTCATGCCTTAACACGAGAAAGAATTTTGTGAGGACCTACATGAGGAGTAGTCTATAAAAGTGAACGGTGGACCCTGAGAAAGCAGAGAAAATTTATAATCGGATCGTTTGTGTGATGATAGTGATATATGCTGCAAATATGTGGACTTTTAATAAACGGAGAGCTTCTCCACAGAAGGGTTAGAATAACAGGATATTTGACGTAGTAACTTCTCTTATGCTATGAGATGACAGAAATTGTAGGAGACGGTAGAGATTGGAACATATGAAACAGGTGATTGGGGACATCAACCGGTTGGAACAGCAGAAAAATCTTCTACCACTTATAGTGTAATGTCAGCTTGTGTAATTTGCAAAAAATTGTCTTGGTTCTTTGCTTACCACCGAAGTTCTATATCTAAATCTACATGGATACTCTGCAAATTACATTTAAGTGCCTGGCAGAGGGTTCATCGAACCACCTTCACAGTTCTCTATTATTCCAATGTCGTATAGCGCGCATAAAGAATGAACACCTATATCTTTCCGTACGTGATCTGATTTCCCTTATTTTATCTTGGTGACCGTTCCTCCCTATGGAAGTCGGTGCCAACAAAATATTTTCGGATTCGGAGGAGAAAGTTGGTGATTGGAATTTCATGAGAAGATTCCGTCGCAACGAAAAACGCCTTTCTTTTAATGGTGTCCATCCCAAATCCTGTACCATTTCTGTGACACTCTCTCCCATATTTCGCGATAATACAAAACGTGCTGCCTTTCTTTGAACTTTTTCGATGGTAAGGATCCTATCTGGTAAGGATCCCATATCGCGCAGCAGTATTCTAAAAGAGGACGGACAAGCGTAGTGTAGGCAGTCTCCTTAGTAGGTCTGTTACATTTTCTACGTTAGTGCTTATACATCGCAAATAAACACATGTAACTAAGATGTTTCGGTTATGTCTAGAAAATAGTTTCAAAGCCTTTGCAATGGCAGTTCTTTAAGCACTTAAATGTAAGGACTGCAGTATTTCACTTCTAGATTTTCTGTTTTACGTTAGGACGCTAGTCAAACGCGCGGCGAAAGTTGGGCCATTTCTTATAAGTCGCAGTATTACTGTACTGTTTTTACACGTTTTCAATACTTTTATCAGCAGTATAATTAAATTAATATTTATTGTAAACATTTTCAGTGAAATTTGTATTTTGCAGTTAGTAAAACAGTTTTACTGCAGAATTTTAATTCATTTAAAATCCCGTTAGCAGTGCCTGTTGACTGACAACCTCGAACACATTAATTGCTTTTACTTGTTGTTTGCTCGTATATACGTACCTAATACATCATTTGTTATTCACTGAATTGTTTGCTCGCAACTGAGAAATTAATTTTGGCAACAGAGTACGAAATAATTAATCACTCGCATTGCTCTCTGGCATTAACAGGCGGTGCGACGGTTGTAGCTGTTTAGGGGAGAAATCCAGGAGCGAATAACTTCCCTGAAAACGAGAACTTCAATTGCATGTGCAATCTTCACTTCGGCACTGTGGTCTGTCTTGAGGGACCCCGGAGTAACTGGAGCAATTTGAGGGAATTCGAGGTTTATCCATCGTAGTCAGATGAAATAAATAGATAAATATATTGCAGTTCCTGTAGCTTCGTGGCGTCGTTGAGTAAAATACCCAAAAAATAAAGAGAAAAACGACGCAGACGCACCACGGAGGAATTATGTGAATGGAACGGAAATCGTCAGATGTGATCGACATGTACAGGCAAACAAATTATTACAGTTTAAGAAAGATTGGATGATTGATTCAAGAGAAAGGGCTTCACAAATTCAGTAAGTACAACTCTGGCCCTTATGCAAGCAGTTATTCAGCTTGGCACTGATTGAAAGAGTTCTTGGATATCCTCCTGAGGGATATCATACTGAATTCTGTCCAACAGGGGCGTTAGATCGTCAAAATTCGGAGCTTGTTGGAGGGCCCTACCCATAATGCACCGGATATTCTCAACTGGGGAGGGGGGGGGGGGGGGGAGATCCGGTGACAATTTTCGGCTTCAGTAAACTCCAATCCTTATGTGCTCGACACCACTGCAAGAGGGATTGTTGGTGTACAGCGGACAATGGTAGTCGAAACATACCATGAAGGCTTTCACGACCGGATGTTTCAGCTGCAGAGAATTCTTCCTGGTTGTCTGGCCGTAGTCCGTGGAACTGTTCTATCCCTGACGTTTCGTCCAAAGCTACGTTGGACATCTTCGGAGGTGCTCCTGGTTGTGGTGAGTCTTGCAGACTGAAGAGGCGCTGTGAGCTCAGCCTCCTTTCCGTAAGCTACGTTACTGGTGACTGAAGCACCAGTTGTACGTCGGATCCATGACAACGATGAATCTGGGGATCTGAGTGCATAACAGGCGACTGCTCCGTCCTCACGTTCTGTCGTCTCTCTAGGTCGATCGCTTCCCTCTTGAAGCTGTATTCTGCCATGCTTCACCCATTCCTGCCAACATCGTGGAATAGTGGCATTGCTCTTATTCACACGTCGAGCGATGCGCGTAATACTCCGACTGGCTTCCTTGAACCCATATACACAGCCTCTCTCAAAAGCTGACATCTGTGTATATTGCTCACACGCTTGTCTGCGAGGCATAGTTACTGTCCAAGGGAATGAAATTCTAAGACCTCTTGCGCTGCTGTCAATATGTCCTCTGCTTATTATCGTTTGTAGCTGCGTGGTGAAATTGCACTGTAGCGTCACACATCCATCCATCCGCCGACAAAATTTACAATTTTGCATTTTCCATCGTTACCTGTATGAATATTGACTGGTGACCAACTTGCAATATTTCTTCATAGTGCATCTTTCTTATGTCTTAGAGCAGAGCTTCACAACATACGTGCTCGCGGAGCAAGCTGTGAGCAGCAAGGCGCGAGCACGGAGCAGCGCGAACACGCTACCCCCACTACCGGACCAGAGCGGAGAGTGGGGAGAGTCACGTGGGGCACACAACAGCTGCCGCCAGTCAATGTAAATCCTCGGCCACCTGCAGGGATATCACTCACGAGTTGTTACTGTGACAAATGAACCAAATAAAGGAGAATGTACACGTGCCACATAATTTTATTAGCTTAGTGTATGCCTCTACATTCGTATTAATTTGTGAACTGTTACACAATAAAAGGTGTCACTGAAGTGTGGGATTCTCTGTAATCTTGTACTTTTTGCCCTTGTCTATGTTCGGAGTTATTGTTCTTGTGCATCGTAGGTGCAGCGTGCAGTTTAAATTTCGATCAGACAATGCGTTTCTCAGGTGCGTCTTGTTACATTTCATTGCAGAGAACAGTTATTCACAAACATACATGGAACCGAACATTGATATTATTGTAGCCGCCAGTTTGTGCAAATGAGGAAATCTATCCTGAGGGAAGTGTCTGTAAAATTCCAAAATGTTTTTCTCTGTCACACTGCAGGTCAATAATTTCTAGTTGCAGCTCAGGACGAATCTCTTCAATATTCGCTGAATATGGAGAGTAGAACAGATCAAAATCACTGTCTAGTGCTGTCAGATCTTGAAAGCATTGATCAAATTCTTCCTTAAGGGCAACTAAACTATGTGAATAACGTTCACAGTCTTTGTGAATATCTTGCATGGATGATAATTTAGGAAAATGAGCTAGATTTCCTGTTTCCAGCTGACTCACCCAAAGTGTCAATTTCATTTTAAAAGCTCATATTCGATCTATGAAATGAGTAATTAGCAGATCTTTACCTTGTAGTGAAATGTTCAAAGCATTCAGATGACTAGTTAAATCTGCTAAGAACGCGAGATCACATTTCCATGAAGGCTCTTTCAATTCAGGAACACACATGTTATTTATTTCCTTGAACACATTTATCTCATCTAATAGGCAAAAATTCGATTTAATAATTCGCCACGACTAAGACAGCGGACCTCGCTGTAATAAGGCAGGCTACCATACTGGTTTTCTACATCCTCAAGAAAGCTTTTAATTGTCTGTGTTGTAGTCCATACTTCCTTATATAATTGGCTGTACGAACAACAACACTCATCACATTTTTAGAGTGATACTCTTTGCACATCAGTTTTCCTGGTGGATCACTCAGTGAACGCCCCTTATTTCATCCGGGACGGTCAGTTTTTGCATTTTCTCCTTCAACAGCGCAACGAAACCTAATTTTTTCCCTGTCATAACTGGTGCACCGTCTGTAGACACTGAAACTAAAGAATTCCACGACAATCGTATATTTTCAACACTTTCTTCAACACTACTTAAAATATCACCTCCGGTTGTAATTTTCTTCATGGCTACTACATCGAGGAGCTCCTTCCTCACCTGAAGATCTCTATTAACACCTCTAATAAATATGGACAGCTGCGCTGTTCCAGTGATATCAACACTTTCGTCCAGAGCTAGAGAATACGCCATAAAATCTTTATAGATATTTGCAAGCTGGCTCTGGACGTCGTCTGCCATGTCCTGTATGCGACGCATAATGGTCATGTCAGATAATGGCGCAATCCGAAACCGTTCAACTTGAGATGGACACAAATGTTCCGCTGCAACTACCAAACATCTTGTATTAAATCTCCATCAGTGAAGAGGCGCAGGGATTTTGCTAAAAACAAAGCAATTTTGTAGCTCACTCTGAGTGCTGCCTCAGTTGATTTTTCTTCGTCATCCAGATCTTCTTCGGATAGCTTCCTTTTAAGTTTAATAACTTCCTGCGCACGATCTTGTCCATCACATTTTCCACTTCCGTAGTCTTTCGCGTGGTACGACATATAATGTCGCTGCAAATTAAATTTCCTAAAAGAATTCAGCGTTTTTGACATACTACATACATACAGATACAATTCCTCCCAAAGGGGGTTGAACTGCGAAAGCATGGTTGGGGTTACACAACGGCGACTTGACATGATTTTTAACCAGCGAAGTGACTGTTAGAGCTGATCGTAGTACTTTTAACGTTACACAGTCGGCGCGAATTCAATAGGCACGCTGCGGTCCTATTCATACGTGCGCGCGCATTTCCCCTCCCTCCCCACCCTCCCTACTCCGCGACCGTGACTTGCTCGAGAGCAAGTGCCTGAGCAGACGCGAGTGCTCGCGCTCAAAACCGGCCAGTTGTTAAGCCCTGTCTTAGAGTGTATTTCGTCATCTTCTGGCCGCGCGGGGTTCGCCGCAGGGTCTATGTCGTGCTGTCACGGTCCGTGCTGCTCCCCCCGTCGGAGGTTTGCATCCTCCCTCGGGCATGGATGTGTTTGTTGTCCTTAGCGTAAGTTAGTTTAAGTTAGATTAAGTAGTGCGTAAGCTTAGGGACCAGTGACCTCAGCAGTTTGGTCCCGTAAGAGCCTACCATAAATTTCCAATTTCCAGTCATCTTATGTATTTTTCCGTGATACTCTTCGCTTATACAAATCAACAAGGAGGTGGTGGATTAACATTACCTTGTTATGCGATACATTCTGCTTTGGATCAGTCGATGAGCCGATCATAATCCAAAGGCACGAAATAACTATCTTATTGAAATCTAATGGTTCTGGTGATGACAGCTCGGTAACTTATGCGCAGCCAAACGCTATGAATGCCACAGATAACGATGGGATAAATGGCTGAGACGATTAAATGGCACGTACGCTATCAGGTCCTGATTCCCTTTTGTGAAATAGTATTTTACACCGGCAGTGATACAAACGCGATATTTACTAGTGTCAAAATAACGACAGAATTATAAATTACAATTAATTTGGACTCTGTCAGTGTTTACAAAACCAATTACCAAACCACTGACGATAAAACAGACTTCCTAGTCTGGTTGCTCAGTTCTTTGATGAGAAATGATTTGTGAAATGTAGACCGTCTTCATAGACTGAATGTTTCTTTTATGCTGTGAGAGACGATTTCGGAAACCACGGAGGCAGTTCTTTAAATTTTCCCATCATTATTATTATAAAGAAGGGATTGGAACCATCATCAATCTCCATGGTGTCCGATAATGTATTCCACGTCAGGAGACTTAATGAATGGTATTTTAAAAAATTATCACAGTGTAAAGGAATCCACATCTGTTCAAAACCCCAAATAGCCGTGCATGCATGTATGCATGCAAGCATGCATACATGCATGCAAGCAGGCATGCATGCATGCATATCTGAAGGAACACGAATTAGTAGTTCTTACAAACACGAAGACCGACAAATCGTATTTATCCGCCGATAACAGGCTAGTGACTTTAGATTAAACGTCTTCCCTCTACCCGAATTGCAAGTTGCAGACACATGTACGATGACATATGAACGTCTGGGTCTGGCCGTGAAGCGCGCACGGGTAGCTGAAGTGGGTAACGCGACCGCTCGCGACAAGCGGCATATCCGGGTCCAAGTCCGACAGAAATTTTCAGTGCGTCGTTACATTCTGCTGCTGTAGTTTGCCCGTATTCTAAGCTGCGAATACATGTCCTGTATCTCATAATGTTAGCAATGTCCGGTCTGCTTGTTCCTTCGAACATTCATGCATATCCGAAGGAACATTGCATTGTGCTTGTTGCAGACATAGACACAGCAATATTGCATTCTGATTTAGGTTTTGCATGGTATTATGAAACCACTTTTGTTATGGCCTTTTTAATCCGAAAACCTCTCGTTGTCTTTTCTTTATTAGTATCCTTTTATTTTGTTTTTTTTTTTTTTCATATTGAGTATTGCCTGTATTTCTCTACAGTGCTTATCTATATATCTTTGAATTTCAAATGACTTGCACCACTTAAAACAGTCGAACTTTTCTTCTAGGTCGACAAATCCTATGAAAGTACCTAGATTTTTATTAATTCTTGCTTCTGCTATCAAGCCTTACGACAAAATAGCCTCACAAGTGCCTTTCTCTTGACTAAAGCCAAAGTGATCATTATTTAGATCTACATCTACAACTACATAGATACTCTGCAAATCACATTAAACTGCCTGGTGAAGGGTTCATAGAATCACTTTCACAGTTATTCTCTATTATTCCAATTCCGGACAGCGAGCGCAGAAACGAAAACCTCTATCTTTCCGTGCGAGCTCTGATTTCCCTTATTTTATTATGATGATTGTTTCTCAATATGTAGGTCGGCGTCAACAAAATATTTTTGCACTTGGAGGAGAAAGCTGGTGATTGAAATTTCTTGAGAAGATTCTGCGCAACGAAAAACGCTTTTGTTTTAATAATATCCACTCCAAAATCTGTTCATGTCAGTCGGGATAGTACAAAACGTGCTGGTCTCCATTGAACTTTCTCGATGTACTCCGTTAATCCTGTGTGGTACGGTTCCCAGATCGCCCAGCAGTACCCCAAAAGAGGATGGGCAAGCATAGTGTAGGCAGTCTCTTTAGTAGATCTGTTTCATTTTCTAAGTGTTCTGACAATAAGACGCAGTCTTTGGTTTGCCTCCCCCACAACATTTTCTATGTGTTCCTTCCAATTTAAGTTGTTAGTAATTGTAATTCCTAAGTATTTAGTTCCATTTTCGGCCTGTAGATTTGACTGATTTATCGTGGCCGGCCACGGTGGCCGAGCGGTTCTAGGCACTACGATCTGGAAATGCGTGACCGCTGCGGTCACAGGTTCGAATCCTGCCGCGGGCATGGATGTGTTTGATGTCCTTAGGTTAGTTAGGTTAAAGTAGTTCTAAGTTCTAGGGGACTGATGACCTCAGAAGTTAAGTCTCATAGTGCTCAGAGCCATTTGAACCATATTTGAACTATTTGATTTATCGTGTAACAGAAGTTTAACGGATTCCTTTTAGCACTCATGTGGATAACCTCAAAATTCTCATTATTTAGGGTCAATTGCCAATTTTTGCACCATTCACATATCTTTTCTAAATCGTTTTCCAATTTGTTTTGCGCTTCTAATGCAAACAACCTAACACGCCCACTCAGATTGTCTCCTAAATCATTTGTAGAGGGTGGACAAAAATTGTGTTACGAAATTTTAACCCTGGATAGCTGATGCCAGTAGCAACCAAAATTACTAATGTTGTATAGGTCGACAACGCACAATTTTTTAACTACGGAAATTTGGCGCCATGTGCTCCGATTGGCCGCGGGATTGCCCTGTTGCCGGATGCTCTGGACAGCACATGGCCGCGAATGCTTTGCCTGCCAGTGATCGCGATGTATCCAACTAGGCCCAAACACTCGGTGGTAGCGCTCCAGCCTTCCACTCTGGGGCCTGGGGGTGAATCCGCCGGTGTCCCGACACATCCATTGTAGTTTCATGATACGGCGTACCGGGAATAAACCCATCAACAGCTGTTAGTTCGCGTACAGAAAGTCCTTACAAATTGTGTCGGCCCTGAAAAGGGCCTTTTTTGTAGCTAGGACATTGTTTACTTGAAGCAGGTGTTCGAACTGGCGACTAACGCGACACAAGCTTGATAACGTCGAGTGGTGCTTTGCCAAACTCTTTCAAAGATTTGGGATTTTGCCCTGATGTGACTAGCGATCCATTAATTGCTCTTCGTTTGTAGGTGGTCTGCGTCTGGGTGGGTAAAGTAGAACCTTGAAGAACCCCACAAGAACAAGTCCGATGGCGTGAGGTGTGGTGATGGCGGGGATTATGTCCTATGACCACCTCTGCCAATTACCCGGCTGTCGAAGAGTTCATTTAAATATCCGTGCATAGAATGAGTGTTATGTGCAGATGCCCCATCATGCTGCAATCACATGCGTAGCCATATGTCCAGGGGAATATCTTCCAGCTGGCCGGGTACCATTTCTTGCAAAAAGTGAAGGCAATTTGCCCCAGTAAGTCGAGTAGGTAGACAGACCGGCCCAATCAGATGGCCACCCACAATGCCTGCCAAAATGTTGAGCGAAATCGTTCCTGGTGTCCGTGGAGGTACGTGATGTGAGGATTTCCCCTTGTACAGTAATGAACTTTAGAGTGCTGTTCAGGCCATCCAGATGGAAGGTGGACTAGTCGGTAAACAACAAACCGGTGGGGAAGTCGGGGGTCTGGTGCTACATGTCGCAGAAACCACAGGCAAAACCCTAGCCTGTGTTCATAGTCCGCCACAGGATTTAGGTCTCGGACAGTGTGGAAACTAAACGGATTCTGGCCGTCATCCCTCAAAACCTCCTAGACTAACCGATGAGTCAACCCAATGTCGTGTCCAACGCTCGAGTACTTGTCGTAGGTGATTCCTCGAAGTGTTCGAGAACAGTCTCTTCAGACGCAGCATCCCGTCTTGCTCGAGTGCTGCCAGCATCACCAAGATATACCGCTAATGGGCCTGTTTCGCCAAGTCGCTGGTAAATTGCTGTAAACGTTTGCGGGTGTGGGTGGCGTCTTGCTGGGTACCGTTCCTCATTCAACTGTGGAGCTTCATGCGCATTACCGTAGGCTAGTCCATAAACAAAAACCATATCTACTTGTTCTTCAAACGAATACTGTGCCGACGTGCTTACTAATGAGTAAATCACAGGTGACGTGTGTATGCTCCGAAGCGAAGCTTACGTGTGAATACCCCTGACATGAGATGGAGACAAACAGCTAAACCTATACGACACTTGTTCGTATAACGTTGTGGCAGTGCATGGGCGAGTGACATTTGTATGTGTGAACCGACCAACACAGGGCTGCCCGTCAACCGACGAGCGGCAACAGGGCAATCCCACGGCCAATCGGAGCACGTGGCTCCTAGTTTCTATAGTTTAAAAATGGTGCTTTGCCGACCTACACAATATTAGTAATTTTGGTTCCTACTGGCATCAGCATTCCAGGGTTAAAGTTTCGTGACACAATTTTTCTCCATCCTGTATAGTTAAGGAACAGCAGGGGGCCTATAACACTATCTTGGTGAACGCCAGAAATTACACTCCTGGAAATGGAAAAAAGAACACATTGACACCGGTCTGTCAGACCCACCATACTTGCTCCGGACACTGCGAGAGGGCTGTACAAGCAATGATCACACGCACGGCACAGCGGACACACCAGGAACCGCGGTGTTGGCCGTCGAATGGCGCTAGCTGCGCAGCATTTGTGCACCGCCGCCGTCAGTGTCAGCCAGTTTGCCGTGGCATACGGAGCTCCATCGCAGTCTTTAACACTGGTAGCATGCCGCGACAGCGTGGACGTGAACCGTATGTGCAGTTGACGGACTTTGAGCGAGGGCGTATAGTGGGCATGCGGGAGGCCGGGTGGACGTACCGCCGAATAGCTCAACACGTGGGGCGTGAGGTCTCCACAGTACATCGATGTTGTCGCCAGTGGTCGGCGGAAGGTGCATGTGCCCGTCGACCTGGGACCGGACCGCAGCGACGCACGGATGCACGCCAAGACCGTAGGATCCTACGCAGTGCCGTAGGGGACCGCACCGCCACTTCCCAGCAAATTAGGGACACTGTTGCTCCTGGGGTATCGGCGAGGACCATTCGCAACCGTCTCCATGAAGCTGGGCTACGGTCCCGCACACCGTTAGGCCGTCTTCCGCTCACGCCCCAACATCGTGCAGCCCGCCTCCAGTGGTGTCGCGACAGGCGTGAATGGAGGGACGAATGGAGACGTGTCGTCTTCAGCGATGAGAGTCGCTTCTGCCTTGGTGCCAATGATGGTCGTATGCGTGTTTGGCGCCGTGCAGGTGAGCGCCACAATCAGGACTGCGTACGACTGAGGCACACAGGGCCAACACCTGGCATCATGGTGTGGGGAGCGATCTCCTACACTGGCCGTACACCACTGCTGATCGTCGAGGGCACACTGAATAGTGCACGGTACATCCAAACCGTCATCGAACCCATCGTTCTACCATTCCTAGACCGGCAAGGGAACTTGCTGTTCCAACAGGACAATGCACGTCCGCATGTATCCCGTGCCACCCAACGTGCTCTAGAAGGTGTAAGTCAACTACCCTGGCCAGCAAGATCTCCGGATCTGTCCCCCATTGAGCATGTTTGGGACTGGATGAAGCGTCGTCTCACGCGGTCTGCACGTCCAGCACGAACGCTGGTCCAACTGAGGCGCCAGGTGGAAATGGCATGGCAAGCCGTTCCACAGGACTACATCCAGCATCTCTACGATCGTCTCCATGGGAGAATAGCAGCCTGCATTGCTGCGAAAGGTGGATATACACTGTACTAGTGCCGACATTGTGCATGCTCTGTTGCCTGTGTCTATGTGCCTGTGGTTCTGTCAATGTGATCATGTGATGTATCTGATCCCAGGAATGTGTCAATAAAGTTTCCCCTTCCTGGGAAAATGAATTCACGGTGTTCTTATTTCAATTTCCAGGAGTGTATTTCTGTTCCACCCGATGACTTGCCGTCATTTACTACGAACTGTGGCCCCTATAACAGGAAATCAAGAATACAGTTACGTAACTGAGACGATATTCCGTAAGCACGCAATTTCACTACAAGTCTCTTGTGTGGTACAGTGTCAGAGGCCATTTGGAAATCTAGAAATACGGAATCAATTTGAAATCTCCTATCAATGGCACTCAACACTTCGTGTGTGTGTGTAAAGAGCTAGTTCTGTTTCACAAGAACGATGTTTCTAAATCCGTGTTGAGTGTGTGTCAATAGACCGTTTTCTTCGAGGTAGTGCATAATATTCGAACACAATACATGCTCAAAAATCCTAACAGGCTACAAAATCAGGCGTAGAGATGATCTCTGACCAGTAGAATTCAGTGTGATACTATACTCTCAGGTTCTTGTGAAGTAACCGCAGACTCCTCCTTTGATAAAACAGTACAGTGGGTGTTGCAAATTAAACTTGCAGTAGTTGTACACAGCAGTTAGCATATCGAAGCTGTGTTAAACAATTAAAACACCTAACGTACCATCAGCAAGCGCAACGTACATTTCGCGACTTTTACCAGAATAGGACAGATGCATCATTGCTTGTACTAATTTAAAAATTCGACGGTAGATGTGGCACATGACTCTTGTTATGTCAGTATGGCTGTTAGTAGTAGCTGAACAAACCTAATCTTGTCATGTATTATGTCAGTAAACGGAGTACACGTCTAACGTTCTCAGAATAGTTGATGAAAATGAAAAGAACAACGTGTCGTCTTTGCTAATGACTGAAATTGGCAACTTGGTCTTTACTCTTGCGTGAAGTGGCTCTATCCTCCTGCGTAGTTGCTCTTCTGAAATGTTTGCAACTCAGTCTAGAACTTCGTAGTAATTTACGGTTGCAGAGTTGTCCAACTTGGTTATGCAAAGCGTCCCTTACTCAAGTTCACAATCAATTAGCCGCACGAATCTCGTCAAGGCTGAGAACGGTCACCGCATAGTTTCGATGCTGTTAACAAGACAGCAAACAACTACAAGTGAACAGAGTTTGGTCACAAAGACAATGTTTACGCCGTAGATGCTTGTTTCACATTGTAGTATTCCTTTTCTTGGGTGGCCAAAGGGCAATTCTATATAATGATGATGTGTCATCTTGAGATGTCGGGTATACCGCCAAATATCAGCGACGTTCTATATGATATTTCGACAATGTAACTCGTTATCTTCATCAGGTGGTACCCGAGTCTCAGGAAGTATCTGATGAAGATAACGAATCACGCTGTCGAAATATCGCGCAAGAACGACGATGATACGTGGCAGAATACCCGACTCCTCAGAATGTCAGCAGATCGGCGGAGAACTTTCAACGGAGTAAATCTTCACTCAGTTTCCCAAGGGCAGCCCTCTCAGACAACTTGTCGAGCAATTTTTTTCGGACCTGATGCTACTGATCCTGCTGCTGAAACTGTTGGATGTCACTGATGAAATCGATGGAGTTTCATCTTACGCTCATGGTTTTTTATGCCTATCTCTGGGGATTTTTGACAGAAGCTTGAAGAAAATGGTGATCTCAAAGTTACAGTGGTGGCGTATAAAGGAGCAATCTGAGTATGGGTGATAACAAATCTACATATACGAGGGCAGTTCAATAAGTAATGCAACTCATTTTTTTCTCGGCCAATATTGGTTGAAAAAACCGGAAATTCCTTGTGGAATATTTTCAAACATTCCCGCTTCGTCTCGTATAGTTTCATTGACTTCCGACAGGTGGCAGCGCTGTACGGAGCTGTTAAAATGGCGTCTGTAACGGATGTGCGTTGCAAACAACGGGCAGTGATCGAGTTTCTTTTGGCGGAAAACCAGGGCATCTCAGATATTCATAGGCGCTTGCAGAATGTCTACGGTGATCTGGCAGTGGACAAAAGCACGGTGAGTCGTTGGGCAAAGCGTGTGTCATCATCGCCGCAAGGTCAAGCAAGACTGTCTGATCTCCCGCGTGCGGGCCGGCCGTGCACAGCTGTGACTCCTGCAATGGCGGAGCGTGCTAACACACTCGTTCGAGATGATCGACGGATCACCATCAAACAACTCAGTGCTCAACTTGACATCTCTGTTGGTAGTGCTGTCACAATTGTTCACCAGTTGGGATATTCAAAGGTTTGTTCCCGCTGGGTCCCTCGTTGTCTAACCGAACACCATAAAGAGCAAAGGAGAACCATCTGTGCGCAATTTCTTGCTCGTCATGTGGCTGAGGGTGACAATTTCTTGTCCAAGATTGTTACAGGCGATGAAACATGGGTTCATCACTTCGAACCTGAAACAAAACGGCAATCAATGGAGTGGCGCCACACCCAATCCCCTACCAAGAAAAAGTTTAAAGCCATACCCTCAGCCGGTAAAGTCACGGTTACAGTCTTCTGGGACGCTGAAGGGGTTATTCTGTTCGATGTCCTTCCCCATGGTCAAACGATCGACTCTGAAGTGTATTGTGCTACTCTTCAGAAATTGAAGAAACGACTTCAGCGTGTTCGTAGGCACAAAAATCTGAACGAACTTCTCCTTCTTCATGACAACGCAAGACCTCACACAAGTCTTCGCACCCGAGAGGATCTCACAAAACTGCAGTGGACTGTTCTTCCTCATGCACCCTACAGCCCCGATCTCGCACTGTCGGATTTCCATATGTTTGGCCCAATGAAGGACGTAATCCGTGGGAGGCACTACGCGGATGATGAAGAAGTTATTGATGCAGTACGACGTTGGCTCCGACATCGACCAGTGGAATGGTACCGTGCAGGCATACAGGCCCTCATTTCAAGGTGGCGTAAGGCCGTAGCATTGAATGGAGATTACATTGAAAAATAGTGTTGTGTAGCTAAAGGATTGGGGAATAACCTGGTGTATTTCAATGCTGAATAAAACAACCCCTGTTTCAGAAAAAAATGTGTTGCATTACTTATTGAACTGCCCTCGTACAAAGAGTTTAAGATTTTTTTCTCTATAACTTCCAAAATAATAAAGTAAAGGAATATTAAACTTCCTGGCAGATTAAAACCGTGTGCCCGACCGAGACTCGAACTCGGGACCTTTGCCTTTCGCAGGCAAGTACTCTACCATCTTTTTCTTTTTTTTTTTTTACTCTCGTTTTGTTCTCATTTGTTCGTTGCATCTGCTCGGGGCGGACGTCGTAAGACATCCGTTTAAGTTCGTTGTTGATCGATTAGCTCAGTTTTTTAATTACACAGGGCTGCTAACCCTCTGACCGTACACGCTGAGCTACCGTGCCGGCTACCATCTGAGATACCGAAGCACGACTCACGCCCGGTCTCACAGCTTTACTTCTTTTGAGACTGGGGCTGAGTCGTGCTTCGGTATCTCAGATGGTAGAGCACTTGCCCGCGAAAGGCAAAGGTCCCGAGTTCGGGTCTCGGTCGGGCATACGGTTTTAATCTGCCAGGTAGTTTCATATCAGCGCACACTGCGCTGCAGAGTGAAAATCTCATTCAAAATGAATATTTTTTTAGAGAGGTAAACGGAAGAAACGTTGCTCTTTCCGTAAAGCTATGAATAAATTGTTGCTGCATGGAGCTATAGAACATTATTTCATCTATCATGTAGCAGATTAATTTAACCAATTTAAATAAAAATTTCCATACACTGTATTATGCAATGAATGTCAGAAAGCACAAACGTGATTCGGTTTGCCACCGACGTAAATTAAATGTGGTATACGGAGTATGTTTACGTATTGCTGACGCTCAGCAAATGCGGACACGTTGCTAATGAAGCAACCATGAATGATTAAGGGATACAGAGTGGTCAAAGAGCTCTCTCAGTCATTACATTCATACGTGCTGAACAACGGCTTTGGAGACGAGTACCTTGAGCGGGCTTGGCGGTAATCGATAAAGACGAGCAAGAAGTGAGGATGTAGAAACGCTTGTTTTAACTACAGTATATCACAATCGACGTGTCATCTTGCGAGAAGTTGTTGCAATCACTGCGTAATGTCCTCACAGAAAATATCCTCTACCACGCACCAATTAACCATTTTCAATTAAACCATCCAGATTCATTCACTTTGGAAAAGTTATCTGATCTGATTTTCTCGTAATATATGCGGCGACAGCTCGACGACGTCAAAGTATTTTCTAGCGCGTTTATTCTTTGAAATAACAGGAGATGCGTACATGCATTCTCCATGGTTGTTAGAGTGGTAACTAGCACAGCTTCTGGAGTATCTGTTGAGGGATTGACGTGTTTCTGGGAGATACATATTCTGCTTTTCTTCTCGCTAAAGCGAGCCAATTAACATTTGTGCCGCTAGCGGTTTGTTTGAAGAGAAAGAGACTGTAAATGGAAAATAGTTAAGGCGTGGAATCACCAGAGATCTGGACATGTAATGGAGATGGATTTAATACACAATTTCCTCCATAAATAAGGTTTGTGACTTTTTGTTGTGGAGTGTATGAACGAAAGAGTTTTTTCTGAATCATTTGATGATCACATTGGCCCTGTAATTAGTGAGGAAGTTTCAGCTGTGTCGAAGAGAGCCTGCAATCACTGAGTCTGTGTTAAATCGTCCAAAAAGGCTTCGTACACATCTGGAATTCGCAGTCTTTCGTAAAAGGAAAAAAAATTTTCCAAACGATTGATTCTCCCGACTGACTGCAGTTTTTAACAGTAATAATAAATGTAAAGATCTCTTACAGCAAGCCAGCCGCTGATTACCAAGACGAAGGACTCCACCAAAGATCGTATTTGGCTGATTTCACGTAATAAAATATTATATTAAAAACTGTACATAGATAAAGGAGAGAAAGAGAGAGAGCGAATGAAAATAGAGATAATACTAATAAACCTCCATTAGTCTAATTTTTCGCCTGTCTTATCACGGATCAGCCAAGAACGGGGAGGGCCTTACTTTACTGTATAGATTTATGTGTGAAGGTGAAGTGATCTTAAAGGCAACAGATACACGTCTATACAGACAAGACATTACACAGAGATAGCGGCTAGCTGCATTCATCATCTATTCTTAGATAAAGAGACGGCAACTTATTATCCGAACATTTAAAAATGTTAAAATGGCCAATCCGTGACAGGACACGTTTTTGGACGTTGCTAAAATAATTTTGTTCTCTGTTTCATGTCAACTACGACGAGCTAACCTAACTGACGCTTGGAAAAGGGAGGAATGACTCGCAGGTGATATAATTGGATCTACAAATAAAGCCGAAAGACAGCACTCTGAGCGCAGAGAAAAGGCCAAATCTGTATTGTCAAAGCTTGCTATTACGGTTGAAGTATACTCTTGTCTGTTTAGTGTTATTTGATATTTGAACATTGATTGACTGTGTTCATGTTAGATATAGGAAATGTTTTGATAGACCTGTCCCAGTTGCATTTATCTGTATATGTATATTAAGAAAGTAGACACAGAAGTACTCTTGTGTGAACGGAGTTACATATAGTGACAGTAGAAGGGAGTTATATATATATATAGTGACAGTAGAACATTTATAAGGCTTTAACTAGGGCAATGTTTAGGATGAGTCAAGCAGAGCAAAGCAGCACGCATCAGCCTTCAGCTGTTAAGCACTGATAATAATAAAGCAGTAAGAAATGTTATAGGACCGATGCCTACAGATAGCGCAATAGAACGCCCTGTAGACACGGCTGGAGGTGTAACAGCAAGTACGCAGCCGGGATTAGATCCATTGGTAATTATCATGAGGCAGATGCAGATGATAACCGAGAGCATGAATACTTTGAAAACCGATATTAACGCGAAGTTAGCCTCAGTTACTGAAGGGCAGGAAAATCTGAAAACCGATATTAAAGCACAATCAGTGACAGTCACTCAAACTCAAGAAGAGATGAAATTAGTCCAGACTGAGATTAAGCAGCAGTTACAAGACAGTTTTTCCGAATTAGAGCAGCGGATAGAGGCGAAGACCAAGGAACTCAAAGATCAGGCCGAAGAGACGGAACGAAAATTAACTGCACAAATAGAATTGGTGAAAGCACAATGTGAGGAATCTACTCACCGCGTACGTGTCGAAATGAAGGAGTATGTGGCTATTACGATAGATACTGTACGGGAACAAGTGGAAATGGTTCCGCAATTAGTACAAAAGCAAGACGCCATGTCCTGTGCAATTGCGCAACTTCCTGAATTGGCACGTACACAGACCAACCTAAAGGAAAGCGTTGAACATCTGACAGAGCGTCAAGACGTTATAGACCACCAAATTAGCGTATTAACGGGTAAATTATCCGAAATCACGTTAGAAAACAAAAGGCTAATGTGTGAAAACGTTGAGCAAAATGTTAAGGCAGCATTCCAGAGTTTATCTGGCAAACAGGAAGAGAATTTGTTTGCGAAAGGACTTGAGGAGGTGCGACAGCAGTTAGGTGCTGATTTGGAGCATTGGAAACAAACGATAGAAGAGTCGATGCGCGCTTCACAACAAAGCTCAGAACAAATGAATACAGGGCAGCAGCAGAAGTTGGCAGCGACTACAGAGCCAGTTACTGGCCATTCGCACACAATACCAACTTGTGCAAGTAATTCGAACATTAAATTGCCACAAGCTGGTTGTTCGCGTGAATTCTTGTCTAACGGAGATTTCGAAAGCCTTTGCCATGCCAAAGAAAAAATGATAAAGCATCGGCAATTCCAGATTTTTAACCCTGACAAAAGGGGGTTGATCCAATTGTTTTTATTCGAAGTTTCAGAGGAGTGCTACCCAGAAATTGGTCGGAGTGGCAGAAGATCAGTTTTGTTACAGTATATATACAAGGTTCGGGGGCGATCTGGACCTCGCACATGACTTCTGTTTGCCCGACATATGACGATTTTGAGAAGGCGTTTTTAGCTAAGTTCTCGTCAGAAGGAGCACAGGAACGTCTAAGGCAGGAGGTGCTCTACCCAGAGCATTTCTCCTTTTCGAAAGGAAGCTTTAGAAGGTATTTCGAAAAATATATAAATAAAACTATATACTGGGACAGACCTATGCCCTTGTCAGACATAATAAACATACTTAAGGCAAGACTACCAACTAGCATCCGGAATCAATTGATTTACGGCAACGACAAAGACTTGGAGTCGTTCCTCACGACGTTAGACCATATAGAGATTATCGAAGAGAACAACCAGAAAGCCCGTGATAACAGATTCCAGTACAGGGCGTTAGAACCTCCGCCAAACGGTAGGCAAGGTGGAAGTATGGGTTATGCCAATGGCGATCAATCGACACTTAGAAGGAATGAACAGAGATCGTTAAATAATGAAGTAACCCCTCAAAATCTCAATAGTAATCCCGGAAATGGTCTTGCGAGGGCTATTCAAGGAGCAACAGGAACGGGAAAAGATACAACCCCGTGTGGGGGAACGAAAGAAATTTCAGACCCCAAGCCTGGAATAATAACAACAATAGAAAGTGGAATGGACCGGGAGGAATGAATTCAAATAGCCAACATCAGTGGGGACGGACATCTAAGAATCAACCGGTAATTACCGAAGTGACGTATGATCTGAACCAGCAGACAAATCAAAATCCAACAAACTTGTAAGGATCCACTCGTGCTCCGGAGGAGCGGTCAACAATTGGTTGAGGGGCAACAGGATATGTGTACCCATGCTAAATATGGTGTCACCGCCAGACACCACACTTGCTAGGTGGTAGCCTTTAAATCGCCCGCGGTCCGTTAGTACACGTCGGACCCGCGTGTCGCCACTATCAGTGATTGCAGACCGAGCGCCGCCACACGGCAGATCTAGAGAGACTTTCAAGCACTCGCCCCAGTTGTACAGCCGACTTTGCTAGCGATGGTTCACTGACAAATTACGCTCTCATTTGCCGAGACGATAGTTAGCATAGCCTTCAGCTACGTCATTTGCTACGACCTAGCAAGGCGCCAATACCAGTTACTATTGATGTTGTAAAACATGTACCGTCAAGAGCGATGTTCACCATCTATGGATTAATGTTAAGTATTCCACAGCTACGTCCTTTTTTGCTAGTCTAATTTCCTTGACCTATTCCAGACCTCACGCCAGCCTGCGTGAGCTAAAACGCGTGCCTTTTGGTTTCCTCTCATAGTGAGTTGGCTCTCTTTCCAATCCTTCCGTATAATGATGGACGATTACTGGCAGATGAACTGACCGAGGACTTAGAACCACAAGATGAGGATAAGGACCAGGTGGCAGTAGCTGAAGTGCAAGTCATTATGGAGACCGTACCTATAGTGGCGGTTTTAGACACAGCTGCAACAACAAATGTCATTTCGGAGGCACTATTCAACAGGATCAGAAATATAAGACGAGTACCAGTTTTTCCAGTTCAGAATTGCAGAATAATAGGCGCCGTTGGGGCTCGATCGGCTAATGTAAAGGTGCAGTCACTGCTTGGTGTGGAATTCGGAAATGTACCAATATTACGCACATTCATTGTTGTGAAAAATTTGATGGTAGATTGCATTATCGGAGTCGACAACCTACGTCAATACGGATGCAGAATAGATTTTAAAACAGGAAAAAGTTGGTTGAATGTTAATGAACAAGAAATTGAGTTGGAGTTGTTGTAAAAAAAAGCCTTACGAGAAAATATAATTGTGGGGTCAGTGTGCAAGTAATCAGGACGGCCCAAAATTCTAAAGAGCACGTAATTAATGAGTTCCAAGTCAAAGAAGATTTCGGCCAATTAGTGCTTGAAAAGTTAAATGAATCCGACTGCATTATCGAAGATCAGAAGCAGCAGCTCAATGAATTATTATTCACATATGAAAACGTTTTTGATGAAAGGCCAGGAGTTATTAAGGGATACATATGCCATCTCTACGTTATGCCGCACGAAACGTCCTATCCTGTTCCCTGGAGGTTAAAGGCTCAAGTTCAAAAGCAAATAGAGCGCAGACTGCGTGGGAAAATTACGTGGAAGAAATTGAGCAGATATACAACAACATGCCCCACTCCTCCACTGGATATACACCTCATGAATTGATGTTCGAGGCAAAAGAAGAAAACTTCTGGACTCTGAACATATGCCCAAAACTCAGGAAACGGAGATGCCTTGGGAAGAAAAAATATGACAAGCCATCATAAATATGACGCAAAAGGCTGATCAGAGAAAACAACAATATGATAAATTAATCAAGAGGGTACAGGCGTACCACGTCGGAGAGAAGGTACTAGTCAAAAGACATACCAAATCATCCTTAATAAAGAGGAGTATAAAGAAATGGGAGTTATTATATACTGGCCCACACATCATTCTACAAATTCGGTACCCTGGGGCTTATCTGTTAGCATAGCCGGGATCTAACAAAATTAAAGGGTTATTTTCCCATAACGACTTGAAAAAATTTAATGAAGATTAGAAGATAGGGAGGAATGGTGTGGCGAGTGACAGAGATTAACGCTCGTAAAAACATAACAATAAACTGTGTGCGATTAGTGTTAGAAAACTTTAAACTGAAATAATTAATCAGTGACACAGATTGTAGAAATAGAGACTAACTATTACTATCGAGTGCTGCAAAGAAGATAGTGGAGATGGGCTTCACCTGTGTTTGGGTAAACATAGAACTATAGCATTGCTAATGTCATCCATAATTATAAAGGATCTGAATGACCTTCAAGAAGAAAGAAATATTTCCCTAAAATGACGCTGCATAATCAAAAGACGTTCCCAGTGAATGTTCATATATAATTTCTAGTGCACGCTTAGATGTGTAAACGTGTGAAGTGAAGTTTTGCGGTTAAGTAGTGAATAATGAGTGACGGTTAACGCCGCAAAGATAATTTCCCGCGCATAACAATTGACGTCGGCGCGAGAGTTAGAATCGATATAGACGACACAGATATGCTTTGTAAGAGACTCGCATCAAACGCGAGGGGAAACTTATTGATGTTGAACTTCAAAAAAAGTATCAGAATTAGACGTTAAGAGTTCTTCATTTATTGTTGAATGTCAAAAGAAAGTAATATTCATAGAATTAGTAGCTATTTAATCGGTCTTGTTCACTTTGGAATTTTGTTTGAAAATCCATTTCCATATATGTGCATGTATGAATGCCGGATGAATCAGAGAATAAATGAAAGAAGTGAATCCACATTCCTCACTACTAATAACTTTTACATTACAGCAATCTAGCGGAGAAATATATGCATTTAGGATAAAAATTTTATGAGGATAGATAATGATATGACTTTTCAAGGAAATGATGGATTATGTCTTTGTATAAAATGAACCACACTTTCCATTATTCGATGATTTGAATCCAAAATCTACTGCAAGTTGCATGAATCCTTTAAATTACGAAGAGTAAATCATTGCCAAAAATGTATCAGAATTTTTGGACTTATAAGCACAAGTGGTGATTAAGTCATATGCGAAGTCCAAAAGAAAATTCAAACTAGAGTAAATATTATGATGTTTTCGGCAACAGCATTAGTCAATGGATAAATGGAAACCTTAAGTCAATGGCTAAATTCCTTGCAGTACATCGTAAGAAAAATGATGCATGAAGCCATAGGGATTTTGTTTTCAAAAAGGAGAATCTTGGACGGTGTAACCTAACCAGCTCTTTTACAGGAAGAGTTTCCCTTTCGGTCATTGCTAATTCTTTTGGATTGAATGTTGCATGTGAAATCTGGTATCCCTGTCCCTTCTGCTCTTCCCATTGTGGGCCGCGTACAAGACCGACTATAAATGTGGACGTCAGGGACATGCAAGTTCCGGGGGAGTTTCAGCACCGCAAGAAATTGTCCTGTTGTCCTGGAAACAAGACTGTAAAAAAAAAAAAAATAAAAAAAACTCGAGTTATTGATTGTAAAATTTTTTTTAGCTAGAGGCACAAGTCACTCTTCTCCAAATCGTTATATAAATCGATCCCTATCTTTCCTTTAGAGATCAATTTCAAAATTATTTTTTCTCTTCTGTAGGCTATACTATCTTCTATGTACCGTACGCTGGGGGTCTAGCCTTAAGAGGTTTTCCAAGGTTTCCCTGCTTAAAAAAGTTCCCGAATGGGTAGACCCTGATACCAGTTTCATGAAAGATCATCTTCCTTGGTTGTACACAGCAGACATAACATCTTGATGCACGTAAAAGCAATACAGCCGCGGTACCTGTCTCTTCATTTCTTATTTTTTCAATGTTTCTTTTCTTCGTCTGTCTTAAACATAATTTTTTTTTTCAGTCGGAGGACTGACACTCATCACACTAACAGATAGCTCGTGAAGTGTGTTCGGTAAATCAAAATTAGGCTCACAAACTTCGCTCGCAGCGAGGGGCATTGCAATGTCCCCACAGAAATTACCCTCTACCATGCACCAATTAGCCATTTTCAATCAAACCATCCACATTCATCCACTTTGGAAAAGTTATCTGATCTGATGTTCTCGTAATATATGCGGCGACAGCTCGACGACGCAAAAATATTTTCTAGCGCGTTTATTCTTTGAAATAAGAGAGATGCGTATATGCATTCTCCATGGTTGTTAGAGTGGTAACTAGGACAGCTTCTGGACTATCTGTTGAGGGATTGACGTGTTTCTGGGAGATACATATTCTGCTTTTCTTCTCGCTAAAGCGAGCCAATTAACATTTGTGCCGCTAGCGGTTTGTTTGAAGAGAAAGAGACTGTAAACGGAAAATAGTTAAGGCGTGGAATCACCAGAGATCTGGACATGTAATGGAGATGGATTTAATACACAATTTCCTCCATAAATAAGGTTTGTGACTTTTTGTTGTGGAGTGTATGAACGAAAGAGTTTTTTCTGAATCATTTGATGATCACGTTGGCCCTGTAATTAGTGGGGAAGTTTCAGCTGTGTCGAAGAGAGCCTGCAATCACTGAGTCTGTGTTAAATCGTCCAAAAAGGCTTCGTACACATCTGGAATTCGCAATCTTTCGTAAAAGTAACAAATTGTCCAAACGATTGATTCTCCCGACTGACTGCAGTGTTTAACAGTAATAATAAATGTAAAGATCTCTTACAGCAAGCCAGGCGCTGATTACCAAGACGAAGGACTCCACAAAAGATCGTATTTGGCTGATTTCACGTAATAAAATATTATATTAAAAACTGTACATAGATAAAGGAGAGAAAGAGAGAGAGCGAATGAAAATATTCTAATTTTTCGCCTGTCTTATCACGGATCAGCCAAGAACGGGGAAGGCCTTACTTTACTGTATAGATTTATATGTGAAGGTGAAGTGATCTTAAAGGCAACAGATACACGTCTATACTGACAAGACATTACACAGAGATAGCATCTAGCTGCATTCATCATCTATTCTTAGAGAAAGAGACGGCAACTTATTACCCGAACATTTAAAAATGTTAAAACTGGTAGAAAACTCACAATTCTTTGTCAAATAGCTCACGGTCACCAGTTTCACCCGTACCACTTGTCACGGACAATTAGTTAGTTATTTGGTTGCGTGTTCCATTGATCAGTCGCAAGGTACATAGCTGTTATGATGTGGAACGTGTGAAGTGCACAAGAAATGTACATATGAAACAAAATTTTCTAATATATATCTATATATATATTACAATACAGAGTTAAAGGTTCATATTTCTATTATTTAAACCTTTCCCTTAAATGGCACAAAATGCATATATTATATTTATAGATTTATTTATTTCTATTCAAGAATTAATCTATGGTGCAGAACGAGTTGTCAAGGAGATATGATTTCATTTTATTTTATTTTTGAAACTATTACTGCTGTCTGATAGACACCTTATTTCATCTGGTTATACGTCGAAATTTTTTATAGCAGCATATTTTACCCCGTTCTGTGCCAAAGATAGGTTGAGCAAAGAATAGTGTAAGTATTTCTTTTTTCTGGTATTGTAATCACGAATTTCACTGTTGTTTTTAAAGTAGTCGATGTTGTTTGGAACAAATTTCATTAATGAGTAGACGTATTGTGGGGCTGTTATAAGAATTCCCAATCTTTTAAAAAGATGCCTACAAGATGTGCGACTACAACCCCACACATTATTCTAACCGCTTTCCTTTGAGCAGTGAAGACTTTTTGTCTAGATGTTGAGTTACTCCAAAATATTATTCCATATGACATCAGTGTCTTGAAAGGAGGATATAAGATGAACATCAACAAAAGCAAAACGGGGATAATGGAATGTAGTCGAATTAAGTCGGGTGATGCTGAGGGAATTAGATTGGGCAATGAGACACTTAAAGTAGTAAAGGAGTTTTGCTATTTGGGGAGTAAAATAACGGATGATGGTCGAAGTAGAGAGGATGGAAAATGTAGACTGGCAGTGGCAAGGAAAGCATTTCTGAAGAACAGAAATTTGTTAACATCAAGTATAGATTTAAGTGTAAGGAAGTCGTTTCCGAAAGTATTTGTATGGAGTATAGCCATGTATGGTAGTGAAACATGGACGATAAATAGTTTGGACAAGAAGAGAATAGAAGCTTTCGAAATGTGGTTCTACAGAAGAATGCTGAAGATTAGATGGATAGATCACATAACTAATGAGGAGGTATTGAATAGAATTGGGGAGAAGAGGAGTTCGTGGCACAACTTGACTAGAAGAAGGGATTGGTTGGTAAGACATGTTCTGAGGCATCAAAGGATCACCTATTTAGTATTGGAGGGCAGAGTGGAGGGTAAAAATCGTAGAGGGAGACCAAGAGATGAATACAGTAAGCAGATTCAGAAGGATGTAGGCTGCAGTACGTACTGGGAGATGAAGAAGCTTGCACAGGATTGAGTAGTATGGAGAGCTGCATCAAACCAGTCTCAGAACTGAAGACCACAACAACAACAACAACAATGAGATCAGAAAGTGAAAGTATGCAAAGTATATTAGGTTATTAATTTCTATATCCTCAAAAATGGCAATTATTATAATCGCAAAAGTTGCTGAACCTAGCCGCTTTAGGAGATCCAAAATATGAATTTTCCAATTAAGATTTTCATCTATATTTACACCCAAAAACTTAGTATGCTCTACCCTGTCTACTGACTTCTGTTGATGTGTTATATTTATTGAAGGACCTGTACTTTTTGCAGCAGGAAATTGGATGTACTGTGTTTTTTCAAAGTTTAGAGGAAGTCCATTTGCAGAAAACCAATTAATGACTTTTCTGAACACCTTATTTGCATCATTTTCAATTGGTTTCTTTTACTGGATTAATAATGATGCTTGCATCATCAGCAAACGGTGTCAGTTCAGCTTCCTGTTTCAGATACGAAGGGAGGTTGTTCACATATATAAAGAACAGAAGGGGACTCATGATTGAACCCTGTGGAACACCTAACGTATTTTCACCCCAGGTAGATGAAGTGCAAACTTATTTGAATCACTTGACCCATATATGGAAACTTTTTGCTTCCTGTTCTGTAGGCATGACTTAAAGTACTCATATGCTATTCCATTTATACCATAGAATAGTAATTTCTGTGACATAATGTCATGGTTCACACAATCAAACGCTTTGGACAAGTCACAGAAAATTGCTATTGGTGACATTTTACTTTTAATGACACTAATATGTGGCCAGTAAAATTGTATATTGATGTCTAAGTGGAACAGCATTTTTGAAATCCAAACTGTGATTCACTAAGTATCCCATTACTTTGAGATTGCTAACCACTCTTCAGGTCATTACTTTCTCGAAGATTTTTGAGAATGTGTAAGCAAGGATACTGGCCGATAATTATTGACATCTGTGGTGTCCCCCTTTTGTAGAGAGGCCTGACAATGGCATATTTAACCTGTGTGGGAAAATACCTTTAGTTAGTGATGCATTACATATGTGACTCAGAACAGCAGCTGTAATTGCTCCATATTGTTGTAATATCTTATTAGAAATGTCAGCTAATCCAACAGAGATTTAGTAATTTTACTTATTTCACAAGAGGTTGTTAGGTGAAACTTAATCAGACAAAGTTTTTTTCAAAACAGACTCTTCCATGTACTGCCTAGCTTTTTCTTTTGAACTATTCTCACCAATTTTTTCTCCTACACTTAAGAAATGATTCTTAAAACATTAGCTACTTGTGTACTGTTGGTTAGGATGGTCTCGTTCTCTTTAACAGTAATACTACCTACCCTGTCTCCCTTCTAACAACATTTCATAGTGATTTTATTTTAATGCCGGAGTTGTTAATTTCTTCTCTAACATACATATTTCTTGATTTCCATACAACTTTTCCCAGTATGGATCTTTATTAGTTTTTGCTGTCTCAAACAGTTTTCTTTTTCTTTCTGAAGACACTTTAATGCCCCTTGTAATCCAAGGTTTCTTTAAAAAGTGTGTGGTTTACACTTAGTAAATTTCTTTGGGAAACAATGTTCAAAGAGGGATATAAATGTATCAAGAAATATGTTGAACTTATCATTAGAATTTCGCTCATTATATACATCTTCTCAATTAACATTTCTTAAGCCTTCTCTGAAGTGCTGTATAGAAACCGGGTTGAGCGACCTCACACTTTTACTTAGTGGTTTCTGAACTGTACACCCTGCTAGGTTTTGTAAGTTAATCATTTGTGCATCATGGTCTGACAATCCATTTACCACAGGGAAAGCATGTGTTTGTTTTACATCCTTTTTCTGTACAAATACATTATCTATTAGCGTGCTACTGTCCTGAGCTATACGTGTAGGAAAACTGATCACTGATTTCAAGTTATATGTTGTCAATAACACTTCTAGTTCACTTTTCCTATCAGAATTACTTAGAAAGTTTAGATTGAAATCACCACAGATTAATAACTTCTTCTTTTTGTCTGACACACAGCATAATAGGGACTCAAACTTTTTTATGAACAGCTCCCAGTCTCCTAATGGGGACCTGTGTTGTTGCTAATATCAATACTACATTATCTAGCTGAAGTTCACATCCACAAATCTCAAAGTGCTTATCAACACAAAATTTGCTTACTTCTACAGTTTTGCATTTATAACCTTGTTTTATGAAAATGGCAACTCTTCCTTTATCCATCCTAGATCTACAAGTGTAAGATGCTAAATTATACCCTCTTATACTGACACCATCCATGCTCACAGTTACATGGTGTTCAGACAGACAGATTATATCAGTCTCATTCTTATTTTTGAGATCATCTAAACACATTGATAGCTTATCTACTTTACTTTTTATTCCCCTGATATTCTGATGAAGTATGTTTATACGGCCCTTAGCTTTACCCCAATTAACTGTACACAAAGTTTCTTTTATTCTATTTATCTTGATTGTCTTGTGTCTCGACGTTGGCTTTAACCTAAAAAACCTGTCTGCCTGGACCCATCAACCACAGGGATCACCCCTTTGTAGACCCCCTTACAGTTTCTGCTAATAGAGAAGCTAACTTACTTTTCCCCATCCTACTCAGGTGCAGGCCATGTGTAGTGTATCCCCACCTACCAATAGCATTTACTGGAACAATACCTATGTGAGATTTTGCCGGGTTCTGGAGCAACCTTTTCAGCTCAGTGTTAACATGCCTTACAGCAGTGCTTACCCAGGACTGATCATGGCACCGAAAGACCTCTACAAACCTCACATTTGTATGCTCAGTTTCTGCTCCTATTTTATCCAGGTCACTCTTAATACTGTATCTTAGATTCATGGCCAGGCTGTTTCCTGCTCCCCCAACTATAATCACCTGATCTTCCTTCTCAAAGTCCCTGAATAGCTGACCTAAGTCTTCTGTCACCTGGCTAAGGCTAGAACTTGGTTTCACAAAACTTGTGACCTGGTACCCTGCACATAATTTCTCCTGAAGCTGCTGGCCCACACACAGGATCTCCATGGGAAATACGGTCAGTGAGTTATTTTAAACGAATGGGCAGTGAACAATTTCTCTCTGGTAGCCTTACAAAGTATTATGTTCTTCGAAGATGTCATGTTTACAAATTTTGGTGGAATCAACCGTCATAACATGCAATATTGAGGGGCAGAAAATCGTATGTGGGTAAGTGACCTCGAACGTGAAAGGTTCTATTCCATTAATGTGTGAGTTCGAATCCTTGTGAATGAAACCATGATTCGCAGGTATTACAGCAGTTGAAATGTATCGCGCTTTTATCGTCGACAGTGCTCTCCTTGAAACTGTCAGTGTAGACATTAGAGGGCGTTTTGGATGCAGGACGATGGTCACCCAGCATTCTGCGCGTCCTGTTGGGCAAAAACTGAATCAAAGGTTTCTGGAAGATGAGGTCTTCATGACAGGTCGCACGTTGCATGGTTTAACAGCAGTAGATTTCATATTTTGGAGATGTCTAAATAAAGTTATTTTACAGAAACCACAAGCTGTGCACCGAGGAAGTTTTTCCCTGCGTGACCCAAGCGATTTTATTGTAGCAATTCGCAGCTATCCGACAAACTCTGAATGATTCTTGCTCGCCAACAACAAGTGATAGAAATTTTAAATGGTTTGTACACAGCTGGTTTAAATATACAAAAGCGCAAAAGAAACTGTTATAGGCATGCGTATTCAAATACAGAGATATGTAAACAGGCAGAATACGGCGCTGCGGTCGGCAACGTCTATGTTAGACAACAAGCATCTGGCGCAGTTGTTCGATCGGTTACTACTGCAACAACGGAAGGTTATCAAGATTTAAGTGAGTTAGAAAAAAAATGGCTCTGAGCACTATGGGACTCAACATCTGAGATCATCAGTCCCCTAGAACTTAGAACTACTTAAACCTAACTAACCTAAGGACATCACACACATCCATGCTCGAGGAAGGATTCGAAACTGCGACAGTAGCAGTCACTGGGTTCCGGACTGAAGTGCCTAGAACCGCACGGCGACCGCGGCCGGCTAAGTACAGGGTCTTTCAAAAATGACCGGTATATTTGAAACGGCAATAAAAACTAAACGAGCAGCGATAGAAATACACCGTTTGTTGCAATATGCTTGGGACAACAGTACATTTTCAGGCGGACAAACTTTCGAAATTACAGTAGTTACAATTTTCAACGACAGATGGCGCTGCAAGTGATGTGAAAGATATAGAAGACAACGCAGTCTGTGGGTGCGCCATTCTGTACGTCGTCTTTCTGCTGTAAGCATGTGCTGTTCACAACGTGCAAGTGTGCTGTAGACAACATGGTTTATTCCTTAGAACAGAGGATTTTTCTGGTGTTGGAATTCCACCGCCTAGAACACAGTGTTGTTGCAACAAGACGAACTTTTCAACGGAGGTTTAATGTAACCAAAGGACCGAAAAGCGATACAATAAAGGATCTGTTTGAAAAATTTTAACGGACTGGGAACGTGACGGATGAACGTGCCGGAAAGGTAGGGCGACCGCATACGGCAACCACAGAGGGCAACGCGCAGCTAGTGCAGCAGCTGATCCGACAGCGGCCTCAGGTTTCCGTTCGCCATGTTTCAGCTGCCGTCGAAATGACACCAACGTCCACGTATCGTCTCATTCGCGCAGAGTTTACACCTCTATCCATACAAAATTCAAACGCGGCAACCCCTCAGCGCCGCTACCATTGCTGCACGAGAGACATTCGCTAACGATATAGTGCACAGGATTGATGACGGCGATATTCATGTGAGCAGCATTTGGCTTATTGACGAAGCTTATTTTTACCTGGACGGCTTCGTCAATAAACAGAACTGGCGCATATGGGGAACCGAAAAGCCCCATGTTGCAGTCCCATCGTCCCTGCATCCTCAAAAAGTACTGGTCTGGGCCGCCATTTCTTCCAAAGGAATCATTGGCCCATTTTTCAGATCCGAAACGATTACTGCATCACGCTATCTGGACATTCTTCGTGAATTTGTGGCGGTACAAACTGCCTTAGACGACACTGCGAACACCTCGTGGTTTATGCAAGATGGTGCCCGGCCACATCGCACGGCCGACGTCTTTAATTTCCTGAATGAATATTTCGATGATCGTGTGATTGCTTTGGGCTATCCGAAACATACAGGAGGCGGCGTGGATTGGCCTCCCTATTCGCCAGACATGAACCCCTGTGACTTCTTTCTGTGGGGACACTTGAAAGACCAGGTGTACCGCCAGTATCCAGAAACAATTGAACAGCTGAAGCAGTACATCTCATCTGCATGTGAAGCCATTCCGCCAGACACGTTGTCAAAGGTTTCGGGTAATTTCATTCAGAGACTACGCCATATTATTGCTACGCATGGTGGATATGTGGAAAATATCGTACTATAGAGTTTCCCAGACCGCAGCGCCATCTGTTGTTGAAAATTGTAACTACTGTAATTTCGAAATTTTGTCTGCCTGAAAATGTACTGTTGTCCCAAGCATATTGCAACAAACGGTGTATTTCTATCGCTGCTCGTTTAGTTTTTATTGCCGTTTCAAATATACCGGTCATTTTTGAAACACCCTGTAAGTTAGAACGTGGTGTTGTAGCCGGTGCACGAGCGATGGGACGCACCATTTCCGAGGTAGCGATGAAGTGGGGATATTCCCGTACGACCATTTCACGAGTGTACCATCAATATCAGGAAGCCGATAAAACATCAAATCTCTTAAGGCGCCACCGCCGCAATAAAGATCCTGCAAGAACGGGACCAACGACGACTGAAGAAGAATCATTCAACCTGACAAAAGTGCCACCCATCCACAAATTGATTCAGATTTCAATGCTGGGCCATCAACAAGTGTCAGTATGTGAACCATTCAACGAAACAGCATCGATATGGGCTTTCGGAGCCGAAGACCCACTCATGTACTGTTGACGACCGCACTACATAAAGCCTTACGCCTCGCCTGGGCCGGTCAACACCGACAGTGGACTGTAGATAACTGGAAACATGTTGCCTGGTCTGATGAGTCTCGTTTCAAATTGTATCTTGCGGATGGACTTGTACGGGTATGGAGACAACCTCATGAATTTGTGGCTCTTGCATGTCAGCAGGGGACTGTTCGAGCTGGAGGAGGCTCTGTAATGATGTGGGGCGTGTGCAGTTGGAGAAAAGGGGATCGCTGATGCGTCTAGATACGATTCGGATAAGTGACACGTACGTAAGCATTCTGTATGATCACCTGCATCCATTCTGCCATTATACGTTCCGACGGACTTGGACAACTTCAGCAGAACAATGTAACACCCTACACGTCCTGAATTGCTACAGAGTGACTCCAGGAACACTCTTCTGAGTTTAAACACTTCCGCTGAACACCAAATTCTCCAGTGAGAGTGTAAACGTGTGTTATTTTGCTGACTGGCGCACGGGCGATGGGACACAGCAGCTCCGACGTTGCGAATAAGTGGGGATTTTCCCGTACGACTATTTCTCGAGTGTACCGTGAATATCAGCAACCCGGTAAAACATCAAATCTCCGAAATCGATGCGGCCGGAAAAAAATCGTGCAATAACGGTATCAACGACGACCGAAGAGAATCGTTCAATTTGCAGAACTGTAACCCATCAGCAAATTGCTGCAGATTTCAATGCTGGACCATCAACAAGTGTCAACGTGTGAACCATTCGAAGAAACATAATCGATATGGACGTTCGGAGCCGAGGGTCCACTCGTGTACCCTTGATGACTGCACGACACAAAGCTTTACGCCTCTCTGGGTCCGTCAACACAGACATTGGACTGGAAACATGTTGTCCGTTTGGACGAGTTTCGTCTCAAATTGTATCGAGCGGATGGACGTGTACGGCTATGTAGACAACCTCATGAATGCGAGGCCCCTACATATCAGCAGGAGACTGTTAAAGCTGGTGGAGCCTCTGTTATGGTGTTAGGAGTGTACAGTTGTAGTGATATGAGTCCCCTGATACGTCTACGTACGACTCTGCCATGTGATACGTACGTGAGCGTCCTGTCTGATCACCAGCGTCCATTCATGTCTAATGCGAATTCCATCGGACATGGGCAATTCCAGCAGGACAATGCGGCATCCGACACGTCCAGAATTCCTACAGAGGCTCCAGGAACACTTTTCTGAGTTTAAACACTTCCGTTGCCCACATTACTCCAGGTACAGAAAGCTGGCTGAAGCCAGAGATAAATTCTGCCGAAATTTTTACAAAGGTACAGACGGTGTTTAGAAAGGATAGATTGCATGCAACCGGTGGTGGAGTGTTCGTCGCTGTTAGTAGTAGTTTATCCTGTAGTGAAGTAGAAGTGGATAGTTCCTGTGAATTATTATCGGTGGAGGTTACACTCAACAACCGAGCTAGGTTAATAATTGGCTCCTTTTACCGACCTCCCGACTCAGCAGCATTAGTGGCAGAACAACTGAGAGAAAATTTGGAATACATTTCACATAAATTTTCTCAGCATGTTATAGTCTTAGGTGGAGATTTCAATTTACCAGATATAGACTGGGACACTCAGATGTTTAGGACGGGTGGTAGGGACAGAGCATCGAGTGACATTATACTTAGAACATTATCCGAACATTACCTCGAGCAATTAAACAGAGAACCTACTCGAGGAGATAACATCTTGGACCTACTGATAACAAACAGACCCGAACTTTTCGACTCTGTAAGCGCAGAACAGGGAATCAGTGATCATAAGGCCGTTGCAGCATCCCTGAATATGGAAGTAAATAGGAATATAAAAAAAAGGGAGGAAGATTTATCTGTTTAGCAAGAGTAATAGAAGGCAGATTTCAGACTACCTAACAGATCAAAACGATAATTTCTGTTCTGACACTGACAATGTTGAGTGTTTATAGAAAAAGTTCAAGGCAATCGTAAAATGCGTTTTAGACAGGTACGTGCCGAGTAAAACTGTGAGGGACGGGAAAAACCCACCGTGGTACAACAACAAAGTTAGGAAACTACTGCGAAAGCAAAGAGAGCTTCGCTCAAAGTTTAAACGCAACCAAAACCTCTCAGACAAACAGAAGCTAAACGATGTCAAAGTTAGCGTAAGGAGGGCTATGCGTGAAGCGTTCAGTGAATTCGAAAGTAAAATTCTATGTACCGACTTGACAGAAAATCCTAGGAAGTTTTGGTCATACGTTAAGTCAGTAAGTGGCTCGAAACAACATATCCAGACACTCCGGGATGATGATGGCATTGAAACAGAGGATGACACGCGTAAAGCTGAAATACTAAACACCTTTTTCCAAAGCTGTTTCACAGAGGAGGACCGCACTGCAGTTCCTTCTCTAAATGCTCGCACAAACGAAAAAATGGCTGACATCGAAATAAGTGTCCAATGAATAGAAAAGCAACTGGAATCACTCAACAGAGGAAAGTCCACTGGACCTGACGGGATACCAATTCGATTCTACACAGAGTACGCGAAAGAACTTGCCCCCCTTCTAACAGCCGTGTACCGCAAGTCTCTAGAGGAACGGAAGGTTGCAAATGATTGGAAAAGAGCACAGGTAGTCCCAGTCTTCAAGAAGGGTCGTCGAGCAGATGCGCAAAACTATAGACCTATATCTCTGACGTCGATCTGTTGTAGAATTTTAGAACATGTTTTTTGCTCGAGTATCATGTCGTTTTTGGAAACTCAGAATCTACTATGTAGGAATCAACATGGATTCCGGAAACAGCGATCGTGTGAGACCCAGCTCGCTTTATTTGTTCATGAGACCCAGAAAATATTAGATACAGGCTCCCAGGTAGATGCTATTTTTCTTGACTTCCGGAAGTCGTTCGATACAGTTCCGCACTGTCGCCTGATAAACAAAGTAAGAGCCTACGGAATATCAGACCAGCTGTGTGGCTGGATTGAAGAGTTTTTAGCAAACAGAACACAGTATGTTGTTATCAATGGAGAGTCGTCTACAGATGTTAAAGTAACCTCTGGCGTGCCACATGGGAGTGTTATGGGACCATTGCGTTTCACAATATATATAAATGACCTAGTAGATAGTGTCGGAAGTTCCATGCGGCTTTTCGCGGATGATGCTGTAATATACAGAGAAGTTGCAGCATTAGAAAATTGTAGCGAAATGCAGGAAGATCTGCAGCGGATAGGCACTTGGTGCAGGGAGTGGCAACTGACCCTTAACATAGACAAATGTAATGTATTGGGAATACATAGAAAGAAGGATCCTTAATTCTACGATTATATGATAGCGGAACAAACACTGGTAGCAGTTACTTCTGTAAAATATCTGGGAGTATGCGTGCGGAACGATTTGATGTGGAATGATCATATAAAATTAATTGTTGGTAAGGCGGGTACGAGGTTGAGATTCATTGGGAGAGTCCTTAGAAAATGTAGTCCATCAACAACGGAGGTGGCTTACAAAACACTCGTTCGACCTATGCTTGAGTATTGCTCATCAGTGTGGGATCCGTACCAGATCAGGTTGACAGAGGAGATAGAGAAGATCCAAAGTAGAGCGGCGCGTTTCGTCACAGGGTTATTTGGTAACCGTGATAGCGTTACAGAGATGTTTAACAAACTCAAGTGGCAGACTCTGCAAGAGAGGCGCTCTGCATCGCGGTGTAGCTTGCTCGCCAGGTTTCGAGAGGGTGCGTTTCTGGATGAGATATCGAATATATTGCTTCCCCCTACTTATACCTCCCGAGGAGATCACGAATGTAAAATTATAGAGAGTAGAGCGGGCGCGGAGGCTTTCAGACAGTCGTTCTTCCCGCGAACCATACGCGACTGGAACAGGAAAGGGAGGTAATGACAGTGGCACGTAAAATGCCCTCCGCCACACACCGTTGGGTGGCTTGCGGAGTATAAATGTAGATGTAGATGTAGATTATTGAGCATATTTTGGATGCAACGTGTTGTTCAGAAGAGATCTCCGACCCCTCATACTCTCACGCATTTATGGGCACCCTGCAGGGCTCATGGTGTCGTTTCCCTCCAGCGCTGCTTCAGACACTAGTCGAGTCCACGCCGAGTCGTGTTGCGGCACTTCTGCATGCTCGCGGGTGCCCCACATGATATTAGGCAGGTGTACCAGGTTCTTTGGCTCTTGAGTGTATATCAAGTTTATTACAGAAAGAATGATGTTCTATTCTTTTTTTTTAAATTACTCGTCGCAGTAAGCTACATTTGCATCTACATCTACACAGATAATTCGCAGGCCACCGTACGGTGAGTGGCTGAGGGTACCCTTTACCACTACTAGTCATTCCCTTTCCTATTACTCTCGCAAACAGAGCGAGGGAAAAACGACCATCTATACCTACGTATGAGCCTTTATTTCTCGTATCTTATCTTCGTGATTCTTACGCGCAACTTCTGTTGATGGCAGTAGAATCGTTCTGCAGTCAGCTTCAAATGCCAGTTCTCTATATTTTCTAAATAGCACGCCCAAAAATGAACGCCGCCCCCTCTTCAGTCATTCCCATTTGAGTTGTCGAAGCACCTCCGTAACGCTTCTGTGTCGTTTGGACCTACCAGTAACAGATTTAGGGGAAAAACAAATGGCTCTGAGCACTATGGGACTTAATATCTGACGTCATCAGTCACTTAGAACTTAGAACTACTAAAAACCTAACTAACCTAAGGATATCACACACATCCATGCCCGAGGCAGGATTCGAACCTGCGACCGCAGCTGTCGCGCGGTTCCAGATTGAAGCGCCTAGAACCGCTTGGCCACACCGGCCGGCCAGATTTAGCAGCCCGCCTCTCCATTGCTTCGGTGTCTTCCTTTAATCCGGTCTGGTGTAGATCCCAGACAGGCGAGCTGTACTCAAGAGCTGTTCGCACCAGCGTCGCATATGCGGTCTCCTTGACAGCTGATCTACTCTTTCCCAGAATTATCCGAATAAAACAAAGTCGACCGTGCGCCCCTTCCCTACCACAGTTCTCAAATGCTCGTTCCATTTCATATCGGTTTGCAACGATAGGCCCAGATATTTAAACGACTTGGCTCTGTCAAGCAGGGCATACAGGGTGTTTCAAAAATGACCAGTATATTTGAAACGGCAATAAAAACTAAACAAGCAGCGATAGAAATACACCGTTTGTTGCAATATGCTTGGGACAACAGTACATTTTCAGGCAGACAAACTTTCGAAATTACAGTAGTTACAATTTTCAACAACAGATGGCGCTGCGGTCTGGGAAACTCTATAGTACGATATTTTCCACATATCCACCACGCGTAGCAATAATATGGCGTAGTCTCTGAGTGAAATTACCCGAAACCTTTGACAACGTGTCTGGCGGAATGGCTTCACATGCAGATGAGCTGTACTGCTTCAGCTGTTCAATTGCTTCTGGATTCTGGCGGTACACCTGGTCTTTCAAGTGTCCCCACAGAAAGAAGTCACAGGGGTTCATGTCTGGCGAATAGGGAGGCCAATCCACGCCGCCTCCTGTATGTTTCGGATAGCCCAAAGCCCAATCACACGATCATCGAAATATTCATTCAGGAAATTAAAGACGTCGGCCGTGCGATGTGGCCGGGCACCATCTTGCATACACCACGAGGTGTTCGCAGTGTCGCCTAAGGCAGTTTGTACCGCCACAAATTCACGAAGAATGTCCAGATAGCGTGATGCAGTAATCGTTTCGGATCTGAAAAATGGGCCAATGATTCCTTTGGAAGAAATGGCGGCCCAGACCAGTACTTTTTGAGGATGCAGGGACGATGGGACTGCAACATGGGGCTTTTTGGTTCCCCATATGCGCCAGTTCTGTTTATTGACGAAGCCGTCCAGGTAAAAATAAGCTTCGTCAGTAAACCAAATGCTGCCCACATGCATATCGCCGTCATCAATCCTGTGCACTATATCGTTAGCGAATGTCTCTCGTGCAGCAATGGTAGCGGCGCTGAGGGGTTGCCACGTTTGAATTTTGTATGGATAGAGGTGTAAACTCTGGCGCATGAGACGATACGTGGACGTTGGCGTTATTTGGACCGCAGCTGCAACACGGCGAACGGAAACCCGAGGCCGCCGTCGGATCACCTGCTGCACTAGCTGCGCGTTGCCCTCTGTGGTTGCCGTACGCGGTCGCCCTACCTTTCCAGCACGTTCATCCGTCACGTTCCCAGTCTGTTGAAATTTTTCAAACAGATCCTTTATTGTATCGCTTTTCGGTCCTTGGTTACATTAAACCTCCGTTGAAAACTTCGTCTTGTTGCAACAACACTGTGTTCTAGGCGGTGGAATTCCAACACCAGAAAAATCCTCTGTTCTAAGGAATAAACCATGTTGTCTACAGCACACTTGCACGTTGTGAACAGCACACGCTTACAGCAGAAAGACGACGTACAGAATGGCGCACCCACAGACTGCGTTGTCATCTATATCTTTCACATCACTTGCAGCGCCACCTGTTGTTGAAAATTGTAACTACTGTAATTTCGAAAGTTTGTCCGCCTGAAAATGTACTGTTGTCCCAAGCATATTGCAACAAACGGTGTATTTCTATCGCTGCTCGTTTAGTTTTTATTGCCGTTTCAAATATACTGGTCATTTTTGAAACACCCTGTAAGTAATACTGTATCCGAACATTACAGGTTTTTTCTTCCTACTCATCCGCATTAACTTACATTTTCCCAGATTTAGACCTAGCTACCATTCATCACACCAATTAGAAATTTTGTTTAATTCGTCTTGTAGCTCCCTAGTCGCTCAACTTCGGCACCTTACCGTAAACCACACCACCATCAGGAAACAACCGCAGATCGCTGCCCGCCTGTCCGCCGAATCATTTACGTACTCGTATATAGCGAACGACAGCGACGCCATCACACTTCCCTGGGGCACTGCTGACGATACCCCTGTATCTGATGAACATTCGTCGTCGAGGTCAACATGCTGGGTTCTATTACTTAAAAAGTCTTTGAGCCACTCACATGCCTGTGAACTTATCCTAAAGCTCGTACATTCGTTATCAGCCTGCAATGGGGCACCGTGTCAGACAACTTCCGAAAATCTAGAAATACGGAATTTGCCTGTTGTCTTTCATCCATAGTTCTCAGTATCATGTGAGAAAAGGGCAAGCTGAGTTTCGCCCGAGTAATGCTTTCAAAAACCATGCTGCTTTGTGGACGTACTATGTTCATAGCTCCGCAGAAAGAGTAACGTTTCTCAGCTTTACCTATTCAAATAAATATTTCTTTCATGTATTATTTTAAAAGTTACAGAGAAGAACGTCTTATCTGTGACACCATGTCTGTCGCTTAGAAGCAAGCCCTCCCACGAAAGAAAACAGCCGCCCAACTCCCCTTTTTTAATCAAGGTAACAAACCACTTTTACATAGGAATCCTCGATGACAGAAGAAACAATTCAGCACACGTAGATACATCAAAAGGCATTAAAATCACACCAGCAACAACGTACCATGCAGGCAATGATATTACACTGGCCAATCGGATTAATATGACCACCTGTCGAAAGCTTTGAGTAATCACCTTTTAGCTAGCAAATAGTATATCTTAAGAGCTATGAGCTCTTCTTCATCTCTGATAGTATGAAACAAATATCTTCCACTACAAGCTCTTTGCTTTCCATATTTTGAGAGGTGGTAGTATAAGCTAAAACAAGAAAAAAGTGACCAGTAACTGAACAAATAGTCATAACTCTTAAGGTATGTATTTACGAGTCTATGTCCACTAGACGGTTTTTCTTTTTTTTTCCCCTTACTACTTCCTTCCAAAATATGGAAAGCCTAGAATTTGCAGAAGAAAAGATACTCGTGTGTTTCATAGTACGGAAGATGAAGTGTTCATAGCTCTTAAGCTATGCATCATACACTCTATGTTTACTGCACATTTTTGCTTCTAACAGTCGTTACTGTCATTGCACTTACGAATGGTCGAGGAGTGCTTGGTCTAAGGCTCGTAAAAATTTGATCACTTGATGTGGATGGAAACACAAGAACATTTTATTCAATGTTAACACCGCGAAACTCTGCATAATACAGCTAAGTTTGCACTTGTCTCGTGATTGTGAATGTTGACGTCATACAACGTATCTAATGAGCAATTTTATGTAACTGACATAAGACTGCCTTTGAAAATGACGGAAAGTCGAAACGCGTAAGGTGCTTTTGAAAATAAAATAAGAGTGGTCAAGTCATAAGAAAAGTTGTTAAAGTACATCCAAGTGGCCGCTTCGCTTCACAGCATTTTCGTGCAAATTGCAGCTGATTGTTACATTAGTTTGAAATATTTTCATATACAAACGACGTTGTAGATAAAACGTTTATGTGCTGTATGGCTAAGCAAATCATAATTTTTATTTCGTACACCAGAAAAAAATTCGGAAATATCTTCTTCCAGAGCTGAACAGTAATCAGATTGTATGTATTTTTTACAGGATCACCCGGATCTTCGAGCGCGGACTACTCAGGAGGATGTCTTCATTAGGAGAAACAAAACTGCGTTCTACGGATCTGAGCGTGGAATCTCAGATCACTTAATCGGATAGAGAGGATATAATATTTGATACGCAGAAATTAGATATAGTGGGAAGTAGTGAAGTTTCGTGGCAGGAGGAATAAGACTTCTCGTCAGGTGAATACAGGGTTATACATACAAAGTCAAATAGGGGTAATGCAGGAGTGGGTTTTATTCAAAAATGGTTCAAATGGCTCTGAGCACTATGTGACTTAACAACGGTGGTCATCAGTCCCCTAGAACTTAGAACTACTTAAACCTAACTAACCTAAGGACATCAGACACATCCATGCCCGAGGCAGGATTCGAACCTGCGACCGTAGCAGCAGTGCGGTTCCGGACTGAAGCGCTTAGAGCCGCTCGGCCACCTCGGCCGGCAGTGGGTTTTATTAATAAATGAGAAAATACCATGCAGGTAAGTTAGTATGAACAACATAGTGAACGCATTATCACACCCAAGATAGACACGAAGCTATACCTGCCACAGCAGTACAAGTTTATACGCCAACTATCTCCGCAGATGATGGAAAAACCGAAGAAATGTATGATGAGAGAGAAAAACTTATTCAGATAGTTAATTGTGATGGGGGACTGGAATTTGACAATAGGAAAAGGAAGAAAAGGAAAAATAGTAGGTGAATATTGACTGGGGGAGAGAATGAAAGAGGAAGCCGCATGGTAGAATTTTGCGCAGAGCATAATTTAATCATCGCTAACACTTGGTTTAATTATTATAAAAGGAAGTTGTGTTCGTGGAAGACATCAGAGACTCGTGAAGGTATCATAATGATTATAGAATAAAAAGACAGTCTTCAGAGCCAGATTTTAAAATTTCCAGGGGCAGATATGGACTATGACCACAAATGATTGGTTATGAGCTGTAGATTAAAACTGTATACGTTGCAAAAGGGCTGGAAATTGAGGAGATAGGAGATGAATAAGTTTAAAGAACCACAGGTTGAGAGTTTCAGAGGGAGCAGTAGGAAACAATTGAACAGAATAGGGGAAAGCAATACAGTAGAATGTGAATGGATGGCTATAAGGGATGTAACAGTGAAGATAGCAGAGGAATGAATGGGTAGAATGACAAGAGCTAGTAGAAATCCTTCGGTAACACAGAAGATATTGACATTAATTGACGAAAGAAGATAATATAAAAATGCAGCAAATGAAACAGACGAAAGGGAATACAAACGTCTAAAAAATGAGACTGACGGGAAGTGCAGAGTGGCTAAACAGGAATGGCTAGAACACAAGGGGAAGGATAGATATCACCTACAGAAAAATTAAAGAAGCCTTCGAAGAAAAGAGAAATAGCTGTGTGAATCACAAGACCTCGGATAGGAAACCAGTGTTCAGCAATGAAGGGAAAGCTGAAAGGGGAATGGAGGTCTGCACCGTGGAGATGAATTTGAGGCCATAATTATAGAAATGGAAGAGGACGTAGATAAAGGTGAGATGGGAGTTGTGATAATACGTGAAGAATTTGACAGAGCACTGAAAGACGTAAGTCGAAACAAGTATCCGTGAGGGGACAATATTCCGCCAGAATTAATTACAGCGTTGGGAGAGCCAACCATGGCAAAACTCTTCCATCTGGTGTGCAAGATTTATGAGAGTGGGTGAATACCCTCAGTCTTTAGGAAGAATTCAATAATTCCAATTACAAAGAAAGTAGTTTCTGGCAGATGTGAAAATTACCGAACAAGTTTAATAAGGCGTGTCTGCAAAATACCAACACGAATTCTTCACAGAAGAATGAAGGAATTGGTAGAAACCGACGTCGGGGAAGATCAGTTTGGATTCCGGAGGAATGTAGAAACATGCGAAGTCTACGACTTACGTTAGATGCTATGTTTAAAAAAGGCAAACTTACGTTTGTAGCATTTGTAGACTTAGAGAAAGGTTTTGACAATGTTGTCTGGCACACTCTCTTTGAAATTCTGAAGGTAGAAGAGGTAAAATACAGGGAACGAAAGTCTATTTACAACTTGTGCAGAAACCAGACGGCAATTATAAGAGCTGAGGGGCATGAAATGGAAGCAGTGGTTGAGAAGTGAGTGAGACAAGGCTGTAGCCTATCGCCGGTGCCTATTCAGTCTGTACACTGAGAAGAAGTAAAGAAAACGAAAGAAATATTTGTAATAAGAATTTAAGATCAAAGATAAAAAGTAAAAGCTTTGAGGTTTGCCGATGACACGGTAATTCTGTCAGAGACAGCAGAGGACTTAGTAGAAGAGCTGTTGAACAGAATGTACAGTGTCTTGAAAGAACGATATAAGATGAACTTCGACAAAAGCAAAGCAAGGATAATGGATTGTAGTCGAATTAAATCAGGTGAGGCTGAGGGAATTACATTACAAAACGTGACACTTAAAGTACTAGACGAGAGTTGCTATCTGGGCAGCAATATAACTGATTAACAGACATAGGCCGAAATTGAAAGGATATAAAATGTTGACTGACAATGGCAAAAAAAAGTGTTTCTGAAGAAGAGAAATTTGTTACCATCGAATAAAAATTAGGAAGTATTTTCTGGAGGCATTTGTCTCGAGTGTAGCCGTGTATGGAAGTGAAAAATTGGACGTTAACAATTTAGACAAGAAGAGAAGAGGAGCTTTTCAAATGTGGGGCTACAGAAGAATGTTGAAGATAGATGGGAAAATTTCTAGAAAATATTCAACTGTTTATCGATTATGTTTAGGCAAAATTTCGTCAACTGTAGATGAATTATCATTTAAACATTGGTGGTCATTATATCAAAATATTGCTCAAGACTTTTTCACATCGAGAATATCATGAAAAGATTAAATTTTGCTTTTAACCTTCAATAAAATATCCTTTCTTACATCCAGGTTGTTTGTGATAACTAACGTGTTTTTCTTTTTATTTTTACTTGGCTACCTAATTCTTTCTGTTCGTTTCAGTCTTTGTTATTATCGTAGTTGTTCAACGATATGTTTAGAGAGCTCGAAATGGTTCTCAAATATTGTTCACGTATAAGAATTTACTCAGTCAGTGTGTCAGCTAAGAGGGTCGTTGGAATAGCGTTTTTACAGAGAAATAGAAGTAGAACCTAATACATCCTTGTTATTATACGTTGGTGCTACTAATTTCATTTATGATAGTGAGAGGGAAATGTGCTGGGGGTAGAAGTGAGGGAGAGGGGGAGCCGTCGTGAAAAAATATTTCCTTTGTAAAATGGGTCGCCGGCGAAAATGTTTGAGAAGCCGTGGGCTACACTCCCCGAGAACCTTCTCGAAAAACGCGGTAAACTGAACTCTCTTATATTCAAGTGAAACGCATCCCTTTTCCATTTAACTTCGATTGAAAAGTGCGTGGATGCGTGTTTTGTTCTGCCGTATATTCAGCTGGTCTCTGAGCAGAAATCCATCGATTTCATTTAAGATATGGAAAGACGTCTTTGCAGTAAAAGACCTATTGGCTAGGAAATATGATGGTCTTTATTAACCCGCTTATGCTTTTCCTGTAATATGCTATGATCTGTCGTGTACAGTAACTAAAATTTCTTCAACAGTTTATAGTGTTATGTTACAGGAAACATAAATGTAAGCTAAAGTTAGTATTTCTTCTAAGTGTGAGCTACAGTTGCCAATATTTCAATCCAAAATGATCATTCACTATGGTCCTCAGAGTCAGTCATGACTCATCCTCAAAGTTGTAAGAAACTGAAATAATAGTCTCGTGCATTTGGGCAGGACCATATGGCTCTCCAGGATGAATACAGCTGTGTCAGTTGCAGCATTTAGGCAGAAGATGGCAGCCTCACCGTTTAACTCATAATGAAAGATACGAAAGGTCTCTGGGAAGTATTTTACCGAATTATTGCGAGAAACTGATTTCTCAGCAACAGAATGCATTGTTGATGGATAGTGCCAAAGATAACAACGATATCTTCAAAATGATTGTCGACCGATTCTGGAGGGGTCCAAAAAGGAAGGAAAATTAAGGTTCAACGCCTCCTTGACGACAAGCTCATTACAAGCGAAGCCCAATCTTGGACTGGGGAAGGATGGACCAGGAAATCAACTGTGTCCCTCCGAAGAAAACCCAATTCCACCTCAAGCTATTAAAGGAAACCAGTAAACATCTGTATCTGGATGAACAGACCGCAATTTTAACGGCCGTCTTGCCGAGTGTAAGTTAAGCCACCTCGCGCTGTAGGAAGGATCGACGTAGATTAGACCATAAAAGGCAACCATCCACTGAAAATATTCAGAAAAACACAATTCATATAAAACGACCTTCCCCCATGAACCATGGACCTTGCCAATGGTGGGGAGGCTTGTATGCCTCAACGATACAGATAGCCGTACCGTAGGTGCAACCACAGCGGAGGGGTATCTGTTGAGAGGCCAGACAAACGTGTGGTTCCTGAAGAGGGGCAGCAGCGTTTTCAGTAGTTGCACGGGCAACAGTCTGGATGATTGACTGATCTGGCCTTGTAACACTAACCAAAATGGCCTTGCTGTTCTGGTACTGCGAACGGCTGAAAGCAAGGGGAAACTACAGCCGTAATTTTTCCCGAGGGAATGCAGCTTTACTGTTTGATTAAATGATGATGGCCTCCTCTTCGGTAAAATAATCCGGCGGTAAAATAGTCCCCCATTCGGATCTCCGGGCGGGGACTACTCAGGAGGACGTCGTTATCAGGAGAAAGAAAACTGGCGTTCTACGGATCGGAGCGTGGAATGTCAGATCCCTTAATCGGTAAGGTAGGTTAGAAAATTTAAAAAGGGAAATGAATAGCTTACAGTTAGATATAGTGGGAAGTAGTGAAGTTCGAGGGCAGGAGGAACAAGACTTTTGGTCAGGTGAATACAGAGTTAAAAATACAGAATCAAATAGCGGTAATGCAGGAGTAGGTTTAATAATGAATAGGACAATAGGTTTGTGGGTAAGCTACTACAAACAACATAGTGAACGCATTATTGTGGCCAAGATAGATAAGAAGCCCACGCCTACTACAGTAGTACAAGTTTATATGCCAACTAGCTCTGCAGAGGATGAAGAAATTGATGAAATGTATGATAAGATAAAAGACACTATTCAGGTAGTGAAGGGAGATGAAAATTTAAGAGTCATGGGTGACTGGAATTCGACAGTAGGAAAAGGAAGAGAAGGAAACGCAGTAGGTGAATATGGACTAGGGCTAACAAATGAAAGACGAAGCCGCCTGGTAGAATTCTGCACAGAGCATAACTTAATCATAGCTAACACTTGGTTCAAGAATCATGAAAGAAGGTTGTATACATGGAAGAACCCTCGAGATACTAGCATGTTTCAGATAGATTATATAATCGTAATACAGAGATTTAGGAACCAGGTTTTAAGTTGCAAGACATTTCCAGGGGCAGATGTGGACTCTGACCACAATCTGTTGGTTATGAACTGTAGATTAAAACTGAACAAACATCAAAAAAGTGGGAATTTAAGGAGATGGGACCTGGATAAATTGAAAGAACTAGAGGTTGTACAGAGTTCCAGGGAGAGCATAAGGGAACAATTGACAGGAATGGGGGAAAGAAATACAGTAGAAGAAGAATGGGTAGCTTTGAGGGATTAAATAGTGAAGGCAGCAGGGGATCAAGTAGGCAAAATGACGAGGGCTAGTAGAAATCCTTGGGCAACAGAAGATATACTGAATATAATTGATGAAAGGAGAAAATACAAAAATGCAGTGAATGAAGCAGGCAAAAAGGAATACAAACGTCTCAAAAATGAGATCGACAGGAAGTGCAAAATGGCTAAGCAGGGATGGCTAGAGGACAAATGTAAGGATGTAGAGTCTTATCTCACGAGGGGTAAGATAGATACTGCCTACAGGAAAATTAAAGAGACATTTGGAGAAAAGAGAACCACTTGCACGAATATCAAGAGCTCAGATGGAAACCCAGTTCTAAGCAAAGAAGGGAAAGCAGAAAGGTGGAAGCAGTATATAGAGGGTGTATACAGGGGCGATGTTCTTGAGGACAATATTATGGATAGGGAAGAAGATGGCCGGCAGGTGTGGCCCTGCGGTTCTAGGCGCTTCAGTCTGGTCCCGCGTGACCGCTACTGTCACAGGTTCGAATCCTGCCTCGGGCGTGGATGTGTGTGATGTCCTTAGGTTATTTAGGTTTAATTAGTTCTAAGTTCTAGGTGACTGATGACCTCAGAAGTTAAGTCGCATAGTGCTCAAAGCCATTTGAACCATTTTTGAAGTCGATGTAGATGAAGATGAAATGGGAGATATGATACTGCGTGAAGAGTTTGACAGAGCACTGAAAGATCTAAGTCGAAACAAGGCCCCAGGTGTAGACAACATTCTGTTAGAACTACTGACAGCCTTGGGAGAGCCAGTCCTCACAAAACTCTAGCATCTGGTGAGCACGATGTACGAGACAGGCGGTATTCCCACAGACTTCAAGAAGAATATAATAATTACAATCCCAAAGAAAACAGGTGTTGAAAGATGTGAAAATTACTGAATTATCAGTTTAATAAGTGAAACCTGCAAAATATTGAGGTTCGCCGATGACACTGTAATTCTGTCAAAGACAGCAAAGGACCTGGAAAAGCAGTTGAACGGAATGGACAGTGTCTTGAAAGGATGGTATACGATGAACATCAACAGAAGCAAAACGAGGACAACGGAATGTAGTCGAATTAAGTCGGGTGATGCTGAGGGAATTAGATTATGAAGTGCGACACTGAAAGTAGTAAAGGAGTTTTGCTATTTGGGGAGCAAAATAACTGATGATGGTCGAAGTAGAGAGGATATAAAATGTAGACTGGCAATGGTAAGGAAAGCTTTTCTGAAAAAGAGAAATTTGTTAACATCGAGTATTGATTTAAGTGTCAGGAAGTTGTTTCTGAAAGTATTTGTATGGAGCGTAGCCATGTATGGAATTGCAACATGGACGATAAATAGTTTACACAAGAAGAGAATAGAAGTTTTCGAAATGTGTTGCTACAGAAGAATGCTGAAGATTAGATGAGTAGATCACATAACTAATAGGTATTGAATAGAATTGGGGAGAAGAGGAGTTTGTGGCACAACTTGACTAGAAGAAGGGATCGGTTGGTAGGACATGTTCTGAGGCATCGAGGGATCACCAATTTAGTACTGGAGGGCAGGGTGGAGGGTAAAACTCGTAGAGGGAGACCAAGAGATGAATACACTAAGCAGATTCAGAGGGATGTAGGCTGCAGTAGGTACTGGGAGATGAAGAAGCTTCCACAGGATAGAGTGACATGGAGAGCTGCATCAAACCAGTCTCAGGACTGAAGATCACAACAACAACAACATATAAAAAGACATGGATACTGCATTTTGGAACCAATAAGATGCACTGGCGGTAATGTTAATGTGAAACTATTCCTAAGCTGGAATATGCAATTCCAAACTCACTCTGCAGAAAAGTGACATCTGCAATTTACGTGATCAGCGAGAAACCACACTCAGATCCTGTCATGGTTTACTAAAGTGATGTAGCTCATCTCATCCTTCTGCCACCTGTGTAAATCTCGTCCTCCTCTCTCCCTCGGCACCTCCTCCGCCCACCACTCATGGTTCATATCGGTCCATTTCTGCTTCCCCACCATTCGTCTGCTGCTCCACCTCCTCTCTGTTCATCTGCTTCTTCCTCCTTTGTCCATCTCCTTCCCCCTCCGTCCTCTCTCCTCTGTCAGCCCATCCCCTCCTCTTTCCTTTCTTTTCCCATGTGTCCTCTCCTCTCTCTCTGTCCATATCCTCCCCTTTATGTCCGTTACCTCCTCCACTCTGTCCATCGTCTCCTCCTTTCTCTGTCCATCTCTTCCTTCCCCCTGCCTATGTCCTCCTCCTCATCTTTCGTTTCTCTTTTCATCTCCTTCCATCCCCTCTGTCCATTTCGTCATATTCCATTTCTGACCAGTTCCTCCTCGTCCATCTCATCCTGCTCCAGCTGTCCTTTACTTCCTCCCTATCTCTCTCACCACCAATAGGAGGATGGTGGTTCTTACCCATGTGGTGTTTCTTTCCAGATAGTAAGTAATACGTGTATCAAGTTCGGTTGAAATAAATCCAGGGGGTTAGAATAAGCTTTTTATCCGTGGCCATGCAAGCCTATGAACATATCACGTACATTTAACATATTTCACACATATTTACACGCCTATTTCGCCTGTATCTTCAGCGAATTTCGCCATGCAGTTTCGTTTTCACGCAGCTAAGTGTTTATGACGTCATATCTCCTGATCTATGTGTCGTATTATGATATAATTTTGAAGATACGTTCGGTGGTCTATGTGAATAGTGTCTGAAAAATGAGTTACGAAGAGAATTAGTAGTAAAGAAATGACACTTTACAACGCCATGACTGTTGCGACAGTTATTCTATATGATCAGCGAAAATGTAGCAGATAAGTTTTTCTCCTTTCACCGTTTCTTTGGGTTGTGAGCGAGTAAGAAAGACTCGTAAGGGTTTCAAATTAAGTGTAAAGTTTGTTGCAATGACTAAGTACCCTCATGTTCAAATACTGGGTGACTGTATTCTAGCTATATGTGCCTGTACCTATTTGAGAGGTTTTTATTCCCACGTTGGTCCTTTCCAGACAGTAATTGATATGTGTATAAATTTTGATTTAAATTGATCCACTGGTTTAGATGGAGATGCGAAACACACATTCTAACACTTTTGTAATATGTATGACTCGCTGATTGAGGTAGGAAACGTCCCACTGCTTCTATTACGTAACTGACGACACTCTCTGTATCTGTTTCCTGTTGTCAATACCTAAGACATAATTTTTTCTCAAAAATCTCTGTTTCATTTTCCCGTAAAATAATACGCATAGTCTATATCTGTGCGTGCGATAACATATGGCAATGTATCGTCTGTGATATTTTTAGTCTGCCTTTACGTTTTTGAATGATGCCCCGTACAAGAGAACACAGCGTTGATCGTTGCTTATTTATCTCCGAGTCCACTGCAGTGTAATAAAATCAAGAGCCGTAAGACGTCATACGCGTTTCTCTGGAGTTTCCGCGCCGTTATCGATGCCAGATAAGTCATTCTGGCCCTCGGGATATCGGCCTGCTTCCTCTGGGACCTTTCTTTAATATCCGTCGCAGCTTTACGTGTACTCAGAGGTGCGCTGGGGGGCAACAAAACAGAACACAGGGAGAGGGGAAACTTCCGAGGTCGTGTTTTCTCTTTACTTCGCCGAAGCCGGAAGAAGTTCTCCATTCTCCATTCCCTCTCTCTCTCTCTTCCCCTCTCTCTCTCTTCCCCCCCTCTCTCTCTCACTCTTTCTCCCTCTCCCCCCCACCCCCCCTCTCTCTCTCTCTCTCTTTCCATGTGCCCGTACCTTGTCCTCCCTCTCTGGATGCTGTCTGAATATATTTTAATGTTGACAAATAGATTATATATTAGAAAGAGTGGAGACGAGACGGAAAAGTGATATGAAGCTCTTATTAACATATCAAAAAGTAAAAGGGAAGATGAATGTTTTACGTCTCATCGACGTCCAGGTTATTTGGAACGCAACATAACTTTGGAATGGGGAAAGGATGGGGGAGCAATGGAGCCGCGTCGTTCTCAACGGAACTATTTCTGCCTTTCCCTTAAGTGATTTAAAGAGAACCATGGAAAATAAACCCTACTGACCACTGAAATAGTGACGTTATGGAGGCGTATGCGAAAACATCAAATTAGTATGCTTGGATACTGATAACTGTGTCTGCGCAAGTGCCCAAGAAGGGAGTAACGAATATATATATATATATATATATTCGGCGTATCATGAAATATCAAAGTGCTAATCCTCTTTGAAATGTTCAAAAAAATAGATTTTTTTGTGCTCTAGAATGTCTGCTTTATCCTCGTCAGTCCTCAGATAAAAAATATTCGCAGGAAATTTTTCTGTTGACATTTTTCAGCAAATGGTAAAAAATATGGCACAAACGCGAATGAAATATTTTTTGACGATTCACTAAGGCACGTATGTGGACCTCAAGTCTCACTTACCATGAAAACGTACCAGTCTTTACTTTGTATTTTCTTTCGCGCTGTTTCAGTAGAAAATTTTATTCTGCAATATATGTATATTATTTGAGACAGTAAACCGTATATGCTAATGTACACAGAATATAGGAGTCTTAATAACTCTGCAATATATGACTTCCGGCAGAAGTTGTCGTTGATGCTCTAAATCATCTTCAGAAATGGAAGATAATGATAATCATACAGACATTTCTGGCAAGTAATACATTGCTTCTGCCAGTAAATAAATCTTGACGGTAGGGGTCTTATGGGGCCCCTTAGGAACATGAATGACAAGAAGAGGAAGGAAGCCAGTGGGCACTCCGTGTGCAAAACTGGGGGAGTCATTCCGGATGTGCAAAGGGTGCTTCCTGATGCCATGAAGAGTACAGGGTACAGCCAACTGCAGTTGGTGGCCCATGTCGGTACCAATGACGTGCGTCGCTTTGGCTCGTAAGAGATTCTCTCTGGTTTCGGGTGGTTTGCGGAGATGGTAAGGGTTGCCATTCTTGGTTGCGAGATTAGGGCGAAGCTCACCATCTGCAGCATCGTCGATAGAACCGACTGTGGTCCTTTGGTGAAGAGCCGAGTGGAGGGTCTGAATCAGAGGCTCAGCCGGTTCTGTGACCGAGTGGGCTGCACATTCCTTGACTTGTGCCGTCAGATGGTGGGTTCCCGGGGTCCGCTTAATAGGTCAGGAGTCCAATACGCACAGGAAGCGGCAACACGGGGGCTCTGTGGAAGAGACTGGACGTTTTGTTTTTAGGTAAGAGGCTCTGAGGGAACCACAGCAAAGGCGTCCGTCTAAAAGGGGACAGGTAGAACACAGTAAGTTGGTTTTAGAAACGGTCGGTATTGTAGTTGTAAACTGTCTTAGCTGTGTTGGGAAAGAACCAGGGCTCCATACATAAAGCACACCAGTTCAAGACGCAATCAATACCATGACTGCGCGATAACATCGGTGAAGTCGCTGATGGCAGTGCCACTAAAGCAGAGTTATTAAACAAGGTTTCCCGAAAGTCCTTCACCAAAGAAGACGAAGTAAATATTCCCGAATTCCAATCAAGAGCAACTGCCAAGATGAGAAACATAGAAATTGATATCCTCGGTGTCGCAATGCATCTTAAATCACTTAATAAAAGCAAGGCTTCTGGTCCAGATTGTATACCAGTCAGGTTCCTCTCAAAGTATGCTGATACAATAGCTCCATATTAGCAATTGCATACAACCGCTCGCTCACAGAAATATCCGTACGTAAAGACTGGAAAATTGCTCAAGTCACACCCATACCAAAAAAGGAAAGTAGGAGTAATCCGTTGAATTACAGGCCCATATCACTAACGTCGATTTGCAGTAGGGTTTTGAAACATATACTGTATTCGAACATTATGAAGTACCTCGAAGTAAACAATTTGTTGACTCATTGTCAGCACGGATTCAGAAAATATCGTTATTGCGAAACACAACTAGCTGTTTGTATTTATGAAGTAATGAGTGCTATCGACAGGGGATGTCAAATTGATTCCACATTTTTCGGTTTCCAGAAGGCTTTCGACACCGTTCCTCACAAGCGTCTTTTAATCAAACTGCGTGCAAATGGAATATCGCCTCAGTCGTGCCACTGGATTCGTGATTTCCTGTCGGAAAGGTCACAGTTCGGTAGTAATAGACGGAAAGTCATCGAGTAAAATAGAACTAATATCCGGCGTTCCCCAGGGAAGTGTTACAGGCCATCTATTGTTCCTGATCCTTGTTAACGATGTAGGAGTCAATCTTAGTAGCCGCCTTAGATTGTTTGCAGTTGATGCTCTCATTTACCGTCTTGTAAAGTCATCAGATGACCAAAACGAATTGCAAAATGATTTAGATAATATATCTGTATGGTGTGAAAAGTGGCAATTGACCCGGAATAAATAAAAGTGTGAGGTTATTCAAATGAGTACTATAAGAAATCCGCTATTACGCGATAAGTCATACAAATCTTGAGGCTATAAATTCAACTAAATACTTAGGGATTACAGTTACAAATAACCTAAATTGGAACGATCACATAGATAATGTTGTGGATAGAGCAAACTAAAGACTGCGATTCATTGGCAGAAAACTTAGAAGGTGCAACAGGTCTACTAAAGAGGCTGCTTACACTACGCTTGTCCGCCCTATTCTGGAGTATTGCTGTGCGGGGAGGGATCCGCATCAGGTGGGACTGACGGATGACATCGAAAAAGTGCAAGGAAGGGCGGCTTGTTTTGTTCTGTCGTGAAGTAGGGGAGATAGTGCCACAGATATGACACGTGAATTGGAGTGACAATCATTAAAACGAAGGCGCTTTTTGTTGCGACGTGATCTTCTCATGAAATTTGAATCACCAATTTTCTCCTCCGATTGCGGAAGCATTCTGTTGGCACCCACCTGCACAGGGAGAAATTATCATCACGATAAAATAAGAGAAGTCAGGGCTCACACAGAAAAATTCAAGTGCTCTTTGTCCCACGCGCCGTTCGAGAGTGGAACGGTAGAGAGACAGCTTGAAGGTGGTTCATTGAACCCTCTGCCAAGCACTTTATTGTGAATAGCAGAGTAAACAGGTAGATGTGGATGTAGATGTAGACGTACGTTTTATGATAAGCTTCAAAGCAATTATATTTCACAGTACATAAATAACTCCCCATTTGACGCTTATGTTTCTTATCTTCGAATTACAGCCAGGTTTCCTGCATTTTTGGTAGTTGGCCACCATTGTAAAATCTAACTTCTGAAATTGGATGCAGAACAGTACTTCTTGGCCTGTTATTCACATTTGCTACATCATCTGCCTCTTCACTGCCAGAGGAATTCATTAGGCAAGTACGTCCTATTCTACTAGCTACCGGTAAGACATCGTAACTTTCTTATTGTTTACCAGTCAGTTTCATTACGCTCAACAGGACAAACGAGAAGTCGTTACTTTAGTACTTTAAACATTGCAGCCCAGTCACCAATCGTGAGAATCTAATATATAAGAAATTATCAGCCTCGATTGCGGTAATGAAACCAACCTTTACCTAGGTTTCAGCCCAAGTAATTGAGCCTTCTTCAGGGGATAAACCTGATTCTATAATATGCCTACGAGGGCATGGTCTAGAAATAAAACTTTTAAAATGTGACTACGCCTATTCAGACTGTTTTAGGTTTATTTCTAGATCATGCCCCCGTAGACATATTACAGAATCAGGTTTATCTCCTGAAGAAGGCTCAATTACTTGGGCTGAAACTTAGATAAAGGTTGGTTTCATTACAGCAATCGAGACTGATAGTTTCGTATATATAAGTCGTTATCTTCCCACTCAGATAATTCCGCATTGCAGTCATTAAAAAGCCCTTCTAACTGCTCACGAGCTAGCTAGTAAGTTAGGAACATATTTCATGAATCATTTTGCACGATGTATCGCAATGATGTGGAACACGTCGATATACATTCGCATGGCAAATAAATTTGTTCATACGCTTACACTCTGAACATTTCTAACCATTTTTACAAAAAGAAAAAAATTTACACATGAGAGTTAGTAATTCGTACCCACCGCCTTTTACGCATTACAGTAATAGAAATTCTTCTACGGAATAGAAGGAGTCGTCCAAGGGAAAGCTTCTCAGTTCGTTATCAAAATTTAATATTTAATGCATTACTGTAGAGTATACAAATAACAGTTATTTCAGTATTCGATTATCGAAGACCAATCTGAAATTAGTAAATGTGCATTATCACTTGAGGTCCACGTACGAGGACGTTTAGAAAGTGGACTATTTCATACTAAGTACCAAAATTTCTAAGGATCTGTATTAATTCTGAACACCTAGAGTAGTTAGTGGACGTCACGAAAAAAGAAATACAGATTCTCAGTGTAATATTTAGGCACAATAATTATTTGCATACACTTTCGATTTGTAGAAGGAGCCATTATGTGCGTACGACATGCTGTAAGTTAACATACGAATGGTGCCTTGCTGCGTCCAGATTTTAAAACTAAGAACTAGAAGGTCCATACTCGCAGACCATTAGTCTATAAGTGAAAAGCTACGGCTATTTATGGAGAAAAAAATTGCGAATGAAAGAAGGTCTACATGTGTGGACCGAGGGAACAAATAGATTAAGGTAGTGATTTGTGATAAAGTGTCTCAGAAAATCATTCACAGCAGGCAAAAAGTTACGACGTGTAGTTTCAACGACGGCCTAGGGGGCATTATGCATATTATGAAAGTGCTCGAACTTGAGACGGGATCAGCCTGTTACAACTTCTGCCCAAAGCGGACGTATAGCGTGTCGAACGGGCAGAGCAGTGGATGACAGAAGCTGCCAGTGAGGCCCGCAGAACCGGCATGGCCACGAAGAAGGCAGAGGAGGATCCCTTTGGAATTTGGAAGGATTGCTGTATGGTCCAGGTATCGATGACTAGAGGCATTTTTATGTTAACTACAAAAAATGTAACCCAGACCTTTAAAGCGTTACTGTCGAAAGCTTGCTTTTCAAACTCATGGGAAACATATGTTAGAACGGTACATACGATTCTGATCGCATTTGATGTCGACAGTCTAAATTGAAATCTCTCTCAGCGTACGTAATTCTTTACGATATTTTCGGTGCATGATTTTCTCTCGATTATTTGGGCGAAAAAAGTGACATTTGTTTTGACACATCACCATTTTGATAGAAATTAACGTATTTCAATTATTCTGTGGATGCTGATAGAAAATATATTGAAAACAATTTAAACAAAAGTATTTAGTCACAGATCAAATAGAAGGGCAGATGATCACTGTTTCGCTGCAACGGACACTTCCAATTCATGTAGTGGTTATAAGGAGCGTCCGACATGGTCACAAAAATAATTTCTTAAAGACAAACGTTTAGGAAATAAAGCTTTGATTAGATTTATTCTTACTTGTTATTGTACTTGAAAAAAGTAACGAAACTCATCTATTTTTCATGCGCTCAAAAAGGCTCCCCTTGTAGATTTATACTAGAGGCCTGGGGGGGGGAGGGGGTGTTCAGCAAAAAATGCAACATATTTTCTTCCGGTTGAGAAAATGGTTTTTTGTGTGACATAGTAAAATATTCCCGCTTCAGTCCCCACAGTTTCACGAAATTCTAGTAGGTGACGGCGCTATACGTAGCCTGTGAAGTCGCTTCTGTAACGGAGGTCTGTTCCAAGTAGAGGACTGTCATTGAGCTTCTCTCGGCAGGAAACCATAGCATCGCAGATATTCATGTGTACAGAGACCTGGCAGTGAACAAGAGCACGTTGAGTCGTTGGATGTCATATCGCAGCAAGGTCGCGCAGACTTGTCCGACCTCCCGCTTGCCAGCCAGCCCCACACAAATGTGACTACTGTAGTGTCGGAACGTCCGGACACTCTCATTTGGAGTGACAGAGGGATCAGAATCAAACACCTCGCTGCTCAACTCAACTGTTGGTTGTTGTTGTTGTTGTTGTGGTCTTCAGTCCTGAGACTGGTTTGATGCAGCTCTCCATGCTACTCTATCCTGTGCGAACTTCTTCATCTCCCAGTACCTACTGCAACCTACATCCTTCTGAATCTGCTTAGTGTATTCATCTCATGGTCTCCCCCTACGATTTTTACCCTCCACGCTGCCCTCCAATACTAAATTGGTGATCCCTTGATGCCTCAGAACATGTCCTACCAACCGATCCCTTCTTCTGGTCAAGTTGTGCCACAAACTTCTCTTCTCCCCAATCCTATTCAATACTTCCTCATTAGTTATGTGATCTACCCATCCAATCTTCAGCATTTTTCTGTAGCACCACAATTCGAAAGCTTCTATTCTCTTCTTGTCCAAACTATTAACCGTCCATGTTTCACTTCCATACATGGCTACACTCCATACAAATACTTTCAGAAATGACTTCCTGACACTTAAATCTATACTCGATGTTAACAAATTTCTCTTCTTCAGAAACGCTTTCCTTGCCATTGCCAGTCTACATTTTATATCCTCTCTACTTCGACCATCATCAGTTATTTTGCTCCCCAAATAGCAAAACTCCTTTACTACTTTAAGTGTCTCATTTCCTAATCTAATACCCTCAACATCACCCGACTTAATTCGACTACATTCCATTATCCTCGTTTTGTTTTTGTTGATGTTCATCTTATATCCTCCTTTCAAGACACCATGCATTCCGTTCAACTGCTCTTCCAAGTCCTTTGCTGTCTCTGACAGAATTACAATGTCATCGGCGAACCTCAATGTTTTTATTTCTTCTCCATGCATTTTAATACCTACTCCAAATTTTTCTTTTGTTTCCTTTACTGCTTGCTCAATATACAGATTGAATAACATCGGGGAGAGGCTACAACCCTGTCTTACTCCCTTCCCAACCACTGCTTCCCTTTCATGTCCTTCGACTCTTATAACTGCCATCTGGTTTCTGTATAAATTGTAAATAGCCTTTCGCTCCCTGTATTTTACCCCTGCCACCTTCAGAATTTGAAAGAGAGTATTCCAGTCAACATTGTCAAAAGCTTTCTCTAAGTCTACAAATGCTAGAAACGTAGGTTTGCCTTTCCTCAATCTTTCTTCTAAGATAAGTCGTAAAGTCAGTATTGACTCATGTGTTCCAGTATTTCTACGGAATCCAAATTGATCTTCCCCGAGGACGGCTTCTACTAGTTTTTCCATTCGTCTGTAAAGAATTCGTGTTAGTATTTTGCAGCTGTGGCTTATTAAACTGATTGTTCGGTAATTTTCACATCTGTCAACACCTGCTTTCTTTGGGATTGGAATTATTATATTCTTCTTGAAGTCTGAGGGTATTTCGCCTGTCTCATACATCTTGCTCACCAGATGGTAGAGTTTTGTCAGGACTGGCTCTCCCAAGGCCGTCAGTAGTTCCAATGGAATGTTGTCTACTCCGGGGGCCTTGTTTCGACTCAGGTCTTTCAGTGCTCTGTCAAACTCTTCACGCAGTATCGTATCTCCCATTTCATCTTCATCTACATCCTCTTCCATTTCCATAATATTGTCCTCAAGTGCATCGCCCTTGTATAGACCCTCTATATACTCCTTCCACCTTTCTGCTTTCCCTTCTGTTGGTAGTGCTGACAAATTCGTCCTCCATTTGGGATACTCAGAGGTGTGCGCCCGCTGAATTCCTTGCCGTCCAACAGAAGACCACAAAGCAGCGAAGGACAACATCTGCGGAACTACTTGAGCGTTAGCAGGGTAATCGTGATAATTTCTATGGAATATCGTCAGAGGCGATGAAACACGTGTTGATCACTTCGAACCGGAAACTAAACGGCAAATATGTCACACCATATTTCCTCCTAAGAAAAAGTTCTAAGCCTCACATACAGCCAATAATAAAATTACGACGGCCTTCTGGGACTCTGAAGGGGTTATGCTGTTTGATGTCCTCCTTCATAATGCAACGATCAACTCCGAAATGTTATGTGCTACCCTCAGGAAATTGAAGAAACTACTTAAGCGTGTCCATCACAAAAAAAAAAAAAAAAAAAAAAAATTCCACGACAACGCAAAGCAACACACAAGTCTGCGAACCACAGAGGAGATCAGAAAACTTCATTGGACTGTTCTTTCTCATCCGCTCTACAGCCCGGATCCCCCACCTTCCTATTTCCATTTAATTGGGCCAATGAGGGATTCACTCCACGCGAAGCAGTATGGGAAGGAACTCTGAAATGTTTTGTGCTACCCTCAGGAAATTGAAGAAACTACTTAAGCGAGTTCATAACCACAAAAAAAAAATTCTCCACGACAACGCAAGGCAACACACAAGTCTGCGAACCACTGAGGAGATCAGAAAACTTCATTGGACTGTTCTTTCTCATCCGCTCTACAGCCCGAATCCCCCACCTTCCGATTTCCATTTAATTGGGCCAATGAGGGATTCACTCCACGAGAAGCAGTATGGGAAGGAACTCTGAAATGTTTTGTGCTACCCTCAGGAAATTGAAGAAACTGCTTAAGTGTGTTCATCACCACAAAAAAAAAATTATCCACTACAACCCAAGGCAACACACAAGTCTGCGAACCACAGAGGAGATCAGAAAACTTCATTGGACTGTTCTTTCTCATCCGCTCTACAGCCCGAATACCCCACCATCCGATAATAATTTAATTGGGCAAATGAGGGATTCACTCCACGCGAAGCAGTATGGGAAGGAATTCTGAAATGTTTTGTGCTACCCTCAGGAAATTGAAGAAACTACTTAAGCGTGTTCATCAACGCAAAAAAAAAAAAAAATTCTCCACTACAACGCAAGGCAACACACAAGTCTGCGAACCACAGAGGAGATCAGAAAACTTCATTGGACTGTTCTTTCTCATCCGCTCTACAGCCCAGAGGCCCCAACTTCCGATTTCCATTTAACAGAGCCAACGAGGGATTCACTCCACGGGTAGCAGTATGGGAAGGAACTCTGAAATGTTTTGTGCTACCCTCAGGAAATTGAAGAAGCTACTGAAGCGTGTTCATCACCACAAAAAAAAAAAAAAATTTTCCACTACAACGCAAGGCAACACACAAGTCTGCGAACCACAGAGGAGATCAGAAAACTTCATTGGACTGTTCTTTCTCATCCGCTCTACAGCCCAGAGGCCCCAACTTCCGATTTCCATTTAACAGAGCCAACGAGGGATTCACTCCACGGGTAGCAGTATGGGAAGGAACTCTGAAATGTTTTGTGCTACCCTCAGGAAATTGAAGAAACTACTTAAGCGTGCTCATCACCACAAAAAAAAAAAAAAAAATTCTCCACTACAACGCAAGGCAACACACAAGTCTGCGAACCACAGAGGAGATCAGAAAACTTCATTGGACTGTTCTTTCTCATCCACTCTACAGCCCAGAGGCCCCAACTTCCGATTTCCATTTAACAGAGCCAACGAGGGTTCACTCCACGGGTAGCAGTATGGGAAGGAACTCTGAAATGTTTTGTGCTACCCTCAGGAAATTGAAGAAACTACTTAAGCGTGTTCATAACCACATAAAAAAAATCACCACGACAACGCAAGGCAACACACAAGTCTGCGAACCACAGAGGAGATCAGAAAACTTCATTGGACTGTTCTTTCTCATCCGCTCTACAGCCCGAATCCCCCACCTTCCGATTTCCATTTAATTGGGCAAATGAGGGATTCACTTCACGAGAAGCAGTATGGGAAGGAACTCTGAAATGTTTTGTGCTACCCTCAGGAAATTGAAGAAGCTACTTAAGCGTGTTCATCACCACAAAAAAAAAAAATTCTCCACTACAACGCAAGGCAACACACAAGTCTGCGAACCACAGGGGAGATCAGAAAACTTCATTGGACTGTTCTTTCTCATCCGCTCTACAGCCCAGTGGCCCCAACTTCCGATTTCCATTTAACAGAGCCAACGAGGGATTCACTCCACGGGTAGCAGTATGGGAAGGAACTCTGAAATGTTTTGTGCTACCCTCAGGAAATTTAAGATTCTACTTAAGCGTGTTCATCACCACAAAAAAAAAAAAATTCTCCACTACAACGCAAGGCAACACACAAGTCTGCGAACCACAGAGGAGATCAGAAAACTTCATTGGACTGTTCTTTCTCATCCGCTCTACAGCCCAGTGGCCCCAACTTCCGATTTCCATTTAACAGAGCCAACGAGGGATTCACTCCATGGGTAGCAGTATGGGAAGGAACTCTGAAATGTTTTGTGCTACCCTCAGGAAATTGAAGAAACTACTTAAGCGTGTTCATAACCACATAAAAAAAAATCTCCACGACAACGCAAGGCAACACACAAGTCTGCGAACCACAGAGGAGATCAGAAAACTTCATTCGACTGTTGTTTCTCATCCGCTCTACAGCCCGAATCCCCCACCTTCCGATTTCCATTTAATTGGGCAAATGAGGGATTCACTCCACGCGAAGCAGTATGGGAAGGATCTCTGAAATGTTTTGTGCTACCCTCAGGAAATTGAAGAAACTTCTTAAGCGTGCTCATCACCACAAAAAAAAAAATTCTCCACTACAACGCAAGGCAACACACAAGTCTGCGAACCACAGAGGAGATCAGAAAACATCATTGGACTGTTCTTTCTCATCCACTCTACAGCCCGAATCCCCCACCTTCCGATTTGCATTTAATTGGGCAAATGAGGGATTCACTCCACGCGAAGCAGTATGAGAAGGAACTCTGAAATGTTTTGTGCTACCCTCAGGAAATTGAAGAAACTACTTAAGCGTGCTCATCACCACAAAAAAAAAAAAAAAATTCTCCACTACAACGCAAGGCAACACACAAGTCTGCGAACCACAGAGGGGATCAGAAAACTTCATTGGACTGTTCTTTCTCATCCGCTCTACAGCCCAGAGGCCCCAACTTCCGATTTCCATTTAACAGAGCCAACGAGGGATTCACTCCACGGGTAGCAGTATGGGAAGGAACTCTGAAATGTTTTGTGCTACCCTCAGGAAATTGAAGAAACTACTTAAGCGTGCTCATCACCACAAAAAAAAAAAAAATTCTCCACGACAACGTAAGGCAACACACAAGTCTGCGAACCACAGAGGAGATCAGAAAACTTCATTGGACTGTTCTTTCTCATCCGCTCTACAGCCCGAATCGACCCACCTTCCGATTTCCATTTAATTGGGCAAATGAGGGATTCACTCCACGCGAAGCAGTATGGGAAGGAACTCTGAAATGTTTTGTGCTACCCTCAGGAAATTGAAGAAACTACTTAAGCGTGCTCATCACCACAAAAAAAAAAAAAAATTCTCCACTACAACGCAAGGCAACACACAAGTCTGTGAACCACAGAGGAGATCAGAAAACTTCATTGGACTGTTCTTTCTCATCCGCTCTACAGCCCAGAGCCCCCAACTTTCGATTTCCATTTAACAGAGCCAACGAGGGATTCACTCCACGGGTAGCAGTATGGGAAGGAACTCTGAAATGTTTTGTGCTACCCTCAGGAAATTGAAGAAACTACTTAAGCGTGCTCATCACCACAAAAAAAAATTCTCTACTACAACGCAAGGCAACACACAAGTCTGCGAACCACAGAGGAGATCAGAAAACTTCATTGGACTGTTCTTTCTCATCCGCTCTACAGCCCGAATCCCCCACCTTCCGATTTCCATTTAATTGGGCAAATGAGGGATTCACTCCACGCGAAGCAGTATGGGAAGGAACTCTGAAATGTTTTGTGCTACCCTCAGGAAATTGAAGAAACTACTTAAGCGTGCTCATCACCACAAAAAAACAATTCTCCACTACAACGCAAGGCAACACACAAGTCTGCGAACCACAGTGGAGATCAGAAAACTTCATTGGACTGTTCTTTCTCATCCGCTCTACAGCCCGAATCCCCCACCTTCCGATTTCCATTTAATTGGGAAAATGAGGGATTCACTCCACGGGAAGCAGTATGGGAAGGTTTCTGATGCAGCAAAACGTTGGCTCCGACTTTGATCAGTACAGTGGTGCCGTACAATCATACAGGCCCTCGCAGTAATGTGGCGCAGGGCCGTCGCACTGAACGGAGATTATGTTGAAAAACAGAGCTTCGTAGCCATACGAGTGGGGAATAATACGGTGTACGGTAATCCTCAATAAAACCAACCTGCTTTCAGAAAGAAAGTGTTATATTACTTGTTGAACGCCCTTCGTAATTCAGAATTGCATCTGAGTTTTGGTTGTTTGTGAGAGGATCGTTTTACGCCTCGCGTAACAAAGAAAAGTGTGTACTTTCACATTTAGGTCTTCGACAGCGCCAGGAAGGCTGCCCAGCAATATCATTTTATCGTAACGTAGTAATGCTGCTTTCATTGGTCGATACTGGTGACTGGCCGTGGCCAGCACATTCTCTAGAAATGTCAGCCACTGGTTCCAACTAGCCTTTGGTTTTCGAGTAGCTAGCACGCCACTACTCACCAGCCATTACAGTTTATCATCTCTGTCATACAGTTGAAGCACCATGGATCGAGGTACTCACATATGTCATTGAACCTTACTTTGACTCGATGCACGGCCGGGCTAGAGCCACTGTTGCTGCTAGTGATGGCAGCTCTCTTACTAAATTCCGCATCCTAAACTTTGATGTTATATTCTTCCCACTTCACTGTACAGAAAAGCGCACAGGGCATTAAGAATGTGAAAAAGAGAGTAAGCAAGACAGAGACCCTAGAGACACAACATCTACGTCTACATCCATGATGGCACAAAATGGGTGTTACAAGATTTTTGCTACTGCGGCGTAATAAGGAGTGGGATACTCTTGTTATCGTATTTAAGCTATAGCAGACAACCGGAAATTTAATACAGTAGGTTTCTAAAGTGATTTCCTTCTGCAGCAGTGAGTCTGTAGAGCCGTGAACCGAATTTCGTGATGACTTTCCGAAGAATATCACTTTCGACTCCACGAATCTCTGTAAAGATTGCGATGCGATCATCCTCAAGTGTTTAGGATACATCTTCGAAGACCCTGTCCATTAGATAACCCCATAAGAAATAATCACACCAGTTGAGATGGTGACGATAGTGGTGCCTTTTCACAACACTTCCAGTGAATGCTAAGGTGTCCAGGGCTACCACTCAGTGTCAGATGTCTGAAGAAAAGGGAAAACCTCTGCAGTGCGGCGCGAACTTGCTCCATCCTGCATGAACCAGCGGTTTCAGATCATTTGGCGACGTTGGGCAGCAGGTACGAATTCATGCTCCAGAACTTGTCTGTATTTTTCTTCTGTGACAGGTTACTCAACAAAAATGGGCCCAATAACGCAATGTGCGCAGATTGCTCACGAAACATTGACTTTTACGGATGAAGTGGATCAGCAACTAGTTGGCCGCGCGGTTCTAGGCGCTACAGTGTGGAGCCGAGCGACCGCTACGGTCGCAGGTTCGAATCCTGCCTCGGGCATGGATGGGTGTGATGTCCTTAGGTTAGTTAGATTTAAGTAGTTCTAAGTTCTAGGCGACTGATGACCTCTGAAGTTAAGTCGCATAGAGCTCAGAGCCATTTGGATCAGCAACTTGAAGTTGTGGGTTCGCAGTGCCGCTGTTCCATTCTGAAATGTAAAATTATACATTAGAGAGTGAGGTAGAGAATTTTCAGAGCTGCAGTACCACAAAATCACAAGGAAAATCGTTTACGATATACTATTTAACCGCAGTACAGAAACACGTATTTTGCGCCACACTGTACATACTCTACAAGCCAGCGGCGGGTACCTCGTACCACTATTAGTCTTTTTCTTTCCTGTTCCAATGCCGCACATTGTGGCCGAGCGGTTCTAGGCTCTTCAATCCAGAACCGCGCTGCTGCTACGGTCGCAGGTTCGAATCCTGCCTCGGGCATGGATGCGTGTGATGTCTTTAGGGTTGGTTAGCTTTAAGTTGTTCTGAAGTCTTGGTGACTGATTACCTCAGATGTTAAGTCCCATAGTGTTCAGAGTCATTTGAACCATTTGAACCTGTTCCAATCAGAAACAGAGCGAGTGAAAATCGACCATCTATTTGTCTCCGTACAAGCTAACAAATATTGATATACCTATATTTTTCTAAAAATTACCGATGTATATCGGCGATATATATTTTTCCCCGATATATTGTCAGATCGATATCTAAATGGCAATATAGAGTCCGATATGTATATTTTATGTCATTTTTTTCGAAATTTTCTATAAATATATCTACATCTACATCCATACTCCGCAAGCCACCTGACGGGGTGTGGCGGAGGGTACCTTGAGTACCTCTATCGTTTCTCCCTTCTATTCCAGTCTCGTATTGTTCGTGGAAAGAAAGATTGTCGGTATGCCTCAGTGTGGACTCTAATCTCTCTGATTTTATCCTCATGGTCTCATCGCGAGATATACGTAGGAGGGAGCAATATACTGTTTCACTCCTCGGTGAAGGTATGTTCTCGAAACTTCAACAAAAGCCCATACCGAGCTACTGAGTATTTCTCTTGCAGAGGCTTCCACTGGAGTTTATCTATCATCTCCGTAACGCTTTCGCGATTACTAAATGACCCTGTAACGAAGCGCACTGCTCTCCGTTGCATCTTCTCTATCTCCTATATCAACCCTATCTGGTACGGATCCCACACCGGTGAACAGTATTCAAGCAGTGGGCGAACAAGTGTACTGTAACCTACATCCTGTGTTTTCGGATCGCATTTCCTTAGGATTCTTCCAATGTATCTCAGTGTGGCATCTGCTTTACCGACGATTAATTTTTTATGGTCATTCCATTTTAAATCACTCCTAATGCCTACTCCCAGATAATTTATGGAATTAACTGCTTCCATTTGCTGACGTGCTATATCGTAGCTAAATGATAAAGGATCTTTCTTTCTATATATTCGCAGCACATTATACTTGTCTACATTGAGATTCAATTGCCATTCCCTGCACCATGCGTCAATTCGTTACAGATCCTCCTGCATTTCAGTACAATTTTCCATTGTTACAACCTCTCGATTTACTACAGCATCATCCGCAAAAAGCCTAAGTGAACTTCCGACTTTATCGAAAACGTCATTTATACGTATTGTGAATAGCAACGGTCCTACGACACTCCCCTGCGGCACACCTGAAAACAGTATTACTTCGGAAGACTTCTGTCCATTGAGAATGACATGCTGCGTCCTGTTATCTAGGAACTCTTCAATCCAATCACACAATTGGTCTGATAGTCCATATGCTCTTACTTTGTTCATTAAACGACTGTGGGAAACTGTATCACACGACTTGCGGAAGTCAAGAAACACTGTATCTACCTGGGAACCCGTGTCTATGGCCCTCTGAGTCTCGTGGACGAATAGCGCGAGCTGAGTTTCACACGATCGTATTTTTCGAAACCCATGCTGATTCCTACAGATTAGATTTCTAGTCTTCAGAAAAGTCATTATACTCGAACATAATACGTGTTCGAAAATGCTGCCCTGATCGACGTTAGAGATATAGGTCTATAGTTCTGCACATCTGTTCACCGTCCCTTGTTGAAGTCGTGGATGACCTGTGCCTTTTCCCAATCTTTTGGAACGCTACGTTCTTCTAGAGACCTACGGTACACCGCTGAAACAATGGGGGCAAGTTCCTTCGCGTACTCTGTGTAAAATCGAACTGGTGTCCCATCAGGTCCAGCGGCCTTTCCTCTTTTGAGCGATTTTAATTGTTTTTCTATCCCTCTGTCATCTATTTCGATATCTACCATTTTGTCACTGTGCGAAAATCTAGAGAAGGAACTACAGTGCAGTCTTCCTCTGTGAAACAGTTTTGGAAAAACACATTTAATATTTCGGCCTTTAATCTGTCATTCTCTGTTTCAGTACCATTTTGGTCACAGAGTTTTTGGTAATTTTGTTTTGATCCACCTACCGCTTAGACTTAGGACCAAAATTTCTTAGGATTTTCTGTCAAGTCAGTACATAGAACTTTACTTTCGAATTCATTGAACACCTCTCGCATAACACTCCTCACACTACATTTCGCTTCGTGTAATTTTTGTTTGTCTGCAAGGCTTTGGCTTTGTTTATGTTTTCTGTGAAGTTCCCTTCGCTTCCGTAGCAGTTTTCTAACTCGGTTGTTGTACCACGGCGGCTCTTTTTCATATCTTACGATCGTGCTTGGCACATACTCATCTAATGCAAATTGTACTGTTCTTTTGAAATTGTAGTAAAAGATAATTTTTCTTTCGCGGTGTAAAGGAGTCTTATTACTTTTTGAGCTCCCACCATGTCCAGTCTTTCTTTCTGACTATGTGAAGCAGGTATAGGTGGCACAAAGAAGATTGGTTTTTGCAGTGAGCGGGAAAGTGTAGGGGTTGAGCTGACGCGATCGGTTTTTGCAGTGAGCGGGGAAGTGTAGGGTCTTGTGCTGACGTGATCTGCGCTCCGAGCTACCAACAAGAACTGCAACATATAACTTTACCACGCAAGTTTCACACTGCAACTAGTATGTCGCTGGCGTTTGCAGAGATAAAAATGCAGGGAAGTTTGCATGAAGTGTTCCAGGAAAATCCGATATGTGACGAAACCGTCCCATCGGGCACCTTTTATTCTGCCCCTTTTCATGCAGTTATCAGTATCGACAAAGCGGTTATCGCAAAGCGCGAAGGTGCATAGTTTTTCTTTCAATTCTTGCTTTATGGGGGATAAGCAGACAGCTAGCTTGTTGATGTACAGAATATCTAATAATAAACCAATACTTAAATATACAGATCTAAAACTGGAAGTATATTTACAATGTGCAGCCGATATTCTTATAGGCCGGTACGTCTACTTACACGTCGATTATCGATATATCAACACCTTTTCGAAATATCGAGTTACGATAATGATATTCTTTATAAAATATCGATATGTATCGGCTTCCTCTATGTTTTTAAAAATGTCAACAGTCCTAGTACAAACACAAATTTTTCTTATAGTCTGCGGCAGTAGAATCGTTATGCAATCAACTTCACATGCCGTTCCTCTAATTTGTCTCAAAAATGTTCTACGAAAAGCACGTCGTCTTCCCTCCAAGGATTCTCATTTGAGTTCACAAAGCATCTCTGGAACACACGCGTGATGATCGAATCTATCGGTGACATATCCAGCAGCACGCCTCTGAATTGCTTCGATGTATTCCATTAATCCAAACACTTGAGCAGTACTCAATAAAAGTTCGCACTAGTGCTCTATACGCGTTCTCCTTTACAGGTTGATCACACTTTCCTAAAATTCGCCCAACAGTCTTAAGTCCAGCAGTCACCTTCTCTTCTCGTTCCATTTCATGTTGCTATGCAACGTTACCCCTAGATATTTACTCGACCTGACTGTATCAAGAAGCACAGTACAAATGCTATATTCGAAATTTATGAGAATGTTTTCCTTCCTCACCTGCATTAACTTGAATTTTTCTAATTTTTGAGCAAACTGCCATTCATTACACCATTTAGAAATTTTGTCGAAGTCGTCTTGTATTCTCCTATGGTCACTAAGTGACGACACCTTTCCGTACACCACAGCCGCAGATTCATGCTCACGCTATACGTCGCTACATTTATGTATATAGAGAATAAGGGTGGTCCTATCACACTTCCCTGAGGCACCCCTGACGATACCCATGCATCTGATAAACACCCTGACTCGAGGATAAGATATTGGGTTCTGTTGCTTAAAAAGTCTTCCAGTCACTCATTTATCTGGGAATACAACTGGTATGCTTCTACCTTCATTAACAGTCTGCAGCGTAACGGGAAGTTAAATATCATATAGTGATACAGATATAGAAGACGAATCAGCTGTCTCTAAGACGAGATAAACCGTAACACAAATGTAGCTAGAAAAGTACATAGGTAGATAGAACAATATTTAAAATAGAATACAAACAAAGCCCCAGACAAACTTACGGAAAAGCAAATGGTGGTCAGAATTTCGAAACTAGATGACCTCTTTCGGAGATATGTATTCCTGACATGCTCCATAAAAAAAACTGACAGGAATAACTACTATAATAATTGTCTTTAAAACGTAAACCATAACAGTCTGTAAACGGTGTTCGGCTGTTCTCTATAGTTCATTTGAAACTGCAACCAATTAAGTGCATTCACCGTGCCCTAAGTAAAGCCCGAGGGTAGTGTTTGTCTGTTTAAACGTCTAGCTAATTCAGGAAACTAAGAACGCCATCAGTCAGCACTATCAGTAACTAACGAATAGTTACAGAGCATACAGTTACCTGTATGCTCGTTTGCACATTTTTGACATGTGTCTGCATTTTCGGATATACCCTTTTTGATTATGTTACGATGATTTGATAATGGGTCGCAGCCCGAAAATAGTCATCGAGAATAAAAAAGTACAATTTTCAACTTCGGATTTTTGTTGTTGTACTGATTTTCTATCTTTCATTTATTGTCCTCTAAATTTTTTAACGTTTTTGCATAACACCCTCTGTTTCCTACATTTGCGTCTTATATTTTTCTTAATTTTCTTTGTAATTCATTATTATTCCATTGGTTTTCCTTAATGAAAACAATACTTGCGCCTGATATAGAAAAGTTTATGTCATTATATGATGAAAATTATGAAACATACTACCTGCTTTAAAGTACTATGTAACAGATCATTCAATACGTAATAAGTGCAAAAATCAGAAGAACTATATTGTATACTCACAATAAGCGACCGACGAATATTTGAACGGCCATACTTAAGGATGACAGTCGAGTATGCTGTTGTTGCGCCATTGCGGACGATTTACGCTTTTACACGCGTACAGCCGTAATATTCATACTCTAAATATGCGGCTCTGGTCTTTGAGAGTCGTTTAGCAAGTATTAGCTAATGACCTTAGGCTCGAAACTAGTCATCAAGTAATAAAGACAATTAACACTGCAGCTTCGATGGTTCTCTGAAATTTATTGCATAACTTGGTAACCCGACCCCATGCCTTGGAGAATCCCATAAATTAATCATTATTAGCCAAAATTATTAGTTTGCTCAGGTCTGTAGCATTTCCACGCTACCGTCAGAACTCCCCTTTAGGTTGTTTCACGTTCCGTCGTCATGCTGACTCGTGTCAGCCATGTAGAATCGGAAAAAAATATGTTTATAGAGCTCATCTCTTGAGGTTTATCGAATGAAGTGTGTCATACTGAACGTTTCTCTTGTAATCACACTGTATGCCGCACGAGAAAAAAAAACGAATAAAGAATCTTTGCAAGTTTATAACTTTTTCTTGAGAATAAAAATTAATGATACCTATGTTGAACTTAACAGTGTGATTCTACGGTATGCTTCCACTGCAGTAACGAAATGTAAAGGATACCTAAAAATAGTGATAACTTACAGTTTCGTTAAAAGCAATGCAAAATAGTGTAACGCAGCACGAAGAAAATTGAAAGTTGAAGCTGAATAAACAAGCAGTAAGTAAATGGTAAAACAACATTTCAAAATACCACAAGCACCAAAGCTTATTGCCATTTCCACGTAGATTTCTAGGGAAATACGAGCCATCTCTTGTAACTGTGTGAACTAGAAATTACTGAAGAATACGTTGATTTGGTCTCTAGAACTTCACGATACTCTGCGGGAATTTGGTGCGCTGCTATGTTGTGAAATAGTAACTGTAAATGTGAATAAAATGGTTTAACTTAGTTGTAAAATTCTTTTACATGAATACGTAAGTTAATTCGGATGTGTAAAATAGCACTTAAGTATTGGTAAATTGATAGCGACATTGTGAAAAATGTCTGTGTTAGATAAAAATAATAAGTGTCTGATAAAAAACTACGGAATGCTGAAGGTAATAAAAAGCTAACGAAAATACATGGGAGAATGTTGGATCCCTTTAAAAGTGGAAATTTATTATGTAGGACATACAGTGAATAAACGAAAGAAAACTATGTACCAAGTCAGAAGAATGAAGATTTCACGTAATGTTGTAAGATGTAGGTAGTACTGTTAAATAATGTGTCAGATGGAAACATATAAAAAACTGTTTCTGCATAGTAACGTTAATTTTAATTGATGTTGTGACAAAGAAATTAAGTGAATTAACCGTCGTAAGCCTATAAAATGTTTCACAGCGGTAGCCATGCACAGAGTGCCTTTGTTGTTTTGATGTTATGTGAAGGTCTGTGTCAGAGTTATCGTTGCCTGGATTTCATCGGATAGACCAAACATGGTGTTTTATTTAGTAGTTATAAAATTAGAGGACACAAAATGCACTATATAAGTAACTTATCTTATTACTTTTCTGCTACAAGGAAATGTACTCCCAACTATACGTGTGCTGTAACGGGTATTTCACAATTGCATCGAAACAATTAACATCTATTGTTTCCGGCGAAGTAATGAATGAATTCTAAACCTATGGTAATTAAAGCGAATATGTCGCTATCAATATCAAGCTAGCGATCAGTTTCACTGGCAATACTTTGCTAATGTAAATACTATATACGATTCTTGAATAACTTTGTGGCATAATGAGAAGCATCAGTGTCTCGAAACGCGTTACAGGTTTATGTAAACAATAACACACAAGCTACACAAGCTTTGTGGCCATATATATATATATATATATATATATATATATATATATATATAATGGAAAATTGATACCGTTTGTATCGATAGTGTTATACAATCGATATTTATTCTGGAGCATAATCAATGCCACATTTATTATGCTCATCTGTAACTTGTTCTGCATTAAATTGGTATCTATTCGAGAAGAAGAAATAGAAATACTGAAAATACTGACAAGAAGAAGAGCCCATCTGTTATGACATCGAAGAATAACTTCTATGGTACTAGAGAGAGATGTAGAGTGTAAAATTTGTAGAGGAAGACAGAAATAGGCCCATATCCACCCGATAATTAAGGACGAAGGTGGAAATTGATGTTCAGAGATGAAAATTTTGGCACTTGAAAGGGATTCGTGGCTGGTCACATCAATTAAGTCAGAAGAGTGATAACTTTTAAATAATAATAATAAAGAGATTCCTCACTTATATACTATTTTTGATCAACCAACTCACCACTGTCCGTATGACGGTGTGGTGTGCGTGTGATCGGTGATATTGTTTTCACAAACGTAGTTTCAAGAATTTGATTAAGCCAAGCTCACTGCTTTAATCTGTCAAGAAGTTTCGAAACAGTCTACACTGCACAATAAAGTGCAAGAATAGCTCCGGAAACAAACTCAGTGCAGTGACTAAGCTATTTATAGGCTATATCCTTCTTTCCAAGAGTGTAAATCCAGACATGGAAATGCACTACTGTAACTCTTCATGTGAAAGTGGCAGAGCATTGCAGGTAGTCCTCAGCAAACACTGGATGCTGGTTGTCTCCTGCACTGTAACCGTTCGAGCTTTTACGAACATAAAAGTAAGTTGTGTCGTGCCCATCAAAGGTATCATACGGTAAAACCACACAGTGCCCAGTAGAAACGTTTAAAGTGTGTTGATTCTGTGAAAGTATGGCTTTCAGCGACATTTGCGAAAGCGGAGGGTACTTTTCGAAATTTTATTCTTTTTGTATACTTACTGAGACTACGAAATATTCTGATAAGAAAGTATGTAACCTGTTAGGGCACTATAAAAATACACTCTTCCTGCAACACTTATCACCCAGACTCGATGTGGCACAAAAAAGTAATTATTTTGAAGACCTCTTCAGCCAACTTTCATACTAACATCAGTTATGAATACTGACAGCTACAGTGTCGTATGAAGATCTTAGTCGCATTTGGTAATGCAATGAAAGGATAACAAAAATAATTTCAACTTTTATTGTTGCAACAACCTATTCTGTTGATAGTCTTTAGGATGTATGTCAGATATGAACGTTGGAGATGAAACTAACAATGTCATACACCTAAAACCACAAGGAAATGATTATTATTGTGGTTATAAGGTGTTATGAGAGGCTTTCTAAATTTTTTTGAAGGAAGAACAGTCGAAAATTTTGTGAAAAAAATAAAATATAGACGGACATCTGACACAACTTTGAATCCAACTCGGAATCATGTACAGAAAATGAGGCAATCAAGTGTTCGGCTAACTTATTTCTTAATTTTAAGTTACCCTGATAACTTTCAAGCAATTAAACATTTTTGGAGATCTAGAAGTCAGGTTGCTCAGTTTGGTACCACATTTATGCATTACCCAATCTACGTTTGGCTATTAAAATTCGAACAACACTCAACAGTGTAGTTTATAGGGAGTCTTGAATTCGCTCCATTGAATCATTTGAGCAAAAACATTTGAGGAAAAACAACATTAGAACGGAATATAAAGAATATGCAAAAATACCTGTTCGAAGCAATAGGTAAAGTAGAAGAGGTGTGAATGATTTAATATACCGGAAAAGGGCTAGACACATCGAGATCAGGAAAACAACTCTGCAGAATGAAATATTCTTAAACACAACTCAATACTATACCTGAGTGATTAGGAGAGAGAGTCTGTGGATATGTAAATATTTAATATAGAATTCTAAATTAGATGGAGTAGAAAGACTAGAAGTAAGAACTGTTAAAAATATATAACTCCTGGAAATTGAAATAAGAACACCGTGAATTCATTGTCCCAGGAAGGGGAAACTTTATTGACACATTCCTGGGGTCAGATACATCACATGATCACACTGACAGAACCACAGGCACATAGACACAGGCAACAGAGCATGCACAATGTCGGCACTAGTACAGTGTATATCCACCTTTCGCAGCAATGCAGGCTGCTATTCTCCCATGGAGACGATCGTAGAGATGCTGGATGTAGTCCTGTGGAACGGCTTGCCATGCCATTTCCACCTGGCGCCTCAGTTGGACCAGCATTTCTTGCTGGACGTGCAGACCGCGTGAGACGACGCTTCATCCAGTCCCAAACATGCTCAATGGGGGACAGATCCGGAGATCTTGCTGGCCAGGGTAGTTGACTTACACCTTCTAGAGCACGTTGGGTGGCACGGGATACATGCGGACGTGCATTATCCTGTAGGAACAGCAAGTTCCCTTCCGGTCTAGGAATGGTAGAACGATGGGTTCGATGACGGTTTGGATGTACCGTGTACTATTCAGTGTCCCCTCGACGATCACCAGTGGTGTACGGCCAGTGTAGGAGATCGCTCCCCACACCATGATGCCGGGTGTTGGCCCTGTGTGCCTCGGTCGTATGCAGTCCTGATTGTGGCGCTCACCTGCACGGCGCCAAACACGCATACGACCATCATTGGCACCAAGGCAGAAGCGACTCTCATCGCTGAAGACGACACGTCTCCATTCGTACCTCCATTCACGCCTGTCGCGACACCACTGGAGGCGGGCTGCACGATGTTGGGGCGTGAGCGGAAGACGGCCTAACGGTGTGTAGGACCGTAGCCCAGCCGATACCCCAGCAGCAACAGTGTCCCTAATTTGATGGGAAGTGGCGGTGCGGTCCCCTACGGCACAGCGTAGGATCCTACGGTCTTGGCGTGCATCCGTGCGTCGCTGCGGTCCGGTCCCAGGTCGACGGGCACGTGCACCTTCCACCGACCACTGGCGACAACATCGATGTACTGTGGAGACCTCACGCCCCACGTGTTGAGCAATTCGGCGGTACGTCCACCCGGCCTCCCGCATGCCCACTATACGCCCTCGCTCAAAGTCCGTCAACTGCACATACGGTTCACGTCCACGCTGTCGCGGCATGCTACCAGTGTTAAAGACTGCGATGGAGCTCCGTATGCCACGGCAAACTGGCTGACACTGACGGCGGCGGTGCACAAATGCTGCGCAGCTAGCGCCATTCGACGGCCAACACCGCGGTTCCTGGTGTGTCCGCTGTGCCGTGCGTGTGATCATTGCTTGTACAGCCCTCTCGCAGTGTCCGGAGCAAGTGCGGTGGGTCTGACACACCGGTGTCAATGTGTTCTTTTTTCCATTTCCAGGAGTGTATGAATGATATACAAATAAAATATCGATGAACAAAGAAGAGGAAACGAAGCGAAACTTATGAAAGATTACGGTAAATGTCATTGGTACTGTCTAAGTAAACACTGATTTTTTTGTATAATCTTTACAAAATTAGTGATGACAGTGTGTCCAGTCACATATCTCGACACACAGTTAAGCAGAAAGATATGGAGAAATGGATCTGATAGAAAAGAAGGTCTGCAAAGGAAAATGAACTGTTCCTATTCGGGATAAATAATACAGAGCAACATATACGAAAGCGTAGGACGAAACTTGAAGAAGGTGAAATAATACTGGAATCAAAAAGAGTATAGGAACTTACATCGTAACCATCGCTGATGAAGACGGAAAAAAAGAACGATTATATGCTGTGAGTCACAATAGCTTGTATATTTTTCTTGGATGCGGAAAACGAAGTGTTATATTTTCCTGATTTGAATTCAAGATTTTTCACATGGTGTAACATTATATGGTAGGGAACTGGTTATCTGCACGAGGATCGAAGCTACGTCAATGAAGATTGACCCCACAGGAAAGGTAACAATAAATACGTCCACGTTACCACGACGACGTTGAAAAAGTACTACTGTCCTAACAAACTATGCACTGCCACAGGGGATCGCAAGCGGAGTTCGTCCGTTAACATGTGACTATAATCGCTGCTATGCCAGTCTATAGCTAGTACAATAGGTTGGAACATGTTGCTATTTTCACACAAAGAGCTCATATTTGGCAGCAGAAAAAGTATAACTCCTAGCTCTGTTAGTGAGAAGGGAGTCACATTATGGGACTGCTAGTTTACTTCAAAGCGTATGGATGACGTATATCCTCTTCTGTTCCATGTATCTAATGCGTCCGCTATCAACGGGATGAAAAAGTATAGCTAAAAATTTCGTTAAAATAAAATCTTCGTGGTGGTAAAAGTATATAAGCGACAAGGATGTGAAGTACTTGAGAGATGCTCTCGGGTGTTCACTTGAGTCAGTCAATCATAAAAGGCAATTTGTAAATCGCCACCTCATTTCCGTTTTAGCTCAAAACTTGAAATTACTCGAAGAAATGCGTATTCCTGTGAAAAGGCCATATCCTGCTCACTCCTATGCGGGTGGTATTCTGAGTCGTGTTTCACTTTCCACGACATGACCTTTTCGAAATCGTCAGCTGTTAGGTCCAATGTTGGCCACTGCAAACGCTGCGCGCCGAGTACACTCCTGGAAATTGAAATAAGAACACCGTGAATTCATTGTCCCAGGAAGGGGAAACTTTATTGACGCATTCCTGGGGTCAGATACATCACATGATCACACTGACAGAACCACAGGCACATAGACACAGGCAACAGAGCATGCACAATGTCGGCACTAGTACAGTGTATATCCACCTTTCGCAGCAATGCAGGCTGCTATTCTCCCATGGAGACGATCGTAGAGATGCTGGATGTAGTCCTGTGGAACGGCTTGCCATGCCATTTCCACCTGGCGCCTCAGTTGGAGCAGCGTTCGTGCTGGACGTGCAGACCGCGTGAGACGACGCTTCATCCAGTCCCAAACATGCTCAATGGGGGACAGATCCGGAGATCTTGCTGGCCAGGGTAGTTGACTTACACCTGGATGTAGTCCTGTGGAACGGCTTGCCATGCCATTTCCACCTGGCGCCTCAGTTGGACCAGCGTTCGTGCTGGACGTGCAGACCGCGTGAGACGACGCTTCATCCAGTCCCAAACATGCTCAATGGCGGACAGATCCGGAGATCTTGCTGGCCAGGGTAGTTGACTTACACCTTCTAGAGCACGTTGGGTGACACGGGATACATGCGGACGTGCATTGTCCTGTTGGAACAGCAAGTTCCCTTGCCGGTCTAGGAATGGTAGAACGATGGGTTCGATGACGGTTTGGATGTACCGTGCACTATTCAGTGTCCCCTCGACGATCACCAGTGGTGTACGGCCAGTGTAGGAGATCGCTCCCCACACCATGATGCCGGGTGTTGGCTCTGTGTGCCTCGGTCGTATGCAGTCCTGATTGTGGCGCTCACCTGCACGGCGCCAAACACGCATACAACATCATTGGCACCAAGGCAGAAGCGACTCTCATCGCTGAAGACGACACGTCTCCATTCGTCCCTCCATTCACGCCTGTCGCGACACCACTGGAGGCGGGCTGCACGATGTTGGGGCGTGAGCGGATGTGCGGGACCGTAGCCCAGCTTCATGGAGACGGTTGCGAATGGTCCTCGCCGATACCCCAGGAGCAACAGTGTCCCTAATTTGCTGGGAAGTGGCGGTGCGGTCCCCTACGGCACTGCGTAGGATCCTACGGTCTTGGCGTGCATCCGTGCGTCGCTGCGGTCCGGTCCCAGGTCGACGGGCACGTGCACCTTCCGCCGACCACTGGCGACAACATCGATGTACTGTGGAGACCTCACGCCCCACGTGTTGAGCAATTCGGCGGTACGTCCACCCGGCCTCCCGCATGCCCACTATACGCCCTCGCTCAAAGTCCGTCAACTGCACATACGGTTCACGTCCACGCTGTCGCGGCATGCTACCAGTGTTAAAGACTGCGATGGAGCTCCGTATGCCACGGCAAACTGGCTGACACTGACGGCGGCGGTGCACAAATGCTGCGCAGCTAACGCCATTCGACGGCCAACACCGCGGTTCCTGGTGTGTCCGCTGTGCCGTGCGTGTGATCATTGCTTGTACAGCCCTCTTGCAGTGTCCAGAGCAAGTATGGTGGGTCTGACACACCGGTGTCAATGTGTTCTTTTTTCCATTTCCAGGAGTGTATATGTTTGGTCCTTCCTCGTAGGCTTGCTTTATACTTTTGCTTACAGTGAGTAAAAGTGGTGGTGTCAATGATTGTGAGGGAGTAAAGAAAAGGAAAAAGGGCAGACTGAGAATATGTGATGGAATAAGAATAGCAAATGTACGGTGGAGACAGCATATGAGCTAGGGTGGAAACGTCGAACGGGAGCACAGAGCAGGTAGGTGTAGTTACTGATGTTGAGCCTAGAACAAAAAAATTTTGCCTTAGTATAGGGCAACATTCTTAGTAACCCTATCTTAATTAACCTGCAGCCGTGCCTTGAAAAATGGGTTCTTTGATCACATGTTGACTGATTGTGTTCGTGTTTTCAGGCGCCAGAGAAAATGTTTCGAAACTGTGTCAGAGGAAGTGCAAATATAAAAAATTGAGATATGTGAATAAAGATACTCAGGATGGTTATTTACAATGTCTAATTGATGCGCATTCGGTAAAAAGAGAAAGGAAGCCAAATACACGCATCAAAAAAAGTTTTGCATCACCTCGGTTCCAAGAGTTCCGGAACCTGCACAGAAAATTGGAATAGAGATCAACATAAACATCATTTCCGCCCATTTTATTGCTAATGGAAACCACACATTGCGTGTTGTAACACCATATAGCGAGAACTTTAGAGGTGGTGATCTAGATTACTGTACACACCGGTACCTCTAATACGTAGTAGTACTTCATCTTCTATTGATGCATGTCTATATTCATCGTGGCATACTATCCGTATGTTCATCAAGACACTCTTGCTCCAGGTTGTCCCACTCCTCAACGGCGATTCGGCGTAGATCCCTCAGAGTGGTTGGTGGGTCACGTCGTCCATAAAAAGCCATTTTCAAACTGTCCCAGGCATGTTACGGTTCATGTTTGGAGAACATACTGGCCACTCAAGTCAAGCGATGTCGCTATACTGAAGTAAGTCATTCCCAAGAATACGATGTCGCTGTACTGAAGTAAGTCATTCACAAGAATACCGTATTCTCATGAAGACGAATGCCTCGCCAATATGCTGCTCATATGGTTGCACTGTCGGTCGGAGGATGGCATTCACGTATTGTACAGTTGTTACGGCTCCTTCCATGACCACTAGCGACGTACGTCGGCCCCACATAATGCCACCCCAAAACAGCAGGGATCCTCCACCTAGCTGCACTCGCTGGACAGTGTGTTCAAAATGGCTCTGAGCACTATGGGACTCAACTGCTGTGGTCATAAGTCCCCTAGAACTTAGAACTACTTAAACCTAACTAACCTAAGGACAGCACACAACACCCAGCCATCACGAGGCAGAGAAAATCCCTGACCCCGCCGGGAATCGAACCCGGGAACCCGGGCGTGGGAAGCGAGATCGCTACCGCACGACCACGAGATGCGGGCGGACAGTGTGTCTAAGATGTTCAGCCCGACCGGGTTACCTCCAAACACGTCTCCGACGGTTGTCGCCTTGAAGGCATATGCGACACTCATCGGTGAAGAGAACTTGATGCCAATCCCGAGCGGTCCATTCGGCATGCTGTTGGGCCCATCGGTACCAAGCTGCATGCAGTCTTGGTTGCAAAGAGGGACCTAGCCATGGACGTCAGGAGTGAAGGTGCACATCATGCAGCCTATTGCGCACAGTTTGAGTCGTAACGCGACGTCCTGTGGCTATACGAAAAGCATTATTCAACATGGTGGCTTTACTGTCAGGGTTCCTCCGAGACATAATCCGTAGGTAGCGGTCATCCACTGCAGTAGTAGCCCTTGGGTGGCCTCAGCGAGGCATGTCATCGACAGTTCCTGTCTCTCTGTATCTCCTCCATATCCGAACAACATCGATTTGGTTCGCTCCGAGACGCCTGGACACTTCCGTTGTTGAGAGCCCTTACTGGCACAAAGTAACAAATCGGAAGCGATCGAATCGCGGCATTGACCGTCTAGGCATGGTTGAACTACAGACAACACGGGCCGAGTGCCTTCTATCTGGTGGAATGACTGGAACTGATCGGCTGTCGGATCCCCTCCGTCTAATAGGCGCTGCTCATCCATCGTTTTTTACGTCTTTAGGAGGGTTTAGTGACATATTTGAACAGTCAAAGACACAGTGTCTGTGATACAATATCTAGTCAACCTCTGTCTTCAGGAGTTCTGAGAAATGAGGTGTTGCTAAACATTTTTGATGGTGTACTATAAATCTCGAAGTGTGAATGGCTAATTTTTATTATCACGTAGGCAGTGATAGAGGAATAACCCAAAATTGTAAAAAAAGCATTCTTGAGTCTCCATGGAACAGGTGTGAGCGGGGGAGCTCTACGAGTTCCGATCCAGTTTCAGCCCATTTTCATCATGTGCAGATAGCCAGGACGCTCCGCTTCAACTTCGTACCACCTTGCAAGTTATGTAATATGTTTGCATATGTTTATCCACTAGTAAAGGTGCTTTAACTGTATCGGCGGTACCGACGTTATTTTCATTTTTCCGTTGCTACCCACGCGCCGCCTCCCAGGCGGGATACAAAATTATCAGCCCGTGAATTTCCGTTTCTAGTCGTCCTCCGTTCTGTGTCTTCATTTTTCTTTGTCAGGCACTGTATGAAAGTGAATGTAAGTGTGGAAAGATGCGGCGGGAAGTTGAAAAATGGTAGGAAAAGATGGGGAGGGAAGAGGAAGAGGAAGAGCCCTGGTCAAATAAAATAGAATACAATTACAGTTGGCGTGAGGCGGAAATGTAGGGACCGATTTAATTTTCTGGCGAAGGGAAACGGCTGAAATCTCCTTCGTAGTGGTTGAGGAATACGTGTAGTTGTGGTGTACCAAAATTAAACATGAAAATAATGCACTTAAGTGGTGTTAGCAATGAAGGAGTTTGTTAAAAGCCAGAGGTATTGATACAGATTTCACGCGTTATTTCGCCTAATCATTCGTGAAATTCTTACTAGATGTGGCGGATGTGTTACCGTATTCTTGTGCACTCTAGCGAGGGATATACAATCTTGGCATGTGCTACAATGAACAGAAATTGCCAATGTCAGGAAAGACTGTATCTTTAACACTAAAGTTGAAGTATTTTTGTACATACATCTTTAAACGGATAGTGCGGCAGTGACTGAAAAATATATGTGGAACCATGAAAAGACCGTCAGCTCTGTTTCTGTATTAACTGCAGTTGGTTTCGGTGGTCCATTCCACCGTCACTATGCCATTATACACATCAAATACCACATTAGCATCAACTAACCAAAATATGCAATGCTATAACGCCAAGAATAACTATTATGAAACAAACTTACGTTAGTTAATATAATATTGATCCAAATGAGCTGATTGCTGTTCTTGTTACCAGTAAAATCGTAAAACATTAAAAGAACGATGGTAATAAATGCTGTTCCGTTGTAACATTCGTAGCTTTGTTGAAAAATAGCTAAAGCAGTAGATGTATTGCTCGGTAAGAGCAGCCACACATATCTTGAGGAATATACAAGAGTATCATAAAAACACGTATAATTTAGTTGTTGTTCTGGTTGTTGTTGTGGACTTCAGTCCAGAGACTGGTTTGATGCAGCTCTCCATAATACTCTATCCTGTGCAAGCTTCTTCATCTCCCAGTACCTACTGCAACCTACATCCTTCTGAATCTGTTCAGTGTATTCATCTCTTGGTCTCCCTCTATGATTTTTACCAGCCACGCTGCCCTCCAATACTAAATTGGTGATCCTTGATGCCTCAGAATATGCCCTACCAAGCGATCCCTTCTTCTAGTCAAGTTGTGCCACAAATTTCTCTTATCTCCAATCCTATGCAATACGTCCTCATTAGTTATGTGATCAACCTATCTATTCTTCAGCATTCTTCTGTAGGACCACATTTCGAAAGCTTCTATTATCTTCTTGTCTAAATTATTCATCGTCCACGTTTCACTCCCATACATGGCTACACTCCATACAAATACTTTCAGAAATGACTTCCTGACACTTAAATCTATACTCGATGTTAACAAATTTCTCTTCTTCAGAAACGCTTTCCTTGCCATTGCCAGTCTGCATTTTATATCCTCTTTACTTCGATCATCATCAGTTACTTTGCTCCCCAAATGGAAAAACTAATTTACTACTTTAAACGTCTCATTTCCTAATCTAATTCCTGCAGCATCAACCGATTCAGTTCGACTACATTCCATTATCCTCGTTTTGCTTTTGTTTATGTTCATCTTACATCCTCCTTTCGAGACACTGTCCATTCCGTTCAGCTGCTTTTCCAAGTCCTTTGCTGTTTCTGACATAATTACAATGTCATCGGCGAACCTCAAAGCTTTTATTTCTTCTCCATGGATTTCAATTCCTACTCCGAATTTTTCTTTTGATTTCTTTACTGCCTGCGCAGTGTGCAGATTGAATAACATCGGGCAGAGGCTACACCTCTGTCTCACTCCTTTCTCAACCACTACTTCTCTTTCATGCGCCTCGACTCTTATAACTGCCATCTGCTTCCTGTACAAATTGTAAATAGCCTTTCGCTCCCTGTATTTTACCCCTGCCACCTTCAGAATTTGAAAGAGAGTATTCCAGGCAACATTGTCAAAAGCTTTCCCTAAGTCTACAAATGCTAGAAACGTAGGTTTGCCTTTCCTTAATCTTTCTTCTAAGATAATTCGTAGGGTCAGTATTGCCTCACGTGTTCCAACATTTCTATGGAATCCAAACTGATCTTCCCCGAGGTCGGCTTCTAGCAGTTTTTCCATTCGTCTGAAAAGAATTCGTGGCAGTATTTTGCAGCCGTGGCTTATTAAACCAATAGCATAGAGAACTGTAGAATACTTGCTGAATATTTTGAAGAACTACATAACTGTTATCCACCGAAAGAAAAATTTAATTTCAATATTGTAAACCCAACACCACCAGACTCCAAGCCGCCAACCACAGAAGAAATAAAAGAAATCATAAAAGAGCTTAAAAATAATAAAGCCCCTGGAGAGGATAATATAGTTGCTGAACTATGGAAGTACTCTAGTGACAACATGATACAGTGTCTATCAGAAATACTAAAAGAAATCTGGACAACACACAGATTACCACCAGACTGGACATCTGCATTAATACATCCACTACATAAAAATGGGAAGAAAACAGATCCTAGCAATTATAGGGGAATCTCCCTCTTACCAGTGACCTATTAGATCTTGTCTAAGGCGCTTTTAAAAAGAGCAGAAGAGATACTTGACAAACAGCTAGGAGAGTATCAGGCTGGATTTAGGAAGGGAAGGTCATGTGCAGAATAAATACTAAATTTAAAGAACATAATAGAAATGTGAAGAGTCAGGAACTTAAAATATGTAATTACTTTTGTGGATTTTAAAAAAGCCTATGATTCAATTGACAGAAATACACTGCTTGATATCTTAAAAGAATTGGGACTCGATGCTAAAACAACTGCAATAATTAAAGGTACTTTGACAAATACAAAATCGAAAGTAAAATTTAGGGGAGAGCTCTCAAAATCGTTTGAAATGAAGTCAGGTGTTCGACAGGGAGATGGTCTGTCACCTCTGCTTTTCAATTGTGTCTTGGAGAAGGTAGTTCGAGAATGGAGGAAGGCCATCAATACTAAAGGGATTCAACTAGGGAGATATCCAAACAAGATCACTGTCGACTGTTTAGCCTTCGCAGATGACATGGCATTGATTACAGATTCACTAGACAATGCCCAAGAACAAATAAGAGAACTACAAAAACAAGCAGCCAAAGTAGGACTACAAATATCCTATGAAAAAACAAAGTTTATGACAAACATCTGTGACGCTCGTCAAAATATTGCAGTTGACAACAACACAATACACAAAACAGATTCCTTTAAATACCTAGGAGAGTGGATTACATACAATGCCAAAGAAAAGATAGCTATAGAAACTAGAGTGCACAAAATGGAAAGAGTGTTTATATGACCAAAAACGTTTATAATAAAAAATCCTTGTCCTGGAACACGAAATTAAGACACTACCAAACAGTGGCCAGACCTGAAGCTCTCTATGCGGCAGAAACACTTAAACTACCAGAAATGGAGATCTTGAGATACTAGAGAAGGTCGAAAGAAGAATTTTAAAGAAAATACTGGGAGCTAAAAGAAACGATAATGCTGAATACAGGTTAAGACCAAACAGAGAGCTATATCTGAAAACGGAGAAACTAACTGATGTAATGAGGAAGAGGAGACTACAGTTTTTTGAACATATATTCAGAATGGATAACAACAGATTAACCAAGCGGATATTCACATTACTCAATAGCTACAAATCCAAGCCAGCATGGTTCATAGAGACTGAAAAGGACATTGAAAATGCTGGAGTTACAATAGACACAATAGAAAACAGAACACATTTCAGAAAGGCGGTTCAAAAGGCAGAATTTCAGGAGAGAAAGAAAATAACTAGACGAACGTGGACGCAAGAAGAAAGGGAACAACACTCTAAAAGGATGAAGGAAATTTGGAAACTGAAGAAATCTAATACAATGAAGAGTAGCCAAAGTTGATTCATCGTACCCTCCAAATGGGTTATCCGAAAGAAAAAAACTCATAGTTTGGTAATTTTCACATCTGTCAACACCTGGTTTCTTTGGGATTGGAATTATTATATTCTTCTTGAAGTCTGAGGGTATTACGCCTGTCTCATACATCTTTCTCACCAGATGGTAGAGTTTTGTCAGGACTGGCTCTCCCAAGGCCGTCAATAGTTGTAATGGAATGTTGTCTATTCCAGGGACCTTAGGTCTTTCAGTGCTCTGTCAAACTCTTCACGCAGTATCATATCTCCTATTTGATCTTCATCTACATTGTCTTCCATTTATATAATATTGTCCTCAAGAACAACATCCTTGTATATACTCCTCCTACCTTTCTGCTTTCCCTTCTTTCCTTAGAACTATCTTTTCATCTAAGCAAAGATAGTTTAGTTAGACAAATTAAATCAAATAGTAGAAACATCCAAATGCGGTAGACACTATATTAATTCAACGTTACATCTGTGTACATCATTCCACCCAATGCGCCCAGTAGAGGCAAAAATACGAATTGTATGAGTCGTATCCTATATTCACATGTAATAACGTGACCCAAAAGTAACAGAGTACCACAAAATACTGTAACTTAATCAGTGTCCTTGGTCCTTTTATGACGTTGATTATCTTTTGTTTTGTGACCTTCAGTTGCACAGAGGTGAGTTTCCTTACGATAATCTAGGCAGATTATAGTGGCTCTAATAAATTGTAAGTACTAAAGATTTGTTAGCGTACCACTAATGTTGCCGCATGTAATGATTGTAACAAGCGTGATTATTTACTGATAATGGGCGGGAGGACGGTCCGTGTGGATATGTTTTCATGGTTTTCTCACCGCTAGATATAATTAATTACATTTAGCGGTATAGCAGTTTTCGACTCTCTCTTCCACTCTTCGCAGTGCGTGTTTTTCCTGTGACTGCATTTCCAGTGACTATTAGAGTCTTGTGTATGTACTTTCGTACACTGACGTGACAAAAATCAGGGGATACCTCCTAAAATCGTGTCAGACCTCCTTTTGCCCGGCGTTGTGGAACATCTCGAAGTGGACTCGTTGCAGAAATACTGAGCCATGCTACCTCTATAGTCACCCATAATTGCGAAAGTGATGCCGGTGCAGAATTTTGTGCACAAACCCACCTCTCGATTATGTTCCATAGATGTTGCCTGTTTCTGTTATTCATTTAAAAACTATAAATTATATGCATTAACCATTCCCATAAATCAATGAATGTGTAGTGAAAGCCGTATCGAATTCCCTAGAGTTGTTCCTGAGATTAGCCCATGCATACAGAGATAAACGAACAGATAACTTCAGTTTTTATGTATAGAGAAAACCCAGACTGTTTGAAGAAATAGTTGGAATTCCAGGCAGCGGGTCCAGACTGAGAGACCACACAGCAGGTACACCAAACAGCAAAACTGGCAGCGCCTGACCAAGATGGCCGGGCCGGTCGTCGAAATATTGTGCAGAAAAATGGAAACAACAACCCGGCCGAACATCCGGAAGCACTCACCACAAACAGACATTCAGCACTTGTGCAATGCAATTAGAGATGGGCAAAACTGTTCTTTTCAGAGATCGGATCAGAACTGTTCACTCCCTGAAATGAACTAGCTCTTTTTCATGACTCACCACTCATTCACAATAGAAAATAAATGGAAGGCACATTGCCCTTTAAACTTGGTTTATTCCAGTACTATACCTGTATTTTGATCTTATTTGATCCTATTTTGAAGTAACACAGATAATGAGTAAGAATTTTGTATTGTTTATTGAAGTTTCCACGATATGACAAAGTTTTTGATTATTGATTTATTATGCACTATCGTGGTTTTTTGGGTGATCAGAAAATGTTGTAACTTGAGATTTACATTAACAATATATTTGGCTATAATGTATTAAAATTTCATTAACCTTGTACAAATACATCGCAAGCCATATATTTATAAAGTGAATGTTTCCTTCCAACGACGCCTAAAATTGCAAAATCCGTACCAGAATAAGAAAATAAATATAAATTTGACTGTAAGACTAAAGTGCTGCATATAGCCTTACGCAGAATAAAACAAGGAAAATATTGGTGTATCACATTTTGCGATACATTTATCGGTTCGCTCGTAATTAAAGCATAAATTCGAGTGTCCATAATAAAAATCCTATAGTAAGAGGAGTCGTCAGGAACCTAATCTGATCAGTTTAAACAAATAAAAATAAATTAAAAACAAATGATGTATACATAACATAATAATGTAATATACATAGCGGTATTACTACGAAGAACAATATCCAGTAGAGACGAACTCCGATGCAGAGGCACTGAGTCGAGCAGGTCGAGCCGCAAGCTGTATTACTGCGTGAGCTAAGACCGCAGAGACCAGAGTGACACCTGAGTTGCTTTGCTCAATGCTCTGGCTAGAGTCGAGAACGGTGCGGTGAGCATTGAGCTGGCGAGTTATGAGGGTGGGGGGAGCGGTGAACAGGCCACCAGTCACCTGCTCTGAGACAAATTGTCCGTTCTCTTGCGAGCAGGTTGTTGCAAGTAGTTCTTACGTTCTCCGCTAGGAGGCTCTCTGTCCTGTTGCTCGCATCAACTGCCCAGAGGGCAGGACGTGCGACTGAAACGATCGCCGACAGAGTGCGATGCTAAGTTAAGCAGCGCCAGACACTGCATGTGGCAGAGGACGCACAGAGACGGCACGGCATATGTGAAACACAAAATCCAATGGGGCACTGCACAATACAGGCAGTCAAGGTAGAAGCAGGACAGAGGCCAGCGCCGGCTGTGTTGTGTGGCGTGCACTGTGCTCTGACCAGCAGAGGCGCCGCTGATATGCTCCGTCTCTCTCTCTCTCTCTCTCTCTCTCTCTCTCTCTCTCTCTCTGCCGTGGGAAACGTTTGGAGCTACCATTCTTTTTTTCTGAATCACTGATTGTTCACTCCTTTGAAAGATTCAAATCTATGAACCAGTTCAGGAGCGGACCCTCCATCTCTAAATGCAATGCATGCCCATTTACATGCTTCCATTAAATATTCTAGCAGTTACGCCGCTTATTAAAGTACCAGTATCTCACATTTATAGTGGCTTATTTTGCACTTACATTAAATTCTGAACTTGCAATTTTAATCACTTAAATATGGTACATAGACATATACATTCCTGAAACAACAATGCTCCACATTAATTACATTTTGTGGTGGTGAGATATTTGTCATTGAGAGTATATATAGACAAATATAGTTAAGCTATTTGAAAACCATGAAGTCATTTAAGATACTGATGTGGTCTGAAGACTGGTTCGGTGCATCTCTCCATGTTACTCTATCCTGTACAAGCCCTTCATCTCTGAATAACCACTGCAACCTAAATCCTTCTAAATCTGCTTACTGTACTCATCTTGTAACGTTATGCCTACGTAGCCGAGCTAATTGGCCACCTAGAATTCCTACGAGGTAAGATTAGTTTGGTGTACGGCTGAACGATACCAGGCCTGGGGCTAAGAGCAGGCCGCAGCAGACGCTCCGGGGATGAGACAGGTGTAAGTAGGCTGTTTAGGTTCTTATGTTGGTAACGCCACGTAGTGCTCTGTATCAAAATCACTGACTGCGCTGTGTGCAGCCTGTGGCTGGTTGGACTAATTGTTGGAATATTCGCATGTGTAGTGTTGGGCAGTTGGACGTGTACGGCACGTAGCGTTGAGCAGTTTGAGGTGAGCCACCAGCAGTGGTGGATGTGGAGAGAGAGATGCCAAAGTTTTGAGAGGTTGCTATAAGCGGAAGATCTGGACGTGTGTCCGCCAGAAAAACGAAATTTGTAAAGATGGATGTGATGAATATATTGTTTGTTCTCTATTAAAATCTTTCATTTGCTAAGTATGCCTATCAGTAGTTAGTGCCTTCAGTAGTTAGAATTTTTATTTAGCTGGCAATATTGGCACTCGTTGTATTGCCATAGATCGAGTGACGAAGATTTTTGTAAGTTAAGTGATTCATGAAAGATAAAGGTTATTCTTAGTCAGGGCCATTCTTTTGTAGCGATTATTGAAAGTCAGATTCCGTTGCGCTAAAATATTGTGTGTCAGTTTAGTGATGATCGGAATAAGTAAAGAGATAACTGTCTGAGTACGTTGAGTTTTGCTCAGCTGTTTGTGAATCCAATAACGTAAGAGGTTTACCAGCACAGTCATTCTTAATTGTTCTAAGGGGAAGTTTCACAGGGAACACGTGGCCAAAAACCAGAAAATCTCGCTATGGGGAATTTGAACGATGCGTCAATTGCTTAAGGGGGCCAGCTATACTTCCAGTAGTGGCGGGCTTTGAGACAAACTAAAAGACGGCTTCTTACAGGCCTCTGAGAGTCTATAATAATTTGCAACCAAATATTAATGCAAATTTGAATACATCGGCAATCCCAAAAAAATGAGGCGCATGCAATGCCACAACAGTACTTCAATATCTTTAAAACTACAGAATTCAATATTTCACAGTGAAAAAATATTTCGCTATGAACCTCAGAATTAACAACTTTTTATCACTTCGTGCAGTTTCAACAAACTATATCTCAGATGGTAGAATCTCACTACAGATACCATCCCTGGAAGCTATGTACCTGTATCTATTTCATTTACTGATTTCTGACATCTTTTATATGTTTTACATTATGCAAATGTTTGTCAAACAGCTAGGTTGGATACGCCCACATAAGGCACGATCTCCACACGATGTGCTTACTTCATCGATTTCTTAGCCACTGGTGCCCCCGATACTTATCTTCTCACATTAAACACCTATCATCATTCCACAACCGCAATACCAGATCGGATACGTCTAGCATCTTGGCTGTACCTTTACATAACACAAAATCTTTCTCCGTGTCATTCTCCATCTCAGCCATACGACTATGGAACGCGCTCCCCTGTGATCTGCGTCTTATCCAGAACCACTCAACATTCAAGAGGGAACTCAAGACTTACATATTAGGGACGGTATAGCCACCATTGTTGTGCCCCTCTCATCTTTTTCTTTCTCCTCTCCATCATAGCTTCGAATTTTACCATTCTATTTCTCTTCCTCTAACCTATCTACCTCTTCTATATCTCTTTCACCCCATTCTATCGTCTTATGTCTCTGCTTGATGAGAATAACTCACAAGCTGCAAGAATATAACGAGAAAATTCCCAACTAGCAATAGGACTTTTCATAAAAGAAAAATATGTTTACTTTCATATACATAGTCATTATTATTATTATTATTATTATTATTATTATTATTATTATTCTTGATTGTTATAATTATTTTTTGATTTTTATAATTATCACTGTACTACTTTTATAATCTCTATTTTTTTCTTTAACATTAATACTGTATAACATGTTAATGTTCTGTAGAAACTGAAATTTGTTGAATCTGAGTATGCCTGGTTAGGTGTAACAGAGGGCCTGAAGGCCCTAATCTTGCCAGGTAAAATAAATGCATAAATAAATAAATAAATAAATAAAATTAATGAATTCAGCATGAATAATTCACATATTCTCACACTTGCGTAGTTATTTGATGAAGATTTTGCTATTTTGCCACTAACTTCATTTAAATGTTGATTAAAAGCGCTATTTAAAAACTGTGCTAATTTAAAAGTGGTCAGTCGCATGTGCTTGCAGACACCACAGTTGAAACGAGAACCCAAAGGATACCTCTGTCAAGACAGGATAAATAAGTGTTTAAATAGTATACAGAGTGGAGAAAAATTATGTCACGAAATTTCAACTCTGGATAGTGATGAAAGTAGGAACCAGAATTACTGGTGTTGTGTAGGTCGACAACTCACCATTTTTAAACTACGGGAACTTGGCGCCACGGACTCCCATCGGCCGTGGGATTGCGCTGTTGCCGCTCGTCACTTGACGGGCACCGCTGTGGTTGTTGGTTAACACACAAACGTCCCTCGCTCCGTCACTGCCCCAACATGATATGCACACGTGTCGAATAGGCCTTGCTGTTTGTCTCCACCTTACGTCACAGGCATTCACGTGTAAACTTTGCTTCTGAGCATACACACGTCACCTGCGATTTAATCATAAGTAAGCATGTTGGCACAGTATTCGTTTGAAGAACAATACGATACGGTTTTTGTCTATGGAATAGCCGACGGTAATGCGCATGAAGATCGACAGTTGAATCAGGAAAGGGACCCAGCAAGACGCCACTCATACTACCCGCGTCTTGGCGAAGGAGGCTCGATAGTGGGATATCTTGGTGATGCAGGTGATGTGTGTATGCTCTGAAGCAAAGTTTACATGTGAATGTCTGTGACGTGAGGTGGAGACAAACAGCAAGGCCTATTGGACACGTGTGCGTATCATGTAGGGGCAGTGACGAGGCGAGGGACGTTTGTATGTGTGAACCGACATCCATAGCGCTGACCGTCAATCGACGAACGGCAACTGGGCAACCTCACGTCCAATCTGAGAATGTGGCGCCAAGTGTACGTAGTTTAAAAATGGTACGATGTCGACCTACACAACGTTAGTAATTTTGGTTCCTACTGGCATCAGCTATACAGGGTTAATATTTCATGACACAATTTTTCTCCATCCTGTATAACGAAAATCTGTTGTTATTGTGAGCGCACATGCACAAGAATACTGGCTTATTTATTTATGGAAAAATATTTATTTATAATTATTGTAAATCACATGAGTGTAATAGATTGTTCATAATACCTCTTTTTTTAAAATATTGGTATAATATACAGGGTTATTACAAATGATTGAAGCGATTTCACAGCTCTACAATAACTTTATTATTTGAGATATTTTCACAATGCTTTGCACACACATACATAAACACAAAAAGTTTTTTTAGGCATTCACAAATGTTCGATATGTGCCCCTGTACTGATTCGGCAGACATCAAGCCGATAATCAAGTTCCTCCCACACTCGGCGCAGCATGTCCCCATCAATGAGTTCGAAAGCGTCGTTGATGCGAGCTCGCAGTTCTGGCAAATTTTTTGGTAGAGGAGGTTTAAACACAGAATCTTTCACATAACCCCACAGAAAGAAATCGCATGGGGTTAAGTCGGGAGAGCGTGGAGGCCATGACATGAATTGCTGATCATGATCTCCACCACGACCGATCCATCGGTTTTCCAATCTCCTGTTTAAGAAATGTCGAACATCATGATGGAAGTGCGGTGGAGCACCATCCTGTTGAAAGGTGAAGTCGGCGCTGTCGGTCTGCAGTTGTGGCATGAGCCAATTTTCCAGCGTGTCCAGATACACGTGTCCTGTAACGTTTTTTTCGCAGAAGAAAAAGGGGCCGTAAACTTTAAACTGTGAGATTGCACAAAACACGTTAACTTTTGGTGAATTGCGAATTTGCTGCACGAATGCGTGAGGATTCTCTACCGCCCAAATTCGCACATTGTGTCTGTTCACTTCACCATTAAGAAAAAATGTTGCTTCATCACTGAAAACAAGTTTCGCACTAAACGCATCCTCTTCCACGAGCGCCGGCCGCGGTGGTCCAGCGGTTCTGGCGCTGCAGTCCGGAACCGCGGGACTGCTACGGTCGCAGGTTCGAATCCTGCCTCAGGCATGGGTGTGTGTGATGTCCTTAGGTTAGTTAGGTTTAAGTAGTTCTAAGTTCTAGGGTACTTATGACCTAAGATGTTGAGTCCCATAGTGCTCAGAGCCATTTGAACCATTTTTTTCTTCCACGAGCTGTTGTAACGGCGCCGAAAATTCAAAGCGTTTGACTTTGTCATCGGGTGTCGGGGCTTGTAGCAATTGTAAACGGTAAGGCTTCTGCTTTAGCCTTTTCCGTAAGATTTTCCAAACCGTCGGCTGTGGTACGTTTAGCTCCCTGCTTGCTTTATTCGTCGACTTCCGCGGGCTACGCGTGAAACTTGCCCGCACGCGTTCAATCGTTTCTTCGCTCACTGCAGGCCGACCCGTTGATTTCCCCTTAAAGAGGCATCCAGAAGCTTTAAACTGCGCATACCATCACCGAATGGAGTTAGCAGTTGGTGGATCTTTGTTGAACTTCGTCCTGAAGTGTCGTTGCGCTGTTATGACTGACTGATGTGAGTGCATTTCAAGCACGACATACGCTTTCTCGGCTCCTGTCGCCATTTTGTCTCACTGCGCTCTCGAGCGCTCTGGCGGCAGAAACCTGAAGTGCGGCTTCAGCCGAACAAAACTTTATGAGTTTTTCTACGTATCTGTAGTGTGTCGTGACCATATGTCAATGAATGGAGCTACAGTGAATTTATGAAATCGCTTCAATCATTTCTAATAGCCCTGTATTAGTTAAGTGCAGGAAAGTGGTCAAGGTGAATCATATCACATCTGTAGAGCTTAAGGACGATGTAATTGAGGTGGGGACAGCGTTCAGCCAATGGAAGAGCAGGCAGTAGCGGAACACTCCAGGAGTCAAGTGGAGACTGGGACTTTTCGACTGGCAGGCTAAAGGGAGCGATTCTGTTCACTGATATCAAGTTATTGAAAAAGGTAGACCTGCAGAGTTAGGATGCGTGATTTATTCATATACGTCACTGATTAGGGGCGGTGATCGGCCACTACTACCCCTTAGCTTTTGAAAGGGACTTTATGTTTCGAGAGGTCTGAATGTGTTCTAGAATGGGACTCTACTTTTGCCGCTTGTTTTACGGAACTCAGAGTAGACAGAGTATAAGTTACTATTATATGCATTGTGTGTGTTAATTAGTGAATCATCGTGTTGAACTCTGGCAGTTTTGATCTGATGAATACTGCGTGTATTGTGATTATGAAGTGGACTCAATTTTTTTCGAATCTTCGATGGCTACTTGATTTGGGATGTTTGATACCATTCTCTTACCGCTATCAGCTTAACTTTACTGCGTTTGATAAGGATATTCTTTTCTTAGGACCACTACCCATTTATTTGAGGGGTCCCTTCTTTAACAAACATATTCAGCATAGTTCTCTGTCGTCAACACAGTTACAGACATTAGAAGAGAAGATTTGTTATTAAATTATTCATTTAACTTTTGTTCTGTATTTCTGTGTGTTTTATTAAGTCGCAATTGTGGCCAATGCATAGATTGTTTGGCTGCAGCATCACAGTTACAGGTTATTATTTGCAGCGCATGAACTGTGCGCAGACGTGCGCGGCTCGACCATATGACTCTACCGAGCTATTCTTTTCAAACAGAGCTGTGAATAGCACAAGTACCTAAAGTACAGGTAGCTGCAAGTAAAGATGCAACTGGTTTGCTCGTATGTACTGCTGTTTGGAAGAGCAATACACTCAGCAGTAATCATTAGGTTCTGTCGAAATCGGGGGCTTGTCCGGTGTATGACCCTAAACCCCAATTATCTAACAGGTTAGATTTCTCTGTGATCCAGGTCTCAAATCTGTTGCATGATAAGCAGGTTACGTGGGGGCTCCGAGGATATTATGTTGCAGGAGTTGCATGCGTGACTATTGGTGGCAAAAGATAGGTGTGTGGAAGTTCGCCATGTTACTTCAAGAAAGAAGAAGAAGGCTATGAAAGAGGCGTGCTTAGTTCGAGTCTGCAGCGTCCAGCAGTGGCTGAGACTTCGACGGAAACGCGGAACGCGGACCACTGGCAGTGTCCTGAAATTCATCAGTATCCACACTTCGGGCAGCAACAGTACAGCAGACGCAGCCGGCAATTAAGTACTTGCGCCGGTAGTGTTAAAATGTGTGAACCGGCAGCGTCAATATCATTGATGGAGCATCCAGCGGTTAAGCAATCACCCACCACGTGTGTTTGAGATAATGTTAGTGGGCCAGATAGGGAAAGTCTGAATGGAATGATGTTGACACATAGTGGGGCACATAGTGTGAAACCAGAGAAAGGAGATGTAATTGCGAGTGATTCAATGGTGCGGTTAAGGGAAAATGGGAGTACTCCGTGCAGAGATAGGCTCAATAAACACAGAGATAGGTTCAGCAGAGACAAGTGTAGCAGAAAGTGTAAAAGCTGAGTCGAAGAAAATTAAATCACATATAGAACGGATGCTAGATTCATAATTAGAAGCTGTAAGGGCAGATGCAGGCAAAATTTCTGAAGAGTTGACACAGTGTAAAAATATTTCTGGGTCATATTGAAAAAGATATATTATGAACTGGGTGGCGAGGTGAGGAATTATCTGCTGAGGGAAAATGCGCTTGAGTAAGCGACCATTGTGAGTCTGTAAACATTTTGTCGGGTAGAGTGATAGAATGTGAGAAGGCGGTGCTTGAAAAACAGAGAGCATTTTGAATCAATATTAAATGAAGACACTATGCAGCATGAGGAGCAGTTTAAAGACGTGAGGAAAGAATTAAATTCTTTAGCAGTAAATAATGCTTCCAAATGGCTCTGAGCACTATGGGACTTAACATCTGTGGTCATCAGTCCCCTAGAAATTAGAACTACTTCAACCGAACTAACCTAAGGACATCAAACACATCCATGACCGAGGCAGGATTCGAACCTGCGACCGCAGCAGTAGCGCGGTTCCGGACTGAGCGCCTAGAACCGCTAGACCCCCGTGACCGGCAATGCTTCCACTGTCATGGGTGCTCATGGGTTAGTTCAGAACGACAAAATGTTTTACAAACGATGGGATGTACCAACCAGTAGAATTTCTTGCTACGTGAGGACATCGTTTTGTGGGAGAAATGCCGAAAGAGCCAAAAATTAAATTCGCTAAAAGACATCTCTAGGGCAATACACAGTCATGGTCAAATTTTTGAGTGATTCATTCCCTACTTATGAGGCGTTTGAGAGTGAATTTCTGAGTAAATTCTGGAGTGAATCGAAGCAAACGCGACTTCAGAATGACCTCCTAAACAGATCAGGTTTCAAGCACGTAAGCGGGATTCTTGTGTAAGTGAACTAGCTAGATTGTCGCATATGAATCGTCCGCTGGGAGTGTTGACGGGGACTACAACGCTCAAGAGGCGACTACCGGAAGTTTTACAGTGGGATCGTGTCCATAGTCCGACAAATTCCACTGACAAGTTTTTTTTATTTTATTGAGGGACCTGAAAAGGCGTTGAAATTCCAGCCGCGCGATGGGGATAGTACACAGGGAATGGGCACCAGCGTGGGAATGATGATGATTATAACAGAAATTATTATGACAATAATAATAATTTTAGATGACGAAGAAATTGAAGAAATGTGTGATGAGATGAAAGAAATTATTCAGGAAGTGAAGGGAGACGAAAATTTAATAGTCATGGGTGACTGGAATTCGAGCGTAGGAAAAGGGAGAGAAGGAAACATAGTAGGTGAATATGGATTGGGGCTAAGAAATGAAAGAGGAAGCCGTCTGGTAGAATTTTGCACAGAGCATAACTTAACCATAGCTAACACTTGGATCAAGAATCATAAAAGAAGGTTGTATACATGGAAGAATCCTGGAGATATTAAAAGGTATCAGATAGATTATATAAGGGTAAGACAGAGATTTAGGATACAGGTTTTAAATTGTAAGACATATCCAGGGGCAGATGTGGACTCTGACCACAATCTATTGGTTATGATCTGTAGATTAAAACTGAAGAAACTGCAAAAAGGTGGGAATTTAAGGAGATGGGACCTGGACAAACTGACTAAACCAGAGGTTGTACAGAGTTTCAGGGAAAGCATAAGGGAACAATTGACAGGAATGGGGCAAAGAAATACAGTAGAAGAAGAATGGGTAGCTCTGAGGGATGAAGTAGTGAAGGCAGCAGAGGATCAAGTAGGTAAAAAGACGAGGGCTAGTAGAAATCCTTGGGTAACAGAATAAATATTGAATTTAATTGATGAAAGGAGAGAATATAAAAATGCAGTAAATGAAGCAGGCAAAAAGGAAATGAGATCGACAGGAAGTGCAAAATGGCTAAGCAGGCATGGCTAGACGACAAATGTAAGGGTGTAGAGGCTAATATCACTAGGGGTAAGATAGATAATGCCTACAGGAAAATTAAAGATACCTTTGGAGAAAAGAGAACCACTTGTATGAATATCAAGAGCTCAGATGGAAATCCAGTTCTAAGCAAAGAAGGGAAAGCAGAAAGGTGGATGGAGTATTTAGAGGGTCTATACAAGGGCGATGTACTTGATGACAATTTTATGGAAATGGAAGAGGATGTAGATGAAGATGAAATGGGAGATACGATACTGCGTGAAGGGTTTGACAGAGCACTGAAAGACCTGAGTCGAAACAAGGCCCCTGGTGTAGACAACATTTGGCGGCCTTGGGAGAGCCAGTCCTGACAAAACTCTACCATCTGGTGAGCAAGATGTATGAGACAGGCGAAATACCCTCAGACTTCAAGAAGAATATAATAATTCCAATCCCAAAGATAGCAGGTGTTGACAGATGTGAAAATTACCGAACTATCAGTTTAATAAGCCACAGCTGCAAAATACTAACACGAATTCTTTACAGACGAATGGAAAATCTTGTAGAAGCTGACCTCGGGGAAGATCAGTTTGGATTCCGTAGAAATGTTGGAACACCTGAGGCAATACTGACCCTACGACTTATCTTAGAAGAAAGATTAAGGAAAGGCAAACCTACGTTTCTAGCATTTGTAGACTAAGGGAAAGCTTTTGACAATGTTGACTGGAATACTCTCTTTCAAATTTTGAAGGTGGCCGGGGTAAAATGCAGAGAGCGAAAGGCTATTTACAATTTGTACAGAAACCAGATGGCAGTTATGAGAGTCGAGGGGCATGAAAGGGAAGCAGTGGTTGGGAGGGAGTGAGACAGGGTTGTAGCCCATCACCGATGTTATTCAATCTGTATACTGAGCAAGCAGTAAAGAAAACAAAAGAAAAATTGGGAGTAGGTATTAAAATCCATGGAGAAGAAATAAAAACTTTGAGGTTTGCCGATGGCATTGTAATTCTATCAGAGACGGCAAAGGACTTGGAAGAGCAATTGAACGGAATGGACAGTGTCTTGAAAGGAGGGTATAAGATGAACATCAACAAAAGCAAAACGAGGATAATGGAATGTAGTCGAATTAAGTCGGGTGACGCTGAGGGAATTAGATTAGGAGATGAGACACTTAAAGTAGTAAAGGAGTTTTGCTATTTGGGGAGCAAAATAACTGATGATGGTCGAAGTAGAGAGGATATAAAATGTAGACTGGCAATGGCAAAGAAAGGGTTTCTGAAGAAGAGAAATTTGTTAACATCGAATATAGATTTAAGTGTCAGGAAGTCGTTTGGACGATAAATAGTTTGGCCAAGAAGAGAATAGAAGCTTTCGAAATGTGGTGCTACAGAAGAATTTTGATGTTTAGGTGGGTAGATCACGTAACTAATGAGGAGGTATCGAATAGGATTGGGGAGAAGAGACGTTTGTGGCACAACTTGACTAGAAGAAGTGATCGGTTGGTAGGATTTTCTGAGGCATCAAGATATCACAAAGCGTGGAGGGTAAAAATCGTAGAGGGAGACCAAGAGATGGATACAGTAAGCAGATTCTGAAGGATGTAGGTTGCAGTAGGTACTGGGAGATGAAGGAGCTTGCACAGGACAGAGTAGCATGGAGAGCTGCATCAAACCAGTGTCAGGACTGAAGACCACAACAACAACAACAATAATAATATTCAAACGGAAAATGGATATGGGAATACATACAAAGGGAATCACAACCAGGAACGAAGATTTGAGGGGCAGGAGCCTCACACTATGCAATGACTTAATACGCTATCGGGAAATTAATGATCATCGTATCTAAGGTTCGGAGACGGCAAAATACACGGCATGGAAAAGGATATGTTACTTAAAAACCTGTATGGTTATTGAAAATTCGACAGAGAAGTCACAAATGACGGAGATACAGGTTGTAAGAAATACGAGTAAAATGAGGAAAAATTTTAAGAAGCGCAACCATAAAGAGGACAGAAGGAAAGCTGTAAAATATGTAGATAAATTTGGGGCTGAAATATTTATTTTGTGCAAGGGAAATGAATGATGGAATGAATGTATCAATAAAATTTTACTGGGTTAAGACCGCATTGTCAATATGTAAAACTACCCCATGTTTCGGGCACTGTTGCAAGTGTCCTTCTTCCGGTTGTAAACAAAAGCACCCTGCAGAAGGTTACTTGTAACAGTGACCGAAACGTCGGTAGTTTTTCATATTGACAATGCGCTCAAAAACCCAGAAAAAATTTATTGACTGCGATACTTACCGCGGAAATCTACGTTTATATGAATGAATGTACAGAATGTTTGTTAAAAGATTTTGTTACCAGAAGAGAGGCCGAGGTGGATCTCAGTTTGGTGGATCTCGAATGTGTTCACGAATTCTGATGAGGCAGTAGTGAGTAGCAACAGTTATAGCGAAGTAGATGAAAGTAATGTAGACGATTTTGTACTGACGGAAATATGTGAGAATATCTGTGCTGTGAAGGCAGCATTGCTGTAGTCTCGTCAGCTAGAGATGAATTTCGTGGTGTATTGACGGAAGTACGTGAAGGTATTTGTGAAGGCGGCATAGCAATAGTCTCGTCAGCTGCTGATTAACTTTATTATGTACCGGCGGAAGTTGCTGATTTATTGTTAAAGGGTAACGGTGATGTTTTAGGCACTGAAGTTCCAAAAGTTGAAGTTACTGATTTAGATTTCACTGAGGAGGGAATTTGTGCATTTATTTCTATTAATGGAACTGAACCGTTAGCTCTTGATGAAAGCACGAATGATCAATGGATTTGAAAGGTTGAATGCGAAAATGTGTTAAAAGCTATGCTAAAGCATAAAATGGTGGAGGTATCTGAGAGTAGAGAAAATGTAACGGAGACAAAAATAGATCCGAGTTTGGGGCGAGTCGTGTGTACTGTGAATTCTAATATGCAACTATTCAACAGCGTCAATTTATATGTTGTATCGGCGGAAGCTGACGGAGTTATTATTGGAGAATTCTTTAATGCATCGACGGGTGTTGTGGTGTCACCGCCAGACACCACACTTGCCAGGTGGTCACCTTTAAATCGGCCGCGGTCCGTTAGTATACGTCGGACTCGCGTGTCGCCACTATCAGTGATTGCAGACCGAGCGCCGCCACACGGCAGGTCAAGAGAGACTTCCTAGCACTCGCCCCAGTTGTACAGCCGACTTTGCTAGCGATGGTTCACTGACAAATTACGCCCTCATTTGCCGAGACGATAGTTAGCATAGCCTTCAGCTACGTCATTTGCTACGACCTAGCAAGGCGCCATTACGAGTTACTATTGATGCTGTAAAACATGTACCGTCAAGAGCGATGTTCACCAATTATGGATTAAAGTTAAGTATTCCAGCAGCTACGTACTATTTTTGCTACTATACATTCCTTGTCCTGTTCCAGACCTCACGCCAGCCTGCGTGAGCTTAAACGCGTGCCTTTCGGCTTCCTCCTAGTGGATTGGCTGTCTTGCCAGTCCACAACAGATGTAATGGATGTTTTACGTAAACAAAGTTATGAGTTCGTGGGTGAACGAGGAAATAGGGCTCGAATTCGAGCTCGCGAAAAAACGGAAAAATGTGAGATTTAAAAGATATACTGGCGAGAAAACTGTTATAAGAAACAGTGGTTTCAGAGTTGCGCCTCGTGAATGAAAAACATTGGTTATATTGATATAATTACGTATATAAGCGTAATTTAGTGTGTAGTGTGTAAGAATTTTGGAGGGTTATATTCCTTGCGTAAAGGATAAAAAATGGTGAATTTAAGAGGTATGTAAAAATGTATGGAGAGACAAAACTTAGTGCAAGGAGAGTGACGACATTGGCCACACGACTCTTGATAAGCGGAGGTCGGCAAAACAAAATTAATTTAGTTATTTACGTAAGAGAAGAATGTAAATTGTATTGTACATAGGATTTGGGGGATCGTTTCGGATCTGAAAAATGGGCCAATGATTCCTTTGGAAGAAATGGCGGCCCAGACCAGTACTTTTTGAGGATGCAGGGACGATGGGACTGCAACATGGGGCTTTTCGGTTCCCCATATGCGCCAGTTCTGTTTATTGACGAAGCCGTCCAGGTAAAAATAAGCTTCGTCAGTAAACCAAATGCTGCCCACATGCATATCGCAGTCATCAATCCTGTGCACTATATCGTTAGCGAATGTCTCTCGTGCAGCAATGGTAGCGGCGCTGAGGGGTTGCCGCATTTGAATTTTGTACGGATAGAGGTGTAAACTCTGGCGCATGAGACGATACGTGGACGTTGGCGTCATGTGGACCGCAGCTGCAACACGGCGAACGGAAACCCGAGGCCGCTGTCGGATCACCTGCTGCACTAGCTGCGCGTTGCCCTCTGTGGTTGCCGTACGCGGTCGCCCTACCTTTCCAGCACGTTCATCCGTCACGTTCCCAGTCCGTTGAAATTTTTCAAACAGATCCTTTATTGTATCGCTTTTCGGTCGTTTGCTTACATTAAACCTCCGTTGAAAACTTCGTCTTGTTGCAACAACACTGTGTTCTAGCTGGTGGAATTCCAACACCAGAAAAATCCTCTGTTCTAAGGAATAAACCATGTTGTCTACAGCACACTTGCACGTTGTGAACAGCACACGCTTACAGCGGAAAGACGACGTACAGAATGGCGCACTCACAGACTGCGTTGTCTTCTATATCTTTCACATCACTTGCAGCGCCATCTGTTGTTGAAAATTGTAACTACTGTAATTTCGATAGTTTGTCCGCCTGAAAATGTACTGTTGTCCCAAGCATATTGCAACAAACGGTGTATTTCTACCGCTGCTCGTTTAGTTTTTATTGCCGTTTCAAATATACCGGTCATTTTTGAAACACCCTTTATTATGATATGTATGTCAAATTTGGTGCTGCTTAGGGTGCCAAGTTAGCAGGCTAATGTGCCACTTTAAGGCAGCTAGTCAGCCATGCAGGATGAACAGCATGAGGTGAGATGAATTTGATGTATGGCTGAAAGCAGGCGTGCCTGCGACTCAACGTGGCCCGCAGTAGATGTTCCCAGCCAGCCTGGGATAAGACAGGAGCACGAGGCCAGAAATTTCAAAGATGCACTGATCCCTCCCACAATGGTGGGCTTTGAGACAAACTCTTACAGCTCTGTGAGTATGTATAATAATCTACAAACTAATATTAATGCAGATCTGAATACCTTGGCAATTCCAGAAAAATGAGGTGCATCCACTGAAACAACAACAATTCAGTATCTTTAAAACTGCTGAAGATAATACTTCTCAGTGAATAAACATTTTCGCAATGAACCTCTGAATCGCTTCATGCGGTTTCAACAAACGATATCTCAGATGATAACACCATACTGTAGTTATCATCCCTGAAAGCTATGTATCTATATATGTTTTATTTACCGATTTATGACATCTTTCATATCTTTTACATCACTTACTTCATGTTTGTTAGAACGTCGTATTCTCCACCTACGCAAGAGTATTTATATGTCTATGGACAAACCTTTATTTATAATTATTGTAAATTATCTGTGACAGAACGTTTATAACATTTCCTTATTTAAATTTTTTTTGTAACATATTACTTTAGAGCGGGAAAGTAGTCAAGATCAATCAAGTCATGTCTGTACGGCTTAAGATCGATGTATTTTTGGTGGGGACAGCCTTACGCCAATGGAAAAGGGGGCAGTAGTGGAACTCTACGAAAGTGGAGACTGCCACTTTTCGAGTGACGAGCTCAAGGGAGCGATTCTGAACTTTTATGTCGAGCTTTTGGAGTAGGCAGACCCGCAAAAGTAGCGTCTATGATTCAGTCACATAGGTGAGTGATTGCGGGCGATGAACGGCCTGTGCAATACTCTACTATTTTCTGTATCCGGTGTATGAATTTGGGGATCATCATGTTGAACTGTTAACTGTTTTGAGCTAATGAACAATGCGCGTATTGTGAGTACGAAATGGACTTAATTTTCAAGAACCTTCGTTGACTACTTGGTTTGGGAATTTTGCTACCATTTTCTTAACGCTCTCAGCTTAACTTTACTGCATTGGATAAGGATTTTTTTCTGTATTTTAACTGAAACTCTTCCCATTTATTTTAAAATCCTGTCTTGAATAAATATTATTCAACAAAATTCTCTTTCGCCTACATCAGTTACAGATGTTAGAATAGAAGCTTTGTTATTAAATGATTAATTTAACTTTTATTTTGTATTTCTGTGTATTTTATTAACTCTGAATCCTGTTTGAGTGTAAGATCACAGATACAGGTTATGATTTGCAGCGAATTAGCTGCAGGGCACGAAAGCACATGCATGCAGTTCGACCATATGACTGTATCAAGCTGTCCTTTTTAAACAGAGCCATGCAGAGCCGAAATATCTAAAATACGAGTAACAGCAGGTAATGGGGTAACTGCTTCGTTCGTATGGACTGGTGTTTGGAAAAGAAACTACACTGAGCAGTAACTGTTAGGTATAGTCGCAATCTCTTCGTGTCCCTCTACGACTTTTATCTCTCCATAGATTTTGGTGGGTTAAATAGCTTGTGTACAGGGTAAAAAATAGTGAGTTTAAGATGTATGGAGACAGAACCTAGTGCACGAAGCCTGTCCACAGTGGTCGCACGACTCTTGGTGAGCAGACGTGGTGTGTCGAGTAGTACATTGGTGAACCTTTGATGTCTCAGAAGGTGTTCTGTCAACCGAGCCGTTCTAGACAGGTTGTGCAACAAATTTCGTTCTCACAAATTTTGTGCAGTACCTTCTCATTCGTTACATCTACCCATCTAACATTCAGCATTCTTCGATAGGACTACATTGCGAAAGCTTCTATACTCTTATTGTCTAAACTATTTATAGTCCATGGTTCCTTTCCATACTTTGCCACACTCCATACAAATATTTCAGAAAAGACTTCCTGACGGATCTATATTCGACGTTAACAAATCTCTCTTCTTCAGAAACGATTTTCTTGCCACTGCCTGTGTACTTTTAATATGCTGCATACTTTGGCCATCATTAGTTACTTTGCTACTCAAATAACAAAAATCATCTTCTACTTAATCTAATTCCCTCTCCACCACCTGTTTTAATTCGACTATATTCCATTATCCTTGTTTTGCTTTTATCCACTTTTCAAGACTCTGTATATTCCGTTCAAATCCTTCTCCAAGTCCTTTGCTATCTCTAACAGGATTACAATCTCACCGATAAACCTCAAAGTCTTTTTTCTTCTCCCTGAACTTTAATTCTTACTCCTAATCTTTCCTTGTTTTCTTTTGCTGCTTGCTCATTGTAATTTAATAAGGTCGGCGATAAGCTACATCCTTATCTTACTGCCTTCTCAACCACTGCTTCCCTTTCATTTCCCTTTTCTGTTGTAACAGCCGTGTTGTTTCTGTACAAATTATAATGAATATAAATCATATTGTCAAACGACAACAAGACTTGTCAGCTCGCGAGGGAAAATGGGAGGCCATTCCCGCACGGATACTCAGACACCTCGTTGAATGTGCCTCCAGAAGTGCTTCAAGCCCAAGCCGTTATAAATGGGAAAGATGGACACACCACATGTTAGTGTCCACCACTAGGTAGGTATCCGGGTACTTCCCAACAGACTGTGCATACCGGTTGTCTTTCTCAAACGTAGCCAGGCGCATTTTCTCCCGAGGTTCTGCAGATATTTGCAGATTCAGTTTTGTACCTCTAGTCAGCCCAAACAAGTAGTGTTCATTACGTCTTTCATGTGACTCTGTGTCACGGAACTCGTCGATTTCTCTTACGTTCCAAACAAAATTATTTTTAAATCGAAATTTACATCCATATTCGACAGAGCACTCCCAAATTAGTTTAGTGTGATATTCGAATGTGGGTATGTATTAACAGGAATAGTAAAACATGGATAATAACCAGCAGCTAGCATATAGCGCAGCTGTATAGGAGTAACAATCAGTGCAGGTAGGGAGACAGGCGAATCACTGAGGGAGTACCGGTTATTCTTCCTGTTTTGCTGTACCTGTTAATATAGATCGATGAAACGGACATTGCACTAGACTAATTTGGGATCGCTGTATCGTATGGTGACTTAAATTTCTGCTTTAAAAATCAGTTTGTTTGTACTGGGAAACAAACCGTCTCTTTGCATTGACAATGGACGTGGTGAAACGTGTGATCAGCAGTATATGCTCAGACTGACTCCATCTATATGTTCCAAAAACGAAATTGAAAATATCTGCCGAAACACCAGAGAGAAAGGGCGCCTGCTGGTTCTTCAGAGATACACCGTATAATTAAAGCTCCAGTTTCAAAACGCTGTAAAAAAAAAAGAAAAAAAACCATTTCTCAGTATGACGTCGAATTTGAAAGAAATGTTATTGAATAATGGCGAAACGAAACGAAAATAATATAACGGAAATTATACCACTAGATGGTGGTGTAAGGGACATTATATGCTAAATAAAAGGCGTGGAGATAGGGATGGGAAAAACAGACCAGTTAAAACAGATACTGTTAATTTATGTGTAAATAGCAGGTATTGTTCGGTACTTGTCTGGTCTTGGTTATAAAAGGAGTTTTTTTCAATTTTTACTAATAAAGGAGTTTTGCTATTTGGGGAGCAGAATAACTGATGATGGTCGAAGTAGAGTGGATATAAAATGTAGACTGGCAATGGCAAGGAAAGCGTTTCTGAAGAAGAGAAATTTGTTAACATCGAGTATAGATTTAAGTGTCAGGAAGTCATTTCTGAAAGTATTTGTATGGAGTGTAGCCATGTATGGAAGCGAAACATGGACGATAAATAGTTTGGACAAGAAGAGAATAGAAGCTTTCGAAATGTGGTGCTACAGAAGAATGCTGAAGATTAGATGGGCAGATCACGTAACTAATGAGGAAGTATTGAATAGGATTGAGGAGAAGAGAAGTTTGTGGCACAACTTGACCAGAAGAAGGGATCGGTTGGTAGGACATGTTCTGAGGCATCAAGGGATCACCAATTTAGTATTGGAGTGCAGCGTGGAGGGTAAAAATCGTAGGGGGAGACCAAGAGATGAATACACTAAGCATATTCAGAAGGATGTAGGATGCAGTAGGTACTGGGAGATGAAGAAGCTTGCACAGGATAGAGTAGCATGGAGAGCTGCATCAAACCAGTCTCAGGACTGAAGACCACAACAGCAACAACAACTAATAAACGAGTAAAAAAGGGAATATCATTTAGCAGCAGCACTAAAAAATTCTTTTATAAATACAACATTTTGAAAAATTGAGTAATTTTTATTTGTGAAATTTACGTTCCTTTGAAATGTTGAGATATTACAGAAAATGAGAAAGCCCTTCAGTCCTATTTTAATACAAATGCTGACACATACGAGTAAAAAGCGGATCACATGGGAACTCGTACGGCATTGTTGAGACAAGAATGCAGCTGTCGCCTTGTCGTGGTATTAGGTGCGCGCGTCCTTGCTGTGTGTAAGACCGGCCCGCACCAGTAGTATGCGGCAGTTTCTCGCTATCACCGCCGGTCATCCGTTGTATTGCAGAATGGAGTAGTACGGAAACATCCTTGTGAAGTGACGTAGCAACAAAGTAGAATGCTTCAGTTTCTTTATATGAGTAAAGATTTATGTCCCATTTCTATGAAGTAATACGCGTACAAGAGGAAGGAAATTATGGTAACAGTAATAAATTGGAAATTTAATAATTCGTTCTTAGTATACAATAAACACAGAAAGTAGTTGACCTGCTGCCTTTAAATATATGTAAGAGGGTGAGTCAAATGAAAATCTTAAATATTTTTTTAAAATGTTATTTATTGTGCTCAATGTAACCAGCGCTTACAAAGTACATAAATTCCTTTTGAAAAAAATTCTTTTGGTACTCCGCGCAACCACTCATGCACCGCGTGGCGTACCTCTTCATCAGACCGGATCTACTTTCCTCCCATTGCGTCTTTGAGTGGTCCAAAGATATGGAAATCACTTGGGGACTTCACGCTACTTGTACAATTTGTCAGAGTTAAGAAACTGTTAACATGCAACATTTTGGTTTGCTTACGAGTGGATTCTGGATTTGAGGTGCTTTCTGTGAAATGCCAGATGACACAGTGGTTGGTTTGTGTGACAGCTACACGATTATATCACGACGTTACTAATGAGTTACAATTTACAATGTTGCTTTTGCGGTGTATCTGTTTGATATCTGCACAGTTTTTCTGAATTCTTCTGTAAAGTAAAACATGTTTTAGTGGTGACTTTTGTGCTATTGCTACAAGGAGACAGCCTTTTCCGTAGGACAACAATACGTTACAGCACAGTACTTTCTTCATCGCGGCAATAAGCGTAATAAGTATGATATCTATACGCAAAGCATTTCACTTTTGTGTATCATGAGGTAAGTACATTGACTTCTGCAGAACTTAGCTTTCGGAGGACAATAACTACGACACTCCCCAGAGATTATCTTAGAGCAAGACGCACATTTAGCGCTACTGGACACGTATTTGAGTGATTAATTTTGTACTTAAGACATTTATTTTTAGAGATTTTTGAATTACAAAGAAAGTTTTTCGTGACACATTTCATTTCATTGCTGTAAGCTGTAATACCTGAGGATACAATTACAATAAACCTCAGGGGGGTACACGCCTACTTTGTGTACCATGTGTTTGGCAAGCACAAGGAGCCCTAGCTAATATGGTATTTGCTTATACAACTTTACACATCGGTACCATATTTCTCTAACACATAAATTACACACCTATCTGATCATTTAACAGAGAAACAAACATCCTTTTACTACGTCAGTGACACATGTTTACGCAATTACAGAGTTGGATTACTTCACACTTAAGAAATTGTACTTTGTCTGTACTTTGTGCACTGTTCATATTTTTTTTGGAACCATTGTGATACTATGAGAACTTTGAATGATGTATTTGGTAAGGGAGTATAATTTTTAAAGTACGTTTGAGGTAGATGACACTACTGAAATGAGCAGAGAATTTTCTTTAGGTTTTGAAATCATTGGAGGAAGCTACGACGTTTTTGACATTCGACTGAGGTGTTATGATGTTATTTTTACGACGACGATGTGTATTATGCTGTTGAGGTATGTTTATGTCAATAAAATTCTTGACCTATGAAATGTTTTTATATGAGACTGTCACTGTAGCGGAAACTGCTGTCGTAAATATTTCCGTAAGAAAGTTAAGTGACCACCTGCACATAATGCGACGTGGGCACCCAGGTGTGTCAGACACCTGGAGAACAAGCCTTTTCAGACGCTCAGGTAGAAAAGAAAGCCATTAGGATGTGCCTTTCATCGCTAATGCGACACGCTCGTTACTTGAAAACATATGATTTTTGTAATGCGTTGTGGGCACACAGCTGTGTCAAACACCTGGAGAATAAACCATTAGGATGTGCCTTTCATCGCTAATGCGACACCCTCGTTACTTAAAAATTTATGATATTTACTGAAATGCCTAACAAAATGACAAGAAATATTTTTACATCTGCACACCTGATTATGACAAGAGTCTTTGTACGAGAGTTGAGAGCAATTAACTTATGAAATGAAATGTCACATGACTACTGAATGACATTTTTATGCTTTGGTTTGTGTAATTGCTTATTTCATTTGATGTCTGGTTTCCATCTGTGTTGCAGCATTGCTTTTATAAAATGAGATGCATTTGCTAATGTGAACTCTTTCTGTCAACAGATCTATTAAATGATAATTTTGTAATCCACATTCTTTAAAAAAGGAGCACTTGGAAAGGAAAGAACAATAAGAAGTAACTCGTAACAGTAACACTTAATTTTCTTTTCAGGTACATGGTAATATTTTTTTTACAATAAGTTGTTATGGTGCACCACTTTAATTACATAGACATTAAGATGACCACTTTAATTACATAGACATTAAGATGTGAATATGCATTTCCCTTGTCTGCATTGTTGTTTTTACTGTAATATTTTTTCTGCTTGCGCTATGTCATGTTTAGGTATAAGTTGCTGCTGTTTGCAAGGCATAGTGTTATTGAATTTGACTTTTGCTAATTTATGCTGCTAGCTTTGCCAATTTGCATTTCTTTGTCATTTCTGTTTGTGTTGATTTGTTGTGATGCTGCATTGCCTCGTCCTTTGGTATATATATCTGAGCTCAGTAGATTTAAGTTAGCTTAAGAGGGGGTAGACTATATAAGAAACTGACTATGGAGAATAGGTAAAGAATGCATTGCGAAGAAAGATTTGGGCCCCAATGAGTATTGTACAATCAGAAATAATTATTTTGAAAGAAATATGGATAGAATATAGGAACGAGGTATAGGTAGGATTTTCTTGGAAATAAATGATGAGGTAAGCAATGTGTGAACATATAAATACAGAAAGCATGCTTGGATAGGATTTTTTTGGTGGAAACAAATGTTGAAATAAGACGAAAGATCTATCGAATGAAGTTGTGGGGTGGACTGCAGTACCAAATGTTACACTGAAAACAAACCCTGTCCTTTCCTTTTGTGTTATCCCACTATGTGTTTGGGTACCCTTGTGTATTTGTGTTTTTCCTGTCTTTATGTGTTTAGCTGATGAGAGCTCTGTTGTAGACTTTTTCTAATAATATGTTATTTACTTTGTAAAGATGCTTAGACATTATTTATTCTGTGTTGTTTTAATGCTCATGTGTGAAGTTGAATTTTTAAAAGTGATTCTGATCTTTTATGTATGTACTCATGTCATCATTCCTGTAACACTGATGTATATGTTTATTTCTATTGTTTTGTAAAGCCTGCACTACAAATATTATCTGTATTGTTATGTTTTTAATGATGTATTTTGTATCTTTGTAATTGTATTCTTATGTTATATAATTGTAATTGACACCAGTTACTCAAATTAAGTAACTTGTAAACATTCATTTCACTGCACACATTTCTGTTGGTCATAGTATATGGACAATATGTGAGAAGTAGGGACTGTTAGTGTTTGCACGTGTGTTAATAATTCAGCAAGGGACTGGATAACAGCATTGCTGGTTCTAAGGACAATTCCAAAAACTTTGTGAGTGCACAAGTGGTGGTTATGGACTTGCTCTATTATCCGCAAGACTCTTCAATGGTGATTGTGCACCTGCACAGTCGCAACAGATGGCTGCTGGCCATCTCTACAAGGACAACAGTGGGTCTGCTCCTCTGGTGGCCCACCAATACCATACTCTCTACCAGGACTACAGTGGGTCTGCTCTGTGATGACCTACCTACCAATCTTCTTCAAAACGTCGAATGACTCTGCTGTGGGTTTGCTCTGTTGTGGCCCATTACCTGTCAGCATGTCAAGAGTCAGCACTGTCTTTCCGTTGTAAGGACAACACTACTTCTTCAAGACTGCATGGAAATCCACTACTTCTGTGTGCAATTTTTTTTACTAATGAGACTTTGTGAACAAACACCTGTAATTACTATTATGATGAACAATCTGGACTGTCTTTATGGACTGTGAGAAAATTTTAGCTTTTGACCAACATTGTATCAATAAGTGTGTGCATTGGATATCTTTGTTAGTGTAATTATGAAAAATTTTATCAAATCATTATTGGCCACCGGCCAAAAACATTTTGTAAAATTTTTTGTGGGGAGCATGGGGGCTATGTAAGTAGGCTGTTTAGGCTTTCTTTATGTAAGTATGGTGGATGAGGAAGGCACTGAAAATGCATGTCAGTGATTGTTGCAACTATTGTACGGGCAGTGTGGGGCCTTGCACTGTCATGTTGCAAAAGGACATCTGCTGACAGCAATCCACGTCGCTTTGATTTGATTGCAGGCCGCAGATGATTTTTAGGAGATCTGTGTATGATGCACTGATGACAGTGGTCCCTCTAGGCATGTAATGCTCCAAAATGACGCCTTTTTCGTCCCAAAAGAGAGTCAGCATAACCTTCCCTGCTGATGGTTCTGTTGGAAATTTCTTTGGTTTTGGTGATGAGGAATGGCGCCATTCCTTGCTCGCTCTCTTCATTTCCGGTTGGCGGAAGTGAACCTAGATTTCGACCCCAGTAACGATTCTTGTAAGGAAGCCATCAACTTCTCGTTCAAAGCGCCAAAGAAGTTCTTCACAAGCATCAATGCGTCATTCTCTCATTTCAGGAGTCAGCTGCCGTGCCACCCATCTTGCAAACACTTTGTGAAGATGGAGCACATCATGCACAATGTGGTGTGCTGACCCATGACTAATCTGTAAACATGCTGCAGTGTCATTCAGTGTCACTCTGCGGTTTTCCTTCACTGAAGTCACACCATTTGCGAACTTCCTACTGCACTCGTAGACTTGCTGCTGTGATAAACATGCATCACCGTACTGAACCTTCATTCGTCGATGAATTTCAAAAGGCTTCACACCTTCACTACGCAAAAACCGAATAACATAATGCTGTTCTTCCCTGGTGCAAGTCGCAAGTGGGACGGCCATCTTTACACTGATACTGGGACGGTATGTGCACATCTGCACTAATGCTGCCACCTACAGGCCATTCTGCAAGCTGTTTGTAGCACTCTTACCAACTTACAGCATAACGGCGCGAAATTTCGATTTGTTATTATAAATTTGAGGTTTTCATTTGACTGACCCTCGTAATATGCGTTTATTTGCTTCTAACTCTTCCTTGTATTTACAGCGCTAGATTTGCACCTGGTGACCAAAATTGGAACTAATTTTTTTCCAGTTTAAAACGGTTCCGCATTTCGCGCTAGAATCTCTGCCAAGTTTCGCTGCCATACAATCATTACAGCTCGCACTGGACTTCTGTGAGGAGCTGCACTTTGTTGACTGCTTGCTCGATTTGGAAGAGGGAACCAAACAACGAGGATATCCGTTCCACCGGGTTAGGGAAGGATGTGTAGGGAAATCGGTCACGCTCTTTCAAACGAACCAACCCGGAATTTGCCTGAAGTGATTCAGGAAAACCACAGGAAAGCTAGATTATGGAGGTCGGGCGCGGGCTTGAACCGTCGTCCTCCCGAATGCGAGAAGCTGCACTTTAATTACGACCACCAGGTACCTACGTACTCAGCCAAGAACGTTTGCACAATATTTCCGTATTAACTCAGAAATATCACGGGAATAAAGATTCAGTTCCGTCCTTTCATTTGAGAAACGCGACGTTAAACTGTTTAGGAGCGGACCGCAGTCTGTAGAGTAGAACGTAATTCGGCAGAAAGCGCACTCGGAAACTTCGGACAGCGAGGCGCGAATTGCGAATTCACGTCGGCGGAGCGCCGGGCCGCCGCGGGGAGTGTGCGGCATTAAGACGGGGAACGGACAGCAATTACGCCGGGCGTCGGCGCCAGCCCGCCAGCCAGGCAGCGCGAAAGAAAACAAAAGAACGGCGCCGCGCCGCGCCGCCAGGAGGTGGAAATGAGGCCGTGCCGCGGGACCGCAGCAGCGCCGCTTTGTGATGCAAATACGCGGCTGCTGCGCCCTCATCTGGCGAAGCGGCGCGGCGCCACACCTGTCGCGCGAGCCGCAGCCGCAGCCGCAGCCGGGGGAGCGGGCGCTGCGCCGCTGTCACTGCTAAACGAGCCCACGCGCGTCAAAAGTGGCGCCGTAAAGCGTAGTCCACCTCCAACACGAGGGACGTACGAAAGTGGTGGCTCACACGACTATAATCCAGAAGGTAACTATTCCTACGTTTACTTCTACGTACATACTTCGCGAGCCATAGACTGATAAGTGGCGGAGGGCACCCTGTTCCCCTACTACAGGGGCGGGCAAACGTTGCACGCGGCTCATGAGCGCACAGCGCTGCACGTGTGCTGCTCGCGTGCAATCGTCAAACGGGACAGTGACGACAGCCGGCAGGTTGCGGCAGTGTAGTACCAGGCTAAGCTGCGGACGTTGATGCGTAGCGACCACTACGTAGTCAACGTTGTATTTCAAGAACCGGAAAATGTAGAGGGAAACAAGGAAACTGAGAAGTGGAGATTTGCTACCTTTTAAAAAGTAATGGGAGAATCATTTTTTCTTTGTGCAAAAACGTGAAAATTCAAAATGTTTAACATGTGGCAGTATTCTCGCTGGTCAGCGGAAGTTTAGTATTGAAGGCCATTATAACAAATTTCACAAGGACGAGTACAATTTATTGTCGGATTCTGAGCGGATGGGGAAATTGACTGAGCTTAAGAAGAGCGATCTGATGATACTAGATGAATCTGTCGTAGTTGCTGTCGTCACGAGAGATCTGCGACTTCCTTTCGTCATGTCTCTCATGTAACTGATTTAACATTTTATGGAGCACCGTTTTCAATTTTTCAGGATGACAACAATAATAGCCCAGCGGTACGAGCTTAATATAGCGAGAGCTGGAAAACCATTTGCTGAATTAGTAAGTGTCGGTTAAGAGCAAACATCAGCGATGAAAAATTAAGTAACTATTTGCGTTTGTCTGTATGTAGAAATTTTGTTCCACTCCACCTGTGATAATTAAATAAAACGTATCTTAGGTAGTAGGTACTCTTTCAAACCACGATATCTTTCAAGCACTACTACTACTAACCTTATTCCATCATTCAATAAAGCAAGCTAGGAAACAAAACGCATTGCAGAGGAAGGAGCGGACAGAAGGTATGGTGGGGAGGGGAGATAAGCGGGTGACCAGATTGCCCCTGTGTGCACGCAGAACACCTCTTAACTGCACGCGTGCAAGTGCACCGCACACGTGCAGGATTCCTGCCCGCCCCTGCCCTACTACATTTTGCATCCACATAGATACTCAGCGGTGCGTGGCGGAGGGTATCCTGTACCACTACTAGTCATTTGCTTCCTTGTTACACTCGCAAATAGAATGAAGGAAAAACGACTATCTACACTACTGGCCATTATAATTGCTACACCAAGAAGAAATGCAGATGATAAACGGGTATTCATTGGACAAATATATTATACTAGTACTGACATGTGATTACATTTTCAGGCAATTTGGGTGGATAGATCCTGAGAAATCAGTACCCAGAACAACCACCTCTGGCCGTATTAACGGCCTTGATACGCCTGGGCATTGAGTCAAACAGAGCTTGGATGGCGTGTACAGGTACAGCTGTCCCTGCAGCTTCAACGCGATACCACAGTTCATCAACAGCCGGCCGAAGTGGCCGTGCGGTTAAAGGCGCTGCAGTCTGGAACCGCAAGACCGCTACGGTCGCAGGTTCGAATCCTGCCTCGGGCATGGATGTTTGTGATGTCCTTAGGTTAGTTAGGTTTAACTAGTTCTAAGTCCTAGGGGACTAACGACCTCAGCAGTTGAGTCCCATAGTGCTCAGAGCCATTTTTGAGTTCATCAACAGTAGTGACTGGCGTATTGTGACGAGCCAGTTCCTCGGCCACCATTGACCAGACGTTTTCAATTGGTGAGAGATCTGGAGAATGTACTGGCCAGGGCAGCAGTCGAACATTTTCTGTATCCAGATAGGCCTGTACAGGACCTGCAACATGCGGTCGTGCATTATCCTGATAAAATGTATGGTTTCGCATGGACCGAATGAAAGGTACAGCCACGGGTCGTAACACATCTGAAATGTAACGTCCACTGTTCAAAGTGCCGTCAGTGCGAACAAGAGGTGACCGATATTTGTAACCAATGGCACACGATACCATCACTCCGGGTGATACGCCAGTATGGCGATGACGAGTACACGCTTCCGATGTGCGTTGACCGCGATGTCGCCAAACACGGATGCGACCGTCATGATGCTGTAAACAGAACCTGGATTCATCCGAAAAATGACGTTATGCAGTTCGTGCACCAAGGTTTGTCGTTGAGTACATTATCGCAGGCGCTCCTGTCTGTGATGCCGCGTCACGGGTAACCGGAGCCGTGGTCTCCGAGCTGATAGTCCATGCTGCTGCAAACGTCGTCGAATTGTTCGTGAAGATGGTTGTTCTATTGACTCAGTGATCGAGACGTGGCTGCACGATCCGTTACAGCCATGCGGATAAGATGCCTGTCATCTCGACTGCTAGTGATACGAGGCCCTTGGGATCCTGCACGGCGTCCCGTATTACCCTCCTGAACCCACAGATTCCATATTCTGCTAACAGTCGCTGGATCTCCAGCAACGCGAGTAGCAATGTTGCGATACGATAAACCGCAATCGCGATAGGCTACAATCCGACCTTTATCAAAGTGGGAAAAGTGATGGTACGCATTTCTCCTCCTTACACGAGGCATCACAACAACGTTTCACTAGGCAACGCCGGTCAACTGCTGTTTGTGTATGAGAAATCGGTTGGAAACTTCCCGCATGTCAGCACGTTGCAGGTGTCGCCACCGGCGCCAACCTTGTGGAAATGCTGTGAAAATCTAATCATTTGCATAACACAGCATCTTCTTCCTCTCGGTTAAATTTCGCGTCTGTAGTACGTCACCGTCGTGGTGTAGCAATTTTAATGGCCAGTAGTGTATTAGACTCCGTATGGTTCAAAATTTCTCGTATCCGATCTTCTTGGTCCTTAGGCGCAATGTACTTTGGCGGCAGCAGAATCGTTCGGCAGTCAGCTACAAATGCCGGTTCTCTAAATTGTCTCAATGAAGTTTATCGATAAGAACGTCGCTTTCCCTACAGGGATTCCCAATTGAGTTCCAAGAGGATCTCCTAACACTTACGTGTTGTTCGATCCTACCGGCAACAAATGTAGCAGCCCGCCTCTAAATTGCTTCAATGTCTTCAGGGATTTTCACCTGCCTCGAGATGACTGGGTGTTTGTGTTGTCCTCATCATTTCATCATCATCCAGGAAAGTGGCGAACTGGGACTGAGCAAAGATTGTGTAATCGTACGGGCGCTGATAACCACGCAGTTGAGCGCCCCAGAAACCAAACATCATCATCATCATCATCAATGTCTTCCTTCAATATGACCTGCCACGGATCCCAAACACTCGAGCACTACTTAAGAATAGGTCGCACCGGCGTCCTACATGCTGTCTACTTTACAGGTTAACATCTCTTTCCTAAAATTCTCCCAATAAACCGAAGTGACCATTGGCCTTTCCTAACAAATTTATCACAGGATCGTTCCATCTCATATCTCTTTGCAACGTTACGGCAAGGTATTTAAACGACTTGACTGTGTCAAGCAGGACACTACTAATATTGCACCCGAAGCTTACGGGTTTGATTTTCCTATTCACTCTCATTAACTTACATTTTTCCACACTTAGAGCTACCTGCCATTCATCTCATCGAAGGCAAATTTTGTCTAAGTCGTTTTGTAACTTCCCTGGGGCAGTCCTCCAGATACCCTTGCCTCTGATAAACATTTGCCGTCGAATACAGCATACTGTGCTCTATTATTTAAGAAGTCTTCGAGCCACTCACGTATCTGTGAACATATTCCATATGCTCGTACCTTCGTTAACAGCCTGCAGTGGAGCACCGAGTCAAATGCTTTCCGGAAAGCTAGAAGTATTTAATCTGCCTGTTGTCCTTCATCCTTAGCTCGCAGTGTACTATATGAGAAAAAGGCAAATTTCCTTTTCTGTTCCACTCACAACCATTGCGGTTCATAATTTACTATATCTTACGTGAAATGTAGGTTGGCAACACTAGAATCGTTCTGCAGTCAACTTCAGATGCCGGTTCTCCACATTTCCTCAATAGCGCGCCTAGAAACGAACGTCCCCTTCCCTCAAGGAATTCCCATTCTAGTTCCTGAAGCATCTCCGTAATACTTGTGTGTCGTTTGAAGCTACCAGTAACAAACTTAGCTGCGCGCCTCTGAACTGCTCGATGTATTCCTTCAATCCGACCTGGTACGAATCCCAGACACTCAAGAACTACTCAAGAACAGGTCACACTAGAGTCCTACATGCTGCCTCGTTTACAAATGAACCACACTTTACAAAAATCCTCCCTGAAACCGAAATCATGGTCAGGTCCTGCACAAAGTGTCATCACTTCTGTCTTTGTGCTGTTCATTCTTGGAACACAAGTTACGACCAGCTTAGAGACAGAACTGATGACCGTTTTTGCAGGACCTGACCGTCATTTTGTAGGACAATGCTAAAGCACGTACAGTGAAAGCTGCTACTGATTCGTTTGACTGATGTGGCTGCTAAGTGCTATACCACCTACTGCACTCCCCTGACTTAAGCCCTCGTGAGTTCAACTAGATTTCTAAACTGAAGGAAACAGTTTACGGCATTCGCTTCAGAGCTCCTACAAACTCGTCGGGCAATAGAGCACGCCGCTCGAATTGTCAACACAACTGACACTGCTAAGAGTATCCTACGACTTCCACATCGTTGGCAACGGGTTATACACAATGCTGGTGACTACTTTGAAGGTCAATAAAAATTTGAAACACGTATCTATCTTGTAAATAAATAGTTGCCACTATTAAAGTTCCAACCCTCGTATATAAACGATTTTGGACGCAATATGAGAAGCCGTCTTAGGTTGTTTGCAGATGACGCTGTCGTTTATCGACTAGTAAGGTCACCATAAGATCAAAACAAATTGCAAAACTATTTAGAAAAGATATCTGTATGGTGCGAAAATTGGCAATTGACCCTAAATAACGAAAAGTGTGAGGTCGTCCACATGAGTGCTAAAAGGAATGCGTTAAACTTTGGTTACACGATAAATAAGTCAAATCTAAAGGCTGTAAATTCAATTAAATACCTAGGAATTACAATTTCGAACAACTTAAATTGGAAAGAACACAAAGAAAATGTTGTGGGGAAGGCTAACAAAAGACTGCCTTTTATTAGCAGGACACTCAGAAAATGTAACAGATCTACTGAGGAGACTGTCTACAAAAACTGGTTCAGATGGCTCTGAGCACTATGGGACTTAACATCTAACTAACCTTAGGACATCACACACATCCATGCCCGGGGCAGGATTCGAACCTGCGACCGTAGCGGTCACGCGGTTCCAGACTGAAGCGCCTAGAACCGCACGGCCACACCGGCCGGCCGACTGCCTACACTACGCATGTCCGTCCTCTTTTAGAATACCGCTGCGCGATGTGGGATCCTTACCAGACAGGATTGACGGAGTACATCGAAAAAAATTTAACGAAGGACAGCACGTTTTGTATTATCGCGAAATACGGGAGAGAGTGTCACTGAAATGATACAGATCTTGGGATGGACATCCTTAAAACAAAAGGCATTTTTTCATTGCGGCGGACCTTCTCAAGAAATTCCAATCAGCAACTTTCTCCTCCGAATGCGAAAATATTTTGTTGACACCGACCTACATAGGGAGAAGCGATCACCACGATAAAATAAGGGAAATCAGAGCTCGTACGGGTAGGTAAAGATGTTCGTTCTTTCCGCGCGATATACGAGATTGGAATAATAGAGAATTGTGGAGGTGGTTCGATGAACCCTCTGCCAGGCACTTAAATATGATTTTCAGAATATCCATGTAGGTGTAGATGATCTTACAAAGTATCACTGTAGTGTAGATCGTTTCGTAAAATGACGGAATGTAGCAACTTTTTACTTATAATTATGAGTGATTTCAAAATGTTACAAATTTGCTTTGGAATGACACTTAGTCGAAATTAGCTAATCGCACGATTAAATAAACATCGTATTTCAGTTTTCTATGGACCATGTTTACGTTTGTTAAGCAAAGAAGAAAGGTCAAGGGCGGAGAAGGGCACACCGGACCGCGGGGGTGGCGGAGGAGGCGCTTTTAGTACTCGTCCGAGGTCGTCGCCGTTCTCCTGTCAGAGCTCCCTCGGCGCTAAGAATGAAGGATGGTTCCCTTTGGCGCATCATCAGTGATCACCTGAACTTCTATCCATGCAAACTGAAGGTCGTCCGCGACCTTCGAGTTGCGCTCCCTGGATCTCTTAGCAGCTAACCCACAGATACCAAGTAACGCTCTGACGTCGGATGAGGCCCAGTTCCTTGTTGACGATGGTGCAAATAAAAGGAATTACACTTACGGACACCACGTAACTAAGATAAACCTCGTCGACTGCATGAGAAACACCATAAACTGTGAACGTATGACTGTCTGATGCGGCGTAGCTTCGTTTGGCATCATCGGTCCCAAATAAAAGGCATATATGATTAAAACCTCCCCACAAAAATTTACAAGACAATATTATATAGAAATGGAGCCAAGAAGCAATATCGTCCCCACAGAAATAATTAAATAAAAAAATTATAATAATAAATGGGACCCAAGAATAACCTCGCTGCAATGAAATGTACTGACAAAGGCAACAAAAATGTGAAATTCGCAATCTGACTCTAGTGTAAGCTTCCGCAAAATAATGAAAAACAATTCAGTACTAATGAAACTTCAGTGATAATGATAATTCAATTAAACCGAAATATCGGTCTTTGGCCCTGTGCATAAATCAGAATTAAATTCTTACCTCATTGTAACTGCTAATCAAATTTCTGCTCTTATTGTTGCGCACAGCTTGGAGGAACTGCATTGCAAATAATAATATTCCTTTTTTTTTTTTTTTTTTTTTTGTAATTTAACTGAAATTTGTTTAAGGGAAGTGGAACGAAATTTAGTTCAATAAAATTGCTTTTGAAATCATAATTATTATTGGGGCACTTGTTGGAATTTAATTACAATAAATGAACTTTAAATTATCTGATGATTACCTTAATTAACAATATACCTTATTCAGCATCTTGACCAGTGTTGCCGACAGACTACATCACACAACCGCACTGGGCTGCTACTACTGACCGACCGCTCTGCATGACGACTACTACAGAACTGCTCTCAACGACTACTGACAGAGTACTGCTCTACATGACGACTAAAACTCAACTGCTCGCAACACTCGCGCGGTCAAGCGCAGACTAACCGCGAAAATAGGCTCTCTGGTCAAAGATTTTAACGTGCCTCACCATCGCTGCTATGTTACATACGTGTTTCATAACCCTCCACTGGGGGGGCAAAAATTTGGCAGCGATGGTGAGTCATTTGGACTTGCCATCGCAAGAAATTTTTACAATTTACAGAATATTTAGATCTAGTACATAAATTAAATGTTGTGCACATGCACCGAGTACAAAATATATCAGACAAAGACAGGATGTGAGTACAAAACATAGTAGTAAATCAGAAAACTGTATATACAAATTATTTGACAGACAGCAAAGTGCACACGCACTGAAAAAATTCTTTAGCATTTTCAGAACAAATAAACAGAATGGCAGAAAATCGTGTTGATAAGTGACATGAGTGTACTCGCACTGGAGTTGAGAACATATTAGCAATTTACGAAATGTATATACAATTAGTAACAAATGACATAAGTGCATACGTACTGAAGTATTGAATATACAGAATGAGTACAAATCATATTGAAAAATGAGAAAAGTGCACAGGCACTGAAGTTCAGTAGAAAACATATTAACACACAACATAAGTACACTTGCACTATAGTTCAGAACATATCATTAAAATAAAATACTAAAAAAAATGTATATACAATATAAAAGACAAGAGTGCACATACTGTACTTGAGAACAAATCGAAAAAAAAGTCTTAGGCATTTTTGCAATAAATAAACATAATGGCAAAAATCATATCGACAAGTGACATAAGTGTACTCGCACTGGAGTTCAGCGAATCAAAAAAATGTATAACCCATGAACATAAATAATGTTAGCAAAAAAAAAAAAAAATGATTTTCACTGTGTGACAAGAATTAGGATAGGAAAGGGAAGGATTGCATCATGGTTGTAGCACTTTAGATTGCACACAGCTGTTCTGAAAGTCCATATCTTTCCACAGAAGTACAACACCAAGTGACACAATTTGAAGTTCTTTTCCCATTAGAATTTATCAGTGTAGCCAAGACACTGAACTGTCGTACTAATGTTCCATGTTTTCATTTTGGCAGTACATTAGGTACACCAAACAGTGGGACCATAATAACGTCTTCATCGCTCACGGTGGTGGACAGCATGTCGTGTCAACACCACGCTCTTACAAGGCACACCAACGTAGAATTAGTGCAAAACCAAAGATAGTGCTCCATGATCACTAGGATAGACAGGACAAATGGACATTGCAGTAATTCAGGGTAGTTAGCTCATGAGGTGAAGGACATTAAGTCACATAATATTGACAATTACAGTCTTCATTAGTAGTGTGCGGCATTCATAGCCCAGTGATTGAACATTTCTGTACCAAGTATGTAGTATTACAGAAAAATGTTCATTAATTGTTTTACATAGAATCAGTATCCTTCTTTTCCTAGTTACAAAGCATTATTAAATAATCGCATTCTTTTCCAGTTACAAAGTATACCATAGTTAATTAATCATTGGCCATTCCAATAGTATTAATCACTAGCCTTCTCCTAATTACAAAGCATTATGAAGCAATCGCATTCTTTTCCAGTTACAAAGTATGGCATCGTTAATTAATTATTTGTCATTTCAGTAGTAATAATCATTAGCCTTCTCCTAATTACAAAGCATTATGAAGCAATCGCATTCTTTCCCAATTACAAAGCATAATCAAGAATCATTAGCCTTCTTCTGATTACAGTTAATTAATCATTTGTCATTCCAATATAGTAAGAATCATTTTCTGTTCCAGTTACAAAGTATCAACATTGAAAACAAGAGCTAATTAATGGCATAATTAATAACATAATTCATTAAGTGACATTAATTATTGGCACTCAGTGGCCATCAAGTATCGAATAGTATAAAACATTGTTCCTCATTCAGTATTATTCAGATCATTAAGAAGTAATAACAATTCATTGAGTGACATTCAGATCATTACGAAGTCATTATTAAAAATCAGCTAATTACAGTCATAGCATTAATAAGCATGGGCATTATAAGTAGTCTCATTACAATAAACCGTGGCAGTTATTAGCCAGTTACAAAGCATTATTTTATACATATATTTTTTTGTATCATTACGAAGACATTACTGAAGTGACATACTATTCAGAGTTGATCAGTATTATTCAGAACTTTCTCAAACTGGTATCACTATTTGGGACTGGTAATACATTTTTTTGTTAGCAATGCATTGCGTTTGGTAATTGTAAGAGAAAGCAAGAAGAGAAAAGAGAAAAAAAATTGGTAGTGGGTTGTTCCTGTAAATCAAAAATGTGTAACGTCATTCGTCATGAGTCAGCTGTAGCAAGATTATGTAACAAGGCAGTATATGTGATCACATTTATAAATGATAAACACAAATGGGTTAAAAAAATGCAAGTACTAGAACAGGTATAATAAGTAACAGGTTTAGTATGTATCATGAAAAACTTCTCCTGGAAAAAATACAAAATGGATTATTGACCTGAAAGAAGAAACGCACACTATGTTGAAAAGTAGTGAACTTCGAATTAACAAGTAGTGAAATGTGTATAAAATGTGTTCCATAGCTGTCCTTTCCAAAACTTTCCGTCATCCTACTATGCAATATAACACCTGCTGTCAAAACAAACTGCAACATATACTTAAATAACTACATAGCATAAATACATAACTTCAACATTATCCTCATCTGTAAAGAAAAAAACTTCATTATCAATCACTTCATTATACATATTATCATAACTTCATTATTATCATCACCTGTAAAGAAAAACTTCATTATTCATAATAGCATATTCTTCATCATTATTCATCATCACTCATTATCATCTGCAAAAAATCACTTCATTATCCATTATACAACTATTCCTTATCTCTAGCATATTTCATCACTAAAACTAAGATGTGTAGTTCTGTCTGACAGCCTGCATCAATCGCCTCGTATTCTGAAAGAAAAAATTAGTTAAGACTGCTGTTCTGCGATGTGTATTGAACATTCTTGTTAATTCTGATCCATTTACTCTTCTTCATAAGGTTTTTGTATCCTCTTTAGTCTATTCCGTAGTTGAAGTTCCCATTTCCGTTTAATTTATTTCATTTACATATCATTTCTTTCTGAAATTGATGAACAAAGATTAATGTCTTGCATTTACATCATATACTCATTAAATAATTACTGATTAACGGTAACAGAATTAAGCATACAGCATAACATGACAGAAAACGTAATATGTCGAAAGCACAGACAGTGTTGAAAGGCAAAAATGTACACGGAATATCACAATGCAGCAGCAAAAAAAATGTAAAAGCCACGATGTTGAGATGTCATAAGGCCAAAAAAAAAATGTCAAAGTCGACTGGTGTGTGTTATATCTTAACTATTTCACAGTGCATATAGACAAAACTGGAATACAATCGTACATAAAAAAGTGGAAAATGTGCATGATCTGATGTGTAACGACAAGAAAAGCGACCTGCTAACCTTACCTTGCCGGGCACTTGCCAAGAAAAAATACGATAATCATCAGTAATTAGTCAGGTGAATATAATTGCATTAGTAAATGGCATCATAGCATGTTACATCATAAAGTGATTTCATTCAATAAACGGTTTAATGTTTGAGACATGGTGATTGCCTTTCGATTTTCTGGTTCTCAAAGTTTCGACGTGTACAACATTGGGGTGAGGGATGCTGCGAATCCGATATGGACCTGCGTATAAAAGTTCGAATTTACTGCACTTACCTTTTATTCTGCTGGATAAATGGTGTGTACGTACTAATATCTTCTGTCCAACGTGAAAGTCGCGGCGTGTACAAACCTGTTTTTGCTGTCTTCTCCGGCGCTCTGCGGCACGTTTGATGTTGTTCAGTGCAATGTCGATTATTTCGTGGTGTCGTAAGCGACGAGATGTAGGAAAATTTATAAATTCTTTAATTTTGTTTGGTGGTTCAACGTTTTTCAGTATAACAGACGGAGATAGCATAGTGGATTCATTTGGAATGGAATTAATTACATCTTGGAATGAGAGTATGTGTGTGTCCCAATCAATATGTCTTTTGTGGCAGTATATTCTACACAGTTTACCAATTTCTTTCATTAATCGTTCACAAGGATTCGAAGAAGCATGGTACTTCGATATATAGATCGGAGAAATGTTTCTGGCTCGTAACATGCGTGTCCATATAGCAGATCGAAATTGAGATCCATTGTCAGAAATTACTCTCATCACATGCCCTACATGAAATAGAAAATGTTTTACAAATGCTTTCGAAACAGTTTTAGCAGTAGCTTTGCGTAACGGAGTGAAATAACAAATTTTGAAGTGAGCTCAACAGCGACAAAGATGTAGCAAAAACCTCTGTTAGTTCTCGGAATCGGACCAAAAATATCTACTGCGGCCATGTGTCTTAATTTAACAGGTACAATGGGATATAAAGGAGGAATATGTGAAGTGGTGTCTGATTTAGCTTTCTGGCAAATTTTACAAGACGCTAAAACTCGTCGTATACGTTTCTCCATGTTGTTAAAATAACAGTTCTGTCTCAGTATAAGAAAACATTTTCGTGCTCCGTAATGTGCGTAACTTAAATGAGTGTACCAGATTAATTTGTTAACCAGTTCGTCAGGAATACATAATAACCAATTGTTGGTGTCAGGGTGAGAGCGGCGAAACAAAATGTCATTGCGTACAGTGTAATGGTTTCTTATCGTAACATTATTCTTATCTTGCCAAAGGCGTTTAATTTCTTTCCACACGTTGTCTTTACTTTGCTCTTTTGCTATGTCCTGTAATGACGACGAAATAAAATTTTCAAATGCAACTTGTTGGATGTACATTACGCTGAAATTTGCTTTACAGAAGTTGGTTGCGATGTCTTGCTGATTGTTGCAAAGAGAACGGGATAATGCGTCTGCTACAACATTTTGTGTGCCGGGAATGTGAACAATTGTGAAATTAAATTCCTGCAAGTAAAGTTTCCATCTGCTTAACCTGTCGTGAGTGAATTTAGCTGAAAGTAAAAATTGTATCGCTCTGTGGTCTGTGTAAACTGTAGTGTGTCTTCCATAAAGAAAGTGCCGAAATCTCGTAAAAGCCCAAACAACACATAATGTTTCAAGTTCAGTAACGGAATAATTTCGTTCAGCAGGTGATAGAATGCGGCTTGCAAATGCGATGTTTTTAATTACTGTAGAACCATCTTCTTCAATTTCCTGAAAAATATGTACCCCTAAAGCTGTGTTGGAACTGTCGGTGGCAATGGAAAAATTTCTGGTAAGATCTGGGTGCGATAAAAGTGGAGCATTCAACAAGGTTTCTCTCAGGTTCACAAATTCAGAATGTGCTTGCTTATCCCAAGACCAAATAGAGTTTTTACCTGTCAGTTGACATAATTCTAAAGCGGAGTGATGAATAAATTTACGAAAAAAGTTAATTAAACCCAAAAAGCTGCGTAATTGTTTCTTCGTCGTAGGAACAGTAATGTCACGTAGAGCTTGAAGTTTTTCCGGATCAGGTGCAATGCCTTCCGCTGAAATTACGTGTCCAAGAAATTTTATAGAAGTTTTGCCAAAGTGCGATTTACTAAGATTAACTGTGAGTCCTTGTGCATGGAAAGTTTGTAACAGTTGTTCAAGAATCAGATTGTGTTCGGACCAGTTAGCTTCTGCAATAAGAATGTCGTCTACGTACGTCGTAATTCTGTCCTTAAGTTCTGTTGGAAGTATTGTGTTCAAACCGCGAATAAATAGTTAAACCGAATGGTAATTTACAAAATTGATAACAGTCGCCGAAACAGAGAAAAGCTGTATATTTCCTGCAATTTGGATGAAGTTGAATTTGCCAAAATCCCGATTTCAAATCTAATGTAGAATAAATAGCTGTACCATGAAATTTCTGTAAAAGTTCCTCTAGTGTCTGTGGTCGATCTGTTTCATTAATAATAATGTCATTAATGTGACGTGAATCAAGTACGAGGCGAAGTGAGCCATCTTTTTTCTTAACAATATGTAGCGGGTTTATGTACGGACTAACTGCTGGTTCTATAATTCCTTGATCGAGCATATCCTCCAATTCTTTTTTAACTTGTTCTCTGTGAATATATGGAATGGGATAATGCTTTGCTTTAAATGTGTCGTGCTGTTTCACTTGAAATTCATACATAAAACCGGACATAGTACCAGGAATGTTGTCAAAAACTGGAGCTTACTGTAAAAGAATTTTGTGTAATTGCGTTCGTTCGTCGTCTGTAGTTGCACTGCTTGTCTAACTTTATCGGAAATCATTTGCATTACGTCGTAATCAGCTTCGTCTGGAGTATTGTAGTTGTGTACGTACGTATCCGTGAACAATGTGGGATTACAGTCTATGTTACGTGTTGCGGAAATGACCTCTGTGCGGTTAATTGTTTGTTCTTCCGCAGATAAAGAGTGCTGAAATTCTAAAGCAAGTTGTACGTTTTCATCCTTTAGCATTAAATAAGAATTCTGAAAATCGATAACTGCGTCGTGTTGTACCAGAAAATTCGTACCTAAAATTACGTCTGTTGTCAATAAAGGAACAATCCAAAAATTAGAGTGGAAAGTATGACCTCCAATACAAAATGATAAATGTGTCTGCAATTTAACGTCTACTCCTTTACTCGATACTGCTCCTTTCACTTTTGTTTTGCCTAAAGGTAATGTCGGATAAGTATTCTCTTTGTTGCACTCGTTAAAAGTCTCCTCATTTATTACTGATATAGGTGATCCAGAATCAATTACTGCTGAGAATTTTGATGAACCAATTTTAATTTCGATGACTGGATGTGAAATAGTTTTCTGAACAAATGGTCTTTCCTGCAAGAGAGTGTCTCTGATATCGTCAAAAGTAATTACATTTTCGTGAACAACATTTTGCGTGTCTGAAGTAGTGCTTGTATTATTGGAAGATGCGTCCTGTACAGTATCTAGTCAGATTCTATCTGACGTGTGATTATTATTAGGAGGATTCTGAGGCATTTCTACTATTTGAACAGTTCTATTACTTCTTCCAGACGTATTACGCTCTGGATGGTACCTACTGTCGGGTTCATTCATGAGAATATGTTCTTGTTGATTACTTTGTTGCTGGTAAGACCGAATGTTATTATATGTACGCTGATAATTGTGTTCATCGTTTTTACGTCTGTCGTGATAGTCATTCCTATACGGTACATTGCGATAGGAATTGAAATATTGTCTTCTTTGTACGTAGTTGTTTCCTTGCTGTCGTACATTACTATTTGTTGGATCAGGGACTATACGTGCTCGCGGCGGAACATTAAAGCCTGGTTGACCTTGTGCATTACATTGTTGGTTACGTATGCTAACCGGCTGGTTTTGATGTTGTTGTTGTGAAATACCTCTATTGTTACTTAAATGTGCTTCCTGTTGCTGAAAATTTTGACGATACTGATAATCTGAATTTTGTCTGTGATTTAAGTTCTGGTAGTTATCGTTTCTAAAGCGTCTGTTACTTTTCCTATTGAAATTATGTGTCTGATCATAATTGCAGTACTTTTGTTGACCTTGGTTATTATACGAAAAATTTTTGTTTACAAAAGAGTAATCAGATTGTTGTACTTCCAAGAGCTGTAAAAGATCTCTGAATGCTGAAATGTTTTCTTTTTGCTGACCAGTTAAAAGTGACACTCGTAATGACCGTGGTAATTTAGAGATGCATAATTGTATAAGTGCGGATTCACTGTACGGTTCACTTAGGTACTGGTTCTGTTGCACCATGTGCTCAAAAAATTGCGTCACACTGGGAAAATTGGAGTTCTCATAATTTGGCAAACTAATTAACTGATCTTTAATTCCGCGCTGTGTCGTCTTCGACCAGTACGCTGATAGAAAAGCATTCTGAAATTCCTCTATCGAGTAACACTGTCTCGCGATCGGTCTCATACGAGTTGCCGGTTCGCCTTCCAAAAAGCTGCAAATAAATTCAAGTTTGTGCGTAACAGGCCAAGTCGGTGGAAGAGCAAAGCTAAATTGTTGAATCCAGTCCAGTGGGTGAATCTGCGTTCTATCGTTTTTAAAAACTTTAAACTTTCTCACTGACAGAAAATGTTTGTAATCGAAATTATCGTCTCTGTGTGATGCAACAGGTTCAGGATTGTAAGAGTATCTATTGAACTGTGGTTGTTCGGAATCTAAGTCCCGTACCCTCTGTAGATTACTCAAATTATACGCGTTGCGTGAGTCTGACAAATGTTCATAAAGTGGCGTCTGTTGTGGTATGTTATTAACTGAAATATTTTTAATCTCTGTTACCTCTTGTTGTAAATTTGACAACTTCCTACGTAACGTGTTGTTAGATGAATCGATCTCATTAATTGTCTGCTGTAAATTCTGAAATTCTGGTGTTTGGTTAAAGGAAACCGGTGCAGTATCATCTGATTTATTATCATTAGCACTTTCGATAGCATCAATGCGACTGGCCAATTCATCATATTTTTCAGTCAGTATTTTTGCCTGATCATCGGTTTTAGAATCGGACGCATTAATCTGTTTTTGCAACTTACGCGTAGTTTCGCTCAGTTTTTTAACATCAGCTTTGAAGACATCGCAATCCTGCGTTGGTTCTAATTGTTCGAATCTGTCTGTCACTGTTTGAATATTTACTGTGTGTGTATCTGTTTTTGATTTAAGATCAGAAATTTCATCCCGTAATTCCGCGTTCAACTGTTCTATGGTATTAATTTTGTCGGACACTGTAGTAATATTATTGTCTACATACGTCTTCGCTTTCGCGAACATTTTACGTTTGTCTTCCTGTCTCTGTGCAGTGATTGTTTCCATGACTTGACGTTTGACTTTATTTTGATCTTGAATAAATTTGCGGAAACGCGCATCACTGTTCTGTATGTGCTGATTAAAGCGTTCGTCAATCTGAGTGTTCTGCTGTTCGAATTTCGCGTCTATCTTTGCGTCCACTGTGCGCGAAAGTTCTGCTGTCATTGCTTTAAACTCGTCGCATAATTGTGTAGCCTTTTCAGAGCATTGTTTAGCGACTCCGCTAATTTCGTCTCTGAGTGTTTCTGTTGCGGCTGTTTGCATTTCCCTTAATTCTTGCGCAACAGACTTAATTTCTTCGCTATTTTTACGTGAACAAGCCTCAATTTCCACGCGCAACTGTTCCTTAGTGTCATGACACTGCGCGGCAACGGCTCTGATTTGTTCACTTAACTGTCTGGAATTGTTGTCTAATTTTTCATTTAACTGTCTGGAATTGTCGTCTAATTTTTCGTTTAGCTGTTCGTTCTGTTCCCTAAGTTGTCTGAAATCTTCACTCTGTTGTTTGAAATTTTCATCAATTTTATTAAATTTTTTGTCCTGTTTTTCATTCTGTTGTTTAAATTCTTCCCTAAATTGTAGCAGTATTGCCAAAATTGGATCCGAGCCTAAATTAGCATTTCTATTATCTGTGCTGTTTAATGGTGGATCTGAAATTGTTTCGCTTTCAGTAACCATTTGGTTATTCTGAGACTTATAAAAAGGTTTGCCAGTCAAATGTACACTGTCGGACACTATTTCGGAATTAAATAGATCCGTCGTACTTTGAGTATCCTGTTCATTTTCATTAGACAAATTTGTCTGTACGTTACTTGAATTTTCCAAATCGGGTATATTAAGCTGGGCAGTGCTCATTACAATAGAGCGTTCCGCGTCATCAATTGTCGTCAAATTAACAGACGAGACAATTGAGTTCGTTTGTTCATCATTAAGGTAAAAGTCATCATTAGTGGTTGGAATACACTGATTGTTAGTGAACGCAGGATTGTCATCACTACACTGCGTGTCACATGTCCTATCGGTCACGTTGTTTAAGTCGGTAATTTCGTTCATAATACCTCGCGATACACTATTCACAGTCTTTCGCGGCATTTTTACAATAGTCACAAATATTCACAAAACAAATAAGCACAAATGCAAAAACAACACACAAATACAACAGAGCAACCAATTGCCGTTGACCTGTAGATGGAAAGTCACAAGATTAGTACAAGCGTTGCGCCAAATTCTAATTATACTTAAGCAAATAAGAGCAGATATCTGACTGTTGTTCAAAAGATTCTCAACGAAATACGATCCTGGACTGGGTGTCGCCAAGTAAAACCTCCCCACAAAAATTTACAAGACAATATTATATAGAAATGGAGCCAAGAAGCAATATCGTCCCCACAGAAATAATTAAATAAAAAAATTATAATAATAAATGGGACCCAAGAATAACCTCGCTGCAATGAAATGTACTGACAAAGGCAACAAAAATGTGAAATTCGCAATCTGACTCTGGTGTAAGCTTCCGCAAAATAATGAAAAACAATTCAGTACTAATGAAACTTCAGTGATAATGATAATTCAATTAAACCGAAATATCGGTCTTTGGCCCTGTGCATAAATCAGAATTAAATTCTTACCTCATTGTAACTGCTAATCAAATTTCTGCTCTTATTGTTGCGCACAGCTTGGGGGAACTGCATTGCAAATAATAATATTCCTTTTTTTTTTTTTTTTTTTTGTAATTTAACTGAAATTTGTTTAAGGGAAGTGGAACGAAATTTAGTTCAATAAAATTGCTTTTGAAATCATAATTATTATTGGGGCACTTGTTGGAAATTAATTACAATAAATAAACTTTAAATTATCTGATGATTACCTTAATTAACAATATACCTTATTCAGCATCTTGACCAGTGTTGCCGACAGACTACATCACACAACCGCACTGGGCTGCTACTACTGACCGACCGCTCTGCATGACGACTACTACAGAACTGCTCTCAACGACTACTGACAGAGTACTGCTCTACATGACGACTAAAACTCAACTGCTCGCAACACTCGCGCGGTCAAGCGCAGACTAACCGCGAAAATAGGCTCTCTGGTCAAAGATTTTAACGTGCCTCACCATCGCTGCTATGTTACATACGTGTTTCATGATATGCAACGGCATATATTTTTACTTCTTTTCAATGAATGATTCAATGAAGTTTTCAGTTTGTTTCCGACTTATGCCCTTCTTATATCCTACTATCCATTCTGCCAGACCCTTAATTAGTAATAATGTGAAATTGTCATCTACAGGTTCCTATCATCATCATCATCATTTAAGACTGATTATGACTTTCAGCGTTCAGTCTGGAGCATAGCCCCCCTTATATAGTTCCTCCATGATCCCCTATTCATTGCTAACATTGGTGCCTCTTCTGATGTTAAACCTAACACTTCAAAATCATTCTTAACCGAATCCAGGTACCTTCTCCTCGATCTTCCCCGACTCCTACCCTCTACTGCTGAACCCATGAGTCTCTTGGGTAACCTTGCTTCTCCCATGCGTGTAACATGACCCCACCATCTAAGCCTGTTCGCCCTGACTGCTACATCTACAGAGTTCATTCCCAGTTTTTCTTTGATTTCCTCATTGTGGACACCCTCCTGCCATTGTTCCCATCTACTAGTACCTGCAATCATCCCAGCTACTTTCATATCCGTAACCTCAACCTTGTTGATAAGGTAACCTGAATCCACCCAGCTTTCGCTCCCATACAACAAGGTAGGTCGAAAGATTGAACGGTGCACAGATAACTTAGTCTTGGTACTGACTTCCTTCTTGCAGAAGAGAGTAGATCGTAGCTGAGCGCTCACTGCATTAGCTTTGCTAGACCTCGCTTCCAGTTCTTTCACTATGTTGCCATCCTGTGAGAATATGCATCCTAAGTACTTGAAACCGTCCACCTGTTCTAACTTTTTTCTCCTATTTGGCACTCAATCCGTTTATATTTCCTATACGAATAATAAAATGGTGAAAGCTTTGTGTCTGTCCGTCTGTCTTCGAAAACGCTAATCTTCACAACTACTATACATTTTCCATAGTGTCTTAGCAGGTAAGTTGCGCATAGTTTGTGGCACCGTATAGGCTCTACTTTATCAAAATCGATTCACGGGAAAAAAAGATATTGTGATTTAAAGCTTCACTAAGCTTTCTTGTCTGTCTGTATGACTGAAAATGCTGTTCTCGAAACCTGCTATACGGATTCTGATATGGTTTTCGCTGGTAACTTCAGCGAAGCTGAAGCAACATCGATTCGGCAAACAGAGATCCTGCGAACTCAGCTCCCTCTGTTTCTCCATGAGATCCACAGCGCAGTGGACAAAGGCGCTCAGGTTGATGCCGTGTTCCCAGATTTCAGTGAGGCATGTGACACCGTCCCGCACTGCCGTTTAATGAAAAAAAAAAAACGAGCTTACAGAGTATCGGAGTAGACCTGTGTTTTTGGATTCAAGACTTCCTTGCAGATAGGAACTCAACACGTCGCTCTTAATGGAACTAAATCGATAGATGTAAAGTTAATATCCGGAGTACCAAAAGGAAGTGTGATAGAACCGTTGCTGTTTAGAGTATACGTAAATGAGGTAATGAAATGGCTCTCAGCACTATGGGACTTAACTTCTATGGTCATCAGTCCCCTAGAAATTAGAACTACTTAAACCTAACTAACCTAAGGACAGCACACACATCCATGCCCGAGGCAGGATTCGAACCTGCGACCGCAGCGGTCGCGCGGTTCCAGACTGTAGCGCCTTTAACCGCTTGGCCACCACGGCCGGCGCGTAAATGAGGTAGTAGAAAGCGTCGGATGCTCTTTAAGACTATTCACAGATGATGCAGTTGTCTGTACCAAAGTAGCAACGCCAGAAGATAATAAGATTCTGCAGAACGACCTGCGGACAATTGATGAGTGGTGCAGCTTCTGGCAGTGGACTCTGAACGTAAATAAGTGTAACGTATTGCTCATACATAGGAAAAGAAACCCACTACTGTACAGCTACACTTTTGATGAGAAACGGCTGGAGACAGTTTATGGCGCAAAATATCTAGGCGTAACTATCCAGAGCGACCTTAAGTGGAATGGCCATATAAAACAGATAGTGGGAAAAGCGGACACCAGACTCAGATTCATTGGAAGTATCTTAAGGAAACGTAAGTCATCCACGAAAGAAGTGGCTTATAATGGCTCTTGTTCGCCCGATTCTTGAGTATTGCTCATCTATCTCGGATCCCTGAAATTTCGAGACAGCACGTTTCGGGAGGAGTCGGACAACATATTACTCCCCCCACCCCTCGAGGGATCAGATAGTGGTACGAAAGTACCCTCCTCCACACAACATTAGGTAGATTACGGAGTATGATATAGATGTAAATGAAGCTAGGAGCTAGGGGCACCATGTAGGCTATATTTGTTCACAATGAGACCACGGAGAAAAGATATTTGTACATATTATAAAAAATGTATGTATATAGGTTCCACGTATCCTTCAAAATCACTGGACCGATTCCAGTCAAACGTTCTTCTTTCTTTCTTTCTTTCGCTTACGCCACAGTCCCTCAGCGATCGCAGGGTCGGCGTGGTTAGAACGGATTTGGCAAGGTTAGCGTTAGGGGTTGCCTGATGCCCTTCCTGCCGCCACCACGTACCCCCAGGGATGGAATCAGTATACCCCAGCTGTCTGCATCTAGTGTAAATCGTGAAATAGTGCGAACGTATTTCAAATGTCGGCGACGCGTGTAACTGATGCGGAACGTGGGACCAGCCCGGCATTCACCTAGTGGGATGTGGAAAACCGCCTAAAAACCTCATCCAGGCTGACAGGCACACCGGCCCTCGTCGTTAATCCGCCGGGCGGATTCGATCCGGGGCTGGCGCACCTATCCGAGTCCAGGAAGCTATCCTGGCGGGTATTCCAGTCAAACTTGTTAAACATCGTTTGTTGTTCGGAACGAATCACTGTGGGGGTAAGGATCACCTGCCTATAAAAGCAGTGGAAATGGGAGTGGAAAGCATGTGTAGGCCACGACAGGTGAATACCAGGATTTTATTCACTCCTTGATGACTTCAAACTTCACAAGTAATTTCAGACTGCGAAACTTTTTCTTATTGACAATCCCCTCAAAATTACGAAAGGAAAAAATTTAATCGCTTACTCCGTTGTCGCTGTTCATGGAGTAAGACTGTCGTATCAGGCATGACGTCATGACTTTTACATTCATTTAGCAGTCAGTATCCCCATGATTCCAGAATGAGATTTTCACTCTGCAGCGGAGTGTGCGCTGACGTGAAACTTCTTGGCAGATTAAAACTGTATGCCAGTCGGAGACTCGAACTCAGGACCTTTGCCTTTCGCGGGCAAGTGCTCTACCAACTTAGCTACCCAAGCACGACTCAGGCCCCGTCCTCACAGTTTAGTTCTGCCAGTATCCACATGTGCTGCTGAATGTACATACAAGTTATATAATTGCATGACACACAGTTCAGGACATATCAGGGAAGGGGGAGATGGACAGGGAGAGCGGGAGGAGGAGGTAGACAGAGAAAGGAAGAGGAGGAGAGGGGAGGAAGAGGAGACGGCCTTTAGAGGGGGAGGAGTAGAGAGATGTGACAGGAGGAGATGACACAGCCGGGGGGGGGGGGGGGACGTGCAGAGCAGTTGGACGGAAAGAGGGAGAATGAAGAAGCGAATTAATAGAATTGAAATAAAGACATGTGCTCAGATAGTTTACAAATAATTCTGATAATTCGGTGTTTCTACCGAATGGCTAGACAGCTGGCCAGTTGGTTATATTTACAAAAATTTAAATGTTCCACTTTAAGTGCGTAGGTACAATATAAGCAGGAAATGAACAGGTGGGTGAAGTGTTGATCATTTTCCCAATGGGCCCAGGCAAAACTCTAAGATATACCGCGGTAGCTGCAAAATTGAAGGTCAGCATGAATGTTTACATCAAAAGTAATGTAACACATTTCCAAAAAAATGTGTGTGAAATCTTATAGATCTTAAGGGGGGGTAGGACGTCAAACGGGCCGACTTGGAGCAGGAGAGACACCACAGGACATTTTATTTTCTACTGTCTATACTTTTACAAATAAATTCATAATACTTTGTCAGCATGACCAGGAAGGATTCGGGATTCACACTCATAGTTCAAAAACATAAGAAAATATTTTTTTTTACATGTGAAATTTCATCATTTTTTCGCTTACTATTGGCTGCATTTGTTGCTATAGGCACATTTTTCTTCATAAGTAACAGAGATTCTTTGATGAATTTTGCACAGCATACAAACCATACTTACAGGTGTATGAAACTGTAGAATTTTCCAAATCTATGAAAAACTGTGTTAAAAATTGAGATAATTAAATACAAAATTTGATTTTTTTTCTAAACATAAAGTTTAAAACGTAACAGCTCATTCATTTTTTCATAAATTAAAAAGATTCTAGAGTTTCAGACACCTGTAAGTATGGTTTGTATGCTGTGCAAAATTCATCGAACAGTCTCTCTTACTTATGAAGAAAAGTGTACCTATAGTAACAAATGCAGCGAATAGTAAGTGAAAAAATGATGAAATTTCACATGAAAAAAAAATTATTTTGTTATGTTTTTGAACTTTCGCTGCTACGAGTGTAAATCCTGAATCCTTCCTGGTCATGCTGACAAAGTTTTATGAATTTACTTGTAAAAGTATAGTCCGGTGGTGCCTCTCCTGCTCCAAGTCGGCCCGTTTGACGTCCTACCCCCCTTGACTGCTGAGGTCATCAGTTCCTAAGCTTACACCCTACTTAACTTAAATTATCCTAAGGACAAACACACACACCCATGACCAAGGGAAGACTCGAACCTCCGCCGGGACCAGCCGCACAGTCCATGGCTGGGGCGCCTCAGACACGGCCGACCGATTCGGCTCAAATTTGACAGGTCGCTTGTGTACAACCTAAAACGAAGTAATCTAAGATATTTTGGATCAACGTCCCCGAGTTTTTGAGGAAATCACCCCTAAAGGTTATGAAGGAGCAATCGACCCAAAACTGGCGGGATGGATAGGTAATTGTAAATAGAGCATTTTTCATCATGTATGGAGTCCGAAAACGCATACTTTTCCAGAAATCGAAGTAAGAAACTTTTACAACTGCCATTTCTGTACCCACATGGTAAACGCTTTTCGCCGACAGCACGCCGGCACGGTGGCTCAGCGTGTTCGGTCAGAGGGTAATGTGTCCTCTGTAATAAAAAAAACTGAGTTAACAGATCAACAACGAACTTAAATGGATGTCTTACGACGTCCGCCCCGAGCAGATGCAACGAACTAAAGCGAACAAAATTAAAAAAAAAAAAAAACAAGGAAAAAAACAGCAGCGTTAGCGCAACGGCTAAGGTAACTGACTGGGACTCGGAAAACCCGGGTTTGAATCTCGAAGAAAGCTAGTGATGTTATTCTTTTCGTTTGTATTTTTCCATACTCAATTGATAGGGATAGGAGGATTAATAAGGTAAGCAAAACAATAAGGAATGATAATAATAAGGTAGGCAAACTAATTTCCCAAACGCCGTGAGTTAGTACCTTACTAAACTTCTAAGCCTTGTCACATGAAAACATCTCCGAGTAAGAGTGCTGCAATTCCTCACGAGGGATCATAGATAGCCAACCGCGGGGCGCTTGTTTACAGCGAGGCACGGGACAGAATGCACGCGGGGAGAGTTATGTTGTCCCGGGTGCTTCTTCGTCATATCATAGTTGTGAACCTGGAAGAGTGAAGGTGTCCAGCACGAGCCTTATAGAAGGCGATCGGAAAGAGTTGTTTTCCGTCATAAGGCTGCCGCGAACCTCGCGGGTACATGTAGTGACTTTTCCACCGTTAATGCGCCGAATGAAGTACGTTTTGTGAATGAATACAGTGTTCTTCCGTAAGTAATACATGACGAGTACTTTATGTAGTTTGTAGTAATTAGCTTTTCTGTTTATGCCGTAGTAACTAGTAATTGTTTGTTGTGTCTTGTCTTTCAGGTGCATAATCTGAATAATGGAGGATGTACACCCTTCGACTAGCACTGTAATATATACAGGGTTATTACAAATGATTGAAGCGATTTCAGAGCTCTACAATAGCTTTATTATTTGAGATATATTCACAATGCTTTGCACACACATACAAAAACTCAAAAAGTTTTTTTAGGCATTCACAAATGTTCGATATGTGCCCCTTTAGTGATTCGGCAGACATCAAGCCGATAATCAAGTTCCTCCCACACTCGGCGCAGCATGTCCCCATCAATGAGTTCGAAAGCATCGTTGATGCGAGCTCACAGTTCTGGCACGTTTATTTGTAGAGGAGGTTTAAACACTGAATCTTTCACATAACCCCACAGAAAGAAATTGCATGGGGTTAATTCGGGAGAGCGTGGAGGCCATGACATGAATTGCTGATCATGATCTCCACCACGACCGATCCATCGGTTTTCCAATCTCCTGTTTAAGAAATGCCGAACATCATGATGGAAGTGCGGTGGAGCACCATCCTGTTGAAAGATCAAGTCGGCGCTGTCGGTCTCCAGTTGTGGCGTGAGCCAATTTTCCAGCATGTCCAGATACACGTGTTCAACCGTTTCTTCGCTCACTGCAGGCCGACCCGTTGATTTCCCCTTACAGAGGCATCCAGAAGCTTTAAACTGCGCATACAAACGCCGAATGGACTTAGCAGTTGGTGGATCTTTGTTGAACTTCGTTCTGAAGTGTCGTTGCACTGTTATGACTGACTGATGTGAGTGCATTCTAAGCACGACATACGCTTTCTCGGCTCCTGTCGCCATTTTGTCTCACAGCGCTCTCGAGCGCTCTGGCGGCAGAAACCTGAAGTGTGGCTTCAGCCGAACAAAACTTTATGAGTTTTTCTACGTATCTGTAGTGTGTCGTGACCATATGTCAAGGAATGGAGCTACAGTGAATATATGAAATCGCTTCAATCATTTGTAATAGCCCTGTAGTTCTGAGCCAGTCACAGACGATGGCAAGCGGGAAGTTACCGACGCTGTGTTTTGGTTTGTTAAAGTGTTGCAAGACGGATGCATTATCAATGCACTACCGGAAGCAGGCAGTTTTGTTTCTCGGCGTCCCAGATTAATAGGAGCGGCTATCATCGAGCGATTTTTGTAGCTGACGAACGAAATGACTTTTGTTGATACTGAAGTACTATACCATGAAGACGAAGCAGAAGGTGATTCAGTGGATGTTCCCAACGAGTATTACGAACCGGTTACTAAACGATTGAACTGTGGCGCTATACCCCTTGAAGTAAAAGTAAAGGCGGTAGCGCTAGCCAGGAATCATCCAAATTGGAACTTACAAAGTTTGAAAAAGAATGGAGCAACAGCAGCCCTGAAAAGGAATATGGACTTGAAACTGTGGGAAAGTGATTTCGTTAAAGAAGGGACAAGATACGACAAATACCAGGCGATAAATAAGTGGACATACGACCGATTTGTCGAATCTAGTTGTCGTAACGAGAACGTAACAACGAGGTTAAAAACTTTATTTCCAGGCTTCAGAATTGCAGTGTGCTTCTGGACACCCACCGGAAATTGCACAACCACATGGATGCGATAACTATTCACAGCATAATTCCTAACCAACTTTGGCTGAAATGGCTCTGAGCACAAGGTCATCAGTCCGCTAGAACTTAGAACTGCTTAAACCTAACTAATCTAAGGACATCACACACATCCATGCCCGAGGCAGGATTCGAACCTTTGACCGCAGCGGTCGCGCGGTTCCAGACTAAAGCGCCTAGAACCGCTCGGCCACTCCGACCGGCTAACCAACTTTCAGCACCGAATTTTCAGGCAATGATATCGTATGCGTGGTACGCATCAAAATTGATTCCCGAAAAAGACATGTTTTTAAATGCAAACGAAGTTTGTTTTCTGCCGAGTCTTCGAAAGGAACAGTGTAGCTGTCGAAAGATTGCATTCATTAGATGTTCTTGGTGCCGTGAGTATATTTGTTTCGAATGTTTATATGACAAGTACCATCCATCTAGTTGTTCGAAGAAAAGTGAGGACATGTAAGAGTGACTGGAAGAGCCATTGTAAAGTGACCTGGAGTAACGTTTTGTTGTTTACTATCCAAAGAGGTTTGAGAAGTTTATTTGCCTACCTTATTATTATCATTCCTTATTAACCCTACTATCAATTGGGATATGTAAAAATAAAAACGGGAAGAATAACATCCGCTGGGTTTCTTCGAGATTCGAACCCGGGTTCTCCACTTCCCAGCCAATTACCTTGGCCGTTCCGCTAACGGCGCTGTCTGGATAAAGCGTTTACAATGTCAGTACAGAAGCGACAATTGTAAAAGTTTCTTTCATCGATTTCTGGAAAAGTTTGCGTTTGCGGACCGAATACCTGATGACGAAAAATGCACTTTTACAATTACCTATCGATCCATCCAATTTTGAGTCGATTGCTAGTCATGACCTTTAGGGGTGATTTTCTCAAAATTGCGTGGGTGTTGACCCAAAATATCTCAGAGTCCTTCGTTTTAGGTTGTGCACAAGCGACCTGCCACATCTGAGCCGAATCGGTTGGCTTTGTCTGAGGCCTTCCCCTTGTCAGACCGCTAGGCTGACCCCGCGCGGCGTAATACATTTGTTTCTCCATCATCATCATCATCATTTAAGACTGATTATGCCTTTCAGCGTTCAGTCTGGAGCATAGCCCCCCTTATACAGTTCCTCCATGATCCCCTATTCAGTGCTAACATCGGTGCCTCTTCTGATGTTAAACCTATTACTTCAAAATCATTCTTAAACGAATCCAGGTACCTTCTCCTCGGTCTGCCCCGACTCCTCCTACCCTCTACTGCTGAATCCATGAGTCTCTTGGGAAACTTTGCTTCTCCCATGCGTGTAACATGACCCCACCATCTAAGCCTGTTCGCCCTGACTGCTACATCTATAGAGTTCATTCCCAGTTTTTCTTTGATTTCCTCATTGTGGACACCTTCTGCCATTGTTACCATCTACTAGTACCTGCAATCATCCTAGCTACTTTCATGTCCGTAACCTCAACCTTGTTGGTAAGGTAACCTGAATCCACCCAGCTTTCGCTCCCATACAACAAAGTTGGTCGAATGATTGAACGGTGCACAGATAACTTAGTCTTGGTACTGACTTCCTTCTTGCAGAAGAGAGTAGATTGTAGCTGAGCGCTCACTGCATTAGCTTTGCTACACCTCGCTTCCAGTTCTTTCACTATGTTGCCATCCTGTGAGAATATACATCCTAAGTGCTTGAAACCGTCCACCTGTTCTAACTGTGTTCCTCTTAGTTGGCACTCAATCCGTTTATATTTCTTTCCCACTGGCATTACTTTCATTTTGGAGATGCTAATCTTCATACCATAGTCCTTACATTTCTGATCTAGCTCTGAAATATTACTTTGCAAACTTTCAATCGAATCTGCCATCACAACTAAGTCATCCGCATATGCAAGACTGCTTATTTTGTGTTCACATATCTTAATCTCACCCAGATAGTCTATTGTTTTCAACATATGATCCATAAATAATATGAACAACAGTGGAGACAGGTTGCAGCCTTGTCTTACCCCTGAAACTACTCTGAACCAAGAACTCAATTTACCGTCAACTCTAACTGCTGCCTGACTATCCGTGTAAAGACCTTTAATTGCTTGCAAAAGTTTGCCTCCTATTCCGTAATCTTGTAGAACAGACAATAACTTCCTCCTAGGAACCCGGTCATATGGCTTTTCTAGATCTATAAAGCATAGATACAATTCCCTGTTCCACTCATAAGACTTCTCCATTATTTGCCGTAAGCTAAAGATCTAGTCCTGACGACCTCTAGGAGGCCTAAACCCACACTGATTTTCATCCAATTGGTCCTCAACTAATACTCGCACTTTCCTTTCAACAATACCTGAGAAGATTTTACCCACAACGCTGATTAAAGAGATACCTCTGTAGTTGTTACAATCTTTTTTGTTTCCATGTTTAAACATTGGTGTGATTACTGCTTTTGTCCAGTCTGATGGAACCAGTCCCAACTCCCAGGCCATTTCAATTACCCTGTGTAGCCATTTAAGACCTGACATTCCACTGTATTTGATGAGTTCCGACTTAATTTCATCCACCCCAGCCGCTTTATTGCACTGCAATCTATTGACCATTTTTTCCACTTCCTCAAATGTGATCCTATTTCCATCATCATTCCTATTCCATTCTACCTCGAAATCTGAAAATTACTGATCGCATTTTCACCTACATTGAGCAACTCTTCAAAATATTCCCTCCAACTGCGCAAGGCATCCACAGGATTCACCAGCAGTTTTCCTGACCTGTCCAAAATACTTGTCATTTCCTTCTTACCTCCCTTTCGAAGACTGCTAATTACACTCCAGAATGGTTTTCCAGCAGCTTGACCCATAGTCTCCAACCTGTTTCCAAAGTCTTCCCATGATTTCTTCTTGGATGCTACAATTATCTGTTTGGCTTTGTTTCTTTCTTCAACATAACTTTCTCTGTCTACCTGGGTTCTGGTATGTAGCCATTTTTGATACGCCTTCTTTTTCCTTTTACAGGCTGCCTTGACTGTATCATTCCACCAAGCTGTTTGCTTCATCCTACTTTTACACACTGCTGTTCCAAGACATTCTTTAGCCACTTCTAGTACTGTGTCCCTGTACCTTGTCCATTCCTTTTCCAATGACTGTAATTGACTACATTCAACTAACTGGTTCCTTTCTGAGATCGCTGTTATGTACTTGTGCCTGATTTCCTTATCCTGAAGTTTCTCCACTCTTATCCTCCTACATATGGACCTGACCTCCTGCACTTTCGGCCTCACAATCCCAATTTCACTGCAGATTAAATAATGATCAGTGTCATCAAAGAATCCCCTGAATACACGTGTGTCCCTCACAGCCTTCCTGAATTCCTGATCTGTTATTATATAGTCAACGACAGATCTGGTTCCCCTGCTTTCGCAAGTATACCGGTGAATGTTCTTATGTTTAAAAAAGGAGTTTGTGATTACTAAGCCCATACTGGCACAGAAATCCAAGAGTTGTTTCCCGTTCCTGTTGGCCTCCATATCCTCTCCAAATTTACCCATAACCTTTTCATACCCTTCTGTTCGATTTCCAATCCTGGCGTTAAAACCACCCATGAGCAGAACACTGTCCTTGTCCTTTACTCTAACAACTACATCACTGAGTGCCTCATAAAAACTATCCATCTTATCTTGATCTCTCCCTTCACAATGCGAATATACTGACACAATCCTAATTTTCTTGCTAGACACTGTCAAATCTATCCACATCAGTCGTTCGTTTACATACCTTATTGCAACTACGCTGGGTTCCATTTCTTTCCTGATGTAAAGCCCTACACCACATTGTGCTATTCCTGCTTTGACTCCTGACACGCAGACCTTGTATTCTCCCACTTCCTCTTCTTTCTGACCCCTTACCCGGATGTCACTAACAGCTAAAACGTCCAGCCCCATCTTACTTGCAGCCTCTGCCAGCTCTACCTTCTTCCCAGAGTAGCCGCCATTGATATTAATAGCTCCCCATCTCATTACCATTTGTTTGCCAAGTCGTATCTTAGGAGTCCCTGGTTTGTCAGTTAGAGGTGGGACTCCGTCACCTCCAAAGGTCCGAGGCATTTTGCTCTGATTGTTGCCAGCATCATATTTAAAAGTACCAGGGAAGCATATTGCTAGCCTTACTTGCCCCGAGTCCCATTGGGTTTTACCCCTAACGGCTGAGGGACTAACCGGTGGATTTGGTAGTCTTTGCCGTATGAGCACAAAGGTGACCACGACACAGAATATGTCCGAGATGCCCAGCCTTATTCCAAAGTAACTGGTATCCCGACTGTCGGGACCACTTACTTGGCCACTCATACGTTGCCCGTGGTTCATGAACTAGGACATGACTACAGGAACCCACACCATGAACTACCATTTGTTTCTTTTGTTTTACTAATTACTTTAGTTTTATATACCTCCTAATTAATTATCTTTTCTTTATGTTATTGTGTTATACTGTATAAAAAAGTGTTTCCATACAGAATTATTTGCCGTTAGGGATTAGCCGAGCGGTCTTAGGCGATGCAGTCATGGACTGTGCGGCTGGTCCAGGCGGAGGTTCGAGTCCTCCCTCGGCATGGGTGTGTGTGTTTGACCTTAGGATAATTTAGGTTAAGTAGTGTGTAAGCTTAGGGACTGATGACCTAAGCAGTTAAGTCCCATAAGACTTCACAGACATTTGAACATTTTTTTGAACTGAATTATTACACGTAAGGAAAAATGTTTACTGTTATGTAGAGAAGATTCAACGTATCGGAAGTATTTCGACATCTCTACGGTGCAATAATTGGACATTGACTCTGTATAACGAAAAATGTGAGGTCCACGACAACAGTGCTAGAAGTAATCGGTTAAACATATGTTACACGACAAATCAGTCAAATCTAAAGGCCGTAAATTCAAGTCAGTATCTAGAAATTAAAATTACGAAGAACTGAAATTCTAAGGAACACATAAAACATGGGAAGGCGAACCAAAGACTGCGTTTTATGCGACAGATCTACTAAACAGACTGCTTACACTACGCAAGTACGTCCTCTTTTGCAGTACTGCGTTTGAGTTGGGATCCTTTCCCAGATAGGATTAACTGAGTGCATCGAGAAAGCTCAAAGAAGGTGAGCACGTTTCGTATTATTCAGAAATAGGGCTGAGAGTGTCACGGACATGATACAGAATTTGGGGTGGACATCATTGAGACAAAGGCGTTTCTCATTGCGACGGGATCTTCTCACGAAATATCTATCACGCTCTTTGTCCTCCGAATACGGAAATATTTTGTTGAAGGCGATATACATAGGGAGAAACGATCATCGGAATAATACATTAATGGAAATCAGAGCTCACACGGAAAGACCGCGCGCTGCTCTAGAGTAGGATAATAGAGAATTAGTGTAAAAGTGATTCTATGAACTCTTTTCCAGGCACCTAAGTGTGATTTGCAGAGTCGACATGTTGATGCAGGTACTGGAAAGAGAAAAAAAAAGGAACTGTAACAGCTTGATTTTTTTTTTACTTTTTGCCTGCTACTAGAATCTCTGTACCACGCGGGAGAGCCACAGGTGCTCCACCTTGTACGAGACTATTCCCAGAACCTGCCGGTGTGAGCTTAATGAGATTTACGTTCCATCCTTATTTGCTGTCGCTCTGCAGACACCTGCAGCGGCAGCCGCCGGTGCGCTGGGCGGTCAGTGGTTCGGCCGCCGCCCACGCGCCGGCAGAAATGAGCCAGCGCCGCCCGCGGCGGTATCTGCCAGCACTCGGGGCGCGTCACACAGAGCCAGGGTCGCAATTAAACCGTATCATGCCCCGGGATTACGCGCCCACGCCCGCCTCCATCGGCACGTGCGCATCTGCGAGGCGCGAGTGCATAATTTAATCGACGCTGTTGCCCGCTTGCCTGAAGCAGGTCCTTTGTAGCTCAGAGACAGCGGCTGCGTAATTTAGTTATTATAATTATTTCATCACGGGGACAATCTAGTCGTTCAAACAGAGATACAGGAAAGGACCTTCATTGTTTCCATATATAACTGCTTCTTGTCTTCCCACCGCAGATGATACGGTGAGGAAACTACACGCTCCAGTCACATTAATGTGGCCAGCGCCTATGTTTGACGTCAACGTGCAACAACCACCCGGAGACTAGCAGTTGAGGGTATACAATTCGTGTCGTGGGGACACGAATAATGCAGCAGCGTAGCGATGCACACCGAAGAGCAAAAGAAACTGGCATACCTGCCAAATATCGTGTAGGGTCCTCGCGAGCACACAGAAAAGCCGCAACACGACATGCCATGGACTCGACCAATGTTCTACATCTACATTTATACTCCGCAAGCCACCCAACGGTGTGTGACGGAGGGCACTTTACGTGCCATTGTTATTACCTTCCTTTCCTGTTCCAGTCGCGTATGGTTCGCGGGAAGAACGACTGTCTGAAAGCCTCCGTGCGCGCTCTAATCTCTCTAATTTTACATTCGTGATCTCCTCGGGGGGTATAAGTAGGGGGAAGCAATATATTCGATACCTCATCCAGAAACGCACCCTCTCGAAACCTGGACAGCAAGCTACACCGCGATGCAGAGCGCCTCTCTTGCAGAGTCTGCCACTTGAGTTTGTTAAACATCTCCGTAACGCTATCACGGTTACCAAATAACCCTGTGACGAAACGCGCCGCTCTTCCTTGGATCTTCTCTATCTCCTCCGTCAACCCGATCTGGTACGGATCCCACACTGATGCGCAATACTCAAGTATAGGTCGAACGAGTGTTTTGTAAGCCACCTCCTTTGTTGATGGACTCCATTTTCTAAGGACTCTCCCAATGAATCTCAACCTGGTACCCGCCTTACCAACAATTAATTTTATATGATCATTCCACTTCAAATCGTTCCGCACGCATACTCCCAGATATTTTACAGAAGTAACTGCTACCAGTGTTTGTTCTGCTATCATGTAATCATACAATAAAGGATCCTTCTTTCTATGTATTCGCAATGTTGAAGTAGTGCTGGAGGGAATTGGCAGCATGAATCCTCCAGGGATTCCCGTAAATCCGTAGGAGTACGAGGGGGCGGAGATCTCTTCTGAACAGCAACTTGCAAGGCATCCCAGATATGCTCAATAACATTCATGTCTGCGGAGTTTCGTGGCCAGCGGAAGTGTTTCACTCACAAGAGTGTTCCGGGAGCCTCTATAGCAATTCTGGACGTGACGGGTATCGCATTGTCCCGCTGGGATTGCCCAAGTCCGTCGGAATGCAAAATGGACATCAATGGATGCAGGTGACCAGACAGGATGCTTACGTACGTGCCACCTATCAGAGTCGTATCTAGACGTATCAGGGGTCTCACATAATTACAACTGAACACACCCAACACTATTACAGAGGCTCCAGAAGCTGGAACAGTCTCCTGCTTATATGCAGGGTCATCGGATTCATGAGGTTGTCTCCATACCCGTACACGTCCATCCGCTCGATACAATTTGAAACGAGACTCGTCCGACCAGAGAACATGTTTCCAGCCATCAACAGTCCAATGTCGCTGTTGACGGGCCCACGCTAGTCGTAAAGCTTTGTGTCGTGCAGTCATCAAGTGTACACGAGTGGGCCTTCGGCACCGACAGTCCATATTGATGATGTTTCGTTGAATGGTTCACACGCTAACACTTGTTGATAGCCCAGCACTGAAATCTGCAGCAATCTGCCGAAGAGTTGCACTTCTCTCACGTTCAACGATTCTCTTCAGTTGCCGTTGGTACCGTTCATGCAGGATCTTTCTCCAGCAGCAGTTATGTCGGAGATTTGATGTTTTACCGGATTCTCGATATTCACGGTACACTCGTGAAATGGTCGTACGGGAAAATCCGCACTTAAACGCAACGTCGGAGTTGCTGTGTCCCATCGCTCGTGCGCCGATTATAACACACATCAAACTCACTTAAATCTTGATAACCTGCCATTGTAGCAGCAGTAACAGATTTAGCAACTGCGCCAGACACTTGTTGTCTTACATAGGCGTTGCAAAATGGTGGTACCCGAAACCGACGCAGAGGCAATTGTGATGCACCAAGAGCCGTAGATGACAGGATTGACTGTGGAGATGTGTACGGGCGAACAGACGCGCAACTGTTGAGCAACTGACCTTGGAGATGAACCAAGGGGATACCAAATATATGTCCTCAACGACCATTCAACGAACTTTGCAGTGTATCTGACTCTTAAGCAGTCACCTGTTTCATGTGCAGTGTCTCTTCAACGACAGTTTAGCTAACGTTACTGTTTATGGGCCTCCATAGATGGCGCCTTGATCATTCACCCGTGCTGACTGTTGGTCATTGGAGACGCATGTTGGAATTTCTACGTCACCAGTGACGGAATTTCTTCGTCACCACTGCAGCTGAACGTCCACTGAGTAGCGACACGTGGTGGTCTTTTGAGGTGAATATAATCTACTCCATCGGAGAGATGGCCATTGTCGTGTACGGCGTGAAATTTCTGAAAGCAAACACCCTGCATGCCTTATGGTCTGGGGAGTGCTTTAGTGGCATTCCTCGGGTGATTTAGTCATTTTGGGAGGCACAGCGGGTCAACACATGTATGCACCTACCCTTGGGGACTATTCCCACGCATTCAGTTTCCTTTTTCTCTGCACGATGGAATTTAGCAGCAGTAAAACACAACGTGCTACACAGCTCACAATGCACCTGTGTGATTCGAAAAGCAGCCGTCTGAATTCACCATTTCTCCATGTCCGTCATACTCCCGCCTTTAAACCCAAAGGAAAATCGTTTCGCGCCATGGATCCTCAACGGACAATCCTAGCGCAGCTGAACACGGCACTGGAATCAACATTCCTATCGATACCTTCCAGAACATCATTTGATTGCTTTCCCGCACGTCTCGCAGCGAAGCTTTTGACAGTTGGTCACAATAATGTGGCTGGACTGTGCAGAAAGTTTACATCATGACCAATTTCCACCGAATGCTACCAAACTGTCATTCCACCTTTCCCGCGACTACGGGGTAATTTGATTAATCTTTTATTGCTGTGACAGCTTATTTCATCTACATCTACATTTATACTCCGCAAGCCACCCAACGGTGTGTGGCGGAGGGCACTCTACGTGCCACTGTCATTACCTCCCTTTCCTGTTCCAGTCGCGTATGGTTCGCGGGAAGAACGACTGTCTGCAAGCCTTCGTGCGCTCTCTAATCTCTGTAATTTTACATTCGTGATCTCCTCGGGAGGTATAAGTAGGGGGAAGCAATATATTCGATACCTCATCCAGAAACGCACCCTCTCGAAACCTCGCGAGCAAGCTACACCGCGATGCAGAGCGGCTCTCTTGCAGAGTCTGCCACTTGAGTTTGTTAAACATCTCCGTAACGCTATCACGGTTACCAAATAACCCTGTGACGAAACGCGCCGCTCTTCTTTGGATCTTCTCTATCTCCTCCGTCAACCCGATCTGGTACGGATCCCACACTGATGCGCAATACTCAAGTATAGGTAGAACGAGTGTTTTGTAAGCCACCTCCTTGTTGATGGACTACATTTTCTAAGGACTCTCCCAATGAATCTCAACCTGGTACCCGCCTTACCAAAAATTAATTTTATATGATCATTCCACTTCAAATCGTTCCGCACGCATACTCCCAGATATTTTACAGAAGTAACTGCTACCAGTGTTTGTTCCGCTATCATATAATCATACAATAAAGGATCCTTCTTTCTATGTATTCGCAATACATTACATTTGTCTATGTTAAGGGTCAGTTGCCACTCCCTGCACCAAGTGCCTATCCGCTGCAGATCTTGCTGCATTTCGCTACAATTTTCTAATGCTGCAACTTCTCTGTATATTACAGCATCATCCACGAAAAGCCGCATGGAACTTCCGACACTATCTACTAGGTCATTTATATATATTGTGAAAAGCAATGGTCCCATAACACTCCCCTGTGGTACGCCAGAGGTTACTTTAACGTCTGTAGACGTCTCTCCATTGATAACAACATGCTGTGTTCTGTTTGCTAAAAACTCTTCAACCCAGCCACACAGCTGGTCTGATATTCCGTAGGCTCTTACTTTGTTTATCAGGCGACAGTGCGGAACTGTATCGAACGCCTTCCGGAAGTCAAGGAAAATAGCATCTACCTGGGAGCCTGTATCTAATACTTCCTGGGTCTCATGAACAAATAAAGCGAGTTGGGTCTCACACGATCGCTGTTTCCGGAATCCATGTTGATTCCTACATAGTAGATTCTGGGTTTCCAAAAACAACATGATACTCGAGCAAAAAACATGTTCTAAAATTCTACAACGGATCGACGTCAGAGATATAGGTCTATAGTTTTGCGCATCTGCTCGACGGCCCTTCTTGAAGACTGGGACTACCTGTGCTCTTTTCCAATCATTTGGAACCTTCCGTTCCTCTAGAGACTTGCGGTACACGGCTGTTAGAAGGGGGGCAAGTTCTTTCGCGTACTCTGTGTAGAATCGAATTGGTATCCCGTCAGGTCCAATGGACTTTCCTCTGTTGAGTGATTCCAGTTGCTTTTCTATTCCTTGGACACTTATGTCGATGTCAGCCATTTTTTCGTTTGTGCGAGGATTTGGAGAAGGAACTGCAGTGCGGTCTTCCTCTGTGAAACAGCTTTGGAAAAAGGTGTTTAGTATTTCAGCTTTACGCGTGTCATCCTCTGTTTCAATGCCTTCATCATCCCGGAGTGTCTGGATATGCTGTTTCGATCCACTTACTGATTTAACGTAAGACCAGAACTTCCTAGGATTTTCTGTCAAGTCGGTACATAGAATTTAACTTTCGAATTCACTGAACGCTTCACGCATAGCCCTCCTTACGCTAACTTTGACATCGTTTAGCTTCTGTTTGTCTGAGAGGTTTTGGCTGCGTTTAAACTTTGAGTGAAGCTCTCTTTGCTTTCGCAGTAGTTTGCTAACTTTGTTGTTGTACCACGGTGGGTTTTCCCCGTCCCTCACAGTTTTACTCGGCACGTACCTGTCTAAAACGCATTTTACGATTGCCCTGAACTTTTTCCATAAACACTCAACATTGTCAGTGTCGGAACAGAAATTTTCGTTTTGATCTGTTAGGTAGTCTGAAATCTGCCTTCTATTACTCTTGCTAAACAGATAAACCTTCCTCCCTTTTTTTATATTCCTATTAACTTCCATATTCAGGGATGCTGCAACGGCCTTATGATCACTGATTCCCTGTTCTGCGCTTACAGAGTCGAAAAGTTCGGGTCTGTTTGTTATCAGTAAATCCAAGATGTTATCTCCACGAGTCGGTTCTTTATTTAATTGCTCGAGGTAATTTTCGGATATTGCACTGAGTATAATGTCACTCGATGCTCTGTCCCTACCACCCGTCCTAAACATCTGAGTGTCCCAGTCTATATCTGGTAAATTGAAATCTCCACCTAAGACTATAACATGCTGAGAAAGTACAGTACAGTACAAAGATACAGAATGAATATTCACTCTGAAGTGGAGCGTGTGCCGATATGAAACTTATTGGCAGATTAAAACTGCGTGCTGCGACTTTATTCAAGCTGAGGCCTTCGCCCTTCGCGAGAAAGTGCTCTATCGACTGAGCTGCCTAACCACGACGCACGACGTGTGCTCACGAATTTGCTTCCGCCAGTACATCTACTACCTTCCAAACTTCAAGAAATTATCCTGCATACTTTACTTTACTAGCGCTCCAAAAAGAAACGATTGTGCTGAGATATGGCTTAGTTGAGGTGACTGTTTGCAGTATGAAGTTCCACTCTGTAGGAATGTGCGCTGATCCGAAATTCCCTGGGAGATTAAAGGTGTGCGGTGGATCGCAGTCCGAACTTGGAAGCAAGGGTATCAAATACTGTCGTAGAGAATTTCGACTGAATGACGAATAGACGGCTGAAAACAATGAGGGCGGTCGTGAGTCGTGCTCAGTATGTAGACTACATGCCCAAGAGTGGTAAAGTTGCCAGGTTAGGGTCCCGGTCCAGCACACAGTTTTAATGTGCCACGAAGCGTCAGATGATCGCACACTCCGCTGCAAAGTGAAAATTAGTTCTGTAAACAATTCCTCAAGCTGTGGCTGAGTTGTGTGTTTCTTCTAGCTCTCTTTCAGCATCCACCCCTACTACATTCCTGGAAATTGAAATAAGAACACCGTGAATTCATTGTCCCAGGAAGGGGAAACTTTATTGACACATTCCTGGGGTCAGATACATCACATGATCACACTGACAGAACCACAGGCACATAGACACAGGCAACAGAGCATGCACAATGTCGGCACTAGTACAGTGTATATCCACCTTTCGCAGCAATGCAGGCTGCTATTCTCCCATGGAGACGATCGTAGAGATGCTGGATGTAGTCCTGTGGAACGGCTTGCCATGCCATTTCCACCTGGCGCCTCAGTTGGACCAGCGTTCGTGCTGGACGTGCAGACCGCGTGAGACGACGCTTCATCCAGTCCCAAACATGCTCAATGGGAGACAGATCCGGAGATCTTGCTGGCCAGGGTAGTTGATTTACACCTTCTAGAGCACGTTTGGTGGCACGGGATACATGCGGACGTGCATTGTCCTGTTGGAACAGCAAGTTCCATTGCCGGTCTAGGAATGGTAGAACGATGGGTTCGATGACGGTTTGGATGTACTGTGCACTATCCAGAGTCCCCTCGGCGATCACCAGTGGTGTACGGCCAGTGTAGGAGATCGCTCCCCACACCATGATGCCGGGTGTTGGCCCTGTGTGCCTCGGTCGTATGCAGTCCTGATTGTGGCGCTCACCTGCACGGCGCCAAACACGCATACGACCATCATTGGCACCAAGGCAGAAGCGACTCTCATCGCTGAAGACGACACGTCTCCATTCGTCCCTCCATTCACGCCAGTCGCGACACTCCTGGAGGCGGGCTGCACGATGTTGGGGCGTGAGCGGAAGACGGCCTAACGGTGTGCGGGACCGCCGTAGCCCAGCTTCATGGAGACGGTTGCGAATGGTCCTCGCCGATACCCCAGGAGCAACAGTGTCCCTAATTTGCTGGGAAGTGGCGGTGCGGTCCCCTACGGCACTGCGTAGGATCCTACGGTCTTGGCGTGCATCCGTGCGTCGCTGCGGTCCGGTCCCAGGTCGACGGGCACGTGCACCTTCCGCCGACCACTGGCGACAACATCGATGTACTGTGGAGACCTCACGCCCTACGTGTTGAGCAATTCGGCGGTACGTCCACCCGGCCTCCCGCATGCCCACTATACGCCCTCGCTCAAAGTCCGTCAACTGCACATACGGTTCACGTCCACGCTGTCGCGGCATGCTACCAGTGTTAAAGACTGCGATGGAGCACCGTATGCCACGGCAAACTGGCTGACACTGACGGCGGCGGTGCACAAATGCTGCGCAGCTAGCGCCATTCGACGGCCAACACCGCGGTTCCTGGTGTGTCCGCTGTGCCGTGCGTGTGATCATTGCTTGTACAGCCCTCTCGCAGTGTCCGGAGCAAGTATGGTGGGTCTGACACACCGGTGTGAATGTGTTCTTTTTTCCATTTCCAGGAGTGTATATGTGAGGACCGTTACCAAGCAGACATGACACAAACTAGAGGCACTGCATACCACCCCTACTACAGTGAGTAATGTCGAGAATGGCGGCCCTGGTACATCTGTAAGGCAAAAGTTGATACACGTATCGGCCGGCTGACACATTGCTCACTGGTACACGTCGTACGAAAAGGAACGCAACGTGTGCAGAACTTATGCCAAGTTTGGAAGGTAGGAGATGAGGCGCAGGCGGAAGTACAGCTGTGAGTGCCAGCTGTGAGCAGTTTTCAATAGCTCTGTCGGTGTAGGAGTCATAGGCTGGACTCCCGATTCGACAGGCTGTTTTAATGTGCCACGAAGTTACAGAAACACGATATTCCTACTGATGAATAATGGCGTGAGTACATGATGTCTGTTGGGTGTGTCTAACATTATCAGCATACCCAGAAGACGCACGTGTGCAGATTATAGGCATCTTTCGCTCCCTGAGAAAGGCCAGATCATTCGTATGAGGGACGTGGAAGCATCATACGGACAGATCACTCAGACTGCCGCGTATAGCGCAGTAACTGCAGAACGAGGTCTGAAGGATTCAGGACTACACTGTGGCAAGAATGGTGAGCACGAGTCCTCCTAGCGGGACTATACCGCCAGAAAGTCGTACAGCTTTTCGGCTGATTGTGACAAACTGACAGATGAAAACTGCTGAAATCCGGCTAGAGGTTTCAGGCAGAGTGTTACCAATAACCAGCGAAAATAATGGTTTTTCCTTAGTTGGGGACTGCAGTCATGTAGAACTTTTTGAAAGGAATTTCCGCCATTTGACTAACCATTTATTTCACATGGTCATTGTTTTGGCTTTATATCCATTCTCAAGCGCACATTGAAAAGTTACAATGTACACTTATGACTCAAAATTTTATGAGCACTGACCTACTATCGATAAAAATCCGTCATCGTGATAGCAGCGTCATCTGGTGAGGAATGCTGTTTGTCAGACACACGCACCATGTATGTAGTATGAGTGATCGTACTGATCGTGTACGAGGTGCATTCAAGTTCTAAGGCCTCCGATTTTTTTTTCTCCGGACTGGAAAGAGATAGAAACATGCGCATTGTTTTAAAAAGAGGCCGCGTTCATTGTCAATACGTCCCAGAGATGGCAGCACCGTACGGCAGATGGAATTTTACCGCCAGCGGCGAGAATGAGAGCTGTTTTAAATACTTAAAATGGCGACGTTTTCCTTACTTGAACAGCGTGCAATCATTCGTTTCCAGAATTTGCGTGGTGTGAAACCAATGGAAATTCATCGACAGTTGAAGGAGACATGTGGTGATGGAGTTATGGATGTGTCGAAAGTGCGTTCGTGGGTGCGACAGTTTAATGAAGGCAGAACATCGTGTGACAACAAACCGAAACAACCTCGGGCTCGCACAAGCCGGTCAGACGACACGATCGAGAAAGTGGAAAGAATTGTTTTGGGGGATCGCCGAATAACTATTGATCAGATCGCCTCCAGATTTGGCATTTCTGTGGGTTCTGTGCACACAATCCTGCATAACGACCGGAAAATGCGAAAAGTGTCATCCAGGTGGGTGCCACGAATGCTGACGGACGACCACACGGCTGCCCGTGTGGCATGTTGCCAAGCAATGTTGACGCACAACGACAGCATGAATGGGACTTTCTTTTCGTCGGTTGTGACAATGTATGAGACGTGGATGCCATTTTTCAATCCAGAAACAAAGCGCCAGTCAGCTCAATGGAAGCACACAGATTCACCGCCACCCAAAAATTTCGGGTAATCGCCAGTGCTGAAAAAATGATGGTGTCCATGTTCTGGGACAGCGAGGGCGTAATCCTTACCCATTGCGTTCCTAAGGGCACTACGGTAACAGGTGTATCCTACGAAAATGTTTTGAAGAACAAATTCCTTCCTGCACTGCAACAAAAACGTCCGGGAAGGGCTGCGCGTGTGCTGTTTCACCAAGACAACGCACCCGCACATCGAGCTAACGTTACGCAACAGTTTCTTCGTGATAACAACTTTGAAGTGATTCCTCATGCTCCCTACTCACCTGACCTGGCTCCTAGTGACTTTTGGCATTTTTCAACAATGAAAGACACTCTCCGTGGCCGCACATTCACCAGTCGTGCTGCTATTGCCTCAGCGATTTTCCAGTGGTCAGAACAGACTCCTAAAGAAGCCTTCGCCGCTGCCATGGAATCATGGCGTCAGCGTTGTGAAAAATGTGTACGTCTGCAGGGCGATTACGCCGAGAACTAAAGCCAGTTTCATCAATTTCGGGTCAGTAGATAATTAGAAAAAAAATCGGAGGCCTTAGAACTTGAATGCACCTCGTATAGAATTGGAAAGGTGATGGTCTATCTGAGTTTGACCGAGGCTGGATCGTGATGACCCGGAGGCTCGGAACGAGTATTTTTGAAACTGCACGACTGGTCAGGTGTTCGAGGAGTGCTGTAGTGTAACCACAGACGGACATGGTGTTTTGGGTGGCCACCTGCCATTACAGATGTCGGACATCGTTGGCTGGGCAGACTGGTGAAGCAGGACAGGTGGTGAATTGTGGAGGAACGAACATCACACTTTAATGCTGGGCAGAGCGTAAGTGTGTCAGAAGACACAGTGCACCGAAGACTTCTAACGATGGGCATCCGCAGCCGACAACCCATGCATGTGGTAATGTTAACACCACGACATTGGCAACTACGGCTAAAATTGCCACCTGACCATCGGCACTGGACTGTGGCACGGTGGCAGAGCGTTCCACAGTCTGATAAAATCCCGATACTTTCTTCAGCATCTTTATGGGAGGGTATGATTCGTCGTCTTCCAGGGGAACAGCTCCTTGACACCGTTACTGCGGGGCGGAAACAAGGTTGTGGCGGCTCCATTATGGTCTGGGGAACATCCATGGGTCCAGTGGAGCTCGTGCAAAGCACCATGATGGGCGAACAGTATCCACATTGGTTGCAGACGACGCACACCCATTCATGAGGACCATATTTCTCGACTTCAGTGGCATTTTTCATCGTGGTAATGTGCATGTCACTAGTCCAGGAGTGTGGTGAGATGGTTCGAGGAACGCAGTGGCGAGTTCCGATTGATGTGCTGGCTCCGCCAGATCTGAGCCCTACCGAACACATGTGTGAGGTGGTTGAACGTGGCGTCAGAGCTCATCCCCTCCCCTCCCCTGAATTTACGGGTATTAGGTTACTGTGTGCTGATGTGGTGCCAACTCTCTCCAGCGACCTACCAAGGCCTCATTGCTTCCATGACATGACGGGTCGCCGCTGTTGTTAGAGCCAAAGGTGGACAGACCGGTTATTAGGTAGCTGGTCATAATGATCTTTATGAGCACTGTGCCTAACCTGTCTACCAGGTGTCATCGTCAAATACACTCCTGGAAAATGAAATAAGAACACCGTGAATTCATTGTCCCAGGAAGGGGAAACTTTATTGACACATTCCTGGGGTCAGATACATCACATGATCACACTGACAGAACCACAGGCACACAGACACAGGCAACAGAGCATGCACAATGTCGGCACTAGTACGGTGTATATCCACCTTTCGCAGCAATGCAGGCTGCTATTCTCCCATGCAGACGATCGTAGAGATGCTGGATGTAGTCCTGTGGAACGGCTTGCCATGCCATTTCCACCTGGCGCCTCAGTTGGACCAGCGTTCGTGCTGGACGTGCAGACCGCGTGAGACGACGGTTCATCCAGTCCCAAACATGCTCAATGGGGGACAGATCCGGAGATCATGCTGGCCAGGGTAGTTGACTTACACCTTCTAGAGCACGTTTGGTGGCACGGGATACATGCGGACGTGCATTGTCCTGTTGGAACAGCAAGTTCCCTTGCCGGTCTAGGAATGGTAGAACGATGGGTTCGATGACGGTTTGGATGTACCGTGCACTATTCAGTGTCCCCTCGACGATCACCAGTGGTGTACGGCCAGTGTAGGAGATCGCTCCCCACACCATGATGCCGGGTGTTGGCCCTGTGTGCCTCGGTCGTATGCAGTCCTGATTGTGGCGCTCACCTGCACGGCGCCAAACACGCATACGACCATCATTGGCACCAAGGCAGAAGCGACTCTCATCGCTGAAGACGACACGTCTCCATTCGTCCCTCCATTCACGCCTGTCGCGACACCACTGGAGGCGGGCTGCACGATGTTGGGGCGTGAGCGGAAGACGGCCTAACGGTGTGCGGGACCGCCGTAGCCCAGCTTCATGGAGACGGTTGCGAATGGTCCTCGCCGATACCCCAGGAGCAACAGTGTCCCTAATTTGCTGGGAAGTGGCGGTGCGGTCCCCTACGGCACTGCGTAGGATCCTACGGTCTTGGCGTGCATCCGTGCGTCGCTGCGGTCCGGTCCCAGGTCGACGGGCACGTGCACCTTCCGCCGACCACTGGCGACAACATCGATGTACTGTGGAGACCTCACGCCCCACGTGTTGAGCAATTCGGCGGTACGTCCACCCGGCCTCCCGCATGCCCACTATACGCACTCGCTCAAAGTCCGTCAACTGCACATACGGTTCACGTCCACGCTGTCGCGGCATGCTACCAGTGTTAAAGACTGCGATGGAGCTCCGTATGCCACGGCAAACTGGCCGACACTGACGGCGGCGGTGCACAAATGCTGCGCAGCTAGCGCCATTCGACGGCCAACACCGCGGTTCCTGGTGTGTCCGCTGTGCCGTTCGTGTGATCATTGCTTGTACAGCCCTCTCGCAGTGTCCGGAGCAAGTATGGTTGGTCTGACACACCGGTGTCAATGTGTTCTTTTTTCCATTTCCAGGAGTGTATAATTCTGGTCTGGTGTGTTCGAAGACTGTTTGCAGTAACCACTCATAGAAGGCAGGTGGCAGCACTAGCAGTGGATGATATAAAAAGCGTGTCTGTTGTATTCGAAAATAAGTGCAGTCGTTCTCGTAATCCAGAAACCGAGCGATTTATGTGATGTCCAAAAGAGCATGATCATTTGCTTTCAGGCCAAGGGTGGAAGCAGCTTAGAAACGTCTAAGTTCCGAAGCTTCTCGTGTGCCGCATGGTTATGTCGCATCTAGACGTCCAGTGGGTGGCGACAGGTGGTTTCCGGATTTACTACACTTTACGCTGTATCGGACAGATGGCCGTTTACGTGTACAGAGTGAAACGTCGGAAAGCAAACTCCTTGCATCCAGGAGGGAGCGTTATGCTGTAAGGAATGTCTTCAGTGGCATTCCCAGCGGGATCTCATCATTCTGGGACGACCAAGGAATTAACATAAGCATGCATCTATCCTTCTGGGACCACGTCCACCCCTACATGCAGTTTGTTTTACACTTAGTACGATGGCATCTACCAGCAAGACAATGAAACGCATCACACAGCTGACAGTGTACGTGCGAGGTTCCACCATGAGCACGAGAATGGGTTTACCATAATGCCCTGGCCAGGAAACTCTACTGATATAAACCCGATCGAGAATATGTACGGACATCCCGACCGGGATGCGCGCGCGCCATGGATCGAGAAACCTAAAATAGCTGGCCACGTCATTGGAGTAAGCTTGGCTCCACATCCCTGTAGACACCTTCCGTAACTCGTTGAATCTCTTCCAACACATCCGCGCTGAGAAATGTGGTTATTCTGGTTTTTGACAGATGGTCACACTAATGTGACTGGACTGTATATATTGTAATATTTCATAATGCACTTGAGGATGTATGTAAACCCAAAATCATGATTATGTGAAATAAATTATTGCAGTCATACGGCGGAGGCTTTTTTTTTTTTTTTAAAAAAAAAAGGCTGTCACCACACGACAGACAACAGCAACTTGCATGGTGTGGGATCAGGGTCGACGGATACCATGAGTATATTTGTGTGATGTTCAGCGATAAGTCTCATTTCTGTTTGTGATGTTCAGAAAGACCACTGGAACAAGCCTTTCCAAAAATGGCTCTGAGCACTATGGGACTTAACTTCTCAGGTCATCAGTTCCCTAGAACTTAGAACTACTTAAACCTAACTAACCTAAGGACATCACACACATCCATGCCCGAGGCAGGATTCGAACCTGCGACCGTAGCGGTCACGCGGGTCCAAACTGAAGCGCTTAGAACCGCACGGCCACACCGGCCGGCAACAAGCCTTTCTCCTGGCGTAATAGTGAAGGAGGCGGGAGGCACTATTTCTGACCACAGGATTGATTTAGTATTGCTAAGAGGGTAACTATTCGACTGTGTGTGGCAATAACGGTAAACCCTTTCGTCGCTCACTTAACTTACAGAGTGCCTAGTGTGATTTTCCGGCAGGATAACGCAGGACCTTACTCTGAAACCCACGCAAAAGCTCCCTTGACTAATGTACGGATTCTTCACTGGCCTGCCTAGTTCCTTCATTTTCCAACTATGGAACAAGTCTAACATGCGGTGGGAGACGTTCATTTTCATACGAATCTTCAGCCAGATATGTTCTTCAAGTGACAAAATGGTTCAAATGGCTCTGAGCACTATAGGACTCAACTGCTGTGGTCATAAGTCCCCTAGAACTTAGAACTACTTAAACCTAACTAACCTAAGGACATCACACACGTCCATGCCCGAGGCAGGATTCGAACCTGCGACCGTAGCGGTCGTGCGGTTCCAGACTGTAGCGCCTTTAACCGCTCGGCCACTCCGGCCGGCTTCAAGTGACACATCGCATATTTCTCAAGGGGACCCTCCATACTGTAATTCACGGATTTTTATGCGCTTCAAAGATGTTGTAGAGGCACTTATCCTGAATACCTGGCTATCCGGTTTCTAAGCGACGGGCCTTGGTTTTCGAGAAAATCGATTTTGAATTTCATTGCGTGCTTTGTATCATCATCATCATCATCATCATCATCATCATTTAAGACTGATTATGCCTTACAGCGTTCAGTCTGGAGCATAGCCCCCCTTATACAGTTCCTCCATGATCCCCTATTCAGTGATAACATTGGTGCCTCTTCTGATGTTAAACCTATTACTTCAAAATCATTCTTAACCGAATCCAGGTACCTTCTCCTCGGTCTGCCCCGACTCCTCCTACACTCTACAGCTGAATCCATGAGTCTCTTGGGTAACCTTGCTTCTCCCATGCGTGTAACATGACCCCACCATCTAAGCCTGTTCGCCCTGACTGCTACATCTATAGAGTTCATTCCCAGTTTTTCTTTGATTTCCTCATTGTGGACACCCTCCTGCCATTGTTCCCATCTACTAGTACCTCCAATCATCCTAGCTACTTTCATATCCGTAACCTCAACCTTGTTGATAAGGTAGCCTGAATCCACCCAGATTTCGCTCCCATACAACAAAGTTGGTCGAAAGATTGAACGGTGCACAGATAACTTAGTCTTGGTACTGACTTCCTTCTTGCAGGAGAGAGTAGATCGTATCTGAGCGCTCACAGCATTAGCTTTGCTACACCTCGCTTCCAGTTCTTTCACTATGTTGCCGTCCTGTGAGAATATGCATCCTAAGTACTTGAAACCGTCCACCTGTTCTAACTTTGTTCCTCCTATTTGGCACTCAATCCGTTTATATTTCCTTACCACTGACATTACTTTCGGTTTGGAGATGCTAATCTTCATACCATAGTCCTTACATTTCTGATCTAGCTCTGAAATATTACTTTGCAAACTTTCAATCGAATCTGCCATCCGCAAATGCAAGACTGCTTATTTTGTGTTCACATATCTTAATCTCACCCAGCCAGCCTATTGTTCTCAACATATGATCCATAAATAATATGAACAACAGTGGAGACAGGTTGCAGCCTTGTCTTACCCCTGAAACTACTCTGAACCATGAACTCAATTTACCGTCAACTCTAACTGCTGCCTGACTATCCATGTAAAGACCTTTAATTGCTTGCAAAAGTTTGCCTCCTATTCCACAATCTTGTAGAACAGACAATAACTTCCTCCTAGGAACCCGGTCATATGCCTTTTCTAGATCTATAAAGCATAGATACAATTCCCTGTTCCACTCATAACACTTCTCCATTATTTGCCGCAAGCTAAAGAACTGGTCCTGACAACCTCTAAGAGGCCTAAACCCACACTGATTTTCATCCAATTGGTCCTCAACTAATACTTTGTATATCTGTAACAATACATACAGTCCTCATTGGCCGCAACTAGGAGCTGGGGTTCCCGTTGCTGCTAACGGTATTCACGGGAGAGGGGACGATAATGGGCGGAGATCGATTTCAGGTAATACAAGAAGCGACCGTTATACTAACATTTGGAACTCCAACTGCGAACCACAAACGGAATGAATATGTGAAAAAATTAATAACTGAATATATCTTTACACTGTTTGTTGATATTCTTTGAAACAAAATTGAAAAATTCGGTCGATTTTGAAAAAAGAAGACACAGGCAGGATTCGAACACCGTACCTCCAGCGTGGTAGTCGTGAACCTTACCCGCTGCGCTACGCTGACTTCCTCGGAATACACGTAATATTACAGGTATATGAAGTGCGCAACGAACTTCAAAATCGATTTTCTCAAAAACCAAGGCCCGTCACTAAAATACCGGATAGCCAGTTATTCAGAATAAGTGCCTCTACAACATATTTGAAGCGCATCAAAATCCATGATTTACTGTATGCAGGGTCCCCTTGTCAGACAAGACTGGAAATATTCAAGATGACATTTGAACGCTGTTCGGTTCACAGCCGCAGCTAATACGGGACTGTACTTGTGACTGCTGAGTGTCACATCTTACACTGCTGTTGATGTTGGACATCAGTTCCGAATGGAATGAATGTTCAGTCACTTTATATACTTTATGTGTTGAATATCTTCACAAAATCGATAAATAACGAACTGGAATTTTATAGATTAACGCTTTCCTTTTCCGCCATACAATGATAGCAACAGAGTTACTTTGCTCCTATCGGTGAATCGTTTACTGCTTGTGTCATAGCGTGAATATACAAGTATGATGTAGCAATGTATGAGGGTTGGAACTTAAATAGTGGCAGCTATTTATTCACAACCGATACAAAGGAGTTACATGTTTGCACCTGTTACTGTTCTTCAGAGTAGACACCAGCGCTATGTAGAACCCGTTGCCAGCGATGTGGAACACGTGGTATACCGTTGGCAGAGCCTGTTCCGTTGATGGTGCGAATGGAGCGGTCTACTGCCAGTCGCCTCTCTGGAACAGTTCTGAAGCGAATGCCACGAAGTGGTTCCTTCATCTCCGGAATGAGATCAAAGTCACAATTACTTACGTCCTGTGGATGGTACAGTACTTCCCTGTCACATCGACCGAACAGAGCAGCCACAGATTGCCCTGTATGCGCCCTCGCATTGTCGTGCAAAATGATGGGTGGATTGCGCAGAAAGTGTCGCCGCTTCTTTCGCAAAGCTGGTCGCTGGTGATGCTCCAAAACCGAACAGTAATACTGTGCATTGACGGTCTGCCATGTAGGAACGTAATGCGTTAGGAAAACACTACCACAGTCGTACGTTAGACCGCTCGCTCACAAGTGACTATGTTTCCCTAGATTGTGCGCATGCCGGTGACGTAGGTCGGGCGAGTCAATTTGCTCGGAGGTAAGGTAGGTATGTCAACAACGTGTGCTATCAGCGACAGTAGTAGATTCCATTGCATAGTGTCTCCACAGCAGTGTTGCCACTATTTTAGTTCCAACCCTCCTATTTCCATCTAAAGGGCTATCCATTATACAGTTACCTGAAAGTATACATGCGGTACACTGAGCAACGTACAAAAGCAATCCAAAATTCCTTTCTGGGAAGATGAAACATGTCTTAGAGAGCCTATAATTGTGTCACAATACGAATTCAAAGCTGTGAGTCCAGAATTTCATCGTTAGGAAAATCGAAGTTACCAAGTGAGAAATACAACGCTGTGCTCTCGGTACATCTTTCCTTGCTCTACATTTCTCTGATCTGGGTTTGCCATGCCATTATAGTGCCCATAAAACACATACAAGAATGTGTTCTAGAATGTACTGGATCTAGAAGGTCAAACGAGAAGCTTATTAGGATCTACAGAATGGGATGTAAGGAACTAACGTACTTCAGCGAAACAAAGCAGTACGAAGCAACGATCAATGTGCGTAACTTGCGAGATATTATTCGTAATTTCACTAGACCTGTCGGATCTTGTGATGATTAGCAGAACGAACTGTTCGTGCAAAATCTAAACGCAAATAGTACAAAAATACACTCCTGGAAATTGAAATAAGAACACCGTGAATTCATTGTCCCAGGAAGGGGAAACTTTATTGACACATTCCTGGGGTCAGATACATCACATGATCACACTGACAGAACCACAGGCACATAGACACAGGCAACAGAGCATGCACAATGTCGGCACTAGTACAGTGTATATCCACCTTTCGCAGCAATGCAGGCTGCTATTCTCCCATGGAGACGATCGTAGAGATGCTGGATGTAGTCCTGTGGAACGGCTTGCCATGCCATTTCCACCTGGCGCCTCAGTTGGACCAGCGTTCGTGCTGGACGTGCAGACCGCGTGAGACGACGCTTCATCCAGTCCCAAACATGCTCAATGGGGGACAGATCCGGAGATCTTGCTGGCCAGGGTAGTTGACTTACACCTTCTAGAGCACGTTGGGTGGCACGGGATACATGCGGACGTGCATTGTCCTGTGGGAACAGCAAGTTCCCTTGCCGGTCTAGGAATGGTAGAACGATGGGTTCGATGACGGTTTGGATGTACCGTGCACTATTCAGTGTCCCCTCGACGATCATTGGCACCAAGGCAGAAGCGACTCTCATCGCTGAAGACGACACGTCTCCATTCGTCCCTCCATTCACGCCTGTCGCGACACCACTGGAGGCGGGCTGCACGATGTTGGGGCGTGAGCGGAAGACGGCCTAACGGTGTGCGGGACCGTAGCCCAGCTTCATGGAGACGGTTGCGAATGGTCCTCGCCGATACCCCAGGAGCAACAGTGTCTCTAATTTGCTGGGAAGTGGCGGTGCGGTCCCCTACGGCACTGCGTAGGATCCTACGGTCTTGGCGTGCATCCGTGCGTCGCTGCGGTCCGGTCCCAGGTCGACGGGCACGTGCACCTTCCGCCGACCACTGGCGACAACATCGATGTACTGTGGAGACCTCACGCCCCACGTGTTGAGCAATTCGGCGGTACGTCCACCCGGCCTCCCGCATGCCCACTATACGCCCTCGCTCAAAGTCCGTCAACTGCACATACGGTTCACGTCCACGCTGTCGCGGCATGCTACCAGTGTTAAAGACTGCGATGGAGCTCCGTATGCCACGGCAAACTGGCTGACACTGACGGCGGCGGTGCACAAATGCTGCGCAGCTAGCGCCATTCGACGGCCAACACCGCGGTTCCTGGTGTGTCCGCTGTGCCGTGCGTGTGATCATTGCTTGTACAGCCCTCTCGCAGTGTCCGGAGCAAGTATGGTGGGTCTGACACACAGGTGTCAATGTGTTATTTTTTCCATTTCCAGGAGTGTATATGACCATCGTCGCCGGTAACAACGATGTATTGCCTTTAGAATAACAACTGAAATATTTAAGTATCAACTATGTTGTTGTCTCGGTGGTGACTGAAATCCTTTTATATGTACCCTGTTATTGTCTTAATAAATGTCATATAAATTCCGTTTGGTTGCGCTTGCGTTTTAATGTAAATTATTTTACAGAATGGAGACATTATTTTCGTTCAAAGGAAATTTAAAACTAAATCGGGGAAGTAAAGAACGTTATCGTGGGACATTACGAGCAAAGCGCCCGGCGATTTCATGCATTTGCAGTGGTTCATGGGCGCAGTTAGGGATGTGCGATGCACGGATCACCAGAAAACCTTGCTTTCACACTTATGACGTTGCTATTTCTCCTGTAGTCACCATAAAAAGTCAATCTATTTACATATTTACCCGTAATCCGGGTACTAGAGAACGTGGAATTCTGTTTAGCAGCTGCACTCCCAAATTCCAATCCAAAGATATACGCTTTGTTTGTCTTGGTTTCCCGTAATTGATCAGGGCCGATGCAAAGGTGTGTCCAAAAATGACAGGCCGTCCTCGAAAAATAAGTACTTCATTTTCAAGACATTGTATCGTAATATTATTTCCTTCGTTGTTTGTTAAGAGAGTATCGTTTAACTTGTACCTCAACGATGTTTTCAACACGTCTGACAAAATCCGTGACTGGATAACATCCTACTGCGCTTTTTTCCGAACAAATCTGGTCCAAAGAGAGAGCACCATAGTTGAAAAAACAACTGCTTCTCAACAATGTACAGATTAGGTATATTTTGTTTTTAAATGTAGACGAACTACAGGAAATGACTTGACTTATAAAATAAGGGTTTAACAGGAAAAGTCACCGCTGAAGGTATAGCGAGTTGCCAAGTGTATCTGAACAGTCTAGGCAGATACATTTTTAACTGTCATTCATACTCTATTTAGGAATAATAATCTTATTTTCAGTGGCATGTCGGTGCAACATATTGCTACTAAGACGCACGAGCTAAACCCATTAACATCCAAGATACCTGATACGAAAAACAGGTGAGCTGCAATTTCCATCCCGTCTCTCGGTCACAGCACAATCTGATAATACTTCAAAATGAGCGTACAAGAGTCCGAAACCGGTCGTATTCTACGTAAAAGACCTTACAACTATAGCGGTATTTTTAACCTCTGTAAACTTCCTCTGTGCTTATCGCATGTAATACCACGATACAGCAATCTGTAGCGAATAGTAAAAAATGTAGCAACTGTAGAATAGCAGATCGATACAGGAACATTGAGAACAAGCTGACGTGAAATACGTAACCAAAATCTCAGTATAATCAAAGTATCTAGACTCTGGAGGAGTGTAGTTTTGGCAACTTTAGTAGCAGCGGAGATTAATACAGGGAAGTGTTCTGCTTAATGTCTCTTCAATATTAACATTTTAGAACAGTTGTTTTGTCTGTCTGAAACGTTCGTTCATTCCTTGCGATCCCCTGAGCATATAGTGTTAACAGCTTTCTACTTTTAACAATTTGCAAATCTTCCTCCTATAACGTTGTGGATACATAGGTACAGATGCATAAAAAACAAGGACAAGTTTTGGTACTTTGTGCGAGAGTGTGAACTAGTCAACTTTCAAGTAGGAGCCCCTATTCGAAAATTCTGGCGCTCTGGTGCATAGCTAGTTAATTATGGGAGTCATTGGTCATCAGTATAAAGTAGTTCTGCGTTCTGTTCAGCAGATACAGTCCATACGTCCACTTTACAATTATAGTAGTGGGTGATACCAAACACAATACGAAGAACCATTTAGGCCAACGTTATCACAACATGACGACACACGGCGCTGAAGCTGTGCATTTCCGGATTCTTTCTTAAAAATGACTTGAACGATCTCACACAAGATGCTAAGTATTGTCGGTATTTTATCGATACACTACGTATAAATAAATTCGTAAACAACAACGGCTAACTGGGTGACGCAGTAATTTAATCACCGGACTCGTAGAGTTGCAGAATTATGCTCAAACCTGGGTCAGAGGTCCAGATTTTGTTATAACTCAGTGCACAGTGGAGTAGTGCATCCAGAAAGGCCACGGCCAGCTGCCGAGCGTGTCATCTGCTGCCTTTGTGTTATCAACAACACGTTAAATTTTCAGATTTTGACATTGTGGAAAGGGTCTCATACTATTAAGGAATATAGCGTTCACATCGCATTTCTTTTTTATTCAGTACTTCCTCTTCTAGGCTTCTCACTGACAAATACTACCTCTTACATTGCCGTGATGGATTAATGCTTGTGTTAGTTACACAGTGCCGTAACAGGTCTATTACAACAATTAATCCAAATGTATACCGTAAACATAGGCGGGAGACTTGTTTACAGCCGTAAATCTATATACGTGTATAATAAACGTCAGCTCGATTGCTCTGTGCCTGCTGCTATAACTCCGCAATACACTCCCGCAGTGCCATGGGGATTATGAGCTGCATTAACCCTCCATCCCGCGTCCATGACGAAGGTTTCTGTCTTAAAATGCAGAGGTTGGCTCTGAAGATATGTGAGTCAAAAGAGGGCATCAAACCAATTGACTTTTATGGGAAGTGAATGTCAAAGTGGTTGAGGCTGGCAAGAGTGTTCCTGAATGTTCTACGATGCTCCACGCAGAATAGTCAATGCTAGAGAATATTGCTGAATTTTTTATAATGTTCTAAAATTTTTAGACTGTTAAAAACGTTCTAGAATGGTCCATTACCCATTCGTCGTGGAAATAGATTCCAGCTCAGAAGCGTAAATTAGAAGAGGTAAAATAAACTATATATACAAAATTTTAAAGTGTTTAGAGGTGGCAAAAAGCACAACATTTTTTATGTTGCAAAAACGTCACAACTGCATCGTTTCCCCGCCGGTGACCCAAGAAGGTATTGCCGTTAGCGATAATAACAGAGACGGTGTTCAAACCGCCGTGTGATGAATATTGTTTTCGAGATGTTGCTGAAATTGCCGTCCGCTTTCATTAATGTACAACTGCCACCTGGGTGCTAAAGCTTTAACGCGCTCAAAACATGTTTCACGAAAAATGGTAGCTGCTTCAGGCAGACGGACAACTAGCCCAAATTCAGATGTCAGCAAAATCTCTAAAAAAATATTCAATAGGCGTCTAATGAACACCTTCTCTGAGGATCACTGGTGTCGAAACCTTCACGGACCTCTAGCAGGGAAATGGTCCTCCTGTGATATTTCTTTCACGCAAGGAAAATATTTCTCTTTATCTCCTATAAACATTTTAAAATTATGTAAACGTGATATTTTTACGGGCTATATAGATGATAGCGAGACGAAAGCTTCGGTACCCTTTGGGAAATCGTTTAAGGCTGATCATAAATTTAAGTGATAGCGAATTACTTACTGACGTGAACAGTGAATTAAGTGGAATATTAGAATATTGACATTTAACAGAATGCCCAGTGATAAAAAAAAGAAAGAACGAAACAAACTGGGAGGAAATTAAACATGACGAGCGAGAAGCACGTTTAGCTTCACATCGGAAAGGGAATGAATACTTGAGCTGCCTGGCTAAGTGAAGCGAAGAACACTCCGGCCACACACATCCACACACACACACACGCACACACACACACACACACACACACACACACACTATTGTGTGTGTGTGTGTGTGTGTGCGTGTGTGTGTGTGTGTGTGTGTGTGCGGATTTCAGGGAAAATTCGAGATTTAGACCCTTGAATGTTAACGAATGTTGTCGAATATTCTTAAATGTTCTCCAAACTTCTACAATACTCAGGGGTCTTCTAGATTACGGCGGACTGTTCTTTACAGTCTTAGAATGTTCCTGAATATTTTAGAACGATCTGGAAAGGTGCACAATTTTCTTAAGTTATCTCGAGTGTTTCTTAATGTATTGAAATGTACTCGCTTGTTTCGGAATGTTCTCTTCGAATGTTCTTGATTGAACTGTAATGTTCTTAGAAAACAAGTGGAAATGAAGAGCAAGCGAAACGGTTCTTTTTCCGCTTGTAATACAATAAAACACAGTTATTACAGATTCAGGAGTGTTGTTCATAATAGCATGGCATTTCGGCGTTTGTGATTTACATTTCTGTTCAAAGAATCGTTCATCAAGAATTTCGGTATATATCAACGTAAATAAAAGTACATTTCTGAGAATTTTTGAAAGTTACGAATACAATGCGTAAACTATTTCGTACGAAATAAGGGTTTGTAATTTAGCTACTATAGCACATGTTTTAATTTCCCCTTACGACAGGAGTGTATACAGGTATTATCGTAAAATAACACTAGTTTCGAATACTTTTCGCTATTATAAAATAAAAGAAATTCAGAAATTTAGTAACCTTTATAACAGCTGTCGACTTTTGCCTTTGCATATATCTGGTTTTTCTTACTAACTGATTCAGTTCTTAAAGGTAATTAGTGATATTTATACCTTAACAGATCAGATATTAAAAGAGAATCGACAGGTTCATTTTAAAGCTATTTCTTTACTGATCTGGGATTTATTGCACCAGCCATGCAGACCTAGTATGAATGTTCTATGCAAACATCACATTGGCTAAAATAATAAGCATCTGGAGATCGCTCTGACGACTGTAGCTCGATTGGAAACTGCTGCGAATTGGTATGTTGGGAGATATAAAAGCTACATCAAGTACGGGATCTATCCCTTTTCGTCTACTTGACTGTGACTGCTGCAGAGATAGGTGCCCTATACGGGACAAACAGCTGGAAGGGAGAAATCAGGGTACTGTACCGATACCCGTAACCCACAATTCCTGGATGCTTTCACTGAAACCGAAGCTAAGCCAGCCACGCTTTATGTATAGGTAAACCTATTGTATCCTTTGTCAAGAGATGGGAAACTCAAAAAGGTAGGGATGTATTAATCGCCAGCAGTAAAAACACACAGCGAATAATGGTACCCATTGGGAAATGGCATCAGGAGGTGGGTATGCCTAGGGGCGTCATTTAGACACCTTGAAGAGGCTGTTCCGGCAGCATATGAGGTAAAGGGGTGCAATCAGCTGCAGAAAGAAGCGCACGTTGGAACAAACGAGCCAGTCGTCTGGGCTCCGAGGTCACACTTGGGTCACTCTAGCCACTGGCAGACAGCACTGAGAAGAGTAACGTTGGATGCTCACAGTTTCCAGCCTTGTTCCCAGAACTGACTGTTGGGCCCCTGGTTCTGCGTCGTGAGGAGGGATTGAACTAGAGCTTCGAAGGTTATGTGACAAGCTAGGCTACAACTTCCTTGATCGCCATAGGCTTGAACTGTAAGGTCCCCCTAAATGGGTCAGGTGTGCAGTGTACATCATAGGCTGCTACCAATATTGGTGACCGAGTGTGGGGTGCAGACGAGGGCTTTTCTGATAGGGCGACTGTGTATCCATTGTGGATAACGATAGCCGCAGGGGACCCGGAAACGCCAATATAAAGACTAATGGAATGCTTTTCACAGCAGAGAGAATTAAAACAATAGTGATTAACTGTCAAAGCATACGTTAGAAAGTGACAGACTGGAATATGCTCTTAAAAAACTCTAAGGCCCACAGTATAGTAGGTTCAGAAAGCTGGTTAAACTTTAAACTGGTAACTGTGAGACATCTGGGTAAATTCAATCGTATATTGAAAGAATAGGCTAATGCTAAACTGAGCGGGAGTATTTTTCACAGTAGACAAAAAAAAACTCGAATCAACCGAGATGCAAACTGAAACTACACAGGAATCTGCCCTCAAGTCTGTCTGGGCAAGATTCAGTATCAAGAGTGGATATTAACTTATGATCTGCTCCTTCTAACGACTACCAGACTCACTTCCAGATGCAACCGAAAACTTTCGATGAAACCTAAGTTCAGCAGTACGTAAGGTCCCCAATAATACTGTCATCGTAAGAGGAAACTTTAATCACCCTACAATCAATTGGAAAAATTACAATATTGTGAATGGGGTGGGTGTGAGAAGACGACCTGCAAAATGTGATTAAATGCGTTCTCGACGAACTGCCAAGAGCAGTTAGTTCCTAACCCAACACCTGATGGAAATATAGTGGATCTAACATGTGGATGCGGCCCCTTTGAGGACGTCCTCACAGTAGTATTAGTGAACATGAGGCGGTTGTAACAACAATGACTAACAAAGTATAAAAGACAAGTGTATTTTCAGTAAACTAGATAAAGAGGCATTAGTGTCGTAGCATAGTAAGTAGCTCGAAGTATTATTTTGGTTAACAACGGCTCAGGTTCAGAAGAATAGATGACAACGCACTTCACAATTTGTGTGTGCCTAGTAGAATAGTTCATGATTGGAGATACGTTATATCGTATACGGTCACTACAAAGAAATTTCTAAATAAACTAGATACTCCTACGTAGTAGAGATAAAACAAAGGATAGTGGAAGAGACAGGGAGACGCTGAATGAAGCGTGTTTGACAGAAGAGCAATACGTGAAGCCTTCATCTGCTTTTTTCGCAGAATATTACCGAGGAAGCTCTCACAAAACCCCAAGAAATTCTGGTCATACGTAAACGCTGTTGGTGGGTCTCAAACTGAGGTGAGCAAAGCAAAAGCAGAAACGCTGAACTCAATCTCAACGTTCCTTTAGAAATGAAGACACCACTCACATAATATCCTTCATTTGACTCAGTACAAAATTCACGGTAATTACCAAAAGTAGGACCGTATTGGGTAACAAGTGAAATATGACTGTATTGAGGCTTTTTTGGTGGTGGTGGTGGGGGGGGGGGAGGGATGCAAAATGTTATCTTGGATGGAGAGTCAGCCAAATTAAGCGTAAAGGTAATTAAGTGTGAAGCGTTCAACGACCCAGGAGTAAAATTCTGTCTTCTATCTGGCAGAAAACCCTGAGAAGTTTTGGCGTTATGTTAAATTAGTAAACGCCTCAATGTCATCTGTCTAGACATTCATCTACATCTACATCTACATTTATACTCCGCAAGCCACCCAACGGTGTGTGGCGGAGGGCACTTTACTGTCATTACCTCCCTTTCCTGTTCCAGTCGCGTATGGTTCGCGGGAAGAACGACTGTCTGAAAGCCTCTGTGCGCGCTCTAATCTCTCTAATTTTACATTCGTGATCTCCTCGGGAGGTATAAGTAGGGGGAAGCAATTTATTCGATACCTCATCCAGAAACGCACCCTCTCGAAACCTGGCGAGCAAGCTACACCGCGATGCAGATCGCCTCTCTTGCAGAGTCTGCCACTTGAGTTTGTTAAACATCTCCGTAACGCTATCACGGTTACCAAATAACCCTGTGACGAAACGCGCCGCTCTTCTTTGGATCTTCTCTATCTCCTCCGTCAACCCGATCTGGTACGGATCCCACACTGATGAGCAGTACTCAAGTATAGGTCGAACGAGTGTTTTGTAAGCCACCTCCTTTGTTGATGGACTACATTTTCTAAGGACTCTCCCAATGAATCTCAACCCGCCTTACCAACAATTAATTTTATATGATCATTCCACTTCAAATCGTTCCGCACGCATACTCCCAGATATTTTACAGAAGTAACTGCTACCAGTGTTTGTTCCGCTATCGTATAATCATACAATAAGGGATCCTTCTTTCTATGTATTCTCAATACATTACATTTGTCTATGTTAAGGGTCAGTTGCCACTCCCTGCACCAAGTGCCTATCCGCTGCAGATCTTCCTGCATTTCGCTACAATGACCACAATGGCTTCGAAACGGAGGAAGGCAGGGAGAAGGCCGAAATACGAAACGCCTGTTTCCAAAACTATTTCACTGAGAAAGATCTTACTGTAATTCCTTCGTTAAATCGTGGTAGGAACGTCAAAATAACGCTTACCGAAATAAGACGTCACAGGAGAGAAAGAAATGTGTGAAAACCAACTCGTTCTGTTCGTTCGCGAGGCCCAAAAGGCAGTATATATCGGCATCCAGGTTGATACTGTGTTTCTTAACTTCCACAAGAACTTTTTTACAATTCCACACTTTTGCCTAACGAACGAAATACGATGTACGGAATATCAGACCAGGTTTTTGATAGGATTGAAGAGTTCCTAGTAGGTAGAAGACAATTTGTTGTTCTTAACGAAGAGAAACATTCAGACGTAAAAGTATCTTTGTGCATAGCCCAAGGGAATGTTATAGGACTTTTTACAATATATACCGTGCAGAAGACCTAGTAGATAACGTCGGAAGTTCCATGACAATTTTAGAGTATGGTGATGTTACATACGCTAGAAAATCGTAGGGTAACGCAGGAAGACCCGCGGAATATCGAAGATTGGAAGCGGAGACTAGTAGTCGACCATCAGTATACACAAAGGTAACATGGTGTCCAACAGTAGGCATAGAGTCCAAGTATTGTATGATTACACGATTGCAGGGCAATGTCTGGACGCTATCACATGTACAAAATATGTGGGAATATGTTTATGGAGCGAGATTCATTGGAATAATCTTCAGGAGGTGTAGGCTACCCACGAAGAAGGCAGCTTAGAAACCTCTTGTTCGGTGAGTATACAAAGAATAGCAGCACGTTTCTTCATAGGTTCGATTATTAAGAGAGAGATGCTCATGCGAGTCTAGTCGCAGGTAATACAAGAGAGGCGCCGTGCATCACGATGTGATTTAATTGTAAAACTTGGAGAGGATTCGTTCCTAGAATAGCCAACCAGTATGTTTCTTTCCCTTGCATATATCTCGCGCAATACCATGAAGGTGGAAATAGAGAGATCTGTGCTCACACGGAGGTTTACCAATAATCGTTCTTCCGTGGACCATTCGCGGAGGGTATGGGAGGTAACAGTGTTGCATAAAGCGCCCTTTGCCGCAAATCATAAGCTGTCTTGTGCGCAAGGACGCAGATCCAGATGCAGATACTTTCAAGAGTTCTCTCTCAAAAGACTACAAAGTAATCAAAACTAAATGCAGGAAGAACGTTACTCCATGAAATGGCCATTTCATAGTGACGTGAGTTGATTAAATGCTGTGATAACTACACTATAGGATCGAAAGTATCCGGACACACCCAAAAACATACGCTTTTCATATTAGGTGAACTGTGCTGTCACCTACTGCCAGGTACTCTATATCAGCGACCTCAGTAGTCATTAGACATCGTGAGAGAGCAGCATGAGGTGCTCCGCGGAACTCACGGACTTCGAACGTTGTCAGGTGATTGGGTGTCACTTGTGTCATACATCTGTACGTGAGATTTCCAAACTCCTAAACCTTTCTAGTTCCACTGTTTCCTATGTTATAGTGAAGTGGAAACGTGAAGGGACACGTACAACACAAAAGCGTACAGGTCGATTTCGTCTGTTGACTGTCACACAGTTGAAGAGGGTCGTGCTGTGTAATAGGCAGTCATCTATCCAGACCATCAAACAAGAATTCTAAACTGCATCACGATCCACTACAAGTACTATGACAGGTGGGAGGTAAGAAAACTTGGATTTCATAGTCGATCGGCTGCTCATAAGCCACACATCACGGCGGTAAATGCCAAACGACGCCTCGCTTGGTGTAAGGAGAGTAAACATTGGACTATTGAACAGTGGAAATACATTGTGTGGAGTGACGAATCACGGTACACAATGTGGCTTTCCGATGGCAGGGTGTGGATATGGCGAATGCCCGCTGAAATTCATCTGCCAGCGTGTGTAGTGCCCGCAGTAAAATTCGAAGGCGGTGGTGTTATGGTGTGGTCGTGTTTTTTGTGGAGAGGACTTGCAACCCTTGTTGTTTTGCGTGGCAATGTCACAACACAGGCCTACGTTGATGTTTTAAGCACCTTCTTCCTTCCCACTGTTGAAGAGCAATTCTTGGAATGGTGATTGCATCTTTCAACACGATCGAGCACATGTTCATAATGCACGGCCTGTGGCGGAGTGGTTACACGACCATATCATCCCTGTAATTTACTGGCCTGCACAGAGTCCTGACGTGAATCCTTTAGAACACCTTTGGGATGTTTTGGAACGCCGACTTCGTGCCAGGCCTCACCGACCGACATCGATACCTCTCCTCAGTGCAGCACTCCGTGAAATATGGGCTGCCATTACCCAAGAAACCTTCCAGCACCTGACTGAACGTATGCTTACGTTAGTGGAAGCTGTCATCAAGGCTAAGGGTGGGCCAACACCCTACTGAATTCCAGCATTTCCGGTGGAGGGCGCCACGAACTTGTAAGTTATTTTCAGCCAGGTTTCCAGATACTTTTGATCATACAGTGTATGTACCAGCTAATGATCATTATCTTGGTGTCTCACATTCTTCGCAGCAGATTAAAGAGACCGGGCTCTGTTTCGTCCCGCACCCTGCTGGCGGCAGTAAACCTGTTGTCCATTTCACGCCACTCTTCGCGAGTAAATGAGAACACAGCGTGCAAACATAATGGACGTACAAAATTGCAATTTGAAGATTGACCTCTCCTCTTCAACGCAGTGCATTTAATATCCCGTTGTCTCTCATTATTTATTACTACCATAGAAATTCAAGCTGTATGAATCTTTGGGAAGTTTTTGTAGATTGAAATTTGTGACGAGAGAATTGTTTTCGATAGTATTATTTTTACCTGTTACCAATAATTATTCTCGGTGTCTATTTACGTTAATTTATCATTACTGTATATAATTATTTAGTATTTAATAACCGTTCCACTTAGCTTCAACGCCTTCACATCCTCGTTGATTGTTCTGTACCAGGTACCACTCATCGGAATATACTGAGCCGGAAGGTAACAGCCCCGATACCAAGAAATTTTTTAATTATCTACCGAATCATTCAGTTCAAATTATATTTGAGGAATTACATCAAAAGAATTTAAAAAATGAGAAGATGGTGGCAGAGAACAAAGAGAAACAGCGCGTTTCACAGTTTTCATTTTTCTGTGGAACTATAGGAGAAGTTTCTGAAGTAACTTTTGGAAACATTGATCAACGGCGCCTAATAAGCCACATGACTCGTATTCTGGAATAGTAGAGTACGAATCTACGTGCGGCCACCAGATTACACACTCTTCGTTGTTATCCCGAAGAATTTCAGGTGCATTCTTTGCTTGGTTCAGACATAAACCCTACCACAAACTTCCTCTTTTGCCCTTAGCAAAACGATAACACCGTGGTTGTAGTGTTTCAAAAAAGTTGTTATTAGGAGGAAATATACATACAGTACCAAGTGAGCAATGTAAAAACAATACACCTAGACGAAACAAGTGCATTCTACTCACATCGTAATACTAAAAATAATTCTACATACAATGTGTCCATATTTCCAATACACAATTTGAGAGCATTTTGTAATGAGCGAGTGAGAATCGTTTGAGTATGAGCTAAAGTCCGTAAACGCTCGCAAGCCCCATGCTCCATCTGGTAGTTAAAAGAGCAGTAACGGTTTAATTGTAATTGGTTGTCATTAGGGTGGCTACCAACTACAGTGGAAATAATTCCCAATGCTATCCACTCTTGTGGTAGTCGAAAACAGTGCGGAAAATTAGTGGCAGAAGAGACACCGAATCTCCAACGTTGGATGCAAGTTAATAATGTTCGTTTTGATTTTTTTCGTCATTGGTTACTGCAATTCCAATAGTCGGTTACAAAAGAAATTACTACTACGTACAATGAATTACTATCGCTCAGAAGACGCAGGAAAATGGCATACACAATTTTACGTATTCAGTCTTGGGGCTCAGAAACAGTTATACGATACCCGCATCCACTTCAGTCAGTGTACTAGGAATATAAATTCGTCGCCTATAAACAAGAATGTATTCTGTCATCTTGAACTATCAAATGGTAGGGTCAGCTCAGCATTTGCAAATGTATGATAAAACAACTTTGAAAATATCAATCATTCATATACATACAGATGGGAGACAACATGTGCATGTGGTTTATTTTAATATATTTTAGGAAGGTAAGGGATGCATGGATTTCAGACTTGCAATGAAACGATACGTCAATGAATGACTAACAAAAGACGTTTATGGTGAAGGTGTGGAACACTATTGTCTAAACACTGAGCTTTCAGCATTCGGTGTGAGGAGCCTGTAGTAGTCCAGTGACGAAAAGAAGAAAATAATTGGTTGAGGTGACACTTTTCATTGTCTTTTTTAAAACCATATTGGAGGCTTTGAGGAGAACACAAAAATTTGTGTCACATATGGAAATGTTTACTGTTGATACAGCACTGTAAGCACGGCAAAAATCTCCCAGAAGACAAATAGTAGTTATGAATGCAGCACATCTATATTTGAAGCCAGTGCACTTTGTAAATGGTGTAAATGGTGAGTGACGCTCACGGAAAGGCTATTCTATGTACCATGTCTACCGGTACGTTGAACTGTGCTGGTGACAGGTATTACTATGTGCGATTACACTAGGGCTCATTCAAAAAATTTTGCATAATTTATTTATTTTATAAATAGATACACAGTATTTCTATTCACAAAATCAATTTCATAAATGTCGAACGAGTGGAAGAAATTCAGTAATCAGTCCGAACTGAAAACTTTAGTGTGAACCACACAGAACTGGATCTGCAATTCCATACTAATCTCTTAAACACACAAGTTATTAAATATTTCGAGGATTTGGTAGTCTGAGATATGCAGAGAAAGTTGTTAAGCTCTATGTGCTATACAAATACAGTACTATTTCATCAAAGCGTATTGCTCAAAACTGGTTTTCGATTTACTACAACAGTTATCTCCAACAAATACATGTCACTGACTGTCGTAATTACAAGCATTTTGAGTAACTTAGAAAGTCAATATTAATTAGCAACACTAATTGCTAAACACAACTGAAGGGGATTATGGCAAGACATTGGTTAATAGATACTCTAATAACTGAGGAACATGTGAACAAAATTGAACAGATATACTGACGAAATATAGAATGTCTTCATGCGTACGAAAAAAGAAAAGGAAGCAAAACAGAAGAGCTACCTTCTGAACAGTTCTATAAGAATTTCTTTGCGCATGTGATTCGGTTTCCTACCTACACGTTCCTACATTCAAAGAACGAAATCCCATTTAGTGAATTTAGTGAGATACAGCATGCAGTGTTTAAGACTAATGCTGTGCAGAATTTCTACGAAGTGCGAACGTTTCTGATTATGTATTACCTTGGTACTTCGTTCCGTTCAGATGCAGTGTCGAAGATCCTGTTTTTCGCTGTTTCGCACTTTACGGCATGACCTTGTCTCTTCCAGAGCGCATGTACGGAAACGTTCAAAGGTCAGTAGCCGTTCCTACGGACTGGAACATTTTAGGTCGCGGAGTCTCTTCTCTCACTTAATAGCGCAAACGGCAAATATACACGAACAGGATGCGTCTGCTACGAATAATTTCCCATGTATTGCGTCCTTTCCCGCTCTCCACTCGTAGCCCAAGTTTCTAGAATATTTAATACGTTGCTCCATCTCTATCGTAAGATGAATGAGTACTGTAATAGAACTAACGATGCTTTTGCAATTCAGTAGCGGCATTCATTCTTAGTGAGCGTATCGGCGATTCTTGCTGTGTACTTTCTGAACTAATTGTTTCGACGCTCATATAATGCTATAGCTTTATATGTTAAATATTTGTCGAAAGGTGAGAGAGTATTCCCGTTGCGAAACAAACTTTTGACAGTGCGGACATGGCAGCGACCGCCAATAATTGGATGTACGTTTATGAGACCTCAACAGTGCAAAATACGTAGAGACGCTTTGCTCTGGATGGAACGGGGAAAAAATTGAAGTGTTTCAATTGCAACAGGTAAACGCGAAACACGCCACGTTGGAAGTGTGACTGGCGGGCCAGATGCTTGGTATTTATGGAGTTGGTTGGCTAATAACACTGTTTCCGGACTCGAGTACTGGTTGGGTAGATTTGGTGTGTAGAGCTAGTTTAGCAGCGCAGGCAGCAGACCCTGGCCCGCGTGCGGCTGCCGCCTGTTTCCCTGTGGCGACCCCCGCGCCGTGTGTTCAAAGCCGGCGGTCGCGGGCCTCGCTGAGTGGCTGCGGAGCGGACGCGGCGCCTGCTGTTCGCGTCGGCGGAGCACTGGCGCTCGGCGGGTTGCCGGCGGCAGGCGCCGGCCGCACCACGTGGTCCGCGCATGCGGACTGCCGGCGACCCAGCGCTGCCTGTAAACACACTGCTCGCGCCCTGGACGCCTTCCTGCCACAGCCAGGACTCGTCCCACTGTCACGAGACACGGTAAACTAAACAAAGAAATGTGCGAGGTCATCCACATGGGTACTAAAAGAAATCCGATAAATTTTGGGTATACGATAAATCGCAAAAATCAAATGGCTGTCAATTCGACTAAATAGCTAGGAATTACAATAACGAGCAACTTAAATTGGAAAGACCACACGAATAATATTGCGGGGAAGGCGAAACAAAGACTTTGTCGGCAGAACACACAGAAGATGCGACAAACCCACTAAAGAGCAGCCTACATTACACTTTTCCGTCCTCTGCTGGAATAATGCTGCGCGGTGTGGGATCCTTACCAGGTAGGATTGACCGAAGACATCGAAAAAGTGCAAAGAAGGGCAGCTCGTTTCGTGTTATCGTGCAATAGGGGTGGGAGTGTCACTGATATGATACGCGAGTTGGGCTGGCAGTCACTGAAACAAAGCGGTTTTTCTTTGGGGCGAGATCTATTTACAAAATTTCAATCATCAACTTTCCCTTCCGAATGCGAAAATATTTTGTTGACACCCACCTACGTAGGGAGAAATGATCATCATAATAAAATAAGATAAATCAGAGGTCCTACTGAAAGATTTAGGTTTTCCTTTTTCCCACGCGCCATTCGCGAAGTAGTATGAAAATGGTTCGATGACCCCTCTGTCAGGCACGTAAGTGTAAACTGCAGAGTACCCAAGTAAATGTAGATGTAGAAAACCTCGTTAGGGAACTCTTCACAACTGCATTACTCACCCGACTGTCGCGCTACCGTGGCCAAACTGCGAACTATTGCTCAGTATAAAGGTCGGTGCTATGCTATCAGACGTCACTTCACTTTCAGATTGTGAACCGTAAATATCAACTGACGAAAGTAAATTATTCTTTAGCGAAACATGGCTCACTATCCTCCTACAGAGATTGTTGATATGATGTTAATTTTAGGTGAATGCCATAACAATTACGCTGCAGCTGCGCAGTTGTATGGGTATCGTTTCCCAAACTGACGAGATCCAAGCGAAAACATCATTCGAAATTACACTCAATGATTTCGAAATGGATACGTGCACCGTCCACCTCGTCATCGCGAATACAATGAAAATGACGCTCGTACCCTTACCGTTCTCGCCTAAATGGATGCCGAAATTAGTAGTCTTGCGATTCAGAGACAAATACCGAAAGCAACTGTTTTGAAGATTTTGATGGCACATAATTATCATGCGTATCATATCGCACTGACACAGGAATTAACGCCGAAAGATATGCAAATACGCGTGCATTTCTGCCAATGATCCTTGGAAATGATAAAAGGTGACAATGATTTGTTTTGGATACGTTATATTCACCGTGAAACGTCCCCTTTGATCAATTATACAAAACTGTGCTTAAACTGACACACAATATTTTTAGCGCAACGCAATCTGACTTTCAAAATTCCCTACAAAAGAATGGCCCTGACTAACATTAATCTATACCTTTCACAAATCACTTACCTCACAAAAATCTTCATTACTCGAACTACTGCAATACAGCGAGCGCCACTACTGCCAGCTAAATAAAAGATTCAAACTACGGAAGGCACTAACTACTGATAGGGATAGTTAGCAAATGAAAGATTTTAATAGAGAACAAACAATGTATTTACCTTAATAGTCATAATATATGATATCCAGTATTACAAACTTCAAATCTCCACCATCTCTCTCCCCACATCCACCACTGCTGGCGGCTCACCTCCAACTGTGCAATGCTACGTGCTGTTCACATCCAGCTGCCGCTGCCCAACACTACAATGGCAGACAACAATGCAAACTAGCCACAGACTGCACACAGCACAGCCAGTGATTTTCATACAGAGCGCTACGTAACGTTGCCAATAAGAAAACGTAAACAGCCTACTTACAACCGATGAGGCTACCTTCAATAAAAATGGCGAATTAAATCGTCATGATTGTCATTACTGGTCCCCTGTCAATCCACATTGCCACAGACCGGTTGACCATCAACACAAATCGTCGTTAATGGTCTGTTGTGGGATTTTAAACGGTTTCTTGATAGGATCTTTTTTTTCTTTTTGTGATCGAAAATCTTATTTACAGATTCTCGGAGATGATTTTTTGGAGCTAATGGAAGATGTTGATTTAGAAACTATGCAACGAATGCGGTTTCAACAGGACGGAGCAGCTCCCCATTGTGCTGAAAATGTGCGGAACGCTTTAAATTTACGGTACTCTGGTCGGTGGATAGAATGCGGCGGACCAATGCAGTGGCCTCCACGTTCACCAGACCGAACTTCTCCTGATCTTTTCTTGTGGAGTTATTTAAAATATATTGTTTATGAAAGACAGCCCACAACCCGAAACGATATGGAGCAACGCATACGAAGAGTGTGTGCAGCAATACCACGAGATGTGCTGTTCAAAACTGTGGACAACTTTTGCAGACGATTCACTTTATGTATTGAAGCAAATGGGGATAATTTTGTACAATTGCTTCGCAGCTAATTTAATTAATTAAACACCCCAAATTGTGAGAGGCAAGGGGCTCACACTAATGAAGCACCCCAACATGTGAGGGGCAAGGGGTCTCGCACTAATAAAGCACCGCATGCGAACATCATTCTACTACGTCCATGTCGTTGTGCCTGGGTAGCGCTAAAAGTAGGATACAGTACATTTTATATAAAAATAGCTTAATTTGGCGTAACGAAAGAACTGGTGCACATTGTTTATCGATTTGATTCATCCTTCTCAGATCATTCTAAATAAATCTGAGTTCTACCCCAATTTTACTTTTTTCTCGATTTCAGCGCCATCTGTTAATGTTGAAAAAATTATTCCGACAAAGCTTGCTTACTTTTTCATGGAGAATCCGAATCTGCAATAAAAAATGGGTGGTTACATTTAAGATTTAAAAGTTGCCCCCCACCCCACTGAAAGGGGCGGGGGCTAAGGGTCACGTGTAGTATCATATGATGTCCGCCTTTGAGCTTACGAACTTGTCTTACCCACTATTTTTAGCTGATGTATAGTTTTCGAAATAATCTCATCCGAAGGATCACACTGTATATAGGAAAGTGATTTTTGGAAAATTTTCCTTGGTACTTTCTAAGGAAAATTTTCCAAAAATCAATTTCATGTAAAAGAGATCAGCTGTAGTAACATCAGTGCTTTTTAATATGCAGTTTTGTTCAGAAATAAAGTTTTCATAAAAATAAATAGGGGTGATGTGGCGAAACAAGCGCTGTATCATTGTGAGAGATACAGAGGCCAGCGAGTCTGCCGGCACTTCTGGCAAATCACAGCTACTAGCGCCACGTCGTCATAAAGCGCCTGCTCGTAGCATACAAAGGGTTGCGCCATATTCCAAGAGTGAAATTAAAACCTGAAATAGCTTCTCCGTACGTCGTCAGGGTTTGATTCAGTATACTAAAGTTAAAATTGTTAAATATCAGATGATCAGATGAATAAGTTTTGCAGAATGACATTATTTAAAAAAAAATAAGTGGCCATAAATGATGGAGCTAGGAAGCTAAAAAATTGTTCATAATGTTTAAATGTAAGTCACAATCAACAATTACAGGTCTCAACCTGATCGGTGCAATATTTTGGTCAAAAATAGGCGTTTTTACGAAGAACTGAAGGCGCTAAATATTAGGCTCAGAAAGATGGTAATACGTGTGTAGCCTTAGTTTGATATTAAAACATTAACGATGTGACTCTGTTAAGCTATGTATATTAGTTTTCAGGTATTTACTAAAACTAAGTTTGGAACAGAAACGTCCTAATTCGTAATAGATTAAGTATTATTTCCATTTATGAGAGAATTTTCTAGTTATAGCATTTGAATACATTCATTTATTAATACAGCTGTATCATGTTTCAACTTTTTAGTGTAAATAACTATATTAATCAGTTAGAACCACAACATTTATTTACAGCCAATGTTCCTGATCCAGCTGAGTAGATAGCAAGCAGTAACATATTCTTTCAGTGAGCACAAGAATAATGTGGACTTTCAGACTGGAAATTATGGTCAGTATGTTCTCCATCGCGTTCTGGCTGACAGGAAAAATAGTTTTAACGCTCTTGTAAAAACGGCGACGAGATAATTTACACTCCGCCCCACACCAGGGAATCGTAATTGGAGGCGACTACTGACAGTACATACTGCCTCGAGTGTCCTGTCAATACAAATTTTCGAGGATTTGGGTTACTAGTTTAGTGGCTAACAAGATTCGCCTAACAGTTTATGTGAATCAGGGAGATCTTTGGCTGTGAGTTGGTGTTTGACGGCCTTGTTTAATTATTTACTGATGTTGAAGTATATTAAGGGTATGTACGAGGGTCAGTCAAAAAGTAATGCCTCCTATTTTTTTTTTCTACGTTTAATTGTCAGGAAATTTAAATGCAATTACATAGGTTGAAAACCACAACATTGAGGATCATTTTGTCATTTTTCAATGTAATCTCCGCCCATCTCTACAGTTTTGGTCCATCTTTGAACAAGGGCATGTATCCCAGCACGGTAAAAATCACAGCTCTGCTTCCTAAGCCATTGACGCACGGATGTTTTGACGGCCTCCTCATCTTCAAAATGAATCCCACGATGAGCTTCTTTTAGTGGCCCGAACAGATGGAAGTCTGATGGTGCCAGGTCAGGGCTGTATGGGGGATGAGGCAAAACTTCCCATCCAATTTTGACAATCTCGTCAGAGGTGTGACGACTGGTGTGTGGTCTTGCATTGTCATGCAAAAGAAGAACATCTGCCATTGATTTTGTTGGGCGAACTCGCTGAAGACGTGCTTTAAGTTTGTTGAGGGTTGTGACGTATTGAACAGAATTTATTGTGCATCCCTGCTCCAAAAAATCAACCAGAATCACACCCTCCGTATCCCAGAAAACTGTTGCCATAACTTTCCCTGCCGATCGCACAGTTTTGAATTTTTTCTTCCTCGGCGAGCTTGTGTGACGCCACTCCATTGACTGCCTCTTTGATTCGGGTTCAAAAAAATGCACCCATGTTTCGTCCCCGGTCACAATTTTTTTCAGAAACTCATCTCCCTCCAAACGGAAGCGCTGCAAGTGTTGGGAGGCTATTGTTTTCCTTGCCTCTTTATTCTGATCGGTTAACATTCTTGGAACCCACCGTGCACAAACTTTTGAGTACCCCAATTGTTTAATAATCGTGATCACACTGCCTTTACTAAGAGAAATAATGCGACACACTTCATCTGCAGTCACCCGACGGTCACCACGAATGATGTCATCAACTTGCTGAATGTTGTGTGGAGTCACTGCACTCACCGGCCTGCCGCTCCGCTTTTCGTCAGTCAACGGTGTTTGCCCTTCAGCTTCCTTACAACGACGAACCCATCGTCTAACAGTGCTGACATCCACTGTCACAACACCATACACCTTCTTCAGTCTTTCATGAATGCGTATGGGCGTTTCACCTTCTGCATTCAAGAATTCAATCACACAACGCTGTCTCAAACGAACATCGATGTCGGCCATCTTACAAACTTCTGCTGTGCTGCCACCTGTTGACACAGAAAGTTACTACTGCAGTGGATTGCAGAAGAAGGTTTGAGGAATGGCGCCAAATTCAAATTTTTCACTTAACTTAATTTCTTTAAGTAGAAAAAAAATGGGAGGCATTACTTTTTGACCGACCCTCGTATACAACAAGAGTTAATGATTCTGGTCCTGAATTTTGACTGATGATAGCGGACTGGCAGCCGCACACTTCCGTGGTGCAAAACTAATGGTCCCGGAAGTACGTTCGGATGGAATGGAGTTCTAGCTATTTATTGCTGTGTGGCACACTCTTAGGAGATATACTTGTGGCTGGTTACGTTTTGTACATTGCTTCATTTTGGAGCATGAGTGAGGCAATGACTAAAGAGCGTTTCATGTATGGTGGCAGAGTCTATCATTTGTAGGTGGAAGTTTATCTTGTTGCTACAGTGACGAATTGTCCGCGAGTTCGCGGAGATCTGTCTCAAAGTAGCTTAAAACAGACCATGACTTAAGGCACCATTACAATAAAAGGCATTTGTACACCAAAGCTATCGCTTGTGATTAACATTGTCACGTGACCGTTTCAATTAGGGATGTTCAGTGGGCGTATGACGCCAACACCCGAACAGGATTTAATTCTGACCTAATTGTTTAATTGTATGGACTAAAGTTGCGATGGTAGTAGGTTTTTTAATTGTCGTTTCTGTTGATGATTCCTGTTCCTTAGTGTAAACTTCCGTTTTCTTGGTGTTCATACACTTAAGACGAATTGGCTCTGCTAAATTTTGAGTTAAAAGAGATAAAATAAAGAAATAAATTCTCTTCAGTGATTTGTTTTATGAAAGCAAGTTTAAATATATTGAAAAATAATAACTTGATAGGGTCTCTCAAGAGTCAAAGATACTGAATGTAGACTAGGTAGTCGTACCTGCGAGAAAGTTGACGCAAAGAGTTCTAATTATATTACGATTATCTAGCTTGAAGGAGAAAAAATTAATTGAGAATAACACTTTCATATTTTCTGTACAATTCATTAACGTTACAAAATAATCGCACACGCTAAAGATTAAAAAAATTAATAAAATCAGACTTATTAGCTTAAAAGCAAAATAAAAGGAACCTGGTATAGGTAGCAAATTACATCGTCGGCTTGGATTATCGCTTAATCTCTGATGCCGTGATAAATTTACGGAACAAACGAGCATAATTTACGTTGAACGGAACTTTCATTAGCAAAAGGTTTACGTACGTAACATTTGCTACTAAAATTGACGTGATAGCGATGAGTGAAAGGTTTTGTTTTTGATATCCATCACTATATTAATTTTGATTGGGATTAGTGTGAATCGATTTTCTACAGTACATTGGTACAAATCTGTGACACACAATTTGCGTAGTGCGAAGAGCTGCAGGGGTATTGGAGTCGGCTGGTCCCGGCGGAGGTTCGAGTCCTCCCTCGGGCATGGGTGTATGTGTTTGTCCTTGGGATAATTTAGGTTAAGTAGTGTATAAGCTTAGGGACTGATGACCTTAGCAGTTAAGTCCCATAAGATTTCACAGACATTTGAACATTTTTGGTATTGGAGTTTCTTACTGCAGTTAACCCTTTCAGGTACATAAGAAAACTAAAGTGATGGTGATTAAAATTTTTGTATCTCTGTGGTAACTGCAGGTTTTATAAACAAAATATGTTATTATTTCAAACATTTTTATTTGTAGTGCTAAAAAAAAGCTGGGACATATTTGTCCCTGTATCCTTAAAGGACAGTCACAGAACACATTACAGTTAATACATCGAAAAATTACAGAGGCTGTGTATATGTTGTCTATTTGATGTGAAATTCTGCAAATCAGTTTCTGCTTGAAGTAAAGCATATATTAACGCCATGCTGTTCACAAATATTGTAAGTGCGATTTTCAACACACCTTGAAGCACAATGAACACATCTCTTCCTTACGTCTGATTTTATCATTCAGTGTTCTGGTCTCTTTGGATTGCAAGTGGTCTGCAAGCGTCTTGATGTTTTCACTACTGTTGATAAATTCCTTTGTCGACTTAAATAATTTCCGATTAGATTTCTCGCAATGCATTGTCTGAACTCTAGGGATGATAGTGTTGATTTGAATCCTGATTCTTCTGCCAATTTTCAATATATTACATACGCATTGTTTACACCAATGTCAAGAAGATCAAAGAAAATTCTGAGGTAATACTTAATTTTTGCCTTCCTGAAGATCTCGTAAGTCACTTTCTTCTGGTCGATAAGGTCCACCCCTCCCATCCACTTGTACTTTCTTATCATAAGAGGACACTGAACATTGATCTTTTCAGAAGAACCAGACTGACGCCTCTTCACAGTCGTACGTGCTATTGGGGAAATAAAATTAGTCAGTAGAAAAACTGGCTTGTTATCCACCCATTTGAGGATTGTCAGACCATTGCTGCTGAGACTGTATGAATCACCTCTTTTCATTTCCTTGTCTAGAGGGAATGTCTTTGGGATGTTTTTACGATTGGTGCGCATTGTTCCACATTATCTGATATTTTGTAAACCAAGGTAATACTGCAAAGCTGGAGAGTTAAAAAAGTTATCTATGTAAATTTCACATCCCAGTCCGGATAGTGATTTTGTCAGTTGCAAAACTACTGACTCACCAAGCCCTACTACAGGACCTCCGTTTTCTTTGCCAGTGTATAAATCACACTTAAATAGGTAACCAGTTTCCGAATCACATCTGCACCACATTTTGAAACCCCTTTTGACGGGCTTATTTTTGACATACTGTCGCATAATATTATGTCCTTTGAATCTGATCATACAGATTGAGCCCTAGTTGCACTAAAAGATTCCTGGAAGGTTTTGTTCAAATGGGTAATTAAAGGTCTCACTTTGTATGTGCGGTCTTACTTTATTGACTGATCTGCATTTTTGGAAAAATGTAAATACTTTAGATTCTCTTCAAACCTTTGTGGTGGCATAATCTAAACTATATAAGGAACAACTAAATCGGGTTCAGTTGCCCAGTAGCTTCTAAATGTAGGCAAAATATGGTACCCCATTACCTGGTTCATACCAAAAAATGCCTTGATTTCATCTTCCTTTGTGCTGAATGCGTTGCCTGATTGTTTTGCATACCGAATACTTTCAGGAATTAATATACCATGCACCAAATCTTTTAGGCCAATAGTGGAAGAAAAAATTTCAGATGGCTGTGGCATTTCACGATTTTCACTGACACTAAACAAAAGCACTTTCCCAAATTCATCATTCATGTTATCAATGAACTGTCTTCGTTGGTAAGTTTTGGACCATTTAAATTCTGGTAAATCTGGAAGGGAATCAGGTACCTCAGCATTTGGTTCTGAAATTTAGTCTGTATGCCTTCTTTTGCTAGGTGGGCCACGTATTTCTTTTTCATGATCTTCTATAATAACATGTTCTCTTTCATCTTCCATATCTCCTTCAAGAAAGATGTTATCTTCTTCATCCAGTAACAGATTATCTTCGTCATCACTACTGCAAGCCTCCAAAATCTGCATAACACTTTCATCAGTGATGAAAAATTCTCTTTTTCTGGAGCACATGACCTAAAAGTAGATTTGAAATTATACCAGTAGAAATTTTTTCCGCTTATTTAATAAAATGAAAGATAATATATTTGCAACCGAATTTTAAATACCATTCTGCTCGGTTTTTTTACGTCATAGTAACGATTTCATGACATTCAAAAACAAGTACACAAATTACCATTGTGGTACATTGGGACAATTATGTCCGAAAGAGTGAAAATAAAGATTTCCACTGATGAAATACAGTTATTTTCTAAATGAATGGTCTAAAGTAAAAGAGAAACTTACTTGAATATACCTTCAAGCTTTGACAGTATGGCAGAGAACACAATACGCACATAATAAGTGAATAAATTTGTGTGTCTGCTCGAAGTGAGAACCACCAACAATAACCGACGACTAATGGTAGTTATAGTAATTGTTGCCACCAAAGATGTACGATATTAAAGAAAACAAATATCTCTGCTTCAAGTAGAGCATCTGCAGCACATCAACTGTGATTACAGTCTAATTAGTAAGGTGATTTATATATGGGACAAATGTGTCCCATGTACGTGAAAGGGTTAAATGAATTCGAGTAGGCTTTAGACAGTAGCGTTAACCACATAGCAACGCTTGAGCACATTTACATAAGCAAATATTTAATTGTAAACGCTTCTGAGAACATTATTATTTCGTTTGTTGAAATTTACTGGTACGTATGAGTACGCCATAAAGAACTAGGGAATCTTTGTGATAAAATGATGTCAGATGCGTTAAAGTAAAAAGCTCTTCTACCTCTTTCGCACTGTAGAACGTGTATTTAACTTCGGTGGCAAACAGGGATCAGTGAAACTATAGAGTAATGCTAACTGGTAGATCAGATGCCTAAGTAAAGTGGCAGTCCAACTGATAGTGGTTGTTTACCGATTGTTAATTAAACAACTTTATAAATCGCAATTCATTATCAAAGATACACGGTGAATTCTCCAAGCGTTCGGAAACTCTAACACTTCCATCCGATTGCCGCAGGGCGGAGCGCGATTTGCCACTCCAAACCGCTCGTTTTCAGTCGGTCAGTGTCCAGTGGCATCGATCTACGCGCCACCTCAGACATCGCTTGGCGTCGATTAGAGAAATGTGTGGTTTATGAGGAGCTGCTCGACCATTACACGCCATTATTTTCAACAACCTTCGCACGTGGTGCTAGCTCGACTGGTAGTAGATCTTGAGTGATTCCTTCAGCTGCAGTTCTGCACTTTTTAAATCCACCTTCCACAACGGTCAATGGTCCCTGACAGTCAGCGCACGAGAAATTCCTGGTCCTCGTTTATCTTATAGATGCTGGGGACCACCAACGTTGAGGAGTGAAACAACATTTTTGTATCAAGTACACTACTGGCCATTAAAATTGCTACACCACGCAGATGACGTGCTACAGACGCGAAATTTAACCGACAGGAAGAAGATGCCGTGATATGCAAATGATTAGTGTTTGAGAGCATTCATACAAGGTTGGCGCCGGTGGCGACACCTACATCGTACTTACATGAGGGAAGTTTCCAACCGATTTCTCATACACAAACAGCAGTTGACCGGCGTTGACTGGTGAACCCTTGTTGTGATGCCCCGTGAAGGGAGGAGAAATGCGTACCATCACGTTTCCGACTTTGATAAAGGTCGGATTGTAGCCTACCGCGATTGCGGTTTATCGTATCGCGACATTGTTGCTCGCGTTGGTCGAGATCCAATGACTGTTAGCAGAATACGGAATCGGTGGGTTCAGGAGGTAATACGGAACTCAGTGCTAGATCCCAACGGCCTCGAATCGCTAGCAGTCGAGATGACAGGCATCTTATCCGCATGGCTGTAACGGATCGTGCAGCCACGTCTCGATCCGTGAGTCAACATATGGGGACGTCTGCAAGACAACAACCATCTGCACGAACACTTCGACGACGTTTGCAGCAGCATGGACCATCAGCTCGGAGACCATGGCTGCGGTTACCCTTGAAGCTGCATCACAGACAGGAGCGCCCGCGATGGTGTACTCAACGACGAACCTGTGTGCACGAATGGCAAAACGTCATTATTTCGGATGAATCCAGGTTCTGTTTACAGTATCATGATGGTCGCATCCGTGTTTGGCGACATCGCGGTGAACGCACATTGGAAGCGTGTATTCGTCATCGCCGTACTGGCGTATCACCCGGCGTGATAATATGGGGTGCCGTTGGTTACACGTCTCGGTCACCTCTTGTTCGCATTGACGGCACTTTGAACAGTGGACGTTACGTTTCAGATGTGTTACGACCCGTGGCTCTACCCTTCATTCGATCCCGACGAAACCCTACATTTCAGCAGCATAATGCACGACCGAATGTTGCAGGTCCTGTACGGGCCTTTCTGGATACAGAACATGTTCGACTTCTTCCCTGGCCAGCACATTCTCCAGATCCCTCACCAATTGAATACGTTTGGTCAATGGTGGCCCAACAACTAGCTCGTCACAATACGCCAGTCACTACTCTTGATGAACTGTGGTATCGTGTTGAAGCTTCATGGGCAGCTGTACCTGTACACGCCATCCAAGCTCTGTTTGACTCAATGCCCATGCGTATCAAGGCCGTTATTACGGCCAGAGGTGGTTGTTCTGGGTACTGATTTCTCAGGATCTATGCACCCAAATTGCGTGAAAATGTAATCACATGTCAGTTCTAGTATAATATATTTGTCAAAATGGTTCAAATAGCTCTGAGCACTATGGGATTTAACATCTGTGGTCATCAGTCCCCTAGAACTTCGAACTACTTAAACCTAACTAACCTAAGGACATCACACACATCCATGCCCGAGGCAGGATTCGAACCTGCGACCGTAGCGGTAATATATTTGTCCAATGAATAACCGTTTATCATCTGCATTTCTTCTTGGTGCAGAATTCTAATGGTCAATAGTGTATTAACTGTTAGAATACACTTTTAGTATAATCATAGCTAGGGGGATACACTATGCAATAATAAGAAGTTAATGAGGGTGAATATGCTGCCGACACAGCACGAATCTCTCGTACGTATTATAATTAGACACTTTCTGCATTACATGATGTGAGCATTAAAATTATTTTTTCATTTTTGATCAGTGAGAACATTTACTCGACATACTGAACAAATAGTTTTGTGTAGTGTCCTCTATGTGAAATATTATTACCTTGAATGAAACCTATTTCAACTCATTTTGATATGAGAAACAATAACAATGTCATAAGAACCATTCAGTAACAAGCTTTTGTTGTTCCTGATCATTTACACTAATCTTTTCTCACAACTTAATTTAATTATTCAGTTTCCTTATTAGTGGCGCACAAGGCACAGTAGAAAGTGATTACACCATGTGACATCTACATCTACATCTACATTTATACTCCGCAAGCCACCCAACGGTGTGTGGCGGAGGGCACTTTACGTGCCACTGTCATTATCTCCCTTTCCTGTGGAAGTTGTCAGGGAGGTAAATGTTTCACGAGCACTGTGTAACGAAGCTGATCCTTGTGAGTTAACGAGCACTGCGGACTCATTTAAATATATGGCCGAAAGAGTCACCCTACAGGAATTGTGAAACGAACCTCGTCCAAGACGGCGCACCACGAAAGGCGCAGATTCACCACGAGATGGGGAAACTCACAGGCGTCTATTGGCTATTGAGGCCTATAGGTCTGTAGCGTGCGAGTGAGACAGACGAGAACCTACGTCATAGGGAAACCCAGTAGAGGCATTTTTGTGGCCAAGTAGACGTACAGTGTTCAATATGGCGGACGTAAGATCGGCCATAAAGGGAAACATTTATGAAAACTATTTAATTCTGTAGTAATGCAAGGAATCAAGTCACAGTAATTTTAATTTGCCATCCTTCATAAATTTTCATGATGATCCCAATAAAACTTGAATATTGATCGTATCAATAATGGTTTAGGATTTAATGTTAAAGTGAAATTAACAAGTTTTGTAACAAAGACCTGGATGCTAAAATCTGAACGCTTTGGTCGATCTTAACGAACGACATTTCATATAGAAGCGCGTCATTAAAATGACAAATGTTGTAAATATCAACTCTGTATCTTTATTAGTTCAAAGATAAAGTAAATGTAGGTTATCAGTTAAGCAGCAGATCATCATTTCCTCCACACAAAAAACAATGAACGATGGCAGCATGACACCTTATTCAATCACTAGGTAATAGAATATTTGTTGTAAAGATTAGTGCATAATAGTTACTTTTGTTCTTTGTTTATTTATTAGAAAGCACGTTGGTGCAAGGCTACTGGCAGTGGCATTCAAAGCTAAGAAGGATATTGTATTGGTCTTACGTAAAAGAATTTGACTTTTATTAAGTAATGGATGTTATTGTTACTTTATTTAGAACGTGAAAGTGGTCAGCTTTGATTATTTATATATGTTAAAATGTAAAGTAATGTAGAATAAGCTGTACCTATGAGATGGACAGCTTCAGGAAAGGAAACTGCACTAGTTAGTTGGGCGAAGATGTTCGGTGCGCGGGAAACGCGGTCGGAGACAGGCAGAGGGCAGTTCTGGTCTGGATACCAAAGGGAACAGTTCGGTTGGAGACACCAAAGGGACGGATTGAGACGTGAAAGCGGACAGTCGGTCCTTAGGTAGCTAGGAAGTGAAACGACTTAGGAATTTTCGCGTTGTATGGTATCGCGGGACTTAAGTCTCTGAGCGGTGAGCAGCCGCGCGCCTGGTGTGAACTCTAGCTTTTCGCTTAGTTAACGTAGTGAAGTATTGGACTAGAGTGTAACAGTAACCACTTTCACTATTATTTTGCTCTCTGAATAAACGTTTCGCTAACCAAATCGCAAATGTGTGGCTTACATCATTTATGGGTCGTTAACTTAGTTCCCGATATTATTATTACTGTTATTATGTGTTAGATTAACTTCGTATTTCGCAAAATTGCCATCAGCCACACAACTTAACCATAGGGTTACAAGTGTCTAATTTAGGGCGTGTAATGCGACACGACATTCAATCCCTAGATGAGTTTGAGACAAGACATTTAGACGATTAGGAATCGCATGCGAGCCCCAACATCTTTAATATGTGTGCTGGCGTCCTGATGGTTATGCTTTCTCTGCGGATCAGTTTCAGTTTTTCTGTACAACAATCTTTAAGGAACTCTTCTGCTCGATGCTCCCTTATGATTTCGCGCTGAATTGTGAAACTTTGCCGTAACCATGCATTTCGGTAGCATCCTTGACACATAATGAAAAAATCTTAGGACCTGGGTTCGAACCTCGCCACTTCTTAAATTGTGTATAAAAATAATCAGGAATGGCGACGAAGAGTTCAGACATAAGAAGACAGCCTTATTCGGCCAACGGCCTTCTAAAACAGGGAGGAGGAGCGAATAGAGTTTCAGGGCACTCTTCTGCTCTAAGGATGAAAAGCTACCCGTAAAATGCGGAAGAAACTGCAATGATCAACGCCATGAGGATGCAGAACGCAATGGTAAGTACTGCGTTTAAGACACGTAATGTTTACGCACGGAACAGGAGACCTGCAAATGAAGAAAAGTGTCACGATGATCTCTCCATTAGCGAAAGATTCCGGGCTAATGCCCCCTTTGGAACTCCAAGAGCTGTCTGCCAAAGGGGAGGTGACCATGAGAAAAAGAGTGTTTAACGAAAGAAACGATAACGTTCTAGAGTCGTTGCGTAGAATCGTAGAAGTTTGAACGTGATAGAAAAAATAGAGAACAAGAAAAGAGAAATGTAGGAACCAATAAAGATAAAAAGGGGTCACTTAAGTGAACTGGAAGGAAGACAAGGATTTTTGGGCAGACGATTGTGCGGTAATATCAACAGCAGCAGTAAATGGTATGACGGAAGTTCAAATGGTTCAAATGGCTCTGAGCACTATGGGACTCAACATCTGAGGTCATCAGCCCGCTAGAACTTAGAACTACTTAAACCTAACTAACCTAAGGACATCACACACATCCATGCCCGAGGCAGGATTTGAACCTGCGACCGTAGCGGTGGCGCGGTTCCAGACTGAAGCGCCTAGAACCGCTCGGCCAGAACTGGCTGGCATGACGGAAGTTGGATTAGTTATGAACAGGAAGACAGGGCAGAGAGTGTGTTACTATGAACAGTTCAGTGATAAGCTCATCAGAATCGACAATAAACCAACTACATCAGTTCAGAAATACATGCAGATGTCGCAAGCAGAAGAGACACAAGAAGTATCAGAGGATACTGAACGGGTAATTCAATATATAGAGGGAGATGAAATATTCATGGGCGATTGGAATGCGGTTGTAGGGATAGGAGTAGAAGAAAGGCTTGTAGGAGAATAAGGGTTTCGTAGTAGGAATGAGAGAGAAAAGACTAATTGACTTCTGCACTAAATATCAGTTAGTAATAGCGAATACTCTGTTCGAGAACTACGAGAGGAGGAAGTATACTTGGAAAATGGCGTGAGATACGGAAAGATGCCAGTTATATTACATCAGAGTCAGGCAGAGGATTCCGAAATCAGGTACTGGACTGTAAGGTGTCCGCGGGACCAGATACAGACTCACATGGCTCAGGACACAATTTAGTAATGATGAAGAGTAGGCTGCAGTTCATTAGACTGTTCAGAAAGATTCAATGGGCAAAGAAGTGGGCCACGGAAATGCTAAGAAATGACTAAATACGCTTGAAGCTTTCTGTGATAATCAGCAGATCAGTAGGAAGTTAGGTAGAAGACGAAAGGACATTTCTAAAAAGAAAAACCACAGAATTTGGAAAGAAAAACATAGTTACAAGAAAGATAACTGCTAAGAAACAATGGGCAGCAGAAGATATACACTCCTGGAAATGGAAAAAAGAACACATTGACACCGGTGTGTCAGACCCACCATAGTTGCTCCGGACACTGCGAGAGGGCTGTACAAGCAATGATCACACGCACGGCACAGCGGACACACGAGGAACCGCGGTGTTGGCCGTCGAATGGCGCTAGCTGCGCAGCATTTGTGCACCGCCGCCGTCAGTGTCAGCCAGTTTGCCGTTGCATACGGAGCTCCATCGCAGTCTTTAACACTGGTAGCATGCCGCGACAGCGTGGACGTGAACCGTATGTGCAGTTGACGGACTTTGAGCGAGGGCGTATATTGGGCATGCGGGAGGCCGGGTGGACGTACCGCCGAATTGCTCAACACGTGGGGCGTGAGGTCTCCACAGTACATCGATGTTGTCGCCAGTGGTCGGCGGAAGGTGCACGTGCCCGTCGACCTGGGACCGGACCGCAGCGACGCACGGAAGCACACCAAGACCGTAGGATCCTACGCAGTGCCGTAGGGGACCGCACCGCCACTTCCCAGCAAATTAGGGACACTGTTGCTCCTGGGGTATCGGCGAGGACCATTCGCAACCGTCTCCATGAAGCTGGGCTACGGTCCCGCACACCGTTAGGCCGTCTTCCGCTCACGCCCCAACATCGTGCAGCCCGCCTCCAGTGGTGTCGCGACAGGCGTGAATGGAGGGACGAATGGAGACGTGTCGTCTTCAGCGATGAGAGTCGCTTCTGCCTTGGTGCCAATGATGGTCGTATGCGTGTTTGGCGCCGTGCAGGTGAGCGCCACAATCAGGACTGCATATGACCGAGGCACACAGGGCCAACACCCGGCATCATGGTGTGGGGAGCGATCTCCTACACTGGCCGTACACCACTGGTGATCGTCGAGGGGACACTGAATAGTGCACGGTACATCCAAACCGTCATCGAACCCATCGTTCTGCCATTCCTAGACCGGCAAGGGAACTTGTTGTTCCAACAGGACAATGCACGTCCGCATGTATCCCGTGCCACCCAACGTGCTCTAGAAGGTGTAAGTCAACTACCCTGGCCAGCAAGATCTCCGGATCTGTCCCCCATTGAGCATGTTTGGGACTGGATGAAGCGTCGTCTCACGCGGTCTGCACGTCCAGCACGAACGCTGGTCCAACTGAGGCGCCAGGTGGAAATGGCATGGCAAGCCGTTCCACAGGACTACATCCAGCATCTCTACGATCGTCTCCATGGGAGAATAGCAGCCTGCATTGCTGCGAAAGGTGGATATACACTGTACTAGTGCCGACATTGTGCATGCTCTGTTGCCTGTGTCTATGTGCCTGTGGTTCTGTCAGTGTGATCATGTGATGTATCTGACCCCAGGAATGTGTCAATAAAGTTTCCCCTTCCTGGGACAATGAATTCACGGTGTTCTTATTTCAATTTCCAGGAGTGTATATATACGGAGGTGAACTAACTTCTCTAGCTGCGAGGAATGCTTACACTAAATCACGGTACGGCAGTGCTAACCACTCGCAAGTACGTAAAGCTGCGAATTTACCTGGAATCGTAATTCTTCACAAAACTCTTTTCAAAATCTATAAATACTCTCATTATCATTTTATTCAATCATTTCCATCCAGTCTATATTCAAAATTTATCAGCTCAATTTCCGATGATTTCATGACCATTCAGTTTCACGTCTGCTTCCCAACACATCTCGAGTAATGATAATGCTCTATCTGAGCGCCCACTCACAGACATGGGGTACTAATACAACCAAAGCTCGCGGATCAACGTGGCCTGCTTTCAGATATGTGCATGTCGATATATGAAAGTAAGTGGTTAACAATTCTATGGTGATCAAGATGACATACACACCTCTAAATTGAGAAACAGGTAATTGTCGAAATTACTGACACAGCTTATAGAAAATTCAAAATAATCTTCGTTGCAATTAAAAACAAGAGCCATAACATTTAGAGTGCAATGGGAATTCCACTGTTAAACGCAGAGGAGAGAGCGGATAGGTGAAAGAATACATTCAAGGCCTGTATGAGGGGGGAAAACTTATCTAATGCAGTCATAGGAGAAGAAACAGGAGGCGATATAGAAGAGATAGGGGATCCAGTACTAGATCAGAACTTATAAGAATTTCTTAAGTCTTATGATCGAATAAGGCGGAAGGGGTAGATAACATTCCATCAGAATTTCTAGAGTCATTGGGGGAAATGGCGACAAAACGACTATTCACGTTGATGTGTAGAGTCTGTTGATACATCATTTGACTTTCGTAAAAACATGAACCACACAATTGCGAAGATTATAAGAACCGACAAGTGCGAGAATTGTCACACAATCGGTTTGATAGCTCATGCGTCCAAGTTGGCGATAAGAGGAATATACAGAAGAATGGAAAGGAAAACGGAGGATGTGTTACATGAGGATCAGTTTGGCTGTAGGAAAGGCATCAGAGAAGTATTTATGACGTTGCGGTTGATAGTAGAAGCAGTACTGAAGAAAATTCAAGACACGTTCACTGGATACACCGACTTATAAAAAGCATTCGACAATAGAAAATGGTGCAAGGAGCTCGAATTTCTGAGAAAAATGGGGTTAAGCTGTAGGGAAAGACAGGTAACGTACAATATTTACAATAATCAAGAAGGAACAGTAAGACTGGAACATCATGAGCGGTGTGCTCGGTTAAAAAAAGGGTATAAGGCAGGATGTAGTCATTTGCCCCTGACGTTCAATCTATACATCGAAGAAGCAATCACGGAAATAAAAGAAAGGAACAAGAGAGGGACCAAACTTTGACGGCATAGGTATCTTCAGTGAAAGTGAGGAAGTTTTAAAAAATCTGTTGAACGGAATGAACAATCTAAGGCGCACAAAGGATAGGTGGAAAATAAACTGAAGAAAGACGAAGTAATGAAGAGTACCAGAAAGGAGAACAGCGAGGAACTTATCAGCATTGGTGACCACGAAGTAGACGAAGTCAAGTAATTTCTGGGAAAGAGAAGTCTACTAGCGTCAAACAGAGGCTTTGATTACTATTATATTTGAAAATTAGGTGGAATGTGGAGGTACGGAATGAGGAGGATCTCTGCAGAATCGGCAAGGGAAGGAACGTGTGAAAAACACTGACGAGAAGAAGGAGACACCACGACAGGACTTGTTTCAAGACAACAGGGGATAATCTTCCACGGTACCAGAGGAAGCCGTTGAAGGTAAAAGCTTTAGAGCAAGGCAGAGAGTGGAGTACAACGATGAAGAAGTAGGCACAGGAGTGGAATTCGTGATGGGATGCATCACACCAATGAGAAGACTATTACCTTCAAAATATATATATGCCCCCCCATGAACTATGGACCTTGCCGTTGGTGGGGAGGCTTGCGTGCCTCAGCGATACAGATGGCCGTACCGTAGGTGCAACCACAACGGAGGGGTATCTGTTGAGAGGCCAGACAAACATGTGGTTCCTGAAGAGGGGCAGCAGCCTTTTCAGTAGTTGCAGGGGCAACAGTCTGTATGATTGACTGATCTGGCCTTGTAACATTAACCAAAACGGCCTTGCTGTGCTGGTACTGCGAACGGCTGAAAGCAAGGGGAAACTATAGCCGTAATTTTTCCCGAGGACATGCAGCTCTACTGTATGATTAAATGATGATGGCGTCCTCTTGGGTAAAATATTCCGGAGGTAAAATAGTCCCCCATTCGGATCTCCGGGCGGGGACTACTCAGGAGGACGTCATTATCAGGAGAAGAAAACTGGCGTTCTACGGATCGGAGCGTGGAATGTCAGATCCCTTAATCGGGCAGGTAGGTTAGAAAATTTAAAAAGGGAAATGGATAGGTTAAAGTTAGATATAGTGGGAATTAGTGAAGTTCGGTGGCAGGAGGAACAAGACTTTTGGTCAGGTGATTACAGGGTTATAAATACAAAATCAAATAGGGGTAATGCAGGAGTAGGTTTAATAATGAATAAAAAAATAGGAGTGCGGGTTAGCTATTACAAATAGCATAGTGAACGCATTATTGTGGCCAAGATAGACACAAAGCCCATGCCTACTACAGTAGTACAAGTTTATATGCCAACTACCTCTGCAGATGATGAAGAAATAGATGAAATGTATGACGAGATAAAAGAAATTATTCAGGTAGTGAAGGGAGACGAAAATTTAATAGTCATGAGTGACTGGAATTCGTCAGTAGCAAAAGGGAGAGAAGGAAACATAGTAGGTGAATATGGATTGGGGGGGAAGGAATGAAGGAGGAAGCCGCCTTGTAGAATTTTGCACAGAGCATAACTTAATCATAGCCAACACTTGGTTCAAGAATCATAAAACAAGGTTGTATACCTGGAAGAATCCTGGAGATACTAAAAGGTATCAGATAGATTATATAACTGTAAGACAGAGAATTAGGAACCAGGTTTTAAATTGTAAGACATTTCCTGGGGCAGATGTGGATTCTAACCACAATCTATTGGTTATTAACTGCAGATTGAAACTGAAGAAACTGCAAAAAGGTGGGAATTCAAGGAGATGGGACCTGGATAAACTGAAAGAACCAGAGGTTGTAGAGAGTTTCAGGAAGAGCATAAGGGAACAATTGACAGGAATGGGGGAAAGAAATACAGTAGAGGAAGAATGGGTAGCTCTGAGGGATGAAGTAGTGAAGGCAGCAGAGGATCAAGTTGGTAAAAAGACGAGGGCTAATAGAAATCCTTGGGTAACAGAAGAAATATTGAATTTAATTGATGAAAGGAGAAAATATAAAAATGCAGTAAATGAAGCAGGCAAAAAGGAATACAAACGTCTCAAAAATGACATCGACAGGAAGTGCAAAATGGCTAAGCAGGGATGGCTAGAGGACAAATGTAAGGATGTAGAGGCTTATCTCACTAGGGGTAAGATAGATACTGCCTACAGGAAAATTAAAGAGCCCTTTGGAGAGAAGAGAACCACTTGTATGAATATCAAGAGCTCAGATGGCAACCCAGTTCTAAGCAAAGAAGGGAAGGCAGAAAGGTGGAAGGAGTATATAGAGGGTTTATACAAGGGCGATGTACATGAGGACAATATTATGGAAATGGAAGAGGATGTAGATGAAGACGAAATGTGAGATAAGATACTGCGTGAAGAGTTTGACAGAGCACTGAAAGACCTGAGTCGAAACAAGGCCCCGGGAGTAGACAACATTCCATTTGAACTACTGACGGCCTCGGGAGAGCCAGTCATGACAAAACTCTACCATCTGGTGAGCACGATGTATGAGACTGGAGAAATACCCTCAGACTTCAAGAAGAATATAATAATTCCAATCCCAAAGAAAGCAGGTGTTGACAGATGTGAAAATTACCGAACTATCGGTTTAATAAGTCACGGCTGCAAAATACTAACGCGAATTCTTTACAGACGAATGGAAAAACTGGTAGAAGCCGACCTCGGGGAAGATCAGTTTGGATTCCGTAGAAATGTTTGGTTCACGTGAGGCAATACTGACCTTACGACTTATCTTAGAAGAAAGATTAAGAAAAGGCAAACCTACGTTTCTAGCATTTGTAGACTTACAGAAAGCTTTTGACAATGTTAACTGGAATACTCTCTTTCAAGTTCTGAAGGTGGCAGGGGTAAAATACAGGGAGCGAAAGGCTATTTACAATTTGTACAGAAACCAGATGGCAGTTATAAGAGTCGAGGGGCATGAAAGGGAAGCAGTGGTTGGGAAAGGAGTAAGACAGGGTTGTAGCCTCTCCCCGATGTTATTCAATCTGTATATTGAGCAAGCAGTAAAGGAAACAAAAGAAAAATTCGGAGTAGGTATTAAAATTCATGGAGAAGAAGTAAAAACTTTGAGGTTCGCCGATGACATTGTAATTCTGTCAGAGACAGCAAAGGACTTGGAAGTGCAGTTGAACGGAATGGATAGTGTCTTGAAAGGAGGATATAAGATGAACATCAACAAAAGCAAAACGAGGATAATGGAATATAGTCGGGTGATGCTGAGGGAATTAGATTAGGAAATGAGACACTTATAGTAGTAAAGGAGTTTTGCTATTTAGGGAGTAAAATAACCGATGATGGTCGAAGTAGAGAGGATATAAAATGTAGACTGCCAATGGCAAGGAAAGCGTTTCTCAAGAAGAGGAATTTGTTAACATCGAGTATAGATTTAAGTGTCAGGAAGTCATTTCTGAAAGTATTTGTATGGAGTGTAGCCATGTATGGAAGTGAAACATGGACGGTAAATAGTTTGGACAAGAAGAGAATAGAAGCTTTCGAAATGTGGTGCTACAGAAGAATGCTGAAGATTAGATGGGTAGATCACATAACTAATGAGGAAGTATTGAATAGGATTGGGGAGAAGAGAAGTTTGTGGCACAACTTGACCAGAAGAAGGGATCGGTTGGTAGGACATGTTTGAGGCATCAAGGGATCACAAATTTAGCATTGGAGGGCAGTGTGGAGGGTAAAAATCGTAGAGGGGGACCAAGAGATGAATACACTAAGCAGATTCAGAAGGATGTAGGTTGCAGTAGATACTGGGAGATGAAGAAGCTTGCACAGGATAGAGTAGCATGGAGAGCTGCATCAAACCAGTCCCAGGACTGAAGACCACAACAACAACATATATATATATCTATTGCTGAAACCTATAATATAATAACGAAACTTCTTCCCTCTATCTAAATTTCGGTAACTCTTCATTTATAAGACTTGAAGTTTATGTAGTTTGCCACGATAGTTTTTCATGTATCTTTTATTTGTCTGAATTACACAGTTATAAAATAATGACCGGTTCCGATTACTCAAGCATCTCCTTAGGATTAAAATTTCTTTACAGTGAGTAATCCGCCACATGTAGTATAAATATGTACTTTGCCATTAAAAAGTCTGAAGATTATTGCCTCAGCAAAACAAACGGGTCATCATTTTTTAAGTGTGCAATCAAGACATATTAATTTTAAAATGAATTCTTGATTTAACCTTATAACTGAGAGCCGTGTGGCGACGCTGTTGCTTTTCGGTACACAAAATTATCGTCACGTCAGCTGTGATGGTGATATATTTTCCAGCTCCTGGGAAGAGCAAGGTATAAATTTCCATCAATTTATATCTATGGTCACAAACGTTTTGTTCACAGATTACCGGTTTCGGTCTATAATGACCATCTTCAGATCTGCAGCAAAAAATATAGGAAAAACATAAATACACTCGCAAATTGTCTATTGCTTAAAAACAATAAATAGACCATAATGAAAAGTACTACTGACATACATATGCCTTTGTGAGCTTTAAGTATGAAGATGCGTACCTGCACCCGCATCGTCAAATATGTATAAATAACAGCAAATGCACGAGTCATGTTGTCAGTAGCACTACTGTTCAAAACGAGCTGCCCTACAGTAGCCACTAGATGTTTGTTTTGCAAGTTCACCTGATGTCACTACTGTAGGCATACACTAGTTTTCAATAATTAATTGGACAGCTTAAAATAAAGGGGCTGAGCTAGCAAATACAATCGAGGATATACATATACCAAATAATGCGACATTAGCATCCTTGGATGTAAAAAAAAATCATTACAGTAATGTCCCTGTAAAAGAATCTATTGGCATTATTAGACGTTATCTCCTATCCCACAACAATATTAGTGCTGCGGAGTGTACAGAACTAATTGAATTTCTACAATCTCTCTTACTTCCAATTTTTTTACCTTCAATGACAAAATTTATTGTCAAAAGACTGGCTTGGGATGGATAATAGCCTAGCTGGTGCTTTAGCAGATATTTTTATCAATGATTTAGAATGTAAATTTTTTGCTAAGTTTCTTCAGCTAAACGATAAAACGATTTATTACAAACGGTATGTTACTGATAGAAGGTGATACCAGTGAGGTCAACACATTTGCCCAAGCAATAGGTGGCATGCACCCAAAAATAACTATTACCACTGAAGTTGAAGAAGATGGCTCCATTAACTACCTTGACCTTATTATTAGGAAAGTTAACAACAAACATAAGTTTTCGATTTTTAGAAAACCTACTTGTACAGATAGTGTCATGAATGCCAGTTCATGCCGTTCTCCCCGATACAAAAAGGCTTTCTTCAACTCAATGGTTCACCGGCTCCTTCGTCTACCTTTGGACGAAAGCGAAATACGTAATGAAGTCAGTATTTTAAAGCAGATTGCGGTACCTAACGGCTTTTCTTTAAATGACGTCACGCGCCCCTACAGTAGGCTAAAGAAACGTATAACAAACAGCAGGCACACATACTCACCCACACACAAAACAGAACCGGTAAAGATAAAAGGAAAACCATTCCTATGAAATTTAACGCAAAATATCCCTGCAAATAGAAAAATATTTTAAAAAGTCGGATGTCAGATGTGGCTTTCACTTTAAAAACACCCTAAAACTGCGAATAAAACATAAACTGAAACGGAAGTATGACAAATTTGATGGCTCTGGAGTATACAGGACTGACTGCAGTAACTGTGACAAATATTATATCGGTCAAACAGGCCGCTCTTTTAACTTAAGATTTAAAGAATACTCACAGCCACGGAACAAACTGTGTTGGGACAGCATTTATTTGAAACTGGTCATTCCATAGGGAGCACTGAGAATTGTATGCCTATTCTCCACAGAGTGGAAAAAGGCCGTGCTCTTAATTTGTTAGAGAAGTTTGAAATTTATAAAGAAAAAAAGAAAGAACCAACAAAACTGCTGAACTGGTTGAGCGACTTCGTACCCAATGCCTACATTGCTTTGTTTGACGATGTTTTACTTTAACCACTAAACGCCTCTGTTATACATGGTTTATTGATAGCTTCACCTAGTATAGAGTGCCTTACATATTTACCCCGTTTTCGTACGTTGTACGCATAACTCTAGTATTTTCTTGTTCCTTCTCTGTTCATGTAATATACTACATTAACTAGGTAATGTTGATGCACTGCTACAGAATTTCATCATTCTTTTCTTGCCACAGAGTGCCGCAGGGTACGAGGGGCCCTCTAGCGGTCACGTTCCTCTAACCACTTCTCGCCTATGCGTAACTCTGGCGTTAGGGCTAACAGAGGGCTCTGATTATGTGACTTCTTTAACTATTTGTTTTATAGTTTTTTATATTATTTTCTGCCCAGTGAAAGATGTTTATTACTTATGTCATGATGTAGAATATTGGCACTTGAGCATACGTCAATTACTGTCTCGTAACTCTTCCTCTTTTTAACAATCTGACTTTTGTCGTGTTCTATTTGATTGATTTTTATTACTGTAATGCCTTTTATACCTTATAAACTCATTACAGACTTCAACGAATGTATCCCCCCCCCCTTTATTTGACGCTGTTCAATTAATCACTGCAAACTAGTGTATGCCTACAGTAGCGACATCTGGTGAACTTGCAACACAAACATCTTGTGGCTACTGTAGGGGAGCTGGTTTTGAACAGTAGTGCTACTGACAACATGACTCGTGTGTATGCTGTTATTTATATATATTTCACGATACTGGTGCTGATTTTGCACTTAACATTTGACGATCCCACTATGGCTCTGCAGTACATTAGGACACTGTTTTTATAAAACACAGGTATGCTTCTTCATACTTAATGTGCGCAAATGCATATGTATGTCAGTAGTACTTTTCACTATGGTCTATTTATTGTTTTTAAGCTGTAGACAATCTGCGAGTGTATTTATGTTTCCCCATATTGTTTGCTGCAGATCTGCAGATGGTCATTATAGACCGGAACCGGTAATCTGTGAACAAAATGTTTGTGACCATAGACGTAAATTAAAGGAAATAAAAGAGGAAAAATGAAGCGAAGCTGTCAGTGTCTCAAGTTTACACCTCTCCTAAAATGGACTAACCGACAATGAAACAAGATAATAGCAATGAAAAATTATTTTTATTGCTCATCTAAGTGGCTGAACAACATGAAATATGCTGAAGCATAAGCCAGTTGAATGCTGCGTACATGACAAGGCAAAGAAAAAAAAAATCTTGAAGAATAGACTGACAGCAGTAGTTGATGCACTTCTCTGAGACCGAAGTATAATTAATCCTTAATGGGGAATAAATTGAGATAGAGATGAGATACAGCAAAACGTTTTATTTAAAAGCTGTATGTGGCAAAGAGGGTCACGTATTGCTACTGATGGCCGTGGCCTGGAACGTGACTTTGAATTTGATTTGAATGAGATTTGGAGATTTTTTAAAATAGGAAGCCTGATATTTCATTTAAGATTTGAAATATGCGACAAATTTTACCTATAAAATAATATATTATTCAAGGTCATTGTTCAATCAAGGTCAAATAAGCAAATATGTCTGTAGTTCTAGTAGGGATTAACGAGGAATGAAGGAGGGATGCAGCAAAATGCAATGTTAGATGTATATTGGGAGGGGCATAAGGAGTCATGTATCATTACCAATAACCCTAAAGGTAATTATCGAACGTCATTTTACAATGAATCACCCTCCTCTAACATTACCTGTTGTTTATAGAGATAACCGATAACATGTATACTATCGATTCTGACACAGGTTAAAATTATCTCACCTGTTTCATTAGAAGAATTCAGATGATTTTGTATATGACGTATTATATTTCCGGCTAAAATGTATAAAAAAGAAATTAATGTGTTACAATCCATATGTACTAACAGCTGAAATTATTCTTCTCTTAAAAGTATTTGAAACTACGAAGTTTTGGTATACTTAAAATTCATATTATTAATTGCACACTCTAACGCTAATTAATAAATTTATTTCTAGATTGATTTACAAAATAGTGACATATTTTAGCGAAGATTCTTCTTTGGTAAAGAAAGTTTGTAAACTCTTTTGCTTTGTAAACGTTTTGGGATAATGTTAGTACCGCAAAATGTAAGTAGTGGTGGGCATGCCTCTGATGAAAGTAGACGTTTTCTAAGTTTGTCACCAACAAATTAACTATTGTTTTTTAATGTGGAAAATGTAAAAACGGTGTGTTGTTCAAATGTGTGGGAAGTCTTATGTGTGTGAAGTCTTATGGGACTTAACTGCTAAGGTCATCAGTCCCTAAGCTTACACACTACTTAACCTAAATTATCCTAAGGACAAACACACACACCCATGCCCGAGGGAGGACTCGAACCTCCGTCGGGACCAGCCGCACAGTCCATGACTGCAGCGCCCTAGACCGCTCGGCTAATCCCGCTCGTTGTGTTGTTGAATGATGTGACAAAGAATAAAATTCAAGAATAATACATGCAAATCTCCATCAGTTATTTAGTCATCAAGAACCTATAAAATCGAAATTTCAGCTGCAAGAATGCACCCTTAGACATGACTAAGCCATCGACAAGAACAATGAGATAATGAAGATTAGTAAAAAGTTGTGCTTTTGTATTCTTACTCCTCTCTAAGCATTCAAAATTAGTGCAAAGGATGAGAATTTTAATAGTGCTATGTGGGAGGGTAAGATTACAATTCGAAGGTTGAGTTTTGTTTCATGGAAACATATATTTCTGACGCGAGATTTGGGAAGTTCAACTATGGATTCGAACTTTAAGATCTAGTTAACATGTTTATAGGCAATAATAAATACATCACAGCCTATAAATATTATTGTAACATCTGCAAGACAGAACAAACATAAATTAAATGAAGGTCGTTGATTTCCAATTTGTTGAATGAGTCCCGTCGCGTCCCTTTCCTCGGTATCCCCCTTCCAATTTGTATCTAACATTGTATTTGCTGTATCCCTTCTCTGTTCTAACTTGATTCCTACTAGAACTAAAGACGTATTTGATTTTTTTGCCTTCACTGAACTGACCCTAACCTTAATTAATGTATCATTTTATACGAAAAATTTGCCGATCTTTTAAAATCTTGAATCAGATATTTGGAATCCCAGAAAAAAATCATTTTCACCTACAAATCACGTAGAAAATCACGTTCAAAGTCACGGCCACTAATAGCATTGCTTGGCCCTATTTATCACATACAACTTTCATCCAAAACATTTTCCTGTATCTAATCTACATTCCGAGTTATTCCCCATTATGGATTGAAAATGTCTCCCTGTGTATGTTCTAATTTAAAAATGTTTACACATTCTACCAGCACCTATGATTACAGAACTTCTCCAAGCCTTGTTCTTCTCTGTTCTTCGTTAACTTCCTCAGGAATATTTTTTTTCTCCATTAATGATTTAATCCACTGAATCATTGTATTAGATGCTTTCTTCTTCCAGTTGGCACATTCTCTGCGATACACATCTCTTGCCTTTCTTCTCGCATAATTCTGATGTGGCTGTGCCATTTTAGCAGTTTATCTAGCATATCCGTTATTGAATTTTGATCATTCATTCGTTTTGGTTTTTTTCCTTGACATTATTGCTGGTCATGGTCAGAAATACTTCTGTATAGACTTTAATTTTTAATTTAGTTGTCATTTTATTTTCCAGACAATTGAGCCTTATAAAAAAGATCCTTACAGTTGTCTTAATTGTTCTTATTTCTGTGTCAGTTTATAGATGCTTGTCCTATAGAGTTTCATTTAATTAAGAAATAATCATCTTACCCAAATTTATTCTTATTCTAATTTCTTTTTCCTAGTTTCCCCTCCCCCCCTCCCACCATGAACCATGGACATTGCTGTTGGTGGGGAGGCTTGCGTGCCGCAACGATACAGATAGCCATACCTTAGGTGCAACCACAATGGAGGGGTATCTGTTGAGAGGCCAAACAAATGTGTGTTTCCTGAAGAGGGGCAGTAGCCTTTTCGGTTGTTGCAGAGGCAACAGTCTGGATGATTGACTGATCTAGCCTAGTAGCACTAACCAAAACGGCATTGCTGTGCTGGTACTGTGAACGGCTGAAAGCAAGGGGAAACTACAGCTGTAATTTTTCCCGAGGGCATACAGCCTTACTGTATGATTAAATGATGATGGAATCCTCTTGGGTACAATATTCCGGAGGTAAAATAGTCCCCCATTCGGATCTCCGGGCGGGGACCACTCAAAAGGACGTCGTTATTAGTAGAAAGAAAACTGGCGTTGTACGGATCGGAGCGTGCAATGCCAGATCCCTTAATTGGGCAGGTAGGTTAGAAAATTTAAAAAGGGAAATGGATGGGTTAAAGTTAGATATAGTGGGAATTAGTGAAGTTCGGTGGCAGGAGGAACAAGACTTTTGGTCAGGTGAATACAGCGTTATAAATACAAAATCAAATAGGGGTAATGCAGGAGTAGATTTAATAATGACAAAAAAATAGGAGTATGGGTAAGCTACTACAAACAGTATAGTGAACGCATTATTGTGGCGAAGATAGACACGAAGCCCACACGTACTACAGTAGTACAAGTTTATATGCCAACTAGCTCTGCAGATGACGAAGAAATTGATGAAACGTATGATGAGATAAAAGAAATTATTCAGGTAGTGAAGGGAGACGAAAATTTAATAGTCATGGGTGACTGGAATTCAAGAGTAGGAAAAGGGAGAGAAGGAAACATAGTAGGTGAATACGGGTTGGGGCTAAGGAATGAAAGAGGAAGCCGCGTGGTAGAATTTTGCACGGAGCATTACTTAGTCATAGCTAACACTTGGTTCAAGAATCATGAAAGCAGGTTGTACACATGGAAGAAGAGGTGAGAATTTTAGGAGATGGGACCTGGATAAACTGAAAGAACCAAAGGTTGTACAGAGTTTCAGGGAGAGCATAAGGGAACAATTGACAGGAATGGGGGAAAGAAATACAAGAAGAAGAATTTGTAGCTTTGAGGGATGGAATAGTGAAGGCAGCAGAGGATCAAACAGGTATAAAGACGAGGGCTAGTAGAAACCCTTAGGTAACAGAAGAAATATTGCATTTAATTGATGAAATGAGAAAATACAAAAATGCATAAATGAAGGAGGCAAAAAGGAATACAAACATCTCAAAAATGATATCGACAGGAAGTGCAAAATGGCTAAGCAGGGATTGCTAGAGGACAAATGTAAGGATGTAGAGGCTTATCTCACTAGGGGTAAGATAGATACTGCCTACAGGAAAATTAAAGAGGCCTTTGGAGAAAAGAGAACCACTTGCATGAATATCAAGAGCTTTCATGGAAACCCCGTTGCAAGCAAAGAAGGAAAAGCAGAAAGGTGGAAGGAGTATATAGAGGGTCTATACAAGGACGATGTACTTGAGGACAATATTAAGGAAATGGAAGAGGATGTAGATGAAGACGAAATGGGAGATATGAGACTGCGTGACAAGTTTAACAGAGCACTGAAGGACCTGAGTCGAAACAAGGCCCCGGGAGAAGACAACATTCCATTAGAACTACTGACAGCCTTGGGAGAGCCAAGCCTAAAAAAACTCTACCATCTAGTGAGCAAGATGTATGAGACAGGCGAAATACCCTCAGACTCCAAGAAGAATATAATAATTCCAATCCCAAAGAAAGCAGGTGTTGGCAGATGTGAACTATCAGTTTAATAAGTCACAGCTGCAAAATACTAACGCCAATTCTTTACAGACGAATGTAAAAACTGATAGAAGCCGACCTCGGGGGTGATCAGTTTGGATTCCGTAGAAATGTTAGAACACGTGTGGCAATACTGACCTTACAACTTATCTTAGAAGAAAGATTAGGGAAAGGCAAACCTACGTTTCTACCATTTGTAGACTTAGGGAAAGCTTTTGACAATGTTGACTGGAATACACTCTTCCAAATTCTGAAGGTGGCAGGGGTAAAATACTGGGAGCGAAAGGCTATTTACAATTTGTACAGAAAGCAGATGGCAGTTATTAGAGTCGAGGGGTATGAAAGGGAAGCACTGGTTGGAAGGCAGTGAGACAGGGTTGTAGCCTATCGTCGATGTTATTCAATCTGTATACTGAGCAAGCAATAAAGGAAACAAAAGAAATGTTCGGAGTGAGTATTAAAATCCATGGAGAAGAAATAAAAACTTTGAGGTTCGCCGATGACATTGTAATTCTGTCAGAGACAGCAAAGGACTTGGAAGAGCAGTTGAACTGAATGGACAGTGTCTAGAAAGGAGGGTATAAGATGAACATCAACAAAAGCAAAACGAGGATAATGGAATGTAGTCGAATTAAGTCGGGTGACGCTGAGGGAATTAAATTAGGAAGTGAGACACTTAAAGAAGTAAAGGGGTTTTGCTATTTGAGGAGCTAAATAACTGATGATGGCCGAAGTAGAGAGGATATAAAATGTAGACTGGCAATGGCAAGGCAAGCGTTTCTGAAGAAGAAAAATTTGTTAACATCGAGTATAGACTTAAATGTCAGAAAGTCGTTTCTGAAAGTATTTGTAGGGAGTGTAGCCATGTATGGAAGTGAAACATGGACGATAAAAAGTTTAGACAAGAAGAGAATAGAAGCTTTTGAAATGTGGTGCTACAGAAGAATGCTGAAGCTTAGATGGGTAGATCACATAACTAATGAGGAGGTATTGAATAGAATTGGGGAAAAGAGGATTTTGTGGAACAACTTGACTAGGAAAAGGGATCGGTTGGTAGGACATGTTCTGAAACATCGAGGGATCACCAATTTTGTATTGGAGGGCAGCGTGGAGGGTACAAATTGTAGAGGGAGACCAAGAGATGAATACACTAAGCAGATTCAGAAGGATGTAGGCTGCAGTAGGGACTGGGAGATGAACAAGCTTGCACAGGGTAGAGTAGCATGGAGAGCTGCATCAAACCAATCTCAGGGCTGAAGACCACAACAACAATAACAGTTTTCTATCATATGTAACTTCTGACCCTACTTGTTTATATTTGCCAATAGCTTTTGTTGTTTCTACGCTTTCTTCATTCATTTCACTAATATTTATTTATTTATTTCGTTTTACTGTACACATAGAAGCCATTTCTTAAGTCTTCTATCGATTTCCTTATCATATTCTCTAAATCGTAATAGTCTCGAGCCAAAATCAGTTGGGCACCCCCGTATGATGATACGTGGAGCATTTTCAAACGATAAATTAATAATACCAGAAGTGAAGATGATGTGTCACTAGTAGTACATCAGTAAACCAGGTACAAACAGAATTATATCTTAAAATCTCATTACATAAGGTTACGGGCTTTCAAGGAAAGTTCCCGAAATGGTCGACGATTTCAGTTCACGACAAGATTATTGATCAGATGTTAAATTTTTGCATATCAGGCTATGACACGGGTTATGAATATGCTAATAATACAGATGTAATGTAAGTTTGACGCAGCATGTGGAAGGCCAAGTAGAACACTTTACTACAAAACCCGAAAACTTACAGACAATGCTGTAAAAGAAACAAATCTTATAAAACAAAGGGGATGCAATTACTGTTGCATGGAGGAAGAGTGGGATAAAAAAATATGAAATACGACAGTAGAATACGAGCAGCAAAGAGAAGAGTGAACGACTGCACAAGAAGAAATTTAATTAAAACTGAATATGTACATACTATTAACAAAGAAGTAACTGAATACACAGATAAGTGGAAACAACATATGAAAAGGAATGACTGATGGAAGGCTGTCCGAGGAAATCCTGAACCGCAATCCGAAAGAAAAGAGTGACACGCTTTAACCAATGAAAATATAGACATAAACTTTATGTAGATAGAACAGGCAGATGCCCAGTCCTAGTATATAAGACGACGACGACGACCAATCTCTTTTATTATTCACATCAGGGTGTAATCAGTGCCATTAAAATAAAATGGAGAAATTTTATTTGCTAACAATATTTCTGCCTTTTTTAAATAGCTGTTTAACAGTTTATATGTATTTGTGGTTCTACTAAACCGATCTTGTGGATTACTTTCAGTATTTCGATAATTTTGTTTCATGTAGTAAGGGTAAGAAGTCATCTCTGTAGTTTTAGTCAGGCTAGGCCAAGTTAACCTGTAGAGGTAAGTGTTTATGTGTCGTGGACTGTCTTCATTACCGTTAACATGGCAACTGATACACATTAATTACAATGCATATTACAGTTTTAGGGTTTAAAGTTTAGCTGAAAGTAGGTTTCTTAGATGAAAGTATCTAGTTTCTTAACAGACATAGGGAAGATTTCATCTTATACGTATAACGCACTTACTTAATCACAAGCACGAATGTATTTTTATATCACGTGACCCACTACTGATATAATCAGTTACGCAATGAAATAGTCGCTGTGGACTGCCGACCGCGTTTTAACAGCAGATGTACATTTCCCTATCTCGTTTCGGCTGTAAAAGGGGATCAGATTGCCTCATTTCCGAACACTGGGCTTATGTTCACACGGCCTTTGTGAGCCGACCGATCGGGGTGGGGCTGTGTTACACGTAGCTCAGCGCGACACAATAGCACAATCTGCGTGTTCAGCGGTCCGAACTGAGCAGTCCAGTGTGAATTTCGTAAGGACAACTTCGTATCACCAGAAGCGGAATTCACGTGAGGTGAATACCACTCGGTGATTAAAGTTAATAAATTTATAAAAAAGTAATTTAGACACCGCAGGAATTTAGTAGCCGCATTTCAGTGACAGATTATGCCAGTTAATAGCAGATTTGACCTTGAGATATCATCCCTGATACATTTACTAAAACTGGCATGTAAAGTCAAAACCAGATTCAGTAGCATAGGATGAATTGAAATCGGAAAAGTCGAAAGACGTCTCAAAACTATCGGCAGAACTTTTCCGAAGTGAGAGGCTCAAAGAAATTGAACCTTGCAGTAAGAAAGGTATCACTGTACATCTCGCAACCGCTGAACTGCAATATAAAATAGCAAGTTTCGAGTTGAAGCTGCCCGAACGATCGACTCTCATAGGGTGCCAAGTACCTCAAAAGGAATTATCATTGAGGGAAGAACATTTTGATCCTAATATGAAGCGGGCTGCATGAACCAGCTATTAGGAATCAATGAGTCACGAATCATGTAAGTCTTGGTGGTTATGTTGGCAAGAACAGCTAAACGTTGACGCATAAAATTACTCAGGAGTAGGATGAATTTCACGATTTCAAAGACGAATTTCGGGAAAGTCTTGTGATCAGAGCAAATGCAAGAAAGTGTCTGGCGGGATTTTATTGTCGCGACCACATACGGTTTAACCCGCAGGGACTCAAAGAGGGATATCTGCAGCTCATCAGTTGCTACTGTTTACGACTCTACAACAGCATCTTTCTTTTGGCAACAAACAATATGTACGTGGACTCTGCATCTCACTTCGGATTAGAGAATTTGAGAAGCAAAAGATTCAAATGAGAACTTGCGTGAAAGCTCTGTAGAAATTTTTTTAGATACTTCTATATGTCGTGAGTCGTATATTGCATTTTTACAAACACGAAGTTAAAAGGACTGGAAATCGTGACAATCATCGAAATAGAAATAATTTAGAATAAGAGTAATAGACAATGAGGTAATAACGACAATTACAGAAATGATGGTTATAGTAATAGTTATTTAAATAAAAATTAGATGATAATAATGCCACGTTCTTAAATTGGACGAAAAGTATAAAATAATTTATCCTATCCCTTCACAGATTCATAACTGTTTTTTCAGTAGCTATGAAAATAGTGATAAGAATTAAAACCTAAACGGGGGGGCGCTTGCAATATATAATGGTAAAGAGGTGAAATATTCATCCATTAGTCAGTAATTAGCGCAATAGTAAGGAAGCGAACTATTCGTTGATTAATTATGTACTGTGTGCTCCTCACGTTTATCGTTTCTAATTTTACAAGTACTTAAAGATGAGGTAAACTGAAAACTCCGTTTCGTTTAAATAACTGATTTCTGCTTTTCAGTCTTGTGTATGTGATATTTTTCAGTTGATTTCACAAGTGGACCCTCCATAGTGTAAATCACGGATTTTGATGCGCTTCAAACATGTATCGTCTCTTTCCCTGAGTACCTGGCTATCCGGTTTTTTAGCGACGGGCCTTGGTTTTTGAGAAGATCGATTTTGAAGTTCATTGCTCACTTTATATACCCGTAACATTACATACATTCCTAGCAAGTCAGCGTAGTGCAGCTGTAAAGGGTCACTGCTACCGCGCTGGAAGTACCGTGTTCGAATCCTGCTCGTGTACGTTTTTTTCAAAATCGACCGAATTTTTCAATTTTATTTCAAAGAATATGAACAAACAGTGTGAGGTGTGCGAAATTATATAGATATATTCAGTTATTAATTTTCTCAAATATTCATTCCGTTTGTTGTTCGCAGTTGGAATTCCAAATGTTCGCACAACTTTCGCTTCTTGTATTACCTGAAATAGATCTCCGTCCATTATCGTCCCCTCTCCCGTGAATACCGTTAGTCGTAATGAGAACCCCAGCTCCTAGTTGCGGCCAATGAGGATGCGAGTTGCATTCCTTTACGTTCGCATCTAGCCGCAGAGTCAGTTGCTCGCAAAGCGTCTCTAGTGCCGTGTGTTAGAAAAATTCTGTGAAATGGAAGAACCAAGTGTTTCTGCAGTAATGCAACTAGGAGAAGATCCACAAGTAGAGGAGTTGAGCGAAGAATCAAAAGGCGAAGTCATAAATGCCATTAAATATGCCTAAAACCAACTCCGAGAGCAGAATTCGAACACGGTACCTCCAGCGGGGTAGCCGTGAACCTTTACCGCTGCGCTACGCTGACTTGTTCGGAATATACGTGGTGTTACGGGTATACAAAGTGCGCAATGAACTTCAAATTCGATTTTCTCAAAAACCAAGGCCCGTACTCAGGGTAAGTGCCTCTACAACATATTTGAAGCGCATCAAAATCCATGATTTACAGTATGGAGGGTCCCCTTGTCAGTTATTTTGCTGGGACGTAGACGGAAAATTTCAGGTCCATTTCCGATCCTCTGTTCTTCACTCAACCAATACAATGCTTTCTTCCAAGTATATGTAGCGAAAAGACCGTGGAGGTAAAAATTAGAGACATCTGAGATTGTAAAGACGCTTTCCAAAAAACATTCTTCCTGAAAAGCATTCAAAACTGGAACAGGAAAATGGGAAATGGTAGTGGTACACAAAGTACCCTCCGCCAAACACCAAGGTGACTTAACATTGCGTTGTCAACTAGTTGCGAGCAATGTGAAAAGTTAGTTTAAAATCAATCGCAAAATTTTTACCTACGAGACAGACAAGAAACTGACGTAATAAAAATGTGTTAAAACGGTAGTTAGGACACGAGTGAACAGAGTATTTACCGGGTAAACATGGTGGGAAATGATAGAAGAAGTATACAATGGGACCTAAAACGCTCTTGGGCGGTGGAGAGGGATAACAACATTGAGAGACAACGAGCGGAAAACCAGTAACCGAGCTTGTCGTTGGTCGTGCGGATGCGGGGGTGTTTTTTCGGCCAACATGCCGCCCAGTATGAGCAACTAGAGAAGGCCCGTGCGGCAAAAAACAACCGATAGACCGTGACCGTTGCGAAACTGGAACAGAGGACGCGCAGCTGTGTGAAATACATGAGATAAAACCGATTGTGCATACGGGTAGAAGCCGAAATAAATCTCGCTTACGAGAGGAAAAGATGGTACCGGTGTTGATAATAGATCCAGGCTCTGTTGTAACTACTACACTAAACGATGCTGCAGCAGAAAGCGAAAAGGCTACGGGTAAAAGTTTCATTAATCTAAATAATTATGATCATCAATAAGTAGCGGATCTCACAGTCAGGTAGCAGTAATTTGTTCCGTGACAAGTTGAGAAAATGTGACAAAGATGAAAATAGGGGTACTGATAAACAGGACGATGTCAGTGAATATGATGAGGAGCGCGCCGCTGAAATATCGCGAGTTATTCCATTGATTGTGGGTATCAGTGTTAAAGACCACCGTATCGACAGCGGGGCAGAGATTTTAGGTAAGATAACACCTTTCGGCAGAAGGAAGTAGACTTTGATGACATACTGTACATTTTCAAAAGTGGTTCAAATAGCTCTGAGCACAATGGGACTTAACTTCTAATGTCATCAGTCCCCTAGAACGTAGAACTACTTAAACCTAGCTAACCTAAGGACATCACACGCATCCATGTCCGAGGTAGGATTCGAACCTGCGACCGTAGCGGTCGTGCGGTTCCAGACTGTAGCACCTAGAACCGCTCGGTCACCCCGGCCGGCTGTACATTTTCGGATAACATACCGATATGCTGCATACTGGGTGAAAAGTTGATCTGACTGTGGTGAGTCAGAGGAAACCGACAATATTGCATTAGCGGAACCCGGGTGTGTTAGGCATACTGAGCACCAACATAAAGAAGCCAAACAATTGGTAGGTGAGATAGAAGAAAGGCCTCCGGATATAAATGATGCCAAGGCGCTAAAGACCTTGTAGAAAAGAAATACTAGGCAGAATACAAATTATAGGAATTGTTGGCATCTTACGGTACATCAGAACTACCGTTGGAAGATAGAGGACGGTATGAGCGCGAAGTCAGTCAAACCGAACGCTTTACCTGTGACAATGTATATATTCTGGTTGTATTGGATGAATTTTGCAAACTACATTAAATTATGCCCTCAACAAAGAGCTGCAGCTGTGTTCAGATAAGATAGCTAATGATAGTTTTGCAAAGTGTGATAGACTGAAAAATTTATTTACTTACAATGGAGCGCACTTTGGTTACAGAGTTTGGCCGGTCGCGGTGGCCGTGCGGTTCTGGCGCTGCAGTCCGGAACCGCGGGACTACTACGGTCGCAGGTTCGAATCCTACCTCGGGCATGGGTGTGTGTGATGTCCTTAGGTTAGTTAGGTTTAAGTAGTTCTAAGTTCTAGGGGACTTATGACCTAAGATGTTGAGTCCCATAGTGCTCAGAGCCATTTGAACCTTTTTTTTTTGGTTACAGAGTTTGGAATAATAGGATACAGGAGGAGAAAGGCATAAGTGTAATCTATAAGGGGTAGTGAAATGAAAACTAGACAAATGGAAATATGTATGTAAATTATTTATTATTTCGAAATTATTCCACTGTGAGACAAGACAGTCAGTGCCTTCATGGGAAAATGTTTCTGATTGTCTATAGAAACATGATTGTACTCAGGCACGCACCTTTTCGTCTGAAGCGAATCCTTGGCCATGGGTGTCTTTCTTCAGGGCTCCAAAATTAAGGAAATCGCATGGGGAGGGATCGCGACTGTATGAAGGATGTGTAAAGGCTTCGCAGCGAAACTCCTGAAGCGTAGTCCAAACAACTTGGGTATAATGTGGAGGAGGGCAATATCCTGCAACAGAATTATGCCGTCTGCCTACGTTACTGGGCGTTTGGACCTGATGGCACACTTCTGTTTTTGTAAACTGCCGACGTACCGCTGTGCTGAAATTGTGGCGTCGTGTTCCATAAAGTCAACAAGCAGCAGCGAGCCGTCGATTTGCCTCGGACGAAGAAGTGCACGCCTGGATGAGACCATGATTCCACAGGCAACCGCACGCATTTTTCCATTAAGGCAATGATCATCTTCTCTCACGGTGATAAACGTATTAACATACACGGAAATAACTTTTGAAATAATAAAGAGTTTACTTCCTTCTTTCCAGTCGTCTCGTTTTCTTTAGACTGCCTTTTTTATGTAAGCTATTCAGACAAAATAACAATCGTCCACTGAAAGGAGCACACTGGCCGCTTTGGAGCTTGGTAGATGTTGTAGATCGTATACCTGCCTGTCATTTGACCCTACACTACTGATATAAGTCACGGTTGTGAAGTGGCACGGTTGTGGAAGTTGAGTTATGCAATAAGCGCAGAATCAAATTCTAGGAGTTAGAATTGGGTTTCCCTTTTTTGCATAACTGACACCCCTTCTACCGATATATATCCTTACACATAGACGACTATACCATGTGTTGTCTAATTTTAGCCAAGGTCTTATGGAAGCCTAGATGACTGCCCACTACTGTGTAGGAAAAATCAGTGGGACACATGCCTGTGCCAAACAAATTTTGAATGTGTAATCGCCCTTCTCCTTTTGACACACAGTATCCTTGATAAGAACATATTCGTAGATGTACCCGCCAGTTAAAAGCTCTTTTCTATTTGAAAAATTAGGGAATCTTCTTCCTGTCTCCCCTTGAGATCGGAAAAGAGTTCAGTAACTTGAGTTAACACATCGCCGCCCAGTCAAAGTTGGCCACCGTCCTCCACAAATTTCGGTGAGTTGCAGTCTTCATATACGCGACTTAAAGCGTCGACCACACTTTAATCTAGGTCCCTAATCTGATGAACTTTAAAACGAAATGCGGAGACGCTGACTGTCCAACGAGCTAGTCTACCAGTTTTTCTGCAGTGGGTGAAGACCCAACGCCTGATTATCAGCCTCGATCTCAAATTCCCTACGCTCTAGATAAAACTTCTCCAAGGTGTAGATAACTGTTAAAGCTTCCCCCTCATACACTGGATATTATAATTCAGCGGGAGATAAGCAGGGCGATGCGTAGGCAATGGGACGCCGCTTTGGATGCGTCATACTGGACAATAACTAACACAGGAGGGTTGCTAAGGGCAGGTTTAACTGCCACAACGGAACACTAACGATCCTCCTCCCCTCCACCTCCCGCTCCCTGTCCGCAGTTCGTGGTCTAGTGGCTACGTTGCTGCCTCTGGATCATGGGGTCCTGGGTTCGATTCCCGACCAGGTTGGGAGTTTTCTCTGCCCCAGGACTGGGTGTTTGTGTTGTTTTCATCATTTTATCATCATCATCATCATCATTTGTGACAGTGGCTAGATTGGACTACGTAAAAATTGGACTGTGTAAAAATTGGGACATTGTAGGGCGCTGATGACTGTGCAGTTGAGCGCCCCATAAACCAAACACCATCATCATCCCCCCCCCCCCCCTCCCAAAAGGAAGGGCTCGCCTTTCTTGCGCAAGTTATTCGAGGGGGCCGCCAGTTGGGCGAATTTCGTAAAATTACAGACAAACGTCCAATAAACCTAGCCACTCCATTCTTGCTTTTGTTGAGGGAAGGGGGGGGGGGGGGAAGAGGGAAGTCATCATACAAGCAACGTGTCCGCTCCTAATCAAAGCTGACCCCTTGGGACGAAACCAGGCGACCCAAAAACAAAACACAAGGGCAAACCAAGGTAGTCGTAGGCTTGACAATAGGCCCAGCCTCCCTAACACATAACAAAACTGCGTTTAGGTGGTCCAAATGCTCCATGAACGTGTCAGTGTAGACCACCACATCATCAAGATAGTTATCATTGGATTTGAATTTAAGATCCGCCAAAACATGTTCCAAAAGAAGAGAGAACACGGCAGTCCGAAAGGAGCTCGATTAAACTCGTAAAGGTTCCAATCAGTACAGTGGGCAGTTACTGGTTTGGAATCTTCGGAGAAGGGTATCTGATGGTCGGTTTGTTTGAGGTTCAATTCAGAGAACCAAAGGACACCCACGAACCTGGTGGAGGAATTGTGAAAACCGGGCAACGGAATTCATTTCAAGATAACCTGTTTGAGTGCCCCATAATCTACATCTACATCTACATGGATACTCTGCAACTCACATTTAAGTGCCTGGCAGAGGGTTCATCGAACCACCTTCACAATTCTCTATTATTCCAATCTCGTATAGAGCGGGAAGAACGAATACCTATATCTTTCCGTACGAAATCTGATTTCCCTTATTTTATCGTGGCGATCGTTTCTTCCTATGTATGTTGGTGTCAACAAAATATTTTTGCATTCGGAGGAGAAAGTTGGTGATTGGAATTTCGTGAGAAGATTCGGTCGCAACGAAAAGAGCCTTTCTTTTAGTGATGTTCAGCCCATATTCTGTATCATTTTAGTGACACTCTCTCCCATAATTTGCAGCAATACAAAGCGTGCTGCCCTTCTTTGAAATTTTTCGATGTACTCCTTCAGTCCCACACCGCGCAGCAGTATTCTAAAAGAGAACGGACAAGCGTAGTGTAGTCTCCTTAGTAGATCTGTTACATTTTCTAAGTGTCCTCTGTCCTCCCAATAAATCGCAGTCTTTTGTTAGTCTTCCCCACAACATTTTCTATGTGCTCCTTCCAATTTAAGTTGTTCGTTATTATAATTCCTAGGTATTTAGTTGAATTTACGGCCTTTAGATTACACTGATTTCTCTTGTGACCGAAATTGAACGAATTACTTTTAGCACTCATGTGGATGACCTCACACTTTTCGTTATTTTGGGTAAACTGCTAATTTCCGCACCATTCAGATATCTTTTCTACGACTGGCCGATAATTGCCACCATGACCATTAGGAACAAGAAAAATGGCTCAAGCGTAGGGAGAAGTCGATGGTCTAATATCACCATCACAGAGCATTTTATTAATTAGCTCGCCCAAAATCTTCATCTTGCGATAATCTACAAGGCGCCTGACGAACAGGAATATCAAGCGAATCTGATGTCGAATCTTACTAATGAGGCCTAATTTATATCGGGAAATCGGGATAACACACTCATCAGTAGCCTAGCTTCGCCAGCTTCCAAATGATAAGCGGGAAAATCAGACGACCCTGACTGTACATTATTAACCGCTTGAGAGCAGGACACGAACATATTGCTATTCTTTCATCAGGGCAAAATTTGAAATAAAAATAGCGAGCTTGATAATGAAAAACCATACTCGTACACTCAATGAAATCAGAGCACACTACCAAGTTAACTGACAAATTGTTAGCAATGACAAGGCTGACAGGTCATGTAAAATCTGGTCTGCGTGAGATGCCTCGAAACTCCCTTACCGGAGGTAACTCTCGTCTATTAACCACTGAAGGGGCACGTGGAGGAGGCATTCTACACAAATTCCCAAATTAGAGGTACCAATTATAATCACTTAGTGTGACAGAATCCGCAGAATCCAAAAGAGCGCTTACCGGTTCATTATACAAGTGCGCATACACACATGGAAGCATTAGGTTTCTCACTACTCTAATGTGGTAGCAATTATTAACAGGAAGATGTGTTCCTCTTCCCACTGGTGTCATACGGCGTTAGATGTTCGGACACGGGCCCCGCTTCACCAGACATGACCATACAAAATGTCTACTACCGCCACACCTGCAATGCCCGCGACCTTGTGATGGTTCCCCTCAGGTGAAGTGACTAGGCGACTGCCCTCGGCCCATTGCTCATCGGCAAATCTTAAACCTTCCATATCGGCAACCAAGGCACCGAATTCCACGAAAGTGGTAGGTTTCCTAGAAAAAGCCATACGTGACTCGTCATAAGGCTCCATGCCTTCTTCTATGATCTTAAACACACACCTTCAACTACTTGTAACCTCAGAGGTAGCACAGCAGTACAGATCTCATCTACGTAATTAGGCAAGGCCTCGTGCTGATACTGCACACGCCAAAAATGCTTGCACTGTAACTCATGCCTCTTTCGGGGTTACAACTTCAGCTGAACAATGCGCTGCCTCAAATCATGAAGAGATCCTTTCACGTATAAAGAAGCTGAAAGACAATGACATACGAAATGAAAAGGAATCAGCATGAAATTCAAGATGAACCGTTAATCACAACACACATTCATCCTTTTAAACCTGCTCTATAGAATGCTGATTAACCTTTCTTAGTAGATGCGAAGTGGGGTAAAGCGTTACAGAAGAGCGCATTTATTGGTTGCTGGGTTTCCTGCCTGCTCTCCTGACGGCGCAGATTATCACCCATACCGTCCATCTAGCTTACACTAGTCAGGTCATCTAACAGAAGACTGAAATCTACCTGCAGCTCTCTAAATTGACTAATTCAGCTATTAATGACAACACTTTCGTCGGGCTTTAGATATGCGTGCTTTGAATCACCAAGACGATACACCCGTTCTATGGCTTGTATTTGAATCCTGTGCACTTGTTCGCAGGTCTGCTGACTCTCTCATAAGAAGTTCACATTTTCCCTCGTCCTGCCAACGCCGACGAACCACCTCTGCGCCCAGCGCCTGCCTCACCAGTGGAGCCGCGGCTGATGTCCAAGGCTTTTCTCACGGTGCAGCGCAAACGAGCAGTCAATTCAGGCACTACGTCCTCGCCGGATTGCTGCCTAGTTCGTGATTCGTGCGAAACGTTTTCTTTCTTGAGGTCAAGGTCAGATCAGGCTTCCATGCTAACGATTGATACCTGTGTCTTTCCAGAAAAAGGAAAATAACCATGCTCTTCGTTACCAGTTGATAAATAGGAATTCGGCTGGGAAGATTTGGGATTGGGTCAACCTAATGGAAGGACTGGGGTCTCAACTGCTTCAGCGTTCATAATCACTAATACATAACTTGTCTTTATTAAAGACAAACGAGTTGTAAGAACGATCAACAGTAAAACTGATTGAGCAGTCTTAGAAAAGGCTTTTAAACAGCTGATACCAATTATGAGCCACCAGGTATTAATTATACACAAAAGTACAGAGTTTTAAAAATAATTAACTGCAGTTAGAAAAACTGAGTAAACAGTTTGTTTAGCTAAATGTGAAACGTCCCCTTAGAACAATTGTACATGACTGTGCTTAAACTGACATACAATATTTTTAGCGCAACGCAATCTGTCTATCAAAGATCCCTGCAAAAGAATGGCCCTGAGTAACATTAAACTATACCTTTCAGAAATCACTTACCTCACAAAAATCTTCATTACTCGAACTACTGCAATACAGCGAGCGCCACTACTACCAGCTAAATGAAAGATTCAAACTACGGAAGTCACTAACTACTGATAGGGATAGTTAGCAAATGAAAGATATTAATAGAGAACAAACAATATATTTACCTTAATAGTCATAATATATATAGCAGTTCATGACAAATTACAAAATTCCGCCATCTCTCTCCCCACATCCACCCCTGCTGGCGGCTCACCTCCAATTGCGCAACGCTACGCGCTGTTCACATCCAGCTGCCCCTCTACAATGGCAGACAACAATGCAAACTAGCCACAGACTGCACACAGCCAGTGATTTTCATACAGATCGCTACGTAACGTTGCCAATAAGAAAACATAAACCGCCTACTTACAAATGACCTCTGAACAGGTACCATTAATTATGAATCCATTATCATTCAGTAGACAACGAAACACAGAATTTTAAAAACAATTAACAGTCACTGATTAAGCTGCTACAGACAGCCAAGATTCACTGATCGTATATTAGGCGACTCACTTATCAACTGGTACACACACAAATTACAGAATTTTGAAAACAAATGACATTCACTGAATACGCAGCTACAGTTAGCCAAAATTCACTGATCAGATTTTAAGAAAATGACTTGTAAAGGGCTGCCATTAATTATAAACACACTGTCATTCAGTAGACAGCAAAAAAACAGAACTATCATCATTCCACAACCGCAATACCAGATCGGATACATCTAGCATCTTGGCTGTACCTTTACATAACACAAAATCTTTCTCTGTGTCATTCTCCATCTCAGCCATACGACTATGGAACGCGCTCCCCTGTGATCTGCGTCTTATCCAGAACCACTTAACATTCAAGAGGGAACTCAAGACTTAGATATTAGGGACGGTATAGCCACCATTGTCGTGCCCCTCTCATCTTTCTCTTTCTCCTCTCCATCATAGCTTCGAATTTTACCATTCTATTTCTCCTCCTCTAACTTATCTACCTTTTTCTATATCTCTTTCACCCCAGTCTATCGTCTTATGTTTCTGCTTGATGAGAATAACTCACAAGCTGCAAGTATATAACGAGAAAATTCCCAACTAGCAATAGGACTGACATTCATAAAAGAAAAAATATGTTCACTTTCCTATACATAGTCATTACTATTATTATTATTCTTGATTATTATAATTACTTTTTGATTGTTATAATTATCATTGTAGTACTTTTATAATCTCTAATTTTTCTGTAACATTAATACTGTATAACATGTTATATGTCCTTAATGTTCTGTAGAAACTGAAATTTGTTGAATCTGAGTATGCCTGGTTAGGTGTAAGAGAGGGCCTGAAGGCCCTAATCTTGCCAGGTAAAATAAATGCATAAATAAATAAAATAAATAAATAAACTAAAAAAATTAATACGAGGACTGTTCGGATAGTAAGGTCCGATCTGTCGCGAATTGGAAACCAAGCGAAAATCAAAAATTTTTTATTCGCAACAGTTAGCCACACCATCCAACTACCTCTCTAGATAGTCGCCTCTCCGACTTACACATTTGTCATAGTGTTGTACAAACTTTGAATACCCTCCTCACAGAAAGCAGCCGCCTGTGCTTCCCGCCAATTCTCTACGTTAGTCAGCCTTTCTATGTTTTTGCAAAAATGTTGTCTTCGTAGCCAGAGGTTCATGTGAGTAAAGATGAACGTCAGAGCGAGCCAATTAAGAGCTCTATTATGGGTGATCAGACACTTCCCATTGGAAGCGCTGCAGGAGCGTCTTCATCGCCCCTGCAGAATGCGGCTGAAAATTAACTTGAAGAAAGAAAAGCATGACATTCATATTATGTGGGCTGCATAGGTTCAGGCGAAATCTCTCACCAGGTCGAAATAATTGGCGGGACACCGTTGTTTTAGGCATTTCTACGTGATCACTTTAAGCTCTGAACCTAAAAGAGCGACGTGAAGCGATCGACAGGCACATCAAAGACACTGTCCTACAAATTTATGCAAATTTCCATCGGATTTTCACAGTGGTTTCCATTTCTCGCCTAATCGGACCTTACTTTCTGAATACGCTTCGCAGTCACTCAATAAGCAGTTACAGTTAGCCAAAATTCACTGATCAATCTTAAGCAAATGACCTGTAAGCAACTGCCATTAATTATGAATCTATTTTTATACAGTTCAGGCACAAAGTACAGAAATTTAGACAACAGTGTCTGTAGAGTACAGTGACAGTTCTCTCCTGATACTACAGTCGACAGTATTCGATCGTGGTACACTAGAAAACAGAGGAGCCACCAGCACCAGCAATAGGGGACCAAAAATTCTGAAGATGGCTTTAACATAAGCCGAAACCGGTAAATAAACAAATATTATTGCGATATCGAGTGTTGGTTTTAACCTAACTAAAGAACAGAATTTTAAAAACAAGTAACAGTCACTGAATAAGCTGCTACAGTTACCCAAAATTGACTGATCAGATTTTAAGCAAATGAATTTTAAACAGCTCTTATTAATTAGCTGCTTAAGCGTGTAAAAGATTTTAAGCAAATGCATTTTAAACAGCTGCTATTAATTAGCTGCTTAAGCCTGTAAAAGACCGGAGCGCCTTCACTAGCGTCGAACCGGCCAAATAACCTCCATGTCACTGGTGTGTTTTCCAAACTATCATTCCCACTTACGGAAACCGCTTGACCGACAGTCAGACCCAGGTTTGGCGCCTTCACTGGAGCTGATTTGTCCTCTTGGGTACCATACAGAACTCCAAATCTCTCGCACCCCCCAAAACCTTCCTCCTTCGTGACTTTTGTCGCTATTATGGCGCCACCGGGGTACCTCCAAAGTTACCCAGGCGAAATCGGTAGAAGGCCGAGCCCGCACTGTTAGCGAACAGGAGACCGATGTCACATCTTGTCAAGGACAGTCCGTTTCAAGAGTGACAGACAGTATTGCTCTCAGTGAAAGCAGGTCTATTTGAACCATTTTGGGTTCGCAGTGCTGCATGCGAAGTTTATGGTTTGACAAACAGTCAGGTACCTACGCTACCTCGACTGCCCCGCGAAGTCAACTGGCCTTAATCTCACAGAAAGTGTCTGCAACATCAGGTGAGAAGTAGCAGCTAAACTCACTGCACCTTGGTAGCTCTACGAGATTCAGTGATCCATGCGAGTTGCTTCGGCTGGATATATCGTCCCTGAATAATACCCATTTAAAGTATCCTCTAGGTGTCAGTATTTTTATCTGGTGTTTTAATATGTAGTGTAGTTTAAAATTTGTATCAGACCAGGACAGTAATCCCATTTCACTGTTTATCGTCAGGAGCCGTCTTAACCAAAAAATTGTTCAAATGTGTGTGAAATCTTACGGGACTTAACTGCTGAGGTCATCAGTCCCTAAGCTTACACACTACTTAACCTAAATTATCCTAAGGACAAACACGCACACCCATGCTGGAGGGAGGACTCGAACCTCCGCTGGAACCAGCCGCACAGTCTATGACTGCAGCGCCTTAGACCGCCTTAATCTTTGGGCCACCTGAGAGCGCTTCCTAGTCACACTCAAACTTCCATTGTCATGGATGTTTTCCGATGCTGCTACCTGTGGTTCGATCACAGTGTGAGGGTGAATAGCATATAGGTGTGACGCACCATAATGAATGCAGAGGCATCACGTAGGAAAAGTGTCGCACTATAAGGAGACCTATATGGAAAAGGAAAGCCAGAATTATTTTATGTCTGGTAATATTAATTGTGACTCTGCATGTGTATTGTGTATTAATATCTAAATTTTTTGTAAATGTTGTGGAAATTTGCCGGAACGAAAGAAAAATCATGGGCTACAAGTTTAGGTGACGCATACGCTTCAGTAAACTGGTTAATAATAACATTTTTTCACAGTCACCCAAATTAATTAGTATTTAGCTAAAATATTGCAGATTTCTAGTTACTGGTGGTCTATCTAACGGGTTGCAGGGGCAACAAAGATTTCACTTTCTGTATTTCACATACTTGTAATTCTTTGCCGAATTTAAGAATTTTAAATCCTGTCATGATCAACTAATTAAGAGGTATATTATTACGTTAAACGTTCAACACGATAAGTGTTTTCAAGTTAGAAACTGTACTTGTCTCTAGTCAGAGTAACACACAGCGGGCAAATTACCCAGCTTATATTCATCCAGTATTTGAGAATGAGAGCACTCCGCAACTTTTGCCAACCTTTAGACATAATTCAATACTTTTTCGAATTTTTTTTTCCTAACAGCCCTACAAAATTATGAAAGGAAAAAGCTTCGTCGTCTACTACAGGTTGCTGGCTTAAATCCGGAAAAAATGAAACTTTTCTTTTAAAGCAAATTTATTAAAACAAAATATAATGTCTCCATGTTCGTCGTCGAATATAGCGTGTCTAACAAGGGATCCCAAAGAAAGCAGGTGTTGACAGATGTGAAAATTACCGAACTATCAGTTTAATAAGTCACAGCTGCAAAATACTAACGCGAATTACTTACAGACGAATGGAAAAACTGGTAGAAGCCGACCTCGGGGAAGATCAGTTTGGATTCCGTAGAAATGATTGAACACGTGAGGCAATACTGACCTTATGACTTATCGTAGAAGAAAGATTCTAGCATTTGTAGACTTAGAGAAAGCTTTTGACAATGTTGACTGGAATACTATCTTTCAAATTCTGAAGGTGACAGGGGTAAAATACGGGGAGCGGAAGGCTATTTAAAATTTGTACAGAAACCAGATGGCAGTTATAAGAGGTGAGGGACATGAAAGAGAAGCAGTGGTTGGGAAGGGAGTGAGACAGGGGTGTAGCCTCTCCCTGATGTTATTCAATCTGTATATTGAGCAAACAGTAAAGAAAACAAAAGAAAAATTAGGAGTAGGTATTAAAATCCAGGGAGAAGAAATAAAAACTTTGAGATTCGCCGATGACAATGTAATTCTGTCAGAGACAGCAAAGGACTTGGAAGAGCAGTTGAACGGAATGGTCAGTGTCATGAAAGGAGGGTATAGGATGAACATCAACAAAAGCAAAACGAGGATAATGGAATGTAGTCGAATTAAGTCGGTTGATGCTGAGGGAATTAGATTAGGAAATGAGACACTTAAAGTAGTAAAGCAGTTTTGCTATTTGGGGAGCAAAATAACTGATGATGATCGAAGTAGAGAGGATATAAAATGTAGACTGGCAATGGCAAGGAAAGCGTTTCTGGAGAAGAGAAATTTGTTAACATCGAGTATGGATTTAAGTGTAAGGAAGTCGTTTCTGAAAGTATTTGTATGGAGTGTAGCCATGTATGGAAGTGAAACATGGACAATAAATAGTTTGGACAAGAAGAGAATAGAAGCTTTCGAAATGTGGTGCTACAGAAGAATGTTGAAGATTAGGTGGGTAGATCACGTAACTAATGAGGAGGTATTGAATAGGATTGGGGAGACGTTTGTGGCACAACTTGACTAGAAGAAGGGATCAGTTGGTAGGATATGTCCTGAGGCATCAAGGGATAACAAATTTAGCATTGGAGGCCAGCGTGGAGGGTAAAAATCGTAGAGGGAGACCAAGAGATGAATACACTAAGCAGATTCAGAAGGTTGTAGGTTGCAGTAAGTACTGGGAGATGAAGGAGCTTGCACAGGAGAGAACAGCATGGAGAACTGTATCAAACCAGTCTCTGGACTGAAGTCCACAACAACAACAACAACAACAAGCCTGACTACTGGGTTCGCTAGACAAAGATACCAAACAAATCGTATTAATGAATTTTATTACAAAAAGTTAATAACAATACTTAAATTTGACAATTACGCAGAAGTACGCAAGCAAAGGGTGACATACGAAATAATGAATCTTCTTCAGTATAAAATACTCCAAGTCTGAGCTACATATACAAGCGAAGTAACGGGTTTTGACGCTTCTATCCAAGTAGCTAGTCTTGAAGCTATCAGTCGGTCGCAGCGCTTATGTCCTCTTCACATTGGGGCCGCTCCTGGCGCATTGTCGTCCTGGAGAGGGGCCGGTCAGCATGCAATTGGTTGACGTCCTCTCACAGACCTCTCTGTTATATCCTTCCCGACTGGTGTGCAGGCGCTTGAGTTAACGCTGTAACACAAAATACAAATGAAAATGATAATCCTTTTACATATAAGTACAGGTACCTTTCAAGAGTAACATTAGTCGATGTAGGCCCCTTCAGCGGCAATGACCACCACCAATCTTGTCCAGAAGCGATCGCACGCACTCTTTAAAAGAGTACTGTCCATATTCACGAATGCTGTCTCAATATCGGTGCGTAGGGTGCGTGGAGATGCGACATTAGAGTGCCTTGTCTTCTTGGTAACTCTTTCGACTGCGCTCCCAGAATAGTAGTAGAGGGGGCTCAAATCCGGGCTGTTCGGGTGCCAGAACTCCTTCGACCAGAACATGTCAATGTCATCCGAGGGCCACTCTTGGACTAAATGGCTCGTACGAGGTCCTTCTCTGCCATCGGCTGCGTTGTTCACTCGGTGGCATACAGTCCTCAGCGATTTCTGGGGTCCTCCGAAATCAGCGCCTGATTCTTTCCGATGACTGCCGCAGTTCGTGAGACTCGTTTCCTCGAATGAGGTTTCCTCGCGGGGTTAGTAGAACCATCCCCACACTCCTCCGAAGCATTATACTTGGCCACAATATCGTAAACAGTTGATCTCGGGTACCCGAAGAATCGAACTATTTCAGTGGGCGAACGCCCGGCACGAAAACTTGAGGTAATCGTGGCTCTTCGGTTCTGTTCCGCGTTCTGCGTAACATTTCGAATATTTTGAGGTTCTGACTGATCACTACATGCCTATGGATTTCAAGAGCGCCAATCACACCTCCTGCGGAACTACGATATGGCGGGAAATTCAAATTGAAATTTGCCTGGATTCAAGCGCCGCACAAAGCATATTCTGCTGATGCAGTAAAACTTCAGCGTCACACATGACGTTTTAAGTTACTACTTCTTTATTACCAAGTCTATACGCAACACATTTTGCAGACAGTATCCTCACACGACGCTGAATTACGAGGGCAGTTCAATAAGTAATGCAACACATTTTTTTCTGAAACAGGGGTTGTTTTATTCAGCATTGAAATACACCAGGTTATTCCCCAATCTTTTAGCTACACAACACTATTTTCCAACGTAATCTCCATTCAATGCTACGGCCTTACGCCACCTTGAAATGAGGGCCTGTATGCCTGCACGGTACCATTCCATTGGTCGATGTCGGAGCCAACGTCGTACTGCATCAATAACTTCTTCATCATCCGCGTAGTGCCTCCCACGGATTGCGTCCTTCATTGGGCCAAACATATGGAAATCCGACGGTGCGAGATCGGGGCTGTAGGGTGCATGAGGAAGAACAGTCCACTGAAGTTTTGTGAGCTCTCCTCGGGTGCGAAGACTTGTGTGAGGTCTTGCGTTGTCATGAAGAAGGAGAAGTTCGTTCAGATTTTTGTGCCTACGAACACGCTGAAGTCGTTTCTTCAATTTCTGAAGAGTAGCACAATACACTTCAGAGTTGATCGTTTGACCATGGGGAAGGACATCGAACAGAATAACCCCTTCAGCATCCCAGAAGACTGTAACCATGACTTTACCGGCTGAGGGTATGGCTTTAAACTTTTTCTTGGTAGGGGAGTGGGTGTGGCGCCACTCCATTGATTGCCGTTTTGTTTCAGGTTCGAAGTGATGAACCCATGTTTCATCGCCTGTAACAATCTTTGACAAGAAATTGTCACCCTCAGCCACATGACGAGCAAGCAATTCCGCACAGATGGTTTTCCTTTGCTCTTTATGGTGTTCGGTTAGACAAAGAGGGACCTAGCGGGAACAAACCTTTGAATATCCCAACTGGTGAACAATTGTGACAGCACTACCAACAGAGATGTCAAGTTGAGCACTGAGTTGTTTGATAGTGATCCGTCGATCATCTCGAACGAGTGTGTTCGCACGCTCCGCCATTGCAGGAGTCACAGCTGTGCACGGCCGGCCCGCACGCGGGAGATCAGACAGTCTTGCTTGACCTTGCGGCGATGATGACACACGCTTTGCCCAACGACTCACCGTGCTTTTGTCCACTGCCAGATCACGGTAGACATTCTGCAAGCGCCTATGAATATCTGAGATGCCCTGGTTTTCCGCCAAAAGAAACTCGATCACTGCCCGTTGTTTGCAACGCAGATCCGTTACAGACGCCATTTTAACAGCTCCGTACAGCGCTGCCACCTGTCGGAAGTCAATGAAACTATACGAGACGAAGCGGGAATGTTTGAAAATATTCCACAAGAAATTTCCGGTTTTTTCAACCAAAATTGGCCGAGAAAAGAAATGTGTTGCATTACTTATTGAACTGCTCTCGTACTTGCATAATCAGATCATTATACGACGAATTGTGATATGACGTGATAAAGATACGGATGCGTGGAAAACTAGATTTTCATAAAACGCAGCACAAATTACCAAGACAACCAGTGTTTGATAGTGAGAGCACTTAGCCACTTCCAACAAATTTTTAAACATAATATCAAACATTTTAAAAAATTTTATTAGTCTGTGAGCGAATAATCAGGAATTAATAAAAGTAACAGTTTTAGTGTTTTGCGTCTTCAAGCATAATGGTTTTACATTCATAAAAGTCAAATACTTAACACATAAACTCATTTGTAAAGCAATCAGACGTTTGAAGCTGTTTTATGGAATAGAGTTCGAGAGTAGGTGAAGCTGGTACTGGTGGTCAATAAGAGAGAATAACGGTGTTCTTTTGCACCTCTGTAGTTCTTACTAAAGAACGGCTAGCTATAATTTTGAGATGGCTCGGGGTTTTTATCTAATGGTTATAGGGACACTTTTCGCTTGGGGTAGGATTATACGGACTTTGCTATCTTTGTCAATGTAATTAGGGTCTAGGTTGTGGCCGAATTCAGGTAGTACACCGCCAGTGTGCTTAAAACGTAAAGCAAAATCTGGCATATGAGTAATATGTTACGCTGAATAATTGAACATTCGACGGTCACTAAGGAAAGCGTGTCTCGGTTAAGAGGGTAGAATAATATCGGGTGGTCAAAAAGTCACTATAAATTTGAAAACTGAATAAATCACGGAATAATGTAGATAGAGAGGTACAAATTAATACACATGCTTGGAATGACATGGGGTTTTATTAGAACAAAACAATATATACAAACGTTCAAAAACTATCCGACAGATGGCGCTTCATCTGATCTGAATAGCAATAATTAGCATAACAAAGTAAGACAAAGCAAAGATGATGTTCTTTACAGGAAATGCTCAATATGTCCACCATCATTCCACAACAATAGCTGTAGTCGAGGAATAATGTTGTGAACAGCACTGTAAAGCATATCCGGAGTTATGGTGAGGCATTGGCGTCGGATGCTGTCTTTCAGCATCCCTAGAGATGTCGGTCGATCACTATACACTTGCGACTTCAGGTAACCCCAATGCCAATAATCGCACGGACTGAGGTCTGGGGACCTGGGAGGCCAAGCATGACGAAAGTGGCGGCTGAGCACACGATCATCACCAAACGACGCGCGCAAGAGACTTTCACGCTCCATCTGTCGGACATTTTGTGAACTTCGTTTTTTTTTATTCTAATAAAACCCCATGTCATTCCAAGCATGTGTGTCAATTTTTACCTCTCTATCTACATTATTCCGTTGTTTATTAAGTTTTCAAATTTATACTGACTCTTTGATAACCCTGTATTTCCCACCGTAATTGTACAAACTGTTATCCGAAAGGATATTTAGCCTAGTTGCAAAGTTAGCAGTTGAAATGAAATGATCGTATGGCAGTGCTGGCTGGGAGGCCCCATCCGGGGGAGTTTGGCCACCGAGTGCGAGTCTTATTTCAGTCGACACCACTTAGGGAGAGTCGCGTGAGGACAACACATCACCCAGCCCACGAGCGGAGAAAATCTCCAGCCCGGTCGGGAATCGAACCTGGGCCCGCTGCGTGGGAGGCAAGCACGTAACCACTCAGCAAAGCAAGCGGACAGAAGTTGTATTGTGCTGATATATTAATTTGAATGCAAATTAGGCTTATAAGAGTGAATGTAGTGAACTGGATAGCATCGTAAATATCTCGAATAGTTCGATCCATTAGCAGTTAGTGAAATACAGAGCGCCCAACATTTAAAGCAATTTGACAGAAAACTGATGTGATACTGTAGATTTTGGAATGGAGATAACAGGGAGAGCATGGTTCGCCACATAACGAGGTCCTAGTTTGTCATAAAATAAGAAAAAAATTTTCTTTGAGTAATACTGAGGTTTAATGAGACATCATGTCCTGAATTGGTTGAGATTTTTTCTGTTTGTCTTGTACCTTAGAGTGACGGAAATTTTTCATAGTAGAAGACCAAGAGTACCACTCTAAGGTACAAGACAAACAGAAAAAATTTCAACCAATTCAGGCCGTGATGTCTCACATGTCTCACCAAACCTAGTATTACCCAAAGAAACTTGTTTTGTTTATACGTTCAGTTACACGAGTTCCCCGGTGTTCCTCAGGCTACCTAACCTGAGGAACACAAGGGAACTCGTGGTCACGTATAAAAACAGGAGAAGAATAAAGAAACCATGATTAATTTACAGCAGACACTAAAAAAAATTGGTTTCGTGTGTGTTACTTTAGTTCATTCCTTGGCTAAATTCAGAACTTCGAAAGAAATAAAGAAAATCTGAAGCATATTATTTTCCTAGAGAAATGTCTTACGATCAGAGTATGTGCATAATGGAGAGTGAAAGAAAAATGGATTTTTCGTGGATCATAACATTTTCTGAGACTTGATTTGGCCCACTTGACTCAGAAAAATAGTAGGGAGCAATAGTCAGCACACTGGACTCGCATCCGGGAGAACGACTGTTGAGATTCCCGTCCCGTCATCCAGATTCAGCTTTTCACTGACTTCCCTAAATCAGTCAAGGGAATTGCCGCGTTGGTTCCTTTCAAAGGACGTGGCCGATTTTCTTCCCCATCCTTCTCTAAACTGAACCTGTGCTCTGCCTCTCAAGACATCGTTGTCGACAGGACAGCGAATTATATTTCTTCCTTTTTCTAATGAATTTATCTAAAGGGATAGTACGTAATAAAATAGAAACTAACATGTATTACAATACCAATCAGTTAACGAGTTATCACTGGACTGAATTACTGAAGAATTTATTTGAGAAAAACCAGACGACTGCTACGATGAGAAGAAGGAAACACTCACTGTTCTGCACGGAAACAGTAAATACACTAACTAACATTAAAAGAAAATTTCGTCCGCTATTGATTTTAAGACGTTGGTAGCAGGCCTTGTAGATATGGGTGAAGTAAAAAGGCACTTACTATTATAAAATAAGAAATATTTGGTCACACTGATCGGAACTACATAGATCGCAAGTATTGAATCAACTTTATACCAAATCACATGTAACTGTCTACCACCAAAACTATAATTTCTTAATTTTACTATAATCATTGACTGGATTGTGAGGCATAGTCAGGGGCACATATAGACTCATATTACAGTTTGGTAATGATGTAGAGTAGACTGAAGTTTAAGAGGACGATACAGTAGAATCAGAGTGAAAGATACTCAAGTACTGAAGAAGAGAGAAGCGTTTGAAGTTCGCTAAGGGAGTGGTCACTGCGGCAGGGAATACCAGAGTAAATTGTTTTGTAAGAATAGGAGTGGACATCTCTATAAAGGGTAATCACAGGTGTTGTAAAGACAAATGTTGTTAGGCAGGCAGCTACTAAGAAAAATTGGGTAACAAAAGAAATGCTTCAGCTGATCGACGAAAGAAGAAACTACAAAAAGTATTCAGGGCAAGACAGAAATATAAATGCCTTAGGAACGAAATAAATATGAAGAGTAGGTAAGCCAATTCGAAATCGCTGCTGGAAAAATGTGTAGAATAACTCAGCATATTGGAAATTCAAAACAACCTTCGGTTCGGCCCTAAATTTAAGAGTTCAACGGGAATTCCACTGTAAACGTAGAGGAGGAAGCGGATGGCGAAAAGAGGAGGAATTTCGGATGATGTGACAGAAGAAGGAACTTGGTTCGATATTCAAGACGTAGTGTCAGAGAACTTGCCCGTGAAAGGCAAAGTCCAGTGTTCGAGTCTCGGTCCGGCACACAGTTTTCATCTGCCAGGAAGATTCAAGACATAAGATTCCAGCAATGCGATCCGACAAGGCAGATGGGACGAACAACATTTCATCTGAGTTTCTAAAATCTTGGGGAAGTGGCAGCCAAATGAGTATTCAAGTTAGTATGTAGAATATATGAGAATAGCTACATATTATCAAACTTCCACTCATTACAGAAGGCAGCAACTGATAGAAGCCGACCTCGGGGAAGATCAGTTTGGATTCCGTAGAAATGTTAGAACACGTGAGGCAATACTGACCCTACTACTTATCTTAGAAGAAAGATTAAGGAAAGGCAAACCCACGTTTCTACCATTTGTAGACTTAGAAAAGGTTTTGACAATGTTGATTGGAATACTCTCTTTCAAATTCTGAAGGTGGCAGGGGTAAAATACAGGGAGCGAAAGGCTATTTACAATTTGTACAGAAACCAGATGGCAGTTATAAGAGTCGAGGGGTATGAAAGGGAAGCAGTGGTTGGGAAGGGAGTGAGACAGGGTTGTAGCCTCTCCCAGATGTTATTCAATCTGTATATTGAGCAAGCGATAAAGGAAACAAAAGAAAAATTCGGAGTGGGTATTAAAATCCATGGAGAAGAAATAAAAAGTTTGAGGTTCGCCGATGACATTGTAACTCTGTAAGAGACAGCAAAGGACTTGGAAGAGCAGTTGAACGGAATGGGCAGTGTCTTGAAAGGAGGATATAAGGTGAACATCAACAAAAGCAAAACGAGGATAATGGAATGTAGTCGAATTAAGTTGAGTGATTATGAGGGAATTAGATTAGGAAATGAGATACTTAAAGTAGTAAAGGAGGTTTGCTATTTCGGGAGCAAAATAACTGATGATGGTCGAAGTAGAGAGGATGTAAAATGTAGACTGTCAATGGCAAGGAAAACGTTTCTGAAGAAGAAAAATTTGTTAACTTCGAGTATAGATTTAAACGTCAGGTAGTCGTTTCTAAAAGTATTTGTATGGAGTGTATCAATGTATGGAAGTGAAACGTGGACGACAAATAGTTTAGACAAGAAGAGAATAGAAGCTTTCGAAATGTGGTGCTACAGAAGAATGCTGAAGATTAGATGGGTAGATCACATAACTAATGAGGAAGTATTGAATAGGATTGGGGAGAAGAGAAGTTTGTGGCACAACTTGACAAGTAGAAGGGACCGGTTGGTAGTACATGTTCTGAGGCATCAAGGGATCACAAATGTAACGTTGGAGGGCAGCGTGGAGGGTAAAAATCGTAGAGGGAGACCAAGAGATGAATACACTAAGCAGATTCAGAAGGTTGTAGGCTGCAGTGTACTGGGCGATGAAGAAGCTTGCACAGGATAGAGTAGCATGGAGAGGTGCATCAAACCTGTCGCAGGACTGAAGACCACAACAACAACATTTCGATGTGTTGATTGAACAGTAGGACGAATGATTACATCCCTGTCCCACACACATTTTCATCCGAGCACTTACTTCTTTGCCTTCCAACCTTAAAGGTTCCATTTTGGTTCTTGCACATTCTGTGAACTGAAGCGCCAAAGGAACTGGTATAGGCATGCTATTCGAATACATACATTTGTAAACAGGGGGGAATACGGCACTGCTGTCGGCAACGCTTATATAAGACAACAAGTGTCTGGCGCAGTTGTTAGATTGGTCACTGCTGCTACATTGGCAACATATCAAGATTTAAGTGAGTTTGAAGCTGGTGTAATAGTTCGGCGCACGAGCGATGGGACACACACAGCATATCCGATGTAGCAACTAAGTGAGGATTTTCCCGTACGACCATTTCACTAGTGTACCGTGAATATCAGGAAAAGCTCCGACATCGCTGCGCCCGGAAAAAGATCCTGCAAGAACGGGACCAACGACGACTGAAGAGAATCGTTCAACGATACCGAAGTGTAACCCATCCGCAAATGTCTTCAGATTTCAAAGCTGGACCATCAACAAGTGTCGGCGTGTGAACCATTCAACGAAACATCATCGATATGGACGTTCGGAGTTGAAAGCCCACTTGTGTACCCTTGATGACTGCACGACACAAAGCTTTACGCCACTCCTGGACCTGTCAACACCGACATTGGACTGTTGATGACTGGAAACATCTTGCCTGGTCGGACTAGTCTCGTTTCAAATTGTATCGAGCGGATGGACATGTACGGGTATGGAGACAATCTCATGAATCCATGGACCCTGCATGTCAGCAGCGGACTGTTCTAGCTGATGGAGGTTCTGCAATGATATGGGCCGTGTGCGGCCGGAGTGATATGGGACCACTGATACTTGTAGATACGACTCTGACAGGTGACACGTACGCAAGCATCCTGCCTGACCACCTGCATCCATTCATGTCCAGTGTATATTCCGACGGATTTGGGCAATTCCAGCAGGCAAATGCGACACCCCACATGGCCAAGAATTGCTACAGAATTGCTTCTGAGTTTAAATACTTCCGCTGGCCACCAAACTCCCCAGGCATGAACATTATTGAGCATATCTTGGATGCCTTGGAACGAGATGTTCAGAAGAGATCTCCACCGACTCGTACTCTTAAGAATTCCCAACATCTTGTACCATTTCACATTGTCGAATGCTTTTTCCAGGTCAACAAATCCAATGAATGTGTCTTGAGTTTCCTCAGTATTGCTTCCATTATCAAGCGCAACGTCAGTGCTGCCTGTTTGGTCAATTTTGTTTTCCAATCTCATCTATATTATTCTTGTCAAGAGCTTGGGTTCATCACCTGTTAAAATCCTAAAATGGTGAAAATAATGAGAACTAGCAGGAATGAGAATACCGAGAAACATAACTTCAAGTGTCTCTCCCAAGGAGAGAGACACCTCACCTCTCCTTGCACAACTTTTTCACTATCACAGTGAAGTCCCCGAAGGCCTTACTTAAGTTTTGCAAACATATGAAGATGTGATGGGGGCCCAAGTCGAGACTTGTTGAAGGATTATCGATGACAGTGGACCTTAGGAGTCTGATCCTTGCAGACGTCACAACTCTCATGTCTGGTCTGGCTTCGTGAAGTTGGAGAAGAAGGTGCTCGGTGTATGGACGAACCCTCTGTATTCGAAACTCGATTACAGTACTCTGTTTCTGGCACACCGACATAGTAACGTTACACACCGACGTGTTACACGCTACAATTGGGAGTGCTCTAGCGGTAAACGGCTACAAATATGTCAACACCAAGAATAATGACGTATAGTGTAAATACTCTTTGTTTAATTTAAAAGCTTCAAAAGTTTTCACATAAAAATTCGAAAGCATTACTTTTCAGCACATCTTCACGTATACGCTGATGAGCCGAAATGTTATGACCACTTGCACAGTACGTGTTGGTCCGTCTTGGAACCCAATACACAGGGTGCTCCCGTTCGGTTAGGACGGTGACTATGAAAAGTAAGTCATTCACAAAACTACTGTATTTATACAAAATAGTTTTCCCTTCAGTCAAAACACAGTTGAAATCCCTTTAAAAGTGTTTTGAAGCAGCCACTGTAGTTTTTTTTGTTTCGTTTAGTAGTGCAGTACAATTATCTAGGATATCGTTAATTGCATCATAGCAGTGTCTTTTCATTGCCATCTTCAATTTTGCCAGCAAGTAGATGTCGGCTGTGGCCAAATTCGGCGAATACAGTGGGTGATCCAGGATTCTGATCCGACTGGTAGTCAAAAACTGTATCACGGTCTTCGCTTTATGGGCTGGGCTGTCGGCATGGAGAAGCAACCAGTAACCTGTCTTTCGGTATTCCGGTCGAATTCGACGAATTCTCGCCCACAAACACTGGAGGCTAGAAATCTCGACGTTGCCTCACTGCTCCACTGCAATTTTCGACGAGTATCAGACGTACACTATCACATTTGCTGTCATGGTGCCTGCTGCGTCAATGGTAGCGCTTTGACTTTCCATACAGCTGTTTTTCAAACTTCAAGTATCGTAACCCCGCTGTTTGCCACGAGATAGCATTACAGCTAAGAATTTCACACAAGCAGGCCTAACGGAACTGGGACACAGTGTGTGCAGCATGTGGGGCATGGATTTGCCATGTCCTTTGTAGGTCCCCCCCGTAAATTACGGTCCGGCAGTGTGTGGCCGCGGAACAGGAATGCGATAGCGTTTGCCAACGTCCCCTTTGTTATTTAATTGGCTTTCGGACAAATGAGCGACGAGGGTTGGCGATTACACCTAGGTACGTAGGCGGTTGTTGAATTCCATGGTGTGAGTGAAACCAGCCTACGCACTGATCCTACGCTCATAGGGATCTATATTTAACGATATTTTTGAAATTATGAAAGTCACTCTGTGGAAACACAGTTATTAATTCTTGAGACAATTACATGGTCCATAATCCTAGTAATACGAAACTTAACTGCACTCACTCCGTCTAGCAACGATGTAAAATTAAATTTGATAATAACGTTCTGCAGGGTTAAACTGGTTCACTGGTGCGCAATCTAACTTCTTCCAGTATCCGACAATATCAATGGTCACCTTATTAATGTCGAAACACCAACGTGGCATTAACGGTGACAAAACAATTAATATTCGATGATCTCACTTTCACTTACAACTTCCGATTCCTTGCAAATGTATGGGTAAAACATCTTTCACAATTGAGGAGCGTTTAATCAACATTCCATAACTACTCGATCGTTCGAAATTTAGATTTTTGTAGTTGCAAATCAAGCTTATTGTCATGCTTGGCCTGTTGAAACGGATTTTCTGTTGTTATAGGTTGATGAAACCTGCAAATTTTTGCAAAACTCGATATTTTCTCTCAGCCAGTTAAAGCACAGGTCGATAAACTCAAACTGTGCTTTGCTTCTGAGAGACCCGAACAGAGATCAACAATGTACGACGTCAGTGACAATAATGTATGAAAGTTTTCTGCAAAAAAAGTTCATTAATTGTATTCAATCACAGACTGGCAGAACCAACAATAGCATAAAATTAGTTAACACAACAGCATTAACTCCTGATTATTGTTCAGTATGAGCCAGCTTTGTCAGGAGAAAGAAGCAAAAATGAAGAATAGTGTCTCTATAAAGTACAGCATAAGGGGAAAAGACGCAAAATTTCAAGCAACATCATGAATGTCCAAAGACAGACTCTCAAAAGGAACAAGATCTGCAGAAAAAGAATCAAATATTAGCAAAGCAAAAGTTATACAAACTTTGTGCAGAAAAGTTCTGTAATGAGTGAAGCAAATCCAAATGTGATTAAAGTATGGTTTGATAAACAGTCTGTCTGTACGAAAGCTTTCCATAGGTGAAGTACTTCGCTCATGATAGGATTGCCTATGCAGTTTGTGCGTTATAATTCATTCCCGAGCAGAGGCAAAGGAAAGGAGTGCTTTTTATAGCCTCGGAAAGGATGCAACCAAGTAGATTCCCATCTATTAGATTTCCTTTGACACGTTGAGGCGTTCAAGCCAGAAATGATCTAAATGAAATTCATTTCTTTTGTGGTTCCTATATAAGTCAAATTAAAAATATAGGATGCACACTAATGGTCTTCATGGAAGATAGCACAAAATTTACTAGTTCCTTATTTCCCTATTTGTGGATATGGCTATAATACTAACAAAGTATTTTGGTAAAGTGGATAAAGACTATCGGAAAAAGGAAGATATTTAAGTGACTGACTAATATAATGTGCTGGAACAACATGGCATCATGAAGATACTAATCAAAGTTTGGGAAGGGAAGGATTTCAAGTCCAGTGTATTAAAAGCCCTAAGGTCTAACATGCCTTTCTCAATAACTGCTCAGGAAGTGAAGGCTTACGAAAAGTTTAAGAAGAAGGTGTTATAGTCGGTATCGAACACTTATAATGGAAGTCCTGTAGACGCTGACGTACAGAAAATACAGAAACAGGAGCCCAGAAGTGAGGAAAGGAGCCAACTTGGGAAAGAACAGGTCAACAGAGAAAAGAAAAATTATGACTGAAAACTTACGAGGCATTTTGACGTATCAGAAGGACATTCTTGACACTAATCAACAGATTTTCAGTTCCGTATTGTAGTACTGTTGTAGCCATAGTTTGCTGTTGTACTTCAATAGTGTTTGTGGCTGTTTTTCACGTATGCATATCAAACATTTATGGAAAAGTATCACACTAAAGTATTATATTGTACTCCATTACATTCCTATAAAAAATGAACAGTAAAGGAGATTTCATTGTAATTAACGTTAAAGATAAAAAAGAAACGGAAAACAATCAGTTTTAATGTCTCTCTTAAAAAAACTTTTAACTAACATCTTTGAGTTTATCGACTTTTGAAAAAACCTGGAAACTTTATTCCTCGCTTCTGCAATAAAAGGTGAAAATTTCAGAAAATTCAGACACACAATTGGTATCGTGCCTACGAAAGTTGTGTAAATGTTACATGGGTTTATTTAACTAGTACTTCCATATAATGTTTAAAAAACGCGTTTCCACAAAAATGTACTTTTTGCGTTTAAAGAGTTTTGAAATAAAGCTCCTCAATTATAGAATTACTTCCCCCATTCACTGAACTAATACTCTTAATAACGCAAATATTTCTTCTGTTGACATGAGCAGTTGCGGCACTGGGGCTGCACGCCAACCTTCATCATTGGCCACTCGTTCCACACTCAATTGCTTCTCTTGCGTCTGCCCAAGCGTGGGAGATCCAATGGAGGATTCACTGCCTGTTGGCGAAAATTGTTCCTCTCTGGAACCTCCCAGAGTGTTAGGGCTATGATATACATCGGAAGTTGGTGGCTATAGTCGATTATTTGGTGAGGGTATTCACAACGGTATCCTTACGCGTTCCTGGTGCATCCTATTGGATCCAGATAGGACTATATGGTGATCAAGACATCAACGCCAGTTTACTATTACGCTCCTTAAACATTGGTAGCACAATTTCGTCCTAGTGGCATGGAGGAGTCAGGAAGGACATCTAGCAGGAAGGAAAGTAGGTGGTCGCATAATGTTCACTTGGTCCACAACCGTCCTGCTGCCGTCAATTACTGTCACAGGTCCCATTGCGCAATACTGCTCCCACTCACCTGCGTCCGCGACGCGAAGCTCGTTTCGACCAGCCGGTCACCTTGTTGAGCGTTAACCGTCCCTGTGTTGACCGATAAAGTGCAACAGACTTGGAACTCCATCCCACATACTGTATTATCCGGCACCTGTATAGCTCAGCGCATGCGAGTTTGGATGCTTTCATTGAACGTCATTAATGTACCAGCATTTCACATTTGCGATGGCTCATCTCGTGCTGTGGTCTTGCAATGTCAATCACTTAATTATGTTACCTAGACAAATGCGCTAACGAAGTTTCATTACCCTACATTAATTATTTTTTGATGTTGCTATTTTTTTCCGTCAGTGCATTTCGGTACTCTTGAAATCGCTCTTCAAATCTGCAGAGTACTTCCCGTTGACCTCAAATCATGAAATTTCACAAGAAGCAAGGTTCCTCACTACAAGCAAAGGAAAAGTCCGAAAATTGTTGATTTTTAATTATATCATATACAAATACTTTTCTGCCATTTGTTGTCCATCCGTCCTTCTGCTAAGACCCCTTTCTCTCAGGAATGGATAGAGGTATCAGGTTCAAATGTATGTCGAATAAACAGATCTACGGTCACTAGATGGTGTGAAATATTTACGGGTTTATGTCAATGCAATGAAAAGTTACGGCCATTTATGTAACATATTTCAATACTCGCAAATTCACTCATCAAAACCTTTACGGTACTTACCGTTGGCTCAGAATCACGAAATTTGACAAGAGGAAAAGATTCACATTACAAGTAACGAAACCAAAATCCGAGAAATGCTAATCTGTAATTATTTCACGTACACAAATATATTTTTGTCTTTCTTTCTGTGTGTCTGTCCGTCCGTGTGCTAGGACACTCCTTTCTCAGGAACAGGTGGAGGTATCAAGTCGAAATTTATGTCAAATACTAAGGTCTACGGTTCAATGACGGTGTAAAAAACTGAAGCCTCTCAAACAATGTAATCAAAACGTACGACCGTTTACATGACATATTTCGATACTTGAAAAACCCACTCTTCAAAACCTGTAGGGTACTTCCCGTTGACGTAGAATCATTTGGCAAGAAGGAGGGTTATACCGTAAAAATGAGGGAAAAATCTCAAAATGTTAATTTGTAACTATATCAGATCAGCAAATATTTTTTCCAACTGCTTTCCATCTGTCTATTCGTCTATTAAGAGCTCCTTTCTCAGGAACAGGCGAAGTTGAAATTTACACTACTGGCCATTAAAATAGCTACACCAAGAAGAAACGCATATGATACTTGGGTAGTCATTGGACAAATATATTATACTAGAACTGACATGTGAGTACATTTCCAACCAATTTGGGTGCATAGATTCTGAGAAATCAGTACCCAGAACAACCACCTCTGGCCGTGATAACGGCCTTGATACGCCTGGGCATTGAGTGAAACAGAGCTTGGATGGCGTGTACAGGTACAGCTGCCCATGCAGCTTCAACACGATACCACAGTTCATCAAGAGTAGTGACTGGCGTACTGCGACGAGCCAGTTGCTCGGCCACCATTGACCTGACGTTTTCAGTTGATGAGAGATCTGGAGAATGTGCTGGCCAGGGGAGCCGTCGAACATTTTCTGTATCCAGAAAGGCCCGTACAGGACCTGCAACATGCGGTCGTGCATTATCCTGCTGAAATGTAGGGTTTCGCAGGGATCGAATGAAGGGTAGAGCCACGGGTCGTAACACATCTAATATATAACGTCCACTGTTCAAAGTGCCCTGAATGCGAACAAGAGGTGACCGAGACGTGTAACCAGTGGCACATCATACCATCACGCCGGGTGATACGCCAGTATGGCGATGACGAATACACGCTCCCAATGTGCGTTCACCGCGATCTCGCCAAACACGGATGCGACCATCATGATGCTGTAAACAGAACGTGGATTCATCCGAAAACATGACGTTATGCCATTCGTGCACCCAGGTTCGTCGTTGAGTGCACCATCGCAGGCGCTCCTGTCTGTGATGCAGCATCAAGGGTAACCGCAGCCATGGTCTCCCTGCTGATAGTCCATGCTGCTGCAAACGTCGTCGAACTGTTCGTGCAGATGGTTGTTGTCTTGCAATCGTCCCCATATGTTGACTCAGGGATCGAGACGTGGCTGCACGATCCGTTACAACCATGCGGATGAGATGCCTGTCATCTCGACTGCTAGTGTTACGAGGCCGTTGCGATCCAGCACGGCGTTCCGTATTACCCTCCTGAACACGCCGAGTCCATATTATGCTAACAGTCACTGGATCCCGACCAATGCGAGCAGCAATGTCGCGATACGATAATCCGCAATCGCGATAGGCTACAGTCCGACCTTTATCAAAGTCGGAAGCGTGATGGTACGCATTTCTCCTCCTTACACGAGGCATCACAACGACGTTTCCCCAGGCAACGCCTGACAACAGTTGTTTGTGTATGAGAAATCGGTTGGAAACTTCCCTCGTGTCAGCACGTTGCAGGTGTCACCACCGGCGCCAACCTAGTGTGAATGCTCTGAAAAGCTAATCATTTGCATATCGCAGCATCTTCTTCCTGTCGGTTAAATTTCGCGTCTGTAGCACATCATCTTCGTGGTGTAGCAATTTTAATGGCCAGTAGCGTATTTGAAATACTGCAGTCTACGGCCTCTTGAAAACTTAAAAAAAATTAATTTCTAAATGAATGGAATCAAAAGGGACCGCCCATTACGTCACATATTTTGATAGTTGCAAACTCAATCGTGGAAGAAGTATCTAAGCACATAATTATGTACGGAAGCCTCAGAACGTGAGTTCGGTCTTTTTAAAATGTCTCTCACCGTTCGCTACGCTGCTAGACGAGTTTTCGGATGTCTGTGTCCACTGGCTTATTCAAACAGAACTATCGGATGGATACAGCGTCCCAATCTTGTGTTAGATCGAGTTCACGGAAGTGTTGCGCGGGTTGCCGGCTACGGCCCTGCAGGGGCTCGGGCGAAGGCACTGGCGTGAGAGAGGAGCGCGGAGCTGGATATTGCGTCGTAAACGCGACGCGACGTCTGCCGGCCCTCGGGAGCGCCGACGCTCTGCAGACGCCATGCGGCGTCCTCTGTAATAGAATCCCCTCGACCTGCAGTTTCTAATACAGCTTCTCTTGGAGGAGATTGGTAGCGTGTCCACATCGTTCACCAGGGAACTATAAGACACGCTACGCGGATTCATTATTTCTATTCTGTGTGTATTCAGAAAGAAAATGACAAGAAAAAGAGAACTAGCATAGCAGCCGCAGGGATCAGAAGTGAAGAAATCCTGCTATGTCTGCATATTCGAGAAGAAGTGGGGTTTAGGTAGGCAACAGGTCAGTTACTCCATCTTCATGTTGGAAACACTACTTTCACCTGAAACGAAGGCAATGAACTAAAGAACCTAGAAGCTGAAATCCTCCCGGCATTTCGACATTTGTATTGTGTAAGCGGTATTATACAGAAATACTGGACCGCTGGCCATGAAGTTGCAACACAATGAAGACACTATCGAACGGACCTCGGATCGGCATGCACAGTACAGAAAGTTTGCATACACAGATGATAACAGGGATTGGACAAAAATGCTTGAACATTCTACATCTACATCTACATCTACATCCATACTCCGCAAGCCACCTGACGGTGTGTGGCGGAGGGTACCTTCAGTACCTTTATCGGTTCTCCCTTCTATTCCAGTCTCGTATTGTTCGTGGAAAGAAGGATTATCGGTATGCCTCTGTGTGGGCTCTAATCTCTCTGATTTTATCCTCATGGTCTCTTCGCGAGATATACGTAGGATGGAGCAATATACTGCTTGACTATTCGATGAAGGTATGTTCTCGAAACTTTGACAAAAGCCCGTACCGAGCTACTGAGCGTCTCTCCTGAAGAGTCTTCCACTGGAGTTTATCTATCATCTCCGTAAGGCTTTCGCGATTACTAAATGATCCTGTAACGAAGCGCGCTGCTCTCCGTTGGATCTTCTCTATATCTTCTATCAACCCTATCTGGTACGGATCCCACACTGCTGAGCAGTATTCAAGCAGTGGGCGAACAAGCGTACTGTAACCTACTTCCTTTGTTTTCGGATTGCATTTCCTTAGGATTCTTCCAATGAATCTCAGTCTGGCATCTGCTTTACCGACGATCAACATTATATGATCATTCCATTTTAAATCACTCCTAATGCGTACTACCAGATAATTTATGGTATTAACTGCTTCCAGTTGCTGACCTGCTATTTTGTAGCTAAATGATAAAGGATCTATCTTTCTGTGTATTCGCAGCACATTACACTTGCCTACATTGAGATTCAATTGCCATTCCCTGCACCATGCGTCAATTCGCTGCAGATTCTCCTGCATTTCAGTACAATTTTCCATTGTTACAACCTCTCGATACACCACAGCATCATCTGCAAAAAGCCTCAGTGAACATTAATGCCCATGTATTTATGTAGACTGGAGCGACGAATGAAAATTTTTATTAAGGCCAGGATTCGGACTCGGGTCTCCTGCTCACAAAACAGACGCACGAGCCACTACGCCACTCTGGCAGAGTGGCTTTGTACAACTGCTCGAACTACGCCAGCAAGCCTCACTCCTCAGAACAAACTGGCATTCACGCTTCAGCTCACTTCGTACTCCCCATAAACTCGGACAGTATTGCAGAGGCTCACCAACTCTAACTCTCAGCATCAAAAGAAAAGGGTATCCTGCCTGAAATCCAGTCATAGGTGCTTTAATCAGATGAAACTGCATGGTTACCGAGAACTTTTCACGTCCGATACATCTATGACATAGATATGCAGCGAATCTGCCTAGTGAATAGAAGACCCGGATTCAAATCCCGTCCATGGTTCAAATTCTCATTCATAGCTTCAGTCAGCGTATATACATTATAGATGTTTGTGACTTGAAAAGATCTCTTGAAAGATATGTATATTCACTTGATAAATGCTGATGCTAAACAAGCCTGCAGATAGCGCTGTGTTTGACCACTAACGTCTCCGTGCAATGTTCTCGACATGTTGCAAATGTCAGTCGGGGTCAGCAAAGTGTTATGTGTAGTTGTGAGTGCGTTATGTTGAAGGTGAGTGAATTCTTGGCTAATTGTTGGTGTTCGTATGGTGGATGTTTCCATAACCAAGGTAGCAGAAGTGCTAGGTGTTTCAAGAGGCACCGTATCGAAGGTTTATACCATGTACAGAGAAAACGGGAAATCATCATCCGCAACGTCACAACGCGGACGAAAATCTGTGTTGAGTGATCGTGACAGCCATTGAAGAGGGCTGTGGCGAAAAATAAGAGGACGACAGCTGCAAAAGTCACTGCTAAATTGCGTTCTCGAACCCTGTCAGCAACAAACAACACGAATGGAGATCAGTAAGCAGGGAATTGTAGTGTGAGATGGAATTCCAAAATAAACCCATCTGTGATGCAAATGTCCCTAACAATTAAACGTGGTACCGAATCCAGAAAATGTGCTCTGTGGAAGAAAGTCATTTGGCCAGATGAGTATTGTTTCAGACTGTTTCCAACTTTTGGCCGAGTTTACATCTGGCGCACGCCAGATCAAGCCTGCAGTCCAGACTGCTTGTTGCCAATACTGAAAGATGGCGGCGCTCTGGTGATGATCTGCGGTAGCTACATCGGTGTGTTCCATGGGACCCATGGTTACTCAGCAAGACCGCATTACTACCGCACACCATTCTGGCTATTCAAGTCTATCCTACGGTACAATGTTTGTTCCCCAGTGGTGATGTTTTGGACCAAGACGACAGGGCCCCTATTCACATAGATCAATTCGTGCATGACTGGTTCCGTGCGCAAGAGAATGAATTTCCTGTCCACCAAAGTCACCATATATCAATGTTACTGAGGTCTTGTGGTGTCTTTTTGAAATCTGGGTGATCGCCATCTACCTCCATCGTCTATTTTGCAGCGAGAATGGTAGGAGATTCCCTTGAACATCAAGACCTATATCTATCCACTCCGAGGCTACTGCTGAAGCTGTTTTGAATCTGGTGTTCCTTCACACTATTAGGCACGGTAACGTACTGTTTTATGGTGTTTCCATATTTTTTCCACCCCCTGCGGCATTTGTATGCAACCGCACCAGTAAGTGGGAGTAACGCCATCTACAGGATGTTTGACTGTTATAGGTGCAAACGAAATGGGCTTGTAGAGGACAATGGAACAAGTAAATTGTCTTAAAAACGATAGGTCGGAAACGAACGGTTCCCCGATACCACTTATGCACAAGTGCAGTCAGGCCAATTTTACAAGACTGTTAATGTGTAATGCTACCAATAGTATCTTTTTGTGTAGAGATTTTCAAAAGCTTTGGTATGTTCTAATCCTTTCGATGAACTTGTTGTGGGTTGGCAAGAGGGCCAACCCGGTACTGCTAGAGGAAGCCGAAAGGCACGCGTTTTAGGTCACGCATGCTGGCGTGAGGTCTGGAACAGGACAAGGAAATTAGACTTTAGAAGAAACTGACGTAGCAGGTGGAATAATTAACTTTAATCCATAAATGGTGAACATCGCTCTTGATGGTACATTTTTACAGCATCAGTAGTAACTGGTACTGGCGCCTTGCTAGGTCGTAGCAAATGACGTAGCTGAAGGCTATGCTAACTATCGTCTCGGCAAATGAGAGCGTATTTTGTCAGTGAACCATCGCTAGCAAAGTCGGTTGAACAACTGGGGCGAGTGCTAGGAAGTCTCTCTAGACCTGCCGTGTGGCGGCGCTCGGTCTGCAATCACTGATAGCGGCGACACGCGGGTGCGACGTATACTAACGGACCGCGGCCGATTTAGAGGCTACCACCTAGCAAGTGTGGTGTCCGGCGGTGACACCACCGAACTCCGGTAACTCATTGTTTGTGTTTGTCAGTGCATTCAGAACACGCCTTTGATGAGGAGACTTGTTGCAGCCTGCCTTCACATGACTGGTGATGATATGTGTTTGTCCTCAAGTGTATATCCGTACTCAGTCGTTGGTTTCCAGACATATGTTTATTTGCATTATTTGCTTGTTTCATTATTCTTTACTTTCGCCTTTCGTTTGTACCTAAAATTGTCAAACACCCTATATATACTGTATTTAAGAAAATAATACTCGGCGGATTTCTCATTCAGAAATTGCATTTTAGTGCTGGTTGTTTGTCAGAAGAGGGACAAATGTCTAGCAGGGTATGGAAGAAATCGACGGAGCCAGGATTGTGACCTGTGGAGACTGTATTTTATTTGAAAGATGGCATGTCTCCACTCTTGTTTGCAGTGTAATATTAAGGCTAAAAATAAATGTTTCTGTTTCAAAGGAATTTATAGAACGATGAACACAATACAATTTTTCTGAGCATATTTAAATCGTTGTGGCCGAGTGGTCCTAGGCTCTTCAGTCCGGAACCGCGTTGCTGCTACGGTCGCAGGTTCGAATCCTGCCTCCGGCATGGATGTGTGTGATGTCCTTAGGTTATTTAGGTTTAAGTAGTTCTAAGTCTAGGGGACTGACGACCTCAGATGTTCCTCAAGTCCTATAGTGCTCAGAGCCATATTTAAATAACACATAATAGAAAGAAAACGTCACTAACGGTAACATTAGGATGTAACTTTACTAAAATACAAAAATGCAAGGGACGGTCAAAAAGTTTGCTTTCGAAGGCTGTATAATCCAGAATAGGTATGACTATCAGATAAAATCGCCTTGAGCGTTGATGTAATCAACACACCGACGCACTATACGGAAGATACTTGTTTGGTGAAAGACTGTCTCATGCTGCGTGAAGACGTCCGTAGCTGCCTGCCGCATATACTCGTACGACAAGAATCATCGGCAGTTCAAGGCCTTTTTTAAGGGACTGAGGGCCTGATAATCGCATTTACGACATGGGAATGTGCGTTATCGTGAAGCAGCAGCACCCCTTGTCCTAGTTTTCCCGGAGACTAGCCTTTAGTGGACGCATTCTTCATTCCTCCAACGACGTCTACCGGTGTGTTTGAGCAGCCAAGAAAAGAGTAACAGCGCGTTGGTCCTGTTTGGACGTTTTTGGTAATAACGTCGCCCTAGTTCATGTTTCCAGATTTACCGCACTCACTTTGGAAAGGTACGAATGCCATACTGACCCACTGCCTACATGTCGGTGCTTATAGATCCGCATCGGAGCCGCGCTATGTTGCGTATACGCTGCAGCAATGTCCTCAAAGGGAAATGTTTTGATCTCCCTTCGTATAAAGACATATCAGATATGCAGTAAACATGCCACTGTTGCGGATTTATCTGGCCGTGTGTTTCTTTGTGTATTCAGAGACCTGCATTCCGTTCGTACTTGCTTGATGTTTGGGCTAGCAGATTTATTTATACCTGTGTGCATATTTGCATTTCCAATTTGAAAGTATGTCTCGCTTACCGTTTTCGGTTTTCATACGAAACATGTACTTCGTGTCGTGTTGTGCACGGATAGCAAAAGCTCTTACTGCTCGTGTAAAGCAGGATATCCGGGTTAGATTCCCAGTCCGGCACCAACATTCATTGTTGTCATTCCATTACACATCTGACGGTTGTCCGTATTCGCAACTGCGAATACATTTCATCTTCTACCTTGGCTGTCTGCTCTCAGTAACATGCAAATAGGCTAATAAGAGTTTTCCCAAAGACTGCCCGTGCAGGAAGTTGTAGCTCAGTCCACCCAGCATGCGTCTCTAGTCAGGGGAACGATACTGGACAACACGTGAGTTCCGACCATTCAGGGCTGAAGGTGTGTGGAAGGATCCGGAAGGAGACACACACAAAAAAATAAAATAACTCCAGGATGTGTGTGAGTCTTTGTGGCATCAAAGATACCAGATGTGTATTCGGTTTGGAGCTGGTTACGCGTTCCTGGTGACAATCGAAAAACACTAAGAAGAACTAAGTCCTTAATGTACAAATGGGGACTACATTGTGGAGGAATGTACCGTGAGAGATGTTTCGGTGTTGGAAGAATAACATCAATGCCTCTCCAACAGCACTGGAATTGATAGACTGTCTTGACGTAACTCTGTAAGGTCAATCGAGATCAGAGCTCTTGCATATTCCTTTTGTACGTGATTGCGTAGATACTCTTGTGAATTGTATAGGTACAGGGTGACAGTTATAGAACTATATGAAATAAAATCGTCGTAACTTCTGAACGGTTTGCGTTAGGATGGACGAACTGCTCGGTTGGCTGAGGGGCATGATGGGAATTAGCATGCGCATGCATGGGTGGCTTAGCGGTGAAGCCCACTTTCATTTGGATGAGTTCGTCAATAAGCAAGATTGGTGCATTTGGGGGACTGAGAATCAGCATTTCGCGATCAAAAAGTCTCTTCATCCTGATGTGATGACTGTGGGGTGTGCAATGTCCAGTCACAGAATAATCGGTGCAATAGTCCTTGATGGCATGGTGGCTATCGAACGGTATGTGAAGGTTTTGGAAGATGGCTTCATCCCCATTATCCAAAGTGACCCTGATTTCGATAACATGTGGTTCATGCAAGACGGATCTCGACTCCATCGAAGCAGGAGAGTGTCTGATCTCCCGAAGGGGCACTTTGGGGGCCGCATTCTGGCTGTGGGGTACACAGAGGCCATTGTCATGGGCCTCGATTGGTCGCGATGTTCTCCGGATCCTTTTTGTGGGGCTAAATTAAAGGTAAGGTGTACAGCAATAACCCCAAACATATCGTCGTGTGAGGATCAGAGGAACGTAACTCAATTTTAGGTACTTTACAAGAGGTTAAAAAAACGATATTTTAAGTACATTTCGGTTTTCAGTGACTAATACAAACTTTATTGAAAAATTTCTACACTACACATAAATACACTTACAAATCTGTCAGATGATAATATATTTATAAAAATGGTTCTTACTGGACTACCACTATTAATTTTTAATATGGTGCTAAGGAGATACGTGTTTATGATCCTAGGTGAATAAATCTACATCGAGGTTTTACAATTTGGAGATACGCATTTGGTTTGCCAAAATATAACTTACAAATGTAATTCACTCATTAAAAACAGATAGGGTACAGTAAAAGTGAAAACATATGAGCGGAATTTGTACGTACATCACCGATTAATGTTCACTTTCTAGCTAACTTCATCACAACTGTTGCCACCACAGTATGAATCTCCAGCTATTTATTCTTGAAGACTCTTGTAAAATGCGTGGTACTGTTCCCTGATAATGCCACTGCGGCGTAGATCCAGGAGGTCTTTTACCTTCTCTTTCTGAAGTTTCAGTGCTCCATGGTATTTCGGTTCCAATTGGAAGATTGTATCGGAATTTCGGGATTTTCTGGAAACTGGCAAACTTCTGAATTGTTGATTATGGAAATGCTTGGAAAAGATGTGATTAGCATCACTTTTACGATACTGAAGTTGCGTCACTTTAAGCCATTGTACTTGATTTCCTTCACTGTCAATTTTAGTATTCTTAAACTTTTCCTTCTGCATAGCACAAAAATCCAAAAAGTCCTTCTGGTCCATTTCAATGACTTCATACAGTCTTTGTTTTGTAGCAGTTTGAACAACAGTATACCACCCCTAAGGGTCATAAATATTAACATTTTTTGCAGCCCTCTCTATACAGGCATGGACTGAATCACACTCCATTAAAGAGTGGCAACGCTCAAAGAAGCACTGTTGTATCACCGGGATGTTCAATGTTTGGACAGCATGTAGGAACATGGTACTCATGTTGACATTTCGGTTCTGTCCACCACAAGTGTCGGAGAACGAAACAACTGGACGGCCACCTGCAATCTTCTGGAGTTCTTGAAATACACATGATGCTACTTCAATTGAGCTGCGTTTAGCCACACCTTCATGTCACATGTAATTTCTAGCTTTCCTGGTAACAGTACTGCATACTGTGAGGTTGTATGCTGCCAGTCTTCTTTTGTAAAAAAATGGCATTAGCTACTATGTGTGGACAGTATCTCACAGCTTCTAGGTCAAACTCCAGTAAATGACATTCTCTTGCTTTGGCCCGCTCCTTCAATTCATTTTTTAGTATCCTAGCAGCCTCCTTTCTCTTTAGGTGTTCTGAGTGCTGATCTTTCTCTGCCTCTTGATTTTCTTCAGAGAGATTTTGAAAGCGATAGCAGTGGTCACATACATCTTTTCTTGGTACATGAAAGCCTGAATTAAACTCTGTAATGAGTATTTCTCTGTAAAGCAAATATTTTTCAGCAGTAACCTGTTCCTCTTCGCAACGTTTCTTACATAGTTCGTGCATTATTTGTATATTCAAATCTCCTGGTAAGAACTGTCGCACAGTGCTCTGTCGGCAGTAATGCGATGGAACGGTAGGAAATGATTTTATATGGTTCCTTATTCCCTCCCTTGCCTCGTCGGATCTCCTTATACCTGGACGATGATGACCCCTCTTGTCAGCAGACAGAATCATGTTGCTGCTGTCCCTTTTGTTCCGTATATATCGCACAAATGTTCCTGATATATTAAAAATGCTAAGGAAAAACCCTAGACACACTTGAACTTCAGTACCATTTTTCAGGAGAACGTACTTCTTTGTGACATTTCTTCGAGACTGCGCACCTGCAGAACGTGACCTTGCTTTAGGTACCACCTTACTAAGTGGAGCTAAATACTGTCGCTGCTTTTCCAAATCTTTCATCATCCAGAATCCTTGGAACATCTGTCTCCCTTCAGTCTCGCTGATGTTCTCGCTACACTTTCTCGGGCATTTGGAACAATCCTTGTACTTAAATGTTATGGCTGGTACTTCTTTATTAGCAGTTGATTTGTACGCTTTTCCTGACTGCCTATTCATTTTTCTTATGTTCTTTTTCCACTTGTCAGTGTTCTTACTTCTTTTTCTCGTTTTATTTTCTTTACCAACTTCATTTCCTCTGTCTGATTGCCCATGTTCTTGATCATTAGACTTAACGGTCACTGGATTAACTTCTTCCTGTTGCATGTTCATTAACATCAGAATGCCTTTGGCCACACAAATTGAATAATCAGGACTGAATAGCTGATTTGTCGGTGAACGTGGATTTCCGTATTGTATCTCCTTTGTGACATTGCCTGTAAAGGAGAAAATTATATTACTGACGTTAGTGCCTTATCTAGCATAGTGTACCGCATTAATCAACTATGAATCTTACAGTCCCATTGTATTTTAAAAATCATGACGTGCGATAATTACGACAAAATGTACCACTCCACCCAAAGACAATAAATGTGGCCCTAGCTCTATTGAAATGCACATGTGTTATTATTTTAGTAACATCGCAGTTAGGAGAAGAAATAAATCAGAATGTAATTAAGGACCACTAAGAAAATGCGTACACACAACCATATTCAAACGATAGTCCCAGTATATGTATTTTGTTTGTCAAATAATTTGTGACTATGAAATTAGTATTTGAAATGTTAAACAAGACCCACGGATTATCATTTTGCTTACCAAGGTTTCCTAAAGATAGTTGCAGTTTATGTTGAGCTGCAGCTCTCCTTTTCTTTGGCCTCGGAGATAGTGATGGTGATGATGATGATGATGAAGAACCCATGCTGTTTTCGGGTATGTAATCATCTGGTGAACCCGAACTAAGCACTTTGAAATCATTGTAATCTTCTTCGGTTAACTCTTGCAGTCGTTTCACTTCGGAACAGCTGTGTATTGCAGACGAGGTTTTACCATTCTTTTCTTCTGCTTCTGTAATTTCTACAATACGGTATACAAACAATGACTGGGAATCAAGTCAATCAAACTAACGATTTGTATCTCCGTGGATGATTATCTCATAGATAAAATTAATAGTAAGTCATTTTTTGTCTAATAGAGAGCGCACACTAACAACAACCTCTTCACAGTGAATACCACACGAAACTAAACAAAATTTGACGTGGCAATGACAGCAACGTGACTGCTTTGACAACGCTTACTAAGGGCACTCATTGTTTAGCGTTTCTCCGCTTATTGATTCTTGCAATGGAAATACAACGGCTTCAAACCTCGTACATAAAGTGTTTCGAGAACTGATGAACAGACGAATGATTCAGCAGGGAGGCGTGATGCGAAGTTTCTACTTGGCGTCGCAAGCTTCGTTATTATCTGCTAGACAACATATAATACTCTTTCAGCACACAGGAAAATAGCGCACAAATGCGGCAAAATTGTATTATACAAAACAAGAAGATAATGGTATCTGCTGAATAAAAACGTATTTCCAAATTTACTTCATGAAGTAAGCTGATCCGAAAATACAGATGCGCTGACTCGAGACAGAAGAACGTAAGAGCCAATACGTTTATCTGTCTCTACATTAAGCTCACAACTTGGAGATACGCAGCAGTTTATTCCCGCAACGAGAAGAGGGAGAGATACACCGTTTTGATACAACAAGGACCTGATTACCGTGATGACATACGTTATAAAACCGAAAATCGCATTTTTGGAGATACGTTCCTCTGACTCTCACACGACGATATATGTTAACATATATAAGCCACCGCAAATACAATGATCCCAAACGATGTTATATGTCCATCCACACTCAGCTATATATATGTGGGCGACTTTAATAGTCATTAGACAACTAGGAAATATATATCAACAGGTCAAAACGGTGAACAACTTTTAAATTGGGCAGATTCCCATAATCTCAGCTTACTTTTCAGTGCAAAAGTTAGGCGAACCTTTCGATCGGCGGGATGGAACATGGAAACGAACCCAGACCTATGCTTTGTTACACAGGGCACCCAAAACCGTCCAGTCACAGTTTGAAGGAGGGTCGGCATAAAATTACAGTTATTCGTTCCACTCCCAGACCCAGATGAAAGCTGAAGAAAGGAGACTGGAAAAAATTTGCAGCACAGTTAGATGGGATTGTCATGTGGGTATTTCCCAAAAGTACTAACTACGACCGGTTTACAAGATCTGTCATCTCCACAGCAAAGAGGTTCACACCACGTGGCTTCCGTAATGAATATATCCGTGGTTGGAACAGCGAAACTGAGGAGCTGCGTCATGAGTTCCAGAACGATGGAGACCTTGAGATAGCAGACGAGCGTCTCAACCGACTTAACATGGAACGATGTAAGAAATGGGAAGAAACCACTGGCAATACTTATTTTAAAATATCGAGCAGAAGAGCTTGGAGCCTCTTGAGGAAACTAGGTAGCACTAATACCCCCACCCGGTAAATACTAGAGGTAACAGCCGACGAAATCGCCGCACGATTGTAACGCTCTCCAGAGTTCTCAGCATGAAACAGCACATGAAAGGTATCAAAAAACAGCTAAAAACTCTTCGTCGGTCAACAGGAGCTCATCCAAAATACTCGAGACCTTTCACCATAACAGAAGTAAACAGAACATTAGATGACACCAACCCTGGAAAGTACCCTAGGTTTTATGGGATACGCCCTGAATTACTCCAAAAACTATGGCAAACATACAAAGATGTGACTGGCTAAATTTTACTCAGACATCTTATGAATAGGATATCTCCCTCAAAATCTAAAAAGAGCCAAAATTATCTCGGTATTAAAACCAAATAAACCGAAGAAACTGCCACAGAGCTACTTCTTAGCGCTGCATTACTAGAAAGGATGCTTCTAAACAGATTAGGCCATGTTATATGGGAATGTGTTTCAGTGGAACCGGCAGGTTTTAGACCGTAGCGCAGCTGTGCTGACCAAGTATTAAGCCTCACAACGCACATAAAAGCTGGGTTTGAACGTCAACTAAAAACCACTGCTGTTTTTGTCAACTTAACTGCGGCCTATGATACAGTTTGGAGAGGGGGCCTTCTTTACAAATTTCTGAGTAAAATTCCATGCATCCAAAGAGTGTGCTTAATAAATAACATGCTTTGCGACCGGCCTTTTCAAATAGTCATGGGAGGAAACGAGAGCAAAATAAGGAAACTGAATAATGGCCTACCCCATGGATCGGTGCTCGCACCTACTATTTTCAGTCCATATATCTCTGACCTGCCTCAAACAAGATCCAAGAAATACGTTTATGCTGACGACTTAGCACTAGCTGCCTGCAGTAAAACCACAGACGAGGCCAGCAGTATACTCACAGAGGGCCTCTCCTCGGTGGGCAAATACTTCGCTGACTGGAGACTTACTCCTAACATGAATAAAACTGAAGTGTCCCGTTTCCACCTCAACAATGGACACGCAAATAAGCAACCAGTAGTATATTTTAACAACCACCTCCTACGCTACAATCCATAGCCGAAATACCTGGGCATTACACTGAATAGAACGCTGAGGTGTAAAATTTATTTGGAGAACACCGCAGCCAAAGTTAATACTAGGAACAACATAATCCACAAATATGCGGCACAACTTGGGGTGCAAACGCATCCACACTTAGAACTTCAGCTCTTAGTCTGGTGCATTCCGTTGCTGAATACTGTTCCCCAGCTTGGCTAAATAGTTGCCACACAAATAAAGTCGACATTAAGCTGAATGAAACTATGAGAATAATCAGTGGTAGCTTAAGAAGTACTCCAGTTCCCTGGCTTCCTATCCTGTGTCATATTGCCCCCCCCCCCCACACACACACACACCAACATTCGCAGACAAGAACAGCTCCTTACAGAATACAAAAAAATATTAGACCTCCCTGTTATAGCTCTGAAAAGACTTAAATCTAGGTCTCCTCCACTCCTTACTGCAGAACAACTACTAGCAGGAACTTCTTTCAGTACAAATGCCCCCCCCCCCTTACACACCATCGACCCTACTGAGATCCTGCCAGGAATGGAACTGCCTTGACACATATGGATGACACTATAAGAACTTCACTTGGTGTCTGTCCCGATGCTCTTTACAAATGGGGATTTGTGGAATCATCGTCCTGCGACTGTGGTTAACATAGCCAGACTATCCGACACATTACAACTACCTTCCCACTAAGATCATGTCCTGGAGACCCAGCCGATTTCTTCCAAGCTGCAGACGTGGTGCTGGATTTTATCAATGGCCTCTATGTTACAATATAGTTCTAGTTGTGAGATACCATAATAAATTCTACATGTGCATGTAGCTGTTTGTATTTAAAATGTAAAATTATAAATATGTATATGTAACAGTTGTTTGTTCTGTAGCTGTACATCACTATCATATTAACACTGACTTAGATAACTGTACTTGATTTTATGTTATTATTTGATCCATGTAAGCCATACGCTAAATAAATAAAAAAAAAAAAAAACACTGCTGACCTGAAAACAGCCATTCCGGAGATCATCGACACTTCAGCGGGTCATGCAGAATTCCACTACTCGTCTGCGCCACATCATCGACACTGATGACAGGCATATCGAATATGTCATAACCTAAATTAGAATATCCGTAGCGACGTTTACATCATGAACAAAGTGTGAGCAAGTCGTAGTACGTAACTAATTTGCGTTATTTTTCATATACACTCCTGGAAATTGAAATAAGAACACCGTGAATTCATTGTCCCAGGAAGGGGAAACTTTATTGACACATTCCTGGGGTCACATACATCACATGATCACACTGACAGAACCACAGGCACATAGACACAGGCAACAGAGCATGCACAATGTCGGCACTAGTACAGTGTATATCCACCTTTCGCAGCAATGCAGGCTGCTATTCTCCCATGGAGACGATCGTAGAGATGCTGGATGTAGTCCTGTGGAACGGCTTGTCATGCCATTTCCACCTGGCGCCTCAGTTGGACCAGCGTTCGTGCTGGACGTGCAGACCGCGTGAGACGACGCTTCATCCAGTCCCAAACATGCTCAATGGGGGACAGATCCGGAGATCTTGCTGGCCAGGTTAGTTGACTTACACCTTCTAGAGCACGTTGGGTGGCACGGGATACATGCGGACGTGCATTGTCCTGTTGGAACAGCAAGTTCCCTTGCCGGTCTAGGAATGGTAGAACGATGGGTTCGATGACGGTTTGGATGTACCGTGCACTATTCAGTGTCCCCTCGACGATCACCAGTGTAGGAGATCGCTCCCCACACCATGATGCCGGCTGTTGGCCCTGTGTGCCTCGGTCGTATGCAGTCCTGATTGTGGCGCTCACCTGCACGGCGCCAAAACACGCATACGACCATCATTGGCACCAAGGCAGAAGCGACTCTCATCGCTGAAGACGACACGTCTCCATTCGTCCCTCCATTCACGCCTGTCGCGACACCACTGGAGGCGGGCTGCACGATGTTGGGGCGTGAGCGGAAGACGGCCTAACGGTGTGCGGGACCGTAGCCCAGCTTCATGGAGACGGTTGCGAATGGTCCTCGCCGATACCCCAGGAGCAACAGTGTCCCTAATTTGCTGGGAAGTGGCGGTGCGGTCCCCTACGGCACTGCGTAGGATCCTACGGTCTTGGCGTGCATCCGTGCGTCGCTGCGGTCCGGTCCCAGGTCGACGGGCACGTGCACCTTCCGCCGACCACTGGCGACAACATCGATGTACTGTGGAGACCTCACGCCCCACGTGTTGAGCAATTCGGCGGTACGTCCACCCGGCCTCCCGCATTCCCACTATACGCCCTCGCTCAAAGTCCGTCAACTGCACATACGGTTCACGTCCACGCTGTCGCGGCATGCTACCAGTGTTAAAGACTGCGATGGAGCTCCGTATGCCACGGCAAACTGGCTGACACTGACGGCGGCGGTGCACAAATGCTGCGCAGCTAGCGCCATTCGACGGCCAACACCGCGGTTCCTGGTGTGTCCGCTGTGCCGTGCGTGTGAACATTGCTTGTACAGCCCTCTCGCAGTGTCCGGAGCAAGTATGGTGGGTCTGACACACCGGTGTCAATGTATCCTTTTTTCCATTTCCAGGATTGTAGTTCAATAATTGTCACACTGTATATCCATACGATAAAATCCTGAAGATGGAGTCAAATGAACCCGAAATCGACTGCGTTATGAACTGAGCAAAACGAAAAGTTCTAAATCTCCTACGAAAACTGCTTATTCTGCGAATATATTTCATTGCGTAACTTGAATGATGGTAATAACAGTTCGGACCATGTATCTCAATCAACTATAATTGTAAGATTCCAGCATATCTGAAGAACCTTGTGTTGATAGATGTTTTCATACTTCACCCCTCACTAGCTGTATGGGTTCAAAAGCGTTGTTGGTGTATGAACTAAACTAGTGATACTTGCCGAAATATGACACGGCGATGGATGAAATGCACAAGAAGGCACCGTACGAGCTTCCAAACATATGTTCTCAGGTTGTGGGAGATTATACACAGAAGTGCTTGTGAGAGAAGTGTTGGTGATTTCTGGAGCACTATCAAGGTCTGAAGCAGTGTCTCCGACATGAGCAGCGTTGTCTTTTATCTCCTATTCTTGAGCAAAGAGATCCTATCCACGAGTTATACAACTTCGAAATGTCCTTTACACATGTAGTACTATTCCTCCACAAATGGCTGCTCTCTTACTTCGTTAGATCACACATACACTGATGGATATGGAAGATACTGCGCGATGACCATCTTGCCCGAAATCTGCCATTCTGATATTCCAGTGCTTCCATGTCTGTTGAACATGTTCATTAAAATTTAGTCATTACAAGAGCTTATTTTCATTACAGAAAAAGTAATTCCTACGTATGAAGAATGGTGTGACTACATATCATGACTACTGAATGTGTCTAACATTACTCGAACTTCTCAGATGAATACCGCAACACAGCGTCCGCCTTTTCACCATCTCTCGGACTTCGGAGAAGGGCTCAACCATTGACATGAGTGACACTGGAGCATCACTCTGACTGACCACACAGAAAATTGGCTTTAGCGCGTTGACCGCAGAAGTATCAGAAACTACATATGTGGGTGATTTGTTAGCACTAATGCAGCACAAGTGCAGTTTGGTAGTTAGAGATGTTTAGATGTTCAGATGTGTGTGAAATCTTATGGGACGTCTAAGGTCATCAGTCCTTAAGCTTACACACTACTTAACCTAAATTATCCTAAGGACAAACACACACAATCATGCCCGAAGAAGGACTCGAACCTCCGCCGGGACCAGCTGCACAGTCCATGACTGCAGCGCCTTGGACCGCTCGGCTAATCCCGCGCGGCTTTGGTAATTATGTATGTGTTTTTGATCGTTCAGGTTCTTTGTTTCTAGCACACAGAACTACTCTGTGTTGTGTTCGTTTCCTTCTTGGTTCTCTATAGTGTACTAGTTTAGTACTCACAAACAAGCTGTAGTCGATGTCTTAGCATGACAATGATTTTCAGCGCAATGTAGAACTGTACTGATGATGTAGGATGGTAGTAATTTCGTGATAACTGAGAAATTGATGCTCAAGTAAAAAAAGAGTGAATGATACAATTTATTCAGATTACTTACACTGGGAGAGTACTTAACAGAGCCAAAAAGATGAAAGTTAATAAGTGCATGGAGTATCACAAAAATAGCAGATGTGTGGACGTAGCCATCTGTGCCTTTTATTATCTTAAAGCGCTCTCAAGTACGTGTCGGTAACGTCGCGTAATTTTATAGACCGACATTTCAGCTAGTATTATTTTTCAAGTTTGGATTTCACATGCATATAAAAACTTTTGAAAGACATCATCAAAGCCTTTGACATCTAACTATTAGATTTTTATGTAATTCAAGTTCTAAATGTGGTCATATAGCGATTTTCAAGTGGAAAAGAGTGAAAATTTTGTTCTCAGTTATTTTACAACTTTGACATGCACTGCAACACAAAATTTTCCCTCCATTTTATTTAAAAATGACTAAACGACCGAAACTGAAATCTTAGATTTCATAAAATAACAATTATTATAAGGTAAAGGTGGTGATGAGCTTTTCCAGGTGACTTTCGTTGGGTGCGAAAATGGCACGAACGGAACTTAGGGGCTACCTTGGTGAAGGCCTCATGCATTAGGAACTGAATCGTTGGTTATACAACAATATGACCACATGGTCAAATACCAAAAATAATTTACATTAGAACAAAATGAAGTAGTCAAATGAGAAAAACGGTCACTTATGAAAGCGGTGAGGATACGTGGATACTAACTGTAATTTGAAACCTCAATACTTGTGGGAATTGAAACTTCATGGGTTGAGAGGTTGAGACGGGACTAATGATTTCGTCTCACTACTGCGTGACAGTAATTTTATATGTCGCACTAGTCCTTCTTGTGATATGGTGCAGTGAGCCTCTCGGAAAGGGATGGGCGCCACCGACTTCATTTATTTAATTATTTCATCATGTTCATCCTTTCCATTGTCCTTATTATTTTGCTGTAAATCCTAGAATAAGTATTTCTTTTAAATTGTAGTTTAGTTTGCAGAACAGCTGTGGGACAGAGATGCACGCATTACTTGGACTTTGGTGCCATCCAAACTCTTCCAGGGAACTGACAAAGACGCACCTGTAGTAGTAGAGTCTTCGAGGGTGGGTAGAATCCCCCTCCCTCCCCCCTCAGGGAAGATCATGGAGACCGTCAGGGGCGCTCCACCGTTTTTCGGCTTCCCGTTCCTGGACTGATTAAAGGTTGAACGAGGCTGTGATGGGCTCTGTCATGCAGTTTGAAAACATTGAAGAGGAAATTACTAATAGGTATTTTTTCAGGAAAATTATACTCAGGACTATATGTTGACAGCCTTTTGCAGCAATTTTACAGATAAATTCAATGGTTAGAAGTTTGGTATTTTGTTGAGAACACGGATCACAATATAACCCAGTAATACAAAGCCAATCTCGAGGTGCCTACAGCACAATTGATTTTATTTGAATTTTGCCGTGAATTACTTGGCCTTTAACGACTAACGTAAATTATTTTCCCAGATCTTAAACGAATTACCATTGTAGCGTTGGCCTCACTCACTGTGTTAGATACAATTATGTGGTCGCCGCCATACGACAAAAGATGGTAGAGATTATAATGCGATTTCTGATTAGGCATTTCGTGTGTGAAGTGTGTGAGATACTTAAGTAAACTGGCGTTTGAAATTCTTTGTTAATTTTTTTTGCTTCTGATCTACTGATCATTGTCTCCACACTGCCACGTCAGCAGTTGTCCAAGTAGACTTGACCAACTGCTTCCTAAATTAGGTTTAGGTACGAAAAGCGTGTGAAGTTTAATTCTGTAATAAAACCGAGGACGATCCACATGGGTGAGTAGACACAAGAGTCACTGACCTCCTACTACCCATGTGGCTTTGGGTGCTCAAATCAATGCGAAAAAGACGTTCTTGTGGTGATTCGGTGTAGGATTTGCGTATGCCTCGTGTGAAGTTCTGATTATCTTTGTCATGCGCCAGCCCGAAAAAAGCGCATCACTTTTTTGTATCGTTTCAACTTACTAGCGACTTTTTTGTATTAGGGTAGTATCCCAGTAGCATCGGCGTATAGTTCGAGCAGTGATCCTCGAGAGAGATTATCTGAAGAATGTGTTGATACTAAAATGTAGACTTTCACGGCCGGAAATGTCATGTCCATTATAATTATCCGGGCTGTAATGCCGTGGTCGATTGATGAAATCTGTGTCAATTCCCAACGTTTCGTCCCCGTCTGCGGAGGACATCTTCAAGGGGGGTCTGTAGCTCGATGGAAGGTCCAACACACCCATTGGCTCTCTACTGACTGCCGCTAAATTCCGTGTCCGCACGCTCCCGCGCTGAGGCGTGACGTCACGTGTTTTGAAAATGTCAGCGCAATTGGCCGCTGTCCGCTTGCCATCACCCAGTGGTGGACGGGTGGTACACATCTTCTACAACACCGGCATCCAACTACCGTTTAATTTCACACCCTCCTCCTTCCGACTGAAATTATTAGGGTGTTTGGCGATTTCGATTGCCTCCCTGTAGAGCCTTTCGTAATATCCGCTTGTGGCAGCTAGTACTTGCATCTCTTCAAAACGAATATGATGGATACCTGGCTGGAAAGCATGATCCGCAACAGCTGATCGTTCCGTTTTTGCTCTTGTACAATTGCCCTTGTGCTCTTCCAAACGTATTTGGCAAATTTACTACCGCTGTAGTGTTATACGTGGCTGCCTTGTGACAGAAATAAATCTTGTCGTCACTAGGTTAAACGGCATGCCGATATAACACGCGAATCAGTAGTGTTATAAGTTAACATGAAATTGTAACTGATGAAACATAACCACGGATGAAATTAGCAAATGGTTCAAATGGCTCTAAGCACTATGGGTCTTAACATCTCTGGTCATTAGTCCCCTGGACTTAGAACTACTTAAACCTAAGTAACTTAAGGACATCACACACATCCATGCCCGAGGAAGGATTCGAACCTGCTGCCGTAGCAGCAGTGCTGTTCTGGACTGAAGCGCCTAGAACTGCTAGGCCACAGCGGCCAGCAAAGAATGTGATGAGATCGACTCGCACCTACGATACATGAACTAGTTTGCAATGGGGACAGAACTCAAATGTGTTCACAGCAGTTCTAAGTCGGTTAGAAAGGTATTGTAACAAGATTATCGGCTCATGTAGGAAATGATTATTTCGGCAATTTTTGGTAGAGTGTAGACTCACCACGTACAGGAAAAGCATCGGTTCATTTAAGTGTGTGGTTGGTTTTCCTAGTTGTGATTAATGATGAATTGTGATGTTTAATAGCCACGTAATGGTAGGCTTATCATATTTCAATATCTTTGTGAAATTTTCCGTTGGATAGTATGTGACCCCCGCATGAACCATGGACCTTGCCGTTGGTGGGGAGGCTTGCGTGCCTCAGGGATACAGATAGCCGTACCGTAGGTACAACCACAACGGAGGGGTATCTGTTGAGAGGCCAGACAAACGCGTGGTTCCTGAAAAGGGGCAGCAACCTTTTCAGTAGTTGCAGGGGCAACACTCTGGATGATTGACTGATCTGGCCTTGTAACACTAACCAAAACGGCCTTGCTGTGCTGGTACTGCGAACGGCTGAAAGCAAGGGGAAACTATAGCCGTAATTTTTTCCGACGGCATGCAGCTTTACTGTATGATTAAATGATGATGGCGTCCTCTTGGGTAAAATATTCCGGAGGTAAAATAGTCCCCCATTCGGATCTCCGGGCGGGGTCTATTCAAGAGGATGTCGTTATCAGGAGAAAGAAAACTGGCGTTCTACGGATCGGAGCGTGGAATGTCAGATCCCTTAATCGGGCAGGTAGGTTAGAAAATTTAAAAAGGGAAATGGATACGTTAAAGTTAGATATAGTGGGAATTAGTGAAGTTCGGTGGCAGGAGGAACAAGACTTCTGGTCAGGTGACTACAGGGTTATAAACACAAAATCAAATAAGGGTAATGCAGGAGTAGGTTTAATAATGAATAGGAAAATAGGAATACGGGTAAGCTACTACAAACAGCACAGCGAACGCATTGTTGTGGCCAAGATAGATACGAAGCCCACATCTACTGCAGTAGTACAAGTTCATATGCCAACTAGCTCTGCAGATGACGAAGAAATTGAAGAAATGTATGATGAAATAAAAGAAATTATTCAGATAGTGAAGGGAGACGAAAATTTAATAGTCATGGGTGACTGGAATTCGAGTGTAGGAAACATAGTAGGTGAATATGGATTGGGGCTAAGAAATGAAAGAGGAAGCCGTCTGGTAGAATTTTGCACAGAGCACAACATAATCATAGCTAACACTTGGTTTAAGAACCATGAAAGAAGGTTGTATACATGGAAGAACCCTGGAGATACTAAAAGATATCAGATAGATTATATAATGGTAAGACAGAGATTTAGGAACCAGGTGTTGAATTGTAAGACATTTCCAGGGGCAGATGTGGACTGTGACCACAATCTATTGGTTATGACCTGTAGATTAAAACTGAAGAAACTGCAAAAAGGTGGGAATTTAAGGAGATGGGACCTGGATAAACTGAAAGAACCAGAGGTTGTATAGAGTTTCAGGGAGAGCATAAGGGAACAATTGACAGGAATGGGGGAAAGAAATACTGTAGAAGAAGAATGGGTGGCTTTGAGGGATGAAGTAGTGAAGGCAGCAGAGGATCAATTAGGTAAAAAGACGAGGGCTAGTAGAAATCCTTGGGTAACAGAAGAAATATTGAATTTAATTGATGAAAAGAGAAAATATACAAATGCAGTAAATGAAGCAGGCAAAAAGGAATACAAACGTCTCAAAAATGAGATCGACAGGAAGTGCAAAATGGCTAAGCAGGGATGGCTAGAGGACAAATGTAAGGATGTAGAGGCTTATCTCACTAGGGGTAAGATAGATACTGCCTACAGGAAAATTAAAGAGACCTTTGGAGAGAAGAGAACCACTTGTATGAACATCAAGAGATCAGATGGACACTCAGTTCTAAGCAAAGAAGGGAAAGCAGAAATGTGGAATGAGTATATAGAGGATCTATACAAGGGCGATGTACTTGAGGACAATATTATGGAAATTGTGGAGGATGTAGATGAACATGAAATGGGAGATATGATACTGCGTGAGGAGTTTGACAGAGCACTGAAAGACCTGAGTCGGAACAAGGCCCCCGGAGTAGACAACATTCGATTGGAACTACTGACGGCCTTGGGAGAGCCAGTCCTGTCAAAACTCTACCATCTGGTGAGCAAGATGTATGAAACAGGCGAAATACCCTCAGACTTCAAGAAGATTATAATAATTCCAATCCCAAAGAAAGCAGGTGTTGACAGATGCGAAAATTACCGAACAATCAGTTTAATAAGCCACAGCTGCAAAATACTAACACGAATTCTTTACAGACGAATGGAAAAACTAGTAGAAGCCGACCACGGGGAAGATCAGTTTGGATTCCGTAGAAACACTGGAACACGTGAGGCAATACTGACCCTACGACTTATCTTAGAAGAAAGATTAAGGAAGGGCAAACCTACGTTTGTAGCGTTTTTAGACTTAGAGAAAGCTTTTGACAATGTTGACTGAAATACTCTCAAATTCTAAATGTGGCAGGGGTAAAATACAGGGAGCGAAAGGTTATTTACAATTTGTACAGAAACCAGATGGCAGTTATAAGAGTCGAGGGACATGAAAGGGAAGCAGTGGTTGTTAAGGGAGTAAGACAGGGTTGTAGCCTCTCCCCGATGTTATTCAATCTGTATATTGAGCAAGCAGTAAAGGAAACAAAAGAAAAATTCGGAGTTGGTATTAAAATCCATGGAGAAGAAATAAAAACTTTGAGGTTCGCCGATGACATTGTAATTCTGTCAGAGACAGCAAAGGACTTGGAAGAGCAGTTGAACGGAATGGACAGTGTCTTGAAACGAGGATATAAGATGAACATCAACAAAAGCAAAACGAGGATAATGGAATGTTGTCGAATTAAGTTGGGTGATGCTGAGGGAATTAGATTAGGCAATGAGACGCTTAAAGTAGTAAAGGAGTTTTGCTATTTGGGGAGCAAAATAACTGATGATGGTCGAAGTAGAGAGGATATAAAATGTAGACTGGCAATGGCAAGGAAAGCGTTTCTGAAGAAGAGAAATTTGTTAACATCGAGTATAGATTTAAGTGTCAGGAAGTCATTTCTGAAAGTATTTGTATGGAGTGTAGCCATGTATGGAAGTGAAACATGGACTATAAATAGTTTGGACAAGAAGAGAATAGAAGCTTTCGAAATGTGGTGCTACAGAAGAATGCTGAAGATTAGATGGGTAGATCACATAAATAATGAGGAAGTATTGAATAGGACTGGGGAGAAGTTTGTGGCACAACTTGACAAGAAGAAGGGATCGGTTGGTAGGACATGTTCTGAGGCATCAAGGGATCACAAATGTAACGTTGGAGGGCAGCGTGGAGCGTAAAAATCGTAGAGGGAGACCAAGAGATGAATACACCAAGCAGATTCAGAAGCATGTAGGTTGCAGTAGGTGCTGGGAGATGAAGAAGCTTGCACAGGATAGAGTAGCATGGAGAGCTGCATCAAACCAGTCTCAGGACTGAAGACCACAACAACAGTAGTGTATGTGAAGAGACGTGTTCATTCGAAGTCGCTTAGTTGTTTTGTGGTTGACGACTGAAGCAGACAGGGGCATTAGCGTTGCAATGTATTATTGTGGCTGTATAGGTAAGGAGAAGTAACTTAGCGATATTTGGGTTAGGATTTATTGTGTGACTTCGGTGTGAGCAACACAATATAATAAATTCCCCAAATCTTGTTCGTTCCACTGAATGTGTATTCTATATAAAAGGGAACGGTCGTCCTACTTAATAGTTAGTTATTGAGAAACAATCGGAAGTTTCTTAAGAAAGTGATAGCATTTCCCCTTGCCATTAAACGACATATCAAGAACCATTTAAAAGAGAATACGCTAATTCTTTCTGAAAGACATCGTGGAGTGCTGTGATTTGAATTTTAAATATTAGTGGGTCGGGGAAGCCCACGCCTGATGTGGTTGAGCTTTGTGTGGTTATTTGAAGTTCAGATAACTGAAAGGTGGCGGTGACAGTCAGGTTTTTGTTTCACTTTTTTACTGTAATTCCGCTTAGTGGGGTTTTGAATAGATAACCATCAGTCGAAAAATAAAACGCTGGCTTGTAACTGTAGTTGCTATAATTGCAGGAAAAAGAGAAAACAGTTTTAAACTAAAAAAGTCAGTACCCAACTTGTCTTTTATCCCCAAACTATTAAAAGAAAAAATAATCAAAGGCCTATCTGAAAGCAGACTAATATCTGAAATACATGTTTTCAGAGTAAAATAAAACTAAAGGACTCGCCAGGTTATCCGAGAGCGCTAACGCGCTGCTTCCTGGACTCGGGTAGGTGCGCCGGCCCCAGATCGAATCCCTCCGGAGGATTAACGAAGACGGCCAGTGTGCCTGCCAGCCTGGATGTGGCTTTTAGGCGGTTTTCCACATCCCCCTGGGTGAATACCGGGCTGGTCCCCACGTCCCGCCTCAGTTACACGGCTCGCAAACATCTGAACACTTTAGCACTATTCCATGGATTACACTAGTCGCAGACAGTTGCGGTACACTAATTCCTTCCCGGGGGTACGGGGTGGCGGCAGGAAGGGCATCTGGCCACCCCTTCCACTAACATTGCCCCATCCGATTAACCATGCCGACCCTGCGTATCTGCGGGGAAAAAAGGCACAAGCAAAAGAAAGAAAGAAAGTAAAATAAAAGTAAAGGCCAATAAACTAAAAGACTGGAATATTCGTAAAAGCAAAGTTGAAAGAAATTAAAGAAAAGGAATAGTATTTTTCAGTGAACGACTTGTAACGAAAAGAAAGATAATTAATCTTTAGACAGGGAAAGCATGTTTGCGTGTTATGGAAACGTGAGTAATGTTAACGGAAAATGATAGTCCACTTAACTCTGCAAGATTGACATTAACGATTTAGTTCATTATGATAAAATTTCAGCAGAGTCAACGATATTCTTGTAAAACCATTACTTATAGAGGTTATCATTGATTACCTAGTGAACATATTCCTCAATATAGGTTGCTGTTATTGGTAAAGTAAATGCATCATTCCTACTCCCCGTAGACTCTCGCATTTAATATTTTTCTGGTGACTGATACTAGCTTTGGTGGTAGTTCATCTTTATTACCTAGTAAACCCTGATAGTCAGATGCGTTGTTGTAACTAATATCGAGATAGCTATCACTGACCCCATTATACCACGAAGAGTGTTATTGTGTCCATCCTTTCGTTTACAGTGATGTTGCATCCAGCCGTAGCGTAATTTCTAGCTTGAGAAGCTGAAAATAAATCTTACGTGATGTCGTTGTGTTAGTACAGACGATTATTTCAAGTCACACAGATTACGTCGTTGAGTGTAGGCAAGATTTTGTCAGGACATCTAATTGTAATATTACGAGAGTGACCTACATTGGCCAAAGTTGCTTTTCACCTACGTATTAGAGCTTGTTGATACAGTATATCTCCTACGATTGAAACGTGCATGTTCCAATTTTGATCGGCTAAGGTGTGTGCCAGTGTACAGGTTTGACTTCTAACGGGCTGTTGCCTGCACAGTCGTTGCAAAATCATCGTTCTTGGTGAAATTCTTATTAGGAAAAAAACGCACGTAACAAGAATTTAGTATGATGTAATAAATTTCATATGGGCCTAATTTAAGAACATTTTTGCTTGCATAGCCCTATGTTCCACATCTGGTATTTCATCGTGTGTTCCCGTCAGAATCAAATTGTACCAGTAACTATGCTCAGTTGCTATACAATTCAAAGCATTTCCAGTAGAATGAGAGCGAATTACGTGCATGATAATACTGTGAGCAGTAGAATGAGCAGTAGCACGTAGTATTCCTTCGCTGTTGCCATGAATATTTTAAATTACGAGACCGCTACAGTAGACATATTCGCCATGAGCACGAACAAAGGCGATAAATAATGTTCTCTTTATAATATAGTCATAGCTTGGCTGCCACAATAAATTGCACATTCAAATGAGATTGTTGGGTTTCTTGGTCTAATAATTGCGGCCCCAAAATCAATTTTGACAGGAATCCTACTTAGTTATACGAATTGATGTACTGTACTCAATGACAAGATTTTAATCATGGCTGAAACAGCAACTGTTAAAATTCTTCATGGTAAATGATGACAGCCTAAACAGTTGCAGGATAAAGATTTATTAAAATTCTTGACCGCCTTCATAGGCTAAGTAGTGATGCTAAGTTGTGTGCATCGACCCTCTGTCCATAATCATGTTGTATAAATGGAGATGATGTTTTAACTACTGACGACGCCTTTGACACAATTGTTTTATTAATCTCCACTGCAGGGTGTAATTTTAGATATTTTCCTTCTGATGAAGGTACATTTATATATACCGAAACCGTGGTCAAGAATTTTAATAAATCTTTATCCTGCAACTGTTTTGGCTGTCATCATTTACCGTGTGTAATCAACCAATGAATAATTTTGGTAAAATCAACAAAAGACAGAGCATGTTCTGACTGCAAGGCAAATATCCAATAACTTCCTTTGTTGCTGGAGCTGTCCCATGCGTTTCCTGTTGTGCGTAGATAAACAGTTTGCATTTCACTTAACAGTCAAATAATTATTTTGAGCCGACCCCATTTTATGAAATCACAAGCAATAAATCAAGGAAGGTGGCAACAGGAAATGTCCTCATTGGAAACCAAGCGCATATAGTCAGTCAATGATATCCCAATGACCTCGACGCAAGAAATAAAGTACAATCGGAGGTAATTAAAAGCAAAGAAGCAAATCAGAGACGAAAGAAAATCGATAGAGATTATGTAGTGTTATTTCAGCGATTAAAAAGTCAAATGGAAGTTACAAAAGAACTTGGCAGTATGATCCCACTTATCTATACGACATTGTATCCCATCTGGCCTGGATGCATGGACTGATTCGGTAGGGGAGGGTGTCATGAGGTGCTCGTCATCGTGGATACCGACAGTGCGATAACGTCCGAGCTGTTCCCACGTACCATTGTCACAGCTCCCTCTGTCACTACCAGCTTGAACTGAAGAGATACCTGATGGCTCTACACAATACGACGCTACAGCTGATCGTCTCCAAAACATTGGAAGAATCGGACCACTCGCCATGTCAGCGTCATCCTCGCCAATGAAGGTTATTCAAGGTAGTGCGCAGACGAAGACAATGCGACGCCATTCATCAGCAGTCCACTGATGCGAGTGACGGCACTTCTCCAATGGCAGTCCACGCATGGGACTGTAATTTCCTACTCTAGCTACTGATAGCCTCCGACCAATGGAGTGGAAGAACACAGAATGTTGCCGGGAGTCCATTACTTTGGCTTGTATGGCATGTGTAGGTGAGAAGGGCTATGATGTGCTTGGTGCACAATACTGCGATCCTCGCTTGTGGCTGTTAAACGCGTCAATAGGAACCTTGAGGACGAGTGTGCCTGCCAACACGTTCCCATACAGTCCAACACAGGGCGAATGTCACTTCCGAATGCCACATGAATGTGGCAGGGGCGCCGACTTATAAAAAATATTGGAGGGGGGGTGGGAGGGGAGGGGCTCATATTTGGAGTCTTGACCCGGGAAATTTTCTAAATTTTACATGAAAAAGGGTCAGTTTCAAAGTTTCTTAAGTATTTTAGAGTCATATGATCAACATTAGAAGACCGAAAACTGGATTCTTGATAACTCGACAATCCTGACACATTTTTTGGCTTTGAAAAAGAAAGAAATGTAAACACTCACGGCGTATCCGTAAAAAGCTAATTTAATTAACAATAATAATCATGCTTATAGACTATTACAGGGCAGTGAATATATATCTCTGAAAAGACTGAAATTATATTTAAATAAATCCTAAACTATCATTAAGAGAATAAAACATAAATTATTGCTGTCACGCAGTAATAGCACTTTGATTAATAAATGAAACAGCTAATTTAAGCTAACTTTGAGTAAGGGTCAGGGTTCAGTAAATAAAAACAGTATCTCAAAGTTAATGCTTTGATACAGTTAATAAAGTTGATACAGTATGCCTAACACTTTTACTCAGAGAGCATGTAAATAGAGGGTTTTAATTGGGTCTTACACCCTAAAAATATTGAAGTATTTGAAAATAACTAGAACAGTACTATAGCAATATAGTCCTTTGCTGTCTCTGACAGAATTACAATGTCATCGAGACAGCAAAGGACTTGGAAAAGCAGTTGAACGGAATGGACAGTCTTGAAAGGAGGATATAAGATGAACATCAACTAAAGCAAAACGAGGATAATGGAATGTAGTCGAATTAAGTCGGGTGATGCTGAGGGAATTAGATCAGGAAATGAGACACTTAAAGTAGTAAAGCAGTTTTGCTATTTGGGGAGCAAAATAACTAATGATGGTCGAAGTAGAGAGGATATAAAATGCAGACTGGCAATGGCAAGGAAAGCGTTTTTAGAGAAGAGAAATTTCTTAACATCGAGTATAGATTTAACTGTCAGGAAGTCGTTTCTGAAAGTATCTGCATGGAGTGTAGCCACGTATGGAAGTGAAACATCGACGATAAATAGTTTGGGCAAGAAGAGAATAGAAGCTTTCGAAATGTGGTGCTACAGAAGAATGCTGAAGATTATATGGGTAGATCATATAACTAATGAGGAGGTTTTGAATAGGATTGGGGAGAAGAGGAGTTTGTGGCACAACTTGACAAGAAGAAGGGACCGGTTGGTAGGACATGTTCTGAGGCATCAAGGGATCACAAATGTAACATTGGAGGGCAGCGTGGAGGGTAAAAATCGTAGAGGGAGGCCAAGAGATGAATACACTAAGCAGATTCAGAAGGATGTAGGTTGCAGTAAGTACTGGGAGATGAAGAAGCTTACACAGGTTAGAGAGCATGGAGACCTGCATCAAACCAGTCTCAGGACTGAAGACCACAACAACAACAGTAATATATTACTAAAGTAGTACTAATATTTCGAGACTGAAAATTTAATATTATGTATGTATTTCAATTTTTTAAACTTTTTTAATATTGCTCTAAATGCCGTTGTTAGGGCTGGAGTATCTTTAGAAAGATGTAAATGTCGACCGTCTGACAGCTTTACTGAATATGAAGTCGTTGATGACTGGTCGGATATCCAATTGATCCAAAACATCTCGGTGGGCATGAAGAACAGCGAAGTTGTTCAATTGCTTCTGTCCCATTGTTGATCGTAGATATGACTTCAGAGGTCTAAGGGCGCTAAATGACCGTTCTGCTGTTGCTGTCGTGATTGGAACTACATGGAGAAGCTTAATGCACTTCACTACTTCACATAACATTTCTCCAACTGCAGGTTCTTCTGTAATGTACTTTCATACATCACGCATGTTTTTTTAAGACCAGTTATGTTTTATTAGCGATATCGGCTAACATATTCAAGTGTAAGCACAGTCTCTCAATGTATAGGTCATTTTTGAAACACTCAGTTGGTTTTTCCAATTTTTTTTCGCCTCTGTTTACTAAATACAAGCACTCTTGTACAACTGTAATGACCTGTGTGAGTCCAGTTGAAGCAAACCGCTCAGTAATGCAAGATTGCACCGTTTCACAAACATCAATGTAAATAGCTTTGTAGTATCCCTTTGGGGTTTTTTAAGTGTCCGGTGAGCTGGCTTCGTTGTTTTCATACTCCTTTGGTATACTTCGATTCCGAGGAAGCGAAGGATCATCAACTTGTGAAGGTTTTTCTTTTAAACACAATTCCCAAAAGTGTTCATAACTATCTCGTCTTCTATTCAATATACAAATCAATCCCTCATTTATTTTTTCCAGATCAGCAACACTTAGATGAGGGCATTGAATTTTTTCGTTGACATCCTCTACTGGTCTCATTGCACGGCAATAAAGACTAAAAAAACATGTCTTCAATTGTAACATTGACTCAAGGCAGCCTGCATGTTTGTAACCTGCCTCTGTTTTGTCGTCTGCAGAAAATGCCAAAAAACTGTAGAAATTCTTCAAAGTTTTTCAATAGTTTCAAGGTACTAGAAGCTCGCATAGTCCATCTAGTTGGGAAAAGGGGTTGTAGACCAGCTTGGTCGTTGACGCTCTCACAGAATATGCTTCTGAAAAGTAGCATCCTTTTGTTGGATTCCCTTATGGCGTTTATTAAGTCCTTGGCTAAAGCCATAATATCCCTCATAGATGGCGGAGACTGTCTACAACTGCCAAGTCTAATCTGTGAGTAGTGCTGTGCACATAATGTGCTTTTGATTGTATACCCAAAAGTAGTTTTTTTATTCCTTTGAACTTACCTCTCATATTCGAGGCAGCATCGTAGCACCGTCCTCTAAAGTTATCCATTGACAAATCAACACGAGCCAAAAAGTATTTTAAAATACTAAACAGAGTTTGTGATTCAGTGTTGGGGGTCTCGCAAAAGCCAATAAAGTCTTCATTGGTGATCAAGGAATCATCGACAGCACGTATACAAAATGTCGCTTGTTCGTGAATCGAAGAACCACTTGTTTCGTCAACCACAATAGAAAAATGTTCAGTTTTCTTGATTGAAGCAAATACCTTTCTCAACACAGACTTTTCTAGTAGATCAATGATCTCATTTTGAATATCGTGGGATCTCCACTTATGCCCCGAACGCCCTAACCAATCTTTAAACACAGGTATGTCGTTCTTTCGGACTTCCAACAACTGAAAAAAGAAATTTATTGAAAATCTTCGTACCCTCTAATTGCTGGTGCTTGTCGGCATAGAAATTGCACGGTAGTAAAAATAGTCTCAAGAGCTAAACGGCCTTTCTTCATATCACTATCTAACTGTTCATTCAATTGGGCGGCCACACCTCTGTTAGTGATAGGATTTTGTATCAGAACACCTTCATTATGCGTAAACTTATTTTCATTAAGACGGAATTTTTCCAAAGCCTTTTTCCAGTTAGAAAACACTACGGAAGTAAATGCATCTTCCTTTTTTTTTAGCATCTGCTAAAAAACTTTTTAGGTAGATGCTTCATATTTTAGCCATGTATATCTGATCTACCAAGACTTCTGAAATAATCTTCCCTTACCAGATTGTCCAGATTTCGGCTGTGAATTGTTCTCCCCTGAAGACGACGAAGCGATTGACGATATAATAATTGTTGGAGGTTGACTTGCAGTATCATCAACTTCCAAGGGCGCCTTTTTGGTAACAAATTTATCCACTGCAAACTTAATTCATAATACACTAAGAGACTAAAGTATAGGAATAAAATATAGTCACATAAAATAGTCCACTATACACTAAAGTCGGAACACTAAACACGTCTGCAAAAGCACTGAACGAAACTATCCACACTGAATGACTGCGACAGTAGGATGGGCTTCATACAGCCGCGGCGTCATAATGTCTCGAAGCGTGAACGCGACGTGAGGCTGAGGGTTCCAGCCGCTTCTGCTCCAGTGCTTTTGATGTCGCCGGCGCCGGACTCTACCCGGAGGTTCGCACACCGGGACAAATTCTAAGTGTGACCGCAGCACCGCAACACTATCATGATTCACACCACTCATTTCCAGTTAACCTGCTTACTACCGTAATAATTATTTGTTTTAACTCATTACTGAATCTATTTTAAAAAGAAAAGAAAATATTCCAACATAATTTTGTGATTTTTACAAAGCATAATATAACTAATAATTTTCTTAAATTATTGGGGGGATGGGCTCCGTCAGTTACTGATAACACTGCCTGAAACGATTGCTTTATATCTCCGTGTCCTTCACTGTTTTTCACGCTCTTCGTGATTGTTATATACCGTAACAACGCCATCCATGAACAACATTATTGCCCTCTGGTGAATGAGCAACCTTTCACAGAGAACTACAGCCCTAATTTACATTCACATCGATAGTGTGTACATGTACGAAGTTACATTGACTTCCCACCATGTCCATTGGGTGCTTCACTCTTTTATCAGGCAAAGTTATTGGCAGCTTAAAGTATATACCCATTAATACTCGGCAAGCCAGCAAATAGTGCAGGGATGGACAGAACCGTGTGACGACCAGGAAAGAATCTACATCTACATCTACATATATACTCCGCTAGCCACCAAGCGGTGTGCGGCGGAGGGCACAAATCGCGCCAGAGTTATATTTCTCCCCCTCTGTTCCACTCGCGGATCGCGCGAGGGAAAAACGACTGTCCGAACGCCTCAGTACGAGCTATAATTTCCCTTAGCTCGAATGGTGATTATTGCGCGATTTGAAAGTTGGTGGTAATAATATATGCTCTACATCACCAGCGAAGATCGGATTTCAGAATTTAGTGAGCAGCCCCTTTCGTTTTGCACGTCGTCTATCTGCAAGTGAGTCCCACTTCAAACTTTCTATGAGATTTGTAACGCTCTCGCGATGGCTAAATGTACCAGTCACGAATCTTGCCGCTCTTCTTCGGACCTCCTCAATCTCTTGAATCAGACCCAACTGGTAAGGGTCCCATACAGACTGACAATACTCTAAGACTGGATGAACTAACGTATTGTAAGCAATTTCCTTTGTTGAAGCACTGCATCGCTTCAGGATTCTACCAATTGAAACACGTATGTAACATAGCAGCGATGGCGAGGCATTGTAGCATCTGTGACCAGAGAGTATGCGCTTGACCGCGCGAGTGTTGCGAGCGGTTCTCAGTCAGTGAGTAAGTCGTTGCGAGTCTGCAGCTCTGTCTAGTTGAGAGCAGTACTCAGTTAGTTGTCGTTGAGAGGAGTTATGGAGTAGTCGTCATGCAGAGCGGTCGGTCAGTAGTAGCAGCCCAGTGCGGTTGTGTGATGTGGTCTGTCGGCAACACTGGTCAAGATGCTGAATGAGGTACATTGCTAATTAAGGTAATCATCAGATAATGTAAAGTTTATTTATTGTAATTAATTTCCAACAAGCGCCGCAATAATAATTTTGATTTCAAAGCATTTTACAAAAAAAATTCATTCCACTTCCCTTAAAGACAAATTTCAGTTAAATTACAAAAAAAAAGGAATATTATTATTTGCAATGCAGTTCCTCCAAGCAGTGCGGAACAATAAGAGCAGAAATGTGATTAGCAGTTACAATGAGGTAAGAGTTTAATTCTGATTTATGCACAGGGCCAAAGACCTATATTTCGGTTTAATTGAATTTTCACTGCCACTGATTTCATTAGCACTGAATTGTTTTTCATTTTTTATTTGTGAGTCAGATTGCTAATTTTTGTTTAATTGTCATTGTCAGTAAATTTCATTACGGGAGGTTACACTTGGCTCCATATTTTATTAAGTATTTCCTTGTAAAATTTTGTGGGGAGGTTACACTTGGCGACACCCAGTCCAGGATCGTATTTCGTGGGAGTCTTCCGAAAAACAGTCAGATATCTGCTCTTATTTGCTTAGATATAATTAGGATTTGGCGCTACGCTTTTACTAATCTTGTGACTTTCTTTCTACAGGTCAACGGCAATTCGTTGCACTGTTGTATTTGTGTGTTGTTTTTGCATTTGTGTTTATTGTTTTGTGAATAATTGTGACTATTGCAAAAATGCCGCGAAAGACTGTGAATAGTGTATCGCGAGGTATTGTGAACGAAATTACTGACTCAAACAACTTAACCGATAGAAATTGTGACACACAGTGTAATGATGACAGTCCTGCGTTCACTAACAATGAGTGCATTCCAAACAGTAATGATGACTTTTGTCTTAATGATGAACGAACGAACTCGATTGTGTCTTCTGTTGATTTGACGACAATCGATGATGCGGAACGCTCTATTGTAATGAGCGATGGCCAGCCTAACATACCCGATTTGGAAAATTCAAGTAACGTACAGACAAATTTGTCTAATGAAAATGAACAGGATACTGAAAGTACGACGGATTTATTTAATTCCGAAATAGGGACTGACAGTGTATGTTTAACTGGCAAACCTTTTTGTAAAATACAGAATGACCAAATGGTCACGCAAAACGAGACAATTCCAGATCGACCATTGAATAGCACAGAGAATAGAAATGCTAATTTTGAATCGGATCCAATTATGGCATTTTTGCAGCAAAATTTCAAACAGTTTAATGAAAATTTTAAACAACAGAGGGAAGATAACAAACACTTAAATGAAAAACTTGACAATAATGACGAAAATCTCAAACAACTTAGTGAACAGGTCAGACAACAGAATGAAAAATTAGACGACAATTCCAGACAGTTAAATAAAAAATTAGACGACAATTCCAGACAGCTTAGTGAACAAATTAGAGCCGTTGCCGCGCAGTGCCATGACACTAAGGAACAGTTGCGCGTGGAAATTGAGGCTTGTTCACGTAAAAATAGCGAAGAAATTAAGTCTGTTGCGCAAGAATTAAGGGAAATGCAAACAGCCGCAACAGAAACACTCAGAAACGAAATTAGCGGAGTCGCTAAACAATGTTCTGAAAAAGCTACACAATTACGGGACGAGTTTAAAGCTATGACGATAGAACTTTCGCGCACAGTGGACGCAAAGATAGACGCGAAATTCGAACAGCAGAACACTCAGATTAACGAGCGCTTTAATCAGCACATACAGAACAGTGATACGCGTTTCCGTAAATTTATTCAGGATCAAAATAAAGTCAAACGTCAAGTCATGGAAACAATCACGGCTCAGAGACAAGAAGACAAACGTAAAATGTTCGCGAAAGCGAAGACATACGTAGACAACAATATTGCCTCAGTGTCCGACGAAATTAATTCCATCAAACAGTCGAACACAGAATTACGTGACGAAATTTCCGATCTTAAATCAAAAACAGATACACACACAGTAAATATTCAAACAGTGACAGACAGATTCGAACAATTACAACTAACACAGGATTGCGATGTCATCAAAGCTGATGTTAAAAAACTGAGCGAAACTACGCGTAAGTTGCAAAAACAGATTAATGCGTCCGATTCTAAAACCGATGATCAGGCAAAAATACTGACTGAAAAATATGACGAATTGGCCAGTCGTATTGATGCTATCGAAAGTGCTAATGATAATAAATCAGATGATACTGCGCCGGTTTCCTTTAACCAAACACCAGAATTTCAGAATTTACAGCAGACAATTAATGAGATCGATTCATCTAACAACACGTTACGTAGGAAGTTGTCAAATTTACAACAAGAGGTAACAGAGATTAAAAATATTTCAGTTAATAACACATCACAGCAGGCGCCACTTTTCGAACATTTGCCAGACTCACGCAACGCGTTTAATTTGGGTAATCTACAAAGAGTACGCGATCTAAAATCAGAAAAGCTACGCAACTTGAAATCCGAACTGACACAGAAAAACAGATTCTCGCACAAACCTGAACGTGTTCACAAATTCAGAGACGATAACGTTGATTACGAGCAATTTTTATCCGTAAGAAAAACTAAGGAATTTAATAATGACAGAGCACAGGTACACGATTTGAACTGTATACGACGATTTATTTTTGTACTTTCACCGCTATTGCCTGTAATGCGGAAACGAGCTTTGAACCTGATGCGACAATTTACTATTGCATTTTTATCAGCATTGCCTGTAATGAGGAAACTTGAATTAGCAAGAATACAGCAATTTGCTTTTGGAATTTTACCGCCATTGCGTGTAACGCAAAAGCTAAAATTTATTTGCAGTGCGTAATCAACCTCAGGGGATTCATTACACTTTAATGAATATGTGCCGTAGCGAGCATAGGGCCCCGAGCTGTAGTAGTGCTGTTTCATCTTTAGTTTTCTGCACTGCTGCCTTCTCTTCTACTATCCTTTATGTCTATCAACACCGCTCTTTAACTATTGCTCTACCTAGAATTAAGAATATGTAAAGAAAACCGGATTTGACAAGTTATACCGAAAGTGACAATTTTTATTAGGCACTCCACAACTACCAGCGTAATTTTAATAACTGACAAAATCTTAATCATCAGTACGTGTAAAATTATTAGTAACAGTAAACACATTTTGGTAACAATAGACATTTTTCACCACAACAGCATGAAAGTCAACCGCTTTGCATACCTAAACAACAATGCAGTCTACAAGGTCAACCAAGCTTTAATATTTCGCCGCGTGCACGTATAGTCCCAGCTACAACAAATAGTAACGCACGGCAGCAATGAAATAATTACGTAGAGAAAACACAGTATTTCAATCTCTATCGCAATGCGCCGTATGGAAATGACTATCACGACATACGTAAAATTAATTAGCACAATTTTCAGCATACATTCAATAACACGTCAGATAGAATTTGATTAAATACAGTACAGGTTGCATATTCCAATAATGTAAGCAATACTTTTGACACACAGAATCTTGTCCACGGAGATGTTATTTGAAATATGCTTTGTTGAATGCTCCACTTTTATCGCACCCAGACCTTACCAGAAATTTTTCCATTGCCACCGACAGTTCTAACACCGCTTTAGGCGTACACATTTTCCAGGAAATTGAAGAAGATGGTTCAATAGTAATTAAAAACATCGCATTTGCAAGCCGCATTTTGTCACCTGCTGAACGAAATTATTCCGTTACAGAATTGGAAACATTATGTGTTGTATGGGCTTTCACGAGATTTAGGCACTTTCTTTATGGAAGACACACTACAGTTTACACAGACCACAGAGCGATACAATTTTTAATTTCAGCTAAATTCACTCACGACAGATTAAGCAGATGGAAACTTTATTTACAGGAATTTGATTTTACAATAGTTCACATTCCCAGTACGCAAAATGTTATAGCAGACGCACTATCGCGTTCTCTCGGCAACAATCAGCAAGACGTAGCAACCAACTTCTGCAAAACAATTTCAGTGTCATGTACATTCAACAAGTAGCATTTGAAAATTTTATTTCATCGTCATTACAGGACATAGCACAAGAACAAAATAAAGACAATGTGTGGAAAGAAATTAAACAGCTTTGGCAAGATAAGAATAATGTTACGATTAGAAACCATTACACTGTACGCAATGACATTCTGTTTCGCCGCTCTCATCCTGACAGCAACAATTGGTTATTATGCATCCCTGATGAACTTGTTAACAAATTAATCTGGTACACTCATTTAAGTTACGCACATTACGGAGCACGAAAATGTTTTCTTATACTGAGACAGAACTGTTATTTTAACAACATGGAGAAACGTATACGACGAGTTTTAGCGTCTTGTAAAATTTGCCAGAAAGCTAAATCAGACACCACTTCACATATTCCTCCTTTATATCCCATTGTACCTGTTAAATTAAGACACATGGCCGCAGTAGATATTTTTGGTCCGATTCCGAGAACTAACAGAGGTTTTTGCTACATCTTTGTCGCTGTTGAGCTCACTTCAAAATTTGTTACTTTCACTCCGTTACGCAAAGCTACTGCTAAAACTGTTTCAAAAGCATTTGTAAAGCACTTTTTATTTCATGTAGGGCATGTGATGAAAGTAATTTCCGACAATGGACCACAGTTTCGATCTGCAATATGGACACGTATGTTACGAGTTAGAAACATTTCTCCGATCTATATATCCAAGTACCATGCTTCTTCGAACCCTTGTGAACGATTAATGAAAGAAATCGGTAAACTGTGTAGAATTTACTGCCATAAAAGACATATTGATTGGGACACACACATACACTCATTCCAGGATGTAATTAACTCCATTCCAAATGAATCCACTATGCTATCTCCGTCTGTTATACTGAAAAACCTTGAACCACCAAACAAAATTAAAGAATTTATAAATTTTCCTACATCTCGTCGCTTACGACACCACGAAATAATCGACATTGCGCTGAACAACATCAAACGTGCCGCAGACCGCCGGAGAAGACAGCAAAAACAGGTTTGTACACGCCGAGACTTTCACGTTGGACAGAAAATATTAGTACGTACACACTATTTATCCAGCAAATTAAAAGGTAAGTGCAGTAAATTTGAACTTCTATACGCAGGTCCATATCGGATTCGCAGCATCCCTCACCCCAATGTTGTACACGTCGAAACCTTGAGAACCAGAAAATCGAAAGGCAATCACCATATCTCAAACATTAAACCGTTTATTGAATGAAATCACTTTATGATTTAACAAGCTATAATGCCATTTGCTAATTTTATGATCACGTATGCAATTATACTCTCATGAATACTTACTGATGATTATCGTATTTTTTCTTGGCAAGTGCCCGGCAAGGTAAGGTTAGCAGGTCGCTTTTCTTGTCGTTACACATCAGACCATGCACATTTTCCACTTTTTTATGTACGATTGTATTCCAGTTTTGTCTATATGCACTGTGAAATAGTTAAGATATAAAACACACCAGTCGACTTTGACATTTTTTTTTTTTTTTTGTTTTGGCCTTATGACATCTCAACATCGTGACTTTTACATTTTTTGCTGCTGCATTGTGATATTCTCTGTACATTTTGGCTTTGAACACTGTCAATGTCTTTGACATATTACGTTGTCTGTAATGTTATGCTGTATGGTTAATTGTGTCACCATAAACCAGTCATTATTTAGTGGGTATATGATTTAAATGCAAGACGTTAATCTCTGTTCATCAATTTCAGAAAGAAATGATGCGTGTAAGAAACAAATTCAACAGAAATGGGAATTTCACCTACGAAATAAACGATAGAAGATGCAATAACTTTATGAGGAAGAGTAAATGGATCAGGATTAACAAGCATTAACAAGAATATACTATACTCATCGTAGAATAGCAGTCTTAACTAATTTTTTCTTTCAGAATACAAGGTGATTGATGCAGGCTGTCAGACAGAACTACACATCTTAGTTTTAGTGATGAAATATGCTAGAGATAAGGAATAGTTGTGTAATGAGTAATGAAGTGATTTTTTGCAGATGATAATGAGTGATGATGAATAATGATGAAGAGTGTGCTACTATGGATAATGAAGTTTTTCTTTACAGGTGATGATAATGATGGAGTTATGAATAATGAAGTGATGAATAATGAAGTTTTTTTCTTTACAGATGAGGATAATGTTGAAGTTATGTATTTATGCTACGTAGTTATTTAAGTATTTGTTGCAGTTTGTTTTGACAGCAGGTGTTATATTGCATAGTAGGATGTTGGAAAGTTTTGGAAAGGACAGCTATGGAACACATTTTACACACATTTCACTACTTGTTAATTCGAAGTTCACTACTTTTCAGCATAGTGTGCATTTCTTCTTTCAGGTCAATAATCCATTTTGTATTTTTTCCAGGAGAAGCTTTTCATGATACTAAACCTGTTACTTATTATACCTGTTCTAGTACTTGCATATTTTTGAACCCATTTGTGTTTATCATTTATACATGTGATCACATTACTGCCTTGTTTCACAACCTTGCTACAGCTGACTCATGACGAATGACGTTACACATTTTTGATTTACAGGAACAACCCACTACCAATTTTTTTTTCTTTTTTCTCTTCTTGCTTTCTCTTATAATTACCAAACGCAATGCATTGCTAACAGAAAAATGTATTACCAGTCCCAAATAGTGATTCCAGTTTGAGAAAGTTCTGAATAATACTGATCAACTCTGAATAGTATGTCACTTCAGTAATGACTTCGTAATGATACAAAAAAAAATATATGTATAAAATAATGCTTTGTAACTGGCTAATAACTGCCACTGTTTATTGTAATGAGACTACTTATAATGCCCATGATTATTAATGCTATGACTATAATTAGCTGATTTTTAATAATGACTTTGTAATGATCTAAATGTCACTCAATGAATTGTTATTACTTCTTAATGATCTGAATAATACTGAATGATTAACAATGTTTTATACTATTCGATACTTGATGGCCACTGAGTGCCAATAATTTATGTCAATCAATGAATTAGGTTATTAATTATGCCATTAATTAGCTTCTGTTTTCAATTATGACTTTTCATGTTTTGGTCACTGGCCAATGAGTGCCAATAATTTGTATAACTCAATGTATTATGCCAAGTGCCAATAATAAGTGTAATGTTGTGTACTATTCAGTACTTGCTGGCCACTGAGTGCCAAGAATGAGTGTAATGTTCTGTAATATTCAATTCTGTCATACTAAATATTGTAATACGATTACCCATGATGCCAATAATTTAATTTTGTGAACAGTTTCTGTAATACTACATTCATGGTACAGAAATGTTCAACACGGGGCTATGCATGCCCCAAATGCAAACTGTAATTATCAATATTATGTGACTTAATGTCCTTCACCTCATGAGCTAACTACCCTGAATTACTGCAATGTCCATTTGTCCTGTCCATCCTAGTGATCATGGAGCACTACCTTTGGGTTTGCACTACTTCTACGTTGGTGTGCCTTGTAAAGCGTGGTGTTGACACGACATGCTGTCCACCACCATGAGCGATGAAGACGTTATTATGGTCCCACTGTTTGGTGTACCTAATGTACTGCCAAAATGAGAACATGAAATATTACTACGAGAGTTCAGTGTCTTGGGTACACTGATGAATTCTGATGGGAAAAGAACTGCAAATTGTGTCACTTGGTGTTGTACTTCTGTGGAAAGATATGGACTTTCAGAACAGCTGTGTGCAATCTAAAGTGCTACAACCATGATGCAATCCTTCCCTTTCCTATCCTAATTCTTGTCACATTGTGAAAATAATTTTTGCTAACATTATTTATGTTCATGACTATACATATTTTTGATTCGCTGAACTCCAGTGCGAGTACAGTTATGTCACTTGTCGATATGATTTTTGCCATTATGTTTATTTATTGCAAAAATACCTAAGACATTTTTTCGATTTGTTCTCAAGTACAGTATGTGCACTTTTGTCTTTTATATTGTATATACATTTTTTTTAGTATTTTATTTTAATGATATGTTCTGAATTACAGTGCATGTGCACTTATGTTGTGTGTTAATATGTTTTCTACTGAACTTCAGTGCCTGTGCACTTTTCCCATTTTTCAATATGATTTGTACTCATTCTGTATATTCAATACTTCAGTGCGTATGCACTTATGTCATTTGTTACTGATATGTTCTCAACTGCAGTGCATGTGCACTCATGCCACTTGTCAACATAATATTTTGCCAGTCTGTTTATTTGTTCTGAATATGCTAAAGAATTTTTTCAGTGCGTGTGCACTTTGTTTCTGTTAAATAATTTGTATATACAGTTTTCTGATTTGCTACTATGTTTTGTATTCACATTTTGTCTTTCTCTGATATATCTTGTACTCAGTGCATGTGCACAAAATTTAATTTATGTACTACATTTGAATATTCTGTAAATTGTAAAAAAATTTCTTGCGATGGCAAGTCCAAATGACTCACCATCGCTGCCAAATTTTTCCCCCCCCAGTGGAGGGTTATGAAACACGTATGTAACATAGCAGCGATGGCGAGGCATTGTAGCATCTGTGACCAGAGAGTATGCGCTTGACCGCGCGAGTGTTGCGAGCGGTTCTCAGTCAGTGAGTAAGTCGTTGCGAGTCTGCAGCTCTGTCTAGTTGAGAGCAGTACTCAGTTAGTTGTCGTTGAGAGGAGTTATGGAGTAGTCGTCATGCAGAGCGGTCGGTCAGTAGTAGCAGCCCAGTGCGGTTGTGTGATGTGGTCTGTCGGCAACACTGGTCAAGATGCTGAATGAGGTACATTGCTAATTAAGGTAATCATCAGATAATGTAAAGTTTATTTATTGTAATTAATTTCCAACAAGCGCCGCAATAATAATTTTGATTTCAAAGCATTTTACAAAAAAAATTCATTCCACTTCCCTTAAAGACAAATTTCAGTTAAATTACAAAAAAAAAGGAATATTATTATTTGCAATGCAGTTCCTCCAAGCAGTGCGGAACAATAAGAGCAGAAATGTGATTAGCAGTTACAATGAGGTAAGAGTTTAATTCTGATTTATGCACAGGGCCAAAGACCTATATTTCGGTTTAATTGAATTTTCACTGCCACTGATTTCATTAGCACTGAATTGTTTTTCATTTTTTATTTGTGAGTCAGATTGCTAATTTTTGTTTAATTGTCATTGTCAGTAAATTTCATTACGGGAGGTTACACTTGGCTCCATATTTTATTAAGTATTTCCTTGTAAAATTTTGTGGGGAGGTTACACTAATGATGAACATTGTTTTATTCTATTCAATACTTGATGGCCACTGAGTGCCAATAATTAATGTCAATCAATGAATTATGTTATTAATTATGCCATTAATTAGCTCTTGTTTTCAATGTTGATACTTTGTAACTGGAAAAGAATATGATTGTTTCATAATGTTTTGTAATTAGGAAAAGGCTAATTATTCTTACTATATTGAAATGACAAATGATTAATTAACTATGCTGTACTTTGTAACTGGAAAAGAATGTGACTGTTTAATAATGCTTTGTAATTAGGAAAAGGCTAATGATTATTACTATTGGAATGACAAATAATTAATTAACTATGCCATACTTTGTAACTGGAAAAGAATATGATTCTTACTATATTGAAATGACAAATGATTAATTAACTATGCTGTACTTTGTAACTGGAAAAGAATGTGACTGTTTAATAATGCTTTGTAATTAGGAAAAGGCTAATGATTATTACTATTGGAATGACAAATAATTAATTAACTATGCCATACTTTGTAACTGGAAAAGAATATGATTCTTACTATATTGAAATGACAAATGATTAACTATGCTTTATAATTGGGAAAGAATGTGACTGTTTAATAATACTTTGTAATTAGGAGAAGGCTAATGATTATTACTATATTGGAATGACACATAATTAATTAACTATGCTATACTTTGTAACTGGAAAAGAATGCGATTATTTAATAATGCTTTGTAACTAGGAAAAGAAGGTTACTGATTCTATGTAAAACAATTAATGAACATTTTCTGTAACACTACATTCATGGTACAGAAATGTTCAACACTGGGCTATGAATGCCGCAAATGAAAACTGTAATTATCAATATTATGTGACTTAATGTCCTTCACCTCATGAGCCAACTACCCTGAATTACTGCAATGTCCATTTGTCCTGTCCATCCTAGTGATCATGGAGCACTACCTTTGGGTTTGCACTACTTCTACGTTGGTGTGTCTTGTAAAAGCGTGGTGTTGACACGACATGCTGTCCACCACCATGAGCGATGAAGACGTTATTATGGTTCCACTGTTTGGTGTACCTAATGTACTGCCAAAATGAGAACATGAAATATTACTACGAGAGTTCAGTGTCTTGGCTACACTGATGAATTCTGATGGGAAAAGAACTGCAAATTGTGTCACTTGGTGTTGTACTTCTGTGGAAAGATATGGACTTTGAGAACAGCTGTGTGCAATCTAAAGTGCTACAACCATGATCCAATCCTTCCCTTTCCTATCCTAATTCTTGTCACATTGTGAAAATAATTTTTTGCTAACATTATTTATGTTCATGACTATACATATTTTTGATTCGCTGAACTCCAGTGCGAGTACAGTTATGTCACTTGTCGATATGATGTTTGCCATTATGTTTATTTATTGCAAAATACCTAAGACATTTTTTCGATTTGTTCTCAAGTACAGTATGTGCACTCTTGTCTTCTATATTGTATATACATTTTTTTTATTATTTTATTTTAATGATATGTTCTGAACTACAGTGCATGTGCACTTATGTTGTGTGTTAATATGTTTTCTACTGAACTTCAGTGCCTGTGCACCTTTCTCATTTTTCAATATGATTTGTACTCATTCTGTATATTCAATACTTCAGTACATATGCACTTATGTCATTTGTTACTTATTGTATATACATTTAATCATTTACTGATATGTTCTCAACTGCAGTGCATGTGCACTCATGTCACTTGTCAACATAATATTTTTTGCCAGTCTGTTTATTTGTTCTGAATATGCTAAAGAATTTTTTCAGTGCCTGTGCACTTTGTTATCTGTCAAATAATTTGTATATACATTTTTCTGATTTGCTACTATGTTTTGTACTCACATTTTGTCTTTCTCTGATATATCTTGTACTTAGTGCGTGTGCACAACATTTAATTCATGTACTACATCTAAATATTCTGTAAGTTATAGAAGTTTGTTAATTAAAGAAAAATTTCTTGCGATGGCAAGTCCAAATGACTCACCATCGCTGCCAAATTTTTGCCCCCCCAGTGGAGGGTTATGAAACACGTATGTAACATAGCAGCGATGGCGAGGCATTGTAGCATCTGTGACCAGAGAGTATGCGCTTGACCGCGCGAGTGTTGCGAGCGGTTCTTAGTCAGTCAGTAAGTCGTTGCGAGTCTGCAGCTCTGTCTAGTTGAGAGCAGTACTCAGTTAGTTGTCGTTGAGAGGAGTTATCGAGTAGTCGTCATGCAGAGCGGTCGGTCAGTAGTAGCAGCCCAGTGCGGTTGTGTGATGTGGTCTGTCGGCAACACTGGTCAAGATGCTGAATGAGGTACATTGCTAATTAAGGTAATCATCAGATAATGTAAAGTTTATTTATTGTAATTAATTTCCAACAAGCGCCGCAATAATAATTTTGATTTCAAAGCATTTTACAAAAAAATTCATTCCACTTCCCTTAAAGACAAATTTCAGTTAAATTACAAAAAAAAAGGAATATTATTATTTGCAATGCAGTTCCTCCAAGCAGTGCGGAACAATAAGAGCAGAAATGTGATTAGCAGTTACAATGAGGTAAGAGTTTAATTCTGATTTATGCACAGGGCCAAAGACCGATATTTCGGTTTAATTGAATTTTCACTGCCACTGATTTCATTAGCACTGAATTGTTTTTCATTTTTTATTTGTGAGTCAGATTGCTAATTTTTGTTTAATTGTCATTCAGGATTCTACCAATACACCGCAATCTAGAGTTTGCCGTGCCCGTTACTTCTGTAATCTGATCATTCCACTTGAGATCATTTCGAACCCAGATACTTGACGGATGTTACCTCTTCCAAAGACAAGGCATTTCTTTTGTATTCGTACATTAATGGGGATTTTCGCCTTGTTATAAGCAGTAAGTTACACTTACTAATATTGAGAGATAACTGCCAGTCATTACACCATGTACTTATTTTCTGCAAATCCTCATTGTACGCTGAAGGTTTTTGCGACCGGATGTTTCAGCTGCCAATAATTCTTACGGGTTGTATGGCCGTGGTCCATCCTACTCTTCTATCCCTGACGTTTCGTCCAAAGCTACGTTGAACATCTTCGGAGGTGCTCCTGGTTGTGCTGAGTCTTGCCGACTGACGACGAGTCGGACGAAGAAGAACGGCCTGAATACCGTGGAAAGTGGGCGTGGTCTGGATTTCACGTGATAGCAGAGATGAACCTTGTCAAGGAGAAATTGTAGCTATCGATCATAGTAAGTCAAAGATAAAAACTTCTCATCGATTCTGTAGCGCCACTGTCCATATATCGCTGAGTTTCATAGCTTCTTCTTTTCTGTTAAAATTATCACCATGTTTATATATTTCTATGGCTTCTCTATATAGCCGTGGATAATAGTTCGTCATAGTACATAAGACTTCAGTTTCCGAAAATTTCACTACATGATTACCCGACTGAAGAGCATGTTCCGCCACGGCTGACTTGTCTGTTTTCCCTAGTCGGCAAAGACTTTTATGTTCCTTCAACCGTGTATTCACACTTTTGCAAAATTCTCTGCTTTCTCAGCAACTTCCTAATATGTTTGTTGTACCAAGGTGGATCCTTCCCTCCCCTATATTTTTGCTAGGCACATACTTCTCTAGCATGTGTAGGACAATACCTTTAAATTCCGGCCAAAGATGCTCAATATCTTTGGTCCCGCGGTGCATGCTTCGACCTGAGTAAGACGATATTCATTAATTACATTTTTATTTGCTTTCCCTAACGAGAAAACTCTACGCTGTTTTTTTTTTCAACATCCACTGACATAGAAGCCACAATGACACTGTGGTCGCTAATACCTTCTTCTAGATTATCTTCCTCAAAAAGATCAGGTCTGTTTGTCGCCAAGATATCTAACATGTTCCCATTTCGAGTTGGTTTTCTAACCAATTGCTCAAGGTTGTATGTTGAGAGCGCTCCTAGAATAACTTCACACGAGTCTTTACTTCCGGCCCCTGTGATAAACGTATCATTTTTCCCAGTGAATGGATGCCAGGTTAAAGTCTCCTCCTATAACTAACTAAAGGAGCCGGTCGTGGTGGCCGAGCGGTTCTGGGCGCTACAGTCTGGAGCCGCGCGACCGCTACGGTCGCAGGTTCGAATAGATGTGTGTGATGTCCTTAGGTTAGTTAGGTTTAAGTAGTTCTAAGTTCTAGGGGACTGATGACCTTAGAAGTTAAGTCCCATAGTGCTCAGAGCCATTTGAACCATTTTAACTAAAGGATAATTTGAATATTTATTTCCTACGTACTCAAGACTTTCCCTGAAACGTTCTGCGACGTTTGTTGCGGATGCTGGTGGTCTACACAAACATCCTAATACAATGGTCAATCCTTGTCTGATTGACAGCTTTATCCAGACTATTTCACAGTCTGACCCAGTATCGATCTCATCTGCGTTTAAACAGCTTTTAACTACAATGAACACACCACCTCCCATAGCATCAGTCCTATCCTTCCTAAACATTGTCCAATCCGAGTTCAAAATTTCACTGCTATTAATGTCTGGTTTCAACCAGCTTTCGGTTCCTAATACAGTATTGGCATTGCTACTGTTTATTTCGGAGAGTAGCTCGGGGATCTTGCTACAGACACTTTGACATGAGATTTAGCATATTTAAATCCTTTGGAATTACCTGTTTATGCGAGCTAACAAATTTTTTTTTTAGTTGGCACACCCACATCAGTGTCATGAACTGGTAATTTCTCAGGCCAACGGTTTGTTTCCCGTGGGGAGGAACCTAATCTAAAAAACCCCATGTGCACGCCACAAGTACTGTGCTACCCATGTAGCTGCCTCCTGCGTGATATCGCTCTTTCTTCAAATCACCAGTAGGAGGAGTGAGATAGACAAGCACATGATAAAATGACTATATATTGCAATAATTTATGATACACTACAGCAGGCATATTCGTCACGTGAGAGCCAGCAACGATTTTGACGTTTGCAATTCTCATTCATCGTTCAACCGCAGTTGCACATTTTTAATTAGATTACATGTTCCGATCACTCACTATCATCTCCATATCTTAGTAGTTCCATCAGCAAATTGTACTGTCCATTCAGAACCGCTTATCAGAGGAGTTAGATCTGAAGATGATCCTGAGTGACCGAGACAAGTAAACTAATTAAAAATGTGTAACCGAACCTGAACAATAAATGAGAAATATCTCAACTTTATAATAAACTAGCGACTCGTCCCGGCTTCGCACGGGCTGGATGACTTGCCTAGCATAGGAGTAATTTTGCTTATGGGGCTCCGGAAAGGCTCAAAATCATGAAAAGTTCAATTTTTACTTTTTTGCGTTTTCTGAATCTGCAGACTATTACCTTTTAATAGATATATAATTTATTCAATTCCGAAGACTACAACTATTTTTAAATTTTTTTTGAAATGTGTTCTACATGGGCGTGACCCACTGTGGCGCTGTTAAACTGCTGTCAAATGGTGTCATTATTATTAACGTCCGTGTTCATCAGGTACATTTTAGTGATGTGAGATAAAGTATGTGTTGTGGCTAACCTATTTTCAGAGACTTAGCAGCACCTGAACTGTTGAAAAAGTGTATTCACGGAAAAACTCAAAACCCCAATGAAAGTGTAAATAGCGTTATATGGTCGATAATCCCCAAGACTGTATTTGTTGGAATAGAAACACTTCACTTTGGTGTGTATGATGCTGTTGCGACTTTCAATGATGGCAACATTGTAAGGTGCAAGGTATTTAGAAATATGGGAATGAAGATAGGTTCTAACATGGTACGAGCGATGCTTGCTTTAGACAAGGAACGCCTTCGGGCTGCAGACAGGGCTGTAAAAAGTCTATAAATACAAGCAAGAGTAAACAGGAAGCGGAACAAGAGGAAGCTGGAGGAGGAGTTTGCAGAGGATGAAGATAATCCATCCTATGGACCTGGAATGCACTAAAAAGTTAATCCAATCTTTGTCGCTCGATTCCCAAAACTTTTGTTTCTCATACTAATTACATGTTTTCTAAGGATCTTCTAAACATATTTGTTTCAAACTTTCAGTAAATGTTACACAGTGCCTTCTGCATATTTTAACGCAGCCTTTTTCCAAAAAACTGTATATTTTTGAATATATAAATAAAAAATTGCAAAAAAAGTGTTGAGAATTTTCATTACAATTGAAAAAAAATCATCTTTAATAAGTGAACTAAAATTTTGTAAAATCCCTGTGTTAAGTTGTAGCCCATATTCCAATAAATAATCTGTAAAAAGTTCAACTTCCTACCTCAAATACTTTGTGAGGAAAGAGGTAATTTATAAGCGTTATTTTAACATTGCAAGTATAGGGCGTTCCGGAGACCCTTAAGGGGAGAACGTAGAGTTATGATTAAAAATCGGATAACAACCGAATATCATCATTTTCATATAAATGTTACGTTTTAAGCAGCACACGTTACCTGCTGACGTGCTGTGGCGTCTAAAGTTGTGAGGGAACTGCCCGACCGCAACCTGCTAACAATGCTCGCTGCGCATCAAAGGCTCCGCGGCCGACCCTTTGTCGACAGGGCTGTCGCGCAGAGCGCCACGGATTACAACGCGACACTGAAGATCCTGAGACCAGAGCCGTCCGTGGTGGTCGAGCGGTTCTAGGCGCTACAGTCTGGAACCGCGCTACTGCTACGGTCGCAGGTTCGAATCCTGCCTCGGGCATGGATGTGTGTGACGTCCTTAGGTTAGTTAGGTTTAAGTAGTTCTAAGTTCTAGGGGACTGATGACCATAGAAGTTAAGTCCCATAGTGCTCAGAGCCATTTGATTTTCTGAGAGTAGACTTCAGATAAAGACAGAAAAACGTGGAGGGGAACTGTTCAGCAAATTTCCACCAGGTATTTGTAAATTATGTACGCAAAACTTCCTGGTGAATAAAGATCTTTTAATGAAAACCTTATCAAAATCCCTACAGTAGTACTTCGCATTATTAGGTTTTGTGTACAGGCAGAAAAACGCGGCGTGGGACTTTAACTTACAATTTATAGGAGGAGAATACATTTTGTATATGGATGTCCTATTGGAAGTGGAAGTGTGGAAGTGTGGAAGTGCGTCAGTCTGTCAGTTGGACGTCACTTCAGTGAATTGCGTCTCTCTAGCCAATTACCCAACTGACAAAAGGCGAACTGCAGTTTGACGTAGAAACGCAAACCTCTACTTCTGGCGAATGTAGACAACACGAACAGGTTAAAGCTACGATGAAACAGAATAACAATCGGTGGTTCGACTGATTTTCGATCCCGCGACCTTTAGGTTTTCAGGCACTACCTTTACTGGTAGGCGCACTCGAATTACGCTTGCGGTTCGTTGTTTCCTGGAGTTGCAGCGGCTTTATCGCTAGATGGCAATGCACACCAGCGGCGCATTTTGATTCATCATAGTTCAGACAGTTTTAACGGAATATTTATGAAAATTAGATAAGTGACCTTCCTTGTACATCAGTATATTAGTCAAAACTGGATCAAAATCTCTACAGAAATTCCTAAAATAAGTAACAGAGACAGAGGCGAGCAGGGAACTTCGCATTTATCACTGATTTCAAGGAAGCAGCGAACAAAGTCCCAAAATATTTCCTAGAACGAATGAAAGAGTGTATGTCCACAAATGACTGGCGCATGAAATTCATACTTCAGTTAACATGGAATTGTAGCTGATGAAACATAACCAACGGATGAAATGAGCAGAGTGGGCATTAAAAACTGGTTAAACACAAAATTTAAGAAGTCACAGCAAGAGAGAAATAATTATTCTATTTAGACAGTCGTATTTAACGAAAAAAATGTAGGAAGCAAGGAATACGTGAAAATATTCCTAGCCATTATTGAAATAAAATATTTCTACTGTCGAAGTTCCCTTAAAGCTGCGTTTCTGAGGCAGGACATTTCAATTTCAGTATTATTTGCTAGCAAAATGTGTAATAGAACTGTAAGCGGAGACAATGGTTCAAATGGCTCTGAGCACTATGGGACTTAACTTCTGAGGTCATCAGTCCCCTAGAGCTTAGAACTACTTAAACCTAACTAACCTAAGGACATCACACACATCCATGCCCGAGGCAGGATTCGAACCTGCGACCGTAGCGGTCGCGCAGTTCCAGACTGTAGCGCCTAGAACCGATCGGCCACCCCGGCCGGCACCATCTCTATAAAAGAGGACATTGGTAAACAGTTCTCACTAAGAAATGACAATTCTTTAAGTGATAAGTGAAAGGTTCTGTAATAAGCAATAAGTCTGAAAGACTACGAATGTTATCTAATATCGTGCTAAAAATCGTTAAATATGTTCTCTGATTTTTTTAATTTTTTACGATGCAATCATTTGAGCATTTCGCATAAGTGTACCCGGGTTCGACACACTTCAAACAAAAGGAACACGATTGCAAACCTTATCGCTGCGTTGCGTTGCGTAATATACCGACAAGAGACGGGAATCGTTTGCAGGCAAGTGCCTGTAGCCTGAAACTTGTGGGAACTGGTTATCGCTTTGTGGAAAACTCAAGCGATTGTGTAGCTAAAAATAAAAAAAACACAATCAATCAATCACTTAATTACAATGAACAGTGTGCCATTTTGTCCAAAGTGTTAAATCTCTTGAATATACATTAACTCAATGGCGTAAATAATATCCTGAACAGATACACACAACTTAGAGTGCAAGAAAAAGAAAATGGAAGCGTTTGAAAATTAGTGCTTTAGGATGATACTGGAAGTTGAGTGGAGTGATAAGAAATGAGTAGGTTCTCTGTGGAATGGCTAAGGAAAGTATGTGTAGAAACACTGACTAAAATAAGGAGCAGGTAGGTAGGGCATGTGTTAAGGGAATAAGTTCCATGATACTAGAGGGGCCAGTAGAGCGATCGGTAAATAATTCACAGTTACAAAGAAGCCGATATTACATATCGTGGATTGTTTCACTGATTTCAGCTACATTACCTTGCAATACACACTGCGCGACTACGCTCTACACTGAAAGTTTTAAACTTTACCGCGAAATAATTCTCAAGATCTATTTTGATTAATCGACTGAATACGCAGTAATGATGAAGGGAAGGGCAAGCAAGATGTATCGCAGAAGTGGGGTTTATAAAATGGCTGCCGTGTCTCTTTATAGTGGAATGAAAATGAATACAGTCACGTTTGAACTATGCGCGGAAGCGTCTCTGTAACCTAAGTCGTTCGACAATCAACAATATGGAAATGGCGAAGAAAATTACTCCAAATAAAGTGATATGTTATATAGCGATAGACGAGAAACTGTACAGTCAATGCGCGCGGCGGCGAGTAATTCTACAGTGAGTAGTAGTAATTTCACGACAGCGGGACAGAACACGTTGTAAGAAAGTTGTAATAATAAAGTTTCATAAGCAGAAGATAAGGAAACCCAGTATCAAGATGTCCTCAATCTCCTTCGTGGAACAAAAACGTTAGTCTCTAATTCAAAACGTGATACCATGGGTCTGTATGGTTTTGGTATTATAAAGGCGCGCAATGGTGAGTGAACCATCGAATGGGTTGTGTGCTCTCTGATTAGTTTCGAGTCTGACAACTGTCGCTTTCACACGTGGATAAGATGTTTTACCACGAAAAACTGTCATTTACTGACGAAATATCGAAATCTCCTGGGGTCGTCTTGTGAAACTAGGTATCAAAGGCTCGTTGTTGGTAAGCATTTAATTTCCACCGCCGCTCAGTACTTTATGAAGTTTGACTAACCACACCTATGACTAACCATACCTATGACTAACCACAACTATAAGTCAGTACTGAACCAGCAGGTAATTTAGTCGATCGTCAGAACTATCATATAGGGAAGAGAGCGTAAAATGTCAGTACGCCTGTCTTGGTATGTTTACTGAGATGGGAACCTCCACATCGCAGCCCCCTCAGATTTAACTAGAAGTTGGCACAGTGGATAGCCCTTGAAAAATTGAACACAGATCAATCGAGAAAACAGGAAGAAGTTGTGTGGAACTATGAAAAAAATAAGGAAAATTTTCAAACTGAGTAGTCCATGTGCAAGATAGGAAACATCAAGGAAACCATGAGCTCCGGAGGACCGTGGTCCTGTGGTTAACGTGAGCAGCTACGGAACGAGAAGTACTTGGTTCAAGTCCTCCTTCGAATGAAAAGTTTACTTTCTTTATTTGCGCAAAGTTATGATATGTCCGTCCGTTCATTGACATCTTTGTTCACTATAATAAGTTTAGTGTCTGTGTTTTGCGACCGTACCGCAAAACCGTGCGATTAGTAGACGAAAGGACGTGCCTCTCCAATGGGAACCCAAAACATTTGATCGCAAGGTCATAGGTCAACCGATTCCTCCACAGGAAAACACGTCTGATATATTCTATACGACACTGGTGACGGCATGTGCGTCACATGACAGGAATATGTTGTCGACCCACCTAACATGTACACTTGGCGAATGGGTAAAAAGATTCTTCTACCTTGCCCGATTTAGGTTTTCTTGTGGATGTGATAATCACTCCCAAAAAAGTGATGAAAACATTAGAGTTTGTCACATAAACTGCAACAAATGAATGCAACAGTTTCACAGTCGCACAGTTTTCCTTGTGCTCTGTCAAAAGATATGTTTTTAACGTTTTCAAATTTTTCCATGTGTAGACCGTCAAATCCTGCATATGTCCAAGCAAATCTGAACATGTCCTGGAATTTTGGATAGCGAAATTGATTATGTGTGAGTGCCTGAACTTTGATAATTGACACACGATCACGTAAACAATTCTGTTCTGTGTACCTGTGCAGCTTCGCAAAACCATAGAATCTTTTCACAAAGTATTTCACTTGCCGTTCGCATACTACCACAGCTACCCACAGTTACCTCGCATCGGAAGGACGGACGGACAGATAATAGTTGTCTGAAAATAAATAATTAAACTTTTCGCTCGAGGGAAGACTTGAACCAAGGACCTCTCCTTCCGCAGTTGATCACGCTAACCACGGGACCACGCTCTCCTTGATGTTCCCTATCTTGCGCATGGAGTACTCAGTTTGTTTATTTTGCTTTTTTTTTCATAGTTCCACACAACTTCTTCCTGTTTTCTCGATTGATCTGTGTTCAGTTTTTCAAGGCCTATCCCCTGTGTCAACTTATAACTAAATCTGAGGGCGGTGTGATGGGGAGGTTCCCTTGTGAGACAACAGGGACGCCGGCCGTTGTGGCCGAGCGGTTCTAGGCGCTTCAGTGTGGAACCGCACGAACGCTACGGTCGCAGGTTCGAATCCGGCCTCGGGCATGGATGTGTGTGATGGCCTTAGGTTAGTTAGGTTTAAGTAGTTCTAAGTTCTACGGGACTGATGACCTCAGATGTTAAGTCCCATAGTGCTCAGGGCCATTTGAACCATTTGAACTACAGGGAAAGCAGCACCCTTCGTCTCCGAATGTCATGCTGTGTTGTCGGTTAGCCAGTCATAATGTAGGCGGAAAGTTGCTGCCTCCTGCCAATACTAAAAGTGTTATGATACTGTTTCTCGGTATCTAAGCTTGCCGCTAAAGAGGGATGTGACGTTCTGCTCCCACCGTAGCACAACGGGCGGAGATTTGTAACCTTGGGGAAAGAATACTAAACTTTATTCTTTCAGGAGAGCTATTGCTGTTTGTGGACTCTTTAACCAGAACCTTGCAACATTCACGACGGTTATCGATAATGACGTTATACACTTCTGTGGGAACTGTTTGCATGTTCAATTCGACCAGTTACAGTCCGTATTCTCTTTACATGTACTGTGCCAAAGTGAGATATGCGTTTCTTGTCTTTCAGACATATTACAATTTCTCATACATATTCTTTTTTGTAACTTAGTTAGGTTAGGTTAGTGTTGTTTAACGTCCCGTCGACAATGAGTTCATTAGAGACGGAGCACAAGCTCGGGTTAGGGAAGGATGGGGAAGGAAATCGGCCGTGCACTTTCAAAAGAACCATCCCGACATTTGCCTGAAACGATTTAGGGAAATCACGGAAAACCTAAATCAGGATGGCTCGAGACGGGATTGAACCGTCGTCCTCCCGAATGCGAGTCCAGTGTGCTAACCACTGCGCCACCTCGCTCGTTTTTTTGTAACTGTTCTCCCATTTCCATTTGTGACGTATCATGTACTCAAAATATCGGCTAAGTTTCATCGCTTTCAATATATACATTCATTAATTACCGTTAAGTATTGCGTAGCATGTTGAAGGTGAGGTTCACTGTAAGCAGCAACGAATGGCAATCATTTCGAGTGAGTGATGTGTTTTATATTCTCACAATTAATGTTGCTGCACGTAGGTATTTTCATTACTTTGTTTTAAAGTACATCTCGTTTCCGTAGATAAAAAATGTGCTGTTAATGTTAAACTTGAAAAGTTTTCCGGAGATAATATAGTATTATTTTTCGCCTTCTGGATCCCAATAACGTAAGATAATGTCATTTGTCACGTCTGAGTCGAGAGCCTCGGCTGTGGTTTCCCTAAAAAAACTGATACCAAATGAAAAATCAACAGCTACTGAATGAAGCGTTCCGAAATAATATTTAGTCAAGCCAAGCAGCGCGGAAGTCCTTTCCAATCCGCTAAAAGATATCAAAAATGTTTTGTTACACTGCGGTACACAAACAACACCGATAATCGAAAGTTCTTCGGCCTATCCATCCCGTTTCAAGAGCACGACGTATATTTTTGTTTTCACTACATACTATGGTGACAACGTCCCTGTCTAATCCTGGCAAGATGTAACCATATTTGTTGACCATTTAACTGCTAACGACGTAAACGTCCGTGAAGAGTCATCATGCCTCCAGTATTGAGCGAGGTGGCGCCGTAGTTAGCACACTGGTCCCGCATTCGGAAGAACGACGACTCAAACCCGCGTCCGGACATACTGGTTTAGGTTTTCCGTGATGTCCCTATATGGCTTCAGCCAAATGCCAGGATAGTTCCTTTGAAAGGGAGTGAACGACTTCCTTCCCCATGTTTCCCTAAACCGATGGGATGGATGACCTCGCTGTTTGGTTCCCTTCCCCAAACCAATCAACCAACCGACTATTCCTCCAGTGTTGACGACGAAGCGACTGGAGCTGATCGTGTAGGAGTGCTAACATCAGATGCATATGTTTTCAGGTTTTAACAGAATATTCCATCGGTTCTTGGTAGAACAACATTATAATAATAAATGAAAAGCACCAGTTTGCTTTTGTTCCACAATATTATTTTTATTGCTAACGGGTTTTCGGCTTACAAGGCCATCTTCAGGCGTTTACTGAGTATTATCACCAAAGTAGTTAAATGTTAGCAGACAACATTGGAAGAGAAGTAACACATCTAGAGTGAAGTTGAAACATACAGTGAGTAACATCTTTGCAATGAAATAGTAAAAACTGAACAGTACATAAATAACAATGGAGTTGACAGGAAAACCTTTAGCACAAAATAAGAATAGCATGCCTACATAACAGTTTCTATTGATAAACAAAACTATTGAAATAAGATAAAATTAGTACTAGGCAAGGCTGCATCAAGAGGTATGAAACATGGAGAGTAATACACAACCAATTAAAAAAGAGGAGACAGTTGTCAATGTAAATACAGAATACACGAGGAACTTAAGCCATATCAATACAATAAACAGAAATTAATAAATGCAGGAAAATTGAGGTGTTTGAGGGAACCTACAGTTTGAGAGTGTGGTGGTACTGCATTTTAACATTAACATTATAATCAAAGCAGTGGCTGTATACCAGTTTACATTAAATAAACGAGCAAAGTAAAATATGAACAGTATTTGATGAGACAACTACAAGGGGAGTTAAACATGGACAGTAATACAAGTTAAAAGCAAACCCTTAACTACTGAAACTACAGCATATGTGGAATACAAAGACAACTGCAACAAATAAAACAACTTAATGACTACAGGAAAATGGGAATATGTAGGAAGAGAGAGTGTGGGAAGTAATGAACAACAAAGACGATTATATGAAGTCTGCTAACATTTAACTTCTTTGGTGATAATACTCAGTAAATGCCTGAAGATGGCCTTGTAAGCCGAAAACCGGTTAGCAATAAAAATAATATTGTAGAAGAAAAGCAAACTGGTGCTTTTCATTTATTATTTTCAGGTTTTCTTAGTAAATGCCAGCAAAATGTTAAAACGACGTCACTTGTAGCACTGCAGGCGGTTTGTAGGATTTCTAGTGGTTCCTTGATGTAACTCAGATGGCAGAAGCCGCAGTTGGACGGCCTCATGACTCGCTTAGTAGTGTTACATTGTGTTTGAAAATGTGTAAGGGCGTGTTCTCTGGTGAAGAAATAGAATTTATTGTCATGGAAAGGGCAAATGAGTGAATTTTATCTTCATTACTCTGAGCCTCTTGATTCTCGTCTATCGAAATTTCATGAGCCATGAGCTGTTTTTCTCGTTGCATACCTTTCCCTTCCAGAAGTACGGCTGACAGCGAAAATGACAGATGAAAATGGCGTTCCACTAGTGAATAATGGCAAATTTGTGAGAAAATTGCAGCGGTATAGCACTTTTAGCTGCGACTCATATAATTTCGAAAAACTCAAGTGCACGATTGTTTTGGACGTTGTTTACGGAGGAGTTAGTCTCAATTATTGTAGATGAGACTGATAATTACTACACTGTTCAAAATACTGCTCTTTATGAGAAAATCCATTTGTGTACACCAAAAGTATATCGTTTCCTGACATTAACTCCTCTCATGGCAGGACCTAGAATACTGAAATATTCTGATTGTTTGTGAAATGACCCTGTCCCAAATGACCATTTCCTCAAAACTCTGGTTTTTGGTGAAATGATAGTAGTTGTACAATGGGCATACTGGTCGCAATAGATAGCAGTCGAATCACTTCTGGAGATCAAAACTGGTGTCAGGTAATTGGGTGAGTTATATTAAAGGTCATCCTCATCACCTCCCCTCAGCAAAACCCCTTCCACCCACATACCCCTCCCCATATTCTATCCTCTCCTAAACACTTCCCCCATGACCTGTCAGATTTTAACGGCCTTCGCCCTCCACATCCACTGTAACTAGAGGAAATACATGGTTTGTGTAATTCCAGGTGTAGGATAATCATGAAGCACCAGCAGAAATCAGTCATCACTCCCCAAGCAGAATAAGAAGACAAGGAAATACAATTAACCCCTTTCTCTAATAGCAGACGTTGAAAATACTGCTTCAGTTGTAAATTTCTTTATTTTCTCACGAGCGGTTTCGGACTGTTATAAGCCCATTTTCAGGTGTCGTAGCTGTGCTGTGGTCCACGAGCTCCGTGTGTACTAGGCACAGTGTGCTGTCTATAGGTGCAGAACTCCCTGCCTGGTAAACACGGCGCTCGGAGACCACAGCACAGCTACGACACCTGAAGATGGGCTTATAACAGTCTGAAACCGCTCGTGAGAAAATAAAGAAATTTACAACTGAAGCGGTATTTTCAACCTCTGCTAAAATGCTCAGTGGCTGATGTTCTTCCAACAGGATTGTTTGCCTTTCTCTAATAATTAATTTATATTTAGAATTTGTAGGTAATTTGTGGCAATTTCATCAATTTTAAAAATGCCTACAACTCTATCCTAAGTAATAATGATTTTAAATAATTACCACAGTGCATTATTTAATGTATCACATAGATATCTTGTGTTAAACAATTTTTCCAAAGCATTATTTAAACAAAATATGCTGACAGTCTCTGTTAATCAATTTCAAAAATGCACTATTAGCAACAAATACACTCTTGGTAACACTTTTAATGTCAAACAAATAGCACAACACAATATTTAAAGAAATAAAACGTTGCTATATGCCCAAAACTACATCATTCCTAAATTTAAAGTGGCTGTGTGTTACAGGACATGTGTTAAAACAAAGGCTTTGTCTTATTGGCACAAATGCTGTAATTTAATGGTGTTACAGCATACTCTGCCAACTCTCAGTAAACGTATGACATGAGACATTGAAAATATATTGTGTTACTGTGGTGCAGCTGAGTTACTAAAATTTGACGATGGTATAGCAAATTCTGTAAGTACTCCAACCACCAACTGCTATGTAGAAACTCTGAGTAATTTTCCTGCAAATTTATCAGTTTCCTCCATCTTCTCAAAACTCAAAGAAACATCACACATAGATACATATACAACTAGCACCCATGTCCCATGATAAAATACCACTGTTCTGCTAACACATTCCTAACTCCTGCTTTGTTAGTGTGCAAAATCACAGTAATGCTGCCTTAATGGAGTACATCACTACAGTATTATTGTAGGATTGTAGAATTGTGAAACAATTATGACAAATATCCAAGTATATATATATATATATATATATATATATATATATATATATATATATATATATATATATATATCGCGAAATTTGTGTTATAAATAACTTTCACACAAAAATGTGTTGCACAGAAACGCATAGAAAAATGCACTTCATTTCAAACAAACAAAAAATGCTGTGATGTGGAAGCTTCCTCTTTATGATCCCAGTGTGCACCTCTCCAGCTAGGTTGACCAAGATCAACTGCCACTTGCAATACACCTTTGTCCCCACTCCAGGCCAGGGGAATCACCAGGTGAATACCAGTATCTATGGGCTACAGGATACAACATGTTGGAGTCACCTGTAGCCATTGAAAGCATCTCAGGAACACGCCCAAGAGAGTGAGTAGCAGAATCTCTTTCTTGCGCTAGGCACCAACTGTGAAGAATTCATCCACATATGATAGCAAGCACCAGGAAGTAGTCAACAGAGTCAGCTGTATCTATCACAGGACAAAGCCTGTACTGGAGAATGCAGACAGTTTTAGGTGCTCTCCACATGTCTCACAATGGCTCTGCTGTCAATTACCTTGGTAAGTTTAGTCAGGAGGAAACACTTAGCAATTTTCTTCAAACGTGGGGAGGAGTGGTACAATATGAGCAATGCACTTGACAGATGACATCCACAGATAACCTACGACCAGCCAACAAATAAACTATTACTACCAGTAACACGTCCCCATATTACTGATGTGCACCGTCATAGTTTGTTAAAAAGCAGTGGCCTTAGCAATACATGTCCCACTGCTATTTATTAGTCTGGCCACTTTCCTCGTATAAATAAATAATTATGGAAAAATCTGAGCACGTGCACCCTCAACTCAGTGCTATACGTAAACAGAGTAATTACCGCCACTTCTTAAAAGATCATATTATGTTAAAAAATAATAACACTCAAAGATAGACCATAGCAGTCTGGTGAATTACTATTGAAAGACAGAAGCATATACGTCTCCATGGCCTGTGTAAGTATCACTATATCACAGCACTGTGTGGCGGCCACTGGGGAAGAGCTAGCATGACGGTTCTCTTTTCTTCTGCTGAGACGCTCCTATCTGTCCAACACCCTTGTATACTGTTTATATGCACTGATAGTCCTACATATGCAACTGACAATTGAACTTGCAGACAACATACGCACTTTCGCCATGAGTAACTGCTGGTAAAATGTTCTACACATGCCTGATAAATGTAGAATCCCCACCATCCTGCACGAAACCACACACCCATGACCTATCTTCATAGCTGGCTGGAGAGGGAATGACCTACTGCAAAGCTGTCTGTGGGGTCCCACTCAGCTCTGAAGCTTTCCACTCACAACAGATTGCCTCTAGAACACGCAGACAGCCCATTCTATGACCATTAAATGATATAGTAGCAGGGGGAAAGCCAACAGCGCCACATGCCGCTAGCACATGTGACCACTATAACAAGGGATTGATAAGGCAGACCGCACACCACAAGTTAGAAGTTGAAGTATTTTGTAGCAGAGTAAATTTCAGTCTGTATTAAACACACCGTAATATTCATCATTACACTATCACAGTACTCCATTAGAACACTCATTTCAATGTCGAGCAGTTCAACTTTCTAGCAAGAGTGTTATTTTTTTTGGTTTAAAGAAATAATAACAGATGGTGATAACTGATGTATTAGAACATATATTTTAAAACTGATGAACTTCTCTTTGTATACAGGGTGTTACAAAAAGGTACGGCCAAACTTTCAGGAAACATTCCTCACACACAAAGAAAGAAAATATGTTATGTGGACATGTGTCCGGAAACGCTTGCTTTCCATGTTAGAGCTCATTTTATTACTTCTCTTCAAATCACCTTGATCATGGAATGGAAACACACGACAATAGAACGTACCAGCGTGACTTCAAACACTTTGTTACGGGAAATGTTCAAAATGTCCTTCGTTAGCGAGGATACATGCATCCACCCTCCGTCGCATGGAATCCCTGATGCGCTGATGCAGCCCTGGAGAATGGCATATTGTATCACAGCCGTCCACAATCGCGCACGAAGAGTCTCTACATTTGGTACCGGGGTTGCGTAGACAAGAGCTTTCAAATGCCCCCATAAATTAAAGTCAAGAGGGTTGAGGTCAGGAGAGCGTGGAGGCCATGGAATTGGTCCGCCTCTACCAATCCATCGGTCACCGAATATGTTGTTGAGAAGCGTACGAACATTTCGACTGAAATGTGCAGGAGCTCCATCGTGCATGAACCACATGTTGTGTCGTACTTGTAAAGACACATGTTCTAGCAGCACAGGTAGAGTATCCCGTATGAAATCATGATAACGTGCTCCATTGAGCGTAGGTGGAAGAAACTAAAATGAGCTCTAACATGGAAAATAATCGTTTCCGGACACATGTCCACATAACACCTTTTCTTTATTTGTGTGTGAGGAATGTTTCCTGAAAGTTTGGCCGTACCTTTTTGTAACACCCTGTATAACATAGACATAGGTTCTTTATATTTCTTTGGAGTGACTTCCAGAGCTTTCATGCTAAAAATTGCCTGTTGCTCAAGCAGTAGAACCCACGTGGATAGAAATATGGCACCTTAACCTTACTACAATGTCGGTAGAATGCCTCATCTTTCCACTATTAATTCTGCAAAATCTTGTGTTATGGACACACCTGTAAGGTGTTGATCAGATCCAGGCGCTTTATGCATAAGAACATACATTTAACATTGGCCTCTGATATAGCCACAGCTTCTTTTCCCATTTAATTTTCTGTAAATGCTTTCCAGCACTTCCCATCTAAAATTTTACTGATATGCCTGAGACGTGGGACTTAGGGAAAGCAGGAAAGGTATGGAGGGGGCCTAATCAGTCACCGTTGGTTGCGCAGAAAATACATGCACTTTATTTTTAAAAAAAGTCCCAACAATCAATTTTAAAAGATTTTACTACACTGGCGGCTAAAAGGCTTGTTAGAAGAATTGCAAGTTATTGTCGGCTGAAGGCCACAAGCGATGTTACACACAATCAACGGTTGAAGGCCTGATTGAGAAGATTCAAAATTATTCGTCGGCTGAAGGCCAGAAGCAATTTCAAAAATACACAACGGCTGAAAGCCTGAATTACAAGTAACGAAGGCAGTTGCATGTTAAAATACTAAAACCTTTTTAAACAATCTTAACGTACTGTAAGAGGTTATAGTGACGGCTGCAGGCCTTATTAAGAGAAAATTGAAAATAATTTGCCAGCTGAAGGCCACAAGCAGTGGTACAAACAATTAACGGCTAAAGGCCGGAATTACAAGTGGGGAAGGCAATAACATGTTAAAACATTAAAGTAAATTTTAAACAATTATGACAACTTGTCAAAATAAGACAGAGTGACCACAGACAGTGCTCTCTGGATCGACCAGAGAAAGGTGACTACAGCTGTGTAAGCAGTGACACAGACAGCCAAGAATTGTACACACGTAACAGGATGGCAACTCACACTAGAGGTAGCTTAAGCGCCGACCGACCGACTAACCAATCCGCCCAACTTCCAATCAGCGGTACAACGATGGAATATTTTTAGGCAAGGGCGAAGAGGCGGACAGCACCACGTCTTCAGAAACACACCCAAGGCCGAAGGAAACACTAGAACGAAGGTAGACCTGCCAACAACACATGCACAGTACAATTCAAGAGGCTGTCGAACTATACGCCGTGTTCGGACAGCATCAACACGACGAGGAAAGGTACACAGACAAAAAAGTACGCTAACCTCCAGAGCAGGTAACTGGGGCATTAGCGGCCGCAAGGCAGACATTGCACTTCACTAATAAGAATAATACTAAATCCAAACTAACATCAAGGAGTAGAACGCGGCTAATAGCTTCCGCCAACCTGACAGACTCCACTTGCTGCAGTTGGTCTCACCGACAGTAGGAGCAGCAACACGCAAACAACAGCGAGATCTCTAACGGTGGAGGTTTCACTACTGGACACGGTTCCCTCAACTTCAAACGTCCTGGGTTCGGTCGTCGGCTTGTAACGGAACATATTAAAGGCGTTACTGTACCGAAGTATGCGATACCCTCCAAATTCAACCAGTTTAACTAGTATTTATGATTATAGAAAAGTTATTGTGTATGTTAACAATGACTGCATAACATGTCTCTATAAACAGTCAACCCATTAAATTATACTGAATAACTGACCCACACAAAAGTTAATATCACTTGATCACTGATGCAGCAAATGTCATAATGTAAAAACACTGAGTCCATCTTAAATAATTAATATGAAGTACGAAAAATAGTGGCCAACTTAGGTATTTTTGATCTCCTTAAATAAAAATCACCCAGTGAAACCTATTTGTTCACTAGGAGCGTTTTTACTCAGTATTCATGTAATCAATCCTATTTTAGACGAAAACCAATGTAATTCTTAATAATTCATGTTATTTACTTATTTATGCTAATTAGAGAAGTCAATTGACAAACTTCTAAAAAACGGCCTTTTTGTAACAAAGAATTATTCTGTCAAGTCAACAATTCTGTCAGTTTAATAACATGTTAAATTATGTCACTCGATTCAAATTAATAACTTTTCTGCACAAATTATGATAAGAGATGTACATGTGACTTATAAACTATATCTCTTTTTAGTAGTTCTTTGACAAAGTTATAAATACAAGCAGCAAGAACGGTCGGGAGGCAGTCGGAATGTCACTTTGGTAAAGTGTGTTTGTGTGTTATTGTTTGAGGTGGATAAACAATGCAAAGAACATGTGAAGGAAGTACTACTTTGTGTTGTGTCATGGTCTTTGGTGGACAGTGGAATTAAGATGGCCACCAGAGTAATAAATATTTGAAGTTTACATATTTGTTGGTTTCGCTCGTTCTTTATCATCAAAAGCACATAAAAAACACGGGACCTCATGTTTTTAACCCTAGACAACCAGATTTAGAGCCAGCATCAGCCTCGAGACACGGCAGCGATCCAGCAAGTAGCAGCGATTACCACAACACAATGCATTTTAATGGCGCCAACCTAACATCAAGTGCTATCAAGCTCCGTAAATGGGAGTGAAATAGTCCGATTACAGCAATTAGCAATATCTACGACCAGGCGACCATTACAGGCTACAGCCCCTCGGACTGACAGTGTCTGCAAGCTGCCAGCGGTCCCAGCATGCCCTTGCACTGCGAACCTCCTCGCTGCTCCGTCCGAAGCCGAACTGCCTGAGACACACGACGACCCGGAATACTAGCCTTGGCAGCAAAGGTAGTACCACAGTACTGGCTATCGATAACCGCTGCTGCTACCACACGCGGACAAACAATACTAGCAACTCAGTGGCACCATTAATACTAGAAGTGCCGCGCGGGATTAGCCGAGTGGTCTCAGGCGCTGCAGACATGGACTGTACGGCTGGTCCTGGCAGAGGTTCGAGTCCTCCCTCGGGCATGGGTGTTGAAACATCCCCTCCAGTCCCTTGCTGAATTATTAACACACGTGCAAACACTATCAGTCCCTACTTCTCACATATTGTCCATATACTATGACCAACAGAAACGTGTGCAGTGAAATGGAACTTACAAGTTAATTAATTTGATGAACTGGTGTCAATTACAATATTATAACAATAGAATACAATTAAAAAGGTACCAAATACATCATTAAAACATAATAATACAGATAATATTGGTAGTAATACAGGCTGTACAAAATAATAGAAATAACATATACATCAGTGTTACAGGAATTATGACATGAGTACATACATAAAAGATCAGAATAACTTGCGAAACATCAACTTCACACATGAGCATTAAAACGAAACAGAATAAATAATGTCTAAGCATATTTACAAGGTAAAATACATATTATTAATGCCAATTATATTTGAGGATAACAGTATTCCTCATCATAGTGAATATAGCTTAGTATTAGAAGAAGAAAAACTTCTATGAAACTACACAGAGACAGGAAGAAAACAAATACACAAGGGTACACAAAAACATAGTGGGATAACACAAAAGGAAAGGACAGGGTTTGTTTTCGGTGTAACATTTGGTACTGCAGTCCAACCCAAAACTTCATTCGATAGATCTTTCGTCTTATTTCAACATTTGTTTCCACCAAAAAAATCCTATCCAAGCATGCTTTCTGTATTTTTCTCGCATAACCTCTCAGTGCATTTCTTCAAATTCCTTACAACTCATTCTCTGATATAGTCTACCCCTTCTTAAGCTAACTTAAATCTACTGAGCTTAGATGCTAAACTAAGGAACGAGGCAATGCAGCAGCACAAAACAATTAACGCAAACAGCAATGAAAAAAAAATGCAGATTTGCGAAGGAAGCCTAGCCACAGACTGCACACAGCACAGCCAGTGATTTTCATACAGAGCGCTACGTAACGTTTCCAATAAGAAAATATAAACAGCCTACTTACAGTGTGTGTGTTTGTTCTTAGGATAATTTAGGCTAAGTATTGTGTAAGCTTAGGGACTGATGACCTTAGCATTAACTGTCCCATAAGATTTCACACACATACCCTAATACTAGAATGAATCGAGACGCCACTACCGCTATTACACGACGTCACGTTATGAACGGCAAGAAGCAAGCCGCACACGGCACAATGCCTAATGCTGATGCAGTATGACTCACCTGAAGGAGAGTAAAGCAGTTTCATATAGACTCCATCTCTCTCTAGAACACTGGCTGGCCATGGCATGCCAAACTGCACGCAGACTGCATGTGCAGGACACAGGCAGGCCGAATCATTTCGCTCAGCTTTGCTCGGTCCTTCTCGAAAGTTCCCGGAACAGCGCGACATTTCATTTGGCATTGCAGTGCGGCATTTTGGGGTCTGCGCAATTCTCTGATTTCGGCGAATTCGTAGTGTCAGCGCTACTTAGGCTTCACTACTTGTTCATCAATTAAGGACGTTCACAGCTGCAGTTGCCGTTTGCACAAAAAAGAGCAAGTCTCGCGATGTATCTTCACAATCCTTTGAAATGAATGGGAATGACAGAAGAGAGGGATGAAAATCATCAATTCGGCAAGTGACAGGTACTGCTTATCTGCTACAGAACGACATTATAGTACAATGCAGAATGAATTTTAACTTTTATATGACAATGGAAGAGCAAAATTTTACAACGGTTGACAGACGGGATACATCGTTCTGTACATCTAGAAACACTCTGTGCTAAATTTGCAGGCTCAGAGCACGTCAAGAAATTGATGGTATGAATAGAAAAATTTCTAAAGTGGCACCCATTATTCCATTTTCAGTTGGAACAGAATTCAGTGGAGATGAATGAAGAGTTTGGAGACTTCATATATTACTGCAATGTACATTGGGTAAGTCAAGGGGCATGCTTGGTACGATTTTTCGCTTTGTGAAGGGAAAAGGAGTGCAGGAACGGAAATGAGTGGAGTGCACACTTCGCATTTTAAGTGGACTTGACTGCACGCTGCTCACAGTACGACACTACGATGTAACTTCGTTCTTATTTGATGGAGATGCGTTTAAAAAGAAAATCTGGCAAAGACAATCCAATTCACTAAGCTAACTGCCTTTAAGGAAAGCATGCGATTAGAAGAATTCATTGTGGCATGCAAGAATTACAACCATAGTTTTATAAAGGTTTTGAGTATGTCAATCTTACATCTGTTTTCGAGACCGTTTGCCGTTTCGGTTGCGCCCCTGTGCATGTGCAAATGTAACTAATTGACTTACAAGGCCATTTCAGTTTTAATGACAAAAGTTTTTCCGTTAAAACTGTCCAGGACGTCTACATTGCTTTCCTTAGTTAGATTTTACAAGTGTCCGTAATGAGACACCAAAACTGCTGCAATATTTCGACCGACATATTTGTGTAAAAGACTTTTCTTCTATTATGAAAGTAAATAAATAACTATTACGTAACAACTTGAGAGTGAAACTCTGTGAAATTGCTTGCGTCTGTCTGTATGCAGACAGTCTGTACAAGATAAAATTTATATTACGTCTTCAAATAATACTGGAAACTTATTTTGTCTGCGCTCTGTGTTGTTGAGAAATATGAAGTATAAAACCAAGTCGTAAGCAGTGTGACTGTACTCCCATTTGAATGCATTACGTACACTGTTTTCCCCTTTTCCCTCTAAACGCACTCAGGAACTGCGATATGGCGGCCTGTAAACATGAAGTGAGGCGAAGCGCTTTGGCACTTGCGCCCAGGTTTGGCCCGTGAGCCAAAATGTTGGCCACCCGTTCTCTAGAATGTACCATCTTTCCATTACTAAAATACATCTTTGTTGTGTCTATTTATCTAGCAGTTCCATTAAAAGTCTTACCACAAATTCCAATTACATCCCCTGTATAATGCTTTTTCCTAACATTTGTGTGGTGTCGTTCCTGACCTATGTATCCAGTGCTTACTCCACAAACTTTGATTCTCACTCTGTGTAATTACAGAATATCCTTTATTTCCATTTTTTATTCTTATTTTCACCATTTTCCACATTTCTCCGTAGTTTTCATTCATTTTTATTTCAATGTGTAAAATGTACAAGAATATGTATGATCTTATTACGTACCATACCAAGTTTCTGCAGTATCTTGTAATGATTTAGGTCCTTCCACTACACTAGAGAGAGTCTACAAAGTGTCTGCAAGAACAGGCATTCCTCTTTAGTTCCATGATTTATTTAACTGCCACCTGTTGCAACTGGAGCGTTACGTATTCAAGTGGGACCCTTCAGATAGTAAATCATTCCCTCTCCAGCCATCTACGAACGTGTCGCGTGTATATTGTTCCATGCAGGACGCCAGGAATTCTACATTTCTCAGAAATGTGTTGAACGCCTCTCCTGTGGTTATTGACATCAAATGTGTGTGTGTGTTGTCTGCAAGTTGAATTTTGTCAGCTGTATAATGGCATAGCGGTGCATGTGTACGAGGTACAGAGGCGTTGGACTTCTCAGATAGATAGGAGCATCTCTGCAGAAAGAGAGCTACTAGTCTCTTCCCCTGTGGCCATCACACAGTGCTGTAATGTGGCGAGACATATGGGGACCATGGAAACTCATATTTACTACGTATTTTCTGAATTTACTTACAAATGTGCTATGGTGAGTCCTTTAGTGATGCTCTTGTTTTAACATATTACGACGACCTTCTTTTAAAACCGGAAACGATAATTGCTTGCAGTGTACTTTCATCATTTTGTAGGGACTGTACGTACTCATATTTTTCTGTAGTCAATTAAGAGCCTTATGGCAATGTCACACATTGCTGATGTACACTTGGTAATTACCAATGTCATGTTTATGCGGGTGGTGGACGTATTGACTATAATTTCCAGTCTGCACAAGTCAACATTACTCTTTGTGCTCACTGAAAGAAAATGTTCCAACTTGCTATTTACTCAGCTGGGTGTGAAACTATCACTATAAAAAAGTTTTGATTTTTAACTCATTGATATATTTTGAGAAAGTTCTCTTGTATAAAATATATTAGTATTCAAACCACTATTCTTATTGGGAACAGCTCTATTAGGAATTGGGAGGTGAACTCTGCTGGAAGCAAAATGGTGTATCGCAATGACTTCGAATCACAAAAGGTTAATGGTTTGCCTTAAAAGTTGAAGATAATCTCACTACTTGCCACGTGGTTTTGTCAACATTAGTTATTTCCGTGAAATCTAAGCAATCTATGATGGTGTACAGTCCTCGCGAGTCACTTCCCAATTTTACCTGAAACGTAACCAAGTCTGCCCAGCACCTACGTCTTTCAAGGCAGAATGCACGCAAGCTTTTGACTAACACTCACAGGTTGATGTGTCGGTGCCAAGCGTCTCTTCTTGCTGCCTCTCTGGCTGTATTTATGTAGGGGCATAGCGTATTGCCAAACGGAACATCTGCTATAAACTGCTCTAGGCACATGTAGCAGTATCTAAATGGCCCCTTTTCTCGGACATGTATTTATTAATACCTCTCTAACAGTGTACAATCTTTTAAATTTATGTATAATTAGTTACGTTTGCATTAGTTTCTGAAACTGTTTTAGCTCGACAGCTTTTAAATTTTGCCACCCAGAATTTCTAGAACGGAACTAACACTACAGCATGACCTCTGAATGGCCTCTTTTAAGATTCCTTGTAACCATTGTTGCTTACAATACAACCTTGAAACTTGGTATAGTTGCTTTATTTTACGGATGCAATCAAGTGCCGTAATTAGAACTTTCTATTACAAGTACAAATGATACTTAATCTACTATGAATAAAGACGTTTTTGTTCCAAATTTGGTTTTTAGTAAATAATTGGATAACTGATAGAGGTAGCTTTCTGGCGTCACACATTTTACATGATGCTGACCGTGTATAAGAATTTTCAGCTTTCTGAATCTAATTTTTAGCGTCTTCAGTTTCTCGTAAAAACACCGATCTGAAGCGAAATATTGCTGTGATCAAGTTGAGACTCCTAACTTTTAATTACGACATTTGCATATTCTGATCAATGTTTATTTTCCTAATTTTAGTATTCAGCGCCACTTATTTTTTTCCCCTTACGGTCGTCTATAATTTGCGTAACATATTGATTTAATCATTCTGATACTTTGCAATGATAATATTAATATGTTTAAACATTCACTGACAAAGCCCGGAAAACTTAATCTAATTATTAATTTTAAATTACGATGTAATTCTTTGTACGTTGAGCGCAGTTGCATTATGACGACGTGGCGCTGGTAGCAGTGAACTGGTGTAAGCCCCAGCAAACTCGCTCGCCTCTCTACCTCTTACAATGATACAGCGGTTGTTTCGCCTCAGCCAGTCCCTTTTTTACACGTGTATCTTTAGAGAAAATCAGCCCAACTTATAAACACCAGAATTACATGTATTTTTACTGCCATTGTTTTTAACAAATTATGATGGCCTAGATTAATAATACAGGGACATGTTAGTGGTAGCAATATTGAGCATCTTAGGTCGGTATTCAAAGGTATTGTCCATGATGTGCTAGAGAAGTATGTGCCTAGCAAAGGTATAGGGGAGGGAAAGGATCTACCTTGGTACAACAAACGTATTAGGAAGTTGCTGCGAAAGCAGAGAATTTTGCACAGTCGTTTTAAACGTAGTCACTGCCCCACTGGCAAACAGAAGTTATGTGAAATGAAAGCAGCTGTCAGAAGGACAATGAGAGATTCGTTTAATGAATTTGAAAGCAATATTTTATCTGCAGATTCTAAAAATAACCCCAAAAAATTTTGGTCGTACGTAAAATCTATGAACGCTACAAATAATTCAATACTTTCTCTTGCTGACAGTACGCGTAGTGTAACTGATGATGATAAACAGAAGCCCGAAATTCTAAACCTAGCCTTCAAAACCTCGTTTACGGTAGAGGACTGCAGCACCATTCCCCCTTTCAATTATCGAACAAACGAAAGGGTGGCTGACATAGTGTTTAGTGTGTCTAGGATTTAAAACAGTTAAGATCCTTAGACGCCAGGAAGGCTTCTGGCCAGACGGTATTCCCGTAAGATGTCGACTATGCTACAAATATAGCACCATTCTTTTCCATCAGAGATCATTGGAACAGCGGAAAATTCCACGGGACTGGGAGAAGACCCAGGTCATAGCAGTCTATAAAAAGAGTGGATAATCGGATGTACGTAATTACCGGCCAATTTCACTGACATCGATTTGTTATAGAATCATGGAACATATTTTGTGCTCAGACATAAAGACCTTTCTAGACTCTGAGAAGCTCCTCTGCAGAAACCAGCACGGTTTTAGGAAGCGAGACACTGCTGGCCCTCTTTGTGCATAATATAGGGGAAGGCGGGGCAAGATGGGAAGGTGGGGTAAGACGGGGAAGGGCTATAAGCTACAGTTGGAGTGCTGCCATCTGTGGATAGCTACGTCAATATCATCAATACGCAGGTCTCAGTGTGTTGACATTGCTGAACCTTATTTTCGCGATGGTTTCTGTGAGCTTTGCAAGGTACGTACAATTGTTATACTGATTTGCAATGTTTTACACCTTTCGAGGTCTTAAACCATGTGTTTCGTGAACATTTGTCCAGACTGTGTATATAGCACTGAATAGTACGTCTTATTAACAGTAAACTGCTGTTTCAGTAGTCAATGTTCACTAAATACTGTTCATGTAGGCGTAACATAACCTGACAGCATGGTAGGGGGCAAGACGGGGTGGGGCAAGATGGGGAGCTTCCCCGTCTTGCCCCTACTGTTTATCCAACCAGTACGTTCTTATCGTCTCATGTGTTTACCTCGCTGTGGTTTTTGAACACGTAAATTATACGTTGAAGTTTATTCGGCAAAGCCTTCATTCATTCAGCTACAATGTCCACAGCAGTGAACGGGTTTCGGAAAACAGGCATTTGGCCCGTAAACAGAAATGTGTTTCAGGAAAGTGATCACCGTACCTGTTCAACTACAGACATTCAACAGGCTCACACTTCTGAAGTTACAGAAACGGAAGACCGAATACCAGAGATGTTGTCAAGACGTTAAACACCTGAACAATTAACAACTGACGATCAAGCCTCTGTTTCGTCTAACTGTCAGGTTACCAGCCCTGAAGTGGTGTTAGCTATTCCAAAGGTGGATAAAAAAAACCTAAAGGAAACCATCTAACAGGCGTGGAAAACCCATTGTTTTAACCGAATCTCCTTATAGGAGGGAACTACCTGAAGAAATGAAACGAAAAGGAGTCCCCAAACGTGCTGCATGTAAACGAAAACTCTTCTCAAAGACGTTTAATAAACCTGGAATACCACCAAAAGGACATAATGACAACGAGAAAGTGACGAACGTTACTGACGTCTTTACCACCCCTTCATGCTCAAGGGATAGTAAACTGAGGTCGAATGACAACGAGGAAGAGAGTGAAGAATGTTTATACTGCTATGACTTCTCTGAAGGAGGCTGGATACGGTGTATTAGCTGCGGACGCTGGGCCCACGACACTTGTGCAGGGGTAGGAAGTGATGATGACGGGGCTGTACACACTTGTGTACTGTGTGGAAGTAAGAGGCCTAAATAAAACGTAATACCTGATTCCACCATTCGCAGAACCATGTTTCGAAACCATATCGTCACATGATATCGTTATTCCAGTCCTTATTTAAGCTTTAGAGATGAACTCATGCTAGTTCCCCATCTTACCCCGCATATGGGGCAAGACGGGGAATTGGTAGTTTATGTCTCAAATAATTTCTAACTAAATGTAACAACAAAATTGTTAAGGCTTTCGTGGCCACTTGTTGACAAACTGCCTATTGGCTTCTGTCTCGGGTTCTTCGGCCGACGTTCATCTAATGATTTTTCTGACGTTTCGCCAGCACGAGTGGCTGGCATTGTCAAAGCTTTACCCTCCATTGCCGGTGGTGAACTGGAGGCGAGCTCGCGGCCGCAGGCTTTATGTCCCTGGCGCGCCAACGTCCGAGGGCTTCTTCGCGGTCATTTCCGGTGCGGTTCTCCTCTTGCTACCTGCGACGGTCGTTCGCTGCAGTACGGCAAGCCAGGATCCGTTTACCTTAAGGCTTTCTTCTTTCTTGTTGAAACTGTTCGCGTGTTTTTGGATTTCTACAGCTTCTCTGAACAAGCGCGTGTGATAGTGCTTCTCTACAGACAGAACTTCCGTGTCGGCGAATTTTATTACGTGGTCGGTCTCATTCAGTGCGTGCTCTGCCACGGCCGATTTCTCCACCTGCCCCAACCTGCAATGTCACTTATGCTCTTTGATCCTGGTGTTAATGGATCGTCCAGTCATTCCGACATAAAGTTTTCCGCGTGTGCAAGGTATACGGTATATTCCCGACATTGCAAGTGGGTCTCTTTTCTCCTTCGCCGATCTAAGACACTCTTTGATCTTCCTTGTCGGTTTGAAAATCGCTTTGTCAGATCAGCCCTCAGGCATGGAGCACAAAGAATGTTTTAAAATCTGAAGGGTCTTGCTTCTGAGCGTTGTATGTGGTTGTTAGGGTGGGCAGTATTGCATCCAAATCACTATGTTTGACATCAGCATACAGGGTGACAATTACTGAACAATATGTAAATAATTTAACTACGGCGTGCACACACTTTGTTCAACATGTAAACATCACCGCAGATATGTGGATTTAGGTTAAGAGATGTTCTATAAGCTTTCCATCATTGGCGATGATTTGTCGCAGACGAATATCTAAATTCGGCATGACCCGTTTAAGTGTCGGAACATCGATGCTGTCGATGACCTCCTGAATCGATTTTTTCAGTAATGGTTCTGGGGTAACTGCTGTAAGCAATCGCATGTGTTCGGATCCGAAAAATACGGCGGCCAATCGAGGCCCATGCCAGTGGCCTCTGGGTACCCCAGACCCAGAATGAGGTCCCCAAAGTGCTACTCTAGTACATCAAACACTCTCCTGCCTCGATGGGGTCCACATCTTGTCGATTTTGGGACAACATGGTTGTGGAGATGAAGCAGCGATTAGTATGGTTAATCAATTATTCAAAAACAATCTTAATCGCATTTATTATTATTATTATTATTATTATACCGCCTGCCTGTTTCAACCCGAGGTAGGGGTCATCTTCTGAGCGTTTACACCATTGGTCGTCTGCTGGTGGTGTCACTCCTGCTTACATAACGGCAGGAAACGTTATGTAGACAGGAGTGACACCACCAGCAGTCGACCAATGGTGTTAACGCACAGAAGATGACCCCTACGTCGGGTTGAAACAGGCTGGCGGTATAATAATAATAAATGCGATTAAGACTGTTTTTGAATAATTGACATCTTGTCGAGATCGGTGTCACTTTGGATAATCGGGATGAAATCATCTTCCAAAACCTTCTCATACGATTTGGTAGTCACTGTGTCATCAAGGAACATCGCACCAATTATCCCGTGACTGAACACTGCATACCACACAGTCACCCATTGAGGGTGAAGAGACTTCTCGATCGTGAAATAAGGATTCTCAGTTCACCAATTGCACAAATTTTGCTTATTGATGAACCCACGCAAATGAAAGTGCCCTTCGTCGCTAAACCAAACCATGCATGTTTATACTAATTCTCATCATTCTCTGTGATAAACGGTGCAGTTTGTAATGGTACTTGAATTACGTAACCATTACGGCACCTCACCTCAACCTCTCGATACCAGCAATATTGTACTGTGTTTCTGTAAAATAGTTAACATATTTCTGTGACAATATTTACATTTGATTTCATTAATGTAGAGGTACTTCGATACATAGATATGTATATTTTTCAATGATATTATTCTTATGTGTATTCTTTCTTTTGTCACTATGATCATTGACGTACTTGTAACTCTGATTTTTGGGCGCGTAAGCGGTTATTAGAGAGTCAAGCTTTGGTCGTCATCTTAAAAAGACGCAAATTGTAGTCAGTTTATGAAATGTGAACTTTAACAGTGAGGAAAATATTTTCAAGTATGTTTTTTACTGTGAAGTGATGTTTTGGAACGAGTTACGTGACATTGCAACAAAAGTAATAAAAAAGAAGTGTAACTTAAATTCGGAGTGCTGATTACTTTTTTACATCACCATTGTCCTAACTTGCAAAAGTTTAATCCTCTAGAATGGTTTATGAAACACATCTATAAAACTTTTGAATATCGCAGAATAACACCTAGGCCTCTTTGCATCCGAGCTTGGAATCATCACTACCTAGATTTTCGACGATTGAGCCATGAGTTCACAACGAGACCAGCGTGGGAAACACGAAAAGATGAGTGCCTAGTTTATCCATTATTTCAAGAAATGACTTTATTAACTGTGCTCTAATGACACCTGCCACATAATATAACTTTGTTGTTGCCCGAAAATGCAATATTTAGCAGCGTGAGCAACACTACAATCATAATTAGTTTTTGACCTTTGGTGTGGTAGGGTTGTTAGAAGTTTAAACGTCTTAACGCAAACCGTTTAGAAGCTATGACGATTTCATTTCATGTTGTTCGATGGTTAACACCCTGTACATTGCAAGAATGTCTGTCAATGTCTTATTATGTGAGACCATTTGTTTGCCGGTAGGAGCGCTTGTCACCCTGTTGGTGAGGTTGCAGAGTGAAATTAGCCTCGACTGAAAATCATTTCCACAATCAGAAATTACACTCTGTGTTTATGAAAAGATATTTTCTACATGCATCTTGCAATTTCTAGAGCTTCATTGGTTGGTGTTTGGTGACAGTGTGGGGCGTAAAGTGGTAAATGCAGGCTATTATCCATCGCTTCCCATTTGTCGACTTCAGGACCCTCCCCAAAAGGAAGGTTCCAGTTCGGTGTAATGGTGCTGCTGCAGGGTAAAATGGCTGCCACGTACCCCATAAGTAATTTTGGCATAGCTTCTGTCACTGTGTAATTCGTTAAAATGGCTCAAAGAGCTCACATATTGTCCAACGAATGGGTAGAAACATTGCCAGTGACACCTGTGTGTGATTCTGCCCAAGCGACCAAACATTGGAGCGTCAAGGAAAAATTTCACTATAGTTCTATTGAGGATCTGGTATGACAAGCAATCATTTTCTCCCATCAGATCATAAGAGTGGCGTTCAATAAGTAATGGAACACATTATTTATCTCGGAGAATTTTGGTTGAAAAAATGTTGAATTTTGTGTGGGCCATCGTGGAATGTTCTCGCTTCAGGGCTTATAATTTCATAATGTTCTGATACATAGCAGCGCTACACACAATCTTCAGAATGGCGTCTGTAACTGAGGTATGTTCCAAACAGAGAGCTGACATTAAGGCTATCTTGGCAGAAAACGAGAGCATAACAAATATTCATATGCTCTTGCAAACCGTTCACGGAGACCTGGCTGAGGACAAAAGCATGCAGAGTCACTGCGTGAGATGTCTGCCAACATCAGCAACAAGTTCAAGCAAACCTGTCTGATATCTCGCATCCTAGCCCACCACACATAGCTGTACCTCCTGCAGGGTTGGAACATGCACACACTCTCAAAATGCGAACGTGCTTCTCCATTTGCATCACAAAGCAAAGCCACACAAAAGCCTGTGAACCTGAGACGAGCTCACAAAACTGCATTGGGTTGTTCTCCCTCATCCAACCTAAAGCCCAGAGCCTACACCCTCTGACTTCCATCTTCTTGGACTAATGAAGGATGCACTCCATGGGAAGCAACATGGATGATGACGAGGTTATTGATCCAGGAAGATGTTGGCTCTGACATCTACCAGCAGATTTATGCCCCATGGACATACAGGCCGTCATAGAAAGTTGCCGTTAGTCCATCACACAGAACAGGGATAATGTTGAAAAATAGGGTTTTGTAGCCAAAAAAGTGGAGGATAATAAGTCGTATTGGAATCCTGAATAAAATTGAAAAGCTTCCAGAATAGAAAGTGTTGCATTACTTACTGAATGCCCCTCGTACTTCCTCTGTTGCAATGTTCTGTTCATTAGTTGGAATTCTCTTTCACTTAATTGCTCCTTCAAGTTTCTATGGATTTCAGCAGTACTGGATTTTCCCTCTGTTCAGCAGAATTATCATTTAATGTAGCGATGAGTGAGATTTAGTCTATGCTGCTAAGGCTCAGCAACACATTCCTTTACAGGCATTTGGCTTCCTTATGTCTGCAAGCATTTTTATATACCACTGTGACATCATACTCCTAAAACCTAAGTGCCCATCTCTCCAGGTAACACAATGGATCCTTCATGCTAGCCAGTTAGGGTAGAGAATGATGGTGCATCACAATGCGTAATGGTTTGCAGAATTAATGTTGGCAGCCCAACCAACTGCAGGGCATTTTTTCTGAGTTGTAGAGCAGTGCATTTTGGAGAGTACTCTATTCATAAGTTATCACCTACTCAGCACCTTCTTTAATTTGTACTAGAACTACAGGAGTCCCAAAACGACTAGCGATAATGTGATATTTGGTTTGGCTTTCTTGTCATATGATGCTACGATTGGAGAAAATGTTAGTACGTTCTTGTATCTTGGTCTGGGAAAATTTGGCATCTCCCAGCAGTAGTGCTTGCAAGGGGCATGCCATTTTACAGACGTCGCAACTTTTTGTTTCTTGGGCGATGAAAAGGCAGTTTTTCGAATTCACACTTCAACATGAATAAAAAAATATTGTTGATACTGTCCGGATTATAATGTCTGAAGTTTTGAAAATAATTACAATTTTTCAGGTGGATTTGTGTTATGCTGATAGTATTAAGGTGTAGAGATGGTCAAACTGTTCTTTTCAGAGATCGGATCAGAACTGTTCACTCCCTGAAATGAATTAGCTCATTTTAAAGACTCACCACTCATTTACAATAGAAAGTAAATGGAAGGCACATTGCCCTTTAAACTTGGTTTATTCCAGTACTATACCTGTATTTTGATCTTATTTGATCCTATTTTGAAGTAACACAGATAATGAGTAAGAATTTTGTATTGTTTATTGAAATTTCCACGATATGACAAAGTTTTTGATTATTGATTTATTTTGCACTATCGTGGTTTTTTGGGTGATCGGAAAATGTTGTAACTTGAGATTTACATTAACAATATATTTGGCTATAATGTATTAAAATTTCATTAACCTCATACAAATACATCGCAAGCCATATATTTTTAAAGTGAACGTTTCCTTCCGAAGACGCCTAAAATCGCAAAATCCGTACCAGAATAAGAAAAAAAATATTAATTTGACTGTAAGACGAAAGTGCTGCATGTAGCCTTACGCAGAATAAAACAAGGAAAATATTGGTGTATCACATTTTGCGATACGTTTATCGGTTCGCTCGTAATTAAAGCGTAAATTCGAGTGTCCATAATGAAAATCCTATAGTAAGAGGAGTCGTCAGGAACCTAATCTGATCAGTTTAAACAAATAAAAATAAAATAAAAATAAATGATGTATACATAACATAATAATGTAATATACATAGCGGTATTACTACGAAGAACAATATCCAGTAGAGACGAACTCCGATGCAGGAGCACTGAGTCGAGCAGGTCGAGCCGCGAGCTGTATTACTGCGTGAGCTAAGATGGCAGAGACCAGAGTGACACCTGAGTTGCTTTGCTCAACGTTCTGGCTAGAGTCGAGAATGGTGGGGTGAGCGTTGGGCGGGCGAGTTCCGAGGGTGGGGGAAGCGGTGAACGGCCACCAGTCACCCGCTCCGAGACAAATCGTCCGTTCTCTTGCGAGCAGGTTGTTGCAAGCAGTTCCTATGTTCTCCGCTAGGAGGCTCTCTGTCCTGTTGCTTGCATAAACTGCCCAGAGGGCAGGACATGCGACTGAAACGATCGCCGACAGAGTGCGATGCTAAGTTAAGCTGCGCCAGACACTGCACACGGCAGACGACGCACAGAGAAAGCACGGCATATGTGAAACACAAAATCCAATGGGGCACTGCACAATGCAGGCAGCCAAGGTAGAAGCAGGGCAGAGGCTGGCGCTGGCTGTGTTGTGTGGCGTGCACTGTGCTCTGACCAGCAGAGGCGCCGCTGATATGCTCTGTCTCTCTCTCTCTCTCTCTCTCTCTCTCTCTCTCTCTCTCTCTTTCTCTCTCTCTCTGCCGTGGGAAACGTTTGGAGCTACCGTTCTCTTTTTCTGAATCACTGATTGTTCACTACTTTGAAAGATTCAACACTATGTATCAGTTCAGGAGCGGATTCCCCATCTCTATTAAGGTGTTGAAGCAGGTAGTCCGTCATATATTCGATGGTGGCTGGATTGTTACATAGTCGAAATGGGATGACACAGAACTCATATAATCCATCAGAGGTTATAAGGTTAGTCTTTTTCTGGTCAGCCTCGTCAACTGTGATTTACCAGTCTGTCCGTCCATATGTGAGCAATACTTTCCTTCTTTCAAGCAGTACAGAGTGTCATCAGTGCTCGGAAATGAGTAGACATTTTTGTCTGGGATTTTGTTCAGTCGTCTGTTGCCGGCAATGAAGCGCCATGTGCCATCCATTTTCCTCACAACGACGGCAACGACCAAGGGGTAAGCATCCTAACTTTGTCTACGAAGAGGTAACACAGCCGATGATGTTCCTCGGTCAGGCCAGACCCTATTGCAGTTCGATAGTAGTTTCCTTCACTGTGTTGTCTGTAGTGGTAGTGGAGTACGATTCTTCATCGATGGTACTGAACTGCCTAGCATGAACTTGTCGGATGTTTCTACATATATATTTTAGGGATGAGTTTTTGGTGAATAAAATGCTCTCGGGTTTCCAACCTCGTCAATTGCTTAAAACTATACGAGCTTTCGGCCAAGCACTCCTTGGCCACTGTCAAGTAGTATGACTGCCACTGGGCTGTTGGTGCTCCTTATATGTGCTAGCTGCCGGCTGTGACGTCTCTAGTGCCCGTGAGACTGCCACATATGGGCATGTTTTGAGTCGGCGTTCGATGTGCCCTCTTCAACCGCGCGATCGCTGGATCCCACGCAGCGCTGAGCTGCAAGCCACCGTCTCTATTCAGGATGTTTGCGGTAATTTTTATTTCAATAGCTTCCTTTATTAAACTGTCCCAGAAGCCGTTATTACAAGCCACGACAGAGGTATTGTCAAATTTTATGTGGTGACCGTTTTCTAACGCATGCTCAGCTAACGCAGATTTCTCTGGATAGCGTAGGCGATAATACCTCTCATGTTCTTTCCTGCGTTGTTCCATAATGCGCAATGTTTGTCCGATGTACTTCTGGTCACACGCACAAGGTATTTCGTAGACTTCAGGCGTTCTGAGTTGTGGGTGCTCGTGGCGATTAGTGAGCCAAAGTTCCCCTTCACTACCTGTAACACTTACAGTCCTTATTGATGTGTAGATTTCTTTTGTCACTATGAACAGAACTGTGGAACTGACGAAAACCTCACCGTTTAATTGAGCATCTATATCGACGACTAAAAGTCGTACTGTTGATGACGATGGGATAACAATGTCTTCAACAGCAAACTACCATCCAGAACTATATTTGTTATGTGTGCTTATGCGAACTGTTCGTCAATTCGAAGCTCTGTATTTCCACAGAGACTGTGATGCCTGCAACAAGTCCCGTCGGAAATCACATCACTGCTACATTCCGTTAAAATGAAAAATTCGAAGGGCTGTGTTCAATAACTGATAGTTATTCTTACAATTATGTACTTGTCGGCTGGATGTATTACCCATTTTCGGCTTTCAAGAGATTCGCTTTTGCATTAGCGAACATAGTTTTCCTTAGGTGGCAACTACAAGCATTCGATATTGACAGAAAGTAAGCCCCTTGATCGACTAGCACCGAGGCAATTTTACTCTCGATGAGATTTCCTGACATCTTCGTAATTGTCGTCGGAGGAGTGTTTTCATCTCCGGTTGCCTCACCAACATAGTTGGTCGCCTAGCTCAGTTTTCCTTAATTCAGCGTCCAGGCGAGCTGCAGGAACCTGTGTGTGGCCACGTGTCACACTATGGATTGTAGCGTCTTCGCTCAGGGTTCGGCGACATAGGTCGACTGTAATCTCCTGCAGTTGACTGGCGCAAATAGGACTCTTGTGATGGTTGACGTCTTGTAGAGTACCAGTTGTCAAATATTCGCCTTCTTTCTCTGCAGCAATGTCCACTTTGTCCAGGCTGTTGGCAGTGAAAACATCTGAGCTCGTTGTCCTCTGTCCTCCACATGCTTGTTCCTCAGCGAGGCGCTATACTTGGAGGCTATCTGGTCACGTCCTTTCTTCCTGGAGGGTTAGAAAGATGGCTGAGATTGGTGCAAAAGATAAATATGTTTCTTCAACATCCTTGCTCTTTGAATACACCAGTTACCATAAAAACAAGGACGTAAAGTAACGTGACTACGTCCGCTCCCTGGGGACACCTCCTTGTAGTAGGCACCTTCAGTACTGGGAGGGAGGACTTGTGTGCTTCCGTGAAGTAGAGAGCTGTGCCGGCGGTAGCCTAACTATTGGCAGGGTCCCCCAAACCGGATTGGTCTCGACTGAGGATCCAGACGAAGTATGTCCCACAACATAGGGCAGGGAGTGCTCTAGAGGCATAGTGAAGCCAGCTTCCCTAGGGATGTAAACCTAATACAAATCCTGGTCTTCCTGGTTGGAGGTTGGGCGTGGTGGTAACAACACCGCCTCGTAAAAATTCTATACCGTTGCTGAAACACATAAGAGAGCAAACTGGACGTACACTTCTTTGAAGACCTTTGGCTTGAAAACAAGGACAAGTGTGGGGTTCTGGTATGTAAGAAAGATGCTCGAGTCAGGAAAACTGAAACAAGTCTCTAGGGAGCTGGAAACTGGCGATACTTGGACTGAACGGAACACGATGGAATGGTTTTGGAGAATTCAGGTTGAGAGATGGAAGGACACTTCTGTATTCCGGGAAAGAGGAAAGAGAAGACTATGAAAATGGAGTGGGTATACTACTGACAAGAGAAGCAAGGAGAAGCTTATTAGAGTGCAAGCCAATCTCAGATCGGATTATTACAGCACAATACAAGACCTGAGTAAGAAATATGTGTCTTGTGCAGTGTTATGTACCCACAGAAAAAGCAGACACCCAAGAAAAGGACCACATCTAAGGATAACTGGGGAGTTTCTACACAGGATCAAAAAGAAAGACTTAGAAATTGTGATGGGCGATCTCAATGCCAAGACTGGTTGTGAGAACGAAGGGTTAGAGAAAGTTATAGAAAAACACGGTGCTGGAGTCCAAAATGACAACCGAGAGCGTTTTTGTTGATATATGCATTAACAACAAGTTGGCTATTGGAGGATCGGTGTTCCCACACAAAGTGTGGCATAAAATAACATGGCTCTCACCACATGGCAAGACACAAAATCAGACTGAGCATTTTGCAATTAGCCTGATGTGGAGGCGTTCCCTTCTTGATGCCCGAAACATAAGAGATGCTGACTGCAGAAGTGACCACCATCTTGCAGTAACAGAAGTACAGTTAAAGATTGTAGCCACTGGTCATCAAGATAGAAATTGCACGCAGAAAAGATCCAATATCAGAAAACTTCAAAACGAGAACATTAGAAAAGAGTTTGTGCTGGATTTGAAAAAACGGTATAGTCAGTTGGAGGTGAAGGATCGAAGTGAGGAAGAGACAAGTACACAAATGGAGAGGAAGTGGAATAAAACCAAGGAAACCTTCCTAAATCCCAGTGAGAATGTATTAGGATTCAAGGACACCAGAAAGAAACTATGGACATCTGATCATACATGGCTGAAAATTGAAGAAAGAAGAGAAATAAAGGTTCAAAATGGCTCTGAGCACTATGGGACTTAACATCTTAGGTCATCAGTCCCCTAGAACTTTACTTAAACCTAACTAACCTAAGGCCATCACACACATCCATGCCCGAGGCAGGATTCGAACCTGCGACCATAGCAGTCCCGCGGTTCCGGACTGAAGCGCCTAGAACCGCACTGCCACCGCGGCCGGCAGAAATAGAGGCCTTGGTCGAACAGTATAGGGACGATGAAGAAAAACAACGCCTTAGGGCAAGGTACAGTGAAGTTTGTCGGCAAGTGAAGAGAAGCGCTAGATTTTATAGAAGAAATCGAGTAGAACAGCTTGCAGAAAGTGCTCAAGAGGCAGCAGAAAGGGGCGATTCGAAAGAGTCCTTTGCCCAGTTGCGACAGGTATGGACATCTCGTGACATATTGTTGAAGGTAAAGCTTAAAATCTTTGACTCAGATGTAAAACCTGTTCTCTTTTACGGGTGTGAGACGTGGAAGGTGAGTACAAACCTTCATCAATAAAATGTTTGAGGACTATACTGGAAGTTCGCTGGCCAAATGTTATCTCAAATGTTATCTCAAACCAAGAACTGTGGTAACGCAGCCAGCAACGGAAATCCAAAATAACCGCAAAAGAAAGTAAATGGAGATGGATTGGACACACCCTGAGAAGAGGCCCGCAACATATTCCAAAGCAGGCTTTAGAATGGAACCCACGAAGAACAAGGAGAACAGGCAGACCGAGGTCGATCTGTTGAAGCTGAGGTGGCAGCCGTTGGCCACTCATTGAGTAACATTAACAAGGTAGCAACGAACAGGTTCAGATGGCGAGCTCTAATATGTGCCCTATGCTCGACATACGAGTAAAAGTAATTAAGTCAAGTCAGAAACGGTGGCGATACCTAAACTCTGGCATGAGAAAAATCGATGGTCCAGAAGACTTACGAACCCTATAAGGAGCCTCACATTTAAACACAAACCGAAGCAGGAAGCATCTACGTCATGTTACTGTGGTTGCACAGCTATTGTGAGATTGTGGTGAAGAAGAGGACTTCAGTTAGGTTTTTTTTTGGCTGTTCGAACATGTATTGGTTGGCTGTGGTTGAACTGACGGTGTTCTTAGTCCTAAAGTATGGGCTTTATATGTCGCAGGACGCTGAAACATCGTACATATGTTCATTAATCGGTGCACTTGTGAAGTATGCTGAGAAATATTAGTTCCTCTTTCTGCCTCCAAATGAAAATATGGCGATGTAAGTAGTCAGAACGTGGTGTGGGTGTAGGAGAAGGAGACAAATGATCAGACACATGATAACGGTGGTTGAGGCACCTTCATTAGGCTATTCTCACAAGCTATAACAAGTGGTCAGTATCGTCTCCCGACTCAGGAACATAATGAATCCATAACACTGTATGGTCGACAGCTGTACGCAGCATATCAGGTATAGTCAGAGCGATATATCGTCGTATGCTCTCCTACAGATCAGGGAGGCCACACATCTTCAAATTGCTTAGAGATGTTGCGGTCGTTGCCGAAGGTTTCTCGAAGTAAATTGTTCACTGCCGGGCGCTTTCGATCCGCAGAAGCGGTCTCATGAACACGTACACCTGACTGGGCTTGTATTACAGACTTTGTGGGAGTATTTTCGACTTTTATACGTGAAGTAACAGTAGATTTATTCGTCGAAGAACTTACGACATGTAGATAGAGCTCCTCGAACGAGGGGACACCAGTTTAGCAGGAATTACACAGCAGTTTAGGTTCATGCTCAGAATATTATTGCTTTTAACAACTTCTCTTGAATAACTAGTTTTCGTGGTCGTCCTAGACCAGGCAGCGAATTAGTGAAGATTACTGACATAACAGGGCAGTGAGAGAAGGAAATCGACAGCCTGAAGCACATTTTGGGACACTCAGGCTGGTAGGAAATCGCCAGCCTGAAGCTGGGACACTCAGGCTGCTTCAGTCAGCTGTATCTGCTGTGTAATTATAAAATACCTATTCTGTAATTACGGATTCTCCAGTATCTGACATTACATTTCAGCATCAGACCAAGACGCTATCACGAAGTGCATTCTTATAATTTAACTTTCTCCTGCAAGTCTTACACCCTTTACGCTATTAGACTTTTAACAGCATCACAGAGTGGCACAACGCAGGGAAAATGCTGACAGCCGCTACCCTCACGACAGAACAGCTACATTCATAGACTGAATGAAACAGATTATCTATGCCGAGCGCTTCTTCATCTAGTACGGATATTTCATTTAATTCTTGTCCGACAGGGTTCATACTTATGTATGAAGGGAGACCTGTTGAAACGAACACATCCGTCTGAGTGGTGAGGTCATAAACATGCAAAGCAGGATCATAAATATGGCTACCCTTCTGAAATGCAGTTCTAGCAGTGGCAGCGAAATTGCGCGCGCTGCCAACATAATTCGCGGAGACGCAGCACCCCTGGCAGAGGAATCAGACAGGCAGAATATGTACGTGAGTTGGCTTAGTTGTTGTTCTCTGCGTATTAGCTGTCTCCAGCAGTTGAGACCTGGCGACCTTATTCTGTAGCGAAGAACATTATCCTACTTTCCTTCAATACATTGATAATACAGGCTTGCAGTAAAAATAATACAGAAGTTGAGAAAGTTTGGTAGATTCTGGCCAGGTTCCGCTGTGAAATCTATTTTCTTGGCTACAAAATATATTGGATGGAATAACTAGCGGTAAGGCATCTTTTTTTAACACGCACTTACAACCTTTCTTCATGGTTTTGCACTTTGTATCGTTTGTGTGTGTCGTTAGCAATATCCTCGTCTATCATCATCTTCGAAAGTGCAACCGTTTTCCTCTATTTTGCACTGCACTCTCCATTTTTCATTATTTTCACACTATCTTACTTGCAATAAATCATTGACTTTATCTTCCTGATTTTCTTTTTAATTTCTCTGCTATGATAATCATGATTTTTTATTGTTAATTTCAAGTTAAATTTTTTTTCAAAAATACAGGAAATTTAGAAAGTATAGTATGTGTATTCTGTCCAAATGGTAATATCAAGAACGTATGGATTGTAGTGTCAGGGGAGAAATGGATGAAACGCCTTTGACCAAATAATTCAGGGCTATAATCAATACACCTCAATGGGCTATAAATACACAACCATCAGTGCAAGTGCACATTTACATTCGACCTCCAGTGGGAATCTAAAATTAGCGACCACAGGGGTATGGATGGGGACCGAGAATAAGTCGTGGCACTAGGTGAAAATGTGGGTCACTCTAGGAAAGTGCTGTGACAGTCCGTGCATTTGGGGTCGTCGTTACCACGGTAGAGTCTTATACCAGGGGATGCAACGAGAGGATGTTGTTTGGTGGCTGGTATCCTCTTTCTATAATACAACTGCACAAATGTAGTAACAAGGTTCTCTGTTCATAAGAACAAAAAGATACTTATCTCCATAATAGTCCACATTAGCTTGACGGCTGGTAAAAGACAAGTCCTGCTATAAACAGTATACTCTTGTAGGCGGTAACACGAACTGACAGATGCCAACTGGAATAGTGGCTGGGCTAGTAACTGAGACTCGTGGACTACGACTGACTTTGTGAATTACTGGGGCCTGTGCTCCGCGACAACTATCCAAATACTGGCGGACGTGAGGGTGTTGGTGGCTGATGGAGCGTTGCTTGTGAGTCTGTCTTTGGCTTCTCTCCTGATAGGCACACTTGATTCAGTGCCTATTAACCTTGCAACCTCTTTGCCGACCGGTGCGCTGGCGACATCTTATGCTGGCACAATGCATTTGTGATTAACAATGTGTCTGGATGACACAGTGATTAAAACAACTCCCTCGTAAGCAGTTGATCCCAGGGTAGATTACTAGTTCAGAACACATTTTCACGTTGGTTCAGCATAAAGTCTCGATGCAGCTGGTATCATCACTTCCTTCCCTTTCCTCTCCTTCCTCTCCCCTCCACCTTCAGTTTACATAATATGCACGACGGCTACAGATTCCACATGGCGTCTATTCGTTCAGACATGTCCAAAAGAGCAGACACCCTGCATTCATATAACTGACATGCCTCAATGGTCTATAAACCCAAACCATCACTTCAGTTGCGCATTTACATACAACCTCCAGTGGGAATCTAAAATTAGCGAGCATGGAGGAAATGGACAGCGACTGAGGATTCGGGGTGGCACTATGTGGGAATGTGGTTTGCCAGAGGAGTGTGCCAAGACAGTCCACACATTTTCAGTAAGTGCTATGTCTGGGTGGCTCAGTAGTTCATGCATCTGCCTAGTAAACAGGAGATACTGACTTCGAGTTTCAGTCTGGCACACAATTTCACTCATTGGCGCTGACGCAGCTGATATCAGAAGTTGCTTCCCTTCCCTCTCCTTTCTCCCCCGTCCACCATTAATTTACATAGTAAATAATTAATGACTTGTAAAGACAACATTTCCTAAATATCATCTTGTGAAATGGTCTTTGTGAATTCGAAGCCTTTCTAAAAAGACAGTTGTTAACTGTTCTTGATACTGTAGCCATGGTTCAGAGTCTCGTTTCGGTACTCTGTCATGTAGCCTCAGAATTTACACCCATGGCGAAAATTTTTCAAAGTTTGAATTATTGAATTATCCCTCTACATAATTGAACAAAAATGATTCTGCTTCCTTTCGAACTCTCTTACCGAGAATTTTTTTTATGTGGCACCCCACGAATTCCTCTCCTGCGCCAACCTCTTCACCTCAGAGTAGTACTTGCCACCTACATCCTCAACTATTTGCTGGATGTATTCCACTCTCTGCCTACCTCTACAGTTTTTGCCGTCTACAGTTACCTCTAGTACCATGGAAATTCCCTCATGTCTTCACAGATCTTCTATCATCCTCTCCTTTCTCCTTATCAGTGTTTTCAAAAATTGGTTCAAATGGCTCTGAGCACTATGGGACTTAACATCTATGGTCATCAGTCCCCTAGAACTTAGAACTACTTAAACCTAACTAACCTATGGACATCACACAACACCCAGCCATCACGAGTCAGAGAAAATCCCTGACCCCGCCGGGAATCGAACCCGGGATATAAGTGTTTTCCACATATTGCTTTCCTCTCCGATTCTGCGCTGAACCTCCTCATTCCTTACCTCATCAGTCCAACTACTTTTCAACATTCTTCTGTAGCACCACATCTCAAATGCCTCAAGTCTCTTCTGTTCCTGTTTTCCTACAGTCCATGTTTCAGTACCATACAATATTGTACTCCAGACGTACATTCTCAGAAATTTCTACCTCAAATTAAGGCCTATGTTTAATACGAATAGACTTCCCTTACCCCGTCCATCATTGGGTATTTTACTTCATCTACTTCATGACCAAGCAACCCTAATGTTAAGTTTCTCATTGTTCTCATTTCTGCTACTTCCCATTACTTTCGTCTTTTTCGATTTACTTTCAGACCATATTCTGTACTCATTAGATTGTTCATTCCGTTCAGCAGATCATGTAATTTTTCTTCACTTTCACTCAGGATAACAATGTCATCAGCGAATCGTATCACTGATATCCTTTGACCTTGAATTTTAATTCCACTCCTGAACCTTTTTTGTATTTCTAACATTGCTTCTTCGATGGACAGATTGAACAGTAGGGGGGGAAAGACTACATCACTGTCCTACACCCATTTTTATCCGTGCACTTCGTTCTTGGTTGTCCACTCTTACTATTCCTTCTTGGATCTTGTACATATTGTACACTACCCGTCTCTCCCTATAGCTTACCACTATTTTTCTCCGAATTTTGAACATCTTGGACCATTTTAAATTGTCGAACGCTTTTTCCAGGTCGACAAATAGTATGAACGTGTCTTGATTTTTCTTTAGTCGTGCTTCTATTATCAACCACAACGTCAGAATTACCTCTGTCGTGCCTTCACCGTTTCTAAAGCCAAACTGATCGTCGTCTAGCACATCCTCAATTTTCCTTTCCATTCCTCTGTATATTATTCTTGTCAGCAAATTGGTTGCGTGTGCTGTTAAGCTGATTGTGCGATAATTCTCGCACTTGTCAGGACTTTGCAGCCTTCAGAATTGTGTGCATGATATTTTTCCGAAAGTCAGGCGATATATTACCAGACTCATACAGTCTACACACCAACGTGAATAGTAGGTTTTTTCCACTTCCAGAATGATTTTAGAAATTCTGATGGAGTGTTATCGACCCCTTCTGCCTTACTTGATCTTAAGTCCTCCAAACCTCTCTAAAATTCTGATTATAATACTGGATCCCGCATCTCTTCTGAATTGACTCCTGTTTCTTCTTCTATCACCTCATACAAATCTTCCCCTCATAGAGGCTTTCAGTGTATTCTTTCCACCTATCCGCTCTCTCCTCTGCATTTAACAGTAGACTTCCCATTGTACTCTTAATGTTACCACTCTTGCTTTTAATGTCACCGAAAGTTGTTTTGACTTACCTGTATGCTGAGTCTGTCCTTCCGATGATCATTTCTTTTTTGATTTCTTCACATTTTTCATGGAGCCATTTCGTCTTAGCTTCCCTGCACTTCCTATTTATTTCCTCCTCAGCGACCTGTATTTCTGTATTCCTGAGTTTCCCGGAACATTTTTGTACTTCCACCTTTCATCGATCAACTGGAGAATTTCTTCTGTTACCCATGGTTTCTTTTGAGTTACCTTTCCTTGTATCCGTGTTTTTCTTTCCAACATGTGTGATTGCCCATTTTCTTCAACTGTCCTGCTACTGAGCTATTCCTTATTGCTGTATCTATAGCCTTACCTAACTTCAAGCGTATCTCGTCAATCCTTAGTACTTCTGTAGTCCTCTTCTTTGCGGATTGATTGTTCCTGACTAATGTCTTAAACTTCAGCCTATTCTTCATCACTACTATATTGTCATCTGAGTCTATATCTGCTCCTGGGTACTCCTTATAATCCAGTATCTCATTTCGGAGTCTCTGTCTGACCATGATGTAATCTAACTGAAATCACCTGGCCTTTTCCAAGTATACCTCCTCGTCCTGTAATTCTTGAACAGAGTATTCGTTATTACTAGCTGAAACTTGTTACAGAGCTCAATTAGTCTTTCTGCTCACTCATTTCTTGTCCCAAGCCCATATTCACCTGTAACCTTTTCTTCTACTCCTTCCACTACAATTTCATTCCAGTCTCCCATGAGTATTACATTTTCGTCTCTCTTTACGTTCTGTATTGCCTTTACAATATCCTCATATACTTTCTCTATCTCTTCATCTTCAGCTTGCGACTTGGCATACATACCTGAGATATCGTTGTCTGTGTTGGTTTGCTGTCGATTCTGATAAGAACAACCATATCAATGTCCTATCTTCCTATTCATAACGAATCCTACTCCCGTTGTACCATTGTCTGCTGCTATTGATATTACCCTATAGTAATCTGACCAGAAACCATTGTCTTCTTTCCATTTCACTTCGCTGACCTCTACTTTATCTTAATTGAGCCTTTGAATTTCCCTTTCTAGTCTCCCTCCATGTTCAAGCTGCTAACTTTCCACGCCACGAATCGTAGAACGTTATCCTTTCGTTGATTACTGAATTTGTTTCTCGTGGACTCCCCCCCCCCCCCCCGCCCCCTTCCTCTTGGCAGTGCCATCCCAGAGATCCGAATGGAGGACTATTGCGGACTGTTTTGCTAATGAAGAGATCATCACGACACTGAGAACTTATCGGGGAACAAAGCGGGTAATGAAGTCTTTGCCGTCACGTAGCCTTAGTGCTATGCAGACAAAGTGAATTCTCTAAGTACACAGAACCGTGACCTATATATCTTTAACGAAATATAATCGTTTGAGTATTCACTGACTTATTTAAATTTACTTAACTCTGTAGCCGGATCAGAGATGATTAACTGCAATTTTCTTGAAGTAGTCACTTTTTATTAAAACCAGTAAGAAATATTTATTTTCGTCTTGCTCAAGCACCTACAGCACTAGATACTTCCACTAAGTTGAGAGTAACTTTTCAGCGTTGTAGGTCAAAGACGTGCATCAAGAGCTCAAGTTTATATAGAGCAGTGGAATGATTACGCAATATTTTAATTTGTGACGTGTCCTTACTATACGCCACAGCCTCACGTGAAGGTGGGTGCGACGGCGCTGAGGGTAGAAAGTGAAAGCGAAGGGGATGCAGCCACCCGAGTCCGGTAACGAGTTAACGGTTTCGGCAGTAAACTTTACGACCTACAGGGGTGACCGGAATCCGAAGAGGACCAGCTGACTGAAAAAGAACAAGAGCACTTCCATGTTCGTAACTTTTAGTTGTGACTATGAAATCATCGTAATACTGAATCTGACACGATACTAGTATACAAAAACCAAGTCTGACAGCCTAAAAATTGTCACAGCCTAGAAAAAGGTCAGTTTTTTGAAGAGTAGCACTTGGTAAGTTCAGAAGAATAGCACAAGCTGCAGCTCGTCCGAAATAAGTTTCCATCCTTGGGTTATGAATTAAAGAAACTAACCAGTAATTTTCATTATTCAGAAAGTTAATCTTCGCACTGAACAGTTTGTATGGAATTGGTAACGAGTTAACGGTTTTGGCAGTAAACTTTACGACCTATAGGGGTGACCGGAATCCGAGGAGGACCAGCTGACTGAAAAAGAACAAGAGCATTTCCATGTTCGTAACTTTTAGTTGTGACTATGAAATCATCGTAATACTGAATCTGACACGATACTAGTATACAAAAACCAAGTCTGACAGCCTAAAAATTGTCACAGCCTAGAAAAAGGTCAGTTTTTTGAAGAGTAGCACTTGGTAAGTTCAGAAGAATAGCACAAGCTGCAGCTCGTCCGAAATAAGTTTCCATCCTTGGGTTATGAATTAAAGAAACTAACCAGTAATTTTCATTATTCAGAAAGTTAATCTTCGCACTGAACAGTTTGTATGGAATTGGTAACGAGTTAACGGTTTCGGCAGTAAACTTTACGACCTACAGGGGTGACCGGAATCCGAAGAGGACCAGCTGACTGAAAAAGAACAAGAGCATTTCCATGTTCGTAACTTTTAGTTGTGACTATGAAATCATCGTAATACTGAATCTGACACGATACTAGTATACAAAAACCAAGTCTGACAGCCTAAAAATTGTCACAGCCTAGAAAAAGGTCAGTTTTTTGAAGAGTAGCACTTGGTAAGTTCAGAAGAATAGCACAAGCTGCAGCTCGTCCGAAATAAGTTTCCATCCTTGGGTTATGAATTAAAGAAACTAACCAGTAATTTTCATTATTCAGAAAGTTAATCTTCGCACTGAACAGTTTGTATGGAATTGGTAACGAGTTAACGGTTTTGGCAGTAAACTTTACGACCTATAGGGGTGACCGGAATCCGAGGAGGACCAGCTGACTGAAAAAGAACAAGAGCATTTCCATGTTCGTAACTTTTAGTTGTGACTATGAAATCATCGTAATACTGAATCTGACACGATACTAGTATACAAAAACCAAGTCTGACAGCCTAAAAATTGTCACAGCCTAGAAAAAGGTCAGTTTTTTGAAGAGTAGCACTTGGTAAGTTCAGAAGAATAGCACAAGCTGCAGCTCGTCCGAAATAAGTTTCCATCCTTGGGTTATGAATTAAAGAAACTAACCAGTAATTTTCATTATTCAGAAAGTTAATCTTCGCACTGAACAGTTTGTATGGAATTGGTAACGAGTTAACGGTTTTGGCAGTAAACTTTACGACCTATAGGGGTGACCGGAATCCGAGGAGGACCAGCTGACTGAAAAAGAACAAGAGCATTTCCATGTTCGTAACTTTTAGTTGTGACTATGAAATCATCGTAATACTGAATCTGACACGATACTAGTATACAAAAACCAAGTCTGACAGCCTAAAAATTGTCACAGCCTAGAAAAAGGTCAGTTTTTTGAAGAGTAGCACTTGGTAAGTTCAGAAGAATAGCACAAGCTGCAGCTCGTCCGAAATAAGTTTCCATCCTTGGGTTATGAATTAAAGAAACTAACCAGTAATTTTCATTATTCAGAAAGTTAATCTTCGCACTGAACAGTTTGTATGGAATTGGTAACGAGTTAACGGTTTCGGCAGTAAACTTTACGACCTATAGGGGTGACCGGAATCCGAGGAGGACCAGCTGACTGAAAAAGAACAAGAGCATTTCCATGTTCGTAACTTTTAGTTGTGACTATGAAATCATCGTAATACTGAATCTGACACGATACTAGTATACAAAAACCAAGTCTGACAGCCTAAAAATTGTCACAGCCTAGAAAAAGGTCAGTTTTTTGAAGAGTAGCACTTGGTAAGTTCAGAAGAATAGCACAAGCTGCAGCTCGTCCGAAATAAGTTTCCATCCTTGGGTTATGAATTAAAGAAACTAACCAGTAATTTTCATTATTCAGAAAGTTAATCTTCGCACTGAACAGTTTGTATGGAATTGGTAACGAGTTAACGGTTTCGGCAGTAAACTTTACGACCTACAGGGGTGACCGGAATCCGAAGAGGACCAGCTGACTGAAAAAGAACAAGAGCATTTCCATGTTCGTAACTTTTAGTTGTGACTATGAAATCATCGTAATACTGAATCTGACACGATACTAGTATACAAAAACCAAGTCTGACAGCCTAAAAATTGTCACAGCCTAGAAAAAGGTCAGTTTTTTGAAGAGTAGCACTTGGTAAGTTCAGAAGAATAGCACAAGCTGCAGCTCGTCCGAAATAAGTTTCCATCCTTGCGTTATGAATTAAAGAAACTAACCAGTAATTTTCATTATTCAGACAGTTAATCTTCGCACTGAACAGTTTGTATGGAATTGGTAACGAGTTAACGGTTTCGGCAGTAAACTTTACGACCTACAGGGGTGATCAGAATCCGAAGAGGACCAGCTGACTGAAAAAGAACAAGAGCATTTCCATGTTCGTAACTTTTAGTTGTGACTATGAAATCATCGTAATACTGAATCTGACACGATACTAGTATACAAAAACCAAGTCTGACAGCCTAAAAATTGTCACAGCCTAGAAAAAGGTCAGTTTTTTGAAGAGTAGCACTTGGTAAGTTCAGAAGAATAGCACAAGCTGCAGCTCGTCCGAAATAAGTTTCCATCCTTGGGTTATGAATTAAAGAAACTAACCAGTAATTTTCATTATTCAGAAAGTTAATCTTCGCACTGAACAGTTTGTATGGAATTGGTAACGAGTTAACGGTTTCGGCAGTAAACTTTACGACCTATAGGGGTGACCGGAATCCGAGGAGGACCAGCTGACTGAAAAAGAACAAGAGCATTTCCATGTTCGTAACTTTTAGTTGTGACTATGAAATCATCGTAATACTGAATCTGACACGATACTAGTATACAAAAACCAAGTCTGACAGCCTAAAAATTGTCACAGCCTAGAAAAAGGTCAGTTTTTTGAAGAGTAGCACTTGGTAAGTTCAGAAGAATAGCACAAGCTGCAGCTCGTCCGAAATAAGTTTCCATCCTTGGGTTATGAATTAAAGAAACTAACCAGTAATTTTCATTATTCAGAAAGTTAATCTTCGCACTGAACAGTTTGTATGGAATTGGTAACGAGTTAACGGTTTTGGCAGTAAACTTTACGACCTATAGGGGTGACCGGAATCCGAGGAGGACCAGCTGACTGAAAAAGAACAAGAGCATTTCCAAGTTCGTAACTTTTAGTTGTGACTATGAAATCATCGTAATACTGCATCTGACACGATACTAGTATACAAAAACCAAGTCTGACAGCCTAAAAATTGTCACAGCCTAGAAAAAGGTCAGTTTTTTGAAGAGTAGCACTTGGTAAGTTCAGAAGAATAGCACAAGCTGCAGCTCGTCCGAAATAAGTTAATTTGAAGAGTAGGTGCTGGAACGTGTTGCAGCTGACCCCATTACAAGTACTCGTCGTATTGCACGTGAAATGGCCGCTGCACATATCACTGGCAAGTACTCCACGGACAACAATTACACCGATATCATACAAAATGAGTCCATCCACTGCTTGTGACTGAATTCGCACCAAGCGTCGCATTGTGTCAGTGGTTGCTCCAACAATTGATTGTTGTTGTTGTTGTTGTTGTTGTTGTTGTTGTGGTCTTCAGTCCTGAGACTGGTTTGATGCAGCTCTCCATGCTACTCTATCCTGTGCAAGCTTCTTCATCTGCCAGTACCTACTGCAACCTACATCCTTCTGAATCTACTTAGTGTATTCATCTCTTGGTCTCCCTCTACGATTTTTACCCTCCACGCCGCCCTCCAATACTAAATTGGTGATCCCTCTATGTCTAAGAACATGTCCTACCAACCGATCCCTTCTCCTAGTCAAGTTGTGCCACAAACTCCTCTTCTGCCTAATTCTACTCAGTACCTCCTCATTAGTTATGTGATCTATCCATCTGATCTTTAGCATTCTTCTGTAGCACCACATTTCGAAAGCTTCTATTCTCTTATTGTCCAAACTATTTATCGTCCATGTTTCACTTCAATACATGGCTACACTCCATACAAATACTTTGAGAAACGACTTCCTGACACTTAAATCAATACTCGATGTTAACAAATTTCTCTTCTTAAGAAACACATTCCTTGTCATTGCCAGTCTATATTTTATATCCTCTCTACTTCGACCATCATCAGTTATTTTGCTCCCCAAATAGCAAAACTCCTTTACTACTTTATGTGTCTCATTTCCCAATCTAATTCCCTTAGCATCACCCGACTTAATTCGACTACATTCCATTATCCTCGTTTTGCTTTTGTTGATGTTCATCTTATACCCTCCTTTCAAGACACTGTCCATTCCGTTCAACTGCTCTTCCAAGTCCTTTGCTGTCTCTGATAGAATTACAATGTCATAGGCGAACCTCAAAGTTTTTATTTCTTCTCCATGGATTTTAATACCTACTCCGAACTTTTCTTTTGTTTCCTTGAATAACATCGGGGATAGGCTACAACCCTGTCTCACTCCCTTCCCAACCACTGCTTCCCTTTCATACCCCTTGACTCTTATAACTGTCATCTGCTTTCTGTACGAATTGTAAATAGCCCTTCACTCCCTATATTTTACCCCTGCCACCTTCAGAATTTGGAAGAGAATATTCCAGTCAACATTGTCCAAAGCTTTCTGTAAGTCTACAAATGCTATAAGTGTAGCATTAATCTATTTTCTTAGGAAAGTCGTAGGGTCAGTATTGCTTCACGAGTTCCAACATTTCTACGGAATCCAAAATGATCTTCCCCGAGGTCGGCTTCCATCAGTATTTCCATTCGTCTGTAAAGAATTCGCGTTAGTATTTTGCAGCTGTGACTTATTAAATTTTCACATCTGTCAACACCTGCTTTCTTTTGGATTGGAATTATTATATTCTTCTTGAAGTCTGAGGGTATTTCGCCTGTCTCATGCATCTTGCTCACCAGATGGTAGAGTTTTGTCAGGACTGGCTCTCCCAAGGTTGTCAGTAGTTCTAATGGAATGTTGTCTACTCCAGGGGCCTTGATTAATGCACCAGAATTGCTCCAAATCGTGCTGTTTACTGAAGAGGCCCCATTTGATGGAGCAAGGAAAACCCTCACGATGTAGGAGAGTCACACCATCAAGTACGTTTTGGTGCGAATATCTGGGCTGGCATTGTAGGCGTGTACCTCGTTGGGCGTTATATTCTACCTGGCCGACTGAATGGCCTCCTTTACTTGAGGTTTGTGCAGAGGGTGCTACCTGAGTTGTTGGAGGATGTTCCCCTGGCTGTTCGTGAATGGATGTGGATATAGCATTGCTGCGCACCGCCTCAGTTCAGTGTGGATGTCCGCAACCATCTCAGTGCTGTATTTTCTGGTTGCTGGATTGGAAGTGGAGATCCTGTTCCATGGCCTACGAGGTCACCTGACGTCAATCCCGTTGATTATTTCCTATGGGAATATCTAAAGGCACTTGTGTGTGAGACTCCAGTGGTCAAGGAGATGGAATCAGTTGCCAGAATTGTAGCTGTCTGATAATGTGATCCGAAACACACCAGGGATATTTGTGGGGGTGCACACGTCCTAGGTCGCCGATGTCTTGCTAGCATTGAGGTCGATGGACGTCAGTTTCAGCATATTTTGTAAGAAACAATACAAATGTGTCAATAATGATATTGCCAGTTAACTGTAATCCTTGGGTTATGAATTAAAGAAACTAACCAGTAATTTTCATTATTCAGACAGTTAATCTTCGCACTGAACAGTTTGTATGGAATTAATTTGTTGCGATGAGGTGTAAGCTGTTAATGACGATAAAATAATCCTGTATTCATTTCCAGTCATCAGTTTCCAATTTCATACTCAGTTTACCAAATTTGAAACGTTCACACAAAATATTAGTACAAAAATATTATTTATGAGAATGTATTGGTTATTAACTATTCCTGAAAACCGTTAAGTTCTTCAAGTTTACATTTACATCAAACAAATACACAGCTCATCACGAATCTTTCTTTTATACGGTGTGTTATGGTTATAAGTCCTGATATTTTTATTGGTGACTGTCTACAGTGTATTGAACAACATTACTTTAGTATTTACTCCATCTGCAGACTAAAATCTACAGCTGTTAGGAGTAGCTTGGTTTTTGGCCTGTTAGTACCTCCAGTTACATTTGCAAGAGGGAGCCATGAATGCTCATCCCCTCGGCAGCAGGTCAGATGTTAAAGCATAGACGTGTGGACGCAAGCCGGGTGGTCTGTTGTGACAGTGCAGGAAACATCAGACAGTAAGACTGTTACGTGCAGAAGAAAAACAACTAACGAAATGAAGTGAGAACATATTAAGGTACCAGTGATCACAACATCTGACCTTACACCGCTAACACCCTGTTATTACGTCGAGTGAATTTCCTAATATTGTGTACCTACAGCGTGCAGTCTCGTCATCCACTAGTCAATGTTTATTACCAGCGTTCCAAGGGACGCAAATTACGGGAGGCATTTTTTGTGCGTCCTGTTACATCAGTAGATGCGTCGACGTTCGTACTGCGTTTGTCGTATGTTACAGACATTGATTGTTTAGCTTACTACAGGAAGGAGCGTATACTAATACAGTTAGTCAATATTAATACAAAAAATACACCACCCAACTTCATAATTCTAAGTTTAATTAAGCTTGGTTTATATTTGCATCAAATAGCTCATTCCCAGAGATTCACACTTGCTGAACGGGTTCTGTACACTGTTTTCGCTTTCAACTTGTGTTCATTTTAACAGCGTTCATCTCTCACAGTGTGCACTTATATTTGATTTATGTCTCCATTTGAAAGTTGCATGTACATGTGGCACTTTCATTTCATCTACATCTACATCACCATACATACTCCGCAATTCACAATACGGTGCGTGGCGGAGGGTAACTCGTACCACAACTAGCATCTTTTCTCCCTGTTCCACTCCCAAACAGAATGAGGGAACAAATGGCTGCCTATATGCCACTGTACGAGCCCTAATCTCTCTTATCTTATCTTTGTGGTCTTTCAGCGAAATATAAGTTGGCGGCAGTAAAATTTTACTGCAGTCAGCCTCAAATGCTGGATCTCTAAATTTCCTCAGTAGCGATTCACGAAAAGAACGCCTCCTTTCCTCCAGAGAATCCCACCAGAGATCCTGAAGCATTTCCGTAACACTCGCGTGATGATCAAACCTACTAGTAACAAATCTAGCAGCCCGCCTCTGAATTGATTCTATGTACTCCCTCAATACGACCTGATAGGGATCCCAAACGCTCGAGTAGTACTCAAGAATAGGTCGTATTAGTGTTTTCTTAAGCGGTCTCCTTTACAGATGAACCACATCTTCCCAAAATTCTACCAATGAACCGAAGACGACTATCCGCCTTCCCCACAACTGCCATTACATGCTTGTCCCACTTCATATCGCTCTACAACGTTACGCCCAAATATTCAATCGACATGACTGTGTCAAGCGCTACACTACTAATGGAGTATTGAAACATTACGGGATTCTTTTTCCTATTCGTCTGCATTAATTTACGTTTATCTATATTTAGAGATAGTTGCCATTCTTTACACCAATCACAAATCCTGTCCAAGTCATCTTGTATCCTCCTACAGTCACTCAACGACGACACCTTCCCGTGCACCACAGCATCATCAGCAAACAGCCGCACATTGCTATTCACCCTATCCAAAAGATCATTTATGTAGATAAAAAACAACAGCGGACCTACCACACTTCCCTGGGGCACTTCAGATGATACCTTCACCTCCGGTGAACACTCACCATCGAGGACAATGTACTGGGTTCTATTACTTAAGAAGTCTTCGAGCCACTCACATGTTTGGGAACCAATCCCATGTGCTCGTACCTTAGTTAGGAGTCTGCAGTGGGGCACCGAGTCAAACGCTTTCCGGAAGTCAAGGAATATGGCATCCGTCTGATAAACTTCATCCATGGTTCACAAGATATCATGTGAAAAGAGGGCGAGTTGCGTTTCGCTTTCTAAAGCCATGCTGGTGCATGTACAGCAACTTCTCTGTCTCCAGGAAATTGATTATAATCGAACTGAGAACATGTTCGAGAATCCTGCAACAAACCGATGTTAAGGATATTGGTCTGTAACTTTGAGGATCCGTACTTCTACCCGTTTATATACAGGCGTCACCTGTGCTTTTTTCCAGTCGTTCGGGACTACGTTGGGCAAGAGATTCGCGATAAATGCAAGCTAAGTAAGGAGCCAATGCAGTAGAGTACTCTCTGTAAAACTGAATTGGAATCACATCAGGACCTGGCGATTTGTTTACTTTCAACCCATTCAGTTGCTTCACAACCCCAGGGATGTCTATCACTATGTCCTCCATACGGGAATCTGTACGAGACTCAAACGGCGGTATGTTTGTACGATCCTCCTGCGTGAAAGAGTTCTCAAATGCTAAATTTAAAATTTCAGTTTTCGGTTTGCTGTCTTCCGTTGCCAGGCCAGACTGATCAGTGAGTGACTGGATGGAAGCCTTCGACCCGCTCACCGATTTTATGTAAGACCAGAATTTCCTTGGGTTTTCAGCAAGATCTTTTGCTAAGTTATGACGGTGGTAGTGGTTATATGCTCCGCGCATCGCTCTTTTTACAGCAGCACGAATCTCTGCTAACTTGTGCCTGTCCTTATTCTCCCGATCTTTCTTGTACCGCGAGTGCAACTGTCTTTGCTTCCTGAGAATTCTCCGAATTGCGCTGTTAAACCACGGTGGTTCTTTTCCGTCCGTAACCCACTTTTTCGGCACATACTTCTCCAATGCGTGATTTACAATGTGTTTAAAATTTGCCCATAATTCTTCCACGTCCACGTCCATCTCATTATATTCTGCTTTTAATATAGTGTGATTGTTATCTTAACAATACTTCACCACCGGGAACTATTCGCGGGATGCAATCCAAGAGGCTCATATTGTTTAAAACAGTATTGGCCAGGCTATTCTCTACTGTTCTGTGCTCTGGTGTGACTAAAGTCAGTTCGACTAGAGGAAAGAAGAAATACTACCTTTGTCTACAATGAAGAAGGAATTGGATCAGGCCATTTCAATTACTTGCTGTAGTAAGGTTTAGTTAAAGTGGTTAGGTTATACTGACATCGCTTGGTCGAGATAACAACACGATTAGAAAAGGCATATTGTGCTTGCACACAGTAAAATGGAATGTTGTGGGTTGCCCAATTTGATGGAAAGTGTGAGTTAAGGAGCATTTCGCTCTCGTTTAAGTATATGTCCGAAAGAGACAACCTTCCAGGAATTGTGAAACGAATCCTGTCGTCCGGGACCGTGTGCCACAAAGAGCGCAGATTCGCCACGAGATGGGGAAATTCACAGGCGTCTATTGTGCTGATCAGGCCCAAGCGCTGTAGTGTGCGTGTGAGACAGAAGAGAACTTACATCATCGGGAAACCCCGTATGAGCGGGAGAGCGTGATCGGCGGTGAATTTAGTTGGGTAAATAGTCAGAAATCAGGCAAGGGAGATGAATTTGAGGGAGACATAACGTCGCAACTAATGCAAATGGTAAGAGGATTGGGATCCAAAATTTATTCTGTGAAAGCCGATATTGGTGATGTAAATTTAAAAATTGATTCGGTTCAATCGGTAATAGCTTCGCTTGTGAAAGACGAAGTAGGTAAAATTGCTAGTGGAATCGGGAAATTGACAGACGAAAAATTAAAAGCCATTCGGGATGAGATGAGCAAAATTTATGATGAAGGTGGGATTCTTGACTTTAAGGTTGATCAAGAGGAGAAAAATTTCAGTGATAATGTGGAGAAGTTGCAGGCAGATCTGGGAGGCAACGTAAGACATTGTATGAGAAGACAATACGCTCTAACGGTTGAGACGACAGAGGCTATCAGCAGCTTATCCGTTCGAATAGGTAATGGGGAGAAAGAAGTAGATAAAATAAAGGAACAAGTAGAATCTGACATTCAAACGGAAAACGGTGAAATTAAAAACCAAATCCATGAAATAAACCGTAATCAGTAATCAGCGTTCCGCGGATGAACTAGGAACGGTCAAGTGTTTTGGAGACAACGAGAAATATCACCCAGTAAATTTTCTAGCAGCATTCAGGGCTGGTTTTGTAAGGGGAATTCCGACGATGCGAGAATAAAATTCGATAAAAGAAATTTGAAAGGTGAGCCGCAATCGTGGGCAAATATACACAGTGATACGTTCACTTCCTACGAAATATTTTAAAGCAGTTTCCTGAATAAGTTCTGGAATGAAGCGAAGTAAACGCTACTCCAAAATGAGTTTCTAAACGGGCCAGCATTTCAATACGGGAACTGATCGATGCGAGAATTTTGTAAACGTGAACTTGCGAGATTAATGCATGTGAACGTCCATTCGGAGTGCTTACTGAAATTACGACGATGAAAAGGCGGTTACTGGGAAATTTGTAGCGGGATCTAGGGCACAGTCCTAGCAACTCAATAGATGAAATTTGGACTTTGTAAAAAAAACTAGAACGGGCGTTGAAATTTAAACCTCAAAGTAAGCAGACAAATAGTTTTCAGAGCTGAAATCGTAACTACAGTCCGACTAACTACTATTAAAGACATCCGGGAACATATAAACGGAACGCAAACAGCAGTTCTGATAAGGGAAACGGTAACAGGAACACATCTAATAATAAATTTCAAAGGGGTAATAGGGGACGGAATACTTTCGTGATAGGGACCGACACCAAGAATGTATTTGAGGGACCTGCGCTTGGCGAAATGAACCAGCATCATGGGAGATCGGAGAATTAAGTTTCGCCGCATCTCAGGTTCGGAGATGGTAAAACAAACCGGCGATGAATAGGACGCGGGTAAACGGAAATGTGATAGGTGTCAATAAATCGGCAGAAAGGCGTCAGAATTTTGAAGTGAAATTGTAAGTAGGCTGTTTATGTTTTCTTATTGGCAACGTAACGTAGCGCTCTGTATGAAAATCACTGGCTGTGCTGTGTGCAGTCTGTGGCTAGTTTGCATTGTTGTCTGCCATTGTAGTGTTGGGCAGCGGCAGCTGGATGTGAACAGCGCATAGCGTTGCGCAGTTGGAGGTGAGCCGCCAGCAGTGGTGGATGTGGGAAATGAGATGGCGGATTTTTGAGTACAGAATGGTTGTCATGAACTGCTATATATATTATGACTATTAAGGTAAATACATTGTTTGTTCTCTATTAAAATCTTTCATTTGCTAACTATGCCTATCAGTAGTTAGTGCCTTCCGTAGTTTGAATCTTTTATTTAGCTGGCAGTAGTGGCGCTCGCTGTATTGCAGTAGTTCGAGTAATGAAGATTTTTGTGAGGTAAGTGATTTGTGAAACGTATAGGTTAATGTTAGTCAGGGCCATTCTTTTGTAGGGATTTCTGAAAGTCAGATTGCATTGCTCTAAAAATATTGTGTGTCACTTTAGTGAATGTTTGAGTACGTTCAGTTTTGCTCAGCTGCTTGAAAAGCAAATAATGTAAGAGGTTTATCAGCACAGTAATTCAGAAAATGTTCTAAGGGGACGTTTCATGAAATTAGTAAGAGATCAGAATGAAACAGGTGAATTTTCAAATCAGATCATACGTAAAAGACGCAATCCTAAGATAATGAAAGATAACGATAAAGGAGATGACGGTGATTTAGGGCTAAATGATCTGGTTTATGAATGTGAGACGAAAGAGTGCGTGAATATGAATACAATCAAAGATTTTATGTTCCAAAAGGAGGCTGATGTGGAGCTGAATTTGGTGGAGTTAGGTGGTATAGAAAATTCTAAAGAGGTACTAACCAGCGGTAAGGATAATAGTGATGAAGGCGATGATATTTCAGGTGACATTGTGACAGCAAAAGTTGTTAAGGAGGTTAATAAGGGCGGCGTAGCATTAGTTCGTCAGCTGTTGAAGAATTTGAGTGTTTATTGGCGGATATTGGTGAATTATTTTTTAAGAAAAGTAGTAATTATATTTTATGTGATTAAGTTACGAAAGTTGAAGCTGCTGGTGTTGATACTTCAGAGGAAGAAATCTGTGCGTATCTTTCTACTAAACCGAAATTTTGGATGGATCTGTGGATCTTGACTGTTTGTTTTAGAATGAATGTGGATCTGAATTTGATGTGCGATCTGAAATTAATGTGGCGCAGGAGCGTGAAGGAGAGGAAAAGGTATTATGCTCAGGTTTAAATCAAAACGCAGCGCGATTTAGTTGTACTGTTGATTCTGAAATTGCACGACACTGTAGCTGCAATTAATTTGATGTAACGGTAGATGACGTTGAAACTATGAACGGTTCTTGTATTGGTGATTTGTCGATGGAGGTAAATGAGGTTCTATGTAGCGAGTTGTATGATGTATCAGTGGCAGTTGAAAGTTCTGTTTGTGAAGGTGTTTGTAATGACGTGGAAGTAAAAAGTAATGCTTTATTTCGTGATAATGATGTTGTAGCTACTAATGTCGATAATTTTAAGGGAGAATACAGTGAATTTTATTCTAATAAAGGCAGTGATTTTGGACAGAATGGTATCTTAATGAGGTATGTGATTTTAGTGTAACTGATTGGCGATGGTGCGGTAGAACTTTACGATCGTTGTTGCCTCATTTGTGGACTAGAGAGAAGTTTAAGATAGGTCTAGAAGGGATAAAAAATGAAATTGGGGGGAAAGAAGCATTTAATGAATTATTTTGGGATGAGTGTGAAATTAAGGGGTGGACCGAAGAGGATGTGTGTACTCTAGAGATGGAAGAGAAGGGACGAGACATAGAGAATGAATAGAGAATTATTTATTGAGGGAACAGCGTTTAGAGGGAAAAGAAATGAGTAATGTTCAGCCTGTCATTCAAATTAAGGTAAATGACGAGAAAGTGGATGCACTGATCGATTCTGGGAGTAATGTGTCGGCAGTGTCAGAAGGTTTTGTGCATAGGGTAAAGAATAAGAAATTAGTATTACTACCTGTAAATAGCATAAAAATTAAAACGGCAGGTGGCGGTTTAGAGAAGCCAATAAGGCTAGAAGTGCTCTTGGAATTCAAGTGTGAGGAGAATTATTTTAGTATAGGATGCTTTGTAGTGAATGGACTTGTAAAAGGTGTGGTGCTGGGAACAGCTTTCTTATGTAAATATGAAACTTCGCTTCACTGTGTGGGAAGGTGCCTGGAGTTTGAAGTTGAGGGTGAAAAAAGGAAAGTAAAATTTAAGAATCTTTTGACAGGGGACGACCAGATTGCGCACACCTTAATTACACATGGTTGGGATGAAGAGAACAATATGTATGACAAGATAAAGGCAACGGTAGAAGCAGTCGAGGGCACATCGGATGTAGAGGAAAAGTAGATGTGGATTTTTGTGCCGAAGACTTCGAATACTCCATTAAAGTGAAGCCACACGAGGCGATTAAGTGCAAGATTTATATTATTCCTATTGCTGATCGGGAAGCCGTCAGGGCCAGGTTAAGGCAAATACTAGAATGCGATATTATAGAGCAATGTAGGAGCGATTATTGTAATCCCATTGTAATTGTAAAGAAAAAAGACAAATTAGTTAGAATCGTGTTAGACGCGCATAAGATAAATAAGGTAGTTGTGGAAGAACTCGACTTGCCTGGTAATATGGAGGAAATGCTGCAAAACTTTAGGAACATAAAACTGATGTCTAGTTTTGACCTCAGGATTTGGTCTAATCCCATTGGCAGAAGAAAGCAGACGTTACACAGCTTTCTTATTCTAAGGCGAAGCTACCAGTTTAAGGTTGTACCGTTCGGGCTCAACACTTCCGTGGTAGTATTTGTGAGAGCGCTAAGCCATGTCTTAGGAGAACGCTTAATGAGTAAGTTGGTGATTTATATCGACGACATTTTAATAGCGACGGAATCTTCGTACGAACACTGTGAATTGCTGGAGGAAGTGCTTGTGGCCTTAAGACGAGGTGGGATGACGTTAAAGATTGCCAGATTCGAATTTTTCAGAGCGGAAATTCAGTTTCTAGGACACACTCTTACATCTGAGGGAATTTTACCGAGTCCGAGAAACTAAAATCAATCACCGATTTTAAGTAGCCAACCAACAGAAAGCAATTATAATCGTACCTCGGATTATGTGAGTTTTATCGAAAATTCTTGGGGGATGTAGAATGAATAACTCTGATTTATGTAAATTAAATCTCAATGTAGACAAGTGTAATGAGCTGCGAATACATAGAAAGAAAGATCCTTTATCATTTAGCTACAATATAGCAGGTCAGCAACTGGAAGCAGTTAATTCCATAAATTGTCTGGGAGTAGGCATTAGGAGTGATTTAAAATGGAATGATCATATAAAGCTGATCGTCAGTAAAGCAGATGCCAGACTGAGATTTATTGGAAGAATCCTAGGGAAATGCAATCCGAAAACAAAGGAAGTAGCTTACAGTACACTTGTTCGCCCACTGCTTGAATACTGCTCACCTGTGAGGGATCCGTACCAGATAGGGTTGATAGAAGAGATAGAGAAGATGCAACGGAGAGCAGCGCACTTCGTTACAGGATCATTTAGTAATCGCGAAAGCGTTACGGAGATGATAGATGAACTTCAGTGGAAGACTCTGCAGGAGAGACGGTCAGTAGCTCGGTAGGGCTTTTATTGAAGTTTCGAGAACATACCTTCACCGAGGAGTCAAGCAGTACATTGCTCCCTCCCACGTATGTCTCGCGAAGAGACCATGAGGATAAAATCAGAGAGATTAGAGCTCACACAGGCAAACCGACAATCTTTCTTTCCACGAACAATACGAGACTGGAATAGAAGGGAGAACCGATAGAGGTACTCAAAGTACCCTCCGCCACACACCGTCAGGTGGCTAGCGGAGTATGGAAGTAGATGTAGATGTAGATATTAAAGAAAAACGCATCCTGTAAATGAACCGAGGAATGTGAAAAAGAATTTCATAACATAAAGGACAAACTGTGTGCGAGCAAGATGCTCTATTATCCAGACATGACAGTTCCGTTCTGTTTGTCGTCGGACAATTCAGATTGTGGGATAGGCTGCGAAATGGTCGAAGAAAACCAAATCGACCTGGAGATAGAACACTGGAGTGTGGCTTTTGCCAACCGCATACTCAACAAACACGAACGTGGACACAGCATATCAAAGAAGGGACTGCTTGCAATCGTGTATGGATTCGAAAAGTTCCGTACGTATTCGGAAGGTAGAAAGGTAACAGTGCTATCCGAGCATAAGGTCCTTAGCTTTCTACAACACTGTCGAATATTAAACGACCGTTTGATGCGTTGGGCGATGTTCCTGCAGCAATTTAGTTACCAGGTACGCTACGTAAAAGGGACCGAGAAATGTATTGCCGATGCCCTGTCGCGGCTGCCCATTGGGGGGGGGGGGGGGGGTGACAATGAAGCGGAGGAGACAAAGAACGAATTTCAGCTGCTGTACATGAAAGGAGTATCGGGGGAAAACGAAATTCCTGCAGTCTGCAGGGATATGCGGAGAGTCCAAATAACAACCCTGGACTGAAGAACGTCAAAATTAACTTTGACAGCAAGGGCTACGAAAAAATAGCCCGATATTTCCAGTTCTGCAAGAGTGTGCTATTTCACAGGAAAGACCTGAAGACGGATCAGCAGAGTCTGTGCTTCTCAGACAAAAATGTGGAACAGCTGAGTGATTACGTCCACGAAAGTCACGTTCATTGCGGGGCCCGGAAGTGCACGGTACTTATAGAGCAAGACGTTAATAACCTCGCCATACGAGTACGCGCGCAGCTGGCTGCCTGTGATAGGTGTCAGCGAGTAAAATATTGCTCTACAGTCCAGCGAGGGGAAATGCAAAGGAGAATACCGGCCAAGGTAGGAGAGGTAATGGCGGTTGACAATTTTGGCCCACTGCCCACAGGACGTGGCGGTATGAAGTACATATTTGTTGTTGTGGACCTCTTTTTCAAAATGTTCGATACGGAAATTTAACAGCAAGACGCTGATAGCCAAATTAGAAAATGATTTCTTAAAGATTTCGAGTATAATGACTTTTCTGGAGACTAGAAATCTACTCTGTAGGAATCAGCATGGGTTTCGAAAAAGACGGTCATGTGAAACCCAGCTCGCGCTATTCGTCCACGAGACTCAGAGGGCCATAGACACGGGTTCACAGGTAGATGCCGTGTTTCTTCACTTCCGCAAGGCGTTCGATACAGTGCCCCACAGTCGTTTAATGTACAAAGTAAGAGCATATGGACTATCAGACCAATTGTGTGATTGGATTGAAGATTTCCTAGATAACAGGACGCAGCATGTTATTCTCAATGGAGAGAAGTCTTCCGAAGTAAGAGTGATTTCAGGTGTGCCGCAGGGGAGTGTCATAGGACCGTTGCTATTCACAATATACATAAATGACCTGGTGGATGACATCGGAAGTTCACTGAGGCTTTTTGCAGATGATGCTGTGGTGTATCTAGAGGTTGTAACAATGGAAAATTGTACTGAAATGCAGGAGGATCTGCAGCGAATTGACGCATGGTGCAGGGCATGGCAATTGAATCTCAATGTAGACAAGTGTAATGTGCTGCGAATACACAGACAGATAGATCCTTTATCATTTAGCTACAAAATATCAGGTCAGCAACTGGAAGCAGTTAATACCATAAATTATCTAGGAGTACGCATTAGGAGTGATTTAAAATGGAATAATCATATAATGTTGATCGTCGGTAAAGCAGATGCCAGACTGAGATTCATTGGAAAAAAATGGAAATGTCGTGTGGCTAGGGCCTCCCGTCGGGTAGACCGTTCGCCTGGTGCAGGTCTTTCGATTTAGGTCTTAGGATTGACAGTCCGTCACGCTGACCACTCAGCTACCAGGGCGGACATTCATTGGAAGAATCCTAAGGAAATGCAATCCGAAAACAAAGGAAGTAGGTTACAGTACGTTTGTTCGCCCACTGCTTGAATACTGCTCAGCAGTGTGGGATCCGTACCAGATAGGGTTGATAGAAGATATAGAGAAGATCCAACGGAGAGCAGCGCGCTTCGTTACAGGATCATTTAGTAATCGCGAAAGCGTTACGGAGATGATAGATAAACTGCAGTGGAAGCCTCTGCAGGAGAGACGCTCAGTAGCTCGTTACGGGCTTTTGTCAAAGTTTCGAGAACATACCTTCACCGAAGAGTCAAGCAGTATATTGCTCCCTCCTACGTATATCTCGCGAAGAGACCATGAGGATAAAATCAGAGAGATTAGAGCCCACACAGAGGCATACCGACAATCCTTCTTTCCACGAACAATACGAGACTGGAATAGAAGGGAGAACCGATACAGGTACTCAAGGTACCCTCCGCCACACACCGTCAGGTGGCTTGCGGAGTATGGATGTAGGTGTAGATGTAGATGTAAAAACGTAATCAAACCAACGGATCACAGTTTACATCAAACGTTTGGAACAAACTTTTGAAGGACCAGGGTATAAAAGACATTGAAATATCCGTGTACCACCCGGCGAGTAAGCCTTGCGAGCGGTATATGCGAGAAGTTGGACGACTGTGTCGGACTTACGCGAGTGGTAGACACTCAAAGTGGGTGGAATACGTACGTTCGTTTGAGGACGTTCTAAACAGCGTGAAAAGCAACGCAACTGGATATTCGCCCTTGGAGATGATGACGGGAGTCAAACCGAAATTTCTGTTAACGGAAACTGTGGAGTTCCTGCAGCGCCAAATTGAGTCTGCCGCTGAGAGAGAGCTGGAGATATAATCCCGTATGGAGGAGTTGGCAGCGGAAAGGAAGAAACGGCCTGATGGATGGTACAAACCATCTAAATATAAAATAGGAGACAAAGTACTAGTATGTACGAAAGAAAAGTCCAACGAAGTGGGTGGAGAAAGAAAAAAGGTGTTTGAGCTGTACTATGGACCATTTGTAGTGGCAGAATGTCCGCACCCTAATGCCTACCGACTCAAGTACGTTGTTTCAGGAAAACTTCTAGGATTAAGAAATGTGACAGAATTGAGACTCTACATTGAGAATGGGAAAGTGGGTTACGAATTAAGTGTATCTGCGTTTAGATTATAAGATTATTTGGAGGGGTAATTGGCAATGTTTTATTTCTGGATTTATTGTAGCTTGTTTGTTGGCTCGTCGCACAAGAATATATATATATATATATATATATATATATATATATATATATATATATATATATATATTATTTTATTTTATTTTTTTTTTTTTTGGCGCAAGGTGTGCAGTTATAAAGAGATAGTTTAGAAGCACATTTTGGTGAGAGGAGGTCGGAAAACTCTATTATTTGGTGAACGGTATGCATATAAATTAGGTTTTTGGGGGTATATGAGGGATTTATTGATGTGTATGTGTGTGTTAGGCTTAAGTTTTTCGACGATGTTATATTTGTTGTTATTTCCAAAATTATAAGTTATGGTCACGCCAATTTGGGTGCATGGAGGTCGGAGAAATTTGGAAAATGAAAATTAATAAAGCTTACCTAGGAAGACAGATGTATGTTTCTCTACTTATCTGTGAATATTTGGGGGAAATAATTTATTGTTGTATGGAGTACCGATTTGTGTATGCAGTTTCACTGCACGGAATTAAACGAGATGTGAGATTTGTTCATATTTCTTGTTAGTTATGAGTCTAATGGGAGTTGTTTAAATTAAAAGAAGATATTAATTTGCCGATGAAGTCGATTGGGAATCTGTCACGAGATGCATGTCTCTAGTGGGACTTTAATAACATGTCAGAATCAGTGAAGAATTTACGAGCATCTTGCAAACGCTGTACATTAACTGTTTACTGTGTAGTTTAGATCTGTTTGTATCGATTACACTGGGGGAAGTGTTCAGTGCGATCCTGGGTGGCTTCGGAAAGTATTTGTCTTCTGGTATCTACACCCGATTCGAATTTCAACAGATTTGTTCCCGCAAAACGATGGCGATGGAGTGCAGAGCCATACAGAACTTCGGCAGGGTACTCGACTCCGAATCTGTGGAGCGCCATTAGAGACTTCGCTGAGACGCAAAAGTTCTGTGAAAGTGAACACAGTGGCGCTGATAAATCTGTGCATTTCAATAGACAGTCGATTTTGATAAATGTATAGTTTTATTTAGCATTTAATTAATATGCTGCGATTTATGTTAGATATAAGTTTCTATAAATTTAAAGCGCACTGCAGCAACACCACTACAAATAATTACACTACTGATCTGGCGCTTAGGCTATTTATGTTATTGCATTGTGAATTTATGTTTTGTAAATTTGGGTGCTACTCCATAATATACACTCCTGGAAATGGAAAAAAGAACACATTGACACCGGTGTGTCAGACCCACCATACTTGCTCCGGACACTGCGAGAGGGCTGTACAAGCAATGATCACACGCACGGCACAGCGGACACACCAGGAACCGCGGTGTTGGCCGTCGAATGGCGCTAGCTGCGCAGCATTTGTGCACCGCCGCCGTCAGTGTCAGCCAGTTTGCCGTGGCATACGGAGCTCCATCGCAGTCTTTAACACTGGTAGCATGCCGCGACAGCGTGGACGTGAACCGTATGTGCAGTTGACGGACTTTGAGCGAGGGCGTATAGTGGGCATGCGGGAGGCCGGGTGGACGTACCGCCGAATTGCTCAACACGTGGGGCGTGAGGTCTCCACAGTACATCGATGTTGTCGCCAGTGGTCGGCGGAAGGTGCACGTGCCCGTCGACCTGGGACCGGACCGCAGCGACCCACGGATGCACGCCAAGACCGTAGGATCCTACGCAGTGCCGTAAGGGACCGCTCCGCCACTTCTCAGCAAATTAGGGACACTGTTGCTCCTGGGGTATCGGCGAGGACCTTTCGCAACCGTCTCCATGAACCTGGGCTACGGTCCCGCACACCGTTAGGCCGTCTTCCGCTCACGCCCCAACATCGTGCAGCCCGCCTCCAGTGGTGTCGCGACAGGCGTGAACAGAGGGACGAATGGAGACGTGTCGTCTTCAGCGATGAGAGTCGCTTCTGCCTTGGGCCAATGATGGTCGTATGCGTGTTTGGCGCCGTGCAGGTGAGCGCCACAATCAGGACTGCATACGACCGAGGCACACAGGGCCAACACCCGGCATCATGGTGTGGGGAGCGATCTCCTACACTGGCCGTACACCACTGGTGATCGTCGAGGGGACACTGAATAGTGCACGGTACATCAAACCGTCATCGAACCCATCGTTCTACCATTCCTAGACCGGCCAGGGAACTTGCTGTTCCAACAGGACAATGCACGTCCGCATGTATCCCGTTCCACCCAACGTGCTCTAGAAGGTGTAAGTCAACTACCCTGGCCAGCAAGATCTCCGGATCTGTCCCCCATTGCGCATGTTTGGGACTGGATGAAGCGTCGTCTCACGCGGTCTGCACGTCCAGCACGAACGCTGGTCCAACTGAGGCGCCAGGTGGAAATGGCATGGCAAGCCGTTCCACAGGACTACATCCAGCATCTCTACGATCGTCTCCATGGGAGAATAGCAGCCTGCATTGCTGCGAAAGGTGGATATACACTGTACTAGTGCCGACATTGTGCATGCTCTGTTGCCTGTGTCTATGTGTCTGTGGTTCTGTCAGTGTGATCATGTGATGTATCTGACCCCAGGAATGTGTCAATAAAGTTTCCCCTTCCTGGGACAATGAATTCACGGTGTTCTTATTTCAATTTGCAGGAGTGTATATAGCACACCAACACGTTATGAAGTGGAGGTGTACGAGTTAACGATCATTTCGCTCTCATTTAAGTATATGGCCGAAAGAGACAGCTTTCCAGGAACTGTGAACGGAATCCTGTCGTCCAGGCCCGTGTGCAACAAAGATTGCAGATTCGCCAGGAGATGGGAAATTAACAGGCGTCTCTTGAGCTCATCAGGCCTAAGTGCTGTAGTGTGCGAGTTTGTGCCCAGGGAGGCGTGGCAATGTTAAATATGGCGGACCTAAGATCGGCCATAAAGGGAAACATTTATGAAAACTATTTAATTCCATAGTAATTCAGGGAATGAAGCCACCATCTACCATCTACCATCATTCTTAAATTTTCATGGTGATCCCAATAAAACTTGAATATTGATCATATCTATAATAGTTTAGGATTTACTGTTAAAGTGAAATTAACAACTTTTATAACAAATACCTGAATGCTAAAATCTGAATGCTTTGGTCGATCTTAACAATCGACATTTCATATAAAAGCGCGTCATTACAATGACAAATGTTGTAAATGGCTACTCTGTAACTTTATTTATTTAAAAGATATAGTAAATTTAAATTATCAGTATTTTCGGTTTAGCATCAGATCAACATTTCCTCCATACAAAACATATTGAACGATGACAGGGTAACACCATATTGAATCATTAGATAATAGAATGTTTGTTTTAAAGTTTAGTGCATAATAGTTACTTCTGTTCATTACTTATTTGTCAGAAAGCACACTGATGCATGGCTACTGGCCGCGACAATCAAAGGTACGAAGGAAATTGTATTGGTTTTATGCAAAAGAATTTAACATTTATAATGTAATTGATATTATTGTTACTTTATTTGGAATGTGAAAGTGGTCAAGCTTTGATTATTTAAATACGTTAAAATGTAAAATAATGTAGAATAAGCAGTAGTCAATCAGATGGGCGGCTTCAGGGAAGGGAACTGCACTAGTCGGTTGAGCGACGATGTTCGGCGCGCTGGAGACGCGGCCGGAGACGGGCAGAGGGGCAGTGCTGGTGTCGCCACCAAAGGGGCAGTGCGGATCGAGACGCGAAAGCGGACAGTAGGTCTTTAGGTAGCTAGGAAGTGAGAGGACTGAGAAAATTTCGCGTTATGTGGTATCGCTAGACTTAGAGTCTGAGCGGTGAGCAGCCGCCCGACTGGTGTGAACTCTTAACTTCTCGCGTAGACAACAACGTGGAGTATTGGACTTGGATTTCGCGATGAGATTGTGAATGATGGAACTGTGTCAAATGGATATGTGCTCGAGTGTAACAGTAAATCTAAATACGACCACATCCGCTATTAGTTTGCTTTCTGAATAAACATTATTCCAACCGAACCGCAGCTGTCTGGACTACATCATTTATGGGTCGTTCATTTAGCTCCAGATATTAGTATTACTGTTATATATGTTATATTAACTTTGCATGTTTCATACAATTTCGCAAACTTTCCATCAGCCAGAAAATTTAATCAAAGGATCTCTAGTGTCTAATTTGTAATGAGACTCATGCGGTTCAACCCATTCATAAGTTTGAGACAAGAAATTTCGACGAAGAGGAACCGCTTGTGAGCCCGAACATGTCTGGGTTGCTAGCTCGCAAAAGGAGGCTGCTGATAACGCATCATATTGTCTTTTCAATCCGTTGTGTTGTAAATTCAGAATTGTCACACTCTCCTAAATTATAAAATAGTATTTGCTTTTTTCCAGATTGTAAACTGGGAACGTGTTCCAATTACTTGTAGTGAATTTGACTTCTTGTAACTGTTGGTTTGGGTACCAGTGTGGGATTGTAAACCATTTGTGTTCAGTAACAGTACGATCGCTTACCTGTCTACTCCTTTCGGAATTTTTTCGGTACATACCACTTCTTTCAGAGTCGTTAATGCATATTATCTTGCCATGTTGCATGGCCGCTGTGTACTTCTAAAGCATTTACTGTATACCGACCAGCGCAGCGCCGCTAAACGGAATCAAGAAGGCGCTGACCTACGCGCCAACAGAAAGAACGGGCAGCGCCACACCTCCAGGATGACAGAGTTCATCACCCTCTGTCAACAGTGACGTAACCAGCCGCCCATCGCTGGTCAGACCCAGTTCTGTCGCAGACCTCGTGAGCATCTGTACTGAGCAATAGGAAAACGACACTTAGCCTGCGTTCTGAGAGTAGCAATAGTGTGTAAAAGTAATTGCATGTGGGCAGCGCAAGAAGCACATCAAGTGACCTTATAACAAGGAGGGAAGTTATTTTTCTTTCCTTTTCGGAATAAAAGTGTTCTATTAATCTGCAAGTGTTATATATGGATCATTTTGGATTCCTGCCACCGGGCCTTTCCCTCGACAGTGGAAACAAGCAAGGCTTATTACGATCCCAAAGCCTTCTGAAGACCCTACGGTACCTACCAACAACAGGTCCATCAGCCTTTTGAACACCATGGCGAAGGTCCTGGAGTCTCTCATACTCCACAGCATTTCCCAGCCTCTGGCGGCAGCCGGGACGATCCCCCCCGACCAGTTTGGATTTACCTCCCGCCTGTCCGCTGAACTGCAAAGTCTCCGGATAACGGAGCGCATCAGCAAGGGTTTTAATTCCAGCATGTCGATGGCAGCGGTCTTCTTGGACGTGCAGAATGCTTATGATAAGATTTGGCAGGACAACCTGTGTGTATAAGATGCTGACGCAAACGCCCATCCCTGACATCTACGTTAAGATCGTGAATGATTTCCTTCACCAGAGGACCTTCCCCGTTCCTCAGCGGGGAAAGCGCTCCAGTGTATGCCACATGTCAATGGGTACCCCTCAGGGCTCTGTGCTATCTTCTCTTCATTTTAATGTCTATGTCAATGACATGCCCATCATCGGTCACTGCCATTTGGCGCAACACGCTGATGATACGGCGCTTTATACGACCGACTGTAATCCTGATCAACTCACTGCCTGCCTCCAAAGGCAAGTGGACGCAACAGTCACCTGCTGTCGCTCCAATAAAATGGCCCTGAATGCCACCAAAACCATGGCTGTGTATTTCACTAAACGGCGCCCTATACTCCGAAACAACATCTCAATCGGGGGTGTCCGGATCCCGTGGGCCACAGCTACCAAGTATCTCGGGGTCTAGTTGGATAATATACTTTTCTGCCACCGCCACGCAGAATACGTAACCGATAAAGGGTTAAAGTTAATAAAGGCCTTGCATTCGCTCTTCTCCAGCCGAGAGCTGAATTTAGATACCAAGCTCCGGCTTTATCACTCCCTTGTCCTTCCCTCACTAACGTATGGTTCCTCTGCGTGGGCCACGATTAGTAAGTCCCGGATGCTGAAGCTCCATCGCCTACAGAATAAAGTTCTCAGGTGGAGTCTTTACCCACCTCCGTTCACCAGGATTGTAACTCTGCATGAGGGAACAAATACAGCCCGTCTCAACACGACTATTCACCGCAAGGTTCGCCAATTGTACAGAAAAGTGGACGTCCTCCGCGACACAATCGCTGGACTACTAACTATCGGCACCACAGTTCCACGGCGCTGGCACCTACACCCCGGTTCGGTCACCATCTTGGAGGACTCGGATTCGGGCTATGACTGACGATAGGCCCAATACGACCACGCTTTTCTGCCCGTTTCGTACAGTCAGTAGCAGTGGCCTGTTCACGTCCAGTCACTTTCCTGCTTGACCATAGAGTTGGCGCACTGCTGCACCTCTCCTCTGTCCTTCCACCGTCGGAGGGTGGCACTGAACTCAAAAGTTCCACCGCCACACCTTCAAAGTGCTATGCTCGGCTGTTATTCAGCTTTTGAGTCTCCTTTTACTTGTCCACCGAGACAGTTGGACCGTGTATTAGTAACCAGCCACAAAAAAATAAAAACCTGCCAACGGCTTTCGCAAGTTCTCTCCTTCCTTGTTTGTGTCGGTGCTGACTCCCACAGTAGCTGTCAAAACTGCTACATTCTGGGTCTGCCGCTTTACCCATGAATATTCTGGTGCCTCGGCAAACACATATCCATTTAAATACAAACGTAGGCTTCCGGCGCCATTGTCCCATTCAATAAAATTTTTCTGGGTTTGTCACTGCATTGCCAGTATGTAAAACTGCCGACGTTTCGATCCCTGTTGCAAGTGACCCACGTCAGGGTGTTTCTGTTTACACCCTGAAGAAGCGCACTTGCAACAGTGACGGAAACGTCGGTAGTTTCACATTTTGGCAGTGCGGTCACAAACCCAGGAAAATTTTATTGAATTGCCACATCGAGTTAGTCACACGATATTAGTAATAAGTAGATTTTCTTTGCAGCATATACGTTTTTTTTATTTGACTGTCCATTTAGAGCCCTCAGCCATTCTTTGTACTTGAAATCAATGATTTCGCAGTACAACTGGATGCTGTAAGGAGAAAGCTAATACTAATTTAATATGGCCACTGCCTATTCGAATCAATACTCACTGCACAATATTCAAATATTAGCTGTGGATAGGATTATGAAAGCATTTGTGTGTGTGTGTGTGTGTGTGTGTGTGTGTGTGAGTGACTCTTTCTATTAAACTTTATCAGTCAAGGAACATTTCCAATACTTTCTTCTGGGGCATAATAATTATACCTTTTGCCTAACTTGGAGACTTAAGGGCTTAGTTATCTTCCATTATGGGAGTAATCGTTGCTGTATATAACAACACTTGTCGTTCACATTTTACTGTAATCATTAGGCGTCGTTGTAATTAAAACTGTTCTTAGAACTTCACAGGTTCAGCCTTGATCTGACGTTGTCATTCACTCTTTATCGTCTTTAAGACATATTATGGATGGATGAGATTACTGTTTCAAGTGTTACTATGACACGATTTGGAAAAAAATTCTTTAAAAATAATTGCAAAACAAAGCGGTCGTGTTAGGTACTGTACTCTAGCCCAGTGATTTGCTACCAATCCATCTCTTTATCTTTGTATCTATACTCTTTTTACTAACTAGATGTGTAGACGATCTACAAATATTGAGTTCTAGGACCACATCGATCAAATATAATGCAGGAAGAGTGTTACTGCTTTTATTTAGCGTGTCGTTTCGTTTCCTGTACATATTAGACCAAGAAACGGTTAATGAAAACATTTCCTACACAATCACAGGAGCTATATTCCCTCTGGAAGAAAGTGCCACAGTTTCGACCACATCAAGCATTAAAACGTTCATTAGCTCTGCACGCCTCTTTACCTGTTAGGTGATGGGTACGAAACGCAGCACGCAGGGTTCGTCACTCTTACTGGCGGAACGACGAGGAGGGTGATGGAGCCCGCCCACTCTGACACACAGCCGATCGTTAGCGGTAGAAATTACTCGCCCCGGTCCACGAGCTCCCCACCCGAGAGCAGAACACCGGAAGAGCGCTGATACTTCTTTTAAACCCAATTTGCACTCTGAATGCACCCTGTGAACGAAGGATTACTCTTTAATGTGGAATTCCTACGGAACCCTACCGTATCTACCACTAGGTACTACGTAAGCAGTAGTTGCACACCTGTATGTTTAATTTAGCCAACTTGCAACGCCATTTTGAGAAAACATTTCTGAGAACATCTTTGCTTCTCCGTAAAGTAAACGATTGTGATTTTTGATGTTCTTTTTATTTTGAAACGTAAATCGGACTTTCTAAATTTTTGGTACAGTTTCTGTATTTGTACAATCCTGTTATTAATTCGAAATTTGCAATAGATTTTTGGCATCGAAACATTTATTTATTACTCGTAAATGAAACATTCGGGCAAAACATTAGGTTTACTCAAAATATTCCATGCAGGAGTACATAAACAGTTCTTTTACACATTATATATCTTCAAAAGGTGCACTCGGAAGACAACAGTCTGTGACAGAATGAAAAATTTTAACAGATTAAAACAGTGTACCTTACCGAGACATGAGATCTTTGCCTTTCGCAGGTAAATGCTCTACCGACTGAGCTACCCGAGCAAGACTCGCGACCCGTCCTCACAGCCTTACTTTCTTCAGTACCTCATATCCTGTGGTCCACACTTCATAGAAACTCTCCTGCGAAACTTAAAACACTAGCACTCCCGGATATTGCAAGAGACATAGCTTAGCCACAGTGTAAGGGATATTTCCAGAATGAGATTTTCACTCTGCAGCAGACTGCGCGCGGATATCAAACTTCCTGGCTGGTTAAAACCGTGCTGGCCTGTGTGGCCGAGCGGTTCTAGGCGCTTCAGTCTGGAACCGCGCGACCGCTACTGTCGCAGGTTCGAATCCTGCCTCGGGCATGGATGTGTGTGCTGTCCTTAGGTTAGTTAGGTTTAAGTAGTTCGGGGACTGATGACCTCAGCTTTTAAGTCCCATAGTGATCGGAGCCATTTGAACCATATTTGGCTAAAACCATGTGCCGCATCGAAAGTCAAACTCGGGATCTTCTGGCAGTCTGCCTTCGACGGTGCTACGGTGGGGACGCGTAGAAAAGAGAGGCACAGCTAGTAGGTGTTTGTGTTTGCCGAGGCCTTTACCACATACCATTGTTTACCTAACGATACACCGTCGAATACAGCTACTGCAAAGTGATATTGCGATTAACGTTTTGCTCCAGTTTCGTCCATCCCAAGGCGCTCTATGTCGAACTATTCCTGCGCGACGAAGGAAGATAACGACGAATGACATCCTCGGGATCCATTTTTCCACTGTTAGTAGCACTGTCTATGTGAAAATAATTGACGACCTGACATGTGACCAAACTATACTGCAGGCCCACCGTGGAGGACGCTTCTGCCACTCAGGCGGAAACATGGGGCCCGTCACCGTTGACTATGGGTTTCTCGGTGGCAGAACGATCAGACTGTTCGAATTATCGTTCGAACTCCCTGTGGATGCTTGATCGACTCCCACTGACTCTACGTACAGTTCAGGACGTATCCTATCGCGAAAATTGTTTGGCAAATTTACACTGGAACTTCAGGGCCTTATAATCTTCTACCTCTGGATCGGTGGTTGCAGGGCAATAATTTTGTATTTATGATTGCAGGAAAGAGGGCCATCTACAGTCAGAATGTGTTCAATTCTCACCTTCCTCTTATGGACCTGCAACCCCCAATCACCATGACTCTCCTGCTGGTGACATATGCAATGACCTTCACCATGACGACGTTTACCACACCCACACCAACAGCGCCGTGGCCATTTACGGGACCCAGTGACCTTCCTCCCCCTCCCCCGACCCTCCCCCCCCAAGACGACACTGATCCTTCGTAACCGGAAGACACCTCAATGTCAACCTACAGCATCAGCAACGAAAAGCTTTGTGCAACGGTTACCTCGGTGCCATTGAATACTATGGACGTTTCCCCATCAGATGTGTGGGTTGAGACCATTGTCTCCTCATAGTCGTCATAAGACACCCCCTCCCCGTTCCCTCAGAGAAGACCATGTGGATATAGAAGAGTCCCCCGCATAGGAGTGCAGGGCGACAACGTTGAGGACGAGGCGGCTCCTCAACCAGAGATGCACTACTATCCTCTTGTGATACCTGGTAGAGCTTCCATCCACACTGTGAAACAAGGAGTGGTGATGCCCTTCGACATCACCTTCCACCGCTTCTTTCGATGGCAGACCATCTCCCAGCACCAACACGCCACACATACATATTTGCAACACTCAGTACCAACTGATCATCAACACAGCAAAGTTACAGCTACTTTGCGGTATTCTCACGGCGTCAGAAGCTGACGTTACCCTTCTATATGAGGCGTGGTGCTCTTTATGGATTCGAGTTGTTTTCCTCAGACGGCAGCGATACAGGGTGTGGTGTGGCCCCCTATGTGCAGGAAGCTATCATGGTCACAGATGTGATTGTTATGCTGTCCACACGGGGTATGGTCCTCACACTATTTCATATCTGGATCATAAATTTATTCACCCCTCAGTGTCGACTCACTGGCTTAAAAGAACTACGTTGTTCACAGAAGAAATAGCACCATTCTTTTTGGGCGATAATACCGTTATGTCGTAGGAGGCGATTACAACTGTATCCGCCTTCCGAAGGACCTCACTTCTAGCCACTCAACAAGTCTGGCCTTAGATACGTTTGTAGGTGGATTTCATCTTATTGACCCATGGGAGATTATCCACGGTGACACCCCTGATTACACCCACCATACAAGGCATTCAGCCAGCCGACACGACCAGATTTATATTTCTGCTGCCATTCAACTGAGTGTATCCTCCACAGAAATGTGGTCTCTGGCCTTTTCCGAACATTGTGCGTTCATATGCGGCTTCCCCCTGCCGCCACAACCAATTTGATGCAGTTGAGTTCCTCGGGAGCTCAAAGACACATCGCTGCCAAATGGACATCCTGCGAGCAACATCTCCGGTATCCATCGGCGCTGCTGTGGTGGATGACTTGCGTGAAGCAGTCAATCAAGAGGGAGTTTACCCCTGCGGCAGAGATGCAGTGAAATGACACTCGGATAAATGCACTATTATTAGACCGTCTTAGGCGAACCTCATGTCCTCCTCCCATCGTCGGATGTCCATCGCGAATGCCAGTGTATCAAACCAAGACTTCCGTCCACTCAACTATGGGGCACAGTGGTGCAGTCTCACCATCAAGACACCACTGAATAAGTCGATGACTTTTTCTCGTCTCAACCCTTACCACACAGACTGGGAACCGTCTCAACACTCAAACTGAGATCGTCTCAGCCTTCAGAGATCATTAACAACTTTTTTACGGTGAAGAACCGGCGGCGGCTGCGGTTTCGGACGATGTTCTAAAACTCCCCATCCACATCCTTAACGTCATGGGGGCGCATCCCTGGTGACAGCGATCACTGCGGACGAGGTGGCGGACGCGATCGCCAAAGACTCGCTGAACAAATCCGCAGGGCCAGACGACCTCCTGGTTGGATTTTATCAGACTTTCATCGCACTGGTGCTTCCACGTTGGACATAGATGTTGCAGGCGTTGCTCAATACTTCCTTCTCTGTATTACCAGACTCTGTCAATGGCAGACCGAGAGGGGAACACGCACCAACAACTTTCACCCCTCACATTCCTCAATGCGGATCATAAAATCTACGCCAGTCTCTTGGTGGTACACATTGGTGCAGTGATACCTGCAGTACGTTGTCCAGAACAAACATCGCGAGGTGGCATGACCATCCTCCAGTCAGCCACACATGAATGCCACGACCTTATTCCGCTGGCCGCATTCTACCGTCTACTTGCGGCACTGGTGCCGATAGATTTCAGCAGAGTCTTCTTGTGGTTATACCACCATTTTCTCCCCTGGGTGGCAGACTGCTTGTGGTTCCTCTCCACCATTCATAGACGCCATTCGCTGCTTACTTTGCAATGGCACTTCCATTGACCAGCTGAATGGAACTGAGCTCTGTCCAGCGTTTGGTCTGTCCGTTTTGCACACAATCGTCCTCGAGCCTCTCATCAAAGGCTTCCTACCTCGACTTATGGGACTTACATCAGAAAGGCACACGTCCTACTACTGGGCGTATGCAGACGATCTACTTCTCGCATGCTCACCTACAGAAATTTACAATGCCATAGCATGGATCAAACAGGCCTGCCCGGCTAACCACGAGGTCTAGCACACTGCTTCCCGAGTGGGAAGGTGTACCAGTCTCCGGCACGAATCTTCCCGGCAGATTAGTGTCGAGGTCCGGTGTGACGGCCAGGCTGGCTTTTAAGGCGGTTTTCCATCGACGAGGTGCATTCAAGTTCTAAGGCCTCCGATTTTTTTTCTAATTGACTACTCTACATCTACATCTACATCTACATTTATACTCCGCAAGCCGCCCAACGGTGTGTGGCGGAGGGCACTTTACGTGCCACTGTCATTACCTCCCTTTCCTGTTCCAGTCGCGTATGGTTCGCGGGAAGAACGACTGTCTGAAAGCCTCCGGGCGCGCTCTAATCTCTCTAATTTCACATTCGTGATCTCCTCGGGAGGTATAAGTAGGGGGAAGCAATATATTCGATACCTCATCCAGAAACGCACCCTCTTGGAACCTGGCGAGCAAGCTACACCGCGATGCAGAGCGCCTCTCTTGCAGAGTCTGCCACTTGAGTTTGTTAAACATCTCCGTAACGCTATCACGGTTACCAAATAACCCTGTGACGAAACGCGCCGCTCTTCTTTGAATCTTCTCTATCTCCTCCGTCAACCCGATCTGGTACGGATCCCACACTGATGCGCAATACTCAAGTATAGGTCGAACGAGTGTTTTGTAAGCCACCTCCTTTGTTGATGGACTACATTTTCTAAGGACTCTCCCAATGAATCTCAACCTGGTACCCGCCTTACCAACAATTAATTTTATATGATCATTCCACTTCAAATCGTTCCGCACGCATACTCTCAGATATTTTACAGAAGTAACTGCTACCAGTGTTTGTTCTGCTATCATATAATCATACAACAAAGGATCCTTCTTTCTATGTATTCGCAATACATTATATTTGTCTATGTTAAGGGTCAGTTGCCACTCCCTGCACCAAGTGCCTATCCGCTGCAGATCTTCCTGCATTTCGCTACAATTTTCTAATGCTGCAACTTCTCTGTATATTACAGCATCATCCGCGAAAAGCCGCATGGAACTTCCGACACTATCTACTAGGTCATTTATATACATATTGTGAAAAGCAATGGTCCCATAACACTCCCCTGTGGCACGCCAGAGGTTACTTTAACGTCTGTAGACGTCTCTCCATTGATAACAACATGCTGTGTTCTATTTGCTAAAAACTCTTCAATCCAGCCACACAGCTGGTCTGATATTCCGTAGGCTCTTACTTTGTTTATCAGGCGACAGTGCGGAACTGTATCGAACGCCTTCCGGAAGTCAAGGAAAATAGCATCCACCTGGGAGCCTGTATCTAATATTTTCTGGGTCTCATGAACAAATAAAGCGAGTTGGGTCTCACAGGATCGCTGTTTCCGGAATCCATGTTGATTGCTACATAGTAGATTCTGGGTTTCCAAAAACGACATGATACTCGAGCAAAAAACATGTTGTAAAATTCTACAACAGATCGACGTCAGAGATATAGTTTTGCGCATCTGCTCGACGACCTTTCTTGAAGACTGGGACTACCTGTGCTCTTTTCCAATCATTTGGAACCTTCCGTTCCTCTAGAGACTTGCGGTACACGGCTGTTAGAAGGGGGGCAAGTTCTTCCGCGTACTCTGTGTAGAATCGAATTGGTATCCCGTCAGGTCCAGTGGACTTTCCTCTGTTGAGTGATTCCAGTTGCTTTTCTATTCCTTGGACACTTATTACTCACACTTATTACTCACTTATTACTCACGCGAAATCGATGAAACTGGCGTTGCTTCTCGACGTAATTGCCCTACAGACGTACACATTTTTCAGAATGCTGACGCCATGATTCCATGGCAGCGGCGAAGGCTTCTTTAGGAGTCTGTTTTGACCACTGGAAAATCGCTGAGGCAATAGCAGCACGGCTGGTGAATGTGCGGCCACGGAGAGAGTCTTTCATTGTTGGGAAAAGCCAAAAGTCACTAGGAGCCAGGTCAGGTGAGTGGGGAGCATGAGGAATCACTTCAAAGTTGTTATCACGGAGAAACTGTTGCGTAACATTAGCTCGATGTGTGGGTGCGTTGTCTTGGTGAAACAGCACACGCGCAGCCCTTCCCGGACGTTTTTGTTGCAGTGCAGGAAGGAATTTGTTCTTCAAAACATTTTCGTAGGATGCACCTGTTACCGTAGTGCCCTTCGGAACGCAATGGGTAAGGATTACGCCCTCGCTGTCCCAGTAGATGGACACCATCACTTTTTCAGCACTGGCGGTTACCCGAAATGTTTTTGGTGGCGGTGAATCTGTGTGCTTCCATTGAGCTGACTGGCGCGTTATTTCTGGATTGAAAAATGGCATCTACGTCTCATCCATTGTCACAACCCACGAAAAGAAAGTCCCATTCGTACTGTCGTTGCGCGTCAACATTGCTTGGCAACATGCCACACGGGCAGCCGTGTGGTCGTCCGTCAGCATTTGTGGCACCCACCTGGATGACACTTTTCGCATTTTCAGGTCGTCATGCAGGATTGTGTGCACAGAACCCACAGAAATGCCAACTCTCGAGGCGATCTGTTCAACTGTCATTCGGCGATACCCCAAAACAATTCTCCCCAGTTTCTCGATCATGTCGTCAGATCGGCTTGGGCGAGCCCGAGGTTGTTTCGGTTTGTTGTCACATGATGTTCTGCCTTCATTAAACTGCTGCACCCACGAATGCACTTTCGAGTCATTCACAGGAGGTGTACACTGGGGCTCAAACTGCACAATAAACCTGGGCTTGGCGTGGGGCGATGGCGGGGAGTGTGGACTGCTGTGGCCTATTGTGGGGTTGTGAACTACTAAGGGTTACGGCGGAAGAAGACTCTTCATAGTTTCTAGGTTCCCGTATTCAATACAATACGTCAAACATTATGGACAATCGTTAGGTAATTACCTGAATGTTACCTAATCAATTATCATGAAAATTGGATGTGGACTCTAAGAGAAGGAAGCGCTATGGCTGCCCACTGTGGCAATGCTGTCCTACCTGGGTATCAACTTTGCTATCACAACCCATTGCACTGCAGCGAAAACATATCGTTGATTGCAGCAGTCCAACCATTTCGTCATTGGCCACAACCTCTGGCACGTCTTGACCCCACTATCAATACATAAATGGCGCCTAAATTGGCCCATGCCGCTCAAGAACTCCCTCCATCATCGATCCTGGGAGGTCTACTCCAACAGGACCTTGCATACTTCGTTTCTGCTGGCCTCGTCTTCACAGTCTGATACGAGACCCTCATACTTCCTCCTACAAAAGGTGGCCTTGCTCCTCTCCATGTTCAGGCCAGACCCACTGTACTATAAATTGAGATGTTGACAGGAACGCTCACCATTTCTTATGCAACATATTTTGGAAATCCTCATGCTGGAATCATCTGCCCCACCAATCAATGTGGTGCACATTGCTTCAGCTCCGCCTCACATTTCCATCTATTTCGTCTAATAGTTGTATACACGAAGCTCTTCCAAGAACACGCCCGCTATGGCACTGTGGGCAAAGGAATTTTACAGGTTGTTGTTGATGCACACAACCCCCTCCCTCCGAAAGCATTGTAGGCACAATGTCTGGCCGTCCACTGGACGATGTTGTGCAAGACTGTCCATGCATCTTGTAACGGAACTGAAATGATGGTGGGCTGACAGTAATTTGGAGCCCGTGCATCTGAAACGGGCGCGCTTGTGTGAGACTGCCAGGGAGTGCACCCTGATGCCATCTATTGGCGAAACTGGGAATTAGCGCTGCCTGTCAGACAATGCACTAAGCTCTCGGAGTCAAATGTATTCTTTTTCTTGGTAATTATAAGTTATTACTGTATAATTTAATGTTGTAAAGCGCTAGTAGTAAATTATTATGACTGGTATGAACTCCAGGGTAGTAAATATAAATATTCTTAAATACTAAATGATTTCGGTAAAAAGGTGGTAGGGGAACGCCCCCACTCTTGGTGATACGAGCGTAGCTAGGGGTAGCTGGAGACACAGGGAGTGAACAATGGAATGGCCTGGGGAGTGTTGACGTGATCGGACGTGCGTAACTGTGCTCACGCAAAAGTGATTGTGCAACAGCGAAGAGGCGAATATCGTCGCCGTTTTTGGAGTAAAACGCGACGAATGGTTGTTGAAGCCGCCTCTATGCCACTGGGGCTGAGTGTAAGAGTTCCTGTGCCCAGATTTTATGGCGGACGTGCAGTAGCTTATACGAGTGCTACAGCTCATAGTTCCAGCCGCCATTAAGGGCATGAGGCGTGAAGAGCTGCGTTAGCCACATGCATCTCACCACCAGCACTGACACGTCTACCCAAGGCAAGACTGCTTGCAATTGTTAAGTCGAACTTTGTATACATGTAAAAGGAGAATACCAGTTTTCTTTTATGCAAGTGCAGAGGACAGAATATAGTGATGCGTAAAATTACAACACATGTTGTTCATTGTAAAGTGTAGTAACCTCAAACATAGTATAGTGAAATCAGACTGAGGCCACCATCGCCTCTTTCATTTACAATTCTTTTGGTTGTAGAATACTTTAGCGTATAAGAATGTTGAAAAGAGCAATGGTCACACCAGAATGAGTCGCCTATTTACAGTTACTTAAATTTTTCTGAGCAACCTTTCAAGTAAAGTCACTTAACTAATTCTGTATCAATGGTCCAAAGAGTAATATCCAAAATCATTAAATAAGTTGAAGGATAGAATTTTGTTAACCGAAATTGCATAACCTGTATTGGTAGTAATTACCAAGCCACCTCACAGAAATTGAGAGAGTATTTGCTTTGTAGAATCATCTAGAATGATCAGAAATAGTAATATTCAGAATTAAGTTTAAATTCAACTCAAGCCATTTCACTTTGAAACGAGCCCAAAAATTGATTTATTCTTTTGCTCCTTCAGAGCTGGCGACCGTAGTTATAAGTATTTTCAGGAGGATTCGACGGTAAGTCTGCTGCTCTCGTCGTGCTGATAGGATTATCCACTGCTGCTAGCAGTGGTGATTGGATACATAAGCTCACTACCAAGTTAAGTGGGTCAGGTAGGCAGTGTTACCGTGTGAACTGTAGGGCAATGTAGGCCGTGGATCGAACCCGTTCAATCATCACAGCTCTTAGGGAAATAGTCCGGTTAGGAGTGTACTAATCATTAGGTAAATACTGGCGAGTAACGGTCAAAAATGTATACGCAAGTGAATTTAGCAAGGTCCACGTAGCGCCTAGTTATTGTGGTGCAATGGCGAGGGTAGGAGTGGAGTAAAAGTGAGCTGAGCTTGTGGCAGCTGTGCTGGATTCAAATATTAACTACGTGAATTCACTACTGCCTCTTACCATTGGGACTGAGCTATTTACAGTTAAAATACGTAGCAGTAAGCGCAAAGGCGTGACAGCTACAAGTCCGTATTGGTTTTATACACACGGAATTGGGAAGTGGGTCATTCCATCAGTGGAGAGGGTTAAAACAACCGAGTCAGTGGAGAACATACCCCATTTACTGATGGAAAGATTCAGCAGTTCGGTCGCATGTGGCGACCGTGACAGGACTAACCAAGTTTGTAGAATAATGGCTGCAATAAAAGCGTTTTATATAAACTTGTAGTTTCAAGAAAATTTTAAATTTAAAATTCTGTTGTAGACAAATATACCACTATTGGTAAGTTCAAGACGACAACCTGCAAAGCAGCAAAAGAAAGTCCAATAGTAGGAGTTAAACAAGTAATACTTGGTTTAATAAACATTTCTATTAGGCACGAAATACAGCAGCATAAGATGGAGTCGAATAGTAACAAGCAAGACGAAAACATTACAAGGTCAGACCCAGAATTAGGGACCATAGATACTGTTGTAGGGTTGGAAAATCTTATAGATGAATCCACACCCATAAGGGAGGAGGAACGGGAAGTGAAACCAAAGGTAGTGAAAAGTGAACCCAATGTATCTGTGGATGCAAATCACAAGGGAGAGGATATGGAATTAACAAGTTTGTTAAATAGGATGATGGCGCAAATTCAAGAAGGGAATGCTAGTTTGAAAGCAGAAATGGCTAGTCATATATCTCAATTGGATGAAAACCTATCTGGTAAAATAAAAGCCAATTTAGATATTTTGAATACGCAAAGCCAACGTATCACAGATGTAAACAAATCAGTAAATAGCATTACGGCTGAAATAACAAATGTTCAGAGAAAAGTCACAGAAATAGAGAAAAGATTTGATACCGAAATTCAGAGAATAGAGAAATCAGTGGAACCTTTGGTTAGTGAAAAATTAGAACCGATAATTGAAAGTAAATTACAGGTGATAGTACCAGTTCTAAAGAAAGAGATTGTTAAAGAAACGGCAGCTGATATTGAAACACTGCGCAATACCATGTTGAGTTTTGATGCATGTGTGCAGGAGCAGGAAAATACACTGCGTAATGAGATAAAATTATTAAGTCAGCAAGTTCAGAATCAGACGTTTCTTAACTGTAGTGGTATCCCATTGGTAATGCAAAAATCGGAAATACTGAGTAGGGAGGAAAAATACGATCCTCAAAAGAAACAAGGTGGATGGCATCCAATGGATTTTATAAAAAATTGTGAACGTGTCTTACCAACAGACATGTCGGATAAAGAAAAAATTAATTTAGTAATAGACGCTTTAGCAGGTCATGCTAAACGTTGGGGATTGAATTTCGATATCGACAATTTGAAGTTTACAGACTTCAAAGAAAAGTTCCTTGAGGAATTCTGGAGCACACAACAGAGAGATAGGTTGTGGAGAGAATTCGTTGTCGCCAGAATGCCAGAACATGGGCGTGAGCTCATGAAAGAATACTGTGAAGGATGGTTCAAACGTTTGGAGTATCTTAAAGATCGTAGATCAGAATCGGAGATAGTGGGGGAGTTGTGGAAAAAGCTACCTGACGATTCAAAGCGTTATGTAGGAGGCACTCATCGAACATTCGATGAATTTTTAGAAAAAATCGAGAATGAAGATAGGTGGCGTGAAACTAGAGAGTTTCGAGGTTTCAGAAATCAGAATGGAATAGTAAAAGGTGGTAGGAATGAACCGCAAATTAACATGATGAGAGGAAGAGGTCAAGAAGGTAACTCTCAGCGAGGGAGAGGCCACTATCAGGGAAACAGGATGCATTATCAAAATCAGGAAAACTAAATACCGCGCAGGTCAAGGGCCTAACGCGCGCGGAAAGAAAGAAATGGCCCAAATATAGGGAAGATCGGAGTAGTCAGTACTATAGTAGGATAGTGCGTCGTTCGCCTGAAGAGCAGTTACATAAACGAAACTTTGCGAAGTATAATGCAGGGATACAAACAGAGGAGAGAGAGCAGGGAGGAATTATTAAGGGAAATGAAGTAGGAAAAGAATATCGGTCGGATGTGAAGGCTCACGTGAATGAAAGAAGTACAATTCGCGGTCAGAGTGACGAATTGATGAAGGAAGAGTCAGAGAAGGCGTTGTTTGTCGGTAGGGATGGCAACTGTGCAGAGAGGCAGGGGCAAGGGAGGAGTGATGTGACTTATGGTAAAAGGTTCGTACGAATAGTCGACGAATCGCATCGAGAAGTAATTAAAGAGGAAAGGGTGGATAAGAAAAAGGGGCATAGTGCAGAGACGCATGCCGATTCAGAAATTGCCTCGTATGCAGAATATATACATCAGCTCAAAAGCCAGCCAGCACAATTAGAAAGATCTTCCACTCAAGTGATTAATTTGGACCCGAATATGACAGTGTTAGAGAGCCATACCGATTATGATGTGTACCTAGTGACAGCAAGAGTACATGACTGTGGTGAAGATTCTTTTAAAGAAATTAGAGAAAGTGTATCTAACCAAGAGAAAGAGTGTTGTGATCCCTGTAGTACTGAAGCAAATGAGTTGAGTGAGACTGGAATTCCATTAGTAGGGGAAAATAATGAAAGTAAGAGTGGCGAATGCACTATCCAACAAAGGGAAAGTATTGAAATGGATTATAATTTGCGAGAATTATTTGAACCCGAAGAAGGTCATATTTCTAAGGAGGAGGAATTATCGTCAGAATCATCAGAAAGCATCCAGGGAGAAAAAGAAATAGAGGAAGTTTCCGATTCCGCAACCGAGAGTTCAGGCATGACAGATTCGAATGAGAACGAGATGGCATTAAAGAGCCTAGACGAAGGACTATTGGAAAAAGTGGTGAAAGAATTTAGGATGAAAAGGAGAAAGAAACCTCCGGATGGAATGGTCAGTATAAAAACCGGAAAAATAATATGGCAAGACTTGGCGGTGGAAAAGGATTTATTATGGGAAGATAAAGAAAGTATGAAAGAGGACAATAGGATGCAAACAATCCTACCTATTAATGTATGTGGGTACGATTTATATGTATTGTTGGATACGGGTGCTCAAATAAGTGCTATTTCGCACGCATTTTTTGAGATGATCAAAGAGCAACGAGGACTAGTCATGATGCCAGTAACAGGTGTTAAAGTGATAGGGGCGACAGGGAAATGTAGTAAACCTGTTAAAAATCAAGTGATGATGGAATTTAAGATAAAAAACAAGCTATTTTCTAATGCATTTTTAGTAGTTCCAGAGCTCAGTGCCGAGATCATTTTAGGCATTGACTGGTTAATAAAACAAAAAGTAATTATAGATTGTGACAAAGGGATAATAGTTTGTAAAGTTGATAGTGCGGTATTAGAAATACCATTTGAATCATCTAGAGTAATGGAAGAGAACCAGCTGAGATGGGTAGAATTTAGAGATGATCATGATTCAGGAATAGGTCAAAAATTCGATTGGTTTCTGGTGAGGCAGATAGTTGAAGATGGAAATAAGGAGACACTCCTTCGAAATGTAGTGGATAAAACGGAAGGACTATCTGATGCCCAAAGGGAGGATCTATGGCAAATTCTGAAAGAAAATCAGGAGGTATTTTCGGACAAACCGGGACGAGTGATAAATTATGAGTACTGCATGGAGGTAGAGGAGCATGAACCTTTCTTTAAACCACCATATAATGTACCCTTGTCTAAGAAAGAAGCAGTTCAAAAAGAAATAGATAAAATGGTTTCATGTGGGGTCATTGAACGGAGTTCTAGCCCATATAATAACCCATTGGTGATAGTAGGTAAGAAGGATGGAAGTGTACGAATAGTGATAGATGCTCGTACTCTGAATAAAGTAGTGAAGAGGGAGTTGGATCGTCCAGAGAACATAGATAATTTATTGCAGAAGTTTAATGGTGTAAAGTACATGACTAGTTTAGACCTAACGGCAGGATACTGGCAAATCCCATTAAGTGAGGAGTCTAGGAAGTACACGGCATTTTTATTCAATGGCAAATGCTACCATTACACAATGGTACCATTTGGCCTAAATACTTCCGTTTCAGTGTTCATTCGGGCTTTAGACAAAATTTTAGGGAGTGAACTTAGTTCGCTAATCACGGTTTATGTAGATGATCTGTTAATTGCTACAAGGACATGGGAAGAGCGCATGGAGTTATGCGACAGGGTGTTCAAAGCGTTAATTAAAGGAGGAATGACCCTGAACCTGAAAAAATGCGAGTTTGTGAAGAAAGAAATAAAGTCTTTAGGTCACATAGTAACACCAGAGGGAATTGAAAAGGATCCCAACAAAGTCAAAGCAATAAGAAATTGTCCGGCTCCCAAGAATAAAAAACAACTAAAGTCGTTTATAGGACTTTGTTCCTTTTATCGTAAGTATGTGGATGATCAGGTGTTCAATAGCCCACATCTGAACAACCTACTTAAGAAGAACAGTGTGTATATATGGACTGAGGAATGTGAAACAGCATTCAACCGGCTAAAAGACAATTTGGCTAAAAACATAAAGTTATGGCACCCTGACCTGTGTGAACCATTCCACATGGCAACAGATAGTTCAGATTATGGATTGGGAGTATCCATATTTCAGGAGGTACTGATAGATGGGGAAAAAACTCATAGACAAATAGCATTTGCGAGTAGAACCATGTCTAAGTACGAAAGAAACTATACAGTTTCAGAGAAGGAGGCTTTAGCTATAGTATGGGGTTTTAGGAAATTTCAACTTTTCTTATGGGGACATAAGACTGTGGTCCATACAGACCACAAAGCTTTAATATTTTTGAAGGACTGCAGATTGTTACATAACAGGTTGACCAGATGGGCGCTGTTTTTACAACAATTTGATATAGAGATCAAGTATGTTAAAGGGAAAGAACATGCAGTACCGGATGCTTTGTCGAGATTACCGGAAGGATGTGAGACACTAGAAAGTGTAAAGAATAGGGGAGATGTTTTTGAGGTGAATTACTTCAAAAAAGCAGAAGGAAGAGAAAAAATTAGGGAAATATGTCGGAATATGCGAAGATATCAAAGTGATGATGATGCACTCAAGTCGGTAAAGGTCAAGTTTGACAATCCGGACGCAACTAACATAAGGGCTTCATATAAAATACATAAACGTGTACTGTATCTTCAAAGATTAAATAATCCAGGGAAGTGGAGAGTATGTTGGCCGGAACAACACACTGAAGTGCTGATAGATTATGTTCACTTGGCATATGGCCATTGTGGTGCACGGAAGTGTACCGATAAGTTAGATGAATGCATTACCTTTAACAACATGGCACGAAGGGTAGCACAGAGGATAAGATCTTGTGATCTATGCCAAAAGGCGAAAGTAACAAATGCAACTAATCAAGGGCCCATGCGATCAATAAAACCTGATGAAGTATTAGAAATAGTAGCAGTAGATATCTTTGGACCATTACCGAAAACCATGGGGGGTTTTGTGTACATATTTGTAGCAGTTGAACTTTTCTCAAAGTATATAAAGCTTTATCCATTGAGAAAAGCTACTGCCAGAGCTGTGTATGATAAAATGGTGTGTGATTATTTTGTGAAAGTAGGGAAGCCAAAGAGAATACTATCAGATATTGGTGTTCAGTTTTGCTCAAAAATGTGGAAGAATGGGATAACTGAGAAACAGGTAAAAGTGGTACATATCTCAGCTTATCACCCATCAAGCAATCCAGCAGAAAGATATATGCGTGAGATAGGTCGGTTATTTAGGACGTACTGCCATAGTAACCACAAGAAGTGGGGCATGTATGTGAGTGAATTCGAAGAAATCATGAATTCATTAACAAACGAGAGCACTGGATTTACTCCAGAAGAAATCCTGAAAAAGACAAGAAGTAAAAGTCTAGTAGAAGACCTACTAGCATTTCCAAATAGAGTTGAATTAGATTATGATAGTAAAAAGAACTTAGTAAAAGACAAGATGAGAAAACAAGCAGATGCGAGAATTCGTCGTCACGACGAAAAAGTAAGGAATCCCAAATTCGAAATAGGTGATTTCGTTCTTGTAAAAACACATGAAAAGTCAAGTGAAATTAATAACGAGATCAGCAAATTTAAATATATATATATATAATGGACCATTTAAAATAGTGTCCATACCCAATGTGAATGCTTATTATTTAGAGTACCCATTAACAGGCAAACGCCTGGGAGTAAGGAACATAGTGGATCTCAAAAGGTATGAACCACGAATTCTACCAGATTGAAAATAAATATATAAATAAATATTAAAGTAAACCAATATGTAAATAGTTGTGTTTCTTTTGTTCTATGTGAAAGGTAAATGCTCACTAAAATATATTGCAGTATTCTAATGAAACTTCTAGTTTAAGTAGAGACTAAACGGACTGGGAAAGACTGAGCTTCTAAGAAAGCCTTAATAGATGTGTAAATAAGTGTTGTGGAAGAGGTAGAAAAGTGAGGAGGTAAAGTGAAAAGGACGGGCTACAAACTAATAGGCGCATAACGTGTGTTTTACTTGCCTGAGATAAAAGAAGTGTATTTAAAACTGTCAGAAAATGCACTAAGCTCTCGGAGTCAAATGTATTCTTTTTCTTGGTAATTATAAGTTATTACTGTATAATTTAATGTTGTAAAGCGCTAGTAGTAAATTATTATGACTGGTATGAACTCCAGGGTAGTAAATATAAATATTCTTAAATACTAAATGATTTCGGTAAAAAGGTGGTAGGGGAACGCCCCCACTCTTGGTGATACGAGCGTAGCTAGGGGTAGCTGGAGACACAGGGAGTGAACAATGGAATGGCCTGGGGAGTGTTGACGTGATCGGACGTGCGTAACTGTGCTCACGCAAAAGTGATTGTGCAACAGCGAAGAGGCGAATATCGTCGCCGTTTTTGGAGTAAAACGCGACGAATGGTTGTTGAAGCCGCCTCTATGCCACTGGGGCTGAGTGTAAGAGTTCCTGTGCCCAGATTTTATGGCGGACGTGCAGTAGCTTATACGAGTGCTACAGCTCATAGTTCCAGCCGCCATTAAGGGCATGAGGCGTGAAGAGCTGCGTTAGCCACATGCATCTCACCACCAGCACCGACACGTCTACCCAAGGCAAGACTGCTTGCAATTGTTAAGTCGAACTTTGTATACATGTAAAAGGAGAATACCAGTTTTCTTTTATGCAAGTGCAGAGGACAGAATATAGTGATGCGTAAAATTACAACACATGTTGTTCATTGTAAAGTGTAGTAACCTCAAACATAGTATAGTGAAATCAGACTGAGGCCACCATCGCCTCTTTCATTTACAATTCTTTTGGTTGTAGAATACTTTAGCGTATAAGAATGTTGAAAAGAGCAATGGTCACACCAGAATGAGTCGCCTATTTACAGTTACTTAAATTTTTCTGAGCAACCTTTCAAGTAAAGTCACTTAACTAATTCTGTATCAATGGTCCAAAGAGTAATATCCAAAATCATTAAATAAGTTGAAGGATAGAATTTTGTTAACCGAAGTTGCATAACCTGTCTTGGTAGTAATTACCAAGCCACCTCACAGAAATTGAGAGAGTATTTGCTTTGTAGAATCATCTAGAATGATCATAAATAGTAATATTCAGAATTAAGTTTAAATTCAACTCAAGCCATTTCACTTTGAAATGAGCCCAAAAATTGATTTATTCTTTTGCTCCTTCAGAGCTGGCGACCGTAGTTATAAGTATTTTCAGGAGGATTCGACGGTAAGTCTGCTGCTCTCGTCGTGCTGATAGGATTATCCACTGCTGCTAGCAGTGGTGATTGGATACATAAGCTCACTACCAAGTTAAGTGGGTCAGGTAGGCAGTGTTACCGTGTGAACTGTAGGGCAATGTAGGCCATGGATCGAACCCGTTCAATCATCACAGCTCTTAGGGAAATAGTCCGGTTAGGAGTGTACTAATCATTAGGTAAATACTGGCGAGTAACGGTCAAAAATGTATACGTAAGTGAATATAGCAAGGTCCACGTAGCGCCTAGTTATTGTGGTGCAATGGCGAGGGTAGGAGTGGAGTAAAAGTGAGCTGAGCTTGTGGCAGCTGTGCTGGATTCAAATATTAACTGCGTGAATTCACTACTGCCTCTTACCATTGGGACTGAGCTATTTACAGTTAAAATACGTAGCAGTAAGCGCAAAGGCGTGACAGCTACAAGTCCGTATTGGTTTTATACATACGGAATTGGGAAGTGGGTCATTCCGTCAGTGGAGGGGGTTAAAACAACCGAGTCAGTGGAGAACATACCCCATTTACTGATGGAAAGATTCAGCGGTTACAGGTTGTTGTTGATGCACACAACCCCCCCCCCCCCCCCTCCGAAAGCATTGAAGGCACAATGTTTGGCCATCCACTGGACGATGTTGTGCAAGACTGTCCATGCACCTTTCCTTCCATCTGACATCAGGGAACATTATCAATGGCAACAAGTAACGACTACACCGTATTGGTCTGTCTGCATCACCACGTTGCACAAGTTGCCTATGCGAGGGCGTGGACGAGCACCACCTTACATGGACAAGGAAACACAAGCTCTGTTTCCTAACACAATGTACAAGGGTTGCCCAGAAAGTAATGCACCACATGTTTTTCAACAATTCTTAATTGAACATACATGAATGAATTGTGTTTTATCTCCACACCTTAGATCTGGGTCTGCAGGACAGAGCGGAACAGGATATGCTTGTGGAAAGGGCCAAGATCAGTTACTGTTAGTAGCAGAAAACACACAAAATTTATTTGCCAAAAACACTTAATCACACATGTCCTTAAAAGCATTTAAAAACAACTTGGCTGAAGGCCCGAACATAAGTTATTAAAATTGTCTTAAGGACTACACAGGGCTGAAGACCTTAGTTACAAAAATGTTACATAAATACTCGGCTGAAGGCCACACACGCTGGACGTAGTAAAACTGAGGGCTTAAGGCCTAGATAACAAGGATTACAAAGAAAATTTTGAGAGGTTTTACACAAGTAACTTTACAAATTTTAATTTAAGACGGCTGAAGGCCTTATCTTAAAATATTTCATATAAAAGTTCGGCTGAAGGCCATACTCAACATAGAACAAGTCAAGGCCAAAGGCCTGAATAATAATAATAATTTCCAACGGCCAAAACCCCCATTTTTTTAAAAAAAATTAGTTTAAGCGAGAATCTTCAAGATTTTAATTTAAGACGGGTGAAGGCTTTATGTTACATTAAGACAAACTAAATTAATAGACGGCTGAAGGCCTCGCACAGTACTTAAGCAGAAAATCACAATCAAGAAAACAACAGGTGCTCAGAAGTGTTCCAAGGATCGGCCTGAGGAGGTAACTCTAACGTAACGTTAGGTAAGATAGGCAGCCAAGAATAAGATTAAGTAATCAGATGGCAATCTGACCCAGGGATGGCTGAAGGACCGACCAACAACTTAATCTATTCCCTTCCGCCGACCAACGGCACGGCAATGGAAAATATCAGCGGAGGACGAAGATACCAACAGCACTACATCTTCAAAATTGTCATCTAAAAGGAGCCAAGGCAGAATATCCACTGAAAAATTATCAACACCAAAGGCTGACGAACTACACGCCGTGCCGGACAGCATCAACACGGCGAGAAAACACACACTCGCTGCTCTGTCCAAACCGACCGACTGCCTACTCCAGTAGGCAGACAGCATTCATCTGCTCAATGGAAATCACAGAAGCTACACACAGTTCCACGTAAACACTTGCACCAAGAACTCCGACAATCTTAAAACCAGTCACTTTGGAACAACAAGGAGAAATCACAAGTCGGCGCGTACGGAGTTTCCATAAGCGGTCGGCGACCAAATACACGTCTCCCGATGAGACAACCAAACGGGCGACCAGCCAAGGTCGTCCCCACTGAAGTCACGTGTGTCAGCAACAGTCGGGCGAGTCTCGGCTGTCCGGAGCTCACTGCAGCTCAATCCCGACTCCCTTGATGACCGTTCGGAAATCGGAGACACGGAGACCCGGGCACACTGGCTGGGACCCAACCACGCAGAGGAACACTTGCCCATTGGCCGCCCGACATGTCTGCACAAGGAAGGAACCGATCAACGTCCAGCAAGATGACCAACTGGCGAGGCCCAGAAACAGTCAAAAGACCAAATACGCGTCGCCCAATGAGACGACCGATCGAACGACCAACCAGTGGTCGTTCCCGCTCCAGTCTCCTTCCGTCGGACAGTACATGTGTGCCGCCAGCGGTCGACGAGCACGGGCTGTCTCCGCAACTCGCAGGCGCTCCGTCCCGACAAAACTCCGACTGACGACGACCCGGAAATACTAGCGGTCGCTCCAGAGATAGTACGACAGTGCATATATCGAGAAGCGCTGCTGCTGCCACTCACGGGCAAGCAAACCAGCAACTTAGCGACGCCAGTAAATCGAATGAGAAATGAGACCGCCAGGACAAGATGTTAAACAATGAACGTCACGAACGCGAGCCGCTCACGGCGCAACACCCTGTTCTTCCACGTGATCTCCATCCCGTCCAGTGGGCTTCCTGCAGAGCGAAACAAGGGCGTGAACGTCCTCTCGGAACCAATCCTTGACTTGGTGGCGGAGCCAGTGCTTCACTGTTTGAATCACACCCGCATTGTCCTCAAAATGTCTTTCACGAATGGCATCCTTTATCTGTCCTCGCGAATGATACCAGCTCGCATCAATGTGTCAGGTATGACAGCTGCGGATGGTCTCCCCGCCTTCTGATGACCTCACCCTCCGTGCCCAGCGACTGACTATACTTATGTTGGGAGCAGATGCTCCATAGACTCTGAACAAGCTATTGTGAATGTTACTAACAGTTTCTTTCTCTACAGTGAGAAATTCGATGACGTGACGTTGCTTGTAATGTACGTAATCCACAGACGCCATTTTGAAACTGACGTGCAGCTACACTATCAGTCGGAAGTGACGGAAACGTGGCGCTCTCACTCAGGAGACTTTAGATAATACATTCGTAGCATCGTTTTCGGCTGAGAAAACAAATGTGTTGCATTTCTGTCAAAGCAACCCTCTTATACTGACCTGCTAACTCCGTGCCCTGCCAGCAACCGGTCCACCCCCATCTCCTACTTCCCCCACACATTTATGACTTTTTCTCCAGCTGGGCACCACACTATCATGTGGTTCCAAGGTCAGGCGATGGCCTACCTATTCCGTGATCACCCACACTTCACACTTGATTTGTGGTACCATTTATTGGAAACTGAAATTACCTTTGCCAAACATTCGTGCAGAATGATCAACAACTGCCCCCCACCCACCACACACACACACACATAGTTGAGGAATACCCAACTCACTGCGTTCCTAAAACATATTCGGCCTACCACGCCGGCGACTTGAATATGATGCAGGGGGAATTCCACTGCCGAATGCCCATTGTTTTATTTTTTTAAATTTCTTTCCTGAATTTGAATTTTAGTTCCTGTGTTTGTCTGCCCGTGATAATGCGGGCCACTTTGAGGTTCTCCCCGCTCATCGAAATGGTCCGACGTGCAGACCCGTGCTTGCCTTGTCTATGTATATTAGAAAATAAAATAAAATAAAATAAAACATGAACTATTGTTGTCGTTACTCTGACGTTATTCCTTTCCCGTCACATGCATCACGTCGTGGGGCGGTGGGGCAAGTCCCAGCCCGCTTCGTCCCACGACAAATTTTTTGTGGTCCGGTAAACGAAAGTCGGTAGAGCACTTGACAGCGGAAGGCAGAAGCCCTGAGTTCCAGTCTCGGTCCAACACACAGTTTTGAACTGCTATGTGGTTTTTATTGCTAAACAGGAAAATAAAAGTTTACAGTTCGATTAACCGAAGTAACCAGTTCTCCTAACACACATGTCTCCCAGTTAGTTCGGATAATCGACGTTCAGATTGCCTGTATAAGAGCTTACAGAGGCAACAAAAATTTGGTTTTAATACTCCCTGTAATTATTGACCCGTGTTCTAAGAGTAGCGATATTTATTAATAATCAGAACGTCCTTAGTCCCGGATTCGAACCAAGCCACTGCTGAAAATTCGAATAAAAATCATCAGTAATGGCTGCCGAAGACTTCCAGTATAAGAAGTCACCCTCATCAGCCAAAGGTATTACCAAAGGGGACAGAGGAGCGGACTGTGGTTTAAGGTATTCTCCTGCCCTTGGTGTAGGAACTTCCCTAAGGGGGGTGGAATCGGAGATGATCAGCGACATGAGGATGCAGAACACAATGGAAATCACTACATTAAAGACACAATAAGTGTATCCACAGGACATGTGGCTCGTAATTTAGAAATTGTCTTGATGATCTCTCTACTGAAAAAAGATTCCCGTATCTTCCACCATTCGGAACTCCTAGAGCGAACTGCAAAAAATCTGAAAAGGGAAATTTTAAGGCTGAATCCAGATAAAGGGGTGGGGGGGGTCACTAAAGTGAAATGAAAAAAAAATTATGTTCAGATGAGTGTATGGTAATATCAAAAGCAGCGGAAGATTGTATAAAGGGAGTAGGATTCGTTACGAATAGGGAGAGGGCAGGGAGTGACTTACTGTGAACAGTTAGTGACAGGGTTGTTCTCATCAGTATCGGCAGCAAACCAACATCGACAACGATATAGTTCAGGTATACATGCCGACGTCGAAAGCTGAAGATGAAGGGATAGAGGAAGTATACGAAAATATTGAAAGGGTAATACAGTACGTAATGGGAAATGAAAATCTAATAGTCTTGGGGCACTGGAATGCAATTGTAGGGGAAGGAGTAGAAGAAAAGTTTACAAGAGAATACGGACTTGGGACAAGGAGTGAGAGAGAAGAAAGACCAATTGAGTTCTGCAATAAATTTCAGCTAGTAATAGTTGATACTCTCTTCAAAAATCATAAGATCAAAATGATCAAAAGGATCCGAACGCCTGGTTGAAAATGACGTACAAGTTCGTGGCGCACTCCATCGGTAATGCTGGAATTCAGTATGGTGTTGGCCCACCCTTAGCCTTGATGACAGCTTCCACTCTCGCAGGCATACGTCCAATCAGGTGCTGGAACATTACTTGGGGACTGCATCCCATTCTTCACGGAGTGCTGCACTGAGCAGAGGTATCGATGTCGGTATGTGAGGACTGGCACGAAGTCGGCGTTAAAAAACATCCCAAAGGTGTTCTATGGGATTCAAGTCAGGACTTTGTGCAGGCCAGTCCATAACAGGGATGTTATTGTCGTATGACCACTCCGCTACAGGACGTGCATTATGAGCAGTTGCTCGATCGTGTTGAAAGAAGAAATCGTCTTCCCCGAATTTCTGTACAACAGTGGGAAGCAAGAATGTGCTTAAAACATCAATGTAGGCCTGTGATGCGATAGTGCCACGCAAAGCAACAAGGCGTGCAAGCACACACTACCATCGGATCCCCACATTGTGTACCATGATTCGTCACTCCATTCAACGTTTTTCCACTGTTCAATCGTCCAATGTTTACGTTCCTTACACCAGACGAGGCGTCGTTTGGCATTTACCGGCGTGATGTGTGGCTTATGAGCAGCCGTTCGACCATGAAATCCAAGTTTTGTCGCCTCCCGCATAACTGTCATAGTACTTGCAGTGGATCCTGATGCAGTTGGAATTCCTGTGCGATGGTCTCGATACACGTCTGCCTATTACACATTACGATCCTCTTCAACTGTCTGCAGTCTCTGTCAGTCAACAGACAAGGTCGGCCTGTACGCTTTTGTGCTGTACTTGTCCTTTCACGTTTCCGCTTCGCTATCACATCAGTAACAGTGGACCTAGGGATGTTTAGGAGTTTGGAAATCTCGCGTACATATATATGACACGAGTGACAGCCAATCACCTGACCACGTTCGCAGTCCGTGAGTTCCGTGGAGCGCCCCCATTCACGATGTCCAATGACTATTGAAGTCGCTGACATGGAGTACCTGGCAGTAGGTGGCAGCACAATGCACCTAATATGAAAAACGTATGTTTTTGGGGGTGTCCAGATACTTTTCATCAGATAGTGTATACTTCGGAAAAGGTCAAGTGTTACTTCGATTAGATTATGGGCAGGCAGAGATTCTGAAATTAAATACTAGATGTAGGGAGTAACCAGTAGCAGATATTGACTCAGTTCACTATTTTGTAGTGATAAAGAGTAGGCTGAAGTTTAAGAGAAGAGACAGGATGAATCAGTGTGGAAGGGAGTGGGATAGGCTAAGTACCAAGGAATAAAGACATATGCTTGAATTTCTCTGATTCTGTAGATACTGCGACATAAAACAGCGCAGTAGTCTGTTCAGTTGAAGTATGGATATATATAAGGGTGTTTCAAAAATGACCGGTATATTTGAAACGGTAATAAAAACTAAACGAGCAGCGATAGAAATACACCGTTTGTTGCAATATGCTTGGGACAACAGTACATTTTCTGGCGGACAAACTTTCGAAATTACAGTAGTTACAATTTTCAACAACAGATGGCGCTGCAAGTGATGTGAAAGATATAGAAGACAACGCAGTCTGTGGGTGCGCCATTCTGTACGTCGTCTTTCTGCTGTAAGCGTGTGCTGTTCACAACGTGCAAGTGTGCTGTAGACAACATGGTTTATTCCTTAGAACAGAGGATTTTTTTGGTGTTGTAATTCCACCGCCTAGAACACAGTGTTGTTGCAACAAGACGAAGTTTTCAACGGAGGTTTAATGTAACCAAAGGACCGAAAAGCGATACAATAAAGGATCTGTTTGAAAAATTTCAACGGAGTGGGAACGTGACGGATGAACGTGCTGGAAAGGTAGGACGACCGCGTACGGCAACCACAGAGGGAAACGCGCAGCTAGTGCAGCAGGTGATCCAACAGCGGCCTCGGGTTTCCGTTCGCCGTGTTGCAGCTGCGGTCCAAATGACGCCAACGTCCACGTATCGTCTCATGCGCCAGAGTTTACACCTCTATCTATACAAAATTCAAACGCGGCAACCCCTCAGCGCCGCTACCATTGCTGCACGAGAGACATTCGCTAACGTTATAGTGCACAGGATTGATGACGGCGATATGCATGTGGGCAGCATTTGGTTTACTGACGAAGCTTATTTTTACCTGGACGGCTTCGTCAATAAACAGAACTGGCGCATATGGGGAACCGAAAAGCCCCATGTTGCAGTCCCATCGTCCCTGTATCCTCAAAAAGTACTGGTCTGGGCAGCCATTTCTTCCAAAGGAATCATTGGCCCATTTTTCAGATCCGAAACGATTACTGCATCACGCTATCTGGACATTCTTCGTGAATTTGTGGTGGTACAAACTGCCTTAGACGACACTGCGAACACCTCGTGGTTTATGCAAGGTGGTGCCCGGCCACATCGCACGGCCGACGTCTTTAATTTCCTGAATGAATATTTCGATGATCGTGTGATTGCTTTGGGCTATCCGAAACATACAGGAGGCGGCGTGGATTGGCCTCCCTATTCCCCAGACATGAACCCCTGTGACTTCTTTCTGTGGGGACACTTGAAAGACCAGGTGTACCGCCAGAATCCAGAAACAATTGAACAGTTGAAGCAGTACATCTCATCTGCATGTGAAGCCATTCCGCCAGACACGTTGTCAAAGGTTTCGGGTAATTTCATTCAGAGACTACGCCATATTATTGCTACGCATGGTGGATATGTGGAAAATATCGTACTATAGAGTTTCCCAGACCGCAGCGCCATCTGTTGTTGAGAATTGTAACTAATGTAATTTCGAAAGTTTGTCTGCCTGAAAATGTACTGTTGTCCCAAGCATATTGCAACAAACGGTGTATTTCTATCACTGCTCGTTTAGTTTTTATTGCCGTTTCAAATATACCGGTCATTTTTGAAACACCCTGTATCTGAAAAGGGCAGTCACAGAAGCTTGAGGGGAAAACGTAGGTACAAGAAAGAGAACTGCAAAGAAACAGAAAGACTACTTCCGTTGTGATGAAAGAAGTAGGTACTAAAATCTTCAGGGAAAATCAGGAACAAGAAATACAAATCACTTAGAATAAAGTTTTCATCCTCTACAGTAAATCGTTCCTTTTGAGTGGTAAAACCTGCACATTCTGGACATTGTGGATCTCGGAATACTGAATTTCTTAATGATTTCGGAAATGGGATGTTCCATACGTCTGGCTGTAACTACCATCACGCATCCAAATTCTGTTAATTCCCGGCATGCAGCAGTAATCACTTCGGATACCTTTTCACATGAATCACCTGAGTACAAATGATACCGAAGCAGTGCCCTTTTATATGTTGTGTACGCGACACTATTTCTGTCTGTATATGTGTATATCGCTTTCCCACGACTTCTGTCACCTCAGTGTGTAATCTACGTAATGATTAATTGGTAATGATATACACTGTGTGACGCAACTGTTGGGATTTGTTGGTTGGTTGGTTTGGGGAAGGAGACCAGACAGCGTGGTCATCGGTCTCATCGGATTAGGGAAGGATTGGGAAGGAAGTCGGCCGTGCCCTTTCAGAGGAACCATCCCGGCATTTGCCTGGAGTGATTTAGGGAAATCACGGAAAACCTAAATCAGGATGGCCGGACGCGGGATTGAACCGGCGTCCTCCCGAATGCGAGTCCAGTGTCTAACCACTGCGCCACCCCGCTCGGTTGCGATTTGTTACTTAATTACTTTTGCTAATGAGAAGTAATATATAGGACTCCCAACGCTGTGTTATTATAAAATATTATAACCACACGTACTGGTAGTGTTTCAGTTCTGTGCGCACAATTTTGAAACTGAAATTAAAAAAAAAAGAAAAAATGATCTATTTTGGTGTGGTACTAAAAGGTTGACGTAGGTACGATCAATGATTTAGTGTCTTGTAGCACTGCATTTACTACATAACGATATGGCTTTATAATAAAAATAATAATTAAGCAATCATATAAATTGCTCGTACAATGTTCATCACGCACGAAGTACCACTGTAATCAATGTAAACATCTATTGTGCAGCTAGAAAAACTGCGCTACGTAACTGTAATAAGCTTTGTACATATTGTCACAAGGATTCCGTGAACCGAAATGAGTGTAGTGCCGAATAGTATTAATCAAACGTCGTTTCACTCAAAGTAATGACAGATATTGTTCTATGTTGTTGGGTTATGAAGAAAACGACCAATAAAAAAAGGCAGTGTCTTCGAAATCGCTTTCTACTTCACTGAGACCAAAAAGGTTCAGAAAACGTTATTAAGAAGCTGCCCTTTACAAAATGTTATTCAGTTTGGCTGAATGGATGCAGTGTTAAGTAGGCGACGAGAATTTTATGGCAGTCTATTATCTTTCTCAGTGTCTCTTGTAGCATCTAGCAAGCGAGCTTACGTTAAACAAAACACAGTGGTAAATCTCTTCCTCTTTCGTCATATTGCCGCCATAGACATTAAGCATCAAGATTTCGTCCGAAATCAAAGCTTACAGTACATCACTGCCAACCACATACTGCACTGCTCGACTCTTTAAACAACGAATAATGTTTTTGCTCTACCCAGAATAGTTCTCTTCGAAACATAGTTTACATGAATATTTTATTTTTATACTGCATACTCTACTGTTTGCATATTATTTAAGATATTAATAACATGGGCAACGGCCTTGCCGCAATGGATACACCGGTTCCCGTCAGATCACCGAAGTCAAGCGCTGTCGGGCGTGGCCGGCACGTGCATGGGTGACCATCTGGGCCACCATGCACTGTGGCCATTTTTCGGGGTGCACTCAGCCTCGTGATGCCAACTGAGGAGCTACTCGACCGAATAGCAGCAGCTCCGGTCAAAGAAAACCATCGTAACTACCGGGAGAGCAGTGTGCTGATGATGCACCCCTGTTATCCACATCCTTATCTCAGGATGACATGGCGGTCGGATGCTCCCGATGGGCCATTTGATGCCTGAAGACGAAGTGCCTTTTTATTAAGAAAATGTGTCGTAAAAATAAAAAGAAATAAAATTACAGCTTCGCACATGAAACAAATATATACATTTACACAAGGAGTTACCCACGCCAGTTGCAGATTGCACCAATTTTTTTTTTTTTTTTTTGTAAAAGGTTTGTATATACATATATCTGAATAACTAAACCAAACTGACACATAAAAGAAAGAAATTATTTTGTGCCATAATGTCTTGAATGAGTGTGTGTGCCTTAAATGTTTGTTAATGTGATGAATGTATTGTGTCATTACAACTGGGAGTATTTTATTAAATGAAAAACCCCCAAACCGTAGAACTTGCAATTATTCAATGCCACTACCGTCTCTCGGCGAAAAATATTGTAAGAACCCAAAACAGTCCAGCACTCGTGAAAGAAAAAATTAAATGGCAATAGTAATGAAAAAAAATTGGAAATTGGTGGTGTTTTATGGGACCAAACTGCTGAGGTCACCGGTCCCGAAGCCCACACACTACTTAATCTAACTGAAACTAACTTACGCTAAGGACATCACACACACCCATGCCCGAGGGAAGACTCGAACCTCCGAGGGGGGGAACCGCACGGACCGTGACAAGGCGCCTTAGACCGCGCGGCAATAGTAATGCAGGTAATGCAGTACAGGTCGCACACTACTGCTGTGCTTGTAAATTAAAATTCGAATTTCAAGATTCAGAGGATTTACTTTACAAAGGTGGTCGCACGTATCGTAGATCACAGCTCCTTCACAGGCAAAATCGGTGTAACAAACCGCATATCCTGTCGGTAGTCCAGTTTTCTCCAGTTTGCGTAATATTTTCACGAGTGTGTCTAGGACGACTGATGAGGCAACCTCTTCAATCCTACGTGTGGTGAGCGTACTGTAAGACCTTCGGTACACACACCATCAGATTATTTGACTTGTCGCTCTAACGAAGTAGGCGAGTGTCAGCAATATGTTTCGTGGTCTTATCGTGGCGTGTTTATCTTCTGCTGTTAGGTCAGACGATAGAAATGCCACTTGCATGCTTAGAGTAACAGATTGACGATGACCAAATTTAAACAGAACTTGATTAATTTTCACACACATTTATTAAAATAATAACAAATATAGAATTACTTAAATTGGTTCTGGATGCTATTTACAATTGACAATCGGAAGTTCCTTTGGTGTTGGTACGTTAATCTTATTCTCACATATCTCTGATACTTGACAAAGTGTCTAGTCATTTATCTTCATGATTATGTACAGGAATATGATAATCTTATTAGGTGCAGACTGAAACTTGACTATAGACTGGTACAGACTAATGTAGACTGGTACAGACAGGTGCAGATAAATGCAGACTAATGCAGACTAATCGGAGATCTGTACACTCGTTATAATACCTCGAGCATTCAGGTATCACTGTCCGAGTGTGATCTGCGAGGTTCTACGTTAGCAGCAATCTCATTGGCTGCGAGACATATTAATACGTGGATCAGCGGAAGCAGAATTTGGTTCGTCTCTAAGACAGCGCCATCCCGTAGTGTGGAGACGGACGAGCGCTGCGCCTGCGCTGTTGTGCTTAGCGGGGCGCGCTCTATTGGGAAAGTTGTGGAGGAGGAGGAGGAGATTAGTGTTTAACGTCCCGTCGACAACGAGGTCATTAGAGACGGAGCGCAAGCTCGGGTGAGGGAAGGATGGGGAAGGAAATCGGCCGTGCCCTTTCAAAGGAACCATCCCGGCATTTGCCTGAAGCGATTTAGGGAAATCACGGAAAACCTAAATCAGGATGGCCGGAGACGGGATTGAACCGTCGTCCGAAAGTTGTGTACACGCTGACTACACAGAACTATGTACACAACACTACCTGTTTCTCAAAATTTGAATAGATTAGGGGGTCGCTAAGGGTAATAAATATGATAGTTTATGAACCTTAAAGGCTAATTTGAATCTTCCGACGAATTAAAACTTTAAGTTAATAGCTAAACTCGGAGGATGGAAGATGTGTTGAGCATAAAAGCCATAACAAAGGCAATTTTTCCAACGGTAGCCACATTAGGGCACTGAAATTAATTATTGATGAGAGTTGAAAATTTGTGTCGGATCAGGACTTGAGCCAGGATGCTCAATTTCTCTAGAAGAGGTGATAAGACATAGGCTTTTTTTCAGTTTTTTTGCTACAGTTCGCCTTAGTCCCTCTGTTCTTAGGTATGCTAAAGAAGAAGAAACAGGACAGCAACTTTTGTTATTCACAAAATCGTAGTATCACTCTCTGTTGGTCCATCATGGCCAGGGAACATCGGCTGGCACATACTCTCCAACATCAATACATTTCACCAACAGCCGTACGCTTTAAGATATTTCATTTTATTCTGAAAGCAACCAGTTTCGGCAGTTCATTTTGCCGTCTTCAGGCTCCATACAATTTTATCCAAATAAACGAACTTATCGTATTGCACCTTAAAACAATATATATCCTGAATTCCAATCGTTATACAAATGCTTCATACGAAACTGACATTGAAAAATCGTGATATGGACTGATAACCGCATAATTGTCCTGAAAGGAATCTTGCTGCCATCCGACCACTCTCCAGGAAAATAACAAGCAGGTGGGGCCACTTTTGGCGCCATTCAACAATTTACAGATCTAAATTAAACAATTTAAATAAAAACCTAAAATTAAAAAAACAATTTATACTGGCAGCCTCGAATCTGTTCTGTGCTCATGGATCGTTTGCTCGCGTTGTTTACCTTCCGTGATCGCTTTACTTGATCGGGGAAAACGACTTCACCGCTGCTCAGCTTTACGTACCCGGCACATCCCAAGTACCTGGTGGATCTGCAAAAACTGTTCCTAAGATATGTACGTACTGATTCTTGTGTTGTGTAGCCGCAAGAGTTTTTTATGTCCACCCTGCAAGTATTACCAATAATCCAGTACGTTCGTATCTTTATCGTGTTATACGTAATGGGCCGTCATACCCGTGACCCAGGCCACTGCGTTCGTCTTATGACGCGAAAAGGACGTCTCCTCTGAAAAAAAAAAACCACTATATCGGCAGAGATTTGTACATGTACAGAGTTCCGCATGAGCGTTTGATCCTCCTTGACCTCTAACGACACGCCACAGGCAAAGCGGTGGTCGTTCGTGTAAGGCGTGCCATATCGTTACACAATGGCGAATCCACCATATGAATAGCGTACTTTTTGCATTTGCGGGTACTTCAGGTTCACGGCAATGTACCATGTCGACCTGACTCATGTAGGGAGGTGGGGGTGGTGAACCGTGCGCCACACGACTCTGCAGTTACGAGCGGCGTTTGGGAAGTCCGTGCAAAGTTCGAGAGATGGCACCACTGGCGCTTACCGAGGTATGTTTAGTTAGTAGCATCTTTGGAAAGAACGCACACCAAGTTTCAGCCATATTGGTCTATTTCTTTGTGTTTGGCATTCGTGTGAATCAAGGGAAGTCGAGTGATAGTCAAAGAATTGACGAAAAAGAATATGTTAAAAAATGGACGAAAAAGAATATCTTGTGGTGATTAAACATTACTTTATGAAAGGGAAAACGCCTCAGGAGACTAATGAGAAGCTTGATAAACGTTGCGGTGACTCTTCACCTTCGATTACAACAGTTTGTAAGTGATTTCATACTTTTCGGAGTGGCCATATGGGCACAAGTGATGCTGAACGTTCTGGACGCTCTGTGGAGGTTACGACTCCAGAAATCGTTGATAAAATCCACAATATGGTGACGGATGACAGAAGACTTAAGGTGCGTGAGATTGCTAGTGCTGTGGGTATCTCGAATGAATGGGTACATAATATTTTGCATAAACATTTGGACAGGAGAAAGCTATCCGCAACATGGGTTCCGCGATTGCTCACGCTTGACCAAAAACGGAATCGTGTTTAGTGTTGCAAGGATGGTTTGCAGCTGTTCAGGAAGAATCCGCAGGACTTTAAGCGTCGTTTCGTCACTGTGGATGAAACATGGATACATTACTATACTCCTGAGACCAAAGAACAATCTAAACAATAGGTTACCAAGGGAGAATCTGCACCAAAAAGGCGAAGGCCATTCATTCGGCCGGAAAAGTTATTGCGACTGTCTTTTCGGATTCGCAGGGGATAATCCTCATCGACTATCTGGAAAAGGGTAAAACTATTACAGGTGCATATTATTCATCATTATTGGACCGTTTGAAAACCGAGCTGCAAGAAAAACGCTGGAGATTGGACCGCAAAAAAGTCCTTTTTCATCACGACAATTCACCAGCACACACTTCAGCAGTTGTGGTCGCAAATTTAAGGATTCCAACTCGTTTCACATCTCCCTATTCTCCAGACTTGGCTCCCTCGGACTACTATTTGTTCCCCAATTTGAAGAATTGGCTGGCGAGATGAAGATTTTATTCAAACGAGGAGTTGATTACAGTAACTAATAGCTATTTTGCACACTTGGACAGTTCCTATTATTCGGAAGGGATCAACAAATTAGAACAGCGTTGGACAGAAGTCTAAAAGGAGACTATGTCGAAAAATAAAAAAGGTTTACCAGAAACACGTAAGTAGTTTTTATTTTTGCACGGACTTTTCAAACGCTCCTCTGTAGCTGCGGGGTGTGTCCGTTCCACCTTCTTCTGGGCGATTTGTCGATGAAGCAGATTCTACACGCCCTTCGATGTCAGCGCGGGATGTCGGTGAAAGTGCCCGAACGTAATTTTATTCAATGATGAACATCTGCACGTACGTTAATAGGGCGATATATGTCCGAAATTGACCGGGAACTATGAAAGAACGTAGCATTCTGTTCTGACTGATTCACCTCCCCGTTACTGTCCTTCCACCTTATCTCCTAGTGGTTGGTTGGCGGAGATGGAGGAGGGGACCAAAGAGTGAGGTCATCGATCTCTTCGGATTAAGGAAGGATGGGGAAGGAAATCGGCTGTGCCGTTTAAAAGGAACCATCCTGGCACTTGCCTGAAGCGATTTAGGGAAATTACGGAAAACCTAAATCAGGATGGCCGGGCGCGGGTTTGAACCATCGTCCTCCCAAGGGCGAGTCGAGTGTGCTAACCACTGCGCCCCCTTTCTCGGCGAAAAAACGCTGGTCACACTTGAATATTCTCATATAGCCATTTATTGCTCCCAATTTATTTACACTTTTCAGAAAAACTGTTCAAGTCAAGCTAATGCGCCTAAAAGCCATAATGATAATAATTATGATGTACAGGGTGATTCAAAAAGAATACCACAACTTTAAAAATGTGTATTTAATGAAAGAAACATAATGTAACCTTCTGTTATACATCATTACAAAGAGTACTTAAAAAGGTATTTTTTCACTCAAAAACAAGTTCAGAGATGTTCAATATGGCCGCCTCCAGACACTCGAGCAATATCAACCCGATACTCCAACTCGTTCCACCCTCTCTGTAGCATATCAGGCGTATCAGTTTGGATAGCTGCTGTTATTTCTCGTTTCAAATCATCAGTGGTGGCTGGGAGAGGTGGCCGAAACACCATATCCTTAACATACCCCCATAAGAAAAAATCGCAGGGGGTAAGATCAGGGCTTCTTGGAGGCCAGTGATGAAGTGCTCTGTCACGGGTAGATAAGTGCCAATGTGGTGGCGCTCCATCCTGCTGAAATATGAATTGTTGTGCTTCTTGTTCGAGCTGAGGGAACAGCCAATTCTCTAACATCTCCAGATACTGTAGTCCAGTTACAGTAGCACCTTCGAAGAAAAAGGGGCCAAAAACTTTATTGGCTGAAATGGTACAGAAAACGTTCACCTTAGGCGAGTCACGTTCATACTGAGTTGTTTCCCGCGGATTCTCAGTGCCCCATATACAGACATTGTGACGGTTGACTTTCCCATTCATGTGGAAAGTTGCTTCATCACTAAACACAATCTTTGAAACGAAAGATTCATCTGTTTCCATTTGAGCAAGGATAAAATCACAGAAATCGATTCTTTTAATCTTATCAGCTGCAGACAGTGCTTGAACCAATTTCAGACGATAAGGTTTCATAACTAATCTTTTTCGTAGGACTCTCCATACAGTTGATTGTGGAATTTGCAGCTCTCTGCTAGCTCTGCGAGTCGATTTTCCTGGGCTGCGAACAAATGCTTGCTGGATGCGTGCTACATTTTCATCACTCGTTCTCGGCCGTCCAGAACTTTTCCCTTTGCACAAACACCCATTCTCTGTAAACTGTTTATACCAACGTTTAATACACCACCTATCAGGAGGTTTAACACCATACTTCGTTCGAAATGCACGCTGAACAACTGTCGTCGATTCACTCCTGCCGTACTCAATAACACAAAAAGCTTTCTGTTGAGCGGTCGCCATCTTAGCATCAACTGACGCTGACGCCTAGTCAACAGCGCCTCAAGCGAACAAATGTACAACTAAATGAAACTTTATAGCTCCCTTAATTCGCCGACAGATAGTGCTTAGCTCTGCCTTTTGTCGTTGCAGAGTTTTAAATTCCTAAAGTTGTGGTATTCTTTTTGAATCACCCTGTATTATGTATTGGCATAATACCAAGGAAGTCTCCTCGCAGTCTCAGAAAGTGAGAAAGCAGCAGCCGCATCAGCCAGGTGAACGAGAGGTGAGGGAGAGCATTCCCCTTTGGAAGAGAGGACGACAATTAGTACATGGTGAAATACAGGCAGCCCGTAATAGAGTGGACGGAAACGGAATTAATTACTTAAAATACACTGCCGCAGCGGCGATTAAACTCAATTTACACAAAATTAACAAATAGTGAGCAGTGAGATTATTTTCGTAGCAGCGTTTAGCGAGGAATACTTCACATAGCAAAGCGGTTTCTGGATTTGGTGTATTTTCAGAAAATACTTGCAATTGTTCAGTGGTAGTGCTTTAATAGATCTTTATGTAAAGCCGAAATAAAATGTAATTGGAAATTAATCAGTTACCCAGTGTCATTATAACTTCTCATTACCGCCACTCCGTGAATGTAGATAATGAAAGACGTATTCATTTACATTTAATTTTAGAAAGAAAACACATCAGATAAAGTGTCTTTTAACTGCAGAGGTAGCGAAAGACCGCATTACCAATTTATCATGTGTTTATTTACAAAAGCCAATATTTCTTCTTATATGTGGATCTCTCTATACGCTTTTAATATTTTTTGTGGGATCTGAAATTTAAAACATCTCTCATACCGGCCTGATTTAGCTTCACTGGTCAGGATAGTAAAAAACATGCGTATATTAAGGGAATTTTCATTCACAAAGCAGGATTATCACATTCACACAGTTCAATACTGTTCTATGCTGATTAAATTGATCTCAACTTAAATTCCATAAGGCAGCGAAGCAAATTTAGAAGTGTCGGTGCGACGAAAATTGTCAGTCGATCTCCTGAAAAGATTTGTAATAATTATTAACTTTCGGTGATCACATGGGGAAGGCCGGAGATCTGCTGGTAAGACCGTGTTAGCCCATTTATTGAAAGTGATAAACTGGATATCTTGAGCGTACAAAACGGCAGGTTCGTCCAGTGTAAATCAGACGTTCCCCACTGATCCCGTGCAACACAGCGTAGTAAGCAGACACTGTCAATAATAATCAGTTAAATAATACGCGAACACACTTACTTTAGTTTAGTTTATGTATTAAATTCCTTCTCATACAGAATCTCATCAAGATGGCGACTAGCTCAACAATACATACATATATATCTTCGTTCTTTCACGGCTAATCGGCAAGATCTGAATCATTCCTTTCATAAGAGAAAACATTGATAGCAGAGAAGCTATTCCATGGTGTAAATGCACACTCCAAGGAATAATAGGGCTTGAAACTACTTTGCATTGATAATCATCGTATATTAAAGTTTAGGAATCGGTAAGATAAGAAGAGATATTTCGAGATATGTACTGAGTTATATAATTTATAAAATTTCTGAAAATGTCGCGGAGAGACCGCTGCAAGGGATATTACACGCTGAAAATATGCACTACCAAACAAAAAAGTAAAGCATTTTGAAAGAGGGGAAGAAGCGAAATAAAACTTCACAGATTTAGAGGATATGTGATGTTATTTCAGTGATCACAAAATTGTGTCAAACTTACAAAGAACTTAGAAATATGAACCTATTAATCAGAATTACGTTGGTCCCCCTCCTCCCATCCCCCCCCCCCCACCAACACCTCACGGATTCAATTGAGGAGAGTGTTATACAGTCACTGTATCATCTTCTGAGATAAGTCGGTATCATTGATACTGATACTGGGACGCGGCATGTCCCAACTTGTCGCACACTTGTTCTGTAAGGGATGGGTCTGGGAATCTTGCTGGCCACGCGACTATCTCAACATGAGATAGTTCATAGAGACAGATGCCATTTGTGGACACAAATTGTCCTGTTCAGAAATGGTACCACGATGCAGTTGCATGACAGGTAAAACGAGGACGTAGGATTTCCTTGGTGTACTGGTATGGTGTCATCGTTTCCTCTGTCACTACCAGCAGTCGTACATGATGGCTCTCCACACCATGAGACCATGTGTAACAGAGCTCTGCTTGTGCAAAACACTGACAGAATGGGATCTCTTCGCAGTTCGCCCCATGATCGCCAACGATGGTCATCCAATCTCTGTTGGTCCATTGTGGACATGGGACAGCAGCTGGTCAAATATTTAACAATGAAATTAGCCAAACAGTGGTGTAATTGAGATGTTATTTTGTTTTCGCTACCAGTTTCGGCAATTCATTACGCCATCTTCAGGCCCTATATGCACATCTAAAAAATAATCGATATTGGCATACTGGGGCCATGTGTTTCTGGATGTCGTGAATTCGTTTCTCCAGAAAAGCCTGACCCCAGTATGCCAGTATCGATTATTTTTGGGAGGTGAATATGTAGCCTGAAGATGGCATAGTTAATTGCCGAAACTGGTAGCGAATTTTTTTTATTTATTTAGCATATGGAATTTAAGTACATTTCAGTATTGGATAACGTTATTCTACATTACGTAACATTACATATATTCACAGACAAACATCTAGCCCTTGTATATATTCAATGGATTTTTGGGATGCCATGAGGAATTCTTCAAAGTCCCCACTGACACTGTGGTACTGCATTCATCTCTGATTTTTATAAAAGATATCATATTTACGCCAGTGACTGTAACACTTTCTTTATTTCACGATTCCAATTTCAGCCTTGGGTCATTATCAAGTGTAGCTGCAAAATACAGAATGCGTTTGAATTATTTAAGAAAATCGTTGTGTATCATGATAGTCTGCCAATTACACAGGATAGAAATGCAATTACGTAAGCATGTTACTTACATGTTATGGCTATTAGGCCATGTCAACCTAAAATGAGCTGACACATTTATACGTCGTTGTCATTACTATTAAATACATTGGTGACGCTGTTACATAGTGCGAGCATGTCATACAACAACATAGTCTGTAGACACTCATGTTCGTTGTCCCATCATTAGTCATATATGCACTAACCTGCAGCGGCAGGTTACTGTTTACAGGTTACTGGTAGCCGTCTTGGCGCGTAAACGGATTACAGATATTGTTTTGCTCTGTGTGGAGCGCCATTGCGTCCAGCGACTGTACTAGGAAGCATAGAGTGTGCCCTCTTAGTGCCACTATAATATCTTATGTAAGCTGTTTATAATACATCGTACACAAAATACATGGAGATTGATCACCGTTTTACTTACATAAAGGATTACATCATTATTCATCGTTTTGCATACATAAAGGATATACATCGTGATATATACTTGTAGGTATTCTTATGTTGCCCACTCATTACTGCTAAATTTGTATAGGTTATTTATTTTGTCGTGGATTATTGTATTAAATTTTCCTCCCCAATCTGCCCTCGGCTGTGGTATATCATATTTGTGAAAAATTTTTTTAGTGCAGTGTTCAAGTGAATGTTCAGTGTTGTTCGTCTTTCCAAAGTGTTGCGAACAGAAACCATGCGGTCGCTGGGTGTAAATTTTATATCTCTTGCGAACAGAAACCAGACTGTCGCCGTGTTTTCTTAATTGTACGTCTATTCTTTTACCTGCCTGCTTCTTCTGTATTTTATTAGCATCATCAACCCTTTGTTTTATGTTTTAAGTTCCACGATTTTCTGCCATTTTACCATTTCAGTCTCCGATTTTATCGTCTGTTTTTATTATTTATTATCTTCATCTTTTTAAAACAAATTCTGTAGGCTGAAGAGCGGCGTACTAAGCTGCTGCACAGCCCGCGCCCCCTTTGGGGGGAATTGAAACTCAGTAAAGGAAAAAAATGTATTAACTTAGCATAACCAGAATCACAGGGGCGGGTACACACTTTCCAAATCAGCGGCACGCTCCCATAGGGCCACCCTCATTCAATTAAAATACAGCTGGCGTGACATTTCGCCAACTTTACATTAATAATAAGCACACGAATTGATCGTCGACATGGCATACTAAAATGATATGACAATGTACTAAGTATTTTCTGTGTCAATAAAAAACTTTTAATCGTATCAATCTATTTTATAAATGCCAGATTTTGTAAACTGGGTGGTGTTATTATAGTTGCCTATTAGTCTCTTATCCAGGATGTTATTGGTATGGAAGCTGGCTTTAACAGGCGTTTTCTTAAAAGCCTGCGGAATTTTATCTGATAATGTGCCTATGTATGGAAGGCAGTATACTTGTTCTTTTTGCGCGAATTGCGCTCTCTTTCTAGCGTAATTTCGCTATTTAGGCCTCCATTTCCTCTTTTAACTTTGCGTTCATATAGGTCCTTAACTATTTTTGCATACCCTTGTTAGTCCGTAAAACCAATATGTTTTCATGAGAATTTTAAAATGTTCCCTCAAAACTGAATATTCAAAGGAGTTTCAGGCTTGCAACCCATCTCCTAACATGTGTTCCCTTATTCAGCTTCCATTATTTTTCTATTATACGTATGTCATATTACAGGAACATTGTCACTGAAAGACACTGCTGCAGAAAGGGAGATGTTAGCATTGATACATGGTATTTCCTTTTTCTGTTGCTAACTATATGGATGTAAATAAAAATTCGTTAATGATCATGCATCCTTGAAATAGTACGACTAAAAGACCGTTGAAGTCGATTAACAAGATGAACACTGAAACTGAGTGAGTTTCAATATTAAGTAGTACAGAAGCGTTGTGTCGAGCTCACTAATGTAGCTATGCTCAGTAGGAAAATTGAAGCATCGCAAGTAACAGGACAGAATCTAGTAGACTTCTCAAAAAAAGAAAAAAAGATGTGGATATAGGAGCCAAGTGTACAGTAAATGACCACAGTTTCTTATCCAAGAATGTGTAATGTGTTAAATCAACTAAATGCGGTCCATGCATCATCATTTCTGCAGCTCTACAATCTGAAGTGTTCGACAAGCCCATGAGCATGTATTATCAGCACATGGAGACCTACCATCAGACGAGTTGCAGAACACTTTTTGTGTTGAACACAACGTGATAAAGTGGTGCAGTAGACAAAATACTGCATTCAAAGTGCTCAACGAACAGATCTGAGTAAGCAAAAAATACAACTCCAGAGATTACCATGATAGGAAAAATCTTTTCAAATGATAGGTATTGACATATTGGGGCCATTTAATAGAAGTGTAGCAGGTAATTAGTATGTACTGACGATGATCAACTCATTTTCAAGATACCTAGTAATGACACAAATACCAGATCAAAAAGCGAGAACTGTACTTCAAGCTATAGTTGACAATTAGTTCAAAAATGGCTCTCAGCACTATGGGACTCAACATCTGAGGTCATCAGTCCCCTAGAACTTAGAACTACTTAAACCTAACTGACCTAAGGACATCACACACATCCATGCCCGAGGCAGGATTCGAACCTGCGACCGTAGCAGTCTCGCGGTTCCGGACTGAAGTGCCTAGAACCGCATGGCCACCGCGGCCGGCTGACAATTAGTTACTTACGTTTGGTGTACCAGAAAGTGTAGTTACATACCAAGGAACTAATTTTACGTCTGATCTTATGAAACAGCCATGGTGTCTACTGAGAGTAAAGAAACTGTATGCTAGTCCGTTCCATCCACAAACTAACAACTGTCTGGAGTGAGTCGACGATAAAACAGTAAAAATGTTGAGCCACTAGTTGAACTGTTAACATTTAGTCTGGGATCTGTGTTTAGGCTATTTGTTCAGCTCAAAAATCCACATAGAGATAGGTCTTTCCTCGAAAGTAATCTATGGGCGAAAGATGCTGTCATCCTCTGCTTTAATGCACATGGGACACAGGGAAAAAATGTGAAGCAATTTGCAAAAACATCAAAAGAAATTTGGCAACGAGTGAAATATGCAAAGACGAAGGGATTGGAGCATCAAGAGTGAACGGCCCAGGGTACAAGTAAATTAACCTGAGTAAAAAGTAGGACGATAGGTTCTACTAGCAAATCTGTGTACCCCAAAGAGAAAAAGCAAGAAACTCTGCATGAATTTTCTAGGACTGTACAAGGTAGTGGAGATGACTTCACTGGTCAGTGTCAAGTTGCAGTTACCGACTAAAACATCGGTTGAACAGTCATATTAGTCGAGTCCGAACTTTTAAGGGTACAGGTGATTCCTTAATGCAAATACCTGCACAGTTACTGTAGAAAAAGAATTTATCACATGGAACGACAGTAGCACACTGCGTACCTTATGAGGTTAGATGTAGAGGTAAGTGATACAACAACAGTGTGTTTTAGTTTAATTTTTTGTTGGGTTAATTAGATTAATATTATTTGTTCCAGTTTGCTATAATAGTTTTCTGTGGGATACACAGTTTTCGTGAAGGGGGAGGAGATTCATGGTAATTACTTTCGAAGATGACATCGAAATATTTTACCACGGATATAATACTTTTTCACTAATGTGAAGCGGAGGTGATTAAAATCCAGCAAAAGGAAAACGTAATGTTGTTCTCAAGACAACCAGACGTACTTCGCATGAACGGTAAGTGGTCTTTAAAACTCATTTTTGGTATCTTGTAGGTAACAGATGAAATCCGGCGTTTATTTATAAACGTATCTAGGAAGCGGAAAAGAGGGAAATGGAAGGGTTGTAAAGAACGACTAACAGGAATTGGAGTTTTACTATGAGAAAATTCGGATTCAGTGACAGGAGTTAATAGAGATAATTCCAGAAAAGCCTGTATTAAAAAAAAGAGGTTGATAAGATGCAGGTGGGATATGATTAAAAACTACACTCCTGGAAATTGAAATAAGAACACCGTGAATTCATTGTCCCAGGAAGGGGAAACTTTATTGACACATTCCTGGGGTCAGATACATCACATGATCACAGTGACAGAACCACAGGCACATAGACACAGGCAACAGAGCATGCACAATGTCGGCACTAGTACAGTGTATATCCACCTTTCGCAGCAATGCAGGCTGCTATTCTCCCATGGAGACGATCGTAGAGATGCTGGATGTAGTCCTGTGGAACGGCTTGCCATGCCATTTCCACCTGGCGCCTCAGTTGGACCAGCGTTCGTGCTGGACGTGCAGACCGCGTGAGACGACGCTTCATCCAGTCCCAAACATGCTCAATGGGGGACAGATCCGGAGATCTTGCTGGCCAGGGTAGTTGACTTACACCTTCTAGAGCACGTTGGGTGGCACGGGATACATGCGGACGTGCATTGTCCTGTTGGAACAGCAAGTTCCCTTGCCGGTCTAGGAATGGTAGAACGATGGGTTCGATGACGGTTTGGATGTACCGTGCACTATTCAGTGTCCCCTCGACGATCACCAGTGGTGTACGGCCAGTGTAGGAGATCGCTCCCCACACCATGATGCCGGGTGTTGGCCCTGTGTGCCTCGGTCGTATGCAGTCCTGATTGTGGCGCTCACCTGCACGGCGCCAAACACGCATACGACAATCATTGGCACCAAAGCAGAAGCGACTCTCATCGCTGAAGACGACACGTCTCCATTCGTCCCTCCATTCACGCCTGTCGCGACACCACTGGAGGCGGGCTCCACGATGTTGGGGCGTGAGCGGAAGACGGCCTAACGGTGTGCGGGACCGTAGCCCAGCTTCATGGAGACGGTTGCGAATGGTCCTCGCCGATACCCCAGGAGCAACAGTGTCCCTAATTTGCTGGGAAGTGGCGGTGCGGTCCCCTACGGCACTGCGTAGGATCCTACGGTCTTGGCGTGCATCCGTGCGTCGCTGCGGTCCGGTCCCAGGTCGACGGGCACGTGCACCTTCCGCCGACCACTGGCGACAACATCGATGTACTGTGGAGACCTCACGCCCACGTGTTGAACAATTCGGCGGTACGTCCACCCGGCCTCCCGCATGCCCACTATACGCCCTCGCTCAAAGTCCGTCAACTGCACATACGGTTCACGTCCACGCTGTCGCGGCATGCTACCAGTGTTAAAGACTGCGATGGAGCTCCGTATGCCACGGCAAACTGGCGACACTGACGGCGGCGGTGCACAAATGCTGCGCAGCTAGCGCCATTCGACGGCCAACACCGCGGTTCCTGGTGTGTCCGCTGTGCCGTGCGTGTGATCATTGCTTGTACAGCCCTCTCGCAGTGTCCGGAGCAAGTATGGTGGGTCTGACACACCGGTGTCAATGTGTTCTTTTTTCCATTTCCAGGAGTGTATGTTAGGGACAGCAGATAACGATGGCATTACAAATTGAAGTAGTACGATAGGGATAGTACAAGAAATGGTAAGGAACGCAGAAATAACAGTTCGTTATCATACGACACAAATTAAAATATGGAAGAGGGATTGTTAAACATAACGAGGACTATGCACAAAATAATAACCGAGTTGCAACGGTATACAAAAGGAACGCTGGAAACATTTAATTAAGATTCAAGGGAGATACAGGACCAGTTGAGGACGTTAGATAAGGAGCTAATAATAGCCAGTTGCTACGAGAACTAGCATAATGTTTGGGAGATTTGAGAGTAGAAGTTGAACGGGTACAAGAATCTATACACCGTGCCGCACGTGGACAGTTAAGTACAACATTATGAACACCACAGCAGTTTCTGTTGGGATTGTAACAAGCAGAAAAAGAATTTCCAACAGGAATACGATACGCTTTGCCACTAGTGAAAACTAATGTAGCATTCTTATTTCATGTTTCTACTGTTAAGTTTCATTCACATCGAGCTAGAGTGTAAGTTAACACCCAGTTCCCAGTTGCAAGTTTAAATTCTCATTATCAGTGTTTCTCTTTCCATCTGTATTCGATCAAATGGAAAAATATGGATATGTGGGTACAAGTACAAAGTCACGAGATGTTAGTTGTGTCAGAACAAAGATTTCAGATGCTATTGCGTCAATAGCAGCCTTTAGCATTTGTGTCAAGGAGTTATCACCATTTATCCAGCGCAGGTGGTTCGAACTAACAGGCGATTGTGTGAATTTCAGTAGTTCCTAGGAGATATAGGTGCACCAGAATGTAAAAAAAGTAGTATCAATGCTACAACATTTTGCGGGTGCTGGTTGTAGTCTAAGTTTTCACCAGAGACGGTAATTTTAAAGTCTTACAATAATAAGACATTTACAGAAGACAAAACTGGAGTTGAAACAAGTTGGATTATTAGTAAATAGAACCAAGTGTGATACAGCGGCAATAAATTTCCACCTTCCTGCTACGATTACAGATCCCACGATAATTATGGGAAGTCGACCAATGTCCTGAGTAATATTTCAGATTCCACATTACTAATGGCAGTAGGTGAATTAGACATTGCATAAAAAGGAGAAATTCCGTTAGATCAAATGTTACAGCATGTGCGGAAGTATCACAAGAAGCTTAAGCATAATATCACTACAGTCAGTGTACGGTGATTGTAGCTTTTCTTTGCACCGTTTCCTTTTGTCTAAGAAAGAGAATAAATCGTGCGAAGGGAACAACCGCCTATGAAATTCCTGTGGAATGAATTCGAACTACTTAGTATGAGATTTTAGAGTAAAGTGTGAAGAGACGCAAGATAGAAAAATAAAGTTGAACTAGCATAAAGTTTTATTTGTGCTTAAAGGAACAGTAGATGCAAATAAGTAAGGTAGAAAAGTAAAATTCGGGACGAAGTTTAATTGAGGTGGAAGGGAATGTTACGTGACAAATTAATAAAGAAACGGGAAAGTAAAATTTTCTAAATTTAATTAGCCAGCGTTAATCACGTGGCAGTATCGACAGCCGCCAGCCGGGAACCGTAAACATTTCAGCAACGTTACTCGGTCAGGAGGACCTCGGCACACTTGAGCGAGGTTGTGAGCGAGTTCAGCAGAAAATCTTTAGAAGAGCGCAGACCGAACAGCCTTCGTAACCTTATGTAAATGGCATTAGATAGGACGCAACGTAAGGCAGGGGTCGACTAAGTTGTAAAGACACGATGAAAACTTCGTTTAGCAAATGTAGCTGAAGACCACTGACGACTTGAGGTGAGCAGAACCGATTCTGTCATTATGGATGACGTCGTAGAGCGGACCCTCTCATCGACGTCGTAAATAGTCCTCCCAAACTAGCCTAGAGCACTCGACCAGTACGTTCTATGGTGTCCTAGTCATTTGCACTCGATTTTATAGTTATCTATGGCAACATCTTGTGTGTGAGATGCTTCTGGTGTCGGTCTTACATTTGTTGTCTTAAGAGAAGATCAGGGGTCCGTACCCACGGATAATGGAAGTAACTGAATCACAACATAGCACGGAAACGATATATACTGCTTTGAGAAAAAACGATAAAGGTTCATAACATGAATCTGGAGGTTAGTGAGACCCCCGACCAGGAAATAATCTTTTCTGATGCGTTTAAGCTAATTCCTAGAGCATTTGATGGAAATCTAGATGAACATATGTATTTTGTACAGAACTGCGACTTAGCATTCGAACTAAGCCAAGCCATAGTCACTATTTTGCATTTAAAATTTATTAAAACTGGGGTCGTGGGAGCAACACAGAGTAAGTTATTCGTACGTGATTCGAGAGCAAGTTCGGCAGATGTGGAGAGTGTTCCACTGGGGAACTATGAGTCAGAACGCACTTTAGATTATCAATCGTATCTATTATTAACTAGCAGACAGAGTACAGCCTAGAGTATGGTTGAACGAATAAGCTGTATTGACAGGTTGGAGCTCCAATTTCGAGAAGCCTTCCAACGAGTCACGAGGGAATCAGACATTCTGGGGGGCCACGCTGTAATTGGGAACCTTGCGCGAGCAGTATTCATACAGGGAATCGAAGATGAGAGGATTAAAACAGCTGTGACAGCTAGAGCAGAGGATTTAACGTTAGCCAGGTAGTAGATCTAGCATTAACAGGCTAAGCCTCAATCAGCTCTTGTAAAGGTAAGTTCGGAGAATATAGTCTCCCGAGATATAACGGTTTTTAAACGTAAGAGATGAGGCCATTACGCAAGAAACTGGACTTGAGACACGTCACGAAATAGGACGCCATGCAACTTAGTTGTAGTGGTGTAGAGAAACTAATACCCTATTCTCCATCACCACCGAGAGAACGACAGATGAAACGCTACGCAGAGATCATGACAGGGAAACTGGAAGCACATGACTGACTATGCACCGTCGATGCAATGTTGAAGTATACTGATAACCGTGCGATAAAGCGAGACGTGTGATAGGTTACGTTTATAAAAACCAGGACATTTAGCTCGGCAGTATAATGCCTGTTCTGGGCTAGCAATCACTATTTTTTCAAATTTTCTTTTGAGTCATCCGCATCCTGAATGGCTTAATGCGGCCCTCCTCGAACTCCTCTCCTGCGCTAATCTCATCATCTCGAGTAGCTCCTGCAGCCGACGTCTTGAATAATTTTCTTGGTGTATTCAAGTCCGTATTTCCCAGACACTTTTGGCCCTCCACAGCTCCATCTAGTACCATGGAGGTTATTCTCTAATGTCTTAACACGTCCTATAATCATGTAACTTCGTCTTGTCACTGTTTACTTATGTTCCTTTCCTTTCTTCACAGATGAAGTGGAGAAACTTGTCATTCTTTATGTTATTAGTCGACCTAATTTTCAACTTTCTTCTATAGGGCCACACTTCAAATGCTTCGAATTTCTTTTGTTCCTGTGTTCCCACTGTCCATCTTTCACTACCACAAAACATTAAGCTGCAAAGGCACGTTCTCAGAAATGTCTTCCTCACGTTAGACCCACGTTTGATACTAATAGACTTTTCTTGATCATGAAAACCCTTTTTGTCAGTGCTTGCCTGCTTTCCATGTCGCCCTTCCTTCATCCGTCTTGGGTTACTTTGCTTCCAGGATGGTAGGATTCCTTTTCTTCGTCTATTTCGTGATCACGTTTTGATGTTACACTTCTAGCTACTCATTCCTGCTTCTTCTCATTAATTTTGATTTTTTTCCGGTTTACTCTCAATCGATATCTATCTGATTAGACTTTCCATTCGATTCAGCAGAGTATGTGTTTCTTCTTCACTTACGCTGACGATAGCAATCTCATACTATCATTGATGTGTTTTCATCCTGTATTTTAATCCAATCCTTGAATCTCTCTTTTGTTTTGGACGTTGCTTGAACATGGGAGGAGGCGAGTACATTGTACAGTAGAGTATGGTGTAGTTTCAGAGCGCCAAGTGGCAAGGTCGCGAGTTGGCAGATTAAGGGAACTGGTTTGAATGGATCACTTAAACAAAGAGGAAACAACTTCAAATTACGTGTTGCATATCACGTTGTATTTATCTTCCTATGAGCGCTGAGCGGTGAAGCATGAAATTAAGTTGAAACCTGAGGCGGAGGGAAAAGTCATAAATATGAGGCCGCTTCGACTATCGCGGGGGCAAAAGAAAGCCCTGCGAAATGAGATAGCCGCAATGCTAAGAGAATATATAGCGGTTAGAGAGAGATATGGAAACGCCGTGAGAAATTGATGCTTGAACATAAATGCAGATGTTATCAGAGTCTGCTAGTTGTGCTGTTGTGTTTGACAAGAAACAGCACCTGCTCAGTGTCCTCAACACACTGGAAGTGTCGGTCGGCATCAGAGAAATGTTCTGTGTTGTTCCGAATACAGTAGTTTGGAGGTAAGTGACTTGATCGCGAGAAAATTGTTGCTGCTCGTTGCTTGGTGTTTTAACCAAGGGAGTCGGAGTCTTTTATTTTAAACAGGACTGTTACTCAGCAACCCTATACTACTACTTTCAACATAGGATTATGCAGCCAACCGGTTGCACGTAACTGGTAGGTACATTGATCGAGGTTTCGACACCTACCAGGGGTGTCTTCATCAGAATGAAATTTTGATAAATTGTAAATTTACATTGCTAATAAGCAGTGGTCAGAATTTAGAGCAGCTGTCCTTCTGGCAAAGGCTAGAACGTTACACTTCACTTTTAATTGAGCATAGCTGCTTTAATTTCTGACTATTGCTTTTCAATAAGTTACGATTTATCAAAATTTCATTCTGATGAAGACACCCCTAGTATGTGTCAAGACCTCGATCAATGTACCTACCAGTTATGTGCAACCAGAGTTTTAATGATTCAAGAGGCAGAAAAATCGAAGATGTATAACGCATACAGGGACAGTGGGAATACATCATCCGCTAAGATTGAACGCGAACGGAAGCGGGTGTTGCGTGATCGCCATAGACAGTCACTGAAGAGAACTGGGAAGAAAAATATAAAGACGGCAGGTTGGAAGAGTCAATGCAGATCTGAATGTCGCACTCTCGAACCATGTCAGCACAGAAACAACACGAACGGTGCTCCATCAGCGGGAAATTGAAGGGCAAGCTAGAACTCCAAAACCGCTCATTAGTGATACAAATGCCCGAAACAGGAAAATGTGGTGCAGAAGCCATAAACCCTGTGCTGTGAAGCAATGGAAGAAAGTCTTGTTGCACACTGTTTCCAACTTCAGGCGGAGTTTATTTCCCACGAGCGAAACATGGCGGGCGTTCGGTGATGGCTCGGGCAGTCACTTCGTGACATTCCATGGGTCCCATGGGCACTCATCAAGGTCGCATTACTGCCAGGGATTACATAACTATTATTCAATTCCATTGTAGTAAGGTGGAACAACAACTAGTCTCGAATGTATTTCAGAATAAAAACAGTGTTGGCTGCGAAGTTATTTAGTGTCAGTGACGTGCTTCACCCTTTTGCGACATCATTGGACGATGAAAAAGTAGCTGAATATGAATCCCATCCATCATAACGTCAAGTAAAATGGGAAATGGACGCAACAGTAAATGGATACATAATTCATTCATCAGAAAAACACATAAATGACGCACAGATTGTACAGGGTGATTCAAAAAGAATACCACAACTTTAGGAATTTAAAACTCTGCAACGACAAAAGGCAGAGCTAAGCACTATCGGTCGGCGAATTAAGGGAGCTATAAAGTTTCATTTAGTTGTACATTTGTTCGCTTGAGGCGCTGTTGACTAGGCGTCAGCGTCAGTTGATGCTAAGATGGCGACCGCTCAACAGAAAGCTTTTTTGTGTTATTGAGTACGACAGAAGTGAATCGACGACAGTTGTTCAGCGTGCATTTCTAACAAAGTATGGTGTTAAACCTCCTGATAGGTGGTGTATTAAACGTTGGTATAAACAGTTTACAGAGAATGGGTGTTTGTGTAAAGGGAAAAGTTCTGGACGGCCGAGAACGAGTGATGAAAATGTAGCACGCATCCAGCAAGCATTTGTTCGCAGCCCAGGAAAATCGACTCGCAGAGCTAGCAGAGAGCTGTAAATTCCACAATCAACTGTATGGAGAGTCCTACGAAAAAGGTTAGTTATGAAACCTGAACGTCAACTACCCGAGGCGATGGATCGGCCGCCAGGCAGCCCGTGACAGAGCGCTTCATCACTGGCCTCCAAGAAGCCCTGATCTTACCCCCTGCGATTTTTTCTTATGGGGGTATGTTAAGGATATAGTGTTTCGGCCACCTCTCCCAGCCACCATTGATGATTTGAAACGAGAAATAACAGCAGCTATCCAAACTGTTACGCCTGATATGCTGCAGAGAGTGTGGAACGAGTTGGAGTATCGGGTTGATATTGCTCGAGTGTCTGGAGGGGGCCATATTGAACATCTCTGAACTTGTTTTTGAGTGAAAAAAAATCTTTTTAAATACTCTTTGTAATGATGTATAACAGAAGGTTATATTATGTTTCTTTCATTAAATACACATTTTTAAAGTTGTGGTATTCTTTTTGAATCACCCTGTATATCCAGTTACTGTTGCATCCATTCTCCATTCTATATATAGCTATGTGACGGATTGGTTTCATATGCAGCTACTTTTACACAATGTGATGATGGCCCAAAAGGGTGAAATGCGTCACTGACTTTAAATAACCTCGCAGCCAAGACTGTTTTTACTCTGAAATGGATTGTGAGACCTTTTTGACTGATGAGGTCCATCCAGTGGTACAATGCTTGTTTCCTAATGTTGATGCTGTGTACCAAGACGGGGTCACTGCCCACACAGCTCGCATCTTCCCAGATTGGGTTTGTGAGGACGAGGATGAATTGTTGGATTTCCTCCGGCTACCACAGTCACCGGGTATTTGTATTATTGTGCCTTTGAGGTCTACTTTGGAGAGAAGAATCCATGATCGCTATCCACTTCTAGAATCGTCACCTGAACTTCCCCACTGTTTTGCAGGAATAATGGTATACAATGTCTTTGAAAACCACGTGGCACCTTTATTTATCTATTCGGAGACGACTGAAAGCCGTTTTGAAGGCTGTCGGGTTTCCTGTACCGTATTAGGCATTGTACCATGGCACTGTGTTATGTTTTTGTTGTTCCCATATTTTTGTCCAATCCCTGTGACATTACGATGAGGACAAGTTGGTGGAATTTTCCGTTGCTGATGATTCCGAAAAATGTGGATGGTTCAGAGAAGCGAAAGTACAAAACAGTAGCGGAAAATCGTAAATTAAATGAGAACAGTATTAGCACCGTATTTCCGCTAAATGGTATTGATGAGATTTTAGACAGGTTAGGAAAAGCCAGTATTTCACTACTTTAGCTTGGCAAAGGGTTATCGTCAGATACTGTTGAATGAGGATAACTGAGAGAAAACGGCATTCCTCCTCCAGGAGGACATACGAGTATAAGAGATTGCCGATAGGAATAATAGATAATGGAGCCGCTTTTCAGAGTGAGTTGAACACACTAGTTACCGGATTTCAAGGACACAAATTTTCCTATATTAAGCTGATGTAGTCGTGTTCGGGGATATGTTAGAAGAACATAATGCCAGACTTGGAGAAGCGTTTGAGAAGTTAACATTGCACAATCTAAAACTGCAGATTGACAAATGTGAGGAAGTAGCTAACTTAGGGTATACAGTCTCGACAGGAGGATTAAAACTTGAACCACATAAGTTGAGGGCGATAAAAGGATATCCGAGATACAGTACTAGGAATCGGTTGAAGAACTTCCTAGCAAAATTATCCTTTTCCCGAAGAGTCATTAAAGACTTCAGCCACATGTCGAAACCTTTATATCAACCACTGAAGAAGGGAGCCTACTGCGAGTGGTCAACTAGCAGGAAGCGGGTTTTCAAGAGTTAAGAGAAAAAAAATAGCTAATCCCCTATCCTACATTAGCGTGATTTTATGAAGCAGTTCATAATCACAACAGACACGGGCAAGGAATCAATTACTACCTTACAGAGTGAAGGGGAATTAGGACAGGATTTGCCAGTAGCGTTTGCACCCAGAATGCTGAACCAGGAAGGTAAGAGATGTAGTGCGATTGGGACTGAGCACCTAGCCGTAGTGTGGGCAGCGAAGCACCTCCGACGTTTCTTGTATGGAAGGAAATTTATCGTATGTACTGATAATAAACCCTAGAAATGAAATTTTGGATTAAACTGGCAGAATGCGATTATACACAAAAAGGGATCGCAAAACACTATAGCGGATGCATTGTCAGGCACACCAGAAGATCCAATGCAATCCTTAGGAGAGTGGAAGCGGTCGACGAGGAAGAACAAGACGACCAATAAGAATAAGAGAAATGGCTATTTTTAAGCAGTTTCATGACTCACTACTAGGTGGAAACTAAGGGACCAGCCGCACATATGACCGCCTTAAAAGGTATAAAGCATGGAGAGGTATAAAAAAACATAAAAGATTACAAGTTGCGAGAGTTGTCAGAAGAAAAAAAATTACGCAGAGGTGAATATACCCTTAGTGCTGACCGAAAAACGTAACGAGATATTCGTTCGCTGTGATACTGATGAGGCCAAACTATCACAGATAACAGAGCGAGGGACTAAATCCAGCCTCATGTTCCAGGATGCCCTCACGAAATTCGTCGTAGCAGAGCCTGTAGCAAAACCGAACGCCGTCACAATAGCGCAGGTCTTACTAGAGAAAATAATCTGTAATTACGGCATAGTGTCAGTATTACTGAATGACCTAACTTTCCAAGTGCCATCCTAGACGGAGTCTGCCGTTTACTGGAGACTGAGAAGATTCATATGGTGCATATAGTCCCCAGACCAAGGGAACACTCTAAAAAATGCATTGAATCTAACAGAATATCTACGTCATTATGTGGGAACGAAGCAGGTAAACTGTGATGAATGGGTGCATTTTGCCACTTTTGCACGTATATGACAGCACACCGCTTTCATCAACTGGTTTAAACCCCTTTGATCTATTTTTCGAGAGAGCATGTAATAGTTCCAGGATACAACAGAGGGGTCCAAAGTACATCTATGATGGTTACATTATGTGATTAAAAGTATCCGGACATCCCCAAAAACATACGGTTTTCATATTGGGTGCATTGTGCTGCCACCTACTGCCAGGTACTCCATATCAGCGACCTCAGTAGTCATTAGACATCGTGAGAGAGCAGAATGGGGCGCTCCACGGAACTCACGGACATCGATCTTTGTCAGGTGATTGGGTGTCACTTGTGTCGTACGTCTGTACGCGAGATTTTCACACTCCCAAACATCCCTAGGACCACTGTTTCCGATGTTATAGTGAAGTGGAAACGTGAAGGGAAACGTACAGCACGAAAGTGTACAGGCTGACCTCGTCTGTTGACTGACAGAGACCGCCGACAGTTTAAGAGGGTCGTAATGTGTAACAGGCAGACATCTCTCAAGAGCACCACAAAGGAATTCCATCCTGCATCAGGATCCACTGCAAGTACTATGACAGTTGGGCGGGATGTGAGAAAACTTGGATTTCGTGGTCGAGCGGCTGCTCATAAGCCACACATCACGCCAGTAAATGCCAAACAACGCCTCGCTTGGTGTAAGGGGCGTAAACATTGGACGATTGAACAGTGGAAAAACGTTGTGAGGAGTGACGAATCACGGTAGACAATGTGGCGGCCCAAAGAGAGGGTGTGGGTATGGCGAATGCCCAGTGAACGTCATCTGCCAGAATGTGTAGTGCCACCAGGAAAATTCGAAGGCAGTGGTGTAACGGTGTGGTCGGGTATTTTCATGGAGGGTGCTTGCACTCCTTGTAGTTTTGCGTGGCACTGTCACACTACAGCCCTACATTGATGTTTTAAGCACCTTCTTGCTTGCCACTGTTCATAAGCAATTTGGGGATGCCTATTGCATCTTTCAACACGATTGAGCACCTGTTCATAATGTACGGCCTGTGGCGGAGTCGTTATAGGACAATAACATCCCTGTAGTGGACTGGCTGCACAGAGTCCTGACCTGAAACCTATAGAACACCTCTGGGATGTTTTTTAACGCCGACTTCGTGCCAGTCCTCACCGACCGACATCGATACCTCTGCTCAGTGCAGCACTCCGTGAAGAATGGGCTGGCATCCCCCAAGAAACCTTCGAGCACCTGACTGAACGTATGCCTACAAGAGTGGAAGCTGTCATCGAGGCTAAAGGTGGGCCAATACCATACTGAATTTCAGCATTACCGATGGAGGGCGCCAAGAACTTGTAAGTCATTTTGAGCCAAGTGTCCGGATACTTTTCATCACATACTGTATGTTAGGGGACGAGTGAGATCCCTCGGATGACAACGAGTTTAATAAGGAATGTAAGTAAAGGACTGACGACTACTATGGTTGGACACATAAACCCAGTATTATTGTGAGAAGAAGGCCGTCAAAGAAATTAATAAGCTCGTGGAGAGGGCCCTTTCATGTTGTAAAGACCCGAGGACCAAATGTGATCGAATTAACGAATAAGAGGTTCTCAACAGTAAGCCAGTACATACCTAAAGGACTTGTTTTAATTTTAGTCGCGTCAGACAGCGATAGAATCAGGTTGATGAGTTCCGAAATACAAGGAGAAAGGACACAGCAAATTCTACCGCAAAACTGATTAAAGATGTTGATGTGTATTGGTATGCTAGAGGTGTGGGTGAGAAAGATGTCACGATTGGTCCTCGGAGACAAGCCAACGTCCGGTCACGTTGCCTCCCTTCGTCTAACCCTTGTAACAGTATTGAACAGGAGGGGTAAGGCAGCGTATGCATGACTTAGATAATTGTTTAACCTTCCATGAAATAGTGTTAGAGCTTGAGAGTTCCAAATGAAAAATACAGGTCTGCGTCTATGCATTAGTGACCATCACCATACCATCCTCGCAAACATAAGAGTGATTCTTAAAGGCAGCATCCAGAGCAGAAAATTTCAAGAAGGAAAATACTGCTATCATGTGCGTGTGTATTGTGATCTGACTCGTGGGAAAATATTGCAAGACGTGCTCCGTCACGGGGTACACAGGCTCACTGTTGAAGGATGGAAAAGAAGTGATTGATTATCGTACATTTATGCTTCATGTACCCATTAACTGCATTAACGGAAAAATCTTGTGTGTGCGAGTGTATTTGTGTGTCAAGGGCGCTCAACTACTAGGTTATCAGCGCTCACACGAAATTATGGGAAACGAATGAGTTTAAAACGCATAAAATGTGAGAAAAGAGATAAAAAGCAATGTGTGATAAGATCGCACTCACTGTCTGCCAGTCTCATCTATGATCACTACTAGCTCGCATCGTGGAACATAGCGTTAAAATTTTCCAGTTGTTCAGAAACTGTCGAGTAGAAACTAAGCAAAACAAGAGACAATCTAAAATAGAATCACAAAAATGTGATGAGCCAGCCACTCTGATAACACATTAATATTGTATGTGTTTTTGCACATGCAAGCACCTGTGTGTTTATGAGTGTGAGGGTACAAATTTATGTAACTTATAGGAGGAACCTGTGTAACGCCGGAAATGCATATCCTCCTATTTCCATCTATTGTACTATTATTTTTTTCCTTGTTTTGTCACCTCAAGATATGACATTTCTGTCTCTTTATATATTGTAATTGTTTTACTGTTTGTATATATATATTTATGCACTTATGTCGATGTATAATTGGTTGTTTTGTAAATATTATTTGTATTTTTACGCTGGGCCTGGCCTAGGGAAAACTATGTTATCGAACGAATACGTCGATAGGTCATGTGGAGAACCAGAGTGTTTAGGATCTTTGGTAGTGTTAACTCTGTCGCGTGGAGCGCGGGCAGAGAGGGAGTCTGGCTGGAGTAGCGAGTGGAGCAGGTGTGTTGTGTGAAGCTCCCGCGAGTTGCCGCGCTTTCGGGGTTTGGCAGCATGTAATTGCGCTCGACTTGCGATGATAGTTTCTGACATGGTGTCGCGGACGGCAAGCATTAGCTGGCGCACATCAAGAGCCCGTTTCGTCTGGTGACCGTGTCGACAAGAAGGCGCGCCAACATCCAGCTTCTGGAACAGCGACGGCCGACAATGAGTGACTGTCGCCACCTCCTCGATCGACGGCTTCAAACCTTCAATCAACCAACAAGGAAGACTGGAAGCACGTAAAGTTTTAGAACTGTATGGCAGACCTCAGCTTTTCAAACTTTTAAAATTGTTGTATCACAAAATTACAGCAACTTAGCATGAACCTTTGTTGCTCATTGTCCCAATTGCATTACCAAGCAGGGTCCCTTCCTTTTCCGGAATGAATCCGAGTGCCGTTGAAATTCAAACGCCAGCATCATTCCACTTCACTACTTTAATTTCAAAGTTAAGTTAAAGTATTCATAGCTGGCTACAATATTCAGATTACACAAGCACAAATTAAGAGTGCGAGTTTTGTTACCGTATGTTAGCTTACCTGTGACTGCAGCTCAGCTTGGTACGTACTAAATTTCACTATTGTTAATTGTTCAGAATCATTTAATTCAAGTTCAAAGTTAAATCTCTTATTTCTAAATTGCGTAGATTCAAGTAGCTTTTGAAATGATTGTTGAGGGAGTCCGAGACTAACTGTATTTTACTGAATTTCGATGTGCTTCAGAAAGAAAGCTCACTATTAACCTCAGTCACTAAATTAACTTTTGATTTTCCGGTTTTATTAATTCTTTTGCTAAATTAAGTCAGAGTGTAGCGAAATTTATTACTTCTCACAAACTTTCAGTTTTCACACTACACGTGTCAACCTTCAGTTGCCACGCTTCTAGTGCTAATTATATGTGTAATAATCTTTCTTTTTCAGTTACTATAGTAATTGTCCTTAGGACTGGCGACCGTAATTTCCCCCAAATCTCAAATATCTAATTACCGCTAGTTGATTGTTAACGTAACGGCCGCACATTTACTTTCTTTATTAACTTTACCCCTTTTTAAAAATTAATTTCCACCAGTTTCATTAGCATTTTTCCTTTCATTTAGATGTAACCCTTTCCTCCCTCTTTACCGACAGTTTAACTTCGGTGACGATTGCTTTTCCCAAATTCCCATTAGGTACACGCGGTTTAATTTTTCACTGTCATTAAGGTCGACAAGTGAGGGGGAGGTTACACACTCACACGAAATTATGGGAAACGAATGAGTTTAAAACACATAAAATGTGACAAAAGAGATAAAAAGCAATGTGTGATAAGATCGCACTCACTCTCTGCCATTCTCATCTATGATCACTACTAGCTCGCATCGTGGAACATAGCGTTTAAATTGTCCAGTTGTTCTGAAACTGTCGAGTAGAAACTAAGCAAAACAAGAGACAATCTAAAATAGAATCACAAACATGTGATGAGCCAGCCACTCTGATAACACATTAATATTGTGTGTGTTTTTGCACATGCAAGCACCTGTGTGTTTATGTGTGTGAGGGTACAAATTTATGTAACTTATAGGAGGAACCTTTAAGATTAGTTCCTAAGATTTGAGGTCAAGTCTTCTCCAAGGATGGAATGTGTTAAGACCAAATCATGACGAGTTGCCATAAAAATAAAAAAAAATCATCTAGCTATGAATTTCAAGAGTAAAACTTGATAACTTAGATACAGACATACTTCGATACAGACATACAAAGTTAGTCGGTTTCGACAGTGCAGCATAGAGTCATACCGATTAAAAAACCGCTGATTTCGCGCTCACTGATAGCGAATTGGATAGTAAAGACGACGCCGTCACACACTGTCGTAAGTAAACAGTGTACAGAGGCCACAAAACGTCAGGCGGGGCGGAGTTCCAGCTAAGGGAAAAGTTCAATTTCAATGTACTCCGCACCAGCACCTCGGATGATCAAAAGCTGATAGCAGAAACTACAGGGTGTTTCAAAAATGACCGGTATATTTGAAACGGTAATAAAAACTAAACGAGCAGCGATAGAAATACACCGTTTCTTGCAATATGCTTGGGACAACAGTACATTTTCAGGCGGACAAACTTTCGAAATTACAGTAGTTACAATTTTCAACAACAGATGGCGCTGCAGGTGATGTGAAAGATATAGAAGACAATGCAGTCTGTGGGTGCGCCATTCTGTACGTCGTCTTTCTGCTGTAAGCGTGTGCTGTTCACAACGTGCAACTGTGCTGTAGACAACATGGTTTATTCCTTAGAACAGAGGATTTTTCTGGTGTTGGAATTCCACCGCCTAGAACACAGTGTTGTTGCAACAAGACGAAGTTTTCAACGGAGGTTTAATGTAACCAAAGGACCGAAAAGCGATACAATAAAGGATCTGTTTGAAAAATTTCAACGGACTGGGAACGTGACGGATGAATGTGCCGGAAAGGTAGGGCGACCGCGTACGGCAACCACAGAGGGCAACGCGCAGCTAGTGCAGCAGGTGATCCGACAGCGGCCTCCGGTTTCCGTTCGCCGTGTTGCAGCTGCGGTCCAAATGACGCCAACGTCCACGTATCATCTCATGCGCCAGAGTTTACACCTCTATCCGTACAAAATTCAAACGCGGCAACCCCTCAGCGCCGCTACCATTGCTGCACGAGAGACATTCGCTAACGATATAGTGCGCAGGATTGATGACGGCGATATGCATGTGGGCAGCATTTGGTTTACTGACGAAGCTTATTTTTACCTGGACGGCTTCGTCAATAAACAGAACTGGCGCATATGGGGAACCGAAAAGCCCCATGTTGCAGTCCCATCGTCCCTGCATCCTCAAAAAGTACTGGTCTGGTCCGCCATTTCTTCCAAAGGAATCATTGGCCCGTTTTTCAGATCCGAAACGATTACTGCATCACGCTATCTGGACATTCTTCGTGAATTTGTGGCGGTACAAACTGCCTTAGACGACACTGCGAACACCTCGTGGTGTATGCAAGATGGTGCCCGGCCACATCGCACGGCCGACGTCTTTAATTTCCTGAATGAATATTTCGATGATCGTGTGATTGCTTTGGGCTATCCGAAACGTACAGGAGGCGGCGTGGATTGGCCTCCCTATTCGCCAGACATGAACCCCTGTGACTTCTTTCTGTGGGGACACTTGAAAGACCAGGTGTTCCGCCAGAATCCAGAAACAATTGAACAGCTGAAGCAGTACATCTCATCTGCATGTGAAGCCATTCCGCCAGACACGTTGTCAAAGGTTTCGGGTAATTTCATTCAGAGACTACGCCATATTATTGCTACGCATGGTGGATATATGGAAAATATCGTACTGTAGAGTTTCGCAGACCGCAGCGCCATCTGTTGTTGAAAATTGTAACTACTGTAATTTCGAAAGTTTGTCTGCCTGAAAATGTACTGTTGTCCCAAGCATATTGCAACAAACGGTGTATTTCTATCGCTGCTCGTTTAGTTTTTATTGCCGTTTCAAATATACCGGTCATTTTTGAAACACCCTGTATGTGACATAATTATACTCAATTACGTGTGTACTTCGGGACAGTGATCAATAGTTCCCTTTGTATGACTGCCTTATGTGTACCTGTCTCTCTTTTTGTCACTTCCATTGATACATGAAACCGATCCTAATCACTGGATTAGAGCCGTAGAAACTGCCTCATTATTCGTAGTCTGGAACAGCACTACTGTGTGCAGTCTATTTCTGATCACTGTTTGACCGGTGTGGTCGTTTGTTTTAGTAACTGCGCATCTGTTCGATGTCCATTCTTGAAAACGGGCATGACCTGTGCCCTTTTCCAATCCTTTGGAACGCTCCGCTCTTCTAGAGACCTACGGTACACCGCTGCAAGAAGGGGGGCAAGTTCCTTCGCGTACTCTGTGTAAAATGGAACTGGTATCCCATCAGGTCCAGCGGGCTTTCCCCATATGAGCGATTTTAATTGGTTTTCTGTCCCTCTATCACCTATTTCGATATCTTCCATTTTGTCATCTGTGCGACAATCTAGAGAAGGAACTACAGCGTAGTCCTCCTCTGTGAAACAGCTTTGGAAAAAGACGTTTAGTATTTCGGCCTTTTGTCTGTCATCCTCTGTTTCAGTACCATTTTGGTCGCAAAGTGTCTGGACATTTTGTTTTGATCCACCTACCGCTTAGACATAAGACCAAAATTTCTTAGGATTTTCTGCCAAGTCAGTACACAGAACTTTACTTTCGAATTCACTAAACGCCTCTCGCGCACTACATTTCGCTTCGCGTAATTTTTGTGTGTCTGAAAGGCTTTGGCTATGTTTATGTTTGCTGTGAAGTTCCCTTCGCTTCCGCAGCAGTTTTCAGTGTTTCATAATAGTGAGAAATTACAAGCCTCGTCTGTATTTTTTACAGTTGACTCGCATTCGGTAGGACGACGATTCAAACCCGCGACCGATTATCCTGATTTAGGTTTTCCGTGATTTCCCTAAATCGCTTCATACAAATGGCAGGATGGTTCCATTGAAAGGGAACGGCCGCTTTCCTTCCCCATCCTTCCCCACTCCGAGTTCGTGCTCCGTCTCTAATGACCTCGTTGTCGACGAGACGTTAAATTCTAATCTCCTCCTCCTCCTCTTCCTCCTCCTCGTCTGTTTTAAACATTCGGTAAGTAGGTCTTAGGACTCATGTGATAAGCCACTGACTGTACCCTCCGGCACTTTAATTGTAGACACGTTGAAAAGCATTTAGAGCAGACCAAAGAAAGTAACCCAAAGTCTCATTTCCTTATTAACACCATTATACCATTCCGTCTGACATCCGTGTCGTTTTTTACTGTCTCCATTCCTAGATGCACAGAAAATCTCAGCTTGACTCCGTCCCCATCTCGCCCCCTGCACATTGCTGCCTGCGTGTCTATGACGTGTAAGGGTACAGTACCTACATACACTATGCAGCGATCATAAAATAAAGCAAAGACTGCAGTGCAGTCAACAATGTGCGAGTGGGTGAGCGAGAGTCGAGTGTTGGAGTCCGATAGAGGAAGTTGGGTGTGCGAGAGGCTAGAGACGGTTGATCGGTAACGAGGCTGGAGATTAGTGGCATAATATAGGCGTAAGGGTACACAGTATTTGATTTCTCTTGAGTATTTATAAACGTTGTTTTACGAAAGGGTGTCTTAATTAATAAAATCCAGGACGGAGATGTTATCATTTAGTAGTTTTCCTTATATTTCGCAAGAACAGAAGGGCACGACAATGAGTTTCATGAAAAGGAGCTACTGTCTATTATGCTACATTAATTAAATATAACTTCATCTTCAGGGTATGCAAATAATAAAGTTCCGTGTGAAACTGGGGCGAGTTTATGTATGGCGACCCGTGTGTCGGACTTCGATTCCTCAGCAGTCTTCGGAAACGACGGAAAAGACAATGCAGCAAACGATGAGTCCGCAGAATTTTAGCACAGCAGCGCTTCGAAATTAAATGAATTCAATGTTGTGTACGAATGAACAGGAATAGGAACAATCAATAGCGTTACTGACTTTTTAAGTTGCGAGTGAACTTTTCAACAGTGATTGTTGTGGACAGTGTTAATATGGCTAATTCAGATCAAAACAGTAGTGTTACTAAAGACGAGGGGGGACAATTTAATAACGTGGTTGACGGAGAACAAATTAATGTGATGGAAAATGCTACAGTTAATTAGACAGAGGACTGTGGTACTGTTAGTTTTGATTTACCTAAAAGAAGTTCACCACCGGTGGTTATCCAACAAACAGAAGTTTCTACTTTCAGTGAAGGCTCTATGTCTCAATTGTTAGAAGCAATCAAAACTTTCAAGAGGAAAATAGACAGGCGCGTGTAGAAATAACAAAATTTTATGAGGAAACAAAAAATTCCCATCAGTAAGTCAAAAATGCGTTTAGTAATTTGCGAGCGGAACTCACCAGCTCATTTGAACGAAAGCATGATGACCTCCGAAAAGAATGTCAAGACAAACATGAGGCCATTGGCAGCGAAATCACAGATTTTAAAATGCAAGTTAATGGACGGTGTAAGCAAACGGAAGACTGTTAGTAAAGTTAATAACAAAATTACGGCTCAAGATGACGAAATCAAATTTAAAAGTTCTCTTAAAGCCAACAAAGAGTCGATAAAATGGTTCAAATGGCTCTGAGCACTATGGGACTTAACATCTATGGTCATCAGTCCCCTAGAACTTAGAACTACTTAAACCTAACTAACCTAAGGACAGCACACAACACCCAGCCATCACGAGGCAGAGAAAATCCCTGACCCCGCCGGGAATCGAACCCGGGAACCCGGGCGAGGGAAGCGAGAACAAAGAGTCGATAATTAAGATGGTTAACGGCGTACAAACGCGATGCGATGAACTGAGTGATGAGGTAGATGAGATACGACGAAAGATAACAAACAACGACTTACTGTCAAAAGGAATTAATAAAAAAAATTTTGCGTGATGAAATTAATGCAGTGTTATGGGAACCAGATAGCAATGTTGTTGGTTTGACGCAAGTAATTGTTGACAATGGACTGAGCGGTCGGAGATTTCATGACTATGAACCGAAACAAGGCATCCACGCATTTGAGTTCATTAAACGATTCAAACATGCGTTTCCGAGGCAATACACTGAACGTGCTAAAATCGATACTTGCTTCGGTCACATGAAGGGTGAGGCACGTATGTGGGTTATAAACGTATCCGACAATGACACCAAGTATGAAAAATTTGAAACAGCATTTTTGAACAAATTTTGGTCGAAAGAAAAACAGTCGGATGTATAATAAAAAATTCTCACACCTCTGAATCACACAAGACATCTGGGTACATGCGTCAATTTATGCAACGGTACTGGAACGACAGTGCGTACTTGGACGATCCGGTTAAAGAAGAAGAGCTGATGCTTATATTATTCCATAAGCTACCTTTTCCTGGTGCATGCGAAGTTAGCACTCACACCGCAGTTAACAATGGAGCAAATGTGTTTGCTAATTGACCGAATGGAAGTGCTCAATGCCGAACGGGAACAATGTGAGCGACACAGTAATAATAATTACCCGAATCGTCATAACGGCCCATCGCGGGAAGAAATTCCAAATTACGGACGACCGAAAGTGTTTGATCGCCGAGACGATGATACACTCCTGGAAATTGAAATGAGAACACCGTGAATTCATTGTCCCAGGAAGGGGAAACATTATTGACACATTCCTGGGGTCAGATACATCACATGATCACACTGACAGAACCACAGGCACATAGACACAGGCAACAGAGCATGCACAATGTCGGCACTAGTACAGTGTATATCCACCTATCGCAGCAATGCAGGCTGCTGTTCTCCCATGGAGACGATCTTAGAGATGCTGGATGTAGTCCTGTGGAACGGCTTGCCATGCCATTTCCACCTGGCGCCTCAGTTGGACCAGCGTTCGTGCTGGACGTGCAGACCGCGTGAGACGACGCTTCATCCAGTCCCAAACATGCTCAATGGGGGACAGATCCGGAGATCTTGCTGGCCAGGGTAGTTGACTTACACTTTCTAGAGCACGTTGGGTGGCACGGGATACATGCGGACGTGCATTGTCCTGTTGGAACAGCAAGTTCCGTTGCCGGCCTAGGAATGGTAGAACGATGGGTTCGATGACGGTTTGGATGTACCATGCACTATTCAGTGTCCCCTCGACGATCACCAGTGGTGTACGGCCAGTGTAGGAGATCGCTCCCCACACCATGATGCCGGGTGTTGGCCCTGTGTGCCTCGGTCGTATGCAGTCCTGATTGTGGCGCTCACCTGCACGGCGCCAAACACGCATACGACCATCATTGGCACCAAGGCAGAAGCGACTGTCATCGCTGAAGACGACACGTCTCCATTCGTCCCTCCATTCACGCCTGTCGCGACACCACTGGAGGCGGGCTGCACGATGTTGGGGCGTGAGCGGAAGACGGCCTAACGGTGTGCGGGACCGTAGCCCAGCTTCATGGAGACGGTTGCGAATGGTCCTCGCCGATACCCCAGGAGCAACAGTGTCCCTAATTTGCTGGGAAGTGGCGGTGCGGTCCCCTACGGCACTGCGTAGGATCCTACGGTCTTGGCGTGCATCCGTGCGTCGCTGCGGTCCGGTCCCAGGTCGACGGGCACGTGCACCTTCCGCCGACCACTGGCGACAACATCGATGTACTGTGGAGACCTCACGCCCCACGTGTTGAGCAATTCGGCGGTACGTCCACCCGGCCTCCCGCATGCCCACTATACGCCCTCGCTCAAAGTCCGTCAACTGCACATACGGTTCACGTCCACGCTGTCGCGGCATGCTACCAGTGTTAAAGACTGCGATGGAGCTCCGTATGCCACGGCAAACTGACTGACACTGACGGCGGCGGTGCACAAATGCTGCGCAGCTAGCACCATTCGACGGCCAACACCGCGGTTCCTGGTGTGTCCGCTGTGCCGTGCGTGTGATCATTGCTTGTAGAGCCCTCTCGCAGTGTCCGGAGCAAGTATGGTGGGTCTGACACACCGGTGTCAATGTGTTCTTTTTCCCATTTCCAGGAGTGTAGATACAGAAGAAACGGATACAATGTACAAGGCGGATTCAGGTCAAATCATCCGCCGAACTGGCCGCACATTGACAGAGACAGAGGACAGTATCGATCGCCAGAACGTGCAGAAGCCGCCATCGCAACCAGCGAGATTCTGAACAGTTAAACTAAGCAAAGTTTCGGAGACGACCCGCTCCGGAACTCTATCACAGAGACAAGGGTCGGATACTATGATAAATGCCATAAAGTGTGAACTTATAAATGACGTCAAAGAGGATTTGTGCCGAGAAGATGAAGAAACTAATAAAGAAATTCTTATGCCAGTTGCAGAAGTAGATGTATATGGTATTGTTATGGATGCATTAATTGATCCAGCTAGCGAGGCAATTGCTATTTCTGAAAATCTATTTGCGCAATTAAACAGTCTTGTAGTCATTCCCACATTTCCTGTTAATGGCGTACGTGTCGTCAGTGCAGTTGGAAACCGAAGCAAACCAATTAAAGGACAAGTATTACTAAGATTTCTTATTCAAGGGGACGAATATCAGCAGAGTGTGTTAATCGTTGGTTCTCTCAGTGTTGGACTAGTTCTCGGAGTTGATTAGTTGTCACAGATGAGGTGCAGCATTAATTTTGAAAGGAATTGTCTGCGGACGAGGAAAAATAATGAAGAAAGGAGAAGTGCATTTAAGGGATTTATTGCGGATGATGATAAAAGCGCTGCGGGGGTGAAAATAAGGATGATGCGTTATGGAGGAGAAGATGAAAGAGTAACTTTAACCGATTCAGAGAACTGCGCGCAGCTGCGAGAGAGGAACGAGGAGGGTACTCTAAATTGTATTCAAACCAAGATTCGAGGGTTGGTGGTCTTGACTGAAGCAGACGAACTGAGAAAACTAATGACATGCTACATAGACATGACTGGGATTAGTTAAAGGATGTGTTTGTAAAACTAAAGTAAAGGATCACGAACCATTCCGCAGTAAGTCATACGCGATACCATTGGGAAAAAGGGAAGCTGTTAACAAGTCAAATACAGAGGATGTTGAATAATCAAATAATTGATTGCTCAGATAGCGAATATTGAAACCCAATACATGCTGTAGCAAAGAAGGATGGCACAGCCCGCATTGTTCTTGACACCCGTGCAATGAATCCTATAATTTTACCACAGCGTGATCAGCCAGAAAATCTGGAGTTTTTGTTACAAATATTCAAAGGAGTCAAATATCTAAGCAGCCTTGTTTTGACTAATAGTTACTGGCAATTACTGCTAGAAAAGAATACTAGAAACTATACAGCATTTCTTTATAATGGGAGAAATTACCAGTTCCAGAGAATACCTTTTCGTCTGTCGATTTCTTCAGCTGCTTTTATGAGAGCATTGGATAAAGTTTTAGGTGAAGATTTGTTGAAACATGTAACGCTTAATGTGGACGACATTTTGATTAGCACAGCTTCATGGGAACAAAATTAGAAAATTATTCATCGGGTACTTGAAGCATTTAGGAAATCTGGAGTGAGTGTTAACCTGGAAAAATAGGAATTAGCCAAGTTGAAAATTTAATTCCTTGGACATATTATTTCGTCACGAGGGATTGAACCGGATACAACAAAGATCGACCCAGTAAGAAATTTTCCGCCACCTAAGTTTTTGGCTTCTGTAATTTTTATTGTCATTTTCTTTCTGGATGCAGCTTATCTTCTCCTGTCTTAATGGAATTGCTATATGGAAATGGACTCATGAACATCAGGAAGCGATTGATTTAATAAAAAACCAACAGTGTGAACAACGTATCCTTCACCACCCTGATTTAACTAAATGTTCTGTCTTGGGACCGATTCAAATGATTATGCTCTTGGCGAAGAACTATATCAATTAATTGAAGTCACTGGAGTTACTGAACATCATACTATTGCTCGACCTGGGATCGAAAATATACTGTCACGGAAAGAAAAGCACTTGCCATCGTGTGGTGTATCGAAAAGTTTCGTTTTTATCTGTTTGGAAGGCATACGGTAATAGTGACAGATCACAAAGCATTATCATTCTTGATGAATTGCAAATTGATGCACGACAGGCTAACCCGGTGGTCGTTAATGCTTCAGAAATACAGTTTTGAGATTCAGTACATACCAGGAAAGCAGAACGTCGTGCCGGATGCGCTGTCAAGGCTATCAGAAGGACAAGACTCAGTAAATGTTGCGCATCCACGCCAGAAGATATAAGGATTCATTTTATGCGAAGTCGAAGGCGAGGGTCATACACGCAAGATTCTGCCGAACATCAAACAGGAAGAGGACGCAGAAGAAATATTGAGGATGGTTAAAGAAAAATATGAGGATCCGAATGCCGACGCTAGTGACAAGATACGTCAACATTATTTAAAACAAGATGGCATCCTTTATCGGCGAAGCATCTTGAATTCTGATCTTTGGAGGCTATGTATACCCACACATGTTGTAGACGAATTCGTAAGATACGTGCATGTGAGCTATGCTCATTTTGGCCCACGTAAATGTATACTAAAATAGCAAGAGAACGTCATCTTTGGAAAGTACGATCAATTCTAAAATCTTGCTATCTCTGTCAAAAACTAACCTGTCTACGATTCTGCACAAAGGCTTCATGTATAGCATTGTACCTCAAACCCTGGTGAGATTGCAGCTCTCGATCTTTATGGCCGGCTACCCAGATCATTAGGAAATTTTACTCAGATTTTGGTTGTCATCGATGTCTTTTCGAAATTTGCACGCCTTTACCCACTCAGGAAAGCCAACAGTAAGATCATAATCAAGAAACTCATGCTTCGTAAATACTGTCAAGCCAGAAAACGTTTTATCGGACAATGGTCCACAATTTCGGTCACAGCTATGGGAGATTTTGTTAATGATGAAGGTATTCGGCACATTGAAATTTCGTCTTCCAGGCCCGCGTCCACTCAGACTGAACGCCAGATGCATTAACTCGGGCGTTTATTTCCCGCACGTTGTGGGAAGAAACATAAAAGATGGATAGAATGATTGACAGATTTTGAAACAGTAATTAATAGTTTGTCGCATGATTCGACAGGATTGCACCATGTACAGTTCTCTTTGGAAGGAAACCTTGTAAGTAGGCTGTTTAGGTTTTTATGTTGGTAACGTCACGTAGCGCTCTATATGAAAATCACTGACTGCGCTGAGTGCAGTGTGTGGCTGGTTTGCATTGTTGGAATTTGCTATTGTAGTGTTGGGCAGTTTACTGTTAACAGCGCGTAGGGTTACGCAGTTGGAGGTGAGCCGCCAGCAGTGGTGGATGTGGGGAGAGAGATGGCAGAATTTTAAGACCGGACGATGTGGAAGTGTGTCCACCAGAAAGAATAAATTTGTAATACTGGATGTCATGAACTGATATATGTATTATGACTTTTGAACACTATTAAGATAAATACATTGTTTGTTCTCTATCAAAATCTTTCATTTGCTGAAAATGCCTATCAGTAGTTAGTCCCTTCAATAGTTAGAATCTTTTATTTAGCTGGCAGTACTGGCGCTCGCTGTATTGCAGTAGTTCGAGTAATGAAGATTTTTGTGAGGTAAGTGATTCATGAAAGGTATAGGTTTATTGTTAATCAGGGCCATTCTTTTGTAGCGATTATGTAGAGTCAGATTGCGTTGCGCTAAAAATATTGTGTCTCAATTTAGTGTTGATCAGAATAAGTTAAGAGCGAAATGTCTGAGTACGTACAGTTCTGCTCAGTTGTTTGAAAATCAAATAACGTAAGAGGTTTTCCAGCACAGTAATTAATAAATATTTCTAAGGGGACGTTTCATTTGTCGACCCTTAGCCGAGGATACCTCACTGGAATCTTCTGATTTTTTTCTTGTAGTTTGTATGATTAGTGTATTAGTGGTTTATTGCAAGCACATAATTATAGAGACAATTTCCTTTGTAGTTGCAGTTTTTCATTGTTGTACAGCGAAACAGTTGTGGTAGGCATGTAGATTTGCACCAAGTATTTCGCAGCTGCAATTGCAATTAATTAGATATTATTTTCAGTGCTATGTTAATGTGTTTTCTTATTTTCCTCTTCAAATTGCGCTCTTCTGTATTATCGTGTGAAACATTGCGACAATTATGGCATGTGAAAAACGTAACACAAGGCTCCAAAGTAAACTGAGAAATAATAGTGACGACGGATTATAGCTTATCAGCACCACCGTGTAATGTATTAATAGACATTTCTAGTAGTAATTAGGTAACTGTGCATAGGGAAATGGAGCGGGAAGCAAATAATGGTGTACACAGTGAAACAATTAGTGAATGGGGAAGCATTATCGATCGATCGGTCAGCAACAGCTCGCCTCAGGAAACCGAAATGACAGGACACAATCTTGCAAATACTGTAGATTCGGGTTTTGGGTCCTCACCGTTTTCTCAAATAAGTCAAGACACATTTTCTGTTTGTCAAAATGTGAATGTTGTCGGTACAAATGCAGTACCGAATAGCACTAAGGAACATGTTTCAGACACCATATAACACTCCTTTCTGCTACTACTGTACCATAACCTCAATGCTGGAAACAGGTTGTGACATAAAACTATTTTGTAAAAGCAACTATGGCACAAAGCAACAGAACAGTGTTACCCTCTGAGAGGAATTTTTCTAGGTTGACCCTGTTGTTCCTAACGGAGGTGGCTTATCGGAAATGAAAGTCAGAATTACGTAAATATTTGAATAGTAACAAACAAAATTTTGCCTAGCTATACTGTTTATAGAATAAGGGAAACGGTCGCCAGCCTAATTAGGCAAGAGAAAGATTAACGTTCTCGTTTATGAAAGTAGGTATAAGTAACTATAATGGACAAACACAACCTAGACTTGGCCACACGCGAGTGCAATGAACTCTGACACACATATGTTTTAAGATTGAAGCTAACAACTAGAGCAGCACAAACTATTTACAAAATTATAAGAGATTCCGAAACACACTATTACTTTCAGGGCTTACACAAAGTGAATGGTCTTTATAACATTACTATTAATATGCACTTCTAATACACAAGAGAGACAAACACTTAGCAATCATGAACATATAGTTTTCTACTATTGCAGTTTCCCACTTTTACTACAGTGAAAGACAATGTTGACAAAATTGCAAGAAACTGACTCACCTTTTAGAATTTACTACAAACAACCATGTGATCATTTGCATTATAAGCCTCAGTCTTAAGAACTTTTAATATTGAAGTTAGCAACAGCACTTTAAATAGCAGTTTTAATAGGAAAATTATTTTGTGCAAATAACATTTACTTTAACTCACTCTATTGCCACATTAACTTTGACTTTCCTTTTACTAAGTTCAAGAGGCATTAATTAGCAAAACTCTAGGCTTTAATTTCTTTTAGTAAGGACACTCGGATATCACTTTAGCTCAAACAGAGAGGAACCTGAGAGGTGTTATGATGAGGAGAAAAATCAAGGTAAGTACATAAATTCAGATACAAATTACCTTATATTTCAGCACATTAGCACATCCATTAAGCTGATCCTTCACTGTACATCATTATAGTATTACGTTGCAATGATTGCGCAATGTGGTGGCAATTGCATGTTTGTAGGTGGAATTGTAGGCAGAATTGCTGGACTCTGTCATTTCTTGGTGGCGATGATAGATACAAACTCCAGAATAGTTCCAGCTATTTATCCATCCATCCGAGGCCTTGGAAAGAAGCAGGAAAAACCTCTCTTGGAATCAGCACAACATGCATCTTTTACATGGCAGTGCACGGACTCGTAGCTCGTCCCCGACTGCTGGCTCGTCCCCGATTGGTAGCTCGTCCCCGACTGACTATTAGTTCCACCTTTTCTACCTAGGCCAACCACAATTTGCGTGCGCTACACAGTTCCGTTCCTGAGGGAACCACTATGCCTTTTACATACAAACTAACTAAGAACCCTAAGTGAGGATCAGCAGTTTACATAACAGCAACCAAATACGTTAATTAAAACAAAACATTTACACATATTGACATCTCTACAAAAAAATTATTCACACAAAATTACAATTATATACAGTAAGTTTTGTTCCCTCCAAATGAGACAAAGAGTTTAAATTACAGGTACACTACATTGCATAGAATCAAATCATGACTTCAAAGTTTTAACAAAGAAAGGAGTGTACAATTTTGTGTTATCTATTCAATCAAAAACATTTACAGGTTCTTAACGATGTAATATTAAATGAAAAAAAAGCAAAATAAATGAGTAGAGCATTAGAGCTATGGTGTTACACATGCCCCATGTTTCGTTGAAGTTTCCTGTAAGGGATACTTCAAGGAAACATCTATAACACCTAAGTGGTGTTGGCTACAGAAAAAAATTTCCATGCAACTTCAGTTGGGAGAAAAAAAAATACATATTACAGATATACTGTATACAATCTAACAACTTCATACATTTTTTCCAAATACATCCTCAATGTAAAACATTTACAGTAATTTTCATCCACAGATTAGTTTAAGGAAACTAATTTTCATCATTACACAAAATATATTTAAGCATGTTCATTTCATACACACACAGTTCAATTAATGGGCAATCAGTACACAAAATAAATCTGCATATTAGTAGAAAAGGTACAGCATTCAAAATAAAATAAAAGAATAAACACATTTATAATAGCACAGAACATTTTAATTTAACAAAACAGAGATTTGCCTTTCAATATTTTTAAAGGAATGTAAATTTCAGAGACACACAAGCATACTCATGGTCACAGTACGTTTTACAAGGTTCAACAATTAATGTGATATTGAAAATTTCAGTTTGCATCCAGATATGCACAAATATTTACACAAACAACTATGAGAAACTTTTTCCAACTGACTCTTTAAATAACAAAGTAACTTTGCAATGTTTTTTCAAAATAATTAACTTTAAAGCTGCTCTTCATTAATAGCAGTCCAAAATATTTATTGCACATAAACACACTAACATATTCAGAGCCTATCTTTAATCATCATTGCTGTGTTTTAAAACAAGGCAGTCCAAAACTTTAAGTTATTTCAAAAAACCTAGTATCAAAAACATCTACATCCATTTAAATAAGAATGCATATATATTTTATAATAACTTTTCACTGACTTCAATAAGAATAGTCAGTTCATAACAAATTGCTCAAAAAACCTAACTTAGTTCACTGCTTGCCTCAGCACTAGCAGTCCATGTTACACATTCTGCCCATTATTGGTTTGGCAGTCTTTGTATGTAAACATTTAGGCACAAATATACAATTTAGATTAAGAACACAAAAAGACACATTTTTAAATTAATACACTGCCTCATCCTCTAGGTTTGGCAGTTCATGACCACTTATCAACTTCTTGCCCCACAATGGCAAGTCCTTTGGCTACTGCTCACATAGCATATTTTGTAGTCCTTAGCTTCAGAACCACAGCATTCTTATTCTTTTGTCTTGTTTTGCTGCCCAACAACATATTTTGAGCAGTTTATTGTCATCATCTTTAAGCTTTTTCATCATTATGTCACATCTTTGGTAAAATTTGCATTAATGGTATAAAACATAAAACCTGCAACGTTGAAACAGCAATTAGACCTGGTAACAAAACCATTTTTTTCAAATGACAACATCAGGTAACATATACATTAATCAAGTAAATTTTAAATGACATTTTTGGTATAATGACAATGTTCAGGAGTTACTTGAGAATCCCAGATTTGTGGTTTTTCTCCCCACATTCTTACTCATCAATATTTCTTTTATAGTCAATATCAAGTTTAATTACACATTTAGGTTATCAAATATGTCAAGATCAGCACAATAATTTTACACCCTACTGTAAGTGATATCTGCCTACCTTTTGTGGTACTAGACACATGCCTCTCATACCTATTTTCACATACATTAGTCAGGTTCATCTCCTCAGTTTTAAACACATATACAGTTTTCAGTACCATAATTATCCCTATTTTCAGAAAAAACCATTTACATTCAGTCATATTATGGCATTCATTTACCTTTTCTTTTCAGTAAGCTATTCTTTTCTCATCCATATTTCTCTTTCCAATTACTTTTCCATTACATTTTCTCTTTAACAATACCCACCATACTTTCATTATTCTTGGTCATTTTCTAGTGTACCCAATTTAATTATTCATTTACTTGTCCACAAACAATACATAGTATCTTATATTACGTACTTCCACACTTCTCACTCTATTCTGATAGAGAAGAAGGAAAGAAGATAGTAAAAGTTCTGAATGATGAAGAGGAAGGTTGGCAGCACGAAAAGAAATGGAATTAGTGCTGACAACGACTCGGGTCCCTGGTGCTCGTCAGGCACCTGACAGTGCAAAGAGTGCATGTCCCCTGAGGCTTTACAACCCTCATCTGAGGACATGTACTTTTAAATACACCACATACAGCAAACATAAGCCCTTTCTGATTTTTAAGTATTTTAGAAATTAATTATTATCTTGTGGAGTTCTTTGCACTCTCGTTAAGCTGCTACAATCATCATTATTCATAAAGTTTTCAGGTTTCTCACACTACATGACCCTATCTTCATAATTAGACTGGCAACAATAAGTATTCAATTGAAAATAAACATTTCCTAAGCAAAGTCAAACAGTACACTACAGTATATAAGCAACAACCTCCCACAGGCCTCAAGATCAACAGAACAATAATTCACTTTCAGGTAACACTCAGATACAATAATACTAAAGTCATGCATTATATTAACAGTGTATGTACATACAATGTCCTGCCCCCAGTCTCTTTATTAACAAGGCAGTCTTTTATGGTTCATAAACAGTGACTTAAATCTGGTGGCTTTTTAGGCCTCCTGTTTTTTACATCTTTCACTAAGCTATTCAGATCTTGCCAACGTTTTGTTTCATCAGGTGGTTTTTTAGGTTTTTGGAAGTCCTTAGCAAGGTACATGATCTCCTGTTCTGCTATTATGTTATCAGGCGGTTCTTTTTGTTCCTGTCCTTCACACTCCTTCAAAACATTTGTTAAGGCTTGCCCCAGTATAGTATCATCTGGAGGTTCCAGCGAATTCTGCCCCTGTGTTACATTACTGAATAATTCATTCGGTTTTGGCCCATTTCCACTTTCTGTATCTTGCTTTGGAAAAATGTCACTAATTTTCTCATACCCTCTCTCAGTAAAAGTATATTCACTTTCGTTTACACCTGAAAATTCATCTTCACTGGAGTCATCACTACTCACTTCCTCACTATCAGATTTACTTAAGTACCCGACTTTTGCACAATAGGGAAAGTTGGCATATTCATTCTTATCTGTATTCATATACCCTTCATCATCTGAACTACCACTGATTTCATTTTCGTCATCAGATTCGAGCAGGAAAGCAACTTTTAAACAGTGAGGCAGATTATCACTAGATGTTTCAGCCACTTCGTTTTTCGACTCATTTTCGACACACTGCACGTCGTTTGGAGACTCAGGCACTTCTGTTGTATCACTTTGAACGATTTCAGCCTTAACTTCATACTTAGTATAATCGTCATATACTTCGATAACCTTCATTTCATTTTCTTCCTTACTATCAGTTTCAGACAATCGTGCGAAATTCCTACTACACCCTTCTCCATTGGAATCACAAAACACCTTTCCATCAACAATAACTTCAACTGCACTGCTTATAATGTCATGTCCACTAATGTCCTCTTTTACAACACTTTCACCTATTATTAATTGTGCACACGTCTTTTGCGTGGCGTATTCTATCTTCCTTTCCTCTTTATTCATCATAACCTCCCCCACATCTACGTCTTTTACCTCATACACATAATTAACAGTACAAATATTCCCCTTTTCACTCTCCTTTTCTGTCTCCCTTTCTTCTTTAATAATGTCTTTTCGCACGATTCCGATACTGAGTTATCCTTACCATATGACATATTAACTTTATTTCCATTTTTACATTCCTCTACTACTGAAACCGGACAACGGAAGTGTCAGATCCCGCCTCTTCTGTTTATCTCTACGGCAGCCATCTTGTTCTGACGTCTGCCATTTGTATCTGCTGCCAAGTGCAATGTACGGTGCTCCAACAAGCGCTGGCCCGAGCGCGAATGGTCACGTGAGTTTGCACTGGGAACGCCACTATGTATCACTCCGCGCACGACTTCCATAGGCACGTCCTTAACCTTCCTGCCCTGTAATTTACATTTTTCCTTCTAGAATCTATTATTTGACACCTTTTCTTTGGGCCCAAAACCGGTTTACGCGTGAATCCGGCCCGTAACACACGCGGTTTTCAGTTTTCCTTTTCGTCTCTATTTTGGAAATTCCGTGCTATGTATCCTCTACCGCGCGTAGTATAATTTCCCCTGCCTCTCGCACGACCTCTTTGAATCGTGTTTACATAATATCTTTCGTTTTCAGGTCGTTCGTTTTGGTCATTGTTTTCGCGCGAATAATTGTTGTTATGATGGAGACGGGACTCGCGATTTCTTCGCCAGTGATCTTCATCCTCTACCCTTTCCAAGAACACAGAAAAATTTCTGTGGGTACTCCCAACATATCGTTTAGAATCCTCAGCCAGTTTCTGCCAAAGAACCCAAACGATCTCAGCTTCAGTCCTTCTAGCCTTCAAATGTATCAGTTATCTGTACCATGATTCGCAAAATTCTTTCATGGTTTGCCTACCTCTGATGTCATACAACCTGGCCATTAGAAACTCACGCCACAACTGGTCTTGTTTTTGTTCTGACCAGTATTCGTCAATAAATTTTTGCTTAAAATTTTCAAAAGACATCTGGTTTGTATCCAGATTCAATCCCCACCTTTTTGCTTCTCCCGTTAATGCACTGATTACAACATTAATTTTTTCCTGGTCAGTCAAATATTCAGGAAAATTTCTTTCGCAATTCTTTACAAAATCAAGGGGGTGCCAGCCGTTATGTCTCTTTGCTGGGTCGAATTTTTCCTCGCCCTCTAATATTTTACTGAAAGACATTTTTTCAGTAAAATGTGTAGTTCCTGATTGTAATTTTCTTTCCAAGTCATACATTTTGCCTTGGATTTGTGAAGTGTTATGTTCACACTTCTTTTCGCAAGTAACAATCTGTTTGGTTAATTCTCTACTTGTTTCTGTTACAGATTGTTTAATCTGTGCAAATTCCACATTACATTCTGTTTGTATTTCGGATTTAATACCGAATACTTTTTCGTCCACTTTAGTACAGACTAAGGGTTCTATTTGATCTTGAATTTTAATTACTTCAGTGTCAAATCTTTCGTTAATGTCGTCAATCTGTCCTTGTATGTTGGCAATATTGCCATTGATGACAGTAATTTCGCTTTTAAGGTTTTTAATTTCATTACCCACAATGTTTACTTTTACATCAACCTTCTCAATCTGTTTACTAAGATTCTTGCCCTGCTCTTGCATTTGTTTACTAATATCACTACCTAGTGCTGCGTTTTGCGCTGCAATTAGCTGTCTTTGTTCCGCAATTTGTTGCCCCTGTGCTTCAATTTATGCCTTAATATTGTAATTTTGTGCAGCATTTTGTTGCCCATGTGCTGCAGTTAGCTGCCTTTGTTCTACATTTTGTTGCGCCAGTGCTGTAATTCGTGCAGACAACATTTTTAACAATTCTATCATATCTGGATTCTTTTCACTCTTAGGTTCAGCTACATTTTTGTGTTCGAGTCCTACTTCCCTTTCAGGTTTTGGAGATTCAAACATATCCCGCGATTCATTGACATAGCCACTGTCTTCGACAACATAGCCCATATTGTCTTGCTTCATACGCGCGACATACATAGCTTCGATCTGTTTATTGACGTCTGCGTGATAACGTACGTAATTTAACTCGCGCGTAATGCCATCTGCTGGTGTGCTGCCTGAACTCCTCTCAATTGCATTCTGTTCTCGCGTGTCTAGATTTATTTCTAGTTTCCTGTCCATTTTAGCTATTATTAAGTACTGATGCCTTTTATTTTCAATTTAAACTGAACTTTCACTATCCGTTCTGTCAAATAATGTACAGGTTCGTGCCGCTGGACGTTTTATGTTCACTCTATGTTTGTAAAATGCTAACTACTTATAATTTTTTTTCGACTGTAGGTGCAAACTGAACAACGTCCTGTCACGCGGCGCCACATATAACACTCCTTTCTGCTACTACTGTACCATAAACTCAATGCTAGAAACAGGTTGTGACATAAAACTATTTTGTAAAAGCAACTATGGCACAAAGCAACAGAACAGTGTTACCCTCTGTGAGGAATTTTGCTAGGTTGACCGTGTTGTTCCTAACGGAGGTGGCTTATCGGAAATGAAAGTCAGAATTACGTAAATATTTGAATAGTAACAAACAAAATTTTGCCTAGCTATACTGTTTATAGAATAAGGGAAACGGTCGCCAGCCTAATTAGGCAAGAGAAAGATTAACGTTCTCGTTTATGGAAGTAGGTATAAGTAACTATAATGGACAAACACAACCTAGACTTGGCCACACACGAGTGCAATGATCTCTGACACACATATGTTTTAAGGTTGAAGCTAACAACTGGAGCAGCACAAACTATTTACAAAATTATAAGAGATTCCGAAACACACTATTACTTTCAGGGCTTACAAAAGTGAATGGTCTTTATAACATTACTATTAATATGCACTTCTAATACACAAGAGAGACAAACACTTAGCAATCATGAACATATAGTTTTCTACTATTGCAGTTTCCCACTTTTACTACAGTGAAAGACAATGTTGACAAAATTGCAAGAAACTGACTCACCTTTTAGAATTTACTACAGACAACCATGTGATCATTTGCCTTATAAGCCTCAGTCTTAAGAACTTTTAATATTGAAGTTAGCAACAGCACTTTAAATAGCAGTTTTAATAGGAAAATTATTTTGTGCAAATAACATTTACTTTAACTCACTCTATTGCCACATTAACTTTGACTTTCCTTTTACTAAGTTCAAGAGGCATTAATTAGCAAAACTCTAGGCTTTAATTTCTTTTAGTAAGGACACTTGGATATCACTTTAGCTCAAACAGAGAGGAACCTGAGAGGTGTTACGATGAGGAGAAAAATCAAGGTAGGTACATAAATTCAGATACAAATTACCGTATATTTCAGCACATTAGCACATCCATTGAGCTGATCCTTCACTGTACATGATTGCGCAATGTGGTGGCAACTGCATGTTGGTTGGTGGAATTGTAGGCAGAATTGCTGGACTCTGTCATTTCTTGGTGGCGATGATAGATACAAACTCCAGAATAGTTCCAGCTATTTATCCATCCATCCGAGGCCTTGGAAAGAAGCAGGAAAAGCCTCTCTCAGAATTAGCACAACATGCATCTTTTACATGGCAGTGCACGGACTCGCAGCTCGTCCCCGACTGCTGGCTCGGTCGACTGGTAGCTCGTCCCCGACTGACTATTAGTTCCACCTTTTCTACCTAGGCCAACCACAATTTGCACGCGCTACACAGTTCCGTTCCTGAGGGGAACCACTACGCCTTTTACATACAAACTAACTAAGAACCCTAAGTGAGGATCAGCAGTTTACATAACAGCAACCAAATACATTAATTAAAACAAAACATTTACACATATTGACATCTCTACAAAAAATTATTCACACAAAATTACAATTATATACAGTTAGTTTTGTTACCTCCAAATGGGACAAAGAGTTTAAATTACAGGTACACTACATTGCATAGAATCAAATCATGACATCAAAGTTTTAACAAAGAAAGGAGTATACAATTTTGTGTTATCTATTCAATCAAAAACATTTAAAGGTTCTTAACGATGTAATATTAAATGAAAAAAAAGCAAAATAAATGAGTAGAGCATTAGAGCTATGGTGTTACAACCAGTGCATTGTTATTACAATTATTGCAACAAATTAGACAAAAGCTTCAAAAGTTAGACACAATCGACCATCACCAGAGGCAAAAAATAGCAACAGTTAGACACAATGGAACAAAATCAAAAACAGTCTCAGCAACAGCTTCAAAAGTTAGACACCACACTTGAACAAACACGTAAAGGTTTAACTGCTGAGTTACTTAAAATTGAACCAAAATGTCTAAAAGGCTGTAATGACGTAAAAATACAAATTTGTGAGCATTTTGAACCTATTTTTTCGCGTCATGAAAATGCATTACAGAATCACGAAGCAGCCATAAAGGATCTACAAACTACTGTTCATAAAAATCACGACACCTTGCAAGCTACAATTGACTCAGTTGCATCTACCGATTTGGTTACACAACTTGCAAAAACTCAGGAAAACTTAAAGGACACAGTAGATACGATTTCAACACAAATGGACACTCTGAAATTTGGTTCAGAAAAACACACTGAGGAAATAAGTTCACTATCGGAGAAAGTAGCTGAACTTTTGGATCAGTTCACTAATTATCTACAAAGGTAGGTGACGATCTCGATGACATAAGACCCGTAGACTTCACTGACACAGAAGAGTATGAACAAATTAGAAATTTCGAACAAAATCAAAATCAAGTCAATACACAGTACAAAAGAGAAATCCGGGAAGTACAAGATCAGTTGGCACCAGTAATACAAGAAATACATATTTCAGAGGACACTCGCACTCCAATACGGGAAGAGGGACATAGAAATACGGAACAGCGACAAAATAGTAACACAGGGCACTTCGGAAATTATGAAAGAAATTGGCAAGGTACACCGAATTTTGAGATGGAACCGCCGAAAAGAAGTAACAATGACCGTTATGCGACTTGCCGACATGATGGTTTTGACTGTAAGCTGTTCATTACTAAACGTAAATTCAAAACATTTAAGAATTCTGGAAACGACATTCATCCACAAGCATGGCTTCTTCAATTTTCTCATTGTTTTCCTCCCAACTGGTCACTGGAGCACATGTTAGAATTTATGTGTGGCTACTTAGAGAATGAACCGCCTGTGAGAATGCGATCAGTCATTCACGATTGTCACAGTGAAGGAGTATTTTATCATGCCTTCCTCTCAGCATATTGGTCTCAAGCTCCACAAGACCGAGTAAAACAGCATCATAATGATGAAACATTTCGAACAATCTGAATTTTCCAGTCTTGTGAAATATTTTGAAGACATGTTGCACAAGAATCAGTACCTGGTAAACCCGTACATCCCCTCAGAACTCATCTGCATTTGCTTAATCAAATTGCCTGGACATTTACGACATATTAGTTTGGCAGGACGTTGCAAAGACGACATTGAAGCGTTTCAGGGACTGTTACAAGAATTGGAAATTGACACTGACAATTGTGGGACGCGAAAACAGGAGCACAACAATTACAGGTCACATCCGTCACAATTCCGCTATGAAAGAAATAATGACTGAACACAACAAGGCTATTCTTCCAACGTAAATCGTGACCAAAACAGACACCACCCATATGACAACCGCTGGCAGAGTAGTAATAGTTACAGAGAAAGGTCGCATTTCCGTAGTAATGATTATGACAGAGATAACAATAGAAACAGGCAATATGGGAACCAAAATAATTATTGTCAAGGGAGACTGAATAACTTCAGATGCAACAGAGCAGCACGCAGTCATGATTCAGGGAGAAATTCTCCACCACGTGACCGTCAAGAAAGAAACTATGGAATCTACCGACATGACGCCATATGATATAATCGTAGCGACATACCGGAATTTCACCAGAACTGGCGGGATTCAAACAGGGCAGGGCCCTCACAACAAGGTGAATTTGTAGAAGTTAGGTCTCCTAATCCTAATAACGACGCGCCCCAAACAGACAATGACTCTCACTGCAGGCAGCCATGTGCGGCAGCTGGGCTTGGGAAAAATAACATAAGCTAACTTTGAGAAAAATTCCAGTACTCCTTACCGACGTATACCATATGATAATTGCATTGAAACTGTAACTCTGCGTAGTAGGAAGAGTAGAGGTTTACACCATATTTCACATGTAAAACCATTTATTGAGAGATAATCTACATTCTAACTGCATTTTTGCCATAAAATTTTTCACTGCCCGTTACTAATATGCTTTGTCGGACTTAGTAACTGTTAACGTGCAACAATTTTTGAAGTTAAATATCCAGTCAAGAACCAAGAGAACTTATTTAAACAGAAATTACGAATGCATTCTTATAGTGAACAGACGACACAGTTTTGTTATTTGTACATTCTTGCTTGTTAGTTGCACGATTACGTGACGAGTATAAGGCTTACATACTTAAAACATATACTGGTACTGCTAATGAGATTTTAATCCAACATTTTGATTTACTAGAAAATACACTCTGGATTTAAAGTACTTTCTGAGAGGTACCAGATGACACAGTGGTTAGTTTATTAGACAGCTACATGATTGTATCACAACGCTACTAATGTGTGACACAATTCACATTGTTGCTTTTGCGGTGTATCTGTTTTATATCTGCTCATTTTTCTGTATTACTCTGGAAAGTAAAACATGTTTTAGTAGTAACTTTGTGGTATAGCTGCAATGAGACAGCCTTTTCCATAGCACAACAATACGTTACAATATAGTACTTTCTTGATGATGGTAAGGTACGTAATAACTGCGATATCTATACGCATAGCATTTCACTTTTGTTCATTATGAGGTAAGTACATTGACTTCTACAGAACTTTGCTTTCGGACGACGATAATTACTACACTTGGCAAATTTTTTACCTTTAAGTAATGACAGAGATTATCTTACAACAAGACGCACAGTTTAGTGCTACAGTCCACGTGTTTGAGTGATAAATTTTGTACTAAAAACATTTATTTTTAAAGATTTTTTATTTACAAAGATACATTTCATTCCATTGCTGTAATCTGTAACACCTGAGGGTATAGTTACATTATTCCTCAGGGCGGTACACGCTTACTTTGTGTACCACGTGTTTGGTAAGCACAAGGAGCCCTAGCTAATATGATATTTGCTTACACAACTTTACGCATCAGTAGCATATTTATCTAACACATAATTACACAGCTATCTGATCATTTACTGAGAGAGGCAAACTTTTTTTTTACTAAGTCAGTGACAGATGTATACGTAATTACACAGTTGGACAACTTCACACTTATGAAATTGTATTTTGTCTGACCTTTGTCACCTATTCATTTTTTTCGGAACCATTGTGATACTATGAGAGCTTTGAATGATGTATTTGGTATGGGATCATGATTTTTAAAGTACATTTGAGGTAGATGACTTTATTGAAGGTTTTGAAATTATTGAATGAAGCTGCGACGTTTTTGAGATTTGACTGAGGTGTTATGATGTTATTATTACGACGACATGTATTATGCTGTTGAGGTACGTTTATGATCAATAAGCTGATGCTATATAAAGAATTTGATTATGTTACGCATTTCTTATGATGAAATATTGAAGAAGTGTCGACGAATATGTATAAGTGTAATAAAGTAAGGAATAATGAGTAGTGGTTAGGGACTCTGGTTTGTGAAAACAGATGTTGGAAACCAAGAATCGTACTTTAAAAGTTATAAAATGTGTGTAAATGCGTAAATGTATCACAATGGCGGCGAAAATTTTTTGGACACTGTTATATTTATTGGATTTTTTTCTACACTTTTCTACTGTAATTTCTCGACTTGTGAAATCTTATTTGCATCAAACTATCACTGTAGAGGAAACTTCTGTTGTAAATTTCGGTAAGAAAGATAAGTGACCTTGACATCATACGTTGTGAGCGCCCAGCTGATAGATAGTCGCCTGAAAAAAAGAGGCCAATCGCCTCGCCATTGACATTTCTTTGTAGCAAGCATCGCAAATACGACATGCTCAAACTTGAAAACATATGATTACACTGTCGAGCACTTAATTTATGATAATGCCTAATGAAATGATGAGAAATATTTTATGTCTATACACCTGATTATGACTACTGTCTTTCGAGTTGAGAGATTTTTTTTACTGCCTTACGAAATGCCATATGGCTAGTGAATGATATTTCATGCCTTGCTTTATGTATATATTTGCCTATTTTGTTTGATATCTGGTTTCCAGCCGTGTCGCAGGATTGGTTTTATAAAATAAAATTAAATGCATTTGCTAATGTGAACACTTTCTGTCAACAGATCTATTAAATAATAATTTTATGATCCGCATTCTTCGAGAAAGGAGCACTTGGAAATGAAAGAACAATAAGAAGGCACTAATAATAGTAACTGAATACATAATTTTCTTTTCAAGTACTTGGTAATATTTTTGTAGAATAAGTTGTTGTGGTGCATCACTTTAATTACATAGACATTAAGATGTGAATAGGCATTTCCCTTATCTGCATTGTTGTCTTTAGTGTACTATTTTTTCTGCTTGAGCTTTGTAATATTTAGGTATAAGTTATAGCATTTGCTGCTGCTGTTTGCCAGGCATAGTGCTACTGAATTTTAATTTCTGTTACTCTGCTAGCCAGTTTCACTACTGATTTATTTTTCTTGTTCCTGCACATTGGCTCATATTAGTTGTAATGCTTCATTTGCTTTGCTAATTTAGATTTGCTGCTGCTAGCTTTGCCAATTTACATTTTTGTCATTGCTGTTTGTGTTAATTGTTTTGTGCTGCTGCATTGCCTCATTCTTTAGTTTATGCATCTGAGCTCAGATGGGGTACGCTATATAGGAGAATGAGTTGTGATGAATTAGAAGAAATGCATTGCGAAGTTATATGAAAACTATTTGGGCCAAAATGAGTATTGTACAATGAGAAATAATTATTTAGAAAGAGGATACGAACAAAACAGTAGGGTTTAGGGACAACAGGTATAGATAGGACTTTTTGGGAATAATGATGAATGAAGGGAGATCTCCAAGAATTTAGGAAGTTTTGTTTGCAAAATTCTGCACTAAAGCAAACCCTATCCTTTCCTTTTGTGTTATTCCACTAGGTGTTTGTGTACCCTTGTGTGTTTGTGTTCTTCCTGTCTTTATATGTCATCTGATAAGAGATATGTTGTAGAATTTCTCTAATACTATGTTATTTACTTTGTACAGATGTTTAGACATTATTAATTCTGTTCTGTTTCAATGCTCATATGTGAAATTAATGTTTCGAAAACTATTCTCATTATTTTATTTTTTTACTTACGTCATAATTCCTGTAACACTGATGTATATGTTTATTTCTATTCTTTTCTAAAGCCTGTACTACTACAAATGTTATCTGTATTGTTGTGTTCTTTGTAATTGTATTCTTATGTTGTGAATTTATAATTGTATAGACACCAGTTCTTCAAATTAACTTTCATTTCACTGCACACGTTTTTGTTGGTCATAGTACACGCAGAACATGCGCGAAACAAAAGGGGACTGTTAGCATTTGCACATGTGTTGATAATTCAGCAAAGGACTGGTTAACAGCATTGCTGGTTCTAAGGTCAATTCCAAAAACTTTGTGAGTGCACAAGTGGTGGTTTATGGACTTGCTATATTGTCCACAAGACTCTTCAATGGTGATTGTGCACTTCCACAGTCGCAACAGATGGCTGCTGGCCATCTCTACAAGGATTGCAGTGGGTCTGCACATTTGATGACCCACCAATACCATTATTTCTACAAGGACTGCAGTGGGTCTGCACCTCTGGTGGCCCACCAATACCATAATCTCTACCAGTACTACAGTGGTTCTGCTCTGTGATGACCTACCTACCAATATTCTGAAACTTCTACTGACTCTGCTGTGGGTTTACTCTGTTGTGGCCCATTACCTGTCTGCATGTCAAGAGACAGCACTGTCTTTCCATTGGAAGGACAAGTCTACTTCTTCAAGACTGCATGGAAATCCACTACTTCCGTAGGCATTTTCTTTTACTGCTCAGACTTTGAGAAAAACACTGCAGTTTTACTGTGATGAACGTTCAGGACTGTCGTTATGGACTGTGAGAAAATCTTTGCTTTTCAACACCAGTGCATCAATAAGTGTGTTCATTTGATATCTTTGTTATTGAAGTTATGAAAATTTTTTTCAAATCATTATTGGCCACTGCCCTAAACAATTTGTAAAATTTTTTGTGGGGAGCATGGGGGCTATGTAAGTAGGTTCTTTAGGTTTTTATGTTGGTAACGTCACGTAGCGCTCTATATGAAAATCACTGACTGTGCTGTGTTTGCATTGTTGGAATTTGCTATTGTAGTGTTGGGCAGTTGGCTGTTAACAGCGCGTAGCATTGCGCAGTTGGAGGTGAGCCGCCAGCAGTGGTAGATGTGGGGAGAGAGATGGCAGAATTTTAAGAGCGGACGATTTGGACGTGTGTCCGCCAGAAAGAGTAAATTTGTAATACTGGATGCCATGAGCTGATATATATATTATGACTTTTGAACACTATTAAGATAAAATATATGAAAATCACTGACTGTGCTGTGTTTGCATTGTTGGAATTTGCTATTGTAGTGTTCGGCAGTTGGCTGTTAACAGCGCGTAGCATTGCGCAGTTGGAGGTGAGCCGCCAGCAGTGGTGGATGTGGGGAGAGAGATGGCAGAATTTTAAGAGCGGACGATCTGGACGTGTCCGCCAGAAAGAGTAAATTTGTAATACTGGATGCCATGAGCTGATATATATATTATGACTTTTGAACACTATTAAGATAAATACATTGTTTGTTCTCTATCAAAATCTTTCATTTGCTGAATATGCCTATCAGTAGTTAGTGTCTTCAGTAGTTAGAATCTTTTATTTAGCTGGCAATATTGGCGCTCGCTGTATTGCATTAGTTCGAGTAACGAAGATTTTTGTGAGGTACGTGATTCATGAAAGCTATAGGTTATTGTTAATCAGGGCCATTCTTTTGTAGGGATTATGTAGAGTCAGATTGCGTTGCGCTAAAAATATTGTGTCTCAGTTTAGTGTCGAGCAGAATAAGTAAAGAGCGAAATGTCTGAGTACGTTCAGTTCTGCTCAGTTGTTTGAAAATCAAATAACGTAAGGGGTTTATCAGCACAGTAATTCACTAATTTTTCTAAGGGGACGTTTCAACCTGACAATATCTTTCATGAATACATTTCCTTTCCGCAAGAAGAAAAAATGACGCAATAGGAACCCTTTAAAATCGCTTTGGAGACAATGAAGAAACGAGCAGAAGAACAGAAACTGGCACATGACAAGATAGTGAAGCCCATTACGTGCAAAGTCGATGATTTAGTACTCATTCGAACTCATCAAGTGTAATTTGAAGAGATAAAAAAGTTTCAACACTACCACCGATGACCATTCAAAATTTGAAAACTTGCTAAACCTAATTCGGTTGAAACTACAATAGTGAAGTCTGATCAGTATCATAGCCTGCAATATGTAGAAAACATTAAACTGTATCATCTGGAAGAAGCGTTGCAAGGCAAGATGATGATGATGATTAGTGTTGTAGGGCGCACAACAACGAGGTTATCAGCGCCCGGCAAGGCAAGAGATGCTCTGTGAAAACATATATTTGCCAACATATCATTTTGCCTGTTTGAAAGTAAATGGACAATAGTAGGTAGCTGTTGTGAGTTAGTTATAGTAGACAGTAGTAGGTAGCTACTGTGAACTAGGTGCAATCAGTTTTAATCATTTTGTGCCGTCAAGTAAACACCGTACAGTGCTTGAGGCAGAGACACGTCCGTAAACAATAATAGGGACGCGTGGCGCGATTGTTGTGTTTACTACAGATTGATTGATGTGCGTGCGCAGTGTGTGTTCTGTTTCCCTTCCGTCGTAATTCCCTTTTGTGTTTGCATGTTGGCGAGCCGACATGGAGCCACCGACGTGAAGCGGTACGCACGCAGCGCGGTCGCCACTTGTGGATCTGCCAACCTCTACGAGGACCTGGCGCGCAGCGCGACCGTCGCTTGTTCCAGCGCTACGCTGGCTTGTCAGTTTGGCAAGTTGTGTGTAGTGCGTAACCATGGGATGCTGACGTCAGCGGCCAGCTGATCAACAAGCTTCATGACACGGGTGTCACTGTTATAACGCCGTTACGACAATTCAACCAATTTGCAGAGACAACGAGTCTACAGTCCCCAGCGGTTTCGATGCCACAGCCCTATAATTCACCGAATGCTAGGAATATGCGGTTTTTTTTGCATCGCATTATATAGGAAAGCGAAAAAGCAGAGTAACCAGTGAAAGTGTTGTTGTTATTGTGGTGGTGTATCCCCGGCGGCCACAGCACAGTGCATCTTGAACCAGTGTGTTTGCATGTGATTTACAAATGTTCAGATGTGTGTGAAATCTTATGGGTCTTAACTGCTACGGTCATCAGTCCCTAAGCTTACACACTACTTAACCTAAATTATCCTAAGGACAAACACGCACACCCATGCCCGAGGGAGGACTCGAACCTCTGCCGGAACCAGCCACATGTGATTTACGACTGAACATATAGGCAGGGACTTAAAGCAGAATAAATGATTTATAACAAGAATAAGAAGTTCTATATAAAAAAGTGTTTTCCAGTGTGATGATTTGTTTATGGATTGCTTTCCAAGATGTGTGCTTTTTGTCAAATTTCTTGCAAACTGTGTGCCAAAATCTAACAGTATCATCTGCTGCCACTTGGAGTGTAAATTTATGTGGGGAAGTAATAGAATATTTTCGTGTCAATATTCTGTAGTTGTCAGAGCTGTCTGTTTCTTATTTTCCAGAATGAGATTTTCACTCTGCAGCGGAGTGTGCACTGATATGAAACATCCTGGCAGATTAAAACTGTGTGCCGGACCGAGACTCGAACTTGGGACCTTTGCCTTTTGCGGGCAAGTGCTTTACCAATGGAGCTACCCAAGCACGACTCACGCCCCATCCTCACAGCTTTACTTCTGCAAACTTTCTTATTTTGTTTACTTTTGAATCACATTTATTCGGTTAGGCCTATGTTTCTATTCACTGAATACAGTGGCAATATAATGATTAGTATTCAATTCATTATGAAGAGTTTCAGAAATACGCTAATAGATATTTGTTATCCATGTGTCACATTTAGCCATATTATTTCACTGGGACGTTACAGCACTCGGTTTCATGTTGCCATGTCATTTCAGTGAGATTATGTGGTATGCACAAGCATTTGTAATTAACCTGACTTATCTTGTTGCTAATTAGTGATTGATTGAATGAGCTAATGTTTGACATTAATGCAGTGTAATTAAATGATATTAACTTTCATTTCTTAAATGCCATTTGCCATACATAAATATAAACAAATATTGTAAACTGAGACACAAATGAGAATTATTCTTAATGAAATGAGGTTCTGCATTGATAAGCAAATAGTTTTGACTAAATACTGTAATTTCATAGTTTTAAATTTTACCGTTTTTCCTTTTTTGTCTTTCTATATATTTTTTACTTTAATATTGACATCTAATGTCGCCATTATATTTTATCATTTTAAAGTATTATTTTGGTGGGGATATGTATGAGTACAGTACCCTTACGTAGTATCGATCATACTCTAAGCAGTGATGATCAAATAAAGCAAAGACTGCATTGCAGTCAATAATGCGCAGGTGGGTGAGCGAGAGTTGAGTGTTGGAGTCCGTGAGTGGAAGTCGGGTGTGCGAGAGGCTAGAGACAGTTGTTCGGTAACGAGGCTGGAGATCACTGGCAGAATATACACACCTGGAAATTGAAATAAGAACACCGTGAATTCATTGTCCCAGGAAGGGGAAACTTTATTGACACATTCCTGGGGTCAGATACATCACATGATCACACTGACAGAACCACAGGCACATAGACACAGGCAACAGAGCATGCACAATGTCGGCACTAGTACAGCATATATCCACCTTTCGCAGCAATGCAGGCTGCTATTCTCCCATGGAGACGATCGTAGAGATGCTGGATGTAGTCCTGTGGAACGGCTTGCCATGCCATTTCCACCTGGCGCCTCAGTTGGACCAGCGTTCGTGCTGGACGTGCAGACCGCGTGAGACGACGATTCATCCAGTCCCAAACATGCTCAATGGGGGACAGATCCGGAGATCTTGCTGGCCAGGGTAGTTGACTTACACCTTCTAGAGCACGTTGGGTGGCACGGGATACATGCGGACGTGCATTGTCCTGTTGGAACAGCAAGTTCCCTTGCCGGTCTAGGAATGGTAGAACGATGGGTTCGATGACGGTTTGGATGTACCGTGCACTATTCAGTGTCCCCTCGACGATCACCAGTGGTGTACGGCCAGTGTAGGAGATCGCTCCCCGCACCATGATGCCGGGTGTTGGCCCTGTGTGCCTCGGTCGTATGCAGTCCTGATTGTGGCGCTCACCTGCACGGCGCCAAACACGCATACGACCATCATTGGCACCAAGGCAGAAGCGACTCTGATCGCTGAAGACGACACGTCTCCATTCGTCCCTCCATTCACGCCTGTCGCGACACCACTGGAGGCGGGCTGCACGATGTTGGGGCGTGAGCGGAAGACGGCCTAATGGTGTGCGGGACCGTAGCCCAGCTTCATGGAGACGGTTGCGAATGGTCCTCGCCGATACCCCAGGAGCAACAGTGTCCCTAATTTGCTGGGAAGTGGCGGTGCGGTCCCCTACGGCACTGCGTAGGATCCTACGGTCTTGGCGTGCATCCGTGCGTCGCTGCGGTCCGGTCCCAGGTCGACGGGCACGTGCACCTTCCGCCGACCACTGGCGACAACATCGATTTACTGTGGAGACCTCACGCCCCACGTGTTGAGCAATTCGGCGGTACGTCCACCCGGCCTCCCGCATGCCCACTATACGCCCTCGCTCAAAGTCCGTCAACTGCACATACGGTTCACGTCCACGCTGTCGCGGCATGCTACCAGTGTTAAAGACTGCGATGGAGCTCCGTATGCCACGGCAAACTGGCTGACACTGACGGCGGCGGTGCACAAATGCTGCGCAGCTAGCGCCATTCGACGGCCAACACCGCGGTTCCTGGTGTGTCCGCTGTGCCGTGCGTGTGATCATTGCTTGTACAGCCCTCTCGCAGTGTCCGGAGCAAGTATGGTGGGTCTGACACACCGGTGTCAATGTGTTCTTTTTTCCATTTCCAGGAGTGTATATAGGTGTAATGGCACACAGTACTTGATTTCTGTTGAGTGTTTATAAATGTTGGTTTACGAAAGGGTGTTTTAATTAATAAAATCCAGGATTTATGAAAGGAGATGTTATCATTTAGTCGTTTTCCTTAGATTTCACAAGAACAGAAGGGCACGAGAATGTGTTTAATGAAAAGGAGCTATTACCTATTATGCTAAATTAATTACGTATAACTTCATCTTGAGAATATGCAAATAACCGAGTTCGGTGCGAAACTGGGAGGAGGTTATAGATGGATGACCCCAAGTGCGACTGTACCTCCAGTCTCATTGTCAGATTTAAAATAAGTATGTTGCGACGTATGTCGGGTTGCGACAAGCTAGTACACTCCATGACAATTTGACCTTTCTTACCCGCTTCCTATGTGGGATCTTTATTACCTTGCAGTGTAATTGAGGACGTTGAACACCTGTGCTGTCCTATGACATGAAGAGATTGTCATGGAATAGGAAATCTGCGATCGTCCAGATTACGTTAAAAATAAGAAATCTTCCGTAGCCGAGGTCGCCAACGCAAGCCATCGCAGTGGTGGTCGAGTCGGAGGTAAGTTCATTTGAATCCTGGTAGTAGGATACTTTCAGTGCCAGTATTTGTCAGGCAAAATGGAAAACAAATGATAGCGTAGAGTTCCTGATCACTAGTCCTTGCGCCAGTGTCCTGTATTACATCTTAAATCTGTCAGTGGTGTCTGGTGACCTGAGGGCATGTGATACTGTTGATGGCGATCCGTCCGTTGGCTGGGGACATTAAGGCTGGAGGCCCCATTGGTGGTACTGGACATGAGTAGGCGATGTGCAGGCATAGGATTTCATCCTTTCTATTACCTTCATCGATAACACAATTCCAGCACAATACTGCACAAGCACTCATCACCGTCATCACACGACACAGACACACACTTAACAATTCATAACAGTTTGAAGAGAGAAGGCGCTTCAACTGCATGTCCTTTAATTACAGGAACGATCGTTTTCGCAGTTTTTTAGTGCATCATCATGTAAAATAAAATAAAGTTATATTCAGATCGAAAAAAGAGAATGGGATACCCCGGCGTTCATAATAAGAAAATGTCTGCTAACTGGCGGTGTCGAAAGTAAAATTTGTTGATCATGAAGGCTGACCCATCCTATTCTCTTTTCTCGATCTGATTTGATTTTTAGTTGCACCTGATGATGCAGCTAAAATTCTTCGAAACCTGTCGCGCCTGTATATGAAGGATGTACAACTAAAGTGATCTTATGTTCTCAAAGTGATATATCCAGGCTGTGGCTGACTTCAAAGTCCGTTTGCGTTCGTAACAGGATGGAGGAAGGCAACAGCAAACCATCTCCCTTAGATCTTGCCTAGGATTCCAGCATATGCTCCTGTACGCTCACATCCGGACTATGTGACTACGTTTGAAAATAAAATGATAAACACGTATCATATTATGTGGCATTATTATGTGTCTGTTTACAGCTACTTTTTCTAATAATTGTTAACCCTACTCGCGTATTTTTATTTGAATTTTAGTAGGCAATAGGACGTGATGGTTATGACAGCATGGAGGGCGAACTTACAACCAAGATCCAAGTGCTAGTTCGAGGAAGTTGTTAAACATGTGCCAGCTGACGCGTGCCCTATCCACAACCTCAATAATTCTCATCATAATTTTCACCTAAACGCTACCATTAATAAGATAAGGTTAAATGAAGTTCACTGTGATTTGACAGCACTCGATTTACCATACTTCAAACACAAGCAAAATTATGCCTACAAGTCTAATCACATTCGCACTGAATCCGCATTTATTGACTTCTTACCCTTTGAATCGTGTTTGCCAGTAGTCCTCCAATTTAGGAGTCATTCCCTGACTTTCTAAATAACCTCAGCACCGGAAATTGTTAATCTTTATACGCGGTCGCAAACGAAACCCACGCTTACGACCCTCTCGTTATGCAGGCTCATCTTGGACTGTAAATTTGAATAACAATAACAACACTCAACGCTCAATAACCTTTCAATTATCATAAAAAGTGTAACAACTAAAAAGTCAAGAATGATAAGATGCTTCCAAAAGCCGAACAGCTGTACGAAGGTGCTTTGTACGCAACTACCGATTTCACTTCACTACAGAGGAATCTTCAGGCTTATCGGTCAAGAATACAAATCACTGTGTGAAATTTTTGAAATGGTAAAAACGCCGAACTATAGAGTAAGAATTCAACAATAAAAAAATAACAACCTCTCACAGTAGTAATATCTCTATAATGTAGATGGACAGTTACGGAGTCCCATGTTTCCTCTTTGACACCGTGTGTTTCTAACCTCCACGGGCTGCTTACACCACATCAGCCTGTTAGCAATACGGCGGAATCACACAAGATTTCAGGTTTTACTTACATTGATTTTATACAGTTGGTGTCTACCGGATCTTATAATATATCCAATAAGCTATTTTTCAGATTTCTGCCACTCGTGGAGTTTCGGTTCTACACTAGAGTAGTAATTTTTGGATGGTATTTTCCTTATACGTGTAGTACTTTTCCAAGACAGTATTTAATTTTCAGGCATTTCATTTCCTTTTGCAGTAGTGTCCCATTCATTATTTGTTTCTTTACCCGTTGTTTTCTGGGCCTGGCTCACTCAGCAATCATGCCTTGTACACTTTCGACCAGCATCTCTTGCATGAACTCAATTTTATTACAACAAACCACCAGTGTGGCTTGACTCTTAGTGTGGATAACTTCCCGAAAGCTGGGACTCCGTGACTGCCCATCTTCATTGTGGTAATATAACAATTGTGAGTATCTCTGAAATTGTTTTTTGTTGAATGCCCACACTATTGTTCTGTATTTCAATCATTTCAAAAATTTCACGATTTGATTTGTATTCTTAACAGATAAACCTGAAGATGCGTCTATACTGACGTGAAACCTGTAATTTCCAATAAAGCACCTTCACACAGCGGTGCAGCTTTTAGAAACAACACATAATTGCCATTTTTAATTGATATACTTTTTATGATAATTTAAGGGGCTCCGGAACACCCTATACTTGCAATGTTAAAATAACGCTTATAAATTACATCTTTCCTCACAAAGTATTTGAGGTAGGAAGTTGAACTTTTTACAGATTATTTATTGGAATATGGGCTACAACTTAACACAGGGATTTTACAAAATTTTAGTTCAGTTATTAAAGATGATTTTTTTTCAATTGTAATGAAAATTCACAACATCTTTTTGCAATTTTTTATTTATATATTCAAAAATATACAGTTTTTTTGGAAAAAGGCTGTGTTAAATTATGCAGAAGGTACTGTGTTACATTTACTGAAAGTTTGAAACAAATATGTTTGGAAGATCCTTAGAAAACATGTAATTAGTATGAGAAAATAAAAGTTTTGGGAATCGAGCGACAAAGATTGGATTAACTTTTTAGTGCATTCCAGGTCCATAGGATGGATTATCTTCATCCTCTGCAAACTCCTCCTTCAGCTTCCTCTTGTTCCTCCTCCTGTTAACTCTTGCTTGTATTTCTAGACTCTTTACAGCCCTGTCTGCAGCCCGAAGGCGTTCCTTGTCTAAAGCAAGCATCGCTCGTACCATGTTAGAATGTTATTATTTACAGTAATAACACATACCTTTGGCTTTCCAACATTTCTCCTTTTCTTAAAAGCCTTCAGAGGATTTCTATAACTTTACTTTTACTCATTATTATACTTCAACAAAACAGAGACGCAAGAAACAGAATTAATTACGAATATTTTCGAGATAACGACAGAGTAAATAAACATGAAACAATCGACAATCACACCAGCGATATATATTGAACCATCACTGGTTATCCGCAACACATTCTTTATCTCACATCACTAAAATGTACCTGATGAACACGGACGTTAATAATAACACCATTTGACAGCAGTTTAACAGCGCCACAGTGGGTCACGCCCATGTAGAACACATTTCAAAAAAAATTTAAAAATAGTTGTAGTCTTCGGAATTGAATAAATTATATATCTATTAAAAGGTAATGGTCTGCAGATTCAGAAAACGCAAAAAAGTAAAAATTGAACTTTTCAAGAGTTTTAGCCTTTCCGGAGCCCCTTAAATGGTTATTGCTAGATACAATTACACTGAGCTATGGTTCCCCTCCACAGAAAGTGGTCTGGACTCAAAATATTCCGAAATGTCTCAATTGATATGGAAATGATATCGTGTCACCAAACTATTTCTCTCTTTCGCATGATCCCTCGGAGCGCCTTGCAGTCTCGCTCAGCTTCAAGTGACTCACTTATTGCCGATCAGAACGGAAGGCGCCAAGGCCCTTCTAGTAGAATGGGGCCTCCCCGTCAGCTACGCTAGATCGCTACAGCAAAGATGCGTAAGGGTAGATTCGATAAGTCCTACACAGTGCGGCGGGACTGGTTGTGCTGTCTCACTATCCATTAAACAATCAGTCCATCGGCAGCAGCTGAAATTTAGTTAGGCTATTGAGCGTTCGGGATTCTTGCAAGAGTCGTGTGAAAACTGTCAAACACTCTTTTACGTTGGTTTATTGCCTTTAAGCCACGGAAAATGGCTATATGTCCGCATTTAATATCCTGACATCAATTATGTAATGTCTTTGTTACAAATTCACACCCGAATCCAGCCAGGAGATATTTAATTCAACGCGATATTTTCAACGTCCTAAACAGTCACTGACCCACGAACACTTGCGAGTTAACTCATCAAGTCGTTCAGCAGGCTCCTTGTAAGGAAGTGCTCGGCATGTCTCGTAATCTGCACGAAGCACGCGACACGGAATTTATGTGCGACTCGAAATGTCCTCGCGCAAATATCTCCTAAATTAAACCACTCACAAAGCTCAAACTTTCACAAAATACTCAGTAATGCAGTCGCTTTTCACCAACTACACCAGAACCGACTAAACACGCGAATTTCTTCATTTGGTACAGATCTATTCAGCGCGGTTTAAGGGGCTCCGGAAAGGCTCAAAATCATGAAAAGTTCAATTTTCACTTTTTTGCCTTTTCTGAATCTGCAGACTGCTACCTTTTAATAGATATATAATTTATTCAATTCCGAAAACTACAACTATTTTTAATTTCTTTTGAAATGTGTTCTACACGGGCGTGACCCACTGTGGCGCTGTTAAACTGCTGTCAAATGGTGTTATTAGTAACGTCCGTGTTCATCAGGTACATTTTAGTGATGTGAGATAAAGTATGTGTTGTGGCTAACCTATTTTCAGAGACTTAGCAGCACCTGAACTGTTGAAAAAGTGTTTTCACGGAAAAACTCAAAACCCCAATGAAAGTGTAAATAGTGTTATATGGTCGAGAATCCCCAAGACTGTATTTGTTGGAATAGAAACACTTCACTTTGGTGTGTATGATGCTGTTGCGACTTTCAATTATGGCAACATTGTAAGGTGCAAGGTATTTAGAAATATGGGAATGAAGATAGGTTCTAACATGGTACGAGCGATGCTTGCTTTAGACAAGGAACGCCTTCGGGCTGCAGACAGGATTGTAAAGAGTCTAGAAATACAAGCAAGAGTAAACAAGAGGAGGAACAAGAGGAAGCTGGAGGAGGAGTTTGCAGAGGATGAAGATAATCAATCCTATGGACTTGGAATGCACTAAAAAGTTAATCCAATCTTTGTCGCTCGATTCCCAAAACTTTTATTTTCTCATACTAATTACATGTTTTCTAAGGATCTTCCAAACATATTTGTTTCAAACTTTCAGTAAATGTTACACAGTACCTTCTGCATAATTTAACACAGCCTTTTCCCAAAAAACTGTATATTTTTAAATATATAAATAAAAAATTGCAAAAAATGTTGTGAATTTTCATTACAATTGAAAAAAAATCATCTTTAATAAATGAACTAAAATTTTGTAAAATCCCTGTGTTAAGTTGTAGCCCATATTCCAATAAATAATCTGTAAAAAGTTCAACTTCCTACCTAAAATACTTTGTGAGGAAAGATGTAATTTATAAGCGTTATTTTAACATTGCAAGTATAGGGCGTTCTGGAGCCCCTTAACATAAGTGTTTACCAGAAGACCGCTCGCAAGCGACTCTCTCGACACATACATCTGAGGCAGAAAGCCCTACTCAGGCACTCGAGAAATGCTGAATTCCTATTGGGTAGCATATTAAGCAACCAATCAGATCAACTCGAGCACTTCTACACTCGCGGTAGTTCTAGTGATAGCCAATGACATTACCACAAGTAATTTAGACTAGAAATTTCATAATTCCAAAACTAAATAAAATTTAATGAAATCAACATACGATTCCTTTACACATTACTAATAATTTTAATACTCAACGCCTTGGCAGTCTTTTACAAAATCCAGCTCTCTCCGACATACTTCACAAATTCCCCTACTGCTCAACAACTTTCTCATCATACATTTACATAGTTTTAATATAATATAACATTCTCACTTTACACATGTCCTCAGTTCGCTCTCTCCAAAACACTCACACGACCAAAACACGATGAAATAATAATTTTCCAAAGTATTGTTAATTATGTCAGAAATATGTCGAAATGGAAAAAGAAAATTCCATAAAATTATATTATGTGAACTTGGTTTCAGTTTCAATTGGTACTATAGATGTGTACATTACAGTCACTAGCACGGTTTCACAATGTTGTTCTACGTTTTGGGTAAAAATCTATACCTCCGACAGTATTGAAGTTATTGGTCTGAAATTTAAAAGCATGGTTGTATTATCCATAGAATGGCGTATAAAAAGATCGATTAAGTTTAAATAGCGCTTATTCGTATTCATAGAGGGTATGTGTAACGTACTGCACACAACGTTAGTCAAGTACCGGCTCTCTCGTCCCAGTAGCCAGCCTCCGCTGTGCTAGCGTGAGAACCGAAATCTGCTCTTCTCCCGGCTCCGCGGCAAGCTACGCTTTCAGTGCAAGACGACAACTCGTAATAATTTGCTACGTTATAACTGGACCGATATCTGTACCTTTACGTAATGAAAGAAGTACAGGTTTCTACGGAGGAGGGTTAATAATATTGAAACTTGCATACAACGGTTCAGAAATAATAATAACCGCGGTGCTACCACTTTGCCGTACCGCATGTTGGGTCGCTGTTAAAAGTTTCACGTATGGTGTTACCTTCTATTGTTGCTTTAATTTATTCTTCGCTTTTGCGACGTGGATTCACTGGGTGCGTAAACTTCTCTTGTCGGTGTATAATCCCACGTATGACGTAACCTCATAAAAATAAGAAAGGGGGCCTGTGTTTATCTATACTCGTTGGTAAATTATTAGTCTCTTCCTTATGAAAAGTCCCCAATATTTAACTAACATCGACCGACATCTAAGAAAATTAAAGTTCACGAATTACATTTAAATACCGCGCGAGCCAGACCAGAGGGCGGACACGTTCTTTCTGTACTAGCCGTGAGAAGTCTCTGATCGAATACTATTTTGCGAATAACTCTTAATACTTTAATATAAAAAAAAACGTTCCGAAACTGTCACCCATGTTTTATATGTAGAAAGCTTTATCAGCTATTACTATAAAAGAAATATAATTTTCACTTTAAATGTTCAGTCTATTGTTTCATATGCAAATACAAGGTTAGTCAACGTGATGAGGCCGGCCCGGATGGCCGAACGGTTCTAGGCGCTACAGTCTGGAACCGCGCGACCGCTACGGTCGGAGGTTCGAATCCTGCCTGGGGCATGGATGTATGTGATGTCCTTAGGTTAGTTAGGTTTAAGTAGTTCTAAGTTCTAGGAGACTTATGACCTCAGAAGTTTAGTCCCATAGTGCTCAGAGCCATTTGAACCATTCAACGTGATGAGCACGAAAACAAAATATTTCTGCGCGATATGCGGGTGAACAGTTTTCGTGAAAGAAATGAGCCGATGTCTCTTTGAGATTACACTTTGAAAAGAATTCATAAATACTCGAACGTCAACAGACAAGAAGATCAAGAAACTCGAAAAACAGGAAAAACAAGAGACAAAATACGCCTAAGTTATGGATTATATACTACCAGCACAGAGCTTACATAAAAGCATATATAATCCTTTGGTTGTCAACGGAGATTATTGTAATTACTCTCAATATCAATTTTTGCACTTTTTCTTCTACAAACTCCATGAGATATTAATATTTCTAGTAATGTTTCTAATATTTTTCTGCCTTACGTAATATGACCATTTTTTTCAGTCATCACTCTTATGATTGGTTTGATGTTTTATGCGATCCGCCACGGATTATTTTTCTGTGCTAACCTTTTCATCACGAAGTAGCGATTGAAACCTACGTCCTCAATTATTTGTCAGATATATCCCAATCTCTATCTTCCCCTACAGTTTTTATACTCTACAATTCTCTCTAGTACAATGGAAGTTATTTCCTAATGTTTTAACCCGCCCCGGTAGCTGAGTGGTATGCGTGAAGGACTGCCGTCCTTAGGGGCCCAAGTTCGATTCCCGGCTGGGTTGGGAATTTTCTCCGATCAGGAACTGGGTTGTGTTGTCTTAATCATCATTCAAAAAAAAAAAAAAGAAATGCTGGCACGGTAGCTCAGCGTGCCGGTCAGACAGCTGGTTGTCCTCTGTAATAAAAAAAAATATGTGAGTGAAAGGGTTAACAAACGAATTTGAACGGTTGTCATGTGACGTCCGTAACGACCAAACGCAACGATCAACAACGAACAAAATGCAAAAAAAAGTAGATGTCGGCCGTCCCGATAGCTGAGTGGTCAGCGCGGCGGTCTGTAACGTCAAGGGGCCCGAGGTTGATTCCCGGCTGCGTCCAAGATTTTTCTCTGCTCAGGGACTGGGTGTTGTGTTCTCCTCATTATCATTTCATCATTATCAGTGGAACGCAACGGGAAGCCACCACTGGAATCACTTCCCTAGACGTTAATGCGGTGGACCTCTCTGACGACGCTTTCCCCACGACAAGACGTGCCATAAGGCAGAACAGAAAGTTTTTTAACAAATGTCCTATCAGCCTGTCCCTTCTTCTTCTTATTGTTTTCCATATATTCTTTTCCTCGCTGATACTGCGGAGAACCTCCTCATTCCTCACTTCATCATTATACGTAATTCTCAGCATTCTTCTGTACAGCCACATCTCAAATGCTTCTATTCTCTTGTGTTGCGGTATTGCCACAGTACATGTCTCAGTGTCATACAATGCTGTGTTCGAAACGCACATTCTCAAAAATTTCTTCCTCAGTCGACACTCTCTTACCCAGGAATGCTATTTATGCCAGTGATAGTCTGCTTTTGATGTCCTGCTTGCTCCGTCCGTCACGGTATATTTTGCTGCCTAGTTTGCAGAATTCTTTAACGTCACCTACTTCGTGATCACCAGTTATGATAAGTTTCTCGCTCTTCTAATTTCTGCTATTTCCCACTAGCTTCGTCTGTCTTCGATCTACTCTCAATCCAAATTTTGTACTCATTAGACTATTCATTCCATTCAATACATTCTATAATTCTTCTTCACTGTCACCGATTCCGTCATCACCGAACGTTAACACTGGTATCTTTTCATCTTGAATTTTAATCTCACTGCCGAACCTTTCTTTTATTTCCGTCACTGCTTCCTCAACGTGTAGACTGAACAACAGGGGTGAAAGATTACATCTCTGTCTTACGCCTGCTTCCTGAGCCATTTATTATCACGTTGTCTACAGGCTGTTTCCGTTAGAGCGTCCAAAAGTGTAACAGGACATAGAGGATGCTCCATCGAATAATTTGACATAGAGAACCTGGGGTCAGAGATACGAACTTAAGGCAATAATAGGAACAAAATCACAGTACTGTGTACTTTTTTATTTACGAGGGTCGCTCCAAAAGAAATGCACACTATTTTTGTAAAAATTCAGTTTTCATTCTGCATGGTGAAAGTTTTACAGTGTGTAGATACATCCTTCCCGCCTGTTTTCAAACTGAGTTCAACCTGTTCCCGTGAGTGGCGCCGTCACAGCATGTCTTCTAGATGGCTGCTACACTTGACGTTCGTCAGAAGCAACGTACTGTCATAGAATTCCTGTGCTGTGAAAACGAGACAGTGGGAAACATCCGCATGAGGTTGAAAATGGTGTATGGAGATGCTGCTGTCGATCGCAGTACAGTTACTCGGTGGGCATGCAGGTTACGTGATGAAAGCGGGCACGGCAATATTGAGGATTGTCCTCGCAGCGGCAGGCCTCGTACTGCACACACTCCAGACAATGTGCAGAGAGTTAACGAATTGGTGACTCCTGACAGACGCATCACAGTGAACGAATTTTCACGCTGCGTTGGAATAGGGGAAGGGAGTGTTTGCAGAATACTGAGAGTGTAGGCGTTAAAAAAGGTTTGTGCCAGATGGGTTCCCGGGATGTTGACAGTGGCTGACAAAGAAACAAGAAAAACGGTATGCAGCGAACTTTTGGAACAGTATGAGAATGGTGGAGATGAATTTCTTGGAAGAATTGTAACAGGTGATGAAACATGGGTCCATCATTTTTCACCAGAGACGAAGAGCCAATCAGTGGAGTGCCATCATGAAAATTCACCCAAGAAAAAAAAAATTCAGAATCACACCTGCTGAAAAAGTTATGGCTACGGTGTTTTTCGATTCCTAAGTAGAACGGAATGGATGGTGTCTTGAAGGGAGGATATAAGATGAACATCAACAAAAACAAAACGAGGATAATGGAATGTAGTCGAATTAAGTCAGGTGATGTTGAGGGTATTAGATTAGGAAATGAGACACTTAAAGTAGTAAAGGAGTTTTGCTATTTGGGGAGCAAAATAACTGATGATGGCCGAAGTACAGAGTATATAAAATGTAGACTGGCAATGGCAGGGAAAGCGTTTCTGAAGAAGAGAAATTTGTTAACATCGAGTATAGATTTTAAGTTTCAGGAAGTCATTTCTGAAAGTATTTGTATGGAGTGTAGCCATGTATGGAAGTGAAACATGGACGGTAAATAGTTTGGACAAGAAGAGAATAGAAGCTTTCAAAATGTGGTGCTACAGAAGAATGCTGAAGATTAGATGGGTAGATCACATAACTAATGAGGATGTATTGAATAAGATTGGGGAGAAGAGAAGTTTGTGGCACAACTTGACCAGAAGAAGGGATCGGTTGGTAGGACATGTTCTGAGGCATCAAGGGATCACCAATTTAGTATTGGAGGGCAGCGTGGAGGGTAAAAATCGTAGGGGGAGACCAAGAGATGAATACACTAAGCAGATTCAGAAGGTTGTAGGTTGCAGTAGGTACTGGGAGATGAAGAAGCTTGCACAGGATAGAGTAGCATGGAGAGCTGCATCAAACCAGTCTCAGGACTGAAGACCACAACAACAACAACAAGGACTCTTGCTTGTGGACATCATGCCAAGTGGAACCACCATAAATTCTTATGCATATATGACGACACTCAAGAAACTTCAAGCTCGACTGAGTCGTGTTCGGCCACATCGGCAAAAGCAGGATGTTTTGCTGTTGCACGACAATGCACGGTCATATCTCAGTCAAAAAATCATGGAAGCGATCACAAAACTCGGATGGACAACATTGAAACCCCCGCCTTACAGTCCTGACCTGGCTCCAGGTGACTATCATCTCATTGGGAACCTGAAAGACTCTCATCGTGGAACAAGGTTTGATGATGACGACTCCCTTGTGCACGCTGCCAAACAGTGGCTCCAAAAGGTTGGTCCACAATTTTACCTTGCGGGTATACAGGCGCTGGTTCGAAGATGGCGTAAGCCAGTTGAGAGGGATGGAAATTATGTGGAGAAATGAAAATATTCTTCCTAAAGGATATATCTACACACTGTAAAACTTTCAAACATGTAGAATAAAAGATGGATTAAAACAAATATTGTACATTTTTTTTTGCAGTGACCCTCGTACATTAGTTACAGTTAACAGCAAATTCCATCACTGACGCAACGAACGTATCATTTGTACTGTATCTTACAAAATGTGCTGAAACTGACGGACACCAACTTCAATGCAAGCACGACATCGGGAAAGAAATTTCTGACGCACCCTGACAAATATCCCTGATATGTTTCGAAACACATCACAGGCAGCTACAATTCTGGTAACTACGAGGGCAGTTCAATAAGTAATGCAACACTTTTTTTTCTGAAACAGGGTTGTTTTATTCAGCATTGAAATACACCAGGTTATTCCCCAATCTTTTAGCTACACAACACTATTTTTCAACGTAATCTCCATTCAATGCTACGGCCTTACGCCACCTTGAAATGAGGGCCTGTATGCCTGCACGCACCATTCCACTGGTCGATGTCGCAGCCAACGTCGTACTGCATCAATAACTTCTTCATCATCCGCGTAGTGCCTCCCACGGATTGCGTCCTTCATTGGGCCAAACATATGGAAATCCGACGGTGCGAGATCGGGGCTAGGGTGCATGAGGAAGAACAGTCCACTGAAGTTTTGTGAGCTCCTCTCGGGTGCGAAGACTTGTGTGAGGTCTTGCGTTGTCACGAAGAAGGAGAAGTTCGTTCAGATTTTTGTGCCTACGAACACGCTGAAGTCGTTTCTTCAATTTCTGAAGAGTAGCACAATAAACTTCAGAGTTGATCGTTTGACCATGGGGAAGGACATCGAACAGAATAACCCCTTCAGCGTCCCAGAAGACTGTAACCATGACTTTACCGGCTGAGGGTATGGCTTTAAACTTTTTCTTGGTAGGGGAGTGGGTGTGGCGCCACTCCATTGATTGCCGTTTTGTTTCAGGTTCGAAGTGATGAACCCATGTTTCATCGCCTGTAACAATCTTTGACAAGAAATTGTCACCCTCAGCCACATGACGAGCAAACAATTCCGCACAGATGGTTCTCCTTTGCTCTTTATGGTGTTCGGTTAGACAACGAGGGACCCAGCGGGAACACACCTTTGAATATCCCAACTGGTGAACAATTGTGACAGCACTACCAACAGAGATGTCAAGTTGAGCACTGAGTTGTTTGATGGTGATCCGTCGATCATCTCGAACGAGTGTGTTCGCACGCTCCGCCATTGCAGGAGTCACAGCTGTGCACGGCCGGCCCGCACGCGGGAGATCAGACAGTCTTGCTTGACCTTGCGGCGATGATGACACACGCTTTGTCCAACGACTCACCGTGCTTTTGTCCACTGCCAGATCACCGTAGACAGTCTGCAAGCGCCTATGAATATCTGAGATGCCCTGGTTTTCCGCCAAAAGAAACTCGATCACCGCCCGTTGTTTGCAACGCACATCCGTTACAGACGCCATTTTAACAGCTTCGTACAGCGCTGCCACCAGTCGGAAGTCAATGAAACTATACGAGACGAAGCGGGAATGTTTGAAAATTTTCCACAAGAAATTTCCGGTTTTTTCAACCAAAATTGGCCGAGAAAAAAATGTGTTGCATTACTTATTGAACTGCCCTCGTAATTTCATCTCCGTATCCAGTGGGGTCTCATACACAAGTGACTTTAGATATGCCTATAGAAAATAATCAAGGGGATTCATGTCATGTGACGGGGTACACGAAAGGAGCCTCCCCGAAGATCATGACAACGATCGGGCGTACCCTGGGCAACGTTAGACCTGTGCCTAACGGCCAATCCTTTCAACACCAAGACACCACAAAAAGGCTTTTATCAAAGCCAGCGCTAAATATAATGTCCATAAACACTGAAGGGCTCTCTGATGAGAAAGAAGTGCTACTTGCTGTAGCATGTAAAACTCACAACTGTGATCTCTTACTAATCCAAGAGACCCACATTGGCCCCACAAATAGAAGACCTAAGATCCACGGAATGAAATTAGTAATTGAAAGACCACACGAGCAATATGGCAGCGCAATCTTCGCCAAAATGGGCTTAGGTATTATATCTGTAGAACTGACATCTCAAGAAGACATCGAAATCCTGACTGTAGAGCTACAGTCCTGCACTGTGACGTCTATATATAAGCCACTGAGCAGGGAGTTCAGATTCAGTGAGCCAACCAACTTCAACTCACAACCAACGAAAATAGTAATGGGCGACTTCAACTGTCATGGATCAGCCTGGGGGTACAGGCACACAGACAAAAGTGGCGACGACCTAGAAACCTGGGCAGACTCAACTGGCCTTAAATTAATACACGACCCCAAACTTCCATATTCTTTCAACAGCAGCAGGTGGAACCGTGGATACAATCCAGATAACATCTTTGTTAGCGAAAACGTAGCACATCAAACCAGGAAGGATGTGGGAGAACCCCTCCCACATACACAGCACCGAGCTATATTATGTCTGGTCGAAGCAGTTGTTAAAGCAGCAACCACCCATTTCCAAAGACGTTTTAATTTTAAACGTGCCCTATGGGACAAATTCTCTGAAGAACTTGACAAAGAGGTGGAGAACCTTGATGTTAGCCCGGAAAAATATGACACTTTCATTGAATTAGTTAAAACTGTCTCCCGAAGAAATATCCCCCGAGGCTGCAGAACTAGTTATATCCCTGGACTTGACGGAAACTCAAAGGTTCTTCTGGAACATTACCAACAGCTCTTCGAGGAAAACCCTTTTTCAGAGGAAACAACTATGGCGGGAGAAGAACTACTCCAGGCCATATCAGCCTCAAGAACAATGAAATGGTGTATTCTAATCACAAACCTAGACATGAAACAGAATAGCCGAAAGGCCTGGCAACTCCTTAAAAACATCAATAATGACCCCTCATCTAATACACAAAATTCGTATAAGGTCACACCAAATCCAATAGCAAATCAACTCCTACTTAATGGTAAAACCAACAGGAAGCACCCAAGAAAGAAACTACAGAGAGGCACTCAAGAAAATGACCACCTAGGCACCCCCTTTACTCTGAAAGAATTAGAAGATTCCATCTCCATAATGAAAATTAATAAAGCCGCTGGCATAGATGATCTACGCCCAGAACAAATAAAAATATTCGGACCTGTTACCAGACGGTGGTTACTAGATATGATGAACAAATGTGTTCTTGAAATGAAAATCCCCAAGACTTGGCGGAAGGCAAATATAGTAGCTATACCAAAACCTGGGAAAAACCCCACAGATCCTAAAAATTTTCGGCCTGTCTCCCTGCTCTGTCAGCTCTATAAAGTCTTAGAAAGAATGATCCTTAACCGCATCTCAGAACATGTAGACAAGAATATAATTAAAGAGCAAGCAGGATTCCGCCCAGGAAGGTCATGCTGTGGACAAATCCTCAACCTTACACAGTACATAGAAGATGGATACGAGCGGAAACAAATTACAGGTGCAGCCTTTATCGACCTTACAGCAGCTTACGACACCATAAACCACAGTAAGTTAATATCAAAAATATATAACACCACAAAAGACTACCGACTGGCGCAATTCATCCAGTGCCTGTTGCAGAATAGACGGTATTATGTCACGCTGCAGTCGAAGAAGAGCCGATGGCGGACCCAGAAAAACGGCCTACCTCGAGGTAGCGTCCTCGCCCCATTGCTGTATAATGTTTATACCAATGACCAACCGATCAGCATGGACGCTCGCTCCTTCATCTATGCAGACGATACAGTCGTTGCCACCCAGGGAAAAACCTTTGAAGAGGTAGAAAGTAAATTAACTTTAGCGATTGAAAAGCTGGGTGACTATTATGATAATAACCACCTCAAACCAAACCTAACAAAAACCCAGGTCTGTGCTTTTCACCTACGTAATAAGGAAGCGAGGAGGAAACTCAACATAAGCTGGAAGGGACAACATCTATCTCACTGCGTCACACCAAAATATCTTGGGATTAAACTTAGCCGTGCTCTCACCTACAAGGAACACTGTTTGGCCACAAAGATGAAAGTGAGTGCCAGGAACAACATCATCCGCAAGCTAACAAATAGCAGGTGGGGAGCGCAACCTACAGTTCTCCGCACGTCAGCTTTAGCTTTATGTTTCTCCACTGCGGAGTACTCGGCACCCGTTTGGCAAAATTACACCCACGCTGAACAAGTAAATATAGCATTGAATGAGACTGGACGCATCGTGACAGGATGCCTCCACCCAACTCCCACAAAGCAGCTGTACCACCTCATGGGCATAGCCCCACCAGACATCAGAAGAAGGACTGCCACAGAAATCGAGAAACATAAACAGGAGACAGATCCCAGGCATCCAATGTTCGGATACAATCTTCATCCTCGCCGACTTAAATCAAGGAAGAGTTTCCTACGAACAACTGAAGAAACTCTTTTATCGCCTAGAGCACGACGAGAAGAGCTGTGGTACAATGTGGACCCAGGAAGACCAGGGAATAGCCCCAGGGAAGAACCCACAGCTGGCTCTGAACTCCCATATACGACCTGGAAAGCCCTGAATAGACTACGAACAGGCGTATCAAGATGCAGAGCAAACTTGGAAAAATGGGGCTACATCAGTGCAGACGAGCCCTGCGAGTGTGGAGAACAGCAAGACCCACAACACCTACTGGTCTGCAGGAAACTAAACAACCCGTGTTCGACTCAAGACCTATTTGAAGCAAATGACAAGGCTGTTCAAGCTGCAGTGTATTGGGCTTCACGTGGGATATGAAAATCGCTCTGTTTCGCATCCTTAGCGCTTATCATTATATGTTACATACTTTCCTATATTATTGTAGTTAATTTGCCTTATAACCATGTATTATTGTATTATAACTGCTTCTCTTGCATTGTAATATATATATATATATATATATATATATATATATATATATATATATATATATATATAATGGTGATGTCTTGGATACGATAAATAAATAAATGTCATGTGACCTCGCAGGCCATGGAATAGTACCTTCCCTTCCAAACCAGCAACCAGGAAATACTTCCAACTAATCAGGCTCTTTCTCTTCATTTCCTTGGAGGAAATAAAGAATGTACATGTAAACAAACAGCACCGTATGTGTAAACATGTACGCGCGTTAGTTGTAAACAAGCTGGAAAACAATAATGCTAGACAAAGTGATAGACAACTTTACTTCCATGTTTCCTCAAGCTGGTTTCTCCGACCACAGGTTTCCTACTTCAATTATTCCAGTGTAGCATTCTCTACGTCCTGTTACACTTTTGCTCCCTTTTACAGAAACACCCTGTATAGCCTTAGGGAACTTCAAGCGTATCTCCTTAGTGCTTCCGTATGTTAGGGAGGCTTATGGGATTAGTTTCGCAAGATGCAGAATAGATAGGATCGTAATCTATTCGGTTCCTGCACCTCACTCACCGGACGGCACTCGTAACCGCTAACACACATAGATTGCTTGCTCTGATTAGCGATAGGAGTCGTGCGAGCGCTGCTAAAACATTAATTACGCGCGTTCGCCGTTAGTCCGCCACGCGGTGCGGCCGCGCCTGTCGGTTAGGCCGCCCGCTGTCCTATGTCCCTCGCCTCGCCGCGCGCCTACCGTAGCGACAGCGCCAGCCGGCGGTATTATGTTTCCGCGGCCGCATTAGAGCGGGCCGAGTGTTTGCTTCATCGGATTAACCAGCGGGTCGGCGCGCGCTGCCACCGGGCCGCGGACCGCGAAATTGAAACAAGCGCGCAAATGCGCTATCGACCGGCGTTGCGCCTCTTAAAGCCCTCCCCGTGTCGTACACCTCTCGAGCTTGCATTTGTTCCGTCTCTCTCTCGCCCTACGCTTTCATCTGTTTGCGCACCGACCGAATCTAGGCCGCGTCGGAAATCCTGGCGGTTAATTCAATTTCCAGCCGTCTTGTAGTGCCGTTATCAGATTAGTAACGGCGCAGAAAGTGTTCGCATAGCGTTTCACTGGCCGGAAATTGAATATACCAAATAAAACTATGTACGACTATAGTAGCATTGCTGCTGAAACTTTGTAACTGTAGCAGCATCCACGGACATATATCCATACGACAGCACGTAAGTTTTCAGGTTCACTGTAGCGTGGGACTGATCAAACAAACACTTTAACAAAAACTTTAATTCACAGTTCCAAAAATCACGCGTAATCGTCTCTGGTATGGCGCACTACTGCTAATACGCTCTTTGGAATTCATGAGACTCAACATCGTATTTAAACTGCTACGTCCTAATGATCAACCAGCGGCATCTAACAGTACCAAGAGATATGGGACTGTAATGGTACTAAGACATATTTCCTTATCAAAGAAAAGGTGATAAAATAAATGAAAAACCATGGGTCAAGTCTATTGACGCCTCATGCATATGAGCAGTTGCTTAAAATGGAATAATGCTAACTGTACATTTCATGAAAAAATGACGGAAAAAAATCGCAACACTAAGAGGATACAAGATGACTTGGACAGTATTTGTGATTGGTGTAAAGAATGGCAGCTAACTCTAAATACAGATAAATGTAAATTAATGCAGATGAATAGGAAAAATAATTCTCCATTAGTAGTGAAGCGCTTGTCACAGTCACGTCGATTAAATATTTGGGCGTAACATTGCAGAGCGATACGAAGTGGGACAAGCATGTAATGGCAGTTGTGGGGAAGGCGGATAGTCGTCTTCGGTTAATTAGTAGAATTTTTGGAAGATGTGGTTCATCTGTAAAGGAGACCGCTTATAAAACACTAATACGACCTATTCTTGAGTACTGCTCGAGGGTTTGCGATCCCTATCAGTTTGGACTGAGGGAGGACATAGAAGCAATTCACAATCCAGAGACGGGCTGCTAGATTTGTTACTGGTAGGTTTGATCATCACGCGATTGTTACGGAAATGCTTCAGGAACTCAGGTGCGAGTCTCTGGAGGAAAGGAGGCGTTCTTTTCGTGAATCGATACTGAGGAAATTTAGAGAACCAGCATTTGAGGCTGACTGCAGTACAATTTTACTGCCGCCAACTTTTATTTCGCGGAAAGACCACAAAGATAAGATAAGAGAGATTAGGGCTCGTACAGAGGCATATAGGCAGTCATTTTTCCTTCGCTCTGTTTGGGAGTAGAACAGGGAGAGAAGATGCTAGTTGTGGTACGAGGTACCCTCCGCCACGCACCGTGTGGTGGATTGCGGAGTATGTATGCAGATGTACAAGAAAAACATGTTTCTATATCTGAAACATGATGTCTATTCAAATTTCACATCAGTCCCATAAGTAGACTGGATGTGGTGAACTCATGTTAGTCAAGAATGCCTTTAAGGCCACAAAGACACCACTATCGACGCCTCAATGAGTTCGAACGAGGTCATGAAATAGCGTTACGAGACGCTGGAGTTTCCTTCTGCGATACTGAAGGAAGACTTGGCAGGAATGTAGCCATGTGATTGCTGGCAGCGATGTTCACGAGAATTTACCGTCGCAAGAAGACTGGGCACTCGGTGGTCACATGGAACTACCGAGAGGGAAGACCATCGTGATCAGCGTATTGAGCAGCAGTTGTCACCACAGTGACACCGAACTATCACAAACCGATTAGTTTAAGGGCAGCGCCGAGATAGATGCCCTCTAGCGCGCTTTCACTAACGCCTTTTTCGACTTCAGTGGTGTCAATCGAGAGCTCAACGAATAGCAGAGTGAAGGACAGTTGCGTTTTCTGTTGAAAGGTGATTCTGCCTCGATACCAGTGACGGCCGTGTGTTGGTTAGGAGGAGGCCAGCTGTGGGCGTGCAACCAACCTATCTGCGTGACGGACACACTGGACCTACATCTAGAGTAACAGTGTGGAATACGATTTCGTGTGCCAGCAGGAGCACTCTTATTGTTGTCGTATGCAGCCTGAGTGCAAATTTGAACGTCATTCTGGTGATTCGACCTGTTGTGGTGCCATTGGGTTGTTTGGGGGAAGAGACCAAACACAGAGGTCATCGGTCTCATCGGATTAGGGAAGGACGGGGAAGGAAGTCGGCCGTGCCCTTTCAAACGAACCATCCCGCATTTGCCTGGAGCGATTTAGGTTCAAATAGCTCTGAGCACTATGCGACTTAACTTCTGAGGTCATCAGTCGCCTAGAACTTAGAACTAATTAAACCTAACTAACCTAAGGACAACACACACATCCATGCCCGAGTTAGGATTCGAACCTGCGACCGTAGCGGTCGCTCGGCTCCTGACTGTAGCACCTAGAACCGCACGACCACTCCGGCCGGCAGCGATTTAGGGATATCACGGAAAACCTAAATCAGGATGGCCGGACGCAGGATTGATCCGTCGTCCTCCCAAATGCGAGTCCAGTGTGCTAACCACTGCGCCACGTCGCTCAGTGTAGGTTGATATTCATGAGGGGTTTTCAAACAGGATAACGCTCGTCCAAACACCGCTGTTGTAACCCAATATGCTCTACAGAGTGTCGACATGTTGCCTTGGCCTTCTCGATCACTAGATCTGTCTCCATTTGCGCACAAATGGCAAATCATCGGACGACGATTCCACCGTCATCCACAAACAGCATTAATCGTCCCTGTGTTCGCCGACCAAGTGCAACAAGACTGGAACTCCATCCCACAAACTGACATCCAGCACCTGTAAAACACAATGAATGCATATTTGAATGCTTGTATAAACGTTCTAGTTGTTAAACTCGTGATCAATGTAGCAGTATTGCACATTTTCAAGAGCTTATCTCGTGCTCATATTACCCTGTGATCTTGAATTCTTAACTATTTAAATACGTTACCTAGACGATGGTATTCCTAAAGATTCAGTGATGATGATGAAGTCCCAAACTCCGAGGAGCGCAGGGGACGGTGCGGGAGACCCGCACCGCCGACTAGGCAAGGTCCTAGCGGAGATGATTTGCCATTGCGTTCCACCGACCGTAATTGGGATGAATGATGATGAAGGCGACACAACAACACCCAGTCATCTCGAGGAAGGGAAAATCCCTGACCCCACTGGGAATCTAACCCGGGACACAGTGCGCGGGAAACTAGAACGCTATCTGTAACGCCGGGAATGCATATCCTCCTTTTTTCGTCTATTGTACTATAAATTCTTTCCTTATTTCGTTACCTGAAGATATGAAATTTGTGTGTCTTTATATATTGTAATTGTTTTATAATTTATATATTTGTGTCGATGTATAATTGGTTTGTTTTGTAAACATTATTTGTGTTTTTACGCTGGGTCTTGCCTAGGGAAAACTATGCTATCGAACGATTACATCGATAGGTCGTGTGGAGAACCAAAGTGTTTAGGATCTTGGATAGTGTTAACTCTGCCGCGTGGAGGACGGGCAGCGCGGAGTCTGGCTGGAGTAGGGAGGTGGAGCATGTGTGTTGAGTGACGCTCCCGCGAGTTGCCGCGCTTTCGGGGTTTGGCAGCATGTAATTGCGCTCCACTTGCTATGATAGTTTCTGGCACGGTGTCGCGGACGGGAATCATTAGCTGGCACACATCAAGAGCCCGTTTCGCCTGGTGACCGTGTCGAGAAGAAGGCGCACCAACATCCAGCTTCTGCAACAGCGACGACCGACAATGAGTGACTGTCGCCACATCCTCGATGGATGACTTCAAATCTTTAATCAACTAACAAGGAAGACTGAAAGCACGCAAAGTTTTAGAACTGTATGGCAGACCTCAGCTTTTCAAACTGTTCCATTTGCATCACAAAAAATGATTCAAATGGCTCTGAGCACTATGGGACTTAACTTCTAAGGTCATCAGTCCCCTAGAACTTAGAACTACTTAAACCTAACTAACCTAAGGACATCACACACATCCATGCCCGAGGCAGGATTCGAACCTGCGACCGTAGCGGTCACGCGGTTCCAGACTGTAGCGCCTTTAACCGCTTGGCCACCCCGGCCGATTGCATCACAAAAATACATCAACTTAGCATGAACCTTTGTTGCTCATTGTCCCAATTGCGTTACCAAGCAGTGTCCCTTCCTTTTCCGAAATGAACGCATGTGTCGTTGATATTCAAACGCCAGCATTAAAGTAATATCATTCCATTTCACTGCTTTAATTTCAAAGTCCAGTTAAAGTACTCATAGCTGGCTACAATATTTAGATTACACAAGCACAAATTAAGAGCGTGAGTTTTGTTACTATATTTTAGCTTACCTGTGACTGCAGCTCAGCTTGGTAGTACTAAATTTTACTTTTGTTAATTGTTCAAAATCATTTAATTCAAGTCCAAAGTTAAATCTCTTATTTCTAAATTGCGTAGATTCATGTAGCTTTTGAGATGTTTGTTGAGGTAGCCCAAAACTAACCATATTTTATTTAATTTCGTAGTGCTTCAGAAACAAAGTTCTCTATTAATTTCAGTCACTAAATTAACTTTCAGTTTTCCGGTTTTAGTAATTCTTTTGCTAAATTAAGTAAGAGTGTAGCGAAATTTATTACTTCTGTCAAACATTCAGTTTTCACACAACACGTGTCAACCTTCAGTTGCCACGCTTTTAGTGCTAATTATATGTACATTAACCTTTCTTTTTTAGTTATTATAGTATAGTATAGTATAGTATAGTATAGACTCACGACCGTAATTTTCCCCAAATCTCAAATATCTAATTAACGCCAGTTAATTGTTAACTTAACGGCCGCACATTTACTTTCTTTATTAACTTTACCCTTTTTCAAAATTAATTTCCACCAATTTCATTTGCATTTTTCCTTTCCTTTAGATGTAACCCTTTCCTCCCTCTTTACCGACAGATTAACTTCGGTGACGACTGCTTTTCCCAAATTTCCATTAGGTACACGCGGTTTAATTTTTTACTGTCATTAAGGTCGATAAGTGAGGGGGATGTTACATACCGCAAGACCAAGAGCTGCGGACCAAAAAAAATCAGTGCTCTACATTAATTACTTTTTGATGTAGCGACTTTTTTACTGGTAATATCCTTTTCATGTGTGGAACTCAATTTAAGAGTAAACATTAGCCTTATACTGCTATATCCTAAACATCAACCACCGGCATGCTTTTAAGTCGTATCTCCCTATCAAAGAAAATGTTATACGCTGGTTATAACGAAAAGAGAAGTTGGCAGAGTACTGAAAGAGGAATAATGCTGTATTTACGTTTCGTAATGAAATGAAAGAATAGAAATCCATTCATTTGCAGATAATGTTTGATCAGTGCAAAATGAAATAATACTGGGCTTCCATATAGTATCTTCACAACTTAAGCCTTCAATAAATTAAAACTATACTAGATAATAACAAATGTTTTTCAAACATAACTCAGGTTATGCAATTTTCAAGCAAAATTGAGCTTCAAAATATGATAAAATATGGACGCCACAGGAGAAAGCTCAGTGTGTGTCCTGGCTCATGGATGCCACGAGGTGTCCCGAAGCAAGGATAGAAACCTACAGGACTTGAAGGCACGCATTCGCAATGCGTTTGAACATGTCACCATGCAGATCTTGAATCGTACGTGGAGAGAAATGGAATTCCGACTAGAAATCTTCCGGACCACTGATGGTGCACACATCGATCTACATCTACATCTACATCTACATAGATCTTCCATAAGCCACCGCACGGTGCGTGGTGGTGGGTACCCTGTACCGCTACTAATTTCTTTCCTGTTCCATTCGCAAACAGAGCAAGGGAAAAACGACTCTCAGTACCCCTCCGAATAAGCCCTAATTTCTCGTATCTTATCTTCGTGGTCCTTATGCGCAATTTATGTTGGCAGAAGTAGAATCGTTCGCCAGTCAGCTTCAAATGCCGGTTCTCTAAATTTTTTCAATAGTGTTTCTCGAAAACGAACGTTGCCTTCCCTCCAGGGATTCCCATCTGAGTTCTCGAAGCATCTCCGTAATACTTGTATTGTATTGTTTTGAATTGAGGACCTAGAAACGACGGAGAACCTTCTTTCCCGCCGTAGCCCTCAATGGTACACAACCCTACAACAGGCGACAGCAGTCCACTTACCCCGCCGCCACCCCACACCGAACCCAGGGTTTTTGTGCGGTTTGGCCCCAATGGGCACCTCCCCCCCTCCGCCCCCCTCCGCGAACGTCACGCTCCAGACGAGCGTAACCCAGATGTTTGCAGGGTAGAGTAATTACGGTGTACGCGTACAGGGAGACAGTGTTACAGTGTTTGCGCAGCAACCGCCGACATAGTGTAACTGAAGCGGAATAAGGGGAACCTGCCCGCATTCGCCGAGGCAGATGGAAACCCGCATTCAAAACCATCCACAGACTGGCCGGCACACCGGACCTCAACACTAATCCGCCGGGCGGATTCATGCCGAGGACCGGCACGCCTTCCCGCCCAGAAAGCAGCGCGTTAGATCGCACGGCTAACCAGGCGGGCTTCTGTGACACTTACTTGTCACTTGAACCTACCGGTAATAAATCTCGCAGCACGCCTCTGAACTGCTCTGATGTCTTCATGGTACGGATCACAAACACTCGACCAGTAATGAATGAGCAGTAATGAATGAGGAAACACTTACGCTGAAAACCACCTGTTAATATCTAGTGTGTTAGAGCCCTAAGTTGCAATCATAATTTATAGACATCGAAAGGACTGTTTCCTTACTTATACGTTTCTCTTCGTCAGCTCGTCATAAATTCCCGGAAGTAATACTGCAGTGCTCCAACAGGACATGTAGTACATAACATGCAAGTCTTGCGGGTTGCCGAAGTCCCGACCCGCAGGCTATTCATCTTCTGGAACTGCTGACAAACATACCTGGAGGACAACAATAACACCAGGTTATTTTCAAGTGAACTCCGATAGCCACTGCCTCCACCTACAGGCAGCGCCCCTGACGTCAGTAGGAGGTGCTGTGGACTCACCATTACTTACTCCCACGGTGTCACATGCCAGCAAGTAGGCTGTGATGCATCCACCCTGCCGTGCAGTATTTAAGCTGCTGCATGGCATCAGTGAGACAGTTCCAGCCGCTGCCTCAACTATGGCTACATCTCTTCACCATAATGATGAGCAGCAATCGATCAACAATGAGCCTCTGCCTCGATGATCTAGCTCAAGTGCACTCTGTTGCAAGGAAATCATACCCGCCGCTTTACTAAAATTAGTACATGTGATAAATGAACTGCCGTTCCTATGTGTACTTTGCACTCCGTCTTCAGGCCACGAGTGGCCTACCGGGACCATCCGACCGCCGTGTCATCCTCAGTGGAGGATGCGGATAGGAGGGGCGTGGGGTCAGCACACCGCTCTCCCGGTCGTTATGATGGTATTCTTGACCGAAGCCGCTACTACTCGGTCGAGTAGCTCCTCAATTGGCATCACGAGGCTGAGTGCACCCCGAAAAATGGCAACAGCGCATGGCGGCCTCGATGGTCACCCACCCAAGTGCCGACCACGCCCGACAGCGCTTAACTTCGGGGATCTCACGGGAACCGGTGTATCCACTGCGGGAAGGCCGTTGCCCATGTGTACTTTGAGTTTGTTCCAATTTCAGTCCACAGTGACATCTTTTATCATCATCCTGGTAATCTGAGTGCCCAAATCCTCTCACATCTTCAACTAATGTTACCATTCCAAATTTTTCATTTGATTTGTACTTGCAAATCTTTAACATCTGACCATACGTCAATGGACTTAGCGAAAGTGTTAAATATCAATGGGGTATAGTAAAAACATCAGGAGAATTTCAGAGGACGCAAATGCCAAATAGAATTAAAATTAGAAGTTATATTCCAACAACGTTTCGTGGCCATGCCACTCTTACTTTGATGATATTCTGCAGCACAATCAGAGGCTCCTGGACAGATGGCTGTTTCCGATAACAAAGAAAATCCAGAAATGAGCTCTTACTCAACATCGAAGCTAGAACATGGAGGACGTAAGATAAAGGAGACAGAGAATTTAGTTTCGTTACGAGGTGGGAAAACTGATCATGAGTGTCAGACAGGGTACGATTATTTCCAAAACAATCTTGGTAACAGTTGTGTTTTATTCAGATAAGAGATGTGTGATGTACTGAATTTTGTCCGTGATTTTAAACAGGTGCAAGTTAGAGACAAGAGAGAGTCGCCTGAAACGGAAGAAGAAATGTCGATTTGGGGTGAAGAGAATATTAACCAGTTGTCAAGGCTGGATCGCTTTTGAGGAAATTTTCCAGAGCGAAAGACAAGAAGGAAGAAGAAGAGAAGAAAGTAGCTGAAATGGCATCGAGGTATTTTCGGGACTGTATAGGGGCAGAAAAAAGCAAAGCGAACCTCGGAAATCGGCTCGTTTCCATGAAATCAGGTGAACTCTTCTGGCAGGCACCCATAGTTGGCAGGAGACACTATTTTCTAAGCATCATTATGTGCTCAGTGTTTGCTCAGAACTGCAAATTGCAACGTGACGCGATCGACAGGCAAGTTACAAACACTACCCAGCACATCTGTGCAAAACTTCATCAGATTTTCACTGTGATTTCCGTTTTTCAACCAATCGGAATCTACTCTCTGGAAACCCGTCGTACAGCAGACGTTTCAAACTGACATCTTCTTTAATTATCCACTGAAATCAACATTTTTGACTGTTCACTGACGACTTTCTGGCAAGCCTTTGTTATAACACATCTATTATTTATGTGGTGATAACAGTTAGCCTTCCCAACAGCAAGAGAAAACGAACTTTGAATATCAGAAAGAAATAATTACGTATTACACTGGATGTCTGGTTCTCAAAAAAATAAGTGAACTATAAAGAGTGAATTATGAACTGTTACTGTAATGGGGACTTTCTTACAGAAAATCTGCCGTGTCATGCGCACGTTTCAGCAATTTGAATAACGTGTACCAACTATGAATACTTTTTAAACAACACCACTAATATAGGGATGCGAATCGAACTTATATAAACCGAGTAAGTGGAGAAGGACTCGCTGAGGGTTCCATAAAATCTTAATTATGTATACAGATAATAATAATTACGGACGCCTCAGTGGCCAGATGGAAGTCTTTCAAATCCACACGTCCTTGACAACTTGCATATGCCTAATCTATCGCAGTTATCCAAGGGGGAAAAGGGATCGAGTCCTCGCATCGTTCAGAGGCGAACACTAGGTTACAAAAAGAAAAACAAAAAAAAACTGAAAAACCTTTTGTCCAACCGAGTTTCCATCCTGTGACCTTCCGGTTCCGAGGGAGGCGATTTACAGCTAAGCCAGCAGGCGCAACACGAAAACAGACACTTCGTCTATACCTTTTGCGTGATGAATTTGAGAGTATCGAAATATGTGACACAAATGGCCGTCTCTATTAATTACGCTGACTTAGTAGCTTATACTTTTACATCAACAAGGGTTCATGGACCATAGTATACTTTTACATCAACAAGGGTTCATGGACCATAGTATTTTACATAAATTTCAACGTGAAAGTAATGTCAGTGGGAAAGACATATAAACGGATTGAGTGCCAAATAGGAGGAACAAAGTTAGAACAGATGGACGGTTTCAAGTACTTAGGATGCATATTCTCACAGGATGGCAACATAGTGAAATATCTGGAAGCGAGGTGTAGCAAAGCTAATGCAGTGAGCGCTCAGCTACGATCTACTCTCTTCTGCAAGAAGGAAGTCAGTACCAAGACTAAGTTATCTGTGCACCGTTCAATCTTTCGACCAACTTTGTTGTATGGGAGCGAAAGCTGGGTGGATTCAGGTTACCTTATCAACCAGGTTGAGGTTACGGATATGAAAGTGGCTAGGATGATTGCAGGTACTAGTAGATGGGAACAATGGCAGGAGGGTGTCCACAATGAGGAAATCAAAGAAAAACTGGGAATGAACTCTATAGATGTAGCAGTCAGGGCGAACAGGCTTAGATGGTGGGGTCATGTTACACGCATGGGAGAAGCAGGGTTACCCAAGAGACTCATGCAATCAGCAGTAGAGGGTAAGAGGAGTCGGGGCAGACCGAGGAGAAGGTACCTGGATTCGGTTAAGAATGATTTTGAAGTAATAGGTTTAACATCAGAAGAGGCACCAATGTTAGCACTGAATAGGGGATCATGGAGGAACTGTATAAGGGGGGCTATGCTCCAGACTGAACGCTGAAAAGCATAATCAGTCTTAAATGATGATGATGATGATGATGATGATTCAACTTGAAATCTCTACCCCAGAGTTTCCCGATCTCTCTGAGACCGCTACACCTGAGTGCAACCAGATATCAGCGAGCAAACCCCTCCCCCCCCCCCCCCTGCTCCTCCCACCGTTATCAACACTACCGCCTAACTTAACTTCCAAATGAAAAAACTTTCTCTGAAGATTTTCATTTATAAAATGACAAAAGATAAATTATATGTAGTTCGTGTAAGTGATTTATTAAACCAAGAATTAATAATTCTGCGAGACGTCTTTTTTAAGAAAATTTTGTTAAAGAATGATGAAGCAATTTTCAGTGCATCACGAATGTTACCTCTACTTCCTTCGCAGAAAAGAAAGCTGACTATCCACATAGAGGATTTACGTTTGTAACTAAACGTGCTTCCTCTGCACCACTTCTTGTCCTAGCGACACTTGCTTGACCCATTCTCTCCACTCTCATTCAAAATCAACCAAAGTAAAATGTGTGCACTACACTTAGGCCTGCTGTTTGTACATCATTTGATTGCTGGCCACCTTACTTCTGTACTCGCAGAAGCTGGAAGACACTATGTGCCTCACCACAGATACTACTACTACTACTACTACTACTATTATTACTATGAGAAACCCTTTGTCAGACGTTATGTCTGGTTGAAAATGGGAAGTGACGCGGATCTTGATCAAGCGTGACTTCCTTTTAACTGTACAGTATATGTTACATTGCATTTAGGAACTTTCGGGTAACTTAACATGTATCAATAATTACAGATTTCTGTAGTTGTATATATACGTTTGGATGTAGCTGTATTGCGTTGATGTACTGGTGGATATTATGTGGTATGACTCCTGTAGTTGGTAGTATAATTTGTATAATGTCAACTTTATCCTGATGCCACATGTCCTTGACTTCCTCAGCCAGTTGGATGTATTTTTCAATTTTTTCTCCTGGTTTCTTCTGTATTTTTGTTGTATTGGGTAAGGATATTTCGATTAGTTGTGTTAATTTCTTCTTTTTATTGGTGAGTATGATGTCAGGTTTGTTATGTGGTGTTGTTTTATCTGTTATAATGGCTCTGTTCCAGTATAATTTGTATTCTTCATTCTCCAGTACATTCTGTGGTGCATACTTGTATTGTTTTATTAGTTTATGTTGTATGGCAAGTTGCTGATGTATTATTTTTGCTACATTGTCATGTCTGCTGGGGTATTCTGTATTTACTAGTATTGTACATCCGCTTGTGATGTGATCTACTGTTTCTATTTGTTGTTTGCGAAGTCTGCATTTATCTGCTGTGGTATTGGGATCTTTAATAATATGCTTGCTGTAATATCTGGTGTTTATTGTTTGATCCCGTATTGCAATCATGAATCCTTCCGTCTCACTGTATATATTGCCTTTTCTTAGCCACGTGTTGGATGCGTCTTGATCAATATGTGGCTGTGTTAGATGATATGGGTGCTTGCAATGTAGTGCTTTCTTTCTCCAATTTACTTTCTTCGTATCTCTTGATGTTATGTGATCTAAAGGGTTGTAGAAGTGGTTATGAAATTGCAACGGTGTAGCCGATGTATTTATATGTGTGATTGCTTTGTGTATTTTGCTATTTTCTGCTCGTTCTATAAATAATTTTCTTAAATTGTCTACCTGTCCATAATGTAGGTTTTTTATGTCGATAAATCCCCTTCCTCCTTCCTTTCTGCTTAATGTGAATCTTTCTGTTGCTGAATATATGTGATTTATTATATATTTGTGGAATTGTGATCGTGTAAGTGTATTGAGTGCTTCTAGGTTGTGTTACTCCATTTCACTACTCCAAATGAGCAGGTCAATATTGATATAGCTTAAATATTTATAGCTTTTGTCTGGTTTCTTGCTGTCAATTCTGTTGTCAGTATTTTTGTTAGTCTCTCTCTATATTTTTCTTTTAGTTCTTCTTTAATATTTGTAATATCTATTCCTATGTTTTGTCTGTATTCTAGATATTTATAGACATATGTTTTTTCCATCGCTTCTATGCAGTCGCTGTGGTTATCCAATATGTAATCTTCTTGTTTAGTGTGTTTTCCCTTGACTATGCTATTTCTCTTAAATTTGTCTGTTCCAAAAGCCATATTTATATCATTGCTGAATACTTCTGTTATCTTTAGTAATTGGTTGAGTTGTTGATTTGTTGCTGCCAGCAGTTTTAGATCATCCATGTATAGCAAATGTGTGATTTTGTGTTGGTATGTTCTAGTAATATTGTGTCCATAATTTGTATTGTTTAGCATGTTGGATAGCGGGTTCAGAGCAAGGCAGAACCAGAAAGGATTTAGTGAGTCTCCTTGGTATATTCCAAGCTTAATCTGTATTGGCTGTGATGTGATATTATTTGAATTTGTTTGGATATTAAGTGTGGTTTTCCAATTTTTCATTACTATGTTCAGGAACTGTATCAATTTAGGATCTACTTTGTATATTTCCAATATTTGTAGTAACCATGAGTGGGGTACACTATCAAAAGCTTTTTGGTAAACAATGTATGTATAGTGTAGCGACCTTTGTTTGGTTTTAGCTTGATATGTAACCTCTGCATCTATTATCAGTTGCTCTTTACATCCTCGTGCTCCTTTGCAACAGCCTTTTTGTTCTTCATTTATAATTTTGTTCTGTGCTGTATGTGTCATTAATTTCTGTGTAATGACTGAAGTTGAAATTTTGTATATTGTTGGTAGGCATGATATGGGGCGATATTTTGCTGGGTTTGCTGTGTCTGCTTGATCTTTAGGTTTCAGGTAAGTTATTCCATGTGTAAGTGGATCAGGGCATGTCTATTGGTCTGCAATGTAACTGTTAAATAATTTAGTTAGATGTGAATGTGTTGAGGTGAACTTCTTTAGCCAGAAATTTTCTAATTTATCTTTTCCATGGGCTTTCCAATTGTGTGTAGAATTAATTGCTTGGGTGACTTCATGATGCAAAATTATCACTTCAGGCATTTGTGGTATCATCTTGTATGAGTCTGTTTCTGCTTGTATCCACCGTGGATGCCTGTTATGTTGTACCGGGTTTGACCATATGTTGCTCCAGAAGTGTTCCATGTCTGTTATGTTTGGTGGATTGTCTATTTTAATTTGTGTGTTATCTGTTGTCTGGTAAAATCTCTTTTGGTTTGTGTTGAATTTTTGGTTCTTTGTCCTTTTATTTTCACTTTTTTTGTATCTTCTAAGTCGTTTGGCCAATGCTTGTAATTTCTGCTTCTTTTCATCTAATTGCTCTATTGCTTCTTGTTGTGAGATTTTACCTAACCTTTTTCGTTTTTTGTCTGATATTTCATTTCTTCTGTCCGATGTCTTTTCTCAGTTTTTCTATTCTGATCTGTAGCCTGTGTTGCCATGCCAGTTTTTTGGTTGGTTCTGATTTCTGCCTAGTGTGTATATTTAGTGTAGTGAGTGCTCCAACCAGTAGTTGTAACTCTTCCGTAGTTGTATTTTAATTTATTTTGATGTGTATGATTGTGTTGATAGTTGTTATTGTTGTTTCGACTTGTGGGTTATTTGGTGGTCTATACAAGAATGGTCTAATGTCTGTATTTGTGTCTTTGTATTCTATATATGTCAGCTGAAATTTTCCTTCTATATCTAACATGTGTGTCACTTTGTGTTCTTTTTGTGCTTGTTCTGGTGGCTGTCTTAAGATTTCGTTTTCCTCTGATTGTTTAATTGATGCGTGTTGTTCTTGGTTTGTTTGCTCTGGGATCTTTGAGTCCATTACTGTATTTTGGTCTTCTTCTGATTGCACGGTATTTTGTTCCAGTATTTGTTGTACTTGTTGTTTGATGTTTTGTAATTCTGACTGGGGTATCCTGTTATTTTTGATTACTACATGGATTTGATCAACTAGTCGTTGTTCTGTTAAAAAATTTAATTCTGGGTATCTGGCAATAAATGTTGTGTACACTTGTGATCTGTATCCAGTTGTGTTGGTTCCTAAGATTGTTGCTTGGTAATAACAGAACATGAGGTGTCGGTTAACTTCATCTGACCATCTCATCCTCTGTCTTTGTTTTGCTTCTAGGGTGGTTGCAGGAAGCATATTCTGCAGAACACCTCTATTTGGATTTAAATCATTTTCCGTGTGGCTTGCAGTGTCGTCACCATTGTTGACGGGCATAGGGTTCAAGCGTCGTCCCCGACCATGACAGGGCTTGTCCGAGGCTTCATTAGTTCTGTCCTGAACCAAGTAATCACACTAAAAGGGGGGTTAGCCCTATTAGTGGTTTGTTCTTTTCGTCGCCTTTTACGACTGGCAGAACATACCGGAGGCCTATTCTGTTCCTCGGCCTCCATTATTGTTATTACTACTAGTAGTAGTACAGTGTAAGTCCTACAACATCTTAGTAGCCATTACGTAGCTACTTTGGTGTTGTCTGTCCATTTGTTTCGTTTATTCTTAGGAAGGGAATAGAGAAGGAATTTATGGTCTATTGTGAGAGCTAACTACATCTCTGACAAGGTAATTTCACTAGATATTTAATCATATGTGACTACACGTCTCACTTTTACTGTTATAGATGCAAGTACAAAGTATGTACACTCCTGAAAATGGAAAAAAGAACACATTGACACCGGTGTGTCAGACCCACCATACTTGCTCCGGACACTGCGAGAGGGCTGTACAAGCAATGATCACACGCACGGCACAGCGGACACACCAGGAACCGCGGTGTTGGCCGTCGAATGGCGCTAGCTGCGCAGCATTTGTGCACCGCCGCCGTCATTGTCAGCCAGTTTGCCGTGGCATACGGAGCTCCATCGCAGTCTTTAACACTGGTAGCATGCCGCGACAGCGTGGACGTGAACCGTATGTGCAGTTGACGGACTTTGAGCGAGGGCGTATAGTGGGCATGCGGGAGGCCGGGTGGACGTACCGCCGAATTGCTCAACACGTGGGGCGTGAGGTCTCCACAGTACATCGATGTTGTCGCCATTGGTCGGCGGAAGGTGCACGTGCCCGTCGACCTGGGACCGGACCGCAGCGACGCACGGATGCACGCCAAGACCGTAGGATCCTACGCAGTGCCGTAGGGGACCGCACCGCCACTTCCCAGCAAATTAGGGACACTGTTGCTCCTGGGGTATCGGCGAGGACCATTCGCAACCGTCTCCACGAAGCTGGGCTACGGTCCCGCACACCGTTAGGCCGTCTTCCGCTCACGCCCCAACATCGTGCAGCCCGCCTCCAGTGGTCTCGCGACAGGCGTGAATGGAGGGACGAATGGAGACGTGTCGTCTTCAGTGATGAGAGTCGCTTCTGCCTTGGTGCCAATGATGATCGTATGCGTGTTTGGCGCCGGGCAGGTTAGCGCCACAATCAGGACTGCATACGACCGAGGCACACAGGGCCAACACCCGGCATCATGGTGTGGGGAGCGATCTCCTACACTGGCCGTACACCACTGGTGATCGTCGAGGGGACACTGAATAGTGCACGGTACATCCAAACCGTCATCGAACCCATCGTTCTACCATTCCTAGACCGGCAAGGGAACTTGCTGTTCCAACAGGACAATGCACGTCCGCATGTATCCCGTGCCACTCAACGTGCTCTAGGAGGTGTAAGTCAACTACCCTGACCAGCAAGATCTCCGGAACTGTCCCCCATTGAGCATGTTTGGGACTGGATGAAGCGCCGTCTCACGCGGTCTGCACGTCCAGCACGAACGCTGGTCCAACTGAGGCGCCAGGTGGAAATGGCATGGCAGGCCGTTCCACAGGACTACATCCAGCATCTCTACGATCGTCTCCATGGGAGAATAGCAGCCTGCATTGCTGCGAAAGGTGGATATACACTGTACTAGTGCCGACATTGTGCATGCTCTGTTGCTTGTGTCTATGTGCCTGTGGTTCTGTTAGTGTGATCATGTGATGTATCTGACCCCAGGAATGTGTCAATAAAGTTTCCCCTTCCTGGGACAATGAATTCACGGTGTTCTTATTTCAATTTCCAGGAGTGTATGTAGTCGGTGGGCTGTGTGATGACGATGACCTTCATACTTCCGTTTCACAAGCTGTAATACATTGAAGAGACAAAGAAAATTTTACACATGCCTAACGTCGTGTAGGTCCCCCGAGAACGCTGAAGTGCCGCAACATGACGTAGCACGTAGTCGACTAATGTCTGAAGTAGTGCTGGAGGTAACTCACACCATTAATCCTGCAGGGCTGTCCTTAAATCCCTAAGAGGACTAAGGGGTGGACATCTCTTCTGAACAGCACGTTGCAAGGCATCCCAGTTATGCTAAATAATGTTCATATCTGGGGAATTTGGTGGCCAGCAGAAGTATCTAAATTCATAAGAGCGTCCCTGGAGCCACTATGTAGCAATTCTGGACGTGTGGGTCGTCACATTTTCCTGCTGGAACTGTCCAAGTCCGTTGGAATGCACAATGGACAATAATGGATGCAGATGATCAGATAGGATGTTTACGTACTTGTCACCAGTCAGAGTCGTATAAGAGGTCCCATGTCACTCTAACTACACACGCCGAACACCGTTACAGAGCCTCCACCAGCTTGAACAGTTCCTGCTGACAAGCAGGGTCCATGGATTGATGAGGTTGTCGCCATACACGTACACGTCCATCCACTCGATACAATTTGAAAATAGACTCGTCCGACCAGGCATCATGTTTCCAGTCATCAACAGTGCAATGTTGTTGTTGTCGGGTCCCAGACGAGGTGTAAGGTTTTGTGTCGCGCAGTCATCAAGGGTACATCAGTGGGCCATCGGCTCCGAAAGCCCATGTCGATTATGTTTCGTTGAATGGTTCGCACGCTGACGGTTGTTGGTGACCCAGCATTAAAATATGCAGCAAACTGAGGAAGGTGTGCACTTCTGTCACATTGAACGACTCCCTTCAGTCGTCGTTGGTGCTTTTCTCGCAGGATTTCTTCCGGCCCCAGCGATGTCGGAGATTTGGTGTTTTACCGGATACCTGATATTCACGGTACACCCGTGAAGTGGTTGTGCGGGAAAATCTCCACTCCATCGCTACATCGGAGACGCTGTGTCCCATCGCTCGTGCGCCGACTATAACACCACGTTCAACCTCACTTAAATCTTGATAAACTGCCATTGTAGCAGCAGTAACCTAACAACTACAGCAGACACTTGTTTTCTTATATAGGCATTGCCGTTGGCAGCACCGGATTCTGCCTGTTTATTTGGATACGCATACCTATACCAGTTTCTTTGGCGCTTCAGTGTATGTACCACATTGTGTCACACATTAATGCTAGTAGTTGAAAAAGAAATGCAGCTATTGGCAAATTATGTAATCATTATTAAAGTATAATGGAATATAAAAATCTTCAATATTTCGCGGCCCTGTCAGCAACTGTGTAAATATTAATTTTAATTTTAATAATTAACAGCTTCAGTTGCACTGTTTGCCTAGAATTTACCTAGGTTTCAGTCGGGAGAATCCAACCTTCTACAGAATAACAGTAACTACCGTCTTTCCATAGTGGAAATCGTCAAGCTAAAACTACAAATCCATAAATTATCGTCAGACTACAAAACGTATCTGGGACTTCCTCGGCTCCACTTCGTGACCGCGATGCGGCAGCCACGTGTGCTGTACTGGAACTGACCATAGTGTCATGAGGCCCGCCTAGGCGGACACAATACCTTATGCCCGCGCATAAACTATATAATCTCTTCCCCATATCATGACCAATGAACACTTCGTAAATGTTAAGACAGTCGATCTCGTTTATATTCTGCACAAGTTAACATATACGCCCTTTTCCTCAGCTATATGTTTTATTCCACTTTACTAGTATATTCAAGGTCAGGAGTTAAGTTCACGTCTTGTCCCAACAAGTAACTATCATACAGTTTATGCGCAGGCGCAAGCTATTGTGTCCGACTAGGCGGGCCTCATGATGCTACGGTCAGTTCCAGTGCAGGCCTCGTGGCTGCCGCATCGCGGTCGCGAAGTAGGGCCGAGGCAGTTCCAGATAAGACTAGGTCTGACGATAATTTATGGATCTGTAGTTTTAGCTTGACGATTTCCACTATGTAAAGACGGTAGTTACTGTTATTCTGCAGAAGACTGGGTTATCCCGACTGAAACCTAGGTAAATTCTAGTCAAACAGTGCAACTGAGGCTGTTAATTATTAAAATTAAAATTAATGTAATGGAATAGTGATAATTGTGATTTTAAAATAATTTAATGTCATAACAGAAACACGATTCAACCCTATTGTTTTTACCCGTCATAAAATACATTTTACCCCTCAGGGGGTAAATATCCCCAGGCTGGGAACCACTGCTCTACCCATTCCTGAGAAAACAGACGGAAAAACTGATGGACAACAACGTGATCCTATAAGGGCACCGTTTCTACCGATTGAGGTATGTATCCTAAAACTGCTAAAAATCGTGTAATATGTAACAATATTCGTTGCGTCGAGAATCGTTAAACAGATCATGGAATCATAGCACGGCCTGTTGCTGATTATGATCTTCAGTAACGAAGTTACGGAAAAACATCTATACTGATACCAGATTTGCTAATTACATGTGCTATTACGAAAATGGCTCTTTTCACAGAATAAGCAGAGGTACATTTGATCTCAACAGTCAGCGCCGGAATTCAAAAGAAATAGATGACTTCATAGTTAAAAACAACAATGTCAAAGAACGTAACTCATTTGTTACTGAATGAGAGGGCGGTTTAGTATCTAGTACGATCATGAATGGTTATAGAATGCGTGGGTATTCCTGTCCACGTGTGCACCCTACTCAAAGTCATCTACAAAGAAGTAAGTTCCATTTTCCACTAGAATGGCAATTGATACTGATAGAGTTACTGTAGTTAAATACGAAATTGGAAAAATAAATTCAACCTGCATAAATACACACATCAAAAAAAGCTGTGGAACCTGCACAGAAAATTGGAACAGAGATCAACATCAACATCATTTCCGCTCTTTTTATTGCTCATGAAAACCACACATTGCATGTTGTGCACCATACAGCGAGACCTTTAGAGGTTGTGGTACAGGCTGCTGTACACACCGGCACTTCTAATACCCAGTAGCACGTCCTCTTGCATTGACGCATGCATGTATTCGTCGTGGCATACTATCCACAAGTTCATCAAGACATTGTTGGTCCAGATTGTCCCACTCCTCAAGGGCGAATCGGCGTAGATACCTCAGAGTGGCTGGTGGGTCTCGTCCTCCATAAAGTCTTTTTCAATCTATTCCAGGCATGTTCGATAGGGTTCATGTCTGGAGAACATGCTGGCCACTCTAGTCGAGCGTTGTCGTTATCCTGTAGGAAGTCATTCACAAGATCTGCACGATTTGGGCGTGAATTGTCGTCCACGGAGATGCTGCCGATATACTGCCATTTTATGTCGGAGGATGGCATTCACGTACCGTACAGCCGTCACGGCACCCTCCATGACCACCAGCGACGTACGTCGGCCTCACATAATGCCACCCCAAAACATCATGGAACCTCCACCTTGCTGCATTCGCTGGACAGTGTGTCTAAGGCGCTCAGCATGACCGGGTTGCCTCCAAACACGTCTCCAACGATTGTCCGGTTGGAGGCATATGCGAGACTCATCGGTGAAGAGAACGCGTTGACAATCCTGGGCGGTCCATTTGGCATGCTGTTGGGCCCATCTGTACCACGCTGATAGTGTCGTTGTTGCAAAGATGGACCTCGCCATGGGCGTCGGGAGAGAAGTTACGCTTCATGCAGTCTACTGCGCACAGTTTAATTCGTAACCCGACGTCCTGTGGCTGCACGGAGAGCATTATTCAACATGGCGGCGTTGTTGTCAGGGTTCCTCCGAGCCATAATCCGTAGGTAGCGGTCATCCGCTGCAGTAGTGCGCCCTTGGGGGCCTCAGCGAGGCATGTAATCGACAGTTCGTGTCTCTCTGTATCTCCTCCATGTCCGAACAACATTGTTTAGGTTCACTACTAGACGCCTGGACACTTCCCTTGTTGAGAGTCCTTCCTGGCACAAAGGAACAATGCGGACGCGATCGAACCGCGGTAATGACCGTCTAGGCATGGTAGATCTACGGACAAGAAGAGCCGTGTACCTCCTTCGTGGTGAAATGACTGGAACTGATCTGCTGTCGGACCCCTTCGTCTAATAGGCGCTGCTCATGCATGGTTGTTTACATCTTTCGGCGGGTTTAGTGAAATCTCTGAACAGTCAAAGGAACTGTGTCTGTTTTACAATATCCGCAGTCAACGTCTATCTTCAGGATTTCTGGGAACCGGGGTGATGCAAAACTTTTTTTATGTGCGTATTAAACTTGCAATGCATTGCTTAAGCTAAAAGTATATAGCGATCGCACCAAACAGACTTTCGGCAACGTGATCACTGCAGCCAATGAGCACGTATCCGACCAGAGTCAGGACAGACACGAGAGTAATTAGGGCTCACACCACCCCACAGTTCCAACCCGAATCCTCACGGTAAGTGTCTGATTGCCCCGAAGACCTTGCAAAAATACCCAGAGGGTGCTGTTTGTGTGGGATATTTTGAACCTTCGACTCGACGCCATTATGGTGCTAAGAGTCTGGTAGGTTCGCTTGTGCTGTGACTTGTAAGGACATAGATCGAACATTATATATTTGTTAGTGCATACACACAATATTTTTGTTAGTCGTGACTGTGCTGTCTACTCATTGCAATGTATGTGGAGACATATCGTGAAGACTTGTGCAGCGTTTAATTACACAAATAAATTCGTGAAAGGAACCAACATTACTTTTCACAGAGACTTCTATATGCTTAGACGTTATATATTATAGACTTTCAGTCACAACGCTTACATTTTGAGAAGGGGTACGTCACTGACTTTATATTCTTTTTTTAACAGTAGCTGCTATTGTTGATAGTACTGGTGGACATGAGGATGGAAAATAAATGCATCAAGAAGCAGTTATGGCAAATTTCTTGCAGTGCGTATATACACTCCTGGAAATGGAAAAAAGAACACATTGACACCGGTGTGTCAGACCCACCATACTTGCTCCGGACACTGCGAGAGGGCTGTACAAGCAATGATCACACGCACGGCACAGCGGACACACCAGGAACCGCGGTGTTGGCCGTCGAATGGCGCTAGCTGCGCAGCATTTGTGCACCGCCGCCGTCAGTGTCAGCCAGTTTGCCGTGGCATACGGAGCTCCATCGCAGTCTTTAACACTGGTAGCATGCCGCGACAGCGTGGACGTGAACCGTATGTGCAGTTGACGGACTTTGAGCGAGGGCGTATAGTGGGCATGCGGGAGGCCGGGTGGACGTACCGCCGAATTGCTCAACACGTGGGGCGTGAGGTCTCCACAATACATCGATGTTGTCGCCAGTGGTCGGCGGAAGGTGCACGTGCCCGTCGACCTGGGACCGGACCGCAGCGACGCACGGATGCACGCCAAGACCGTAGGATCCTACGCAGTGCCGTAGGGGACCGCACCGCCACTTCCCAGCAAATTAGGGACACTGTTGCTCCTGGGGTATCGGCGAGGACCATTCGCAACCGTCTCCATGAAGCTGGGCTACGGTCCCGCACACCGTTAGGCCGTCTTCCGCTCACGCCCCAACATCGTGCAGCCCGCCTCCAGTGGTGTCGCGACAGGCGTGAATGGAGGGACGAATGGAGACGTGTCGTCTTCAGCGATGAGAGTCGCTTCTGCCTTGGTGCCAATGATGGTCGTATGCGTGTTTGGCGCCGTGCAGGTGAGCGCCACAATCAGGACTGCATACGACCGAGGCACGCAGGGCCAACACCCGGCATCATGGTGTGGGGAGCGATCTCCTACACTGGCCGTACACCACTGGTGATCGTCGAGGGGACACTGAACAGTGCACGGTACATCCAAACCGTCATCGAACCCATCGTTCTACCATTCCTAGACCGACAAGGGAACTTGCTGTTCCAACAGGACAATGCACGTCCGCATGTATCCCGTGCCACCCAACGTGCTCTAGAAGGTGTAAGTCAACTACCCTGGCCAGCAAGATCTCCGGATATGTCCCCCATTGAGCATGTTTGGGACTGGATGAAGCGTCGTCTCACGCGGTCTGCACGTCCAGCACGAACGCTGGTCCAACTGAGGCGCCAGGTGGAAATGGCATGGCAAGCCGTTCCACAGGACTACATCCAGCATCTCTACGATCGTCTCCATGGGAGAATAGCAGCCTGCATTGCTGCGAAAGGTGGATATACACTGTACTAGTGCCGACATTGTGCATGCTCTGTTGCCTGTGTCTATGTGCCTGTGGTTCTGTCAGTGTGATCATGTGATGTATCTGACCCCAGGAATGTGTCAATAAAGTTTCCCCTTCCTGGGACAATGAATTCACGGTGTTCTTATTTCAATTTCCAGGAGTGTAGACTGTTGAAAATTAGGTGGACTGATGAGGTAACTTATGAGGAGGTTCTACGCAGAATCGGAGAGGAAAGGAATATGTGGAAAACACTGATAAGGAGAAGGGACAGGATGATAGGACATCTGCTAAGATATGAGTGAATGACTTCCATTGTACTAGAGGGAGCTGTAGAGGGCAAAAACTGTAGAGGAAAACAGAGATTGGAATACGTCAAGCAAATAATTGAGGACGTAGGTTGCAAGTGTTACTCTGAGATGAAGAGGTTAGCACAGGAAAGGAATTCGTGGCGGGCCGCATCAAACCAGTCAGTAGACTGATGACCAAAAAAAAATATAGAATCGCAAAGTGAGACATTATTTTATACGTGTCTGTAATTTTCAGCGACTGGAATACATACTTTTCCAGGACAGAATTCCGTCATCAGTTGTAAATATTTTTTTTTTTTTTGCTTATTGTGCGTAATAAACAATTATTTGCAACTGATGATTGAATTTTATCCTGCAAAAATTGAGACACCATGTTTGTGACATAATTCAAAGGAAGATGTGTTACAACCAAACGCGCGTAGTTTTACCAGCACAATGGCCGCTGAAACGTACTTCAAACTCTCCGCTGTTCTCAGCAGACCACTTACGGAATTGTGGCGCCTTGAATTGCCCGCCGCAAACCAAAGAGCCTCCCGTTATACACGTAGCGCGTACAGATACCTGCAAGACCAAAGATCTACATAAGACAGTACATTTTCGATACCTGCTTATTAACGTGTGTTCTTCCATGGATGAGACAGCACAGCGTGATGTCAGTGTATCAGCGAAACAAGTCGAGGTGAAAGTGAGATGCGAGCCAATATCAGCTACTCTACATTGATATCTCATTGATTTTCTTTCGCCTTTAGAGATGATCGTTTTTATGAATAATCATAAATTTTATTTCTCATGTACTTCATTAGATTCTGTAAATTCTTCATAATTTATTTAATCAAATTATAGTATCTGAATATCTAATGTCTGTAATTTAGAGTGGAATGTAATTTTGGAGGATGATCTCAACTGTGTCGAAAGATGTGGAGCTATCTAATGTATAATTTCCTGGCTGCGCCTACGCACTAGCCAGTTTCTCCAGTTTATGTTTGTTGGGGCAATGGGTTTTTTGCCTGGTCTGATGGAACGTTCTTTCCTTAATCCTCCTAAATAGATTATGATCAGAGCTGACTAGGCTGATTTCAAGGGTGAATAATTTTCCTACAATAAACACTATCGCTATGAGTGGGTGCAGGTAACGGCCAATGAAAATACCTTTTTTCTACTCCTGAATGCGATTGGCCAAAGTATTAAATAATTTTCACGTATTGGTTTAGAGCTTCTGAAACCGGAGTGTCAGCCGGCATCCCTCATGAGGTTGAAAAAGTCTGAAGCTAGCGATCATTTGTGACCAATGAAATTTCCTTTGCAGTACGGAAATCCAGCTTAGGCACTTTACTGTTCTTCTTTCGGCAACTGTTGCAGAGTAACGAGCATGAAGTTGCTGGCTGGAAAGAGGCTTTATAGCAGGGCACAGAGCCATTGGCTAGCTGGAGAAAAGTAATACGGCTCGACAGGTATAAATGAAGCTAGTAAATTCAATTTATTTCCGTGGATATTTGAGTGCTCTGATTTTTGTAAATTTTTCCTTATTGCCTTTAAACCGCTTTCTTTTACCGTCGTCTTGTTAGGATCGATTTGGAGGCTGCGTATGAGCTCTAGCTGAAGGACATGTTACAACCTAGTGGTTGGATTTCTGAATGTTTCTAAAAATGGTTGGGTTTCTACAGGGCTTTAATTACTGACAGTGTAATAGCGAGAAGTTGAACGGTTTTACGGGTCAGTACCAGGCTTGCGACTATTATTTACACTGATTTTACATGTGCAGCAATGTAAAGATTACAGAATTAGTCTATGTCCACCAACAAACGTTTCAGGTTAAACCTGTGGAGCATGACATAACGTAATTTGCCCCGTCCACTGCTCATTGCAAAGAGCGTGTGGGTTCAGACTGCAGCAGTAGTCTTTATCTTCAGTCTTTGAAGAGTTAGTTCCAACGAAGAGACTTGCTTCATTTTTTTCAGTATCGTTGGATTCACATCAGCTTCAATCGACTTTAAGTCTGATACGTTGGCCTCGCACGAGTTGAGGACATTTCGGGGTAGCCTACTGAACAGCGATGCTCGAATCAAAACTGAAGATTACTAGTACCACTTACGGCTGGCCGACTAACGCAAATAATGGTACGCTCTACCCACCCCAGTGGCTGTGCTACGTTGCAGGACTCACTGTCAGCTAAGTTGGTTTAACATCGACATCATGTCGAATTGTCGACATCCTGTTTCAGCGCATGATACTATGGCCAAAGTCCGCCACAGATGAATGAACTCACTTGTCAGTGTGTTTCGAAGCATCCAAGACCATTAACCCCATAAGTTCAAGATTAAAACAGTATACGCTATACAGTTTCGTGCAATTTCTTAGATTAATAAGTGCCATACGATAAAATATGAGTAGAGTTAAGACAAGCACAGACTCTTTAGAAGACTTGCTTGTCAACAAAGGCCTCAGACGTGGTTGTACTCTCTCATAAACATAATGCGAAGTCATCATTTGCGTAACGATGGGTGGAACAGCAGTTAGGATTTTTTGAAGTTCAAAACCATGATTCCACGCCGGCAGTAAACTTTTTGCCAACATTAACACTTCACTATGTACCTTTTTTGGATTATCCGCTATAATATAGTCGCACATAAAACTTGAGATTTATTTGTCGAGTGCGTAGAGGTGTAATGCAACAAGTGAACTGTAACGTCATAACCGAAATAATATACATAGGTATAAAATAAATTTCGCCATTTTAGTTTGAAAAGTTTCTTACATATACATTGGATCACACATATTAAACACGTCTTAGACCTTGACAATTGTTCATCGTCTGTTCCCCCAGTTTGGTTTAGTTCCATGTAAAAATGAATTGCGTAAAATTTGAGCTCAATAGGCTGTGAGGAAAGGAGCCCTCGGTCCTTCAAAAGCGGAAAATTCGAAAAAATTAAACCATCAGTTTTGCAAAATAGTGCTGGTACTTGGAAAATTTGTTGATTACCATACAAACTCAGTTTGTTTATCTTAGTTTACTTAATACGCCATCACGTCATAGACTGCATTGGTTGGCTGAGGTGACAAGTATGGGTCCCAAGACAGGTAGAGCGGGAGCAGAGCTGGTTGAGGCGTTCTCTTTTACGACACAAACCAGCCCAACAGTCTCTCACTTTCGACGGGAGAAGGCAGTGGCAACAAGGACAAAGTCTTCATCTTCAGTTAGTTTAGTGGAACAAATTTATTTACTCTAGTATTACAGGTATTCTGTCATCTGTCAAACGAACGTTAAAGATTTTACTATAGAATTTGCGCATGTGTAAATTAACCGTGTGTCAATGTGCCAGTGAGAGGTGACGAATTATTGGAAACAATTATAAATTCCAAAACTAGAGCTGAGGAACTACATACCGAAAGTCGAGGATTTGCGTAAACAATATGAAACGTCTCCATATGAGCCATTCGACTGGTTTTGTTGAGCTGACTTCCGCTTTTCTTGGCGTCTCTGATTTTCGGCACAACTGTGCTTTGAACTTAGGAGAAATATGAAGAGCGGAGTACTTTATTTGACACTCAGAACGGCACGTCAGTATTCAGATGTTGTGAGTGTTCAGTTTATATTTCATGCATCTATATGTCTATTAAATTTTTATGTATTACTATAACCATGTTTATTAAGTATCTATGATATATTTCTGAGTTTCATTTCCTACTCTTTCTCTCGTCTGCTTGAGATACTACGTGATGTCTGTGTGTGATGATTCAAAACACGTTCATTCACTGGTATGGGTTCTTTGGAGGTTAGTTTGAGCTGATCCCACTTTCTTGTAGGTTTGGCTAAAGCTATCCTTGGTCAAAGAGGCATTAGTGAACACTGATCAACAGCCGTTGTGTAGGTTGGCAAAGACAGCTAGGGCATATTCTCACTGACCTTCTCCGGCGCCACGGGTAGTGTCGATCATCATTGTACTCTGGGGCTCTGGTAAGTGAAGATATTCTCTTAGATCATTTCTAGTAGTGTAATCGAGGAAGTTTGAGTGTGTAAAACTTGGCCTAGTTTGAAGTTGTAATATGTTTCTTTCCGGTGCAAGCATCGAAAATAATTCATTTCAGTTAGGAAGTAGTATTATTTTTATTAATATTCCGTTTCTTTAACTTGATATATTGTTCTAACACAATTCATTATGAATTTTAATTCCACTCTTCAACCATTCTTTTATTTCCGCCATTGCTGCTTGTATGGATTGGACAGTAGGGGGCGAAATATCAGTTTAATACAATAAATTGCATGCTAATAGCGACCACTATGATGGTAAATTACAACCAAAATTAAAAAGTAACTATACTGTAGGCATACTTCGTGTTGTGGGTTGGCAGGAGAGCCAACACCAGTTTACTAGAGGAAGCCGAAAGGCACACGTTTTAGCTCACGCAGGCTGGCGTGAGGTCTGGAACAGGACAAGGAAATTAGACTTTAGAAAAACGGACGTAGCTGGTGGAATACTTAACTTTAATCCATAAATGGTGAACGTCGCTCTTGACGGTACATGTTCTACAGTATCAGTAGTAACTGGTAATGGCGCCTTGCTAGGTCGTAGCAAATGACGTAGCTGAAGGCTATGCTAAATATCGTCTAGGCAAATGAGAGCGTATTTTGTCAGTGAACCATCGCTAGCAAAGTCGGTTGTACAACTGGGGCGAGTGCTAGGAAGTCTCTCTAGACCTGCCGTGTGGCGGCACTCGGTCTGCAATCACTGATAGTGGCGACACGCAGGTCCGACGTATACTAGCGGACCGCGGCCGATTTAAAGGCTACCACCTAGCAAGTGTGGTGTCTGGCGGTGACACCACACTTCTTGCATTTCTTTCAACATGTGACACTCAGCTACTTCTTGGAGTTACTACATCGCCCTCTGGGAATGTAAAACAGCAGGCTGTACCAGTGTACGAAAGCCTCCCTAAATGGGAGTTTCATTGCTGTGTTAAGACATTAGTTTTTAAGACAGCAGAATCAGAGACTGGAAGTTTTAGAGGTGCATGTATTTTGAGTGAAAACCTTTTAGTAAACCCCCTCTCCTGTTTACCATGCAGGCATCGCATGTATGACGTCATGGCCGGCCGGTGTGGCCGTGCGGTTAAAGGCGCTTCAGTCTGGAACCGCGTGACCGCTACGGTCGCAGGTTCGACTCCTGCCTCGGGCATGGATGTGTGTGATGTCCTTAGGTTAGTTAGGTTTAATTAGTTCTAAGTTCTAGGCGACTGATGACCTCAGAAGTTAAGTCGCATAGGGCTCAGAGCTATTTGAACCATTTTTTTATGACGTCGAAAGTAGAGAAAAGGGCTGTACCTGGTGGATACTATACCCAGGAACACATGATGTTTCCTGTCGCTGCTTCAGTGTAGTGACAATCACACGAACGAACACACACTAGAGAACGCCACAGGCAGTTCCTGGCATTTTCAAATGTTTTTACCGTGAAACATGAAATTGTGTTTTGTGCACCGTTTGTAAATATTACAAGATGGACGTATTTAAATGATGTATAGTACACCGTCCTCTCAAATTAATGTGACTACCGCCTAAGTTCGACGTCATCGTACAATAACCGCTCAGAGACGGCAGGTAGCAGCGATATGAGTGTAGTGTAAATAAAGCGGTCGTGGGGATGCGGAAAACAGTAGAGTTGTTGTCGTACTGCGGAAACGGAGCGATTTATCCGACGTCCGAAAGCGTATTAATATTGGCTTTCGAGCCAGGGGTGGAATCATTTACGAAACGGCTCTGTCTGCAAACTGTCCGCGGTCCGCAGTGGTTAAATTATATCATACATGGCAAAACTGTGCTAACCAAAATCGGCGCCAAGGCAATTCTAATGCACCACGGCCAGACATGATAGGGCTGAAGAACGGCTGTGGATATGTGTACGGATGAATAGACGTGAGGCTGTTAAGCAGATCAACCACCGCTTAAATTTTGAATAACAATTGTCATTATTGGCGGCCCTAAGACTTCCGGCATAAGATATTACCCTCATTCAGCCAACGGCCCTGTAAAAGAGGGCGGGGGAGCGGACAGAGGTTCAGGGCACTCTCTTATCCTTGGGATGGGAAACTGCACCTGAAGATGGAAGAATCAGCAGTGATCAACAGCATGAGGATTCAGAAGGAAATGGAAACCACTGCATTAAAAATACGTAATGTGTATCCACACGACATTTGACCTGCAATTGGAAAAGAGTCATGACGATCTCTCCATTTGGAAAAGATTCCGGAATAGTCTCCAATCTCCCATGCGGATATCTGAGAGGGACTGCGAAGGGGGAGGGAACCATGAGCAGAAGCTTGAATAACCAACGAAACGGTAACGTTCTACGAGTCGGGATGTGGAATGTCAGAAGTTTGAACGTGACTGTGTAGCTAAAAAATCTGAGCAGTGAAATGCTAAGGCTCAGTCTAGATGTAGTGGATGTCAGTGAAGTGAAATGGAAAGAAGACAAGGATTTCAGCTCAGATCAGTATAGGGAAATATTAACAGCAGCAGAAAGTGGTATTGTATAACGGGACTCATGAATAGGAAGGTAGGGCACAAAGTGAGTTACTGTGATCAGTTCAATGATAGCGTTGTTCTGATCAGAATCGACAGCAAACCAACATCGACAACGATAGTTCAGATATATATGCCGACGACACAAGGCGAGGGTAAGGAGATAGAGAAAGTACATGAGGATACTGAATGGGTGATTCGGTACGCAAAGGGTGATGAAAATCTAATAGTTATGGGGACTGGAGTGTAGTTGTAGGGGAAGAAGAAGAAGAAGAAGAAGAAGAAGAAATGATTGCGAGAGAATATGGGTTTGGTACTAGAAATGAGAGGCGACAGAGACTGAGTTCTGCAATAAATTTCAGCTAGTAATAGATAATACCCTGATCAAGAATCACTAGAGGAGGTGAAATACTTGCAAAAGGCCGAGAGATGTGAGAAGATGTCAGGTAGATTACGTCAGGCAGAGATCCCGAAATCAGATACTGGATTGTAATGCGTATCCAGGAGCACATACAGACTCAATGACGAAAATCAGGCTGAAGTTTAAGAGACTAGTCCGCAAGAACCAATCCGCAAAGAAGTGGGATGCAGAAATGCTAAGGAATAAAGAGATATGCTTGAAGTTCTCTGTGGCTATAGATACTGCGGTAAAAAGTAGCTCATTAGGCACTTTTGTTCAAAAGGAATGGACGCCTCTAAAAACATCAATGAAAGAAGTTGAAAAGGAAAACATAAGTACAAAGAAGGTAACTGCGAAGAAACCACAGGCAAGGAAAGAAGTACTTGGAGTGAGCGATGAAAGAATGATGTACAAAAATGTTCAGGGAAATTCAGGAAATCCAGAAATACGACACTTATAATGAATTTAATGAATAGGAAGTGCAGGGAAGCTAGGGAGAAATGGCTACACGAAAAATGTGAGGGAATCGAATAAGAGATGATTGTCGGGTGGGCTGAATAAGCAAATGATGATGATGGAGTCCCATACTCCGAGGAGCGTAGTGGACGTTGCGGAAGACCCGCACCGTCTACTAGGCAAGGTCGTAGCGGAGTTGATTTGCCATTGCCTTCCTCCGGCCGTAATGAGGATGAATGATGATGAAGACGACACAACACCCAGTTATCTCGACGCAGGGAGAATCCCTGATCCCGCCGGAAATCGAACCCGGGACCCGTGCGCGGGAAGCGAGAACGCTACCGCAAGACCACGTGCTGGGAACGAATAGGCAACTAGAAAAGTCTAAACAACACAAATTCGATTTCCAAATTTCATACAGTGATTCACTGAATTTAAAAATTTAAAAGGCCGTCATATTCTACTGATTAACGGATATAACCTTATGTTAAAGTTTTAGCACAGTAAGACAAGTATTTCTGTTCGGAACTGTGAATATGTTCTGTGGCAGTCTAAGTCAAGGCACGCAAATTCCCCAGACTACACTTATTATTAGAGACTGAGAGCACTCAGCGAAATTCAACAAACTTTAAACATAATTTCGAATTATTCTGAAAATTTTTTTTGGCTGAAATCTCCGATAAAATTAAACGTAAAAGGCGATCGCTTACTACATTTTGCTGTTCATACTGTGAAATTTCATCATGAGACATGACGTATTAATTTACTACTTCTTTACTACTAACTCTGTTTCCAACAGGTTTTACACACAGCATCCACATATACCACTGAATGTACATGCAAAATTCTATCGTTGTAGGAGTCATAGCTTAAGAGATACAACGTCATGAACATTGAGCCGCGTGAAAAATGAGACGCCCGAAAAAATAGCCTTTCTTAAAACGGAAAGCAAATTACCCACACTAAACTCATCAGTTTCGGTTTTGATTTTTTCGTTAGCCTACGGGTGAACAATCTGAAACTCATAAAAACAATATGGGGTCTTGCGCCTTCAACCATAAACGATTTACATAATGAACGTTAAATCACATTAACTCATTTGTAAAATAATGACATTTGAAGCTGTTTCATAAATGATAGTGATAAGCCTTAAATAATCTACATCTACATCTACATGGATACTCTGCGGATCACACTTAAGTATCTGGCAGAGGGTTCGTCGAACCACCTTCACAATATTTTTGTATTATTCTACTCTCTAACAGCGCTCTGAATAAACCAACACCTATATCTTTCAGTGCGAGCTCTAATTTCCCTTATTTTTTTATGATGGTTTTTTCCTATGTAGCTTGGCGTCAAAAAAATTATTTCACGTTCTGAGGAGAAAGTAGGAGATTAAAATTTCGTGAGAAGATCCCGCCGCAACGTCAAACGCCTTTCTCTTAATGATATCCACCCTAACCCTGCATCAAGTCCGCGACACTCTCTCCCCTATTTCTCGATAATACATAACGGGCTGCTCTTCTCTGAACTTTCTCGATGTAATCCGGTAATCCTATGAGGTAAGGGTCCCACACCGTGCTGCAGCACTCCAAAAGAGGACGGACAAGCTTAGTGCAGGCTGTCTCTTTAGTAGATCTGTTACATTTTCTAAGTGTCCTGCCAATAAAACGCAGTCTTTGGTATACCTTCCCCACAACATTTACTATGTGTTCTTTCCAATGGAAATTGTTCGTAATCGTAATTCCTAGGTATTTAGTTGAATTTACAGCCTTTAGGTTTGATTGATTTAACGTGTAACCAAAGTTTAACGGATTGCTTTTAGCATTCATGTGAATGACCTCATACTTTTCATTATTTAGGATCATTTTCCAATTTTTGCACCATTCAGATATCGTTTCTAAATCGTTTTGAAATTTTTTTTGATCTTCTGATGGGTTTTTTAGGCGATAGAAGACAGTGTTATCCGAAAACAACCTAAGAAGGGTTTTCACATTGTCTCCTAAACCGTTCATATAGATACGGAGCAGCAGAGGTCCTATAACACTACTTTGGGGATCGCTAGAAAACACTTCTGTTTACCCGATGACTTTCCGTCAGTTACTACGAAATGTAACATCTTGACATCTCTGACATCAGGGTGAGGGGTTGCTGATTTGTTACTAGACAAATTTAGATCCAACAGAGAACACCAGTATCAAATGTGTGAAGGATACATAGACTTGACTATAAAATGTGCACTATTGCTCATTAAAATTGCTACAACACGAAGATGACGTGCTACAGACGCGAAATTTTACCGACAGGAAGAAGATGCTGTGATATGGAAGGTTGGCGCCAGTGGTGACACCTACAACGTGCTGACATGAGGGAAGTTTCCAACCGATTTCTCATACACAAACAGCAGTTGACCGGCGTTGCCTGGTGAAACGCTGTTGTGATACCTCGTATAAGGAGGAGAAATGCGTACCATCACATTTCCGACTTTGATAAAGGCCGGATTGTAGCTGTGGTGTCACCGCCAGACACCACACTTGCTAGGTGGTAGCTTTTAAATCGGCCGCGGTCCGCTAGTATACATCGGACCCGCGTGTCGCCACTGTCAGTGATGGCTGACCGAGCGCCGCCACACGGCAGGTCTAGAGAGACGTACTAGCACTCGCCCCAGTTGTACAGCCGACTTTGCAAGGAACGGTTCACTGACAACTACGCTCTCATTTGCCGAGACGATAGTTAGCATAGCCTTCAGCTACTTTTGCTACGTCCTAGAAGGCGCCGTATTCCATTGATATTGAGATTCTATTAATGTATCATCAAGAGCGATGTTCTACAAATGTGGATTAAAGTTAAGTATTCCAGAAGCTACGTACTTTTCTTTATAGCATTCATTACGTATCCTGTTTCAGACCTCACGCCAGCCTGCGTGTGTATAAGCGCGTGCCTTTCGGCTTCCTCTCATCGTGTCTAGGCTGTCTTATCTAGGCACAACAGTAGCGTATTGCGATTGCGGTTCATCGTATCGCGACATTGCTGCTGGCGTTGGTCGAGATCCAATGACTGTTAGCAGAATATGGAGTCGGTGGGTTCAGGAGGGTTATACGGAACGCCGTGCTGGATCCCAACGGCCTCGTGTCACTAGTAGTTGAGATGACAGGCATCTTATCCGCATGGCTGTAACGGATCGTACAGCCACGTCTCAATCTCTGAGACAACAGATTGGGACGTTTCCAAGACAACAACCATCTGCACGAATAGTTCGACGACGTTTGCAGCAGCATGGTGAAACACGTATGTAACATAGCAGCGATGGTGAGGCACGTTAAAATCTTTGACCAGAGAGCCTATTTTCGCGGTTAGTCTGCGCTTGACCGCGCGAGTGTTGCGAGCAGTTCAGTTGTAGTCGTCATGCAGAGCAGTCGGTCAGTAGTAGCAGCGCAGTGCGGTTGTGTGATGTAGTCTGTCGGCAACACTGGTCAAGATGCTGAATGAGGTATATTGTTAATTAAGGTAATCATCAGATAATGTAAAGTTTATTTATTGTAATTAATTTCCAACAAGTCCCCCAATAATAATTTTGATTTCAAAAGCAATTTTACAAAAAAACTTATTTAATTGAATTAACGATTTCGTTTCACTTCCCTTAAAAAAAAAGTTTCAGTTAAATTACAAAAAAAAAGAATATTATTATTTGCAATGCAGTTCCTCCAAGCTGTGCGCAAGGATAAGAGCAGAAATTTGACTAGCAGTTACAATGAGGTAAGAATTTAATTCTGATTTTTGTACAGGGCCAAAGACCGATATTTCGGTTTAATTGAATTATCATTATCACTGAGATTTCATTAGTACTGAATTGTTTTTCATTATTTTTGCGGAAGCTTACACCAGAGTCAGATTGCGAATTTCACATTTTTGTTGCCTTTGTCAGTACATTTCATTGTAGGGAGGTTACACTTGGCTCCCATTTTTATTAAGTATTGTCATTTCTTTTAAATTTTTGTGGGGAGGTTACACTTGGCGACACCCAGTCCAGGATCGTATTTCTTTGAGAGTCTTTTGAACAACAGTCAGAAATCTGCTCTTATTTGCTTAGATATAATTAGGATTTGGCGCAACGCTTTTACTAATCTTGTGACTTTCTTTCTACAGGTCAACGGCAATTCGTTGCTCTGTTGTATTTGTGTGTTGTTTTTGCATTTGTGCTTATTTGTTTTGTGAATATTAGTGACTATTGTAAAAATGCCGCGAAAGACTGTGAATAGTGTATCGCGAAGTATTTTGAACGAAATTACTGACTTAAACAACGTGACCGATAGGACATGTGACACGCAGTGTAATGATGTCAATCCTGCGTTCACTGACAGTCAATGCGTTCCAACCATTAATAATGATGTAGACCTTAATGATGAACGAACGAACTCGATTGTGTCTTGTGTTGATTTGACGACAATTGATGACGATGGGCGCACTATTGTAATGAACGCTGCCCAGCTTAATACAACCGGTTTACTAAATTCACGTGACGAGCAGACAAATTTGTCTAATGAAAATGAACAGGATACACAAAGTACGCCGGAGTTATTTAATTCCGAAATAGTGAATGAGAGTGTACATTTGACAGGGACAGCTTTTTGTGAACCAAAGAATGACCAAATGGTCACACAAAACGTGACAATTGCATGTACTCCATCACAGAGTACTGAGAATGCAACAGCTACTTTAGGTTTGGATCAATTTATGACAATAATGCTACAGTTTAAGAACGAACTTAGTGTGGATATCAGATAACAGAGTGAAAATTCCAGACAACTTAGTGAACAGGTCAGACAACAGAGTGAGGATTTCAGACAACTTAGAGAACAGAACAAACAAGATAACGAAAAACTCAAACAATACTTGAATGAAAAATTAGACGACAATTCCAGACAGTTAAATGAAAAATTAGACGACAATTCCAGACAGCTTAGTGAACAAATTAGAGCCGTTGCCGCGCAGTGCCATGACACTAAGGAACAGTTGCGCGTGGAAATTGAGGCTTGTTCAAAAAAAAGTAGCGAAGAAATTAAGTCTGTTGCTCAGGAATTAAGGGAATTGCAAACAGCTGCAACAGAAACACTCAGAGACGAAATTAGCGGAGTCGCTAAACAATGCTCTGAAAAGGCTACACAATTACGCGACGAGTTTAAAGCAATGACAGCAGAACTTTCGCGCACAATGGATGAAAAGATCGACGCGAAATTCGACCAACAGAACACCCAGATTGACGAACGCTTTAATCAGCACATACAGAACAGTGATACGCGTTTCCGCAAATTTATTCAGGATCAAAATAAAGTCAAACGTCAAGTCATGGAAACAATCACGGCTCAGAGACAAGAAGACAAACGTAAAATGTTCGCAAAAGCGAAGACATACGTAGACAACAATATTGCCTGAGTGTCCGACGAAATTAATTCCATCAAACAGTCGAACACAGAATTACGTGACGAAATTTCCAATCTTAAATCAAAAACAGATACACACACAGTAGATATTCAAACAGTGACAGATAGATTCGAACAATTAGAACTAACGCAGAATTGCGATGTCATCAAAGCTGATGTTAGAAAACTGAGCGAAACTACGCGTAAGTTGCAGAAACAGATTAATGCGTCCGATTCTAAAACCGATGATCAGGCAAAAATACTGACTGAAAAATATGATGAATTAGCCAGTCGTATTGATGCTATTGAAAGTAGTAATGATAATAAATCAGACGATACTGCACCGATTTCATTTAACCAAACACCTGAATTTCAAACTTTACAGCAGACAATTAATGAGATCGATTCGTCTAATAACACGTTGCGTAGGAAATTGTCGAGTTTACAGCAAGAAGTAACAGAGATGAAAAACATTTCAGTTAATAATAACATACAACAGACACCACTTTATGAACATTTGTCAGACTCACGCAGCGCGTATAATTTGGGTAATCTGCAGAGAGTACGGGACTTAGATTCCGAACAACCACAGTTCAATAGATACTCTTACGATCCTGAACCTGTTCCATCACACAGAGATGATAATTTCGATTACAAACATTTTCTGTCAGTGAGAAAGTTTAAAGTATTTAAAAACGATAGAACGCAGATTCACCCACTGGATTGGATTCAACAATTTAGCTTTGCTCTTCCACCGACTTGGCCTGTTATGCATAAACTTGAATTTATTTGCAGCTTTTTGGAAGGCGAACCGGCAACTCGTATGAGACCGATCGCGAGGCAATGCTACTCAGTAGAGGAATTTCAGAATGCTTTTCTGTCAGCGTACTGGTCGAAGACGACACAGCGCGGAATTAAAGACCAACTAATTAGTTTGCCAAACTATGAAAACTCAAATTTTCCCAGTGTAACGCAATTTTTTGAGCACATGGTACAACAAAACCAGTACCTAAGTGAACCGTACAGTGAATCCGCACTTATACAATTATGCATCTCTAAATTACCACGGTCATTACGAGTGTCACTTTTAACTGGTCAGCAAAAAGAAAACATTTCAGCATTCAGGGATCTGTTGCAGCTTTTAGAAGTACAGCAATCTGATTATTCATTTGTAAACAAAAACTTTTCGTATAATAACCAAGGTCAACAAACTTACAGTAATTATGATCAGGGACGTAATTTCAATAGGAAAAGTAACAGACGCTTTAGGAACGACAACTACCAGAACTTAAATCACAGACAAAATTCAGATTATCAATATCGTCAAAATTTTCAGCAACAGAAAGCACATTTTGGTAACAATAGAAGTTTTCCACCGCAACAGCATGAAAGTCAACCGGTTAGCATACGTAACCAACAATGTAATGCACAAGGTCAACCAGGCTTTAATGTTCCGCCGCGAGCACGTATAGTCCCGGATACAACAAATAGTAACGTACGGCAGCAAGGAAACAACTACGTACAAAGAAGGCAGTATTTCAATTCCCATCGCAATACACCGTATAGAAATGACTATCACGGCAGACGTAAAAATGATGAGCACAATTATCAGCGTACATATAATAACAGTCGGTCTCACCAACAGCAAAATTATCCGCAAGAACCTATTCTCATGAATGAACCCGACAGTAGGTACCATCCAGAGCGTAATACGTCTGGAAGAAGTAATAGAACTGTTCAAATAGTCGAAATGCCACAACATCCTCCTAATAATAATAACACGTCAGATAGAATCTGACTAGATAATGTACAGATCGCATCTTCCAGTAGCGCAAGCACTACGTTTGACACGCAAAATGTTGTTCACGAAAATGTAATTACTTTTGACGATATCAGAGACACTCTCTTGCAGGAAAGACCATTTGTTCAGAAAACTATTTCACATCCTGTCATCGAAATTAAAATTGGTTCATCGAAATTCTCAGCAGTAATCGATTCCGGATCACCTATATCAGTAATAAATGAGGAGACTTTTAACGAGTGCAACAAAGAGAATACTTATCCGACATTACCTTTAGGCAAAACAAAAGTGAAAGGAGCAGTATCGGGTAAAGGAGTAGACGTTAAATTACAGACGCATTTACCATTTTGTATTGGAGGTCATATTTTCCACTCTAATTTTTGGATTGTTCCTTTATTGACAACAGACGTAATTTTAGGTACGAATTTTCTGGTACAACACGATGCAGTCATCGATTTTCAAAATTCTTATTTAATGTTAAAAGATGAAAATGTACAATTGGCTTTAGAATTTCAGCACTCTTTATCTGCGGAAGAACAAACAATTAACCGCACAGAGGTCATTTCCGCAACACGTGACATGGACTGTGGTCCCACATTGTTCACGGATACGTACGTACACAACGATAATACTCCAGACGAAGCTGACTACGACGTAATGCAAATGATTTCCGATAAAGTTAGACAAAGCAGTGCAACTACAGACGACGAACGAACGCACTTACACGAAATTCTTTTACAGCAAGCTCCAGTTTTCGACAACATTCCTGGTACTATGTCCGGTTTTATGTATGAATTTCAAGTGAAACAGCACGACACATTTAAAGCAAAGCATTATCCCATTCCATATATTCACAGAGAACAAGTTAAAAAAGAATTGCAGGATATGCTTGATCAAGGAATTATAGAACCAGCAGTTAGTCCGTACATAAACCCGCTACATATTGTTAAGAAAAAAGATGGCTCACTTCGCCTCGTACTTGATTCACGTCACATTAATGACATTATTATTAATGAAACAGATCGACCACAGACACTAGAGGAACTTTTACAGAAATTTCATGGTACAGTTATTTATTCTACATTAGATTTGAAATCGGGATTTTGGCAAATTCAACTTCATCCAAATTGCAGAAAATATACAGCTTTTCTCTGTTTCGGCGACTGTTATCAATTTTGTAAATTACCATTCGGCTTAACTATTTCTTCTGCAGCTTTTATTCGCGGTTTGAACACAATACTTCCGACAGAACTTAAGGACAGAATTACGACGTATGTAGACGACATTCTTATTGCAGAAGCTAAGTGGTCCGAACACAATCTGATTCTTGAACAACTGTTACAAACTTTCCATGCACAAGGACTCACAGTTAATCTTAGTAAATCGCACTTTGGCAAAACTTCTATAAAATTTCTTGGACACGTAATTTCAGCGAAAGGCATTGCACCTGATCCGGAAAAACTTCAAGCTCTACGTGACATTACTGTTCCTACGACAAAAAAGCAACTACGCAGTTTTTTGGGCTTAATTAACTTTTTTCGTAAATTTATTCATCATTCTGCTTTAGACACACCTAGATTATGTCAACTGACAGGTAAAAACAGTATTTGGTCTTGGGATAAGCAAGCACATTCTGAATTTGTGAACTGTAGTGGGACGCGAAATTGAAGCGTCACCCATCCACCAGTGTCAGCCCAGTTTGCAGGTGACTATAAGTTTAATTTAGTTTGTTTATATATTTTTCTTATTATTGGTAATAGATGTGAATTATCTAAAAGTTTTGTATTTTTTTTATGTGTTTCATGTACGGAGAGGGCGGCGCAACGAACGGAGACAGCATCTTCGTTGCCGCGACCAGAGAGGAAATTGCTGGCCGCTATACGTCGCGGGTTGACAGCCGAGGAGCAACAGAAGATCCTGGAACCGAGTTGTTGCGTCGTGCTTCTAAAAATTGAAAATGAAATTTTATACTCTTTTTGTACAACAATGACGTCATATAGAGCTTAATCTTGTTGAAAAGTCAGTCCTACTTTGTTAACCGTCAAGTTCACATATGTATGTACGAAGCTAATAAATTAGTGGAGGTTACTAAAGTTGAAACACGTGTCTTGAAGATTTATTTATGAAGAATTATGTGAACGGATTAATAATATATTTGACAAGATTAGTGATTCTTACGGCGTTCATCGAAACTTTGAATCTCAAAAGTTTATTTAATGTGTGATTTTGATATCGATTAGATCAAGATAACGTGTGTTGATATAATTTCTGAGGAGAAAACAAACGAAATTTAAATTGAAAGAGTTTACGCAAACCAATTGGCCCAAGTGACGAAATTCTTTGCTTACGACTCAACTGATGTTTTACAGTTTCGTTCAAGAACCATTCTGTGACAATTTAAAAAGAATATAAATCATTTTGAAGTGGGTTGTAACTGACGTAGGTGACGAAGTCTGCACATGGTCATATGATAAACGAAATTAATTCCTAAACAAAACCTATACGTCGTAACACTACAGAACCTGAAACATGCTTTGTTGAATGCTCCACTTTTATCGCACCCAGATCTTACCAGAAATTTTTCCATTGCCACCGACAGTTCTAACACCGCTTTAGGCGTACACATTTTCCAGGAAATTGAAGAAGATGGTTCTACAGCAATTAAAAACATCGCATTTGCAAGCCGCATTTTGTCACCTGCTGAACGAAATTATTCCGTTACAGAATTGGAAACATTATGTGTTGTATGGGCTTTCACGAGATTTAGGCACTTTCTTTATGGCAGACATACCACCGTGTACACAGACCACAGAGCGATACAATTTTTACTTTCGGCCAAATTCACGCACGACAGATTAAGCAGATGGAAACTTTATTTACAGGAATTTAATTTTACAATAGTTCACATTCCCGGTACGCAAAATGTTATAGCAGACGCACTATCGCGTTCTCTCGGCAACAATCAGCAAGACGTAGCAACCAACTTCTGCAAAACAAATTTCAGTGTCATGTACATTCAACAAGTAGCATTTGAAAATTTTATTTCATCGTCATTACAGGACATAGCACAAGAACAAAATAAAGACAATGTGTGGAAAGATATTAAACACCTTTGGCAAGATAGGAAATATGTTACGATTAGAAACCATTACACTGTACGCAATGACATTCTGTTTCGCCGCTCTCATCCTGACAGCAACAATTGGTTATTATGCATCCCTGACGAACTTGTTAACAAATTAATCTGGTACACTCATTTAAGTTACGCACATTACGGAGCACGAAAATGTTTTCTTATACTGAGACAGAACTGTTATTTTACCAACATGGAGAAACGTATACGACGAGTTTTAGCGTCTTGTAAAATTTGCCAGAAAGCTAAATCAGACACCACTTCACATATTCCTCCTTTATATCCGATTGTACCTGTTAAATTAAGACACATGGCAGCAGTAGATATTTTTGGTCCGATTCCGAGAACTAACAGAGGTTTTTGCTACATCTTTGTCGCTGTTGAGCTCACTTCAAAATTTGTTACTTTCACTCCGTTACGCAAAGCTACTGCTAAAACTGTTTCGAAAGCATTTGTAAAACATTTTCTATTTCATGTAGGGCATGTGATGAAAGTAATTTCTGACAATGGATCTCAATTTCGTAGTAGCATATGGACACGCATGTTACGAGCCAGAAACATTTCTCCGATCTATATATCCAAGTACCACGCTTCTTCGAACCCCTGTGAAAGATTAATGAAAGAAATTGGTAAGCTGTGCCGAATATACTGCCACAAAAGACATATTGATTGGGATACATACATACTCTCATTCCAAGATGTAATTAATTCCATTCCAAATGAATCCACTATGCTATCTCCGTCTGTTATACTGAAAAACGTTGAACCACCAAACAAAATTAAAGAATTAGTCAACTTCCCTACCTGTCGTCGACTAAGACACCGTGAAATAATTGACATTGCACTGAACAACATCAAACGTGCCGCAGAGCGCCGGAGAAGACAGCAAAAACAGGTTTGTACACGTCGAGACTTTCACGTTGGACAGAAGATATTAGTACGTACACACCATTTATCCAGCAGAATAAAAGGTAAGTGCAGTAAATTCGAACTTCTATACGCAGGTCCATATCGGATTCGCAGCATTCCTCACCCCAATGTTGTACACGTCAAAACTTTGAGAACAAAAAAAAGTAAAGGCAATCACCACGTCTCCAACATCAAACCCTTTATTCAATAAACATACTTTATGATTTATCGCACAGTAATGCCATTTCCTAATTTTTTATGATTACGTATGCAATTATACTCACATGAACACTTACTGACGATTATCGTATTTTGTCTTGGCAAGTGCCCGGCAAGGTAAGGTTAGCAGGTCGCTCCTCTTGTCGTTACACGTCAGACCGTGCACATTTTCCATTTTTTATGTATATATGATTATTTTCCTGTTTTGTTTGTATGCACTATGAATTAGCTAAGACATAGCAAACACCAGTTGACTTTGACATTTTTGCTTTAAGATATCTCAACATCGTGACTATTTTACATTTTTTTTTTTTTTTTTTTTTTTTTTTTGCTGCTGCATTGTGATATTCCGTGTACATTTTTGCCTTTGAACACTGTCTGTGCATTCGACATATTACGTTTTCTGTCATGTTATGCTGTATGCTTAATTATATTACCGTTAATCAGTAATTACTTAGTGGGTATATGATGTAAATGCAAGACATTAATCTTTGTTCATCATTTTCAGAAAGAAATAACGTGTAAAGGAAATAAATTAAACAGAAATGGGAATTTCAACTACGGAATAGACGAAAGAGGATACAAAAACCTTATGAGGAAGAGTAAATGGATCAGGATTAACAAGCGTTAACAAGAATATACTATACACATCGCAGAATAGCAGTCTCAACTAATTTTTTCTTTCAGAATACAAGGCGATTGATGCAGGCTGTCAGACAGAACTACACATTTTAGTTTTAGTGATGAAATATGATAGAGATAAGGAATAATTGTATAATGAATAATGAGATATTTTTTTGCAGATGATAATGAATGCTGATGAATAATGATGAAGAGTGTGATACTATGAATAATGAAGTTTTTCTTTACAGGTGATGATAATGATGAAGTTATGGTAATATGAATAATGAAGTGATGAATAATGAAGTGATGAATAATGAAGTTTTTTTTCTTTACAGATGAGGATAATGTTGAAGTTATGTATTTATGCTACGTAGTTATTTAAGTATTTGTTGCAGTTTGTTTTGACAGCAGGTGTTATATTGCATAGTAGGATGTTGGAAAGTTTTGGAAAGGACAGCTATGGAACACATGTTTATACACATTTCACTACTTGTTAATTCGAAGTTCACAACTTTTCAGCATAGTGTGCGTTTCTTCTTTCAGGTCAATAATCCATTTTGTATTTTTTTCCAGCAGAAGCTTTTCAAGATACTTACTAAACCTGTTACTTATTATACCTGTACTAGCACTTACATTTTTTACCCATTTGTGTCTATCATTTATACATGTGATCACATTACTGCCTTGTTTCACAACCTTGCTACAGCTGACTCATGACGAATGACGTTACACATTTTTCATTTACAGGAACAACCCAGAATCAATTTTTTTTCTTTTTCTCTTCTTGCTTTCCCTTATAATAACTCCACTGTTTATTGTAATGAGACTACTTATAATGTGTATGATTATTAATGCTATGACTGTAATTAGCTGATTTTTAATAATGACTTCGTAATGATCTGAATGTCACTCAATGAATTGTTATTACTTCTTAATGATCTGAATAATACTGAATGAGGAACAATGTTTTATACTATTCGATACTTGATGGCCACTGAGTGCCAATAATTAATGTCACTCAATGAATTATGTTATTAATTATGCCATTAATTAGCTCTTGTTTTCAATGTTGATACTTTGTAACTGGAAAAGAATATGATTCTTACTATATTGAAATGACAAATGATTAACTATGCTTTATAATTGGGAAAGAATGTGATTGTTTAATAATGCTTTGTAATTAGGAGAAGGCTAATGATTATTACTATTGAAATAACAAATAATTAATTAACGATGCCATACTTTGTAACTGGAAAAGAATGTGATTGCTTCATAATGCTTTGTAATTAGGAGAAGGCTAATGATTATTACTATTGGAATGACCAATGATTAATTAACTATGCCATACTTTGTAACTGGAAAAGAATGCGATTATTTAATAATGCTTTGTAACTAGGAAAAGAAGGTTACTGATTCTATGTAAAACAATTAATGAACATTTTTCTGTAATACTACATACTTGGTACAGAAATGTTCAATCACTGGGCTATGAATGCCGCACACTACTAATGAAGACTGTAATTGTCAATATTATGTGACTTAATGTCCTTCACCTCATGAGCTAACTACCCTGAATTACTGCAATGTCCATTTGTCCTGTCTATCCTAGTGATCATGGAGCACTGTCTTTGGTTTTGCACTAATTCTACGTTGGCGTGCCTTGTAAGAGCGTGGTGTTGACACGACATGCTGTCCACCACTGTGAGCGATGAAGACGTTATTATGGTCCCACTGTTTGGTGTACCTAATGTACTGCCAAAATGAGAACATGAAATGTTACTACGAGAGTTCAGTGTCTTGGCTACACTGGTAAATTCTGATGGGAAAGGAACTTCAAATTGTGTCACTTGGTGTTGTACTTCTGTGGAAAGATATGGACTTTCAGAACAGCTGTGTGCAATCTAAAGTGCTACAACCATGATGCAATCCTTCCCTTTCCTATCCTAATTCTTGTCACATAGCGAAAATCATTTTTTTTTTTTTTGCTAACATTATTTATGTTCATGGGTTATACATTTTTTTGATTCGCTGAACTCCAGTGCGAGTACACTTATGTCACTTGTCGATATGATATTTTTGCCATTCTGTTTATTTATTGCAAAAATGCCCAAGACATTTTTTCGATTTGTTCTCAAGTACAGTATGTGCACTCTTGTCTTTTATATTGTATATACATTTTTTATTTATTATTTTATTTTAATGATATGTTCTGAACTACAGTGCATGTGCACTTATGTTGTGTGTTAATATGTTTTCTACTGAACTTCAGTGCCTGTGCACTTTTCTCATTTTTCAATATGATTTGTACTCGTACTGTATATTCAATACTTCAGTACATATGCACTTATGTCATTTGTTACTAATTGTATATACATTTCGTAAATTGCTAATATGTTCTCAACTCCAGTGCGAGTACACTCATGTCACTTATCAACACGATTTTCTGCCATTCTGTTTACTTGTTCTGAAAATGCTAAAGAATTTTTTCAGTGCGTGTGCACTTTGCTATCTGTCAAATAATTTGTATATACAGTTTTCTGATTTACTACTATGTTTTGTACTCACATCCTGTCTTTGTCTGAAATGTTTTGTACTCGGTGCATGTGCACAAAATTTAATTTATGTACTAAATTTGAATATTCTGTAAATTGTAAAAATTTCTTGCGATGGCAAGTCCAAATGACTCACCATCGCTGCCAAATTTTTGCCCCCCCCCCAGTGGAGGGTTATGAAACACGTATGTAACATAGCAGCGATGGTGAGGCACGTTAAAATCTTTGACCAGAGAGCCTATTTTCGCGGTTAGTCTGCGCTTGACCGCGCGAGTGTTGCGAGCAGTTCAGTTGTAGTCGTCATGCAGAGCAGTCGGTCAGTAGTAGCAGCGCAGTGCGGTTGTGTGATGTAGTCTGTCGGCAACACTGGTCAAGATGCTGAATGAGGTATATTGTTAATTAAGGTAATCATCAGATAATGTAAAGTTTATTTATTGTAATTAATTTCCAACAAGTCCCCCAATAATAATTTTGATTTCAAAAGCAATTTTACAAAAAAACTTATTTAATTGAATTAACGATTTCGTTTCACTTCCCTTAAAAAAAAAGTTTCAGTTAAATTACAAAAAAAAAGAATATTATTATTTGCAATGCAGTTCCTCCAAGCTGTGCGCAAGGATAAGAGCAGAAATTTGACTAGCAGTTACAATGAGGTAAGAATTTAATTCTGATTTTTGTACAGGGCCAAAGACCGATATTTCGGTTTAATTGAATTATCATTATCACTGAGATTTCATTAGTACTGAATTGTTTTTCATTATTTTTGCGGAAGCTTACACCAGAGTCAGATTGCGAATTTCACATTTTTGTTGCCTTTGTCAGTACATTTCATTGTAGGGAGGTTACACTTGGCTCCCATTTTTATTAAGTATTGTCATTTCTTTTAAATTTTTGTGGGGAGGTTACAATGGACTATCAGCTCGGAGTTCACGGATGTGGTTACCTTTGACACTGCATCACAGAAAGGAGCGCCTGCGATGGTGTACTCAACGACGAACCTGGGTGCACGAATGGCAAAACGTCGTCATTTTTTCGGATGAATCCACGTTCTGTTTACAGCATCATGATGGTCGCATCCGTGTTTGGCGACATCGCGGTGAACGCACATTGGGAGCGTGTATTCGTCATCGCCATACTGGCGTATCACCCGGCGTGATGGTATGGGGTGCCACTGGTTACATGTCTCGGTCACCTCTTGTTCGCACTGACGGCACTTTGAACAGTGGACGTTATATTTTAGATGTGTTACGACCCGTGGCTCTACCCTTCATTCGATCCCTGCGAAACCCTACATTTCAGCAGGATAACGCACGACCTCATGTTGCAGGTCCTGTACGGGCCTTTCTGGATACAGAAAATGTTCGACGGCTCCCCTGGCCAGCACGTTCTCCAGATCTCTCACCAACTGAAAACGTCTGGTCAATGGCGGCCGAGCAACTGGTTCGTCACAATACGCCAGTCAGTACTCTTGATGGACTGTGGTATCGTGTTGAAGCTGCATGGGCAGCTGTACCTGTACACGCCATCCAAGCTCTGTGTGACTCAATGCCCGGGCCTATCAAGGCCGTTATTACGGCCAGAGGTGGTTATTATGGGCAATGATTTCTCAGGATCTATGCACCCAAATTGGGGAAAAAGTCAGTTCTAGTATATTATATGTGTCCAATGAATACCCGTGTATAATCTGCATTTCTTCTTGGTGTAGCAATTTTAATGGCCAGTAGTGTAGCATCTGTTGTGTAATTACTGAAGTTAAACGAGAGGTCCCACACATGAGGGAGGTGATAAGTCAACAGAAGCGAGGCTGCTGCGCCGATGCGTGGCTCACACCGAGGCTACGCTTCGAGTGAAAGCGCCGAGCGCGCCGCGGTCTATTTCTGGCGCCCTGCGTGGGCGACGGCGGCCTAATCCCGCATAGAAGGGCCGCGCGGGGGTCGAGCGCCGGAGAGAGTTGTTGGGCCGTGAAGCGGTGGGGGGGAGGGGGGAGGGGGAGGGGGGGAGGGGGGAGGGGTGTTACGGAGGGGTTGTACGAAGGGTCGCGGACGGTGCTCGTCCACCAGCGCGCTGCAATTAGAGTATTCATGAGGCGGATCAGGACCGTGCTGCCGCCCAGAATAGCAGCAGCCGTCTCCCGTCCACAGACATTTGCGTTGTCTTCAACCTCCTGCGATATCGATTCAGATGCGCGGGACGTCTGGGCCTCTCTATCGTGAAACACGAGCAGCAGTCGCATCTCTCAGCACTACGGACTCGCACCTGCACCAATTAAGCCGTACGTGACATACGCCCGGTTATTAAGAAAGGAAAGAATGTCTCACAAGGCTTAACTCTTTCAGATATGGTGGTCGAAGTTGTGTACATAAAGCCTGTTCACAAATACTTCTGTTACAAGAAATGCCATGCGCGCAGTGGGTTTGGATACACATTTGTATACTTTTGTATTAGCAATGTTAAAGCACCTTCTTCACTCTTGGGAGCAGTCTATGAACTACTTATTGAATTATACCCTGTGGTTTTGTGTCTCCATGCGCAGCTATTAGTACTTCATTTTATTGCTAAAATAGGCGCTTTTTACGTTTTGTTTATTAACTTTTCATTGGTTTACTTCTTTTACAAACTCTTAAAAATTGTTTAGTGTAATTTTCAGCAATTTCTTTCAGTTCATATTTGTGTTATTTGCATAACAATAGTCCACGAGTAAGTTAATGTATAGCTGAGCAATGTATAATGTATAATTATGGTGTAAAATGTAAGTATAATGTACTATAAGAGTAAGTATAATGTAAACATTTGTGTTCAACCGGTCCCTACTGGTGTAAAATCGGAATCACAACCTAAAATAGGAATCACCTGTAATTGCATAGCCGGCCGTTGTGGCCGAGCGGCTCTAAGCGCTTTAGTCCGGAACCGCACTGCTGCTACGGTCGCTGGTTCGAATCCTGCCTCGGGCATGGATGTGTGTGATGTCCTTAGGTTAGTTAGGTTTAAGTAGTTCTAAGTCTAGTGGACTGATGACCTCAGATGTTAAGTCCCACAGTGCTCAGAGCCATTTGAACCATTTTTAATTGCATACCTGCGGTAATTATGTGTTGTGTAGGGAAATTATTGGGAAAAAGGCTTTGGAAATGATAAGGGAAATATCAGTTAAAGAGTTAAACAATTTTAAAATTATTCTGGAATATATTATTGGATAAATGAGGGATTTCGGCTATCCGAATAGTCACGATAGCTAATGATGATAAAATTTCACGATAGTACTTCGTCATGAATACATAGATATCAAAATTAAAAATGTTCTTCCTGAAATAATTTCTTATGCCTCTGCAACGCTTCGTTGACACGGTGGTGTTTCAAAATGTTGAAATGTATGTGAAATCTGATGGGACTTAACTGCTAAGGTCATCAGTCCCTAAGCTTACAAACTATTTAACCTAAATTATCCTAAGGACAAACACACATACACCCATGCCCGAGGGAGGACTCGAACCTCCAGCCGCACAGTCCATCACTGCAGCGCCATAGACCGCTCGGCTAATCCCGCGCGGTGGTGGTGTTTCACTTCATTATTATTGGTGTCCTTGCAGCTCCTCACGATCGGCCAAATATTTGTTGCGATGCAATTTTTTACACATGCGTATAGTCTCCTTCGGATATCAACACAGACAGACAGCAGCGAACGTATAGTGCGTAGTGGGACGATCACTCTGTTGTAGAAATAATTCAAAAGCCAAGATTGCTTAAATACCATATCTGAAGATGAAGAGACAGTGAATGCTGAAATCAACATTTTATGCAATAGAATAAGGGCATAATTATATAATGTGCGTGACAATATAACGGTGACACCTAAGGAACCCATAAAATGGAAACGCAAGTCTCTAAGTATCATTGCCGAAACGTACGAAGCTCCAAACATTGAAGAATTTGACTTGTGTTCACCAATACAATACTTCAGACATATGTTTCTGATGATTCAGTAGGACGGTAGTGTATACTAATTTTCTGGGCATTACAACAAGGCAAATCTTCATTCAGACAGACAACTCCTGAAGAATTGGAGGTGCTGTTTGGTTTGCTTACATTGACTGGCACTATGAAATTTCCCAGAATTCGTTTGTATTTGGATACAACCGTGAAAGTAAATGTATTTTGGGAAAACATACCACGTAACAGATTTTTTATGTTACGAACAAATTGTTAAACAGTCTAGAGGAACCACTTGAAAATAAAGGCAAATTTTACAGCCAGGGTAATTTACACAGCCATTTACATAGAAATATAAGCATCACATGACAATTTTTCTTAGACGAAATGTTTTTAGGGGATTCTCCTCAATGTAAAACTGTTCCCACATATTTTTTGTAAGGAAGTAAAAATTCAGGTTTGAAACGGTTAAAGCCGGCAATTGTAGCCGAGCGGTTCTAGGCGCTTAACTCTGGAACCGCGCGACTGCTGCGGTCGCAGGTTCGAATCCTGCCTTGGGCATGGATGTGTGTGATGTCTTTAGGGTAGTTAGGTTTAAGTAGTTCTACGGGATTGATGACCTCAGATATTAAGTACCATATTGCTCAGAGCCATTAGAAACATTTGAAACGGTTAATATGCTGAACCGCCATATTACGGTTCTAAATCAGAATTTTGGAACACAAAGGTTTCTGACAGCCTTTAATACACACAGTGCACTGGGTAAAATGCTTTATCGTGATGAACGAAACGTCTAGCCCCTGAACAGTCTTCATCTATATGATTAACTAGCTGACAAACCGAGCATTATTCCCAGCGGGGTCAGGGATTTTCTCTGCCTCGTGATGGCTGGGTGTTGTGTGCTGTCCTTAGGTTAGTTAGGTTTAAGTAGTTCTAAGTTCTAGGGGACTGATGACCATAGATGTTAAGTCCCATAGTGCTCAGAGCCATTTGAACCATTTTTTGAAACCGAGCATTGCCCGGGTTTCATTTTGCCAGTTTTCTGTTAGAAACGAGGCTTTGTATTTTGTCCTTCAGGAGTCTTGTTATGAGATGATCCCACACATTTTTCTACGCGGGGCGCAATTGTTTGGTGTATCTACAACCCGATTTTTTAAAATTCTCTGTGGGAACGGCCGTTGGTTTCACCGAAAGTTGTTAGTCCTTCGCACTTGAAAGTTGTCGAAAGCACTTCCGGGTGTCAGGGATCTCCTTGAGTCCACAGTAGGAGTGTCTTAGTAGCAAAGAATAAACGTATTAAAACTTAATGTATGATGCGACATTTTTCACACATCTCAGTGTTCATGCTGTCGCAATTGTCATAGAATGATATAATTTTGTAAGTACAATTTTCCGGATATGTGGGTATCATCTGCAAAATTTGTTGCGAATTAAATTACTGGCAAAGAAGTAATAAATTTTAACGTCATGCCCAATGCGGGAGTTTCTCACGCAGCTTATTGTTTATGACGTCATGTTGTTGTTGTGGAGCCGGCCGTGGTGGCCGAGCGGTTCTAGGCGCGTCAATCCGGAACCGCGCGACTACTACAGTCGCAGGTTCGAATCCTGCCTCGGGCATGGATGTGTGTGGTGTCATTAGGTTAGTTAGGTTTAAGTAGTTCTAAGTTCTAGGGGACTGATTACCTCAGATGTTCAGTCCCATAGTGCTCAGAGCCATTTGAACCATTTGTTGTTGTGGTCTTCGGTCCTGAGACTGTTTTGATGCAGCTCTCCATGCTACTCTATCCTGTGCAAGATTCTTCATCTCCTAGTGCCTACTGTAACCTACGTCCTTCTGAATCTGCCTATTGTATTCATCTCTTGGTCTCCTTCTACGATTTTTACCCTCCACGCTGCCCTCCAACACTAAATTGGTAATCCCTTGATGCCTAAGAACATGTGCTACCAACCGATCCCTTCTTGTAGTCAAGTTGTGCCACAACCTCCTCTTCTCTCCAATTCTATTCAGTACATCCTCATTAGTTGTGTGATCTACCCATCTAATCTTCAGCATTCTTCTGTAGCACCATATTTCGGAAGCTTCTATTCTCTTCCTGTCCAAACTACTTATCGTCCATGTTTCACTTCCATACATGGCTACACTCCATACAAATACTTTTAGAAATGACTTCCTGGCACTTAAATATATACTCGATGTTAGCAAATTTCTCTTCTTCAGAAATGCTTTCCTTGCCATTGCCAGTCTACATTTTATATCCTCTCTACTTCGACCATCATCAGTTATTTTGCTCCACAAATAGCAAAACACCTTTACTACTTTATGTGTCTCATTTCCTAATCTAATTCCCTCGTTTTGCTTTTATCTTATATCCTCCTTTCAAGACACTGTCCATTCCGTTCAACTGCTCTTCCAAGTCCTTTGCTGTCTCTAACAGAATTACAATGTCATCGGCGAACCTCAAAATTTTCATTTCTTCTCCATGGATTGATTAACATCGGGGAGAGGCTACAACCCTGTCTCATTCCCTTCCAAACCACTGCTTCCCTTTCATGCCCCTCGACTCTTATAACTGCCATCTGGTTTCTGTAAAATTGTAAACAGCCTTTCTCTCCCTGTATTTTACCCCTGCCACCTTTAGAATTTGAAAGAGAGTGTTCCAGTCAACATTGTCAAAAGCTTTCTCTAAGTCTACAAATGCTAGAAATGTAGGTTTGCCTTCCTTTAATCTGTCTTCTAATATAAGTCGTAGGGTAAGTATTGCCTCATGTCTTGCAGTGTTTCTACGGAATCCAAACTGATCTTCCCCGAGGTCGGCTTCTACCAGTTTTTCCATTCGCCTGTAAAGAATTCGCGTTAGTATTTTGCAGCTGTAACTTATTAAACTGATAGTTCGGTAATTTTCACATCTGTCAACACCTGCTTTCTGTGGGATTTGAAATAATTATATTCTTCTTGAAGTCTGAGGGTATTTGGCCTGTCTCATACAACTTGCTCACCAGATCGTAGAGTTTGGTCAGGACTGGCTCTCCCAAGGCTGTCAGTAGTTCTAATCGAATGTTGTCATCTGCCGGGGCCTTATTTTAGCTCAGGTCTTTCAGTGCTCTGTCAAACTCTCCACGCAGTATCATATCTCCTATTTCATCTTCTTTTACCTCCTCTTCCATATCCATAATATTGTCCTCAAGAACATCGCCCTTGTATAGACCCTCTATATACTCCTTCCACCTTTCTGCTTTCCCTTCTTTGCTTAGAACTGGGTTTCCATCTGAGCTCTTGATATTCATAGAAGTGGTTCTCTTTTCTCCAAAGGTCTCTTTAATTTTTCTGTAGGCAGTATCTATCTTACCCCTAGTGATAAATGCCTCTACATCCTTACATTTGTCCTCTAGCCATCCCTGCTTAGCCATTTTGCACTTCCTATCGATCTCATTTTTGAGACGTTTGTATTCCTTTTTGCCTGCTTCATTTAATGCATTTTTGTATTTTCTCCTTTCATCAATTAAATTCATTATCTCTTTCGTTAACCAAGAATTTCTACTAGACCTCGTCTTTTTACCTACTTCATCCCTCAAAGCTACCCATTTTTCTTCTACATTATTTGTTTCCGCCATTCCTGTCAATTGCTCCCTTATGCTCTCCCTGAAACTCTTTACAACGTCTGGTTTAGTTAGTTTATCACATCTCCTTAAATTCCCACCTTTTTGCAGTTTCTTCAGTTTTAATCTATATCTTCTAGTATCTCCAGGCTTCTTCCGTGTATGCAACCTTCTTTCATGATTCTTGAACCAAGTGTTAGCTATGATTAAGTTATCTTCTGTACAAAATTGTACCAGGCGGCTTCCTCTTTCATTTTTTTTACCCCCAATCCATATGACATCATATCTCCTGAAATACGTATGATACCATTATATAATTTTGTACGTGCATTTAGCGACATATATGTATACTGTGTAGGAAATTGATTGCGAATAGAGTTACTTGGACGGAAGTAATAAGCATAAACGTTATGTATGATGCAGCACCTTTTCATGGATTTCATTGTCTATAACGTCATAACCTGAACTATGATAAGTTGGGGATTCTTACCTCCACAGGGATTTTTGCCCGACAGTAAAGGATACGTGTACTAAGTTTGGTTTAAATTTGTCCAGTGGCTTAGGAGGAGATGTGGAAGATACACACACACACACACACACACACACACCACAGACACACAGTGTGTGTGTATTTCCATAAGATCGTGTAAAAATGCAACGCGACAGAGGAGAGAATTCGCAACTGAACAATTTGAGGCAGGGAACCTGGGCTCGGAGAAGCCATCTTGTAGAGATGTGGAAGTAAACTTGTGTGCCGCTTTGTCTGGCATTACTGTTCTCGACGTTATTTACAACTAACATGGGTACAAGTTTACACGTATTGTGTTGTCTACTTACATTCTTCATTTCCTACAAGGATACAAGGACGACGAGCTTGATTACTAGGTAGTCTGAATGGCCACCTGTACTTGAGGTTCGTGCAAAGAGTTCTACCTGAGTTGGAGAACGTACGCTTGGCGGTTCTCGAGAGGATGTGGATACAACATGACGGCGCAACCATCTCAGTGCTGCATTTCCTGGTCACTGGATTGGAAAAGGAGGTCCTATTCCAAGACCTGAGAGGTCGCCTGACGTAAATCCCCTTGATTATTTCCTATTGGGCTATCTAAAGTCACTTGTCCATGATACCCCAGTGGATTCGGAGATGTAATTAGTTAGCAGAGTTATAGCTGCCTTTGATGTGATTCGAATCACACCAGGGATGTTTGTCAGGATGCGTCAGGATCTTGTTCGCCGATGTCATGCTCGCATTGAGGTTGGTGGCCACTAGTTTCAGCCCATTTGAAAGATACGGTTCAAATGGTACGTTCAGTGCGTCAATGATGGTATTTTCAGTTAACTGTAACTAATGCAAATAAAAAAGTGTAGAAAGTGTAAAACACTGTAATGTGATTTTATTCCTGTTATCTCCTTGCTTGTGAGGGTTTCTAGGTGGGACAAACAGGTTGGAGATCCAATATGGGACTAACAGTGAAGGTAGTAAATCGTCCAAAAATAAGTATATTGTCAACAGACATAATCAAGGCAGATCAATCAATAATCATGAGGAAATTTGTACTACTATTAATGGAAAACCTGAATATGTTCTAAATAAAGAAACCGAGTTATAAATTGAAAGTTTCCTAGAGTACATAAGGCACATGTTCTGTTTATTGTGGGTGCATAGTCAACACTAGTGATTTCTATGTCTCACTACAGCGGAAGGTTATCTAAGCACATAGTCTTCTTCTGTTGCTCCTCCTGGTGGAATTATGACGTAATTATAACATGAATATACATGAATTGCTTGATAATTTATGTAAACACTTAGGAACATGTATTTCGTGATATTACATCCCATTTTGTGATAGAATACCGATGGTGCTCTCAATATTTCACTTACACTCCTGGAAATGGAAAAAAGAACACATTGACACCGGTGTGTCAGACCCACCATACTTGCTCCGGACACTGCGAGAGGGCTGTACAAGCAATGATCACACGCACGGCACAGCGGACACACCAGGAACCGCGGTGTTGGCCGTCGAATGGCGCTAGCTGCGCAGCATTTGTGCACCGCCGCCGTCAGTGTCAGCCAGTTTGCCGTGGCATACGGAGCTCCATCGCAGTCTTTAACACTGGTAGCATGCCGCGACAGCGTGGACGTGAACCGTATGTGCAGTTGACGGACTTTGAGCGAGGGCGTATAGTGGGCATGCGGGAGGCCGGGTGGACGTACCGCCGAATTGCTCAACACGTGGGGCGTGAGGTCACCACAGTACATCGATGTTGTCGCCAGTGGTCGGCGGAAGGTGCACGTGCCCGTCGACCTGGGACCGGACCGCAGCGACGCACGGATGCACGCCAAGACCGTAGAATCCTACGCAGTGCCGTAGGGGACCGCACCGCCACTTCCCAGCAAATTAGGGACACTGTTGCTCCTGGGGTATCGGCGAGGACCATTCGCAACCGTCTCCATGAAGCTGGGCTACGGTCCCGCACACCGTTAGGCCGTCTTCCGCTCACGCCCCAACATCGTGCAGCCCGCCTCCAGTGGTGTCGCGACAGGCGTGAATGGAGGGACGAATGGAGACGTGTCGTCTTCAGCGATGAGAGTCGCTTCTGCCTTGGTGCCAATGATGGTCGTATGCGTGTTTGGCGCCGTGCAGGTGAGCGCCACAATCAGGACTGCATACGACCGAGGCACACAGGGCCAACACCCGGCATCATGGTGTGGGGAGCGATCTCCTACACTGGCCGTACGCCACTGGTGATCGTCGAGGGGACACTGAATAGTGCACGGTACATCCAAACCGTCATCGAACCCATCGTTCTACCATTCCTAGACCGGAAAGGGAACTTGCTGTTCCAACAGGACAATGCACGTCCGCATGTATCCCGTGCCACCCAACGTGCTCTAGAAGGTGTAAGTCAACTACCCTGGCCAGCAAGATCTCCGGATCTGTCCCCCATTGAGCATGTTTGGGACTGGATGAAGCGTCGTCTCACGCGGTCTACATGTCCAGCACGAACGCTGGTGGAAATGGCATGGCAAGCCGTTCCACAGGACTACATCCAGCATCTCTACGATCGTCTCCATGGGAGAATAGCAGCCTGCATTGCTGCGAAAGGTGGATATACAATGTACTAGTGCCGACATTGTGCATGCTCTGTTGCCTGTGTCTATGTGCCTGTGGTTCTGTCAGTGTGATCATGTGATGTATCTGACCCCAGGAATGTGTCAATAAAGTTTCCCCTTCCTGGGACAATGAATTCACGGTGTTCTTACTTCAATTTCCAGGAGTGTAGATACATCAGGTCCATGGCCATGTCTTTATTTTATTTTGTACGTCCCGACATGTTTATGTGGTGTCACCGCCAGACACCACACTTGCTAGGTGGTAGCTCTTAAATCGGCCGCGGTCCGCTGGTATACGACGGACCCGCGTGTCGCCACTGTCAGTGATGGCAGACCGAGCGCCGCCACACGGCAGGTCTAGTGAGACGTACTAGCACTCGCCCCAGTTGTACAGTCAACTTTGCTAGCGATGCTACATTGACAAATACGCTCTCATTTGCCGAGACGATAGTTAGCATAGCCTTCAGCTACGTCATTTGCTAAGACCTAGGAAGGCGCCATAGCATTTGATAATTATTATTGTGAAGCCTTTACAGTAACGAGAGATGTTCACCAATTGTGGATTAAAGTTAAGTATTCTACCAGTTACTCTTGTTTTGCTAGTCGTGTTTCTCTGACCTGTTCCAGACCTCACGCCAGCCTGCGTGAGCTTAATCGCTTGCCTTTCGGCTTCCTCCAAACTCCGTGAATTGGCTCCTGCCAATTCACAACAATTTATATCTGTGACTGAACATTATATACGTGAGCACTCTCTGCCCAGTTTCTCCCCACTGTTTCGGGCAACTTTCCGCTCATCTGTAGATTTTTTTTTTTTTTGTTTTCTCTACAGCAAAGGCTCTGTTAGTGTACAGTAATTTTTTGTTTGATTTTGTTCGTAGCTATAGTTCAGCAGCTGTAGAATATGTCAGCAAAGACTGACAACTGACTTTTTTATTTTTTTCCAGTTCGTTATAAATTACGTTTTAGCTACACTATATTAGACGCAGTCCCTTCTTATATGCACTCTGTGAGGGGTTGCTGGTCCCCCATCCGTCGCCTCCCCAGCTGGCAGATAAAGGGGATGCTGGGAAATTAAATACCCGGTTTCGACGAAAAGCCAGTGAAGAGGATGTCAACGGCTCGGATGAGACAAGAGAATTTTTATGAAGTTCGAGCGGCAGAACAGGCGAAAGACATCTCTAGAGGGCAGGCAGAGCTCGGAGCTAGGGAAAGGCATCTGCCTAGGAAATGGTGAGCCAAAATATTACTCATCGAGCCTGGAAGCTGTGAGATGGCAGTCCCATCACCAAGCTTAACCTGAGCAACCCGCTACCAGGGGCTTTTATACATGCTGGCTCACATCAACAATATACCTTAGATATTTGAATTAAAAACATACGAGACAGACATTATAACGCTGCAGAAAATTAGGTGGCTTCGAGGAGGGATACACACGGAGGATGGCTTGGTTCAGTTGGGTCTGAGCACTATGGGACTTAACATCTGAGGTCATCAGTCCCCTAGAACTTAGAACTACTGAAACCTAACTAACCTAAGGGCAGCACACAACACCCTGTCATCACGAGGCAGAGAAAATCACTGATCCCGCCGGGAATCGAACCCGGGAATCCGGCACGGAGGATGATTCTGTCATTTTTTGTGAGGGAGGTGAAGAAACAGCATGAATTTGGTACTGGCTTTGCTGTCAAGAACGAGACTGTTAATATGGTTAACGAATTTTTATCCCATTAATAAAAGAATGTCTTACATCAGAATCAAACATCAGTGGTGCGATGTAACATTCGCCAGTGTTGATGCACCGATTGAAGATTCGACTGAGCATGAGAAAGATAACTACTTTGAAGAAATTAGATAAGGTAGCCGAAAGCATTCCAGCAAGAAATATGAGTATTATACTACGAAATTTTGATGGAAACGGACATGTTCACCCCCACAACAGGAAAGCATAGCAAACAGTACATCACAAACGAAAATGGATTAAAAATGATCAACTTCGCGTTGTCAAAGAATATGAGAATATGCTCCACGATGTTCATTTACAAAGAAATTCACAAAGGTAGATTTGTCCTCTCCAGGTGTCAAAACTGTGTATCAGATTGACCATGTTATGGTAGACCAAAGATGCAGTTCATTCATAAGAGATGCCAGAACGTACGGAGGAGCAGATTGTGGCTCAGATCACTTCCTAGTGGTAGGAAAGATATGATTTGGAATATTCAACCAAAATCCACACCAAAACCTAAGTTCTATGGAGAACGACTGACGGAACTGTGTGTTAAAGAAATCTAGGTAATTGAAATTAATAACCGTTTTACGGCATCGCAAAAAGTTGGAAAGTAAAATGGTGTTGGGAAGGCTTGGGAAAAAATAAAGAGAGTGACATATACAGCGGAGAAAACTGTGGGGAACAAAAAGAAACTGAAGAAACGTAAACGGTTCAAGAAAAAGTGTCGGGGAACAGTGGTAAAGAGGAAAGAAGTCGGGATGCTGTGGTTGCATAGTATGGAGATCTTCAATACAGTGAGAAGAGAGATAAAAAGAGTTCTACGAACAGAGAGAAGAAAATATCTAACTGGAGTCTTGGAATCTATAGAAATGGAAAGCAGGAACAGAAACTGAAAGAAGCTGCTTCAGTATACAAAGGACAGTAAGAGCGGTTATAAAAGTGGAAACCTATTCGTAGAAGATAAAAATCATAACATTCTGACACAGTTGGAAGATATCCTACCAAGACGGGAAGAGTATTTCTCAGAAATATTAAATTGCACTGACCCTCACATATCCTTCAATTACGCAATGGTTGAGAGTAACAGCAGTAACACAGACGAATACAGCGATACAGAGCAGGAAGTGGTACACGCCACTCAAAAGCTCAAAAACAACCAGGTTGCAGGCGAGGACAATATATCAGAAAAGATGTTAAAAGATGGTGGAAACAAACTACAGAAAGAAATTTATAATCTTATCACAATGATCTCGAAAACTGAAACACTACCAGAACACCGGAAAACTGCGATAATTTTCCTCTTACACAAGAAAGGGAATTACGGAGGAATCAGCTTGCTGTACGTTACATACATACTTCTGGCTATAATCTTTCTCGACACCAAAATTAAGCCTTACACAGGAAACATTATGCAAGAGTTCCAGGTTGGACTTCCACCAAAGCGTTCCACACATGAAAATGTGTTTACTTTACAACAGATCTTTGAGAAATTCTGGGAATTTTAACAAAAACATTCACTGCTTCTTCATTGGTTTCGAGCGAACCTATGATGGCATCCACAGAAGTAGCCTCTACAACGCACTAAGAGAATTCGGAATACCCAGTAAAATCATTAAGACACAACAGTTGAAGGATAGCTCACAGGCAGTAGTGAAATTCAGAGGATCCATGTCCCACAACATCCCAGTCAAAACAAGCTTACGACAAAGAGATGGTCTTTCACGTGTTCTCTTCAACCTTGCATTGAAGAAAGTGGTTCGAGAGAGTAATTTACACCTATACAATGGTCTCCGATTCGAGCACATTGAAGTAAAACTCCTGGCATTTGCTGATGATGAGTCCCAGTGAAACAGAAGATCTGAAGGACATGTACGGATCTCTCAGGGATAGTGCCAGGAAAATGGTACTTTTGGTAAAGCAGGAGAAAACAGCATATGAGGAAATAGGTCGTGTCATAAACCCAAATACACACTTTGAAATTGACCACCATTTTAGATTCAGAAAAATACATCAGTTTAAATATCTCGGATCGCGCTTCAGCAGTAAAAATATCATAACACTGGATATAAAAGGGACAAAACCCTCAGGATCAAGATGTCTGTACGCCCTGAGCAGCCCACTCAAAAGTAAAGTTTTGTCAATCGCCATAAAGATGAAGACATATAACACGATCATCTGCCCCGTAGTATTATTTGGTTCGGAAAGCTTGACGCTTGCCAAGAAAGAAAGGAGAAAAACTGAATGTTTTCGAAAGAAAAGTGATGAGAAAAATCTGGGACTTTTGTTGGAGAATGACATCCCGATAGTTCGAAACAACGCTGAAATTTATCAGTTAATGAAGCAACCCACTACCGTCCAGAAATTAAAAAGACTACAATGGGCTGGGCATGCGGCTAGAATGGAAACCAACAGAGTTCCTAAAAAGGCGTTGAAGGGCACTCTCCAAGAGACAAGACCATTGGGCGGACCTCGCAAACAGGGGAAAGATGACATAAAGGAGGATGTCACACCATTAAGATTCCCCGCAGGTTGGAGAGAGACAGCGAGAGTTGGAAGCAGATCGTTGATGCAGTGCGAGGTCTACAGTGCATGTGATCGCTGAAAAGAAGAAGAAGAAGAAGCTAATATGAGCTGGGGTGAGGTCACGGAACTCTTCCATTTTAGTTGTCGTAACCATCATTCTCTTCCTACTTCTTTAATTTCCCGTTCACAGCAGATTTGGCTCGTTTTGGTGTTTTCTAACACTGCTGTGCGCTTTTTAGACATATGCGATGTAGCGTACAATATTTTTGATGGGAATGTGGTTTTATATGCGGATTTTACGCCCTCGCTGTAGGTATTACACAGTATACTTTCCTGTTGCTAGGCTTACTTCCCTATGACTATGTAAACAATGCTGAGTGTTTTGTGATTCGGACATGTAGCTTTGACCAACGTTCACTCCTTTCCTATTGCCATGATCTTCCCTCCTCAGCTGGATTACTCTGCTTTTATGTTTTGGGACACAGATGTGGGCTTAATGAAAATGAGTTTTTATATTTGCATTATATGTTTCCTGCTGTGTGTAAAACAGTTACTGACATTCCTGATATTCCGTTTATTGTGTTACGACTTTGTAGCAAATGGTACGTGGTTTGTATTTCGGAAATGGTGATTATCTCCGTCCCTTATGCCATGAATAGAGAACATGTAGAACGCAGTCATACCACAGTCTAACATGTAGAGTCCGGACTCCCACTGGTGTGAAAATTGATACTGTCTGATAGTTGGTGCGACACTAGCGCCCCAAGCGGCGAGAAAACAGCCAGAAAATTAGTTGTCAATTATTTGTCTAGTTAATGAGCGAAATAATTATTAAATTCTTGCGTTCCAAGCATTATAAATCATCAAGAGACACGAATGATCGTGAAATATGTGTAAAAGCAGCCGGATCACCTTCATTCAGTGACGTAAGCTATAAATTAATGAAGAAAAAGTACTTTCGAATATACGCATAATTGCAGCTTACTCCCATGAAATCAAGAGAATATATATATGTATTTCAAGCATGAGAGGAGAATACACATCTTTTGTTGCCTATTCTTATTGTGACATGCACTTCCTGTGACACGTAACAACTTTGTAGGAAGCCCAATGTTTCGCTCAGCCGTACACTTCACTCGACTTTCTAGTACATAAATGTTTTTGTAAATGAAATTAATTTTGCTTGAAAAGCGAATGTGTTGAAGATACTTGCCGTTTGTGCCTCAGATGCAGCATCAGTTGTGGAATTGGTTTCTTCTGTGTTGGGAAACAGTTTTATTGCTTTTGTTCTTCTATTGTCACGTCTGTGTGGTTTTTTCTTCAGCTACAGTTGTAATTTATCTCCCACGTTAAATACTGTTTTCATTGTATTGCATACACCTTTTCTATGGTCCGCATTCGCTATTTTGACTGCAAGTTTAGTGAAGAAAATGTCACGTATTTTAGTAGATATATGACGCCTTTCTGCAAAAGATCAGGTCTTCTCCTGTTTACTAACAATCTTTTTGTTCTTAAGGAACACGAAATTCTACAGTACAGATATGTAGGTTATAGCAAAATTGCATGTAATGTAGCGATTCATACTTCCTAAAGTCGTTAGCAAACTTAAAAAGAAGACAAATGTGGTGTCTTCTTCTTATTGTTGTTGCAATTTATTGCGCTTCAGATGTCCCCGTTTGTAAAAATCGTTCTACAGACCAATATCAACAATTACGATTGGCTTTCACAAGATCTTATCCGACTCAACAGTGTAACTTTCCAGCCACTTAGCGCGTTTCACTTGTTGCAGATAGCAAGAAATAGACGGAGTGTCGCTACTCTTAAGTTAGACTGTAGTCATACATTATCGATATAAACTAGTAGTATAATAAAGTGTTTGGTAATATCTTTGCTGTATGTTAAAAGTGCTGTTTTGCACTTCAGTTTGCATGTCGACATTTCGTTAGGATAAGCTGATCTGATGTTGATGATTGAAATGATATGGAGGCTCAGTGATTGGGTGTTAAATACATACTTAAGTTACACTGTATGTAGTCCTTCCACATTTATTATAGACATTCTATTCCTACTTGATAAGATCGTGTTAGAGGTTACAAGTGGTAACACTGGTCGATTGGTTTCTGTGTTAAATTTGTTGCGAAATGTTGCGTAGAGGTTATCTGAATATAAGTTGTGAACACAACTAGATAAATATAATTATCAAGGTCGAAGCAAGTTATATTTTGCAATAATGCATTAATTTCTATTCTTCAACTGTGCAACATTAATACCACAGTTAACATTTCAATATCAAAGTAACATATTTGAAGTAAGCTTTGGTTGTTAGTTATTATGAAGGGTCAGCGTTCTGTATTAAATATCTGGAGCGGTCAGTCGTGAAGTGTTGTGTTATTGCGGCTATTTGTTCGGGATTTTTCTCGTCTTGTTTTGTAGTTTTGTAAAATACTACTGAATGCTGAAGTAATGAATTTGAATTCAAGCATTTATGTGTTGAGAAGCATTTATGTGATGTACTGTCTGTGTAAAAAGTAAATGAAGAGATCTTTGGTTGTTTGCATAAACGGACAATTAGGAAGCTTCTTTTTTATTCAAGCAACAGGTAAAAACCCCGATCACTGTTAACACCAGGTTAACAGAAGAAACGTACCTCGAGACAACGACGGCAAGGTTAGCTATCATTTATCGAATGCACTCCACTCCAAACTAATTCGAACTGCAAAATAGTTGTGGTTAAATCTAAAATGCCTTTATGTAAATGTTTCTAATAATATGACTGTGGGAGCTGTGTACATTTTAACCCCTAAAGATAGAAATCACAGGAGGTAGCCAACGACGAAATTAATTTTCTGCTCTTCTTCTTACAATCAAACGTTCGGGTATGGAGTTACTTAGGTGACGTCTGATGCGGCTGGAGAACTGAGGTGGGGAGCCATCTTACATGAAGATGATGTTACGTGAATAATTTTTAAATTCGAAAAATAGCCAATTTTCTTGCAAGTTAGTACGAGATTTCTGTGACAGGGTTCTCAATAAAAAACAACGGCCCTTATACTTTGTTTACAAGAATGGTCCAGAAAGCGTTAACCTTTGACAAGCCTCTTTCGTTTTGGGTAGCTGCTATTAGATCTCTATTCACCCTAAATCTGACGTTATGGTGATCAACCGTTACAGAAAGGTAAAAAGTAAATTCATTCGAAGAAATTAACAGATCTAAAGTTTGTGCTCTTTTATGTCCTTTAGAAATGCAGTCCAAAATTTGTACTTTTTGCTGTGGTTGTCAGATATAGAGCGTGAAATAACTGCAGTTCGTACAGCATGTGAAGCAAACGCTCTTACAGAACTCGTCCTACCGTTAGATAATGGGTTTTAAGATAATTGTTTGGTCGTGTTGTGACTTTCCTCGGACTCCATTCGTAAGTTGCACGGATGCACTCGACATTTGCTAGAAAGTGCTTTGCCATTTGCACATGCAACCACCTTCTACGAATTTTCGATCCATCCTCAAATTTCCTAATGATTACGTGAGTGATTCGTCGAACTGTCGGCGAAACATACTTTGCACTTTAAAAGTGAAATGTAATTTTCCTAATTGCAGCAGACAAAATTGCCGCTGCGGTGTCACCATTTTCCTGCAAACAAGCAAATGTGGCACTGCGGCTTTGAGTTGAATTTATAAGCGGACTGTTCAAAGGTTCAAACATTTTTCTATCTAGTTACTTTGGAGTTGTGTTTCCATCTTTTGTGGTTTGGGAAAGGTAAATTCTTGAAGCCCTCTCCTTCTTTTTGTATATCTATGTAACTGTTATGTCCGTCACGTGAAAGAATTGTGGGCTGAATTTTGCAAGGAATATAGTCCCAGTCATTCAGATAAAAATTTTAATCTTGTATATAATTATACTATTGGCACAGCTGTTGTTCTTTACTCCAGCGATTAACGTCGTCCTGGCATTATGGTAAGCCGCGGGTACGATAGCGTGGACATCTCTACCTACTTTATGACGTTTCTCCCTTCTGTAGTGGAAGACAAAGAGTTTTAATTAGCAATATTGATTAGCTGTATGTAGAGAGCAAGTGTGTAACGAGAGTTTTGTACCGCCATGAAGGAAATGGTCGAAAGCAGCCATTAAAGTAATATATTGAAGAAGCGATCCTACCAGCCATAACTGTGAATGAATATGTAACTGGTTAGATTGATTTACACGCCGAATACTCGAATATTACCTAATAGTTATTTTATATACGAGTTGTACCATCTCCTGGAACTTAATTTAGTAAATGAACGTTAAAAAATACTCATGTCTACTTCGCAAGGTGAACTGAACCAAAGACGTACTATTGAGCAGCGTGTGTGTGTTTGTGTGTGTGTGTGTGTGTGTGTGTGTGTGTGTGATTTCACAGAAAAACACAAAGACATTACAAATACTATATCACAAATTTTTCGTCTGATTAAATGTGTCTGTTACCACTGAAATAAATTGATGTATAACGTGTACTTGATGTATACCTGTCAAGGTCTTAAACAATTAATGATTTCTTGGTTTGTGTATGAAAATACATTTATTACTGTAAAGTTTAAAATGATATTCTTTCATTTATGTAAAAAGGAGAGTCCATTCCTGGGTAGTACGATATTAAGATTAGTGGACTATTCTCATTGTTGGCCTCCTTTACGGCGAATGATATTAATTATTGTAAATGCTGACCAGAGAGCCATATTTTCTAAAGAGAAGTGATAAATTTTTGACATATAATGAAATATTGAATAATACTCGTAAGAATATTCGTATTTCGCTTCACCTTTCACTCGTACCAGATGGAATAGGCGGAATACGTTACGTAGTAGCAGCTAGAACCGGGGATATTTCACATTACGTTAAGTAAATGATATTCAGTGAGCTTAACCAAATGAAATGTGTATTGTCTACATATGTATTTAAACAGAAACCTGAGATAATTCATAGAGCTCGTGTTTCAAAGATTCTGCAGCCCCTCGTGTGAGAAAAAACGACTACTTGCTATGTAATAATTCCACATCACTACAAGGACATTTAATAGCAATATTGAAAGTAATTCTGCTCGGAGTGTATTTAAAAGTGAAGTCATTAATGTTAACACTTGCATTTTTAACCTACAACGTGTTGAAAGCAAAGACAATATCCACCACGTATTTTTCATGCTATACTGACAGTCATAACAAACCACACCAGACTAAAGAGCCATTTCTTTTATTATTTCACGCTACAGGGCCCACAAAAGAAAATAAACATCATGTTATATAAAACTTTTTAATTATTGTTTGATAAACTTAGTTACAGAACTTGCATCGGAATGTGAGCTGGTTGGCTTGAACATGAACCTTTCCAAAACAAAAGTAATATCCAACAAATGGGTCCCAGCTGGAGATGTGAAAGTCAAGGACAGTCTACTAGAAGAGGTCAGCGAATATTTCTACCTTGGCCAGATTATAAATATGAAGGGAGACATAAGGACAGAAATCTATCGACGCATCAAGCTTGGCTGGCAAGCATTTGAGAAGAATTCAAAAGTATTCAGATCAAAAATGCCATAAATCTGAAGAAAGCAGTATTTGATCAATGGATTCTTCCTGTGATGACGTATGGTTCAAATGGCTCTGAGCACTATGGGACTCAACTGCTGAGGTCGTTAGTCCCCTAGAACTTAGAACTAGTTAAACCTAACTAACCTAAGGACATCACAAACATCCATGCCCGAGGCAGGATTCGAACCTGCGACCGTAGCGGTCTTGCGGTTCCAGACTGCAGCGCCTTTAACCGCACGGCCACTTCGGCCGGCGATGACGTATGGCTGCGGGACATGGACACTGAACTCATTCACAAAAGGGAAACTTAGGACAGCACAGAGAGCCATGGAGAGATCAATGCTGGGCTATACAAGAAAGGACAGGAAAAGGGCAGATGACATCCGGTCTGTGACGAAGGTTAATGACATCTTAGAGAGAGCAGGTTCCTTGAAATGGCAGTGGGCTGGCCACGTCGCAAGAAGAAAAGGCAACACATGGACGAAGCTAGTACTGGAGTGGAGTCCGAGAGAGCACCGGAGGCCTAGAGGAAGACCACCAGACAGATGGGACAAAGACATCAAGAAGATCGCTGGTAACACCTGGCAGAGAACTGCCCAAGACCGTCCCACTTGGAGGAGACTTCTGAAAGCCTACATGAATCCACGACTCGAAGAGGCCACATCATCTAATGATTGAATTGGCTGATGATGATGATGATGATGAAACCTCACTAATTCTGTTTAAAGTTGCTGTGCCAACTTCACAGACCAAATTAATTTGTGAAAGGTCTGCACCTCAGTCGCCTTTCCTAGACGCATGGCTAAAATTATCAGATGGATATTATTATCTTCGTAGTACATTCGTAATGCTAAAAAATCGTTGAATGTGGAAGGTGATAAAATTTGACCAATTTGTAGGGCGTACTCAGATCCACACAGGAAATTTATTTTCGAATGTTCGAATTTAGAACTTTTTTGACATGTGAGAAATGAATCCGTCTGTGTGGGATCATGACAAATAGATCCAACATAATGCTATACAATAGATGTGAAAGGCTCCTGGAAGAGAGGGTGAAGTACACAGCAGTTGAGTCAGTGTCGTCATGGCACTGGGTATGATTTTTGTGGAGTAAACGGTTGCTTAGCGGAAAAGTAATAGAGCTGTATACGGCATTTGTCACTTAAATGCGATTTTGCATTTACCGTGTAGTTACACTCCTGGAAATGGAAAAAAAGAACACATTGACACCGGTGTGTCAGACCCACCATACTTGCTCCGGACACTGCGAGAGGGCTGTACAAGCAATGATCACACGCACGGCACAGCGGACACACCAGGAACCGCGGTGTTGGCCGTCGAATGGCGCTAGCTGCGCAGCATTTGTGCACCGCCGCCGTCAGTGTCAGCCAGTTTGCCGTGGCATACGGAGCTCCATCGCAGTCTTTAACACTGGTAGCATGCCGCGACAGCGTGGACGTGAACCGTATGTGCAGTTGACGGATTTTGAGCGAGGGCGTATAGTGGGCATGCGGGAGGCCGGGTGGACGTACCGCCGAATTGCTCAACACGTGGGGTGTGAGGTCTCCACAGTACATCGATGTTGTCGCCAGTGGTCGGCGGAAGGTGCACGTGCCCGTCGACCTGGGACCGGACCGCAGCGACGCACGGATGCACGCCAAGACCGTAGGATCCTACGCAGTGCCGTAGGGGACCGCACCGCCACTTCCCAGCAAATTAGGGACACTGTTGTTCCTGGGGTATCGGCGAGGACCATTCGCAACCGTCTCCATGAAGCTGGGCTACGGTCCCGCACACCGTTAGGCCGTCTTCCGCTCACGCCCCAACATCGTGCAGCCCGCCTCCAGTGGTGTCGCGACAGGCGTGAATCGAGGGACGAATGGAGACGTGTCGTCTTCAGCGATGAGAGTCGCTTCTGCCTTGGTGCCAATGATGGTCGTATGCGTGTTTGGCGCCGTGCAGGTGAGCGCCACAATCAGGACTGCATACGACCGAGGCACACAGGGCCAACACCCGGCATCATGGTGTGGGGAGCGATCTCCTACACTGGCCGTACACCACTGGTGATCGTCGAGGGGACACTGAACAGTGCACGGTACATCCAAACCGTCATCGAACCCATCGTTCTACCATTCCTAGAACGGCAGGGTATCTTGCTGTTCCAACAGGACAATGCACGTCCGCATGTATCCCGTGCCACCCAACGTGCTCTAGAAGGTGTAAGTCAACTACCCTGGCCAGCAAGATCTCCGGATCTGTCCCCCATTGAGCATGTTTGGGACTGGATAAAGCGTCGTCTCACGCGGTCTGCACGTCCAGCACGAACGCTGGTCCAACTGAGGCGCCAGGTGGAAATGACATGGCAAGCCGTTCCACAGGACTACATCCAGCATCTCTACGATCGTCTCCATGGGAGAATAGCAGCCTGCATTGCTGCGAAAGGTGGATATACACTGTACTAGTGCCGACATTGTGCATGCTCTGTTACCTGTGTCTATGTGCCTGTGGTTCTGTCAGTGTGATCATGTGATGTATCTGACCCCAGGAATGTGTCAATAAAGTTTCCTCTTCCTGGGACAATGAATTCACGGTGTTCTTATTTCAATTTCCAGGAGTGTATAATTGAAACGCAGCTGCTCATGGAGGTCGAGTTTGGGATGAATTTATCGTATGACAGCAAAACGTTGTAGATATGCTAATGCATTAATGCGGAATCGATTGACTAAAAAAAAATTTGTTACAGTTTTGGCTTCCTGGTGCAAATCTGCCGTTCTGAATTCAAGAAAGACATGTACAAATGTTTCCATATGTAATGGGTTAGGAAGGAGACATGGGCAGACAAAATCAAGAAGTGAGAAAGGCTAGATGCTGCTTACACAGTTGCTTTAAATGAGCTCCAAGAGAAGTCGACGAGATGCTGCATCGGTGACCTACACTTTGTCGCCGCAGTTGCGGTGGAATCTGAGCAAAGTGTTCCTGTGTACTGGATTTCAGATCGGGTAGAGACCGAACGTGTCCCTGGTAAACGTGTTCTTCTTGATATCCCCTGAGTAAAAAGTGACATGGATTCAGATCAGGTGATTTTGCAGCCCATGCATCTAGAAAACCTATGGAAATAACACGTTTGTGGAAGGTTGCATTAAACAGACCCGTCACTGGGTTAGCGACATGACGAGTTGTCCCATCGTGCATGAAAACAGCGATTTCCACACCGTTGCTCTCTTCCAATCCAGGACTCATATGCTGTGCAAGGAGGTCTCGATAAAGTGCAAATGTCATGGTATACCTGACAGATACTCTGGGTGCATTCTCTTCAAAGGAAACGGACCGAAGATAAAAGTGTTCGTGAATCTACAACACACACACATGGCAAGTTCAGTGGCTCTTCGTGCACAACAGGCGGCTTAACAATACTGTGGATTCAATGCACTCTGTAATGTAAAATTTGCCTCAGTGCTCCTTAGAAAATTGCCCGGCCACATTTCATCAACTGCGATACGTGCGAGAAACCGAAGAGCAAATTGAGAATGTAGCTACGGATCATTGTGTTTCAGTTGCTACGCCATTTGTGTCATGTATAGGCACCAGTGTAAAGCAGACCACTAAACCTTTAGTAATGTTGATCATGAGATAAAGAATTCTCGTGACATTGCACAGGCACTACCACTACCCGGGATAAGTGCTGCCTGGTCGGTTGGAGCAACAGCGACCTCACTAATAACTTCCAACGGGATAGGATGCCTTCATCTTCCAGGTGGCACTCCAAGCTCACCCTGTTTTCGAATTTCTTTATCATCTTCTTTGAAACATTTGGTCGCATAGGGCCTCTCTTTAGACCTTTCAGTCCGCGATACTTTCTCATCGCAGTACTGTAATTGCTGCCATTCACATAAACACATAAAACTATTTTGCTAATGGTGCACGGTCTCTCTTCTCGATAGCCATACTGTTCACTCACGTTATGGCTTGTCTAATGACAGCGTGTATGTCATACAGTCACATAGACAGCGTGCAGTGCCAGGCTTACACCTAGTGGCGAAAATTGGAACAATTTTTTTTTGTGTAACTCGATTCCGCATTAGCACATTAGGATATCTATGAAGTTTCGCTGCCATACGATAATTACAGGCCACACTGGACCTCCATAAGTAGCTGAACTTTAATTATTGCCACCCTGCAATATATATATATATATATATATATATATATATATATATATATATATATATATACAATAGAGGGAAACATTCCACGTGGGAAAAATATATCTAAAAACAAAGATGATGTGACTTACCAAACGAAAGCACTGGCACGTCGATAGACACACAAACAAACACAAACATACACACAAAATTCTAGCCTTCGCAACCAACGGTTGCTTCGTCAGGAAAGAGGGAAGGAGAGGGAAAGACGAAAGGATTTGGGTTTTAAGGGAGAGGGTAAGGAGTCATTCCAATCCCGGGAGCGGAAAGACTTACCTTAGGGGGAAAAAAGGACGGGTATACACTCGCACACACACACATATCCATCCACACATATACAGACACAAGCAGACATATACAGAGGCACTCATAATGATATGACTGTCAAGTAAAAATACGGAGGAACAGTCATAGCTAAACAAAAACCATGTAAACCTTATATACTGACGGAGAGGGACCGTAAAGCATTGCGGAGAGTCGTTGTAAAAACTTGCATGAAAACTGTGGAAAGAATCATCTGTAAGTTCCAGGACTTCCAAAGTGATAATTTTAGGTCGTCTCATTGCCGCTGTTGTCTTGTACCATGGGAAGGAAGGAGAGGATGTTGTTTGCTGGCCAGTATCCTCTTTCTGTAACACAGCTGCTTGCATGTATTAACAGGGTTCTTTATTCATAGGAGCAAGTAGTTACTTAATATAGTCCCTGTGTTGTGGTAAAAGTACTCTGTAATAGCCAGTTAGCCTCAATGCTGGTGAAGTCCCGCTATGCACACTACTCTGGTTGCTAGGTACTGACTGACACTGAGCTAGGGGCTGTGCTAATTGCGACTCCCACAGGGCTGTGACTGGTGACTCCACTAGGTGACTCAGTGGATAACTGACTGGAACTGACTGATCCATACAGCCTGCGGCAACAATCTAAATACTGGCCATCACGAGGGCGTGGGCGGCACGTTTATTGCGAGTTTGTCTTTGGCCTCTCTCCTGATAGGCTTACTTGTTCCAGCGTCTCTTACCGATCTTCTCACAACCTCATTGCTGCCCAGAGAGCTGGCGCCCGTTTACGCCAGCACAGCTAGCAACAGAAAATTTAGCACAATGACTGTGGGTAGCGAGTTTAGAAGAATCGAGTTCCTCATAAGCGACACGTTTTGAAATCAGTGCTAAGCGATGCTTGACATGCTGTATACAGCGACATCACTGGAGAGTGTATGACTGAACACTAGTCATACAGAGTGACAAATCGCACTATACTCTGTGGCAAACCTATGCAAGTGTTTCGGTTTAGCGAGTGTTACCTCCCATCATATGTACTGATAACAATGAAGTACGGAGGTGGTGGTGTTACGGTACAAAGATGTCTTTTGTGTTTAAGATGTAGGCTACTTATGGCGCTAAAGAAAACGGTGAACGTGAAAGGAGATAAACACATTTTACAAAATTCTGTTCTGTGTAGAGTAGAGAATTTTTTGTGTCAGCGTGACACAATGTAACAATTTATAAAGCTTCATCTATGAGACAATTGCTTGTAGATGTAGCATTCCTGAAATGCACTAGCATATGCAGAGTCCCGACAACAAACTTCTGGACATGCATTTACAAACAGCAGAGATCACTGACTGCAATATGTTGAACCTTGTACGGGAAGAAATTTATGATGTAGTCTGTAAGGAGTTCATTAAGACCTGTAACACACAATAAGAAACCGGACAATCGAAATCTAAACAATATCAAAATAGCAAAGAGGGGCCCACTGCATTCGTTTGGCTTTGACAGTTCCTGCTATGTTGAGTTGCTGGTATAGTTCCTCAAGCTCTTGGTTGTATCTGATCCTACATTCCCCTGTATCTGCATCCAGAACCGGACCGAAGATCTTCCGAAGCACTTTTCTCTCAAAACCAAGGAGCTTATGGAAGTCCTGTTTCCGGATACTCCATGTCTCACAGCCATGTAGAACAACAGGCTGGATCAGGGTTTTGTATAGTCGAATCTTGAAATGTCTGGAGAGATATCTGGACCGAAGCAGTTGTGCTAGGCTGTGGTAACATCGGTTTCCTGCTCGTATTCTGGCATTGATCTCTGCTTCACGTAACGTGTTCTCAGTGAAAAGTGGCCCTAGGTATTTGAATTCTTGCACTCTCTTGTATGACTGGTCCCCAACCTGCAGTGATTGTAGATGGCCAGCGGTCTGACAATGACCACGCGTCATAACTAGGTACTCTGTCTTTGCTTCGTATATGATTACCCCAAATTTGCTGGCAGCCTCCTTTAGTGCTTTGGTCATTTGCTCCAACTCCTCTTCCGACCTAGAGGGTAAACAGATGTCGTCTGCATAAGCTAAGTACGCCAGTCTCTTTCCTTCGATTTCAATCCCTTCGTTCTCTTGGAAGGTCTCGCAAAGTTGAACAGGATAGGGGACAACCCATCTCCTTGCCTGAGTCCTGTCACAATTTCAAACTCCTCAGTTACGCGATTTCCCATCTTCACCTTTGCATGTGTTTCGTTCAGACATATCTTTATCAGATTGATGAGTTTCTCTGCTATGCCAAAATCTCTTAAGCAGTTGAGCAGGCTCTTGCGATGTAGGCAATCATAGGCCTTCTTAAAATCAACGAATAAAATATGCACATCTTAACCATATTCACCCAGTTAGTGAAATGCCGGAGATTGAAGATGTGATCTACTGTTGACCGCCCTGGCCGGAAACCTCCCTGGTACTCCCCAATCACCGATTCTGCCACTGGCTGAATTCTATGTATGAGGCAATTGGACAGGATCTTATAGCAGACGTTAAGCAGGGCGATTCCACGATAGTTGTCACATTTCAGTTTGTCGCCGTTCTTATGTATTGTACAAATCAGAGCTGTTTTCCATACAGTAAGTGTTCACAAGCTGAAATTATTGAATTTATAGAGTTACCAGAAATAATCCTCGACTATAACCACTTTCCATTCAATGATAACATTTATCAACAACCAGATGGGCTAGCCATTTGCTCATCCATGTCCGGCACAATTGCAGACATTTTCATAAACCACTTAGAACTGAAAATATTCAACAGCTTGGAATTCTGTTTAAAAAACATAGTATACTACAAAAGATATGTAGATGATGCCGTAATTTAACTCGAAAGTATCACTAAGGACACCAGTAACATCAAAAACTTGTTTAATAATGTACACAAGAAAATGAATTTCACAGCTGAATACAAAAAAAAAAATCAATAGCATTAATCTTCTAGACTTGTGCATAGGAAACAAAAGTAATAGGCACAATTTCAAGATGAACAGAAAAAAGACAATAATAGGCACAATTTCAAGATGTAAAGATAAGAGCAACACAATGCCTGCCGTAACTTTAACCTTACGAAGATGTACACCTCAAAGCTATATTCAAAACGATAATACGCAGAACAATCAAAATCCCAATGAACAAAGAGGACAAGGTGAAAGAATTAATATCACTAAACACGTTGCAGTGACCAATGACTTCCCCAGCTCAGTGATAGACAGTATGTAGAGACAAATAACAGAAAATATTGAAATACCGTTTTCTTTCAGAATGAGTCAACAATACATCGAAGGTCTGGCTAGCATACCTCACGTAGGTAACATTTCTACTTAAGAGATGTAAAGCGAAAGTAGTTTTCTCTGCAAATAAACTAGTATAGAAACAAGTCTACAACTTAATAAAAGCGATAAATTCTCAGGGTCGGGAATGTACAAAATAACGTGTAAAACTCCCTGAAGCTACTTCACAAGACAAACTGTCATGAATTTTCAAATTAGATATACGGAACACATCGAGTGTTGGACACACAACCAATTTACAAAATCAGCAATAACAACGCACATAAATAACACTGGACATCCATTCGGAAACACAAATGATGAACTTAAGATACTCCACCACTTCTAAAAATCTCATACAACGAATTTAATGAAGGATCTTGTACATATTTTACATCACAAAAGGCATAGACAAATAGTTCTCAATGACAAACTAGATAGTGAATGAGCTAATTTCTTCAAATATTTCTCCTGCATATGATAACTGTAACAATTTTCATAAATATGTTCATTTTCTCATTAGAGAAAAACAAATAAAAAGTAATCGATTATTCAGTAGTCAATGATTGTAAAAATATATTTTATAATTGACAATTCCATATATATACATAACGTTACTATGAAGCACTGTAACATCTCAGACTGTGTACAAACTCTTTGTAAACCATAGTATCGTAACAATACATGATGTGAGCAATAGTATCCGGACTCTCCCCAGAACATACTTTTTTTTTCATATTGGGTGCATTGCGCTGCCACCTACTTCCAGGTACTCCATACCAGCTACCTCAGTAGTCATTAGACATCGTGAGAGAGGAGAATGGGACGCTCTGCAGAACTCACGGGCTTCAAATGTGGTCAGATGATTGGGTGGCACTTGCGTCATACGTCTGTACGCGAGATTGCCCCACTCCTAAACACCCCTAGGTCCTCTGTTTCCTATGTGATAGTGAAGTGGAAACGTGAAGGGACACGTACAGCACAAAAGCGTACAGGCCGACTTTGTCTGTTGACTGACAAGAGATCGCCGACAGCTGAAGAGGGGTCGTAATATAGACAGACATCTATCCTGATCATCACAAAGGAATTCCAAACTGCGTCAGGATCCACTGCAAGAACCGTGATAGGTGGCTGGGAGGTGAGGAAACTTGGATGTCATGGTCGAGCGGCTGCTCATAAGCCACAAATCACGCCAGTAAATCCGAAACGACGCCTCGCTTGGTGTAAGGACCGTAAACATTGGACGACTGCACAGTGGAAAAACGTTATGTGGAGTGACGAATCACGCTACACAATGTGGCGATCCGATGGCAGGGTGTGGGGATTGCAAATGCCCTGTGAACGTCATGTGCCAGCATGTGTAGTGCCAACAGTAAAACTCGGAGGCGGTGGTGTTATGGTGTGGTCGTGTTTTTCTTGGACGGGGCTTGCACCCCTTGTTGTTTTGCGTGGCACTATCACAGCACAGGCCTACATTGATGTTTTAATCACCTTCTTGCTTCCCACTGTTGAAGAGCAATTCAGGGATGGGGGATTGCATCTTTCAACACGATCGAGCGCCTGCTCATAATTCACGGTCTTTGGGAGAGTGGTTACACGACAATAACATCCCTGTAATGGACTGGCCTGCACAGAGTCCTGGCCTGAATGCTATTGAACACCTTTGGGATGGTTTGTAACGCCGACTTCGTGCCAGGCCTCACTGACCGACATCGGCACCATTCCTCAGTGCAGCAATCCATGGAGAATGGACTGCCATTCCCCAAGAAACCTTCCAGCACCTGACTCAACGTTTGCCTGCGAGAGTGAAAGCTGTCATCAGATGGACCAACACCATACTGAATTCGAGCATTACCGATGGAGGGCGCCACGAATTTGTATATAATTTTCACACAGGTGTCCGGATACTTTTGATCACATAGTGTATGTTTCTAGCATGTTTTGTAGACAAACAGTGTAGTTAGAGATGATTTGCGTGTATGTGATATTCTGTTCAATGGAGGGGGCACAATGTCTGTAAGGAGACAAGCAAAAATACCTTTTCTAACGTTAGCATTTAATAACACACGAAGATTCATTTTGTCCTATTTTCCTTTTGCGGTCTAGCTGAAAAAAGATGCAAGAGAGGCACGAAATCATACATGCAAACGTCACCAAACATATTGATGTAAAAACATTCTCAAAAGCACTTGAAAATGAGAATAACTTCTCGTAACGCGTGGCGCTTAGCATTAAAACATAAGCAACTGGTTCTGTTTTCATCATTTAAATCACTAGTGGCACAGCTGCAGACTTTCCTGAAACATCTAATATGATGAATGGAATTGATTTAGTGTCCTTTTTATTTCGCATATGGAGCGAGGACAAATGTATGTTTGTAGGTCTTGGCCACACGCCTCTGAAATGCAAGTCCTGTGAATCAGCCCATGCACCCGTTCGCTCATATTTTGCAAATATAGCCATCCAAATGGCTTAACGTCAATTTTTTTCTAACGTCCTTTCGGCTACTGCCGTCGGCTACTGCCGCCAAACTTGGAAATTATAAAACAAGATTCAGTGTTAGCTCAATAACACCCGTACCTAAATTGCCCCGGATAATGGTTCAAATGGCTCTGAGCACTATGGGACTTAACATCTGAGGTCATCAGTCCCCTAGAACTTAGAACTACTTAAACCTAACTAACCTAAGGACATCACACACATCCATGCCCGAAGCAGCATTCGAACCTGCGACCGTAGCGGTCGCGCGGTTCCAGACTGAAGCGCCTAGAACCGCACGGCCACAACGTGCCCCGGATAGCCATGGCTTTTATTGATACTGACACTAACGTTGTTTCACGATTTCTGCACGACATATTAGCCAAGTTAGACGTCTTCAATCACAAACCATCTGCAATGATAGCAGACTCATTCAGAAAATTTATTTCGTTTATTAATAACATCATTGAGATTTGAACTGCCTTCCAGTCTCCAGTATTTCTCTTCATCAGCGCATTCAGTACATGATGCTCGATATTATTTAAATAATTAGACAGTCTAGGCACATTAATGTGATCACCTATGACAAGCCTAAATAACCGTCTCTCATAATGGGGACTTGCAAGAAGAAAGTCAGTGAGGTTCCAGAAAGTACCGACAGGGATGTGCAGCCATGCATGCTCCAGTGCTGTAGCCAGCTGCGCTAGGTTTCTACGTTGAGGATCCATGGTGCGAACAGACTGATTGAGGAAGTCCCATAGATTCACGATTGTGTTTAAAACCGTGGAGTTCGCTGTGGCCGAGCGGTTCTAGGCACTTCAGTCCGGAACCGAGCTGCTGCTACGGTCGTAGGTCCGAATCCTGCCTCGGGCATGGATTTGTGTGATGTCCTTAGGTTAGGTTTCAGTAGTTCTAAGTCAAGGTGTTGACAGATATGAGAATTACCGAACAATCAGTTCAATAAGCCACAGCTGCAAAATACTAACACGAATTCTTTACAGACGAATGGAAAAACTAGTAGAAGCCGACCTCGGGGAAGATCAGTTTGGATTCCGTAGAAATACTAGAACACGTGAGGCAATACTGACCTTACGACTTATCTTAGAAGAAAGATTAAGGAGAGGCAAACCTACGTTTCTAGCATTTGTAGACTTAGAGAAAGCTTTTGACAATGTTGACTGGAATACTCTCTTTCAAATTCTAAAGGTGGCAGGGGTAAAATACAGGGAGCGAAAGGCTATTTACAATTTGTACAGAAACCAGATGGCAGTTATAAGAGTCGAGGGACATGAAAGGGAAGCAGTGGTTGGGAAGGGAGTAAGACAGGGTTGTAGCCTCCCCCCGATGATATTCAATCTGTATATTGAGCAAGCAGTAAAGGAAACAAAAGAAAAATTCGGAGTAGGTATTAAAATCCATGGAGAAGAAATAAAAACTTTGAGGTTCGCCGATGACATTGTAATTCTGTCAGAGACAGCAAACGACTTGGAAGAGCAGTTGAACGGAATGGATGGTGTTTTGAAGGGAGGATATAAGATGAACATCAACAAAAGCAAAACGAGGATAATGGAATGTAGTCGAATTAAGTCTGGTGATGTTGAGGATATTAGATTAGGAAATGAGACACTTAAAGTAGTAAAGGAGTTTTGCTATTTGGGGAGCAAAATAACTGATGATGGTCGAAGTAGAGAGGATATAAAATGTAGACTGGCAATGGCAAGGAAAGCGTTTCTGAAGAAGAGAAATTTGTTAACATCGAGTATAGATTTAAGTGTCAGGAAGTCTGTTTTGAAAGTATTTGTATGGAGTGTAGCCATGTATGGAAGTGAAACATGGACGATAAATAGTTTGGACAAGCAGAGAATAGAAGCTTTCGAAATGTGGCGCTACAGAAGAATGCTGAAGATTAGATGGGTAGATCACATAACTAATAAGGAGGTACTGAATAGGATTGGGGAGAATAGGAGTTTGTGGCACAACTTGACCAGAAGAAGGGATCGTTTGGTAGGACATGTTCTGAGGCATCAAGGGATCACCAATTTAGTATTGGAGGGCAGCGTGGAGGGTAAAAATCGTAGGGGGAGACCAAGAGATGAATACACTAAGCAGATTCAGAAGGATGTAGGTTGAAGTAGGTACTGGGAGATGAAGAAGCTTGCACAGGATAGAGTAGCATTGAGAGCTGCATCAAACCAGTCTCAGGACTGAAGACCACAACAACAACAACAAGTCAAGGGGACTGATGACTTCAGATGTTAAGTCCCATATTGCTTAGTGCCATTTGAACATCCTGGTGCTCTTCGAATCACGTACGTATACTGCGAGCTGTGTGACATGTTGCATTGACCTGCTGGTAGATGCCATTGTGCCAGATTAAAAGAAAAGGATGTAGCGGTGGATATAGTCCCCTTGGACAGGTGCATATTTGTGTTGATCCAATGTGCCTTTCCAGAATAACAAGGTCGCCCGTGAAATGCCCTCTGTCTTGGACACTTGCGACGATTGTTGCAGGGTATTGCCTTCAGACTTTTCACGCTGTACAAGCCAACGGCCATCTTTACGATGGAGCATAAAACGTGATTCATCTGAAAAGGCCGCCCTAGTGGACATCCGATTGTGGTACTGCTGTGCAAGTTCCTGTCTTCGTCACCTATAAATAGCAGTCAGCATGAGTGCCTGTTTTGTCGACCTGACTTATTCTGTTCATCTGCAGTTATTGTTTTTGCTAGCATTGTTTTGTTCTTTTTCCTTCTTTCATGATGGCAAGTTTCAGTGTCTAAGTGAACAATGTGCAGGCTTTGAAATTTTGTTTTCTACTCGGTAAAAATGGTGCTGAAACTGTACTTATGTTGAAAACAGCTTACTAAGATGACGCTATGGGAAAAACTCACGTGTGTGAGTGGCCTGCTCGATTTAAAAATGTCGACAAATCGACTGATTACAAACGTCGTTCTGGACGTCCATCGGCTACCTGAATCGATGAAAATATTGAAAAAATTCTAGAACTTGTTGTCACAGACCATCCACAAACAACAGATCAGCTGTCAGCGATTAGTGGGTTATCTTGGACCTCGGTTCAGCAAATTGTAACGCAAGATGCTTCCACCACGACTATGCACCTGCACACACAACCACCTCTGTTAGACAGTTTTTGGCTAAAAATGGCGTGGTTCCACTACCCCATTCACCTTACTTGCCTGAACTGGCTCTGTGCAACTTTTTCTTATTTCCATGCATGAAAAGGGGCATTAAAGGCCACCGATTTGACAACGTTGAAGAAGTCAAGGAAAAAACGAGGGCGAACTGTTCAAATGGTTCAAATGGCTCTGAGCACTATGGGACTTAACAACTGTGGTCATCAGTCCCCTAGAACTTAGAACTACTTAAACCTAACTAACCTAAGGACATCACACACATCCATGCCCGAGGCAGGATTCGAACCTGCGACCGTAGCAGTCCCGCGGTTCCGGACTGAAGCGTCTAGAACCGCTAGACTACCGCGGCCGGCAGGGCGAACTGTCAGTCATTTATAAAGCCGAACAGTGGAAACACCAGTGAGACAAATCCATTAGTTGTAATGGAGGGTATTTTGAATGGGACAAGCTTGTTTTGTAAACAATATGAAAATATATAGCTTTTAAAAATAATTTCCTTTCTTTTGGGTACGCCCTCCCTCGTATATAATCTCCACTGATAGTGCTGCTACCTACCGTCTGTGAGTGGTCATTGGACGCTGACGTCGAATATAGACGGAAGTTACTTTAATGTTACTGGATGGGGTAGTTGCCCCAGCTGTAACATCTCCCTCACATAACACTATTTGCCAACTGTGCAGTCGGTAAATTGCAGCGAACTTTTTCGTAATTCGCGAAAACCAGTGATTCTAGGACAAATTGTTAAACACACTAATTTCGTGTGACTCAAAGGTCTAGTGGAATCGTTTGAATTGGGTGCCATTTCGGCGATTTATGTGTCTCTAACTTACTCCAATAATCCTGCCTGTGTCGTCGTAATTACCGTCTGCTTCACGTCTGCTGTGCAGCGAGCTACCATAATTTAAGTATCAACTGTATTTTTCTTACTTGTCACTTCTTCTTCCGTGTGTTTTTGCTTTTAGGGTGCTTTAATTGTCGAGTGCTATTAATAGTTCCATAGGTTTCGTGTTTGTTTTGAATACAGTCAGAGAGAGTCCCTTTAGTCAGCCATAGTGCCAGTAGTGCTAGTGTTTGTTTTCAATACAGTCCAGAGACAGGTAGTGCTATTTTCATTGTTTTCTACAAGAAGTGGCTAGCAACCACAGTTTAGTGAATAAACAGCCGCCTTTAGTGAATTAGCAGTCTAGTTAAAGGTTGATTAACTCTCTTCAGTAAATTGATTCCTTAGGATGGATAGGATGTGTGACTGCTGTGTACGGACGCAGGAGGAGCTGGCCACTATTCGCGAACAGCTGAGCGTGTTGATGGCCGCGGTCAGCCGTCTTCAGGCTGCTGCCTCGGAGTGTAGCGGCAGTTGGGAGTCTGGTGCGTCGCATGGTACACCCCAGGTGTTACATGCTTCACCCACTGTCCCTGCTGTCGAGACATCGTCGCGGGTAGTGGGCGCGGTTGGGCCACCCTCTCCCCAAGGGGAGTGGCGGGTTCAGCGGCGTTCGCGGCGTACAAGGCGGAGGTTCAATGTGGAGGCTGGCCGTGTGGCATCGCCCGCTCTGCCTGTGAGTGGACATGTGGCTGCTCCTTCAGCATGGTCCGAGCAGGCACACGGGGGGAGGGGTTTATTAGTTATTGGGAGCTCCAACGTTAGGAGGGTGATGGAGCCCCTTAGGGAATAGCGGGAAGGTCGGGGAAGAAGGCCAGTGTTCACTCTGTCTGCTTGCCGGGGGGTCTCATCCGAGATGTGGAGGAGGCCCTACCGGCGGCGATAGAGAGCACTGGGTGCACCAGACTGCAAATTGTTGCTCATGTCGGCACCAATGACTCCTGCCGTCTGGGTTCAGAGGTCATCCTCATCCTCAGTTCGTACAGGCGGTTGGCGGAATTGGTGAAGGCGGAAAGCCTCGCTCGCGGGGTGAAATCAGAGCTAACTATTTGTAGTATCGTTTCCAGAACCGATCGCGGTCCTCTGGTTTGGAGCCGACTGGAAGGCTTAAACCAGAGGCTCAGACGATTCTGCGGAGATCTGGGGTGCAAATTTCTCGACCACCGCTATCGGGTGGAGAAATGTGGGGTCCCCCTGAATAGGTCAGGCGTGCACTACACGCCGGAAGCGGCTACAAGGGTAGCGGAGTACGTGTGGAGTATACATGGGGGTTTTTTAGGTTAGAGAATCCCCTCCCTAGGCCCGACAAGACGCCTCCTGAGACGCGGGAAGGTAGGAGTAGGCAAAATGCAACAGGCAATAACAATATTAATGTGCTAATAGTAAACTGCAGGAGCGTCTACAGAAAGGTCCCAGAACTGCTCTCATTAATAAACGGTCACAACGCCCATACAGTACTAGGGACAGAAAGTTGGCTGAAACCAGACGTAAACAGTAATGAAATCCTAAACTCAGATTGGAATGTATACCGCAGAGACAGGCTGGACAGTGAAGGGGAAGGCGTGTTTATAGCGATAAGAAGTGCAATAGTATCGAAGGAAATTGACGGAGATCCGAAATGTGAAATGATTTGGGTGAAGGTCACGGTTAAAGAAGGCTCAGACATGGTAATTGGATGTCTCTATAGGCCCCCTGGCTCAGCAGCTGATGTGGCTGAGCACCTGAGGGATAATTTGGAAAATATTTCGAGTAGATTTCCCCATCATGTTATAGTTCTGGGTGGAGATTTTAATTTGCCGGATATAGACTGGGAGACTCAGACGTTCATAACGGGTGGCAGGGACAAAGAATCCAGTGAAATTTTTTTAAGTGCTTTATCTGAAAACTACCTCGAGCAGTTAAACAGAGAACCGACTCGTGGTGATAACATATTAGACCTTCTGGTGACAAACAGACCCGAACTATTTGAAAAAGTTAACGCAGAACAGGGAATCAGCGATCATAAAGCGGTTACGGCATCGATGATTTCAGCCGTAAATAGGAATATTAAAAAGGGTAGGAAGTGACAAAAAGCAGATTTCAGAGTACCTGTTGGCTCAACACAAAAGTTTTGTCTCAAGTACAGATAGTGTTGAGGATCAGTGGACAAAGTTCAAAACCGTCGTACATAATGCGTTAGATGAGTATGTGCCAAGCAAGATCGTAAGAGATGGAAAAGAGCCACCGTGGTACAACAACAGAGTTAGAAAACTGCTGCGGAAGCAAAGGGCAATTCACAGCAAACATAAACATAGCCAAAGCTTGCAGACAAACAAAAATTACGCGAGGCGAAATGTAGTGTGAGGAGGGCTATGCGAGAGGCGTTCAATGAATTCGAAAGTAAAGTTCTATGCGCTGACTTGACAGAAAATCCTAAGAAATTTTGGTCTTATGTCAAAGCGGTAGGTGGATCAAAACAAAATGTCCAGACACTCTGCGACCAACATGGTACTGAAACAGAGGATGGCAGACTAAAGGCCGAAATACTAAACGTCTTTTTCCAAAGTTGTTTCACAGAGGAAGATTGCACTGTAGTTCCTTCTCTAGATTGTTGCACAGATGACAAAATGGTAGATATCGAAATAGACGACAGAGGGATAGAGAAACAATTAAAATCGATCAAAAGAGGAAAGGCCTCTGGACCTGATGGGATACCAGTTCAATTTTACACAGAGTACAAGAAGGAACTTGCCCCCCTTCTTGCAGCGGTGTACCGTAGGTCTCTAGAAGAGCGTAGCGTTCCAAAGGATTGGAAAAGGGCACAGGTCATCCCCGTTTCCAAGAAGGGACGTCGAACAGATGTGCAGAACTATAGACCTATATCTCTAACGTCGATCAGTTGTAGAATTTTGTAACACGTGTTGTGTTCGTGTATAATGACTTTTCTGGAGACTAGAAATCTACTGTGTAGAAATCAGCATAGGTTTCGAAAAAGACGGTCATGTGAAACCCAGCTCGCGCTATTCGTCCACGAGACTCAGAGGGCCATAGACACGGGTTCACAGGTAGATGCCGTGTTTCTTGACTTCCGCAAGGCGTTCGATACAGTTCCCCACAGTCGTTTAATGAACAAAGTAAGAGCATATGGACTATCAGGCCAATTGTGTGATTGGATTGAGGAGTTCCTAGATAACAGGACGCAGCATGTCATTCTCAATGGAGAGAAGTCCTCCAAGTAAGAGTGATTTCAGGTGTGCCGCAGGGGAGTGTCATAGGACCGTTTCTATTCACAATATACATAAATGACCTGGTGGATGACATCGGAAGTTCACTGAGGCTTTTTGCAGATGATGCTGTGGTGTATCGAGAGGTTGTAACAATGGAAAATTGTACTGAAATGCAGGAGGATCTGCAGCGAATTGACGCATGGTGCAGGGAATGGCAATTGAATCTCAATGTAGACAAGTGTAATGTGCTGCGAATACACAGAAAGATAGATCCCTTATCATTTAGCTACAAAATAGCAGGTCAGCAACTGGAAGCAGTTAATACCATAAATTATCTGGGAGTACGCATTAGGAGTGATTTAAAATGGAATGATCATATAATGTTGATCGTCGGTAAAGCAGATGCCAGACTGAGATTCATTGGAAGAATCCTAAGGAAATGCAATCCGAAAACAAAGGAAGTAGATTACAGTACGCTTGTTCGCCCACTGCTTGAATACTGCTCAGCAGTGTGGGATCCGTACCAGATAGGGTTGATAGAAGATATAGAGAAGATCCAACGGAGAGCAGCGCGCTTCGTTACAGGATCATTTAGTAATCGCGAAAGCGTTACGGAGATGATAGATAAACTCCAGTGGAAGATTCTGCAGGAGAGACGCTCAGTAGCTCGGTACGGGCTTTTGTCAAAGTTTCGAGAACATACCTTCACCAAAGAGTCAAGCAGTATATTGCTCCCTCCTACGTATATCTTGCGAAGAGACCGTGAGGATAAAATCAGAGAGATTAGAGCCCACACAAAGGCATACCGACAATCCTTCTTTCCACGAACAATACGAGACTGGAATAGAAGGGAGAACCGATAGAGGTACTCAAGGTACCCTCCGCCACACACCATCAGGTGGCTTGTGGAGTATGGATGTAGATGTAGATGTAGATGTAGATGCCTGCAGAAGTGGGCCTACAGCTTAACGTAGAATCCAAACTACGTGCCGTTTCTGGTGAATGTTCACATCATGTAATCGCGAAGGCTGCATTAAAAGCAGACTTAAATATTCCATGGTCCGACTAGGATTCGATCGCGTGATATTTCAGTTTGCAGACGAATTATCACAAGACATCCAGTATCGACAGCTGTGAAGTAAAGCAACCTTTTAAGTTATTTTTTCTTGTTTCTCCATAGCTTGTGTGATGTAACACACGATAACGCATTACCTGTTTTCAGGTTATAACTTTCATCGTCAGCATTCGAGGGTATACGGAATTTATTAGTATTCAGAAGTATGAAATTATGTTACTGTATTTTTCAGCCTAGGATCAAGTGTAATAAAAAGAATTTTGTTTGTTTTAGTTTGTGTAAGATCAGGTAGGAACTTCTACCAATCTAGCAGCTCTACATTTCATCAGTGCAATGTGACATTAATCTCTTCGTATTTTCATCAACAGTAGTACACCAGGAATATGATGTTAACAACATCTACTGCTTTCACGTTTGGGCACGTCATTTCGTGAAACTCAGTGCATTACTTCCCTAAAGTATTTATATGCAAAGAGGTACTGTTAAATCACTATATTAACATCAGCTAAAAATCACGATTTCCTTTGCGCGTGGACACATTCTTCCATCTTACTGATTTTTTTGTTTCTGATTTTTACATTGCCTTCTACATCTACGTCAACATTCCGCAAGTCAAGATACAATGCGTAGCGGCGGGTCCTTCTGCAGTCACAAGTTATGAAGCTGCGACTCTATACTAAGAGCATCCAAGTTGACAGAAAACATCCCCTTAAACTGTACATGGTGAAATGATTACAGGCGGAATATTACTGTATAGTTGGTAGCGTGAATGTCACATCACTTTACATTGGACATAATAAGTGTCTTCATCATTTGATGTATTGATCAAGCAGACCACGAAGAACTGGAACTCTTGCTCGACTGTCATTCAAACCACATTTACATTTCAACAATTGGTGTATATGCAGTTATGTTATCTCTCTCATTATGATTTTTTTTCTTTTTAAAATTACGCGCTACGCAAAAGAGTTGAAGGAGGTGAAGAGCTAGAGAGAGAGACAGAAACAAGCACAGAGACCACATTACAAGAAATAGAGAGAAGCGAAAGTAAAATGTTTTCCCCAGTACAATGTTCATAACGTAATGGGTAGCATAATGCGACTGCATTCCCTTGAGGGCTTAACCTTTCTTAAGAAAATAAATATACGTTATGGGACATTTTTATGCTCTTTGTACTTCGCAGGCCCTTCTGTTAATGTCTCATTTCCCGGCATCTCTGAATACATTTTGCCTGAAAAAGCTCTCGACATTTTCTTGTTTAACGGCTCAGTGGATCATTAAGAACGGTTTTTATCCCCATTATCAGCAGACTTTTACCCATTAAGTTTGAGAAATATCTCGTGTTTTCGGGTCATTAATAAACTGCATTCTTCCCGTTGTTTTTCCTGAAGCTTACTGAAGTCAGTCTCCCCAGCTGCTGTTACACACACAGTGCACTTTAGAAGTATCTCTCACTTTTCAAGGATGGCTGATTTAGATTACATTGAATTGAAGAAGACGACTGTGGTAATATTCATTCCACATATTGGAGAAAACATAAAATAAAAACTCATTCTAATTTATAAATTAATGTGATAAATAATACACTAACACGTCAGGAAATAAATGCTGACGTAACTAAATAATCGCTAAGATAATTTAGACAACCTCCGTGAAATTAGCTCAGAATGCTTATCTATTTTGGTCGAATTACTGTAATTAAAATGGGGAGAGATCAAATTTCACGGTACACTCATTTTGTAGTATTACGAACAAAGCATGTACCAACTATATCTACTTTGAACTTCATCAATGGACTGGAATAAGATGGCCATTAATAAATCCTTCTGCAATTCTATTAAGTGGCACTGTCTTTCGAGTGCTTCTTATTTAATGCTTATATGCTTATGAATAATTTACAGCTTTTTACGTTAAAATTTATGTGTTTAGCTCTTTATGTGGATTAACCCTACCCCTAGAAATGATTATGTTAACAAATCTATTGATTGGGAATAAGAAAGCGACAGTTTCTACACCGAAATCTTTGCTTCCTTTCAAAGAACGTCCTTAAATTTCGCATACAATGTTTCATATGAGATGCCATTACACTTACCTCAGTAATGGATATGATACTGTAGCAATACAGAGTGAAGGTAAGCACACTTTTGTAGATTTCACTATGTTTAAGACACTTATACTGTAGGAGATCCTCTTCTATTTTACCCCATCGTCTAAATAATTAATTAATTACGGTGAGATTTTTTATTTATTTTTATTTATTTATTTGTTGTTCCGTGGGACCAAATTAAGGAGAAGTCTCCATGGTCATGGAACGAGTCAATACATGGAATTATAACACGATATTAGAAACAGATAAAATGAAATATAAAGAAAAACATATTCAGGTGACAAGTCGTAAGTTTAAATGAAGAAAATCAACAATGTAACACTGGAATTTGCTTATTTTTTTAGCTCTTCCAGGAGCTCCTCGACAGAATAGAAGGAGTGAGCCATGAGGAAACTCTTCAGTTTAGACTTAAAATAGTTTGGGCTACTGCTAAGATTTTTGAGTTCTTGTGGTAGCTTATTGAAAATGGATGCAGCAGAATACTGCACTCCTTTCTGCACAAGAGTCAAGGAAGTGCATTCTATATGCAGATTTGATTTCTGCCTAGTATTAACTGAGTGAAAGCTGCTAACTCTTGGGAATAGGCTAATATTGCTAACAACAAACGACATTAAAGAAAATATATACTGTGAGGGCAATGTCAGAATTCCCAGATTTTTGAATAGGCGTCGACAAGAGGTTCTCGAACTTACACCACATATAGCTCGAACAGCCCGTTTTTGAGCCAAAAATACCCTTTTTGAATCCGAAGAATTACCCCAAAAAATAATACCATACGACATAAGCGTATGAAAATATGCGAAGAAGAGTTACTGTCCTAACACATTACTGCATCGGACGTGCTAACAGCGCAACTCGTAATGAGAATATCCAGAGGTCCAGCAAGTTCCCCAGTCCACCTTTAACAGGTTTACTTACCTCGTTCGTGTCTTGCACAACTGTCTCGATATCCCAGTGAGCTTCTCCGCCGATCGTGGTTCCAAACGCACTTACAGTCGACTGTGAATTATGGTATGGCAAAAGAGAGAAAATCTCAACGCTACTTCAGTGAAAGTGTCGAAATAAGGAACCGAGCTTTTTCAATAAGAAAACAAGAAAGGAACAGCCTTTAGGGCCACCCTAACGGTAATACTAGAACACAAGTTCGCGGAGTCTAATCACCACTTAACGGAGCATCATTGCAACTTCATAACATTATTGGAAGTCGTAGTCATACAAACTCGACTACAAAAGTTCTCCGACTCAATTTTATCTCACTAATTCATTTTTAGTGTTTTGCGCCTTCTCCATAGGGCACGTTTCTCATTTGCCGGTTTAATAGGTCGAAGACACAATATTAAATAAAAATGTAATGAAAAGTAGATTTTGACTTCCGAGTTACTGAAATTATCGTTATGAAAATGTCAGTGTGGATAATGTCGACAGTCTAGTTAGAGTTGTAAGTAAAGATTCAAACAGTTGTTACTGATAAACTTACATGTTTGCCTCTAAGACATGCAGTGGGAGTCACTGTATTCTCTGTACGCTCCATTACGATACGGCTCCAGCTCGAGCCTCGGTTGTCATGCTCCGTGACCATCTGTCGTTTAATTGGATGCGGGGAGTTACCGATTGTAACTGCTTACTGAGGTATAGTAGCCTTTTTATACTGTACGATGAAATCTAATAAAATATGTGCCAATATGCGGCATACATGCCACAATATATAGATAGCAAACAAAGATTTTCTCAAGTGACTTAGCAATCCCATGTTATGCTCCACGCACTGGACATAAAACCATTACTAAAATCTTAAGCTTCCAACTCTGATCTGTAATTTCTCAGTGTTAATTGAAATGCTGGCTGATGGTCTCACAATTTCAGAGTTCCTTTTAGATCATGTTCCAGAGGTTTAATGAGACTGAAATGGTTTTAAGCAGACACTTTCAATAGCATACCTACAGGGTGTTTCAAAAATGACCGGTATATTTGAAACGGCAATAAAAACTAAACGAGCAGCGATAGAAATACACCGTTTGTTGCAATATGCTTGGGACAACAGTACATTTTCAGGCGGACAAACTTTCGAAATTACAGTAGTTACAATTTTCAACAACAGATGGCGCTGCAAGTGATGTGAAAGATATCGAAGACAACGCAGTCTGTGGGTGCGCCATTCTGTACGTCGTCTTTCTGCTGCAAGCGTGTGCTGTTCACAACGTGCAAATGTGCTGTAGACAACATGGTTTATTCCTTAGAACAGAGGACTTTTCTGGTGTTGGAATTCCACCGCCTAGAACATAGTGTTGTTGCAACAAGACGAAGTTTTCAACGGAGGTTTAATGTAACCAAAGGACCGAAAAGCGATACAATAAAGGATCTGTTTGAAAAATTTCAACGGACTGGGAACGTGACGGATGAACGTGCTGGAAAGGTAGGGCGACCGCATATGGCAACCACAGAGGGCAACGTGCAGCTAGTGCAGCAGGTGATCCAACAGCGGCCTCGGGTTTACGTTCGCCGTGTTGCAGCTGCGGTCCAAATGACGCTAACGTCCACGTATCGTCTCATGCGCCACAGTTTACACCTCTATCCATACAAAATTCAAACGCGGCAACCCCTCAGAGCCGCTACCATTGCTGCACGAGAGACATTCGCTAACGATATAGTGCACAGGATTGATGACGGCGATATGCATGTGGGCAGCATTTGGTTTACTGACGAAGCTTATTTTTACCTTGACGGCTTCGTCAATAAACAGAACTGGCGCATATGGGGAACCGAAAAGCCCCATGTTGCAGTCCCATCGTTCCTGCATCCTCAAAAAGTACTGGTCTGGGCCGCCATTTCTTCCAAAGGAATCATTGGCCCATTTTTCAGATCCGAAACGATTACTGCATCACGCTATCTGGACATTCTTCGTGAATTTGTGGCGGTACAAACTGCCTTAGACGACACTGCGAGCACCTCGTGGTTTATGCAAGATGGTGCCCGGCCACATCGCACGGCCGACGTCTTTAATTTCCTGAATGAATATTTCGATGATCGTGTGATTGCTTTGGGCTATCCGAAACATACAGGAGGCGGCGTGGATTGGCCTCCCTATTCGCCAGACATGAACCCCTGTGACTTCTTTCTGTGGGGACACTTGAAAGACCAGGTGTACCGCCAGAATCCAGAAACAATTGAACAGTTGAAGCAGTACATCTCATCTGCATGTGAAGCCATTCCGCCAGACACGTTGTCAAAGCTTTCGGGTAATTTCATTCAGAGACTACGCCATATTATTGCTACGCATGGTGGATATGTGGAAAATATCGTACTATAGAGTTTCCCAGACCGCAGCGCCATCTGTTGTTGAAAATTGTAACTACTGTAATTTCGAAAGTTTGTCTTCCTGAAAATGTACTGTTGTTTCAAGCATATTGCAACAAACGGTGTATTTCTATCGCTGCTCGTTTAGTTTTTATTGCCGTTTCAAATATACCGGTCATTTTTGAAACACCCTGTATTTAAAGTCTTGCAGCCCGAGTCTCAAGCAGGCCCTTCGAACCACCACGGGTCATGCAGGCCCCCCATTGATCCACTTCGACAGGGTGACACTGCAACAGTACTGGCGCAGCCCACTGCAGAGCGGCGTTCTGCCAATAGCAGTTAACTGGGTTGCCACACGGTGTAGCACAGGTCAAATCATGGCGTGCCAAACTGAACGTGTACTCACCAAGGGCTTTGCTCTCTCGGCTTTGTTCGCTCTTTCTCGGAAGAACTAGGTACAGCACAACATTTCATTGGCCGCTGCGGTGCGGCATTTTTCGACGGGGCGCGACAACCTTCAATTCGGCACAATCGTGGTGCCAGTGCCGTTTGTCTTCCGCTGCTCGTTCATCGTATAAAGGAAATTCATAGGTCCAGTGACTGTTTGCACTAAAACAAGTAGCCTAGCTAGCCATCATCACAAGTCTTTAGAAATAAATGGGAATGACAGAAGGACGAGAGTCATCAATGTCTACCATGTAGTTGCGTAATCGACATGTCAGCGAATTTTCTATCTATTGAATGGTGTAACAAAACCACGCAGAAGGAATTTAAGGATTTAGTTAACAATGAAAGAACAAAAATTCTCAACCGATAGCCAATTTGAACAGGATTCGTCATTCTGTACATCAAGAAGCACTTTTTCAGACAAGGAGCATGTGATGAGATTGGTGGTATGAGTAGTAAATTTCCTGAAGTCACGTGCATTATTACAATGTCAGTTGCTACTTTTTCGATGCAATTTAATCAAGAGTACGGAGACTTTACTTATTGCTGAAAAATACCTTGGTTAGTTCATTGACCAAATCTGCAGCGATTTTTCTATTAAAACCTCTAGTGTTCAATTTAGAAAGGAAAAGGAATGCAGGAACGAAAATTAGAACATACGAAATGGATTGCAGAGCTCGCATTTTAAATGAACTTGAGTGGAGGAACAACTTATGATTTGATGGGGATGCATTTAAAAAGAGAATCGCGTTGTGAAAGGGAAAAATTCTGACAAAAAACACCGTCCATTACTTTAATCTCACAGGCGTTTAATAAAACAGGAGTTCTGAAGGATTCTTTGTGGCTTTGAAATAATTGCAAGGGTACTTTCCTAAACGTTTTGAAAACACTGGCAGTCTAGTATCTGCTTTTCTGCTTTTGGGACCTTTTGCGAGACCGTTTGCCGTTTCAATTGAAAGCGCTCCCTTGTATGTTCAGATGAAATTGATCGATCTGTAGTACAGTTGCCATTTGATTAGGTAAATTCTCTTACATTAAAACTGTACAGGAGTTCGACGTTGTTTTCCTCAGTAAGAGTTTCAACGTTTCCGTAATGAGTTTGTAAACGCGATATAATTTTCATCAACAAATGTGTCTGAAAGGCTTTTTTCTATTATGAAACTAAATGAGTCTGTGTGATGTGGTAACCTGAGTGTGAAAATGTGTGACATTTTCGCATGTTTCTGTATGCCGACAGATAGTAGCAGATAAAAGTTGTAATACGTCTTTAGTGCGCCATGAATAATTAAATAATACTGAAGTTTTGTTTGTGTTGAATGTGGTTCAGAAACTAGAAACCAACTTGCATGCAGTGAAAGTGCATTGACATCTAAATCTGGTTCGACCCCCCTCCGCCCCGCCCCCCCCCCCCCTCCCGCCCCGCGAATCGCTCAGACAGAGTGGCGTGTCAGTGAGCAGGAAGTGTGCATGTGCATCCAGGACAGCAGGCCAGAAACTTCTGCACACATACAAGAATCGGCCACAGTCAGTCATAAAAGCCTGTCCAGAGGGACTACAATTCCTTTCAGCGTAGCTGGTACTAGTATTCCTTCGTCCTTCGGCATCTTCCATTCGACTGGCACAGTCTCCGCCTCATTCATCATTTAAACCTGGCAGTAGTGAGTAGGGGTATGGTACACCCCTTATGACGAATATATAGTCAGCTGCCACAGGGAATGTCGCACCGTTTGTGGTTCTAGGTAGTTACCACGAGACGTCAGCATAAGGCACAAGTGTGTTCTCGGAACTGTAGTTGAGAAGAGAACTACTTGAGATGCTGTTGAAACATGTTTGAGCATGCTGGGGTTGGTGAAACCCTGACACACTGCTCTCGTCCCATGAGAAGGAAAGCCAAGGTAGGTATTTCATTGCATTTCTGTACGAATTTAGCATATGATACCTGATAGTATAATTAATAGTAAACATTGTTATAAATGATTTATTACGGTCAAGAAGGGGGCAATGAGCCAGCATTGATGAGGAGTCAATTGATTCCTATGACGCTGATGAAGACGATGGTGTTATTGTCATAGATCACGACTCATCATCTGAGCAGAAGGAGATGTAAACGACTAAATGGAGAAAGTACTGAGCTAACGTTAGAACAATGTGGCACAATATTGTTACATAGCTTCCAGGCGTCGCTGGTGATACCAAGCAATGTGCTACTCCAATAGAGTATATCAGTCTCTTTATATTTTCTGATACTATTGAACAAATTGTATTGTTTACAAACAAGCGCACAGAGAGTCAGACAGAGGGGTATTCGCAACAAAACCTGCTAAATCCTATAACGAAGCTTGAAATGATAACAGCGGGATCCCGCAATTAATAGGAACCTCCAAGACCTGTAGACTGAATTTAAAAGACCTTTTCATCTGACTGAAATGGATGAAGGTTTTTTTGGGATAGTATGTCGCTTCGAAGATTCAGATTACTCTTGTGCTGTCCTCGTTCCGATGACCAAGATACTCGAACAGCAAAGAAGAAAGTAGCAGTATTGACTTAAAATATAGACGTTCTCGATCAATTTCTCCGTCATTTAATAAGTTACATCGGATGAGAAATTAGGAGCGTATGACTCAATATTTTTAACTGGTGGTTGTTGTTGTTGTGGTCTTCAATCCAGAGACTGGTTTGATACATCTCTCCATGCTCCTCTATCCTGTGCAAACTTCTTCGTCTCCGAGTAACATCTGCAACGTACATCCTTCTGACTTTGCTTAGTGTATCCATCTCTTGGTCTCCATCTACTTTTTTTACCCTCCACCCAGGCCTACGAGTCGATCCCTTCTTCTAATCATGATGTGCCACAAATTCCTCTTCTTTCCAGTTCTATTCAGTACCACCTTATTAGGTACGTGATCTACCCATCTAATCTTCAGCATTATTACGTAGCACCACATTCATAGTGCCCCTGCCCATTATGCTCGTTACTCGCGGCTTGCTGCCAGTTCCCGTAAGAGTTCGGGCACTGATTGTGCATCTGTACAGAAGAAGATAGTCAAATGACCGGTGAGCTTTATATATATATATATATATATATATATATATATATATATATATATATATATATATATACACTCCTGGAAACGGAAAAAAGAACACATTGACACCGGTGTGTCAGACCCACCATACTTGCTCCGGACACTGCGAGAGGGCTGTACAAGCAATGATCACACGCACGGCACAGCGGACACACCAGGAACCGCGGTGTTGGCCGTCGAATGGCGCTAGCTGCGCAGCATTTGTGCACCGCCGCCGTCAGTGTCAGCCAGTTTGCCGTGGCATACGGAGCTCCATCGCAGTCTTTAACACTGGTAGCATGCCGCGACAGCGTGGACGTGAACCGTATGTGCAGTTGACGGACTCTGAGCGAGGGCGTATAGTGGGCATGCGGGAGGCCGGGTGGACGTACCGCCGAATTGCTCAACACGTGGGGCGTGAGGTCTCCACAGTACATCGATGTTGTCGCCAGTGGTTGGCGGAAGGTGCACGTGCCCGTCGACCTGGGACCGGACCGCAGCGACGCACGGATGCACGCCAAGACTGTAGGATCCTACGCAGTGCCGTAGGGGACCACACCGCCACTTCCCAGCAAATTAGGGACACTGTTGCTCCTGGGGTATCGGCGAGGACCATTCGCAACCGTCTCCATGAAGCTGGGCTACGGTCCCGCACACCGTTAGGCCGTCTTCCGCTCACGCCCCAACATCGTGCAGCCCGCCTCCAGTGGTGTCGCGACAGGCGTGAATGGAGGGACGAATGGAGACGTGTCGTCTTCAGCGATGAGAGTCGCTTCTGCCTTGGTGCCAATGATGGTCGTATGCGTGTTTGGCGCCGTGCAGGTGAGCGCCACAATCAGGACTGCATACGACCGAGGCACACAGGGCCAACACCCGGCATCATGGTGTGGGGAGCGATCTCCTACACTGGCCGTACACCACTGGTGATCGTCGAGGGGACACTGAATAGTGCACGGTACATCCAAACCGTCATCGAACCCATCGTTGTACCATTCCTAGACCGGCAAGGGAACTTGCTGTTCCAACAGGACAATGCACGTCCGCATGTATCCCGTGCCACCCAACGTGCTCTAGAAGGTGTAAGTCAACTACCCTGGCCAGCAAGATCTCCGGATCTGTCCCCCATTGAGCATGTTTGGGACTGGATGAAGCGTCGTCTCACGCGGTCTGCACGTCCAGCACGAACGCTGGTCCAACTGAGGCGCCAGGTGGAAATGGCATGGCAAGCCGTTCCACAGGACTACATCCAGCATCTCTACGATCGTCTCCATGGGAGAATAGCAGCCTCCATTGCTGCGAAAGGTGGATATACACTGTACTAGTGCCGAGATTGTGCATGCTCTGTTGCCTGTGTCTATGTGCCTGTGGTTCTGTCAGTGTGATCATGTATCTGACCCCAGGAATGTGTCAATAAAGTTTCCCCTTCCTGGGACAATGAATTCACGGTGTTCTTATTTCAATTTCCAGGAGCGTATATATGGAGACGGTATCTGTTCTTTCGGACATGTCCTCTGAAAGCGTTGGCTACGCTTACGTATGTGATCGGAATTGCTGAAACTGATTAATAAATATATTCAAAATTGTGACTCTCACACTACTCTCCGACACGGTGGACCACACCACCAAATGTCCAGCTTTACTAAATCTTCTGCTGGTCCCTGCGTGAGGTGATCAGTCGGATTTTGACTTGCAGGACAGTCCCTCCATTCACTGGACCTGGTACAGGTCAGTATTTCTGTCAAGCGGCAAACAAGTTTTAGATTTGTCTGGATGGATCCATTCGAAAGTGATTAGTTGAGTCGCGCCACGATGTATATCTGCTGGGAAAGTTCACGAAGGAGTCGTGAACCGACCAATCGAGCAAACAGTGCCTACTTAGATAAGGTTATCATCTTTATTGGTGCTAGTCTGTTCTTCCCACAAACAATATGTGCTGTGCAACCAGTTCAGTAGTGGTCAGTATATATAAGTCAGCACCATAAGCTCTTTCAGATGCATAGAAAACTACATGTATCTTTGCAAAGTCACTTCCACCTGTCAAACCTGTCTATTCGGGAATGTGCAACGATGACAAGTGATGAAATTTTGAAACCTAAATGTGCCAGCTTCGTTCCAGATCTGTCAGCATATCTTCTTCCAGTTCAAGACCCCTCAGCCTCAAGTCTTGGGAAATTAGTTTAGCAACATTATCAACGGCTGTGAACAGACCAAGAAGGCAATAAAACAGACTGGTTGTTCGAAGATTGTTCCTCTTAACTGCCAATTTGTCGCTCAGGTCTTCCGCTATCTTCCAAGAGTCAGTGGAGATAGAATCATCATCAGTGTTCCAGTTGACTCTCAAGACTTGCAGTACAGGCTTCGTTCCAAGGCCTTTCGCAGGTCGTATTGCCTTCAGGTGTTTCGAAGTAGTCACCCATTTGGAAAGTGGAAGTCTTATTTGCAGGAACCGCGCTGTTAGTTTGCTGGCGAAAAGTATACATCCCCCTTTCGAGGCAGGTATACAATTCTACGACATTTCACCTTTGGTTCCCTACACTTCGTGTTGGTTTCAAATTCTAAGTGACTTGTATTCTTGTATTTCTGAATTTCTCTGAAAATTTTTGCACTTCTTTCTTTCATCGATCAATTGATGTATTTCTTCTGTGATGGAGGGAAAGAAAATGTGGTATTGAGAAGGAAAGAGAGATGGATGAAAACAATCGCAGTGGGAGTCAAAGAGAGAGGTGATACTAATGGTCTGTGAGATAATTTTAGTAAAAGAGAAGAGAGATGGATGGAGATAGCAGCAGTAGGAGCAAAACGGATAGGAGATTGTCGAAATAAAAAGGACAGGTGAGTGGAGATCACACATAGGCTTGGGGTCGTGGGGGAGAGGGGGCGTGGATGCGAGGTCCTGCATGTTCTCAGACCAGCGAACTTCAGCGCGTAGGTACAGGGTAAGGCACATTTTCGATCGAAATTTTTAATATGTAGGTTCAGGGAAAAAAAGTCAGACTCCCACCCCGAGAATTTTTGAACTGCCGAGGTTTTGTAGAGAAAGTGGCACGACAAAAGGATACCGTTTAAGTGAGAAAGGAGACAGTGGCAGTGGGATATACTGTAGAGCAATGGGAGAGAAAGGAGACCGTGGGAGAGACAGTCAGAGACAGATACTAAGTGATTAACTGGAAAGAGTGAGTGGATAACAGGATTTAGAATGTTCTGTGTTAAAAGAGAGCGAATACGTTCGCATACCAAAATGTTTCGTGAGGAAGCCGGAATGAGAAGTGAGGTAACTGGGTGCCCACTTTTATGTCAGTTTTATTTTTTTTTAAGTTGAAAATGTTCACCTTTCTTGTCCTCCGACAGGAGTATTTTTCTATTGGTTAAGAAAATGTTATTCATTTTATGTAAATTTTGTTAAAGGTGAGCAAGCTTGTCAGCAGCTTATTTAAAAGATATTAACCGCAGGAAAGGTGCTGGTTTGAAACACGAGTTTTCAAGTTATTTGATTCAAGAACTAGGTCCCAGAAGAATTACGTCATTGTTAAGAATATCTTCCCTGGAGCATGAATCGAAACTTACTCAGTGTTGGAAATGTAAAGATCATTAGAGAAAGGGAAATCATAGATAGTGCTTGTAATTACTTTACACACAGAGTGATCTCAACATATTTATTAAATCATAGCTTCAAAGGACATTTATACGGGAATAATGCAGAGACATATACACAAATAGCATCTGTGAATTATCGATCATAACGACGACGCTTTGTTGCTTTTCACAAACACGCATTATCGGACTTAAGCATTAACAGAAAATGATATGAACAATTTCTGACCTCTTTTCTTTCGGTAAAATGGTCTGTATCGCACACAGAAAATTTAAATACAAATTTACAATCAGTGGGGGCAATAAACTTAAATAAAAGAATATTAGTATGCAGTGAGACGACAATATTACACACAGGCAAATAATCACTTCAAGAAAATATTTCGTCGCTGTTGTACATATAATAATATCTCACAATAATAAGAATTCATAGCGATTCACTTCTATGAAGGGTGTTCGATAAGTGATAGAAGATTTTATTTCTGAAAACAGCTTGGTATTATTCAGGATTCCAATACACCACATTGTTCCCAGTCTTTTGGCTACAAACTCCTATTTCAACATAATCTCCATTCAGTAACTACCTTACGCCACCTTACCGTGAGGGCCTCTATGCCCACATGGTGCCACCCTTCTGGTCGACGTCGCAACCCACCTCTTGCTGCATCAAAAACCTCCCCACCATCCACGTACTGCTTCCCGTGGAGGGCATCCTTCATTGCATGAAACATTTGGATGTCGGAAGGTACGAGATCTTGGCTGTAAGGTGGATGAGCAAGAACAGTCCAGTGAGGCCTCGAGAGCTCTTCTCGGGCGCGCAGGCTTGTGTGGGGCCATGTATTGTGCTGGAGAAGGAGAGTCCTTTTGCATTTTTGTGGCGCCGGACGGACTGAAGTCGTTCCTTCAGTTTCACAGCCACACGCGATAGATTGGCAAGGTTTGCGCGACCTTATTGTGATGACGGTAGACACCCGATGACTCACCGTGCTTTTGCTCCCTGTCATGCCTTCGTAGGCATCCTGCAAGCGCCCACGAGTGTCTGTAATGCACTAGTTTTCTGGCAAAAGAAACTCAATTACAACGCTCTGTTATTACAGATGCTGTTTTGATGGCTACGTATAGTACTAGCACCCATCGGAACTCCCTAAAAGTATAGGGGCTGAAGCGGGAATATTCCACGATATTCCCGAACAAATTCCACATTTTTTCAACCGAAATTTTCTGAGAAAAAATGTGTTGCATTATTTATTGCACGCTTCTCGCATGTGAAGCTCATACGCTTCTAGCGTTCTCGCTTCCCACGCCCGGGTTCCCGAGTTCGATTCCCGGCGGGGTCAGGGATTTTCTCTGCCTCGTGATGGCTGGGTGTTGTGTGCTGTCCTTAGGTTAGTTAGGTGTAAGTAGTTCTAAGTTCTAGGGGACTGATGACCATAGATGTTAAGTCCCATAGTGCTCAGAGCCATTTGAACCATCATACGCTTCGTAGCCCATGGTATGTCATCCAACAGCGGAATTCAGTGAGGAATTTTTTCAAAAGCTATTCATTCAGCTACATTCAAGAAACACAGTCTTGTCACTGTTATGACAAGTTTTTAATGTCATCATTAGGTAGACTTATTTGTCCTAACGTTTATAACTTTCTTTGCCCCAGCCATAGTCCAGTGCTTCCAATATGTACATATTGAATTTCTGACCACGATTTGTTTTAATGAGCACTTCATAAAACGCACATAAAACGAGAAATATATGTTACTTTGTATCCGAAGCTAAATCGAAGAAAGACGAAAGTAATGAGAACTAGCAGAAATGAGAACAGCAAGGAACTTAACATTGGGATTGATGGTCACGAACTAGATGAAGTTAAGGAATTCTGCTACCTAGGCAGTAAAATGACCAATGACAGGGAAGGAGGACACCAAAAGCTGACTAGCAATGGCAAAATGGGCATTCCTGCCCAAGAGAAGTGTACTAGTATCACACATAGGCCTTAATTTGAGGAAGAAATTTCTGGGAACGTACTTTTGGAGCACAGCATGTTATGGTAGTGAAACATGAACTGTGGGAAAACCGGAACAGAAGAGAATCGAAGCATTTGAGATGTGGTGCTGCAGACGAATGCTGAAAACTGGTTGCACTGATAAGGTAGGGAATGAATAGGTTCTGCCAGGAAAATACGTGGAAAACGCTGACAAGGAGAAGGTTCAAATGGTTCAAATGGCTCTGAGCACTATGGGACTTAACTGCTGAGGTCATCAGTCCCCTAGAACTTAGAACTACTTAAACCTAACTAACCTAAGGGATTCACACACATTGATGCCCAAGGCAGGATTCGAACCTGCGACCGCAGCGGTCGCGCTGTTCCAGACTGAAGCGCCTAGACCCGCTCGGCCACACCGGCCGGCCAAGGAGAAGGGAGAGGACATCTGTTAAGGCATCAGGCAATAGCTTCCGTGGTACTAGAGGGAGCTATAGAGGGCGATAACTGTACAGGAAGACAGAGATTAGAATACAACCAGCAAATAATTGAGGAAGTAGATTGCAAGTGCTACTCTGAGATGAAGAGACTGGCACAGGATAGGAATTCGTGGCTGGCCGCATTAAACCCATCGGAAGTCTGATGATGCGTTGTGTTGTTGTGGTTTTCAGTCCTGAGACTGGTTTGATGCAGCTCTCCATGCTACTCTATCCTGTGCAAGTTTCTTCATCTCCCAGTACTTACGGCAGCCTACATCCTTCTGAATCTACTCAGTGTATTCATCTCTTGGTCTCACTCTTCGATTTTACCCTCCACCCGGCCCTCCAACACTAAACTGGTGATCCCTCGATGTCTCACAACATCTCCTACCAACCGATCCCTTCTTCTAGTCAAGTTTTGCCACAAGGTCCTCTTCTCCTCAATTCTGTTCAATACATCCTCATTAGTTATTTGATCTACCCATCTAATCTTCAGTATTCTTCTGTAGCACCACATTTCGAAAGCTTCTACTTTCTTCTTGTCTATTTATCGTCCATGTTTCACTTCCATACATGGCTATACTCCATACAAATACTTTCAGAAACGACTTCCTGACACTTAAATCTATACTCGATGTTAACAAATTTCTCTTCTTCAGAAACGCTTCCCTTCCCATTGCCAGTCTACATTTGATATCCTCTCTACTTCCACCATCATCAGTTATTTTGCTCCCCAAACAGCAAAACTCCTTTACTACTTTAAGCGTCTCATTTCCTAATCTAATACACTCAGCATCACCCGATTTAATCCGACTACATTCCATTATCCTCGTTTTGCTTTTGTTGATGTTCATCTTATACCCTCCTTTCAAGACACTATCCATTCCGTTCAACTGCTCTTCCAAGTCCTTTGCTGTCTCTGACAGAATTACAATGTCATCGGGAACCTCAAAATTTTTACTTCTTCTCCTTGGATTTTAATACCTACTCCGAATTTTTCTTTTGTTTCTTTGACTGCTTGCTCAATATACAGATTGAATAACATCGGGGAGAGGCTACAACTCTTTCTCACTCCCTTCCCAACCACTGCTTCCCTTCCATGCCCCTCAACTCTTATAACTGCCATTTGGTTTGTATACAAATTGTAAATAGCCTTTCGCTCCCTGTTGTTTACCACTGCCACCTTCAGAATTTGAAAGTCTGTGTTGTGGCGTAGCAAGACAGCCACGCCACTCGGAAGTAGCCGAAACTCACGCGTTACACACGCCGGCTGGCGTGAGATCTGAAACAGGTTACGTAATGAATGCCATAAAGAAAAGTACGTAGCTGCTGTAATACTTAGCTTTAATCCATCATTGTGGTACATCGCTCTTGACGATACAAATGAGACTCTTTAAATACAAGAACTGTAAGGCTAATGGCGCCTTGCTAGGTCGTAGCCATGGACTTAGGTGAAGGCTATTCTAACTGTCTCTCGGCAAATGAGAGAAAGGCTTCGTTAGTGTAGTCGCTAGCAAAGTCGTAGTACAACTGGGACGAGTCCTAGTACGTCTCTCTAGACCTGCCGTGTGGTGGCGCTCGGTCCGCAATTACTGACAGTGGCGACACGCGGGTCCGACATGTACTAATGGACCGCGGCCGATTTAAAGCTACCACCTAGCAAGTGTGGTGTTTGGCGGTGACACCACAGTCTGATGATACAATAAATAAATAAATAAATAAATAAATAAATAAAATAAAATCCGAGGATAGAAAGATACATGTTAGTAACTGAGATTGTGCTGGTTCATTACAACCCTTCAATGACATGAGAAGTATAGATGTACGAGAGATAGGCTGCTTGACGTCGAAGTATATGCTCTCAGTAACATCAAAGGCCACCAAGAAAAACTTTAACTGATGGGAACGCCTGCAGGTGGAGTCCGGGGGAAAGCCTTTGGCGGAAGTCGCAGGGGACACCGGGGGGGGGGCAGAGTGATGGCCGCGATGCGATAGCCGATAGCGGCCTCTGATGTGCCGGCGGCCCTCCAGTCGCGCTGACACGGCCTGGGACCAGAGGACCCTCAGGCCGCAGCCGTGCGCTCAATGCAGGCACGCCGGAGCCTACTCACGCCTCTGGCAGGCCCCGCCTACCCTACTCCAGCGGCACCTCGGTTCCTCTTCCCCAGAGCTCTCGTCAAGATAGAACAACGACGTACAACTCTGCCGGCGACAGTGACTGCAGAATCAATAATGAGGTGTCTTGAGGTGCATCTGCTTCAAATGGTCGATCGCTTAAGTTACACTACTGGCCATTAAAATTGCTGCACCACGAAGATGACACGAAATTTAACCGACAGGAAGAAGATGCTGTGCTGTGCAAATCATTAGCTTTTCAGAGCATTCACACAAGGTTGGCGCCGGTGGTGACACCTACAACGTGCTGACATGAGGGAAGTTTCCAACCGATTTCTCATACACGAACAGCAGTTGACCGGCGTTGCCTGGTGAAACGTTGTTGTGATGCCTCGTGTAAAGAGGAGAAATGCGTACCATCACGTTTCCGACTTTGATAAAGGCCGGATTGTAGCGTATTGCGATTGCGGTTCATCGTATCGCGACATTGCTGCTGGCGTTGGTCGAGATCCAATGACTGTTAGCAGAATATCGAGTCGGTGGGTTGAGGAGGGTAATACGGAACGCCGTGCTGGATCCCAACGGCCTCGTGTCACTAGTAGTTGAGATGACAGGCATCTTATCCGCATGGCTGTAACGGATCGTACAGCCACGTCTCGATCTCTGAGACAACAGATTGGGACGTTTCCAAGACAACAACCATCTGCACGAATAGTTCGACGACGTTTGCAGCAGCATGGACTATCAGCTCGGAGACCATGGCTGTGGTTACCTTTGACGCTGCCTCACAGACAGGAGCGCCCGCGATCGTATACTCAACGGCGAACCTGGGTACACGAATGGCAAAACGTCATTTTTTCGAATGAATCGAGGTTCTGTTTACAGCATCATGATGGTCGCATCCGTGTTTGGCGACATCGTGGTGAATGCACATTGGAAGCGTGTATTCGTCATCGCCTTCCTGCGTATCAGCCAGCGTGATGGTATGGGGTGCCATTGGTTACACGTCTCGGTCACCTCTTGTTCGCATTGAGGGCACTTTGAACAGTGGACATTACATTACAGATGTGTTACGACCCGTGGCTCTACCCTTTATTCGATCCCTGCGGAACCCTACACTTCAGCAGTATAATGCACGACCGCATGTTGCAGGTCCTGTACGGGCCTTTCTGGATACAGAAAATGTTCGACTGTTGCCCTGGCCAGCACATTCTCCAGATCTCTCACCAATTGAAAACGTCTGATCAATGGTGGCCGAGCAACTGGCTCGTCACAATACGCCAGTCAATACCCTTGATGAACTGTGGTATCGTGTTGAAGCTGCATGGGCAGCTGTACCTGTACACGCCATCCAAGCTCTGTTTGACTTAATGTCCAGGCGTATCAAGGCCGTTATTATGGCCAGAGGTGGTTCTTCTGGGTACTGATTTCTCAAGACCTATGCACCAAAAATGGTGTGAAAATGTAATCACATGTCAGTTGTAGTATAATATATTTGTCCAGCGAATACCCGTTCATCACCTGAATTTCTTCTTGGTGTAGCAATTTTAATGGCCAGTAGTGTAATAGACAAGAAATGTCCTTGCCGATCATCAACTTCAGTTTGAGGTATGACCCCGCAAGCACGAATACACTGTTCTATTCGTCGCCACAGGTCAGCAAACAAGCTCCAAGTGTTATCTTGCGGAACTGTTTGCATGCCTGAAATACATGATTTCTGGTTGGGTGGTGGCGAGAAAGTATACGTCTCCTAGCAGATTTCTAGATATTTTCTGTGGGGGTAAAATTAGGAGATCAGTTGAGAGGGAACACATGGCATATAAATTTAGATTAGCAATTACCAGTGTGTAAAACAGAGGGGACGGCCTGCGAGTTGGTGATAGGGGAACTGTACGGAAAAGTCCCAAGCGAGCTGTTGTAGGCCACAGGGTTTTCTGTTGCGGGAAACGTACACAAAAAATACATGAGAGGCCGCCACCACAAACACACTCACCTTGCGTCTCTCACAGAGTGTAATGAAACACCTGCAGCCGTCGTTGTGATGATATTTTACTATTTTCAGCCAGTTTCAGTGGCTGAGTACATGACCTTCAGGCGCTGAGGGGGTGAACCCAGCGTCATCTAACACCTGAAGATCATCGAGGCATCGCTGCCACAACTTATCGTCAAATTATTCTGGCGACTGGGAGTGTTATCTATTACTGCACGTCAGCTCAGGGTTCCACTACTTGCTTACAGGAAAGCTCTTGCACCTACCAATACTATTATCAGTCAGCCTCATTTCAGGCCGGCCGCTGTGGTCGAGCGGTTCTAGGCGCTTCAGTACGAAACCGCGCTGCTGCTACGGTTGCTGGTTCGAATCCTGCCTCGGGAATGACTGTGTGTGATGTGTAGTTCGGTGTAAGTAGTTCTAAGTCTAGGGGACTGATGACCTCAGATGTTAAGTAGCATAGTGCTTAGAGCCATTTGAACCATTTGAATTTGAACCTCATTTCAGTGGATACCTTCAAATCACAATACCTGTACCGAGAAGCGGGAGCAAGAACCTATTGATTCTGTTTGAGAAGGCAGGGAGCGAGTATAATGGAACGGAAGTAGGAGGACCACAAAAAGTTCGTGCCCAAGAAAGAAATTATACTATTTTTGTTGGGAGCACTGCATATAAACAGCAAAACCTGCATAATTCTCTTGCCATGTGGCTTGACAATAAATATAAGACCTTAGCCACGTGCCATTTGGGTGCTTAAGAACATTTTACGTTAATGAAGACAATTTTCAATCGGGAGCTGACCCCTGTAAACAAGAATGGACGAGATCTCCGTCCGATAAACTACTGTACGTTGAAAATTTCGAGCAGTAAACTTCTGTACATAGCGTCTACGTCATAACAAAACGAACTTCAGAGTACAAATAGAGCATGTAACACCAAAAATTTCATACCTCTGAATCAATACGTGCAAATCTGGTAATGGTTCAAATGGCTCTGAGCACTATGGGACTCAACATCTATGGTCATCAGTCCCCTAGAACTTAGAACTACTTTAACCTAACTAACCTAAGGACATCACACAACACCCAGTTATCACGAGGCAGGGAAAAAAATCTGGTAATGTTAAATAGAAAATTGTTGTTGTTGTGGTCTTCAGTTCTGAGACTGGTTTGATGCAGCTCTCCATGCTACTCTATCCTGTGCAAGCTTCTTCATCTCCCAGTACTTACTGCAACCTACATCCTTCTGAATCTGCTTAGCGTATTCATCTCTTGGTATCCCTCAACAATTTTTACCCTCCACGTTGCCCTCCAATACTAAATTTGTGATCCCCTGATGCCTCAGAACATGTCCTACCAACCGGTTCCTTCATCTTGTCAAGTTGTTCCACAAAATCCTCTTCTCCCCAATTCTATTCAATACCTCCTCATTACTTATGTGATGTACCCATCTAATCTTCAGCATTCTTCTGTAGCACCACATTTTGAAAGCTTCTATTCTCTTCTTGTCCAAATTATTTATCGTCCATGTTTCACTTCCATACATGGCTACACTCCATACAAATACTTTCAGAAACGACTTCCTGACACTTAAATCTATACTCGATGTTAACAAATTTCTCTTCTTCAGAAACGCTTTCCTTGCCATTGCTAGTCTACATTTTATATCTTCTCTACTTCGACCATCATCAGTTATTTTGCTCCCCAAATAGCAAAACTCCTTTACTACTTTAAGTGTCTCATTTCCTAATCTAATTCCATCAGCATCACCCAACTTAATTCGACTACATTCCATTATACTCGTTTTGCTTTTGTTGATGTTCATCTTATATCCTCCTTTCAAGACAGTGTCCATTCCGTTCAACTGCTCTTCCAAGTCCTTTGCAGTCTCTGACAGAATTACAATGTCATCGGCAAACCTCAAAGTTTTTATTTCTTCTCCATGGATTTTAATACCTACTCAGAACATTTCTTTTGTTTCCTTTATTGCTTGCTCAATATACAGATTGAATAACATCGAGGATAGATTTTAATTAATAGAAAATTACCTAAATTAAACATCCATAAGACAGGCAGTAATTAATGCCAGTACCAAAACAAAATTAGAATAACACTTTACTTATAGTGGATACATGTTTGAGCCCTGGAAGCTCTTCTTATTGTATCGAATCGATATGCTCTTATCTTTAGCTCTAAAATGTTTGACAGCGAACGCAGCTCTTTCTGGCATCCTCTGGAGGGCCCATTTGCTGGAGAACATAAGGGCTGAACCTTCCTGGCAGATTAAAACTGTGTACCAGACCGAGACTCGAACTCAGGAACTTTGCCTTTCGCGGGCAAGTGCTCTACCAACTGAGCTACCCAAGAACGAGTCACGACATGTTCCCACTGCTTCAGTTCTGCCACTATCACGTCTCCTACCTTCCAAACTTCACAGAAACTCTTCTGCGAATCTCATTCTGGAAACATCCCCCAGGCTGTGACCAAGTCATGTCTCCGCAATATCCTTTCTTCCAGGAGTGCTAGTTCTGCAAGGTTCGCAGAAGAGTTTCTGTGAAGTTTGGAAGGAAGGAGACGAGGTACTGGCAGAGTTGAAGCTGTGGGGAGGGGTAGTGAGTCGTGCTTGGGTAGTTCAGCTGGTAGAGCACTTGCCCGCGGAAGGCAAATGTCCCGAGTTCGAGTTCGAGTCTCGGTCCGGCACACAGTGTCAATCTGCCAGGAAGTTTCATTACAGCGCACACTCCGCTGCAGAGTGAAAATCTCATTCTGGAAACGTAAGGGCTGTTTGAGGGTTAGTATGGTGATGTGAGATTCAGTGGAGCAACGAAGCGTCAATGAGGTATTTTGCCACCACCCATCTGTCTCTGTGTTTGCGCAAACTGGGAAGGATATGCAGGGGCATGTAGGTCAGAGTTTGGTTGCAGTGCCAAGGAACCTTGGGAATGGATTATTAAAAACGCTGCGAGCTGTCAGATGCTTGTTTACCGTAATCTGTAGACGTTCTGGTTCTGTTTATTAGTGTTGAAATCCGTGCCTCCATGGAATTTGCAGGCTGAATTGTATGAGCAAGAATTTAAATGTTCAAAAGATCTGTTAGCTATTTTGATTAGATCTTTATATATTGAATCTTATTGAAACTCTTATCTGTTAATTTTATGTGTCCGGGCGCTCTTTATTTGGGTTAATATTCGCGTCCGCCTGTACAAGGAAGTTTGTTGTTAAGTTCGTTTGCAGTGTATTATTTGTGTGTTTAAGTGCTTCTACCTGCATGTTATTAATTCTCGGCTCCCTTGAGGCAAATAAGTATTAGCTCATATTAGTTCTCGCTCACGGTATTGCTCGGCATTTAATATTATCACAGATTGTTTATTCCTGGTGCGAAAGTGAATGACGAATGCTATCAGGCTTAGTGTTAAGAACCTTGTGGCTTATGTTTACACTCCTGGAAATTGAAATAAGAACACCGTGAATTCATTGTCCCAGGAAGGGGACACTTTATTGACACATTCCTGGGGTCAGATACATCACATGATCACACTGACAGAACCACAGGGACATAGACACAGGCAACAGAGCATGCACAATGTCGGCACTAGTACAGTGTATATCCACCTTTCGCAGCAATGCAGGCTGCTATTCTCCCATGTAGACGATCGTAGAGATGCTGGATGTAGTCCTGTGGAACGGCTTGCCATGCCATTTCCACCTGGCGCCTCAGTTGGACCAGCGTTCGTGCTGGACGTGCAGACCGCGTGAGACGACGCTTCATCCAGTCCCAAACATGCTCAATGGGGGACAGATCCGGAGATCTTGCTGGCCAGGGTAGTTGACTTACACCTTCTAGAGCACGTTGGGTGGCACGGGATACATGCGGACGTGCATTGTCCTGTTGGAACAGCAAGTTCCCTTGCCGGTCTAGGAATGGTACAACGATGGGTTCGATGACGGTTTGGATGTACCGTGCACTATTCAGTGTCCCCTCGACGATCACCAGTGGTGTACGGCCAGTGTAGGAGATCGCTCCCCACACCATGATGCCGGGTGTTGGCCCTGTGTGCCTCGGTCGTATGCAGTCCTGATTGTGGCGCTCACCTGCACGGCGCCAAACACGCATACGACCATCATTGGCACCAAGGCAGAAGCGACTCTCATCGCTGAAGACGACACGTCTCCATTCGTCCCTCCATTCACGCCTGTCGCGACACCACTGGAGGCGGGCTGCACGATGTTGGGGCGTGAGCGGAAGACGGCCTAACGGTGTGCGGGACCGTAGCCCAGCTTCATGGAGACGGTTGCAAATGGTCCTCGCCGATACCCCAGGAGCAACAGTGTCCCTAATTTGCTGGGAAGTGGCGGTGCGGTCCCCTACGGCACTGCGTAGGATCCTACGGTCTTGGCGTGCATCCGTGCGTCGCTGCGGTCCGGTCCCAGGTCAACGGGCACGTGCACCTTCCGCCGACCACTGGCGACAACATCGATGTACTGTGGAGACCTCACGCCCCACGTGTTGAGCAATTCGGCGGTACGTCCACCCGGCCTCCCGCATGCCCACTATACGCCCTCGCTCAAAGTCCGTCAACTGCACATACGGTTCACGTCCACGCTGTCGTGGCATGCTACCAGTGTTAAAGACTGCGATGGAGCTCCGTATGCCACGGCAAACTGGCTGACACTGACGGCGGTGGTGCACAAATGCTGCGCAGCTAGCGCCATTCGACGGCCAACACCGCGGTTCCTGGTGTGTCCGCTGTGCCGTGCGTGTGATCATTGCTTGTACAGCCCTCTTGCAGTGTCCGGAGCAAGTATGGTGGGTCTGACACACCGGTGTCAATGTGTTCTTTTTTCCATTTCCAGGAGTGTAATTTAAACATTTAGGATAAATGCCGTGCTCAATTTGTACTTGTCGTTTGGCGGAACATTAACCATCTTTCTGGACTTGCCCCCAGTATGTGTTATTCATTGAGACTAATGAACTGCTTATTCTGCTTCAGATCATGTATCTCGTGTGTTTATTTTATTTAAGTGGTTCATATAGAAATTTTAGTTTGTTTTAGAATACATTGTTTGTCCTGAGCTTGGCTTGGACTTCGCACGTAGAATTTGAGGCAATTCTGTCATGGTTGGTATAATCATTTGTTCCAGCAGGATTTGGTATAATTATTTAATTCTGAAATTTCCTTAAGTAAACTGTAAGTGGATTCTCAAATTTTCTGCTAACTTTTTAGAACACTTTCAGAAAATGCATTGACTATTGGGAGCGTAATCACTATTTAGCATAGTTTTTGCTGTGACTTGGGCTTGCACTTACTGGAATTGCAAGGAATTTTGTTAAGGTTGCTTGAGCTTTGACGCCGTTGCTGTTTACCGATCCTTGTCAGGCCAATTCATTCTGGGCCGAGTTAGCTTACACAGCAGGCTGTTTACGTGATTCTGTTCATAAGCCTTGGGCCACAAACGCTCGCGCTGTCATCATCTGCCCTATTTCTTCCAAGCGTCACCGTAGCATTTAATGCTGCTGTTTAAAGTTAAGTTGAAATTTTAGGGCACTTCTGAGTCATTCTGTTTGTTAACTAAAAGAAGCTCACTTTTTGTAACCTTATTTCTTCCTGAAGTTACTTAAACATTTCACTGGAGGTTGAGGTTCTTAGTTAACGTAAATTTTAATTGTGTGAATATTGCCCGCATCTCGTGGTCGTGCGGTAGCGTTCTCGCTTCCCACGCCCGGGTTCCCGGGTTCGATTCCCGACGGTGTCAGGGATTTTCTCTGCCTCGTGATGGCTGGGTGTTCTGTGCTGTCCTTAGGTTAGTTAGGTTTAAGTAGTTCTAAGTTCTAGGGGACTGATGACCGTAGATGTTAAGTCCCATAGTGCTCAGAGCGATTTTGTTTGAATATTATTGTAAGCCTTTTGTAGCTGTTTATATATGGCTTAAACTTTGTCTAATTTGACTTTTTTCTTACTTTTGGCAATCGTGAGTGCGTGCGAGTTGCAACTGGCATTTTATACCATCACTGATTATTGTCCAGTATTCAGATTTATTGCTGTTTTATTAAATTTTTAATAGGGTTAATGTAATTCAGTCTGTGTGAAATCTTTTCAGAAGACCCTGTGTTGCATAAATGTATACAAACACAAGAGAAGTTAATTTTTAAAAGCCATTGGGTAGGGTAAATGCGATTTATCAAACTTATTAAAATTGTTAAGGACGGTAGTAATAATAATTTACTCTGGCGATAACGCTGTTGTCATCAATTTCCTTCAATCGGGAAAAAAATAAAAAATAAAAAGTCCTGGAAATTCGGAGGTTTACCGATCCGTCAAATACTGAAATCTCTCACAATCAGAGTTTGGAAGGAGCGATCTGTATTTGCTTTGAAGAAACGTTTAATAGCCAAGATCTCATTCAACACTATTCTTTCTAGATGACCGGTTTCAGCAGTTAAGACTGTCATAAAAAAAAGTTTTTAAATGTCCTGTTCCATTATGACTCTATCGCACATATAATGTTGACATTGTAGTGGATATTATGTAGCACATTCCCCTACAGATTTGTTAAAAATAAAAATAAAACCAGGTTTGTCACAAATGAAAACAATACATTTAAAAAGCACATACTATCCATTATAATGCCAACAACGCATGTATGATTCGTTTATGATGGAACAGGATTTATAACAATTTTTGGAAAATCAGAAAATGACAGTCTTCACTGTTGAAATCAGGAATAAAGAGTACTGAATGCGATCTTCGTCGTTAAAAGTTTCTTCAAAGCGTCAGATACTGTCTTTCTCTTTTGGAAATGTTGCTCCAAATACTGTCTTCATTTTTCACAATATCTGTTTCAATATATGCGGAATACGAAACGCCGGAGTTGAGGCTGCGTACGTATCGGAAAAGCTGCAGGTCGGAGATGCAGTGAAAGGACGCAGGCCGGCACCTGCGGCAGGCGACACTCAAATGTTTGGTGCGGGATGCGATGTGGAAGGGGGGAGGGGGGGGGGAGTGTGGCAGACAACCTGACGTCAGCATGGAGCTCTGTGAAAGTTTGAGTTGTGGCTCAGACCAGGAAGAACTCTCACAGCGCCACTACATGTAACCGGCTGCTCCCAGGGGTGATACGTCATCACGTACATGCAGCGGTGGCAAACTGTCTGACAAGGTTTATTTCATGCTTCTGTGTAAATTCTTTCACGATTCGGTTCTGTCAGTACCTTCAACTTTGGCGCACTACCCACTTCGCGGCTAGGAAACTCCACCAGCAGGCATCAGACCGATCAAGTTAAGCAAACGTAATCCAGAAAACCGATACACGTCTAGAGGAGTCACCTAAACCCAAATATCGGTTATAAAATTTAAGTACTGAGAACAATTTCTTTGGTACATTAATGAAGAATCTGCGGACTCTCGTCGGAGAATTGGTCCAGATTTCGGAACTAAATCATTGAAAAACGGGAAAATATTATCTAAATGACAAAACGCAAACAGTCTCCAGGCCAATTCAGGGTGAAACGTTGTTTTAAACAAGGGAAACTGTAAACAGTGTTACAGATTCTGAGAAATTCTAGGCAGAAAAGTGATATGTACTGATTGTAGCTTGACAAGCAGAAAAGCAATACTTGGGAAAGATAGACTGAAGTGTTGCTAGAGGAGGCCGAAATGCACGCGTTTAATTACACGCTGACTGGCGTGAGGTCTGGAACAGTTAAGGGAATTAATAGTAGCAAATAAAGTACGTAGTTGATATAATACTTAACTTTAATCCACAATTGGTCTACATCGCTCTTGACGGTTCATGTTATAATCTCAATATCAAATGCTATGGCGCCTTGCTAGGTCGTAGCAATTGACGTAGCTGAAGGCTATGCTAACTATCGTCTCGGCAAATGAGAGCGTAGTTGTCAGTGATCCATCTCTGGCTAAGTCGGCTGTACAACTGGGACGAGTGCTAGGACGTGTCTCTAGACCTGCCGTGTGGCGGCGCTCGGTCTGCAATCACTGACAGTGGCGACACGCGGGTCCGTCGTATACTAGCGGACCGCGGCCGATTTAAAAGCTACCACCTAGCAAGTGTGGTGTCTGGCGGTGACACCACATAGACAAATTGTCTTTTTCTGACAAAATATGCAATCAGTTGTGATAAAAGATTTATTGACCATCTAGACTGCTTATGTTTCTAAAGCTATGAGCACTTCCGTTTCGATCGAACTATCTTCGCATCTATAGAGACGATAAATTGAAATATCGTACCCGAAATTATCTACGATACACAACGCTGCAATTACAGTATACCTAACACCAAATGTATCAGAATGTATCTGAGTACGTCATCAACAGCAAGAGTAGCTCCTCAGATCCTTTAAGCAATATGCATACTACTTCGCAAAACAGTACCATATTAAGGTTGCACTTGTGTTGTCAATACAAGATTTTAGATGATGTGAGCGCCTCATATCGATCATTCAAATACCTTTCCACAGTCTATTAACTTAGTGTGGAAGTATGTTATTAGTTTATATGAAACAAATATATCACTTGAAATTCCCGAGTTTGGTACGAAGCACTTGTCATCTCCTGAAAATTGCAAACAGAAAGTCGAATGAAAGGTATATGTGTATCTACTACATCTAATACAAATTTAAATGGTAGAAAATATTTTCTAAAATTAGTTTTACTATACGGAAATGTAATGTGCACGTAAACAGTACAGACGAGAAGAGAACAGAATTTTTCGAAAGTTTTGTGATGTAGAAGATTATGTAGGCAGATCGGGTACATACTCAGGAGGCACCAGAACAAATCACAGGAGAAAGAAACTCGTAGCACTACTTAACTGATGCCGCCAGCCACAAATTCCTCTCCTGTGCCAACCCCCTATTTCAGACTAGCAATTGCAAGCTACGTCCTCAGTTATTTTCTGGATGTATTCCAAACAGTCTTTCTCTACAGTTTTCACCCTCCACAGACCCCTCTAGGTGCCGGCAGCGGTGACCGAGCGGTTCTAGGCGCTTCAGTCCGGAACCGCGCGACTGATACGATCGTAGTTTCGAATCCTGCCTCGGGTATGGATGTGTGTGATGTCCTTAGGTTAGTGAGGTTTAAGTAGTTCTAAGTTCTCGGGGACTTATGACCTCACATGTTAAGTCCGATAGTACTCAGAGCCATTTGAACCATTTTATTGCTTCCACTATCAACCGCAACGAACTGCCTCCCGCTGATAGTCACTTAGTAGCTTCTCACTTTTCTTTCCCATTCTGCTGTAAATTATTCTCGTAACAACTGGATGCATGAGCTGACAAGGTGATTGTGTGATAATTCGCGCACCTGTCCGCTTTTACAATCCTTGGAATTGTGTGATTGATGTCTTTTCCGAACGTCTGATGCTATATGGCCAGACTCATACATTCCACACCAAAATCGGTAGCTGTCCTGTTGCCTCTTCTCCCAAGATTTTGAAAATTCTGTGAAATGTTATCCATTTCTTCTGCTTTATTCGATCTTAAGTGTTCCTAAGCTCTTAAATTCATATTCTCATACTGGATTCCCTGTCCCTTCCATATTGAATTTGTTTCTTCTTCTGTCATGTAAGCAGGCAACTCCTTCCCCTCCTTGAAGCACCCTTGCTTTTAATTTCAGCGAAAGCTGAAACTTCCTGGCAGATTAAAACTGTGTGCTGGACCGAGGCTCGAACTCGGGACCTTTGCCTTTCGCGGGCAAGTGCTCTACGATCTGAGCTACCCAAGCACGACTCACGCCCCGTCCTCACAGCTTTACTTCCGCTGTAAGGACGGGGTGTGAGTCGTACTTTTGTAGCTCAGATGGTAGAGCACTTGCGCGTGAAAGGCAAAGGTCCCGAGTTCGAGTCTCGGTCCGGCACACAGCTTTAATCTGACAGGAAGTTTCATATCAGCGTATACTCCGCTGCACAGTGAAAATCTAATTCAGGGAAAGCTATTTTAAGTTTCGTATATGCTGAGTCAGTCCTTCCTACAAACATTTCGATTGCTTCACAATTTTTCATGGAGCCATTTCGCCTTAGCTTATCCGCACTTCCTATTTGTTTCATTCGTGAGTGACTATTCCTGAATTTCCCAGGACATTTTTGTACTTCCTTCTTTAGTTGATCAACTGACGTAATTTTTTCTGTTACCCATGGTTTCTTCGTAGCTACCTTCTTCGTACCTATGCTTTTCTTTCCAACTTGTAAGATTGCCCGTTTTATAGAGTCCATTCCCCTTCAACTGAACTGCCTACTGAGCTGTTTCTTATTTCTGTACCTACAGCCTCAGAGAACTTCGAGCGTATCTCTTCATCCCTTATAAATTCTGTATCTTTCCACAGTTATTGTTCCTGACTGGTCTCTTAAACACCAGCCTACTCTTTATCACTACTACATTGTGATCTTAGTCTATGTCTGCTCCTGGGTGCGCCTTACAATTCAGTATCTGGTCTCAGAATCTCTGTCTGACCATGATGTAACCTAACTGAAATCTTCCCGTATCTTCCTGCCTCTTGTGATTCTTCAACAGAGTATTCGCTATTAGTAGGTGAAATTTACTGCAGAACAGAATTAGTCTTTTTCCTCTCTCATTCTTACAACTAATCTCGGTTCTCCCGTAATCATTTCATGTACTCCTTCCCCTACAACCGCACTCAAAGCCCCATGACTATTAGATTTTCAACCCCCCCCCCCCCTTTTACGTACTGAATTAGCCGTTCAATAGCCTTTTATAGCCTGTCCATCTCTTCATCTTCGGCTTGCGTTGTCGGCATGTATATCTGAACTATCGTTGACGGTGTTGGTTTGCCTTCGGTTACGATGAGAACAACCTTACCACTGAACAGTTCAAAACAGCACACCCTCTGCCCCAACTTCGTATTCATAACGAATCCTACTCCCGTTATACCATTATCTACTGCTCCTGAGAGTACCCTGTACTCCTCTGACCGGAAATCCTTCATTCCATATCACTTCATTGATCCCCACTATAACTAGAGCGACGATTATCATTTCCTTTATCAAATTTTCTATCTTTTATACTTCGTTCAGATGTGTGACATTTCACGTCCCGTCTAAAATAGCCTTAATTTTTCGTTGGTTATTCGATTTTTATCTCATGGTCCCCTCCCCAATGGCAATCCGCTTCTGGATATCCGAATGGCGGACAATCTGGGAATCTCTTCCCTATGGAAAGATAATTCTGACATTTTTTTCAGTTGCAGGCCACATGCCACGTGGGTATACATTACGTGTCTTTAATGCAGTCGTTTCCGTTGCCTTGTGCATTCTCATACCGTTGTTCATTACTAATTCTTGCACCTTTTAGGTGCAGTTTCCCACCACAAGGGCAAGAGAGTGCGCTGAACCCGTCTGCTCTTCCGCCCTCTGTGACAAGGCCGTTGGCTGAATGAAGGTGGCTTCCTAGGCCGGAAGTCTTCGGGTGCCACTGCCGATGACTTCGGATTTATTTATTTATTTTTTCGGATTTATACGATGGCGTAAGTTCGAATACGGGACCGAGGACATTTTAATTACGAATCGAAGACGCAACCCTTATATCACTACTGCTGCGCTATTAGCTGATTTAGATTCTTATAGCATTTTTCATATTGTGGTTCACATTGTAATTTAAAAATAAAACCTTATATTTTCAACAATAAAGATTCAAACATTTACAGTAATTAGCATGAATAATTATTATTGTGTTATCTGCTTAACAAATTTATAAAACAAATGTGGTGAGGGGGGGAGGAGGGGCAGAAGGGAGAGAGAGAGAGAGAGAGAGAGAGAGAGAGAGAGAGAGAGAATTATTTATATGTGCTGTAAAAAGTAAAGTAAAATAAACATGATAGAATTTGGAAGGAAAGAAAACCTCATCATGCAGACGAACATGCTGAAAAAGTTTGAAAGTTGCCTTTTAGGACTGTTATCTTCCAGTTCCTCACGTTTTATACGTGTGTGAACTCGTGAGCAGTTTTTGTTATGGTAATCTGCGCCCATTGGTCGATATCTGTGGAGTAGCCACTCTTGCTCAGCTGCGGTGATTTGTCTTAGCGATGGTTTTGGGCCGAGTGGTGGCTCGGAGAATAAAATTTTATTCGTCCAGTGAGAGAAACGTGGCCTGTATTTTTGAAGAGGGGACAAAGATTCTAGAGAGATCTATTCCGTTCTTATCTGTACTTTATTGTGGTTGTACGGAGGAGGTGTGGCTGCTCTTTTATACATTGAGAGAAAGGCAAAATATGCATTCATATTGGTGGTCGGTAGTTATCAATCTTTAGGCAAACACAGCGTTAGAATGCACCCACAGTGCATACATTTAGACACAGACAATCGTTCACGCACACACAAAGGATTCAGAGATTCGGAAATAAGAAGAAGAGAGTATTCGTATCTGCTAATATACAGGCCTACGTTACGACAAAACGGTAAAAAATTTTCACAGGGAAGAGGAATAAAATACTTCCAGTCAGCAAGATCATAGGAAGTTGCGTGTTTTCGCGTCTGGACGCTATGAACTTCTGAGCTCAATTTGGGAACGTGGACAGTCGTAGTGCTGTAAGCAACACTTTGGGAGTAGACTTTCCAACTATGTTGGAGATACGTTGGAACCACACGTGGTCTTGAATTTCATTAGACCTTTTTAGGACCACTCAAAGAGATAATCTGATGTACTTACGTAGACTCGACTGTTTCGCTTTCATTTAAACGGAAAGAATATATTACATTGTTCCATGCTCCGCTGAGCATGTGTAAATTTTCTAACAGCTTTCCTTAGCGCGATGGTTGATTCGAACAGCATGGTGTTAGCCCTTATGCTGTTGGAGACAGTATGTCCTGGCCTCCTTATATCCCAAACTACTTTTGTAGCTGTGAAAGAACGATTCAGATGCTGGTAGGACAGTAAGAACGATCGTGAGCATGAATAATGGTTAATGCTGAGTGTCTAAACAGTGTTCTTGTTGTATCTCAATGTTTCGTCAGTATTACTGGCTTACAATCTCCGTTTGAGAAATGAGAAAAGAAAGGTAATGTTATATAACTATCTACGTACAATAAATACGGTGTCTGTTACAACTGCTGTTTATGACAAGGCTTCCAGCAGATATTTTCAGTACAGTGGGCAGTTTCAGGTAATGAAGACACAATGACAGTTTTTTCGAAGAATTGCCAGTTTTATGCACCAAGCTGGACAACAAATCTGGTCACCACCCAGACGACGCAGATTCTGAGATGTTAATTTTTTTGTTTTTTCTTGGGCCGTCAGTCTTCTAATTGGTTTGATGCGACCTACCACAAGTTTTGCATCATCCTCTTCATCTCAGAGTAGCACTTATACCCACAGTCTTCATTAATTTACAGAAAAAAAGTTTCATTCTGCAGTGGAATGTGCACTGATTTTAAACCTCCTGGAAGATTAAAACTGTTTACAGTGCCGGAACACGAACCCGGATCTACATCCACATACATTCTCCGACGCCACCTTACGGTACATGGCGGAAGGCACCACGTGCCACTAGAAGTGATATCCACTACAAGTCCCATCCACTACAGGTCATATCCATTGCCAGTGATAAACTGTCCTGTTCCACTCTCAAACACAGCGAGGGAAAAAACGACTGTCTATTAACCTCCGTAAGTTCCGTCTGATATGTGTGGTCCTTAAGCGAAATGTACGTTGGCGGCAGCAGAATCCATCAGCTATTGGTCTAAATTTACCCACAGTGTCTCGCGGAAAGAGCGTCGTCTTCTCTCCGAGTATTCCCATTTGTGTTCACAAAGCACCTCCATAGTGTCTGCGTGCTGATCAAACCTACCGGTAACAAATCTAGCAGGACACCTCTGAATTGTTTCGACGTCTTCCATTATTCCGTCATGGCGGGGATCCCAGACAGCCAAGCAGTACTCAAGAATGGGTTGCACTAGCGTTCTATTCTTCGTCTCCTTCGTAGATGAACTACATTTTCCAAAAATTCTCCCAATGAAACTAAGCCGAGCATTCACCTTCCCTACTACCAACCTGGCTTTGGGCGAGAGATTCACGATAAATGCAAGATAAGTAAGGGGCCATGCTGCGGAGTACTCTCTGTAAAACTGCACTGGTATTCCATCTGCACCTGGCGACTTATTTTTCTTTCTACTCTTTCAGTTGGTTCTCTGCGTCACGGATGCCTATTTCTATGTTCACCGAGGGAGTCTGTGCGACAGTCAAACGACGATCTTCCCGCTCCTTTCGTGGAGAATTCTCTACTTAATGAGCTGCCAAGTCCCACGAGGTATGCAAATTTGGAAGTACGGGAGGGATATTAGCTCGGAACTAAAACTGAAAAGACGTGGAAAGGGTGGGGGGAGGAGGGTGGGAAGGCGTCGTGAGTCATGCCTGGGTACCTTCTTCGGTTCAGCAATTGTTGCCTGAGAAAGGCAGAATCCCATCCCCCGTTTACAATTTTAATCTGACAGTTGGTAAGTTTAATCTGCCAGTAAGTAAGTTCAGTATGCCAGCAAATAAGTTTCCTCAATTACTTGTTGGGCATCTTCCTACGTCTGTCTTGCTCCATGGCTTTTTCCACTCTAGGGCTCCCACCGTAATCAATTACGTTATTCCCTGTCGTCATAAGGTGAGCCAACGTGACGAGAAGAGCGTCCAGCAGCGGCAACCCAGCAGTTTGCGTTAGTACATATAGTTTAGTATAGTTCAGTACCTTCTTTTAAACAGGTGATAAGAACTGAACATTAACTACGTTTTTATCCGACTGATTAGTATTTACATTTAGAGCTTGCGTATTTACTTCCATCGGTAGCTTTTGTTGAAGTCGGGTCTGTAGTGACACATAACTGTTGACACAATGTCAGGAGAGAAATTTAATTCTGCTTTGAAGGTTTAAGGATCTTGGGGTGCAATGAAAACACTGCAGAGCAGGAGTTAGTGCTTGTTTATTCTTCTTACTAATATTCTGCGTACGTCCCAACTCCAGTAGTACAACACTCAAGCAATTTTCTCTTTTTCAAGGGTCTGCTTGTTCTTTCTCAGTCAGTCAAGATCGCTTTGCTAGCACTTTTTTTTCTTTTTTTTAGATGTCATACACTTCTTTCACGCATTACGACATGGGCAGGGATTTTGCGCGTTGTGTGCGGAAACAAGTGGAATTGGCCGCTGCCACAGACACCTGCAACATTCGTTGGCCCTGGTCGGCAGACATCCGGCTACTGCTCGAAGCTTCGGCGTCGTCAGGACAGCGGAAACGAGACCTGTGGTGCCCTTGGTTCCGTTAGTGCTCCTGGTGACTCATTTGCCGCTGTGGCTTCAGATACATATCATCTGGCTAGTCTGTATTCAGTTAATAGTGAGTGGTGGCCTCGCTTGCCACTGTGCGGTAGGCAGAAGGAGAAACTGGCCGCACGGCTGGCTCCTCATGTCTTAGCAACAGGTACGAGGTAGTGTCCAGTGTTGATAATACCTCTGAGCCAGCTAGGCACGCCTCTCCTATCGGGACAGTGGCCGATTCTCCTACCCAGACACGGTAACTGCAGAGCGCGAGTATGCTACACTCCTGGAAATGGAAAAAAGAACACATTGACACCGGTGTGTCAGACCCACCATACTTGCTCCGGACACTGCGAGAGGGCTGTACAAGCAATGATTACACGCACGGCACAGCGGACACACCAGGAACCGCGGTGTTGGCCGTCGAATGGCGCTAGCTGCGCAGCATTTGTGCACAGCCGCCGTCAGTGTCAGCCAGTTTGCCGTGGCATACGGAGCTCCATCGCAGTCTTTAACACTGGTAGCATGCCGCGACAGCGTGGACGTGAACCGTATGTGCAGTTGACGGACTTGGAGCGAGGGCGTATAGTGGGCATGCGGGAGGCCGGGTGGACGTACCGCCGAATTGCTCAACACGTGGGGCGTGAGGTCTCCACAGTACATCGATGTTGTCGCCAGTGGTCGGCGGAAGGTGCACGTGCCCGTCGACCTGGGACCGGACCGCGGCGACGCACGGATGCACGCCAAGACCGTAGGATCCTACGCAGTGCCGTAGGGGACCGCACCGCCACTTCCCAGCAAATTAGGGACACTGTTGCTCCTGGGGTATCGGCGAGGACCATTCGCAACCGTCTCCATGAAGCTGGGCTACGGTCCCGCACACCGTTAGGCCGTCTTCCGCTCACGCCCCAACATCGTGCAGCCCGCCTCCAGTGGTGTCGCGACAGGCGTGAATGGAGGGACGAATGGAGACGTGTCGTCTTCAGCGATGAGAGTCGCTTCTGCCTTGGTGCCAATGATGGTCGTATGCGTGTTTGGCGCCGTGCAGGTGAGCGCCACAAACAGCACTGCATACGACCGAGGCACACAGGGCCAACACCCGGCATCATGGTGTGGGGAGCGATCTCCTACACTGGCCGTACACCACTGGTGATCGTCGAGGGGACACTGAATAGTGCACGGTACATCCAAACCGTCATCGAACCCATCGTTCTAACATTCCTAGACCGGCAAGGGAACTTGCTGTTGCAACAGGACAAAGCACGTCCGCATGTATCCCGTGCCACCCAACGTGCTCTAGAAGGTGTAAGTCAACTACCCTGGCCAGCAAGATCTCCGGATCTGTCCCCCATTGGCCATGTTTGGGACTGGATGAAGCGTCGTCTCACGCGGTCTGCACGTCCAGCACGAACGCTGGTCCAACTGAGGCGCCAGGTGGAAATGGCATGGCAAGCCGTTCCACAGGACTACATCCAGCATCTCTACGATCGTCTCCATGGGAGAATAGCAGCCTGCATTGCTGCGAAATGTGGATATACACTGTACTAGTGCCGACATTGTGCATGCTCTGTTGCCTGTGTCTATGTGCCTGTGGTTCTGTCAGTGTGATCATGTGATGTATCTGACCCCAGGAATGTGTCAATAAAGTCTCCCCTTCCTGGGACAATGAATTCACGGTGTTCTTATTTCAATTTCTAGGAGTGTAGTCATTGAAGCTCCAACGTTGGGCGGGTAATCGGGCCTCTCAAGAAAGTAGTAGGCAGGTCGGGAAGGAATGCCATTTATCACGTGGTATGTTGGCCAGAGAATCTCATCTGGGACGTGGAGGAGGCTCTACAGCGGCTATCGAACGCACTGGGTGCAACTGGTGGGGTCATTCTTCATCGTGGCTCAAATGACGCCTGCCGCTTGATTTCTGATGCCATCATGTTCATATAGGTGGATGGCTAATTTGGTGAAGAGGAGTGAAGGCTAATGTCACTGTTTGTAGCCTCATACCTAAGATCTAGCGAAGTCCACTGGTTTGGAACAGTATGGAAGGTCTAAACCAGAGGCTCAGACTGTTCTACGACGGTATCGGATGCGAATTTCTCGATTTCCGCTATGGGATGGAGACTTGTAGTGTACCCCTTAATAGATCAAGCGTGCATTACACGCTGGAAGCAGCTACTGGAGTACCATAGTACGTGTGCCGTGCACATCGGGCTTTTTGAGTTAGAGAAACCCTATCCTCGGATCAGAGATGAATTACCTGCCGAAATCGAGGGTAAATCAGATCATGCTCATACCCGCAGATCAGAAATATAAACACCTTAATTAGTATCGCTTATTGAAGGTTATAATGCCACATAGTATTAGGTTCAAAAAATGGTTCAAATGGCTCTGAGCACTATGGGACTTAACATCTGTGGTCATCAGTCCCCTAGAACTTAGAACTACTTAAACCTAACTAACCTAAGGACATCACACACATCCATGCCCGAGGCAGGATTCGAACCTGCGACTGTAGCGGTCACGTGGTTCCAGACTGAAGCGCCTAGAACCGCACGGCCACATCGGCCGGCGCCACATAGTATTAGGAACCGAAAGTTAGATAAAACAGAAAGTGAATAGCAACGATACCCTACATTCAGACTGGGATATTTATAGTAAGCATAAATTAGTCGGCAGTGGTGGCAGTAAATAATTCGATAATATCTAGCGAAGTTATCACAGATTTAAAATGTGAATTTAAGTGGGTGAAGTTATGCAACAAAGGTGGGTCGAAATGGAAGTAGGATGCTTTCGTAGAACGCCTCCATCAGGGTCCTTAGTGGTAGAAAGCTGCAGAGATAACTTGCAAAATTTCATGATTAAGTTTCCTGTTGATGCTATTGTAACAAGGGAGTGGGAGAGGTGGGAGGGGACTTCAAGTATGGATCGGGAAAGTCGCGGTATCGAAACTGGTTCAGGGACAGGGATTCATGAGACATTATTTTGAATGTCTTGTCCGAAAATTACTTCGAGCATATAGAGAATCAGCAAGTGAAAGCAACGTATTAGATCTCCTAGCCACAAACTGACCTTAATTTCTTGATTCAGTTAACTAGTGGGGGCACCAACGATGATCATAAGGTTGTTACAGCATCTTTGACTACGGACATTACAACGAATGTTAAGCGAGGTAGATAAATGATTTTGCGCACCGAGAGTGACAGGATATAAATTACAGGGTATCTGAGTTGTCAACATCGAATATTCAGTGCTGGGAACAAAGGTGTGGAGCACGAATGGAAAAAATTCAATAGCATCATTCATTATGCCTGCCACACGTACGTTCCGAGCAAGGTATTAAGGGATAGGAAAGACCCATCGTAGCGTAGAAAATATGGAAGAAAAGTGTTACGTAAACGATTTCAAGAGAAGTCTGAAAGTTACCTCACAAAGAATAGCTGAACGGAGCGAAAATTAGCGCAAGGAGAGCAATCCGTTCACTGACTATGAAAGTAAAATTTTTTCAACCTATCTGGCTACAAATCCCTAAAATAGATTTTGGTCTTACGTCAAATTAGTAAGCAGTTCTATGTCATCTATTCAGTCACTCAGTGACCATAATGACACCGAAACAGAAAATGACAGACAGAAGGCTGAAATGCTGAACTCGGTCTTCCTAAATTGCTTCACCGCGCAAGGTCGTAATACAGTCCTTCCTTTAAATCAACGTAAGAGCTTAGAAATATTAGATATTGTGATAACCGATCCCAGAGTAGAGAAACAACAACCGCTTTGTAGTGGAAACGCATCAGGACAAGAAGACGTGAGATTCTACAGAGATAGCGGGAAAGAACGTTCTCGTCTTCCAGCAGCAGTTTATCGTAGGTCTCTGGGGCAACGAAGGGTACGTAGTGATTGAAGAAAAGCGCAGGTCATTCCCATTTTCTAGTACATGTCGGTCTTAACCGAACAAAACATACAGATGTTAAGGAAATTTCGGTATTACCCCAAGGAAGTGTGACAGGACCGTTACTGTTTATATTGTATGTAAATGATGTAGTGGAATGCGTCTGAAGCTCTCTAAGACTGTTCGTAAACGATATATTTTATTTATTTTATTTATTTATTTATTTAACCTGGTCAGATTAGGGCCATCAGGCCCTCTCTTACATCGCACCAGTGTTCCACACATGCAGCATTTCACACATCAGAGTTAATCATGACCATAGTTTAAATGAGAAAATTAGCTTACTCTAGTGACAATATGAATAAAGAGTAGTGACTAAGACCTAATAAAGTAAATGCGGCAGTATTTTTACAACAGGTGCTATACATACAGATTATGATAAAAGCAATAATAATAACAGTAAAAAAATCAAATAATAATGATATACATGACTAAGACCTAATAAAGTAAATGCTGGCAGTATTTTTACAACAGGTGCTATACATACAGATTAAAGCAATAATAAAAAGCAATAATATTAACTGTAAAAAATCAAATAATAATGACAAACATGAGAAGGATTGGCAATAGTAATGAAGGTTTGTGCAGATGTACATAATATGATTCATTACTGTTGTTTAAGTAGATACGTCATTAACTGTTTTTTGAAGCCGGACATGTTTTTAAGTTCTCTAACATAGCGAGGGAGGTTATTCCAAAGTCGGGTTCCCGCTACTGTAAAGGACTTGGAGAAGGTGACAGAGCGATGCAGTGGAACGGCGAGGATTTTATTATAATGGGAACGTGTGTTTCTGTCATGTTGTTCCGACATGAACGTTAGGGACGAGGAGAGATATGAGGGACAGTGTACATTTATAAGGCAGTAGATGGGACAGAGTGTATGGAAATCTCTGCGTTTGTCTGCACGCAGTCAGGACAATTTTGCATATGCTGGTGAAATGTGATCAAAAAGTCGAACGTCACAGATATATTGGACACAGGCATTCATGACCAGTTCTAGACGTTGGGAATTTTCCTGAGAGAGGCCTTGTAGGATAATATCGCTGTAGTCAACGATTGGGAGTATAAGCGTTTGTACTAATTTCTTTTTCAGATCGAAAGGGAAGAGTTTTTTATATTTTTGTAGGACATGAAGGGATGCTGATGCTTTTTTGCACACAGCAGTTACGTGCTCTGTCCAATTTAGATTTTCGTCTATTATTACTCCCAAACTCTTTGCTGAGGGAGAGAAGTTAATATTTGTTCCATTTAGGATAAGAGGTGGTACGGATTCCCGATGTTTTGGGCTAATGAGCTTAGAGCGACCAACAAGTACCGCTTGGGTTTTAGATGGGTTTAGTTTTAGACCTATGTCCTGTGCCCATTTTGACAGTGCATCGAGGTCAGTATTGAAATTTTCAATAGCTTTCTTGAGATTGCTTGGTTTCACACTTAGATACAACTGAAGGTCATCAGCATACATATGGTATTTGCAATAGGTCAGAACCGATGACACATCATTGACATATAGAGAGAAGAGTAAAGGACCTGAGCCTTGGGGAACGCCTGACACTACCTGCCGCCATTGTGATTTTATATTCCCAGACAGGACGCGTTGCTGACGAGACGTCATGTATGAGCGAAACCATTGCACTGCACTTGGTGAGAAATTTAGACCGCTAAGTTTGGCCAGTAAGATGTCGAAGTCGACAGTATCAAATGCTTTGCTGAAATCTAAGAAGCAAATGATAGTCGCTTCTTGTCTGTCCATGGCAAGTTTCAGATCATCTGTCACCTTTATCAGAGCTGATGTTGTGCTTCGATGTTTACGGAAACCTGATTGGTATTCGTCTAGTTGGTTGTTAGTAGTTAGGTAGTTGGTGAGCTGGTCATGAACTATATATTCTAAGGCCTTTGATAGTGCAGGAAGAAGGCAGATGGGGCGGTAGTCAGAGGGTGCTGTGGCGATGTCCTTTTTAGGCAGTGGCTTAATTTGTCCCAGTTTCCAGGCCTCAGGGAAAACACTTGTGATTAATGAATCGTTGAAAATGTCTGTTATAGAGGGCAGTAGTTGGTCAATAATAAGTTTTACCATCTGGATAGTGATAACATCATGTCCAGTAGATGCTGATCTAATCCGCATTATGGCTTTCTTGACTTCTTGACAGTACTGCAAGTGACGTGCTGTAGATAGAATTTTTCTTTGCTACAGTCGTTCATCCGCATGAAGTAATCAATGATAATTTTTTTTTTTTTTTTTTTTTGGTTGTAGGTAATGTGAAGAATCGGTTAAGTTCTTCAGCTGGGACCATGTGATTTTCTGCAACTTTTATTTCGCCTAAACCGAGACTACGGAAATTTTTCCACAGGATAGCTGGTCTACATCAATTGGCAGCTAATGTACGGGCATGTCTGAGCTTAGCGTTTCTCACCGCTTGACTGACTTTGTTTCGTTTCTGCTTGTATACAACATGATTTTCAGGTGTAGGATGTATCTCGTATGCTCGATGTGCAGCATCTCTGAGATTCATAAGCAGTTTTAGTTCATCAGTCAGCCAAGGTGCAGGTTGCCTTTTTACTTTTCTGGTCTTTATTGGAGCATATTTGTCATATAGTTGAGTAATTTTGTTAGTGAAATCCTGGAGTTTATCATTTATGTCCATGAGGGGAGTAGAGGTCATCCCCGAAACTATTTCTTGTGCCTCAGTTTCAAGTTCAGGCAAATTTATGCGTTTGAGGTCTCGGTATGTAGACAGTTTTTGTTTCTTTCTAGGGCATTCTATTGAATACGTCATGGAAATGATGTCATGGGCAGACACGTCAGGCGCAGATATTTGAGAGGTGCGGATTATAGTTGTCTATAAGAACAGGGACATAGACTGTATAGCACCACACAGTGTACTGATGGAAGAAATTATTAATCATGTAAACATAGATACGAATATGGCAACAGAGAATTGCCGTGACCGGTCATCTACACCACCGCTCTTTAATTTTAATACACACAATAAATGACCTATAGTTCTCTGTAGATATGGTGTAATACCGTGGGTACGGCTGAGGAAGCAAAGGAATAGTACAACAGTTGTGCAAATGTCATGATTTTTGTTTTTGGTCATCGAGATACAATAGTATCGGACAAACATTGTTGTGTACATAAGCGTTACGTACCTATCTGATATATTTGTTTACCTACTTGCTGACGGACGCCGCATTTGGTACACCTGTGTTGTTCCCTGTAGTGATATGATGTCCGCAGCGAACGGCAAACATTGCTACGATACATAACATGTGGTTCCTGCACGTCAGTTCCTTCGTGACATTGAACTGTGCACATCGCTAGTGTGGCTCCACGAGTGAAGATATCCATAGAAAAACTTGCTGCAATTGCAGTAATTAGTCAAGCAGGTTTATCTATTCGCCAAATTGCGAAACAGTGTAGTGTCTCTATGGGAGAAATGCCATACACCCTTCACCGCCACAAGACAACAGGTAGCAATAAGGCCATACAACGACCAGGAAGACCTCGTAAAAAAACTAAAAGGGATGATAAATATATCATAATTACCAGTAAGAGAAATAGATTCAAAACAGCGCCCCAAATTCGTGCAGAATTGGTAGAAATGAACACGACAACAATATCTGTTGCAGCTGTAAAAAGGAGACTGACTGAAGCCGGCTTGAAAGGAAGTGTTACAGCAAGATAGCCCATTCTAAGGCCTATAAATAAACAGAAGAGACTTGAATGGGTTAGAAAACATCGTAATTGGACATCGGAAGAGTGGACGAAGGTGTTATTCACCGATGAATCGAAATCCGATATTTTTGGAACCGGAAGGAGAATAATTGTTCGCCGTTTTGTAGGGGAAAGGGTAGTCCAGCAGTGTGTTACAGCTACAGTTAAACACGGTGGAGGTTCTATTATGGTTTGGGGATGTTTTGCCGGAGATAGAGTTGGCGACATCGTGAAAATATAAGGGTTTATGGATCAGAAGCAGTACCAACGCATACTTCAGTATCATGCTATACGAAGTGGATTGCTCTTAATAGGGAAAGGGTTCACCTTACAACAGTTTAATGAGCCAAAACATCGGTCGGCATACTGCAATATTGTTAAGGATGTGTGAAATCGTATAGATTCTCGATACCTCCAAAAACTGAATGAACTCATGCCTCGAGTTTATGAGGCAATCATTAAATCCAAAGAAGGGTACGATGATGAAAGTAAAATATAATGATTGTGATTGTATTATATATGTGGAACTTAATATAATTATATTTCGTGAGAAATAACTTTGTAAATCTGATATACCAGGGTGTATTGAAATTAATGAGCGGTAGTGTATATGAATTAATTATTTTAGCTATATTAGCAATTTAGAGTGTCTATAAGAAGGCAACAACGCCAGGAGAAAGAAACGATTTGCCGAAGGACCTACAGAGAATTAATGAATGTGTAACGCCGGAAATGCATATCCTCCTATTTCCATCTATTGTACTATAATTTTTTTCCTTGTTTTGTTACCTCAAGATATGACATTTCTGTCTCTTTATATATTGTAATTGTTTTACTGTTTGTATATATATATATATATATATATATATATATATATATATATGCATTTATGTCGATGTATAATTGGTTGTTTTGTAAGTATTATTTGTATTTATACGCTGGGTCTTGCCTAGGGAAAGCTATGCTATCGAACGAATACATCGATAGGTCGTGTGAAGAATCAAAGTGTTTAGGATCTTTGGTAGTGTTAACTCTGTCGCGTGGAGCGCGGGCTGAGCAGAGGGAGTCTGGCTGGAGTAGCGAGAGGAGCAGGTGTGTTGTGTGAAGCTCCCGCGAGTTGCCGCGCTTTCGGGGTTTGGTAGCCTGTAATTGCGCTCGACTTGCGATGATAGTTTCTGACATGGTGTCGCGGACGGGAAGCATTATCTGGCGCACATCAAGAGCCCGTTTCGTCTGGTGACCGTGTCGAGAAGAAGGCGCGCCAACATCCAGCTTCTGCAACAGCGACGGCCGACAATGAGTGACTGTCGCCACCTCCTCGATCGACGGCTTCAAACCTTCAATCAACCGGCAAGGAAGACAGGAAACACGTCAAGTTTTAGAACTGTATGGCAGACTGCAGCTCTTAAAATTGTTCCATTCACAAAATTACAGCAACGTAGCATGAACCTTTGTTGCTCATTGTCCCAATTGCATTACCAAGCAGGGTCCCTTCCTTTTCCGGAATGAACCCGAGTGTCGTTGTGTAAGTAGGCTGTTTATGTTTTCTTTATGTAAGTAGGCTGTTTATGTTTCCTTTATGTAAGTAGGCTGTTTATGTTTTCTTATTGGCAACGTTACGTAGTGCTCTGTATGAAAATCACTGGCTGTGCTGTGTGCAGTCTGTGGCTAGTTTGCATTGTTGTCTGCCATTGTAGAGGGGCAGCTGGATGTTAACAGCGCGTAGCGTTGCGCCGTTGGAGGTGAGCCGCCAGCAGTGGTGGATGTGGAGAGAGAGATGGCGGAGTTTTGATAATTTGTAATACTGGATGTCAATTATGAATATTAAGGTAAATACATTGTTTGTTCTCTATTAAAATCTTTCATTTGCTAACTATCCCTATCAGTAGTTAGTGCCTTCAGTAGTTTAAATCTTTTATTTAGCTGGCAGTAGTGGCGCTCGCTGTACTGCAGTAGTTCGAGTAACGAAGATTTTTGGTGAGGTAAGTGATTTGTGAAAGGTACAGGTTAATGTTAGTCTGGGCCATTCCTTTGTAGGGATTTTTGATAGATTGCGTTGCGCTAAAATTATTGTGTGTCAGTTTAGGCACAGCCGTGTATAATTGTTCTAAGGGGACGTTTCAGTTGAAATTCAAACGCCAGCATTAAAGTAACATTATCCTATTTCACTGCTTTAATTTCAAAGTTCAGTTAAGATATTCATAGCTGGCTACAATATTCAGATTACACAAGCACAAATTAAGACTGCGAGTTTTGTTACCGTATTTTAGCTTACCTGTGGCTGCAGCTCAGCTTGGTACGTACTAAATTTTACTATTGTCAATTGTTCAGAATCATTTAATTCAAGTTCAAAGTTAAATCCCTTATTTCTAAATTGCGTAGATTCAAGTAGCTTTTGAAATGTTTGTTGAGGTAGTCCAAGACTAACCGTATTTGAGTGAATTTCGATGTGCTTCAGAAAGAAAGCTCACTATTAACTTCAGTCAGTAAATTAACTTTCGATTTTCCGGTTTTATTAATTGTTTTGCTAAATTAAGTCAGATTGTAGCAAAATTTATTACTTCTGACAAACTTTCAGTTTTCACACTGCACGTGTCAACCTCCAATTGCTACGCTTCTAGTACTAATTATATGTGTAATAACCTTTCTTTTTCAGTTACCATAGTAATTGTCCTTAGGACTGGCGACCGTAATTTCCCCCAAATCTCAAATATCTAATTACCGCTAGTTAATTGTTAACGTAACGGCCGCACATTTACTTTCTTTACTAACTTTACCCCTTTTCAAAATTAATTTCCACCAGTTTCATTTGCATTTTTCCTTTCATTTAGATGTAACCCTTTCCTCCCTCTTTACCGACATATTAACTTCGGTGACGATTGCTTTTCCCAAACTTCCATTAGGTACACGCGGTTTAATGTTTCACTGTCATTAAGGTCGGTAAGCGAGGGGGAGGTTACAAATGCTGCAGTCTCTGGCAGTTGACCCTGAATGTAAATAAATGTAACATATTGCTCATTCATGGGGTAAAAGATCCACTACTGTACAACTACACTATTCATGACAAATTTGTGGAACAATGGCCATCGTAAAATATCTAGCAATATTTATCCGGAGTACCTTAAGTGGAATGACCACATGGAACAAACAGTAGAAAAAGCAGCTTCTAGACTGAAATTCATAGGAAGAATCTTAACGAAATGTAGCTCACCCACTAAAGAAGTAGCTTACAAGGCGCTTCTTCAGCCGATTCTTGAGTAATGTTTATCAATCTGCGATCCTTATCCGGTAGGACCTATAGAAAGAATAAGATTCAACGGAGACCGACGCGTTTCGTCACTGGATTGTTTAGTGCGCGCTATAGCGTTAGAGATATGCTGAGCGAACTGCAATGGCAGACGCTACAACACAGGCGTTGTGTTTCACGAAGAGGTTTACTATTGAAATTTCGAGAGAGTGGTTTCCGGGAGTTTGACAACATATTACTTCCTTACCTATAACTAAAGCTCATCACGAATAGATGTAACAGTGTCGGCACACCATCGCAATTGCCACAGGCAAGCACGGCACTTTTAAGGGGCTCCGGAAAGGCTCAAAATCATGAAAAGTTCAATTTTTACTTTTTTGCGTTTTCTGAATCTGCAGACTATTACCTTTTAATAGATATATAATTTATTCAATTCCGAAGACTACAACTATTTTTAAATTTTTTTTGAAATGTGTTCTACATGCGCGTGACCCACTGTGGCGCTGTTAAACTGCTGTCAAATGGTGTTATTATTAACGTCCGTGTTCATCAGGTACATTTTAGTGATGTGAGATAAAGTATGTGTTGTGGCTAACCTGTGATGGTTCAATATATATCGCTGGTGTGATTGTCGATTGTTTCATGTTTATTTACTCTGTCGTTATCTCGAAAATATTCGTAATTAATTCTGTTTCTTGAGTCTCTGTTTTGTTGAAGTATAATAATGAGTAAAAGTAAAGTTATTAGAAATCCTCTGAAGGCTTTTAAGAAAAGGAGAAATGTAAGGTGCAAGGTATTTAGAAATATGGGAATGAAGATAGGTTCTAACATGGTACGAGCGATGCTTGCTTTAGACAAGGAACGCCTTCGGGCTGCAGACAGGGCTGTAAAGAGTCTAGAAATACAAGCAAGAGTAAACAGAGGAGGAACAAGAGGAAGCTGGAGGAGGAGTTTGCAGAGGATGAAGATAATCCATCCTATGGACCTGGAATGCACTAAAAAGTTAATCCAATGTTTGTCGCTCGATTCCCAAAACTTTTATTTTCTCATACTAATTACATGTTTTCTAAGGATCTTCCAAGCATATTTGTTTCAAACTTTCAGTAAATGTTACACAGTACCTTCAGCATAATTTAACACAGCCTTTTTCCAAAAAACTGCATATTTTTGAATATATAAATAAAAAATTGCAAAAAAATGTTGTGAATTTTCATTACAATTGAAAAAATCATCTTTAATAAAACTAAAATTTTGCAAAATCCCTGTGTTAAGTTGTAGCTTATATTCCAATAAATAATCTGTAAAAAGTTCAACTTCCTACCTCAAATACTTTGTGAGTAAAGATGTAATTTATAAGCGTTATTTTAACATTGCAAGTATAGGGCGTTCTGGAGCCCCTTAAACCTGTTAATAGCGTAATTATCTTAGTAACAGCTTCAGTAATTAGCATAGAAATTAGAGATTAGCATAGATCTCCTTAGTTAAAGGTAAGCTAAGGATTGGAGACTGAGGATCAATCGCTTGACGACTAATTCCAAGGCTTCATTCCTCAGTCCCACAGGGTGGAGGGACTATAAAATTCTTCCTTTCTTACCTTCTTTCCTCTTCTTCATTCTAAACTATATTTTTGTATTTCTTTTTCAATATTTAAACTTCATGTAAATTTTTGCTAAGCGGTTTGGGAAAGCTGCCATAAAAAAAGAAAAGAAAGATAAACAGCAAACAAAGATAACCATGTAATAGAAAACAAAATAAAAGAGACAAAAACAAAACACGATCGACTATGACCCGCCTCCAAGTGGCGGGACTACACGGGCAACGGTGCGATCGGATGCGGGAACGGGTGTGGAGGTTCAGCCACATCAGCATCCATATACCGATTGCAGCGGCTAAGTGGTCAATAGAGACCCACCTTAAGCAATTAGGTGGTGGGTCGTAAAATCCGGGCGGAAAGTGATAAAAAAAATTACTTCCTTCCAGATCTGTCTCGCGAAACGGCCACGCCGAGAAAATTCGATAAATTGGAGCTAGTACAGAGTACAGATTATGGGTCGATAGTAAACGGAAGGAAAACGGAAGTAATGAGAAGTAGCAGAAATGAGAACAACGAGAAACATGATGTGCCGGTCGGGGTTGCCGAGCGGTTCTAGGCGCTACAGTCTGGAACCGCGTGACCGCTACGGTCGCAGGTTCGAATCCTGCCTCGGGTATGGATGTGTGTGATGTCCTTAGGTTAGTTAGGTTTAAGTAGTTCTAAGTTCTAGGGGACTGATGACCTTAGAAGTTAAGTCCCATAGTGCTAAGAGCCATTTGAACCAAACTTAACGTCAAGGGTGTTGATCACGAAGTAGATGAAATTAAGGAATTCTGCTACCTAGGCAACAAAACAACCAATGACGGACGGAGCAAGGATGATATAAAAAGCAGATTAGCACTGACATACAGGGCATTCCTGGCGAAGAGGAGCCTACCAGCATCACGCGTTAGCCTCTATTTGAGAATGAAATTTCTTAGAATGTACGTTTGGAACACATCAATGTATGGTTGTGAACACGGACTGTGGGAAAACCGGAAAGGAAGAGAATCGAAGCATTTGAGATGAGGTATTACCGAACAATATTGAAAATTAGGTGTACTGATAATATAAGGAATGAGGAATTTGTTCGCAGAAGCGGCGAGGAAAGAAATGTATGGATAACACTGACAAGAAGAAAGGACAGAATGATAGTCCTGTCATCTGTTAAGACTTGACGGAATAACTTGCGTGGTACAAGTATCGTCTTACCGACAAAGGTTTTTCCCTCACGTCATTCACGAATAGCGAAGTGAAAGGCGGACCAGTTACAGGTACTCGAAGTAACCTCCGCCATAGACCGTCAGGTGGCCTGCAGAGTATTGATGTACGTGCAAAAATAAAAACTACTTACGCGTTTGGGGTAAACCTCTTATTTTTAGACATAGTCTCCTTTTGGACTTTTACACTTCGTCCAACGCTGTTCTAATTTGTTGATCCCTTCCGAACAACAGGAATTGTCGAAGTCTCCAAATAGCTATTAGTTGCTGCAATCACCTCCTCGTTTGAATAAAATCTTTGTCCCGCAGCCATTTCTTCAAATTGGGGAACAAACAGTAGTCCGAGGGAGCCAAGTTTGGAGAATTGGTTGGATGTGAAACGAGTTGGAATCCTATTTCCATTAATTTTGCGACCACAACTCCTGAGGTGTGTGCTGGTGCATTGTCGTGATGGAAAAGGGTATTTTTGCGGTCCAAACGCCAGTGTTTTTCTTCCAGCTCGGTTATCAGACGATCCAATAACGATGAATAATATGCACCTGTAATAGTTTTACCCTTTTCCAGGTAGTAGATGAGGATTATCCCATGCGAATCCCAAAAAGACAGTCGCCATAACCTTACCGGACGAAGGAACGGACTTCGCCTTTTTTTGGTGCAGATTCTCCCTTGGCAACCCATTGTTTAGTTTGTTGTTTGGTCTCAGGAGTATAGTTATGTATCCATGTTTCATCCACAGAGACGAAACGACTCTTAAAGTCCTGCGGATTCTTCCTGAACAGCTGCAAACCATCCTTGCAACACTTCACACGTTTCCGTTTTTGGTCAACCGTGAGCAATCGCGGAACCCATCTTGCGGATAGCTTTCTCATGTCCAAATGTTTATGCAAAATATTTTGTACCCATTTATTCGAGATTCCCACTCACTTTAACTCCGCTGTCATCCGCACCATAACATGGATTTTATCAATGATTTCTGGAGTCGTAACCTCCACAGGGCGCCCAGAACGTTCAGCATCACTTATGCCTATATTTCCACTCCGAAAATTTAAACTCTTCTAATCAAAGGTTCAGAGTCACCGTAATGTTTATCAAGCTTCTCTTTATACTCCTGAGGCGTTTTTCCTTTCATAAAGTAATGTTTAATCACCACACGAAATTCTTTTTCGTCCATTTTTTGACAATCACTCGACTTCCTTGATTCACACGAATGCCAAACACAAATAAATTGGCTGAAATTTGGAGTGCGTTCTTTCCAGAGATGCTCCTAACTAAACATCACCTCGATACGCGCTGGTGGTGCCATCCCTCTGACTTCGCACGGACTTCTCAAACGCACCTCGTAGATGTAATAAGCGCCGTGTTCTGCTATTCCTCCCTGTTCACTAAAAGTGTCAGTAAACCTGGCTCTCCTCAGAATATTAGGTCCGTATATCTTCACATATCAGCAACCTTGCAGCATGCGGCATTTGGGGGACGTTGCTTTCAGCTAGAGATGCTCCTCAACAGTATCTGTTCGTTGGATACCGATAAACAGTGTACGCTTTAAAAGCGTAGCTGCACGTCTGAGCCACTACTTTCGTCTCCAGGCTGAACGTATCTTCTGATGAAAGAGCACTGGTAATTTATTTCAGCCTCTGATACGCCAGTGAAAGCAGAACGTTCCACAAACATTTCCGCCACAGAGTTCCTGTGCGCCTTTGCGCGCCAGAGTTTACCCCCGGCGTAGTGGATCACGGCGGTCAGCCAAGACCAGATGTTCACATTGCATCGCATCTCCAGCATGTGGTCTACGGCACACGTTGCTACTCTCGCTTCTACAAGCTTAAAATTGTATAAGTTTGTACCATGCAGACGTAATACTGATACGATAATGGCTTTTGCAAGTTATGGCTTGACGAACTATAACGTATGTACTCTACACCATTGTTAGCTTATATCTGCAAAACATATTAGGGTTGTGCATAATATATTATCCTTTTGCGTATTGGTTCTAAGGCTGTCATCTTTTTTATTTGAAGTGTTATTACACTACTGGCCATTCAAATTGCTACACCAAGAAGGAATGCAGATGATAAACGGGTATTCATTGGACAAATATATTATACTAGAATTGACATGTGATTACATTTTCACGCAAATTGGATGCATAGATCCTGAGAAATCAGTACCCAGAACAACCACCTCTGGCCGTAATAACGGCCTTGAAACGCCTGGGCATTGAGTCAAACAGAGCTTGGATGGCGTGTACAGGTAAAGCTGCCCATGCAGCTTTAACACGTTACCACAGTTCATCAAGAGTAGTGACTGGAGTATTGTGACGAGCAGTTGCTCGGCCACCATTGACCAGGCGTTCAGAGATCTGGAGAATGTGGTGGCCAGGGCAGCAGTCGAACATTTTCTTTATCCAGAAAGGCCCGTACAGGACCTGCAACATGCGGTCGTGCATTATCCTGCTGAAATGTAGGGTTTCGCAGGGATCGAATGGAGGGTATAGCCACGGGTCGTAACACATCTGAAATGTAACGTCTACAGTTCAAAGTGCCGTCAATGCGAACGAGAGGTGACCGCGACGTGTAACCAATGGCACCCCATACCAACACGCCGGGTGATACGCCAGTATGGAGATGACGAATACACGCTTCCAATGTGCGTTCACCGCGATGCCGCCAAACACGGATGCGACCATCATGATGCTCTAAACACAACCTGGTTTCATCCGAAAAAATGACGTTTTGTCATTCGTGCATCCAGGTTCTTCGTTGAGAACACCATCTCAGGCGCTCCTGTCTGTGATGCAGCGTCAAGGGTAACCGCAGCCATGGTCTCCGAGCTGATAGTCCATGCTGCTGCAAACGTCGTCGAACTGTTCGTGCAGATGGTTGTTGTCTTGCAGGCGTCCTCATATGTTCACTCAAGGGATCGAGACGTGGCTGCACGATCCGTTACAGCCATGCGGATAAGACGCCTGTCATCTCGACTGCTAGTGATACGAGGCTGTTGGAATCCAGCACGTCGTTCCGTATTACCCTCCTGAACCCACCGATTCCATATTATGTTAACAGTCACTGGATCTCGACCAACGCGAGCAGCAATGTCGCGATACGATAAACCGCAATCGCGATAGGCTACAATCCGACCTTTATCAAAGCCGGAAACGTGATGGTACGCATTTCTCCTCCTTACACGAGGCATCACAACAACATTTCACCAGGCAACGCCGGTCAACTGCTGTTTGTGTATGAGAAATCGGTTGGAAACTTGCCTCATGTCAACACGTTGTAGGTGCCGCCACCGGCGCCAACCTTGTGTGAATGCTTTGAAAAGCTAATCATTTGCATATTACAGCATCTTCTTCCTGCCGGTTAACTTTTGCGTCTGTAGCACGTCATCTTCGTGGTGTAGCAATTTTAAGGGCCAGTAGTGTATTACTCCTGTTGTGTATTGAAATTTTCATATTTAGATGTAGTGTGTTGTGGTTGGCAGGAGAGCCAACACCGTGTTACTAGAAGAAGCCGAAGGGCACGCGTTTTAGCTCACGCAGGCTGGCGTGAGGTCTGGAACAGGACAAGGAAATTGGAATTTAGAAAAAACGGACGTAGCTGGTGGAATATTTAACTTTAATCCATTAATGGTGAACGTCGCTCTTGATGGTACATGATTCAGTATCAATAGTAACTGGTAATGGGGCCTTGCTAGGTCGTAGCAAATGACGTAGCTGAAGGCTATGCTAACTATCGTCTCACCAAATGAGAGCGTATTTTGTCAGTGAACCATCGCTAGCAAAGTCGGTTGTCCAGCTGGGGCGAGTGCTAGGAAGTCTCTCTAGACCTGCCGTGTGGCGGCGCTCGGTCTGCAATCACTGATAGTGGCGACACGCGGGTCCGACGTATACTAACGGACCTTGGCCGCTTTAAAGGCTACCACCTAGCAAGTGTGGTGTCTGGCGCTGACACCACATTCCTCCCCCGCAAGTCGGCGTACGGTTGTGGCATAAGGCTTCCGCCGCCGTGGGGAGGATCCCATGTTGACGTATGCGACGAGGTGGGGAGTCTAACAACAGGCGAGGCTGTGCCACCCGCACCCTGCCATCCGGACCGAGGGGAGCTAGGAAACGCCTGAAAACCAGCTCCAGGGTGCACGCCAACATGCGGTGTATGCGCCCGCAGAGAGACAGGAGGGGCCGAAGGGTCGACCCCCATCGGGCCGGGGCACCCGACGGGCGAAGACGATATATGGCCCGGAGCGGGCAAGAATTCCATGTCGGAGGACAACTGGTCACGGGAAGCGATCGGCGGCGCGTGACCCAGGGAGGCGCCCGGCGGTTGCAGCGACGCGTCCGATGCGGGCGTCGCCGGCGGGAGAACCGGCGGCGGCGGCGGCGCGCCGCCATGGGGAAAAATGGAAGGCAGCGTTGATAACACCTGTGGCCGAGACGAGCCAGTAGATGGGTCCTCAGGGCACTGACCAGACGGCACCGTCGCTGAAAGCAGACGGGGAGCGGCAGATCCCGTGCGACGACAGAGGCGCAGCTGATTGAGATGCCGACGCACCTCACCAGAGGCCCCCAAAACCAGATACATAGCGCGGCCGAGGCAGCGAAGAATGCGCCCTGCGAGCCAACGCCGTGAACCTCGATAGTTGCAGTAGTAGACAACGTCGCCTGGGGCAAAAGCAGGTGTCTGCCGCTGCACAGGAACCTGATGCGGCGGATGCAGCAAAGACATCAAGGTTCGATGAGGGCGACCGTGGAGCAACTCAGCTGGCGAGCGACCATCTACGAGGACAAAAAGAGCAATAACACGTCCTCCCGAGAAGGCGACTCTTCCAATTTCAACATCTGTGACTTGAAAGTCCTGCCCAATCGTTCTGCGGCACCGTTTGACCGTGGCGAAAACGGCCTGGACGTCAGATGTTGAATACCATTGGCCTTGCAGAATGACTGAAATTCTGCGGACATGATTTGTGGGCCATTGTCGGAAACAATAGTCTGTGGAAGACCCTCAATGCAAAAGATAGCAGATAACGCTTGGATGGTGGCAGATGACGTCGTGGAAGACATCCAGACACCAAAAGGAAAATTACTGAATGAATCTACCACAACCAACCATCGAGCATTCCAGAATGGACCAGCAGAATCGATGTGGAAGCGTTGCCAAGGGGAAGTGGCTTTTGGCCATGCAACGAATTTCCGCGGTTGTGCTGATTGTTGTTCGGCACACAACATGCAAGAAGAGCACATATTCGTAATCTACATCTACATCTACATCTACATCCATACTCCGCAAGCCACCTGACGGTGTGTGGCGGAGGGTACCTTGAGTACCTCTATCGGTTCTCCCTTCTATTCCAGTCTCGTATTGTTCGTGGAAAGAAGGATTGTCGGTATGCCTCTGTGTGGGCTCTAATCTCTCTGATTTTATCCTCATGGTCTCTTCGCGAGATATACTGCTTGACTCTTCGGTGAAGGTATGTTCTCGAAACTTTGACAAAAGCCCGTACCGAGCTACTGAGCGTCTCTCCTGCAGAGTCTTCCACTGGAATTTATCTATCATCTCCGTAACGCTTTCGCGATTACTAAATGATCCTGTAACGAAGCGCGCTGCTCTCTGTTGGATCTTCTCTATCTCTTCTATCAACCCTATCTGGTACGGATCCCACGCTGATGAGCTGTATTCAAGCAGTGGGCGAACAAGCGTACTGTAACCTACTTCCTTTGTTTTCGGATTGCATTTCCTTAGGATTCTTCCAATGAATCTCAGTCTGGCATCTGCTTTACCGACGCTCAACATTATATGAACATTCCATTTCAAATCACTCCTAATGCGTACTCCCAGATAAATCGCGGCATCGATTCCGAACCAAGTACAGTGCTGACGAGCAAGTTGTTTCGTTCTCACTATACCCCAATGTCCTTGGTGTAGAAGCTGTAACACAGAGGACTGTAACGAACGTCGGACCACGACCCTGGACTGATCATTATCAGAACGCAACAGCAAAACACCACGTCGTACAAAAAGTCTCTCCTGGTGAGCAAAAAATCGGCGAACCAACGGATCCCCGATCCGTGACTTTGACAAGGGCCATTGCGTAGCAACAAAACGCAGAACGGTAGCAAGGACAGGGTCGGCAGCTGTGGCTGTAGCTACACGACGAAAATCAATCGGAAACGATTCGACCACGTCATCGGTTTCCGAATCAACGAACATGCAAGCAAGTTCGGAGGAATCGAATGCTCTATCCTCAGCAAAAGGCAAACGGGACAACGCATCGGCGTTTCCGTGCTTAGCAGTGCACCGATACAAGATATCGTAGCGGTACTGCGAGAGAAAAATAGACCAGCGAATGAATTTCTGCGCTGTACGTGGAGGTATAGGCTTGGTCGGATGAAAAAGCGATGTCAAAGGTTTGTGGTCTGTGATGACGGTAAAGTGACGATCATACAAGAAATCATGAAACTTTGTAACACGAAATACGAGAGTCAATGCTTCTTTCTCGATCTGTGAATAATTTCTTTGCGCAGACGAGAACAATTTGGACGCAAAGGCAATAGGGCGATCGTGCGATCCATCTTTGTGCGCAAGCACAGCACCGACCCCGAAATCCGACGCATCCACCATCAACGAAAGGGGCTTCTGGGGATCGAATAGCGTATGGCAAGTATTGGAAAGCAACGTCGATTTCAACTGGCGAAAGGCGCGTTCGCAGTCCGTCGTCCAGACGAACGGAACACCTTTACGGCGTAAGCGATGAAGCGGAGCTGAAATGGAAGAGGCGTGGCGCACATATCTGTTACAGTAATTGATTTTTCCCAGCACACTCTGTAGCTGCTACAAATTCTGCGGCGAAGGCAAGTCCACTATGGCACGGAGGTGCTCTGGACTGGGATGTATGCCTTGGGCATTGAGTACATGTCCCAGATAGGGTAAGTCACGAGCGAAAAACACATACTTGTCCTTCCGCAAGCGAAGACCATTTTGTCGCAAGACCTGAAATAATGTTCTGAGATTGGCTAAATGTTCTTCTTCCGTCTTTCTGGAGATCACAATATCGTCCAGATAGATTGCTGCAGTAGGGACCGACGCATAAACAGTTTGTAGATATTGCTGAAACAATGCAGGGGCGGATGCACACCCGAATGGATGTCTGTTGAATCGATACAAACCAAGATTCGTGTTAACCACCAAAGCGCGCTTGGATTCTTCGTCCACCGGTACACACCCGCTAGGTCCAACTTCGAAAAATATTTACCCGGGCACAGTTTGTCAAAAAGATCTTCCAGGCGGGGTAAAGGAAAAGTTGCAGTCACTAGTTGTGGATTCACTGTTGCCTTGAAGTCCACACAAAGTCTCAATTTTCCTGAAGGTTTTGGCAAAATTACTAAGAGTGATGCCCAGGGAGAAGCCTTTACACGTTCAATTACACCTTGTAATTCCAAATCGTGTAATATTTTTGCGACCTCATCACGCAATGCGTGAGGAGCATTGCGCGCTCTGAAAAATTTCGGTTGTGCGTTTACTTTCAGTTCCAAATGTGCTTTACAGTTCTTAGCGCAACTGAGTCCCAGTGCAAAAATGTCTGCAAATTCTTCACATAGACGAGAAACACTGTCGGAAGGCACAGTCTAGTTCACTGATAGGACCTGATTTACTACACACAAGTTAAACAACTGGAATAAATCTAAACCAAACAAGTTCACTGCAGAAGAAGAGCGATGGACGTAAAATGACACAAGTTTTGTTTGTCCCTTGTATGTTGCAAGAAGGCTGCACTGTCCTAACACTCTTGACCTGAGTAGCTAGTTAACTTAACAGTTGCGGCACGCAACGGAGGTGTGCCCAGCAGTTTGTAAGTGTCTTGATTGATCAGTTAAACTGCAACCCTGGTATCGAGCTGGAATGGTATCACTTTGCCGTTAATGTCCAAGTCCACAAAAAGTTTATTGCCCTGCTGACGACAAGAGCGACTGTCTCGTGGAACGTGAAATGACACTGGTACAAAATCACTTGCGACTTGACGGGATTTCCGGCGATGTCGACTCACACTATTTGTGGGACGAACACAGTCACTGTTAGAGAGAGTGGCACTGGGCGGAGTGGAATGAACTACATGAATTTCCATGGGCGAAGCTTCGCGAGCCTGAGTATCCTTGGTTCGATTCCTATTCCGGCGCGAAGAAAAGGGCCTGGAATGGTTTTGAGCTTCCGTTCTGAGCTTTTTCTGGCAAACACTCTGAACATTTCCTTTTTTATTACAGTAAAAGCAAATAGCTTGGCGTGACGGGCAATTCTCACGCGAATGTCTAGTAGTACACCGCGGGCATGATTTTAGCACTGCATTTGCTTGCCGGCACGGTAGACGTGGCTGAGAGTCTGGCGGCAGTGGCGCGGCCGGACGCGAGGGCTGTTTATTGTTCCGTGCAGCTCGCCCGGCGGGCTGGTTAACCTGACACATGGGTAGCGAAGTTGCAAATTATTCCTGAGCAAAGTCAAGTGTGTCCTGCCGATCCAATATGTCCATCACTTGTTGAAGGGAGGGATTGACTAGTTTCAGAATCTGTTCCCTTGTACGAAGATCAGAAACATTCTGTGCAATTACATCACGTACTATAGTATCTGCATAAGGGAGTCCACATTGACACTCAAAAGCACAATCCCTAGTAAGGCCTTGCAAGGTTGCAACCCACTCCCGATTAGTCTGACCTGCCATACATTTTGTACGAAAGAGGTATACCTTTTCGCAACTACATTGACTGATTCTTTGAAATATGCATCTAATGCAGATAAAATTTCGTCGTAGGACAGAGTTGCTACGTCGCGTCGGGGAAATAATTTGACTATCATATGGTACGTTTGTACACCGACCGAAGACAACAAAAACGGCTGCCGCTCGTTACCTTGAATTCTGTAGGCGGCGAGATGGAATCCAAATTGACGTGACCACTCTGTCCAGCTTTCCAGGGCAGCATCAAAAGGACGAAAAGTTGGTGCAACTGCGTGTTGTGGCTGCGTTAGCGGTGGAGCAGCGGCTGCCGCATCGTTTTGCATCGCACATTGACCCTGGACGAGCTGTCCAAGAGCATCCAGTAAGGCCTGCGTCTGCTGATTCTGTAAGCGATAAAATTCGGACAGTACATCTGGAGATGGTGGCGAAGCCATTACACAAGTAAATAAGGGCAGTATAGTTAAGAACGCGGTATTGCCTCGTCGCCAATGTTGTGGTTGGCAGGAGGGCCAACACCGGTATGAGAGGAAGCCGAAAGGCACACGTTTTAGCTCATGCAGGCTGGCGTGAGGTCTGGAAGAGGACAAGGAACTTAGAATTTAGAAAAAACGGACGTAGCTGGTGGAATACTTAACTTTAATCCATTAATGGTGAACGTCGCTCTTGACGGTACATGATTCAGTATCAATAGTAACTGGTAATGGGGCCTTGCTAGGTCGTAGCAAATGACGTAGCTGAAGGCTATGCTAACTATCGTCTCGGCAAATGAGAGCGTATTTTGTCAGTGAACCATCGCTAGCAAAGTCGGTTGTCCAACTGGGGCGAGTGCTAGGAAGTCTCTCTAGACCTGCCGTGTGGCGGCGCTCGGGCTGCAATCACTGATAGTGGCGACACGCGGGTCCGACGTATACTAACGGACCGCGGCCGATTTAAAGGCTACCACCTAGCAAGTGTGGTGTCTGGCGGTGACACCACATAGTGAGTATTGGTGTGGCTTTCAGAAAAAAGTCATTAGTTCGTGAAATGCATTTCGCTTTCAGTTTAATAGAGCAGTGAAGACAAGTGAAGAAACTTGTAACATTTGGCACATGTATGGGAAGAGTTCCATCGAAAAAATAGTTTTCTCGTTTAACTTGGAAGCATTTTAACGTTGATAACTCTCCACATGTGTAGAAACACGTACTGGCCTTGATGAGGATAGTTAAACGATTTAATTTACGGTGGTCCGTGTCAATATATTTCTTAATTGGCAAATGTGAACAGCTACGATTATAGCTTCGTGCTTCGTTCGCATTCAGTAGTAAATGTTGAAAAGTCGAGTGTGCGTGTAGTGCACTCCCTAATTCAACGAAAAAAAATTCTTAGTCGTCTTGATTACATTATTGTCTTATCTACGACATAGAGGGTGTAACATAACTACCACGACTAGTTTCAAAGGCTCGTGGAGTGTGAGTTGAGGGGCAACCTGAGGATGGGAAACCATGTTCGCAATCTACATCCAACGGCGCTACACAACGTCGAAGATGCTGTGCTGCCAATTGCGACTTCAGCGGAGCCAGAAATCATCGCCAGAGGTCGCCCCTGACTGCAGTAGACATAGTGATTTACATTCTTCTGGGTATTATGCCACGTCATTTCTAAAACTAACAACAATAATAAGCTAAAACCGACTTTTCGGCCGAATTGCAACGGCCTTCCTCAGGGCACGACTGGTTTTGCATGGGGATAGGTGCTTCAGTTTATTACAGACTATCGATGTCTCACGTCACTGTTGTAAAACTTTTAATTGGCCCTCTAATATGATTGGCTAGTCATGACGTAAGGGAAGATGGAAGGAAAGAGGCTATTCGTGGATGTCCATGTCGTCAAAGATTCGTAGCTGTCCGCCAATCAGCGTTCGGCTTCTGGTCGGCAAGTTTTCCTCCTGGTGTGCGCGGAAGTGGACTGACGGTTGCTCTACAGCTGTTTGTGCAGATACGTCCGTGTCCCGTGTAGCTTCTGCCCCGCGACCGCTCGCGGCCCGTTGGACTGGGATGGCCGGCAGCCAGGACGCCGGGAGTTTGTAGCCATCTGCTCTGTTGATGTTGTCAGGCTGCTTAATACTTTCGATCGCCTCCCGTATTTTGCGTTCTCGCATCCACGATTCTTTCGCCAGTGCTCGGGCTTCCTGGAACCTGATAGGTTATCCACAGTCACGGTGGCGTTCCGCTATCGCCGATTTATTATGTTGTTGTAATCGTACATAGCGTTTGTGTTGTGCTACTCGTAAGCTGACAGGTCTCCCTGTTTCTCCTATGTAGGCGGCTGCACAGTCACATCGTAGTTCGTAAACACCTACAGTGTTAAGTTTGTTCACTACATCCTTCGTGGAACCTATCATTTCGTGGATCCTGTGACTGCTTCGAAAAATCGGTTCGAAACCCCGTCGGCAGAGGACGTTGCCTAGCCGTTCACTGACGCCTTTTACATATGGTAAGTGTACCAGTGGAAGCTTCTCTTCTTCGCATTCTTCTCGTGTTCTGCTCCCTTTGGTTTTAGCTACCTTTCTTATGATCTCATCATAGCCGTTGGCACGACACGTGCGTTGTGGCTCCTTTAATTCTTCTTTGATGTTATTTTCATCGCTTATCCGGTAGGCTCGGGAAGCGGAATTGGGAAGCTTCCTCCAGCACTTAAATAGCCTGCACAAAAATATAAAGTTCACACATGAGACTGAAAACAATGCTACTGTTGTGGTTGGCAGGAGAGCCAACACCGTGTTACTAGAGGAGGCCGAAAGGCACGCGTTTTAGCTCACGCAGGCTGGCGTGAGGTCTGGAACAGGACAAGGAAGTTAGACTTTAGAAAAACGGACGTAGCTGGTGGAATACTTAACTTTAATCCATTAATAATGAACGTCGTTCTTGACGGTACATGATTCACAATATCAATAGTAACTGAATATGGCGCCTTGCTAGGTCGTAGCAATTGACGTAGCTGAAGGCTATGCTAAACTATCGTTTCGGCAAATGAGAGCGTATTTTGTCAGTGAACCATCGCCAGCAAAGTAGGCTGAAAAACTGGGGCGAGTGCTAGGAAGTCTCTCTAGACCTGCCGTGTGGCGGCGCTCGGTCTGCAATCACTGATAGTGGCGACACGCGGGTCCGACGTATACTAACGGACCGCGGCCGATTTAAAGGCTACCACCTAGCAGGTGTGGTGTCTGGCGGTGACACCACAGGTACCTTGCCATTTCTGGATGTGGAAGTATACAGAGCTGCCGAAGGTAAACTAGGACACAAAGTGTACCGGAAACCAACACACACTAATCGGTACCTGTACGCGGAGAGCCACCACCACCCAGCTCAAAAGTATTCTGTTCTGCATACGTTAACTTCCCGAGCCTACCGGATAAGCGATGAAAATAACATCAAAGAAGAATTAAAGGAGCTACAACACACGTTTCGTGCCAACGGCTATGATGACAACATCGTAAGGAAGGTAGCTTAAACCAAAGGGAGGTGAACACGAGAAGAAGGCAAAGAAGAGAAGCTTCCACTGGTACACTTACCATATGTAAAAGGCGTCAGTGAACGGCTAGGCAACGTCCTCTGCCGACGGGGTTTCAAACCGATTTTTCGAAGCAGTCACAGGATCCACGAAATGATAGGTTCCACCAAGGATGTAGTGAACAATCTTAACACTGCAGGTGTTTACGAACTACGGTGTGAGTGTCCAGCCGCCTACATAGGAGAAGCAGGAAGACCTGTCAGCTTACGAGTAGCAGAACACGAACGCTACGTACGATTACAACAACATAATCAATCGGCGATAGAGGAACACCACCTTGACTGTGGAAAACCTATCTGGTTCCAGGAAGCCCGAGTACTGGTGAAAGAATCGTGGATGCGAGAACGCAAAATACGGGAGGCGATCGAAATTATTAAGTAGCCTGACAACATCAACTGCACTGTAGTTCCTTCTCTAGATTGTCGCACAGATGACAAAATGGTAGATATCGAAATAGACGACACAGGGATAGAGAAACAATTACAGTCGCTCAAAAGAGGAAAGGCCGCTAGACCTGATGGGATACCAGTTCAATTTTACACACAGTACGCGAAGGAACTTGCCCCCCTTCTTGCAGTGGTGTACCGTAGGCCTCTAGAAGAGCGTAGCGTTCCAAAGGATTGGAAAAGGGCACAGGTCATCCCCGTTTTCAAGAAGGGACGTCGAACAGATGTGCAGAACTATAGACCTATATCTCTAACGTCGATCAGTTGTAGAATTTTGGAACATGTATTATGTTCGAGTGTAATGACTTTTCTGAAGACTAGAAATCTACTCTGTAGGAATCAGCATGAGTTTCGAAAAAGACGGTCGTGTAAAACCCTGCTCGCGCTATTCGTCCACGAGACTCAGAGGGCCATAGACACGGGTTCAAAGGTAGATGCCGTGTTTCTTGACATCCGCAAGGCGTTCGATACAGTTCCCCACAGTCGTTTAATGAACAAAGTAAGAGCATATGGATTATCAGCCCAATTGTGTGATTGGATTGAAGAGTTCTTAGATAACAGAACGCAGCATGTCATTCTCAATGGAGAGAAGTCTTCCGAAGTAAGAGTGATTTCAGGTGTGCCGCAGGGGAGTGTCGTAAGGCCTTTGCTGTTCACAATATACATAAATGATCTTGTGGATGACATCGGAAGTTCACTGAGGCTTTTTGCGGATGATGCTGTGGTATATCGAGAGGTTGTAACAATGGAAAATTGTACTGAAATGCAGGAGGATCTGCAGCGAAATGACGCATGGTGCAGGGAATGGCAATTGAATCTCAATGTAGACAAGTGTAATGTGCTGCGAATACATAGAAAGATAGATCCCTTATCATTTAGCTACAAAATAGCAGGTCAGCAACTGGAAGCAGTTAATACCATAAATTATCTGGGAGTAGGTATTACATAAACTCCAGTGGAAGACTCTGCAGCAGAGACGCTCAGTAGCTCGGTACGGGCTTTTGTTGAAGTTTCGAGAACATACCTTCACCGAAGAGTCAAGCAGTATATTGCTCCCTCCTAAGTATATCTCGCGAAGAGACCATGAGGATAAAATCAGAGAGATTAAAGCCCACACAGAAGCATACCAACAATCCTTCTTTCCACGAACAATACGAGACTGGAATAGAAGGGAGAACCGATAGAGGTACTCAAGGTACCCTCTGCCACACACCGTCAGGTGGCTTGCGGAGTATGGATGTAGATGTAGATGTAGAACAGAGAAGATGGCTACTAGTCCAGTGAAACTGTCAGAAAAAAAGCCTGTACCTTGCAAAAGGTGGGGTAGAAGATTTTATTTTTTGAACTCGTTCATATCGTTGGAAAGGTTAGAAAACCAACTTTTGCCAACAAAATTTCTCTTGGGAAAACTTTCTGCAGTCAAAAAACTTCGAAAATTTCGGACGTTTTTCAGTTTTTTTCAAAATATCTCATTTTTATTTGCTCCTATCGCTTTGACGTCTATTTTCTTTTATAAAGAGCACAAAATTCTCTACAAATTTGGTTCTTCCCATTTTTTTATGCTCCCAGTATCTAAGACGCTACAGCGCGTCAAAAAATTCCAATTTCTCAAATTTCGAGCAAAGTGGCAAATTACCTAATTTTTGAACACTGTTATTTTAGTTTCTATTTGTGTAGTATAAACATATTACCCATCATGTTATTCATTGGAATTTACCATCACACTCTGCTGCAGCGCCAGGACAAACAGCATCGTATTCAGTAACTACGAACACATTCACGTCGGATTGCGTGAAGTTTATTTGTGTTACAATATATAATACGATTGCATGCAGGTGCCGTACATTTTCTACAGTTGATTGACGTTAATGATCAGTTATAAGAAAAAGTATGTAGGAATTGTTATTTAGCGGACAAAAGAGTATTTATTCTTTGGCGGGCGGAGGCAATTATCTCTGGTGATTGTGAAGTCAGGTGGACCGTGCAAATTTTTTGTCACTGATGGAGGGTACCTTATCCACAAAGTGACTTGGACTCGAAATGTTTGCTTCAAGTCAATAGCCCAATGCTATGTTTCTTGCCTGCAACGTCATTTTGGATCTCAATTTGCTATTGTATTTTATGGGAATCCATGTGAGGGAGACAAATGTAGCACAAAGAGTGCTGAGAGGATTCGTTAGCCCAAAAAACATTCTTCGGTTGACATTGTGGTTGAATCAGAGATAGTGAACCAAGTCCCTCAGGACAAGTTCTTGTACAACGAACAAAACAAGATGCGTTTGATCACACTTCTTAAAAAGGAATTTCTGAAGTGTAGCATTGAAGTGCACCAGGCACAAGAAGATGCTGACGTTATGATTGTAACATCTGACATTTCAAGAAGCAAAGATTTTGGAAGTGTTGCCATTGTAGGAGAAGATGTTGGCCTCCTTGTACTCAAGACCGGTTTGGGGCAAGGCATTGAAAACTTATTTTTCTTAAAGCCAGGAAGAGGAAATGCAGAAGACAAGTGGTTTTCCACTGCATCTTACAAGTTTGACAGTGAATATACTCTGTTCACTCACGCCTTTAGCGGATGTGATACAACATCCGCTTTTTTGGTCAAGGAAAAATTAAGTGCTGCAATATTGTTGCGAAAAATGAACACCTAACCTCAGCGCTTTGCACGTTCAATAAACCACATGCTACCCGTGAAGAAATAATAACAGCCGGAGAACAGGTTACAATCGCATTGTATAGTGGAGGTGTCAGCAGTTCCCACACACTATACCTTTTGCGGTACCAGCTATTCGCCAAGTCTGCCACAAAAAGCAAACTGAATCTTGCACGGTTGCCACCTACACAAGATGCTGCACAACATCATTCGTTGCGGACTTACCAACAAGTCCGCAGTTGGATGGGAAACTGGAAACCTCCTGAGAAATGGGGCTGGAATCACAGTGACCACGGACCAATACCCGTTATAATGGGCCAAGATCCAGCACCTGAAGCACTTCTTCACATTGTTTCATCCTCATGCAAGCTGAACTCTTTTTCTGCAGAAAAGCGGGTTCGAAATGTTCTTCAATTTGCAAGAAGTGTATTGGGGACAACTGTGAAAGCGTGCCAAAATTTTTATATGAAGACAGTTAAGAAGATGTTATGGAGGGTATTGAGGAAACCGCTGACAAAATCAACGAACTTGCTGAGGCTGACTCGCTGTTTAAAGAAGAGGTCAATCTGGGATCAACTCTATGTACAGACCCTGAATCCGTAACTCAAGGTATTTCTGGTGACACTGAGGAACCTTGCCCATCAAAACGTTGGAAGTGATGCTCATATCTGTCTCAAGTGCGCTAAAGTGCGATATTACAAGTATTACACACTCAGAACTGTCAACATTTTTTAGTAACTGACAATGCATTTTAATTGTAATAAAGCTACTTATTTTTAATGTGAACTGTGTGGCTTTTATACATAAGAATAATTATCGACCTAATTAGGTTGCCTATTGCAGCTAATAATATTTCAGTTTCCTGAGAAAATTTATTTTGTGTGTGTGTGTGTGTGTGTGTGTGTGTGTGTGTGTGTGTGTGTGTGTGTCTATGTCTCTTACTGATGTATTTTTATATTTATAGTTTTTCAAATACCGGGGCTGAGGTGCCCATAGTGAACTTCAGGTAGTGATGTAAGAATCACAATAGTTGGGTGCCCAGCAATCCTCATGTTGCATACAGAGAAATAGAATACCTGAAAGTGAGATGGTAAATTCCAACATATAACATGATGTATAATGTATTTATACTACACAAACAGAAACTGAAAAAATAGTGTTCAAAAATAAGGTATCTGGCCACTATGCTCAAAATTTGAAAAATTGGTATTTTTTGAGGCGCTGTAGCGCCTTAGATATTGGGAGTAGAAAAAAGTGGTAAGAATCAAATTTGAAGAGAATTTTGTGCTCTTTAAAAAAGAAAATAGACGTCAAAGCTATAGGAGCAAATGAAACTGAGATATTTAGAATAAACTGAAAAAAGTCCGAAATTTTCGAAGTTTTTTGACTGCAGAAAGTTTTCCTAAGAGAAATTTTGTTGGCAAAACTTGGTTTTCTAACCTTTCCAACAATATGACCGAGTTAAAAAAATAAAATCTTCTACCCCACCTTTTGCAAGGTATATCTGATATTTGACTGGACTGTACTAACTCCCGGCGTCCTGGCTGCCGGCCATCCCAGTCCAACGGGCCGCGAGTGGTCGCGGGGCAGAAGCTGCACGGGACACGGGCGTATCTGTACAAACAGCTGTAGAGCAACTGTCAGTCCACTTCCGCGCACACCAGGACGAAAACTTGCCGACCAGAAGCCGAACGCTGATTGGCGGACAGCTACCAATCGTTGACGACATGGACATCCACGAATAGCCTCTTTCCTTCCATCTTCCCTTACGTCATGACTAGCCAATCATATTAGAGGGCCAATTAAAAGTTTTACAACAGTGACGTGAGACATCGATAGTCTGTAATAAACTGAAGCACCTATCCCCATGCAAGACGCGCTAGGATGCCGCCACTGCACGGCGAACAGGGTATGGCCTACAGCCATGCTGAAAAGGCCAACGCCCTCGCCGACACTTTGGAGAAGCAGTTCCAAGCGGCTGAACCCCAGGATGATGAGCATGAGAGAGTGGTCCGTCGTCAACTGGCCGTCTTCCTCAATGCTGAGGAGGACCCAGAAGACGAACCCACAGTTTTTGCCCCTGAAGACGTGGCAAAAGTAATTAGGTCCCTCCCTTTCAAAAAGGCGCCAGGACATGACAATGTCACCAACCAGTTGGTCAAAAACCTCCCACCCACGGCGATCGAACACCTCGCGAACGTCTTCAACGAGATTACTCGTACCCGCTTGCTGGAAACACGCGGAAGTGGTCGCGATGCACAAACCAGGGAAAGACCCTCTATTCCCGCAGCACTACAGGCCGATTAGCCTCTTGCCAACTCTCAGCAAGATCTATGAGCGCCTCCTGCTAAGACCCATACAAGAACATATCACCAGAGAGCAAATTCTGCCGGATTTCCAATTCGGATTCCGGCAGAACCACTCTGCCCCACAACAGATCATGAGAGTGGTTGAAGCAGCCACAGAGGGCTTCAACCACAGAGGCTACTGCGGGATAGTGCTACTAGACGTAGCCAAAGCCTTTGACTCGGTATGGCATAGAGGGCTACTCTACAAGTTGTACACTCAATGGTTCCCCGGGAGAATAGTTAAGCAGATCAAAAGCTATCTCTCGAACAGAACTTTCTCTGTCAAAGTAAAAACAGCCACCTCCACCAAGAGGCGTATTCGTGCTGGAGTGCCACAGGGATCGGTCCTGGGGCCCGTTTTGTACAGTCTGTACACTGCAGACACTCCAACGGCCCCCCTGGTGCACACCGCTCAGTACGCTGACGACACAGCCTTCTACACAAGAAACGCGAACAAGGACCTGGTCATCCGTAGGTTACAAAGGGTTTTAGATGACACAGAAACTTGGGCCCGTCGCTGGCGAATCACCATCAATTCTGAAAAGACGCAGCCGATGCTGATTATCCGTAGGCTCGGAAGGCGCAAACCTCCTCAACGCCCCCCCCTTCACCATCACCTAAACGGAACCCAACTCCCCTGGCGCAGAACCGCCAAGTATCTTGGCGTAACCTTGGACTCTCGTCTTACGTGGAAACCCCACATAGACGAAGTCCATAGGAAGGTCTGCGCCAGAATGTCCATCCTGTACCCAATCCTCAACTCAACCAGCTCCCTTTCCTTCTCAGTAGGAGTGAACGTATACCAGGCCCTAATCCGGCCAGTCATGGAATACGCGTGTCCTGTCTGGGGATACGCGGCGAAGCAGCACCTGGACACTCTCCAGAGGCTGCAGAACCGCGCCCTCAGGAGGGCACTGCGTTTACCCCTTGGATTCCCCATTGACGATTTACATGCCGCTGCGGAAATCTCACTCCTGAGAGAGCGTTTCCAAGACCTGGCAAGGGCCTTCTATGAAGGTACCTCCAGGTCGCGAAACGCCCTCATCCACTCCCTAGGTCGGTATGACATGTCCCGCGATAAACACAATCGCCCCATGACGATCTTCGACGACTAAGTCGAAGAGAAAAATCCCAATACCCATCCCCAAATCCTACTCCTACCCAAAATACTACAATTATCTCGCCAAACCTCAGGCAAGTACCAGACACACACAGAACAAACATCACATCTCACAGACATCAAAAAAGTACAGAAATAATCACACACACAAGTACACAGGGGAGTAAAAGCCGACAGGCTACAAACTCCCCCTCACACTTCCCCAAAGAGGGGAAAGTATTAGATGTAAGCAGCAGCAGCATGCAAAACCAGTCGTGCTCTGAGGAAGGCCATTGCAATTCGGCCGAAACGTCGGTTTTAGCTTATTATTGTTGTTAGTTTTTAGCAATCACGCGGCATATTACCCAGAAGAGTTTTAATCACTATGACACCTGGCGCGGAAGCCTACGTTCTTATATGCAGTAGACATCTTCACCACAGTGCGTCAGATCTACTTCGTCAGTTCTTGGCGGTATGAATGTCATGATTGCATTGTAGATGTTGCTATTAAAATGACGGTGAATGAGTGTGAACGAGAGCGAATAAGTTATTCCCGTCTCGAAAAGAACATGAGGAGAACCATTCACCCATCCTCACTTATTGGCATAACCTGGCAAGTCTTACGAATGTATGAGATGAAGAGACGAATACTCTGTCACATACTCGAGATGATTCGCGGTAACTTTGAATACCAAGATTACGTAACCTCAGATGAATTCACAGTAGTATGCCGATTAACGCATTAACTGACAAGATCCCCATTTGGGGATTTCTCTTTGCAACTGATATTTTGTATTTGTAAGTATATAGGCAGCAATGGTTTCTATTTTTCATAGTCGTCTAGGTCATTGCCTAGCTTGTGCTTTGAATGTTAGTCAATTGTTACTAAACGAGTACAGGATTATTTCTGTGAAGAAGTAAAGTTTTTCAGAGTTACAACAGTTGAATGTTCTTAAAACAGCATAATGTTCTTAAAACAGCATAATGTTCTTAAAACAGCATAATTTTATTATTATATAAATAACTTCCAGCGCCTGTGTACTGACGTGTATTATTATGACTTTAGGAGACGTTAAACGGCTATTTATTTCCAAAGCTTATTTTATTTCCCGGTGAGGGCTCTCTGAATTTCCATTCCCATGGCTCACGGCAGTTTCCGCCGAAAAAATATTTTATTTTTCTTTCCTCCCGAGGCACAATGAGTCCCTATAAAGCACTTTTTGTAACGGAAATTGAAGAAATTGGAAATGGCCCCAGTATCTTGGCTTCTTTTATGATGAGGGTGAAATGAATGAGACCAACGACATTGCTGACCTCCGTCCAGATCGCGTAGATGATAAGAGCGACTGTGATGATCCTGAAAAAAATATATTGCTAGACACTCTTGCAGATGATGTGCGAGATACCTTGGAAGATCATACTAATGAAGAAAGGGAAGGCGAGGGAAATGCAAACCATTGCAAGAGGAAAATAGAAGCTAATATCACATCTAACTGGACAACAAAAGATATATGTTTCAGGAAAACCTACCTCAACCTAGCAGAAAATGAACCGAGAAATTGCAATTTAATAGCAGCACTAAAAGGAAGTCTTCAATGGTTTGCTCTGAAGAATTTTTTGATGAGTAAGTACTGAACTTGACTGCCAGTGAAACTGCCCAATATGTTACACAGATAATCACAGCCTTGAGTTGTACAACGAATGTATAAAAAAGTTCTTCGGTAAACTGCTCTTCACTGGACATCATGGTCTCCCACAGGAACAGTTATGACGGAATGAAGGAACGGACATTGATATAATGTGCGTTTGGCAATGCTGGAGCCGCAACAGATATCTGGAAATCAAGAGCTACCTTCAGTCCAATGATAACACGTATCTGAACACAATTCCAGCTGACGAGTGAGATAGAGTTTTCAAAATTCGCCCCATGATGGGCTTGCTGAATAAGAACTTCATGAAGCTTCAAGTTCTTTTCTGATATCCCGAACAATGACGAGGCAACTGGTTCGATGTTATGGACACCACTGTGTAAAACAATTCTTTCGCGGAAAACCAATGAGATTCGGATTCAAACAGAGGGCCATATGCTGAACCCGTATCTGCTGCCTCACGAATGAAAATTTTCCATTGCTCCAGTTGCAGAAGCATGGTGCCATGGGCATATCTTGCTCAGTCATCAGCTGCTTCTGACACAAGTAGGGCAGGACATCGATCACAACCGAAAGCACCTACTTCACGTTCAACAGTTGAATTGAGGGCTTCTGTAGCTGCATACGTGATTGAACGCATGACATTTGGCACACAAAGAAAATGTGGAATTTGCAAGAAAGATGCAAGGGGGCAGTAATCTGTGTGCAGTGTGGGACTCCATACTGAACGGTTTGTTAGGCACAGAAAATAAAAGAAGATATAGAGAGTCCCCACTCGTGGGTCAACTAAAATATATTGTTTATTTTAACTTTATTTCATATTTTTACTTTACGTTCTTTCTCCCAGGTAACAATAAATGTAGATTTAAAAAAGAAAATTCGACAGTATCTATGCTTTATAGATCTAGAAAAGGCATATGACCGGGTCCCTAGGAGGAAGTTGTTGTCTGTTCTACAAGATTATGGAATAGGAGGCAAACTTATGCAAGCAATTAAAGGTCTTTACATGGATAGTCAGGCAGCAGTTAGAGTTGACGGTAAATTGAGTTCATGGTTCAGAGTAGTTTCAGGCGTAAGACAAGGCTGCAACCTGTCTCCACTGTTGTTCATATTATTTATGGATCATATGTTGAAAACAATAGACTGGCTGGGTGAGATTAAGATATGTGAACACAAAATAAGCAGTCTTGCATATGCCGATGACTTAGTTGTGATGGCAGATTCGATTGAAAGTTTGCAAAGTAATATTTCAGAGTTAGATCAGAAATGTAAGGACTGTGGTATGAAGATTAGCATCTCCAAAACGAAAGTAATGTCAGTGGGAAAGAAATATAAACGGATTGAGTGCCAAATAGGAGGAACAAAGTTAGAACAGGTGGACGGTTTCAAGTACTTAGGATGCATATTCTCACAGGATGGCAACATAGTGAAAGAACTGGAAGCGAGGTGTAGCAAAGCTAATGCAGTGAGCGCTCAGCTACGATCTACTCTCTTCTGCAAGAAGGAAGTCAGTACCAAGACTAAGTTATCTGTGCACCGTTCAATCTTTCGACCAACTTTGTTTTATGGGAGCGAAAGCTGGGTGGATTCAGGCTATCTTATCAACAAGGTTGAGGTTACGGATATGAAAGTAGCTAGGATGATTGCAGGTACTAGTAGATGGGAACAATGGCAGGAGGGTGTCCACAATGAGGAAATCAAAGAAAAACTGGGAATGAACTCTATAGATGTAGCAGTCAGGGCGAATAGGCTTAGATGGTGGGGTCATGTTACACGCATGGGAGAAGCAAGGTTACCCAAGAGACTCATGGATTCAGCAGTAGAGGGTAGGAGGAGTCGGGGCAGACCGAGGAGAAGGTACCTGGATTCGGTTAAGAATGATTTTGAAGTAATAGGTTTAACATCAGAAGAGGCACCAAAGTTAGCACTGAATAGGGGATCATGGAGGAACTGTATAAGGGGGGCTATGCTCCAGACTGAACGCTGAAAGGCATAATCAGTCTTGAATTGTGATGATGATGATGACAGTTCATAGGTTAACCTTCAGTGACTGGTATTCAACATATGTATTAAAAACAAACATGAATTTTAGAATGATATACTCTAAACTCCTAAAGCTCTAAAGCATGTAAATACGCACTCCACATTTGTAAATCATCTCATAGAATCACCATCCTACTGATATAGAAACACTAATAAGTAGTAAATACAGTTCGTAGAAAGCCAATGCCCACCCCCTACATTTCAAGAAAGATCTTTTTTTATTTATTATTATAATTTTATTTGAGCTTACAATCAAGGTCTAGATTTTACAGCACATATTTTGCCCGAAAGGGCAGGCACAGTCGATTATGTGCGAAGATTTTCCATATCCTCTGCGCCCGAAGACACTTTTCCTTCGTGAAGTATGAGAGCTGTGTGTGTATGTGTACCTGTTAACTGTAGGTTAACTGTGACTGTATGGGTGTGTGTTGTGTTCGTGTTTGAAATGATGAGAGAAAAGTTAGGGTGAAGCCCAGTGCTGACACGTAGCCTGCTCCTCTCACCACCAAGGGAGTCCCGAGCTTAACTTCCCCATCTCAAGGCCGGATCACCAACAGTGTCGTATATCTTCACATGCGGAGAGGTTTACAATTTAATCCAGGACAATGGGGAAAAGACTAGTGATAAGTGCCCTTAAGCCACAACCCTTTCTGTTCTCTCTGCCGTAAGGGCGAAGAGGAATTTTCAAGAGCGGGTGGCGAACCGCGACGGTCACCCATCCAAGTACTAGGCATGGCCGATGGTGCTTAACTTGGTGACCTCACGGAAACTGTAGTGTCCACCTTGGCACGGTCGTCGACGAACGCTGTATTGAGTATAGACATGAGACTAAAATGCCCAGACAGCAAGTGGACCTTCATAATGTAGTACAAGGCAACATTAAATTAACTTGGTTATCCAATAAAGTACTGATTTCAGGTTATAGATTCAGTGATACGTCACTGTTATGGTATTTTCCATTCTCAGGATGCAATAAACTCCATCTAACTTGTACTAAATTCATAGGTTTCTCATATTCAATATTTTGCATACGGGAATGTCACCCGATTCAATCCAAGAAAACAAGCTGATTTGGATTCCGCCGACCGTCAATCGAAGTCTGTACGTTGGGATGTTGACACCGGTTGCACTGACTCTGCACATGTACAATGTAACCATCATCATCATCATCATCATCATCATCATTTAAGACTGATTATGCCTTTCAGCGTTCAGTCTGGAGCATAGCCCCCCTTATACAGTACCTCCACGATCCCCTATCCAGTGCTAACATTGGTGCCTCTTCTGATGTTAAACCTATTACTTCAAAATCATTCTTAACCGAATCCTGGTACCTTCTCCTCTGTCTGCCCCGACTCCTCCTACCCTCTACTGCTGAATCCATGAGTCTCTTGGGTAACCTTGCTTCTCCCATGCGTGTAACATGACCCCACCATCTAAGCCTGTTCGCCCTGACTGCTACATCTATAGAGTTCATTCCCAGTTTTTCTTTGATTTCCTCATTGTGGACACCATCCTGCCATTGTTCCCATCCAATGTAACCTCCCCACAAAATAAATTCCGTAACCTCCCAACAGTAAAAACAATAAGTATATAATTCACATTCACTGTAACCTCACACAGATAAATTCCATAACCTTGGAACAATAAAATGTAACTAATCTTCTAATAAAATTGTGGCTCACCTATAACCTTTCAATAACTGACTGTGCATTTAAACTGGTAAATTTTGGACGTCAGCAGTGCTGCGTCATGGCCCTGAAAGATCATTTTGAATAAATTGAAAATTCTTACCTCAATAAGGTCGCCGGATAACGCATATATATCTGCTCCTATATGAAATTTTTCCTGGCAGAGCCCAGTGCAATGCTGACCGATAGATGTCATGTATAAAAAGAAACAACTGATTTTTCTTTTCAATAATCGGGATGACCAAGGACTAGAGAAATTAGTAAATTCTTTAAATTGGAATGAATGATTGTCAAAAGTTACATTGAAACGTCCCCTTAGAACAATTGTACACGACTGTGCTTAAACCGACACACAATATTTTTAGCGCAAAGCAATCTGACTTTCAAAAATCCCTGCAAAAGAATGGCCCTGACTAACATCTATCTATACCTTTCACAAATCACTTACCTCACCAAAAATCTCCGTTACTCGAATTACTGCAATACAGCGAGCGCCACTACTGCCAGCTAAATAAAAGATTCAAACTACGGAAGGCACTAACTACTGATAGGCATAGTTAGCAAGTGAAAGATTTTAATAGAGAACAAACAATGTATTTACCTTAATGGTGTTGAAAAAGCATAATATACATAGCAGTTCATAATATCCATTCTGTACTCAAAAATCCGCCATCTCATTTCCCACATCCACCACTGCTGGCGGCTCACCTCCAACTGCGCAACGCTACGCGCTGTTCACATCCAGCTGCCGCTGCCCAACACTACAATGACAGACAACAATGCAAACTAGCTACAGACTGCACACAGCACAGCCAGTGATTTTCATACAGAGCGCTACGTAACGTTGCCAATAAGAAAACATAAACAGCCTACTTACAACATTTTATGAGAAAGATTATTATTAAGAGATTTTTTTAAAACATTTACATGGGACTTGATATAACAATACTACATATGCGCGAGGCTGCTTTTACCTTATACTATAACGCTCAGGTTCCGCCATCGCTACACACGACCGGCCCAGCCAACTCCATACACACGACTGCACGCTAGCAACTCCTTACTGCTACTGCTACTGCCACTGCTCTTACTGCATACAACACTGCTCTCTGGTCAGAGATTCTCTTATAGCTTGCATATCGCAGGCAGCGCGTGAGCAATCCGTCGAAATTACATCTGCTCGAGTGCGCTAGCAACAAATTCCTTAATAATGGACCACTTACAAAACGTCTTACTGATATGAAGAATCGGCCGTTCTTGGCTGATGTCGGTCGTCGGTGGAATCCTCCGACGTCGGCTCCACTGTGACCGCAGCCGCTGCGACAGACAGCATTCGGCATGTTACACAGCGTCGAGCGCAAGAACGAAGAACGACTTTCGCTGATGGAGGTTAATCAGCCTAAAAACTTACATTCTCTGCGGCTCTGTAGCATCTCTGGATGTCGTTTCTAGACATGCGTTTCCATCCTCAGTTTGTTTCTCAAAACACCACACCAGGTTCCTCGAGTCCTGTCTGTATATTTGTGCTACTCGCCGCACATAGGCTGCATTACAATTGGCGGAGACTAACTGGATGCTGCTGTTCCTTAATGACAAATTATCTCCACATATTAACAGCGGGCGTCGATGAAGGGGATATAACTCAGATTTAATTATTTGTGCCGAAGGAGTCGCTCGAAATTGTGTGGACAGGTTTGATTGGTTCAAATGGCTCTGAGCACTATGCGACTTCACTTCTGAGGTCATCAGTCGCCTAGAACTTAGAACTACTTAAACCTAACTAATCTAAGGACGTCACACAGCCCGCATCTCGTGGTCGTGCGGTAGCGTTCTCGCTTCCCACGCCCGGGTTCCCGGGTTCGATTCCCGGCGGGGTCAGGGATTTTCTCTGCCTCGTGATGGCTGTGTGTTGTGTGCTGTCCTTAGGTTAGTTAGGTTTAAGTAGTTCTAAGTTCTAGGGGACTGATGACCATAGATGTTAAGTCCCATAGTGCTCAGAGCCATTTGAACCATTTTTTTGACATCACACACATCTACGCCCGAGGCAGGATTTGGACCTGCGCCCGTAGCGGGACCGGATTGAATAAATAGAACAATAGGTCAGTGACAAATAGTGGTGGAGATCAACAGCCTCATAGTTGATATCACATAGAATAAGTTGAGGAAGTCTGTCTCCCTCGCTTCATTTTTGATCAGATAGCTTTGCTGGGACCAGCCATGAATTCCCCCTTGTGACAACAACTTCATTTCAGAGCAGCGTGTGTACCACACGTCCTCACAACGTCCTCACATATTTCTTGAATGTATTCTAATCACTGTCTTCGACTACAGATTTTACTCTCTGCCGCTCCCTCTAGCACCACGGAAGTTATTTCCTGACGTCTTAACAAATATGCTGTCATCCGTTTCCTACTCGTTGTCAATGTTTTCTCTGCACCCATCCTTCGGAGAACCTCATCATTCTTTATGTACTTAATCCACCTAATTTTCAACATCTTTGTACAGTACCACATCTCAAAAACTCTGATTCTCTTCTTTTTTGGTTCCTGCACGGTTCATGATCCACTACCATACATTGCTGTGCTCCAAACGTTTGGCACAAACTTATTCCTAAAATCAAAGCCTTAAGTGAACCTGAGACAAGCAGACTTGTTTTGGCCAGGAATACTCTCTTTTCCCTCTTTGCCTCGTCCGTGATGTGTTATTCGGATTGCAGGGTAGTAGAGTTCTTAAACATCTTCCACTTCGTGGTCATCGATTTTTATGTTATGCTTATCTCACTTAGGTTTCTGCTAATCACGTTTCTACTACTGCTCAGTACTTTTGACTTTCTTTCGTATTTTATACTCCTTAGACTGTTCATTCCATTCAACAAGTCTTTTAATTCTTCATCACTTTAACTGAGGATAGTAATGTCATCTTCGTATCATATCATTGATATTCCTTCACCTTGAATTTTAATGCCACTTGAAAGATGGCCGGCCGCGGTGGCCGAGCGGTTCTAGGCGCTTCAGTCGGGAACCGCGCGACTGCTACGGTCGCAGGTTCGAATCCTGCCTCGGGTATTGATGTGTGTGATGTCCTTAGGTTTAAGTAGTTCTAAGTCCTGGGGGTCTGATGACCTCAGATGTTAAGTCCCATAGTGCTCAGAGCCATTGGAACCATTTTTTGAAAGATGAAAATAGGGCCTCTTAATCTGGCTGAGAAGGAAAAGAAGGAAGGGCTTGACCAATGGGGATTTGTCATAGTTCATTCACTGGTACAACATAAGATTTTCCTGCTCAGACTGAATTTAATTAAATGATTAATTTGAATACTGAACAATAATCAGTGATGGCAGAAAATATTGATTATAACTTTCACGAAATCTCTGTGTGCAAGACCATAAGATAAAATAATAATGATACAAAGTTCAAGCCAAATATAAACAGCCATATAAATTAGCAATACTTCACGAGCAGAAGACACTGATAAAAATTTAAATAAATTGAACCGGCCACATATTAGGCCGTTGCCAAAAGTTTCTTATACTAAAATATTAGGTGACCAAAGAAAGAGAACAAAATTTTTGATACCCCATAAAACAGAGATGGTAGCAAGGCTTCCAGGTTCCACAATAATATTCAAATAATTAAAATTTACATTAAATAAGAATGAACGTTGTGGTCTCAACCACTAGTAAAATGTTTAAATAACTTAAGGGGCTCCGGAACGCCCTATACTTGCAATGTTAAAATAAAGCTTATAAATTACATCTTTCCTCACAAAGTATTTGAGGTAGGAAGTTGAACTTTTTACAGATTATTTATTGGAATATGGGCTACAACTTAACACAGGGATTTTACAAAATTTTAGTTCAGTTATTAAAGATGATTTTTTTCAACTGTAATGAAAATTCACAACATTTTTTTGCAATTTTTTATTTATATATTCAAAAATATACAGTTTTTTGGAAAAAGGCTGTGTTAAATTATGCAGAAGGTACTGTGTAACATTTACTGAAAGTTTGAAACAAATATGTTTGGAAGATCCTTAGAAAACATGTAATTAGTATGAGAAAATAAAAGTTTTGGGAATCGAGCGACAAAGATTGGATTAACTTTTTAGTGCATTCCAGGTCCATAGGATGGATTATCTTCATCCTCTGCAAACTCCTCCTGCAGCTTCCTCTTGTTCCTCCTACTATTTACTCTTGCTTGTATTTCTAGACTCTTTACAGCCCTGTCTGCAGCCCGAAGGCGTTCCTTGTCTAAAGCAAGCATCGCTCGTACCATGTTAGAACCTATCTTCATTCCCATATTTCTAAATACATTTGGCTTTCCAACATTTCCCCTTTTCTTAAAAGCCTTTAGAGGATTTCTAATAACTTTACTTTTACTCATTATTATACTTCAACAAAACAAAGACTCAAGAAACAGAATTAATTACGAATATTTTCGAGATAACGACAGAGTAAATAAACATGAAACAATCGACAATCACACCAGCGATATATATTGAACCATCACAGGTTAGCCACAACACATACTTTATCTCACATCACTAAAATGTACCTGATGAACACGGACGTTAATAATAACACCATTTGACAGCAGTTTAACAGCGCCACAGTGGGTCACGCCCATGTAGAACACATTTCAAAAAAAATTTAAAAATAGTTGTAGTCTTCGGAATTGAATAAATTATATATCTATTAAAAGGTAATAATCTGCAGATTCAGAAAACGCAAAAAAGTAAAAACTGAACTTTTCATGATTTTGAGCCTTTCCGGAGCCCCTTAAAGAAGCAATAAGATTATAAAAGGAAACCGTCTTTCAATTAACAAACAGAACGATTCAGCAGTGCTCTAAAATTTCAAATTGACTTTAAGCAGCAGCTTTGTAAGTCACAGCTGCGCTCGGAAGAGACAAAACTGCAGGAGAAGGACAGCGCGAGATTTCGCTGCTCAAGGCTTGTGCATAGGATTGCATAAACAGGCGGCTGTGTAAGACGCAGTCTTAACAAAGTTCCTTGCAGCGCAAATCAATTCCAATAAGTGCAAGCTCAAGTGACAGCCAAGATTATAACAAATAATAATTACGCTACTAATAGTTAATGCAATTTCTTATGGAGCGATACTCGAAATTTAAGTCTTCTAAGACATTAGCGCAAAATTTAAGATACCACTTACAATTGGCTTGAAGAAATTTCAGAATTTAATAGTTATACAAAATCCTCATGGAATAAATGAGAATGAACAATGTGTCCTAAAACAAAGTAAAATTTCCGTATAAACCACTTAAAATCAACACACGATTTACATGACCTGAAGCGGAAAAGGCAGTACATTAGCCTCAGTGAATAAGACACACTGGAGCCAAGTCCAGAAAGACGGTTAATGTTTCGTCAAACGACAACTAGAAACCGAGCACAACATTTACCCGGAATGTGCAGATTGAACATACGTTACACATTTTTTAACATTGACCCTAATAACATTCGTGCAACAAGTAAGTCCACTTTCACACCAGAAACAGACGGTCTGTGACAATATCAAACATCGACCAGTAGCGTACGCCAGAACTAATATCACTCGATAATCATTTGCCTCTAGGAAGGCGAGAATTAATAACATAATCTCATAAATACTACACTGCTAATGAAGTTCACAACAAGCTTCCTTGTACAGGACAACACTTGAATTAACCCAAAGTAAAGGCGCCACAGACACTTAAAATTCACGGGTCAGACTTCCAATAAGATGTAGTCTACAATGATCTAATTAAAATATTTAACAGGCCTTTTCAATACGTAAATTCGTGCTCATAAAGTTCAGCCTGCAAACACCATGGAGGCGCAGTCTTCAGTACAAATGAACAGAACCTATAACGATATGTTTACGTAATGTGTATACATAAACATACAGTTATAAATGTCCCCGTTCGTAGTCGCTAATTATAACAATATGTTTACTTTTGTGCTGTAACATATAGCTATAGTCTGCGGTGGAAACATATTTGCGAACGCCGACCGTGTGCGGCTGTTTCTTGTTTGATCGTCTGATCAGTCGGAATTTGCATTGCAGAGGAGAGTAAATGCCTATTTAAAATATAATTATTTTTGGATAGCTCAACATGAGTTTCCTAAGGGACCGTAGTTTACCATGCATTTACCAGTAGAATATGGCGCGGAGAAAATATTTCGCCGCATGCAACTTCCGTCCGAACTCGACGAAAGAATTCGTGACTGTGAACTCTCTATTAGGCAGAAACGTAAAGAAAATTAAATAACTTCATGAAGGAGTGAGACATAGATTCTATATTAAATAAATAGTAAATACACCAGTTCCATTTAAGTCTGAATTTATGGCAATTAATAGACGAGCTTACACTGCAATTAAGGATTTAACATGGATGCCGTTTTGACTGGCACTTCTCGTAATGAAAACAATTCCTTTGACGTTTTCACATACATGTCGCACAATAAATCTACTGCTAGGCACTTTCAGTATTACACATTTACTTTACACTAAAACAATATTATTTTTAACGATAATAATACGGCAGCAAGACATGCGCGTCCGACACAAGTTACAGGAAACAAGAGAAGAATGAGTAACTGTTCATCGAGAATATCTCGTACATCGAAAAAAATGTGTAAAAGTGTTCTTCTTCTGTCCGTTTTTCGCGCTAGGTTTTCAAAGTCAATAACTAACTGCATCTCTGACGGCGCTTCGACACTAAACAAGTTACGTCACAGGTCGTTCACCTTTTACATTCTCGCAACATTATTTGCTAACTGTAGCTGTTGCCGAGCGACTGATCGATTAGTGAATGATTTAAAATGATAAGGCAATCACATAATGTTACAAACCGGAGCGTCCAGAACCTCGGGTTTTCAATAATCCACTCCTGAGGTTGCTCAGCACTGCAAGCCCAACACAGGCCAACATGGCCCCTGCATATCCTTCCCGGTGTACGCCAACACAGGGAGAGGTGGGAGGCCTCCTTCCCGCGTGTTTGCTCCACTGGTCCTCCCCTTATGACGCCAACTGCCACGCCACCATGCGGACCCACCAAGCGGGCCGTCCGTGCCACGCCAGAGGGAGCTGCGCTGGCTGGGCAACATAATACAACAAAAGATTAGAGCATACCGATATAGATACAGTACGACAAGCCGGCACGGCACAACACTCACGTGCTTTTCTTTTGTTTTCGTCCCTGATCCTTCAGCGTATAGACTGAACTGCGAGGGCGAAACACTGACACCCATTTTATTACTTCTTCCGTCCCAATTGTTCCCTCTTCGTTCTTGTACGTGTATATCACCTCTTTTTCCATATAACTTACTCCTATTTTACCAGATTTTCCAAGGTCTTGCGTGATTTTACTTTGTCTAAAACATTTTTCTAACTCGAATAAATCCTATGATTTTTCTTAAGTCTTTCTTCCACATCAATGAAACATCGGATATGCTTCTAAGTTGTTTTCACCTTGCATTTTCTTCAGTTGGAAAAGTCAGTAACAAGTCAAAAAACGATAAAGCAGCGGTTCTTTATGTTGTTGTTGTTGTTGTTGTTGTTGTGGTCTTCAGTCCTGAGACTGGTTTGTTGCAGCTCTCCATGTTACACTACCCTGTGCAAGCTTCTTCATCTCCCAGTACCTACTGCAACCTACATCCTTCTGAATCTGCTTGGTGTATTCATCTCGTGGTCTCCCTCTACCATTTTTACCCTCCATGCTGCCCTCCAATACTAAATTGGTGATCCCTTGATGCCTCAGAACATGTCCTACCAACCGATCCCTTCTTCTAGTCAAGTTGTGCCACAAACTTCTCTTCTCCCCAATCCTATTCGACACCTCCTCATTAGGTATGTGATCTACCCATCTAATCTTCAGCATTCTTCTGTAGCACCACATTTCGAAAGTTTCTATTCTCTTCTTATCTAAACTACTTATCGTTCATGTTTCACTTCCATACATGGCTACACTCCATACAAATACTTTCAGAAGTGACTTCCTGACACTTAAAACTATACTCGATGTTAACAAATTTCTCTTCTTCAGAAACGCTTCCCTTCCCATTGCCAGTCTACATTTTATATTCTCTCTACTTCGACCATCATCAATTATCTTGCTCACCAAATGGCAAAACTCCTTTACAACTTTAAGTTTCTCATTTACTAATCTAATACCCTCAACATCATCCGTCTTAATTCGACTACATTCCATTGTCCTCGTTTTGCTTTTGTTGATGTTCATCTTACATCCTCCCTTCAAGACACTATCCATTCCGTTCAACTGCTCTTCCAAGTCCTTTGCTGTCTCTGACAGAACTACAATGTCATCGGCAAACCTCAAAGTTTTTATTTCTTCTCCATGGATTTTAATACCTACTCCGAATTTTTCTTTTGTTTCCTTCACTGCTTGCTCAATATACAGATTGAATAACGTCGGGCAGAGGCTACAACCCTGTCTCACTCCCTTCCCAACCACTGCTTCCCTTTCATGCCCCTCAACTCTTATAACTGTCATTTGGTTACTGTAGAAATTGTAAATAGCCTTTTGCTTGAAACTTCCTGGTAGATTAAAACCGTGTGCCCGACCGAGACTCGAACTCGGGACCTTTGCCTTTCGCGGGCAAGTGCTGCCCGCGAAAGGCAAAGGTCCCGAGTTCGAGTCTCGGTCGGGCACACAGTTTTAATCTGCCAGGAAGTTTCATATCAGCGCACACTCCGCTGCAGAGTGAAAATCTCATTCTGGAAGCCTTTTGCTTCCTCTATTTTACCCCTTCCTCCTTCAAAATTTGAAAGAGAGTATTCCAGTCAACATTGTCAAAAGCTTTCTCTAAGTCTACAAATTCTAGAAACATAGGTTTGCCTTTCCTTAATCTAGCTTCTAAGATAAGCCGTAGGGTCAGTATTGCCTCACGTGTTCCAGTATTTCTACGGAATCCACACTGATCTTCCCCGAAGTCGGCTTCAACTAGTTTTTCCATTCGTCTGTAAAGAATTCACGTTAGTATTTTGAAGCCGTGACTTATTAAACTGATAGTTCGGTAAATTTCACATCTGTCAACACCTGCTTTCTTTGGGATTGGAAGTATTATATTCTTCCTGAAGTCTGAGGGTATTTCGACTGTCTCATACATCTTGCTCACCAGATGTAGAGTTTTGTCAGGACTGGCTCTCCCAAGGCCGTTAGTAGTTCTAATGGAATGTTGTCTACTCCCGATGCCTTGTTTCGACTCAGGTCTTTCAGTGCTCTGTCAAACTCTTCACGCAGTATCATATCTCCCATTTCATCTTCATCTACATCCTCTTATATTTCCATAATATTGCCCTTAAGTACATCGCCCTTGTATAGAGCCTCTATATACTCCTTCCACCTTTCTGCTTTCCCTTCTTTGCTTAGAACTGGGTTTCCATCTGAGCTCTTGATATTCATAAAAGAGGTTCTCTTTTCTCCAAAGGATTTTCCTGTAGGCAGTATCTATCTTACCCCTAGGGAGATAAGCCTCTACATCCTTACATTTGTCCTCTAGCCATCCCTGCTTAGCCATTTTGCACTTCCTGTCGATCTTATTTTTGAGACGTTTGTATTCCTTTTTGCCTGCTTCATTTACTGCATTTTTATATTTTCTCCTTTCATCAATTAAATTCAATATTTCTTCTGTTATCCAAGATTTGTACTAGCCCTCATCTTTTTACCTACTTGATCCTCTGCTGCCTTCACTACTTCATCCCTCAAAGCTACCCATTCTTCTTCTACTGCATTTCTTTCCCTCGTTCCTGCCATTTGTTCCGTTACGCACTCCCTGAAACTCTGTACAACCACTGGTGTAGTCAGTTTATTCAGGTCCCATCTCCTTAAATTCCCACCTTTTTGAAGTTTCTTCAGTTTTAATCTACAGTTCGTAACCAATAGATTGCGGTCAGAGTCCACATCTGTCCCTGGAAATGTCTTAGAATTTAAAACCTGGTTCCTAAATCTCTGGTTTACCATTATATAATCTATCTGATACCTGTCAGTATCTCCAGGCTTCTTCCATGTATACAACCTTCTTTTATGATTCTTGAACCAAGTGTTAGTTATGATTAAGTTGTGCTCTGTGCAAAATTCTACCAGGCGGCTTCGTCTTTCATTTCTTACACCCAATCCATATTCACCTACTACGTTTCCTTCTCTCCCTTTTTCTACTACCGAATTCCAGTCACCCATGACCATTAAATTTTCGTCTGCCTTCACTATCTGAATAATTTCTTTTATTTCATTACACATTTCCTCAATTTCTTCGTCATCTGCAGAGCTAATTGGCATATAAACTTGTACTACTGTAGTAGGCGTGGGCTTCATGTCTATCTTGGCCACTATAATACGTTCACTATGCTGTTTGTAGTAGCTTACCCGCATTCCTATTTTTTTAATTCATTATTAAACCTACTCATGCATTACCCCTATTTGACTTTGTATTTATAACCCTGTATTCGCCTGACCAAAAGTCTTGTTCCACCTGCCACAGAACTTCACTAATTCCCACTATATCTAACTTTAACCTATCCATTTCCCTTTTTAAATTTTCTAATCTACCTACCCGATTAAGGGATCTGACATTCCACGTTGATCCGTAGATCGCCAGTTTTCTTTCACCTGATAATGACGTTCTCTTGAGTAGTCCCCGCCCGGAGATCCGAATGGGGGACTATTTTACCTACGGAATATTTTTCCCAAGAGGGCGCCATCATACATTGTGATATGAGAGTAGATCATTTCATCAATTTCTGTCCTAAAGCAAGTTCTGTTTTCCTCTGTTAATTTGTCACCAAATGACGAGCATATTCCAGATCCATGTAACTGATGTGCTCTGCGAATCATGTAGAGACTCACTTTAGTGAAGTTGAATAACCTTGAATTCTCTGCTTTGATATCTCGAGGTTCCAGTGGCGAGCGTTCACTGCTCTCGCCGAAGCAGTTCTTGTGCGATATTGCACGCTCCCTCGTTAAGCGTCGTACTTTTGCCAGTGTCCGAGGTGTACATTTATCAGTGGACATAGGTCAACTCCTAGTAACTCAGTATTAACCCTGAACGGTCGGGCTGGGTCTTACAGACCTACTGGTTTTTGTTTCCCTGAATTTATCTCCTTATACGCTCCTGGAAATGGAAAAAAGAACACATTGACACCGGTGTGTCAGACCCACCATACTTGCTCCGGACACTGCGAGAGGGCTGTACAAGCAATGATCACACGCACGGCACAGCGGACACACCAGGAACCGCGGTGTTGGCCGTCGAATGGCGCTAGCTGAGCAGCATTTGTGCACCGCCGCCGTCAGTGTCAGCCAGTTTGCCGTGGCATACGGAGCTCCATCGCAGTCTTTAACACTGGTAGCATGCCGCGACAGTGTGGACGTGAACCGTATGTGCAGTTGACGGACTTTGAGCGAGGGCGTATAGTGGGCATGCGGGAGGCCGGGTGGACGTACCGCCGAATTGCTCAACACATGGGGCGTGAGGTCTCCACAGTACATCGATGTTGTCGCCAGTGGTCGGAGGAAGGTGCACGTGCCCGTCGACCTGGGACAGGACCGCAGCGACGCACGGATGCACGCCAAGACCGTAGGATCCTACGCAGTGCCGTAGGGGACCGCACCGCCACTTCCCAGCAAATTAGGGACACTGTTGCTCCTGGGGTATCGGCGAGGACCATTCGCAACCGTCTCCATGAAACTGGGCTACAGTCCCGCACACCGTTAGGCCGTCTTCCGCTCACGCCCCAACATCGTGCAGCCCGCCTCCAGTGGTGTCGCGACGGGCGTGAATGGAGGGACGAATGGAGACGTGTCGTCTTCAGCGATGAGAGTCGCTTCTGCCTTGGTGCCAATGATGGTCGTATGCGTGTTTGGCGCCGTGCAGGTGAGCGCCACAATCAGGACTGCATACGACCGAGGCACACAGGGCCAACACCCGGCATCATGGTGTGGGGAGCGATCTCCTACACTGGCCGTACACCACTGGTGATCGTCGAGGGGACACTGAATAGTGCACGGTACATCCAAACCGTCATCGAACCCATCGTTCTACCATTCCTAGACCGGCAAGGGAACTTGCTGTTCCAACAGGACAATGCACGTCCGCATGTATCCCGTGCCACCCAACGTGCTCTAGAAGGTGTAAGTCAACTACCCTGGCCAGCAAGATCTCCGGATCTGTCCCCCATTGAGCATGTTTGGGACTGGATGAAGCGTCGTCTCACGCGGTCTGCACGTCCAGCACGAACGCTGGTCCAACTGAGGCGCCAGGTGGAAATGGCATGGCAAGCCGTTCCACAGGACTACATCCAGCATCTCTACGATCGTCTCCATGGGAGAATAGCAGCCTGCATTGCTGCGAAAGGTGGATATACACTGTACTAGTGCCGACATTGTGCATGCTCTGTTGCCTGTGTCTATGTGCCTGTGGTTCTGTCAGTGTAATCATGTGATGTTGTAAGTAGGCTGTTTATGTTTTCTTTATGTAAGTTTGCTGTTTAGATTTTTATATTGGTAATGCCACGTAGCGCTCTGTATGAAAATCACTGGCTGTGCTGTGTGCAGTATGTGGCTAGTTTGCATTGTTGCCTGCCATTGTTGTCATGAACTGCTATAGCTGGATGTGAACAGCAGATTGCGTTGGGCAGTTGGAGGTGAGCCGCCAGCAGTGGTGGTGTGTCTATGTGCCTGTGGTTCTGTCAGTGTAATCATGTGATGTATCTGACCCCAGGAATGTGTCAATAAAGTTTCCCCTTCCTGGGACAATGAATTCACGGTGTTCTTATTTCAATTTCCAGGAGTGTAGTTGCTGATTTGACTCGAACGCCCTGCTACCTTCCTGAAACAAACGAGAGAAAGCATTATTGTCGTGAATAAGGTTTTTCTCTGTTTAGTTATTGTTTGGCAGCCCGACCGTTTACGTAACTAATATTTGCCGGTGCAACCCCATTTTTATTTCGGTGTTATCATTGAGTAACTACTTACTTTGTGAGCTATATGTGATGTCCTAACACCGAATTATCATTGTCAGTAGTCTGCAGTATAACATGGAAAGAGAAAGTCTTTCTTACAGTGAAATTTGCAGATTTTTGTATGATGATCAGACTGAAGCAGACGATTCTAATGCGGACCCAGACTTCGAAATAAACAGTTATCATGACAGCAATAGTGAAATAAGTGGCGATGAAGAGGAAGATGTTCAGTCATCTGCCGACACCGATGCACCTGTTATTGCTGATTCAAGTACAGCTCCTCTAACTGAGTCAGATGCGTCACCTATGTACGCTATTACAAAGGAAGCGATGAAGCAACTAAATGGCGAAAAACGTGTTTCCCACAAAGCGTTCGAACAATACGTCACAACATAATTACAATGCATTTGCCTGGAAGTATTCGAGCTGCGATGGATGTAAATTCACCGCTAGAATCATGGCAGTTATTTTTTAGTAATGCATTGATTGTACAGTTCTTGAATCAACCATTATCTATATTGATTCAGTTAGAAACAATTATGCAAGTGACACGAATATGGCTAGGCCTACCAGATTTAATGAACTGAAGGCATATTTTGGCTAATTTTACGTAGCTGGAACATTGCATGGCGGTAAAATGAATATTGAAGACTTTTGGAATACAGATGGGACAGGAATAGAAATCTGTCGTGCAAGTATGTCACTGAAGAGGTTCAGATTTTTGACTCGTTGTATCAGGTTTGACAACATCCATATTTTGCTGCGTCAGAAAACGTTATTTTGGTCGAAATGCTCGTTCCATACAGAAGCAGGTTCAGGTTCAGGATGTATATCCCAAATAAACCTGCCAAGTATGGGATCAAGGTCTTCATCCTGGCTTGTTCTAAAACGTACTACGTAAAACATTTGGAAGTTTATGCAGGTGAACAACCCCAATGACCGTACAAAGTCAGTAATAAGGCAGATTATGTTGTTTTCCGTCTTGTAGACCCAGTAAAAGGGTCTGGAAGAAATCTGACGATAGACAATTGGTTTACTTCTTACCCAATCATCAAAAAAGTATTACAAGAAAAGAATATTACTGTTGTTGGTACGTTAAAAAAATAAGCCTGAAATTCCGTTTGACTTTTTACCCAAAAAGTCTAGAGAAGAGAACTCAAGTATGTTAGGATTTCAGGAAGATGTCACATTACTTTCACCTGTACCAAAACGGAACAAATCAGTACTCCTTTTGTCGTCAATGCACCATGATGATGAAATTGACAGTGACAGCGGTGGAAAGAAAAAACTAAGTATAATAACGTACTACAACAAAACCAAGGGAGGCGTAGACGTCGTTGATGCTATGTGTGGTGAATATACTGTTGCTACAGGGAGAAGATGGCCTCTGTGTCTCTTTTTTCAGTTGTTGAACATTGCAGCTCTCAATGGCTACATTGTGTTCAAAGCCAACAAAAATGTATCAATTAGACGAGAATACCTCAGAACACTAGGAACGTCTGTCATAACACCACATTTGACAATGCGCGCAACCCAACCAAACCTCCCGCGCGATATTCGCAGGCTTGCCTCTAACCTCTCCAGTACCGAAGAACAAAGAATAGTCGAACATCCACAACCAGGGAAAAAGGGAAGATGCTACAAATGCAAGGACAGCAAAACTAAATACTTTTGCAAAGTTTGCAAATTGTGGTTATGCTTGTCGCATACATAAATGGTTTGTGGCGACTGTTTTGAAAAGTGATAACTTTAGAGGACGATATTTCATGAACTATTCTTCAAATTCATGATATCAATTTATACAACGAAAGTTCATGATTTTTGGTTCTTATTTCTACAACTTACTCTCATTTATATTCTTATTTCAGTCAAATTTACTTGTATTTTCAGTTTACTGACATTTAGTACTACAAAGATGTATATGTTTCAGTTTTTTTTACAGTAATTGTTGTATGATGCAGAAAGTTGTACTGATGTCACTGTAGCATTTAGTAGTACCTAATCAAAATAAAAATTCGACATTTGATTTGAACATACTGTTTGTCATTTGTTAAAAGTTATTTACTTACTAGACGGCCGGGGTGGCAAAGCGGTTCAAGGTGCTACAGTCTGGAACCGCGCGACCGCTACGGTCGGAAGTTCGAATCCTGCCTCGGACATGGATGTGTGTGATGTCCTTAGGTTGGTTAGGTTTCAGTAGTTCTAAGTTCTAGGGGACCGATGACCTCAGAAGTTAAGTCCCATAGTACTTAGAGCCGTTTGAACCACTCATTTATTGGGTCCCACAGACCCAGCCCGACCGTTCTTGACATTTTTTTTCGCCCGACCGTTCTAGGGTTAACGAAGTAATTTGAAAAAGAGACACCAGCTTCGTCTCGATCCGCGGTTCACCATTTCTACACCGCTGTCAGATCTGATTCCTTTGAGATAAGTTGCAACATCCGGCCACTAAACAGAAAATAGTTATTGCTGCTAGCAAAGTAACCTTCTTATAAGCTACGGAACGGCCAAAAATAGCGGACACACAATCCGCAAATTAAAGCAATCCATCCTGAGTACCATAAGCATTTATCTCTCGTCCCATTGTTAAGAGTGATCATGTCACAACTAAACTATGGGGACTAACTAACGAGCTTATTGAATGAAAAACCATCGTTAAAATTAATATCTTCTTGGGAAAAACTGCTCCTCCACGAACACGATCGCATAGACTCCGAAATAATATCCTACAAAGTAGCTCAGTAGTCTCAATGACGACTGGCATGACTAATCATTCGAAGTACTGAATCGAGGTTGCCAGAAGACATCATCGCATTCAGTACCGCATGTGACGAGACCAAATTACAGTACACAGCTCCGGAATTTTGTCATCAATTTAGAAGTTTACCCAAAAGCAAAAAAAAAAATCTCTATTCATTCTTTGCATGCCTTTTTGCAAGGGCATCGGAAACCCTTTCACGAGACTGTGCGTTACAGCTTAACTTACTTTCTTGGAGCCAACAACTGAAACAACAGTAAACAATAGGCAGTTCAGGCATTTACGGCTGCCTGACAGCTGTAGCACAGGAGACACAACACTTTCAGTAGTTGGGTTATATGCTATGAAATCAGTTTCATTGTCGGAACAGTGACAGCATCTACATCTACATGGATACTCTGCAAATCACATTCAAGTGTCTGGCAGAAGGTTCATCGAACCACCTTCACATTTCTCTATTATTCTAATCTCGTACAGCGCGCGGAAAGAATGAACACCTATATCTTTCCGTACGAGCTCTGATTTCCCTTATTTTATCATGGTGATCGTTCCTCCCTATGTAGGTCGGTGCCAACGAAATATTTTCGCATTCGGAGGAGAAAGTTGGTGATTGGAATTTCGTGAGAAGATTCCGTCGCAACGAAACACGCCTTTCTTTTAATGATTTCCAGCCCAAATCCTGTATCATTTCTGTGACACTCTCTCCCATATTTCTCGATAATACATAACGTGCTGCCTTTCTTTGAACTTTTTCGATGTGCTCCGTCAGTCCTGTCTGGTAAGGATCCCACACCGCGCAGCAGTATTCTAAAAGAGGACGCACAAGCTTAGTGTAGGCAGTCTCCTTAGTAGGTCTGTTACATTTTCTAAGTGTCCTGCCAATGAAACGCAGCCTTTGGTTAGCCTTCCTCACAACATTTTCTATGTGTTCCTTCCATTTTAAGTTGTTCTTAATTGTAATACCTCGGTGTTTAATTGAATTTACGGCTTTTAGATTAGACTTACAGATTTACGTTTGCATTAGTAGCTTAGTATAATCAGTTTTTCTTGTTTGACAGTCTCCAACTGCACTGGAGATAAGATGAATAATGGGGGTAGTTTTGGATATTCATTGTGGCGAACATTCAGTCTTCTCAGTCTTCTAGGTCCGCCACTCATACACGTACATAGTGATGAATGAGAGAAAGAACTTCTCCTATGTACAAATAAATAATTAGAAAATAGTAATAATTAATTATGGTCGTTACATACTAGCAGATTACTGACGCTTATCATTAACTACTTATTAAGTTTTTATTGTCTATGGTGTAAACGGATAGATATTAGGCAGTCGTGGTTCTGAATTTAATGTGCAGATTGTAACTCTCTGCAGTTTCATCAAATAGGAAGAGACGAAAAATCTATTCATAGTTTCGATGGAATAATTTGAACCACATGTAAAGGCTTTCCCATTTCATGTGTGTACAAGTAATTCGAGAAAAAATCTGTGACTTTTAAATTTATATTCAAAGCAACAAACTGCTCCTCTTTAGCTCCGCCATTCTCGCTGTTGCCAGTCTGCAATTTATATCCTCTCTGTTTCGGTCATCGTCAGTTATTTCGCTGACCATATAACAAAACTCATCCACTACTTTTACTGTCTTAGTTATTAATCTAATTTTCTCAGCATCTCCTGATTTATTCAGATTACATTCCATTATCCTTTGTTTTAATACTGTTGATACTCATCTTATGAACTGATAAACATTAACCATGCCATTCAACTGATACTGTAAGACCTTAATCATTTCTTATGGTATTAGAATGTCATCGGCAAACCGCAAAGTTTTTACTACTGCTCAATTTACAGATGGAACAACATTAGGTATAAACTACAAATTTCTGTCACAAATCCTTCCCAACTATTTCATGTCCCTCGATAACTGAAAATTGGTTTCTGTATAAGTCCTTCAGTCCTCCTATTTTATCCCCGCTATTATTATAATTTTAGAGTGTATATTGTAATAATCATTGTCAAAAGATTTCTCTAAATCTACAGCTGCTACAAAGGTCGGTTAACTTATCTCTAATCCATAACATTCTTGTTTGGACCGTAGTGCCACATGTTATTCTTCAGTCATCCAGTTTCCAAACTTATCTTCCTGGAGATCGCATTCTCGCGGCCTCTTCTTTCTTATGTAAATAATTCAAGTTATTGTTTTGTAACCATGGCATATGAAACTGAAGTTTCAGACATGTTCAATCCTGTGAGCACCTGTCTTCATTGGATTTGGAATCACCACATTCTTCTGGCACTCTGAGGGTATTTCAGGTATTTCACTTATCTTACATATACTGCATATTAAGGGAATAGTTCTGTCATAGTATGTTCTCTGAATATTCCCACTAATTCTGAGGGAATGTCACTAGTCACGTCCCCTGTTTGCACATGTCTTCCAGTGCTCTGTTAAATTCTTCTCGTTGGATCATACCTCCCAAGTCCTCTTCATCTGCTTCCTCTTCACTTTTTTATAGTCTTCATTTCCTTACTGTATTCCACAGCTCGTGGTATACTTAGTGCGTTCCGTCATGGGGCTGGCCACCATCTTCACTATAAAAACAACTGAGCGAAGTTTTCATCGTCACACTTTGAGAGACGTCATGCGACGTCCACAAAGAACCAATTTCCTTGCATAATAAAGACGACCAAGAAATTTAAAAACAAAATAACGACAGGGCTTCACTACCTATAGATTGAAAGGTCTCGGTTTCGATTCCAGGACGGCTCAGCGATTTTCTTCCCTCAGGAGACTCCTTATTTCATCTTATCTTCATGGACGCGCCCGTCGCCGAAGTGGCGTCGGGTAGAAAGACTTGCACTATGTGGCCGAACAACCTCGGACTGGGTCTCCCAGCCCATAATGCCATACTATAATTTCTTCTTTTCCCCTTTCTATACACCTGCCTTACGTTTCTTCCACCTGTCCATTACTGTTGTTATTAACTGTAGTGTCTCAGTTAGCATACACGGTCCAGTCACATTAATGTTACCACCGCCTATGTTCGACGTCAATGTTCAATAGCCACTCACAGACGGCAGGGGCACTCCTCGCAGTGGAGGGTATTCAAAACGTGTCGGGAGGATGCGGGAAACAGTGCAGGCGTCGAAATGCGGAAACGGAGTGATTTATCTAACTCCCAGAAGGGAACGATCGTTGGCTTTCGCACCAAAGGAGGAAGCATTTCCGAAAAGACTGAGTTTATAAACTGTTCGCGTTAAAATAGGTCGTGCACAACAAAATTACACTAAAATTATAAAGAATGTAGCAACCAGTCGAGGAAACATAATTTATTTATCTTGTTGCAAATCGATTTAGACTGATATCAGTCATCATTGGTGCTGAAACCAATGCAAGAGACAGGGCATAAACAACAACTGATTTAACAAACGAACAAATTGACAATAAAACATAGTTACATCAATTACAACATATACAGATGTCTGATATTAAAATTCTGTCATAACATACCATTTTTCTAACCGATACATGTCATAAGTAGAAGTACTGTCCTTGGCAGATTTCTATCATGAAGTGATACATCATAGGTCAACACTGCAACGAGACAAAATGAGGTGGCGCCGCGCTGCAATAAGAGCCCTCTATGTGAAATGTCAAAGTAATGTAAAATACAAGCAATAATGAATATATCACATTACAATAAAATTATTATTACAATGAAGATAAGTGACAATACCAATGTAAATAATTCCAACATGTGAAAATGTCTGGAACATTGTTTGTCAGATGATAATAACAAATTAAATACATACGTCAGAACTACGATCTTAAAAATTTTAAGAAGAGATAAACTCGCTAAAAATATGATTCCCTTCACACAAATTTCTGAAATAAAACTTATTTGTCATAAATGATGAAACCGAATAGTGGTATCAATGGCCATCTGCCGTTCTACATACGAATTACAGGTGCACCAAAAGGCACATTTATTTTACTTCCAATAGATAACGCTACGTTACTGAATGCATAAATCCAAAATTGACAGAGTTCAGGTAGAAATTACAGTACGTGATAAACAATCGTATTACTTAAATGATGCGATTAACGAAGTGTTGTGCATATAAAGAACCATATATGTAGATAACGACTTTAGAACTACTATGCGAACTGTAGTCTCATAAACTAATGTACCATGCGCCCTTATATTCCTCATGAGACTGGTGGTAAGCAATACAAGGATTGCCATGTCAATACCACCGGCTATAAAATAGGTGCTCAAAAGTGAATCACAAAGCAGCAAGAGCAGCACGCTCAAAATATGTAAAACCATCTCTGAATACCGAAAACCATTTACCATCTAACAACCACTTTTTTGAATGAAAATGGCTACGTTTAGGTGCAAAAATTGGCAATTGCATCAGATTGTACAAAATACATATTTTCTTTAAAACTTGATACATATAAGGAGATACAAAACCATTTATAAAATCAAAAGTTAAAATTGTAGAATAAATAGTGGTATCTCCTAATATACACTCCTGGAAATGGAAAAACACATTGACACCGGTGTGTCAGACCCACCATACTTGCTCCGGACACTGCGAGAGGGCTGTACAAGCAATGATCACACGCACGGCACAGCGGACACACCAGGAACCGCGGTGTTGGCCGTCGAATGGCGCTAGCTGCGCAGCATTTGTGCACCGCCGCCGTCAGTGTCAGCCAGTTTGCCGTGGCATACGGAGCTCCATCGCAGTCTTTAACACTGGTAGCATGCCGCGACAGCATGGACGTGAACCGTATGTGCAGTTGACGGACTTTGAGAGAGGGCGTATAGTGGGCATGCGGGAGGCCGGGTGGACGTACCGCCGAATTGCTCAACACGTGGGGCGTGAGGTCTCCACAGTACATCGATGTTGTCGCCAGTGGTCGGCGGAAGGTGCACGTGCCCGTCGACCTGGGACCAGACCGCAGCGACGCACGGATGCACGCCAAGACCGTAGGATCCTACGCAGTGCCGTAGGGGACCGCACCGCCACTTCCCAGCAAATTAGGGACACTGTTGCTCCTGGGGTATCGGCGAGGACCATTCGCAACCGTCTCCATGAAGCTGGGCTACGGTCCCGCACACCGTTAGGCCGTCTTCCGCTCACGCCCCAACATCGTGCAGCCCGCCTCCAGTGGCGTCGCGACAGGCGTGAATGGAGGGACGAATGGAGACGTGTCGTCTTCAGCGATGAGAGTCGCTTCTGCCTTGGTGCCAATGATGGTCGTATGCGTGTTTGGCGCCGTGCAGGTGAGCGCCACAATCAGGACTGCATACGACCGAGGCACACAGGGCCAACACCCGGCATCATGGTGTGGGGAGCGATCTCCTACACTGGCCGTACACCACTGGTGATCGTCGAGGGGACACTGAATAGTGCACGGTACATCCAAACCGTCATCGAACCCATCGTTCTACCATTCCTAGACCGGCTAGGGAACTTGCTGTTCCAACAGGACAATGCACGTCCGCATGTATCCCGTGCCACCCAACGTGCTCTAGAACGTGTAAGTCAACTACCCTGGCCAGCAAGATCTCCGGATCTGTCCCCCATTGAGCATGTTTGGGACTGGATGAAGCGTCGTCTCACGCGGTCTGCACGTCCAGCACGAACGCTGGTCCAACTGAGGCGCCAGGTGGAAATGGCATGGCAAGCCGTTCCACAGGACTACATCCAGCATCTCTACGATCGTCTCCATGGGAGAATAGCAGCCTGCATTGCTGCGAAAGGTGGATATACACTGTACTAGTGCCGACATTGTGCATGCTCTGTTGCCTGTGTCTATGTGCCTGTGGTTCTGTCAGTGTGATCATGTGATGTATCTGACCCCAGGAATGTGTCAATAAAGTTTCCCCTTCCTGGGACAATGAATTCACGGTGTTCTTATTTCAATTTCCAGGAGTATATATATATATATATATATATATATTCCACGGTCGCTGCACAGAAAGGGAACCTCATGGAGCCCAACATTCAAAAATACCACTATCCGAAACTGGCGCCAAGGTAGCTACGGTGCACCAAAAGCCATAGATGATACAGTGAACGACGGCTGCAGACATGTGTATGTGCAAGTACTGAGCAACTGATGGCCCAGATCAACCAAGAGACCCCAGCAGTGTCTCCACAACGACGTTGCTGCGTATCGGCACCCGAAAGAAGGAGGCTGGTACATGCACCCATGCTGACTGCTGTTCACCGGCGGCGAAGGCTGGAATTTGCACGGCAACGACGCAGCTAGACGTCCACTGAAGGGCGAGAGGTGGCACTTTCAGAAGAGTCTTACTTTACGCTCCTTCGGACAGATGGTCATTGGAGTGCACGGCGTGATGAATCGAAAACAAACGCCCTGCAACAATCGTCAGGAGTTTCCAGGCCAGAGGAGGGAGCGTTATGGTCTGCGGAAAGTTTTCGTGGAATTTGCTGGCTGATTTCGTCATTCTGGAAGGCACAATGGATCAACACAAGTGTACATCTAGCCTTGGGGACCACGTCACCCCTAAATGCAGTTTGTTTTTTCTCGGCACTATGGCATCTACCAGCAGGACAATGTTACGTGTTAGTAGAATCAGTAGGAATCAGCATGGGTTTCGAAAAAGACGGTCATGTGAAACCCAGCTCGCGCTATTCGTCCACGAGACTCAGAGGGCCATAGACACGGGTTCCCAGGTTGATGCCTTGTCTCTTGACTTCCGCAAGGCGTTCGATACAGTTCCCCACAGTCGTTTAATGAACAAAATAATAGCATATGGACTATCAGCCCAATTGTGTGATTGGATTGAAGAGTTCCTAGACAACAGGACGCAGCATGTCATTCTCAATGGAGAGAAGTCTTCCGAAGTAAGAGTGATTTCAGGTGTGCCGCAGGGGAGTGTCATAGGACCGTTGCTATTCACAATATACATAAATGACCTTGTGGATGACATCGGAAGTTCACTGAGGCTTTTTGCAGATGTTGCTGTGGTGTATCGAGAGGTTGTAACAATGGAAAATTGTACTGAAATGCAGGAGGATCTGCAGCGAATTGACGCATGGTGCAGGGAATGCCAATTGAATCTCAATGTAGACAAGTGTAATGTCCTGCGAATACACAGAAAGATAGATCCTTTATCATTTAGCTACAAAATAGCAGGTCAGCAAATGGAAGAAGTTGATGCCATAAATTATCTGGGAGTACGCATTGGGAGTGATTTAAAATGGAATGATCATGTAATGTTGATCGTCGGTAAAGCAGATGCCAGACTGAGATTCATTGGAAGAATCCTAAGGAAATGCAATCCGAAAACAAAGGAAGTAGGTTACAGTACGCTTGTTCGCCCACTGCTTGAATACTGCTCAGCAGTGTGGGATCCGTACCAGATAGGGTTGATAGAAGACATAGAGAAGATCCAACGGAGAGCAGCGCGCTTCGTTACAGGATCACTTAGTAATCGCGAAAGCGTTACGGAGATGATAGATAAATTCCAGTGGAAGACTCTGCAGGAGAGACGCTCAGTAGCTCGGTACAGGCTTTTGTCAAAGTTTCGAGAACATACCTTCACCGAAAAGTCAAGCAGTATATTGCTCCCTCCTACGTATATCTCGCGAAGAGACCACGAGGATAAAATCAGAGAGATTAGAGCCCACACAGAGGCATACCGACAACCCTTCTTTCCACGAACAATACGAGACTGGAATAGAAGGGAGAACCGATAGAGGTACTCAAGGTACCCTCCGCCACACACCGTCAGGTGGCTTGCGGAGTATGGATGTAGATGTAGATGTAGCTTGCAACGAACGTGGATATTTCGCAGAGCATCAGGATGAGTATACCGTACTCCATGGCCTCCAAACTACCTGGGTTTAAACCCAATGAAGAAACTATGGAAACACCTCAATTGCCCCATACGCTTCATGTGTCCTAAACTGAAATCCATGCTCTGCTGGTAACAGTAATGTGGTCGGCATGCTCGACATCCTTGTCGGTACCATCTGGAACCTCACTGATTCGCTTCCTGCGCGTCTCGTAGTGGTCTGTACTGCAAAACGAGGTTATTCAGGCTTTTGACAGGTGGGCACATTAAAGTGACGGTACAGTGTGGTTTCAGTTTTCCACCCGGACACAGTAGCTAATAACAAAGTGGAAGTTCAGTTAATGGGTTTACGCTCTATCATACCACTCGGATGAACAAACGCAGAGGTGGTCAGCGTGGTACCCGCTCACCATAGCCCACGCAGCGAAATTAATGCGGGGAGCTAGCCAGCAAGTATTCATCACAGTGTAGCGACATGAAGCGAGAGAGCGTGCCCACCTTAACTGCGCAAGCATTGCAAGTTGTGGATCATACCTGGAAGTGATAGTGTTTCAGTGGCGGCGGGTTAAATAGTTTTATTATTTACATTGTTATTATTTACATTACAAAAAATGCAGGTACTCTTATTTTTCTTATCTGCATATCACACGTTTGCTGCAAGCGAGGGAATGTCTGGACAAACATACTAGTGGTGTGCTGTAGAAGAACGGCACTCAGACGGCTAAATGCCATTTTTTTTAATCATTGTTTCTATATACAAGGCTTTAAGGTTGAGAAAAAATGTTCACATAAATACAGGGTGTTAGTAGTATATGTACAGATATTTTGATAATTCGTACCTCAATACTTACCCGCTTCATTTGTTAGTTGTTTTATCTGTCCATCTAACAGTCTTCTCTCATTATTTACCACATGATGTCTGCTGCACAGTTGTAACTCTGCCGAGAACTGGACTACCCTTGTCAGTATAATTTACCCTATTTGCGTCCACATCGCAGACCGGAGAAAAATAAACATTAATGACTTACTAGTGTCCCGTGTACTTGAAGATAACAACCAACGTAAAATCATACTATCGGTAACAGCTACAAATATTAGTCTTTAAATGAAGTTAATACTGACGAATGCTGTCCCATACAATGTACTCAGTCATAAATAGAAGTATCTGCGGTTACACCCATAAAACATTGTATATGTAGTACCAAACATGCACGTTATAAATGTGATTGAAGAAATCTATCCCGTGCACGGTAGGAATAAAACTGAATGTTGTCATTCCGCTATTCTGTACTTCACCTTAATAAAGCTGTAACATTACAGATCAATTTATTTGTAATTGCTCTTCTGCAGACACAGTTCTGACATCAGCCTAACATGGTGACATGGAGATATCAAAATCCGCCTCAAGTGACCTCAGGTTTTTGTATTTTTCGCGAATGCTACATCTAAATTATCAAGATATTAATCGAATGACTGAAGAAGCGAATTTCGCCAATTTCGGAACATGCCTTAAACTACAGTCCTGGAATTGGTTTCTCCGTATCTCCAGTTTCTGTAGCATTGTGCAAATTTAAGAAACAGAAATACAATTAATTGACCAATTCCCTGCAATGAAGCGTCGAGAGTATTCAAGTGACTCGTTATGTCAGTCACAAATGTCAGGTTAACACTCCATAGAGAGTTAGAAATCTCTGGAAAAGACCTTACTGTAATATCAGTAAAAAGATTAACCTGGTCAAGCAAAAGGAGGAAACTTTCAAGCGTTTTTCCCCATTGGCACTCTTACCTTACAAGAACAAGGGAAATCATTGAAATCAGATTCCAGTGAGTTCATACTGCAGATCGTATGAAGTTTACAGTCCTAACAACAACATTCATAACCATTTCAGTCTGCACCGTCTTGGCACAAATTAGCTCTTGATGAATCATAAAATGCACTGACTGAAATTTCTGTCCTGTTTTCAACTTAATTTTTAGAAGACCCACAACTTCCACATACAGCCGACCATCTTAGTGGCGCCATAAGTAGCGAAGGAAACCACCTTATCCCAGCGCAGATTCATATTCTCAAGAGCATGTACAATAGCTCGAAATGTGCAGAGGTAACAAAAGTCGTGGGATAGCGATATGCACATATATAGATGCCGGTAGTATCGCGTTCACAAGGTATAAAAAGGCAGCGCATTGACGGAGCTGTCATTTGAAGTCAGGCGATTCACGTCAAAAAGGTTTTCAACGTTATTGGGGCTTTGACTCTGAATTGGAGCTCGATCCATGGGACATTCCATTTCGGAAATCGTTAGGGAATTAAATATCCCGAGACACACAGTGTCAAGGGCGTGCAGAGAATACTACACTTTAGGCATTACCACTCACTGTAGACAACGCGGTGGCCAACGGCCTTCACTTAACGACAGAGTGCAGCGGCGTTTGCGTGGAGCTGTCAGTGCTAACATACAAGCAACAGTGCGTGATATAACCGGAGATATCATTGTGAGTCGTACGAAGAACGTATCTGCCAGGAGGTGCGACGAAATTTCGCGTTAATGGACTATGGCAGAAGTCGACCGACGCGAGTGTATTTGCTAACAGCGTGATACCATCAGCAGAGCCTCTCCTTGGCTCGTGACCATATCGGTTGGAGCCTAGACGACTGGAAAATCGTGACCTGGTCAGCTGAGTCTCGATTTCAGTTGGTAAGAGTTGATGGTAGGTTTCGAATGTGGCGCAGGCCCCACGAAGTCGTGGACCCAAGTTGTCAACAAGCCCTGTGCATGCTGGTGGTGGCTCCATAATGGAGTGGGCTGTGTTTACGTGGAATGGAGCGGGTCCAGTGGTCCAGCTGATGATTGACTGGAAATGGTAATATTCAGGTACCTGGAGACCACCTGCAGCCATTCATGGGTTCATGTTCCCAAACGACGATGGAATTTTTATGGATGACGAAGTGCCATGTCACCTGATCGCAATTGTTCATGATTGGTTTTAAGAACTTTCTGGACAATTCGAGTTAATGATTTGGCCACCCAGATCGCCCGACAGGAATCTCATTGAACGTTTATGGGACATAATCGAGAGATCGGTTAGTGGACAAAATCCTATATCGGCTACGTTTTCATTATGGAAGTTATTTAAGTCTATAGATACAGCAATAAGGAATAGCTCAGTAGATACTACAGTTGAAGAGAAATGTACATCTCTAAAATGGGCACTCAGAGACGATTGAAACAAAAACGTAGGAACAAAGAAGGTAGCTGCGCAGAAACTTTGGGTAAAAGAAGAAATACTTCAGCTAATCGATGACAGAAGGAAGCACAAAAACGTGCAGGGAAATTCAGTAACACAGAAATACAAGTCCTGGGGAATGAAATAAATAGGAAGTGCAACGAAGGTAAGATAAAATGGCTGCATGAAAAATGTGAAGAAAGCGAAAAAGGAATTACTGTCGGAAGGACTGACTCAGCATATAGGAAAGTCAAAAATCTTGGTTAATAATTTTGTCAACCTTAACTTTCTATGCGTTATTTCATAGGGTTTCTTAAAATTTCATTCTCATGAAGACATCCCTAGAGGTGTCAAAACCTAGGTTAATGTACAACAGTTATTTGCAACCCGTTGGCTCTATAATCCTATGCTGAAACTTACATACCGTTGCTGAGAGACACCCATGTTTAAAACAGTAAGGCTCCTTGTTATTATACATTGGCCTAATCGAAGAAGAAAAGCGTTGTAGCCCTTCATGGTGTAATTTCGCAGACAACTTGCTATTGGCTCCTAATGTTTAGTGGAGGGTTGCCTGTTTCCCATTTAAGCACTGCATATTGTTAAGAGCCACTCTTTGATTTTGCCAGATATCACTTGCTACATCGTTTGCATTTTGCAGAAAGTCTTTTTTTTCGCAAAACGGAAACCGCACATAAAGGACTAGCAAGCTCATCACTTGTGAATCATCGTCTTGCTTTGTAGCATCCGGATAGTACGGGGCTTCACAGAGACCTATAACGCCTGCGTAAAACCGAGCCTTTTGTGTCACTAATGGATGTGCTCACCCATTTCCAACACTGGGCTTTTGAAACGATAATGCGATCCCTTTCAGACCCTTGTTATATCTGCGGTGGTTATATTGCTTCGTCTCTGCTGCGACAGTTAATTCGAGCAGACAAAGACATCAAATGCCGCCGAAAGAGTCTCATAAACCGCTTCAAAGAATTGTGTCAAGTGCTCGGCGGCCCACATCCCACGCGGTTATGAGAAATTAATGAACTGCAAATATTACACGCTGGCAGTTGCGTTTATTTCCCCGTGCTTGGCTTGTGCAATGTTAAAGAGGTCCTTTTATCTTAATTAACTTTCGTATCGAGCGCTCGCTTGGTTGCCTCTGTAAGAGGTCTATTATTGGTAGCAGTATTTCTTTTTGTCTCTCGACTTGCAAACTCACTTCAGAATAATGAGATTTGTTCAGTGCGTTTCCGTCGGCTGTGAGGCTCTGTGTGTTTACCATTTGCGGAGAATAAGAGGTACGCCTAAATTGTACATGTGCTCTTGAGGTCCACGTCTTCCTCTTTATACATAAAAAAACTTAAAACTACAACCAGATAATTACTCTCCACATTAAAGCTACTACAATTATGGCGGTGTTATTTAGAGCCGTTGGTGATTAGTCGTAATTAAGCTGTAGCCCTAAAGTATGATAGCTTTAACGGTTTCTTACACATGTGTAAGATGTATGCTACAGACAGGTTTTACACTGACGAAAAAAAAATAGCAGCACAAAAATTAAGTAATGTAGATTGGGAATACACTTGTCTAGGTAACATATTTAAGTGATCAACACTGCAAGCTCAAATGTTAATGTAAGAGCGAGGTAAGACACTGCAAATGCGAAATGCTGGTGCACTATGTAACACCTCAGTTTTTATCTCGACCTGATCTGATCGAATAGCAGCCCAATATTTATTATTAACATGACCGTGAAACTAATGGGGCTGGTAATCGGAATTGACTGCTACGGAAGTTGTTACGTTCCAGTTCGTCCTGTGCAATACTATAGTACTGAATGTATCGTAATAAGGAACACAAAGACAGTTTTACTAATTACGAACTTATATTCTTCTCAAAACACAAAAAGGAGTCAGCCACTGCCTTCGTCATACATATCTAATTACTGCTAATCTCAGCATAGGCTTTCTTCATTTGCCATTATCGTCACACGCTAATCCATCACTGCATCCAACTTTATATCCAAGGTTAGGCTGGCGCGGTAGACGCGAAACTAAATATCGGCACTAGTAACGTCACTGTGTAACCTCCCCCTCACTTATCGACCTTAATGACAGTGAAAAATTAAACCGCGTGTACCTAATGGAAATTTGGGAAAAGCAATAGTCACCGAGGTTAATTTGTCGGTAAAGAGGGAGGAAAGGGTTACATCTAAATGAAAGGAAAAATGCTAATTAAACTGGTAGAAATTAATTTTGAAATAGGGGTAGAGTTAATAAAGAAAGTAAATGTGCGGCCGTAACGTTAACAATCAACTAGCGGTAATTAGATATTTGAGATTTGGGGGAAATTACGGTCGCCAGTCCTAAGGACAATTAGTATAGTAACTGAAAAAGAAAGATTATTACACATATAATTAGCACTAGAAGCGTGGCAACTGAAGGTTGACAAGTGTAGTGTGAAAACTGAAAGTTAGTCAGAAGTAATAAATTTCACTACACTCTGACTTAATTTAGCAAAAGAATTAATAAAACCGGAAAATCGAAAGTTAATTTACTGACTGAAGTTAATAGTGAACTTTCTTTCTGAAGCACATCGAAATTCAGTAAAACACGGTTACTCATGGACTACCTCAACAATCATTTCAAAAGCTACTTCAATCTACGCAATTTAGAAATAAGAGATTTAACTTTGAACTTGAATTAAATGATTCTGAACAATTAACAATAGTAAAATTTAGTACGTACCAAGCTGAGCTGCAGTCACAGGTAAGCTAAAATATGGTAACAAAACTAGCACTCTTAATTCGTGCTTGTGTAATCTAAATATTGTAGCCAGCTATGAATACTTTAACTGAACTTTGAAATTAAAGCAGTGAAATGCTATAATATTACTTTAATGCTGGCGTTTGAATCTCAACGACACTCGGGTTCATTCCGGAAAAGGAAGGGACCCTGCTTGGTAATGCAATTGGGACAATGAGCAACAAAGGTTCATGCTAAGTAGCCGTAATTTTGTGATGCAACAATTTTAAAAGTTTGAAAAGCTGAGGTCTGCCATACAGTTCTAAAACTTTACGTGCTTCCTGTCTTCCTTGTTGGTTGATTGAAGGTTTGAAGCCGTCGATCGAGGAGGTTGCGACAGTCACTCATTGTCGGCCGTCGCTGTTGCAGAAGCTGGATGTTGGCGCGCCTTCTTCTCGACACGGTCACCAGACGAAACGGGCTCTTGATGTGCGCCAGCTAATGCTTCCCGTCCGCGACACCATGTCAGAAACTATCATCGCAAGTCGAGCGCAATTACACGCTGCCAAACCCCGAAAGCGCGGCAACTCGCGGGAGCGTCACACAACACACCTGCTCCACTCGCTACTCCAGCCAGACTCCCTCCGCTCAGCCCGCGCTCCACGCGACAGAGTTAACACTACCAAAGATCCTACACACTTTGATTCTTCAAACGACCTATCGATGTAATCGTTTGATAGCAGTTTTCCCTAGGCAAGACCCAGCGTAAAAATACCAATAATATTTACGAAACAAACCAATTATTCATCGACATAAATGCATATATATATATATATATATATATAGTAAAACAATTACAATATGTAAAGACACAGAAATGTCATATATTCAGGTAACAAAAATAAGGAAAACAAATTTATAGTACAATAGATGGTAATAGGAGGATATGCATTTCCGGCGTTACAACTGATCACTTTTATAAAGATACTTCATCACTTTCCCGGTATTTATTTATTATTTAGGGGTCTAACCACGGCGATGGTGACACCCTACAAGGTTAAAAAACGCTGTATTCCAATAATAGCCTCCACACACACACAACACCATTTCCGCCAACCACTCTGGCGCATCTCGACACTCGCTCTCGCAACACGTCACAATCGATTGTTCGCCCTATCGACCTGTGCCGAGTGCAAAGTTATAGTAAGGGCCTACGGACCCCTTACAACTAGTAATCGGTGTTACAGCAAGACTGTTGAATACAAGCATGCATACATGCATTGTCTTGTACAGGAGCCGGATGTCAGTTTAAGGGATGGAGTTCCATCCCAGCTGCGCTTAGTCAGTCGTACACGGACGGTTAGTGCTGTTTGTAGATGAAGGTGGAGCTTTCGTCGGACGATGTCCCGTATGTGCTCGTCTGGAGACTGATCTAGTGATCGAGCAGAACAAAGCAACACGTCGATATTCTGCAGAGCATGTTGGGTTGCGGCAGCGGTATGTGGGCGAGCGTTATTCTGTTGGAAAACAGCCGCTGGAGTGCTGTTCACGAGTGGCAGCACGACAGTTCGAATCGCCAGACTGGCGTACAAAGGCAGTCATAGGGCGTGGGATGGCCACGAGAGTGCTGCCGCTGTCATACGAAATCGCAGCCCAGGTCAGAACTCCAGAAGTAGGTCCAGTGTTCCTAGCTCACAGACAGGTTGGTTCAAGTTCCTTAGCTGGCCTCCTTCTAAGCAGTACACGGCCATCACTGGCACCGAAGCAGAACCAGTTTTCATCAGAAAACACAACAGATCTTCAATCTGCCCTCCACTGAGCTCTCGCTTGACACGATTGAAGTCGCAAATGGCGGTGGTTTGGCGTCAGTATAATGCACACAACAGAGTATCTCACTCGGAGCTGTCCTTGTGAACCGTGGCTGGCTCGTGTTATGCTTTGCATTAAAACTTGGTTACTATTCTGTGATTAGTCTCCCGCAATTATCTTGATTATGCTGCTATCCCCTCTCTCCGCGAATCGCAGCAGCAGCGTGTATCGATATTCACACCCTTGTACTGTCTTTGGCCTCGCGCTTATAGTTTCCGGCTGTGTCGTGTGCGGGCAGTTGGTCGGTTGGCGTGGAGCAGCGAGGAAGTCTCCGTGGCGGGTGTGTCTGGCCGGAGCCGCTGGCGGCGACCACGTGCGGTCGGAGAGTGAGGGGCTGTACCCATTGCTACGAGGTCTGTGGCTCACCGATCCCAGACACGAAAGTTGAGTCTTTACTTAATCTACCAGCCAGCCCCAACTGTTCAGATTGTGTCATATGAATTTCGTTGTGGGCTGCTGGGAGATTCCTGCGCGCAACAATGTGTGTTTTCCAGTTGGCGAAATTCTAGCCGCCCTCCTGTGGAGTTTAACTTGATTATTTTTGAACCAGCGGAATCTCCTGCCTTGTGGGCGTTAGCGTTCTGGTTATCTGACCTGGCCGTTTACGTAAATTCAGGCAGTGTATTTTCCTCGTCATGTTGTGGCTGTCCAGCACGGCATGTAGTTTGACAGCTGAATGTATAATTCGTTGTGGGTGCTGATACCTTCTGCGCTGTTCCATTGAACTCCCTGTTGTTTTCTGGTCGGGTGGAGCAGAAGTTATGCTGCCGTTTGGTACGTTGACTGTCTGTCGGTTGGGTTGTCGTCGGACTGAGAATTGTTGAGCCGACTGCCTGCCTCACCTAAGTGAGCGTTAGTGTTTGAAAATGGTTCAAATGGCTCTGAGCACTATGGTACTTAACTGCTGTAGTCATTAGGCCCCTAGAACTTAGAACTACTTAAACCTAACTAACCTAAGGACATCGCCGGCCGCGGTGGCTAAGCGGTTCTAGGCGTTCTAGTCCGGAACCGCGCTGCTGCTACAGTCGCAGGTTCGAATCCTGCCTCGGGCATGGATGTGGGTGATGTCCTTAGGTTTAAGTAGTTCTAAGTCTAGTGGACTGATGACCTCAGATGTTGAATCCCATAATGCCATAGAGCCATTTTGAGCCTACTGACATCACACACACCCATGCCCGAGGCAGGATTCGAACCTGCGACCGTAGCAGTCGCGCTGTTCCTGAGTGAAGTGTCTAGCACCGCTCAGCCACTCCGGCCAGCTAGTGTTTGAATTCCAGGCCGACCCTTGGAAACTTCTGAGCTTCGTTTGATGTGCTGCCTTTTCCTATTTGTCCTTGTTGTTTGTTTATGTATGGCTTCTAACCGGTTTTAAATTAAAGTTGTTTTGCCCTTAAGGCGTGTGATTGTTTGGGCCTTCAGCCTAATTTAGAGAAATGTTGCAAGATGAGGCCTTCTGCCTTTTAAAATTCAAATTCTTGTTTTTGAGTCTTAAGTGATTGGCCTTCAGTCGGTTTTGAATCAAAGTTGTTTTGCCCTTGAGGCGTGAGATTGATTGGCGCATTTATCCGGGAATTAAGTTCTAAAATTAATGTTTGGGATGCTCTGTTTTTAATGTTTTCTTTTCTCTTGTAATATTTGTCAAATGAATAAAGTACTATGTTCAAGTGCATCTGACAGCCACTCATTGTGGCCCCGTTCCACAAATTAAACTATCTGTCCAGTCCTGCGGGTATAGCAGGGGATCTCACCTTGAAGTAAGCAATATGTAGCAGTTCGTGGCGCCACTGTAGTGCCAACTGCTGCTTAGATTGCTGCTGCACAAGCAGTACGATGCACCAAAGCCAGACGCCGAACACGATGGCCTTCCCTCTTACAATGGAACCCTCCCCATCGCACCCCCCTCAGATTCAGTTATAAGTTGCCACAGTGGAACACAGACCAATCGAGAAAACAGGAAGAAGTTGAGTGGAACTGTGAAAAAATAAGCAAAATATACAAACTGAGTAGTCCATGCGAAGATAGGCAACATCAAGGATAATCTGAGCTCAGGAGTTATGATCTTTCCATTCGTTCATTGACGTCTCTGTTCACTGTAATGTTTAGTGTGTGTGTTTTGCGACCGCACCGCGAAACCGTGCGATTAGTAGACGAAAGGACGTGCCTCTCCAATGGGAACCCAAAACATTTGATCGCAAGGTCATAGGTCAACCGATTCCTCCATAGGAAAACACGTCTGATATATTCTACACGACACTGGTCATGCCGGCCAAAGTGGCCGAGCGGTTAAAGGCGCTACAGTCTGGAACCGCACGACCGCTACGGTCGCAGGTTCGAATCCTGCCTCGGGCATGGATGTGTGTGCTGTCCTTAGGTTAGTTAGGTTTAAGTAGTTCTAAGTTCTAGGGGACTTATGACCACAGCAGTTGAGTCCCATAGTGCTCAGAGCCATTAGAGCCATTTGACACTGGTCACGGCATGTGCGTCACATGACAGGAATATGTTGTCGGCCCACCTAACTTGTACACTTGGCGAACGGGTAAAAAGTTTCTTCTACGTTGCCCGATTTAAGTTTTCTTGTGGATGTGACAATGACTCCCAAAAAAGTGATGAAAACATAAGAGTTTGTCACATAAACTGCAACAAATGAATGCAACAGTTTCACAGTCGCACGATTTTCCCTGTGCTCTGTCATAACATATATTTTTAACGTTTTCAAATTTATCGGTGTGTAGACCGTCAAATCCTGCATATGTCCAAGCAGATCTGAACATGTCCTGGAATTTTGGAGAGCGAAGTTGATTATGTGTGAGTGCCTGAACTTTGATAATTGTCTGAAAATAAAAAATTAAACTTTTCACGCGAGGGAAGACTTGAACGAAGGACCTCTCGGACCGCAGCTGCTCACGCTAACCACGGGACCACGGCGCTTGTGAGTTCACATCTCCTTGATGTTGCCTAACTTGCGCATGTACTACTCAGTTTGTATATTTTGCTTATTTTTTTCACAGTTCCACACAACTTCTTCCTGTTTTCTCGATTGATCTGTGTTCAGTTTTTCAAGGCCTGCCCACTGTGCCAGCTTATAATTAAATCTGAGGGGGGTGCGATGGGGAGGCTCCCTTGTTAGTAAAGCCACGTGACTGTCAGGAGCCCGGTCTCCTTGTGACCTTACATTCTTGTCATCACCGCTACCAGTAGTCGTGTACACCGGCTACATTCTTGCTAAGTCTTTCTGCAATATGAAAGAAGGAAAGTCCAGCTTCTCTTAGCACTATTTCACGACAAAGTTCAGACTCAGTGAGTTGCTGATAATGGCGAATCTGTTGCCTTTATTCTTGACTAACATGAACTCACCACGTCCAATCTCAAAGGTAACCAGCTCTCACGACCATTTCAGCGTGTATTTGAACCAAACTTGATTTACATCCTGATAGCGGCGCCACTAACTCCACTCTTATGCACCTGTTGTGAAATCTGAATACACATCTTTCAGATGTAGTAGCACGCCAACCGACTTTTCTTATGTCGCAAAACTCCTTCTTGGTTTTGCGATCTTTTCCGTCAGTGTATATGCCCATGATCGTCAGAAGTGAAAGAAATAGCAAGGTAAGGCCCCAACGACGAAGAAGTGATTACAGATGTATGGTAGGACAAGTTTCAGGAAGGAAATAAGCTGTTTTATTTTTAATGGTGGCTTAGGGTGGATCCCCTCAATTCTGAGTCGATCTGAACCAACGACGCTAACCGTTACACCACACTTACAGCAGCAGAGTTCGCCGCAGTATTGTCCACATTCAGTACACTGAGGTGCCTTTGGCTAGCCATATTCGACAATGAGCACAATTGTGTTCATGAAAGATGCTGGTACTGAAATCCTTCAGGCATGTTTCATTATATTTCGTTAGTACAAAAACTATAGTCTGCCTACTTAGGGCAGTCGTCGATTTGCCACAACGACGTGTGGAGGACCTGTTAGCGAATTTTTCAACGTAGGTGGACTGGACAGGCGTCTACTCAGCATCTTGACGTAATTGTAGGTTCTGCTTGAACGAGACGGAGCAGTTCTAAGGTCTTGAAAGCTTACAACGGCCGGAAGAGTACTGAGCTGTCCCCACGCCTCTCCATACCACATCCAAATGACGTCACCGGCAAAGGATGATATGGCGGCCGGTTGGCGTCATGAGATCTCCATGGCGCAAATGTGGAGCCAGTACAGAATACAAAATTATTTTCTATGTTATCTGGTGAGTATTCGTGGAGCTTATGCTGGAACTTACTTCGTCCTATGGTTAATGTAGTTTTTCTTTCTTCTCCTCCTTTGTGCATGATTGCGGCAGCAGTTGTACAATTAGCTTTGGCTTATATGAAGAGGGTCATGGATATGGTTGCAAATAATAAATAAAATATTTGTGGAATATGGCACCTGTAAATTATGATAGAGTGGGGTATGGATGAAACAAAAGAATGGCTCAAATGGCTCTGAGCACTATGGGACTCAACATCTGAGGTCATCAGTCCCCTAGAACTTAGAACTATTTAAACCTAACTAACCTGAGGACATTACACACATCCATGCCCGAAGCAGGATTCGAACCTGCTACCGTAGCGGTCGCGCGGATCCAGACTGTGGCGCCTAGAACCGCTCGGCCACACTCGGACGGCATGGATGAAACACAGCCCAATGTCCGCCCATAGGCCACCCCTCTTACAATAGCAAACTTGTCGTCCTCATTTACAGAACAAGATCCGGGATTTAACAAAGAACGTAAAAATTAATTCTGGTGAAAACAAATGTACGTTTCAGCCTCTAGCCCAGTGGCTGCCAACATGAGCGTAATTACCCCTTGGTGTGGACTCGGTAATAGAATGTTTCATCATCGTTATAAACTAGAAACTAAAGCTCATAGTCCAGTCACTGAAATAAGTTCTTAGTAAAATATCATCTCTTTGTCACTATTTCGCTTGACTCATAACTATTAGGTAAATGAACAATAATCTTCTCCTATATATAAAAGGCAACGTCCTGACTGACTCATCCGCTAGAAACTTGGAATTAGGAGTAGTTGTGTATTTTATACTGTAGGTGTCGTTTAAGAATGGATTTTTCAAATGCCAACCCTAAGTGGCTGAAATATAGGATGAAGGATTTCCTTGAAACATGTCGCTATTAAGACGGTTTTGAATCTACGAAAGTTGTTATTTTGTTTCTCGGTCAGAAATAATTAAATACGTGTTTCAGCGTTTTTTGGAACTGAACCCCTGAGGGGATGAAATAGGAGATGAGATTTTTATGAATATTTTATAATGAAAGCATTTTTAAAGCTATGTCTGTGAAAATTTAAATTTGACTTCTCAGTTAATAACAAAAAATACGTGTTTCGCTGTTTTTGGAAATTCAACCTCTAAGAGGGAGAAATAGGGTTAGACTGATTCGTTGACTTGTCATCACCCAGACCAAACCACTAAGGATAGAAACTTGAAGATTCGCGACGGTGTGGATCTTATACTGTAGGCATCGTTTAAGAAGGGATTGACCTAATTCCACTCCTAATGGGGTGAAATAGGGGATGAAAGGCTTTTTGACAATAAATCACTATTAAGGGAATTTTGGAGCTAGAACTACAAAAACTGGTATTCGGTTTCTCAGTCAGAAAAAAAATACTTGTTTCAGCATTTTTGTAGATTTAACCACAAAGGGGGTAAAATAGAGGGTAATTTTTTTAAAAAAAGAATCAATAATTTCTGAAGAACTACGGAAGGATTTTTAAGGCCATATCTATTAGAACTGGAATTTGACTTCTCGGTTGGTGTTTCTAGGAGTTCAACCCCTAAGGTTGTGCAATAGGGGATGAAAATTTTTAAGAAAATATTTAGTTACATTAAAAAAATTTAAAGTCAAATTATCGCTATTTCCCTTCTATATTAGATATAGAGAAATATATGTTAGCGAATGAAAGTTACTATGGAAATATCTCCACAAGGAAGCAAAAGGCATGATTAATACAAAGTATAGACTCCAACTACCAGAATCGCTTTTTGGTTAGAGTACATTCAGAAAAGACCATGCTTATATAGCCTTAATTAGCATGAAATGCTTAGAATGTATTGCAGGTGAACAACATAAAAATCCGATTAAATAAAAACAAAAAAATCTCTGCAGGCCATACAATCTACACGAGCGAAGCAGCAGGCCCTAAGCTAGTTACTTAATGTTTTAAGATCCAGCAACAGCATGTATCGTGATGTGCTATAAACAGCAGCTTGTGAATCAGATGCTTTTAAGGCGTCATATGAAGTTCGAGGAGTGAGAAGACACGACCACAACTAAGCATTATGTGGTTTGATCAAATCCTCGTCTTGAAGCTCATTCTTTGTCTCTCCATTCAGTTTTTCACTCATCGCCTGAGCCACATTTACATAATGTATTTCTTCCCAAACTGACATTCCTTAATGATTTTGGTGTGTTCCATCTTTATAGATGGATTTCTTGACAGAAATAACATTAGGAAACTCAGTTTGTAACAGGGATTTCAACAGACTACATAACTGTTCACTTTTCTGTGCAAACTGGAACTTTGCCAAAGATGGAGTGGAGGGCTAAGAGAGATTCTCAAGGCCAGAAATGAAGAATACTCCTTCACAGAAGAAATTAATCAGCTGTAATAAATTAGATTAGTAATCATCACACATTGTTTCAACAGGATGTAGTCACTTCATAAACTGCCAGACAGTCAATGGTAGCAATACAACACTTGTCTGAGGTTCACATAATATCAACAAGTACTGACATCACTTGGCCACTCTGATTTCCAGGTATTTCAGTCTGTATATTGTTTTATGGAGAGCGTTTTATACGACACAGCGCTAAGAGGCTCAAGACTCAGATTACAGAGAGAGCCTCCAACATCTTAGCCGACACATTGTTTCACGCTATGAAAAAGCTACTACAACAACTTCTTGGGTGTGTGCCACAGAATGGACAATATTTGGCTAATTTTTACGTTTACGTATCTCAGTCGGCAAAAACGGACCCTTATAGGATCACTTAAGTCCCTCTGGCTATCTTCCTGTCTGTCAGTTAAGAACCTCTTTTCTCAAGAATATGTCGAGGTATGAAGTTGAAATGTTCGTCACAAACTACAGTCCCTTGGCGGTGTGAGGTACTTAAGCTTCTACGTTAACGAAATCAAAAGATACGACAATTATTTTTTATACTCGGTAACTCACTCACCTGGAATTGCGAAATTAGGCAAGAACAAAGTTTTCGCAGTACAAGTGAAGGAAAAATCGGAAAATTGTTAATCTGTAATTATATCATTTTTTTTTCTTTTTCTCTTTTTTGACATTACAAACTTACGTGGCAATCGTAATCTGTTAAAAATATCTGTAACTACTGCAAGAATTATAACCTGGTTTTCCGTAATGGGTAGAGTGATTCACGAGAAAGGTTTGTTTCTATAATTTAAAAATATTTCATACTAAATGCCTGAGCTACCAGTGAAAACGATGGCTTTGCCACCTAGTCATCATAGGTTGCCCGTTACAAACTACTCACTGCAAATATAAACATTATATGAGCATCACTGATTGCGACATACACATCATCTGTAATGTTTAACGGTTCAGAGCAAAATTATATTGGTAATAAATGAAAAGCACCAGTTTGCTTTTGTTCTACAATATTGTAGAACAAAAGCAAACTGGTGCTTTTCATTTATTATAATGTTGTTCTACCAAGAACCGACGGAAGATTCTGTTAATATTATATTGGTAACTGATGCAGGATTGCACTTGTTTGGGATAAGGTCCCAATACCCCATAAATTTTCCATCGAAACATTCGACAGGACAACTCGATATTTGCATAACAACAATAGCACCCGCTCTATACTGTTTTCTTCTCTGGAGGCGTCTGTCGAATTTACCAGTAACCGCAACAGTTGTGAGAGCAAATGAAATCAATGCACCTGAACTTGCCAGTTATTATGAAATTTTAATATAATTCTAAATAAATTAAAACTTACAATAGTTAATGCGATATTATGCAAACATATTTGAAATTATAATTCAAACTGTCGCGAAAATCTTGGAATTCCCGGGATTGATATCTTGTCAGTATCGTTATCGATAAACATAGTGGAGATTATCGATTCCCAGGATGTATGAACAGTCTACAAACGTAATGAAGATTGTATGGAACCCTAGGAGCGCGAGTCCAACTCTCATTTGTCGGGTTTTTATTCTTTAGAAGTGTTTCCTACTTCAACTTCAAGTACTGTGCAACACATTTTGTACTTCAAATAAAGATTGATGATATTGCGAACATTGTGACTTCTGTTCATTTGCTGTGGATCGTGCCCACTTGTACGTCATCAGGGCAGAAAAAAACAGTGTCTGATAATTTGGCTGTGCTCAGAATAATTTTGAGTAACACGGTTGGAGATAAAACAGCGAGCTGTTCCAAATAATTAATTAATGAGACAGTCAAGAACGCAAATAATAATTTATCTAAAATCAACGACCGCTTTTGGCCTTTATGCTGGCCATCTTCAGATCTACGACACCAAATGGCTGAATTAGACGATACATGGAACAGTTGCATGATGCCACGGTAGTTTAACTAGTCTGTGCACCATTATGCTGTAGATCTCAAGATGGCCAGCATAAAGGCCGAAACCGGTCATGATTCTGAAGTAAGCGACTGTTTGCGAGCTTGACTTAAGTGATTCTTACAACAAGATTTTTTTTATTATTATTGTTTGGGCTGGGCACAATTTTAAGTAACAATTATATCTGAGCGATAAAAAGTTTTTTTTTTTATAGTAGCTGCCAAGCATTTCTGTTGATGTCTCTCAGTTTCATGTGATAATACATGTTTGATAATAAATGCTATTGGTCGTGCGGTAGCGTTCTCGCTTCCCACGCCCGGGTTCCCGGGTTCGATTCCGGCGGGGTCAGGGATTTTCTCTACCTCGTGATGACTGGGTGTTGTGTGATGTCCTTAGGTTAGTTAGGTTTAAGTAGTTATAAGTTCTTGGGGACTGATGACCATAGATGTTAAGTCCCATAGTGCTCAGAGCCATTTGAAGCATTTTTTTTTCAATAAATGCTGTTATAAAATAAGTTGACAGCTTCTCAGCTCACAGACCAAATCCTACTCCAGACCAAATACAGCGCTATAGCACCATTATGGGATACGCTGAACAAAGAGTTAGGGGTCTCTGTTGTGTGGGATTATTTAACGTGATGCCGACGTCTTTGAACTAATGGTGTACCTGACAGTTCCAGTTTTCAAAGCACTATTACGTAGCCTGATCTACTCTTGTTCTGACGCTGTGAACAGTGAGTGACTAATTGGATCCAAAACCGAATTCCAGTACAGTCATGGATAGTTTGTGGTTAACTGAACGGAAACTTTTCTTCCATACACTTGACTGTCAGACATTGCTACGTACAACTTACTATATAATGAAGGTGAAAGCGATACTTCATTCTCAGTCAGCTTGAATCTTTGAGTCGTTAACACTACATTTTGGCCTTTGTTCCCCAGTCTCTCAAATCGGTCTTCAGGGGTCGCTATAAATTGAGACCGTTCATGTGGAACAAATTACTGCGCAAAACAAATTATAAGATTTAGGAAAAGTGCTAAAATTTTGATTTTCTGTAAACAAACCTTCATACGAGAAGGTTTCTCAGAATATGGACCCTAGCCTTTCGCAAACAAGCCTGAATTGGAATCGCAGTTCTGTTCATATTTTCAGCCTGTCACGAACTCTCATTTCTGTCCAGGAACTCAGAGTGATAGTTTCCTATTGATTACAGGTTCAGAGGTCGGATAAAATATGGAAAAACCGTGTTGTTGTTCTTGTTGTTGTGGTCTTCAGTCCAGAGCCTGCTTTGATGCAGCTCTCCACGCTACTCTACCCTGTCCAAGCTTCTTCATCTCCAAGCAACTACTGTATCCTACATCCCTGAATATGCTTAGTACACTCCTGGAAAAGGAAAAAAGAACACATTGACACCGGTGTGTCAGACCCACCATACTTGCTCCGGACACTGCGAGAGGTCTGTACAAGCAATGATCACACGCACGGCACAGCGGACACACCAGGAACCGCGGTGTTGGCCGTCGAATGGCGCTAGCTGCGCAGCATTTGTGCACCGCCGCCGTCAGTGTCAGCCAGTTTTCCGTGGCATACGGAGCTCCATCGCAGGCTGCATGGCATCTGTCATAATCCTAAACAAAGAAATACATCCAGTGAAAATTACAGAACTCTGTTCCGAGCACCTAGTTACAGTTGAAGTCACACACAAGGGGGATACTTGGATCATCGCGTCGCTTTACGCCCAATTCTGTCATTGCATCAAACCATACGCAGACCTCATCAGAGATGTTGCGCAATACGCTGGCAACAAAAAACTTCTCATCTGTGCAGACATAAATGCCAGATCAACCCTGTGGCATTCAGACAGAGGTAGAATAATAAATGACATCACCCAAGAAAACAGACTACACGTACTCAACAAGGAAGGACATCACCCGACTCACATCGGACACAACGGTCATTCATCAAACATAGACATCACCCTCGTTAATAACGCCGCCATCAACCACGTACGAGACTGGACCGTACATGACCAGATCACTGCTAGCGACCACAACATCATCACACTAACCTTAAGTGGCACACCAAACGTCAACACAGAAACACTACCAAAAAGACTATTATTTGACAAAACAGACTGGGACAGGGTCAGACAAAAAATACATGAGCACATACCGCAAGACATCACCGGCAGTGTTGATTACAGAGCACACATGCTGACAGATATCATCACACACACACAGAACACCTGCATACCCACACAAAGAATGACAAAACACCAAAATATTCCCTGGACTACACAATTAACACGACTCGAACAAGACTCAAAACGTAAACGTAAACTTTACCAACGAGCAATTTCAGATAGAGAAAGACAATTACGACTACACGACTACCGGCTTGCCAAGGATAAATATAAACTTGAGCTGAATAAGACCAGGAAAGACCATTGGAACAGCCATGTAGCAGCACAAACACAACTAAACATTTGGGGGGAACCATACAAAATCGTGACAGAGAAAATTAAGAGCCCACTGGTTCTGGGAACGCTGCGACAGGAGGATGGTGAGATGACTAAGGGCTGGAGACGCACAGCGGAGTTCCTGCTGAGCAAACTCCTGCCCGACGACATCGCAGACACAGACACACCACAACATGCAGCGGTGAGACGCGAAGTAGACACAGTATATACCACACCAACCGTCACCTGTCCATTTGCGCAGGAAGAAGTGGCGACAGCGATCTCAGAACTCAAAAACAAAAAGGCGCCTGGATCGGATGGTATCCACTCTGAGGTACTGAAACAAATTGCACCGCAGATCATCCCGTTTCTCACAACGTTGTTAAACGATGCATTAAGGCTGGGCCGCGTGCCTGCAGTGTGGAAGACCTCGAAGGCGGTTATCATCAAAAAGGCTCCAGACAAAGACACATCAGACCCCAAGTCATACAGACCAATTTGCCTTATCAATACACTCGGTAAAGTACAAGAAAAACTACTCTGCAAAAGACTACAAGCACACCGAACACTACGGGGACTGACACCACACCAATATGGCTTCAGGGAAGGGAAATCTATAGACGACGCAATTAACAGAGCACTCCAAATAGTACACGACACACCCTCCAAATACACACTTGCAATTATGATAGACATCTCAGGTGCCTTCGACAACCTCTGGTGGCCGGCCTTGTTCAAGAGGCTCAGACACCTGCAGGTACCGGAGTCTCTGTATAATAGTTTCATGGACTACTGCAGAGACAGAACGGTCGTTTGGCAGATGGACAACCAGAAAGTGATTAAACGAATTACAAAAGGCTGTCCACAAGGGTCGATCTGCGGCCCCATCTTCTGGGACATAGTTATAGAACCGCTCCTACTGTTACTAGAGGAGCACATCTTGACAGATGGAGCTGTCGCTTATGCTGATGATCTACTCGTCGTAGTTTCAGCAAATAACCGTGCCCACCTAGAAGAAAGAGCCAATGGAACACTTAGGACAATAACCCAATGGTGCACAGATAATAAATTAAAGATAACAGGAAGCAAAACAACTTATACATTGCTAAAGGGTATCCTGCGCAGGAACCCAATAGTCAAAATCGGGGACACTAACATAAAAAGACTAGCAGTCACACGCTATCTAGGAGTATACATTGATGAACGATTGAACTTCCACGAACACATGCGAATATGCACAAACAAAGCAGAAAAGATACTACACAAACTGGCTAGGCTAAATTCGGAACAATTCAGACTACCCCTGTCAGTGACACGAACATACCATTGCGCTCTCTTCGAGTCAGTACTATGCTTTGCTGCCAGTACGTGGGCCCACAGGTTAAATCTCTCAACCAACAGAACCATTGTACGTCGAGGCCAAAGAAGTGTTCTACTTCGACTAACAGGGGCATTTAACACAACATCAAATGACGCACTATGTGTCGTCATGGGAATTTTCCCCATAGATATCACCATCAGGTACCACGCAGCAATGTACTGGCTTAGGATGGGGAGAATAGACCAGGTTCGGCAGATCACTGGTGTACCGATTGAGACAACACGCCAACTCAGAGCATGGCGAGTGGATACCTGGCAGAGCGAGTGGGCCAACAGCGATAAGGGCCGCCGTGTATACAACTTCTTCCCTGACATCCGGGAAAGACTAAAACTAAAACATATTGATCCCAGCCGCGGTATGGTACATTTCATCACAGGACAAGGCCCTTATCCCACGCACCTGTACCGCGTGAGTCTGCAGCAGACTAATAGATGCACATGCGGGGAAGAAGGTTCCCCTGAACATACTGTCTTCTTCTGCGGACAACGCACGAACATAAGACACACAGTACACATAAATCGCCTGAACACACAGAACGAACTACATGCCATAATACGCGACCCGGAAAGGTGGACTGAACTCAACAAACTAACGGACGAAATCTCGAAGATCCAACAAATAGAATACTTGCGCAACAGACCCTACCGAAGGCAAGTCGGTCCAAACAGACGTCACGATGCCCAGGGGGACACAGATATGATTAGCACCACGAGTGATGAAGAAGAAACAGATACAGACCAGGACACCAACACAGATATTGAAGCGTCCAGCGCGGATGATCCATAGTGTCAACCAAGTTAAATTCAAAGAATAGAGTGGAACAACCGACAAAAGGTGCACAAGTCACACACAATCCTAAAAACAGATTGCACCTTATATATAAACAGTTAACAGCATCTCCATGTTCAATAAGAGCTTAAAGCTAGGTACCTCTTCAAGGGACCTACGCCTTCCGTTAAGAGGCAGCGCACAGTCTGTATGGAAGGATCTTAATTGTGGTCCCTCTCTTTTGAGCCCAACCCGACGGATACCTATGGTAGATCGGGGAAAACCACCGCTCAGGCTGTGTTGCTGGCGGGGCCGGACGGTGCTAACTGCCACACCACGTATCATTGTTAAGTCTCATTGGCTCAGTGTGAACTGTTTGTACAACTAACCTACACAGCCTATACCTCAACCTCCACTATACTAATAACTTCTCATCTGAAGCTTAAAGTTGGGCACCTCTTCAAGGGACCCACGCCCCCCTGGTAAGAGGCGGCGCACGTCCTGGATGGAAGGATCTTAATTGTGGTTCCTCTCTTTTGAGCCCAACCCGACGGATACCTATGGTAGATCGGGGAAAACCACCGTTCAGGTCGTGTTGTCGGCGGGGCCGGGAGGTGCTAGCGCCTGATGTACTCTACTAGGAGCCTTGTAGGCTCAACACAAACCGTTAGCGTCATTAACTTATTACTTTTACTACGAGTACCCTTTCATTAGCAACTTTGAGCCAAGCACAAAATCAGTTACCTCTCTATTGTATATCGTAAATAGTTTAGTAGGCTCGACATGGAGGTCTTAGTCTTAGTTTCTAGCTTTAACGTACCCTAATCTCTTCTAGTTAAGGTAGTTTTTAGGATAGTAGATGTTAAAGGCATGGTGAGCAACGGCCAGCGTCTTGAGGTTCATTCCAAGACCCGGGCCGCCGCCCACAACCAGGTGACGGGCAATATTATACCTATAATTTCTCTTTTCAGTTCTCTTCCTTCCTTCTTTCTAAATATTTAATTTCGTTTTGTTTATTAATATCTTACTTCATTTTGTATTAGTTATACGTTTTTCTAATGCTGCACAAAAAAAAAATATCAAATGGATCTAAACAGAGCCCGCCTCCACGTGGCGGGACACGGGCAACGGTGTGAGTGGGGACGGGAGCCGGTGTGGTGTTACTTTCAGTCACTGCGGACCCCGGACCCAGTCACAGCGGCTAAGTGGCAATATACGACCCACCATAAGAAATTAGACGGTGGGTCATAAAATATAAGCAGCTAGTGAAAAAAAAAAAAAAAAGTCTTGAACACTGGTAGCATGCCGCGACAGCGTGGACGTGAACCGTATGTGCAGTTGACGGACTTTGAGCGAGGGCGTATAGTGGGCATGCGGGAGGCCGGGTGGACGTACCGCCGAATTGCTCAACACGTGGGGCGTGAGGTCTCCACAGTACATCGATGTTGTCGCCAGTGGTCGGCGGAAGGTGTACGTGCCCGTCGACGTGGGACCGGACCGCAGCGACGCACGGATGCACGCCAAGACCGTAGGGGACCGCACCGCCACTTCCCAGCAAATTAGGGACACTGTTGCTCCTGGGGTATCGGCGAGGACCATTCGCAACCGTCTCCATGAAGCTGGGCTACGGTCCCACACACCGTTAGGCCGTCTTCCGCTCACGCCCCAACATCGTGCAGCCCGCCTCCAGTGGTGTCGCGACAGGCGTGAATGGAGGGACGAATGGAGACGTGTCGTCTTCAGCGATGAGAGTCGCTTCTGCCTTGGTGCCAATGATGGTCGTATGCGTGTTTGGCGCCGTGCAGGTGAGCGCCACAATCAGGACTGCATACGACCGAGGCACACAGGGCCAACACCCGGCATCATGGTGTGGGGAGCGATCTGCTACACTGGCCGTACACCACTGGTGATCGTCGAGGGGACACTGAATAGTGCACGGTACATCCAAACCGTCATCGAACCCATCGTTCTACCATTCCTAGACCGGCAAGGGAACTTGCTGTTCCAACAGGACAATGCACGTCCGCATGTATCCCGTGCCACCCAACGTGCTCTAGAAGGTGTAAGTCAACTACCCTGGCCAGCAAGATCTCCGGATCTGTCCCCCATTGAGCATGTTTGGGACTGGATGAAGCGTCGTCTCACGCGGTCTGCACGTCCAGCACGAACGCTGGTCCAACTGAGGCGCCAGGTGGAAATGGCATGGCAAGCCATTCCACAGGACTGCATCCAGCATCTCTACGGTCGTCTCCATGGGAGAATAGCAGCCTGCATTGCTGCGAAAGGTGGATATACACTGTACTAGTGCCGACATTGTGCATGCTCTGTTGCCTGTGTCTATGTGCCTGTGGTTCTGTCAGTGTGATCATGTGATGTATCTGACCCCAGGAATGTGTCAATAAAGTTTCCCCTTCCTGGGACAATGAATTCACGGTGTTCTTGTTTCAATTTCCAGGAGTGTATATTCACCTTTTGGTCTCCCTCTACAATTTTACCCTCCACCCTGCCCACCAATACTAACCTGGTGATCCACTGATGCCTCAGAACGTGTCCTATGTATCGATCCCCTCTTCTAATCAAGTTGTGCCACAAATTCCTCTTCAACCCAATTCTATTCAGTACCCCCTTTTTAGTTATGTGCTCTACCCATCTAATCATCAGCATTCTTCTGTAGCACCACATTCCGAAAGCTTCTATTCTCTTCTTGTCTAAATTATTTATCGTTCATGTTCCACTTCCATAGATGGCTACACTCCATACAAATGCTTTCAGAAAAGACTTCCTGACCCTTAAGTCTATACTCGATATTAATAAATTTCTCTTCTTCAGAAACGCTTTTCTTGCCATTGCCAGTCTATATATTATATCCTCTCTACTTCGACTATCATTAGTTACTTTGCTCCCTAAATAGCAAAACTCCTCTACTACATTAAGTATCTCATTTCCTGATCTAGTTCCCTCAGCTTCACCTGATTTAATTAGACTACACTCCATTATCCTCATTTTGCTTTTGTTGATGTTCATCTCATGTCCTCATTTGAAGACACTGTCTATTCGGTTCAACTTCTCTTCCACGTCAATTGCTCTGTCTGACAGAATTACAATGTCATTGTCAAACCTCAAAGTTTTTATTTCCTCTCCATGGATTTTAATTCCTACTCCAAATTTTTCTTTTGTTTCCTTTACTGCTTGCTCAATATATAGATTGACTAACATCGGGGACAGGCTACAACCCCGTCTCACTCCATTCGCAACCACTGGTCTCTTTCATGCCCCCTCGATTCCTATAACTGGCATCTGGTTGCTATAGAAATTATAAATAGCCTTTCGCTCCCTGTATTTTACACCTGCCACCTTCAGAATTTCAAAGAGAGCACTCCAGTCAACATTGCCAAAGCTTTATCTAAGTCTACGAACGCTAGAAACACCATGAACACTAACACTACAATTACCGTGCTTACTGCGGTGTAACAAAACTGTTGTCACTAAAAACAGCATCCAGTCGTGGGTAAACAAAAGTACTATATAGTTTCCAAGGGGATCTTATACCATTCTGCCTGAAAAATATTGGCAACTTCAGGGAACGATGTTGGGGGTGGAAAGCGATCACGCAGTCTTCTCTCATAACTAGGCCACAGAGATTCAGTTATACTGCGATCTGGTGGTTGTGTTGGTCAGATCACGTGCGACAATTCATCCTCGTCCCCACAAAATCATTCTTGGATGATGCAGCCTATGTGTACGGGGAACATGTCTTCTTGCACACAGCTTCACCATTCGGGAAGAAACACTGCACCATACGACGGACCTGACCAGTCAAAATGCTTATGTAATCCTTTGCAGTAATGCGATATTGAAAACCATGGATCCCTTGGAGTACCACGATATGACTGCCAAACGATCACCAAACTCCGCCATGTTTCACTCTCCGTACGTAAACTCGGCCAGAAGGTGGAAACAGTGTGCAACAAAACTCATCCGACAAAACGATTTTTTCCGTTGCTCCATAGCCGTGGTTTTATGCCTTTTGCACCGCACTTGCTTCACTGGTGAACGGTTTCGGAATTCTAGCTCGCCCTGCGGTTTTTAGCCAGTGGAGCTCCCTTCGTGTCGTTCCTGTGCTGACAGGTTTCGCGAGTGGGACGTTGAGTTCATAGTGATTTTTCTAGCTGTCGTACTCTTATTTTTCGTCTCAATCCTCTTCAGTGACCAACTGCCACGATCACTCAACACACACTTTCGCCCGCGTTACCGGATGACGTTTTTCTGCTTTCGCTGTAAGCTTTGATACGCTGCCTCTTGAAACACAAAACACCTCTGTTACCTTAGATACAGAAACAGCCACCATATCATCTCCAACAATTTCCTCACTTTCGAATTCGCTCACAACTACAAAGAGCACTTTTCTGACCACGATTGAAACTTGCAAAGTACTGATGACAAATGCGCAGGTGCCCTTCGCAGTGAAATACAACAGAAAACCCTGCAGTATTGGCTAGCATCTGCATTTACAGGGTGTTGCAAAAATGACCGGTATATTTGAAACGGCAATAAAAACTAAACGAGCAACGATAGAAATACACCGTTTGTTGCCATATGCTTGGGACAACAGTACATTTTCAGGCGGACAAACTTTCGAAATTACATTAGTTACAATTTTCAACAACAGATGGCGCTGCAAGTGATGTAAAAGATATAGAAGACAACGCAGTCTGTGGGTGCGCCATTCTGTACGTCGTCTTTCTGCTGTAAGCGTGTGCTGTTCACAACGTGCAAGTGTGCTGTAGACAACATGGTTTATTCCTTAGAACAGAGAATTTTTCTGGTGTTGGAATTCCACCGCCTAGAACACAGTGTTGTTGCAACAAGACGAAGTTTCCAACGGAGGTTTAATGTAACCAAAGGACCGAAAAGCGATACAATAAAGGATCTGTTTGAAAAATTTCAACGGACTGGGAACGTGACGGATGAACGTGCTGGGAAGGTAGGGCGACCGCGTACGGCAACCACAGAGGGCAATGCGCAGCTAGTGCAGTAGGTGATCCGACAGCGACCTCGGGTTTCCGTTCGCCGTGTTGCAGCTGCGGTCCAAATGACGCCAACGTCCACGTATCGTCTCATGCGCCAGAGTTTACACCTCTATCCATACAAAATTCAAACACGGTAACCCCTCAGCGCCGCTACCGTTGCTGCACGAGAGACATTCGCTAACGATATAGTGCACAGGATTGATGACGGCGATTTGCATGTGGGCAGCATTTGGTTTACTGACGAAGCTTATTTTTACCTGGACGGCTTCGTCAATAAACAGAACTGGCGCATATGGGGAACCGAAAAGACCCATGTTGCAGTCCCATCGTCCCTGCATCCTCGAAAAGTACTGGTCTGGGCCGCCATTTCTTCCAAAGGAATCATTGGCCCATTTTTCAGATCCGAAACGATTACTGCATCACGCTATCTGGACGTTCTTCGTGAATTTGTGGCGGTACAAACTGCCTCAGACGACACTGCGAACACCTCGTGGTTTATGCAAGATGGTGCCCGGCCACATCGCACGGCCGACGTCTTTAATTTCCTGAATGAATATTTCGATGATCGTGTGATTGCTTTGGGCTGTCCGAAACATACAGGAGGCTGCGTGGATTGGCCTCCCTAATCGCCAGACATGAACCCCTGTGACTTCTTTCTGTGGGGACACTTGAAAGACCAGGTGTACCACCAGAATCGAGAAACAATTGAACAGCTGAAGCAGTACATCTCATCTGCATGTGAAGCCATTCCGCCAGACACGTTGTCAAAGGTTTCGGGTAATTTCACTCAGAGACTACGCCATATTATTGCTACGCATGGTGGATATGTGGAAAATATCGTACTATAGAGTTTCCCAGACCGCAGCGCCATCTGTTGTTGAAAATTGTAACTACTGTAATTTCGAAAGTGTGTCCGCCTGAAAATGTACTGTTTTCCCAAGCATATTGCAGCAAACGGTGTATTTCTATCGCTGCTCGTTTAGTTTTTATTGCCGTTTCAAATATACCGGTCATCTTTGAAACACCCTGTACGTTAGTACATGCATTTCCCATAGTTTTCCATTTATTTGTCCAATATCTAAAGTTATTAGCAACTTTTGCCACTATTCGTTATGTTTAGACAACCAGTTGCAGTGGCGGTGAAATGCAAACACCAGCACAGCGAGAAACATACTCGTCGGTGAGTGGTCTAAGATTGTCGCGGGAGCGTCTGAAGGGAGTGAGTGCTGCAGTCGCAGGTCGCTTCAGCGTTCTGAAGCCGTCCCCGCAGTCTCCGGGCGCAGCCGCTGAATTATTCACAAGGGCGACAGATGGCGCGATGCCGGCGCGCCGCCTCCCGCGCTTAACGGGAAGAGATTCGCGTACAGATAGGCCAGGCTGCGCACCATAAACGGCCACGACGACGACGGCTCGACCCGCTTCCAGTACAGAAAAAGTGAAAGGCTATCAAGGCCCACACGGCTCGTCATATTATGTTGGAGGACCTATTTTTTCGTTTCAGACGAAACGACTGACAAGGGGGGGCCGCCAGTTGTGAAATTCAGTTTCGATTCATACTGCACATAATAAAAGCTCATGGCCAGAGGTGTAGTGTGGCAAAGCACCAAGATGCACTTCTCAGCCGTTGTCGAGAAAATCGACATTTAAAAGAAACCGTTGTGGTGAAATACTTTCTACGATTAATAATTTTCTACAGCGTCGTGGCGCAGGTGTAAGCGCTCGGGTTCGTAATCCGAAGGTCGCCGGATCGAATCTCGCACCATGCAACATTTTATTATTTGCTTTTTGTACTTTTTATATATATATATATATAAAATTCCTGGCAATCAGTTGCAACAATTATGCATATAATAAGTTGTTGAAAGTCGTTTGTCGTGGAAAAATAATACAGGGTGATTCAAAAAGAATACCACAACTTTAGGAATTTAAAACTCTGCAACGACAAAAGGCAGAGCTAAGCACTATCTGTCGGCGAATTAAGGGAGCTATAAAGTTTCATTTAGTTGTACATTTGTTCGCTTGAGGCGCTGTTGACTAGGCGTCAGCGTCAGTTGATGCTAAGATGGCGACCGCTCAACACAAAGCTTTTTGTGTTATTGAGTACGGCAGAAGTGAATTTACGACAGTTGTTCAGCGTGCACTGAGAATCCGCGGGAAACGACTCAGTATGAACGTGACTCGCCTAAGGTGAACGTTTTCTGTGCCATTTCAGCCAATAAAGTTTTTGGTCCCTTTTTCTTCGAAGGTGCTACTGTAAATGGACTACAGTATCTGGAGATGTTAGAGAATTGGCTGTTCCCTCAGCTCGAACAAGAAGCACAACAATTCATATTTCAGCAGGATGGAGCGCCACCACATTGGAACTTATCTGTCTGTAACTACCTGAACGTCAACTACTAGAGGCGATGGATCGGCCGCCAGGCAGCTCGTGACAGAGCACTTCATCACTGGCCTCCAAGAAGCCCTGATCTTACCCCCTGCGATTTTTTCTTATGGGGGTATGTTAAGGATATGGTGTTTCGGCCACCTCTCCCAGCCACCATTGATGATTTGAAACGAGAAATAACAGCAGCTATCCAAACTGTTACGCCTGATATGCTACAGAGAGTGTGGAACGAGTTGGAGTATCGGGTTGATATTGCTCGAGTGCCTGGAGGGGGCCATATTGAACATCTCTGAACTTGTTTTTGAGTGGAAAAAAACCTTTTTAAATACTCTTTGTAATGATGTGTAACAGAAGGTTATATTATGTTTCTTTCATTAAATACACATTTTTAAAGTTGTGGTATTCTTTTTGAATCACCCTGTACTTGAAATAAAACAAAATATCACAAATAATATTCAAGTGGATACAATTTATTGAAAAGTTCGGTATACACTCGCACATAATTAACAATTAGTAACCAGAAGTAGCTGGAGTATCGCACGAACCAGACTGACAGTTATCATAGAAAAATGGAAAGCAGAGAACAGCACGACATCGTGCGCATCGTCGATTTCATTAATGTCTATCAGTTCCTCATCATGAACGAGGGTGTTTTCGGCGAGCATTTGCAGCGTATTCTGGAACATTTCTTCCCCAATTACCATGGCTTCTTCGTTGATTCATGATGACGGTTCTGCTGCGATGCGATTACTGTTACGAAGGAGGCTTTCAAAATACACCAACGCATCTTCCGATTGTTGTTTCGCCACTTCACTGTGTATAGAATCTTCTTCGATCACATCACTTTCATGCGAAGGGCCCGGATCGCTCTCTAATTGTACCGCCTCCAATTTTCCGTTTGTTTAACAGGGCGTACCAAAGCTCTCACGTACGCACTGATATTCGACGATGTTATGAGTTGCGCTAGGGACCGCATCTACCTTCTTTCGAAGTTAGCAGGCAACTACGCTGTTATGCGGCGGCTCGTTTCGGCCCATTCAACATCTGTCCTTCAACTGTATCGAGCGAGTAACGGAGTTTATATTTCATACCTGCCACAGCAAATTTGTGTTCGTGGGGTCTCTATTCTAATTCGAACGTTTGACTTACACTATACGTATTCGTTTCGGAATATCGTTTCTAAGTCTTCCGTTAACTATGCGTGGTAAACATTATGAAGACAATTAATAACATTTGTGAAATACAACTTTGTTTGCGGAAAACATAATGATGTTCACCGCAACGGTTTCTTTTAACTGTCGATTTTCTCGACAACGGCTGAGAAGTGCATCTTGGTGCTTTGCCACACTACACCTCTGGCCATGAGCTTTTATTATGCGCGGTATGAATCGAATCTGAATTTCACAATTGGCGGCCTCACCTTGTGAGACAAAAGGAGATCGCACCAGCATGGATGTAAGACGTGTATATTTCTATTGTCTATTGTCAACCCACTATTTATGAAATATGTATATATTTTATTAATAGGATGAAGTAGGAATAATTAGTATCCGTCATGTTGGAAATAATTGTGGTAGCAGGGAATGTCTGCAACAAAGTATTGTTGACAAGAGAGACCGCACATTGATATAATTTTAAAAAGGGCGGGAGAGACCGCGTATGGATACATTTTAAGGAAAGAGCGGGAAAGACCGCGCATTGTACACATACATTTTGTAATGGTAGCAGGGATTATCTGCACCAGAAAGCATTGTTGGCAGGAGAGACCGCACTCTAGCGTTCGTAGGAAGTCAGTAGTAAGCGAGATGTGAAGCGAGTTGGTAGCAGGTCTGAAGCAAGAGGTTGAGAGGAGCAGTGTGCCTGCCAGCCACCAGCTATGATTTACAAGAGATTTTAAACGGATGTACAGAGACATCAGCTAACTATTATCATAAGAGGAACTAATATTATTGAATTATTTTCTTTGCGAAACTCAAGAATACTTGCGAGATGCCGGGGCAAGCAGTGTATTTAACACTAAATTCTTCTAGAATCTCCATATGTAAATGATGCTCTAACGCCCCCCCCCCCTATTCTAACTCCGACTTTTGCTGTTGCACATGGATTAAAAAATATACGCGAACTGACTGTAATCAACCCTGCAAGTGGAGTAGAAAAGAGTTTGGCACCTGCAATAATTTAATTTGATAAATAAGTTAAATAAAGGAGGGTTTCATTAACGTAGTGAGAAATGATGGGTTCCTCTACCGATTAACAGAATGAAAGTTCTGTCCAAAATAACAATATGATTTATTAAGACTAAACACAAAATAATAAACAAAAACACATGAAACATTTATAATACATCAAATTGGCTCAAATTGGATACTCAAACAAACGCTATGAAGGTGAAGTTGTCCCTAAAATAGATTGTGAGGTTTAAGACGAAGTGGTATGTGGAGCCAATTCCTTGCCACTCAAATCTTAAGAGAGACGCACAGCTAACCCAACATTAATTGCTGCTACTCAAGACAGAACAAAGCTAGAAAAAGACGAACAGGCGCGCTCTGCTGAGCTCTGATTATCACCTAGGAAAATCCCTATCTGCCGGTGCTGCGGACATACATTACCAAACTGTCTTCTTAACTGCCAGAACACGATCTGGCGTACCGGAGGCGATGGCTGGTTGCTTCGACGTCCTCGACCGAAAGGCGAGAGCCGACTACCTAGAGCACCCATACAGGCCGAACTCACAACATTCCCGCCCCCACGACAGTGGCCGTGGTTAAACGTTCCAATCAGCAACTCGAAAACCGGCGGAAAATTCCACTCTATTGCCGGAGCACTACCATTCCACCAATGGAGATTGTTGGCGCCAATTTCTGCGCTGATTTTGCTACGTCACGGAGCTATGCCCAGAGCAAGCCAATCACAGTTACTATTTTGCAGAAAGCGCGGGAATTTTCCCGCCACAACTGCCTGGGTACACAAGTCATTCCCACGCCTCGCTGGTAGCCCGCCAGAAAGTGTTTTCGCTAAGTTTCTGCGAAGTAACGGAACCTCTAGCCCAGCCGCTACCTCAGACCCCTCCGGGTGTGTCTTTTGACAATGTCGGCGTCTGCAAAGCATTCACTCGACTTCCTCACACCCGTCGGCTTAACGGTTTCCAGATCAGCAGAGTCCACCTGTCACCGGACCACCCGGGTGACGAGAGACGCTGCGTGGGAAGTCCGCGTGTGAAGGAATAGCGACTTTTCACTGCATGCAATTAGAGAGGAAAACCGTAAGATAGAAATATGAGAGGGGGCTCATGCCACCTCTCATACTGAAGGTGTTTGCGCAATGCTAGTTGTAAGATTATTGTAAAAAGTAAGTCCCATTTGAACGTTTGTAAATCATTTCATTCAAAATATAATTAATTTTTGCCAGCAATATTGCATTTTAGATTAAAATCCACCCCAAAAACCATCAACGTAAAACCTTGCAAAATTTTATTGTTGTCAGAAAAAAAAGTTTAACTATTAATTACGTAACTTCAGTCAAATCAATTAAAGGATAACGTCACCTTTGGTAATAAATACAGCCACTTATTATGTAAGCCCACCAGCAGCTAATAGAGTATAGTAAAACAGAGTAAGTACATTCATGTCGCAGTTCGATGCAGCAGTGAGATGGCGATCCAGTAACAATAAAAAAGGTAAGGAACAGTTTTGGGTTATTGCAGGTAACGACTGAGGGCCACGACGACGACACATTCTATGTTTCGTCGAAATAATCAGAAAATAACTTTTAATAAGCAGCATTTAAATTTGTATGCGAAGATTGAGAAAGAGAATTAATTTCAAAGGGAAGATTTCATTTGTTATTATTAAGCAAGAGCTAGAAATCCTAAGGGAAGGTTTCGTAGCTTATTGTAGAAGGATAGGTTATCATTAACAAAAGAGATATAGAGGAGACCTTAAGGTTTCATGGAGTCATGACTAAAAGCAATGTTTTAAATGGAAGAGGAACTGTCAATACAAAAGAAACAGCGCTCAGGGACATCTGGCTGTTGGTGCATCAGGGCGCGAGCGCCACCTGGGAGTGTTTGCGGAGTGCTGGACCCGGAGCGGTCGACAGGACCAGTCAGTGTGAGCTAGTGAACAAGTACTGACGCGAGGACACTGCCTCCGTCTCCTGTGATTGGGTAGTTTGTCCATCGGATACGTCGCAGTAGACACAGAGTTAAATATGAAGGGCTTATTTCAATAGTGGTACAAGTTCATTTTTTTTCATTGTGAGATACAGAGTTCTAAAGTTAAATTAGCGCTGAAAAATCTGCAATTGAGATACCAGAAATATCCAAGCATATGGCTTCTTGGTACAGATGAACCTTTCATTCTGTTTGTTTGGATTATTAATTGCAGAAGCATTATAGGCAGAAAAGTGGAGGTAATGGACTTGTATCACTATTGAAATAAGCCCTTCACATAAAGTTTGCAGCGTGCTCCGTTTTACAGTGTCATCGGAATTTGGATTAGCACCCAGCCTGAATGGGTTGCATGGTTAGACAGTGATGTAAAATTCTCCCATGCATGGTGCTCCACAACTTTCAAGTATCTAATGTATGTCACGAGCTGCACTAGGTATATATTTATTTGCCGTCACCAGTTTTCAGGTTTAGAAGCCATCGTCAGTGGCATCTGACACAGCACCAAACAACTGTGTGTACATCGATTTCTACAATATGACAACTTTATATACCGGGTGATCAAAAAGTCAGTGTAAATTTGAAAATTGAATAAATCACGGAATAATGTAGATAGAGAGGTACAAATTGACACACATGCTCTAACATTCTACGTGGTGTCTGTTTGTTCTATATCGTGTCTCCCTACCACTTTCGGCAACGCCGCTCTGAGCGTGTTTTTTAGAGAATTGACTAGTTTGAACCTGGGACCTGTTGCTGGTAACGAGACGCCAGACCACACATGACATGTAGAGTTCAGAAAAGTTCAGTGAGACTAGCGATGATATAACCAAATACTTAATGATTTCAGAGTCAGCTCCACTGCACTCCCTGTAAAAGAATCTTATTACTAAATAAATTTAGTGGAAGGGGTTCAAGGCTTTCCTATTTTTAGTTAGCTAGTAAAATATTAACATCGAGTATAGATTTAAGTGTCAGGAAGTCGTCTCTGAAAGTATTTGTATGGAGTGTAGCCTTGTATGGAAGTGAAACATGGACGATAACTAGTTTGGACAAGAAGAGAATAGAAGCTTTCGAAATGTGGTGCTACAGAAGAATGCTGAAGATAAGAAGAAGGGATCGGTTGGTAGGACATGTTTTGAGGCAACAAGGGATCACAAATTTAGCATTGGAGGGCAGTGTGGAGGGTAAAAATCGTAGAGGGAGACCAAGAGATGAATACACTAAGCAGATTCAGAAGGATGTAGGTTGCAGTAGATACTGGGAGATGAAGAAGCTTGCACAGGATAGAGTAGCATGGAGAGCTGCATCAAACCAGTCTCAGGACTGAAGACCACAACAACAACAGTAAAATAACGTCGAAAAAGCAGTTAAGTTTACCATAGGAAATTTTATTCCACTCACAAAACATTGTCTAGAAGTTGCACTATTGATAAAAGGAAATGTTTTAATACAGGATGATAAAAACCAACTGCGTTGAACAAAAATGTGAACGAATATTCCCTGAGTGGGTTTCCAAGTTCTACAATGGCTCGAAGGACGACCTATGCCATATCACATCTATAATCTAGGTTTAAATTAAGTTTCACAAGAGAGAAAACTATCAAAATGGTCCACAGTGAACCTCAATTATCTTTAATTACCTATCTTACTTGTCGTAAATTACGGTGGCTGATGTGGATTCTCAATAACTATATAACAGAATAATCATCGCGTTTCAGATTTTTAATTCAAGTGGCAAATGTGAACACCATGAACTTTAATTGACGATCGACATTAGTATTACGCAAAAAGGGGGTGTAACAGATGAGACTTCTGCAGTTCTGAGTGAAGCTTTATGCACTGTTATGCGGCATCACGTGCGTTCATTACCTTGTCGGTGTTCGTCAGGGGGCGGAGGGCAGCACAGCTCCACTCACTTCGCCATCTCGGAAGCAACTCCTCTTAACTTCTCCTTACTACTACACTCCTGGAAATGGAAAAAAGAACACATTGACACCGGTGTGTCAGACCCACCATACTTGCTCCGAACACTGCGAGAGGGCTGTACAAGCAATGATCACACGCACGGCACAGCGGACACACCAGGAACCGCGGTGTTGGCCGTCGAATGGCGCTAGCTGCGCAGCATTTGTGCACCGCCGCCGTCAGTGTCAGCCAGTTTGCCGTGGCATACGGAGCTCCATCGCAGTCTTTAACACTGGTAGCATGCCACGACAGCGTGGACGTGAACCGTATGTGCAGTTGACGGACTTTGAGCGAGGGCATATAGTGGGCATGCGGGAGGCCGGGTGGACGTACCGCCGAATTGCTCAACACGTGGGGCGTGAGGTCTCCACAGTACATCGATGTTGTCGCCAGTGGTCGGCGGAAGGTGCACGTGCCCGTCGACCTGGGACCGGACCGCAGCGACGCACGGATGCACGCCAAGACCGTAGGATCCTACGCAGTGCCGTAGGGGACCGCACCGCCACTTCCCAGCAAATTAGGGACACTGTTGCTCCTGGGGTATCGGCGAGGACCATTCGCAACCGTCTCCATGAAGCTGGGCTACGGTCCCGCACACCGTTAGGCCGTCTTCCGCTCACGCCCCAACATCGTGCAGCCCGCCTCCAGTGGTGTCGCGACAGGCGTGAATGGAGGGACGAATGGAGACGTGTCGTCTTCAGCGATGAGAGTCGCTTCTGCCTTGGTGCCAATGATGGTCGTACGCGTGTTTGGCGCCGTGCAGGTGAGCGCCACAATCAGGACTGCATACGACCGAGGCACACAGGGCCAACACCCGGCATCATGGTGTGGGGAGCGATCTCCTACACTGGCCGTACACCACTGGTGATCGTCGAGGGGACACTGAATAGTGCACGGTACATCCAAACCGTCATCGAACCCATCGTTCTACCATTCCTAGACCAGCAAGGGAACTTGCTGTTCCAACGGGACAGTGCACGTCCGCATGTATCCCGTGCCACCCAACGTGTTCTAGAAGGTGTAAGTCTACTACCCTGGCCAGCAAGATCTCCTGATCTGTCCCCCATTGAGCATGTTTGGGACTGGATGAAGCGTTGTCTCACGTGGTCTGCACGTCCAGCACGAACGCTGGTCCAACTGAGGCGCCAGGTGGAAATGGCATGGCAAGCCATTCCACAGGACTACATCCAGCATCTCTACGATCGTCTCCATGGGAGAATAGCAGCCTGCATTGCTGCGAAAGGTGGATATACAGTGCCGACATTGTGCATGCTCTGTTGCCTGTGTCTATGTGCCTGTGGTTCTGTCAGTGTGATCATGTGATGTATCTGACCCCAGGAATGTGTCAATAAAGTTTCCCCTTCCTGGGACAATGAATTCACGGTGTTCTTATTTCAATTTCCAGGAGTGTATTTACCGAAGTTGTTTTAAAAAAACTATCTGGCTGTGTTTTCATCTGACCAATCAGGGTCTGAATGTTAACCTTATGCTCCGCCTACAAAAATTCTGTCTATCCAATGAGAAACGTTATACTTCTCGTGGTGGGGCAATGTTGTTTGAAGTTTGCAACATAACAGAGACGCGAAAAAGTCTCACGCTAAAACTTGGAGCTGGTGTGGTCCTTTTAGTGTTATCGTAAGATCTGTACTGTTCTTGTGGAGGGTTTTATCTTTTAACATGGGCTGCGTGTGGTCCTGACGTAACAGAGACCCGAAAAAGTCTCACGCTAAAATTTGCGGCTGGGGTGGCCCTTTTAGTGTTATTGTAAGATCTATACTGTTCTTCTGGCGGGCTCTAGCTTTTAACATGGACTGGGGGGTGGTCCTAGGGGTTATCTGGCGACGTGGGTGTCCATCCCTTATTGTAGGGCCTTCCAACTTAACGCGGTTCTGCTCTCGGCTTCTGTTCTCGTTTCTCCCCTCGGAACTGCGTATGTCTCACAGTGGGAAGGTATGACATGCATTTAGGCATTCTTGTGTTAGTCTGTTGTATTCCATTTGCTCACTCGTTACTCGTATTACTTTGGTTAATTTAATGTCATGATTTATTCGGAGCTATGTGACATACTACTGGATTTGCTTATCATGTCAGGGTTTCCATGGAAGGTGTTGGATTTGCCTGACACCTTACATATCACCACCCTTCGAACTTAATTTTTGCACTGAAGTTAGGCAATGATTGAATCGTTGTCTAAGCCAGTCAAAAATTATTCCGTTGTCTAAATTATGTTGCCTACTGTTCAGCCACGTTATTCTGTTCTATGATAGTTTGTATTACTAATTTATATATTTATATTCTTCCACATTATTATAAAAAATATGTTTATATTGACAAGGGAAGAATATTTTTATTCTATTATAATTATTATTTTTTAATTATTTTCTTTCTTTATTTAATTGTGAAGTTTGTTTTTTAAGAAGTTTGTTATCGAAAGTGAGGAGTCTTTCACATCGATTTTCTTAGAAATATTGTTTTTATAAATGTAGTAATTACGTAAAATCTATTCCTAACACATTTTCTAAATATCATGTACAAGTAAAATGTTTTTGTTTCTAGACACTCATTTCAACATTGTTACACTAACAAATAAGAATTATTTCCAAGAATTGCTTTGACAAAGAAATATACATACACGAGTATTGAGATATTATCCTCACAAATGGTACAAATGTTAAAAAAAGGGAAAACATCCAACAAGATAATTTTTTATTATTTGTTTTTATAAGGAGAAAATAAGTAGAATATAGTTATTCTTTTATTTTTATGAGGAGAAAATAAGTGGTATATAGTTTTAGTGTTTATTATGCCTTACTTTTGTTCTTTGTATACTGTCCATTTCAGAACTAATGACTTATTTTTGACGATAGTCTATTTTTTACTTAAGTCCATAGTCAATGACTTTTATTTTGTAGTTTATTAACTGTCTGGTGTGCTTAACTTATTTAGTTCTTCACACATTTCTTTTGCACAATTCCTACATTACATAATTTGATTTCACGCATTCACACAATCCTATGAATGTTTAAGCATGAGGTTGGCGAATGTTTTTTGCACGAACGTGATGGACTTGAGTGAGATGGATGTGAGCAAGTATTTGATGTACAGCTTCGTTCGTCGTTCCTTGTTGGTTTTGCAAGTGTGTGTTGCTGTTGTGGAGGTCCCATAATGGAATGGAGCTGTGAGTGCAGAATCTCGTGGTTTACTGGATTTCTATGCGTGAAAGTCATCGTTATGTGTCGCTGAAAGCGGTCGTTTTTCGTTGTAATACTTCGCAGACGACTAGTTTACAATAGGATAGGGATTTGGGAAGGTATGTCGTCTATTCTTCACCCATCTTCTTTCTTGGTCTCAATCTTGCGAATCTTCAACTTCTGTTCTTCCTGCTTTTTCTCTGCTTCTTACTTGCTTCTTGGTTCTTCTCTCGGCAGGATATGGAAATATTTATTGGTAACTAGTCGCTTCGAAGTTCTCCTCTTAGTAACAGTTTGATAAATTGTTTGGGCGTGTCATTTTTATTTCGTGGAAGATTTCTTCAGTTTTGTGCATCAGCGTGCTGTTTAATAGCAGTAGTGTGACTTTTACACATTTTTTTTTTTTTTTTTGCCAGTGGTGGCTTGCCCAAGCAGTTTTCTCGTTGGGCCGTTTTTTGCTTGCTTCACTGATGCTCTGGCGTTTGGTGTCCTGTCATGTCTCTGCAGGGTTCCGCCACTGTGTGGTTCCGTGTTCTGTCCCATCAGGGTTCCGCCACTCTGTGGTTCAGCTTAGCAGCAGATTTATTTACTGCCCACTTCGGCTACAAGGGCCTTCTGTTGGTCTCGCTGTCCTTTCCATTCTCTCGACGCTTCTGCCTTGTAGGAATTGTGTCTTGCTAATTACGTCCTTTCCTTTCTTGATACTTCTTGCATTGCAACTTGTGGGTCGTTGCATCTCGTCCTTGCTGGAGTTTTTACAATGGTTCTTACAAAATGTTTAACTTTTAATCATGTAACATATGTCTAGTATCTATATTGTTTTACGCCTTCTTAAAAGCTTTACAAATTTCAGCGCCCTTTCCATGTTACAATTCTAAGATATTTTGAGTCTTAACGTCTACAAGAATCCTCAAATTCGTTTTTTATTGTTGCTTGAGGCTTTACCGATGGACATGTTGTATATATGGTTCTCAGGTGAGACGTCGGAAGTCATAGTGAAAACTCCACAATATTTCGTCAGCGCAACTGGCTGACATCTTCAGGTGCGACAAACACACTGCTAAGGCAGGATCAGGGCCCCCTATTTATGCCAGTTTTAGGCACGAAGTGCGCATACGTGGAGGCGCTAAATTCGATGTGGTGCTAAGAGACTATGCACACAGGCGCCCGTACCTCCCAGGCTATACGGATTGCCCAAAATTCACAAGGATAATGTGCCACTGCGGCCTATTGTGAGTATCGGGGCACCAACGTATAATCTCGCGAAACATCTGGCAGCGCAATTGAGCCCTTTAGTAGGAAAGTGTGAGCATCATATCCGTAACTCACAAGACTTTATTCGTCGGCTCAAGAACTTACGACTCGCACCATCAGATATACTCATGAGTTTTGACGTAGTCTAACTTTTTACTCGAGTACCATTGCAGGAATCGTTGTTCCTCATTAGCGAGAAGCTGGATGGGGAACTTTTAGACTTATTCCAACAAGCACTCACCTCGACATACTTTTTATGTAATGGACAATACTTTGAACAGACTGACGGCGTCACAATGGGTAGTCCCCTGTCACCCATTGTGGCTAATCTTTTTATGGAAGACTTCGAGGAGAGAGCGCTCCAGACGTCGGATTTGAAACCTACGTGTTTTTGGCGATATGTGGAAGACAACTTTTTTTATCTGGCCTCACGGCATTGCATCGCTGAATGTTTTTCTTGAGCATCTTAACTCGCTTCATCCCAACATCAAGTTCACGATGGAGATGGAGAAAAACGGCGAACTTCCATTCCTGGACCTGTTGGTACAGAGAAAAGAAGATGGCACATTTGGTCACGCAGTGTACCGTAAACCAACGCATACGGACTTATACTTACAGGCCACCAGCTGTCACCATCCTTCGCAACGAAGTGGCGTACTGAGGACGTTGGTCCACAGAGAACGAGCCATATCAGACTCAGACAGCTTATCCAATGAGCTACTCCATCTGCGTACCATTTTCCAACAAAATGGATACTCCGAACGGGAGATTCGCCGTGCCTTACAACCAAAGCGGGTTACCCAACGTGAGGAAGTGGAAGAAGGCAAAGAACAAAGGGGAATGGTCATCTTGCCATACATCGGCGGTGTCTCTTCAAAAATAGGAAGACTATTGAAGAGGCATAAAGTTAAATGTGTTTTTCGTCCGCCGGCAAAACTCAGAGCTCTCTTGGGCTCATCTAAGGACAGCCTTGACCTAAGAAGACCCGGTGTTTACGAGATTCCTTGTAGCTGCGGCTTGTCGTACATCGGACAGACTTGTCGCACTGTGGAAGAGAGATACACTGAACACTGACGCTACACTCGTCTGGAGCAACCAGAAAAGTCTGCAGTGGCCGAGCATTGTCTCAGTACAGGCCATTCTATGAATTATCATCATACAAAAATTCTCGCATCGAAGAGTTCGTTTTTTTTTTCTTTATTGTGATTTTTATCACCTTACACAAGGCGAGCTGTCAGCAGCAGAGTACGCCGCTCTTCAGCCTTGAGTTGTACAATAAGTAATACATAGAGGGGGCACAGAGAATACAATCAAAACGGCAGGCAAAAAAATGTAGACACTGAAAAAACAAAAAACATGGAGCCGTTCACGCTGGACGAGAAAACATCACCGACACTAGTTGATACGGCGCACATAACACAGATGATGGCGACGGTACACGTGAACAGTGGCGGCGTGACGGCGAACAAACACTAAACACAAACGAAGGCACACACACGAGACACTGATGGCGATGACCTCCAGCGCGCGAACGTTCACTGTGCGTGTGCGAGTCCGGGGACCTGCCAAGAGAGGAGGAGCAGGAAGGGGAGTGGTAGAGCGAGAGGGGAGAGCAGAGACGCCACGGGCAGGGGAGATAGGGGAGGGAGGAAGCGGGAGGGGAGCCCGGGGGAAGAGAATTGGAGGGAGGGGACGGGGGAAAAGGCAACAACTATTACAGAGGGAATAACGACAACCGGAACGGGTACTGGAGAACCAATAGACCGAAAATTATCAACAAAGAAACTACTATCAACAAGCTGAAGAAGAAAAGAGAATACAGATAGAAGAGGTGGAGGTAAGACCACCAAACCCCGATAAACGTTCGAATTGACAGCTAAGCGCCCATGCCAAAGAGAATGACGCACCGACCCAGGACAATTGCAGCACCTTGAACAGAGAAGTAAAAATCTTATCACGAGAAGAGAAGAAGGAAGAAACAAATCCGCAGGGACCAGAGGAAAACGAAGACAAGAAAATAACAGTATCGTGTTGGGACGAAATTAATTGGGAGAACACTGACGAGGAAGATGAATTACCAGAGGCATGCACAATGAATGTAGGAGCAAAGGACGAAGTAATGAGCATTGCAGAGCTATTTGAGATGGGAACCAGATAAAGCGAATTCAATGAGGATAATGCGCAGTCGACAGAAGTTGAAAATAAGTTAAGAGTGGGCACACAACCCAACGTATATAATGAAGGAAGTTATGAAGCGATAATTAGAGCATTTAGATGCGATTATGTGGAAGTAGCGACGAAGAAGGAGAAGATAGACGAGGATGAGGAAAAAGTAGAGGATGTTGAAGAAAGCGTAAATGAAGGAAGAAATAGAGAAGAGGAAATAAAAGAGAGAGAAGTAGCAGTCGAAGCTTATCCTACAGAAAGTTCGAATTCACAAGGGAAATTCCTAAAAAGACTCATGTATGATTCACTGGAGGATTCGTTGATGCAAGAAGAAGAAGAACAGAACCAACCCTTTCAAATTCAACCAATTGTGAAGGCCATGGTAAAGCATATCCCATTCAATATTGTAATTGATAGCGGAAGTGAACTGACTGCGATCTCAGAAAATTTATTCATGCAGTGTAATGCCAATGAGGAATTGCCAGTTCTGAAAACACGTAAGATTAAAGTAAGAGGGTCTATTAGAAACAATGCTGCGGAAGTTACGAGACAAACAAGGTTAACTCTTTCGTGTCAAGGTCAAAAGATCGAAGCCAACTTCGTGATTATACCTAAAATAACTGTAGACTTAATTATAGGTGCAGATTTTTTAAATGAGAGACGAGCGATAATAGGTATGGGGAAAGGTCGCGTAACATTCGGGAATGTCACACTTCTCTTTGAGCAAAAGCTAAAATTAGAAGAAATACCAGTTATAAACAAACAATTAAGAATGACGCGAGATAAAGAGGATGAAGAATTAGAATGGTATGCACAAAAGGGGGAATCGCCTCAACTCATGTTAGAAGTCCATAAAGAAATCGACGAAAAATTGCAAGAAGTTCAAGGTATTTCGGAACACAGTAAAAGAGAATTGGAGGATATTTTACGAGATAAAGCAGAGGTATTTTTACCTAAGACTGGCAGTATTAAACACTTTCAGTACAAGTTTGAAGTTAAATGGCACAAACCATTTAGAGTGCCACCCTATACAATCCCATTAAGCTACAGGAATAAAGTATTCCAGGAGATATCTAAAATGTTAGATGACGATATTATTGAACCAGCTACCTCCACATATAACAGCCCGCTCCATATTGTACAAAAACGAGATGGGAGCATCAGGTTAGTGCTTGATTCCAGACAGATCAACACAATCATAATCACTGAGACTGATCGACCAGAAAAATTAGAGGAATTGATACAAAACTTCCACGGTGCTAAGATATTTTCATCAGTAGATTTACGGAGTACTTTCTGGCAAACAGAATTGGCCCCAGAATGTAGAAAATTTACAGCATTTATCGTATTCGGTAGATGTTACCAGTTTAAACGATTGCCATTTGGTTTAAACATATCATCAGCAGCGTTTATTAGGGGATTTAATACTATACTCAGTCCTGAAATTTTACAAAAAATTACTTGTTATGTTGATGATGTGATTATAGTAGAACCCACTTGGGAACATCAGAATGACACATTAAATCAGTTTTTACAGACCATGAAAGACCATGGGGTCACAGTAAATATAACAAAATCCTAATTTGGAAGGCGAGAGGTCAAATTTCTAGGACACATAATTTCAGAGAAAGGGGTAATGCCCGACCCAGAAATACTAACGGCAATCAAAGAATTCTGTACTCCATATAATAAGAAAACTCTCAGAGGATTTCTAAGTCTCACCGGATTCTAGTAAAAATTTATTTGGATCGACTCTCTCGCAACACCACGCCTATGTGCATTGACTGGAAAAAACACGCCATGGGTATGGGATCAACAAGCCAATGAAGAATTTTTAAAAGTTAAAAACGCACTAACAACAGCACCGATTTTAGCACATCCTGATCTAACAGAAAATTTTTGTATGGCCACTGACAGCGCGAAAACAGGTTTAAGAGTTGTTTTATTCCAAGAATACGAACAGGCAGGGCTAAGATCATACAGAACAATTGCATTTGCCAGTCGGGTACTCACAAAAAGCGAGAAAAACTATTCAGTCACGGAGCTGGAAGCAGTGGCCATTGTATGGGATTTCCAACGTTTCCGATACTTCCTATTCGGAAGAAAAACAAAAGTGTACACTGACCACAAAGCATTAGAATTTCTGTTATCCGCCAAACTAACTCATGGGAGGTTAGCCAGATGGATGTTAATACTACAAGAATTTGACTTCAGTATTACACACATACCAGGACCAGAGAATGTATTAGCAGATGCTTTATCACGATGTCCACAGGGTGCATCCAATAACATAGGTTTGGAAGCAGCAGAAGACCAGTTTACAATGTACTATATGAAACAAGTACCTTTCGAAAACTACATTACGACAGCATTTAAAAACATAGGCAAAGAACGGGACAAGGATCCCGAAATACTAGGAATCAAACACAAGTGGAGAAGTAAGGATTTTCCAGACATTCGACAGCACTATCTCGTAAAAAACAATGTTTTATTTTTTAGACGAAATGTTGCAACGAATGAATGGTTAATTTATATCCCAGATGAACTAATTAGTAAATACACATGGTATACACATTTAAGTGATGGCCACTTTGGACCAAAGAAATGCTTTTTAAAAATAAAACAACAAGCCATTTTCCTAATATGGAAAGACGAATTAGAACAGTATTAGTCAAATGCAAAAAATGTATGAGGGCTAAACGCGTCACTTTCCAAACCAAACCACCTATGTCTCCAATAATCCCTAAAAGATTAAAACAAATAGCTGCAACAGATTTGATGGGGCCCCTCCCACGCACAAAAATGGATATATTTTCATATTTGTCGTTTTGGAACTTAATTCTAAATATGTTACCTTGACACCATTAAAACGGGCAACAGGTCTTACTATATGTAAAGAATTTAGACAAGATTTTCTCAGACAAGTAGGTCGAGTGGAACGATAATTTCGGATAATGGCCCACAATACAAATCAGTGAAATGTCAGAACACGTTAAAACGACACAAAATAAAACCCATCTACATACCTAAGTACAAACCTAGCGTAAATCCAGCAGAACGATCTATCAAGGACATAGGCACTTTATGCCGATTATATGCAGGCAAAAGACACAACACTTGGGATATATACCTTAAAGATTTTCAAGAAGTAATAAATGAAATGCCACATAGCACTACACTACTACCTCCAGTTACTGTACTTAAAAATATTGAACCCCCAAACATAACCAGAGAAAATGTTAGATTTCCTATTGTACCACGTAGACAGCACAAACAAGTCATAGCAACAGCACTCTCCAACATCAGAAAGGCAGCCAGGAAAAGAAAAGAAAGAGGAGATAGAACAGCAATTAAAAGAACATTCTCAGTAGGCCAGAAAGTATTTGTAAAGACACACCATCTCTCCAGCAAACAGAAACACAAAATACATAAGTTTTACGCTGCATACAAAGGACCTGTCATAATTAGCCGAATTGCTCATGATAATGCTGTGGAACTAATGAACCCAAAAACAGGCAAAACCTTAGGACTTCACCATGTGAGCCATATAAAAAAGTTTGAAGATTAATTTTATTACTGGTAAATAATCAGCACAATATTTCAAGATTATGTTGCAGATAAGATCGTCAGGAGAAAGATGAATGAAGAGAGAGGAAGGTGGGAAAAAGAAAGTAGTTTCAATAAAAACAAAAACAAAAATAACACCAATAGCACCATAGATTAAGGTGAAGGGATAAAGCGTACATAGTCTAACAGCATGAAATAATAAAATGCTATACACCACGACACCACACAAAAATAAAAAAATGATTGTATATATGGTTCTCGGGCGAGACGTCGGATGTCATAGTGAAAACTCCACAATATTTCGTCAGCGCAACTGGCCGACATCTTCAGGTGCGGCGAACACACTGCTAAGGCATTACCAGGGCCCCCAATTTATGCCAGTTTTAGGCAGGAAGTGCGCATGCGTGGAGGCGCCAAATTCGATGGACAATAGCGACGATATCAACTGATAGCTGGAAGGACAGTAACGCCACCTACAGGACGAAGAACCAAATACTTCGGCGCACGCGCGGTGGCTGCCGCCGCTGCTCTGCGCTGCCATCGGCAGCCCCAGCGACCTCTGTTGGAAGCCGCAAGGGCGGAGCCTGCCGCTGTTACTCTGCGCTGCCATCGGCCGCCCCAGCGACCTCTGTAGGAAGCCTCAAGCAAAACTGCGCGTCCACGTAGGCGCCTTGATTATCCTCCCGTTGTCAACAGAATATTTATGTTGCTGGCGAATCGTCGTCCGTCTTATGACCAATAATATTCCTCTCTGCTCGAAGCGACTTCAATATGGCCAGTGCTGGATCCCATGCTGAACTAAGCTGAAACCCTGTGTCTCCGTTTACAAGATTCGTCGAGCTACGAATTTCCACTGCTTCCTTAATAACACTGTCCCAGTACGAACTCGTCATTCCACATCGTTGTATGAACTTATTACCTTCAGTCTAGTTCTGTCACTTAATTTGGGAGTCACAAATCCCATCCTAGTATGAATATAATAGACATAAAGTAGTTACAAAGTTGTACATGTGGAGCTCAGTTTCAACAGGTTCCAGCCAGCCAGCCAGCCCGTCGGCGTGCAGCAGTCCTGCCAGCAGCCAGCAGCGGTCCCTTCCAGCAGCGGTCCCTTCCAGCAGCGGTCCCCGCCAGCAGCCAGCAGCGGTCCTCGCCAGCAGCTAGCAGCGGTCCTCGCCAGCAGCCAGCAGCCGTCTATGCCAGCAGCCAGCAGCGTCCCCGCCAGCAGCAGGCAGTGGTCCTTGACAGCATCGGCCCCCGCCAGCAGCCAGCATCCAGTGGCCAGCAGCGGTACCCGCCAGCGGTCCCCGCCAGCGGTGCCCGCCAGTGGTCACAGCCACCAGCGATCGCAGCCAGCAGCCAGCAGTGGGGCTTAGGCCCCAGTCTCCTTTGTCATTCTCCGTCCCTTTCTCCTCTGTGTCTCTCATCGACCTGCCCATCTCTCGTTTGCTCCTTTGTCTTGTACTGTGTTTTTCCCCCTTATCATAATGTCAACCCCCACCACCTCTTCTACAGACACCACCACTGCCATTATATACACCACCCCCTCTGCTGCTGCACCACTATCACGTGGTGTGCCGCTTCACTTCCCCCTCAGTCCATCCCCCCACTCCTCACTTTCTCATCTCCCTCCCTATTTGTGGCCCTGTCCCCGGCTCCTCCCTCCCGCGCCTCCTCTGATCCCTTCCCACCACTCCCTCCCTCTGCTCCTTCCGTTTCTGCGGCCCCCGCCAGGGTGGTCGCCCGGCGGGCTACGGCCTACGCTCCACTCTCCCCTTCACCTTCATCGTCCTCGTCGTCATCTTCACCATCGCCTTCACCATCGCCCTCACCATCTCCGGCGCCAACTCCAGCACCGGGACCTGCCACTCCCCACCACATTCCAGTTGTTCCCATCCCCCACACCTCCTCCGCCGCGGTCGAGCGCCCCAGTGGCTCCCCTGCCTCCTCTGCTCCCAAAAAGGCTCCACCTCCTCCCCCTTCCCCCACCAATGATGCCATGGATGTCTCCCCGCCCGTCCCTGCCCCCTCCTCCTCCTCCTCTACCCCTCCTCCTGCCGCTACCTCCTCTCCCGTCCTGATCCCTCCCTCCTTGAAGCCCGGAACCTCACCCTCTTCCTTCGCCAGAATTGTCCTGGTGCCCCCATCTCCCTCCTCACTCCTCGCCGTGATTCGGTGCTCATCTCCTCCCCCAGCCCTACCCTCCACACAGACCTCCTTTCCCGCATCCCTGTCACCCGCTTTGGCCCTCATGCCTCCCTCACCCCTGCTCCTTCCCCGCCTCCCTCCTGCCAACCCCAACCCCCGTGTCGCCTGCCGACCCTCACTGCCCTGATCACTCGGCTCAGTCCAACGATCATGGAGGAGGAGATGTTGGCGGAGCTTCAGGCCCATCCCCATCTGGAGGTGCGTGCGGTTCGTTGCATCCACAACGCTGCCGGCCCCACCCGCCTTACGCAGGTTTTTTCTGAGCACGCCCCCTCCATAGACTGTCTGCTGAAGGAGTTTGCCCTCCTTTTTAACCAACATTAAAAAGTTGACCCCTCCCGTTCCCCTCCTCAATCTCTTCACTGCCAAAGGTGCTTGCGGTATAATGCACACCCAACATCTGAGTGCCGCGAGGCCCCCACCTGCCCGCACTGTAGGCAAGCCCACTTTTTACGGCAGTGCCCCAATCTCCAGTCCCCCCCTCCTGTAATACCTGTAACCTCCCTCATCCTACCTACTCCCAGAAGTGTAAGGCCCGACCCCCTCCTACCACTCCCGAACTCACCGTTCCTGTCCGCCCTCTGGACGCCCCCACCCCTCCCGGCAACTCCCTTCGCCCGCCCACTACCGCTGAGGACATCATCAGATTCCTCACCATCGTCCTTCAGAATGTTCATCCTTTTCAGCGCCCGCACACCCTCCAACAGATCTCCCTCGCCGCCTGTTCCGTTTTCCAACTCAAAATGTACGCCACCTACTCCAACAACCAGACCCATTTCACCTTCTCCCATCTTGACACCCTCGTTTCAATCCCTGTCATGGCGCGACAGCACCGTATCCTTTTCAACAACATCCGCTCCCTTCCCGCCAACAAGAACCTCTTCCTGCACACCCTTGCCACCCACCGCATGGATGCCTTCCTCCTCAATGAAAACTTCCTCCAACCCCACCACACCATCCACACTTCGCCCTACCTCCTCCACCGCTCTGATAATCCCCTCCCGATTGCGCATGGTGGAGTTGCAATTGGCCACCACCGCCAGATCCCCATTTGGCTCCAACCTCTCCTTCCCGACCCCACCAAACACCTGATCCTTAGTCTCTTCTTCCCCAATACCTGCGCCACCATCTATGTCCGCCCTAACGCCCTTATTCCCTTCAGCTTCTTCTCCCACATTGGCAGTACCTTCTCCTCCTACGTGATCGCCTCCGACCTCAACATCCATAGTTGTTCCGCCGCCCAGTTACGGCGGTGGCAACGGTTCCTCTCCTCCCGTCAAGGTGACCTCATGCCCATCCCCCAGCACACCTGTCCCGATGTTATCCTTTCCTCCACCAACCTCCTTGGCCCCATAATGGTGGATGTCCTGGAGCCTATTGGTAGCGACCATCTCCCTGTCCTCCTTACCATTTCAGACAGTCGTCGCCCCCGCCCTGACCCTCGTCATGACCCTCCCCCTAAGTACATCCATGACTATTCCCATGCCAACTGGAATGCCTACCGGGATACCCTTTCCACCAAGGTCGATAGCCACCCCTTCACCTACCACCACCCTGACGATGTAACCCATGCTGCCTCCTTTCTTCAGCAGATCTTGTCTGAGTCCGTGGAGGCCCATGTCCCCACTATCGCCGTCCACCCCCACCGTCCTACCTTACCCCCACAGGTCATCCTCCTCCTCTGTGAATCCCTCCATCTCTACCGTGCCTTCTTCCGCACGCGTGACCCGGACACACTACGACGCCACCGGCAACTCCAGTGTCACATTCGTAATTTGCTCGCAGCTAAGAAACGCCGGGACTGGCGACAGACATGCACCCGTTTAAATGCTACCCTACCTATCAACTCGTCCAAGTTCTGGTCAGCCTTCTGTCGCCTTACCAGAACTAAACCCTCCCCCTACTACCCTCTTCTCCATGATGATCACCCCTTCCCTGACTCCCTTAGTAAGGCCAATCACTCTGCCTCTTACCTCTCCGATGTCTTTTCCATCCCCGATGATCCCCAGTTCGATTACTCCCTCTTCCCGGATGTCCGTGATCGAACTGACACCTCTGTCCCTCCCCTCGCTCCTGGTTTCCAGTACTTGGACAACATTGCACACACGGAACTCAATGCCCCTATCACTACACTGGATCTCATTGCTACACTCCACACGAAACGCAACACCGCTCCTGGTCACGATTGTGTCACCTACCGTCACCTTCGTGAAGCTCCTGTCTCTTTCCTCTCCACCCTGGCCAGGCTCTACAATGTAGTCCTGTCCACCGGTTACTACCCCGACCTGTGGAAAACCTCCCGTATCCTGATGTTCCTTAAACCTGGCAAACCGCCGTCCGCCATCTCCTCCTACCGTCCCATCAGCCTTACCTCGGTCTCCAGCAAGGTCCTGAAATCTATCCTCACCCGCCGCATCCACCAGCATCTCCGCCAGCACCACCTCCTTCATATTACCCAGTGTGGCTTTCGGCCGTCATTCTCTTCCGACGATCTTCTCCTTCACCTCACTCATCTCCTTTCCGACCAGCTTAATTCCCGTCGCCAGCCGGAGTGGCCGAGCGGTTAAAGGCGCTACAGTCTGGAACCGCACGACCGCTACGGTCGCAGGTTCGAATCCTGCCTCGGGCATGGATGTGTGTGATGTCCTTAGGTTAGTTAGGTTTAAGTAGTTCTAAGTTCTAGGGGACTGATGACCTCAGACGTTAAGTCCCACAGTGCTCAGAGCCATTTGAACCATTTTTAATTCCCATCGCTCCCCAATCTTCCTCTCCCTGGGACTCGAACGAGCTTATGACCGTGTATGGCATTCCGGTCTCCTCTTCAAGCTCCAAACCTTCGCTCTTCCCATTAACTACGACCGTCTGATCGGCTCCTTTCTCTCCCGCCGTCCTTCCTCTGTCACCATCCATAACACAGATTCCTACACCTTTTTACCCTCCGCCGGTGTGCCCAAAGGCTCCGTCCTCTCCCCCCTTCTGTACCTTTTGTACACGGCGGACATGCCGCAGCCATCATCCCCCGTCTACCTTCTCCAGTTTGCCGATGACACTGCCTTCCTTGCCCTTGCTCCCACCCTGCAGCGCTCCCAACACCTTCTCCAATCCTATCTTGACCGGTTCACCGCTTGGTGCAACCAGTGGTTGCTCAAGGTAAATCCATTCCCTTTTTAAATTTTCTAACCTACCTGCCCAATTAAGTGATCTGACATTCCACGCTCCGATCCGTAGAATGCCAGTTTCCTTTTTCCTGATAACCTATGCCATACAGTAAATGAATACATTAAGCTAGCAGGCAGGTTCGAGCCAAGCAATGGTAACGAGATAGCCACTGTATTACTGGACGCTCCACCACTTGCTGTTATATCATCACCCAGGTGGCCACCGGTTCCATTAAGCGCCTAGTCATCGCGTTGGTTTACAGTATTGTTCAGCTACTGTGGGAGCTAGTGTTGACACAATCAAAGAAGGAGAGAAGTTTCGACGGCCAGCGGCAGGAATCCAAAGTGATCTGTACATTAAACTTTAAGACTCATTACACACTTAATTTCTAAATGGAATATAAACTCTACTTCTCTTAATTCCTGTGCTTCCTGTGCCTCCTACTTGCAAGTATTTTAGCCATTACTACTACTCGCAAAACGCAGGCTAAGTGAGTCTTCCTATTACTTAGTATTGGTGCTCTCGAAGTCTGTGCCGAACTGTGACGATCGGCGATGGTTAATTCACCGTTGACAAGGGGCGCTGAACTCTGTCTTCCTGGAGATGTTGCGCTGCCCGCTCTTTCTATTGGCGCTCGGGTCAGCGGCTTCTTGATGACATTCCGTGGAGCTGTGCTAGTCGGTGTATAGTCGACTTCAAACGTAGCAGTATGTATAACCTTCCATGGAGACCTTGGTGAACCTACCTGCCTCTGCTGGTGAGTGTTGGGCTGGCAGGTAGCCGTCGGAAAAGCCCTCAGAACCAGCACAGCCGAACCATGGACGCGACTGCGAGCCCATCGCCAACGAACAGGCTGGAGAGTCGCAGCTGCTGCACGGGAGTGCGCACGTGCATCTGCTCTAGCTTTTTGAAACAGCAAAGAGTTTTCTCATCTGTCTTGTTGCAGCCATCTTCACATGCGATGGACCCCAGTAGCCACTTGCCAAACAGTCGAACCCACAACGAGCAGATGGGAGAGCCTAACGCCAACATGACGAACCAGAAGAACGGTTCTTTCACCAACCATGTTAGAGGTCACCACAATCAAGCCCTCCACAAGCATAAAAGAATATTATGGTTGAACATCTCATTGTCAACGAGGTAGTGGGATCACAAGATCTGATTGGGCCTGGAGGATGAAAGTTATTGGAAGAGTCCCTTCCAATGGAACATACCGGAATTTGACGAAAGTGATTTCGGAAAACCACTGAAAATCCCGATCCAATCACCCTGAAGGGAACCTGTGTCACCAGTCTCCCCTGACCTCACACTGGGCTACTTGCTTGGTGGCTTCCAGTGGTAGCACATCTACTTACATTTATCCATATTCTATGGAATGTTTTGAGGGCTGCAGTTTTATTTTAAATTTATGATATAGTTTCTATCGCTCTAGACGCACTTTTACTAATAGCTTATTACCACTACGCACTTCGGCAGCATGCTGTCAGCATCAGATACAGTCCAGTAACACAAACATTATACACTCCTGGAAATGGAAAAAAGAACACATTGACACCGGTGTGTCAGACCCACCATACTTGCTCCGGACACTGCGAGAGGGCTGTACAAGCAATGATCACACGCACGGCACAGCGGACACACCAGGAACCGCGGTGTTGGCCGTCGAATGGCGCTAGCTGCGCAGCATTTGTGCACCGCCGCCGTCAGTGTCAGCCAGTTTGCCGTGGCATACGGAGCTCCATCGCAGTCTTTAACACTGGTAGCATGCCGCGACAGCGTGGACGTGAACCGTATGTGCAGTTGACGGACTTTGAGCGAGGGCGTATAGTGGGCATGCGGGAGGCCGAGTGGACGTACCGCCGAATTGCTCAACACGTGGGGCGTGAGGTCTCCACAGTACATCGATGTTGTCGCCAGTGGTCGGCGGAACGTGCACGTGCCCGTCGACCTGGGACCGGACCGCAGCGACGCACGGATCCACGCCAAGACCGTAGGATCCTACGCAGTGCCGTAGGGGACCGCACCGCCACTTCCCAGCAAATTAGGGACACTGTTGCTCCTGGGGTATCGGCGAGGACCATTCGCAACCGTCTCCATGAAGCTGGGCTACGGTCCCGCACACCGTTAGGCCGTCTTCCGCTCACGCCCCAACATCGTGCAGCCCGCCTCCAGTGGTGTCGCGACAGGCGTGAATGGAGGGACGAATGGAGACGTGTCGTCTTCAGCGATGAGAGTCGCTTCTGCCTTGGTGCCAATGATGGTCGTACGCGTGTTTGGCGCCGTGCAGGTGAGCGCCACAATCAGGACTGCATACGACCGAGGCACACAGGGCCAACACCCGGCATCATGGTGTGGGGAGCGATCTCCTACACTGGCCGTACACCACTGGTGATCGTCGAGGGGACACTGAATAGTGCACGGTACATCCAAACCGTCATCGAACCCATCGTTCTACCATTCCTAGACCGGCAAGGGAACTTGCTGTTCCAACAGGACAATGCACGTCCGCATGTATCCCGTGCCACCCAACGTGCTCTAGAAGGTGTAAGTCAACTACCCTGGCCAGCAAGATCGCCGGATCTGTCCCCCATTGAGCATGTTTGGGACTGGATGAAGCGTCGTCTCACGCGGTCTGCACGTCCAGCACGAACGCTGGTCCAACTGAGGCGCCAGGTGGAAATGGCATGGCAAGCCGTTCCACAGGACTACATCCAGCATCTGTAGGATCGTCTCCATGGGAGAATAGCAGCCTGCATTGCTGCGAAAGGTGGATATACACTGTACTAGTGCCGACATTGTGCATGCTCTGTTGCCTGTGTCTATGTGCCTGTGGTTCTGTCAGTGTGATCATGTGATGTATCTGACCCCAGGAATGTGTCAATAAAGTTTCCCCTACCTGGGACAATGAATTCACGGTGTTCTTATTTCAATTTCCAGGAGTGTATTTACCTGAAGTATGATTAGTTTCGTTTGACGTGTGTGCGAGTGAGGTTATGTTTCGGAACAGAATCATTTTTATTGGGAATTTAGTTGTCTGGTTCACAGAACACAGTGACAGACATTCTGGATTGAGTGAACATCTGTATGTGTAAGTGCGAAGTGGTGTCGTGCTTTTCACTGTGTTTAGTGTGCCAGAAATCTAAATTTCTATTTCGACACACAACTTCACTGGTAACACACCAAAAGAAACTATTCACACTTCAGATTAATATAATGTACACATAACTGGAATGTACCCAATGACGTCAGAAAGCTGTTGAAATACGTATTGCTAATTAAATACCAGTAAAAACGGACTAAAGCAGTAGAAATTATTTCATAAGTAACACATCTGCTATTCAGCCAAATAGCGGATGTTTAAGATCAGTTATTTCCTTTGCAGCTTACAAAGTAATTTCTGTAAGGAATATTGATTAGGACGTTACTCTTTCTGCAAAGTTATGAACATCGTTTGTTTAGTTATTTTCCAGAGAGTTACAGCAACCAGTTTTAACTTTTTCAATAGAACATTTTTGTTCGCATCATGTTGCTAATGTATTTCAACCCACCGTATACAAATGAATTGAAGTCACCTTTCTATCAATTTTAGGTACTGAAGTAGAGGCGTTCGAAATTTTAGGAATGACTGCAATGTGCTGTACGTAACTGACTGTGGTCAGATGCATATACTGGTGCAAATGTCGATTTAAGAGAGGTGAACAAACGTGTGCATAATTTCCTGAACGCACAACTCAAGTGTTCCTTCTAAACGGCTTGCGGACGATATGAAACGTTGCTGATGTCACGAAATCACAAGCTTTCTCGATGTGCTGTTTGAAGTCATCTGGGGTCCCACAGGTTCGGTGGCATGGACACGATTTTTTAAATGTAGCCACGAAAATAAATGAATTTGCGTTAAGTATGGCGACCGTGCGGGCCATTCCTGAGGTTCACGGCGCAGTGACCATACTCTAGCGAATCTAATGATCAGTTCTTGGACAACATGGTACGCAGAGGCTGGATGACTATCGTGCTGCATTCACATAATTAAGGGCTCCATTGTCTTAGACTGACAGGTTTTGAAGGGACAGCAATCTATTATTTCAGCCTCTGTTCAATATCTGTCGGAGGTGTATTATAATTTCAATAATCTATTATTGATTATTTTGAAGCAAACTCTATCGTGACACCTAATACAAACTCTTTGATCCTAACCTAAATTTATATCAATTTCCACTGTTTTCTTATACGTAAGACATATAAACAACACAACAGCGCTGATGCAAAGATAGCATACAATTCTTTTGAAGTTTTATTTTATATTTCCTGTATTAAGTGCGTATTTCGAATACCGAAACTGGTTTAATTCATCACCCTTTATTTTCCTACAATGAATTGAAGACCATGACAGCATAATGGATTTAACAGGAGGCCTACTCATTTGGGTAATTACAAAACTCTATCACACATTAACAAAGAAAGCTGCTGTGGAATGTTATAATTCAGTGAAACGACTCTTTCGAAAAGTAACATTTATTCAGAAGACGATGGAGGACAAGGGATCACTTTTTACGCATACAAGTGTAACTCAAACCTATCAGCTGACTCATTATTAATAAAATATAATTTCATAAATATTAATACTAAGATCAAATCTAAGATCAAATTTGGCATCAGCACGACAATTCCGTCAAGAACAGAGTTTCCCCTTCTATTTAAAATTCGTAAAAATTTCATTTTATTTTGCGAAGTTGTATGAGGGGCTGTGAAGTGTTTTGTGCTACCACGTTAATACACATTGAAACAAATTTAATATGCATGGGAAATTTTTTAATTTAATACTGATATAAATTTACATGACGCTACTCTTCAGGATGCTTAATTCTATTCTTAAATACAGGTTTATATTTTGTTTTGTGACGTCATTTCCGTTAAACAAGTTGACAGAAGGATGTCTTTAAACACATTCTAGAGAGACACCAAGCGTCACTTCACAGTAATTGATGTTGTGGTACGTCGTATAGACCGGCTACACTTTTAATTTCTGGGAATTTCATCCAAGTGTACGTTGGTAACAGTGGATAAATATGCTCCATGTCAGTTGTTACTACTAGCGTCTTTTGCAAGTTCCTTACGAAATAAATATTGTGCTTGGAAGAAATGTTAATATTTATCAGTATCTCCACACTACAAAGACAGAAAAACAAGTGAACTCTGGGAGCAGATTCCTGGAATTGACTGTATCTGTTCTGAAGAAATTCACGAGATCGGTTCGTGGTATCATTGAATGACGCCAGAATTTATTTTTATCGACCCCAAACATGTCATCGTGAAAGTTGTATTTTTCTAAATAATACCCTGGGACTGGTGTTATAGCAAGATTTAAAAAAATTATTTTTTTTATTGGTTCAGCATACAAAGAAACGCACGAAATATGTTTTCTTTCTTTCCAGCAGTTTTTCATTCTTTTCCTGTGTTTTTCCCTTCTTTCTTTCCTCCACTCTCACGCCTTTCTTTTTCTTTGTTTTCTCCTGGAAGCCCTTGAAACGTTTTACTTCTGCTCTCAACGTCATTTTTTTTTGCCGTTTCTTCTCCGTTATTGTCATTTTTCTCAGATCTTCGTTAACTTCTTTGACGCATGTCACTTGTAACGCCGGAAATGTATGTCCTCCTATTTCCATCTATTGTACTATAATTTTTTTCCTTGCTTTGTTACCTCAAGATATGACATTTCTGTCTCTTTATATATTGTAATTGTTTTACTGTTTGTATATATATATTTATGCATTTATGTTTGTTAGTTTTGTGAATATTATTTGTATTTATACGCTGGGTCTGGCCTAGGGAAAACTATGCTATCGAACGGATACATCGATAGGTCATGTGGAGAACCAAAGTGTTGAGGATCTTTGGTAGTGTTAACTCTGTCGCGTGGCAGAGAGAGAGTCATGCTGGAGTAGCGAGTGGAGCAGGTGTGTTGTGTGAAGCTCCCGCGAGTTGCCGCGCTTTCGGGGTTTGGCAGCATGTAATTGCGCTCGTCATGCGATGATAGTTTCTGACATGGTGTCGCGGACGGGAAGCATTAGCTGGCGCACATCAAGAGCCCGTTTCGTCTGGTGACCGTGTCGAGAAGAAGGCGCGCCAACATCCAGCTTCTGCAACAGCGACGGCCGACAATGAGTGACTGTCGCCACCTCCTCGATCGACGGCTTCAAACCTTCAATCAACCAACAAGGAAGACTATAAGTACTTAAAGTTTTAGAACTGTATGGCAGACCTCAGCTTTTCAAACTTTTAAAATTGTTGCATCACAAAATTACAGCTACTTAGCATGAACCTTTGTTGCTCATTGTCCCAATTGCATTACCAAGCAGGGTCCCTTTCTTTTCCGGAATGAACCCGAGTGTCGTTGAAATTCAAACGCCAGCATCATTCGATTTCACTGCTTTAATTTCAAAGTTCAGTTAAAGTATTCACAGCTGGCTACAATATTTAGATTACACAAGCACGAATTAAGAGTGCGAGTTTTGTTACCATATATTAGCTTACCTATGACTGCAGCTCAGCTTGGTATGTACTGAAATTTACTATTGGTAATCGTTCCGAATCATGTAATTCAAGTTGAAAGTTAAGTCTCTTATTTCTAAATTGTGTAGATTCAAGTAGCTTTTGAAATGATTGTTGAAGTAGTCCAAGACTAACCGTATTTTACTGAATTTCGATGTGCTTCAGAAAGAAAGCTCACTATTAACTTCAGTCACTAAATTAGCTTTCGATTTTCCGGTTTTATTAATTCTTTTGCTAAATTAAGTCAGAGTGTAGCGAAATTTATTACTTATGACAAACATTCAGTTTTCACACTACACTTGTCAACCTTAAGTTGCCACACTTCTAGTGCTAATTATATGTGTAATAATCTTTCTTTTTCAGTTACTATAGTAATTGTCCTTAGGACTGGCGACCGTAATTCCCCCAAATATCTAATTACCGCTAGTTGATTGTTAACGTAACGGCCGCACATTTACTTTCTGTATTAACTTTACCCCTATTTCAAAATTAATTTCCACCAGTTTCATTAGCATTTTTCCTTTCATTTAGATGTAACCCTTTCCTCCCTCTTTACCGACAAATTAACCTCAGTGACGATTGCTTTTCCCAAATTTCCATTAGGTACACGAGGTTTAATTTTTCACTGTCATTAAGGTCGATAAGTGAGGGGGAGGTTACACACTGGTGTTATTGCGTTGCTGTCAATGAAGTTCAAAATTCTTTTTCTTTACCTCTTTTCATATAGCCTGTTTAGGTGTCAATGGATTCAACTCTTCTGTTCCTCATTGTGTCTAATATCGGTTCTAATTTTTCATAACCTTCTTTATTACCTCTTTATTTCCGTTCCTCATTCTCATACTCCCTTCTTTCTTTTTTATTTCACCTAATTTTTACCTATATTTAACGAAAGGCATTCTGAAGCACAAAAGCATTGTGATTTAGTGACAATGTTGTAGTGCTGGACTTATGCGTTTATGGAAATAAATTTTTTGTAATACCCATTCATTGGTAGTTGAAAAGGCACCTCCATTTTCCTGGTTCCTGCTGGTTAAGCTTCTTTGTCCAAAGTGTTTGGTTTACTATTTCAGTTAAATATTTAAATGCTGTAGTACTTTTTTTCTTCCATAATCAGTTTCTACGTACAAAATGCTTCCTTCGCCTTGTCATATACTCTGCTTTACAAAAGATACACGTAGGACTGCTTTTAAAGCAGTCTTCTTCACAAGATTTACCTACTTTGTTCTTCTATTGGTTCAGCTAAAATGGCAAGATCGTCTGCAAAAGCCAATAAATCCAGACTCAGACTACCCCCTTTTCACCTTCTTTTTCTTTTCTTTCCCTTCATTATCTTTTCTAGTACACAACTGAAATGCATTGAGAACAATCCGTCTCCTTCTCTTCCTCCAGTTTTTATCTCATCAGCTTTGAAGATTTCATCTAAAAACTTAAGGGATTTTGTATTTTTTGGTGTGTCTTTTATGATTGCCACTAATCTGCGGTCAGCTCCAAACTCCCAGGTTATTATTGTAATTAATATTATTGTTATTGTTGTAGTTGTTGTGGTGGTGGTCTTCAGTACTGAGCCTGGTTTGATGCAGCTCTCCGTGCTACTCTATCCTGTGCAAGCTTCTTCATCTCCCAGTACTTACTGGAACTTACATCCTTCTGAATCTGCTTAGTGTACTCATTTCTTGGTCTCCCTCTACGATACTTACCCTCCACACTGCCGTCCAATGCTAAATTTGTGATCCCTTGATGCCTCAGAACATGTACTACCAACTGGTCCCTTCTTCTTGTCAAGTTTTGCCACAAACTCCTCTTCTCCCCAATTCTATTCAATACCTCCTCATTAGTTATGTGATCTACCCATCTAATCTTCAGTATTCTTCTGTAGCACCACATCTCGAAAGCTTCTATTTTCTTCCTGTCCAAACTATTTATCGTCCATGTTTCACGTCCATACATGGCTACACTCCAAACAAATACTTTCAGAAACGACTTCCTGGCAGTTAAATCTATACCCGATGTTAACAAATTTCACTTCTTCAGAAACGCTTTCCTTTCCATTGCCAGTCTACATTTTATATCCTCTCTACTTCGACCATCATCAGTTATTTTGCTCCCCAAATAGCAAAACTCCTTTACTGCTTTAAGTGTCTCATTTCCTAATCTAATTCCTTCAGCATCACCCGACTTAATTCGACTACATTCCATTATCCTCGTTTTGCTTTTGTTGGTGATCATCTTATATCCCCCTTTCAAGATGCTGTCCATTCCGTTCAACTGCTCTTCCAAGTCCTTTGCTGTCTCTGACAGAATTACAATGTCATCGGCGAACCTCAAAGTTTTTATTTCTTCTCCATGGATTTTAATACCTACTCCAAATTTTTCATTTTTTTTCCTTTAGTGCTTGCTCAATATACAGGTTTAATAACATCAGGGAGAGGCTATAACCCTGTCTCACTCCCTTCCCAACCTCTGCTTCCCTTTCATGCCCCTCGACTCTTAAAACTGCCATTTGCTTTCTGTACAAATTGTAAATAGCCTTTCGCTCCCTGTATTTTACCCCTGCCACCTTTAGAATTTGAAAGAGAGTATTCCAGTCAACACTGTCGAAAGCTTTCTCTAAGTCTACAAATGCTAGAATAGTTGGTTTTCCTTCCCTTAATCTCTCTTCTAAGATAAGTCGTAGACTCAGTGTTGCCTCACGTGTTCCAATATTTTTACAGAATCCAAACTGATCTTCCCCGAGGTCGGCTTCTACCAGTTTCTCCATTCGTCTGTAAAGAATTCGCGTTAGTATTTTGCAGCTGTGAATTATTAAACTGATTGGTAAACCTTCCGGGATGTAAGGTCGTGGTCCATGAAACTACTCAGCTCCTAACGTTTCGTCCAGAGCTGCGCTGGATATCTTCAGAGGGGTGTTTCTCCTCCGGTGAGTCTTGCCGACTCAGTTATTAAACTGATTGTACGGTAATTTTCACATCTGTCAACACCTGCTTTCTTTGGGATTGGAATTATTATATGCTTCTAGAAGTCTGAGGGTACTTTGCCTGTCTCATACATCTTGCTCATCAGATGGTAGAGTTTTGTCAGGACTGGCTCTCCCAAAGCCGTCAGTAGTTCTATTGGAATGTTCGCTACTCCCGGGGCCTTGTTTCGGCTCAGGTCTTTCAGTGCTCTGTCAAACTCTTCTCGGAGTTTCGTATCTCCCATTTCATTTTCATCTCCATTCTCTTCCATTTCTGTAATATTGTCCTCAAGTACGTCGCCCTTGTATAGACCCTCTATATACTCCTTCCACCTTCTGCTTTCCCTTCTTTGGTCAGGACTGGGTTTCCATCTGAGCTCTTGATATTCATTCAAGTGGTTCTTTTTTCTAGAAGGGTCTCTTTAATATTCCTGTTGGCAGTATCTAACTTACCCCTAGTGCGATAAGCCTTTACATCCTTACATTTGTCCTCTAGCCATCCCTGCTTAGCCATTTTGCACTTCCTGTCGATCTCATTTTTGAGACGTTTATATTCCTTTTTGAATGCTTCATTTACTGCATTTTTATATTTTCTCCTTTCAACAATTAAATTCAATACTTCTTCTGTTACCCAAGAATTTCTCCTAGCCCTCGTCTTTTTACCTACTTGATCCTCTGCTGCGTTTACTATTTCATCCCTCAGAGCTACCCATTCTTTTTCTACTGTATTTCTTTCCCCAATTCGTGACAATTGTTCCCTTATGTTCTCCCTGAAACTCTGTACAACCTCTGGTTTAGTCAGTTTATTCAGGTCCCATCTCCTTATATTGCCACCTTTTTGCAGTGTCTTCATTTTTAATCTACAGTTCATAACCAATAGATTGTGGTCAGAGTCCACATCTAATCCTGGAAAATTCTTACAATCTAAAACCTGGTTCCTAAATCTCTGTCTTACCATTATATAATCTGTCTGATACCTTCTAGTATCTCCAGGATTCTTCAATGTGCACAACCTTCTTTTATGATTCTTGAACCAAGTGTTAGCTATGATTATGTTATTCTCTGTGCAAGAATCTACCAGGCGGCTTCCTCTTTCATTTCTTACCCCCAGTCCATATTCACCTAATATGTTTCCTTCTCTCCTTTTTCCTACTCTCGAATTCCAGTCACCCATGGCTATTAAATTTTCGTCTCCCTTCACTATCCGAACAATTTCTTTTACCTCATCATACATTTCATCAATTTCTTCATCATCTGCAGAGCTAGTTGGCGTATAAACTTGTACTACTGTAGTAGGTGTGGGCTTCGTGTCTATCTTGGCCACAATAATGTGTTCAGTATGCTGTTAGTAGTAGCGTACTCGCATTCCTATTTTTGTGTTCATTATTAAACCTACTCCTGCATTACCCCTTTTTGATTTTGTATTTATAACCCTGTATTCACCTGACCAAAATTCTTGTTCCTCCTGCCACCGAACTTCACTAATTCCCACTATATCTAACTGTAACCTATCCATTTCCCTTTTTAAATTTTCTAACCTACCAGCCCCATTAAGGGGTCTGATATTCCGCGCTCCGATCCGTTGAACGCCAGTTTTCTTTCTCCTGATAACGACCTCCTCTTTAATAGTCCCCGCCCGGAAATGCGAATGGGGGACTATTTTACCTCCGGACTATTTTACCTCCGGACTATTTTACCCAAGAGGACGCCATCGTCTTTTAACCATACAGTAAAGCTGCATGCCCTCGGGAAAAATTAAGGCTGTAGTTTCCCCTTGCTTTAAGCAGTTTGCAGTACCAGCACAGAAATGCCATTTTGGTTAGTGTTACAAGGCCAGATCAGTCAATCATCCAGACTGTTGGCCGTGCAACTACTGAAAAGGCTGCTGCGCCTCTTCAGGAACCACACGTTTGTCTGGCCTCTCAACAGATACCCTCCCCGCTGTGGTTGCACCTACGGTACGACCATCTGTATCGCTGAGGCACGCAAGCCTCCCCACGATCGGCAAGGTTCATGGTTCATAGGCGACGTTAAAATATTTCTGTACTGTATTGCTGTTATTGGTATTATTAAAATTATAGTCGTATGTGGGACGTTAAAAATGAGGGTGATAGTTTTATGTCGGGCCAAGGGGGAGCCGGTAGCAAACAGCCCCCTCTTCACCCCTTCCCCACCACCCCTTCCCCCGTGCCGCACCAGAAGTAGACTTATGTTGATTGTAGAAGGTACATGGTACTTTAAGGATAAACACAAGAAACTAAGAGATCGACAGGAACGTTTTAGCACTACATTACGCCAAAAAGGTGTATATCATGCAGGAACAAAACTATACAACAGATTACCAAGACATAAATTCTCTTCCTGAACAAGCTTTAAAAAGTATGTGACAGTCTACCTTCTGAAAAACTGCTACTCTTCAATCTCACAGTATCTTATGCCAGAACAAATGTAATTTGTAGCTTTAATTGTAGAAATAAGTTTTAAATATACAGTATTTAAAAAAATTTGTAGTTATTAACTGCATATATCCAATTTGTTATAAAAAATTTTAATAATGTATGTTTGACATTTGAAAAACCAATAGATGTCCAATATCCTGTGTACGAAATATGTACTGAAAAAGGCATTTATATGGACAAATAAACATGATACCAGGGTAAAGAATGATGACGGACAAGAAAATGTAAGTACATGACAAATACTCAGTTTCTCGTATGTGAACAACGTATCGGGCCTCATCATTTTGAACCAGCTGAATGCTCATCCTGTTATTTGCATGGTTCCTTCAGTGGAGCTAAGCTGCCAGCAACGTTAAGCTGCTAGTATACAGAGATATTGGTAGACCGACCATGGCATCTCCTCCTCAGCGGATGCCGGAAGAGAGATCAAAGCGACGAGGAAGACACTGGCGACACCAGCGGCGCGACGCGGCCGGCGTCTCAATTACTGCGGGAGTCAGTAGCGCGAGAAATCCTGGCTCCAATTAATGCCACGGCGCACACAGACCCGCTGACTTCATATCGCTGGCGCCCTGCCTACGCTGCGTCTCCCCTTTACACAGGCAGGTGGCTTTCTGTGCCAAGAACTGAGAGCTGGTTCTGCGGCCTTTGTTCACGGCATCTGTGTCCGTTGTAAATATAAAATTCAAAATAAATCATATCTTTCATGTTTCGTCCTTACTTTGCCTTTCAATGCAGATTTTTAGGCCCAGCATCCAAGGCAACATAGTCGGACTCCCACTATTATGCAAATTATTTACTCAAATATCTTATAACTAATTTATAGTTGACAATAGACGGTTATCTCTCTCTCTCTATCGTTTCAGATGTACTTTTTTTTTCTTTGTCTATTTTGTCTATTGTACTTCGGCAACCTACCGAGGGAAAAATATATGTGATTAATGTGATTGTACACAGAACCAGCATTACGCTAAGGAGAGTATGGTGATGATGATGATGTTTGGTTTGTGGGGCGCTCAACTGCGTGGTTATCAGCGCCCGTACAATTATCCAATCTTTGCTCAGTCCTATTTCGCCACTTTCCTGGATGATGATGAAATGATGAGGACAACACAAACACCCAGTCATCTCGAGGCAGGTGAAAATCCCTGACCCCGCCGGGAATCGAACCCGGGACCCCGTGCTCGGGAAGCGAGAACGCTACCGCGAGACCACGAGCGGCGGACCGGAGGAGAGTATGGTGTAGCGATATGAAATGACAATTAGGAAGCGGTAAGGTTCGACAATACTGACCCTACGACTTCTCTCAGAAAGGGACTGATGTCCGTAGCAGTCTGGTCCCTTCAATCCCACAAACCAACCAACCAACTTCTCTCAGAATTACAGACAGCTTTTGACAATGTTGACTGGAATAATCTCTTTGAAATTCTCGAGGTAGCAACGATAAAATACGGGGAGCGAAAAGCTATTCACAACTTGCACAGAAACCAGACGGCAGTTGTAAGAGTCGAGGGATATGAAAGGGAAGCAGTGGTTGAGAAAGGTGTGAGACAGGGTTGTGGTCCATCCCTTATGCTATTCGATCTGTACACTGAGCAAGCAGTAAAGGAAAGCCGGCCGCAGTGGCCGAGTCATTCTAGGCGCATCAGCCTGGAACCGCGCCACCGCTACGGTCGCAGGTTCGAATCCCGTCTCGGGCATGGGTGTGTGTGATGTCCTTAGTTTAGTTAGGTTTAAGTAGTTCGAAGTTCTAGGGGACTGATGACCTCAGATATTAAGTACCACAGTGCTCAGAGCCATTTGAACCATTTTTGAAGTAAAGGAAACCTAAGAAAAATTTGTAATAGGAATTAAAGTTCATCGAGACGAAGTAAAAATTTTGAGGTTTGCCAATGACAACGTAATTGCGTCAGAAAACAGTTGAATGGAAAACTGAGGGTTTGACTGCATTTAAAAAAGCTAAATAAGAATAATGAAACGTAGTCGAATTAAATCAGGTTATGCTCAGGGAACTAGATTAGGATATGAGATACTAAAAGTTGTAGATAACTTTTGCAAGTTGGGCAGCAAAATAACTGTTGATTGCCGAAGTATAGAGGGTATAAAATGGTACTTGCAATGGCAAGAAAACATTTCTGAAGAAGAGAATTTTGTTAACATTGAATTAGATTTACGCGTTAGGAAGTATTTCCTGAAGGTATTTGTCTGAAGACTTGCCACATATGGAAGTAAAACATGGACTATAAACTGTTTAGACAAGAAGAGTAAAGGGCTTTTGAAATGTGGTACTACAGAAAAATGATGAAGATTGAATGGATACCTCAGGTAACTAATGGAGATAACTGAATAGAATTGGATAGACAAGAAATTTGTGGCACAACTTGACTAAAAGAAGGGTTCGGATGGCAGAACTCATTCTGAGACATCAAGGGATCTCAATTTTAGTATTGGTGGGATATGTTGGCGGAAAAAGCTTAAAGGAAGACCACGAGATGAATGTAGTAAGCAGATTCAGAAGTACGTAGGTTGTAGTAATTATCCTGAGATGAAGAGGCTTGCACAGGGTGCAGTAGCACGGAGAGCTGCATCAAACCAGTCTTGAGACTGAAGACCACAACAACAACAACAACAGCAAGACTCCTATCAGTCGCTCTGATATCCTACCAAAAACCTTCCCAAGTTGAGTTTACCATTTATCGTCTGCACAATCGTCTGCTGCTTGCAGCCCTGCAGAAACGTGTACACTTTGCTATTTGTTTAAGTTACACAACAACATTTCAATTAACAAATACAGTTACGTGCATGAATCGAACGAAACTTTATAGAATGTTTTAGAATAACGACGGTTAATTGCTATAAGAGTTTCAATTCAAATTTTAAATAGTTTTCGAGGTACACAAAATTACTTAAGATCACAAATTTTATGGCGACCCCTTCAAAAGAACATCCTGAGACGGTAATATGTTTTTAAATGTATTTAAGGTCGGCGTAAGCTAAACACTTCGTCGTTAAATAGTTAATTACACAGTATTTGGTTTATAACAGTGTATGTTATGTATAGTTCTCAGCTGTCAAACAGTAGTTGCTGATTTCACTGTTTGACATTATTATTTTCATTTGCTGTACCGCCAGTGTGAGTGAAGCGTCAGTACGGTATATATGTGATGCAAGACACTTGAAATAAGTTTATAATTGATGAGGAATTACCATGTCTATCATATGGTGTAATAGAGCAGTGAGTCACGTACATGACATAATGTGCGTATTACAGGTGTAAGTAGGCTGTTTAGGTTTTTATATTGGTAACGCCACGTAGCGCTCTGTATGAAAAATCACTGGCTGTGCTGTGTGCAGTCTGTGGCTAGTTTGCATTGTTGTCAGCCATTGTAGTGTTGGGCAGCTGGATGTGAACAGCGCGTAGCGTTGCGCAGTTGGAGGTGAGCCGCCAGCAACGGTGGATGTGGGGAGAGAGATGGCGGAGTTTTGAAATTTGTAAGATGGATGTCATGAACTGCTATATACATTATCACTTTAGAACACTATTGAGGAAAATACATTGTTTGTTCTCTATCAAAATCTTTCATTTGCGCCCGCATCTCGTGGTCGTGCGGTAGCGTTCTCGCTTCCCACGCCCGGGTTCCCGGGTTCGATTCCCGGCGGGGTCAGGGATTTTCTCTGCCTCGTGATGGCTGGGTGTTGTGTGCTGTCCTTAGGTTAGTTAGGTTTAAGTAGTTCTAAGTTCTAGGGGACTGATGACCATAGCTGTTGAGTCCCATAGTGCTCAGAGCCATTTGAACCATTTGAACCATCTTTCATTTGCTAACTATGCCTATCAGTAGCTAGTGCCTTCAGTAGTTTGAATCTTTTATTTAGCTGGCAGTAGTGGCGCTCGCTACATTGCAGTAGTTCGAGTAACGAAGATTTTTGTGAGGTAAGTGATTTGTGAAAGGTATAGGTTAATGTTAGTCAGGGCCATTCTTTTGTAGGGACTATTGAAAGTCAGATTGCGTTGCGCAAAAAAATATTGTGTGTCAGTTTAAGCTCAGTCTTGTATCATTTTTCAAAGGGGACGTTTCATATGTCGACCCTTAGCCGAGGATACCTCACTGGAATCTTCCGATTTTTTTCTTGTAGTTTGTGTAATTAGTGTAGCTATTGTTTATTGCTAGCGCGTAATTCTAGAGAGAATCTCCTTTGTAGTTGCAGTCTTTCATTGTTGTACAGTAAAACAGTTGTGGCATGCATGTAGATTTGCACCAAATATTTCGCAGCTGCGCTTGCAATTAACTAGATATTATATTAATGTGTTCTCTTATTTTTGCTCTTCAAATTGTGCTTTTCTGTGTTATAGTGTGAAATATTGTGACAATAATGGCGTGTGAAAAACGTAACACTAGGCTCCAAAGTAAACTGAGAAATAATAGTGACGACGAACGTAGCTTATCAGCACCACTGTGTAGTGAATTAACAGACATTCGAAGTAGTAATTTGGTAATTGTGCATAGGGAAATGGAGCGGGTGGCAAATAATGGTGTAGACAATGAAACAAGTAGTGAACAGGAAGCATTATCGATCGATTTGTCGGCAACAGCTCGCCTCAGGAATCCGAAATGACAGACCACAATATTGCAAATACTGTAGGCTTAGGTTTTGGGTCCTCACAGTTTTCTCAAATGAGTCAATACACATTTTCTACTTGTCGAAATGTGAATGTTGTCGGTGAAAATGCACTGCCAAAAAGCATAGAGAAACAGATTCCAGACACTCATACATTATTATTGCAATTAATGCAACAAATGGAACAAAATCAGAGACAAACACAGCAAAAGCTTCAAAAGTTAGACACAATGGAACAAAATCAGAGACAAACACAGCAACAGTTAGACACAATGGAACAAAATCAGAGACAAACACAGCAAAAGTTTCAAAAGTTAGACACCACACTTGAACAAACACGTGACGATTTAACTACTGAGTTACATAACACTGAATCGAAATGTCAAGAAGTCTGTAATGACGTAAAAACACAGATTTGTGAGCATTTTCAACCTATTTTTTCGCGGCATGAAAATGCGTTACAGAATCACGAAGCAGCCATAAAAGAATGGCAAACTATTGTTCATGAAAATCATGAGACCTTTCAAGCTAAATTTGACTCAGTTGCATCTACCGATTCGGTTACGCAACTTGCAAAAACTCAAGAAAACTTAAAGGACACAGTAGATACTCTGAAAATTGGTTCAGAAAGACACATGGAGGAAATTAGTTCATTATCAGAGAAAGTAGTTGAACTTTTGGATCAGCTGAATAATTTATCTACGAAGGTAGATGATAATCTGAATGACACAAAACCTGTAGTCTTTAATGACACAGAAGAGTGCGAACCAATTATGAAATTCAAACAAAATCAGAATCAAATTAATACGCAACACCAAAGAGAAATCCGGGAAGTACAAGATCAGCTGACACAGGTAATACAAGAATTACGTATTTCAGAGGACACTCACGCTCCAATACGGGAAGAGTGACATAGAAATACGGAACAGCCACAAAATAATAACACAGGGCACTTTGGAAATTATGAAAGAAATTGGCAAGGTACACCGAATTTTGAGATGGAACCGCCGAAACGACGTAACAATGACCGACATGTGACTCGCCGACATGATGATTTTGACTATAAGCTGTTCATTACTATATGTAAATTCAAAACATTTAAGAATTCTGGCAACGACATTCATCCACAAGCGTGGCTTCATCAATTCTCTCATTGTTTTCCTCCCAACTGGTCATTAGAACACAGATTAGAATTTATGGGTGGCTACTTGGAGAATGAACCAGCTGTAAGAATGCGATCGGTCATTCACGATTGTCACAGTGAAGGAGAATTTTACCATGCCTTCCTCTCAGCATATTGGTCTCAAGCCACACAAGACCGAGTAAAACATGGCATCATAATGATGAAACATTTCGAACAATCTGAATTTTCCATCTTGTGAAATATTTTGAAGACATGTTACACAAGAATCAGTACCTGCCAAACCCATACAGCCCCTCAGAAATCATCCGCATTTCCTTAATCAAATTACCTGAACATTTACGGCATATTATTTTGGCAGGACGTTGGAAAGACGACATTGAAGCTTTTCAGGGACTCTTACAAGAACTAGAAATTGACACTGACAATCGCGGAATGCGAAAACAGGAACACAACAATTACAGGTCACATCCGTCGCAATTCCGCGATGAAAGAAATAATAACTGGACACGGCAAGGCTATTCTCACAACACAAATCGTGACCAAAACAGATACCACCTGTATGACAACCGTTGGTAGAGTAGTAATAATTACAGGGAAAGATCACCTCTCCGTAGTAATGACTATCACAGAGACAATCAGAGAAACAGACAATATGGGAACCAAAATAAATATTATCAGGGGAGACAGAATAACTTTAGACGCAATGGTCCAGCGCGCAGATACGATTCAGGGAGAAATTCTCCACCACATGACCGACAAGAAAGAAACTATGGAATCTACCCACATGACGACAGACGAAATGATCGTAACGACAGACCTGAATTGTATCACAACTGGGGGGATTCAAACAGAGCAGGGCCCTCTCAGCAAGGTGAATTTGTAGAAGTTAGGTCTCCAAATCCCAATAACGACGCACGCTAACAAAGAGACAATAGGCAATGACTCATACCGCTGGCAGCCACAAAACGTACGTATGAAACTGACGACGCAGCTGCCGTAGCTAGTAATTACGTAAGAATGGAAGACATTAGGGACATCTTACACCAGGAACAAGACGTAAAACATAACAACATTGCATATTCTGTGATTCAGATTACAGTAAATGACGTAAAATTTACTGCATTACTTGACTCTGGCAGTCCCATTTCAGTAATTAGTGAAACAGCCTTTAGCAAATGCAACAAATCGAACGATTGCCCCACACTTCCGTTACGTAAGATTAAATTACAAGGTGCAATCGTTGGAAAAAGTGTAGATGTACGCCAACAAATCAACTTAGAATTCTTTTGTCAAAGCCACAGCTTCTCTATGAACTTTCTTATTGTTCCATTATTGTCGACGGAAATTATATTGGGAGTAGACATTTTTAATGAATACAAAGCAATCTTAAACTTTCACGATGCTGAAATAAGTTTAGAGACAGAAGGTAAGTCAATAGCTTTGAAATTTGAAGATTGGCTCTCAAACCATGACGAGGAAATTAATCGGCTTTACCTTCTGTTAGACAACAGTTCGGAATTTTCTACGGAACTAGACACTAACAATCACTCTGCAAGTACTGACTGGGATGATATCGACGACATATTTGATACTAATGAGTTAATTCAGAATAAAATTCAAACAATTGAGAATTGTAATGACACTGATAGGCAAGACCTTTTTGAGATTTTACAAGCACATTCCACAGTTTTTACTCACAAAACAGGAACAATCAAGGGATTTCAATACCAATTTCGTGTTCGTGAGCATACTAAATTTTGTGTTAGACCATACGTAATTCCGGCGCACTATAGGAACCGTGTTAGAACAGAAATACAATCTATGCTTAACGAGGGCATTATTGAGCCTGCAGTAAGCTCATACAACAATCCATTACATGTTGTTGAGAAGAAAAATGGATCGATCAGGCTTGTCTTAGATTCGAGACAAATCAATACTATCATCATTCCTGAAACAGACAGGCCGCAAACGTTAGAAAGACTTCTTCAAAATTTTAATGGTGTAAAGGTGTTGTCTTCTATTGATCTCAGATCCAGCTTTTATCAGATCGAACTTCATCCAGAATGTAGAAAATACACAGCTTTCCTTTGTTTCGGCATTTGTTATCAGTTTCGGAAACTTCCTTTTGGTTTGAACTTTTCTTCAGCAGCATTCATTCGCGGCCTAAATTCCATATTACCTGAGTTCTTAAAACGTCACATCACCTTATATGTGGACGATATTCCGATAGCAGAAGCGTCATGCGAACAACATAATCGCATCCGCAACAACGTGTTACATATTATTGCAAAATCTGGAATTACAGTTAACTTGGAAAAGTCTGAGTTCGGTAGGACAAAGGTGAAGTTTTTGGGACACATTATTTCTTCTGAAGGGATTCAGCCGGATACCGAAAAATTAGAAGCAATCAGAGCCATTCCACTTGCATCCACAAAAAGACAAGTCCAAAGTTTTCTAGGTCTCGTAAATTTTTACCGTCGTTTTCTGAATATGAAATTCTAGTTACACCAAAACTTTGTTCTCTCACTGGAAAAAATACTATTTGGAACTGGGACAAACAAGCACAGTTGGAATTCAATTCTTTGAAAGAAGCGTTACTTAACGCGCCAATACTAGCTCATCCAGATCTGTCACAAGACTTCTGCCTTACCACGGATTCTTCTAAAGTCGGTCTTGGTGCCCATTTATTTCAAGAAGCCATAGAAAATGACACTACTGTTCAGAAAACCAATGATTTTGCTAGCCGAGTGCTAACAAAATCTGAAAAACATTATTCCGTTACTGAATTAGAAGCTTTAGCTATCGTTTGGGCATTTAACAAATTCCGTTTCTTTCTTTCTGGTAAGCACGTAAAAGTATACAGTGATCATCGTGCATTACAATTTCTTATGTCTTCAAAATTAAATCATGAGAGGTTAAAACGTTGGGCATTGTTTCTGCAAGAATTCCACTTCACAATAGTCTACATTCCCGGCAAGGAGAACATTGTTGCAGACGCAATGTCACGCGCACCGGCTGGGCTTGAGAAAAGTAACACAGAAGGCAACCTCGAGAAAAATTTCAGTATTCTTTACATTCAGAAAGTCGCCTTTGAGAACTTCATCACCACATCTTTAAAGGACATTGCTCATGAACAAGAAAAACATCCGATTTGGAAAGACATCAAAAGTAAATGGCATGAAAAGCCGCACACTCAGATTCGGCATTATTATCTGGTTAGAAACAATATACTCTTCAAACGCTGCACTGTTGATGACAAGCTATGGGTACTTTGCATTCCAGACGATTTTGTTAATAAGCTCAATAGGTACATTCGTTTCAGCTACGCACATTTGGGTCCACGAAAATGTTATCATATTCTTCGAACGACTTGTTATTTTAACAATATGGAAAAGAGAATTCGAAGAGTCTTGTCTACTTGTAAACTTTGTCAAAAGGCGAAACCATCTACTATCTCACATCGTGCTCCATTGTTTCCTATCATTCCTTCTAAATTAAAATAATTTGCTGCTGTTGATCTCTTGGGACCCCTTGTCAGAACATCGAATGGATTTTCGTACGTTCTAGTCGCTGTTGAACTTACTTCAAAATTTGTTTCTTTCACTCCGTTACGTAAAGCCACTGGACGGTCTGTATCCAACGCCTTTGTTAAAAATTTCTTACGTGAAGTTGGACACGTTAGTAAAGTCATTTCAGATAACGGACCGCAATTCAGATCTGCTGTTTGGTCACGCATGCTTCGGAATCATAAAATCAAACCTGTTTTTATTTCATTGTACTCACCACATTGTAACCCGTCTGAACGGATTATGAAAGAAATCAATAAGCTTTGCAGACTTTATTGTCACAGAAAGCATCAGCATTGGGACAGATATTTACACTTATTTCAAAACGTGCTGAATGAAATGCCTCACGACTCCACTGCTTTACGACCTACTGTTGTAGTAAAGAATAAAGAACCACCGAACAGAATCAGAGAGGTTGTACCTTTTCCGAATACACGTAAACTTCGACACAAAGACATAGTTGACTTAGCTATTAAAAATATAAAATCTGCAGCAGACGAAAGGAGAAAACTACACGATAAAGCAAATGCAAAGAAATTATATATTGGTCAGAAAGTTCTCATTAAAGCTCATTCATTGTCACATAAGAAGAAACACTTGAGTCACAAATTCTTTCTTGTTTACAATGGACCTTACAGAATCCGACGTATACCACATGATAATTGCGTTGAAGTTGAAACTCTGCGTACTGGGAAGAGTAAAGGTTTACACCACATTTCACATGCAAAACCGTTTATTGAAAGATAATCTGCTTTTTAACTTTGTCTTTGCCATAAAACTTTTCGCTTCACATTTCTAGTATGCTTTGTCAGACTTAAAAACTGTTACCATGCAACAATGTTTGAAGTTAACTATCCAGTCTGTAACCTAGGGAACATATTTAGACAGTATTTACGAGCGCATTGTTGTAGTGAACAGACGTCACAGTGTTATTGTGTGTGTACATTCTTGTTTGTTAGTTGCACGATTACGTAACGACTATAAGGCTTACATACCTAGAACATATACTGCTAATGAGATTTTACTGCAACATTTTGGTTTACTTGAAAATACCTTATGGATTTAAAGTGCTTTCTGAGAGTTACCAGATGACACAGTGGTTAGTTTATTTGACAGCTACACGACTATATCACGACGCTACTAATGTGTGACACAATTTACATTGTTGCTTTTGCGGTGTATCTGTTTTATATCTGCACAGTTTTTATGTATTATTCTGGAAAATAAAACATGTTTTAGTAGTAACTTTTGTGGTATAGCTACAATGAGACAGCCTTTTTCGTAGCACAACAATACGTTACAGCACAGTACTTTCTTCATCACAACAATAAGCGTAATAAGTAAGATTTCTATACGCAAAGCATTTGACTTTTGTGTATCATGAGGTAAGTACATTGGCTTCTGCAGAACTTAGCTTTCGAAGGACGATAACTGCGACACTTCCACAGAGATTATCTTACAACAAGACGCACAGTTCAGCGCTACAGTACACGTATTTCAGTGATTAATTTTGTACTTAAAACATTTATTTTTAAAGATTTTTGAATTACATAGAAAGTTTTCCATGATACATTTCATTCCATTGCTGTAATCTGTAACACCTGAGGGTATAATTACATTAATCCCCAGGGGGGTACACGCTTACTTTGTGTACCATGTGTTTGGCAAGCACAAGGAGCCCTAGCTAATATGGTATTTGCTTATACAACTTTACACATCGGTACCATATTTCTCTAACACACAAATTACACAGCTATCTGATCATTTAACTAAGAGATAAACATTTTTTTACTACATCAGTGACACATGTTTACGCAATTACACAGTTGGGTAACTTCACACTTATGAAATTGTATTTTGTCTGTACTTTGTGAACTGTTCATATTTTTTTGGAAACATTGTGATACTGTGAGAGCTTCGAATGATGTATTTGGTAAGGGAGCATGATTTTAAAGTACGTTTGAGGTAGATGACACTCTTGAAATGAGCAGAGAAGTTTTTTTAGGTTTTCACATTATTGCAGAAAGCTACGACGTTTCTGAGATTTGACTTAGGTGTTATGATGTTATTTTTACGCCGACGATGTGTATTATGCTGTTGAGGTATGTTTATGATCAATAAGCTGATGTTATATGAGGAATCTGATTATGCTACATATTTATTATGATGAAATATTGGAGAAGTGTCGACGAATATGTATATGTGTAAGAAGGTAAGGAATAATGAGTAGTGGTTAGGGACTCTGACTTGTGAAAAAGGATGTTGGAAACCAAGAGTCGTACTTTAAGAGTTATGAAATGTGTGTATATGCGTGAATGTATCACAATGCAGGCGAAAATTTTTTGTACACTGTTATATTCATAGTATTTTGTTTTTATACATTTGCAACGCAAATTCTTGACCTGTGAAATTTTTTATATGAGACTGTCACTGTAATGCAAACTGGTGTCGTAAATATTTCAATAAGAAAGTTAAGTGACCACCTTCACGTAATGAGTCGTGGGCACCCAGCTGCATGACAGTCGCCTGGAAAACAGCCATTAGTGTGTGCCTTTCAGAGGCACAAGGGGAGAGAAAAGGAGGCCATTATCCTCGCTATTGACATTCCATTGTAGAAAGCATCGCAAATACGACACGCTCATTACTTGGAAACATATCGTACTTTGTGCTACTTACTGAAATGCTTATGAATTGATGGGAAATATTCTTACATCTGCAAACCTGATTATGACAAGTGTCATTCTCCGAGAGTTGAGAGCTACTAACTTACGAAATGCCATATAGCTATTGAATTATGTTTTTATGCTTTGGTTTGTGTAATTGCTTATTTCATTTTATATCTGTTTTCCAGCTGTGTTGCAGCATTGGTTTTATAAAATAAACTTAAATGCATCTGCTAATGTGAACACCTTCTGCCAACAGACCTATTAAATAATTATTTTCTGATCCACATTCTTCGAAAAAGGAGCTCTTGGAATGGAAAGAACAATAAGAAGGGACTAATAACAGTAACTGCATATATAATTTTCTTTTCACGTACTTGGTAATTTTTTGTAGAATTAGTTTTTGTGGTGCACCACTTTCATTACATAGACATTAAGATGTGAATATACATTTCCCTTGTCTGCATTGCTGTCTTTAGTGTAATATTTTTTTTTGCTTGAACTTTGTCATGTTTAGATATAAGTTATTACATTTGCTGCTGCTGTTTGCCAGGCATAGTGCTACTAAATTTCGCTTTATATTACTCTATTAAGATAGTTTTACTGATGATTTATTTTTCTTGTTGCTGCACATGGGCTCATATTAGTTGTAATGTTGCATTGCTTGGTAATTTAGATTTACTGCAGCTTGCTTTGACAATTTCCATTTTTTTTCATTGCTGTTTGTATTAATTGTTCTGTGCTGCTTTGCCTCGTCCCTTAGTTTAGCATCTGAGTAGATTTAAGTTAGCTTAAGAGGGGGTAGACTATATAAGAGAATGAGTTGCGATGAATTGGAAGGAATCCATTGAGAAGCTATAAGAAAATGGTTTGGCCAAGAAAGTATTTTGAAAGAGGATATGAACAAAAAAGTAGGGTTTAGGGACAACAGGTTTAGGTAGGATTTTCTTGGAAATAAATGATGAGGTAAGATAATAGAAAATAAATAATGAGGTAAGAAACATGTGAACATATAAATACAGAAAGCACACTTCGATAGGATTTTTTTGGTGGAAACAAATTTTGAAATAAGACGAAAACTCTATGGAATGAAGTTGTGGGTTGGACTGCAGTACCAAATGTTACACTGAAAACAAACCCTGTCCTGTATTTTTGTGGTTTATGTTGTAGAATTTTTCTGATAATATGTTATTTACCTTGTAAAGATGCTTATACATTATTTATTCTGTTTTGTTTTAATTCTCATGTGTAAAGTTGATGTTTCAAAAGTTATTCTGATCTTTTATGTATGCACTCATGTCATAATTCCTGTAACACTGATGTATATGTTATTTCGATTCTTTTGTAAAGCCTGTACTACAAATGTTATCTGTATTGTTATGTACTTTAATGATGTATTTTATACCTTTGTAATTGTATTCTTATGTTATAAAATTGTAATTGACACCAGTTCATCATATTATTAACTTGTAAGTTCCATTTCACTACACACGTTTCTGTTGGTCATAGTATATGGACAATATGTGAGAAGTAGGGACTGTTAGTGTTTGCATGTGTGTTGATAATTCAGCAAGGGACTGGTTAACAGCATTGCTGGTTCTAAGGATATTCCAAAAAGTTTTGTGAGTACACAAGTGGTGGTTTATGGACTTGCTATACTCTCTGCAAGACTCTTCGATGGTGGTTGTGCACATGCACAGTCGCAACAGATGGCTACTGGCCGTCTCTACATGGACTACAGTGGGTCTGCATCTTTGATGGCCCACCAATACTATTATTTCTACAAGGACGGCACTGGGTCTGCACCTCTGGTGGCCCACCAATACCGTAATCTCTACCAGGACTACAGTTGATCTGCTCTGTGATGACCTACCTACCAATATCCTTCAACTTCGACTGACTCTGCTGTGGGTTTGCTCTGTTGTGGCCCATTACCTGTCTGCATGTCGAGAGTCAGCACAGTCTTTCTGTTGGAAGAACAACACTATTTCTTCAAGACTGCATGGAAATCCACTACTTCCGTGTGCATTTTCTTTTACTGCTCAGACATTGAGAAAAACACTGCTATTTTACTGTGATGAACGATTAGTACTGTCTTTATGGACTGTGAGAAAATTTTAGCCTTTGACCAACATTGTACTAATAAGTGTGTGCATTTGATATCTTTCTTACTGTAATTATGAAAATTTTTTTCAAATCTGTATTGGCCAGTGCCCAAAACAATTTGTAAAATTTTTTGTGGGGAGCATGGGGGCTATGTAAGTAGGCTGTTTAGGTTTTTATATTTTTAACGCCACGTAGCGCTCTGTATGAAAAATCACTGGCTGTGCTGTGTGCAGTCTGTGTCTAGTTTGCATTGTTGTCAGCCATTGTAGTGTTGGGCAGCTGGATGTGAACAGTGCGTAGCGTTGCGCAGTTGGAGGTTAACCGCCAGCAGCGGTGGATGTGGGGAGAGAGATAGCGGAGTTCTGAAATTTGTAAGACTGGATGTCATGAACTGCTATATACATTATGACTTTGAACACTATTGAGGTAAATACATTGTTTGTTCTCTATCAAAATCTTTCATTTGCTAACTATGCCTATCAGTAGCTAGTGCCTTCAGTAGTTTGAATCTTTTATTTAGCTGGCAGTAGTGGCGCTCGCTGTATTGCAGTAGTTCGAGTAACGAAGATTTTTGTGAGGTAAGTGATTTGTGAAAGGTATAGGTTAATGTTAGTCAGGGCCATTCTTTTGTAGGGATTATTGAAAGTCAGATCGCGTTGCGCTAAAAAATATTGTGTGTCAGTTTAAGCACAGTCTTGTATAATTTTTCAAAGGGGGACGTTTCACAGGGTGTCCCATTTACCTTGATCAGTCTAAATAACTATTTGTTCAGATGCAAATTACAAAATGTGTGAAGCAAATGTTCTTTAGCCGTCATTGTAGCTTTGTTTTTTGCAAAGATATGTACAGCGCTATGACTTTTTTAAATGGCACCCTGTATTTTTTGTTGGGTAATTCGTTTTCTCTCCAGAAGACCTATTCAAAAATGTATCACAGTGTACCATTCACTGAAACTCAACGTTATTAATTACATAACACATCGTTGACTTTGAGCTCGGGATCACAAACTGGGGTACTTGCTGGAGTTATCAGAAAGCAAATGAAAACCAAGTAAAAACATAACACAAATTTGACTTTGACTCTCCGGTACCATTGCCTAGGAGTAGAACATTCAAAGGTGCTCAAAGCGGTGACCCTGGACACCGATACACTGGTGCACTCGTTGAAAGAAAGAATTATTTACTGCTTCCAGAGTTGTCTGCTGAAGAGAAATACAAGTAAGCACGATACGTTCCTGCATGTACTCAGGAGTTGTTGGAATATCACGATAGACAACGTCTTAAATCATCCCCAAAGAAAAAAGTCCAGAGGATTTAAATCAGGAAACTAGCAGGCCAAGTAACTGTTCCTCCTCCACCAATCCATCTGGCAGGATACCTTCGATTCAGAACACAACGTGAACGCGAGGCGTTATATGCTGGACATTCATCGCCTTGACACCACATAAGCATTCTGATTGTTTGCGCCACTTCATCCAGAAAAGGAGGAAGAATTCATCTAAGGAAGTTGGTATGCGCTGTGCCGTCTAGACTACCATCGATGAAATAAGGGCCAATAATTGTAGTACCAAGCAACCAAAACCGGCCGTTAACTCTCCATTGACGCTGATGTTCCACCTGTCTAAGCCATTGTGGGTTGTCGCTGGACGAATAATGCGTGTTCCTTGTATTTACGTGTCCTTTGTTTGAGAAGGTACATTCATCGGTAAACAGAACTTTAGAGAAGAAGTTCGGGTTGGCGAGGATTTGCTGCTGTGCCCGTTGACAGAACTGTACACGATTACCATGCAATTTCTGATGTATGTGTACACGATAACGATGGAACCACTGACGTTTAAGAATCGATGTACACTGGTTTTAGGAATGCCAATCTTGTGTTCAAGTTGTCGTGTGCACACATGTGGATTCATAGAAACGGAAGTGAGAACAGTGACTTCGGCAACCTCGTCTGTGCGAGTGCTACGACGATTGCATTGTCGTGGGTAAAAACTTTCCGTTTCCTGAAGCGTCGCAACAAGACGAGAAAACATCCGTCTGGAAGTTGGGTACTTGTTAGTGTATCTCTGTCTGTACAGTTCCGCTGCCTGCGTAGCATCTCGCCTACCTTCAACAACAACAACAATAAAAGATACGAATGTCAATGCGGTTTGTAGAAAGGACAGCCTTTACTGTATGCCTTCTCTAAACCAAAGTATTTAAAAGGACTAAACTACTGTACTAAATGTACCTGTACATAAGAAAACAGTATTTGCAATTACTGTTCTGCTAACTTACATTCCACATAGATGAGTAGCATTTCTACCTTCTCTTCATTGGTGTACATTCTACTCACACAACTCTTCAACTGACAATGGTTGATGGAATGATGACTGCGCATTCTACATATGTTTGCATTTGTCCTCTGTCAACGTCAGCACGTGGATGTGTTCCATTACCCCGAGTACCTGCACTAGGCGCTGGGAGCCTCAACGTCAATTTTGTGTTATGTAATTAATAACGTTGTGTTTTAGTGAATGGTAAATTATGATACATTTTTGAATAGTTCTTTAGGAGAGGAAAAGAATTACCGAATAAAAAGTACATGGTGCCATTTAAAAAAGTCATACAGCTATTCATATCTTTGTAAAAAACAAAGCTACAGCGAAGAAAATCGTGCTGATTGATGTCCCCCTGACGGCTGAAGAACATTTGCTTGAAACATTTTGTAATATGCATCTGGACAAACAGTCATTTAGGGTGGTCAAGATAAATGGGACACCCTGTATAAAATCGCCTGTTTAAGGATCTCGTAGCAAGAGTCCTGAGTTCTGACACAGTTGTGCAGTACACCATCGATTTGATTGAGGTGTTACATATTTTTATTTTTGCCTGCCTGAATAGTAACTTAGATCTTATGGTGCCTTTACAGCTCCTAAAAATCTTCCCCCAGCTTGAATTCCCGTTACGATCTCTTGTTCTATAAGGTTTTGTTGATCGATGTTGACACCAAGGTACGTGAATGTGTCTCTATTCTGTATTGTTAGGTTCCTAATTGTTAGAAGGTTTGATCCTAACTGAACTCTTTTTCTCATTACCATGAACTTTGTTTTACTTTTGTTTATGCTTGGACCTACTTTCTTAGCATTTTCGACCAGTACAGTCTCCATTTCCTCCAGGCCTTCCATGCTCTTTCCTATCACTACAATATCATCTGCGATGGCTCGAACATTATTTCCCTATGGTGAGTCCTCAGGGAGTTGTTGAGTTCCAAATTGACAGGGCGACAATGTAATATCTCTCTGTCTCACTCCAAATTTTGCCTCAAATTTTTGTGAGAACTCCCCCTGTACATTCACTATACACTTTGATTCAATGACACACATTTTAGTTAGCTTTATTACCCTCCATATCTCCTCTCTCCTTACGCTGTCATACGCTTTGTTGAAGTCTATAACCACTCAGAAGGTATGCTGATCATGCTCCCGGTTCTTATCTAGTATTTCTCTTAGTGGAATACATGATCGGCTGTTGCCTTACCCTTTCTGATCCCCGCTTGTGTTGTGTCTGATATTTCTTCATTGTACGGGACGAGCCTGTTAAGTATAATTCTTGATGTTATAATTCTTTATGTTATATTGTAGCACTGGCGTATTAGGGATATCCCTCTGTAGTTTTGTGTCAACATTTTGTCTCCCTTCTTCTGTACGGGACATACAGGAGCAGTTTTCCATTCCTCCACACCTCTTTTATCAATTCATTCATGTGTTTTGTTCCGATCTTCTTTGCTGAGCTCTGCTGATATCGTATCTAAGCCTGGGGCCTTCCCATTTTTCAGTATTTTTATTGCCTCCTTCACCTCCACCAGAGTTGGTTTTTCGACAAATGGCTGTACGTTCTGGTTGTTTTCTGCCCTGTTTTCGTTGTCGTTGTTGGTGTCTACCGGGTTGTTCTGCAGTTTTCTGAAGTATCTCCTCTGGTTCTCTAGATTTTCATTTGTACTAATCAATTTTTCCATTGTCATCATTATCAAAGGCTTATTTCTGTACTCCTTTCCTAGCTTCATATTCTCCTGTGAAACTGTTCACTATTGTTCTGGCTATAGTCCTTCTTGCCATCTCTATTACTTGTGAGTGATCTTTTCTCATGATTGATTCTTCTCTTCTCCTCTCTGTCCTGTGTTTTATTTGGTTTTCATATTTGTTATTGCTCGTCATTGCCTGTCTGGCTGCCTTCCTGTCTTGAGCAGATTTTCTACATGTTTCATTCAACCATTTGAACTATGGTTTGCGCTTCGTATAGCTGTTATTGTTATCGCCTAGCGGTTCCTGTGCTGTCTACTTGATAACTGTTATGTTCTTCCATTTTCTATCGACATCTTCACCATCTTTCCTATTGCTTTCGGTCTCTAATTCCACGAATCTATTTCGAAGCTTAATCTTAAACTGTTTATTAATCTTCTCTTTTTTCTTAGCCTACCCACAACTTCTCTTTGGGTTCTTTTGCCACTGTTGACATTACTTGGTTGTTTTAGTGATGACTGCATCATCTATATTAGCGTAAGAGAACGGTCTGATCTTACGTCAGACCCTCTCATTTTCCAGCATCTCTTACTGCCTTTTTATTTATTTCTCTATCAGTACATGGCCTATTTTGATCCTAGTTAGGCCATTCAGTGAGGTACATGTTGCTTTAGGTATGTCTGTATGGGGAAATGATGTACTGACTAATTTCATGTTTCTGGATGCTGCGAAGTTGATGAGCCTTATACCATTCTCATTTGTTGCAGTGTGCAAGCTGAACATGCATGTATATGTTTGTCATTGGCGTTCTTATCCTGTTTTAGCATTTAAGTCTCCCAGCACAATTTTGATGTCCTATTATCGTAATCTGAAGTACATCTGGTCCAAGGTGTCCAAAAATTCGTCTTTTAAGTCTTCGTCCTTGTCCTCGGTTGGGGCATGGACAATTACTAATGAGATGTTTCTATATTTATCTTTGATTCTGATGTAGCATATCCTTTTATTGACATTTTCTAGTGTAATCACCTTGACTATTATTTTATTATGTACCGCAAATCCTGTCCCGAACATTAGGCGATAAGGTTTGTTTATGCTGTATTTGATGGTATAATTTTTCCTTTTTGTGCCCAGGCCTTCTTATCTTCTGCTGGGCTGTAATATCCATTTTATATTCCGTTAGTTCTTCTTCAAGTATCTTTGTCTGTAGTGCAGTGTATAGCGTTCTCACATTCCATGTTCCTGTTCGTAGACCTTTATTCGAAATCTTGGGTTGTTTACCGTAATATCCATTCCAATCCGAGGCTGGATGTGAGTGTATAGGAACTATCCAGTTTTTTACAACGTTGAATGGTTATTCCAACGATTAATCCGACCACTGTATGGTGGCTTGGGACCGTCTGGAAGGCTATCTTCCTCCCAGGCGTGGTTTCAGTTTGTCTGCTTTTAGGAAAATACAGGGTTTCGAATGTAAATTAAATTAAGAATTGAGGTTTGGTCAAGTAAGGAATTTCCGTATTATTTGCGAAAAACTATGAAGGTAATTGGGTGCAATACGTCTCAGCTAGAACAGAGAACGATCTCGAGTTCTGGTGGAGAGAGAGAGAGAGAGAGAGAGAGAGAGAGAGAGAGAGAGATTTCGCGCGATCATCAGGAGTCGTAATTCAGCACTAGTAGTAGGAGGAAACATGTTCACATTTTTTAGTAATTTTCTTTCGGTGAGGAACAGAGTGGTTCGAAAAATGATGAGAACAAATGTAAACAAAGTCCCTGTAATATTTGAAATCTTCGCAGGATTTTGTGACTCTCTCGAGTCACGTTGTACGGTCGTAATTCCGAACTAAATACTGGGGAACAGTTTAGTATTGATCACACAATGAAGGCATTCACGACCGGATGTTTCAGCTGCCGAGAATTCTTCTGGATGGTATTACTGTGGCCCATGGAACTCTTCTATCCCTGACTTTTCGTTCAAAACTATGCTGGATATCTTCGGAGGTGCTCCTGGTTGTGCTGAGTCTTGCCAAATGAACGAGCATAGTAGAACTGACAGCCATCGAAGAACTTTCAGAACACATTTTGACAGTTATAATTTCATCTTAGTCTGTATGGTTACTCTGCAAATCACACTTAAGTGCTTGGCAGATGGGTCTCTTTGGACAACAGGTCGCGAATTCTATAGGTTCTTTTACGGTTACTGTTACAAGTTTCTAGGCGCTGTTGCGGGAACTTAGTACTTTTGTAAGTAGGCTGTTTAGGTTTTCTTATTGGTAACGCCACGTAGCGCTCTGTATGAAAATCACTGGCTGTGCTGTGTGCAGTCTGTGGCTAGTTTGCATTGTTGTCTGCCATTGTAGTGTTGGGCAGCTGGATGTGAACAGCGCATAGCGTTGCGCAGTTGGAGGTGAGCTGCCAGCAGTGGTGGATGTGGGGAGAGAAATGGCGGAGTTTTGAAATTTGTAATACTGGATATTATGAACTGCTATGTATATTATGATTTTTCAACACTATTAAGGTAAATACATTGTTTGTTCTCTATCAAAATCTTTCATTTGCTAACTATGCCTATCAGTAGTTAGTGCCTTCCGTAGTTTGAATCTTTTATTTACCTGGCAGTAGTGGCGCTCGCTGTATTGCAATAGTTTGAGTAACGAAGATTTTTGGTGAGGTAAGTGATTTGTGAAAGGTATAGGTTAATGTTAGTCAGGGCCATTCTTTTGTAGGGATTATTGAAAGTCAGATTGCGTTGCGCTAAAAAATATTGTGTGTCAGTTTAAGCACAGTCATATATAATTGTTCTAAGGGGATGTTTCATATGTCGACCCTTAGCCGAGGATACCTCACTGGAATCTACTGATTTTTTTCTTGTAGTTTGTGTAATTAGTGTAGATTTTGTTTGTTGCTAGCGCGTAATTGTAGAGAGAATTTCCTTTGTAGTTGTAGTTTTTCATTCTTGTACAGTAAAACAGTTGTGGCATGCATGTAGATTTGCACCAAGTATTTCGCAGCTGCGCTTGCAATTAACTAGATATTATTTTCAATGCTATGTTAATGTGTTTTCTTATTTTGCTCTTCAAATTGTGTTTTTCTGTGTTGTCATGTGAAATATTGTGACAATAATGGCGTGTGAAGAACGTAATACTAGGCTCCAAAGTAAACTGAGAAATGATAGTGAAGACGAAAGCAGTGTGTTAGCACCACCGTGTAATGAATTAACTAATGTTCAACATAGTAATTTGGTAATTGTGCATAGGGAAATGGAGCGGGCGGCTAACAATGGCGTAGACAGTGAAACAATTAGTGAACAGGGAAGCATTATCGATCGATCGCTCGGCAACAGCTCGCCTCAGGAATCCGAAATGACAGGACACAATTTTACGAATACTGTAGATTCAGGTTTTGGGTCCTCATCGTTTTCTCAAATGAGTCAAGACACATTTTCTGCTTGCCAAAATGTGAATGTTGCCGGTGAAAATGCACTGCCAAAAAGCATAGAGAAACAGATTCCAGACACTAATACATTATTATTGCAATTAATGCAACAAATGGGACAAAATCAGAGACAAATGGGACAAAGGCTTCAAAAGTTAGACACAATGGAACAACACCAGAGACAAACACAGCAACAGTTAGACACAATGGAACAAAATCTTCAAAAGAAAAGAACTGCAAACTATTGTTCATGAAAATCACGACACCTTGCAAGCTAAAATTGACTCAGTTGCATCTACCGATTCGGTTACGCAACTTGCAAAAACTCAAGAAAACTTAAAGGACACAGTAGATACGATTTCAACACAAATGGACACTCTGAAACTTGGTTCAGAAAAACACACTGAGGAAATAAGTACACTATCAGAGAAAGTAGCCGAACTTTCGGATCAGTTCACTAATTTATCTATGAAGGTAGATGATAATCTGAATGACACAAAACCGGTAGTCTTTAATGACACAGAAGGGTGTGAACAAATTAGGAAACTGAAACAAAATCAGAATCAAATTAATACGCAACACCAAAGAAAATCCGGGAAGTACAAGATCAGCTGACACAGGTGATACAAGAATTACGTATTTCAGACGACATTCGCGCTCCAATACGAGAAGAGGGGCATAGAAATACGGAACAGCCACAAAATAATAACACAGGGCACTTCGGAAATTATGAAAGAAATTGGCAAGGCACGCCGAATTTTGAGATGGAACCGCTGAAACGACGTAACAATGACCGACATGTGACTCGCCGACATGACGATTTTGACTATAAGCTGTTCGTTACTACACGTAAATTCAAAACATTTAAGAATTGTGGCAACGACATTCATCCACAAGCATGGCTCCATCAATTCTCTCATTGTTTTCCTCCCAACTGGTCGTTGGAGCACAGATTAGAATTTATGTGTGGCTACTTAGAGAATGAACAAGATGAAAGAATGCGATCGGTCATTCACGATTGTCACAGTGAAGGAGAATTTTACCATGCGTTTCTCTCAGCATATTGGTCTCAAGCTACACAAGACCGAGTAAAACATAGCATCATAATAATGAAACATTTCGAACAATCTGAATTTTCCAGTCTTGTGATATATTTTGAAGAGATGTTGCACAAGAATCAGTACCTGTCAAAGCCATACAGCCCCTCAGAACTCATCTGCATTTGCTTAATCAAACTGCCTGAACATTTAAGAAATATTATTTTGACAGGGCGTTGCAAAGACGACATTGAAGCTTTTCAGGGACTCTTACAAGAATTAGAAATTGACACAGACAGTCGCGGGATGCGAAAACAGGAAAACAATCACTACAGGTCACATCCGTCACAATTCCGTGATGACAGAAACAATAACTGGACACGACAAGTCTATTCTTACAACGCAAATCGTGACCAAAACAGACACCACCCTTATGACAACCACTGGCAGAGTAATACTAGTTACAGAGAAAGATCGCATTTCCATAGTAATGAATATGACAGAGATTACCATAGAAACAGACAATATGGGAACAAAAACAATTATTATCAAGGGAGACAGAATAACTTTAGACGCAACAGTTCAGGGCGCAGTTCCGATTCCGGGAGGAATTCTCCACCACATGACCGACAGACAAGAAACTACAGGAAATACCGACATGACGACAGGCGATATAATCATAACGACAGACCTGAATTTAATCAGAGCTGGCGGGATTTAAACAGGGCTGGGCCCTCTCGGCAAGGCGAATTTGTAGAAGTTAGACCTCCAAATCCCAATAACGACGCGCGCCAACAAAGGAACAGACAATGACTCGCACCGCAGGCAGCCGCTTGTGCCGGCTGGCTCAGAGAAAAATAACATAGACGCTAACCTTGAGAAAAATTTTAGCACTCCTCACCGATGTATACCGCATGATAATTCCGTTCAAGCTAAACTTCTACGTACTAGGAAGAGTAAAGGTGTACACCACATTTCACATGTAAAACCGTTTATTGAAAGATAATCTGCTTTTTAACTTTGTCTTTGCAATAAAACTTTTCACTTCACATTTGTAGTATGCTTTGTCAGACTTAAGAAATTGTTAACATGCAACAATGTTTGAAGTTAAATATCCAGTCAAGAACCAAGAGAACTTATTTCAACAGAAATTACGAATGCAGTGTTGTTATTTGTACATTCTTGCTTGTTAGTTGCACGTTTATGTAACGACTATAAGGCTCACATACTTAGAACATTTACCAGTACTGCTAATGAGATTTTAATGCAACCTTTTTGTTTACTTGAAAATACATTCTGGATTTAAAGTACTTTCTGTGAAATACCAGATGACACAGTGGTTAGTTTATGTGACAGCTATACGATTTTAGCACGACGCTACTGATGAGTGACAATTTACAATGTTGCTTTTGCGGTGTATCTGTTTTATATCTGCACAGTATATCATGAGGTAAGTACATTGACTTCTGCAGAACTTAGCTTTCGGAGGACGATAACTACGACACTTCCACAGAGATTATCTTACAACAAGACGCACAGTTTGGTGCTACAGTACACGTATTTGAGTGATTAATTTTGTACTTAAAACATTTATTTTTAAAGATATTTGAAGTACAATGATACAAAGGTTTTCCGTGATACATTTGATTCCATTGCTGTAATCTGTAACACCTGAGGGTATAATTACATTAATCCTCAGAGGGGTACACGCTACTTTGTGTACCATGTGTTTGGCAAGCACAAGGAGCCCTAGCCAATATGGTATTTGCTTATACAACTTTACACATCGGTACCATATTCCTCTAACACATAAATTACATAGCTATCTGATCATTTAACTGAGAGAGACAAACTTTTTTACTACGGCAGTGACAGATGTTTACGTAATTAGACCGTTGGATAGCTTCACAATTACGAAATTGTATTTTGTCTGTACTTTGTGAACTGTTCATATTTTTTCAGACCCATTGTGATATTATGAGAGCTTTGAATGATATATTTGGTATGGGATCACGATTTTTAAAGTACGTTTGAGGTAGATGACACTCTTGAAATGAGCAGAGAATTTTTTTTAGGTTTTGAAATTATTGGAGGAAGCTACGACGATTTTGAGAGTTGACTGAGGTGTTATGATGTTATTATTACGATATCTATGTGTATTATGCTGTTGAGGTATGTTTATGATCAATAAGATGATGCTACCGTATATGAGGAATTTGATTATGCTACATATTTATTATGATGAAATATTGAAGAAGTGTCGACGAATACATATATGAATAATGAGTAGTGGTTAGGGACTCTGACTTGTGAAAAAGGATGTTGGAAACAAGAATCGTACTTTAAGAGTTATGAAATGTGTGTAAATGCGTGAATGTATCACAATGCCGACGAAAATATTTTGGACACTGTTATATCAATAGCATTTTGTTTCTACAGATTTGTAATGCAAATTCTTGACCTGTGAAATATTTTTATACGAGACTGTCACTGTAACGGAAACTGCTGTCGTAAATATTTCGGTAAGAAAGTTAAGTGACCACCTTCACGTAATGCGTCGTGGGCACCCAGCTGTGCGACAGATGCCTGGAGAAAAAGCCATTAGTGGGTGCCTTTTCAGAGGTACAGGTAGAAAAAAAAAGGAGGCCATTAACCTCGCTATTGACATTCCTTTATAGAAAGCACCACAAATACGACGCGCTCATTACTTGGAAACATTCTTACATCTGCACACCTGATTATGACAAGTATCTTTCTACGAGAGTTGAGAGATTTTTTTACTACCTTATGAAATGCCATGTGGCTAGTGAATGATGTTTCATGCCTTCCTTTGTACATATTTGCTCATTTTCTTTAATATCTAGTTCCTAGCTGCACTGCAGCATTGGTTAAAATAAAATTTTATAGATGTACTAATATAAATATTTTATGCCTACAGATCCAGTAAAAAAAATAACTGTATGATGTACTTAAAAAAAACGAAGGAGCACAAAAACATTTCACAGGAATTGCATACAGAATTTTCTTTTCAAGTACTTGGTAATTTCGTTTGTAGAATTAGTTTTTGTGGTGCACCACTTTAATTACATAGACATTAAGATGTGAATACACATTTCCCTTGTCTGCATTATTGTCTTTAGTGTAATGTTTTTTTTGCTTGAGCTATGTCATGTTTAGATATAAGTTATTTCATTAGCTGCTGCTGTTTGCTAGGCATAGTGTTACTGAATTTGACTTTGTGTTACTCTTCTAAGCCAGTTTACTACTGATTTATTTTTCTTGTTTGCTGCACATTGCCTTATATTAGTTGTAATATTGCAATTGCTTTGCTAATTTCTATAATGCTGCTTGCTTCGCAAATCTGCATTTTTTTTTTCATTTCTGTTTGCGTTAATTGTTTTGTGCTGCTGCATTGCCTCGTCCCTTAGTTTAGCATCTGAGCTCAGTTGATTTAAGTTAGCTTAAGAAGGGGTAGACTATATAAGTTAATGAGTTGCAATGAATTTGAAGAAATGCACTGAGAGGTTATACGACAAAAGTACAGAAAGCATGCTTGGATAGGATTTTTTTGGTGGAAGCAAAGGTTGAAATAATACGAAAGATCTATGGAATGAAGTTTTGGGTTGGACTGCAGTACCAAATGTTACACTGAAAACGAACCCTGTCCTTTCCTTTTGTGTTATCCCACTATGTGTTTGTGTACCCTTGTGTATTTATGTTCTTCCTGTCTTTATATGTTTACCTGATAAGACTTATGTTGTAGAATTTTTCTAATACTCAGCTACATGAACTATGATGAGGAATACTGTTATCCTCAAATATAATTTGCATTAATAATATGTTATTTACTTTGTAAATATGTTTAGACATTATTTATCTGTTCTGCTTTGTTGCTCATGTGTGAAGTTGATGTTTCAAAAGTTATTCGGATCTTTTATGTATCTACTTATCTCATAATTCCTGTAACACTGATGTATATGTTTATGTATATTGTTTTGTAAAGCCTGTATTACTACAAATGTTATCTGTATTATTATGTTTTTAATGATGTATTTTGTACCTTTGTTAACGTATTCTTATGTTATAAAATTGTAATTGACACCAGTTCATCAAATTAAGTAACTTGTAAGTTCCATTTCACTGGACACGTTTCTGTTGGTCATAGTATATGGACAATATGTGAGAAGTAGGGACGGTTAGTGTTTGCACATGTGTTAATAATTCAGCAAGGGACTGGATAACAGCATTGCTGGTTCTAAGGACAATTCCAAAAAGTTTGTGAGTGCACAAGTAGTGGTTATGGACTTGCTATATTATCTGCAAGACTCTTCAATGGTGATTGTGCACCTGCAGAGTCACAACAGATGGCTGCTGGCGATCTCTACAAGGACTACAGGGGGTCTGCATCTCTGATGGCCCACCTGATGGCCCGCCAATATCATTATTTCTCCAAGGACTGCAGTGGGTCTGCGCCTATGGTGGCCCACCAATACCGTAATCTCTACCAGGACTACAGTGGGTCTACTCTGTGGTGACCTACCTACCAATATTCTTCAAAACTTCGACTGACTCTATTGTGGGTTTGCTCTGTTGTGGCCCATTACCTGTCTGCATGTCGAGAGTCAGCACTGTCTTTCCGCTGGAAGGACAACACTACTTCTTCAAGACTGCATGGAAATCCACTACTTCCGTGTGCATTTTCTTTTACTGTTCAGACTTTGAGAAAAACACTGCTATTTTACTGTGATGAACGATCAGAACTGTCTTTATGGACTGTGAGAAAATTTTAGCTTTTGACCAACATTGTATCAATAAGTGTGTGCATTTGATATTTTTCTTACTGTAATTATGAAAAATTTTTTCAAATCTGTATTGGCCAGTGCCCAAAACAATTTGTAAAATTTTTTGTGGGGAGCATGGGGGCTATGTAAGTAGGCTGTTTAGGTTTTCTTATCGGTAACGCCACGTAGCGCTCTGTATGAAAATCACTGGCTGTGCTGTGTGCAGTCTGTGGCTAGTTTGCATTGTTGTCTGCCATTGTAGTGTTGGGCAGCTGGATGTGAACAGCGCATAGCGTTGCGCAGTTGGAGGTGAGCCGCCAGCAGTGGTGGATGTGGGGAGAGAAATGGCGGAGTTTTGAAATTTGTAATACTGGATATTATGAACTGCTATGTATATTATGATTTTTCAACACTATTAAGGTAAATACATTGTTTGTTCTCTATCAAAATCTTTCATTTGCTAACTATGCCTATCAGTAGTTAGTGCCTTCCGTAGTTTGAATCTTTTATTTAGCTGGCAGTAGTGGCGCTCGCTGTATTGCAGTAGTTTGAGTAACGAAGATTTTTGGTGAGGTAAGTGATTTGTGAAAGGTATAGGTTAATGTTAGTCAGGGCCATTCTTTTGTAGGGATTATTGAAAGTCAGACTGCGTTGCGTTAAAAAATATTGTGTGTCAGTTTAAGCACAGTCATGTATAATTGTTCTAAGAGGACGTTTCACTTTTGATATGGAATCCACGTCCAGAAAAGTATCGTTTGACTATAAAATAAGTTTTAAGATTGGATCACATTCAAACTTCTCGCTTCACAATACAGAATGAAACGGTAGGGCTGCACAACGCTTATGTCGGCAAAGTTTAATCCGACTAGTACAACTTCTGCAAGTAACTCGTTCGTGTGCAGGTAGAATGGTTGACAGTGGTGCTCCACGGACACACACCAGAATTTGTGCAAAATGTGTATAAAAGCATGCCTCGCAGATACTTGTTTCCCAATGAATACTAGGGTCACAACTCAGACAAGCTCCTGCAAAACACACAGGTCACAGCTCATTGTCTCTGCTGTGTGTGTACGGCTAAGAGGAACATTTGTTTTACATCCAAATGGTACATTCTCGAACATAGGACCCTAATCAGAAATTACCTATTACCGCTAGGAACCAGTACTAGGAACTGTGAAACACCCTGTGTAAGTGCGCTGGCTACTACTAACATAACGTGATACATGATTGAATGTGATAGTACAAAATATGAGCAAATACATTATTTATACTAATTATCCACTCTATGTTGTGCAAGTTTCTTCATCGGCGAGTAACTACCACAACCTACAGCCTTATCAATCTTCTTTAGTATATTAATGCTTTGGTCCCAACCTACGACTTTTGACCTCCGCGCTCCCCTCCAATACTAAATTCGTGATCGCTTGAGGCCTCAGAAAGTGTCCTACCAACTGATCCCAGCCAAGCAGTGCCACAAATTAATCTTCTCCCCAGTCCTATTCAGTACCTCCTCGTTAGTTACGTGATCTACCCATCTAATCCTCAGCATTCTTCTGTAGCACCACATTTTGAAAGCTTCTATTCCCTTCACGTTTAAAATACTTATCGTCCACGTTTCACTTCCATACATGGCTACACTCCATACAAATACGTTCAGAAATGACTTCCTGACACCTAAATCTATACTCGATGTCAACTACTTTCTCTTCTTCAGAAACGCTTTCCTTGTCATTGCCAGTCTACATTTTAGATGCCCTCTAGTTCGACCATCATCAGTTACTTGGCTCCCCAAATAGCAAAACTCATTTACTAGTTTAAGTGTCTGATTTCCTAATCTAATTCCCTCGGGATCACCCGAGATAATCGGCTACATTCCATTATCCTCGTTTTGCTTTTGTTGATATTCATCTTACATCCTCCGTTCAACTGCTCTTTCATGTCCTTTGCTGTCTCTGACAGAATTACAATGTCGTCGGCAAACCTCAAGGTTTTTGTGTTCACAATCGATTTTTATTCCTGCTCGAATTTTTTTTCCTTTACTGCTTGCTCAATATACAGATTGAATAACATCGGGGAGAGGCTACAACCCTGTCTCACTCCCTTCTTAACCACTGCTTGCCTTTCATGCCCCTCGACTCTAACTGCCACCTGATTTCTGTACAAATTGTAAATAGCCTTTCGCTCCCTGCATTTGACCCCTGCCACCTTCAGAATTTGAAAGAGAGCATTCCAATCACCATTTCCAAAAGCTTTTCCTAAGTCTACAGATGCTAGAAACGCAGGTTTGCCTCCCCGTAAGATACGTCGTAGGGTCAGTATTACCTCACCTATTCCAATATCTTTACGGAATCCAAACTGATCTTCCCTGAGGTCGACGTCTATCAGTTTTTCCATTTGTCTGTGAAGACATCCAGTTAGTATTTTGCAGCCGTGACTAATGAATCTGATAATTTGGTAATTTTCACACCTATCAACATTTGCTTTCTTTGTGATTGGAATTATTATATTCTTCTTGAAATCTGAGGGTATTTCGCCTGTCTCATACATCTTGCTCACCAGATGGTAGAGTTTTGTCAGGGCTGGCTCTCCCAGGGCTATCAGCAGTTCTAACGGAATGTTGTCTACTCCCGGGGACTTGTTTCGACTTAGGTCTTTCAGTGCTCTGTCAAGCTCTTCGCGCAGTATCATATCTTCCATTTCATCTTCATCTATGTCATCTTCCATTTCTGTAATACTGCCTTCAGTACATCACCCCCATATATCCCAATACACTAACTCCATCATTCTGCCTTCCCTTCTTTGCTTAGAACTAGTTTTCTGTGCTAGCTCTTGATATCGATTCAAGTAGTTCTCTTTTCTCCAACGGTCTCTTTAAGTTTCCTGTAAGCCGTATCTATCTTACCCCTAGTGATGTATGCCTCTACGTCCTTACAGTTGTCCTCTAGCCATCCCTGCTTAGCTAATTTGCACGTCTTGTCGATCTCATTTATGAGACGTTTGTATCCCAATTTGCCTGCTTCATTTACTGGATTTTTACGTTTTTATATTTTCTCCTTTGATCAATTAAATTCACTATCTCTTCTGTTACCCAAGGATTTCTACTAGCCCTCGTCTTTTTCCCTATTTCATGTCTCAAAGCTATCCATTTTACTTCTACTGTATTTCTTTCCTGCGTTCTTGTCAATCGTTCCCTAATGCCCTCTATGAAACTCTCTACAACCTCTGGTTCTTTCAGTTTATCTAGGTCCCGTCTCCTTAAATTCCCACCTTTTTGCAGTTTCTTCAGTTTTAATCTACAGCACACAATCAATAGCGTGTGGTCAGTGTCCACATCTGCCCCCAGAAATTTGTTACAATTTAAAACTTGGTTCGTAATCTGTGTCTTACCATTATACAATCCATCTGAAACCTTCCAGGGTCTCCAGGCCCCTTCCATGTATACAACCTTCTTTCATGATTCTTTAACCAAGTGTTAGCTATGAGTAAGTTATGCTCTGTGCAAAATTCTACCAGGCGGCTTCCTCTTTCATTTCTTACCCCCATTCCATATTCACCTACTAGTTTTCCTTCTCCTCCATTCCCTACTATCGAATTCTAGTCCCCCATGACTATTAAATTTTAATCTAGCTTTACTATCTGAATAATTTCTTTTATCTCATCATACATTTCTTCAATGTCTTTGTCATCTGCGGGCCTAGTTGGCACATAAACTTGTACTACTGCTGTAGGCGTGGGCTTCGTATCTATCTTGGGTACAATAATGCGTTCACTATGCTGTTCGTAGTAGCTTATCCGAACTCCTATATTTTTTATTCATTATTAAACCTACTTCTGCATTACCCATGTTTGATTTTGTATTTACAGCCCTGTATTCAACTGACGAGAAGTCTTGTTCCTCCTACCCAATATATCTAACTTGAATCTATCCATTTCAATTTTTAAATTTTGTAACCTATCTACCCGATTGAGGGATCTGACATTCCACGCTTCGATCCGTAGAATGCCAGTTTTCTTTCTCCTGATAACGACGTCCTCCTGAGTAGTCCCCGCCCGGATATCCGCGTGGGGGACTATTTTACCTCCGGAATATTTTACCCAAGAGGACGCCGTCATCATTTAACCGTACAATAAAGCTGCATGGTTCGGGATAAATTACGGCTGTAGTTTCGCCTTGCTTTCAGCCGTTCGCAGTACCAGCACAGCAATGCTGTTCTGTTTAATGTTAGAAGGTCAGATCAGTCAATCATCCAGACTGTCGCCCCTGCAACTACTGAAAACGCTGCTGCCCCTTTTTAGGAACCACACATCTGTCTGCCCTTTCAAGAGATGCCCCGCCGTTGTGGTTTCACCTGCGGTACGGCTGTCTGTATCGCTGAGGCACGCAAGCCTCCCCGCCAACGGCAAGGTGCATGGTTCATGGAAGCATACGTTAAGCTACAATATTCAGAAGCGGCAGCAGTTGAACGAGAAGGCCGATAACCAGCGGAGTTTGCGCAGCAGCAGTCAGCACTTCGACAGATCAACGGCCGAGCAGACAGGCATTGCTTCCAAGGAGAACAACGACCAGCGCAGTTGGCACGTAAGCTGTCGATGCTCCAGGAACTGTGAGCATACTGAACTCACGTGCGTTACGTGTCTAGCGATGCGGGGGAGGACGACAGGGCAATGGCCGACGACGACAGCAGAGAGGTAAAACAAGGAACGCCGGCACGTGTCTCGACATGGTTCACGTTTCTGCCCAACAACTGAAGAGTCAGTCGCCGCCCTAGAAATTTCACATTAGCGGAAACACCGAATAAATACCTCTGATAAACGGGCATGAGGGGGTCCTTTGAGGGGAGAAAGAAGTAAGGAGGAAACGTTGCCTAGAGGTCGTTCTTCACCGCAACGACTTGGCCACTATGTTGCTCGACAGAATATGCTGGTACCGCGCCAATAGGTCAACGCAGAAGATGCCATCTCATATGTTACCAGGCGACTGGTGAGGACGAAGAGACTGCGGCCTCACGAAATGGGTCACCTGTGACGCTAGAAGTTGATGAATTCCACCAGAAGAAGCCGAACCTGAGGGTCGCAGGTTCGATTCCGGGAAGGAGCACTGCGCGCCACGCCGTAGCCTCTTGTTATAACGCAACGAGTGAATTCACGGGGAGCTGACCGCGCTGCAGCCGCAGTGGGAAGAACACACCGCCTGGCGCCCCGCTGCAACACAAACCGAACCTGTGCCCCGAGGACCATAGCGAGGTAAAAAACAGTGTATTATTTTGTTTGTTTAAATGGTCTTATGCGTCAATAAATGACTGATAGTGGTTCCATCAATGTTTCACTCACACCTCATCCACTGAGCCAAGGAAACAACCCACCCCACCTCCCACAAAGTGTCTCTTCCCCTCCCGCCATTCCTGACAAAATAATGACCTTTGCTCCCCTCTGTCACTGACTCTCAATATCTAGTATCACAAAACCTCGACCCGCTACACCTCTAAACACACAATAATATCGGCTCCGTGGCAATTCTTCGATTTCAGACGAGAGAAAGGCACCTGAAGTCGTGAATTATCAAGGACGGAATAACAGTAAGGAAGACCTTAATATCTTCACACTTAGTGTAGTGACGTTGCATTTCGGTGGCGTAGTCGACATTCTGAAGAACTGTAACTTTGGGATCCAATCCTAATTTTGACCATAGTTTTTTGTTTTAGTGCGTTAATTTATTTACCCTTCAGAAAAAAATTAAATTAAGGCTACTGTAAGTAGACTGTTTAGGTTTCTATGTTGGTAACGCCACGTTGCGCTCTGTATGAAAATCACTGACTGCGCTGTGTGCAGTCTGTGGCTGGTTGGACTCATTGTTGGATTATTTGCTTTTGTAGTGTTGGGCAGTTGGATGTGAACAGCGTGTAGCTTTGGGCAGTTGGAGGTGAGCCGCCAGCAGTGGTGGATGTGGAGAGAGAAATGCCAGAGTTTTGAGCGGACGACCTGGACTTGTGTCCGTCAGAAAAAGGAAATTTGTTTAACTGGATATATATATATATATATATATATATATATATATATATATATATATAATCACTTTTGAACGCTATTAAGGTAAATACGTTGTTTGTTCTCTATGAAAATCTTTCTTGGCGCGGCGTCAAACCAGGTTTTTTACTTGATCCGCTTTCTGTGCAACCTTACGTTTCCAGTGGATCTGAGATCCCATGACAACAGAGGGACAAATGTTTCTGATCCGCAAACCACTCCTGCACCACAGGTGAAACGTCTATTGGAGACTGATTCTGCTAGAAATACATTAACTTCTCAGGATACCATTGGCTCACTGATAACATAACATTACCCATAAAGTGTGTTTACTGGTCATCTATCCTGTGAAGCAGCTAAAGTCGGTGAAAATATGCACAATGGCAGTCACACGGCAACTGCGATATGACTCGTGGACACAGTTGGGATCGAAGCGGACACCATGCAGCCTGTAATCTCGTACTGGACCATCGTTCACTGCAGAAGATACTTATTCGTGGGAAAATATGATAATTCACCAGTCGCTCTAAATATTTTCTTCAGCAAACGCCAATCAGGAGAGTCGATGACGATCACGAAGCTTCCCCTTGACGGCCGCACGTTTCCTTTGTAGTCCAGCCTCCCAAAGCGAATAAAGAGCAATGTCGATCGACCCGAAAAACGAGATATTCAGTAGCATGCTTCAAATGAGCAGCATTAAAAAATGGTAACTGTCCTGAACTGGTATAAAACGTTCTCGGTTTACTTTCTGCGTCAAATATGGGCAAAATGTCTAGCTTTCAACGAAATCCTCCATCATCTTCGTCAGGAACAACTGAACGTTTAAGGCCCATAAGCAATTTAAAATTGGTCAGCGCTCGTGATGATTAAGTGATGCTGATGAAGTTTGGTTTGTGGGGCGCTCAACTGCACGTTCATCAGCGACCGTACAAATTCCCAGTCTGTGCACAGTCCAATTTAGCCACTTCATGAATGATGATGCAATGATGAGGGCAACACAAGCACCCAGTCCCCGAGCAGAGAAAATCCCCAACCCGCCCGGGAATCGAACCCGGGATCCCGTGATCCAGAGGTAGCAACGCTAGCCACTAGACCACGAGCTGCGGAGTCAGCGCTCGTCATCATTAAGTCATGTGTCAATATTTGCATTGGGGGCGGCGGGGAGGGGGGGGGGCGACGGCTATCGTAAGAATGTAACTAAATACTTCGGAGCATTTCTCATCGTCTTCTCAACGTCGTGCAAGAACTCGGCACTTCCGAAGATGACCTGAAGTAAATTTTACAAAAATATTGCTTCAAGACGACGCTGTTACTCGAATGCCAACGCGAGAAGAATCTGTCATGCCTGAGAAATCTGAGAAGGAAGCTAGCAACTGAAAGCGACGTGTAACATGCTGTAATTCCATACAGATGCCATAAAGCTGTTTTACACTTCAAAAAGCAAAACCACAAATTAAGCATAACTTCGGAGTAGATACTGAGAAGCTATAATTAAATAATAATCTAAGAGGTATGCTTAAAAACTCATTCCCTGACAAATAAAATAGAACATTTGATGGTTTTCAACATAGTCTCACTATAATTTAATACATTTAGCAAAGCTTTGCACTTTTTTAAAACCTACATTACACTACATGTATCGTTTTTCATGGATCCCTTAGAGAGGAGTCTCTGGGATGTGGAAAGAGTAAAAGCTTTTTTTTCCCCTCTGGTACATGGATATTGTACAATTACAATGCAGACAGAGCTATGACCTATAATCCTTGTGAAGATATTCATCGATGGAGTAGAAGGAGTTAACCAACAGGAAATTCTTTAATTCACACTGAAACCGATCTTTATCACTTACAAGACGTTTGATATGCTCTGGTAAGTTACTGAATATAAGACTATTCATGTATTTGACTCCTTTTTGTACTAATGTTTGGCTTTTATAATCCTTATACAGATTGTTTTTGGTTCTGGTATTATAATCATGTTTTGCACTGTTTTGTGAAAAAGAGACATGTTGGAAATGACAAAGGACATTAATAAGTATATGTACTGAGAAGTAGTAGTCAGAATGCCAAGTTTCTTAAAGAGGTCTCTGCATGATGATCTAGGACTGACACCAGATATAATTCTAATGACTAGTTTCTGAATTTTGAGAATGTTCTCTTTGTGAGAGGAGTTTCCGCAAAAGATGATTCCATAACTCATTAGTGAATGGAAATAGGCCGAAAAAACTAACTTCTTCATTTTAAATCACCTATTTCTTCTGTCATGCGTACTGCAAATGTAGCTGAACTAAGGCCTTTCATTAAGTCTAAACTGTGAGTTTTTCAATTTAGGTTGTGGTCAATTTGACACTGTCTGCAGCTTTAATTTCATTGTTTGAATACATTATACTTACAGGGTCAGGTGTTATTTGTATTGTATTGTATTTACTGGGTCTTGTCGAAATTCAGTGCCAATCCATTTGCTGTGAACCACCCACAGATTAGCTAATTCAAAATGGCTCTGAGCACTATGGGACTCAACTGCTGTGGTCATAAGTCCCCTAGAACTTAGAACTACTTAAACCTAACTAACCTAAGGACATCACACACATCCATGCCCGAGGCAGGATTCGAACCTGCGACCGTAATGGTCGTGCGGTTCCAGACTGTAGTGCCTTTAACCTCTTGGCCACTCCGGCCGGCGTTTAGCTAATTGCTCACAACGAGAAACACAAGGAATATAAATGAGAAAAGATGCACCATGACCACAATTTCATTAAAATACCACTGACACGACCTATTAAATGCTTTCCAGTGACTACAAGCTCATGTTTTCTCTGAAGGTGAGCACTGAGTGCGGCAGTGTTAACTTTTACAATAACTTTGTCACACATACAGATTTTAGGACAATCTAGCGACAGTTATCTTCACTGTACAAAAAAACATATATTTCTTCGCCGTCTATAGTGAATCCCCCCCATGAACCATGGACCTTGCCGTTGGTGGGGAGGCTTGCGTACATCAGCGATACAGATGGCCGTACCGTAGGTGCAACCACAACGGAGGGGTATCTGTTGAGAGGCCAGACAAACGTGTGGTTCCTGAAGAAGGGCAGCAGCCTTTTCAGTAGTTGCAGGGGCAACAGTCTGGATGATTGACTGATCTGGCCTTGTAACATTAAACCAAAACGGCCTTGCTGTGCTGGTACTGCGAACGGCTGAAAGCAAGGGGAAATTACAGCCGTAATTTTTCCCGAGGACATGCAGCTCTACTGTATGATTAAATGATGATGGCGTCCTCTTGGGTAAAATATTCCGGAGATAAAATAGTCCCCCATTCGGATCTCCGGGCGGGGACTACTCAGGAGGACGTCGTTATCAGGAGAAAGAAAACTGGCATTCTACGGATCGGAGCGTGGAATGTCAGATCCCTTAATCGGGCAGGTAGGTTAGAATATTTAGAAAGGGAAATGGATAGGTTAAAGTTAGATATAGTGGGAATTAGTGAAGTTCGGTGGCAGGAGGAACACGACTTTTGGTCAGGTGATTACAGGATTATAAATACAAAATCAAATAGGGGTAATGCAGGAGTAGGTTTAATAATGAATAAAAAAATAGGAGTGCGGGTTAGCTACTACAACCAGCATAGTGAACGCATTATTGTGGCCAAGATAGACACAAAGCCCATGCCTACTACAGTAGTACAAGTTTATATGCCAACTACCTCTGCAGATGACGAAAAAGTAGATGAAATGTATGATCAAATAAAAGAAATTATTCAGATAGTGAAGGGAGACGAAAATTTAATAGTCATGGGTGACTGGAATTCGAGTGTAGGAAAAGGGAGAGAAGGAAACGTAGTAGGTGAATATGGATTGGGGGTAAGAAATGAAAGAGGAAGCCGCCTGGTAGAATTTTGCACAGAGCATAACTTAATCATACTTGGTTCAAGAATCATAAAAGAAGGTTGTAAACCTGGAAGAATCCTGGAGATACTAAAAGGTATCAGATAGATTATATAATGGTAAGACAGAGATTTAGGAACCAGATTTTAAATTGTAAGACATTTCCAGGGGCAGATGTGGATTCTGACCACAATCTATTGCTTATGAACGGCAGACTGAAACTGAAGAAACTGCAAAAACTTGGGAATTTAAGGAGATGGGACCTGGATAAACTGAAAGAACCAAAGGTTGTAGAGAGTTTCAGGGAGAGCATAAGGGAACGATTGACAGGAATGAAATTGAAGAAATACAGTAGAAGAAGAATGGGTAGCTCTGAGGGATGAAGTAGTGAAGGCAGCAGAGGATCAAGTAGGTAACAAGACGAGGGCTAATAGAAATCCTTGGGTAACAGAAGAAATATTGAATTTAATTGATGAATGGAGAAAATATAAAAATGCAGTAAATGAAGCAGGCAAAAACAAATACAAACGTCTCAAAAATGAGATCGACAGGACGTGCAAAATGGCTAAGCAGGGATGGCTAGAGCACAAATGTAAGGATGTAGAGGCTTATCTCGCTAGGGGTAAGATAGATACTGCCTACAGGAAAATTAAAGAGACCTTTGGAGATAAGAGAGCCACTTGTATGAACATCAAGAGCTCAGATGGAAACCCAGTTCTAAGCAAAAAAGGTAAAGCAGAAAGGTGGAAGGTGTATATAGAGGGTCTATACAAGGGCGATGTACTTGAGGACAATATTATGGAAATGGAAGAGGATGTAGATGAAGATGAAATGGGAGATACGATACTGCGTGAAGAGTTTGACAGAGCACTGAAAGACCTGAGTCGAAACAAGGCCCCGGGAGTAGACAACATTCCATTTGAACTACTGACGGCCTCGGGAGAGCCAGTCCTGACAAAACTCTACCATCTGGTGAGCACGATGTATGAGACAGGCGAAATACCCTCAGACTTCAAGAAGAATATAATAATTCCAATCCCAAAGAAAGCAGGTGTTGACAGATGTGAAAATTACCGAACTATCAGTTTAATAAGTCACAGCTGCAAAATACTAACGCGAATTCTCTACAGACGAATGGAAAAACTGGTAGAAGCCGACCTCGGGGAAGATCAGTTTGGATTCCGTAGAAATGTTGGAACACGTGAGGCAATACTGACCTTACGACTTATCTTAGAAGAAAGATTAAGAAAAGGCAAACCTACGTTTCTAGCATTGGTAGACTTAGAGAAAGCTTTTGACAATGTTGACTGGAATACTCTCTTTCAAATTCTGAAGGTGGCAGGGGTAAAATACAGGGAGCGAAAGGCTATTTACAATTTGTACAGAAACCAGATGGCAGTTATAAGAGTCGAGGGGCATGAAAGGGAAGCAGTGGTTGGGAAAGGAGTAAGACAGGGTTGTAGCCTCTCCCCGATGTTATTCAATCTGTATATTGAGCAAGCAGTAAAGGAAACAAAAGAAAAATTCCGGGTAGGTATTAAAATTCATGGAGAAGAAGTAAAAACTTTGAGGTTCGCCGATGACATTGTAATTCTGTCAGAGACAGCAAAGGACGTGGAAGAGCAGTTGAACGGAATGGACAGTGTCTTGAAAGGAGGATATAAGATGAACATCAACAAAAGCAAAACGAGGATAATGGAATGTAGTCAAATTAAGTCGGGTGATGCTGAGGGAATTAGATTAGGAAATGAGACACTTAAAGTAGTAAAGGAGTTTTGCTATTTAGGGAGTAAAATAACCGATGATGGTCGAAGTAGAGAGGATATAAAATGTAGTCTGGCAATAGCAAGGAAAGCGTTTCTCAAGAAGAGGAATTTGTTAACATCGAGTATAGATTTAAGTGTCAGGAAGTCGTTTCTGAAAGTATTTGTATGGAGTGTAGCCATGTATGGAAGTGAAACATGGACGATAACTAGTTTGGACAAGAAGAGAATAGAAGCTTTCGAAATGTGGTGCTACAGAAGAATGCTAAAGATAAGGTGGGTAGATCACGTAACTAATGAGGAGGTATTGAATAGGAACAGTGAATGGGAAAAACCCTACAGTTGCGAATCAGACCCTTGGGTTTCAATGTGTTACACCCGCTAAAACGAAATATTTTAGAAGAGCATCAAATTTAGCATTTGTGAGTGTTTCTTAAATGTATTAATATTTGATTATTTGCAGAATTGTCAAAACAGCTAACTAAACCAACGTCCCTGAAACTTAGCGGCAGGACATCTGAATAGTCTTATTTCCAAAAGATCACAGTTTTTCGTCAAGATTCGTATCATCTACGTATCAGCTAGAGAGATCTGAGATTCTCCGTCATATTTTAGGTCACATGTTATTATACATTCAACAAATGTTCTCACTTCAAAGTGCACCTGGACGTTTTCTTCATGAATGTACTACTGGCATATAAAAAAGCAGTTTATTTTAAAACAAAATTTTCTTAGCATTCTCGCATTAATTTAGCCAGTAATTTCACAAAATTATCTTACAGTTCTTACATTTATTCAGCCAGTAGATTTACAGTGCCTGTTATTGGTTTAACCACACGTGCAGATAATTACAGTTAAGCTCTGCCTGATGACTAGACCCACTTGCAAATAGGGGAAGAGGAGCCTGGCTAGCGCAAGAAATAAAAATTAAATAACTTTTTTCCAACTTGCCCCGCTGTAGGGCCTCCAGTAAGTATTCACGAAACAGGTCTAATTATACAACAACCGGGATAACGTCGTAATAATTTCTCAGAGCATTTGCAGCGTGCTCAGCCCTCAGTTTTCCTCCAACAAACTGGAAAACTTTTACGTATAACGAGAAAACCCCTCTCCAGCTAAAACACCACTATGCAACTTGAACAGTAGCACAAGTAACATGTTATCACATACGATAGGGAAAGCTAAAACCGATCTATAAATGTTTCCTGCTGTCATTTGACGCATTTTACGAAACTGCAGTTCCCTGACGCGAAAAGAAAACGATGAGTTAGTGGAACCTGATGCATGTCCGATACTCTGTGATTCCTTATCGGCAGTATTGTGTTATCATTACACGATGACGTGTCTTGGATGCCTTTTTCAAGTACAAACTTATACTCAGTTTCAAATAACCCCATAATATATGTGGGATCCTGCCCACTCTTATAGGTGTCTAGGAAGCAGTTTCCTCGGATAACTAGACAACATACACGCAAACCATTTTAATGGAGTTTATTGCAGAAATTGAATACTTAACTTTTGTTTCTGAATAAAACGTTCTCGGTATTCAAGCCGCATCAGTTCAAAAAAATCCTCGAGCTTTCGATGACCATCTCCGCCATCGTCGTCAGAAGTTCACTGACTGCAGGCGCAGCCCTGGCAGTCAGTGAACTCCTGACGACGATGGCGGAGATGGTCATCGAAAGCTCGAGGATTTTATTCGAATTGACGTGGCTTTTTTTTTCCTTCATTGAATTTCGATTCTGCCCAGAGGGATAGGGCTGTCAGCAGCTTAGTACGCCGCTCTTCAGCCTCCAGAATTTTTAAACCAGAGGAAGAGGACAATAAACAATAAAAGCAGGACATAAAAACTGTGACTTAAATTGTAAAATGGTGGAAAATTGAGGAAGGTAAAACATAAAACAAATGGGCGATGCTAATAAAACACAGGAAGCAGACTGATAAAATAGTAGACAGACAATTAAAAAAACATGGCGACAGTTGGCACGAAGATGTCACACCACAGCCAAGGGCAGAGGGGGGGGGGAGGACCTTGACAGACGAGAGGAAGAAAAAGGGGAATGGAGAGGAAAAACGAAGTGGGGGGGGGTGACAGCCAAGGGCAGATGGAGGGGCACCTTGACAGATGAGAGGAAGAAAAAGGGGAAGGGAGAGTAAAAACGAAGTGGGGGGGGGGTGAAGAGCCGACGGAAGGAGTGGATTCATGGGGTAGGGGGGTGGCGGCAGTGCAAACGCGAGAGGGAGTGGGGAAAGGCTGAGGAGGGGAGTGCAAAAGGACACACTGGAGAAAGGGAGGCAGAATGCTGTTTGTTTTTTTTTTTTCCTTTATTGAGTTTCGATTCCCCTCGAAGGGGGCGGGCTGGAAGCAGCTAACTACGCCGCTCTTCAGCCTACAGAATTTGTTTTAAAAAGATGAAGGTAATAAATAATAAAAACAGGCGATGAAATCGGAAAATCGGTGACATAAATGGTAAAACGGCCGAAAATCGTGGAGTTTAAAACATAAAACGAAGGGTTGATGATGCTAATAAAATACATATGAAGCAGACAGGTAAAAGAATGGACATACAATTAAATAAACACGGCTACAGTCTGGTTTCTGTTCGCAAGAGATATAAAATTTACACCCAGCGACAGCATGGTTTCTATTAACGCGGCTTGAAAACCGAGAACGTTTTATTCATGTACGCCGTCGCAAAAGAGTCTGAGGACACATAACTTCCGTTTCTACATGATGGGTCGCAAGCAACTGGCGACATGCAAATAATCAGTGCCCTTTGATAGATACAATTTCCATGCAAGCTAATCACAAAAGTTTATAAGTCACTACTATCGTTAACATCACTGCGGCTCTTCTAGTGCTCTCTTCTAGTCCGCGGCTAGGCGGCGCTCCTCTTTTATTCTCTTCGTGTGGATGCCGCTTCTGTCGTGGTGACGTACTAGTCAGCGTGGTATTGGCTGCCTCTCTGCTATATCGTTCTTGATCTTTGTGCCGCTGCTTGTCGTTACGCCGGAACAAGATAATTATATACACATGTAGCGAGTTAGCTACAATTACAGGATGACAATTATTAAGCTATATGAAATAAAGATGTCATAACTTGTGATCGGTTTGTGTTAGGTAGTTCAAACTGCGCGGTTGGCCGCGGAGAATGATGGGTATTAGTATGCGCATGCATGTTTTGGTTTAGCGACGAAGCCCACTTTCATTTCGATGGGTACGTCAATAAACAAAACTGGCGCTCTTGGGGGATTCAGAATCCTCATTTCTCCATCGAGGAGTCTCTTCACCCTCAACGGGTGACAGTTTGGTGTACGATGTCCAGTCACGGAATAATCGGTGCGAAATTTCTTGATGACACGATGACTACCGAATGGTACCTGAAGGTTTTGGAAGATGATGACATCTCCATTATTCAAAGTGACCCTGGTTTCGACAAGATGTGATTCGTGTGAGACAGAGCTCCACCCCATCGAAACAGGAGACTGTTTGATGTCCTGGAGGACCCCAATCTGGCTCTCAGGTACCCAGAAGCCATTGGCACAGGCCTCGATTGGCAGCCATATTCTCCGGATTTAAACACATGCGACTCCTTTTTGTGGGGCAATATTAAATACAATGTGTGAGCCGTGGCTGGTTCGCGTCATGCCTCGCTTTTTTATCACTGGTTGCAGTCTAGTGATGTCTTATTTCTTCTTCGGTTACTGCCATAACGTCGCTGTCTTCTCTCTGTGAGTGGCAGCAGCAGCGTGTGTCGATACTAGTACTGCTGCACTATATTTGGTGTGGCGGATATATTTTCCGGGTGTGTTGTTTGTGGCAGTCGGTCAGTTGGGGCAGAGCAGCGAGGAAGTCTCCGTGATGTGTTGTCAGGCCAGAACCGCTGGCGGCGTGCACGTGCGGTTGGTGTTGTGAGGCGCTTCTTGCGAGGGTTACCAAGTTCGTTACCCACCGATCCTGGATACTAAAGTTGAGTGCTCACTTAACCTACTATCAAGCCTCAACTGCTATCACATTTCTTCGTTTGATCCTGGTTGTCGCTTTCTGGAGGATTCCTGCGAGCAACAACGTGTGTGCATTGAAGTTGGCTAGAACTGCAGCCGTCTTCTGTGTGATGTTTAACTTAATATAGTTCATTCCTTTATTAATGAAGTGTACCAGTGGTATCTTCTGCCTTGTGGCCGTTGTCGTTCCAGTGACCTGCCCTGGTCGTTGACGTGGTTTTTGGCAGTGCATTTTCCCTGTCAAGTTGATAGTGTCCAGCACGGCGTGTAGTTCGACAGCTGAGATGTTGTTCGTAGTTTTGGGCGTTCATTCAGACTTACCTGGATTGGGAACTAGTATCCAGAACGTTGTGCTGTTGACATCTTGTTGTCGTTTTGCTGGTCGAGTGGAGCAGAACTGATCTTGTTGGTTGTTTCGTGGGCTGGCTTTCCGTTGGGTTGCCTTCCGATTAAGAGGTTGTCGGTCTGGCTGCCTGTCTCACCTAAACGTGCGTTAGTGTTATCTTCCCAGGCCAACCATTGGAACCTTCTGAGCGCCGCTCCTTGTGTTTTACGTAGTGATTTCCTTTTTAGTCTTAAGTACTCGGTGTGACCTTCAGCCGAGTTTTAGCTTATTAAAATTGCAAGGCTTTTCTTCTTAGGCCTTAAGCCGTACAAACAAATTATTTCTTGTTTGCTATGTGGCTTTCAGCAGAGTTTCAGCTTTTCAAAATGAAAATTCCTTGTGTCTAGTCCTTAAGCCTTAACTTTGTTTCAAGTTGGTATGTGGCCTTCAGCCGAGTATTCAGCATTTCGAAATCAAAAGTTGAAAAATTTCGTCTACCCCTTAAGACGTAAGAAATATTTTCTAGTTTTTATGTGGCCTTCAACCGAGTTTTCCAGCTTAAATTAAAAATTAAAAATTTATTTGTCTGGGCTTTAAGCCGTGAGGTTCTTTGGGTTTGGTATGTGGCCTTCAGGCGAGTTTTATGATAAAGGCTTTAGCCTATTTTAGTTGAAATTTAGAAGCTCTTTCCTTTGGGCCTTAGCCGTAAAATTGTTTTCTGCATGTTGAGAATCCTTCGGCCGAATTTTAATGTCTCTAAAATTAAAAATCCTTGTCTTGTTCTTAAGTCATAAGTTTGTTATTCTTAAGTATGAGGCCTTCAGCCGAGATTTACACGAAATATTTTATAACAAGGCCTTCAGCATTTCCATATTGAAAATTCTTGTTCCTAGGCCTCTTGGGTAAAATATTCCGGAGGTAAAATAGTCCCCATTCGGATCTCTGGACGGGGACTACTCAAGAGGACGTCGTTGTCACGAGAGAGAAACCTGGCATTCTACGGATCGGAGCGTGGAATGTCAGATCCAAAAAAATGGTTCAAATGGCTCTGAGCACTATGGGACTCAACATCTTAGGTCATAAGTCCCCTAGAACTTAGAACTACTTAAACCTAACTAACCTAAGGACATCACACACACCCATGCCCAAGGCAGGATTCGAACCTTCGACCGTAGCAGTCCCGCGGTTCCGGACTGCAGCGCCAGAACCGCTAGACCACCGCGGCCGGCTAATGTCAGATCCCTTGACCGGGCAGGTAGGTTAGAAAATTTGAAAAGGGAAATGGATAGGTTAAAGTTAGATATAGTGGGAATTAGTGAAGTTCGGTGGCAGGAGGAACAAGACTTCTGGTCATGTGAATACAGGCTTATAAATACAAAATCAAACAGGCGTAATGCAGGAGTAGGTTTAATAATGAATAAAAAAATTGGAGTGCGGGTAAGCTACTACAAACAGCATAGTGAACGTTTTATAGTGGCCAAGATAGACACGAAGCCCACGCCTACTACAGTAGTACAAGTTTATATGCCAACTAGCTCTGCAAATGACTAAGAAACTGAAGAAATGTATGATGAGATAAAAGAAATTATTGAGGTAGTGAAGGGAGACGAAAATTTAATAGTCATGGGTGACTGGAATTCGAGAGTAGGAAAAGGGAGAGAAGGAAACATAGTAGGTGAATATGGAATGGGGGTAAGAAATGAAAAATGAAGCAGTCTGGTAGAATTTTGCACAGAGCATAACTTAATCATAGCTAACACTTGGCTCAAGAATAAGAATAATAAAACAAGGTTGTATACATGAAAGAATCCTGGAGATACTAAAAGGTATGGGATAGATTATATTATGGTAAGACAAAGATTTAGGAACCAGGTTTTAAATTGTAAGACATTCCAGCGGCAGATGTGGACTCTGACCACTATCTATTGGTTATGAACTGTAGATTAAAATTGAAGAAATAGCAAAAAGGAGGGGATTTAAGAAGCCGGGACCTGGATAAACTGACTAAACTAGAGGTTGTACAGAGTTTCAGGGAGAGCATAAGGGAACAATTGACACCAATGGGGGAAATAAATACAGTAGAAGAAGACTCGGTACCTCTGAGGGATGAAGTAGTGAAGGCAACAGAGGATCAAGTAGGTAAAAAGACGAGGGCTGGTAGAAATCTTTGGGTAACAGAAGAAATATTGAAATTAATTGATGAAAGGAGAAAATATAAAAATGCACTAAATGAAGCAGGCAAAAAGGAATACAAACGTCTCAAAAACAAGATCGACAGGAGGTGCAAAATGGCTAAGCAGGCATGGCTAGAGGACAAATGTAAGGATGTAGAGGCTTATCTCACTAGGGGTATGATAGATACTGCCTACAGGAAAATTAAAGAGACCTTTGGAGAATAGAGAACCACTTGTATGAATATCAAGAGCTCAGATGGAAACCCAGTTCTAGGCAAAGAAGGGAAAGCGGAGGGAGTATATAGGGGGTCTATACAAGGGCGATGTACTTGAGGACAATATTATGGAAATGGAAGAGGATGTAGATGAAAATGAAATGGGAGATACGATAGTGCGTGAAGAGTTTGACAGAGCACTGAAAGAACTGAGTTAAAACAAGGCCCCGGGAGTAGACAACATTCCATTAGAACTAGTGACGGCCTTGGGAGAGCCAGTCCTGACAAAACTCTACCATCCTGTGAGCAAGATGTACGAGACAGGCGAAATACCCTCAGACTTCAAGAAGAATATAATAATTCCAATCCCAAAGAAAGCAGGTGTTGACAGTTATGCAAATTACCGAACTATCAGTTTAATAAGTCGCGGCTGCAAAATGCTAACGTGAATTCTTTACAAACGAATGGAAAAACTAGTTGAAGCCGACCTTGGGGAAGATCAGTTTGGATTCCGTAGAAATATTGGAACACGTGAGGCAATACTGACCCTATGGCTTGTAACAACACTAACGTTATCCTACTGTATTTGTAATAAATTTTTTTCTTCTGAATTTCAATAAATTAGTATAATCGATGTTTTGATTTCATTAATTTTTTGTTTCATGTCATTATGTTGAAGAAGCTATAAACAATTTTCGATGTACATTTTAATACACTCCTGGAAATGGAAAAAAGAACACATTGACACCGGTGTGTCAGACCCACCATACTTGCTCCGGACACTGCGAGAGGGCTGTACAAGCAATGATCACACGCACGGCACAGCGGACACACCAGGAACCGCGGTGTTGGCCGTCGAATGGCGCTAGCTGCGCAGCATTTGTGCACCGCCGCCGTCAGTGTCAGCCAGTTTGCCGTGGCATACGGAGCTCCATCGCAGTCTTTAACACTGGTAGCATGCTGCGACAGCGTGGACGTGAACCGTATGTGCAGTTGACGGACTTTGAGCGAGGGCGTATAGTGGGCCGGGTGGACGTACCGCCGAATTGCTCAACACGTGGGGCGTGAGGTCTCCACAGTACATCGATGTTGTCGCCAGTGGTCGGCGGAAGGTGCACGTGCCCGTCGACCTGGGACCGGACCGCAGCGACGCACGGATGCACGCCAAGACCGTAGGATCCTACGCAGTGCCGTAGGGGACCGCACCGCCACTTCCCAGCAAATTAGGGACACTGTTGCTCCTGGGGTATCGGCGAGGACCATTCGCAACCGTCTCCATGAAGCTGGGCTACGGTCCCGCACACCGTTAGGCCGTCTTCCGCTCACGCCCCAACATCGTGCAGCCCGCCTCCAGTGGTGTCGCGACAGGCGTGAATGGAGGGACGAATGGAGACGTGTCGTCTTCAGCGATGAGAGTCGCTTCTGCCTTGGTGCCAATGATGGTAGTATGCGTGATGGCGCCGTGCAGGTGAGCGCCACAATCAGGACTGCATACGACCGAGGCACACAGGGCCAACACCCGGCATCATGGTGTGGGGAGCGATCTCCTACACTGGCCGTACACCACTGGTGATCGTCGAGGGGACACTGAATAGTGCACGGTACATCCAAACCGTCATCGAACCCATCGTTCTACCATTCCTAGACCGGCAAGGGAACTTGCTGTTCCAACAGGACAATGCACGTCCGCATGTATCCCGTGCCACCCAACGTGCTCTAGAAGGTGTAAGTCAACTACCCTGGCCAGCAAGATCTCCGGATCTGTCCCCCATTGAGCATGTTTGGGACTGGATGAAGCGTCGTCTCACGCGGTCTGCACGTCCAGCACGAACGCTGGTCCAACTGAGGCGCCAGGTGGAAATGGCATGGCAAGCCGTTCCACAGGACTACATCCAGCATCTCTACGATCGTCTCCATGGGAGAATAGCAGCCTGCATTGCTGCGAAAGGTGGATATACACTGTACTAGTGCCGACATTGTGCATGCTCTGTTGCCTGTGTCTATGTGCCTGTGGTTCTGTCAGTGTGATCATGTGATGTATCTGACCCCAGGAATGTGTCAATAAAGTTTCCCCTTCCTGGGACAATGAATTCACGGTGTTCTTATTTCAATTTCCAGGAGTGTATTTATGTCAAATTTCAAGCAATGTTGTAATCGAAGGGAAGTGTACCTAATGTTCAAACTACTGTAAGATGTGAAAGTTGTATTTGTACTCCTGGTCCATTCGTAGGCAATGTATTAGAATATGTGGAATGTAAAACCTTTGGTGAATACCCTGTCTGTAAGGGAGCAGGAAAAGGTGGAGGTAGGTGAGCGCGGGAAAATGCACACGGGCGCGGTACGGCATAACGGGCTCAGCAGTAGTAGTCGGAGTTGGGCATCGATCTGAGAAACACGTGCTGGATCGAGGAGGCTCTCCTGGAAAAAGTGGTTTCGTTGAGCCTCGGATGCGCTGTTTCCGACGTCTATACAGCATGACAATATTCCATAGGCACTAAATGGAAAAGCATTGCGACACCATGAAGAAGTAAAGTGCTGATATTTCATGAGCCATTGCTGTAATTGCACGTGTGCTTTGTGCCTCGCCATCTCGCCGCCTGCCGACCGCCTCATCGATACGAACAGGTTGAAACTTTCAGTACTGTATTCGTGTGGACCAGTGTCACTTTTGCTACATACTGTTCAATAATAACTTAAATTTTACCAGAACTGTCCTATCAATTAATTATCCTCACGACTAAACTAGACAGGGTCCTTTCCACATGTTGTGCAATCCGAGTATCCCACGATGAAGATTTAAAGTTTATGTTAATAATAATTACCTGCAGACCTATCTATGTTAGAGTGATGTTTAAAGAACTTTGTTGTTAATGAAATACTAGACGAATAATATAGGTCTGACCAAGTTGGAAGATAATATTGAAATTGGTTTAGTAATGAAGTTTATTTAAATTGAGACAAAAATAACGGTAGTTAAATGAGCAGGAAATAAGACAAAAAGAGTGGTAAATAATATATTGGAAATCTAGAATGCTTAAGGCTCTCAATGATCAAACTTTCACTACAGTGATCATAACAGTTTCAGGGTCCCCCCCCCCCTTCTTCTCCTTTCTTTCTTTTCTAGTCATTTGAATCCTGAAGTGTGCTGAACTGCTTTGACCAGCAAAGTTAAAGTCAATATAAAACCTAAATTTATCAGTGTTCTAACCTTCTTAAAATTGACATTGTATGTGTGTTTCAAAAGTGCTGTTTCTAGGGTAACCTATGCCCGATTTCAGTCGGATCAATAGACAAAACGCAGATTGTAGTAATCGTTATAGTGTAATGTTGTGTATTAACAGCTTGTCCAAATTAGTACAGAAAGTGAAAATATTAGTTCAGTAGATTTTTCTGGTTCTAAAATTTACCATTTAATGCAGTATTACTACGTGTTGTTATGCTTGTATGTACATCCACTTGTACAAGGAAAAAACTCACTTAATGCCTAATTAGGCTGGCGACCGTATTATTAACAATAGGTAGCATCTGCTGTGTATGCTTCTTGCCCGTCCTAACGTGTAGTTGCACTTTAGACTTGCTTGACGTATCATTGTTGTTACTGAGTGGGTGTAAGTCTGATTTTGCTTCCATTCAGGTACACGCGGTCAACATATTTACTAAAATCCTTTCTTATAAGGTGAAGCCCGTCAACTTACCATAGTACAGGCTTTAAAGAGTTAACATACGCCCGAGCGTAGACGTTACAGGCTTATCTTAGAAGCTAGATGAAGGAAAGGCAAACCTACGTTTCTAGCATTTGTAGACTTAAAGAAAGCTTTTGACAGGAATACTGTCTTCCAGATTGTAAAGGTGGCAGGGGAAAAATACAGGGAGCGAAAGGCTATTTACAATTTGTACAGAAACCTGATGGCAGTTTTAAGAGTCGAGGGGCATGAAAGGGAAGCAGTGGTTGGGAAGGGTGTGAGACAGGGTTGTAGCCTCTCCCCGATGTTATTCAATCTGTATATTGAGCAAGCAGTAAAAGAAACAAAAGAAAAATTTGGAGTAGGTACTAAAATTCATGGAGAAGAAATAAAAACTTTGAGGTTTGCCGATGACATTGTAATTCTGTCAGAGACACCTAAGGACTTGGAAGAGTAGGTGAAAAGAATGGACAGTGTCTTGAAAGGAGGATATAAGATGAACATCAACAAAAGCAAAACGAGGATAAGGGAATGTAGTCGAATTAAGTCGGGTGATGGTGAGGGAATTAGATTAGGAAATGAGACACTTCAAGTAGTAAAGCAGTTTTGCTATTTGGGGAGCAAAATAACTGATGATGGTCGAAGTAGAGAGGATATAAAATGTAGACTGGCAATGGCAAGGAAACCGTTTCTGTAGAAGAGAAATTTGTTAACATCGAGTATAGATTTAGGTGTTAGGAAGTCGTTTCTGAAAGTTCAAAAATGGCTCTGAGCACTATGGGACTTAACAGCTGTGGTCATCAGTCCCCTAGAACTTAGAACTACTTAAACCTAACTAATCTAAGGACATCACACACATCCATGCCCGAGGCAGGATTCGAACCTGCGACCGTAGCAGTCGCGCGGTTCCAGACTGCGCGCCTAGAACCGCGAGACCACCGCGGCCGCCCTCGTTTCTGAAAGTATTTGTATGGAGTGTAGCCATGTATGGAAGTGAAATATGGACAATAAATAGTTTGGACAAGAAGAGAATAGAAGCTTTCGAAATGTGGTGCTACAGAAGAATGTTGAAGATTAGGTGGGTAGATCACGTAACTAATGAGAAGGTATTGAATTGGATTGGGAAGAAGAGAAGTTTGTGGCACAACTGGACTAGAAGAAGGGATCGGTTAGTAGGACATGTTCTGAGGCATCAAGGGATCACAAATTTAGCATTGGAGGGCAGCGTGGAGGGTAAAAATCGTAGAGGGAGACGAAGAGATGAATACACTAAGCAGATTCAGAAGGATGCAGGTTGCAGTAGGCACTGGGAGATAAAGGAGCTTGCACGGGATAGAGTAGCATGGAGAGCTGCGTCAAACCACAACAACAACAAGGCCTTAAGCCATTAAATTGTTTAGTTGATATGCGGCCTTCAGCCGAGTTTTCAGCCTATTTAGGTGAAACACTGAAAATCTTCGTCACGGCCCTAAGCCGTAACACTCTTCTTAATTAATGTGCGGCCTTCAGTCGAGTTCTATTGGAAAGATTTAAGCTAAGGCCTTAAGCCTATTTATATTGAAGTTAAATTTTTTTTCTAAGGTAGTCAAACCCCCAGAAGAACTCTTGTACCTCAATTCCTTGCTTAGGGCTTGTGCCTTGGATTTTCGATGTGGCCTTCAGCCGATCTAAATTAAATCAAAGGAGGTCTTTCATTAAAATCTTGAGAGTTTTTTATTCTTGATTGTGTGTTTGAACAAATAAAGTTTATATGTTAAGTGCAACTGACAGGAACTTATTTTGGCCCCTTTCCACAAATATAACCTCATCCGCTCTGCCCTGCTAGCCTAGGGATTTCAATGTCATAACCTAAATATGAATATCTGTAGTGGCCTTTGCATGTTGAATAACGTGTGTGCACACCGTAGTTTGTAACTAATTTACGTTTCTTTCATACAGTTCAATAATGGTCATCCTGCAGTTCTGCGTTTAACAGTTGAATTTGTATTGCACGTGTTGTCGCCCTTGCTTTTTGTATCAGCGAACGCTGTATGGACTTTCTATAAGGGACGTTCAAAAAGTTTCCATTCGAAAGCCGTACAGACCAGAATCTGTATGCCAAGGCAAAATCTTCGTGAGCGTTGAGGAAACCACGCTGCCGACGCAGCTGGTTGAAGATATCCATTGGGTAAAACACTGTGTACTGCTGTGTGACGAAGTCCGTAACTGCCGGCTGCGCATTCTCGACCGACAGGAATCGTCGATCCTTCAACGTCTTTTTTAAGGGAAAAAAGACGTGATAGTCAAATAGCGAGAGATCAGGATTGTAAAGCGGGTGCTCGAGTGTCTTCAGCTGAAGAGAGGCTGCCCTCCCTGTACGACTCGTGTATTTCTCTCTATGTCCGTCTTATCGCAGATGCCTGTTTGCAGGACTCTGCTGTTAAGTACAGAATGTCAAATCAAACACCTTTAAGCTGCCTAGTTTCCAAACTGCTTTTTTCTTTACTACCAGTTTCTGCGATTTACTACGCCACGTTCAGGTCACCTGACCAATGTCTAGAAAGCTTCCAGCCTCGTTGGCAAACTTCAAATGCACCTCATCCTTCCTTAGTACTTCTGTACTCCTTTGCTTCCACAATGATCCTTCCGTACCACTGATGTTTGACTGGTTTGGTTTGAAAGTTTATATAACTGTCGCCAGATATTGGTACAGGAGATCACTGTATCAAGCAGAAATCTACGTATACCAGTGTTTGAATTCTAGCAGCTACTTTCACCGGAACCGAGGTTGGAAGCTTCCTACACGTCGGCTTGGAGGCCTGAAGATGGCGTAGTACACTCCTGGAAATTGAAATAAGAACACCGTGAATTCACTGTCCCAGGAAGGGGAAACTTTATTGACACATTCCTGGGGTCAGATACATCACATGATCACACTGACAGAACCACAGGCACATAGACACAGGCAACAGAGCATGCACAATGTCGGCACTAGTACAGTGTATATCCACCTTTCGCAGCAATGCAGGCTGCTATTCTCCCTTGGAGACGATCGTAGAGATGCTGGATGTAGTCCTGTGGAACGGCTTGCCATGCCATTTCCACCTGGCGCCTCAGTTGGACCAGCGTTCGTGCTGGACGTGCAGACCGCGTGAGACGACGCTTCATCCAGTCCCAAACATGCTCAATGGGGGACAGATCCGGAGATCTTTCTGGCCAGGGTAGTTGACTTACACCTTCTAGACCACGTTGGGTGGCACGGGATACATGCGGACGTGCATTGTCCTGTTGGAACAGCAAGTTCCCTTGCCGGTCTAGGAATGGTAGAACGATGGGTTCGATGACGGTTTGGATGTACCGTGCACTATTCAGTGTCCCCTCGACGATCACCAGTGGTGTACGGCCAGTGTAGGAGATCTCTCCCCATACCACGATGCCTGGTGTTGGCCCTGTGTGCCTCGGTCGTATGCAGTCCTGATTGTGGCGCTCACCTGCACGGCGCCAAACACGCATACGACCATTATTGGCACCAAGGCAGAAGCGACTCTCATCGCTGAAGACGACACGTCTCCATTCGTCCCTCCATTCACGCCTGTCGCGACACCACTGGAGGCGGGCTGCACGATGTTGGGGCGTGAGCGGAAGACGGCCTAACGGTGTGCGGGACCGTAGCCCAGCTTCATGGAGACGGTTGCGAATGGTCCTCGCCGATACCCCAGGAGCAACAGTGTCCCTAATTTGCTGGGAAGTGGCGGTGCGGTCCCCTACGGCACTGCGTAGGATCCTACGGTCTTGGCGTGCATCCGTGCGTCGCTGCGGTCCGGTCTCAGGTCGACGGGCACGTGCAGCTTCCGCCGACCACTGGCGACAACATCGATGTACTGTGGAGACCTCACGCCCCACGTGTTGAGCAATTCGGCGGTACGTCCACCCGGCCTCCCGCATGCCCACTATACGCCCTCGCTCAAAGTCCGTCAAGTGCACATACGGTTCACGTCCACGCTGTCGCGGCATGCTACCAGTGTTAAAGACTGCGATGGAGCTCCGTATGCCACGGCAAACTGGCTGACACTGACGGCGGCGGTGCACAAATGCTGCGCAGCTAGCGCCATTCGACGGCCAACACCGCGGTTCCCGGTGTGTCAATGTGTTCTTTTTTCCATTTCCAGGAGTGTAAATCGCCGAAGATGGCAGCCAAATAAAATAACACGGCTGAGAGGTGGACTGGTGTATTTTGTTGATTTGCGACCAGCGCGGAACTTGGCGCGCCGTTCTACAACGGTGGTTTTCGCCAGACAATCTGCCCCATCCACATTCTTCCTTCTCCGATAGATGCCTGAGGGCATTGGTCCTTCGGCAGAGAAGGGAAGAATAACAACGTGATTGTCCTGTTTGTTTACATTTGGTGATAACTTCACCAAAATTATGTTGCCACATTTACCGCAAGCACGTCGGAATGACACCACTGCCACAGTAGTCCCTTGCCTACAGCTCAGTTCTCACATGCTTGCGTCGAAATCGCACTGTGTGGCGCGTACGCTGCAAAAACGCCCTCAAATGGCAACTATTTGGTCGCCCCTTCTCAGAGTCCTTCCTACGATCATTTCATTTTCGATTTCTTCGCATTTTTTCCCGCAACCCTTTGGCCTTTTCTTCTCCGCACTTCTATTTATTTTATTCCTGAATGATTTACATTTATAAATTACTGTCCTTCCCTGAACATGCTTCTTTTGTCACTGTAACTAATTACGATTCTGGTTACCCAAAGTTTCCTTCACAGTTACATTCCTTTTACCTGTGTTTTCAATCCTACATCTATGATGATCTGTTTTTACAGATGTCCACTCGTCTTCAACTAAACTGCCTTCTGTGATGTATCTTATCGCAGTATCCACATCTTTGGTGAACTTCAAATACGTCTCATCCTTCCTCAGTATTTCAGTAGCCCTCTTCCTTCCACACTGATCCTTCCACACCAGTCCCTCAAACTTCGGTCTGCTTTTTATCATCACTAAATTGAAATCCGAGGCTGCATCTGCTCCTGGGTACGCCTTTAAATCTATTATATGGTTTTGGAATCTCTATACGACCACGATTTAATCCAGATGTAATGTTGCCGTAGCTCTACGTCTTTGTCGAGTATGATTGTCCTGTGAGTCTTGAACAGAGTATTCGGTATTACTAGCCGAAATGTGGTATAGGCCTCTATTAGTCTTCTCCTCTCTCATGTTTACTACCAAGTCTACATTCTCTCGTAACTCTTTCTTCTGCTGCTTCCTCTCCAACCGCTGCCGAATCCTCCGTGATTATTAGATTGCCATCTCGCTTTACGTACTGAATGACCTGTTCAGTAACCTCTTGAACAGCCTCTTCGGCTTGCGACGTCGCTTTGGCTAGCTGCAGATTATGATGAGAACAACGCTATCATTGAACTGTTCGCAGTAGCTCAGTAACTCCTATTCATAGCGGATCCTACTCCCGTTACGCCATTTTCAGCAGCTGTCAGTATTAACCTATTTTCGAGCAGAAATCCTCGTGTTCTCATTTAAATCCGCAAGTTCACTAATGTGCAGTTGTATACAGTATGCCCAGTTACGCAGTCGACGCTATCCACTATTTATCAGAAAATGTCTACTTTAAGTCTAAGATGACGCTGCCAGCCGACTTTCCTTATGGACGACAAAGAAATAAACATACCTGGTGTAGAGAAGCAACATAATGATTTGACAACAAACAAATCACCAGTTCCGGATGGAAAAAATGGCTCTAAGCACTATGAGACGTAACATCTGACGTCATCAGTCCCCTAGACTTAGAACTACATAAACCTAACTAACCTAGTGACATCACACACATCCATGCCCGAGGAAGGATTCGAACCTGCGATCATAGCAGCAGCTCCGATCCACTGAAGCGCCTAGAATCGCTCGGTCACAGCGGCCGGCATTCCGGATGGAATTCCAGTTCGAGTTTACAAAAAGTACTCTATGGCACTGGCCACTTACCTATCTCGCATTTATCGTGAATCTCTTGCGCACCACAAAGCCTCATGCGCCTGGAAAAAATCGCTGGTGACTCCAGTATATGAGGAAGGTAAAAGAACGGGCCCGCAAAATTACAGACCAATATCCCTAACTTCTGTTTACTGCAGAATCCTTGAACTCATTCTAAGTTCAAATATAACAAACTTTCTTCAGATTAAGCAGGTTATGTTCACGAATCACTATGGTTTTGTAAAGCATGGCTAGTGTGAAACTCAGCTCGCTATTTTCTCACGTGATATACTGAGAACAATGGATGAAGGGCAACAGGCCGATTCCTTACTTCTAGATTTCCGGAAAGCATTTGACAAGGTTAGCGTAAGGAGGGCTATGCGTGAAGCGTTCAGTGAATTCAAAAGTAAAATTCTATGTACCGACTTGACAGAAAATCCTAGGATGTTATGGTCTTACGTTAAATCAGTAAGTGGTTCGAAACAGCATATCCAGACACTCTGGGATGATAATGGCATTGAAACAGAGGATGGCACGAGTAAAGCTGAAATACTAAACACTTTTTTCCAAAGCTGTTTCACAGAGGAAGACCGCACTGCAGTTCCTTCTCTAAATCCTCGCACGAACAAAAAAATGGCTGTCATCGAAATAAGTATCCAAGGAATAGAAAAGCAATTGAAATCATTAAACAGAGGAAAGTCCACTGGACCTGACGGGATTCCAATTTGATTCTACACAGAGTATGCGAAAGAACCTGCCCCCCCCCCCCTTCTAACAGCCGTGTACCGCAAGGCTCTACAGGAACGGAAGGTTCCAAATGATTGGAAAAGAGCACAGGTAGTTCTAGTTTTCAAGAAGGGTCGTCGAGCAGATGCGCAAAACTATAGGCCTATATATCTGACATCGATCTGTTGTAGAATTTTATAACATGTTTTTCACTCGCATATCACGTCATTTCTGGAAACTCAGAAACTACTCTGTAGGAATCAACATGGATTCCGGAAACAGCGATCGTGTGAGACCCAACTCGCTTTATTTGTTCATGAGACCCAGAAAATATTGGATACAGGACCCCAGGTAGATGCCATTTTCCTTGACTTCCGGAAGGCGTTCTATAGAGTTTGGCACTGTCGCCTGATAAACAAAGTAAGAGCCTACGGAATATCAGGCCAGCTGTGTGGCTGCATTGAAGAGTTTTTAGCAAACAGAACACAGCATGTTTTTCTCAGTGGAGAGACCTCTACAAACGTGAAAGTAACCTCTGCACGTGAGTGTGTACGACGCATCTGCAAAGCACGCTACTGGGCGAACTTCACTTTATGGCTCTTGGATCGTTGCTGTGGTTCGTCGTCTGCAAGTGGGCAAGTCTCCCCTGCAGGTAAGTACATTTAAAATTTTCAGCATGCACGCTGGAGTGAAAATCGTAGCACTAGTTATAAGTTTCACTGCCTAACATGTCTCGTGATGTTTTGTGTTAATCGGTGATTATACACTTACTCACTTCCGATTCACATGAGTAAAACATAAGTTTATAATTTTGTCACTCGTTGATTCACATGAGCCGTGCACATGTTCATATTGTTTTTTCGTTTCAACTTACGAAGAAATATTGCTACTAGTCACAATGTTTGCTCAATCACTAACATGTACAGTTTATTTACAAGTCAGTTCTTTTGGTGTCGGTATAGCTATTAAGTTTAGCTTTCAGAGTAATTTTAATTTTGAATTCTGTCTCAAAGATACTCTTTAAAATTAATGTATTTTTATACAGATTTCTATTACTTTCTTGTTTATGATTTCTAAACCATCTACTTTCATTGATTGTGCGTTAGAGAGAGTTGTGTGTCAACAGATAAATTGCCCACTCGCAACAGCGAGAACGAGACTTCATCCAACTGGAACTGTCACGGCATTCGGATTTTCAATTTCATGTGTTCCAGTCGATACAAGTAGTAAAGAAGAAAAATGACCGATAGCCGACTACTCGCGGTAAAATCGTATCACAAGATACGCGATCGCGGAACGAAATTTATTGAAGAGTTAAAAGAAATTTCGAAGATATGCAGAATCGCGAAGTGTTAGAATACTTTGCATCCAGTGTGTTCGCACTCCGTTTATATGTCCCCCATTCAAGTACTGATGCTCACTTTGGATGGGAATAGGATAGGTAGGAATTCATGCATATACAGGGTGAGTCACCTAACATTACCGCTGGATATACACTCCTGGAAATGGAAAAAAGAACACATTGACACCGGTGTGTCAGACCCACCATACTTGCTCCGGACACTGCGAGAGGGCTGTACAAGCAATGATCACACGCACCGCACAGCGGACACACCAGGAACCGCGGTGTTGGCCGTCGAATGGCGCTAGCTGCGCAGCATTTGTGCACCGCCGCCGTCAGTGTCAGCCAGTTTGCCGTGGCTAACGGAGCTCCATCGCAGTCTTTAACACTGGTACCATGCCGCGACAGCGTGGACGTGAACCGTATGTGCAGTTGACGGACTTTGAGCGAGGGCGTATAGTGGGCATGCGGGAGGCCGGGTGGACGTACCGCCGAATTGCTCAACACGTGGGGCGTGAGGTCTCCACAGTACATCGATGTTGTCGCCAGTGGTCGGCGGAAGATGCACGTGCCCGTCGACCTGGGACCGGACCGCAGCGACGCACGGATGCACTCCAAGACCGTAGGATCCTACGCAGTGCCGTAGGGGACCGCACCGCCACTTCCCAGCAAATTAGGGACACTGTTGCTCCTGGGGTATCGGCGAGGACCATTCGCAACCGTCTCCATGAAGCTGGGCTACGGTCCCGCACACCGTTAGGCCGTCTTCCGCTGACGCCCCAACATCGTGCAGCCCGCCTCCAGTGGTGTCGCGACAGGCGTGAATGGAGGGACGAATGAAGACGTGTCGTCTTCAGCGATGAGAGTCGCTTCTGCCTTGGTGCCAATGATGGTCGTATGCGTGTTTGGCGCCGTGCAGGTGAGCGCCACAATCAGGACTGCATACGACCGAGGCACACAGGGCCAACACCCAGCATCATGGTGTGGGGAGCGATCTCCTACACTGGCCGTACACCACTGGTGATCGTCGAGGGGACACTGAATAGTGCACGGTACATCCAAACCGTCATCGAACCCATCTTTCTACCATTCCTAGACCGGCAAGGGAACTTGCTGTTCCAACAGGACAACGCACGTCCGCATGTATCCCGTGCCACCCAACGTGCTCTAGAAGGTGTAAGTCAACTACCCTGGCCAGCAAGATCTCCGGATCTGTCCCCCATTGAGCATGTTTGGGACTGGATGAAGCGTCGTCTCACGCGGTCTGCACGTCCAGCACGAACGCTGGTCCAACTGAGGCGCCAGGTGGAAATGGCATGGCAAGCCGTTCCACAGGACTACATCCAGCATCTCTACGATCGTCTCCATGGGAGAATAGCAGCCTGCATTGCTGCGAAAGGTGGATATACACTGTACTAGTGCCGAAATTGTGCATGCTCTGTTGCCTGTGTCTATGTGCCTGTGGTTCAGTCAGTGTGATCATGTGATGTATCTGACCCCAGGAATGTGTCAATAAAGTTTCCCCTTCCTGGGACAATGAATTCGCGGTGTTCTTATTTCAATTTCCAGGAGTGTATTTCGTAAACCACATCAAATACTGACGAATCGATTCCCAGACCGAACGTGAGGAGAGAGGCTAGTGTAAGTGGTTAATACAAACCATAAAAAAATGCACGGAAGTATGTTTTCTAACACAAACCTACGTTTTTTTAAATGGAACCCCCTTAGTTTTGTTAGCACATCTGAACATATAAACAAATACGTGATCAGTGCCGTTTGTTGCATTGTAAAACGTTAATTACATCCGGAGATATTATAACCTAAAGTTGACGCTGAGTACCACTCCTCCGCTGTTCGGTCGTGTGTATCGGAGAGCACCGAATTACGTAGGGATCCAGAGGGAACGGTCATGCGCATACTGCATCGTCACCGCTTTCACCTGTTTCATGTGTCGCTACATCAACAATTACATGGTGATGACTTTAATCATCGAGTGCAATTCTGTCAATGGGCATTAACAGAGAATGCGTTGCAGTTCTACCTGTTTACCGATGAAGCGGGTTTCACAAACCACGGGGCAGTGAATCTACGGAACATGCATTACTGGTCCGTGGACAATCCTCGCTGGCTCAGACAGGTAGAGCGACAGCGACCGTGGACTGTAAATGTATGGTGCGGAATCATTGGCGACCACCTCATTGGTCCTCACTTCATTGCAGGGGCCCAAACAGCTGCAACATACATCGCGTTTCTACAGAATGATCTGCCAACGTTGCTCGAAAATGTCCCACTGGAAACGCGTCGACGTATGTGGTATCAACATGATGGTGCACCTGCACATTCCGCAATTAACACTAGGCTAACCCTTGACAGTATGTTCCACGGGCGTTTCATAGGACGTGGAGGACGCATAAATTGGCCAGCCCGTTCTCCTGATCTTACACCTCTGGACTTCTTTCTGTGCGGTACGTTAAAGGAGAATGTGTATCGTGATGTGCCTACAACCCCAGAGGATATGAAACAACGTATTGTGGCAGCCTGTGGCGATGATGATGATGATGATGATGTTTGGTTTGTGGGGCGCTCAACAGTGTGGTTATCAGCGCCCGTACAATTACCCAATCTTTGCTCAGTCCAATTGCGCCACTTCCCTGGATGATGATGAAATGATGAGGACAACACAAACACCCAGTCATCTCGAGGCAGGTGAAAATTCCTGACCCCGCCGGGAATCGAACCCGGGACCCCGTGCTCGGGAAGCGAGAACGCTACCGCGAGACCACGAGCGGCGGACGCCTGCGGCGACATTACACCAGATGTACTGCGGCGTGTACGACATTCATTACGCCAGAGATTGCAATTGTGTGCAGCAAATGACGGCCACCACATTGAACATCTATTGGCCCGACATGTCGGGACACACTCTATTCCACTCCGCAATTGAAAACAGAAACCACGTGTGTACGTGTACCTCACCCCTCATGGTAATGTACACGTGCGTCAGTGAAAAAGACCAATAAAAAGGTGTTAGCATGTGGACGTAATGTGCTGTTCCAGTCTCTTCTGTACGTAAGTTCCATCACCGTTCCCTTTGGATCCCTACGTAATTCGGTGCTCTCCGATACACACGATCGAACAGCGGAGGAGTGGTACTCAAGCGTCAACTTTAGGTTACAATATCTCCCGATGTAATTAACATTTTACAATGCAACAAACGGCCCTGATTACGTATTTGTTTGTATGTTCAGATGTGCTAACAAAACTAACGGGGTTCCATTTAAAAAACGTAGGTTTCTTTTAAAAAATGTACTTCCGTGCATTTTTTTATGGTTTGTATTAAACAATACACTAGCCCCTCTCCTCACGTTCGGTCTGTGGTATCGGTTCGCCAGTATTTGATGTGGTTTACGAAATATATCCAGCGGTAACGTTAGGTGACTCACTCTGTACGCATACATACATAGTGAGAAGAAAATGTTAAAGTCCCTTGAAATCTTCGAGACAAAAAAATTTCGGTGACGCTTCTGCCACATCAAAAGTATCAATGAAATCAAACTACTTCTAAATTTAGCTCTAATACTATTCTCTATCTGTTTACATTTTATTTACAATGTCTATATCAGGTTAGCCTCCTCGTGGGTGGTAGTATTTACATTTGACTTCTAATAGTAGAACAGTACAAATTTAAATTCGTAGACTCATGTATCACTCCTTTGTATTGGTTGCACACTCAGCCGGCCGGTGTGGCCGTGCGGTTCTCTGTCTGGAACCGCGAGACCTCTACGGTCGCAGGTTCGAATCCTGTCTCGCGCATGGATGTGTGTGATGTCCTTAGGTTAGTCAAGTTTAAGTAGTTCTAAGTTCTAGGGGACTGATGACCTCAGATGTTAAGTCCCATAGAGCTCAGAGCCATTTGAACCATTTATTGCACACTTCTTGATAAATAGCAAAAAATTTTGGTCTTCGTTCTTGTAACGCTTCAGTACTCTAGTAGCTTGATCATATCATTAAATGTGGAAACTTTCATTTTGAACAGGAGTGGTCGCATTATCCCGTCTTCCTGCGCTGTGTAGTATTCGCTTCGCGCGGCGATCCGTAAATATTTAAGCTGGGTGTGTCAAGGGACAAATGACTGATAAATTCCGTGCGTGTTTGGAGTCAGGATCACGTCATACGTTGCCTTGTTTTTCTTCTCACCGCTCAGTCCGCCTGGTTCATTATCTCACTTGCCATTGGAGCTTCTTTCATCATCCGCGCATCTATATCTGTTGTTACATGCGGTGGTTACGACTAATTGTTCTTTCTCCATCGTGTCGCGCCGTCTGTTCCTCGGATAAAATTATCTACGTCTTAAATCTAACAAAATTAATCATGTAGAATGTCGGAAGTTGGCTCACTGGCTACGTCCTTCATTTGTATTCAAATAAAATCTCAATGTAAATCAGCATCCATGGCCATCAGTCACGTAGGACTTCATCTTCTTAATAACTAACTTAAAACTAAACCGATAATTTCTCCTGTAAATCTGGTTGGCGCCTTTCTTTAGTAATTTTCTTTTATTCTTTCCTCTTCTTTGTGCGGCAGTGTCTTGACTCGTGGATTCGTTCTTCTTCTTGTCTTTCAGCGGTCTTCTTGTAGATGTGATCGACAAAACCTGCCTCAATGGTCATTATCATTTCTTCGGCTCGAAGCATACTTCTTAATGTCCTATTGGTGGTATAGACCCTTTATCTTTCCGGACACGGGATCGGCTATCAGACAGCAACCAATGTGTGGTTTGCGAAAAATTATGTACCGACCCTCGCACAAGTATCTCAACTTTTTATTTAGACGATACAGTAATGAAGGTTTGTAATGCGTTCTCACTAATATTTTTTTCATTAAGTTTGTAGTCTACCACTTTCCTGATATTTTATCGTGTGCGCTCTTTCTGATATTCGTATGAACAGTAAGTGAAATAACCCTCTGAGTTTTTCATCGAGTTCTTCTTCATCACTCTGAATTTTAGGTATCGGATCGATCCAAATGGTGATCGTTTCAAATGGTGTAAATGTCTCTAAGCACTACAGGACTTAACATCTGAGGTCATAAGTGCCCTAGACTTAGAACTACTTAAATCTAACTAACCTAAGGACATCACACACATCCATGCCTGGAGGCAGGATTCGAACCTGCGACCATAGCAGCAGCGCGGTTCCGGACTAAAGCGCGTAGAACCGCTAGGTCACAACGGCCGGCGGTTGCGTTTCCTTTGATTCGACATTAGTTCTGCTGGCGTGTAACCGTTTGACAAGTGGGGTAGGTTGTTAACTATCTGCTCGAACTGAGTTACATATTCCACCCATTTTGCTTGGTGTTTCGGATTATGTGTGCGGATGAATCGGTTGAATTCCTTAAATACGCGTTCCGTCAAGTTTGACTGAGGCCTGAATTTCGAAATCAAAATTTGCTTGATGTTGTTCCTTGCGAGAAAACCTCTCCATTGTTAGCCGATAAAGTTAGATGTATTGTCCGAAAGTATGGCCTCCGGTTTGCCGAAACGTGGGAAGTAATCCTGCTCTATTTTTCTTATAATCGGCGGCGCGTTTGACGACTTCGTTCCGTACAGACGTATATGTTTTGTAAACAGATCTAAAAGTGCCACAAGGTATTTCGCACCTCCTCTTCCTGCCGGGAGCGGTCCAGCGAGGTCTATACTTACTATCTGCACTGGTTTGTGGGTCAATATGGGGTTTAATGGCGAAGCATTTGACAAATTAAATGGCTTGGCTTTCTGGCATACTAGGCAACTTCTTAAGAGTTTGTGTGTCTTTCCATGCAAATTAGGAACGTAGCAATGTATCGATATTTTACCTTTCATTTTTCGGGACCGAAGTGTCCCAAAGACACGTGGGTATACCACAACAAATGTTCCACGTAGGCATGGAGTATGCACACGCGCCATCTTCCTGTTTCTAAGTCGGCTATGACGTTGTCCTTTCCTTCAATGTAGACAATTTCAAATTGGTATTCCTGTAGGAAAAGGCACCACCTAGTTACCCTAGAGTGTAGTAATTTACAAGAATGGAGGAAGCTGAGGGCTTGGTGACCGGAATAGACTTTTATTTATATTAAAACTGAAGAAATTCCTCTAGCTGTATTTAAGGTGTCGATTTTATTTTGTCAACTAGTTTCGACGTTGTAACAACGTCATCTTCAGGCCCTGTAAAATATACCATACATACAACAACCAATGTGACATCAGTAATCTATGAGTTATTATGTAAACAAATATATTATAGATATATTACATAATGGACGAATTCAATAAAATTAATTACATTTTGGCCGTTTCCATTAAATACAATCATTCTGAAAATTATCAATTTATGTGGTACCAATAAGTACAAATTAAATTATATGTACATGATCGTTTTTATTACAGATCAATGTCAAGCATTAAATGAAATGGGAGTATGTATAAAAAAAACTTAGGTGACAAGCCGTTACGCTTACAGATAATAAACAGTGCTAAAGAGGATATGCATTGCTAATCAGACATATACAGGGTAAGATCCATTATTAAAGAATAGAAAAGTGAGGGCAAGGTAAAAACAGAGTTATGTTCGCTTAACACTGCATTTTCATCATACTAAAGTGACAGGGAAGCAAGTTAATGAAACGCGTCAATCATTACGTCGCAAAACGAATAATAAGAAACCGGAACATGAGTATGGAATCTGGTTAATGAAAGGTAGTCTGTGGTGTAAAATACACACTAATCAATCTAAAAAGTACTCATTCGAATAAAAATGTAAGTAAACATGCCGCTGAAAAACCTTATTTCAATGACTTTGTCTCATCGACATCACTGTTTGAGGATTCACAGTTTTCTTAAAATCAGTGTCAACCAAAGTCTACCGAACGCATCCTGCAGAATGGCAAGAGTGGAAGCCCATTGACTTGCAGTAATGGGTACTGTCCTGCAAAGCAGTAAGTGCACAGACCACCTGTTTACGAAGATCGCGACGTGCAGGACCATCTCCAACAAAGCGCGGCTGTGCATTGTCCTTCACTGTGGCATGAGCGACAAGATTATTAGCTTTGCTAAACCCTCAGAAAATAAATCTGAAATTTTGCACATAACTTAGTAAAACTGTCCCAAGCTTGAAGGGAGGAAACAGATAGTGCATTGTCCTGAATGCTTAACCGAAACAAATCAAAAGTGTCTAGACCAAAAGTATTAACACCGTCTCAGGAAAAAAGCGCTGTGAATGTCACTATCTTCGTCACATTTTGGAAACTTAGAAGAAGAAGAAGAAGAACATTCTTAGCGGAAATCGCTATAAAAAACTTTATTTTAGATAACAGTTTCTGAAAACTAAGTTACCATCCTCAGATCTTCGTAAGGGTAGCTACAAACACCTTGTGTCAGCTACAAGCACAATGTTACCATTGAATTTCCACGGAAAGCTGCAGGTAGACTACAGGTGCCTGAGACAGGAATGTCGTGCCCATTATGTGCCGTCGGCATGTGGCACGATATGCACAACTTAGGGTTTCCAAGCGATTCGTAAGTTCTATGGTTGAGCAAAGTCACTGAAGGGCCAGTATCAAGTTGTGAACGGAGTGATTGTCCAGCAGTAGTAAGAGACACAAAAAGTTTGTTATCCTCACGACCAGTGAGCCTATGCTGAACATCTATTAGACTATTGTGCTGCACTAAAACGACCTGTGGGTTTTTGTGAATACACCGCACACTGAAACTTCTTGGCTGATTAAAACTGCGTACCGTACCAAGATTCGAACTCGGGACCTTTGCCTTTCGCGGGCAAGTGCTGTACCAACTGAGCTATCCAAAAACGAGTCACAGGTCATCCTCACTGGTTTACTTCCGCCAGGGGAGCAAAGGTCCCGAGTTCGAGTCCAGGTCCGGCAAGGCAAGACTTGGCTAAGTCAAGTCTCCGCAGTATTCTTCCGGAAACTCCAGTCTAGCAAGGTCCACAGGAGATCTTCTGTGAAATCTGGAAGGTAGGAGACGAGGTATTGGCGGAATTAAAGCTGTGAGGACGCGTAGAGAGTCGTGCTTGGGTGTTCAGTAAGTATAGCACTTACCCACGAAAGTCAAAGGTTCCGAGATAGAGTCTCGGTCCGGCAAACACTTTTGACCTGCCAGGAAGTTTCATATCAGCGCGCACTCCGCTGCAGAGTGAAAATTTCATTATGGGCACTACACACTGTTAATGAGTTATACGTTCGTGAAGGAGAGGCCGAAGGGGATTCATTACGCTTGTGTAAGCACACAGACCGTTTACGTCCAATTGTGTGATTGGATTGAGGAGTTGCTAGATAACAGGACGCAGCATGTCATTCTCAACAGAGAGAAGTCCTCCCAAGTAAGAGTGATTTCAAGTGTGCCGCAGGGGAGTGTCATAGGACCGTTGTTTTCGCAATATACATAAATGACCTGGTGGATGACATCGGAAGTTCACTGAGGCTTTTTGCAGATGATGCTGTGGTGTATCGAGAAGTTGTAACAATGGAAAATTGTACTGAAATGCAGGAGGACTGCAGCGAATTGACGCATGGTGCAGGGAATGGCAATTGAATCTCAATGTAGACAAGTGTAATGTGCTGCGAATACACAGAAAGATAGATCCTTTATCATTTAGCTACAAAATAGCAGGTCAGCAACTGGAAGCAGTTAATACCATAAATTATCTGGGAGTACGCATTAGGAGGGATTTAAAATGGAATGATCATATAATGTTGATCGTCGGTAAAGCAGATGCTAGACTGAGATTTATTGGAAGAATCTAAGGAAATGCAATCCGAAAACAAAGGAAGTAGGTTACAGTACGCTTGTTCACCCACTGCTTGAATACTGCTCAGCAGTGTGGGATCCGTACCAGATAGGGTTGATAGAAGATATAGAGAAGATCCAACGGAGAGCAGCGCGCTTCGTTACAGGATCATTTAGTAATTGCGAAAGCGTTACGGAGATGATAAACTCCAGTGGAAGACTCTGCAGGAGAGACGCTCAGTAGCTCGGTACGGGCTTTTGTCAAAGTTTCGAGAACATGCCTTCACCCAAGAGTCAAGCAGTATATTGCTCCCTCCTACGTATATCTCGCGAAGAGACCATGAGGATAAAATCAGAGAGATTAGAGCCCACACAGAGTCATACCGACAATCCTTCTTTCCACGAACAATACGAGACTGGAATAGAAGGGAGAACCGATAGAGGTACTCAAGGTACCCTCCGCCACACACCATCAGGTGGCTTGCGGAGTATGGATGTAGATGTAGATGTAGTTTGCCACGAAAAAGCAAGTCGCTTCATGCGAGGGGCAAGATTGACAAACATGTGGCATCTTACAACGAGGGCACGACTCCACACTTTGTGTCAGATGTGAGGCGTTGATATGAAGGCAATGGCTGTCGTCGGTCGGGTTGCTGTTTGCGAGCCGGTGGCGAGGCCTGTTCGTGGTGTCTATCTAGAGAACAAATAGGTGCTGCTTCAAGACTGTCTCCTGCACTATTGCAGAAATTGTGATGGTCTAGAATCTGCAGAACCTGTTACAAGGAATGGTCCGTGTATTTAAGAATCTGCTTCCAAATTCGAGATTCAGGTACCATATGCGTGATGACATCACGACCCATTGCATCCCTGTAATATTGGCCACAGTGACATTTGAATTTACACTTTCTAGTAAGGCCATGCCACCCACTGACGATATATCTTCCCTTGTTGCTTACTCAACCTAAAGAATTTGTACCTGGCAGCTACCCTATCCTCACAATACAATGAAGAGCCAAAGAAACTGGTAAACCTGCATATCGTATAGGGCCCCCTCGGACACGCAGAAGTGCCACAACATGACGTGGCGTGGACTCGACTAATATCTGAAGTAGTGCGGAGGGAATCGACACCATGAATCCTGCAAAGCTGTCCATAAAACCTTATGAGTACGGGGAGGTGGAGATCTATTCGGAACAGCACGTTGCAGGAAATCTCAAGTATGTTCAATAATGTTCATGTCTGGGTAGTTTGGTGGCCAGCGGAAGTGTTCAGACACGAAATTTTATTCCTAGAGCTTCTCTGTAGTAGTTCTGGACCTGTGGGGTGTCGCATTGTCCTGCTGGAATTGCCAAAGCCCATTGGAGGAATAGCTCTGAGCACTATGGGACTTAACTTCTAAGTCCCCTAGACTTAGAACTACGTAAACCTAACTAACCTAAGGACATCACACATATCCATGGCAGAGGCAGGATTTGAACCTGCAACCGTAGCGGTCGCGCAGTTCCAGACAGAAGCGCCTAGAACCGCTCGGCCACTCCGGCCAAGTCCGTTGGAATGCACAATGGACATGAATGGATGCAGGCGGTCACACAGGATGCTTACCTACGTGACACCTGTCAGAGTCCTATCTAGTAGTATCGAACAACTGCGCTAGACACTTGTTGTCATTTATAGGCGTAAGCAATGGCAGCGCCGTATTCTGCCTGTTCACATATCTCTGTATTTGCATAAGCATGCCTTTGGCGCTTCAGTGTATTTTGTATGTGGCCTCGTAGTCTGCCAACTCGTTGCGCGATTTGGGAAAAAATGGTTCAAATGGCTCTGAGCACTATGGGACTTAACATCTTAGGTCATCAGTCCCCTAGAACTTAGAACTACTTAAACCTAACTAACCTAAGGACATCACACACATCCATGCCCGAGGCAGGATTCGAACCTGCGACCGTAGCACGATTTGGGAAACAACTTAGCGCACAGGCGGTATACAGTCACTCGCGCCGTGACCATAAAATAAGAATGTTTGTCAGTACCTTTTATGTGATGGTTTGCGATGTGTGCGTTGTATTGTATGAGGTGCTCTCTCCGGTCTTTCTTTATCTCGTCAAACTCTCGAAACGGCGGCAAATACACAGGAGGTGCAGTCGGTGGCACTGACTTTGAGTCCGGCGTCTTGTGTGAACTCAACTGCGCCGTCACGAAGCGATTCAACGCTTCAAGCAATGCTTCAAGTACACTACTGTCCATTAAAATTGCTACACCACCAAGATGACGTGCTACAGACGCGAAATTTAACCGACGGGAAGAAGATGCTGTGAAATGCAAATGATTAGCTTTTCACAGCATTCACACTAGGTTGGCGCTGGTGGCGACACTTACAACGTGCTGAAATGAGGAAAGTCTCCAACCGATTTCTCATACACAAACAGCAGTTGACCGGCGTTGCCTGATGAAAATTTGTTGTGATGCCTCGTGTAAGGAGGATAAATGCGTACCATCACATTTCCGACTTTGATAAATGTCGGATTGTAGCCTATCGCGATTGCGGTTTATCGTATCGTGACATTGCTGCCCGCGTTGGTCGAAATCTAATGACTGTTAGCAGAATATGGAATCGGTGGGTTCAGGAGGGTAATACGGAACGCCATGCTGGATCCCAACGGCCTCGCATCACTAGCAGTCGAGATGACAGGCAACTTATTTGCATGGCTGTAACAGATCGCGCAGCCACGTCTCGATCCCTGAGTCAACAGATGGGGACGTTTGCAAGACAGCAACCATCTGGACGAACAGTTCGACGACGTTTGCAGCAGCATGGACTGTCAGCTCGGAGAGCATGGCTGCGGCTACCCTTGACGCTGCATCCCAGACAGGAGCACCTGCGATGGTGGACTCAACGACGAACCTGGGTCCACGAATGGGAAAACGTCATTTTTTTCGGATGAATCATGATGGTCGCATCCGTGTTTGGCGACATCGCGGTGAACGCACATTGGAAACGTGTATTCGTCATCGCCATACCGGCGTATCACCTGGCGTGATGGTATGGGGTTCCATTGGTTACACGTCTCGGTCACCTCTTGTTCGCATTGACGGCACTTTGAACAGTGGACGTTACATTTCAGATGTGTTACGTCCCGTGGCTCTACCCTTCATTCGATCCCTGCGAAACCCTACATTTCAGCATGATAATTCACGACCGCATATTGCAGGTCCTGTACGGACTTTTCTGGATACAGAAAATGTTCGACTGCTGCCCTTGCCAGCACATTCTCCAGATCTCTCACCAACTGAAAACGTCTGGTCAATGGTGGCCGAGCAACTGGCTCGTCACAATACGCCAGTCACTACTCTTGATGAACTATTGTATCGTGTTGAAGCTGCGTGGGCAGCTGTACCTGTACACGCCATCCAAGCTCTGTTTGACTCAACGCCCAGGCGTGTCAAGGCCGTTATTACGTCCAGAGGTGGTTGTTCTGAGTACTGATTTCTCAGGCTCTATGCACCCAAATTGCGTGAAAATGTAATCACATGTCAGTTCTAGTATAATATATTTGTCCAATGAATACCCGTTTATCATCTGCATTTATTCTTGGTGTAGCGATTTTAATGGCCAGTAGTGTAGTAGCGCCAATTCTTGACTCTGAAACTGAATACACTAAGGTTGATCAACTGCATGTGGCGCAGCACGCAACTGCGGCGCAATAGCCATTATGAATTAAGAAATGCACAAATACAAACAGTGAAGAGCAGAAATATTACAGAGAGAGAAAAAACAGTAACCCATAGAACAGAAAGAGAACAAGCGAGGTAGTCACTAGAGAACCAGACACAGAAAAATTCACTCAAAAGGGCGACAGAACAGGAAAGCAGCTCGAAGATTTGATGACAGCCAATGTCGGTGTTAGTACTCGTCACCAGAGTTTGTCGTCTACAACAATAAATAGAGGTGGGTTACAGAGTGGTGCAGCAACTGTCGTCATAGAAACGCTACATAGAGCTGAAATGATTAGCGAACAAGTTAACACAAGGAACAGAAGATTTACATAACTTATATTTCTCTACTCATTACAAATGATGCAACCAGATACAGAGTCCAGATACAGTTGTCACAAGGAAGAAGCACCAACGAAGGTGTTTTAGTGTAGCTGCAACCTGGATACGTTGTGTACTGGTATCAATATGTGATACCACAGATATTTGTCACTAGGTGTGTTTTTTCAAACAATATTTCAGTCCTGTTTTGTCTGTTTACGTCTATGGTTTTGAGATTTGTTGTTTGAAAATACAAGGTGAGTCAATAATTATTAATGCCATGTCATCTGCAAAAACTAGACTATCTGTGGTGATTTTATTTGAGTTCCTTCGCACCTGAACACCCTAAGCAATGATGGATTTCCTTCATTTTCTCACTACCTTCTCTAATGTACAGTTGAAAAGTAGGGGTGGTAAACCATCTCCCCGTCTTACTCCTGATTTTACGTTTAAGGTTTTGACAGGTTTTGTTGCTTAAGTCAGGTTTCAAAGTTCAAATGACTCAAATGGCTCTGAGCACTATGGGACTTAACATCTGAGGTCATCAGTCCCCAAGAACTTACAACTACTTAAAGCTAACTAACCTAAGGACATCACACACATCCATGCCCGAGGCAGGATTCGAACCTGCGACCGTAGCGGTCGCGCGGTTTCAGACTGAAGCGCCTACAGCCGCTCGGCCACACCGGCCGGCCGTTTCAAAGTTCTCTGACTCATTGTTTGCACAATGGCATGGGTGTTGTAGTGACGGTTTAGAAATAAATTTAACACTTTCTTTCTGATACCGTTTCCATTAAATTTAAAAGGATCCAGAATTTTGATAGGTTGGCTATCTACTTGAGGTATACTATTCCCCATGGTGGGAAGACTGTCTTTCTCCCAAGCAGGAAGTGGTAAAAGCCGCATTCTCGGCCTCTGCATACCCTTGCATCATTCATCCTAAGTCTACAATATTTCTTTGTAATATTGGTCCGAAATCTCTTGTGCGACTTGGGACCTCGTGTTTTTATGTGTAAACGTATAAGAGAAGAAACAGTTTATAATTTGCAAATCCTAGACAGTGCAAATATTTACTAGTCTTTCGCCATTTTCGTTTATGACATCCTCTTCATATCTTCATAATATTTCATCATCCACCTCTGTACGTATTCCTAGATTAAAATCTCCCATAAGGACTATTTTCTTTAGATAAAAGAAGAACATTGTCCATTGTAGGCTGTATTGAAGACGTAGCATGACTCAAACAATGATCGTCTACGTTAGAGCCTACTACGGACCGTATTTTCTTTTATCAGGCATTTAGGGGCTGTGGGACATCACAAAAACAAAATGTCCTTTGGAGGCTTTATCTTTTTCAGGAAATTTGTCAGTTCTTCATAAAAAAACTTCTTTGTGTTTGCTATCAACACCATTTGTCAGTTCTTCATAAAACTTTTCATTGTGTTTGCTATCAACACCATTTGCTTGGGTAATCACCCCCACTAAACTGCACTCATATCCATTCTTGGGAAGCCCACAGTCATAATTCTTTCACGTATTTGTTCCCAACGCTTAATTCTCTGCTTATGTTTTTTGTGAGTCGCTATTGAAACGCCTCTCTTAGTCCTCTCCTCCTTCCCACCACGGAAGCAATGAATATAATCTGCCATCACTTCACTGCCCTTCTCCCTTTCTTTTGTTTTTGTTAACACCCCCACATAAAACTTTAACGTTTCCTACTCCTTAAAAACTTCTTCTTTCTTGGTATTCGAGCTCAGTACATTCCATGTTGCCATAACAAAGTCCTTTTCTGTAGCCATATTCGTCACCGTGATATTCCATTTTTCGTTTGAGCCTTACGACAGACAGCTTGAGCCACGTATCTGCGTTTTAAAAATGCTGAGGATCTGGCCCAGTGATTGAATCCACGCATTGGAGGACCCGGCAATATTGTGAGGCAAGTAATTCGAAAGTACACCAACGAGAAGACCACGAGAAAACAGCAATCGAGAAGCTGAACACTCTTTTATTGCCGTCTAAAATAAGTTGGAAAGTAAAGAAGATATTCGATTTAATTATTATAGAGCCCACAACAATTTATGGACGGCAGAGCTCGAAGCTTAGTGAAAAAAAAGGAGAGTTGTAGAAATAGCCTGTCACAGAAGATTGCATAGAATATCTTGGCGTAATCACATAAGAGATAAAACGCTTAGGACAGTCACCCAAACTCAAGAAAGCATCAGAGACAGGAGATCGACAGCTCGCCTGATATGGATATATAATAGGAATGCGATATGGCAGATGGACAAAGAATATCTTAATGAACCATCACCAGAGAAGAAGGAGAAGAGTAAGACCAGAGATTGCTTGGATGGATGGGCTAAAGGATGCCACGAAGAAAGTGAAACAGAAGAATACGAGGAAGCATGAGAGGACAGAAACTGATTGTGACAGGTATGTGGGACGCGGCGACAACTGTTGTTAATGTTTCCACAAGGTGAGGTTCAACATCTCCAAAGTATTGTATAAAATGCATTTTAACCATTAGCTGTTTATTTGTCCCATTAGTCGTCTATCGGTTTCGGTTATTAGCCATCATCCATGACGGAGAGTACAACAGATTAATTAAAAGCGTCCCATATTGCTTTGAAGCTGAACAATATTGAAGTTATACAGTGGAACTGTACAAACGCATGACATAATTTGTCTTATAATACTGATAGTCATATATCATGCCAAATCATTATGGTTTTGACATGAGATATGACTGTCAGTTTTATAAGACAAATTGTGGACTGTGTTTGTGCAATTTTACTGGGTAATTTCGATATTGTACGGCTTCATAGGAATATGGGATGTTTTTAACTAATCTGTTGTACCCTACATCCTAGATGATGGTTAATAATCGAAACCGGTAGATGAGTAACGGAACAAATAAACAACTGATGGTTAAAATGCATTTTATAAAAAAAGACAGCTGTAGGAACCACACAGAAAAACAAGTTTCTCTCAGTTCCTATACTTTTATTTATAAATCGCAATAATGCTACTACACACTTTAAAAGAGTCACTTTTCCTTAAAGATGAATGTATTTTGCTCGTACACGTAGGCAAAGAATCTGTAGTAAAGCGCCGAGTGCACACAGCGAGTGATGTTACCAGATGAAGTTGAGTCAGTAAGTGGTTGTTGTAATGGCGTAGCGGGAAGAGGAATAGCGTGCTGGCTGTGTGTGTGTGTTTTCAGTCACCGTGGGTCGGCCGTCAGCAAACCGAATTATGCTGGCTGGTGACAGTGTTTTACCGAAAAGTGATTACAAATACGGAGTGCCGGTATTACCCTTTCGCGCCTACCGCGCCAGCCAATAGAGGACAACGTGTGGAGATTTTATTACAACAGCGTGTGGCTGTATTTCAAAATCTTTGTTCCGAGCTTTAAACGAGAACATAAGTGTTTGGCAATGTTAATGAATGTCTCTGACATTGCTTAGCGAGAATATATAACTTTATTTAGTGCAAAATTCCAAGAACTTGATTAATGCAAAACTCCTACTCTTCAAATGTAGCATTACTGGGCAACCAAAATTCGACTGAAAGAATCCCCATAGCGGTGCAAACCGATTAGCACTTATCTATTAGGTTACGGTCATTAAAACAAAGACTAGGGTGCTGCATTATTCGACTGCTAAGAATACCATAATGTCCCCCTCCTGGTAGCTAAGTGGTCAGCGCGACGGAATGTCGTACCTAACGGCCCGGGTTCGATTCCCGGCTGGGTCGGAGATTTTCTCCGCTGAGGGACTGAGTGTTGTGTTGTCCTTATAATCATCATTTCATCCCCATCGACAACTAAAGTCGCCAAAGTGGCGTGAACTCCAAAGACTTGCACCAGGCGAACGGTCTACCCGACGGGAGGCCCTAGCCACACGGCATTTCCAACACCATAATTTAATCTGGGAGAGATACTAGTCAGCGACCTATTTTTTAACCTATTCGCACTCAGCTTTACATGAACTACTTCTATATTTGTTCTGCGTTCTCCATTAGAACTTGTTTCACAGTTTCCTGTTTGCGTCTACTTTGGCCTGTATTTTAGTTACATCCTCTTCTATCTTCCGACACTGTGACTGAACCTCACGCCGTAATTCAGATTGTTGCACATAGAGTCTCTATTACATTTTTATCCGGCATTTTGTTCACGTCTTTTCTCAATTTTTGATTACCTGCCTACAATTCTTCATTCACCCTTGAATATTTGCCCTATTTTTTAAAAAAATTCTTTATTCAATCAATAATGTCAATACGTGATAACCCAAAACCTTACATATTAGTGGGTCTTATTATCTACAATACAGTTATGTTCTTAGCAGCATTTATTACTGTTTCAAATTTCCTACTTTCCTACTAACTACAGGATATAAGGATGTTATTTATCTACCCTAATTTACTGTTTATGATTATTTGGTTTTTGTTCCAATATGCGCTCACCCCCACTTTGACTTTCGTCTCGTCTTTTATTCAAATTTTGGTTGCTGTTACTTACATTTTGACTATCTGTGCTTAGTTTTTGTACAAATTGCATTAACACATCCTTCATACCCACTCTATGAACACGATTGTTATCTATCATCGACTCTCGTGATTCGATGTTTACATTAAAATTTGAACTATCAAGTTGAGTCTACAATTTGAATTCTGTCAATTAATCCCCATCATTAGCGCGATCAACATTAACACTGTCCTGATTAACACTGTCGTATTCATCAATTACAGCACCATGTTCTCGGTTTGTTATTCAGATACGTACATCGCACACGAAATTTGTAACGGAGTAATGGTCCACTATCTGTATCTTCGTTTCCGTCCGACGTTGCTTGAAAAGTGAGGCTCGACTGAAGATCTTAAACTTAATCGGCATATGATTCTTTTAGCAACCGAATGATTGTAGAATGCAATGTCGTTGTACTATGGATTATGTTCTACATCTCTCCACCCGTAGCAGCTGATGATAATTTTAGGAAGCGATGGCGGGGGTCAGTTTAAAACAGTTGTTAGAGAAGCAAAAACTTTACGATTTGTTGCTGAAATCATACTCATTTCAAACAGCTTAACCACACCCAGTTTTTGTGACGTCCCCTATGCCACAGTGCAACATTAACCTTCACACTGAAACTTTATGACCGTCAGAACAGCATGCATACAATTAGCCTGAAAAAGCCCTCAACAACTGCGGTCGACCAACGACAGATTCTAGCCAACAACACACTACAACTACTGTGCAGCGCAAAGAGCGCTCAAAGTAACAACAGTCACAACATCAGTCTGTCCGCCGCTCGTGGTCTCGCGGTAGCGTTCTCGCTTCCCGAGCACGGGGTCCCGGGTTCGATTCCCGGCGGGGTCAGGGATTTTCACCTGCCTCGAGGTGACTGGGTGTTTGTGTTGTCCTCATCATTTCATCATCATCCAGGAAAGTGGCGAAATTGGACTGAGCAAAGATTGGGTAATTGTACGGGCGCTGATAACCACGCAGTTGAGCGCCCCACAAACCAAACATCATCATCAACATCAGTCTGCACTGTTCACGGTCAAAGATTTCTCTAAAATGCTGGACATGGCTAAACCGGAAAGTACCTGTAATAATATAAAAGATAATCGACGATGTATTTAATCAAAAAACTTAGACACAGATGACACAAAGAATGACAAATAGGTATATCAACGTGGGAATATACAGAATCCTCACAACAGTACAATGGATATTGTTGGACACTTTTCAATACTTCTAACTTTCGTTATTCTAGTGTTCGTAACTTCATAATCAATTGAAGAGTAGTTAAGTTATACTTCATTCCTCAACAACAGTAACTGGACCGTAGAAAATCAGTAAAGGTGTTGTCGACGTCCTGGCTATAATAGCAACCGGTCCCTAGCAGACTGTTTTATACTCAGGTCCCGAGTTCGAGTCTCGGTCCGCCACACAGTTATAATAAGCATGAGTGGAAATTTCATCCTTGGATGATTATGTTTATGATTCATAAAATGACAGTTTAATATTTCGAACCAATTGTAAATCTTCTTCATTACTGATCAGAATTTACTACACTTCGCGAATACCTAAACGTACTAATAAGAACTGATGCATTATCATTACAACATAATCATACACTGCATCAGTAATGAACTAATTGCAACATTATGTGTAAAATATCTTTCATCTCTGTTAAAGTATCCTAACAATTACCTTGTAGCGAAAATACAGGTCTACTGAACATGATTTATTCATTTTCAATGTTATATATTTTCTAAAATATTACATGCACAAATCTGATTATTGTATGAATAGAGCCGCGTTAGGAATGCATTGCCTTGACAAATACCGATAAAGTAAGAAAAGAGTTTTTGTGTGTTGGATTACGCGGGATGTTTATTACAACAATGCAGCGTTCATTCAGAGGAAATTATCGAAATGAAGCACCATGTAAACAGAGAATTGTGCGCTGGTACCGAAAATTTAAGGACACTGGTTAGTTGTGTAAACAGAAAAGTACCGGTTGAACAAGTGTGTCGGAAGCGACTGTGCTTTTGTGTGTTGGGATATGCGAGACCTTCCGTTTATCAGGAAAAGTTAATCGCCACAATATGAGCGTGTGGTGCATTGAACATCCTCATAAAATTATGGAACATGAACGAGTTTCACCGAAGGTTAATGTTTTCTGTGCAGTAAAAATGATGAAGTTGTTTGGGTCGTTTTTCTCCAATGAGAAGACTGTGACAGGTACCTCTTACCTCGATATGTTAGATTTGTAGTTGTTTACACAACTGACTGCTGATTCCGAGAATTTCATCTTTCAGCCAGGTGGGACATCCCCTCATTGGTATATTCATGTTCGTCGCTTCCTAAACGCTTGGGCGCCAAGGTCACCTGACCTAAGGCTTGTGAGTTTTTCTTTTGGGCACAAATCAAGAACGGCGTTGACATCTTCCAGCAGCCAAGAGAACTAGAGCAGGGCTGCTACGCGAGGCATGGAACTACGGCTTGCACGTGTGTTGTGACCAGTAAGGCACTCATAGAACATTTATAGCGTTCAGCCAGGAATGGTGGTGAGTTTGCGGTTCTAGTCAAGCCTCATTAATGTTTATTGATGCGATACTTTGGAAAATAGAGCTTTGAAAACGAATGAATCATTTATAGTAGCCCTGTATATTAGGCCCGGTATGTCTATAAGAGGAATGAGTTTTACATACCTTACTTCGACTGACAGAGCGAGTCAAACAATACAAACAATAATCATCTTGTGGTGCAGTTCTTCTTGTTGTCTCCGTGCTTGCTAAGAAAATGGGATGAGAAGTTCCGCCTTATGCAATACACCTTATTTCTTTTGTTTCACCCATACATGTTTCAGCACTTTTGTGCTATCATCAGTGGGTTCTATTTATTTTTAACTGTAAATTTGTTGTTAACATATTAATATTTTCGTCGTTTACAACATTATGTAAAAGTTGCATTTATAACTTAATTGGCGAAAAGTAACATACCTTACATTACATTATTGTCCTCCTGTTTTGGTAGCTGTTATGCTACACAATATACAACATGTCATCTGCAAACAGCAAAAATAGAAAATAAATTACGTTTTGCTGTTTGCAGATGACATGTTGTATATTGTGTAGCATAACAGCTACCAAAACAAGAGGACAATAATGTAATGTAAGGTATGTTACTTTTCGCCAATTAAGTTATAAATGCAACTTTTACATAAAGTTGTAAACGACGAAAATATTAATATGTTAACAACAAATTTACAGTTAAAAATAAATAGAACCCACTGATGATAGCACAAAAGTGCTGAAACATGTATGGGTGAAACAAAAGAAATAAGGTGTATTGCATAAGGCGGAACTTCTCATCCCAATACAAACAATATTACCAAGACAAAATCATAAAATCAGATACTACAACCTCTTTAACTTTTTAAAATCTAAGGCAGGTTCACTTCTCTATCGGCGATCTCCCATCATCAGATAAAACACTGTGATTTCGAACGTTTATTGATTCGCAAAGCAAAGACTGTTTGACAGCAGTTTTTGTCGCTTACAAAGAATGTCAAACAAAATTGGACGCCGGGCGGAGAATGTTTACTCTACAGTGACTGACTGAAAACTCCAACAGTTGGCGCTCAGCGTTTTCAGGGATATTGTCGCTTTCATGCTGATTATACAAAGGATGGAAAGGAAAGATGGATGATTAGGTAACGATTTCACCTCGTGTCAGATTTGGGAAGTAATGATATTTGTCTCTTTCAATCCAAATACGAGTATACTTTAAATATTTTAAACGTGCGAACTTATTTGGCTGTTCAATCGCCAAAATAGTTTCAGGAATCTCTTACACAGTCAAAAAAGTAGCCCAAAATTTCAAATTTCTTTTGCGTTAATGTAAAGTAACGAAAGAAAATACGATATTCAAATACACGACGACGCGGATAGAAGTAGCTGAAATGGAGTTACCGTTTATTTACAGTGAAAATGCAGTGAGAAATACATTTATAGAAGATGGTGAAAGTGACCCCGTGCAGTATCAGTACACTGCTGTGCATGTCTAAGCATATTCAGATACATCCGGTGTACGGTTCGGATATCGATGGTAACAACTTCACGGTTGTTGTTGTAATTCAGTTCGTGTATCGTGTTTGAATTTGTTTCGTAGACATTGCTCTTCAACTGTCAACACAGGAAAAAATCACATGTTGTTAGATACGGCGTACGTAGTGGCCACAAACGTTTGCTGACAGTTCGTTCCTCACTGAAGACGTCATGGAACTGATCAAGGGATACCTTAGACCTGTGGCATGTTGCCTAATGGTTTTGAAGAAACAGTGTTGTCTTTCATATTCAGTTAACTGAGAACAAAATGTACAAAAAATTTCCATACATGCAACGGTGTTTAGGGTAGTGTCAAAAAATAGTGGTCCAATGACGCATGATCCTGTTACACAGCACCAAACACCGATTTTTTCGTCATGGAGTGGTTCCTGACACAAAGTGCTAGGATGCTCCGTTTCCCAGTACATCGTGTTCTGTAAATTCACGTGACAGGAAAGATGAAACAATGCTACATTATTCGTGATGTAATGGAAAGGGTGTAACAAATCACCGTCAATGTTATGTGCCACGTGCACTAATTGAAACGTCCCCTTAGAAAAATTGTACAAGACTGTGTTTAAACTGACACACAATATTTTTAGCGCAACGCAATCTCACTCTCAAAAATCCCTACAAAAGAATGGCCCTGACTAACATTAAACTATACCTTTCACAAATCACTTACCTCACAAAAATCTTCATTACTCGAACTACTGCAATACAGCGAGCGCCACTACTGCCAGCTAAATAAAAGATTCAAACTACTGAAGGCACTAACTACTGATAGGCATAGTTAGCAAATGAAAGATTTTAATAGAGAACAAACAATGTATTTACTTAATAGTCATCAAAAGTCATAATATATACAGCAGCTCATGACATCCATTTTTACAAATTTCAAATCTCCGCCATCTCTCTCCCCACATCCACCACTGCTGGCGGCTCACCTCCAACTGCGCAACGCTACACGCTGTTCACATCCAGCTGCCGCTGCCAAACACTACAATGGCAGACAACAATGCAAACTAGCCACAGACTGCACACAACACAGCCAGTGATTTTCATACAGAGCGCTACGTAACGTTGCCAATAAGAAAACATAAACAGCCTACTTACATAGCCCACATGCTCCCCACAAAAAATTTTACAAATTGTTTTAGGCAGTAGCCAATAATGATTTGATAAAATTTTTCATAATTACAATAACAAAGATATCAAATGCACACACTTATTGATACAATGTTGGTCAAAAGCTAAAATTTTCTCACAGTCCATAAAGACAGTCCTGATCATTCATCATAGTAGTAATTACAGTTTTTTTTTACAAAGTCTCATTACTAAAAGAAATTGCACACAGAAGTAGTGAATTTCCATGCAGTCTTGAAGAAGTAGTGTTGCCCTTCCAACGGAAAGACAGTGCTGACTCTTGACATGCAGACAGGTAATGGGCCACAGGAGAGGAAACCCACAGCAGAGTCAGTCGAAGTTATGAAGAATATTGGTAGGTAGGTCATCACAGAGTAGAACCCACTGTAGTCCTGGTAGAGATTGTGATATTGGTGGGCCACCAGAGGTGCAAACCCACTGTACTCCTTGTAAAGATAATGGTACTGGTGGGCCATCAAAGATGCAGACCAACTGTAGTCCTTGTGGAGATGGCCAGCAGCCATCTGTTGTGACTGTGCAGGTGCACAATCACCATTCAAGAGTCTTGCGGATAATATAGCAAGTCCATAACCACCACTTGTGCACTCACAAAGTTTGTGGAATTGTCCTTAGAACCAGCAATGCTGTTATCCAGTCCCTTGCTGAATTATTAACACACGTGCAAACACTAACAGTCCCTACTTCTCACATATTGTCCATATAGTATGACCAACAGAAACGTGTGCAGTGAAATGGAACTTACAAGTTACTTAATTTGATGACCTGCTGTCAATTACAATTTTATAACATAAGAATACAATAACAAAGGTACAAAATACATAATTAAAAACATAATAATACAGATAATATTTGTAGTAATATAGGCTTTACAAAACAATAGAAATAAACATATACATCAATGTTACAGGACATATGACATAAGTAAATACATAAAAGATCAGAATAACTTTTGAAACATCAACTTCAGACATGAGCAACAAAACAGAACACATAAATAATGTCTAAACATCTTTACAAAGTAAATAACATATTATTAATGCGAATTATATTTGAGGATAACAGTATTCTTCCTCATAGTGAATGTAGCTAAGTATTAGAAGAGAAAAAAAATTCTATGAAACAGTACACAGAGACAGGAAGAAAACAAATACACAAGGGTACACAAACATATAGTGGGATAACACAAAAGGAAAGGACAGGGTTTGTTTTCAGTGTAACATTTGGTACTGCAGTCCAACCCAAAACTTCATTCCATAGATCTTTTGTCTTATTTCAACATTTGTTTCCAGCAAAAAAAATCCTATTCAAGCATGCTTTCTGTATTCTGTTCATATCCTCTTTCAAAAATAGTTTTTCTTCACTGTACACTACTTTTGTGGCCAAACCATTTTCTTATAGCTGCTCAATGCATTTCTTCCAATCCATCATAGTTAGTTTCTTATATACTCTACCCCCTCTTAAGCTAACTTAAATCTACTGAGCTCAGATGCTAAACTAAGGGACGAGGCAATGCAGCAGCACAAAACAATTAACGCAAACAGCAATGACAAAAAAATGCAAATTGGCAGCAGCAGTAAATCTAAATTAACAGAGAAAATGCAACATTACAACTAATATGAGCCAATGTGCAGCAACAAGAAAAATAAATCAGTAGTAAAACTAGCTTAACAGAGTAATAGAAAGTGAAATTTAGTAGCAGTATGCCTGGCAAACAGCAGCAGCAACTTATATCTAAACATGACATAGCTCAAGCAAAAAAAAACATTACACTAAAGACAATAATGCAGACAAGGGAAATGTATATTCACATCTTAATGTCTATGTAATTAAAGTGGTGCACCACAAAAACTAATTCTACAAAAATTACCAAGTACTTGAAAAGAAAATTATGTATGCAGTTACTGTTATTAGTTCCTTCTTATTGTTCTTTCCTTTCCAAGTGCTCCTTTTTTGAAGAATGTATGTCATAAAATTATTATTTAATAGATCTGTTGACAGAAAGTGTTCACATTAGCAAATGCATTTAATTTTATTTTATGAAACCAATGCTGCAAGACAGCTGGAAACCAGATATCAAATGAAATAAGCAACTATGTACAAAGTAAAGCATAAGAACATCATTCCGTAGTCATGAGGTATTTCATAAGTTAGTAGAAATTCTCTCAACTCTCATAGAAAGACGTTTGTCATAATCAGGTGTGCAGATGTAAGTATCTTTCCAAGTAATGAGCGTGTCGTATTTGCGATGCTTTCTCTAAAGGAATGTCAATGGCGAGGATAATGGCCTCTTTTTTTTCTCCACGTTTTGGCTTTCTTTTGTCAAACGACTACCTCTCAGCTGGGCGCTCAAAACAAATTACGTCAAGGTCACTTAACATTCTTACGGAAATATTTACGACAGCAGTTTCCACTACAGTGACAGTCTCGTATAAAAATATTTCACAGGTCAAGAATTTGCGTTACAAATGTGTAGAAGCAAAATCCTATGAATATAACAGTGTCCAAAAAATTTTCGTCGGCATTGTGATAGATTCACGCATTTACATACATTTCATAACTTTTAAAGTACGATTCTTGGTTTCCAACAACCTTTTTCACAAGTCAGAGTCCCTAACCACTATTCATTACTCCTTACCTTATTACACATATACATATTCGTCAACACATCAATCTTGCGACGACACTTCAATATTTCATCATAATAAATACATAGCACAATCAAATTCCTCATATAGCATCAGCTTATTGATCATAAACATACCGCAACAGCATAATAGACATCGTCGTCATAACAACAACATCATAACACCTCAGTCAACTCTAAAAATTGTCGTAGCTTCCTCCAATAATTTCAAACCCTAAAAAAATTTTCTGCTCATGTCAAAAGTGTCAGCTGCCTCAAACGTACTTTAAAAATCGTGATCCCATTCCAAATATATCATTCAAAGTTCTCATAATATCACAATGGGTCTGAAAAAATATGAACAGTTCACAAAGTGCAGACAAAATACAATTTCGTAAGTGTGAAGTTATCCAACGGTGTAATTACGTAAACATCTGTCACTGCCGTAGTAAAAAAAATGTTTGTCTCTCAGTTAAATGATCAGATAGCTGTGTAATTTGTGTGTTAGAGAAATATGGTACCGATGTGTAAAGTTGTATAAGCAAATACCATTTTAGCTAGGGCTCCTTGTGCTTGCCAAACACATGGTACACAAAGTAAGCGTGTACGCCCCTGAGGATTATTGTAATTATACCCTCAGGTGTTACAGATTACAAGAATGAAATGAAATGTGTTACGGAAAACCTTTGTATCATTGTACTTCAAATATCTTTAAAAATAAATGATTTAAGTACAAAATTAATCACTCAAATACGTGTACTGTAGCGCTAAACTGTGCGTCTTGCTGTAAGATAATCTCTGTGGAAGTGTCGTAGTTATCGTCCTCCAAAAGCTAAGTTCTGCAGAAGCCAATGTACTTACCTCATGATACACAAAAGTGAGATGCTTTGCGTATAGATATCTTAGTTATTACACTTATTGTTGTGATGAAGAAAGTACTGTGCTGTAACGTATTGTTGTGCTACGAAAGAGGCTGTCTCATTGTAGCTATACCACAAAAGTTACTACTAAAATATGTTTTACTTTCCAGAATAATTCAGAGAAACTGTGCAGATATAAAACAGAAACACCGCAAAAGCAACATTGTAAATTATCACTCATTAGTAGTGTCGTGATAAAATCGTGTAGCTGTCACATAAACTAACCACTGTGTCATCTGGTATCTCTCAGAAAGCACCTCAAATCCAGAATCCACTCTCAAGCAAACCAAAATGTTGCATGAAAATCTCATTAGCAGTGCCGGTATATGTTCCAAGTATGTGAGCCTCATAGTCGTTACGCGATCATGCAACTAACAAGCAAGAATGTTAAACAACAACACTGCGTCGTCCGTTCACTATAACAATGCATTCGTAATTTCTGTTTAAACAAATTCTCTTGGTTCTTGAGTGGATATTGAACTTCAAAACATTGTTGCATGTTAACAGTTTCTCAGTGTGACAAATTGTACAAGTAGTGTGAAGTGAAAATTGCAAAGACTAAGTTAAAAAGCAGATTATCTGTCAATAAATGGTTTTACATGTGAAATGTGGTGTAAACCTTTACTCTTTCTAGTATGCAGAGTTTTAACTTTAACGCAATTATCATGTGGTATACGTCGGTAAAGAATACTGGAATTTTTCTCAAGGTTAGCGTCTATGTTATTTTTCCCTGAGCCAGCGGGCGCAGGTGGCTGCCTGCGGTGCGAGTCATTGTCTGTTTCTTTGTTGGCTCGCATCGTTACTGGGATTAGGAGACCTAGCTTCTAGAAATTCACGTTGTCGAAAGTGTCCTGTTCTATTTGCATCCCGCCAGTTCTGATAAAATTCAGGTCTGTCGTTATGATCATATCGTCTGTCGTCATGTCGGTAGATTCCATAGTTTCTTTCTCGTCGGTCACGTGGTGGAGAATTTCTCCCTGAATCGTAACTGCGCGCTGGACCGTTTCGTCTGAAATTATTCTGTCTCCCTTGATAATAATTATTTTGGTTCTCATATTGTCTGTTTCTATGGTTGTCTCTGTCATATTCATTACTACGGAAATGCGATCTTTCTCTGTAACTATTACTCTGCCAGTGGTTGTCATACGGGTGGTGTCTGCTTTGGTCACGATTTACGTTGAAAGAATAGGCTTGTCGTGTCCAGTTATTGTTTCTATCGTCACGAAATTGTGACGGATGTGACCTGTAATTGTTGTGCTCCTGTTTTCGCATTCCGTGATTGTCAGTGTCAATTTCCAGTTCTTGTAACAGTCCCTGAAAAGCTTCAATGTCGTCTTTGCAACGTCCTGCTAAAATAATATGCCGTAAATGTTCAGGTAATTTGATTAAGCAAATGCGGATGTGTTCTAGGGGCTGTATGGGTTTGACAGGTACTGATTCTTATGCAACATGTCTTCAAAATATTTCACAAGACTGGAAAATTCAGATTGTTCGAAATGTTTCATCATTATGATGCCATGTTTTACTCGGTCTTGTGTGGCTTGAGACCAATATACTGAGAGGAACACGTGGTAAAATTCTCCTTCACTGTGACAATCGTGAATGACCGATCGCATTCTTACAGCTGGTTCATTCTCCGAGTAGCCACACACAAATTCTAACCTGTGCTCCAATGACCAGTTGGGAGGGAAACAATGAGAGAATTGATGGAGCCACGCTTGTGGATGAATGTCGTTGGCAGATTTCTTAAACGTTTTGAATTTACGTGTAGTAATGAACAGCTTATAGTCAAAATCATCGTGTCGGCGAGTAGCATATCGGTCATTGTTACGTCATGTCGGCGGTTCCATCTCAAAATTCGGTGTACCTTGCCAATTTCTTTCATAATTTCCGAAGTGCCCTGAGTTATTATTTTGTGGCTGTTCCGTATTTCTACGTCTCTCTTCCCGTATTGGAGCGCGAGTGGCCTCTGAAATACGTAATTCTTGTATTACCTGTGTCAGCTGATCTTGTACTTCCCGTATTTCTCTTTGGTGTTGCGTATTAATTTGATTCTGATTTTATTTGAATTTCCTAATTTGTTCACACTCTTCTGTGTCAGTGATGGCTACAGGTCTTGTGTCATTCAGATCATCATCTACCTTTGCAGATAAGTTAGTGAACTGATCCGAAAGTTCGGCTACTTTCTCCAATAGTGTACTTATTTCCTCAGTGTGTTTTTCTGAACCAAGTTTCAGAGTGTCCATTTGTGTTGAAATCGTATCTACTGTGTCCTTTAAGTTTTCTTGAGTTTTTGCAAGTTGCGTAACCGAATCGGCAGATGCAACTGAGTCAATTTTAGCTTGCAAGGTGTCGTGATTTTCATGAACAATAGTTTGCAGTTCTTTTATGGCTGCTTCGTGATTCTGTAATGCATTTTCATGCCGCGAAAAAATAGGTTGAAAATGCTCACAAATTTGTGTTTTTACATCATTACAGACTTTTCGACATTTCGATTCAATTTTATGTAACTCAGTAGTTAAATCTTCACGTGTTTGTTCAAGCTTATGTTCCACTGAGTCTAACTTTTGAAGGTTTTGTTCCATTGTGTCTAACTTTTGTAGATTTTGTTCCATTGTGTCTAACTGTTGCTGTGTTTGTCTCTGATTTTGTTCCGTTGTGTCTAATTTTTGAAGATTTTGTTCCATTGTGTCTAACTTTTGAAGCTTTTGTCCCATTTGTTGCATTAACTGTAATAACAGTGCACTGGTGTCTGAAACATGTTCCTCAGCGCTTTTCGGCAGTGAATTTGCACCGGCAACATTCACATTTTGACAAGCAGAAAATGTGTCTTGACTTATTTGAGAAAACGGTGAGGACCCAAAACCTGAATCTACAGTATCTGCAAAATTGTGTCCTATCATTTCGGGTTCCTGAAGCGAGCTGTTGCCGACCGATCTATCGGTAATGCTTCCCTGTTCACTACCTGTTTCACTGTCTACACCATTATTTGACGCCCACTCCATTTCCCTATGCACAGTTACCAAATTACTACTTTGAATATTAGTTAATTCATTACATGGTGGCGTTAACACACTGCTTTCGTCTTCACTGTCATTTCTCAGTTTACTTTGGAGCCTAGTGTTACGTTTTTCACACGCCATTATTGTCACAATATTTCACGCGACAACACAGAAAAACACAATTTGAAGAGCAAAAATAGGGGAACACATTAACATAGCACTGAAAATAATATCTAGTTAATTGCAAGCGCAGCTGCGAAATACTTGGTGCAAATCTACATGCATGCCACAACTGTTTTACTGTACAACAACGAAAGACTGCAACTACAAAGGAGATTCTCTCTACAATTACGCAATACCAATAAACAAAATCTACACTAATTACACAATCTACAAGAAAAAATCAGAAGATTCCAGTGAGGTATCCTCGGCTAAGGGTCGACATATGAAACGTCCCCTTAGAAAAATTGTACAAAACTGTGCTTAAACTGACACACAATATTTTTAGCGCAACGCAATCTTACTCTCAAAAAATCCCTACAAAAGAATGGCCCTGACTAACATTAAACTATACCTTACACAAATCACTTACCTCACAAAAATCTTCATTACTCGAACTACTGCAATACAGCGAGCGCCACTACTGCCAGCTAAATAAAAGATTCAAACTACTGAAGGCACTAACTACTGATAGGCATAGTTAGCAAATGAAAGATTTTAATAGAGAACAAACAATGTATTTACCTTAATAGTCATCAAAAGTCATAATATATACAGCAGCTCATGACATCCATTTTTACAAATTTCAAAACTCCGCCATCTCTCTCCCTCACATCCACCACTGCTGGCGGCTCACCTCCAACTGCGCAACGCTACACGCTGTTCACATCCAGCTGCCGCTGCCAAACACTACAATGGCAGACAACAATGCAAACTAGCCACAGACTGCACACAGCACAGCCAGTGATTTTCATACAGAGCGCTACGTAACGTTGCCAATAAGAAAACATAAACAGCCTACTTACATAATCTACACGTTGCTGACTGTAATCCTTCTGTAATTTCTGCACAGTCGTCACACGATTTGGGTTGAAATTAAGACTTCTCAATATCCGATGGCAACTCCTCTTAATAACACGCGCCTGTTGGGTCAATTTACGTGTAGACTTCTTTGGTCTCTGAATAATGCTCCGGCGAATGTCTGCAAGAACTTCTAGTGCGCGAACTGGAGGAATTCTTCGTAGTTTTACATTTTGCGCAGGTCCGTCAGTGCCCCAATTTTTATACAGACTCTGTATTGTTCACAGTGCTGGAAATCCTCTACTCTGACAGTTGACCTCGAAAATTTCGCGAGTTTCCTTAATCGAGCCTGTTTTCACATATGCTTTCACAATATCAATTATTTCTTCTATGTGGAAAGTCGTTTTGCAGATCTCAAAGAGAAACGCGTAACTTCACTGACGAAAGAAATTGAAATTCTGACAGAAGAAACCTAACATAAGATTATCGCATAAAAATATTTCAGAAGTCGAAATATTGCATCCGCATTCAAAGTGCAGGTGGTCTACTTTTAACTGCGCTACCCTGTATTTCTGACCGTAGCCATAATATACCGTAAATCGAACCTCTGCCCCTTTACATTCAATGCCTACAGTGACACTCAGCAAAATATCCCCCCTTAAGTGCCCGTGTCGCACATTTATAGTTAATAACACCCAAAGTCTTAAGCACATCAAACCCTGACTTAGAAAGACAGTCTGAATTCATGTTCATTGAAGTAAGTGTACACAGACTGTCGTGTGCAATCCGCCAGAAACCAGCTCTATGACCTCGTTTAAGTCGAAATTACTAGCACGAAGGTGTCAATATGATGCCTCAGCGTAATGACAGACCTGAACATATACTTGTGGAGCAACACTCCATCCTCAATAAAACTGAGAAGATTGTTTAGTTGCAACTATATGAACGTTCTTCCATTACAACCTGCACATCATACGGTGCACCGTCAGAACGTTGTATACGTGATCGATATAGTAATAGATATCGATCAGATTTCGGCACCAGGTGTAATATTCATGGCCCTTCTCCGTGCAGCTTGAAAGCTCAAATAGCGTTATATAACATGTAGAACATTAAATACATAGATCGTGACGCTCCAACAAATTGGCTCTGAGCACTATGGGACTTAACATCTATGGTCATCAGTCCCCTAGAACTTAGAACTACTTAAACCTAACTAACCTAAGGACATCACACAACACCCAGTCATCACGAGGCAGAGAAAATCCCTGACCCCGCCGGGAATGGAACCCGGGAACCCGGGACGCTCCAACAGCCGACTACTCAAAAACCTGATGGCACCAAATAAGCAGAGACCACAATTGATGGTAAACCCCTTACACTTGCTAATAAACTGTCTGCTCCATACGACAGACATGCCCCGATACACACAATCCTTGTAGGAAAAACCTCTGCTCCATGGCTCACAAAACAATTTCGTCAGATGATGAGCAATGGGGGAGCCGTTCATGAACAATTCAAAAATCCGAAACCCGAAGGTTAAGAAGAATACAAAGAGCTACGAGACAAAGCAATGCGTTCTCATTGCCAAAATCATCCACTTTTGTTCTTACGTAGGCAGAGATACGACGACCGAGGTCCTTTCGAAGAATCTCCGTAATTTGGATGCTGGATAGGAAAAATCAGATACTGCTTTTCAGGTTTCAGCCAATGAACTAAATGAATTTTTCTCTGCGTCAGTCAACTCGCAGGAAGCAAGGAACAATCGCACGCAAGAGTCTCCTGACTTCGTAACTGACCACCACATTTTCCACCATAAAGACATAACAATAAATACAAGAAAAGCAATAATGACAATCTCTACTGAAGCGACTGACGACGACGGTGCTAGGGTAACCATAATCAAAAATATAGCCGATAGTCGTGAATGAGATATATCCTAAATCATGGAAAACACGCATAGTCCGACCTATTTTTGATATCGATAACTAGCAATCGCGTTGTGATACCGAACAATCAGCACATTACCTTCTGTTTCCATTAACATAGAATATATTGTTCCCGACCAAATTACTGAACATTTATGCGAAATCTACTCATTTGACAAATATCCATGTGGCTTTCGTAAACACCATAGCACAAGCACTGCACTAATCAAGGCAACTGATGACCTGAAATACGACATGCACATCCGTGAGACCACAACAATGACGCCACTAGAGTTCAATATTTTTGATATTGTCATCTTTGGAATACTGTTCTTTCAGAAGTACCACAAGTTTCAGTCTTCTGTTTTCCTTATTTGTCAATGATATTTCACAGGTTTTCTCTTCTTGTAAATATTATTTCTATGTCGACGGCCTCCTGCTCTACCTGTGCTACACCTGCAAGTGTAGACACTGTAACTGCGAGACATGTCTTCATTGGTAACACGGGTGAAAAACCTGGGGCTTGAACAAAATGCAAAAAAGTCGCAAGTAATCTTAGCATCCCATCGGAAACTAATGAGTTCCGCGATCAGTTGTCTCCCATTTAGCTTGGCGGCATCCCAGTACCGTAGTGAAGAACGTGGTGTAGCTTTGGATGAGCATTTAATTAGGGCAGAGAATACCGTCGGCATGTGAAGGGAGAACTTCCCCGTCCTTCTATGCCTTCAAAAAGTGTCGCAGCATATTTTCAGAGGACTTGAAACGCAAACTCATTCTACCGAACCTCCACTATTGTGACGTAATTAAAGACGGCGCAAATAGTGAAAACACAAGACGTTTAGAGCTACCCATGAATGCTTGTGTGCGCTGCATGTCCCGGTAGGACCATATAAGTGTTTCATACGTCCAGTTATGGTGGCTGCGGCCAGACAAGTTATGGGACTACCACACGCTATGTTTACTATACCGGCTTCTCAATGCCAGAGCACCCCAGTACCTCACTTCACAGATTAGCCTTTTTTCGTGCAATGTAAACATAAGGTCTCACCTATCTAGTATTCTAGCTGTGTCTATTCATAAAACGAAAATATTCTTGCAAACTCCTTCGCTGTCGCTGCTGTTCCCCTCTGGAGGAAGCTACCCTCCACTCTCCGTATAATTCAATGCCCTGATACTTTTAAGAAAGAGTTGAAGAACTTACTTCTTTCTTCCTCATAGCGATTCCCCGAACTTAACGTATACGACTATGTCTCCCGTTATCAAATAGCAAAGCCAGTATTCCTATCTACTTCTAGATATCCTTCTGTCTCTTTTCATTTCTCTATGGGTCACGCCACCTTCTCTTCCCTTATATTCTTTAACAGTGTGTTATCACATGCATCTTTCCTTTCCTCGTCTATCCCTTTCCTCATTCCCATTGCTTACGTGACTCATTACTAAAAATCTACCTTACTGTAATCACTAGCTATAGTTGTATTCAACATGTATGAATACAAAACGTGTGTATGTTTTTCTTATCTCTACTACTGTAACTTTTATTTTTCTAAATTTAGTATAATGCTTCCTGCAACACATGCAATGTAAAATTTGTAGAACGCCTGATTATGTGTAAGAGATGTAAGAGACAGCCTGATGGCCCTAATATTGACAGGTTAAAAAGTAATTAAATAAAAGTGTTACATCTGTAGTACAGGTTTCTTGCCTTCGTCTACGAACAGGACTACTTTTGCATTAGAGTGAGTAATTTTAATCAGCCAAACAAGTAGTTAAAAATTTCAAATTTCTGTTAGATTAATGTAAAGTAAGAACAGCAAATACGATAGTTCAGTTATTTCTGGTCTAACCATCAGATAATGTAAACCGAACCTTGCTCTTTAACATACAAATACTACAATGGCACCCAGCAAACTCTTCCGTTTTAAGTATCTATGGATCGTCTATATTTAATAAGAGCATATTTTACTTCTAGAAAGTGTTTATTGTCTTCATCGAATAGGTGAAGAGAAAAGTCATAACTATGTTTGCTCCTGCCGGAGTGGCCGAGCGGTTCTAGGCTCTACAGTCTGAAACTGCGCGACCGCTACGGTCGCAGGTTCGAATGCTGCCTCGTGTGTGGGTGTCTGTGATGTCCTTAGGTTAGTTAGGTTTAAGTAGTTCTACGTTATAGGGGACTGATGACCTCAGAAGTTAAGTCCCATAGTGCTCAGAGCCATTTGAACCATTTGAACTATGTCTGCGTAATAGTTCACGCAATTTTACGCAGCCAAACAAGCCAACAAGAATACTATAAACAATCAGTATTTGCAATTTCGTAGATGGAACACTGCGAGGAATAAGCCGTGACGCCATCTAAATGGGAACCCAAATGCTTTTCCTGTTATATGAATGATACGTTCGTCGTATGGCCGCAGGTAACGGACAAACTCCTTCACTTCTTTGCACATGTTATCTTCATACATAGAGACCGAATGCCATGGATGTCATGGTCAAGAGAAGAGCTGATGGCACTATGAGCATCGGTGTTTATCAGAAGAAAACGCACACTGACCTGTATCTGCAAGCAGACAGCTGCCAACACTCCACTAAGAGGAATGGGGTACCAAAAACACATGTATACAGGGCACGCAGCATCTCAGTCACAGAGAGTCTTCCGCAGAAACTGGAAGGTCTCAGAACTGTGTTCCGAAAAAAAATGTTACTCAAAATGGCAGATTCAGCACGATCTTTGCCCCGCCACTACAGTACAACTAGTGTAGACGGAAGAAGTCACGAAGGAAGTAAGGAAGTAAGTGACAGCCACGTCCTTTATACCGTACCTGGCGCGCTAACGGGGAAAATCGGGTGCATACAGAAAAATCATCGAGTAAGTAATGTCTTTTGCCCGCCGAATAAACCACGGTCATAGTTTGGGATAGCCAGTTAGTGGAAGGGCGGGATATTCAAGATTCCATGCTAATGTGGCAAGGAAATACTCGTATTGGACAAACTTTGCGCGCTATTAAAGACAGATGGAGAGAACACCAGCGGCACCCTCGACTAATGGATCCCAACAAGTCAGCGGTCACAAATCACTGCCTGTCAGAGAATCATGTGATGGAATACGAACATACTAGTGTTTTAGCATAGCTTGCGAAGCACTGAGACAGTGTCGTTAGAAAAGCCATCGAAATTAGCACCACGGTAAATCTTATCAACCAGGACTGCGGCTACAATCTTAGCAAAGCTTGGGAAGCAGCACTGTGTCTAATTAACAAGGTCAGCAGCAAACACAAAGCTCTGGTGGCTCGTGTGTACGGAGCAACCACAGCGACGCTGCTTCAAACACCGACGCAGTCTTCCCAGAGGCCTCCGACACGCGCCCTCGGGTGTCGACTGCAGAGAGACTGGCTCGCGTGGGGAGTGCATAAAAGTCGGCCGAGCGTCCGCAGCAGCTCAGTTAGTCAGCGTACATGACGATGGCGACATGAATGATCGCCCAAATATTGTGACTGTTGGAAAAGATGATCTGGTAGCACACCCGTGAACGGTTCGATCAAATACACTCCTGGAAATTGAAATAAGAACACCGTGAATTCATTGTCCCAGGAAGGGGAAACTTTATTGACACATTCCTGGGGTCAGATACATCACATGATCACACTGACAGAACCACAGGCACATAGACACAGGCAACAGAGCATGCACAATGTCGGCACTAGTACAGTGTATATCCACCTTTCGCAGCAATGCAGGCTGCTATTCTCCCATGGAGACGATCGTAGAGATGCTGGATGTAGTCCTGTGGAACGGCTTGCCATGCCATTTCCACCTGGCGCCTCAGTTGGACCAGCGTTCGTGCTGGACGTGCAGACCGCGTGAGACGACGCTTCATCCAGTCCCAAACATGCTCAATGGGGGACAGATCCGGAGATCTTGCTGGCCAGGGTAGTTGACTTACACCTTCTAGAGCACGTTGGGTGGCACGGGATACGTGCGGACGTGCATTGTCCTGTTGGAACAGCAAGTTTCCTTGCCGGTCTAGGAATGGTAGAACGATGGGTTCGATGACGGTTTGGATGTACCGTGCACTATTCAGTGTCCCCTCGACGATCACCAGTGGTGTACAGCCAGTGTAGGAGATCGCTCCCCACACCATGATGCCGGGTGTTGGCCCTGTGTGCCTCGGTCGTATGCAGTCCTGATTGTGGCGCTCACCTGCACGGCGCCAAACACGCATACGACCATCATTGGCACCAAGGCAGAAGCGACTCTCATCGCTGAAGACGACACGTCTCCATTCGTCCCTACATTCACGCCTGTCGCGACACCACTGGAGGCGGGCTGCACGATGTTGGGGCGTGAGCGGAAGACGGCCTAACGGTGTGCGGGACCGTAGCCCAGCTTCATGGAGACGGTTGCGAATGGTCCTCGCCGATACCCCAGGAGCAACAGTGTCCCTAATTTGCTGGGAAGTGGCGGTGCGGTCCCCTACGGCACTGCGTAGGATCCTCGGTCTTGGCGTGCATCCGTGCGTCGCTGCGGTCCAGTCCCAGGTCGACGGGCACGTGCACCTTCCGCCGACCACTGGCGACAACATCGATGTACTGTGGAGACCTCACGCCCCACGTGTTGAGCAATTCGGCGGTACGTCCACCCGGCCTCCCGCATGCCCACTATACGCCCTCGCTCAAAGTCCGCCAACTGCACATACGGTTCACGTCCACGCTGTCGCGGCATGCTACCAGTGTTAAAGACTGCGATGGAGCTCCGTATGCCACGGCAAACTGGCTGACACTGACGGCGGCGGTGCACAAATGCTGCGCAGCTAGCGCCATTCGACGGCCAACACCGCGGTTCCTGGTGTGTCCGCTGTGCCGTGCGTGTGATCATTGCTTGTACAGCCCTCTCGCAGTGTCCGGAGCAAGTATGGTGGGTCTGACACACCGGTGTCAATGTGTTCTTTTCTCCATTTCCAGGAGTGTAGTTAAAAATTTCGTACTTCGGCATGTGGTGCACGTGATACTTGCAGCAATATGGCGTGTACCAATAGTGGCCAGGTAGGCCATCGAATCAGCAAGTCAATAAGTCAGCGCACATCACAGTGTCGGCTTCTGCCATGGCGTCGCTGCCGCGTCGTCGTCACCTTGACACGACAACCTGCCACGGGGTCAAGCCACAACACTGATGGTCTAGGATCGAAATGAGGCTCTCCTAGCCATTAAGCTATGGGGTGTCAACAACAGTTTCCACCAGCCACACACCAGACCGGGGACTGCTAAACTCCCATCAGCTGCAGACTGCCAGTCTGTTCCGCACTCAGCGTTGCGCTACCAGTCTGCCGCATCTGCTCCATCTGTAGCTCTGCAGACGGCCGGCAGCGTTCGCCAAGCTACTGGCGCCGCACCTGGCCTATAATGAGCGTAGCGGCTGCTCATGACTTCCGACATCGCTTTCACACCGAGGTCTGTGGATCGATGCTACCTTCCAGCATCTGACACATATCGGGTTGAGCTACTAATACGATCGGTTGGAGAGTAATAAAGAGGGTCTTTTGACACCCCGACCTAGCATCATTCACCAGAGCATACCATCTCCCTCTACAGTATTATTTTGTAACTCTATTTGGGTATCACACTTTAAATTAAAATCTTACTGAGACGCCCTGCTAAACCCGCAGGACAGGACAGGTAGTTGGAATTGTGGAAAGAGGCCAAAATGAGCAGCTGTTAGTTACACTCGAACACATATAACTTAATTTATTTTACCAAACATTACAGTACAAATTCTTGAACTTAGTTATCGGCTGAATACGCCACACTATCTTATGCCTGAAGGGCACAACCACTTTAATTATAAAAAAACGGCTGAAAGCCGTTAACTCAAAATTCAGACACCAAAAAGAAAATTTAGAAGGCAGAAGGCCTTACGTTAAGTAAGTTCTCTAATTTGGCTGAAGGCCCAAAAATCTAACACTTGAAAAGCAACAATCTTAATTTAAAGACGGCTGAAGGCCGATGATATAAGACTCAATGTAAAATTAAATAAAAAAGCACAAGGTAGAAGGCCTTATCTTCAATTATGCTGAAAGCTTCAAACAGTCTTATGCTCGGAAGACCAAGATCCTTAATTTAAAAACGCCTGATGGCCCAATGACATAAAACTCAAGGTAAAATAAATTTAAACAGCAAAGACTTATCTTAAATTGGGCTGAAGGACCCAAACAATCTAACACTTGAACAGCAAGGAATTTTAATTTTAAAACAGCTGAAGACCCATGACTTAAAACGCAACTAAAATAATTTTAGTAGCCAGAAGGCCGAAGGCTTTATCTTTAAACAATATTCTAATCAGGCTGAAGGCCCAAATAATCTAACACTTGAAAAGCAAGGAACTTTAATTTTATAATGGCTGAAGGCCCATGACTTAAAACACCACTAAAAACAATTCAACTTTAATTCAAAACCATCGGCTTTGAGCCATACAAATACACACAACAGAAAATAAGAAAAGGCAGTGCAGTTAACGGCTCTGAGAAGTTTTGGGGGTCAACCAGCACTTAAAATACTAACCTTCACTTGGGTGAAACAGGCAGTCGGCCCAACCATTCTCGACCCGATGACAACCCAACCAACACACAGTCAGTGGACCCACCAGCAAGGTAACTTGCGCTCCACTCTACCAGCACACAACCGGGATTTCAATGCAAACGTAAAAGCCATGGACGCCCACGACCAAGCATACATTAAGCTGTGGAACTACACACCGTGCTGGACAGTGACAACACGGTAAGGAAAGGACACTGCCTAAATTTACGTCAACGGCCAGGGCAGGTAACCGGAACGTTAACGGCCACAAGACAGAAAAACCCGCTGCTTCACTTCAATTGGAAACAACAAAATACAGTTAGTCTCCACCGGACGGTGCTTAACCTTCGCCAACTCGAACACACACGTTGTTGGTCGCGGGAATGTCCCAACAGCCAACAACAAGAACCAAATGGCACAATGTGAACAGTCTTGACTTGCTGTTAAATTAAATCCAAACTCAACTTTCATGTCCAGTGTCGATGGGCCACGGACCTCGTAGCAATGGGAACAGACTCACACTCCGACACCTGCATAGAGACCGCCAGTGGGCCCGCCAAAACTACGCCGTGCGGAGATTTCCTCGATGCTCCACGTCAACTGACCGACTGCTCGCACACAGCACTGCCGGAAACTATAAGCACCAGACCAAAATTTGTTACTTGTTTGTGACGGTGAATGAAGACAACTGGTGTCGAATTCATTATGTCCTTAAAGACAGAAGATTAATTACATGCTCGCGTGTTTTTTGCAGAAGTGTTCCAAGTCCCGGATGCTTCAGATGGCGACAAGGATTTAAACGAACACTCTAAGCAACTGCGGCAGATAGTGCCTGTGTCCAGACATTTTCAACCATGGTAAGAGACGAGCGTAAGAACTTTCGTTCGACCATTCGGCTTCCGCAGCATACGCTCCTCTAAGTGATAATTGTGGACAGATAATCATCATCATTGCCTGTGTATCTATCACCGAAGGTTCTGTCAGAGTAAGACTGAAATACGTGTGACGGCGTGAAATACAATAGCGACAGCCATTAACATCGTCAGGAATACTGTACAATAATAAGGGAATGATAATTATGACCTCTCATCAAATTAGCAAGAATGTTAATTGGCATCAACACTTAGTATGCAAACAGTGCAACTTGAGATTTCCTTATTGTCGCCGGCCGTGGTGGCCAAGTGGTTCTAGGCGCTTCAGTCTGGAACCGCTTGACCGCTACGGTCGCAGGTTCGAATCCTGCTTCGGGCATGGATGTGTGTGATGTCCTTAGGTTAGTTAGGTTTAAGTAGTTCTACGTTCTAGGGGACTGATGACCTCAGCTGTGCTCAGAGCTATGCTCAGAGCCATTTGAACCATGTTTTTCTTATTGTCTGAGAATATAATTGTTCATACCAGACGTAGGACAGTGTTATGATCAGTGATGAGTGGCTCCCCTAAACCTTTTCACTCGTGCCAGACATAATCATTGTGTATTACCGAGACGTAACGTTACGTCAATCTTTTTCTCACTGACGTAACGTTACGTCTCGGTAATGCACAATGATTATGTTACCATGAGAAAAAGATTGAATAATCAACGAAAGGATAACGTTCTACGAGTCGGGGCGTGGAATGTCGGAAGCTTGAACGTGGTAGGGAAACTAGAAAATCTGAAAAGAGAAATGCAAAGGCTCAATCTAGATGTAGTAGGGGTCAGTGAAGTGAAGTGGAAGGAAGACAAGGATTTCTGGTCAGATGAGTATAGGGTAATATCAACAGCAGCAGAAAATGGTATAACAGGTGTAGGATTCGTTATGAATAGGAAGGTAGGGCAGAGGGTGTGTTAGTGTGAACAGTTCAGTGACAGGGTTGTTCTAATCAGAATCGACAGCAGACCAACACCGACAACGACGGTTCAGGTATACATGCCGACGTCGCAAGCTGAAGATGAACAGATAGAGAAAGTGTATGAGGATATTGACAGGGTAATGCAGTATGTAAAGGGGGACGAAAATCTAATAGTCATGGGCGACTGGAATGCAGTTGTAGGGGAAGGAGTAGAAGAAAAGGTTACAGGAGAATATGGGCTTGGGACAAGGAATGAAAGAGGAGAAAGACTAATTGAGTTCTGTAACAAGTTTCAGCTAGTAATAGCGAATACCCTGTTCAAGAATCACAAGAGGAGGAGGTATACTTGGAAAAGGCCGGGAGATACGGGAAGATTTCAATTAGATTACATCATGGTCAGAAAGAGATTCCGAGATCAGATACTGGATTGTAAGGCGTACCCAGGAGCAGATATAGACTCAGATCACAATATAGTAGTGATGAAGAGTAGGCTGAAGTTCAAGACATTAGTCAGGAAGAATCAATACGCAAAGAAGTGGGATACGGAAGTACTAAGGAATGACGAGATACGTTTGAAGTTCTTTAACGCTATAGATAAAGCAATAAGGAATAGCGCAGTAGGCAGTACAGTGGAAGAGGAATGGACATCTCTAAAAAGGGCCATCACAGAAGTTGGGAAGGAAAACATAGGTACAAAGAAGGTAGCTGCGAAGAAACCATGGGTAACAGAAGAAATACTTCAGTTGATTGATGAAAGGAGGCAGTACAAACATGTTCAGGGAAAATCAGGAACACAGAAATACAAGTGGCTGAGGAATGAAATAAATAGGAAGTGTAGGGAAGCTAAGACGAAATGGCTGCAGGAAAAATGTGAAGACATCGAAAAAGATATGATTGTCGGAAGGACAGACTCAGCATACAGGAAAGTCAAAGCAACCTTTGGTGACATTAAAAGCAACGGTGGTAACATTAAAGAGTGCAACGGGAAATCCACTGTTAAATGCAGAGGAGAGAGCAGATAGGTGGAAAGAATACATTGAAAGCCTCTATGAGGGTCAAGATTTGTCTGATGTGATAGAAGAAGAAACAGGAGTCGATTTAGAAGAGATAGGGGATCCAGTATTAGAATCGGAATTTAAAAGAGCTTTGGAGGACTTATGGTCAAATAAGGCAGAAGGGATAGATAACACTCCGTCAGAATTTCTAAAATCATTGTGGGAAGTGGCAACAAAACGACTATTCACGTTGGTGTGTAGAATATATGAGTCTGGCGATATACCACCTGACTTTCGGAAAAGCATCATCCACACAATTCCGAAGACGGCAGGAGCTGACAAGTGCGAGAATTATCGCACAATCAGCTTAACAGCTCATGCATCGAAGCTGCTTACAAGAATAATATACAGAAGAATCGAAAAGAAAATTGAGAATGCGCTAGGTGACGATCAGTTTGGCTTTAGGAAAAGTAAAGGGACGAGAGAGGCAATTCTGACGTTAGGGCTAATAATGGAAGCAAGGCTAAAGAAAAATCAAGACACTTTCATAGGATTTGTCGACCTGGAAAAAGCGTTCGACAATATAAAATGGTGCAAGCTGTTCGAGATTCTGAAAAAAGTAGGGGTAAGCTACAGGGAGAGACGGGTCATATACAATATGTACAACAACCAAGAGGGAATAATAAGAGTGGACGATCAAGAACGAAGTGCTCGTACGAAGAAGGGTGTAAGACAAGGCTGTAGCCTTTCGCCCCTACTCTTCAATCTGTACATCGAGGAAGCAATGATGGAAATAAAAGAAAGGTTCAGGAGTGGAATTAAAATACAAGGTGAAAGGATATCAATGACACGATTCGCTGATGACATTGCTATCCTGAGTGAAAGTGAAGAAGAATTAAATGATCTGCTGAACGGAATGAACAGTCTAATGAGTACACAGTATGGTTTGAGAGTAAATCGGAGAAAGACGAAAGTAATGAGAAGTAGTAGAAATGAGAACAGAGAGAAACTTAACATCAGGATTGATGGTCACGAAGTCAATGAAGTTAAAGAATTCTGCTCCCTAGGCAGTAAAATAACCAATGACGGACGGAGCAAGGAGGACATCAAAAGCAGACTCATATATTCTACACACCAACGTGAATAGTCGTTTTGTTGCCACTTCCCCCAATGATTTTAGAAATTCTGATGGAATGTTATCTATCCCTTCTGCCTTATTTGACCGTAAGTCCTCCAAAGCTCTTTTAAATTCCGATTCTAATACTGGATCCCCTATCTCTTCTAAATCGACTCCTGTTTCTTCTTCTATCACATCAAAAAATCTTGACCCTCATAGAGGCTTTCAATGTATTCTTTCCACCTATCTGCTCTCTCCTCTTCATTTAACAGTGGAATTCCCGTTGCACTCTTAATGTTACCACCGTTGCTTTTAATGTCACCAAAGGTTGTTTTGACTTTCCTGTGTGCTGAGTCTGTCCTTCCGACAATCATATCATTTTCGATGTCTTCACATTTTTCCTGCAGCCATTTCGTTTTAGCTTCGCTGCACTTCCTATTTATTTCATTCTTCAGCCACTTGTATTTCTGTATTCCTGATTTGTACTGCCTCCTTTCATCAATCAACTGAAGTATTTCTTCTGTTACCCATGGTTTCTTCGCAGCTACCTTCTTTGTACCTATGTTTTCCTTCGCAACTCAGTATGTAGAGGCCATTCAAAGACTGCAGATGTCCAAAGATAAAACTCAATTTAAGTCTGTGCTTGGTCACCCAATTTATTGCAGGCGATTTATTCCACATTCTGCAGCACTAGCCAAACCCTTGCACGAAGTGCTCCACAAAAATCTTCTTTGGAACTGGTGGCCACAATGTGACAGTGCACTTTGCACCCAAATGATGCATTGGATTACGGTCTGCGGGCAGTCCTTTCAAACATGATGGATGACACAGAAAAACCTATTGCTTTTTTTTCCAAAGAGCTTGAATGCTGCATAACACAACTACATTCAGATCGAGGAACAGACTATAGCGATCACTTTCGGAACGAAGCAGTTTCACAACTATATCTACAGCTGACAGTCCACCATTCTTATTGCCCATAAGCCATTGCTTCCACTGCTCCAGTCTACCGCTCCTGTCCCCACCAAGACAGTATGACAGTTAGAATGCTGGGTCCTCTTTCTGTTGAGATACAATTACGAGATCATGTTCACTCCACAGAACACCCTGCTAATGTTTACTTATGTTCCAGGTTGCCCATTCGACGAGAGCCAGATGGAGAGTTATGTTTCCACACAGGTGTGGTGAGAGAAGAAGCACTCGTCCAGCTTCCACTGAATGTAGACCTCATTTGACAGCACACAGCCAGCAAACCTGTCCTCTGAGAAGTTCTTCACTAGATCCGCCAGGGCTGTCCTTGCAACTGTAATACACTGCCACATCCCAACCTCCATGCGTTCTGGTGGCGCCAACAGGAAATGTCTACACTGCAATCCATCATCCTTATCCAGGGCGACAATCAGGAAGAACTGTGCCTCCGCCTTGGCGGTATTTAGGACCACGCCTGCACGGATCATGGTAGATACGACGCAGCCCACCAAGAGAAGACGTCTGCTCCCCATCCATCGCCGCTACGAATGGATGCCGCCCTCGCCGCCAAGGGACCTCGACAACATGCTCGCATGCCTTTCAGTACTCTGTCAGACTCATTTGACAAGAGTGTACAATTTGTGAACTCGTACAGATTGTAGCTTATTAGTCTGTTCCACTGTGCTCCACTCAAGGAGAGTGAGAACATTTGCTGGTCAAACAGTGGAGAACTAACTCAGACAGTATGAGAGGTGGCAGAAGCCCCCTCTCATATTTCTATCTTACTCTGAGTAATTCGATTTTCCTCTCTAATTGCATGCAGTGAAAAGTTGCTATTCCTTCACATGCAGACTTCCCACTCAGCGTCTCTCGTCACCCGGGTGGTCCGGTGACAGGCGGGCTCCGCTGATATTGAAAGGGTTAAGCCGATGGGTGCGAGGGAGTCGAGTGAATGCTTTCCAGACGCCGACATTGTAATAATAGCGGCGGAGACACGCCACCAGGGGCCTGAAAAAGCGGCTGGGCTATAGATTCAGTTACATCGCAGAAACTTAGTGAAAACACTTTCTGGCGGACTAACAGCGAGGCGTGGGAATGACTTGTTTTCCCAGGCAGTCTTGGCGGGCAAATTCCCGCGTTTTCTGCAAAATCGTAACTGTGATTGGCTTGCTCAGGGCATAGCTCTGTGACGTATCAAAAGCGGCACAGAAATTGGCGCCAAGAATCTCCATTGATAGAATGGTAGTGCTTCGGCAATAGAGTGTAATTTGCCGCCGGTTTTAGAGTTGCTGATTGGAACGTTTAACCACGACCACTGTCGTGGGGGCGGGAATGTTCTGTGTTCGGTTTGTACAGGTGGTCTTGTGGTGGTCGGCTCTCACCTTTCAATCAGAGTAGGTTACAAGACTGAGCTCTCGCTGCTCTGGACAGCCTGCCTTCCGTTGGCTGTCTAATATACTTTTATTTAATTGTAACTGTTTGACGAAGTTGCTGAAGTTTCGACTTCATCATAACTTTCCGAGTATAGTTGGCAATTGAGCGTTCTGCGTACAAGCGGCCTATGTTGTCTGTCTTGAGCAGTTTTGGCTAAAGTTGACTGTATCGGAGTTACTGTGTGACTTTGCTTGTTAAAATCAATCACTGTACCGTCAGCGATTGTGTGGTGAGCCTTCTTCGTCTCCCTCAGAGGCGCATTTGTATTGCTAGGAAGTCGTTAGTCAGGAACAACCAGACCAGGGTAATTTGTTTCGGGCTAACTCGCGACATTATCATCACCACGATGGGACGTCGAAGCAACCAGCCATCGCCTCCGGTACGCCAGATCGTGTCCATGCAGTTAAGAAGGCAGCTTGGTAATGTACGTCCGCAGCACCGGCAAAGCAGGCAATTTTGCTAGGTGATAATCAGAGCTCAGGAGAGCGCGCCTGTTTGTCTCTTCTAACTTTCTTTTGTCTTGGGGGTGTTCATTGTCTGAGTTCTCACTAATGTAGCAGCAATTAATGTTGGGTTGGCTGTGTGTCTCTCTTAAGATTTGAGTTGCAAGGAATTGGCTCCACATACCACTTCGTCATAAATGTCACAATCTAGTTTAGGGACAACTTCACCTTCACATCATTTATTTGAGTATCCAATTTGAGCCAATTTGATGTATTGTAAATGTTTCATGTGTTTTTGTTTATTATTTTGAGTTTAGTCATAATAAATCATGTTGTTATTTTGGACAGAACTTTCATTCTGTTAATCGGTAAAGCAACCCTATCATTTCTCACTACGTTAATGAAATTTTCCTTTATTTAACTTATTTATCAAATTAAATAATTGCCGGTGCCAAACTCTCTTCTACTCCACTTGCAGTGTCGATTACAGTCAGTTCGCGTTTCTTTTTAATGTATGTGCAACAGCAAAAGTCGGAGTTAGAATAGGGGGGGCTTAGAGCATCACTTACATATGTAAATTCTAGATGAATTTAGTGTTAAATACTCTGCTAGCTCCGGCACCACACAAGTACACTCCTGGAAATTGAAATAAGAACACCGTGAATTCATTGTCCCAGGAAGGGGAAACTTTATTGACACATTCCTGGGGTCAGATACATCACATGATCACACTGACAGAACCACAGGCACATAGACACAGGCAACAGAGCATGCACAATGTCGGCACTAGTACAGTGTATATCCACCTTTCGCAGCAATGCAGGCTGCTATTCTCCCATGGAGACGATCGTAGAGATGCTGGATGTAGTCCTGTGGAACGGCTTGCCATGCCATTTCCACCTGGCGCCTCAGTTGGACCAGCGTTCGTGCTGGACGTGCAGACCGCGTGAGACGACGCTTCATCCAGTCCCAAACATGCTCAATGGGGGACAGATCCAGAGATCTTGCTGGCCAGGGTAGTTGACTTACACCTTCTAGAGCACGTTGGGTGGCACGGGATACATGCGGACGTGCATTGTCCTGTTGGAACAGCAAGTTCCCTTGCCGTTCTAGGAATGGTAGAGCGATGGGTTCGATGACGGTTTGGATGTACCGTGCACTATTCAGTGTCCCCTCGACGATCACCAGTGGTGTACGGCCAGTGTAGGAGATCGCTCCCCACACCATGATGCCGGGTGTTGGCCCTGTGTGCCTCGGTCATATGCAGTCCTGATTGTGGCGCTCACCTGCACGGCGCCAAACACGCATACGACCATCATAGGCACCAAGGCAGAAGCGACTCTCATCGCTGAAGACGACACGTCTCCATTCGTCCCTCCATTCACGCCTGTCGCGACACCACTGGAGGCGGGCTGCACGATGTTGGGGCGTGAGCGGAAGACGGCCTAACAGTGTGCGGGACCGTAGCCCAGCTTCATGGAGACGGTTGCGAATGGTCCTCGCCGATACCCCAGGAGCAAGAGTGTTCCTAATTTGCTGGGAAGTGGCGGTGCGGTCCCCTACGGCACTGCGTAGGATCCTACGGTCTTGGCGTGCATCCGTGCGTCGCTGCGGTCCGGTCCCAGGTCGACGGGCACGTGCACCTTCCGCCGACCACTGGCGACAACATCGATGTACTGTGGAGACCTCACGCCCCACGTGTTGAGCAATTCGGCGGTACGTCCACCCGGCCTCCCGCATGCCCACTATACGCCCTCGCTCAAAGTCCGTCAACTGCACATACGGTTCACGTCCACGCTGTCGCGGCATGCTACCAGTGTTAAAGACTGCGATGGAGCTCCGTATGCCACGGCAAACTGGCTGACACTGACGGCGGCGGTGCACAAATGCTGCGCAGCTAGCGCCATTCGACGGCCAACACCGCGGTTCCTGGTATGTCCGCTGTGCCGTGCGTGTGATCATTGCTTGTACAGCCCTCTCGCAGTGTCCGGAGCAAGTATGGTGGGTCTGACACACCGGTGTCAATGTGTTCTTTTTTCCATTTCCAGGAGTGTAGAAACTTCTGTTGCGTTGCTTCACCAACCTTGTATTCCCAGTGCTGGTGTTTAGTCGTGAACTTATTTTCCTGTTAGGAACTAGTTACAAAATTTGTTACTTGTTTGTGACTGTTAAGACAATTTACGTTGAATAATTATATTTTTAAATAAAGAAGACGAACAACCTGCTCGTGCGGTCCTTGAGGAAATTTTCCAAGTCCCGGATACTTCACGGTGCAAGTGCTACTCTACGACGAAGAGGTTGGCTCAGGAGAAGAATTAGCGGTGGGTCGCATCATACCTTGAGCACCTTCTGCCTCTGCTGTTTTTAGATTATTTAAACTTCGAACTTCTATTGTGGGCAAGTGTACCATCTTACAGAGAAATGACTTTGATGGTTGGTTGAACAGGCACATCTCTGTATTTTGAATTTTTTCCCGTTTTAGCAATTACAACTGTGGTACTTACCAAGTAGGGACGCGACCAAAGCTTGCATAACACTTGCAGTTGTTCGCTGTTTCTCAGCTGCTTATGTGTAAACTTCCTAAGTGGGAAACTTCCTAAGTGGTCTGTACAGATGTTTGTTTCGCTAAGAAGAATGTCTGCAGCGTCACCTGACGATATACTGTAATTCTCAAATGAGGGACAGTCACACTGCTTGAGTAAATCAGTTTCTTCGTGTCCGGTAACACATTGACGTGATCTGAATATCGATTCTGCGTGCTCACTAGAGACCATAAACGAGATCTGTATTCTCGCTTTAAGCTCGCTAGCAGGTCCAATGATGCCATCGCTGACTCGCCAGTTCCATCACTTCTCATTACATTGAAGCCTCGTCGCTTGAGTTACCATCGTAGAAAAGAGACTGAGTATACGAGTCCGCATGTATAACCGAGGACTCGCGACTTTGCCACTATATACACAACTGTTGGGTGTGACGAATATATTTTTTTCCTATGAGTAGCTGCAGTCATTCCAAGCAACCGCTGCTTGTGACGTTTATCAGGGGACACCCAGAGGTAGCCGTCAGCGCGGACCAGTACGGTGCTGCAGCTGCTGGAGAACTGATTATTGTTCTTGTTACACTATCCCCGTTAAAACATATCGATAAAACGTACGTCTGACTAGACTAATTCAGGACAAATAGGGCGCGTTATGAATCGCTGGTACATTCTTATTAGGAAAGCCTATGCGGTCATTTCGAGTGACGTTGAGTCAACACCTGCCGATATTTCACACTGTAAATACTCCAGAGTTTGAGTTCAGAAGGGAGTTGGTCAGAAGGATGGATGGTGTGCAGGACTCACGTACTCGATCCCCTGACACAGTATTAACGCTGGGTATAAGTCTGGCGAGATACCATCTGACTTTCGGAAAAGCATCAGCCACACAATTCCGAAGAGGGCAAGAGCTGACAAGTGCGAGAATTATCGCACAAACAGCTTAACAGCTCATGCATCGAAGCTGCTTACAAGAATAATATACAGAAGAATGGAAAAGAAAATTGAGAATGCGCTAGGTGACGATCAGTTTGGCTTTAGAAAAAGTAAAGGGACGAGAGAGGCAATTCTGACGTTACGGCTAATAATGGAAGCAAGGCTAAAGAAAAATCAAGACACTTTCATAGGATTTGTCGACCTGGAAAAAGCGTTCGATAATATAAAATGGTGTAAGCTGTTCGAGATTCTGAAAAAAGTAGGGGTAAGCTATAGGCAGAGACGGGTCACACACAATATGTACAACAACCAAGAGGGAATAATAAGAGTGGACGATCAAGAACAAAGTGCTCGTATTAAGAAGGGTGTAAGACAAGGCTGTAGCCTTTCGCCCCTACTCTTCAATCTGTACATCGAGGAAGCAATGATGGAAATAAAAGAAAGGTTCAGGAGTGGAATTAAAATACAAGGTGAAAGGATATCAATGACACGATTCGCTGATGACATTGCTATCCTGAGTGAAAGTGAAGAAGAATTAAATGATCTGCTGAACGGAATGAACAGTCTAATGAGTACACAGTATGGTTTGAGAGTAAAGCTGAGAAAGACGAAGTTAATGAGAAGTAGTAGAAATGAGAACAGCGAGAAACTTAACATCAGGATTGATGGTCACGAAGTCAATAAAGTTAAGGAATTCTGCTACCTTGGCAGTAAAATAACCAATGACGGACGGAGCAAGGAGGACATCAAAAGCAGACTCGCTATGGCAAAAAAGGCATTTCTGGCCAAGAGAAGTCTACTAATATCAAATACCGGCCTTAATTTGAGGAAGAAATTTCTGAGGATGTACGTCTGGAGTACAGCATTGTATGGTAGTGAAACATGGACTGTGGGAAAACCGGAACAGAAGAGAATCAAAGCATATAGACGAATGTTGATAATTAGGTGGACTGACAAAGTAAGGAATGAGGAGGTTCTACGCAGAATCGGAGAGGAAAGGAATATTTGGAAAACACTGATAAGGAGAAGGGACAGGATGATAGGACATCTGCTAAGACATGAGGGAATGACTTCCATGGTACTAGAGGGAGCTGTAGAGGGCAAAAACTGTAGAGGAAGACAGAGATTGGAATACGTCAAGCAAATAATTGAGGACGTAGGTTGCAAGTGCTACTCTGAGATGAAGAGGTCAGCACAGGAAAGGAATTCGTGGCGGGCCGCATCAAACCAGTCAGTAGACTGATGACCAAAACAAAAAAAAAAAAAGTCTGTTGTAGATTTCCAGCTTGTACTCAACACCGCCAACAGCTGCCGGAGAGATGTCTTCCTCTTCCTTAGGCACCAGTCACGAGTTCGGCGCTGCTGACAGCTTCCAACGCAGATGGGAAGGCCTGAAGGTCTTGCGTGTCGACTTGGGCCAGGATACCAGCGTTCCTGACACTTCAGCGGAGCCACGGGGCTTACCTGCACGGCAGGCCTGGGTCTGCGCACTTCTCACTCACACGACAACCGCCATCGCGGTTCGGAGAGCAGAGATGAGCCACAGTTACGAGAGGGGATCTAGGACCTCTTAGCCCGGCGTGGGTAAGCCACACACGCATGCGTCATCTTCTTCGAGTGCGGAGAGTGGAGACGCAGCTGCCGGGGGCTCGCGGCGCACCCGGACAAGCAGCGGCAAGAGAACCGCCGTAGCATCGCTAAAGGAGAGGTTTATTTGCAGAAATAAATAGTTGAAAGCCAGTCTTCTTTTACTACGCTCACCGGCGTACACAGGTTACAACCACTTCGTATTCCCTGAAGAACCGTATAGTGGCGAAATGCGAGTGTGCCTCCTGACACACCACCAATCTGTCACGCCTACCAATAGTCACCACCTGCAACAAGAATAAAACGTTTTGTTTGCATTGCACGAACTTTATACTTTATCCATGTACAGTGTGGATTACAACATAGAATTTTTTGCGAACATTACTCTTCCTGTTACGGAGCAAATTTTCAACGATGTAAACATCATCACTTAATTTTCGTCTCTTACACATTGCACAGTCTCACAAAACACAGCTGCGATAGAGGCTATTTTCGCCCTACCAGACCTACACTACAACAGCAAGGCCATGCCCTCAGCCACCGTGCTAAGTCACTGTTCTTCACCCACGCGCAGTTTAGTAAGAAGGAACGAGACGACGAATAGGAAAGATCGCAACACCACCTTTCTCAGACTCGTCAAACTTGAGAAACTACTGTAATGCCACTTCCTCGGACGAAAAATGAAAAAAGAAAAAATAGCAACCAATACCCCAAAAATTTCTCCAAAACAAGTTCCAAATTCCTTGTAAAGTGAACAAGTAACCAAAGTCCCATTTAACACTATTATTTGGATAAACCAGTAACTGAAAAAAGAACTTTATACTTAGTAATTCATCAGCTTACAAAAGAAAGATATAGTCTCAGTAAACTCAAACTTAAAATCATAGTAAATCACAAAATCATTATAATTGAAATTAGCAAAGTAGAACGATCTCAAAGAATACTTCCTGTGAACACTCTTTGAGAATCGTGAGTAATGACTAAGGAAAATCTGATCCATTGTCACTACGTTACGAGATTTAGCCGAAGCTGATCAGACTTGCTTGAATACTCGTACATGTAGGCGCGGTTAGATTGTTTTTCGAGGATTGATAATTGCGATCTACTATGACGCAGTGAAACGAAACACTGACTTCAACTATAACATCGTTTTGAGTTCAGATAGAGGACTACCTTATATTACACTGAAGTGAACTTTTTAGTTAGATAACTCGAACTCAACTCTAGTTATGCATTGAACAGTGATAGACAATTACCTTCATTCGTAATTGCAAATGGACTCTGGAACTTGACAATAGTTATAAAGCAGATAACTTATAATTTCCGCCCCACCACCACCTGGGAAAGCTTCTTCCTCACGGCCTTGTTAGGAAGTAGCCGTGCGATTCTAGGCGCTTCAGTCTGGAACCACAGTCGTAGGTTCGAATCCTGCCTGGGGCGTGGATGTGTGTGATGTCCTTAGGTTAGTTAGGTTTAAGTAGTTCTAAGCTCTAGGGGACTGATGACTTCAGATGTTAAGTCCCATAGTGCTCAGAGCCATTTGAACCATTTGTTAGGAAGTGATTGTTATTGTGAAATAAACCACCCAATCTTGAAAATTTACGCATTTGTGATTCCAAATTACAAAATTGTTTAGAGACATAACTATGATCTTCTGCGTGCTGCGATAATATTTGACTGAAGCGCTCGGCGCATACATAGAAACTCTTTGACGTTAGGAAGCAATCGCAATGTTACGACTTATTAGAGATTTGAAATTACAACCAAACTATGGGGAGGTTGTTGTCGGTGGAACTAAATTGAACTTATCATTAATATTTTTATAGCAACTGTTAAACCATCGAATATAAACGAGTTAATTACGACGAGTAGCGTAATATTGGTCACAATTGGTGAAGTAAATATCACGCACACGTCGAGAGTTCAGTTTTTGTAAAGCCGTCTTTACCTAAAACAGTATCATCTCTCTACCGACTATCGTCGAGTTTTAGCCAGGGCCGATCGATACTGATCTATCAACTACCAACTACAGAAACCGATGACGTTACACTACTGAAAGAAGAAAGGAATCCAGTATACTACTGACATAATAGTGGCGCCTTGATTTCTAATGTATGCAACCCTCGCCAAAAAACTCGTACTCGCTCTGTTTATGATCTCATTTGCCCACGTAGGTATTTATTAAAGTATTTTCCGGTTGTCGATTAAATTTTAGTCAAGCAGCACCGTTAGATGAGAGTTATTACCTCTCAGCCAAAAATAGAACGAAAGAAATAAATGAAATACTGTAACAGAAACTCTTCGAATAGAGCTGTTGGCTCAGTATTAAACTATAGAGAGTGTCCGTTCAGTACACCTGCCGTGAATGGTGTGCTAAGCTTACGCAGATGTTTACTACCCGATCGAAGGCAGCAGTTCGGCGCGGCTCGCTGGAAATCGCGATGTGTTTCATGGGACGGACAGCAGGTCATTGTCAGCACACGCGCCCGTTCACCGGCAGCAGCGGAGCCTGCGCCCCTTGGGAGGGGTCGATGTGTGCCACAGCTATCTGCCGACACGCCTCAGCAAACACCGCTCAAGCAGCGCCCGATCAATCCCTCACGCCCGCTATATGGCGTTGCTTTGTGCTTACCCAGGCGGAGCAACACATGTGTTCGCATTTCGGTGCGATATCAGTTAACTGAGAGTCATTGACCCCAACCACGAAGTGCACTCACAAAGAGGACAACTAATAACCATAAGTAAATAATGATGCCGCTAAACTGTTTCATAATTTTCATTAAATTTTAATTTATTTACAAAGGAAAAGTTTAAATCGGCGTTGAGCAAGGAACACGGGGAGTCGTACAATCAACGTCATGAAATAAACATCATTCGCACAGTAAAAGGAAGTTTTAATTAAATCATCCAGCCCTATGCGCAGTAATAAATGACAATACAATTAAATAACCAGAAAACTCTCAGTAGACTGGTTTTTACAATGATGCAACTGTGGGCAGGACTCAAATTTAGTTCACAATGCTGGGAGCACCGTTGCTGCTCGTCCACTTTATAAAGTGTGACACAATCTACATCTACATCTAAATCTACATCCATACTCCGCAAGCCACCTGACGGTGTGTGGCGGAGGGTACCTTTAGTACCACTATCGGTTCTCCCTTCTATTCCAGTCTCGTATTGTTCGTGGAAAGAAGGATTGTCGGTATGCCTCTGTGTGGGCTCTAATCTCTCTGATTTTATCCTCATGGTCTTTTCGCGATATATACGTAGGAGTGAGCAATATACTGCTTGACTCCTCGCTGAAGGTATGTTCTCGAAACGTCAACAAAAGCCCGTACCGAGCTACTGAGCGTCTCTCCCGCAGAGTCTTCCACTGGAGTTTATCTATCTATCATCTCCGTAACGCTTTCGAGATTACTAAATGATCCTGTAACGAAGCGCGCTGCTCTCCGTTGGATCTTCTCTATCTCTTCTATCAACCCTATCTGGTACGGATCCCACACTGCTGAGCAGTATTCAAGCAGTGGGCGAACAAGCGTACTGTAACCTACTTCCTTTGTTTTCGGACTACATTTCCTTAGGATCCTTCCAATGAATCTCAGTCTCGCATCTGCTTTACCGGCGATCAACTTTATATGATCATTCCATTTTAAATCACTCCTAATGCGTACTCCCAGATAATTTATGGAATTGCTTCCAGTTGCTGACATGCTATTTTGTAGCTAAATGATAAGGGACCTTTCATTCTATGTATTCGCAGCACATTACACTTGTCTACATTGAGATTCAATTACCATTCCCTGCTCCATGCGTCAATTCGCTGCAGATCCTCTTGCATTTCAGTAAAATTTTCCATTGTTACAACTCTCGATATACCACAACATGATAACCAAAAAGCCTCAGTGAACTTCCGATATCATCCACAAGGTTATTTACGTATATTGTGAATAGCAACGGTCCTACGACACTCCCCTGCGACACACCTGAAATCACTTTTACTTCGGAAGACTTCTCTCCATTGAGAATGACACGCTGCGTTCTGTTATCTAGGAACTCTTCAATCCAATTACACAATTGGTCTGATAGTCCATATGCTCATACTTTGTTCATTAAACGGCTGTGGGAAACTGTATCGAACGCCTTGCGGAAGTCAAGAAACACGGCATCTACGTCACAGTAGTCACTCTCAACATTCAGGACCAGCAGGTGTTTAGAAGTTCTCAGCACCACATACACATCTCATACTTGTTGTAATATGCATGCAAAGGAATAAACTTATGCTTATCTCAGTAACGATACAACTGAAGGTGTGCCGTATTCATTGAAGTGTGCTTACATCAATTACAAATTTAAACAAAAGATAAGTGAACACATGAGGGCTGACTACGAAAACGTGATACACTGTCGAACGCTTTTTCCAGGTCGTCAAATCGTACGAACCCTGTCTTGTTATTCCATTAATCTTGCCTCAATTATCAACGGCGACGTTAGCATTGCCTCTCTCGTTATTTTACCTTTCCGCAATACAAACTGATCGTCATCTAACACATTCTCAATTTTCTTATCCATTATTCTGTATATTATTCTTGTAAGTAACTTCGTAGCATGAACTGTTAAACTGACTGCATTGTAGTTCTCGCACTTGGCAGCTCTTGCAGTCTTTCGAATTCTGTGGATGATATTTTTTCCGAAAGTCAGAAGGTATATCACTTGACTCACACATTCTACACATCAACATGGACAGTTGTTTTGTTGCCATTTCCCCCAATGATTTTAGAAATTCTGATGTAATTTTATCTATCACTTCTGCCTTATTTGACCTTAAATCCTCCAAAACTCTCCTAAATTTTGATTCTAGTACTGGACCCCTGTATCTTCTATGTCGACTCATGTTTATTCTCCTATAACATCAGACAAATCATTCCTCTGATAGAGGTCTTCAGTGTACTCTTTCCACCTATCAGCTCTCTCCTCTGCATTCAGCAGTGGAATTCCGGTTGCACTCTTAATCTTTCCGCCCTTGCTTTTAATTTCACTGAAGGTTGTTACGACTTTCCTGTATGCTGAGTCAGTCCTTCCAACAGTCATTTCTTTTTCGATTTCTTCTCATTTTTCATGTAACCATTTCGTTTTAGCTTCCCTCCACTTCCTACTTATTTCATTCCTCAGCGACTTGTGTTTCTGTATTCCTGAATTTCCATGAACATTTATGTATCTCCTTCTTCCATCGTTCCGCTGAAGTATTTTTTCTGTTACCAATAGTTTCTTCGCAGTTACGTTCTATGTACCAATGTTTTTCATTCCAATTTCTGTGATTGCCCTTTTTAGGGATATCCATTCCTCTTCAACTGTACTGCCTACTGAGATATTCCTTATTGCCTTATCTATAGTCTTCGAGAACTTCAAGCGTATATTGTCATTCCTTAGTACTTCCGTACCCCACTTCTTTGCATATTGAATCTTTTTGACTAATTTCTTAAACTTTAGCCTACTCTTCATCTCTACTACATTGTGATCTGAGTATATCTGCTCCTGGGTACACCTTACAATCCAAAATCTGATTTCGGAATCTCTGTCTAACCATGATGTAATCTAACTGAAATCTTTCTATTTCACCCGGCCTTTTCCTAGCATACCTCCTCCTCTTGTGATTCTTGAACAGAGTATTCGCCATTACTAGTTGAAATTTATCACAGAACTCAATTAGTCTTTCCCTTCTCTTATTCCCAGTACCAAGCCCATATTCTACTGTAAAATTTTCTTTTGCTCCTTCCCCTGCAACTGTGTTCCAGTCCCCCTTGACCTATTAGATTTTCGTCTCCTTTAACCTACTGTATTACTCTTTCTATATCCTCAAACACTTTATCTCTTCATCCTCAGCTTGCGTCGTCAGTATGTATACCTGAACTATTGTGTCGGTGTTGGTTTGCTTTCGATTTTGATAAGAACATCCCTATCACAGAACTGTTCACAACAACACCCTCTCTACCCTACCTTCCTATTCATAACGAATCCTACACCCATTATACTATTTTCTCCTGCTGTTGATACAACTCTATACTCATCTGACCAGAAATCCTTGTCTTCTTTCCATCTCTTTTCACTGAACCCTACTGTATCTAGATTGAGCCTTTGCATTTCCCTTTTCAGGTTCTCTTGCTTCATTACCAAGTCAAGCTTCTGACATTCCACTCCACGGCTCGTAAAACATTAACCTTTCGTTGGTTATTCAATCTTTTTTCATGGTCATCTCGCCTTTGGCAGTCCCCTCACGGATATCCGAATGTGAGACTATTCCGGAACCTTTTGCCAATGAAGAGGTTATCATTATACTTTTTCACTTACAGCCCACTTTCCTGTGGGTACCCTTTATCTGTATTTGACACAGTGGTCTCCATTGCCTCCTGCGTCCTTATGCCGTTGATCGTTGCTCATTCTTCCTTCTTTAGGGGCAGTTTCCCACCTCAAGCACAAGAGAGAGTCTTGAACCTCTGTCCGCTCCTTCGTTCTCTTTGACAAGGCCGATAGTCTTCGGCCACCAATGCTGATTATTAATCAATATTTAAGCGGTGGCGGGTTTTGAACCCAAGGTCGAGGATGTTTTGATTACTAATCAAAGACGCTACTCCTAGAGTGTGGGTGCAGATACATACACGAAGAGCTGCAATTACACACACTTATAGAGCTGAAAATCTTCCAAATATGAAACAAGTTGCGTCCGAAGAGTTAGGAGAACAGTCTCAGAGAAGACATGAGACAAGAGTTACAAACAAAAGTCTTACTACTTTCGAAGTAATTGCTATTAACTGCAACACACTTCTGAAGGCTATTTAAGACATTTTGTGTGGAATTGTTATTTCATTTATTTTGTGAGAGGATTCACCGAATATTTCAGACGCACCTTGCATTACACCGAAGTGTCCAAACAGGCAACATTCTCACTATAAATTTCTGATGTTACAGCGAAGAAATGGCCATCGAAATTAAACATTAGGCAAAGGCGTGGGATACTAACGAATACCAGTCGGTTATAATGAAAGTGTGAACTTTAATTATCGTATGGCAGCAAAACTTGATGGATATGCTAATGCGTTAACGCAGAACCAATGTACGCTGAAAAACAATTAGTTCCAATTGTGACCACCAGAAGGAAATCTATCGTGGTACATTATTTATATGGCAGTATAACATCAATGCTATCAAGTCGTATCGTGAATGAACACTATGGCTATCGAGAAGGGAGACGTTGCGCTGTCAATAAAACCGTTTTATGTGAAAAACAGCATTTACAGTGCTGCATTGAGAGAGTATTGCCGACTGAAAGGTCCGAGAAGAGACCTCATGTCACTGAATGGTTTAATGAATAAGATAATGAATTTCGAGAACACGGTTGAACTTAGTATGGCACCTGAAGGAGGAAGGCTTCCTATTCCGGTGGAGATTATTGACGAGGTAGCTGTTGCTGTAAATGACCGTACAGCACGTTCTCCAGACAGCGCTAGTGCTCGTGAAGTGTCACGAAAATTGGTCATCCCATGGTCAACAGTAGGGAAAGTTTTGCGGTGCACTTTACATTGGTGCCCGTATAAGATCCAAACGGTGCAGCAACTGGAACCTCATGATCGACAGCAGGTTTCTGAATTTGCTCTTTGTTTCTGGCACGGATCGAAGTTGATGACATGTGGCCAGGTACTATCCTATGGAGGCACATTTCATTCTACAGGGTGCAGTATATACATAGAACTGCCAGATTTGGAGTACTGTTAAGCCACGTGTACAGTTTCCTAACAGGCAGCTTTTAAGGTTTGTGTGTGTATGTGTGTGTGTGTGTGTGTGTGTGTGTGTGAGTGTGTATGCAACGCACGAAGAGCAGTGCACCCGCCGTATGTGACTGTTTGGTGTGGAATCGCAAGCTCCTTTATTCTCGGTCCGTTATCCTTTTGAAGAAAACACACACACCTGACCTGTCAGGTGGACCGTGATGTCTGCACATTTTCGAGGCCTGCTTGTACGGCATGTGACTTCTGACTTGAAAGGGCCCAGTTGTATGGTACCACTGCTTTCATCCAAGATGGGGCAACACCTCACGTTGCTCACCCAGTGGAAGACCTGTTTCATGCAGCCTTCCACGAATGCTTTTTTTTACAGATATTTTCTAGATGCATGCCCTGCAATTTCACCCGATCTGAATCCATGTGGCTTTTGGCTCTGGCGATGTCCAAAAGAACACGTTTTCCAGGGACACGTTCGGTCTCTATCCAACCTGAATGCCAGTGTACAGGAACACGTTGCTCCGATTCTAGCAGAACTGCCACGAGCGGCTGTTGATAACGTCGCTTTACGGATGTAGCATCTCGTCGATGTGGTGCTCATATCGAACAAATTGTGTAAGTGGCAGTTAATAATAAAGTCAACATTATGCTTTTCTGGCTTGCTTGACCTTTTCTACCCGCGTCCCATCCCTAATCCATTGCATGTGGTAACATTTGTATGCGTCTTCCTTGCATTCACAGCTCCAGATCTGTGCCTGGTGGCCAAAATTGAAACTATCTTCTTTTCAGCGCATTAGAATACCTACCAAGTTTCTCTGCCATACGGTAATTGCAGCCCACTCCAGACATCTGTGAGTAGCGGTACTTTAATTATTACCAACTGAAAGAGCCTTGAAAATCTCGGACTATGTCCACTAACAGATAAGTTGCGCTTCGCAGCCAAAGATTGTGACTTCCTAGGAGACGAAAATAGTGTGTAGAGTCTTTGCACCTCGCCAGAGACTTCCAACTCGCCTAAAGATAAATGACGTGAAAGAGACTTCTTAACAGGCAGCTTTTAGTGTGTGTGTGTGTGTGTGTGTGTGTGTGTGTGTGTGCCCGCGTGCTAGGGAGAGAGAGAAAGGCTGGTCCTGTGGATGGATTAGTATGTGTGTGTGTGTGAAGGTATTTTCGGAGATCAGAGGGCAGAGGCAGCACAAACGCGTCTCGCTGTTGTAAGCGACACCTGGTCCAGGTGACACCGTCCCTCCCTCTCACTTTCTCCGGTCCCCTCTCTTCTCCTATTCCTCCTCCTCCTCCTCCTCCTCCTCCTCCTCCGCTACACGATCCGTCTTTGCTGCTCGTTCGGACGCTGACGCGGAGCAATTTTCTAAGAGCGCATCCGCAGGACGAGAAATGTGACTAAAAGGAGCGGAAGGCGCCGGGGCGAGCCTTTGTCCTTGCAAGCATCCACACTTCAGGCCGCGCCCTCTCCGGGGCATTCGGCCCACACCTGCCGCCGACACGGGGCTCCCCGCTTTCTCGATATCAAGAACTCTTTTGTAGGCGTGCGTTCCACAGTGCGTACCTGCAAAATTCACGTGCACATTTTCTACTTACTCATCAACACCTTCTACTAGTTCTTCCATTCGTCTGCAAAGTATTCGTGTTAGTATTTTGCAGCTGTGGCTTATTAAACTCATTGTTCGGTAATTTTCACATCTGTCAACACCTGCTTTCTTTGGGATTGGAAGATCAGTTTGGATTCCGTAGAAATACTGCAACACGTGAGGCAATACTGACCTTACGACTTATCTTAGAAAAAAGATTAAGGAAAGGCAAACCTACGTTTCTAGCACTTGTAGACTTAGAGAAAGCTTTTGACAATGTTGACTGGAATACTCTCTTTCAAATTCTAAAGGTGGCAGGGGTAAAATACAGGGAGCGAAAGGCTATTTACAATTTGTACAGAAACCAGATGGCAGTTATAAGAGTCGAGGGACATGAAAGGGAAGCAGTGGTTGGGAAGGGAGTAAGACAGGGTTGTAGCCTCTCCCCGATGTTATTCAATCTGTATATTGAGCAAGCAGTAAAGGAAACAAAAGAAAAATTCGGAGTAGGTATTAAAATCCACGGAGAAGAAATAAAAACTTTGAGGTTCGCTGATGACATTGTAATTCTGTCAGAGACAGCAAAGGACTTGGAAGAGCAGTTGAACGGAATGGATGGTGTCTTGAAGGGAGGATATAAGATGAACATCAACAAAAGCAAAACGAGGATAATGGAATGTAGTCGAATTAAGTCGGTTGATGTTGAGGGTATTAGATTAGGAAATGAGACACTTAAAGTAGTAAAGGAGTTTTGCTATTTGGGGAGCAAAATAACTGATGATGGTCGAAGTAGAGAGGATATAAAATGTAGACTGGCAGTGGCAAGGAAAGCGTTTCTGAAGAAGAGAAATTTGTTAACATCGAGTATAGATTTAAGTGTCAGGAAGTCATTTCTGAAAGTATTTGTATGGAGTGTAGCCATGTATGGAAGTGAAACCTGGACGGTAAATAGTTTGGACATGAAGAGAATAGAAGCTTTCGAAATGTGGTGCTACAGAAGAATGCTGAAGATTAGATGGGTAGGTCACATAACTAATGAGGAAGTATTGAATAGGATTGGGGAGAAGAGAAGTTTGTGGCACAACTTGACCAGAAGAAGGGATCGGTTGATAGGACATGTTCTGAGGCATCAAGGGATCACTAATTTAGTATTGGAGGGCAGTGTGGAGGGTAAAAATCGTAGGGGGAGACCAAGAGATGAATACACAAAGCAGATTCAGAAGGATGTAGGTTGCAGTAGGTACTGGGAGATGAAGAAGCTTGCACAGGATAGAGTAGCATGGAGAGCTGCATCAAACCAGTCTCAGGACTGAAGACCACAACAACAACAACAACATCAACACCTTGTAATGTCCCCACAGAAAATACCCTCTACCACGCACCAATTAACCATTTTCAATCAAACCATCCACATTCATTCACTTTGAAAAAGTTATCTGATCTGATTTTCTCGTAATATGTGCGGCGACAGCTCGACGACGCCAAAGTATTTTCTAGTGCGTTTATTCTTTGAAATAACAGAGATGCATATATGCATTCTCCATGCTTGTCAAGAGTGGTAACTAGGAGAGCTTCTGGAGTATCTCTTGAGGGATTGACGTGTTTCTGAGAGATACATATTCTCTTTTTCTTCTCGCTAAAGCGAGCCAATTAACATTTGTGCCGCTAGCGGTTTGTTTGAAGAGAAAGAGACTGTAAACGGAAAATAGTTAAGGCGTGGAATCACCGGAGATCTGGACATGTAATGGAGATGGATTTAATACACAATTTCCTCCATAAATAAGGTTTGTGACTTTTTTGTTCTGGAGAGAATGAACGAATGAGATTTTTCTGAATCATTTGATGATCACGTTGGCCCTGTAATTAGTGGGGAAGTTTCAGCTGTGTCGAAGAGAGCCTGCAATCACTGAGTCTGTGTTAAATCGTCCAAAAAGGCTTCGTACACATCTGGAATTCGCAATCTTTCGTAAAAGGAACAAATTGTCCAAACGATTGATTCTCCCGACTGACTGCAGTGTTTAACAGTAATAATAAATGTAAAGATCTCTTACAGCAAGCCAGCCGCTGATTACCAAGACGAAGGACTCCACCAAAGATCCTATTTGGCTGATTTCACGTAATGAAATATTATATTAAAAACTGTACATAGATAAAGGAGAGATTGAGAGAGAGCGAATGAAAATAGAGATAATACTAATAATCCTCCATTAGTCTAATTTTTCGCCTGTCTTATCACGGATCAGCCAAGAAGGGGGAGGGTCTTACTTTACTGTATAGATTTATGTGTGAAGGTGAAGGGATCTTAAAGGCAACAGATACACGTCTATACAGACAAGACATTACACAGAGATAGCGGCTAGCTGCATTCATCATCTATTCTTAGATAAAGAGACGGCAACTTATTATCCGAACATTTAAAAATGTTAAAACCTTACCGTTCATAATGCCACAACTTTTTTGTTTCGACTGTATGTGAAAGAAATTTAACCTCCTACTACACTGGAGAAACACCTAAGTCATCAGAGTAAATCAGCAGCAGCATAAATATTCGGCTATAATTACGAGGTGATTGAAAAGCAACAGATAATATCAAAAAACTAACTATTTGAAACTTAATGATTTGCGCGTCAGAGGTGACTGCACTTGAAATGAGTGACAGCTTTGTACAGTTGCATAATAATAATGTTCACAGTGTAACGCACCTACAACGAATATGTAACTTAACCCACAACACAATTTTTTCATAATGTGGGGCCACAGTCATAATATATTTCTTTAAATTCAGTACCGCCATTAGACTGTTGCTTATTTACAGTGTTACATTTACACTTACAAAATCATGATTTCGGCTTCAAAGTGCCATTATCAAGTGCTTTAAGTGTTATAAATTGCCTAAGATGGCATACTGTCGTATTAAAATACACTATTAGACACATTGTCTAAGAGTCGATATTTCTGGCAGAGCCTACTGCTTTGTTTCATTACTGAGTACACTATTCAGTCAAGATGGTGTACTCAGTAATGAAATAAAGCAGTAGGCTCTGCCATAAATATCGACTCTTAGACAATGTGTCTAATAGTGCATTTTAATACGACAGTATGCCATCTTAGGCAATTTATAACACTTAAAACACTTGATAATGGCACTTTGAAGCCGAAATCATGATTGTGTAAGTGTAAATGTAACATTGTAAATAAACAACAGTCTAATGGCGGTACTGACTTTAAAGAAATTACCTACAACAAATGTAGCCTATGTTTGTCTCTGAAAATGGACTCGATAAGCAATGTGAGCTATCAGTAATCGGAATCTAACCTGCATAGCACTGCGTGCGTGTTGTATGAGTGTCAGTTTCGCTGTCATTTAAGCCCTCAACAGATCGTTATATTAAAAACTTAAAAGTTACATTTGGATAAGCTATCTCACAGCGTATTTGAATATGAAAAACTACAAGGACAAATGAACCTGTAACAATGAATACCTAAGCTGTCTGAGTGCGTCTTTGAATAAGAATTTACATGTCATACAGAATCTGGCTTGTGCAACGGAACATACTGGATTAGAGTACATGACATGTTATGTTGTGTCAGTGTCTCTGTTTTGGCCCTACGTTTTCCAGTCACCTCTTTAGATGACTGCCTTTTTCCATGTGATTCACAGCAATTCGCAGCAACAATCAGCAGCAGCGGCTAAAGCTTATTGTTACTAAGAATGAGTTTAATATTAAGTCTATTTAAAAAATTAAGAAATCATCATCACCAAAATCATCATCACCAATAATAGTTTGACAGGTATTAATAATAGCGAAATCTCTAACAATGACAGAAGTACCAATAATGGCTGAGTGCCAGAGTAACAAATTATTTCACTTTAGAAGTTAGATTAACATTTAACAACCACAGCATTTTTGTGAATTAGATGTGGAGAATAATTATTATTATTTAGGGGATAAGGAGGCTTCTTGAACTGACAAGCAAAACATGGGATTATTGCAAATTGGACTAACAATCACGAACCTAACCCTGCAATTGTGCTTTACGCTATGCTTGCGAATTTTACCTGGAATTCCATCTTAAAGCGTCTAAATCTCTCCTAGCCATATGAATGAAATCAGGCCTTGGGTGTGGTAAGATATGCCATCACCGACGTGACGGCAGCGTGACACGTCTTCTGTCTCTGATCTCTTGACCAACACTACTGACCCGTCTCACAACAATGCTTAGAATCGCACTCCTGTGTTCCGCCCTCAGACTGTTACTATCGATATCTGAGTGCTTACCTATTTCCAATCTTTCACAATGGAAATAATAGCCTTACTTAATATTTAATCAATGTAATGGAGAGTTCTGACAAACTTCTTACAACAGTCGTACTCGCCCACCACATGAGGTACCTAAAGTCCATTTGACGCTTAAGCAAGTGGCTTGCGATATGCTACTTTTGAACTAGTAAGAAAAAAATCAAAATAGATAATGATCAGTCCACTAAAGAAACATTTGTCACCGAAACATAGAAATATTCCAGCAGTACTTGTTTTCTTTTACTACGAGAGAACCAAGTTAACAGCAGAAAGAAATTTAATTTTTGGTTTTTTAATATTTTGGTTTTCCTTGAATAGCGTAATATTTAATGTGAAATACCGGGGTACGTTTACACACAGGGCACATTTGTGCAGAGCATGTTCGAGGGGTCCATTTCGCTAGAGCGCTAACGCCAATGAAAGATTATTACTGCATCTATTGACGGGTCTTACAAAATTCACGGCGCTAATTCAGTGAACGACATAATAGTAGTGTTTTTCTGCAAGGTGAGTAAATTTTCCTACTCAAATATCGAAACTCTTAGGGAGAATCACTTTTAGAATTGAGAATGAATAAATGTAGTCTTCGGTTTCAGGAGATTGTTCTTCTTTACAAGATACATTTGTATAATTTGGAAGCCTGAAGGTTACCACTGTAGTTTCGAAAATAATTCGAACATGCCCCACATGAAAATCGCGAACGTTTATGCAGTTTTTCTGGGGCACTTTTACGAATTGCAAAAATGAAACTTTAAGACGACAGCAGTTGGAAACGCAATTTAAAAAAAAAATGGATGCCACGGCAGTTAAAGGTAGAAATTGCAAGGATTATTTCAACCTAATGAATCTCAAGCAGAAAGAATTTTATGGTAGCAAGGGTTAATAAGGCCAACGCCCTTGCCGCAGTGGTAACAGCCGGTTTCCGTTAGATCCTCGAAGTTCAGTGTTGTCGGGATGGGCTAGCACTTGGATGGGTGACCATCCGGTCTGCCGAACGCTGTTGGTATGCGGGGTGTACTCAGCACTTGTGAGGTAAATTGAGGAGCTACTTGATTGAGAAGTAGCGGCTGCGGTTTCGTAAACTGACATGACCGCGAGAGCGGTGTGCTGACCACATGACCCTCCATATCCGAATCCAGTGACGCCTGTGGACTGAGGAAGACGCGGCGGTCGGTCGATACCGTTGACCTTTATGACCTGGGAAGGGTCTGGTTTAGTTTCAAGGGCTGATAAGGACAAGAAATTGTTAGAAGCAGGACACCTGCTTCTGATACCATTAGTGTTCTGCCCAAAGGTTGGTGTTTACGTGGTAACTACCCATGCTCTCCTGTCTCCTACCAATTCTGTATAACTTCGGCTTCCCTTTGTGGATCTCTGTCGTCCAGAAACTGAGCGTATGGTAAAATGTTCCGACCGTTATTTACGGACACTTGAAAAATTATGTCACGTGTCTGTGTCACTTTGAGGTGTAGTGCAGCAGCCAAGAAGAGGTGCTTGGGCTGACAGAACAATGTGCAACTCTTTTTGCTGTCTCGTCGCACAGTGAAGAAATTATGTGTCAATAAGCTCAAAAAAATTGTGGAGGTGTCATACAAGCAGATTCCATATCATTGTAACTACTCTAGATTTTTAGACAGGCAAAAATAAGGAAGGAATACATATTAGTGGAGTGTAACTGAACTCCTTTAATTTCGCAAATAACACAGTACTGATTGCCTGTGACGCAACAACGAATGGGAGGACTTAACAAAGTCATCTAATTTCATCCATGAAATACGATGTTTCTGGAAAGCCTGCAGCTCCACCAACTATGATTTAAATAATAAAATAGTGCACAGTTACGGGTTTTTTCACGGGTAACATAGAGCATTTCTGGAATTTATTCCCATTTTCAGGTGCTGTGGGACTTTACGTTGGCATTCGAAGTGATGCTTGCGTGTGTGTTGTCCTCCTCCTTTTGTCCTAGAGTCGTCTTTTGACAGTCTTTCGCTATCGAAAAATCAATAAATATAAATCTTGCAATTGTCAGAGATTTATGTTAGAATGTAGCTTTTTTTGGGATGTACATATAAGTGTTGAACATCGTTCATTTTGCAGCAGTTCACGGATATACGTAGTACATCATTCACTCTGTTTACGTTAAATCATAATACAACACAAAAATATTGCGAGTGTATTGTTTCCCATTGAGCTTGAATACACTCATACCTGTTTTATTTTAGTGGATTGAATATGTATTTTGATTAAAAGCTCAATGAGAACTGTGATTGACCTTTTAACGTAAATAGAAACGTAATCCTCTAAAATAAAACTGCTTTGACAGTATCCAAACTTTTGAGCAAGCTGCATCGTCGCAATAATTGTTGACACCCTACATAATATTTCTGTCATATGACTGTCCTTAATGTTATGACCCCTGTATGGCCCAAGATCGGCGTTTCTGGCACTTGTTTACATAATCTGCAAGACCATTGCTTTGGTGAGGTCGAAAGAAAGTTGTAGGACAGAATTGCCTGCCATGCAATCAAGACGGATTATAAGCAACAGTGTATAAAATGTGATTGCGCCATCCCTACAGACATTATGTCTGTTTTTGAAAATGCCATGCAATGGTTCAAATGGCTCTCAGCACTATGGGACTTAACATCTGAGGTCATCAGTCCCCTAGAACTAAGAACTACTTAAACCTAATTAACCTAAGGACATCACACACATCCATGCCCGAGGCAGGATTCGAACCTGCGACCGTAGCAGTCACGCGGTTCTGGACTGAAGCGCCTAGAACCGCTCGGCCACCGCGGCCGGCGCCATGCGATGGTTTCTTCATCCAAGCACAGACACAGTAGGAGGATGTGTGGTGCGGGGAGGGGGGGCGGCTGGGGGAGGCAGTGAGGGGGAGAGAGCGTGAGACAGAATTTGATAGGTCTAAGAAGCAGCACTTGTAAATTTGTCCTATGTAGAACGAGCAGGGTCATGTTTTTGCAGCAAAAACACCACTGTGGACAGCTTCCCGGCGCGCCAAGTCTTAACAGCCTCCCATAAGAGCGTCAGGAAATATCGGTAATATGCACCGATCACTATTTGCTCATTACGAGCAGCATCTCCTAGAATCCAGCCTTGGCAGTCGCCAAAAACATTGAGCCTCATTGTGATTCACAGGTAAAACAGCTAAGTGTATCTGACATTCCCCAAGGAAGTGTTGTTCACTCTATACTTTTGCTAGTCTATATGAGTGATTTAAGAGACAATCTGAGCAGCCTTCTTAGATTGTGTGTAGGTGATGTTGTCAATTACTGTCTATTAAAAGATAAGGGTAGATCAAAACTAATTCCAAAATAATTTAGATAAGATATCTGTATGATGTGAAAAGTGGGAAAATGGAAGTTGACTGTAAACGATGGAAAGTGTGAAGTGATCTACATGACTATTAAAATGCGTTGTGTCCAGCACAATAAAGGCGCAATGGAGGCAGGTAGTAGTGGGCGTCCCCCAGGGTTCAGTACAGGGTCCTATCCTCCTTTCATTGTGTGTCAATGATGTATCATCAGTTTTTTCTACTGCAAATACCACATGTACACTAATGATCTCTAGTTGTATTTAAGTGCAAAATCAATAAAACCTTATGACAGCTATCGACATCTCATCACTGGCCTGAGTGCACTACCAATATGGGCCCAGAATATAGGGTTAAAGCTCAGCCCATCTAAAACACGGGAGATACTTGTTGGTTATTCTAGGCTCATTGGTCCTAAATACCGGAAATCCCTACCAGATTTAATCCTAAATGGGACAAGCATAATCTTCTCTCCCTCAGGAAAGATTCTAGGAGCAGTAATATATGGTAATCTAAATTCGACTGAGCACAAAGCTGCAAGGTACAAGAAGGCATGTGTCTCTCTATGAGCTACAAAAATATAAAACGCTCTTCCCTGTTGACCAGAAAAACAAACTTGGACGAACACTTATATTTCCAATTATTTGTTACACTGAAGTTTTCTTCCAAGGTCTTTCTCAGTGAAGCTCACAGCTAGTTATGAATGACTGTGTTCGTTGCATCTGTGTTGCTCGAAACTTTGATTATACCTCACCATCATGTGTACAGCTATCCTGGCTCCGTGCAGGCAAGCCCAGAGATTTTCATACTCTGTCTCCTCTATTGTCATGTACGCTGTCTCTCATATCTCTTTTCGACCTTAACGCTTTGGTCTGTACAAAGTGACAGAAAGACCCATTCCCATCAAAGCAAAATGCTTTTTGTTCCACTACATCGTCCAGCCATTTTCTTGAAGTCCTTTTCAGTAGCAGCATTATATTAGGAATGTGTATAAAATCTCTAGCTTGAGAAAACACTTAATGACATATCTACTGAAGGGACAATAATGACTACCGTTGTCAAAGTACGCACTTTTCACCCATGTACATCCATCTTTCCAACCAGGTCTTTCTCTCTTCCCAGTACTGTTAGCCAGTGCAGTCTCATTAAATTTCCTTTCCCCAGAATTCGCTGTATAAGAAAACATCTATTATGTGCACCTATGTACTCTATTTATCTTTGCCACTATCATTATTATTATTATTTCTGTCATTGTCAGTGGCAGCAGCAATAACAGTAGAGCTACAGCCGGTATTAATTTTATTAGGTCATAGTATTGTTACTCACGTTATCCGTATAGACACTGAAATCATTGTAATACCATTCGTATTTATTAAGTAACTATGATGTAAGAAAGATGTGTGTTTGGAAGCCAGGTCCGATGTAAGAGAGGACCAGATGGCCTAATCAGATCAGATTAGATAAATAAATAAGCAAATAAGTGAACAAATAAAAGAAATATGTTAAATTTCACTTCACGGTAAATCACACAAATCTACAGACCATTAATTCATTTAATTACCTAGGGATTACAACTGCAAACAACTTCAATAGGAACGATTACATGGGTAATGTTGTGATAACGCGAACCATTACTGCGATTTAATTGGCAGAAGTCTTTGAAGATGCAACAAATTCTCTCTTTGAGGCTGCATACACTACAGGTGTCCGTCTTCTGCTAGAGCATTGCTACAGAGTATGGGAGTCCTTACTAGATAGGACTGACAGAGGACATCGAAAAATGTCAAATAAGGCCAGCTCGTTTTGTGCTATCGCGAAAGAGGCGAGAGAGTATCACGGATGTGGTAGTTGAGTTGGGATGCTAATCGTTGAAAGAAAGGCGTTTTTCGTTGCAGCGAGACCTTTTCATAAAATTTAAATCACTGTCTTCCTCCTCTGAATGTGAAAATATTCTACTGATGCCCGCATGCATAGTAAGAAATCATCAAGGTACTAAAATAAGAGAAACCAGTGTTCGCACTGAAAATTTTAAGTGTTCTTTTTCCCGCGTGCTGTTTGTGACTGGAACGGTAAAGATACAGTTTGAAAGTGGTTCGATGAACATTCTGTCCGGCAATTATATGTGTGTGGATTCCAGAGTAGTTATGTAGATGCAGATATACAGGGCGAGCGAGAATTAACTCCCTATTAAGAATGGTTTACAATATTTTTTATTAATACGTAAGCAATTTTCATGAAACAAGAAACGTTTTGCTCCTTACAACGATACAAATGTCATACATTGCTAAAATTCAACGTAAGCACCACCATCATCTATCAGTTTGCATTAATGGATGTGGATGTTTGCGACACACTTCCGCAGATAATTCAGCGGTACGTTTCCAAGAACTCGGCGAATTTACTCCCCCATTTCATCAACAGTTTTTAGTTTTGTGCCATAAACTTCTTCTTTCGTCAACTTCCAGAGGAATAAATTGCAGGGCGTTAGGTCAGCACCCCTTGCTGGCCATTCAAGCGGGCCACAACGCCTCAAGCAGAGGCCTGGAAAATTGGTGTTCAGCCACGCGTGGACAGTATATGCGAAGTGATGAGGGGCTCCATACTGCATAAAGCATAGTTCATTGTAGTCGTCCCATGTGGATAAAATACCGTGAACATAATTTTCAAGTATATCAAGGTACCATTCTCCATTCATTGTTTCCCGAATGACATATGGACCCACAACTTTTGGGGATGTCATACCGCACCAGACCGTGAGCTTCAGGCAATTTTATCTTTGGTCAACAAACCAATCGCATCCTCCGTTGGCCACTAATAATAACTGTGTGGGTTAAGAAACCGCACAACAAGATATACGGCTTCATCTGACTATAGCATTATCTTCACGAACTGGTGATCTCAGTCCTCCAGCGATAACTGCTGGCAGTAATGTCGCTCCCATAGACGAAAATTCAACTCTTCTTTCAGAACTGTTCGGGTTGTGTGTCGGCCTAAATCAGCTTTGCGAGATTCCTGCCTCTGTGATTTCTGAGGACTTCAAGTGAACATTACCTGAACCCCTTGCACATTTTACTCCGTCCTGTATGCTGAGGGTCGACAGCTTCTGCTATCATTTGATACAGAACCTGTGTCCATTACCTTACAGTGGCAATTCCTTCTCGCCTTTGCATCTACCGATTGAGGTATCAGGGTTGCTATCCGGTCGGCCATACCTTCAAACATGCGCACCGCCAATTTCGATATGTTGACTAAATTTCATACGCAATAATGTATTACCTAAAATGAACTGTACGCAAAGTTCATGCAATGCGTTTTTACCTCTGCACACATAATAAAATTTCGTCTAATGGTTTACGTAAATTCTATACAGCAAGTAACCATGATGAGTAATGAAAAGAAATTCAGTCCTTTATCGAGAGAAGATATCAGGCTGTATCATGCCCAAGAATCAAGTTTTTCTACCGAATAGTTTCCTTGAAATGGAATGATAAGTATTTCATAGCTGCCGCCTGTTCCGCGCCAGTGGTTGAGTGAAAGTTTGTGTGGCCCGGGGTTCCGTACCTGACGTCACGCTCACCGCGTTCTGCGATTGGCGGCGAGGACCTGGAGCGTGGCATGCGGCAGCAGCAGCGGTTCGACATGGGCAAACCTCGTCGCAGGCACCGCTTTGCCGCACCGCTGACGGCGTTTCCATGGCAACCACGCCGCTGCCGCGCGGTTTTGACGGGCGGCAGCCCTAGTGGGAACCGACCTACACACCGCAGCGTTTCCCGCAGCCGCCACCGCGCCACGCTGGCGCTGCCACGGACGATTACGCCATCGCCAATGAGATGCAAGCATCCCCTCTCCAGAGCTCCAGAAGCGTTTGAACTTAACTTCCATCATTCATGCACTACTCAAGTTCGAACATTATTGCACTGAGCCCCTTGTCGCGCGTTTGCCAGTGGAATAACATTTACAGACTTTCATAGTGGCCAGGGCTCCTGATCTACTGAATAGTTATTGCATTAAAGATCTACGAATGGTAGAACGACGTTAAACAGCACCTGTAACTCTCGTAAAACACAGCTCCTCACGTAGTTAATACACTCCTGGAAACTGAAATAAGAACACCGTGAATTCATTGTCCCAGGAAGGGTTCGATGACAGTTTGGATGTACCGTGCACTATTCAGTGTCCCCTCGACGATCACCAGTGGTGTACGGCCAGTGTAGGAGATCGCTCCCCACACCATGATGCCGGGTGTTGGCCCTGTGTGCCTCGGTCGTATGCAGTCCTGATTGTGGCGCTCACCTGCACGGCGCCAAACACGCATACGACCATCATTGGCACCAAGGCAGAAGCGACTCTCATCGCTGAAGACGACACGTCTCCATTCGTCCCTCCATTCACGCCTGTCGCGACACCACTGGAGGCGGGCTGCACGATGTTGGGGCGTGAGCGGAAGACGGCCTAACGGTGTGCGGGACCGTAGCCCAGCTTCATGGAGACGGTTGCGAATGGTCCTCGCCGATACCCCAGGAGCAACAGTGTCCCTAATTTGCTGGGAAGTGGCGGTGCGGTCCCCTACGGCACTGCGTAGGATCCTACGGTCTTGGCGTGCATCTGTGCGTCGCTGCGGTCCGGCCCCAGGTCGACGGGCACGTGCACCTTCCGCCGACCACTGGCGACAACATCGATGTACTGTGGAGACCTCACGCCCCACGTGTTGAGCAATTCGGCGGTACGTCCACCCGGCCTCCCGCATGCCCACTATACGCCCTCGCTCAAAGTCCGTCAACTGCACATACAGTTCACGTCCACGCTGTCGCGGCATGCTACCAGTGTTAAAGACTGCGATGGAGCTCCGTATGCCACGGCAAACTGGCTGACACTGACGGCGGCGGTGCACAAATGCTGCGCAGCTAGCGCCATTCGACGGCCAACACCGCGGTTCCTGGTGTGTTCGCTGTGCCGTGCGTGTGATCATTGCTTATACAGCCCTCTCGCAGTGTCTGGAGCAAGTATGGTGGGTCTGACACACCGGTGTCAATGTGTTCTTTTTTCCATTTCCAGGAGTGTAGATATTCTATTGTTCGTCCGTAACACTCTTATCAGTTTGTGTTAACTGATAAATTGCAATTTTTTTTCTTTTATCTTATGCCTGGTTAGTTTCGTTGAGCAGTGAAATCATGCTTCTTGATCCTATCATCTTCATGTCATCCTCAGCGATGATTAATAATTGCTGTTCGTAATTCTGCTGCTATGCCGTTGCTACGTCAAATTATTAACAACGGTCCAACATAACTCCAGAGATCACTTATGTTGAAGTAACGCCCTTGTAACACGCCATAATGCTGATTTTTATATTATTCTCCTTTCACTGTCTGTTATTCCTGTCTTCACACAGTCACTTAAAATGTTTAAAAGACTCAACCACTAACATGAACATACATAATATTATTCCTTGAATCATATAAGGGACACATCTGATTTATCTCTTGGCTCATAGTTTATTAATCCTTTTGTAATTAATTGTTTGTCCCTATCACGCACACACAAATGGTTCAAATGTCTCTGAGCTCTATGGGACTTAACATCAGAGGTCATCAGTCCCCTAGAACTACTTAAACCTAACTAACCTAAGGACATCACACACATCCATGCCCAAGGCAGGATTCGAACCTGCGACCGTAGCAGTCGCGCGGTGCCGGATTGAAGCGCCTAGAACCGCTCGGCCACTGCGGCCGGCCACGCACACACACCGATATGTCATTCAAGATTAACTTCTCATCAGTCTAGTAATCATTACGTTGACAACAACTTTTGATTGAACGCCGTATTGGTATTTCTTCATGACTTTGTATTACTGTGTCCTCCTCAAGACTACGAATAGTTTTGTCACTGATCCATTACTATCAAGTTCGCAACTGTTCTTCAGTCCGAAGGTTAAGTCCAGTAAACCAGTGTCACTCAATTAAAATCGCCGTCGCGTTGATAACGGTAAAAATTACTTTATTCAGTTGAATGACTGAGTATGGTTTTAGTCCTTCTTTCACGAACTATCGAACTTCCACAAGTGAAACAATCTAATAGCGTTTGCTTCCAGTAGACTATCGCAATAGTACTGTAGAGCTACTCCAGAGAAACTAACTAAACATTTGCCGGCCGAAGTGGCCGTGCGGTTAAAGGCGCAGCAGGCTGGAACCGCAAGACCGCTACGGTCGCAGGTTCGAATCCTGCCTCGGGCATGGATGTTTGTGATGTCCTTAGGTTAGTTAGGTTTAACTAGTTCTAAGTTCTAGGGGACTAAGGACCTCAGCAGTTGAGTCCCATAGTGCTCAGAGCCATTTAACTAAACATTTCCATATCCAAGTTGCATTGTAGGCGTATTGAATTTCCTTTTCGATGCGGCTGCAACTCTCTTCCATGGTAAATGTTAACTTTGACCGAATTACCTCCTTGTATTTAACCTTCGTTCATATGAATTTAAATTTATTCTATAGATGTTTAAAAGGTAATGCATGCCCCTTTCCTTTTATCTCCTCTTTTGTATGTTACTCTCAGTATTTTAGTGTTATAGCTGTTAATCAAAACATTATCAGTGTAATTTTTTTTATCGCCAACAGTTGTTGTCACTGTCAAGATGACTAACTTCCCTACCTTATTTTTTCACGAAGTTTGTTAATTGTCGTTTTCTGTCCTTGGGGCGTTACATCACGCAAGGTTACACGTTACGCTATGGTCCACCACTGATATCTGGAACGACATAAAATGAGATATAATTCTATTACTGTCAGGAAGAAAATGGTTTCCCCTTTAGCGAAAATTAGTTAACTATAAAAAAGGTAAAAGCAATTTTCAGTCGGGAGTTAAGTCTCGGCCACACTGTGGATGTAGTATCACCCTCTCCGATGATGGGTGCGTCTTCGGTTTGTCAGGCAGTACGGAATCCACAATCTGCTTGCTTTGATCCTTTCTCTTGAGGAGCAGCACTAGTCAACGCTGAGTATGCGTTAACAAGTCATCCTGATTGTCCTGATACATTTTTAACTGCCGCTTCGTCTCGGAGGACTTTCGGAATAGTTCTGAACAGTCGCAGAACCCAGCCGCGGCGACTTTTGTAATGTTCAAAACGTCGTGCAAGATGTTGAAAGCTGATTCGTTTCTTATCTTCACTTTTTCCACCATCGCCTCGACTGTGATAGTCAGGTCTCCAAGGAACAGGGCGATTCTCGGTTTTTCACAGAGATGGTCTGCTACTTTGTCCTCTGTCATTCAGACTTGTCTGAGCAAACTGACGACAGGTTCTCCATATTGCTGTACCACACGATGGTGCAGTGTTGCTATACATTTCCAATGACTCTCAGAAAATGAATCAATTATCTGCCCCATTTTGTTTCGGATCGTCTAGCGGCATGCTACAGTACTGTAGTTCGATGATTTAAAGGTACAGGTGGACAACAATACAGAAACACCACAAACACACCACATTACCATGTCTAATACAGTGTACGACAATTGTTGGCATTTAAATAACCTTCCACTCGTCTCGAAATGGATAAATGGAGGTTCTGTACCGTTTTCAAGGGAATCTTATACCATTATTCCTGTGAAGTAGAGTGAGTTGTGGAAGTAGGAGCCCTGTCGTCACAGCATTACAATTGGGGAACAATAACTCTTCCATGGGATGGAACTGATAAGGCATAAAAGTCACATAATCCCAGGTAGTAGTACAAGCGTGCTACCCAGTTCATCATTGAATCCCTGTCATGCTTCACTGCTGGGATGTAAACACGGTCAGAAGATGGAAACAGTTTGAAACAGGACTCATCCGACCAAATGAATTTCTCTTATTGCCCCATGGGGCAGATTTTACGCCTTCGGCATCATTTAGGGCATTTACATGACTGGTATGGGATTTTTGAAGTCCAGTTCATACAGCAACGTCCTGCTTACGCAGTTTCGTTCGTTTTGTCTTGCCGCTAATACGTTCTGCGAATGTGACATCCAGTTATGCACTTACTTTTGCAGCTGTCGTCCTCATACTTTTCATAAAAATACTCTTCAGTGACTCTCATTAACTCAACGCTCACCTTCATCGGCTCTATGGCTTATCGGATGGTGTTACTCCGCTTTCCCATATAACATAAACGTTTGATAAGGTGGCTCTTGAAACACCAAACACTCCAGCTCCATTGGTTACGGTCATGGGTTGCTGTTGGCAAGTGATCAGTCAAGGCTATCCAAACAGATCTAGGTATAAAAGGACCGCAGTACGCGGCAGATATTCAGTACTACTATCACGGAGTAATTTGATCTCCATCTCTTCTGGCAAATAGTCTTTATGTTATGTAAAAGCACTAACAGGTATTTATTACTATACTGAGATTATTAATTTTGTTTCTAGAAATGTTACATGATCCATCCTTTGAAGCTGTAGAGACTTTGGACACCAATTGTAGTGATTCTCTTCCATCTATATCAGATGCAAGGACAATGTTAGAATGGGATTCAGACGAATCTGATGATATTATTACATACTCAGATGAAGAATCAAATAGAACTATCTCTAATTTACAAATAAAAGAACGTTTGAAACATATTTCTTTCAAATGTACAGATGATATAGAAGTATAAATCCATTGCAAAACCAAGATGGATATATTTCTTTGTCATAGTCGGACAAACCGGAAAATGTATTTATGATTTGTCAATTCTACAATGGGCAGAAATTCAAAACATTACCCCACAATGTTTGGTACAAAGCCAAATTAAGGGAAATTCAAATGTATGTGAATTTGGAGAATCCCAATTCGAAAGTGACTCAAGCAGCCCGGAATTTGATAACCAGTACACAAATTTATCTGGACAATTTAAATCCAGACCGAATTAGAAAAAAAGTACACGTTTTTAGAACTAGTTAATACTGTAGAAAACCATGTTACTGTTCCAATTAACACAATACAAAGTACATTATTTTGGAGAAATAATATTTCTTTATGTATGTTAAGATTTTGTCAAATGTTGTAAAACATACTCAAATTATGTTAAGTGATTTTTCATTATGGCAATTATATAATTATCTTTTGAATGGAAAGAAAGTGTATTTTCAAGCATATGCACAACAATTTGATTCATATTATTTCAATGAAAAACAATCTTTAGATATAATTAAACATTTGTTAGAATATCAATTTGGTGGTGGCTGGGATGTTATTTATGATTTTATTGTACATTGTATAATGTATCAAACAAAACAAATGGAAAACGAAATTGTATTCAGTTAATAGGTCCACCAAATAGTTTTAAATCTACATTTGTTTGTGTAATAGCAAGTGCTATGATAAATACAGGATGGTGTAATAAAAATAATAAACATTTTATGTTAAGGTTGATGCAATGTGCTAATAAACGTTTATATCTATGGATGATCCCAAATTTGATCCAGGATCATTTGAACGATTAAAATGTATTTTTAGTGGTGGTCCTACTAATATTCAAATAAAATTTCAATGAGATTTTACTCTTGATAAAACTCCTGTATTTGTATGTTCTAATATTGAATATTTCAAAAGGGATGTATGGGAAGAAAGGATTTGTAAATATTATTGGACTACATGGAATATAAAATTAGAAAAACAATTAAATCCATTTTCTTTGTACAATTTGTTTATTGAATATAAAATGTTACAAAAATAATACGTATTGTTTTATCGTAAATCCTCAACATCATTTTCACCTAAAATGGTGATTATGATCATGATTCCTACCTTTTTTCTTTATTTTTTGGTACATTTAATTTACTAGGAACATGTGCAGAAGATCCAGCTAATATATCAGTGCTATACATTGCATTACAATCAAAACAAACACCTCTAAAATCATCTACAAATGATTTAGTAGAAGAAGTCATCCACATTTCGTCAGTATGACTTAATGTACGTGTTTGAGAATTATATGTTTCATAATTAGTACCTATAGTAATTCTAGTTGTCATCTGAATGACCAGAATCACCATGTTAGCATTTACAAATGAATTTCCTTCTGTAGGAGTATTATTTGGTAAAGGATTAATACCTAAACTTAAACTAGGTATTTGAGGTGCTTGATGAATTTAGTTTAATTTACCTGTTTCCTGACCTTTTTCAATACACTGGTCATACACAAATAATGTTATATTATTAGATATTGGTTTTAATTTTTCGTTTTCTTCTTGCATTGCAAAACCAGATGGACTTTGATTTTTAATTACAGTTGAAAAAGCAGGTCTGTTCATTGAACCTAACATATATGTATCATCTGCTAAACCAATACTATGAGCACGCCATGCTGTTTTAATTATACCTGTTTGTGGCTTGTAATTCCATGAAAAAATTTCTGAATTATCAACTGCACGACTTGCTATACCTTGTGATTATATTTTATTTAATTATACTGGTCCCTTTACTTCATTTTGTATACTCCACGTATTCTTTTTTCCTCAACCATTATTATCAAAGGGTATAATCCATGAATCATAATTAGGCCAATTATATACTACTGTTGTACAAGAAGGATAATCGTTACATCCACCTCCCCACATAATTTTTGATACATCTTTCTTTCCCTTAATGCCACTAATTAACATTAGATTAGTAGATGTACTACTTATTTCAACTATATCATGAGCAACAGCTGAATTTCCACCTTATAATAAATGGTACATGTTATAGATCCCAATCCACTTAATGTACTACTTGTGGAAAATGAAGCTTCTAATCCAACAGGAATTAAATCAATACATATAGATTTAAGATAACAATAATCAGGTAAACTATGAAATTGAGCTTTAGATAAAAATTGACATAATTGATTAGAATACCATTGAGCTGCAGACATTACATAACGTTTACCATTAATATTACGTTGAGCATCTTTAATATCTTGCCAACTATGTCCATAGCCCCATACTAGGAACAAACGAGTATTAATAAAAAGTATATCACCATTTTAATAGCATCTACACTTTTCCACATAAAAAACTTCGATGACTGATCCACACTATTAGTACCACCATCAGTACCACTGTCACTATTTACAGAACGAATTTGTGCCGAATATTCTTCAGCCATTTCTATTTCGTTACCTGAAGTTCCTCCACATGGTTGCTTATGTTCTGCTGAATCAGGTCGGAGATCTTCTTCAGCTTTCCGTTTTATTCCAAAATGTTTATCTGTTTCCTCAATAGGTGGAGTGTTTAATTCGCTACTATCAGACGCTTCTTGAATAACGTCTCGTGGCTCTTGTGGTTCGTCGTCTAAATTAGAAAACAAATCAACAATGGCGCCAAGCACCTCATCTGTAGCAGTAGCAGCACGTGTCGCAGATGTAGCTGCTCTTGAAGCATTAATTCTTCTTATTGCAGGCCATGGTAAAGAACGAGTTGCACCTGTCTTTTTGTCCTTCCATGTTTTCGACTTAGGCATTATGTTCTCATTGTCACTGCAATACAACTGAACATCTGCCATGTACGGCAGTCCTTTTAGACCTATATCTGTTTGGATAGCCTTGACTGATCACTTGCCAACACGTAAGCATAGGCCTTTAGAGCACCAGCGATTTTTCCACGTTAAAATTCACATAGCTCCGACTAAATGCACTCAAAACTACGCACATTACTTTTCCTACCACAGTTGCCTCTCGTTGTCAAACCGAGCGAGGTGGCGCAGTGGTTAGCACACTGGACTCGCATTCGGGAGGACGACGGTTCAATCCCGCGTCCGGCCATCCCAATTTAGGTTTTCCGTGATTTCCCTAAATCGCTCCAGGCAAATGCCGGGATGGTTCCTTTGAAAGGGCACGGCCGACTTCCTTCCCTGTCCTTCCCTAACCCCATGAGACCGATGACCTCGCAGTTTGGTCTCTTCTCCCAAACAACCCCTCGTTGCCAAGTACAATGCAACCTCCAGTCATGGTCAGCATCTGCATTTATGTTCAGTCATGCAATCGCGGTGTTTCAATTTTTTTGTCCAATCTCTGTATACCTAGAATGTATCAGAGTACCTGCAAACAAGTAGTAAATTAATTATTTTCCTTTATTTTTGATGTGGTGGTAATTATGGCTGACTTATTAACCCTCATAAACTATAGTGATGTTATTTCATTATTGCCACGTCTTGCAATCCCAGAGGTTGTGAGTAAGGGACTTTAAATAGTTTCATTGAATACCAGCGTCGAATACACAGCAGTTAGACTCAAGTGGCTTAGAAAATAGCGTTCGAACGTTGACGTTTAATACCAAGTGTGCGAACAATTAACACAAACGTTTCAAATTCATGAATGACAGCCTGAGTCCCTGGATTGTAACATTCTACATATTCTCTTAAACATTGAGTGAGAAAAAATAGCGATTTTAATGTAGACAACATTTGCCCAAGGAGCATATAATTCCATGGGAGAAATGGAGTCCCCATTGTCAAAGTCTGAGAAAGTATTATTTGGTGCCCCTCTGACGATGCCCCCTCCCTTCCCCCCATGAACCATGGACCTTGCCGTTGGTGGGAACACTTGCATGCCTCAGCGATACAGATGGCTGTACCGTAGGTGCAACCACAACGGAGGGGTATCTGTTGAGAGGCCAGACAAACATGTGGTTCCTGAAGAGGGGCAGCAGCCTTTTCAGTAGTTGCAGAGGCAACAGTCTGGATGATTGACTGATCTGGCCTTGTAACAATAACCAAAACGGCCTTGCTGTGCTGGTACTGCGAACGGCTGAAAGCAAGGGGAAACTACAGTCGTAATTTTTCCCGATGGCATGCAGCTTTACTGTATGGTTAAATGATGATGGCGTCCTCTTGGGTAAAATATTCCGGAGGTAAAATAGTCCCCCATTCGGATCTCCATGAGGGGACTACTCAGGAGGACGTCGTTATCAGGAGAAAGAAAACTGGCGTTCTACAGATCGGAGTGTGGAATGTCAGATCTCTTAATCTGGCATGTAGGTTAGAAAATTTGGAAAGGGAAACGGATAGGTTAAAATTAAATATAGTGGGAATTAGCGAAGTTCGGTGGCAGGAGGAACAAGACTTTTGGTCAGGTGAATACAGGGTTATAAATACAAAATCAAATAGGGGTAATGCAGGAGTAGGTTTAATAAGGAATAAAACAATAGGAATGCGGGTAAGCTACTACAAACAGCACAGCGACCGCATTGTTGTGGCCAAGATAGACACGAAGCCCATGCCTGCTACAGTAGTACAAGTTTATATGCCAACTGGCTCTGCAGATGATGAAGAAATTGAAGAAATGTATGATGAGATAAAAGAAATTATTGAGGTAGTGAAGGGAGACGAAAATTTAATGGTCATGGGTGACTGGAATTCGAGAGTAGGAAAAGGGAGAGAAGGAAACATAGTGGGTGCATATGGAGACACGATACTGCGTGAAGAGTTTGACAGAGCACTGAAAGACCTGAGTCGAAACAAGGCCCCAGGAGTAGACAACATTCCATTGGAACTAGTAACGGCCTTGGGAGGCAGCGGTTGGGAAGAGAGTGGGACTGGGCTGTAGCCTCTCCCCGATGTTATTCAATCTTTATATTGAGCAAGCAGTAAAGGAAACAAAAGAAAAATTTGGAGTAGGTATTAAAATCAATGGAGAAGAAATAAAAATGTTGAGGTTCGCCGATGACATTGTAATTCTGTCAGAGACAGCAAAGGACATTGAAGAGCAGTTGAACGCAATAGACAGTGTCTTGAAAGGAGGATATAAGATGAACACCAACAAAAGCAAAACGAGGATAAATGAATGTAGTCGCGTTAACTCGGGTGATGCTGAGGGAATTAGATTAGGAAATGAGACACTAAAAGTAGTAAAGGAGTTTTGCTATTTGGGGAGCAAAATAACTGATGGTGGTCGAAGTAGAGAGGATATAAAATGTAGACTGGCAATAGCAAGGAAAGCGTTTCTGAAGAAGAGAAATTTGTTAACATCAAGTATAGATTTATAGATTTAAGTGTAAGGAAGTCGTTTCTGCAAGTATTTGTATGGAGTGTAGCCATGTATGGAATTGAAACATGGACGATAAATAGTTTGGACAAGAAGAGAATAGACGCTTTTGAAATGTGGTGCTACAGAAGAATGTTGAAGATTAGATGGGTAGATCACATAACTAATGAGGAGGTATTGAATAGAATTGGGGAGAAGAGGAGTTTGTGGCACAACTTGACAAGAAGAAGGGAACGGTTGGTAAGACATGTTCTGAGGCATGGGGGGATCACCAGTTTAGTATTGGAGGGCAGCGTGGAGGGTAAAAATCGTAGACGGAGACCAGGAGATGAATACACTAAGCAGATGTAGGTTGCAGTAGGTACTGGGAGATGAAGAGGCTTGCACAGGATAGAGCAGCATGGAGAGCTGCGTCAAAGCAGTCTCAGGACTGAAGACAACAACAACAACAACAACAACTGACGATGCGTTCAGTCGTTCTGACGATACAGGTTGACACAAAACATCTTCTGTCAGTGTATCAAGAGCAATACTAAAAGTAAAACTTTAGTTCAATCAAATCTCAAGTATGTAAGCTCTTTTGCTGCTGACTTAATAGAACTTTGACAAACTTGTTAATGAAATTTGAAATGTTATCTAAAAAGCTGACTCTCTGGCGTCCTGGTGATTTTCTTGCTTCTGGGGATTCTTCTAACATCAAATCTCTGATGATAGAGAATGAAACGATCACTCGATTAAAATAAGTGACTGTCTTCCACTCTGCGGTTGTATACTGTGATACCGCAGTCGCCGCCAGCAGTCTGCTACAAAACATTTACACATCCTGCAGTGAAATACTGCTCTACCTGTGGGGTGTTCGGTTAGACGAACACAGTGTGTACAAAGTACCTCGTATACGTTTACTTAAGTGGCTGTAAAAAAAAAAAAAAAAAAAAACACACACACAGAAAGGTTGAAAGAGGAGGCCTGTCTCTTTTATCTTATGATAACTTATCAAGAAAATTTAAATAACCGGTTTACACTGAGTAAGGTTGGAAAAGTCTTCCATTTATTTAATACCAATTACATACGTTGAATAAGCAAAATATTTGACAAAAAATTGTTTTCGTAGAGGTATGGCAACAGTCAGCAAACTCGTAAAGATCACACAGGAGCATTCAATAATTGAATCGGTGATTTGAATAAAGTGTATATTTTCCAGGAAGTAAATTCTTCAGGAGGCACAAAAAACTATTTTATTACACGTTGGATGTAAGCCTCTTGTCGTGGAGTTGCTATGCTACAAGCGGCCCTCGCATGAAACAATATACACAGCTACAACGTACAGGGCTATTACAAATGATTGAAGCGATTTCATAAATTCACTGTAGCTCCATTCATTGACATATGGTCACGACACACTACAGATACGTAGAAAAACTCATAAAGTTTTGTTCGGCTGAAGCCGCAACTCAGGTTTCTGCCGCCAGAGCGCTCGAGAGCTCAGTGAGACAAAATCGCGACAGGAGCCAAAAAAGCGTATGACGTGCTTGAAATGCACTCACATCAGTCAGTCATAACAGTGCAACGACGCTTCAGGACGAAGTTCAACAAAGATCCACCAACTGCTAACTCCATTCGACGATGGTGTGCGCAGTTTAAACCTTCTGGGTGCCTCTGTAAGGGGAAATCAACGGGTCGGCCTGCAGTGAGCGAAGAAACGGTTGAACGCGTGCAGGCAAGTCTCACGCGTAGCCCGCGGAAGTCAACGAATAAGGGAGCTAAACGTACCACAGCCGACGGTTTGGAAAATCTTACGGAAAAGGCTAAAGCAGAAGCCTTACCGTTTACAATTGCTACAAGCCCTGACACCCGATGACAAAATCAAACGCTTTGAATTTTCGACGCAGTGCAATAGCTCATGGAAGAGGATGCGTTCAGTGCGAAACTTGTTTTCGGTGATAAAGCAACTTTTTTTTTTAAATGGTGAAGTGAACAAGCACAATGTGCGAGTCTGGGCGGTAGAGAATCCTCACGCATTCGTGCAGCAAATTCGACATTCACCAAAAGTTAACGTGTTTTGTGCAATCTCACGGTTTAAAGTTTACGGCCCCTTTTTCTTCTGCGAAAGAAACGTTACAGGACACGTGTATCTGGACATGCTGGAAAATTGGCTCATGCCAGAACTGGAGACCGACAGCGCCGACTTCATCTTTCAACAGGATGGTGCTCCACCGCACTTCCATCATGATGTTCGGCATTTCTTAAACAGGAGATTGGAAAACCGATGGATCGGTCGTGGTGGAGATCATGATCAGCAATTCATGTCATGGCCTCCACGCTCTCCCGACTTAACTCCATGCGATTTCTTTCTGTGGGGTTATGTGAAAGTTTCAGTGTTTAAACCTCCTCTACCAAGAAACGCGCCAGAACTGCGAGCTCGCATCAACGATGCTTTCGAACTCATTGATGGGGACATGCTGCGCCGAGGAACTTGATTATCGGCTTGATGTCTGCCGAATCACTAAAGGGGCACATATCGAACATTTGTGAATGCCTAAAAAAACTTTTTGAGTTTCTGTATGTGTGTGCAAGGCATTGTGAAAATATCTCAAATAATAAATTTATTGTAGAGCTGTGAAATCGCTTCAATCATTTGTAATAACCCTGTACTTTATCCGTCGAGTGTGCTGAGTAATCCGGTTTAAATGCACCCCTTTCAGAACCTGATTATGTTGATGAGGCAAGTACCATTCTGCTTGAAGCAGAAATATTGTGTCATGCGAGATTGTATTATTTATTTTCATCATTATGAGCATACAGGTTTGTTTATAACGTAACCAAAATACAACCACAATCAAAAGACAGCAAAGTCGATAATTGTGTGCAAGCTTTAACAATTTCTTGTTGCTGTTGTTTTTGGGGGAAGAGACCTAACTGCGAGGTCATCGTTCTCATAGGATTAGGGAAGGACGGGGAAGGAAGTCAGCCGTGCCCTTTCAAAGGAATCATCCCGGCGTTTTCCTGGAGCGATTTAGGGATATCACGGAAAACCTAAATCAGGATGGCCGGACGCGGGATTGAACCGTCGTCCTCCCGAATGCGAGTCCAGCGTGCTAACCACTGTGCCACCTCACTCGGTAACAATTTCTTTGCCATCCTTCGTCGGCCACTGTGAGATACTGCTACAAAATGGTTTCTACTCGTTAGGTATGTACTACAGAATTTTCTTTACATCGTCTAGTTTCTTCTTTTTAATTGGAACAGGTCTGCCATATGCTCATCTATTCTTACACGACCCCTTCTCTGACTCAGTAATCATATAACGAGCATTTCTGTTGATGCAATATGACCCCTTGTTATACCAAACGATGAGTACACATAAAACATCAGTTATCACAGATAAACATAATTTAAAAAAAATGGAAATTACCCCTTTTACAACTCACCGATTCCATTACATCTAGCCTTTATGCGCAATTGGAATGAGAAAAAACGCTGAAGCACGATAAAGAAAGAAACTGACCTGTCAAGAATTATTAATGAAGGCTAGATATTAATATTAAATTCGTACACAGCATAAATCTTAATAGTTTGTTAAAAAAAGGACACCAATGCCTTTCCCTGCCTTTGATAAAATTGCGGACAAGTTGCCATCGAAACTCATTACGCATTAAAGGGAAACACCGAGTGTGCAAATTATTCCGTGGTGCTGCACCTGGCGATAAGGGCAACACAAGTAAATTTAGCTCGTGGCGACATACGTAATTTTGTCTGTGGTTTCGGGCTGACCACTTTTCCCTTACTAAATGAAACGGTGAAACTACAGGAGATGGGCTGTCGGCGAAATGCGGAGCACAAGTTTAACTTACGCTAGTACCTTCGCATTTTCTACCTGTTCCGCGATGTGCTCCAGGAAGGTAGCGGTTTAGCTTTGTGACGTTACCAATGCACAGCAGCAGCGAAGTTTAATTCCCATGGCTTTAGGCAGAAACTACAGAATAACTGTTAATGTTGGGGCTATTCGCACGGTACTGCAGCTGAATCCACTGCTCAGTAACTAATCATATTGCATAAACCTTAGGAGACAACACAGAACTGTGCCAACCCCACAGACATGTTGTGTGTGTGTATAAAATGATCCTATGAATTTGTCTGAGATAAAAACTGCATAAAAGTTCGCCAAGTCTCATCGTTCAGTCTCATCGACTCCATATTTAGGATAGTGGTGAATGTGTGGATATGACTAATCATGTGCATATAATAAAGCGAATTTTATTTGGCCGGCTATACATCATGTAATCACGGAAGTAATATGAAGCTTTAAAAAACTCCATTGTGTGCATTATGTGCGTCGAAAACACGGTAAATTGATGCAGATGGCTTAGCACATAGAGATCAAACATTCAGCTTAAACATTAAGAGTCGCAAGATACGAGACATGACACTTCGCCCAAACAGATATCTGTACATGTTCGATTCATATGTCGAAAGATAGTATAAAACGGGGTTACCTTGCACCTTAAGGGGTATCTTTGCACTAGTTCTGAGAAAAGATTCAAACCTCCCTAACGCTAAAGACACTAAATATTTTAGTAAAATTTTGTTTCTATCCAGTAGTTGGCACCTCTAGCAATGTAATATGTTGGAATGTCTTTGCTCTCCGCCATCTTAGGTAACTTCGTGAAACATTAGTTACATGCTGCATTTTTTAACTATTTTTGTGTGAAAAAAGTGGTACTTTTCTACAAGAAAATACCTTCATCATAAGGTTAGTAACATTTATTCATGTGTAGAAAACAGTTGTCTTTTAAAACACACCTATAAATCAGTTATCAGTGCATTATGCACGAGTATATTTCTGAAAGTAGCCTTGGAGGTTATTTTCTGGCTAATGGGGTAACCTTGCACCGTTAAGTAGGTGGTGCAAGTTACCCCACAGTATTTTGTTTCCTTAGTTTCGGATATAAATTAGCAAAAAATCTTCAGAAACTGAATTTGGGTAACAGATTAATGTTTTTTTAGCATGGGACGTGTGTATAAATAGAAACTTGGAGCACGGAGATATACAGATTACACGCCTGCACATCTGAAAGTATGTCTGGAGTCCATAAGAAATGGAACATTTTCCCAATGCAAAGCCGCAGAACATTATAAAATTCCCAGGAAGACTATAAACAATAAATTGAAATTACATCATGTTAGGAAGCGACAGGCCAACAGTGTTCTCGAAAGAGGAAGACGAATCTTTTGTTTCATATATTCAGGCCATGGGTGACTTTGGTGTTTCCCATTGACAGAAAAGGATCTTAGCTGTTTAATAAGCAGATAATTGAACAAAAGTGATAGGCGGGTGAAGTTTTTTTACAAATAAATATAAAGCTACCCAACTGTGGAATACCTGGGTGGAAGGAGGACCAAAGCAGTATCGCTACCGAAGCTCTAAATCAGGTTGGTTTTGATACATGTGCTTTCAGTGACTGGTTTCAAAGTCTCATGTTGCGAAGACTGAAAAAACTAGAAGGAAAAAAGATTCTCATTGCTGGCAACCTGTCGACGCATTTGAACGTTAACATTTTTCAGAAGTGTAGAGATGAAAATATTGCATTTGTATGTCTGCGCCCCAACAGCACACATCTATCCCAACCATTATATGTTGCTTTTTTTAGGCCCATGAAAGTGGCATGGAGGAAGGTTCTGACAGAACAGAAAATAACTCCTGAGGGTATGAATTGTTCTGTCTTACCCAAACATCATTTTCCACCTCTACTCAAAAAACGTCTTGAAACTCTTGAGCCAACTTTCAAACAAAATCTCCAAAGTGGCTTCAGGAATTGTGTGATTTATCCTTGTGACGTCCAACCAGTACTGGAAAGAATTTCCAATAAACAAATTGAGCCATCAGCTATATCAGCAGCTCTCTTGGATGTACTTAAGTGTACAAAAGATGCATGTGCAGTAATTCCAAAGGTTCCAAGGAAGAGGAAGATTAACCCAGCTCCAGGAAAGAGTCTATCACATGAAAAACTGGTGCAGCAACAGGAAGGTAATAATGAATCACTGCCTAATACCAGTGGCATTAGGAAATCTTGAAGACGACGAATCCTGGATGCTCATGAAGATTCTTCTGATGAGGATCTATTAGAAGAACCAACGATTGTGGAATCAAATTTTGACCAAGCCTTGGAATCCTTCAGTCAGAAATATATTGAAGAGGATTTTAGTACAACAAAATTTCAACATGAAATTAAACCACTTTCTAAGCAGATTGGTGAATTTGTTGTAATACAGTATAACACATACTATCCAGGAATAACAGAGGGTTTAAATGAAGAGGGGGCCACAGTAAGTACTATGACACCATCTCGGAACAATTGGAGGTGGCCCACTGTTACAGATGTACTATTTTATAAATGGGAGGACATAGGACATAGTTGGGGGTATAAACCCCCCCCCCAAAAAAAATATTAACCGAGAGAGGTATTTTTTCTGTCCTAGAGTTGGGTGAAAGCGTGTATACATAAATAAGTATGAATATTACCGTGTAAATATTACATTTTCACACATGAAGGTCAAATATCATTACATTTCATGTGAAAATTAGATTTAATTATGCAAAATGTTTTTCATATTTCTTAAAATTATCTATGTAAAATAAAAAAATTACATTCTTCATTATTTCTCATTTTTTCCTTCCAGTTATTTAGAAATTTTATCTTATGTTTGTTTCCTGTGGCTCTGCATAGTACAATAGTAAATTTCTAAATGGGTAACTTAAATCAACAAATATTATTCTACTATACAATTATATATATATTTAGTGATTTAAAGTTACCCTCTCATATGACATACTTTAAACCATTTTTTAAAAATCATAAAAATTCAACAGTATATCTGTTATGTCTTCTTGTAGTATCAGACTGTTGATTTTAGAATTGATTAAGTCCACTTCCCAAAGCCATTTTTTAAAAGTACTATGTCTTCCATGATTCTGTTTTAAAAAGTGTCAAATAGTTTGGTAAAGTAACCCCATTTTACGGTACGTCATCAACATCTTCTCATGTATACAAGCAGGAGCAAATACACTGAGTTTAACGAATATAAGTGAAGATATTTTCATTTGTGTAACATTAATATGTATACATGTATGTGTGTTGGCTGTTTTTCTCTGTGTCGAATAGTCTTATCACAAACACATCACAAACTTCACGACCTGATGCTTTCTGCACAGTCGTAACTACAAAAGAAAATGGACTACACCTGGACAGCATAAACTAACTGCATTGTGTCCATGTATCCACATTTCAACACTTGACGTACTGCCCATGGGAAAACAGGAGATAATGGCTAGCTCTTACTACACGTCCTTGGACGTACTAACCAACCTAAAAACATACGACTTGTTATTAGTCTCCAGATGAAATAAATACTAATGTAATGTTTTTCAGCACACTGTCCTCAGTTACCGATTGAAATATCTGCACTTATGCTCATTACACCTGGTATATGTGTTGCTATGAGCCTAAATGAGTTGGCTTCGATAGAGTTGATCTGAGCGATGTCTTTTAAGCAGAGGTATTTAAAATAATCTTGAGTTAATCTCTTTTTATTATTTTGAAATGATACTGTCAGTTCTGTTTCACACGATCTGTCTCTTGGCCCCTCTAAATGAGCTATAAATACGTGAGTAATCTTAAATCTGTCTCTTTCATGAACAGACTCTCATTGAGTGTGATATTGCGTTTACTTATCATTCAGTGGTGCCTCAGAATCCATCTTCTGGCTTGTAGACCTTCCTGACTAACTATTTGGGTGAATCAGTCTGTTTTAAAAGTTTCGCAGGGGACCAGAGACTCACCTCCGGCCTGCATGGGCCGTGCCAAACCTACAGTAGTTTGGTTGTCATAGGGATAGGGGAGCAGCAGTGTTCCATTGCTTGAGACCACGCTGCCCAGCGGTTGGTATGTTTCCAGAATAGTTTAAAAGTTCACCCTAACAGTCAAGAACAAATAATGGTAGCAGGGATATTAATGTCTTAAGATTCTGCTCCCTGGAGGGAACTGTAGTATATCCCATTATGGCGTGAAGAATTTTTAGAAAGTGATTTCATTTCCCAGTGCTTTGTCAATTTTTTAGCTTTAAATGTCACTAGAACAATGAGAAAAAATTCTAGAGTTCAAAATTTTGGGAGGGTGCCACCATAACGGTCGGGAGGGCCAGATAAATACTAATACAAAATATTTTAGAGAACACGAAATTTATTGTGCTTGCAAAAATGCGCTCTATTTAATTCTGAAGTCCAACTGTTTTAATTCCAACTTTGCCTTCTTGGATTTTAGTTGGGAGAAACATGAAAACCCTTACAACATATCTCGTCATTCGATAGGCACAAGAATACATTACACTTCTTACACCGCATTTTGCTGCCACTTTTTTTTTTTTGGCTCGTATCTACAAGTACGTAGTGCTGGCATATCATCAGCACTTGGAAAATGTTCATACCCATCACAATGCTTATCACTGCATGAAAGCTTAGCAAGTGGGTTAAGGAATTTAGACCATTTGGCTGTAGGAATTTTCGTCACGTTCCGTCTCACTGTGACAACACTCTTCTATCCACAGGTGTAACTGCAAGCAGTCCTTCTGCTACCTAGAAACATATGACAGTATACAATAACATTTGTGTGAACATAGAGTAATTTGGTATTGCAAATTATCCCTTACTTCTCAGTTGAAGTGTAGTAAATCTTTCTGTGTTCTTCTTGGAATATTATTGCCGTTGATGCTTCTCATGTACTGGTTCCTTGCATTTACCACAGCGAGGTTGACAAAGTGCAAAATTACTTTGCATGTCAAATTTTTACTTCTGAACTAGAGCCTATAGCATTCCATCTGTTGATCATAAACATCAACTGAACCCATATTTTGGTTTTGTGGGATCACCACAGAAGGCAAGCGATTTCAATGTGTTTGCTTTCCGTTTTGGACCAACACTGTGGAGCCACAGCAATGTTTACTTTGTTGCTGTCTTTCCACTCTACACCTGATAAATCACATTTTTGAGCAGCCTGTTCCATACTTTGTCCACGAACCATATTGCTTGCCTCAAATAGAGGCAAGCCCCTTATTCTGATGGCTATAATCGTTCCACTTCCATCGACCTTCATTTCAGTCAATTTCTCCAGTAAAGGAAATGATGTGAAAGATCTATCAAAGTAGAAGGTAAAGTTTTTGACTTACATATTATCACAGAGGAAGTATTGAATAGGATTGGGGAGAAGAGAAGTTTGTGGCACAACTTGACCAGAAGAAGGGATCTGTTGGTAGGACATGTTCTGAGGCATCAAGGGATCACCAATTTAGTATTGGAGGGCAGCATGGAGGGTAAAAATCGTAGAGGGAGACCAAGAGATGAATACACGAAGCAGATTCAGAAGGATGTAGGCTGCAGTAGGTACTGGGAGATGAAGAAGCTTGCACAGGATAGAGTAGCATGGAGAGCTGCATCAAACCAGTCTCAGGACTGAAGACCACAACAACAACAACAACATTATCACAGAAGGGCCTAATTCAAACTCTTTAGTCTGTAGAGGAGTTGGCTTACCTTAATATAATTCGAATACAAAATCAATTGCTGTAGTAAGAACAAAATTCTATAATCCAACCGGTAGAGGTTTTTTTTTTTACAAACTGCCTCAGCGGGCAGAGACCTGTTCAAAAAATGGTTCAAATGGCTGTGAGCACTATGGGACTTAACTTCTGAGGTCATCAGTCCCCTAGAACTTAGAACTATTTAAACCTAACTAACCTAAGGACATCACGCACATCCATGCCCAAGGCAGGATTCGACCTGAAACCGTAGCGGTCGCGCGGTTCACGACTGTAGCACCTAGAACCGCTTGGCCACTCCGGCCGGCGGCACAGACCTGTATAAGGTGTCATCAAATAGGATGTTACTTGATTCTGCGGAAAACTCAGGCACACATTTTTGACTGCATCCAGAATTGGCTGTACTCTCCACAATTTACTATTATCTTCTGGAGAAAATGAAGCATCATTTATTTCTGAGTGCGAGAAATCTGTCTCTTGACAGATGCTCCAGTATAATCTCAGTCGAGGTAATCTGATGCAGTGCATAATCAGGTTGACATCTATAAATTTTTAAGTTCATTTGCATCTGTTTTCATGCTTTTTCCGTGCTTCCACACATTATACAGGCTACTATGTTCTTCACCAATCTTAAAGCATTCACCTGTGAACTATGTAGTAAAATACTGGAGAGGAGTCCACAAAGGAATCTGTAAACTGAAAACAGAATTGATTTGAAAACAGAACAAAATATACTAAAGCGACATAGAGGTAAGGCGGATATTGTACCTGAATTCTAAAAAAATCAAACGGTCCTGTGTGATGCTTGGATTTAAATGAGTTCTTCTCCTACACATATTGTTCACATGACAGGTTTGGTTTCTTTATTACTTGTGGAGAATTAACTTTAATGAGAGATTCTACTTTTAATTGATCATTATTCCCTGAAGATTCTGATACAGTTTCAGTTGGTTTTCAGCTGAATCAGAATCAGGGCTCGATGCAACAATGTTCTATGGCAAAAACAAATCTCCAGAATAGTCTTCATCACTTACTTCTGAATCTCATCGATCAAGTTGCTTCAAGATATCTTTGTCAGTTCAAATGGTTCAAATGGCTCTGAGCACTATTGGACTTAACTTCTGAGGTCATCAGTCCCCTAGAACTTAGAACTACTTAAACCTAACTAACCTAAGGACATCACACACATCCATGCCCGAGGCAGGATTCGAACCTGCGACTGTAGCGGTCGCGCGGTTCCAGACTGTAGCGCCTAGAACCGCTCGGCCACCCCGGCCGGCTCTTTGTCAGTAAGTCGATTCATACGTAAAGTGTTCCAGTACATTATAATTTTGGGACAGTTGTGTTTAACTGCATTTGGAAGTACATTCAAGTAATTCCTTACAATACTGGATTAAACAGCATGCAAGGATGCAAAAAAATGCATTCGAACAAAACTATTCTGAATAAATGAAGAATGCAACAACACCTAACCCTCACGAACGCGATGGTGGAGACGCTGTCAAGCACCACAGATGCAATCACCAATCAGGATGGATATAAATACTTAGGGTTGTCCAGATACAAACTGAATGTAAAGAATTTTTTGTAATTATACACTAACACAACAGCTACATATCAGACGAAGTCACTACATGCTGCAATGACACTGGAAGACAAACAAGCCTAACGGCGTCGCTAAGTGGACGAAGCTGCGATATAGTGACATCCGGAGGTACAACGTGATCTAGAGCAACCCTCACGATCTTACTTCGCTGGCTGCAATTACATTCAAGCCCCAAGAACAAAGTATGAAGTCGTACCTAACCCTCACGACCGTAAGGGCAGGGACGAGAAAGTACATCTCGTATTCTGTCGAGCATGCACACATTGTCCACCAAAGATAACACTTCATGTCTGCTGCCTGCGAGGGTATAATGTGCTTGGAGTACCGAGATCTCAGACCATTCTTTTATGCTCTGGCTTTTAGGATGAAAGCTTTGAGGGAGTTCATTCGTTTGTTAGGTAGGGGAGACCGACAAACATTTGCTACTTTTCGGTTGGTCGGCGATGACAGACTGGGGGAGCACGCCATGCAGTCTTTCTCAAACGATTTTATAGAAACTGTTCGGTAATAAACTTCATTTTTGCTTTACTTATAGTTTTATATGTCAGGTTCATGACGATGTGTCTATCATTCCGCTAATGGTCGTTATTACTGTGACATTTACGTGGAATTCGGAACAGTTTGTAATGAAAAATAGAGGTCGCTGTGTTTTTGCTTTTGGTGTCTATTACGTAATAAGTTGCTGCGTATGAAATTTACCTAATATATTGAATTTTTCTTTAGACTTGCGTAGAGGTCTCTATTTGTCACCAATCTAGAACCAATTGATCTGATGTAGCACACTTATTTGTGATCGCACGTGCCACCGATGAAGCCAGAATGAAAAATCCATCACATTCCTCGTATTTCACAAACGGTTTTAGATAACGAAATTATATTATGGCAAATGATATCACACAAACAGGTGAGTGTTTTTCCGTATGGTCATTATGCAAATCTTCACCATTTACCGTGTTATTCCAATAACTACAGACTTTTTAGATGAATTTTCAAGAGCCATCGATAGCTGGCGAAACGAGAAATGCTATGAATTTTGGAGCAACGTGGGTGAAGATAGCAACCTAAGCAGAGGTGACAGATCGTTTTGAATGGCCACCATGCAAGAATGGGAGTGTAGGGGCTCAACCTGATATTTAAAGAAAAAAGGGGGGGGGGGGGGGGGAATCGAGCTTGGATCTTAGTTTAGAGCAGCACTTCTCCTATAATGCCTGCCCGTAATCCCCACCACTACTTCAGTGCTGACCTGCGTGCATTACCAAATGGGCATAGACTTTAGGATAAAATCTCACACCATTCGAAACTCAAACGGTCCTGGTTGACCGTTCTATGCTCATTAGCCCGAAATATCTGGAATGCCCCACAGTCTTTAATTGTGAATGACACAAATATAAATTTGTTGCCTTCAGAAAAGTGTCTAGCACTGCAAGAATACACTAGCATTTCTTTACATCTACGATGTTCAAATGGTTCATATGGTTTTGAGCACGATGGGACTTAACTTCTGAGGTCATCAGTCCCCTAGAACTTAGAACTACGTAAACCTAACTAAGGACATCACACACATCCATGCCCGAGGCAGGATTCGAACCTGCGACCGTAGAGGTCGCGCGGTTCCAGACTGTAGCTCCTAGAACCGCTCGGCCACCCTAGCCGGCTCACCTGCGACGTCTTTCTCACGAAGGCTCGCGGTGTACAACACGTGACACAGCAACTACTCATCATATTTCACCATCTTGTGCACAGCTAACCTATGTGCTGTGTCAAAACGCACAGGGTTTCGTTCGCCATTACGATTGATGAGCATCCGAGCCGATAAATGGGTAATAACCCCTAGTGGTTACTATAAATATGCGTGTACGATGTATTAAGGGCGACAAAACACGTTATAGATTATCCGAGAGTGTCGAAGAAAAGAAAACAAGGGGTGAACACGCGCAACTTCAGCGATGCAATAACTCGCCATCGCTGGGTCCAGAGACGCTGCCTGAGCGAAGAGCAGCAGCCGGCCGCTGTCGTAGAGAACCGACAGCAGCAACGAATAATTAATTAACTGTCAAAAGTTGGCGTGTCGCTGCGTGTTTGTTCGTGTAAATGGTTCCTATTGCATGACGTAAGAAGGTAGTTAGTTCCCGAGTAGACCTCTTACCGACAAAGTTGATATATCGCGGTACGTCTAGGTCGGATAGGATACCGCACCATTGCGTAGTGTATTGAGGCACCGCAGTTGGTGTTTAAGGCTTGGGAGACGGAAAGAATTTTTGGTGGTAGAACCAGTATCTTATTTCGGTGCAGTTCAAAGAGGCCTCGTGGACATTTTGTCTTTTAGGCCCCTGTTCATATACGTGGCTGTGACGGTAGTTTCCTCCCAAAGCTGAGCTACGGAATGTAAGTAGGCTCTGTGTGATTTTATAATTATTCGCGGATGAGACACTGGTTTTGGCGAATTTATGTGCTAGGGCGATCCATTCATTGTCCTGTGGACAGTTCGGTAGTAAGGAATAGTTTTCTGTGATAGATCAGCATGACCCATGTTAGAGAGAAGGAGATTTGCAGATGATGAGTTTTTGGGAATCGTTGGAACCGATATCCTTCCCGAGGTGAACGATTAGTGGTCACGGCTCGCCCAGAGGTAATTGGGCTGTTAGCTGCTTAGTTGGAGTGGTTTGGTAGAGATTGGTGTGTGTCGAGAAGGGAAAACCTCGAACACATTTTGTTGTTGTTTAAATACCTCGGACCTAGAATTGGCTCGTATAGGTTCGAACTGTTTCACTGCAATATGATAGATCGCACCAGTAGTTGAATTGATAAGCGACGAGAATAAAAGGAACCATTTACAAGCAACACGCAACTAAACGAAAACTTTGTTAGTCAAAGTGACGAGTGGCCTATTTCAATTTAGGGAACTTAGCGGGTCGCGTTTTGCTAACGCCTGAACAGGCTAAGAATTGTGTTAAATTGTACTTAAGGTTAGGGTTAAAGCGGCGGTGGCGGCTAGGATTTTTGTTTATTTTTTTATTATTGAATTTCTGTTTTTGTGGGGCGTGTTAGTCTTTGCTGGCACTCGCTCACTTACGTGAATTAAATTGTATTGAGATACCTAGACCCAATACATACCAGCTTTCTTGGGTTAAGAGAAACCTTTACGTATGGTCAATTAGTAGCTATTGTGTATAGCTATATTTTTTGAGAGAAGCAAAGCTTTAGTTTCAGGGATGTTAATAACGCTTTGCATGACACAATTTTACGATGGTATTTGTAAGTTATGCCTGATCAAAAAGTACATTAATTGAGTTGATCCGCGCTAAATATACAGAGGGTAAATATCATAAACAGTTAAAACGATTTCATTTATGGAAATAGTGTCCTCAGTAACTTCAATCAGAATTGAAGTTGTCGAAAGTTATCACGGAAAAGTCAGCCATCACACTAATACCAAAGATTGGTAAATCTGTGGAATACGTTACGTCATATTATTTACATAGTAACGCTGGACTAAACAGAAAGAGATTTAATGGTAGCATCAATTATCTTAATCATTATAGATATCGGTGAAAGCAACTTGAAGGAATTGGTCGTAACACGACGATTCATTGGATACAAATATTGTAAGTAATTAAAAGATTACAAGACTTTTCCAGAAATAATGTGCTGCGTTGTGAGAGTTTTGTTATATGTGAGAACAATTACAAGCTAGAGGTAACATTTAGCTTTACACAGTATAAACAGGCATTGTATTTAAAGTAGTTTGGTGTTTTGTTTTGTCCGATGGTACGATAACGGGAGCTGTTATCGAAAACTGCCTGTCTCGTAATTGCTGCTCGATGTTGTTTGTCAGTGACATTGGAATGTTTTAGCGTGTCTATTCGTGGTGTAGTAGTGTCACGATTACGACGTTGTGTATAGTAAAGGTGCTGTTTATTATTATTCGACATTTGAGTCTGCCGTCTCGTCATTGCTTATGATTGCTGCAGTATTAATTATTCGAGGGTTGATCTGTCTTCAATTTGTCTTTTAAGACTGCAACTACGGTACGAGCTAGACTTCGAGCTTTTGCCAGGCGCTCCGCTACGACTGGAATCTTCTGAAAACTAATAGCGATCCACAGTCACAACATCGACTATAAAATTAAAACTGTACCAAATTCATGTTGTAGTGATCGATTGGTTCGCTCAAGTAATTTTGCCCGGCAGGAAGCCATACATCAGATGCATAGCGACGTTGGTACAGTACGATCCGTTGTCGTTGTGAGTTCGATCTTGAGCACCTCCAGTCGGCGCGTTACACGTACAGACAGGCGCCGAAATTTCTTTTACTGTCTTATGAACGTATACAGTCCCTTATAATTCTACTACTGATATCGCATTAACAAGAGGAGAAATAAAAGGAAGTATTCAACCAATGTGGCATAACTCCATCACTCCTATATGAAAGCACATTCCAACGAAGATAAAAATAAATAACGTCACGTCACCGCCAGCAAGAAAGACTCACCAAATCACACAAAGAAAAACAGATACAGAAAAATTAACAAACCAGCAAGAACAAATAACACAAATAGAAACTTTAATAGAGGAAGGAGACCTTGAAAAACCAACAGACAAAATAGAAGACCTCCTAAGAAATTCAGTGATACCAACAAACCCAAAAACAAGGACGGCAAAAAGATGGTTCGATGCTGAATGCTACAGCAAAAGAAACACTGTTCTAAGACCGCTCTACAGATTAGGAAACCAGCAGGACGAGGAAACATGCAAACTATACGCAGAAGAGAGAAAAATCTACAAAAAACTAATAGAAGAGAAGAAAAAAGAATACATAGAAAGCGAGGCAAAAAAGATAAGCGGATGAAGCAGAGAAAGACCCATTCATAGCAGCAAGACCAAGAAGACGAGCTCATACACCAAATATAGATTTGATTTGAAGGAATGGGAAGACCACGTCAGTAAGTTACTGAACAAACGAGGAATCAAAACACGCCCAAAGAAAGAGAAAAAACATCAAACAAAGGAAAAAGACAATGTATGGGAAACTCTAAATGAAGAAGATGTAAAAGAAGTAATAAAAACAAGAACAAGAAAGCAGCAGGACCCGATAATATATAAAATGAACATATAAAAGATTGGAAAGAGGCCCTCCAAAAAGTATCGATGAAACTATTCAACAGATGCCTCGAAATTGGAAGAATTCCGACCCAGTGGAGACAAAAAATGGCTCTGAGCACTATGGGACTCAACTCCTGTGGTCATCAGTCCCCTAGAACTTAGAACTACTTGAACCTAACTAACCTAAGGATATCACACACACACCCATGCCCGAGGCAGGATTCGAACCTGCGACAGTAGCAGCAGCGCGGCTCCGGACTGGAGCGCCTAGAACCGCACGGCCACCGCGGCCGGCCCAGTGGAGACACTCGATAGTAAAAGTTCTCTACAAAGGTACAGGAGACCCAACTGACACACACAAGTACAGAGGCATAGCCCTGGAAAATACTCAGTTCAATATGTTTTCAAAGATTATTACACAAAAAATCAAAGCCTGTGTTGACAGTCACTTCCCAGAACGACAAATGGGCTTCAGCTATGGAAGATCAACACTTACGGCAGTCAGGCGTCTTCTAAACAACATCGACGAAGCGCTACAAAAGAAAAAAATGTTCTACACAGTGTTCATAGATTTTACCAAAGCCTTTGACCTACTGGAAACAGATCTCATAGTCAGAAAACTGGAAAACACAATAGTAGAAGATAGTGTGTGAGCAAGAATAATCAAGTCAATCCTCGAATACAACTTAATCACAATATCAGACAACCTCTCTTTTTCGAAACTCATTCTGCAATCGAACGGAGTCTTACAGTGTGCCCCAATGAGCCCTTTGATGTACATTCTTGCCAGTGAAGAAGTTTTGCGAATTGGAGAAAATGAAGAATATGTATACATATATGCATACGCTGACGGCATAGCTGTAGGATCAACAGATATACAGAAGCTGTAGAAAATCATTGAGAAAATAGATAAATCGTGTAGTGAACACAAACTACACATAATCAAAGACCAAAATGATGATTTTCTGAAAAGGCGGCAAAACACCCAAGAATGCGGAAATCAACATCAGAGGACAAAAAGTAAAAATCTCATCAGACTTTAAATAACTAGGGGTGACATTCCAACCAACAGCCAAATGCTTCACAAAACATACACAGAACGTGCAGCCCAAGCAGTAATAGCAATGCAGGACATCAAAAACATCCGCCTACTCAGTCTAGAAACGGCCATGAAATTATTCAATGCAAAAATCTTGCCAATCCTGGCCTATGGGATGAAGGTTATATGGGACCACGTGACAGAAAAAAATCTAGAAACACTAGGAAAGGTAAAATCGACTTTTCTAAAAAGAGCACTAGGTCTCTCAAAGATAAAAAGATCTAGACTAGTGTACCTGCTAGCGAGAGAGAAATTCATAATTGAAGACATCAAACTTCAATATATGACGCCACACACCAGGGCTTCCAGAATTCAACTGAACATCATGGACGGTAAACGAGAAAAAGTATGGCAAGAGTTCTACGGCACCGAAGCAATGACGAACCGACAGCACCAAACTTCGAACTGCGAGCGTCACTCCAAAATAAATGCCTACTATTTTTGTAAAAATATAGTTTTCGTTCTGCATGTGTGAAAGTTTTACAGTGTGTAGATACATCCTTCCAGCTTGTTTTCAAACTTAGCTCAACCTGTTCCCGTGAGTGGCGCCGTCACATCATGTCTTCAAGATGGCTGCTACACTTATTGTTCGACAGAAGCAACGTGCTGTCATAGAATTCCAGTGCTGTGAAAACGAGACAGTGGGAAACATCCACAAGAGGTTGAAAAGGGTGTATGGAGATGCTGCTGTCGATAGCAGTACAGTTAGTCGGTGGGAAAGCAGGTTATGTGATGAAAGTGGGCACAGCAATATTGAGGATTGTCCTCGCAGCGGCAGGCCCCGTACTGCACACACTCCAGACATTGTGTAGAGAGTTAACGAATTCTGATGCATATGTGACGATACTGAAGAAACTTCAAGCTCGACTGCGTCGTGTTCGATCACATCGGCAAAAGCAGGATGTTTTGCTGTTGCACGACAATGCACGGCCACATGTCAGTCAAAAAACCATGGAAGCGATCACGAAACTCGGATGGACAACACTGAAACACCCGTCTTACAGTCCTGATCTGGCTCCATGTGACTATCATCTCTTTGGGAAACTGAAAGACTCTCTTCGTGGAACAGGGTTTGAAGATGATGACTCCCTTGTGCACGCTGCCAAACAGTGGCTCCAACAGGTTGGTCCAGAATTTTACCATGCGGGTATACAGGCGGTGGCTCCAAGATGGCGTAAGCCTGTTCAGAGGGATGGAAATTATGTGGAGAAATGAAAATATTGTTCCTAAAGGATGTATCTACACACTGTAAAACGTTCAAACATCTAGAATAAAAGATGGATTTAAAAAAAAATATAGTGTGCATTTCTTTTGGAGTGACCCTCGGACATGTCGTAACTAGATTATCTATTCACTGCTTTCATTATCTAATTTTCAAAAACAAAACTTATCACGACCCAAACACGATATGTGTGTGTGAACAGTGTAATGACGCCTGTGAACGATATAACATAGAACTGTGCAGTAAAACAGTGAAATCTATAAATGAATATGCAAAAATGTAAAATGTAAATGTAAAATGTTAAGCAAAGTAGCTGTACATGGCTATTTGGCTGCAAATTTATTAAATAAAAAAATATTCTACTTGATAAACACTCTTGTCTGAACAATACAGCATCAACATTTCTTCCCATTACATTAAAATATTTTCCATCCCACTCTACCATTCAGCCGCTTGACTAAGTCCTTTTCAGTAGCAGGTACCCTACTCTGGAATGATCTTCGTCGCTGTACCAAAGTGCTGAGCTGGTGCATCTACCTAAATAAGCCTCTCCCAAAAAACACTATATCGGAAAATGACCTTGCTTTTTCAGACCTATAAATAAATTTTTCATCTGTTACTATCATCATCATTGTTACTAACAGCAGCAATGATAACAGTTGTAGTACCGCTTGTATCAATGCTGTTGTTTCCTTAGCGAGTACAGTTATTCATTTATATATTGGATTTAAATAACTTTTAATTCTATTAATACCTTTTCGTTAGTACCTGTCTATCAAATTACTGTTATTTCTTAGACATTGCAGATGTAAGAATAACTGCATATGTAAAACCCAGTCCGATGTAAAAAGAGCCTGAAGGCATTAATCTGGTAAGTTTAAATAAATACATAAATTTATGAAAGTGACAGGTGCAGTTGCCTGTGGGAATGTCATGTTTGGATATCCATTCATTTTTTGGGGTCATAATGGAAATATAAACAAAAGTATGAACTATGTACTTCTTTTATTTTATCTTTGGTTAACACATTTTTGTGATCGGTTAATAGCATTGTAAAAAGAGGTGAAATACGAATATATATGTTAAGAATCCGGTTTACAGTCGTTATTAACACTGATTTATGAGAATATGAATTTCTATGTTGTGGTGGCAACAGTATGTGAAGCTATGGTATAAGTTGTGAATCAGGGTTGATGAGGCCACTAGGTTAAGCAATAGGTATGGAACCCTACAACCGACATCTGTACCCTACACTAACGCGCTGACATTTGATCCTGAGGTGAATACGTTAAATCTTTGGTGTTCAGAATGTATTTATCATCGTACTTGGCAGAATGGGGGAGATTCTATAAGCTCACTTAGTTGACTTGTCGTGGTGAAACTTTAAGACTTGACCAATTTAGAGTAACTTGTCGTTTATTCTTAAGTATCTAAATATGGACACAGTGAAGAAGGAGGTGCTGGATTAATTTTACTTAACTTGATGAAATCGAAGTCTTGACACTAATAATATTTCATGTTTCTCTTTAAACAATGTTTGTCATGATATTTTAACAGATAATGTAATCTCCTATTTCAGTATACTTTTACATTCACATTTGCGATAAAATTCTCACATCCTATTATGATGATGTAATAGTTCACAGAAGGAGCTTAAAACATGTCTGTTTCATATCACAGATGATAATGAAGTAAGTAGCCTGCTTTGAGCAGCCAAAGGCCTTCCAAAATCTCTAGGTTCAGGCTCGAGCTTTTGTTTTAGCTTTTGTTAACACATTTTTGTGGCGGGTTAATAACATTGTGAAAAGTGGTGCAATACGACATACATATGTAGTGAATACGGTTTACAGTCGTTATTAACACTCATTTGTGAGAATATGTTTTTCTATGTTGTGTTGACTACAGTGTGATTCATTCGACTAGGGAGTACTTTACAGTCTTTTTGTCAGACCAGAGTTTAGCAGTTTTGTGTTTTCCAAGAGTAGTTTACACAAGTGTCGTGTTCCCTTCCAGGAATAAGAAATTATAATACAAATTTTTGTGTGAATGGTTTCGTGGGTTAAATATGTTTCCACCCCAAAATTACGAACCAGTTTTCACATTTGTATATCGCCTATTTTGGATAGATCTGATGAAAACTAGAAAGGTTTTTAATGTCTTTCCCTCCTAAACCTTCAGTGAAAAATAAATGTTAAAAATGTGTTTCAATTTATACTTTAACACAATTTTTAACTTCCTCCTTTTGGTTTATTATTGGGAGTAAAATGGCTGTTTCTATGTAGTTAATACTCAGAAACTTGTATACTTGTGATATATATTTTGTTTGTTTCATAATGTATGGTTTCTACATGTAACTGCGTATTTAAAAACTCGGTTGCAAGTATACATTGCAGATAGTCTTGGTAGGTAATAAGTAAAATCTATTTTTTCTTTTTTCTTTTTTTTTTTTTGTAATCAGTCTTCTGACTGGTTTGGTGCAGCCCGCCATAAATTCCTGTCCTGTGCTAACCTCTTCATCTCAGAGTAGCACTTTCAACCTACGTCCTCAATTATTTGCTGAATGTATTCCAATCTCTGTCTCCCTCTACAGTTTTTGCCCTCTACAGCTTCCTCTAATACCATGGAAGTCATTCCCTCATGTCTTAACAGGTGTCCTATCATCCTTCCCTTCTCCTTATCAGTGTTTACCACATATTCCTTTCCTCTATGATTCTCCATAGAACCTCCTCATTCCTTACCTTATCTGTCCATCTAATTTTCAACATTCGTCTGCAGCACCACATCTCAAATGCTTCGATTCTCTTCTGTTGCGGTTTTCACACACTCCATGTTACACATCCATCCACACGACCGTTCTCAGAAATTTCGTACTCAAATTAAGGCCGATATTTGATATTAGTAGACTTCTCTTGGCCAGGAATGCCTTTTATGCCCTAGCTAGTCTGCTTTTGATGTCCTCCTTGCTCCGACCGTAATTGGTTATTTTACTACCTAGGTAGCAGAATTCGTTAACTTCATCTACTTCGTGACCATCAATCCTGATGTTAAGTTTCTCGCTGTTTTCATTTCTACTACTTCTCATTACCTTCGTGTTTCTTCGATTTACTCTCATTCCATACCGTGTCCTCATTAGACTCATGTTTCCGTTCAGCAGATCATGTAATTCTTCTTCACCTTGACTCAGGATAGCAATGTCATCAATGAATCTTATCACTGATATCCTTTCACCTTGAATTTTAATTCCACTCCTGAACCTTTCTTTTATTTCCATCATTGCCTCCTCGATGTACAGATTGAAAAGTAGGGGCGAAAGGCTACAGCCTTGTCTTACACCTTTCTTAATACGAGCACTTCGTTCTTGGTCGTCCAGTCTTATTATTCTCTCTTGGCTCTTGTACATATTGTACATGACCCGTCTCTCCCTATAGCTTACCCCTACTTTTTCAGAATTTCGATCATCTTGCACCATTTGACAATGTCGAACGCTTTTTCCAGGTCGACAGATCCCATGAACGTGTCTTGATTTTTCTTTAGTCTTGCTTCTATCACTAACCGCAACATCATAATTGCCTCTCTCGTGCCTTTACCTTTCCTAGAGCCTAACTGATTGTCACCTAGAGCATCCCCAATTTTCTTTTGCATTCTTCTGTATATTATTCTTATCAGCAACGTGAGCTGTTAAGCTGATTGTGCGATAATTCTCGCACTTGGCAGCTCTTTCCATCTTCGGAACTCTGTGGATGATGTTTTTCCGAAAGTCAGATGGTATGTCGCACGACTCATACGTTCTACACACCAACGTGAATAGTTATTTTGTTGTAACTTCCCCCAATGATTTTAGAAATTCTGAAAGAATATTATCTATCCCGTCTGCCGTATTTGACCTTAAGTCCTCCAAAGCTCTTTTAAATTCTGATTCTAATGCTGGATCCCCTATCTCTTCGAAATCGACTCTTGTTTCTCCTTCTATCACATCAGACATATCTTCCCTCTCATAGAGGCTTTCAATGTATTCTTTCCACCTATCCGCTCTCTCCTCTGCATTTAACACTGGAATTGCCGTTCCACTCGTAATGTTACCACCCTTTCTTTTTTAATGTCGCTAAAGGTTGCTTTAACTTTCCTGTACGCTGAGTCTGTCCTTCAGACAATCATTTCTTTTTCGATGTCTTCACATTTTTCCTGAAGTCATTTCGTCTTAGCTTCCCTGCACTTCCTATTTATTTCATTCCTCAGAGACTTGTAATTCTGTATTCCTGAGTTTACCAGAACATTTTTGTACTTTCTCCTTCCATCAATCAACTGAAGTATTGTGATTCGTCAGTTTCTCCCGGTGTATTTCTTGCTCGAACAGTACACCCGTGGACTGTTCGAACCGAAGTGTTTCTTCTGTTACCCATGGTTTCCTCGCAGTTACCTTCTTTGTACCTTGTTTTCCTTCCCAACTTCTGTGATGGCCCTTTTTAGAGATTTCCACCCCTCTTCAACTGTTTGTCCTACTGAGCTATTCCTTACGGCTGTATCTATAGCCTTAGAGAACTTCAAGTATACCTCGTCATTCTTTAGTACATCCGTATCCCACTTCTTTGTGTATTGATTCTTCCTGAGTAATGTCTTAAACTTCAGCATACTCTCCATCACTACTATATAGTGACCTGAGTCTATATCTGCTCCCAGGTACGCCTTACAATCGAGTATCTGATTTCAGAATCTCTGTCTGACCATGATGTAATCTACCTGAAAGTTTCCCGTATCACACGGTCTTTACAAAGTACACCCCCTGCTCTTGTCATTCTTCAACAGGGTATTCGCTATTACTAGCTGAAACTTGTTACAGAACTCAATTAGTCTTTCTCCTCTTTCATTCCTTGTCCCAAGCCCACATTCTCCTATAACTTTTTTTTCTACTCCTTCCTCTACAACTCCATCCCAGTCACCCCTGACTATTAGATTTTCATCTCCCTTTACGCACTGTATTACCCTTTAAATATCCTCATACACTTTCTCTCTCTCTTCATTTTCAGCTTGCGACGTCGGCATGTATACCTGAACTACCATTGTCGGTGTTGGTTCGCTGTCGATTCTGTTAAGAACAGCCCTGTCACTGAACTGTTCACAGTAACACACCCTTTGCCCTACCTTCCTATTCATAACGGATCCTACTCCTATTGTACTATTTTCTGCTGCTGTTGATATTACCCTATACTCATCTGACCAGAAATCCTTCTCTTCTTTGAACTTCACTTCACTGACCCCTACCACATCTAGATTGAGCCTTTGCGTTTCCCTTTTCAGATTTTCTAGTTTCCCTATCACGTTCAAGCTTCTGACATTCCACGCCCCGACTCGTAGAAAGTTATGCTTCCGTTGATTATTTAATATTTTCTCATGGTAACCTCCTCCTTGTCAGTCCCCTCACGGAGATCCGAATGGGGGACTGTTCCAGAATATTTTGCCAATGGAGAGATCAATATGACACTTCTTCGTTTACAGGCCATTTGTCCTGTGGATACACGTTACGTTACTTTACGTTCTGCTTCCTCATGCCGTTGATCATTGCTGATTCTTCCGCCTTTAGGGGTAGTTTCCCACCTCTAGGACAAGAGAGAGCCCTGAACCTCTGTCCGCTCCTCCGCTCTCTTTGACAAGACCGTTGTCAGAATGAGGGTGACTTCTTATGCAAGAAGTATTCGAAAGCCAATGCTGATTATTAATCAAAATGTAAGGCATGGTTCGAACCCAGGACCGAAAACATTTCAATTATGAATCAAAGACGCTACCTTTTTTTTTATAGATCTCAAATCGTTCAATATTTTTCGTTGAATTTGTTCGGGGCGGACGTCTAATAACACCCGTTCAGGTTCTTTGTTGATTCGTGCACTCAGTTTTTTTTTTTTATTATTACAGAGGGTAGCTAACCCTCTGACCGAGCACGCTGGGCTACTGTGCCGGCAACTAGACCACGGGTGCTCTTGGTAAAATCCTATCTAACAAATGTTATATTTTTTGCGCGTATGTATTATGATTTGTCTATGAAGGTTATTTACTAAGACACCGTATGAAAATATTAAGTGGCAAAATCTACACTGACAAGCCAAAACACTGTGACTGCCCACCACTACGTTGGATGCCGCTTGATAGCGCTGAGGGCAGGCGACCAGTAACAAAAGTATGTGAGCGGAGCAGACAAGGACGGGGGATCAGATCACTCTTGCGAAGATATGGGTTGCAGACGGAGAAAACCATTCCGATAAGCGACTTTGGTATAGGGCAGATTATTATTACGCAGAGCCTGTGAACGAAAATCTCGAAAACTGCGAAGAAGGTCGAATGTTCGAGCCGGCCTGTGTGACCGAGCGGTTCTAGGCGCTTCAGTCTGAAACCGCGCGACCGCTACGGTCGCAGGCTCGAATCCTGCCTCGGGCATGGAGGTGTGTGATGTCCTTAGGTTAGTTAGGTTTAAGTAGTTCCAAGTTCTAGGGGACTGATGACCTCAGATGTTAAGTCCCATGGTGCTCAGTACCCATTTGGTCGAATGTTCACTTGCTACTGTCACGAGCATCTACAGAAAGAACTAGAAGGACAGTGAATCCACCACTAGGTGTTAAATGGTTGGATGTCCACGATCCTTCAGAGAATGTGAGGTTAAGAGGCTCGTCTGCTCTGTAAAGTAGAATAGATGGTGATCTGTAGCACCTCTGCCGAGAGAGCATAATACTGGTGCACGCACAAGTGTTTCGGAGCACACCATTCATCACACATTGTTGAACATGGGGCTCGGCAGCAGACCACCCCTACATATTCATACAGGGTGTTTCAAAAATGACAGGTATATTTGAAACGGCAATAAAAACTAAACGAGCAGCGATAGAAATACACCGTTTGTTGCAATATGCCTGGGACAACAGTACATTTTCAGGCGGACAAACTTTCGAAATTACAGTAGTTACAATTTTCAACAACAGATGGCGCTGCATGTGATGTGAAAGATATAGAAGACAACGCAGTCTGTGGGTGCGCCATTCTGTACGTCGTCTTTCTGCTGTAAGCGTGTGCTGTTCACAACGTGCAAGTGTGCTGTGGACAACATGGTTTATTCCTTAGAACAGAGGATTTTTCTGGTGTTGGAATTGCACCGCCTAGAACACAGTGTTGTTGCAACAAGACGAAGTTTTCAACGGAGGTTTAATGTAACCAAAGGACCGAAAAGCGATACAATAAAGGATCTGTTTGAAAAATTTCAACGGACTGGGAACGTGACGGATGAACGTGCTGGAAAGGTAGGGCGACCGCGTACGGCAACCACAGAGGGCAACGCACAGCTAGTGCAGCAGGTGATCCTACAGCGGCCTCGGGTTTCCGTTCGCCATGTTGCAGCTGCGGTCCAAATGCCGCCTACGTCCACGTATCGTCTCATGCCCCAGAGTTTACACCTCTATCCGTACAAAATTCAAATGCGGCAACCCCTCAGCGCCGCTACCATTGCTGCACGAGAGACATTCGCTAACGATATAGTGCACAGGATTGATGACGGCGATATGCATGTGGGCAGCATTTGGTTTACTGACGAAGCTTATTTTTACCTGGACGGCTTCGTCAATAAACAGAACTGGCGCATATGGGGAACTGAAAAGCCCCATGTTGCAGTCCCATCGTCCCTGCATCCTCAAAAAGTACTGGTCTGGGCCGCCATTTCTTCCAAAGGAATCATTGGCCCATTTTTCAGATCCGAAACGATTACTGCATCACGCTATCTGGACATTCTTCGTGAATTTGTGGCGGTACAAACTGCCTTAGACGACACTGCGAACACCTCGTGGTTTATGCAAGATGGTGCCCGGCCACATCGCACGGCCGACGTCTTTAATTTCCTGAATGAATATTTCGATGATCGTGTAATTGCTTTGGGCTATCCGAAACATACAGGAGGCGTCGTGTATTGGCCTCCCTATTCGCCAGACATGAACCCCTGTGACTTCTTTCTGTGGGGACACTTGAAAGACCAGGTGTACCGCCAGAATCCAGAAACAATTGAACAGCTGAAGCAGTACATCTCATCTGCATGTGAAGCCATTCCGCCAGACACGTTGTCAAAGGTTTCGGGTAATTTCATTCAGAGACTACGCCATATTATTGCTACGCATGGTAGATATGTGGAAAATATCGTACTATAGAGTTTCCCAGACCGCAGCGCCATCTATTGTTGACAATTGTAACTACTGTAATTTCGAAAGTTTGTCTGCCTGAAAATGTACTGTTGTCCCAAGCATATTGCAACAAACGGTGTATTTCTATCGCTGCTCGTTTAGTTTTTATTGCCGTTTCAAATATACCGGTCATTTTTGAAACACCCTGTATGTTAACCCATCTAAATCGGTAATTACGATTACAGTAGGCATTTGACCATCTGGAGTCGACCGTCGATCAATTGGAAACGCGTCGACTCTTCGGGTGAATCGCATTGTTGCTACACTAGGTTGACCGATGTATCCTCAACCGACGTCATCGAGTTGAACGGCGTGTCGAAACGTGCAGTACTCCACGGACGCAGGCTGGCGGGAGCAGTATTATGGTGTGGGAGATATTCTCCTACACTTGCATGGGACCCATGGCAGTAATCGAAGACACGTTGACAGCTGCGGACCACCTACATTCCTTCATGCCTAATGTCTTCCCCAACTGCGATGTGCGTGTCTCGGAGCCATAACTGTGCTACAACGGTTTGAGGAGCTTCATACTCAACTCACGTTGTCTCGGCGAGCAATTCGTTTGATGTAAATCCTATGGAACCCATCTGGGAAGCTATCGGGCACCATCACTGCGTACACAAATCAGCAGACCGTTATTTACGCGAATTACATGGCCTCTGAGTACATATGTACTGCCACATACCTTCAAAAACTACCCCCAAACTGTCGGATAACTGATACATAGAATTAGTGATGAATTCGTTCCAAAGACGTACAAACAAGTTATTAAGCAGGTGGTCATAACGTTCTGATCAAGTTACCTTCCATTAGGAATGTGGATTTCTTGGATAATCAGTGTATACGAGGTGCGACAATAAAGTAATGAGACAGATGTGAAAAAAAAACGTTGCTTACCGTTTAGTTAAGTTTACTGTTGTCTCCTTCAAAGTAGTTCCCTTCTGATTGCACACACGTTTTCCAGCGCTTCTGCTATTGACGGTAACATTTCTGAAACTCATCTTCTGTAATATCCTCCAAGACCCTCGTCACAGCTTTTTGGACATCTTGTGTTGTTTGAAAATTGTATCCCCTGACCGCCGTTTTCACTCTTGGAAATAGAAAAAAATTCTCACGGAGCGATATCTGGTGAATAAGGTGGCTGTGTTAGCACTGAAATTTGGGTTGAGGTTAAGAATTGCTCTACTGACAGAGCAGTATGGGATGGCACATTATCGTGATGAAGAATACAATTGTCAGCAATGTTGACACGGACACGAAGACCTCTTTTACGAAGTCTTTCTAAAATTTCTTTGTAGTAATATTGGTTAACTGTTTGCCCATGAGGCACCCACTCTTTATGAACAATTCCCTTGGAATCAAAGAAGCACACAAGCATGCAATTCACTTTTGACTTTGACATGCGAGCTTTTTTTTGGTCTGGCTGATCACTTTGAGCACCATTGCAAACTTTGGCGTTTTGTCTCTGGATCGTACTGAAAAAACCAACACGGATCAACAATTCTCGATTGATTTCCGGCTGCCACATTTTTCCGTGTTTCTCGCTGTTGCGGTGTGAGATTTTTGTGGACCATTTTCGCACAAGTCTTTCTCATACCAAGATCTTCAGTTATTATTGGCCGAACCGTTTCTCGATTGATGTCCAGTTCTTCTGCAATCATTTTCACGGATAATCTTCGATCAGATGGTACGAGTTCATGCACCCTGGCCAAGTTGACATCCGTCGGTGAGGTTGATGGTCGTCCACTGCGGTCTTCATCTTCAAAATTCGTTCTGCCTTCACTAAACATTTATGACAACGAACAACTTGAGCTCTTGATATAACCTCCTCTCAAAACGCCTTCCGAAGCTTACTGTAAGTTGTCGTCGCGCTTTCACCCAATTCAAAGCAAAAAGAAATGGCATACCGTTGCGCAATATCATGCGGTTCCAGTTCCGTGACGAAGACACAAACATGTGTTAACTTATTACAGCACAACTCACAACTTAGCAGTTGTATCGAAGTGCCGCTTGGACTAGAAGCAGCTTATAGACCAAGGTCAAAGATATTGAGCCTACACAAGCCTGCAGGGTTGCCACATCTTGCAAAGAAACTCAGTCTCATTACTTTATTGTCGCACCTCGTATCCATTCCAAATTGTAAAGTTCGACTAGGAATCATTGATGAATCTATCAGTACCATGTCTATAATGTTACTGCTTGGTGGTGAATTGTTCCACTCTGTTGAAAATACATATTTCATCACAAGTCGTCAATAAAACATCGTTTCAAGGCTCTAAATCATAATTATAATGGAAGGTACAGACGCAAATAAGAACGCAACACATTATAAACTTCACCAAGTGTGTACTGTAGCTCTGACATCCAAAAAGAAGGTACTTGAAAATTTTGTCGACTTAGTTGAATGGACTGGTTCACGAAGACTAGTTTCTGAATGTCTAGTCAAGAAGAACATCGCCTTGCAGCACAGCAGAACCTTTAACTTTCGCAAGGATTTATCTGTAGACACCGACACCTAGATAACCAACCCAGAAATGAAATTAGTAATGAACTGAAAATCAAGAGGGCGTCAACTTTCCATTTGCAGTGTGACTTCTCTCACTTTCCTACGTGCTGCACCCAGCTCTATTCAGCTCCTGGAGGCAGGGGTTTCCACTCTCTCCTTTCTTTCTTTGTTTCATCGAGGATCTTTCATTTCCCGCACCTGCAGAGAGAAAGAGAGAGAGTAGGCGCCTCTTTCCAGGTCATTACGAGGAGGAGTTACTTCCTTTCAACTTTTCGACAAAGGGTGCTAATTACTGTAGGACCAGGGGGAGGAGTGACGTTGAGGGAGAGAACAGAAAATCGACAACTGGCAGCGAGATAAATTCGTTGGGACATCTCTCTCATTAAAGGCGTAAGTGTTATCACAACAAAAATTACATTTAAAGCACTTCCTTGCTTTCCATTTAAAGCACTTCCTTGCCATCTCTCTTATTTTGATGCAATGAGGACCAAATCGTGTTTCATTACTTTCCCCTCCTTTTTTGTTTAGAAATAAAGTGTCCTCACTCTTCTACTGGTTTGAAGACGCCCTCTGTATGTTCAGTCTTGCTCCAATCTTTTCTACTGCCTGAATTACTTTACTCCTTAATGGATTCTTTCAGTGTCACGTTATTACAGCATGCAGCAGAACCGTTGTGGGTTTTGCGTGGAACTCTTTCGAAAATCGTTGTTTCTAGAGACAAATTCGTACTTAACTATCAATTAAAATTTAATGTGTACTTGATAACCTAATTTAAATTCTACCGTTCTCTTTCCTCTCAATTTACTGCACACAGCTGTATCTCTGAGACAATGACACAAGGTCATAGAACTCAATACGACATATTCTTGCTATTATAAAGATATGGCTATAATAAACCTTTCCAAAGGGATCTTCCCTGAGGTGAGCTTCAGCCTATATTTGCATTCTTCTAAAAGTTATGTCTTAGCATTTTGCGATCAAGGCAAATTATTCTGATGTTAATGTAATATTTGTATATGTCAGCATGTGCGGTCTTTGCAATAGTATTTATTACTGTGTTTATGGCGTATGATGGTATTTGACATGCTTAGATCTCTTGCATATCAGGTGGAATGGTTTCGTTTTGGCTGGTTCTCCCAAGCGTCCCAGTTATTTTTAATGCACGATGTCGTCTACTGTGTGTGCATTGTTTCATCTTAAGCCAGTGTTCTGTCGAACACAGTATCTTTACCTCTTAACTCTTCATCTTCTTCGTCTTCCCTTTCCACAGTATTGTCTTAGAGTTCGTTCAATTTGTACGAGCATATTCCTTCTATACACTGCTTCACCTTCCAGTCTTCCCTTCTTTAATTAGTTCTTGATTCCCAGTGAGCCCTATAAGCAGTTTCCTTCTTTCCCACAGTCATGCAAGCCCCTACAACGTAGCATTTCTCCTGTAGCCAGTCAGTTGCAAATTAATTTGTATACACCTGACGTTTGGAACTCTTCTACAGCGGTTTTGGTACTGTGTATTATTTTTTGGTGAAGAAGCTCATTTTTATGCTTTACGTCTAGAAGCAGTTAGCAATTTAGCGAGAAAACTTATATAGGAAAGACTGGGTTACAAATGTTCTCCCTGTTTTCAGCTTCAGTACTTATATACATATTACTTTTAGTTGCAAGTTACAGGCTCTGACGTTATTAATATTCCAAATCATGTTAATGTAAGAAAAAAAAACGAGTGATCTGTTCCTTTCAAGTTTTATTCTTGTTATTTTTAAATGTGAAGTTCATGAGCATACTAATAGCTGCAATTTTCTGCAAACACTGCAGCAAATATTATTTTGTTTCTCAGCATCCATGTCAACGGCAGTTTTGATGAAAGCACTTGTTCATAAGCTAACTGTGTTATGTGTTAATGTAAGAATGGACATAAGACAGTAGAAGATTCGAAGTTTGTTCTTGTAGTAATTTATTTACTTATTTCATTTTTGAACATTCATGTTAACGCCAATTCTGATGAAAGTATTTGTCCATACATCGACTTTATTAAATGCTAAAAAAACAAATAACGTCTCTGAGTGAAGTAGGCCTACGTTATATCTTCATATGAAGGATTTTTTGAGCCACGCTGAGTAGCTGTGCGGTCTACTGTTTAACTTCGTGCTTGTCAAACCCGATCTCGGCCTTCAAGGTCCCCGAATCCATCGACAATTGAGGACGTTTGGAGCGTTATGGGCAGGGTCCTCCAACCTCTTCGAGATTTTGACGACATAGAGCGCCAATTGGACATAATTCGGCATGATATCCCTCAAGCGGACATCCAAGAACTTCATTAATCCAACAACCCTATTAATCAATGCTAGGCCAAATAGCTGCAATCTCAAGGGAGGGGAGTGAACCAACGTGTTATTGACTTGCTCAGTTTGTGAAGCTCTTTCTCTTGAATATTTGATAATTTTTTTCTGAAATTGTAATCATTTGCTTGTCTTTTCATGTACAAGTGTATTAATCTGCAGCCATTCGGATAATTTCTTCAGTGTGTCGCTTTATCTTGTCTTAAAGTGTATGTGAAACATGAGGCACCACAATGGTATTATACACTACTGGCCATTAAAATTGCTACACCACGGAGATGACATGCTACAGACGTGAAATTTAACCGATGGGAAGAAGGTCCTGTGATATGCAAATGATTAGCTTTTCGGAGCACTATCCCATTCTGGTGCAGTGGCTTCCCACAGCTCCATGGGCTACCCTAACATGCTTCTCTCAACCAACCAGATTCCCATTCACACCTCAACACACTTGGTATTCCCCCTAAACAGCTCTTCAAGTTCAGGGGAAATACCAAGTGCCCTGAGCTGTCAATGTGAATTTGGACTGAGGAGGGAGGCATGTTAGGCAAATTCATGCAGTTGTACAAAGCCACTGCTCCAGAATTGCGAAGTGGTTAGTGAATCTGACTAGTTAGCAGGAGACCCATGTTCATATCTGCGCTTTGGTACAAATTTTTAGTTGTCATTTCAGTCTATGGATATACATCAAATACATTTTAACATGTGTGGCAAAGGGCTTATTGTCGAAAGCATGTAACACTCAGCTATTTTTGGTGATTCCCAAGAGCATAAATTAGTGGTTAAAGAAACGGAAAGCAAATGTCGATCAAAAGTGCTCATCATTCATGTTTGTAAAAATCTATCTTGCTACTAACTGTAGTTCGATTATTGTGTTCATTAACTAATGATAGGTGGCAACTATGTCTAATAAACACATCAAAAAAAGTTTTGCATCACCTCTGTTCCGAGAGTTCCGGAACCTGTTCAGAAAACTGGAATAGAGATCAACATAAACATTATTTCCGCCCTTTTTATTGCTCATGAAAACCACACATTGCGTGCTCTACCACCATACAGCGAGACCTTCAGAGGTGGTGGTCTAGATTGCTGTACACATCGGCACCTCTAATACCCAGTGGCACGTCCTCTTGCAGCGATGCGTGCCTGTACTCGTCGTGGCATACTATCCGCAAGTTCACTAAGGTACTGTTGGTCCAGATTGTCCCACTCCTCATCGGTGATTCGGCGTGTATCCCTCAGAGTGGTTGGTGGGTCACGTCGTCCATAAACAGCCCTTTTCAATATATCTCAGGCATGTTCGATAGGGTTCATGTCTGGAGAACATGCTGGCCACTCTAGTCGAGTGGTGTCGTTACTCTGAAGGAAGTCATTCGCAAGACGTGCACGATGGGGGCGCGAATTGTCGTCTATGAAGGCGAAAGCCTCGCCAATATGCTCCTGATATGGCTGCACTATCGGTCTCGTATTCTACAGCCGTTACGGCGCCTTCCATAATCACCAATAGCTTACGTCGGCCCCATATAATGCCACCCCAAAACATTATGGAACCTCCACCTTGCTGCACTCGCTGGACAGTGCGTGTAAGGCGTCAGCTTGACCGGGTTGCCTCCAAAGACGTCTCCGACGATTGTCTGGTTGAAGGCATATGCGACACTCATTGGTAAATAGGACGTGATGTCAGTCCTGAGCGGTCCATTCGGCATGTTGCAGGGCCCATCTGTACCACAATACGTGGTGTCGTGGTTGCAAAGATGGACCTCGCCATGGAAGTCAGGATTGAAGTTGCGCATCATGCAGCCTATTGTGAATAGTTTGAGTCGTAACAAGACGTCCTGTGGCTGTATAAAAAGCATTATTCAACATGGTGACATTGCTGTCAGGGTTCTTCCGACCCATAATCCGTAGGTAGCGGTCATCCACTACAGTAGTAGCCATTGGGCGCCCTGAGCGAGGCATGTGATCGACAGTTCCTGTCTCTCTGTATCCCCTCCAACAACATCGCTTTGGTTCACTCCGAGACACGTCGACACTTCCGTTGCTGAGAGCCCCTCCTGGCACAAAGTAACAATGCGGACGCGAGCGAACCGCGGTATTGACTGTCTAGGCATTGTTGAATTACAGACAACAAGAGCCGTGTACCTCCCTCCTGGTGGAATGACTGGAACTGATCTGCTGATTGACCCCGTCCGTGTAATAGGCGCAGCTTATTGCTATAACTTGTCAATATATGGTACTGAATCATTCTTGCCACATTTGCTAGGAGGAAAGCTTTGCATTTTTCTCACTGGGAATATGTTATTGTGGTCTCTGTGTTTTCTTTATCAGCAGGAGGTAATCAGTGAATCTCATTAGGAATGGCTAACGTCCCCAGGTCAGTTTTCGTGGAAGTACGGCTGTGGATTCTTTCATGCTTTTGTTACTGAGCCGGTGCCGCTCCAAGCCCCGAGTGAAGGGAGACTGCTATCCCCCAAGAATAATTGCTTATTCCGTTCAGACATCAAAGGACAAGACACCGAAATGCCGCCTGACCAGTCTGGGAATGTCCATTCCTTTCGCTCCAAACTTTCTTGTAGCCAGTCGAACTGAATCTCTGAGCTACAGTTTTTGCCGTGAAGACGCCGAAAATCGATAGTACGCTGCTTTATCCTGATACCAACCTCTTGTTCGTAAAGTGTGTTTTATACTCTACTGCACATTAAAATTGCTACACGACGATGATGACGTGCTACAGACGCGGAACTTAACCGACAGGAAGAAGATGCTGTGACATGCAAATGATTAGCTTTTCAGAGGATTCACACAAGGTTAGCGCCGGTGGTGACACCTACAACCTGCTGACATAAGGGAAGTTTCCAACCGATTTCTCATACACAAACAGCAGTTGACCGGCGTTACCAGGTAAAACGTTGTTGTGATGCCTCGTGTAAGGAGGATAAATGCGTACCATCACGTTTCCGACTTTGATAAAGGTCGGATTGTAGCCTATCGCGATTGCAATTTATCGTATCACGACATTGCTGCTCGCGTTGGTCGAGATCCAATGACTGTTAGCAGAATATGGAATCGGTGGTTTCAGGCGGGTAATACGGAACGCCGTGCTGGATCCCAACGGCCTCGTATCACTGGCAGTCGAGATGACAGGCATCTTATCCGCATGGCTGTAACGGATCGTGCAGCCACGTCTCGATCCCTGAGTCAACAGATGTGGACGTTTGCAAGAAAACAACCATCTGCACGAAAAGTTCGATGACGTTTGCAGCAGCATGGTCTATCAGCTCGGAGACCATTGCTGCAACCGCTGCATCACAGACAGGAGCACCTGCGGTGGTATACTCAAAGACCAACCTGGCTGCACGAATGGCAAAACGTCATTCTTTCGAATGAATCCGGGTTTTGTTTACAGCATCATGATGGTCGCATCCGTGTTTGGCGACATCGCAGTGAACGCACATTGGAAGCGTGTATTGGTCATCGCCATACTGGCGTATCACCAGGCGTGATGGTATGGGGTGCCATTGGTTACACGTCTCGGTCACCTCTTGTTCGCATTGACGGCACTTTGAACAGTGGACGTTACATTTCAGATGTGATACGACCCGTGGCTCTACCCTTCATTCGATACCTGCGAAATCCTACATTTCAGTAGAATAATGCATGACCGCATGTTTCAGGTCCTGTACGGGCCTCTCTGGATACAGAAAATGTTCGACTACTGCCCTGGCCAGCACATTCTCAGGATCTCTCACCAATTGAAAACGTCTGGTCAATGGTGGCCGAGCAACTGGCTCGTCACAATACGCCAGTCACTACTCTTGATGAACTGTGGTATCGTGTTGAAGCTGCATAGGCAGTTGTACCTGTACACGCCATCCAAGCTCTGTTTGACTCAATGCCCAGGCGTATCAAGGCTGTTATTACGGACAGAGTTGGTTGTTCTGGGTACTGATTCCTCAGGATCTATGCACCCAAACTGTGTGAAAATGTAATCACATGTCAGTTCTAGTATAACATATTTGTCGAATGAATACCCGTTTATCATCTGCATTTCTTCTTGGTGTAGCAATTTTAATGGCTAATAGAGTACACCAAGGGTGCGACGTTTCTGTGGCGTTCCCCTCTTTTTGGTTGATGTTAGCCATATTCTCCCTCATCACAATGGCAACAGCATTGAGTCACCCCCTAGATATAGAGTTTTTTATATAATTTTTTAAATTTGACAGATGCGGAGGCAGATCTATGTCGCATGGTTATGCGATCGCCGTCTGCTGTGAGTGCCACTCATCTACGGACCCCGGATGGTGCTGATGGGCTCGCTGCTTGCTCGTTTTGGGGAAATGTAAGAGTCGAGTAGGGAAGCTAGAAAATCTGAAAAGGGAAATTCAAAGGCTCAATCTAGATATAGCAAGGGTCAATGAAACGAAATGGAAAGAAGACAAAGATTTCTAGTCCGATGAGTATAGGGTCATATCAACAGCAGCAGAAAATTCTATAACGGGAGTAGGAATTGTTACGAATAGGAACGTAGAGAAGAGAGAGTGTTACTGTGAAAAATTCAGTGACAGGGTTGTTCTAGTCAGAATCGACAGCAAACCAGCACCAACAACAATAGTTCAGGTACACATGCCGACGTCGAAAGCCGAAGATGAAGAGATAGAGAAAGCATATGAGGATATTGAAATCGTAACACAGAACGTAGAGGGAGATGAAAAGCTAATAGTCGGGGGCCACTGATATGCAGTTGTAGGTGAGGGAGTAGAAGAGAAGGTTATAGGAGAATATGGTCTTGGGACAAGGAATGAGAGAGGAAAGAGACTAAAGGATTTTTGTAATAAATTTCAGCAAATAATAGCAAACATTCTGTTCAAGACTCACAAGAGGGGGAGGTATACTTGGAAAAGGCCGGGTGATTTGGGGAGTTTTCAGATAGATTACAACATGGTCAGACAGAGATTCCGTAATCAGATACTGGATTGTGACGCATACCCGGAAGCAGATATAGACTCAAATCACATTGCACTAGTGATGAAGAATAGGGTGAAGTTTAAGATATATGTCAGGAAGAATCAATACGCGAAGGAATGGGATACGGAAGTACTAGGGAATGGCAGATACACTTCAAGTTCTCTAAGGCTATAGATACAGCAGTAAGGAATAACTCAGTAGGAAGTACTGTTGGAGAGGAATGGACTTCTCTAAAGAGGGAAATCAAAGAAGTTGGAAAGAGAAACATAAGTACAAAGAAGGTAAATACGAAGAAACCATTGCTAACAGAAGAAATACTTCCGTTTATCGATGGAAGAAGGAAGTACAAAAATGTTCAGGGAAATTTAAGGATACAGAAATACAAGTCGCCGAGCAATGAAATGAACAGGAAGCTACGACGAAATGGCTGCACGAAAAATGTGAAGAAATCGAAAAAGAAGTGATTATAGGAAGGACTGGCTCAGCAATACGAAAGTCAAAACAACCTTCGGTGAAATTAAAAGGAAGGGTGGTAACATTAAGTGTGCAACGGCAATTCCAAAGTTAAATGTCCAGGAGAGAGCGGATAGGTGGAAAGAGTAGATTGAAGGCCTCTATGCGGGGAAGATTAGACTGATTTGATAGAAGATTAAACAGCAGTCTATTTAGAAGAGATAGGGGTTCCAGTATTAGAATCAGAATTAAGAGAGCTTTGGAAGACTTAAGATCAAATAAGGTAGAAGGGGTCCATAACATTAGATCAGAATTTTTAAAGTCACTGGGGGAAGTGGCAACAAAAGACTATTCACTTTGATGTGTAGAGCTTATGAATCTGGCGAAATACCATCTGACTTTCGGAAAAATATCATTCACACAAATCGGAAGACTGTAAGAGCTGCCAAGTGCGAGAATTATCGCACAATCAACTTAACAGCTCATGCGTCCAAGTTGCTGACAAGAATAATATACAGAAGAATGGAAAAGAAACTTGAGTTCATACTGGATGAGAACAATTAGTTTGGCTTTAGGAAAGGTAAATGCACCAGAGAGGCGATTGTGACGTTGCGTTTAATAATGGAAGCAAGACTAAAGAAAAATGAAGACACGTTCCTAGGATTTGTCGACCAGGAAAAAGCGTTCGACGATGTAAAATGGTGCAAGATGCTCGAAATACTGAGAAAAAGTGCGGTAAAAAACAGGGAGAGGCGGGTAATATGCATGTACAAGAGCGAAGAGAGAATAATGAGAATGGAAGACCAAGTTCCAAGTGCTCGAGCTAAAAAGGGTGTAAGAGTCTTTTCCCCATGCTGTTTAATCTGTGCATCGAAAAAGCTATGATGCAAAAAAAAGAAAGATTCATGAGTGGATTAAATATTAAAGGTCAAATGATATCTGTGATACAATTCACTGATGACATTGCTGTACTGAGTGAAAGTGAAAAGAATTACCTGAACAGTGTGGAGAATACAGAATACAGATTGGGAGTAAATCGAAGAGAGACGAGAGTAATGAAAAGTAGCAGAAATGAGAACAGCGAGAAACTTAACATCAGGACTTGTAGTCACGAAGTAGATGAAGTTAAGTAATTCTGCTATCTTGGCAGGAAAATAACCAGTGACAGATGGAGCGAGGTTGACATCCAAGCAGACTACCACTGGAGAAAAAGGCATTTCTGGCAAAGAGTGGTCTACTAGTATCAAACATAACTCTTTATTTGAGAAAGAAGTTTCTGACATTGTATGTTTGTAGCACAGCATTGTACGGTAGTGAAACATGGAATGTGGGAAGCTCGGAACAGAAGAGAACCGAAGCATTTGAGATGTGGTGCTACAGAGGAATGTTGAAAATATGGTGCACTGGGAAGATGAGGAATTAGGAGGTTCTGCACAGAATCGTAGAGGAAAAGAATATGTGGACAACAATGATAACGAGAAGGGATAGGATGATAGGACATCTCTTAAGGAATCAGGCAATGACTTCCATGATACTAGAGGGAGCTGTTGAGGGCAAAAAAGTGGAGAGAAAGAGAGAGATTGGAATACATCGAGTAAATAATTGAAGACGTTGGTTGGAAGTGCTACTCTGAGGTTAAGACGTTGGCGCAGGAGAGGAATTCGTCACGGGCCGCATCACATGATTTAGAAGAGACTAAAAGAAAGAGAGGGAGAGATACAGAGAGATTGAGAGATAGAGACAGAAAGAGAGAGAGAGAGAGAGAGAGAGAGTGAAAGGTGGCTACACTGAGCCACAGCGCCAGAAATCGCGCCAGAGAGTATTGTACCGCCGCCTCCACTAGCAGTGATTATTGAGACGTAGCGGCAAGCAGTGCTGGCCGAGAAGTTGTGGTGGACACTGCATGTCGTGAAGTCAGAGTGAGATGTGGTAGTGGAGAGTGTTGTTCCATGTTTTATGCAGTGGTTTGATGGGAGAGATAGCAGATGTTGTTCTACTGGAGATATTGTAATGGTCAGAGTGCATTTCGTCAATATATATGGAGGTATTTTCTTTTATTCTTTTATTCTTTCAGTGACCTGAATAATGTGTCATTACAGGTTCAGTCAACAAAGCATCTGGCGTGTGTTCTTGTATTAGAGTGTAATTCTGATTTTCTTGCGCAATCATAGTATTTCTAATTTTCTTTTATCACGTCAGTATAATTGGTATTTAAAAATTCTTGTCTTGTTGAAGAAGAACCGTGCCAGATGTGTACGTTGAGTCATACTTCCACACACAGAACAGCTACACTTGTGCTATGTTGGCTTCGTAGATTTTATGGTTGCTGGGGACTTAATTAATTAACTGTGTTAACGAAAATTTTCTTTCATTGTTTGTTGTTATTCTATGCAGTCAGATTGCGTACTAATGACTGCATAGAATAACAACAAACAATGAAAGAAAATTTTCGTTAACACAGTTAATTAATTAAGTCCCCAGCAACCATAAAATCTACGAAGCCAACATAGCACAAGTGTAGCTGTTCTGTGTGTGGAAGTATGACTCAACGTACACATCTGGCACGGTTCTTCTTCAACAAGACAAGAATTTTTAAATACCAATTATACTGACGTGATAAAAGAAAATTAGAAATACTATGATTGCGCAAGAAAATCAGAATTACACTCTAATACAAGAACACACGCCAGATGCTTTGTTGACTGAACCTGTAATGACACATTATTCAGGTCACTGAAAGAATAAAAGAATAAAAGAAAATACCTCCATATATATTGACGAAATGCACTCTGACCATTACAATATCTCCAGTAGAACAACATCTGCTATCTCTCCCATCAAACCACTGCATAAAACATGGAACAACACTCTCCACTACCACATCTCACTCTGACTTCACGACATGCAGTGTCCACCATAACTTCTCGGCCAGCACTGCTTGCCGCTACGTCTCAATTATCACCGCTAGTGGAGGCGGCGGAACAATACTCTCTGGCGCGATTTCTGGCGCTGTGGCTCAGTGTAGCCACCTTTCAAGAGAGAGAGAGATAGTCGCAATGCGGTAGTGTGAGCCGTATTCTCTGCAGCTCGGTACTTGCTTAGTTTGGGATGCAACTTACGTTGCTCAATTTTGTTATAACGTTTGGAATATTGCTCTATCATTAACTTTGATTTTGTGAGCTGGCCAGACCAACAGAGATCTTGTTATGCTTTCTCCATATAGTCTTCTGCGCCTTTTGGTACCTACTCACAAGGTTAGCATCATTCTGTAATTTGATTTGAGTCTTAGAGAACTTTGTTCTCTGGTAATTTTTATTGTGATTTTTGTCAGTCATTTGGGTAAATACACATTTGCCAATATCAGTCTTAACTTAGATCCCAAGATCCTTTACACTGGTCTGTAACTTTTCTGTTGTTAGGCGACCCACTAGTAGTAAATGTAATCTGGTGCACACCTTAGCTCGTTCTCACTGAAACGGCGTTACCGTTGTTCCTAAAGGGTCAAACTCAACAATAAGTCATATTAAGAAATTATAGAAAAGAACGTACATTGCACTCGCTCACGTACAGAGTGGGAGAAATAAAAGTCGCCTGGAAAACAGAGTACCAGGACACAAAAAAGCAGAGGAAAGGAAATACCGTACCAACCTGACTGTAACAGGTGTTGAAAGTGATCACCATTCATCTCTTAGCACTTATGGGCCTTGGTCAATAATCTGCTGAAGGCGGATCAAAGCTGGACTGCTGGAATTGCTACAGTCTCATCCGAGATGTTCTGCTGCAGTTCTTGAAGACGATGTGGGTTGCTGCGATACACCTTGAACTTGAGGGCTCCCCACACACAGCAGTCGAACACTGACTGCTCTGACCACGAGTACGGTTCTTCAAACCATGGAAGTTTGAGGGTTCTCGTTTACTATGCTAGGTAGTTAATAAAGCAATGCAAAGGCTCCTTCAGAGCCAGTGTAGTTAGACTTTCATTCTGTTTAGTGGCTTCGAACCGAGTTTAACAAAGAACGATTTACTGTGTGATCTATTCTAATGCAAGTTGGTTAATGAACAGTGTGACGTCCCTTCCCACCATCGTCACTCGCTGGGAGGAGACGATGTTCGTCCCCGTCGGTATGACGTGGAACAGCACCTGTAACACTAACACAACTCCTCGCGTGGTTTAGAAATATTCTGTTATCTGTCCGCAACAGTCTTCTCAGCTTGTGCGAACTGGTGAACTGCAATCGTTTATTTTTATTTTTGTGTCCGGTTAGTTCCGTGATGAAATAAAATCTTGATTCTTTATTTCAGCATTACGGTCGTTTTCCCATCATACATGTTGTTGTTGTGGTCTTCAGTCCCGAGACTGGTTTGATGCAGCTCTCCATGCTACTCTATCCTGTGCAAGCTTCTTCATCTCCCAGTACCTACTGCAACCTACATCCTTCTGTATCTGCTTAGTGTATTCATCTCTTGGTCTCCCCCTACGATTTTTACCCTCCACACTGCCCTCCAATACTAAATTGGTGATCCCTTAATGCCTCAGAACATGTCCTTCCAACCGATCCCTTCTTCTGGTCAAGTTGTGCCACAAACTTCTCTTCTCCCCAATCCTATTCAATACTTCCTCATTAGTTATGTGATCTACCCATCTAATCTTCAGCATTCTTCTGTAGCACCACATTTCGAAAGCTTCTATTCTCTTCTTGTCCAAACTATTTACCCTCCATGTTTCACTTCCATACATGACTACACTCCATACAAATACTTTCAGAAATGACTTCCTGACACTTAAATCTATACTCGATGTTAACAAATTTCTCTTCTTCAGAAACGCTTTCCTTGCCATTGCCAGTCTACATTTTATATCCTCTCTACTTCGACCATCATCAGTTATTTTGCTCCCCAAATAGCAAAACTCCTTTACTACTTTAAGTGTCTCATTTCCTAATCTAATACCATCAACATCACCCGACTTAATTCGACTACATTCCATTATTCTCGTTTCGTTTTTGTTGATGTTCATCTTATATCCTCCCTTCAAGACACCATCCATTCCGTTCAACTGCTCTTCCAAGTCCTTTGCTGTCTCGGACAGAATTACAATGTCATCGGCGAACCTAAAAGTTTTTATTTTTCTCCATGGATTTTAATACCTACCCCGAATTTTTCTTTTGTTTCCTTTACTGCTTGCTCAATATACAGATTGAATAACATCGGGGAGAGGCTACAACCCTGTCTTACTCCCTTCCCAACCACTGCTTCCCTTTCATGTCCCTCGACTCTTATAACTGCCATCTGGTTTCTGTACAAATTGTAAATAGCCTTTCGCTCCCTGTATTTTATCCCTGCCACCTTTAGAATTTGAAAGAGAGTATTCCAGTCAACATTGTCAAAAGCTTTCTCTAAGTCTACAAATGCTAGAAACGTAGGTTTGCCTTTCCTTAAACATTCTTCTAAGATAAGTCGTGAGGTCAGTATTGCCTCACGTGTTCCAGTATTTCTACGGAATCCAAACTGATCTTCCCCGAGGTCGGCTTCTACTAGTTTTTCCATTCGTCTGTAAAGAATTCGTGTTAGTATTTTGCAGCTGTGGCTTATTAAACTGATTGTTCGGTAATTTTCACATCTGTCAACACCTGCTTTCTTTGGGATTGGAATTATTATATTCTTCTTGAAGTCTGAGGGTATTTCGCCTGTTTCATACATCTTGCTCACCAGAAGGTAGAGTATTGTCAGGACTGGCTCTCCCAAGGCCGTCAGTAGTTCCAATGGAATGTTGTCTACTCTGGGGGCCTTGTTCCGACTCAGGTCTTTCAGTGCTCTGTCAAACTCTTCACGCAGTATCATATCTCCCATTTCATCTTCATCTACATCCTCTTCCATTTCCATAATATTGTCCTCAAGTGCATCGCCCTTGTATAGACCCTCTATATACTCCTTCCACCTTTCTGCTTCCCTTCTTTGCTTAGAACTGGGTTTCCATCTGAGCTCTTGATGTTCATACAAGTGGTTCTCTTATCTCCAAAAGTCTCTTTAATTTTCCTGTAGGCAGTATCTATCTTACCCCTAGTGAGATACGCCTCTACATCCTTATATTTGTCCTCTAGCCATCCCTGCTTAACCATTTTGCACTTCCTGTCGATCTCATTTTTGAGACGCTTGTATTCCTTTTTGCCTGCTTCATTTAATGCCTTTTTTATATATTCTCCTTTCATCAATTAAAGTCAATATTTCTTCTGTTACCCAAGGATTTCTATTAGCCCTCGTCTTTTTACCTACTTGATCCTCTGCTGCCTTCACTACTTCATCCCGCAAAGCTACCCATTCTTCTTCTACTGTATTTATTTCCCCCATTCCTGTCAATTGTTCCCTTATGCTCTCAGTGAAACTTTGTACAACCTCTGGTTCTTTCAGTTTATCCAGGTCCCATCTCCTGAAGTTCCCACCTTTTTGCAGTTTCTTCAGTCCACATCTGCCCCTGGAAATGTCTTACAATTTAAAACCTTGTTCCTAAATCTCTGTCTTACCATTATATAATCTATCTGATACCTTTTAGTGTCTCCAGGGGTCTTCCATGTATACAACCTCCTATCATGATTCTTAAACCAAGTGTTAGCTATGATTAAGTTGTGCTCTGTGCAAAATTCTACCAGGCGGCTTCCTCTTTCATTTCTTAGCCCCAATCCATATTCACCTACTACGTTTCCTTCTCTCCCTTTTCCTACACTCGAATTCCAGTCACCAATGACTATTAAATTTTCATCTCCCTTCACTGTCTGAATAATTTCTTTTATTTCATCATACATTTCTTCAATTTCTTCGTCATCTGCAGAGCTAGTTGGCATATAAACTTGTACTACTGTAGTAGGTGTGGGCTTCGTATCTATCTTGGCCACAATAATGCGTCCACTATGCTGTTTGTAGTAGCTTACCCGCATACCCATTTTCCTATTCATTATTAAACGTACTCCTGCATTACCCCTATTTGACTTTATGTTTATAACTCTGTAGTCACCTGACCAGAAGTCTTGTTCCTCCTGCCACCGAACTTCACTAATTCCCACTATATCTAACTGTAACCTATCCATTTCCCTTTTTAAATTTTCTAACCTACCTGCCCGATTAAGGGTTCTGACATTCCACGCTCCGATCCGTAGAACGCCAGTTTTCTTTCTGCTGATAACGACATCCTCTTGAGTAGTCCCCGCCCGGAGATCCGAATGGGGGACTATTTTACCTCCGGAATATTTTACCCAAGAGGACGCCATCATCATTTAATCATACAGTAAAGCTGCATGCCCTCGGGAAAAATTACGGCCGTAGTTTCCCCTTGCTTTCAGCCGTTCGCAGTACCAGCACAGCAAGGCCGTTTTGGTTATTGTTACAAGGCCAGATCAGTCAATCATCCAGACTGTTGCCCTTGCAACTACTGAAAAGGCTGCTGCCCCTCTTCAGGAACCACACGTTTGTCTCGCCTCTCAACAGATACCCCTCCGTTGTGGTTGTACCTACGGTGTGGCTATCTGTATCGCTGAGGCACGCAAGCCTCCCCACCAACAGCAAGGTCCATGGTTCATGGTTCATACATAGTGAGGATAAAATTTTGCTGTCAACTATTCCGTTGCTACGTCCAATTATTAACAACGGTCCGATGCAACTCCAGAGATAACTCATGTTGGAGTAAATGTTTTTTTTTAATACGCCGTAATACTGGTTTAAACTAATCGCTTTTCGCAGTCCATTATTCATGTACTCACTTAGTCACTTAACATGTTTAAAGAGTCAATCAAATTGCATCAGTACACATTGTATTGTCCGTTTAATGAGTTAGGCGACACGTAAGATTTATCTTTTGACTCAGATTTTATTGTTCTTTCTGTAATTAATTGTTTGTCCCTACAAAACACGCACACCGATATGTCATTCAAGATTAACTTCTGTTCAGTTCAGTAATCGTGACGCCGACGACAACTTTTGACTAATCGGCGTACTTGTCTTCCTTCGAGTCTTCGTTTTATTGCGTCCTACTCAAGAGTACGAATTGTTTTTCTGTCGTTGATCCATTGCTCTCAGGTTTGTAACTGTTCAATAGTACGAAGGCAAAGTCCGATAAACCAATATCACTCAATTGAAGTCTAACACTCGTCTTACTATACCGTCGCGTTGAGAACGGTAAAGATTAACTTTCATCAGTCGAATGACTGAGCAATACTTCAGTCTCTACCTCAAGAATTATCAAACATCCAAAACTGAAGCAATCTAATAGCGTTTGCGTCCAGACAACTATCGGAAAAGTACTGTAGAGCGACTCAAGAGTAACTAACAAATTGAACATTTCCATACCCGAGTTGCATTGTAGTCGCATTGAATTTCCTTTAGTTGCGGCTACAGCTCTCTTCCATGGTAAATGTTATCTTTGACTGTGTAACGGAACTGAAATGATGGTGAGCTGACAGTAATTTGGAGCCCGCGCTTCGGAAACGGGCGCGCTTGTGTGAGACGGCCAGGGAGTGCACCCTGATGCCATCTATTGGCGAAACTGGGAATTAGCGCTACCTGTCAGACAATGCACTAAGCTCTCGGAGTCAAATGTATTCTTTTTCTTGGTAATTATAAGTTATTACTGTATAATTTAATGTTGTAAAGCGCTAGTAGTAAATCATTAAGACTGGTATGAACTCCAGGGTAATAAAAATAAATATTCTTAAATACTAAATGATTTCGGTGAGGCCGGCCGCGGTGGTCTAGCGGTTCTGGCGCTGCAGTCCGGAACCGCGGGACTGCTACGGTCGCAGGTTTGAATCCTGCCTCGGGCATGGGTGTGTGTGATGTCCTTAGGTTAGTTAGGTTTAAGTAGTTCTAAGTTCTAGGGGACTTATGACCTAAAATGTTGAGTCCCATAGTGCTCAGAGCCATTTGAACCTTTTTTTTTATTTCGGTGAAAAGGTGGTAGGGGAACGCCCCCACTCTTGGTGATACGAGCGTAGCTAGGGGTAGCTGGAGACACAGGGACTGAACAATGGAATGGCCTGGGGAGTGTTGACGTGATCGGATGTGCGTAACTGTGCTCATGCAAAAGTGATTGTGCAACAGAGAAGAGGCGAATATCGTCGCCGTTTTTGGAGTGAAACTCGACGAATGGTTGTTGAAGCCGCCTCTATGCCACTGGGGCTGATTGTAAGAGTTCCTGCGCCCAGATTTTATTGCAGTAGCTTATACAAGTACTACAGCTCGTAGTTCCAGCCGCCATTAAGGGCATGAGGCGTGAAGAGCTGCGTTAGCCACATGCATCTCACCACCAGCACCGACACGTCTACCCAAGGCAAGACTGCTTGCAATTGTTAAGTCGAACTTTGTATACATGTAAAAGGAGAATACCAGTTTTCTTTTATGCAAGTGCAGAGGACAGAATATAGTAATGAGTAAAATTACGACGCATGTTGTTCATTGTAAAGTGTAGTAACCTCAAACATAGTATAGTGAAATCAGACTGAGGTCACCATCGCCTCTTTCATTTACAATTCTTTTGGTTGTAGAATACTTTAGCGTATAAGAATGTTGAAAAGAGCAATGGTCACACCAGAATGAGTCGCCTATTTACAGTTACTTAAATTTTTCTGAGCAACCTTTCAAGTAAAGTCACTTAACTAATTCTGTATCAATGGTCCAAAGAGTAATATCCAAAATCATTAAATAAGTTGAAGGATAGAATTTTGTTAACCGAAGTTGCATAAACTGTCTTGGTAGTAATTACCAAGCCAACTCACAGAAATTGAGAGAGTATTTGCTTTGTAGAATCATCTAGAATGATCAGAAATAGTAATATTCAGAATTAAGTTTAAATTCAACTCAAGCCATTTCACTTTGAAACGAGCCAAAAATTGATTTATTCTTTTGCTCCTTCAGAGCTGGCGACCGTAGTTATAAGTATTTTCAGGAGGATTCGACGGTAAGTCTGCTGCTCTTGTCGTGCTGATAGGATTATCCACTGCTGCTAGCAGTGGTGATTGGATACATAAGCTCACTACCAAGTTAAGTTGGTCAGATAGGCAGTGTTACCGTGTGAACTGTAGGGCACTGTAGGCCGTGGATCGAACCCGTTCAATCATCACAGCTCTTAGGGAAATAGTCCGGTTAGGAGTGTACTAATCATTAGGTAAATACTGGCGAGTAACGGTCAAAAATGTATACGCAAGTGAATTTAGCAAGGTCCACGTAGCACCTAGTTAATGCGGTGCAATGGCGAGGGTAGGAGTGGAGTAAAAGTGAGCTGAGCTTGTGGCAGCTGTGCTGTATTCAAATATTAACAACGTGAATTCACTACTACCTCTTACCATTAGGACTAAGATATTTACAGTTAAAATACGTAGCAGTAAGCGCAAAGGCGTGACAGCTACAAGTCCGTATTGGTTTTATACATACGGAATTAGGAAGCGGGTCATTCTGTCAGTGGAGGGGGTTAAAACAACCGAGTCAGTTGAGAACATACCCCATTTACTGATGGAAAGATTCGGCGGTTCGGTCGCAACTGGATTACTTTCTTGGATTGAATTTGAATGATAAGGGTGTTAATCAAAATATTACCAGTGTAGATTTTATCCTCAATAGTTGCCGTCACTGTCAAGATGACTCACTTCCCTACTTTAAGTTTCCACAAAGTTTGTTAATTGGGGTTTTCTGTCCTTGGGGCGTTACAACAGGCATAGAGATCCTGTATTATCCAATGAAGTTATAGATTATGATCATTATCAGACCCCCTGATTTAAGTTCAGAATCATTTCATGCTCTTCCTTATTCAGCATACCTACCAGTTTCGTGTGTGATGGTAATTGGTTTTATAAATTGTTACACCTAGTTAATTTAAGGTGCGCGTTGTTGAGAGGCATATGTTACGGTTCACTATCTCATTGGCCATTTGTTTGTTAGTATAACATTTACCTGCAAGGTAAAGTTAACGTATTGTAGTATGAACAGTTATAAGGGAAGGGTTTAATGTGTGTGTGTGTGTGTGTGTGTGTGTGTGTGTGTGTGTGTGTGTGTGTGTGCGTGTGTGTGTGTCAAAGAAGGTTACGTTAGTCTTAGCACTGCCTTCTGCTATATCATTTCGCTTGAAACAAGAATGCCTAATTAGGCTGGCGACCGGTTTCAATATGTAATGTTACAACTTGCTTTTGTGCTGGGAGTACGTCTGTTCCTGCCCCACCGTTTACTGCTGGCTGTACTTTGCTCGAGTGTTTCGGAAACGATTCCCAGTTTGACTGCTCTGTTTCCATTAGGTTATTCCTCGCAGAGGTTACAGTACGCTTGTTCGCCCACTGCTTGAATACTGCTCAGCAGTGTGGGATCCGTACCAGATAGGGTTGATGCAAGACATAGAGAAGATCCAACGGAGAGCAGCGCACTTCGTTACAGGATCATTTAGTAATCGCGAAAGCGTTACGGAGATGATGGATAAACTCCAGTGGAAGACTCTGCAGGAGAGACGCTCAGTAGCTCGGTACGGGCTTTTGTCAAAGTTTCGAGAACATACCTTCACCGAAGAGTTAAGCAGTATATTGCTCCCTCCTACGTATATCTCGCGAAGAGACCATGAGGATAAAATCAGAGAGATTAGAGCCCACACAGAGGCATACCGACAATCTTTCTTTCCACGAACAATACGAGACTGGAATAGAAGGGAGAACCGATAGAGGTACTGAAGGTACCCTCCGCCACACACCGTCAGGTGGCTTGCGGAGTATGGATGTAGATGTAGATGTAGAGGTATAGCGCTACCATCGTTTGCCGCTTAAGGTGGTCGTCGGTACCGTTACAATCCGACTCCAGCGCCATCACGTCCCTGCTGTCAACCACAACACATAGCAACACCAGACGTCGAGATGGGCTTTGAACTTTTGGCTAGCTTTCCAAGCCAAACCTCTCCACAACGTGGTACAGCGATCACTGTTCCGGTCCTATCTACCATTCAGAGGAGGGAGGCATATCTCTGTCACGTAAGAGCGAAATCGGTATCCTATGATATCTGGTATGCCATGAACAATTTCTCTGGAGGCCTGTAAGAGGCGCCAGGGAGCCATCACATGGGACTGGCCGCTGATATCAAGCTGCAGATAAGAGACAGTCACTGGGCTGTCTTTGGCAGTTTATTGACTTCTACTGGACAACGTTCCAGATTGCTCTTCTATGAATTATTGATTAATCTGCTTGACACTGAACTATGTGGATTAATCTTTTGGTGCGTTCTACAATTTATGAAGACCCAGTGCAGACTGGGACTGTTATCAGGTGAGTACTGTGTATCCGTATTTTTAGTGCAATAAAGGGAGTCTTGCTTTGTAGCGGGCGTAGTAAACTTATAATCACTTTGTAAATTGCAAAAACATGGTAATGGGGTTTGCCACTTCCATCCTCAATAGTTCTCACGAGATACAATATGCTATTAATAACATTGTCATCTCAATCAATTTTTGTGGTATTACTTCACTCAGCTTCTTATTTCAACAGAATGTACCCTACAAATTTCCGTTTGTTTTCTACTATTATTGGTGTTGTAGAGTTACTGGTCTTGATGAAACATAGAAACACATTCTGCTCTTTACCGTTTTGTGTTAGGTTCGCATTAATAACGGCAAGTCTCATCACCCATGATGACTTTTCCCAGAAAAGAATTGTTGGCGTTTTTCTATTCATTTAAGTTGTCAGGCTTCCAAGCGTTATTGTTTTTTGTTTGGGCGTCGAGGTGTGCAGAACAAACTTTAAATACTTTTCTCTTGTTCTAAACATTATGGATAATGTCTTGAACGCTTGAGACAGAAATTTTCTGTTCGTTGCTCCACTGCGATTTCTAACACAACACTGGCGTCCATAGTCGCACGTCCACTACTTACAAGGGAACATCCCCATCGCACCCCCCTCAGATTTAGTTATAAGTTGGCACAATGGATAGGCCTTGAAAAACTGAACACAGATCAATCGAGAAAACAGGAAGAAGTTGTGTGGAATTATGAAAAAATAAGCAAAATATACAAACTGGGTCGTCCATGTGTAAGATATGTGGTTAGCGTGAACAGCTGCGGAACGAGAGGTCCTTGGTTCAAATCTGCCCTCCACTGAAAATTTTGCTTTCTTTGTTTTCGCAAAGTTATGATCTGTCCGTTCGTTCATTGACGTCTCTGTTCACTGTAATAAGTTTAGTTTCTGTGTTTTGCGACCGCACCGCAAAACCGTGTGATTAGTTGACGAAAGGACATGCCTCTACAATGGGAACCGAAAACATTTGATCGCAAGGTCATAGGTCAACCGATTCCTCCACAGGAAAACACGTCTGATATTTTGTATACGACACTGGTGACAGCATGTGCGTCACATGACAAGAATATGTTGTCGACCCACCTAACTAGTACACTTGGCGAATGGGTGAAAAGTTTCTTCTACCTTGCCAGCTTTAGGTTTTCTTGTGGATGTAATAATCACTCCAAAAAAAGTGATGAAAACATGAGTTTTTCACATAAACTGAAAATAAAAAGTTAAAATTTTCGGTCGAGGGTTGATTTGAACCAAGGACATCTCGTTCCGCAGCTGTTCACACTAACCACAAGACCATGGAGCTCCTCACCTCATATTGCCCTTAATATTGCCTATCTTACGCATGGACGACCCAGTTTGTATATTTTGCTTATTTTTTCATAGTTTCACACAACTTCTTCTTGTTTTCTCGATCGATCTGTGTTCAGTTTTTCAAGGCCTATCCACTGTGCCAACTTATAACTAAATCTGAGGGGGGTGCGATGGGGATGTTCCCTTGTTAGCACCGTTGAGAACTGACTGGTTGATTGTTTACAGTTGTTAGTTCAAATGGCTCTGAGTACTAAGCAACTTAACTTCTGGGGTCATCAGTCGCCTAGAACTTAGAAATAATTAAACCTAAATAACCTAAGGACATCACACACATCCATGCCCGAGGCAGGATTCGAACCTACGACCATAGCGGTCGCTCGGTTCCAGACTGTAGCGCCTAGAACCGCTCGGCCACTCCAGCCGGCAGTTGTTAGTTCAAACTGCCACTATAGTTACAGCACTGACATCACTTACACGCCAGGAATAAGTCAGCCTCGGAACTTTTAAGGCTGATGGTGTATATGTGTACCTTGAAATTTCTTAATGTAGCGAATGTTTCATGAAAATCCGCTACTGAAGCTGATGGGGTAGACATGTTCCATGAGATTTCGACTGGTGGCAAAGCAGGTATGCTTGCATTCCTGAAACGTAAAACATTGTACTTTCGTCACCCTATACTACAGAATGTAATGATCAAACGTGTATTTCCCCTTTCTGAAACAGAGAAAGAGATGTTACAAGTTATATGATGTACATAGTCCTTTGCTTTTCAGTTCTTGAACAGCGAGAAACTGGAGCCGAAATAAAGAAAGTTCCTACGAAACCAAAAGTAAGACATGGGCGAGATCGAAATTGGTAAGAGACAGCACAAAGAGTGAACGAATTAAATCTAGTAAGTTAGTATGGACATGTGATGACTATAGCTAGAAAGACTTCAGAAGTTAACTGCAAAGAACTTATTCCATCTGTTGTAGATATAAAGCAGATTGTATGTTTGAATGTCCAGTATCTCCTCCCAAACCCCTCGAACGATTTTAGCCAAATTTGGCAAGTATCGACACTATAATCGCCAGCTTCAGTAGCAGCAGAGGTATGGAGAAAAACGTGTTTTTCCAACCCTGGCGTATAGGCTGTCATGCGTGACAGGCATTTTGTGTGAGAACAGCCTCAGCCTGTCAATTCAATTTGCTTTGCAGGACAGCCCACACGGAGGAGTGATTGTCAAGGCAAATAAATTATTTGTAAGCCTCTGATGTGTAGCCTGACACGTGTGGAAGGAGTATCAGCCTACTGTATTGAAACATACTGCAAATACTAAAGGTGCCAATGAGTGTGGCTAGGGGTAGGTTGAGACAGACAGAGGAGGGTATGGACAGAGTGAAGAGGAGGAGAAATGGCCAGAGAGAGGGGTGGAGGGGGAGATGGATGAGGCAGGTGGAATGTGTAGAGGGGTAGTGGGTAGTTGGGAAAGGAAGAGGGAAAGGAGGAGATGAATGTAGAGATGGGAGGAGGATATGGTCAGATGAGGAGGGGGAGGACGAAGATATGGCCAGAGAAAGAGGGTGGGGAAATGGATAGAGATATGGGGGAAGAGGAGATGAAGAGACAGATAGGGTGGAAGGAGGAAATAAAGGTTGGAGGATGAGGCAGCCAGGCAGAGGGAGAAAGAGGTCAACACAGATATGGGGAGGGGGGGGGGGCGATGAATTTGTTCAATATATGTGTTGAACACAGACGAGGTAAACCTGTATAGAAAAGGATACTCATGGTTATAATAAAAAGTTCACGTTGCCTACAGTGTGAATTATATGAAAGGTATCACTAAGTCTTTCACAGTTGAAAGAACAGAGATATCAAGAGATATCATGACTTAGCTGATTAGCTTTGCTCTAGCGTAGATCTCGAACTTGACTGCAGTTTGGTGAATTATACCGACTGCAATTATTCTACTTTCATGCTACCGTCTTTCTGAGGAACCTCCCACATTATTCTACTGTAGAGAGCACAGAGCATGCCGTACTTCACGAATTTAATCTCACTGGCTACATGGAGTGAGAAATACGTCACAAATTTGTTTGCGGCTCGTTCCGACTTAACGCTATCAAGCGTAAGAAAGCGACAAATTACGGACCTGTTTCACGGCAAACGAGCCAGCTTCCAGTTCGCGAGCTCGCTGAAATAGTGGCAAATTGCGAGGCGCGGCATCCCTGCTAATCAGATAACTCGAGCGTCATTACCGGCTCAGATCCCGAGATTCAGTTTGCGCGTCTCTCAGCGGCGCGGCAGCCTACGCGACGACGGCGGCGGCAGCGGCGGCGACGGAGGTGCCAAAACAAGACACAATCAAATCGGCTGGCGGGCTCCGTTATGGCTGCCTACTAGCGCGGCACTTCCCCCTTTCGTGTCACCGGCGAACGCCGGGCCTAATGAGCAAACACGGGTGGGATGGGAGAGGGGGCGCAGCTATGACGTCATCCCCATGTCCACTGGCAGGGCAGATTTATACGGTAATCGAAGCGATCTGCTGACACTAACATTTGTACCTACACCGCCCTACCAGTGTTCAGCTCCTGAACTGACGGCCTAAAAAGCGGACTTATTTAAGAGGAAGAACGGAAAAAGAACCGTGCGACATGTTTAGGAATCGAGTATTTCTAGAATTTATTTTCACTCTTCAGAGGATTGTGCGCTGATCTGAAACTTTCTGGAGATTAAAACAGTTTGCTAGGGTCGGACTTGAAGCTGAGACCTTCGCCTTCGGCGGATACGTTTGTCACTGCTACTCAGGCACGAACGACGACACACTAAGTATCAAACTTCGCACCGCGAGGTGTACTTAGATATCTCATTTCGTAAAACACTTGCTCGCAAAAGGCAAAGATCTCAGGTACAAGTTGCAATCTGGCACAAAGATTTAATCAACTAGGAAAGGTGCACATTGAACAGGCACTTGATTTAAATAAAATGAATAGCTACACGGAACGCTGCGAAATGACTTCTGCACCTTGTTTTTCACGTTACAATTCTCCGAAGTCTATAAAGGCACATTTGCATGCCGTGCGTGAGTTTCCTCGGAAACGCGAAATCATAACTAAGTAATTAATCTCTGACAAATAAATAAAGCCTATGGCACAGAACTGCAGCGCTTTGCAGCTGATAAAACAAAATACAATTACGACACTCTTATGTTTCATTAAGAAGAAGTAGGTCATGTACAATAACTGGTGCGGGAAGCACGTATATTTTATAAACCGGCACAGCGCCATATTTGATGTCATATAAGAACATTGCGAGTTGCAATATCACTAGGTACTCGACCCTGTAAAGATTCTGTATTTATGAAAGTAAGTTGAATTATTTAACTGCAGGCTTATTCGTTGAATATATCTGATTTAACTAACTGTGTAAACTTTTTATGTTTAGTAGACAGTCACCTCTGTACGACGTATTGACATGGCTGGCAAATTATTCTAATACTGAGATTTTGAGTCCGCACCTACCGCAGCAGTCCTTGGAAACGATTTAAATACAAAGTCCGATTATTTGAGTCTTAATTCACGGTCAACTACGAATAACATTGCATTTACGAAAAAGCCATTGTCAAGCGTCTGATACCAAATAATTAAACGTTTCACGTTCCAGATAAGCAAATATTAATTACAACCAATCACTATCATACATATACAATAACCAATATTTTTTTTATTTTTTTTATTTATTTATTTCATATTGGCGACTGCGTGTCGGACTTGTTATTTTGTCATTTGTTACATTGTTCTCTTTGTTTCATGTGAAAAATCAACTTCTGGACCTGGGCTTGAATATATGAGAAATAACAAAAATCTGAAGATATTTTCCAATTCCAAAATTTTGCGGGAAGACGCAACATAGCTTCCAGCAAAATAAGGTAAGACGCAGCATCTTTGCATTGGCAGGCTTGACCAGACGCATAATTCAGTGCATTAGCTTTTCAATAGATTCTGTAGTATTTCTTTCGCGCGTAGCAGTTTTCAGTGATAAATTTCATTCTCAGTACTTTTCCTTAAACAATAACTTCTGGAACAATACCAATACACGAGTGTACAATATGGCCGACTTCTGTACGATACGTTGTAACATGGCCAGCAGCCATTAAGAATAATCCGATATTCAGTTTACATTTTTAAATTAACAAACAGCCATTGTTGCTACGAGCGATTCACGTGCAACTGCATTTTATTTTAAAACCAGTGTCAAACTTTATTTTCTTGAAGCATATCTTACGTGTGGCATGGTCATAACTAGAAAACATTACGCAAAGATGGAACAGCAAAGACATACTATTCAGACGCAATCCGACTCGGACGAGAGACAAATGTTAGAAAATGACTTTACGACAGCAACCGGTAGTGACGATTCAAATATTGACGCAAGTGTTAACGGAAATTTTAACCTAGGCCGTCCACCACAAAAATTTCAAAGTCTCTGTCAGAGTCCATGTTAATGCATGACGTCACGTCTAATGACGCGGCGGGGGCACAGACCTTGCAACCAGTAAACATTGCCAACATGTTACAAATGCTAATGAAACAAAACGCAGAAAATATGGCAACCTTGAAGACACAAAATGAACAGTTAAAGATAAAAAATGAACAGTTAAAGACACAAAATGACAAAATTAAATCTGATCTCATAGCAATCAAGACATGTAATGACACTTTATGTAAACGTGTGGAACTTATAGACGCCACACTGACCAAACAGATGACTGAAGTTAGTACGAAATTTTCCAAGCGTAATACGATACAAGAAAAGACTACAAATGACGTAGCACTTTAACAGACCCAAGTAAAAAACCTTAATGTCACGTGTGAAGCTCTTACTGAACAAATTCAAACATATCCTTCAGTACATGACAACCTTGAAAAACGAATTACTGACGTGCAGAATGAATTTGACGATGTTGAACAACACCTGACTGACAGATTACAATCTGATGCCACAGCTCATTTTCAAAATATTAATAAAGAATTTCATGATTGGGTAGAGAACAAAGACAAACATTTTGATAGATGCATACGTGAAAGTTTACCAACAATTGTGCACGACTCCGTAGCGGAATACATCACTAATAAAAAACAGCAGATTAGTGACGCAGTACTGTCTGTCACTGCACCAATGAAACAATTCACGGATCAACCACAGTCTGAATGTAACGAAAATACCAGCCAATATGTACAGTTCAGAAACCAATATACATACGAGTATGACGCACACATACCGCACACGACAAACACACAAGAACAAAACCCACCACGACAACAACACATACCACGTCGTGCAAACACAGACAGAAGCTATTATCATGGTAAACCACAGCAACATTATCGTAATTACTCGCCATCTGAACATTACAGTAATTACAGTGGAACAAATCCATATCATAATGCAAAGGAAGAAGAAAGCTTAATAAAACACAGGCAATTTCAGACTTTTATCCCAGAAAAACGAACCATTCATCCGGTGATTTTTCTTAAATCTTTCAGTAACGCATTTCCACGCACTTGGAGTGACCGGAAAAAGATTTCATATATTGTCGGTTACATCCAAGGCGATGCAGCTGTCTGGACATACAGTCAAGCTGACGTATGTACCACGTACAGTGAGTTTGAGCGTGCCTTTCTGAACAAATTCTGGTCGCAATCCGTTCAGGAGCGACTCAGAAGACAAATTTTAGAACCTGAAACTTTTAACAGTAAAAATGGTAACTTACGCAGATGTTTGAAAAATACTTGAACATGGGACATTTTTGGACGAACCACTCGCAACACGTGATATACTCCGTGCGTTGAAGGCCAAATTGCCTTTCAACATAAAAGAAAAACTCTTACATATTCCGAATGACGATCCAGATTATTTTTTAACAGCTTTAGATTCGGTTGACATGTTACTATACGATCAGCGCTTCGCGCGGCAAAACAGCAGCCACAATGTTTATATCACTGGTATGCAAAACATGCAGGCTTGCCAACTCAATTCTGGCACGCCGACAGTTGGATACGCGGTACAGCAAAAACAGCCAACTCACATACCGTCTCAATACGGAAATCAAAATCAACACGCGTATTCCAATACAAACAACAGTTACAACAGTAATAACATTTCATGCGGCAATCCATACAAAAGGCACCGCGGTAATAACAACAACATCGGTAACAACGGATACAAATATAACAACAAAAACACAAACAGAAATAGAAACAATAATAACTACGAGCCAAGACAGCACCAAAGCTGGACTCTTAGCGATCAATACTTTCATTCAAACACTGCTGTACCACAGCAGCCACCAGGACAAATTTGGAGCATGCCTTACGACCGACAGGTAAGTCATAATGCGCAACAGTAACAAAAACAGCAAAAGTTTGGAGATCACAACAGTCAATATCCGAATGTGAATATAACAGAAGTGACACCTGATACACAACCTCAATCTGTGTCAGTACCTAATACAAATGTTAATCCAACAAACTAGAAACAGTTACTTCTATGCCCCGGGTCGTGGCTGAAGAATTCTTGGGGGGCGACTTCAATGTTAATCAGTTATTTGACACCACCATTGAACAACAAAATATTGATATGCCTAATAATTGTAAACAAAAACTACCTGTTTTATTCATAAGATACAACCACAATGAGAATATATCAGATGAACTTTTGCAAGACAGTAAACAATGTCGTTCAAACACAAATGAAATTGTTTTAGCCTCTACTACTGGTGTAGTAGGTGGGATTCCAACCACTATTATCTTAGATACAGGTGCAGCTGTGAGCGTTTTGTCTGTTAATTTCTATAAAAATGTGTTAACTGGAGCCTGTGCCTGCCCAAAACTGTAAAATAACTACTACTCTAGGTAACAAGTCATGTAGGGTTAAGAAGCAAGTTTTTGTAAACATTAAAATAGGTAATGGAACCGTACAATATCCATTCCTGGTTGTACAAAACCTTGAGACAAATTGCATATTAGGATTAGATATTGTGAGCGAGAAGGACTGCAGTATAGACTTCTCCAAAAGCAAATGTATTTTAAATGATAAAGGCAGTGTAATTATTATTGATTTGGACAGGAGAACTCTAAAGCATGACAAACACTGTACAGGGTACAAGGTTCAGTTAGTACTTAACAATGACATTCAAGACATGCACACTCACTCATTCGACACGGAGCTAATGGACTTGAAAACATTGATTGATCATAAGATAAATGAAGCTATAGCTCTCAGTGTACATGAACGTATGAAACTACAAGAAGTTTTATCCAAATATTTACAAGTTTTTACCAAACGATTAGGTGTTATCAACACGCATGTCTACAAGACTGAAGTTAAGCCTCACAAGATCTTCTACCACAAGACATATAACGTACTGTTATCTCAACAACGTGCTGCGTGGCAAGAACTAAAACAAATGTTAAACTGGAAAATCATTGAACCATCCACCTCACCTTACTGTAGTCCTCTACTTGTTCTCAAAAAACCAAATGGTAGCATTAGGCTAGGGTTAGACGCACGAGCAATTAATCAAATAATTTTACCGGTTCACACAAAACCCAAAAATTTAGAAGAGCAATTACAGAAATTTCTAGATGCAAAATATTTTTCCACAATGGCCCCCGGAGTAGACAACATTCCATTGGAACTACTGACGGCCTTGGGAGAGCCAGTCTTGACTAAACTCTACCATCTGGTGAGCAAGATGTATGAAACAGGCGAAATACCCTCAGACTTCAAGAAGAATATAATAATTCCAATCCCAAAGAAAGCAGGTGTTGACAGATGTGAAAATTACCGAACTATCAGTTTAATAAGCCACAGCTGCAAAACACTAACACGAATTCCTTACAGACGAATGGAAAAACTAGTAGAAGCCGACCTCGGGGAAGATCGGTTTGGATTCCGTAGAAATACTGGTACACGTGAGGCAATACTGACCTTACGACTTACCTTAGAAGAAAGATTAAGGAAAGACAAACGTACGTTTCTAGCATTTGTAGACTTAGAGAAAGCTTTTGACAATGTTGAGTGGAATACTCTCTTTCAAATTCTAAAGCTGGCAGGGGTAAAATACAGGGAGTGAAAGGCTATTTACAATTTGTACAGAAACCAGATGGCAGTTATAAGAGTCGAGGGACATGAAAGGGAAGCAGTGGTTGGGAAGGGAGTAAGACAGGGTTGTAGCCTCTCCCCGATGTTATTCAATCTGTATATTGAGCAAGCAGTAAAGGAAACAAAAGAAAAATTCGGAGTAGGTATTTAAATCCATGGAGAAGAAATAAAAACTTTGCGGTTCGCCGAGGACATTGTAATTCTGTCAGAGACAGCAAAGGACTTGGAAGAGCAGTTGAATGGAATGGACAGTGTCTTGAAAGGAGGATATAAGATGAACATCAACAAAAGCAAAACGAGGATAATGAAATGTAGTCGAATTAAATCGGGTGATGCTGAGGGAATTAGATTAGGAAACGAGACACTTAAAGTAGTAAAGGAGTTTTTCTATTTGGGGAGCAAAATAACTGATGATGATCGAAGTAGAGAGGATATAAAATGTAGACGCAATGGCAAGGAAAGCGTTTCTGAAGAAGAGAAATTTGTTAACATCGAGTATAGATTTAAGTGCCAGGAAGTCGTTTCTGAAAGTATTTGTATGGAGTGTAGCCATGTATGGAAGTGAAACATGGCTGATAAATATTGTGGACAAGAAGAGAATAGAAGCTTTCGAAATGGGGTGCTACAGAAGAATGCTGAAGATTAGATGGTTAGATCACATAACTAATGAGGAAGTATTGAATAGTATTGGGGAGAAGAGAAGTTTGTGGCACAACTTGACCAGAAGAAGGGATCGGTTGTTTCGCTTCGTCTCTTTTCTTATTACTTGCTTTGTTTTACTATTATTATTCGCGTAACAACTAATGTATGAGATAAAATATGTTACTACGAAAAGAGACCCGAAATACCTTTTAGTGATGCTGTGCTATGCCTTTCTTTGGATCATTAATTTTCAACAAAACAAAATATATTATGTTCTTATTGTTCTGGATCTGTCTTTCTATTAAAGGAACATTTTTTCGTTACTGTAACTCGCCATAAAGTTCAACATATCTTCCTTACTTTATAGTTATTGAAAAGGTTAATGAAAATTACTTCGTTATCAATACTGATCTTACAGTACGCAATGATTGTTCAACATCATAATTTTGCAGTGGATTTTTGTTAACCGTAAAACAACAATAAGTACCACGACTAACACGAGAACATGAGACTATTATCGGAGAAAAAATATGTTTTTACTATAAGGTTGCCAGACCAGAACTACGCACAGCAAGATTTCTTTTATGTTATGAAAGTAAATTATCTTTTTGCACTGTTAGTAATATATTATCAGCAGCCCGCATCAACCTGTAAAACACATCATAAAATCTGCTGCTCTGCTCTGCCCTGCAACTCCGAAAGCTGAAAGAAATAATTTTGCTTCACTATTACCTGCCCGCTTCTTTGCGGTATGATAGATTTCATTTAATGCAATTCGAATGCGCCGCGGCAACGGCTCGTTCATTCGTAGCGCAGCTCTGCACCACGAATAATATTTAAATGACTGAAAATGTCTTAAAGGGATGGGATAAAATTTACAGGCAAGCTTATTACAAATCATAATGCAAGGTTTCACTAAGTAACTCTATTCAAAACATTTAAACAATTCAATTAATTACACACCTTTCCAAAACTTTACTTAATGGCGTCCCTCTTACAAACTTGACAAAAGAATGCTACGCTAGCGTACAATATAACGTCACAGGCTATCCTACTCACGTAACTCCAAGAAGACGACAGAGAAATTAATGTTCGTTCTGTATTATTTATACTAGTCACATATTCTCATCTTTGTTTGATATTTAATAAGTATCGTCTGTGGCGGTTTCAGTACTCGCCGACACAGATATTATCTAAAATAAATAAAAAAACAGTACATAATTTTATACAAGAACAAAACAGGATACACAATGTTTTCTCTTTATTACATAATATGTCTTTTGCTAAGAGACGTTACAGTGCCCCCTGGCAACAATTGACTAACGTTAAGAATGTTCGGCAATATGCTGCCACTAACGTTCGTTTTGTCACTGTTTATCAGCTTATTTGGAATATTCACTATTCACTTGTTTGCTATTTTGCACTATAGTTTTAATCACACTCTTTATGGTTTTCTCACACTTTGCAAGGTGACCGTAAACCTAGTCCCAGAGTCATTACAGTTTTCTGGCTCCCCCATTCGGGCTATGTGCGGTCAGAAAACCTGGGAAAACTGCGCCGGAGCCATGGTCATCTCGTCTGGTTTGTTGTAAAACGCAGTCTGATTGTTCATCAAAAACGGTTGGCATTTATCAATTATTCACAGATAACGAAGGTTATTTATGATAAAATGTTAAACTTTTAGTCCCCTTGTTGAAAATGTACCTTTTACCCTCTTTCACATTCGTGGTAATGTTTGTGTTCTGTGTCACACTAAAAGTCAATCATTAAATAGTTATGCAGTAGTGTAATGGATTGTCTCTACACTTACTCACGACAAATGTTCTACCATGGTATGGCATTCGTGTCAGTATGCTTCACTATGACGAAAACATATAACATATATCATCGAACAAGTGAATGTTTTGAGTTTATACACAGTAAACTAAAGAAAAACTGTTTTTCACGAAACTTCGTGTCCTATAAATCATTTTCATGTTAGTACATTAACAGCGTAGTTGGTAATTTTCGGTTGAATGTCGACAATGTCGTACGGAGCGGGCGGCGCGAAGCAATTGTTGCGTAGCATCGTCTGGAACGCGGCGTGCCAAAGACCGCTGGGGTCGACGACCTGCTCGCCGTAACAGCGACGGAGTGTTGGGGTGGCGCCTGTGCAGTCGCGAACCGCGCCGAACCATTCACCAATGTCGGCGTGTTGCAGTTGTTTCCCGCGACCGGCTGGCTGTCGGCACGGCACTCGTCTCTGCTTCTCCGCATGGCTCCCCGTCATAACGCATGAAACAAATATTCCACAACGGTGTACTGTCTTTAAGGATACAGATTATTAGCTGTGGAAGAAAATGCAACTTTGTTAAAAGTGTTTATTGTGCAGTAAGCCGTCGTTTCGCTGGTATGCACAGGATGTTTTGGCGTGATAACTGGTTTCTTGTGGCTTCACAAGTGAATCGCATTGTGACACTGGTATTTAGGGTTCGTCACACGCACTTTCATTTGTTCTCACGGTCGATACGCTGCCAGAGCGTCTCTCAACACGCGAAAATGTTTCGGTTCACACACTGTAAACGTTTCCGTCGAGCGCTGTTTGTTTGAATCGACTCCGAACGGATCATTAACTACCGTTTTTACACACAGTAAATTTATTGTTCGTTGAGCACTGCACTATGACAGTTAGTCACTCAACACTTGACTTACTCCGACGTATATATTGGTGCAGATACAACAGTCATTTTCTGTCCCTGCTACACACAATATTCCGTCCTTTCCTAGATTGTTTATGCACACAGTTTATTTTTAATGCATATCAACTGTTCTTAGCATAATCACTCTCATCTACATTGAGTCCACTGTGTTTACCATGTCATTACACACTTTTAGTATCTTACTAGGTATATATGGCTCTTTTTTGTAATTATTTAAAGGTGTGTGATTTTTGGTACATAGTTTTCTTTTCGTTTTTTGGTGTAGCTTGCCAGGTTATCACCCACCTAGGAAACAGATTTTACCATGTGCATGACAGCTGGACTTGGGCATATTGCTCAATAAATACTTCATTTACTACTAGTAGTTTTTTTAATGATCTGTCCTACAGGACTACAGTGTAGTTTCCGCGTTGATTGACTTGATTCGCGTACCGCGTAATTAATATTCAAGGACGTGTACCAAGTACACGGGCTTCAATTGAAGCATCGATACATACCAAGCGTAGGTTACACGGAACGGGTTTGTCTTTGACTGAATTCTGCTCCAGTCTCGTTCTCAGATCACTATTGGCAGTAAACGTTACATCACATAATTGTTTCGTACTACAAAGTCAATTTTTGGCCAGTAGAGACTCTCTCTCAGGGTTCCTTAATTCTAACACAATTACACCTGTTACACTACTATATGAGATCTCATCATTAATTGTATTTACTTACTACAAATGAAAAATGATTCAAGAAATTAATCATTATTTTATCAACAAAAATATTCTTCATTGCTTGATGAGCATATATTATTTTAATGACACTAATTGTCTGTAAACAAAGTCTTCAATTTGCATGCTATTGCTCAGTTTACTGATTCTACTTTCATGCTATGCTTAGTTATTTATGTTTTGCTTCCTCAAAATTTTAAATACACACAAATTCTTTCTTAAAGCTAACATGCTTATACTCTAAAACACAATTGAAATCGTCTTACTGCTACTATTTACATCTGATATGTCACTGAATAAATAATTTTACTATCCCACTCTAACATATTTCAAATCTCTTTAGCCACTACTTCCCTCCTCGACCAAGGAATGGAGTAAGATGCGCGACAGTATGTTTTGTGGGGCATCACCTCTATGTGATAGTGGTACCCCTTGATTATTCCTGGTCGGTCGGTAAATACCATGGTATATTCCAATAGCAGCTGCGTCAACTGTTGCTTTTGTATGTTGCTTAAACTTTTAGATTCCTGTACTTTGGTTTGAAATGCATCAACATTTGTTTCAGAATTTCTATCTTCAATACTAGGATAATAGAGATCTGCCACATGTGAATAATCATCGAGGTGTAATACCCAGGGGTTCCTACATTTGATATTAATTCGGTTGCAACATGGCACAAGTACCTCCTTCGATTTCATCATAGACAACTCAATCCTTCTACCTTTATTACCTATGCTTAGTTTTCCCGAGGAGAGGTCGATCACTGCGTCCCTCTCACGGAGAAAATCTACTCCCAGAATGCAGGCCACCTTTAACCCTTTAACAATGAGGAACGAGCTCACTATGGCTTCGCCCTCCTTACAAATCTCCACCTGCACCTGGTACTTAACCAGTTGGCTCTGTGCACTTATAGCTCCAGACACCTTGCAATTATTAACCGGGAAAGTCGGTATGCTACGTCCTTTCCCCAGCGCTTTAAACAATTCTGTACTCATTACACTCACTGAGGCACCTGTGTCGATGATTATATTCACGGCAACATAATTGATTTTCGCTTCTATTATGGCTTGCACATTTTCGTTGCTATCTTTCTTACATTCATGCGGTTCGGTCAGTAGATCTTTATCCATACTGATACTGTCGTTGTATCGCAGCATATGTATTCCAGGCATATTATTGTCATTCGTGTTGCTCTCACTCCACCCCTCGGCCAGCGATGGAGAGCATATCGTGGCCGATTCTAGTTTGTTGGATGGCTAGCTTGCGAGGTACTTGGACGGCTATTGTCCGCGACCTCTACTATGTGTACGTTTTGATTTGTAGGCCGCCACGACTGCGCAATAGGCGCGTTTTGCAGTGGTGGTCTGTTGTTATCGTACCGGTCATTACCTTGCCGTTCTGGGCTTGGTCGCTGATTCTGATTCCAATTTCGATTACTGTCGCTGTAATTGCTATGCCACTGACCTCGCGCATTTTTCCAGCTGTTGGTCCCTGGCAGTCCGGAATCGTACCGGTCGTCAAATCGACGCTTTTTATTATGGGACGGTTGACCATACCCGTTCTGACTTGTACCATTATTACAATTTTGCGAGTGCTCTTGCCGCTTGTTACCACCCCCACCATTTCCATGGTTGTGGTCTTGTGCACTATTATTTCTGTCATGTTTACACCCTGATCCATTGTTCCGCGAGTGATCACACGCTGCTTTTGCGTCTTCCTGGATTAAGTCTATTGAATCTAGAGCAGACAGGAAATGTTCCATGTCGTTCTCTGGTACGTGTATGAGTTTCTCTTTGATATGAATGGGTAAATATGATTTTAGGAGTCTTATTGTGTCTCTTGGTGAGATAGGCTCATCCCAGTAGCGCGTCTTGTTTATATACTTCTCGAAATACCGTCTCAGATTCCCAAGACGGGGTGAGTACGGTTCGGGATTGTATACTTCTTTTCTTAGCCGCTCTTGTATACAAGGCGACCAGTATTTCGACAAAAACGCCCTTTCGAACTGTTCATACGTTATGCAGCTGTCTGCTACTTCCGTAGCCCACAACGCTGCATTACCCTGAATGTATGACATTAAGTATTGAATTTTCTGTGCTTCGTTCCACACACTAGGCAAGATATTTTTGAAGCTTTTTATGAATACTACTGGGTGTACTGACTTCCGTTCAGTAGTAAACGTTTGGAACTGCCTATTTTTGATCAAACTTTCTTCAACCAATATTTTTGGACTATACTGGTTTGCTCCTGGGACATAGGCTGTGTGCTCCGAACCGAAGCTACAGCTCTTCGCATTATCGCCTAAAGATTCACCATTGTTGCGTCGCGTATAAGTTTGTGCGTTGCCAAAAACATTGGCTGTTGGCGACATAGTTTCATGTTCAAGATGTTTGCTACTCTGTGCTAAACCCTTTTCCAAGTCGGATATCCGTTTGCTAATATTCACTTGCCACTGCGGAATATCCTCACTGAGTAGTTGTTTGATGGTTTGCACGTCGTTCTGTACTTGACTATTTACTGCGGTACTGAACGATTCGGAATCTCTATCTGCCATGGCTGCTTGTACCTTAGAATTAATATTTTTGTCGATCTCGCTCTCCTTTGCTTCTAGCCAAGAGTTGAATTCGGTTTCAAGTTTAGTCGCTTGTTCGTTCCACTTCTGCTCTACAAGCTGTGTGGAATCTATTTCTAGCTTTTCTAATCGGTTGGCTAAGACACCTATCTCGTCTACAATGTTAGTGTTTGCTACTTGCAGGTTGTTGACCTGTATAGTCAACTCCTGCACGGCCTTAGGTATCGACTCATAATTCTGTTTCATACAGGCAATCTCTTTTTTCATAATTTCTAACGATTGCACAAGTTGCTGGTCCCGCTCAGCTTGCTGGCGATCCCGCTCAGCCTGCTGGGCAAGAAACTTTTCCTCTAGCTGGCGATCCCGCTCAGCTTGCTGGGCAAGGAAGATCTCAATTTTTTCGTCCTTTTCAGCTTGTTGTTGCGCAAATTTTGACTGGTAATCCAGCACGCACTCTAATATCGCCTGAAGTGAATACCCACCAGGCAGATTACCACTCTCTGGTTCCTGCTTTTCTGGGGTTGGTGCAATTTCTTTATCTACATCTCCTTGAGCACTGGTGGGCGGTGGCATCACTTCCTGTGCCCCTGCCCCCACATTTTTGCATGGTATATCCTCAAAGAGAGTACTTGTACTGCTTAATACACCCGTTTCTACATTTCCTGCGCTAACTAATGGCTGTACCTCAGCATCCATATTGCTCGGACGTTGACTACGCAATTTAACCATATTCATAAATTACCTACTCGAACACAAGATCTGACAGTTTTGCCACTTGCACACAAAATATGTTAATTTATCTACAATACACTGCACACTAAAAATTACTATCTACACTCAACTTTGCCTGTCACAAACACTAACGTCAAACTACGCACACCACTAGCGATATGAGATCACTTCACTGGAGTTAAGCTTCTAGAAACAGGACAACTACACTGTAGTCTTACCTTTAGTTTATCTGATTTCGGGGTCCGGCTGCCCCCGGATTATGTAGTCGTTACAGTTTCTCAGTACCATCAGGATCGTTTCCTCTGACTCGCTTGCAGTGGTGCGTTTTTTCATGAAAGAATGTTTGTACATTCATTAATACATGGCATTAATCATGATACACATACATAAATTTATCACTAAATACATACATGTATATAACAATAGACAATGAAAGAAAACACATAAAACAGTTATTTTCGTGGCCACTGCAAATTCGGGCCCCGCGGTTTTGGGCGACAGTTTCGCTTCGTCTCTTTTCTTATTATTTGCTTTGTTTTACTATTACTATTCGCATAACAACTAATGTATGAGATAAAATATGTTACTACGAAAAGAGACCCGAAATACCTTTTAGTGATGCTGTGCTATGCCTTTCTTTGGATCATTAATTTTCAACAAAACAAAATATATTAAGTTCTTATTGTTCTGGATCTGGCTTTCTATTAAAGGAACATTTTTTCGTCACTGTAACTCGCCATAAAGTTCAACATATCTTCCTTACTTTATAGTTATTGAAAAGGTTAATGAAAATTACTTCGTTATCAATACTGATGTTACATGACGCAATGATTGTTCAAAATCATAATTTTGCAGTGGATTTTTGTTAACCGTAAAACAACAATAAGTACCACGACTAACACGAGAACATGAGACTATTATCGGAGAAAAAAGATATTTTTACTATAAGGTTTCAGACCAGAACTACGCACAGCAAGATTTCTTTTATGTTATGAAAGTAAATTATCTTTTTGCACTGTTAGTAATATATTATCAGCAGCCCGCATCAACCTGTAAAACACATCATAAAATCTGCTGCTCTGCTCTGCTCTGCAACTCCGAAAGCTGAAAGATATAATTTTAGTTCACTATTACCAGCCCGCTTCTTTGCGGTATGATAGATTTCATTTAATGCAGTTTGAATGCGCCGCGGTAACGGCTCGTTCATTCGTAGCGCAGCTCTGCACCACGAATAATATTTAAATAACTGAAAATGTCTTAAAGGGATGGGATAAAATACCAGGCAAGCTCATTACAAATCATAATACAAGGTTTCACTAAGTAACTCTATTCAAAACATTTAAACAATTCAATTAATTACACACCTTTCCAAAACTTTACTTAATGGCGTCCCTCTTACAAACTTGACAAAAGAATGCTACGCTAGCGTACAGTATAACGTCACAGGCTATCCTACTCACGTAACTCCAAGAAGACGACAGAGAAATTAATGTTCGTTCTGTATTATTTATACTAGTCACATATTCTCATCTTTGTTTGATATTTAATACGTATCGTCTGTGGCGGTTTCAGTACTCGCCGGCACAGATATTATCTAAAATAAATAAAAAAAACAGTACACAATTTTATACAAGAACAAAACATGATACACAATGTTTTCTCTTTATTACATAATATGTCTTTTGCTAAGAGACGTTACAGTTGGTAGGACATGTTCTGAGACATCAAGGGATCACCAATTTAGTATTGGAGGGCAGTGTAGAGGGTAAAAATCGTAGAGGGAGACCAAGAGATGAATACACTAAGCAGATTCAGAAGGATGTAGGTTGCAGTAGGTACTGGGAGTGAAGCAGCTTGCACAGCATAGAGTAGCATGGAGAGCTGCATCAAACCAGTATCAGGATTGAAGACCACAACAGCAACAACAGATCTCGCTAATTCATTTTGGCAACTAGGTATCACTCCTGATTCTCGAAAATATACTGCATTTATATTCGAAGGGCGAACCTCAGAAAGAATCAAGTTTCGATCTGGTCGGAAGAGTGCCAGAATGACTTTAATACAATTAAACATGCTTTAGTGAATGCAAAGATATTGAGCTATCCAGATTTAAATTTAGATTTTTGTATGACTTGTGACGCTTCATGTTCTGGCTTGGGCTGTTGCCTATTTCAAGTTGAAAAGAATAAAGAATTGCAAGTCGTACTCTAAGTGAATGTGAGTGTACATACTCCACTACTGAGTTAGAAACACTTTCCATAGTCTTGGCATTCAAGAAACTCAATTATTGTTTATTTGGCAAACATACAGTAACTTATACCGATCACCAGGCCCTGACATTTTTGTTAACTTGTAAACTTATACATCCTAGACTATCACGATGGACAGTTAGTCTTCAGAACTACTCTTTTGAAATTAAGTACATAAACGGTAAGGACAACATCATTGCCAACGCTTTATCTAGACTTCCACAAGGTATGAATGAAACCAACAGTGACTTAGAAAACATAAATGACTACAGGATTCCCTTAATGCAAGACAAGCAGTATCACCAATATTATATTGATATGAGCAGAAACATGGCTAAATTACAAAAATCTGATCCTCACTGGTATAAGATAATAACATTACTGGTAGAAAAACACAATCATCCTTTGACTAAGTATTACAAGTTACACAATGATGTATTATTTTATCGGCGACATCCAGCTGCTACTAACTGGTGTGTATGCATTTCCAAAGAGTCTGAACATAATTTGATTTGGCACACACACTTAGTTTGGGGTCATTATGGGACGAAAAAGTGGTTAGCAAAGCTCAGCACATACTGTTATTTTAGCAATATGAGAAGAAAAATTTGCAGGGAACTGAAAACATGTGCCGTACGTCAAAAATCAAAACCTCAGAATTTATCAACAAAAACAGATTTACATTCTATTTTACCGAGTTAACCCCTGGAAATTCTGTGTACTGACATAAGTGGACCGCATCCAGCGAGCTCTGGAAGTGTGAAATATATCTTCGCTTTTTACGATATATTTTCTAAACATGTAAAACTTTATGCTTTAAAATCCGCCACTGCAAATGCTATAATACGCCGATTCTCAAGTGATTACCTGACGCACGTGGGAAAACCTAAAGCAATTCTGTCAGATAATGCAGTATACTACTCTGGGTACAAATGGAGAAATTTCTTGAACGATAATAACACTAAAAGTATTTCAAAATTTAGTCCACAATGTAACGCGATTGAGAGACTTTTCCGAGAACTAAAGCGATTCATGAGGACCTATATTTCATGAAAACATACTAATTTGGTGTCCAACCTAAGTCTTTTCGAAGATGTACACAATAACTTAAATATTTATAATACAAATTACACTCCTAACGAGATCATGTTCAATTACAAACAGAACGATCAATGGATAGAACCATTACCTAAGTTGTCAGACAAGGAAATCACACCCGAACAGAAAATAAAAGAAGTATTGCCTACACTGACACATCACGCACAGGTAAGAAACAAACATCACACAAACATAATAAAAAGAAAACAAAAATTCAAGGCAGGAATGCTTGTACTACTTCGTACTCAACATAAATCTGTAGCGCTCAAGTGACGCAATGCTAAGTGGCGTCTGCTATATGAAGGACCTTATATTATTGTTAACATACCGCATCCTGGTGGGTATCTGTTACAACATCCTAGAACTAACAAAATTATTGGGCTATACGCACACCGAGATCTCAGAGTATTTCATGCTAAATAATGTCAAAGTCATATCCATGAAAACATTGCCAAGCAACTCGCAAAACTCTATTTGCTACAACATATATAATAAGTAGTATAGAGATTTTCATTTCAGTTGTACCAGTAACGCAGTTGAAGGCAGAAGAACTTTTCTTTCAACGCCGCGGCACTACCAAGAAGACTGAATATTAAGGTAAAATTTAGGATTACGTAGCAGTGAATGATATATTAATTTTTCACGGAACATATGTGACTGTAGGTACCACTGACTTGGTATGACACCTGAAGAACCGACAGACGTCATCTGTGAAGTGATATTTTACTTCGAGAAATAGATTAGACGCACATCTCTCAGCAAGAAAAGCATCTACCAGTAGCCAAGGCCACACAGACACTATACACACACGCACAAAATATGAGAAATCTAACAGTTTTCCGTCTCCTATTATTCTGAATATTTATTGAGTAGTGAAAACGCCTGGTCTTGCCTACTGATGTAATGAATGTTGTGTCTAACCTATCTTAATTTCAGATGACATCACAAAAAACATCGATAAAAACAAAAAAACCGTAAAAGAGAATGTACATATCTGCAATTCATGTAATCAAATGTGACATAATGTAATAATTTATAGCTATGTAATGATGATGTTAACATGTTTATGTGTAACTGTATTATGTTTATGCTAAGAAAATATGTGACGTGTATATGTATGATTACTTATGTTTTTTGAAAAATGGTGTATAATGTAACTGCTACTATGTGATAATTTGAACGATAACGAGTGCCAAAATGAGAAAAACTTAAAAAAAAACATTGCATAGTGAACCACTGTTCACGAACATTAGCGTACATTACTAAGTCTGCAACTATGCAGAATCGTATCTGAAAGAAACTTAATGATATTCATCATGCATCGTACCTTAGTAAACGCGATGAACGATTTCTTTGATAAGTAACTACGAACATTTAGGTGAGCTATATTTAACAAAAAACTGAAAATGTGAAGTGCATAATTGGTGCATCGTCTAGTGACATTACTACAGTATCTAACTTCCAGATTTTAACTGGATTAAATGGTCACAACGTGCCTGTCCAGAAAACGACACGACGAGTGGAAGAATTTTGGTTGGAACTTCAGGGAATGGAATGTTCTCGAAATGTGACGGACACACTTACCTGGACTATCCAAGGATCGACGCCAGCTATGTGCTGTCCGAGGTTCTGCAACCAAGCTTCCACGGAATATCGAAAACGAACTGCATATGGACCAATTACTCGACGGGTCACGTCCGATCTGTAATAAACAATGCTTTTTGTCACAACGAACTGCATCACAACGACTATAATGGAAATAGGAAATGGGCATGCTTATGTATCAATTACGTTGTTATATAGCGATGTTGCTGTGATCAAAAAACTGTACGACGACGACACTAACCTGTGAAACATTACTGTGCAGCAGATGAATATAAACTGTAATAACGACACGATGTGTCACGATGTGTCAACGCATCTGAAACAAAAAGACATTTTTCTTTGAAGCACTTCAATGCAATACTATGTAACTAAGAACATTCAACAATCTAAAGGTGTATTTAATTATAACAAATATTGTAATTTTAAAATTAAGTTACCTGTCATAGAATGCACTCTTCATATGTAATCTTGGTGGAATATTTTCTTTGTGCAACGACTAAGAAACGCGCGCGCACACGAACAATATGAACTGTAATACTGTGCAGGGTGTTCTAAATTTATGATATAACGGCAGTAACGGAGACACATAGACGCTTCTGCACATGCGCGCACTCTATTTTGGCAACATAAGAAGTTCTACGGCGCACGCGCGTCATTCAAATTTTGTATATAAAATACTGTATAACGTATGTCATGTAAATAGTTGTAGATAACTTAGATTTTTTTGTGCCTTTAGGTGACTCGCTCGCCTGCAGATGTGTCCTTTCGCCTTGTAATTCAGGGGGCAATATAAAGGCACATTTGCGTGCCGTGCGTGAGTTTCCTCAGAAACGCGAAATGTTAATTAAATAATTAATCTCTGTCAAATAAATAAAGCCTATGGCACAGAACTGCAGCGCTATGCCGCTGATAAAACAAAATACAATTACGACACTCTTATGTTTCATTAAGAAGAAGTAGGTCATGTACAATAACTGGTGCGGGAAGCACGTGTATTTTATTAACTGGCACACCGCCATATTTGATGTTATATAAGAACACTGAGAGTTGCAATATCACTAGGCACTCGACCCTGTAAAGATTCTATATTTATGAAAGTAAGGTGAATTATTTAACTGTAGGCTTATTCGTAAAATATATCTGACTTAACTAACTGTGTAAACTTTTTATATTTAGTAGACAGTCACCTCTGTACGACGTGTTGACATGGCTGGCAAATTATTCTAATCTTGAGATTTTGAGTCCGCACCTACCGCAGCAGTCTTTGGAAACGATTTAAATACGAAGTCCGATTATTTGAGTCTTAATTCACGTTCAACTACGAATAACATTGCATTTACGAAAAAGCCATTGTCAAGCGTTTGATACCAAATAATTAAACGTCCACGTTCCAGATAAGCAAATATCAAACAACCAATCACTATCATACATATACAATAACCATTTTTTTTTATTTATTTATTTTATATGTCACACAAAGGGTCATTTGACAGTTGCTGATGATGTAAACACACTAACGTGTTAGCAACGAACAGATGAAACGTTAATGAGGCTGAAACTTCAAGACAGATTAAAAATGTTGTGGTGGGTACAGTGGTGTGTCGTGTAGAATGTCTGTCTCTATGAATCATGCTACTGTGTTAATGTATTGTAAAGACATGCGCACGCTGTGAAATGTATGGTAAGAATCTGATAAAGCTTGTTTGTGTGCTGGAAATCTTTGGATGTGGGCCTAGTTTAAATAGTTTAAAATTGTTTGCTTAATACATTAAGTGAAACATTCAAAACATCCACAGAAAACAATCTGCGAGAATCTTGAATGTATTAAAATGCAGGCAGCTAGCTGTACCTCTGAAACAACAGTTAAATTAAAGCAGCATGCACATACGTAAAAGTAGTTCTCTTTTATGGTAAAATTCTGTTAATTGTTTTTCAGTTTTATCAGAAAATACATCTCATCTACACGTACAATCTACAACCACACGGTATTAAACTGTCTTTGGTGGTAGAGCGATAATTTTATGGTAAAATTCTGTTAATTGTTTTTCAGTTTTATCAGAAAATACATCTCATCTACACGTACAATCTACAACCACACGGTATCAAACTGTCTTTGGTGGTAGAGCGATAAGTTCCAGCTGGTAAGCGCTCAGGGCTACCTTTACATTAAATACCAAATATAGTTCTTCAATAAAATATCCAGCTATCGCGGGTTACGTCCTAGCATGAACAACTGTATGTGCCACCTCGTAATATTTGAAACTTCTTTCGATAATTTTTTTTTAATTGATAAAACATCGTCTTTGCCACAAATTCTATCAGCACAAAACAGCAAGATGTTTTTACGTAAAATTCCTTGATATTAAGCAAAATAGCTATCCACTCAGAAGGAGTATTATTAGTATCGTTTTAAACAAGTCTGAGATGAGTATTATTCATCAGTTCAGAAATATAGTGAAATAACGTTATCGCTCTTTAGACGGCCGACAACGTTATGAATAGCATGTGCAGCTCTCATGCGATATTTGAAATTTTCACAGACACTTCTTAAAGCGTGGGGGTTAGAATGTACTGCAATAAGAGATTACAAAATTGGGTAAAATTTCATCTATTGCTTGACATTACCAAATTACACTTACAGCAATCACGTCTGGCCTCCAGCACGTTCAAGATACATCAGAAATTAAAGAAGAAGAAGAAGAAGTGAGAACAAAAAAATCATAAGAGCATTTGTTCGAAGAATGACAATGATCATAGATATTATTGTCTCGTATGACAGTTCTTTGTAAGTCATAACACATTCAATTAATATTTTTCGTGATATTTTCATAAGGAAAATGCGTCTTTATCAGTTATTGACACTTTATAACTCGTAACGAAGTTTTCCACTTTCACGAAAGTTTATCACACAAGTGTCTGCTCCAGGAGGCAAGTAGTACAATGAGTGGCAGACCGGATCTCAAACCTGGGACTTGGCATTTCACAGGCAATAGCCTCATCAGGTGTGGCTCTCCATACATCATTCACGACCCGCCATTTCAGCTAGAGTACTGCCAGTTTCAAAACGTCACGGAATCTGCTGCAGAGTACAAGATTCATTCTCTTTGAGGATGTTCGCATAGATATAGGGATCAGCTGTCGCAATGCAATTGTAACAAGATCAGCTATCAAGGAAGGGAGGGGTACAAAATTAAGCAGAAATGTCTATATGGTCTACACAGCCAGTAAATTGGACATGGAAGAGGTTGTATCAGTATTCAGACAAGAGCGACAATCTTATGATTCAGTCAATGAAAGTCTATATGTGGGGTGTTGGGTGTGCTGTTCAGTACACGCCTATGATGGTCTAGTCCTACCTCTGGTGACCTACAGAAAAGGGAAGCACCCCTTAAGATGTAAATTAATTTAAACAAATGATAGTGCTGCACAAACAGAAACATGCTACTGAAATGATAAAGAGGGTGATCCAATCAAGCATGAAAATATGGATACCTTGCGACACACATAGATATACTAATGAGAGGAGGGCTCATATATGTATAACAGAAACAATCGGCCACCATAAAAATAAAGTTCTGTTATCATAAAACGTCAACACATGAGTTGCCCCCTGATGCAACTGAATGAAACATTTATTAAATGGACAAGCGATTACAATTGTAAAAACTAACCTTGGCGTAGTTGTGTTGGCATGATAAAAGCGCAATTACGAAAATAGTTCCAAGATATGAACAATGACTGCAAGTAAGGCTAGTGAATTCCAGGAAGAAATCGGTAAATAGATATGAACACCAGTACAATAGCCAAAGTCCATAATGAAAGCATCCAAGTGGGTGTCGGACAACAAAACTGAGTAACTGTCTCCTGAAAGGAGTTAATCGACTTTGGATCCCTGCCGCATCAGTGTTTGCAACACTGGCCCATTCTTACTAAATTCATGTAAAGTGGATATTGAAGGCAGTGGCGGTAGTGGCTGCGGACTGTGGGTTCAACCTACCCTCTGCACTCGATACTCGAGCGGAGCCACTCTTGCCGTCCGTTGTGACCGAGTAGTTCTAGGCGCTTCAGTCTGGAACCACGCTGCTGCTACGGTCGCAGGTTCTAATCCTGCCTCGGGCATGGATGTGTGTGATGTCCTTACGTTAGTTACGTTTAAGTAGTTATAAGTCTAGGGGACTGGTGATCTCAGATGTTAAGTCCCATAGTGCTCAGAGCCACTTGAACCATTTGGAGCGACTCTTCTACACGACTGCATGGTTCGTCTCATCAGTCATCTGCACACTTACGTCGCTGGCCTCATTCTTTCCTAATGCTCTGAGACTTGGTGTCTCTGTTAGAGCAGGAATATCAGGAGCCAATAGTGGCACACAATGCGAGTTCTATAGAGTAGTAATTTAGAAATGAATTTAAACAAACTCCGCCTCTTCCGTAGTTCGCTATTATTAACCAAAAGTGCTTTGGCGCAGGGAAGAAGCCAGATATCATAAGGGAACCACTACTTGATCAATGAGAGTAGCATATAATATCCCCAAACGCATTATGTGATAATTTTAGAGTAAACCCGCCATGTAACGTAGAGAAACCATGATTGAAATTCAAAAGAACAGTCGATCAAGCTCTAGAAATATGTTAACTTAATTAAAGATAGTGGAAATCCCTATTGATGTGTGAACACTGGTGGGAAGTAATATTTGCTATGCTGCCAGACAGAAAGATGAACTATAGTTGGAGTCACGAGCAATGATGATCGAATTTAGGTAAGTCTGTGCATCTGACGTCACGCATTCTCCAATAGCCACTGAGTGCTCACTAGTGTTCTGAGCGCACTTTTGTAAAAGTTTCAGCGGGTGCGAGTATTTAACATGATCTTAGCGAGTTATTTGGTGAATTTTTATTCAATTTCTTGCGAGTTGTCGTGGCTAATGATGGTGGTCAGCATCAATTGTTACATAAGCAACCGAGAGACATAATTTGTGAGATACACCCTTTCTTCAAGTGCCAAGCTCCTCGACCTCTACCCTCCACCAGCAGAAGACATCAATGATTTCAATTTCTGGCCATCCAATGCCCCCCTCCTCCCCCCCAAATGCCACACCAGCCACTACAGTAACAAACAATCAACAAAGAGTTCTATATTAATCTAGTTTAAGACCGTTTAACTTTAAGTAATATTTCTCTGTATGTATGTATGTATAAACGCCTGAAAATGAACAGAACATGTTCGAAACGCGTTGTATTATGTTAGATGAAACATAAAATAAAAAAGTGACTGGTAGCAGAAACTAGAAAAAATTAATAATCCAACACAGTCACGGTTCACAAACATAGCCACTTTGGGTGAAAATAATAATGAATATGAGTGGTTTGGCGATTCTATGGTCATACTGGTTGAATTTTGGTTACGTAGAGCTGTACATCTTATTTGGCAATAGGGTAAATACTGTTCAATTACAGAGCTACGGGACTGGGAGGGGCCACATTCGAGATTTCTCAGAAGAACAGGTGGCTCATACGATAACACTCTCCTGCAGGGAGCAAGCTGATTTTGCGAAGATGTAAACATCCACTGAAAAGATTGGCCAGCTACGTCTCTGGATCTTAATCCCTTAGAACATGTCTGTAATGGGTGGGGAGGCGAACTTCAGCCAGTCAGTCGCTTCCAAAATCTCTCCCATACCTACACCGAGCTCTTACTGGAGACATCTATGTAGAGAGTATTACCTCAGCAACTGTAAACATCGACACTGTCAACGTCATATAGCAGATAGCATTAGTCATACCGAATATTTAATATACTGCCACTGTGGAATATGTATTAGAGTTCTGTTATCGAGGGATGAGGCACAGTGGTTAGCAAGCTTGCCTCGCGTGCCTGATGAACAGAATTCAGATCTTTGTCCAGTCGTTCTGGTTATGATTTTTGGTTAACGAAAGTTGAAGGAACACAAAGGAAGACGAATGGGTACCTTTGAGAGATAACGTAGTGAAGGCAGCAGAGGATGAAATAGAGAAAAATGAAACCGACGAAATGAGAAAATATATAGAAATGCAGCCACTCAAGCTAGCAAAAGGGAATACAGATGTCTAAAAATGAGGCTGACACATACTGCAAAATGGCAGAGCAGCAATACTTAGAGGTGAAATGCAAGGCCATAAAACCATACATGACTATGAGAAGATAGAGGCACACATTTAAAAATATACAGATAAGCTTTGCAGAAAAGAGAAGCAACTTAAGAACTGACACAGCAAGCAATGAAAGGAACTCATGACACTAGGCTTTCTCTAACTATCGCTTCCTTTCCTACTCTCAGATAAGCAATTTTTGATCTCCAGAGGAATTCTTCTGCCACCATGACCGAGTCAACATCGGTCTTCTCGACGCAGAGCGGGTGTTTCTAATGAAACCTGATGTACGAATTTACTGGGATATATTACAGATATGAAGCAGCTAAGAGAATTTTGATGTAACTTAGATGGAATCTTCAGCACAAATGAAATTTGAGCCAATCTTTCCATTGTGGTAGTCACTAAGCCACAATGACAGATTATAAATGAAAAAAGCGCAGTTACAAATGGCAAAATATCTCAATGGAGAAATTAAGAAAGAGATTGAAGACTTCCGTTATTCGAGCCCGTAAGTAACGTGTTAAAACGAAATTGCAAGACTGCGGCCTACGAAGTAAGTGCCACGCTTGTGCAGAACCCAATAAGAAAATTAGATTGAATTGGAAGTGTACTTGGGGGGAGGGGGAGAAGGAACTATAAAGATAGAAAATGATTGTTGTTAACCAGCCTCTAGTCATTTGTTGAAAGTGGCTGTATAGATCAGATTAAGGACAACACGTAGATGGCTGATTGGTCTTCGCATCGACCATAGATGTGCGTGGTATCAAATCCGGCATCCGTCTATGTCATATTCCCGTGACGCTACGGAATTGATAGCAAGGCTGGAATTTGCAAGTCTGATTTCATAGCAATGGAAACATACTGCCACGGCATGTTCACGTTAACAAACAATAAATAAACCACAAATGGGACACGACTGAGAAACGAATGTGACGAATGAAGAGCAACTCCATGTCTCCAGCAGTTTTATAAACTTGGTAGTCTACCTGCAGAGATAAAACACACTCCAACTTTGTACGGAAGCTGCCCTGACCTATCCCAGTTATGTCTTTATGGTAGAACGAAGAGCTTAACGTGGAGCCAGTGTGAAGAAAGGTAAATAACTATCTCCTTCCACGACTACGTGGGCCACAGAAAAATTTGAAGGGAAATAACTTTTCCTTGTAGTCAATCCCATACTGAGATTGTTAATAAAAGTTATTTACGGTAGTAACATGATTATTCTGATCTCACCGTCTGATAGTCCTACCCTTCGACAACACATTGCTTGCATCAGAATTTGGTAATAAGCCATTTAGTAGGACATATTCTTTTGTGTTAGCAGAAGAGCCAACACCGTGTTACTAGTGGAGGCCGAAATGCACGCGTTTTAGCTCACGCAGGCTGGCGTGAGGAGGGAAGAACTATACTGACGTGAGGTCAGGAACATAACAAGGAATGAGAATTCAGAAAGCGGACGTAATTAGTTTGATACTTAACTTTAATCAATTAATGATGAACGTCGCTCTTGACGGTACATGATTCACAATATTATCTGTTCAAAATACGTTCTTGAAGATGGTAATTATAGTAACTGAATATGGCGCCTTGCTAGGTCGTAGCAAATGACGTAGCTGAAGGCTATGCTAAATTGTCGTCTCTGCAAATGAGAGCGTATGTAGACAGTGACCTATCGCTAGCCAAGTCGGCTGTACAACTGGGGCGAGTGCTAGGGAGTCTCTCTAGACTAGACCTGCCGTGTGGCGGCGCTCGGTCTGCAATCACTGATAGTGACGACCCGCGGGTCCGACGTATACTAACGGACCGCGGCCGATGTAAAGGCTACCACCTAGCAAGTGTGGTGTCTGGTGGTGACACCACATATTCACATATCAATTTTACGTACTTGTTTAATATACAGGGTGATACAGGGAAACGGGAACATGTCCACAATCCAACTAGAAGTGATGAAGGAAAGAAGTTGCATTCATAGTAACTGAAAACTTACAACTTTGCCATTTACGAAACATTGAGGTCATTTATCATTGTTTTAAAATTACATCCTTTAGATGGGGTCCTCCAGTACGAATACATTCGTGAAATATGCTGCCGAGATTCCTCATTGACCGCTGCAACATCTCAGCTGGGATACTGTGAATCGCATCCCAATTTCTCTATTTACTCATCCAGGTTCCTGGTCGAATCGTGTATACTTTTCTCTTGAGGTAGCCCCCCCCCTCCCACCCCCCTCCCAAGAAAAAATCACAAACGGATAAATCTGGCGATCTAGGGAGCCAGGAAATGTTACCGGGTAATGAGATTACATAGTTGCCAAACAAATATAGAACATATGCCATTGATTGCCGTGCAGTCTTATTATTCCACTTTCGAACAGCGCGCGAAAGAAACAAACACCTGTGTCTTTCCGTGGGAGCTAAAATTCCCCTTATTTTATTATTATGATCATTTCTCCCCATGTAGGCCGGGGTCAGCAAAATATTTTCGCATCCGGAGGAGAAAGTTGGTGATTGAAATTTCGTGAGAAGATCCTGTCGCAATGAGAAACACATATGTTTTAATTATGTCCACTCCAAATCCAGCATCATATCCGTGACACTCTGTCCCCTATTTCTCGATAATACGACTTTGAACTTTCTCTATGTACTCCGTTATCATATCGGGTAAGGGTCCCACACTGCGCAGCAGTACTCCGCAAACGTACTCTAGACAGTCTCTTTACTAGATTAGATTGAAGCATCAATTTAATTCATAGAACCAAGAAAGATCTTGATGAAGCAGAATTTACTGTCACTAACAACAGAACGTAAATGCCTGCTCAGTCTCTATTAGCAATTCAACTGCATTGACGTCTATGTGTAAAGACGACGGTATTGTTGCTAGCAACCTTTTTGATCGGTGGCGCATTCTGACAACAGTTTAACGAAAACAACACCGTCATCGTGCCCCTATGGGCAATGTGTCCCGCTCTCCTGTAATTATTCATAATAATTCGCAAAATGGCGGATAGGCAGAAATTCTGTCGAGCTGTTGCCTTGAATTTCTTGCCACAGCTTCGTCGCGGCGCAGAGACGTTAGTCCGTCCCTCCCTTTGACAGATCTGCCACCACTCCAGGGATTCCAACTTCTAAACCGTGAGCCCAGGCCGTACTGGCCGAAACGAATCCCGACTTTCGTCCAGTTTAGGTTGGCCACGGGAGCCTCTTTCTGCCAGCGGACGCATACTGAGGTGCCGACCGGAGAGGCCCTGTCGTCCTCTGTCGTTTACAGTTCCTGATTGGAGTCAGACCGTGATCTTCAATAGCGCAAGTGTTGCGCCGTTTATGTGTCGTTGCAGATTGTACTGTTCTTGGTAACAGCCAATTAGTGCTGCTCCGCATTCACTGTAATGCAACCGCGATTATTTTGGCCGTGAATGCAATAGTCTGCATCTTAGTCGGCGAGCGAGAAGAAGCTGTCCATGCTTTCGTAATAGTATGAATGCTTTGTGCTACTCCTGCCTGGGGTTCAGTCCATTTCCCGTGGCTAGTAATGGTTTCGACAAATGTCCTAGTATACTCTCTGATCAGAAACTGGATGAGTTACCAAAGCTCTCAATTATATCGCAAGTACTTGTTTCTTCTGTCTTGTCCTGTCCTGTAGCAAGACTTCTCAGATTATATTGATCAGTTGTTTGTGGATAAGTCGTAAGTAACTTGTAACAGTCTACTCACATTTCCATGTGGAATTTTTTTTAACAGTATATGCAGATTAGTCAGACTTGTGGTCTGAAGAATCTCCCTTTTGCCCCATAGAGATATTTCTTTTAGCAGTCAGAAACCCCCACAAGACAAGGTACGGTTCGACAGCACTCGAGAATGCAGTAAATTAGCAGGTAAGACTAAATGTGCCTATTAACTGGGAATCAGCGGTCAGACTGTTTTTATCAGTTCTATACTTAGTATCGCCACGTTCTTGTAACACAGCACAGCGGTATCTACAGACGTTGGAAGTGTGACAAGACGAAGTGCCAGGTATCCTTTCCCATGTTGCTTTCTAAAACGATTTCCTTCAGCAGTCAGAAACCTCTACTAGGCGACATTGTGTCCGATGCTGGCTGCGTTTGAGACAGCCGTAAATTATCAGGTAATGCTAAACGAACCTGTTAGATGGGAGTGATTGGTCTGGCAGTTTTATCTATTCTATTATCTGTATCGCCAAGTTCTTGTAACAGAACACAGCAACATCTACAGGCTGTTTCACAATTCGTGTTAGGGGCTTTCAGAGGTTGTAGAAGGGACTTAGTAGATAAAATTTTACATATGAACCCATGTCCATAAATGTCATCCAACAACGCTAGAAAGCGTCAAAGCTGTTGGCACCGGCGCCTAAAAATGTATGTGTATACAGTTTGATCCCGTGATTATCTTTTTTCACAGATATTGGAGACGTATAAATGTATCTACTTCAGGTAGGGGTCCCTGGTTCGGAAACGAACGAGTCGAAAGTTACAAGCGAAAATCATTCTGGTACCTCTTTCAGTGGAATACATATACTGGTACTGTTTTTGCTAAGAATGTATCGTATGCAACTTTCAGAGGTGGTAGTGTGGACTAAGACATGAAAAAATGTCCAGTGGACAAGGGCTCTGCATTGCATACCTGAGGAGCTATGAGCACTTGTTCATCTTCGCTAGTGTGAAACACATCTCCTCTATTGCACAAGTTCTCCTAGTTCTTAAGGTATGTATTTTAGAGCACGTTCTTACTGCACATTTTTTCTTGATTTCGTCCATACTACCACCTCTGAAAATTTGCCTACCCTACAAACTTAGCAAGAACAATATCGGTACATGTTTTCCACTGTCAGATGTACCAAAACGGTTTTCGCTTATAGCTTTCGACTCATTCGTTTCCGGTACAGGGACCCTCACCTCAAACTGATACATTTATCCTTCTCCATCATCGTTAAAAGTTTATAATATCATCACGGTATCACCCTGTCTATACACTCATTTACAGGCGCCGGCGCCTATAACTTTGACGCTCTGTAGAATCGTTGGACGACATGAGTTACCAAGTAAAACTTTATCTGCTAAACTCCCTCTACAGCCTCTAGGAGTGTGTAACATGAATTGTGAAACAACCTCTACATGACTACGTAAGAGCCGAATGACGAGAAAGAGAGGAAATAGTTACGAATGAAGTGAGACAGGTTTTTTAGCCCATATCCCATGTTATTCACCCTTACACTGAATAAGCCGTAAAAGAAATTTGGTAACGGAATTAAAGATCTGAGGTGAGAAATAAAGTTACTTAAGGTTTTCCATCGACATCATTGCATTTCTGTCAGAAGCACCAAAGGACTTTGAAAATCAGATCAACGGAATGGATAGTGTGATTACGTAGGCTTTCCCGGCGTAATAAGTCTTGAAAGTCTCTTCGGGTTTGCTGCCGGATCCTAAAATCAACTTGACTCGATATTTCGGCGATCCAACTGTTCGCCATCTTCAGGAAATGCTGCTTCTGCTGATGAGTCCCGCTGAGAACTGACGCAAGATTGCAATTCGAAGTCCTATATAGGCCACCGTTCAGTACACTGCGCATGCGCCGCCCATCACGGTTTCTGCCTTACAAAACAGGGAGGTGGCGCCGCCCTTAGTGAAACACTGCTGGCAGCGACATATCGCAATCCATGCCGCACCGAAGAACGTTCAGTTTTGATGCGAGATAATACGGGATTCCACGTTTTGCTAAGAGGAAACCCATTGTCTCTGTTGATTAAATTATCAGCCTACCTAATTTCAATCGCCTCTTTATAGACACTATTCCAAAAACCGGAAATGTTGGCAATCACAACAGTTTCCTCAAATTTCATTATGTGTCCCTCATTTAGGCAGTGTTCTGCTACGGAATGGATAGTGTCTTGAGAAAAGGTTATCAGATGAATATTAATACTGGTGACTTTGCTATGGGCACTCTCCTCTCCAGAAACGACAGCGGCCAGTTTCATAGAACTGTACACATAAGTTTCTGGTTTGACGAACACTCAGTCAGCCTATCACATATGCTAATGCCACAGAAAAATGAAGACGAAACTTTCTGGAGCCATGTGGAACAGGGGTTGGAACGCAGCAGTCAACATTCTCGTAATGTGGTAGTTCTACGAGATACAAACAACAGTGAATGGCTTCAGTTGGATGTGGTGTAACTGAAGAAATTTACGAACTGCTTCGCCGAAGTGAGGCTATTATCAAAGCGAGACGCCGTGTTACACGGTGTTAGTGTGATCTCGTCTTGGGATAATCAACGTTTTGTTCGGCGTGCTTACTATAGCGTAATGAGCGTCGTCTAAATGACGAACTTCCAAGTTCATGCGGGATTTTCCTTTTAAAGAAGTACGACAGAGAGAAAGAGAGAGAGATATCTTTACAAGGCGTTTTATTGTGTAAATCACGTCATACTTTTAGAAACATTCGAGTTTTATGGAAGTAATGGCTTTATACGAAGTACTTTGCATGATACGTAACGAACGGAACGCAAAAACCTCTGTTGAATAATTCGATTTTGGAAAGGTAGGAATTTTCAGTGACTGGGAAGAAACCACAATAGGAGTCCCACATGCTTCAATTTTGGGTCCAGCGGTATTACTTGTATGAGAGGAAGTCAAAAAGTAAAGGGAATATCGAGAAATGGAATATCTGTTTGACAGTAAACTCAGGCATTATTGTTCTACACAAAAACCCTGCACTTCAACGCACTTTGTCCGACTTTTTACAGGTTTTTTTGATTCTGTCGGAAAAAGAATTCTTCTTCCGCCGAGCGCTTCTTTCAATAGTCCAAATGCACGGAAATCGTTTGGGGCCAGGTCTGAACTGTATGAAAGGTGTTCCAGCAGTTCGAATCTCAGCTCCGCTATTGTTTTGGCCGTCCATTTAGCAAAATGTGGCCAAGCGCTATCTTGCTGCAGTATCATTCATTTTCGCAGTTTTCCGGGACATTAATATCTGACTGCAGATTTCTGTTCGAAATACATAACAACAGTTCTCACTGTGCACAGTATCGTCTCATTGGTTGAAATGAACGGCTACCAGACACGTCCCAAAATAATGTTAGGAGAAACTTATCAGCTGATCGTTGGCGTTTAAATTTCATAATTTTGGTGATGACGGGTGTTTCCTAACCAAGCTCACAGCCTTACTTTCCGGTTCGTGATGATGCACCCTCGTTTCGTCTACGGTGACAATTTGCCACAAAAATCCATTTCTCTCGCAATGATAACAGGCCAAATTTTTACGACAGATGTCCATCCTTTGCACCTTGTGATGCGCTGACAATTCTTTCGGTACTCACAATGTTCACTCTTTCCGAAAATTCAGCCTGTCATATAAGATGGATAGATGGATTACGCTGAAACATAACCGATAAGTAAAGTATTGAAGATTTCGCCCACTGTGATTCGCCTGTTTTCCATCAGCATGACATCAACGACTTCCAGATTGTTATCAGCTGTAGACGTCGATTGCGTGCCCGACCTTTCCTCATCACACAGAGAAGTTCTACGCTGTTTGAAGGGCTCTATACACTCGCAGATCTTGCTTCGTGATAAACAGCTGTCACAACATTGTGCTTGCATACGACCAATAATAATTTCCGCAAGGTTTAACATTCGGTTCCCCATATGCGCCAGTTCTGTTTATTGACGAAGCCATCCAGGTAAAAATAAGCTTCGTCAGTAAACCAAATGCTGCCCACATGCATATCACCGTCATCAATCCTGTGCACTATATCGTTAGCGAATGTCTCTCGTGCAGCAATGGTAGCGGCGCTGAGGGGTTGCTGCGTTTGAATTTTGTATGGATAGACGTGTAAACTCTGGCGCATGAGACGATACGTGGACGTTGGCGTCATTTGGACCGCAGCTGCAACATGGCGAACGGAAACCCGAGGCCCCTGTCGGATCACCTGCTGCACTAGCTGCGCGTTGCCCTCTGTGGTTGCCGTACGCGGTCGCCCTACCTTTCCAGCACGTTCATCCGTCACGTTCCCAGTCCGTTGAAATTTTTCAAACAGATCCTTTATTGTATCGCTTTTCGGTCCTTTGGTTACATTAAACCTCCGTTGAAAACTTCGTCTTGTTGCAACAACACTGTGTTCTAGGCGGTGGAATTCCAACACCAGAAAAATCCTCTGTTCTAAGGAATAACCCATGTTGTCTACAGCACACTTGCACGTTGTGAACAGCACACGCTTACAGCAGAAAGACGACGTACAGAATGGTGCACCCACAGACTGCGTTGTCTTCTATATCGTTCACATCACTTGCAGCGCCATCTGTTGTTGAAAACTGTAACTACTGCAATTTCGAAAGTTTGTCCGCCTGAAAATGTACTGTTGTCCCAAGCATATTGCAACAAACGGTGTATTTCTATCGCTGCTAGTTTAGTTTTTATTGACGTTTCAAATATACCGGTCATTTTTGAAACACCCTGTATGTACAATATGTATAAACCTAGTTTTTAAGTGTAGTTGCATGAGTAGGACGAAAAATAGTATTGTGATCGATTTTAGCACTAAACAGGTGAACATGTCCTACACACTGACACGTTCGATAAAGCAGTCGTTCAAATGATTTACGGAACACGCAAATAACTATGGCAGAGAAAGAGACCATGTATTTCGTATGGTAAAAACTGCCTCGATCACCGAGATGTCTGCGGGTGACAAGGACAACAAGGAAGACAAACTTGCCAAGAAGAAAGCGACACGTCTCGGAGTTGGAGGAAACGCACCGAGATGCAGGCGCTTCACACGAAGATGGCAGAGCCCTTCCGCGGCAACAATTCCGCACACGTCCGCGGGCAACGGCGGACACTTTGCGACCCGTTGGCAGTGCGCGGGCGGGAAAACTGCCGGAGAAGGAGGCGTAAACGGCCCTCAGAGAGCGCCACAAAAAACCGTATACAGAATAAGGCCGCCCAGGTTGGTCCATCTCCGCACTTGGCGGCAGTTTCTCTCGCCGGTTTCCATTCACGTGGGTTTCATTTTCGTTCGTATCCTGCACGTAAAATGCTTCGTGTCAGAAAAAAATTCCTTTTGACGTGATCTGAACATAAAGATATGGTTTATTTTCTGAGAATCAACGTACTGCCTCTGGTACCAAGGTGGCGCACTTTTAAGGAACTTTTACTTGTGTTCTACAGCAGCCCTTATCTCCCTTCAGCTTCCTGTCACATGGCCGCTGTGCCATACAGTATCACAGCAGATTTTCAAAGCTTAAGCGATTTAGATTCATTATTACCATTATGTTCCTAGCTACCACGCATTTCCTCGTTTTTTATTAGTACGAAATATAGACATGTACGTGCTTGTTTCCATCTGTTTAATTCCACCATTATCTTTTATTCCACCACTACAGTGAATATAGACTATGTGATCAAAAGTATCCGAACACACAGTCGAAACATACGTTTTTCGTATTGGGTGCACTGTGCTGCCACCTACTACCACGTACTCCATATCAGCGACCTCAGCTGTCATCAGACATCGGAGAGAGCAGAATGAGGCGCTCCGTGGAACTCACGGACTTCGAACGTGATCAGGTGATTGCGTGTCACTTGTGTCATGCGTCTGTGCGTGAGATTTCCACACTCCTAAATATCCCTGCGTCCACTGTTTTCATTGTGATAGTGAAGTGGAAACGTGAAGGGACACGTACGACACAAGAGCGCACAAGCCGACCTCACCTGTTCTCTGACAGAGATCGCCGACAGTTGAAGAGGGTCGTAATGTGTAATAGGCAGACATCTATCCAGACCATCACACAGGAATTCCAAACTGCATCAGGATTCACTGCAAGTACTAGACAATTAGGCGGGAGATGAGAAAACTTGGATCTCATGGTCGAGCGGCTGCTCATAAACCACACATCACGCCGGTAAATGCCAAACGACGCCTCGCTGGGTGTAAGGAGCGTAAGCAATTGACGACTGAATACTGTAAAAACGTTCTCTGGAGTAACTAATAACGGTACACAATGTGGCGATCCGATGGCAGGGTGTGGGTATGGCGAATTCCCGGTGAACGTCATCTGCCAGCGTGTGTAGTGCTGACAGTAAAATTCTGGGACGGTGGTGTTATGATGTGGTCCTGTTTTTCAAGGAGGGGGCTTTCACCCCTTGTTGTTTTGCAAAGCACTATCACAACACAGGCCTACATTGATATTTTATGCACCTTCTTCCTTCCCACGGTTAAAGAACAATTCGGGGATGGCGATTTCATCTTTCAATACAGTCGAGCACCTGTTCATAATGCACGGCCTGTGGCGGAGTGGTTGCAAGACAATAACATCCCTGTAATGGACTGGGCTGCACAGAGTCCTGACCTGAATACTTTGGGATGTTTTGGAACGCCGACTTCGTGCCAGGCCTCACCGACCGACATCGATATCTCTCCTCAGTGCAGCATTCCCTGAAGAATGAGCTGCGATTCCCCAAGAAACCTTCCAGCACCCTGAACGTGTGCATGCGAGAGCGAAAGCGTCATCAGGGCTAGGGGGGAGGGGGGGAGAGGAACACCATACGGAATTGCAGCATTACCGATGCAGGGCGCTACCAACTTGTAAGTTGGCCAGGTGTCCGGATACTTTTGGTCACATAGTGTAAAAACTAACGACAAACAAACGCCATAGGTAAGCAGACATTGGGAGTCGCATCCACAACTTACGTTTTACGTAGCGACGACACTACCCGTTTAAGGTGGTCATGTCATCTTGATTTTTGTATGTTATCGATGTGAACGTGAGAGAGGCATTGACTTGCGTTTCTGTTAAACAATCTTTGGTCTTGTTGTGGCACAGTCTACGCCTATGCGAAGTCTGATCCGTTCTCAGTTGATGTGTGCATGTTGACGGACGTACTTTGTAGTGCTGTGTTGACTTGTGATTGTATCTGTCACACGAAGAAAGATTTATTGTAAGGGACAGCAATGATGAATATGATACATACATTGGAAAGCAAAAGAAATATAAATTCTGAACGATATTATTATTTGCAGAAAAGAATTTTGAGGTAACATTGCAGCACTGCGAGCCTAATTTGTAGAAATCATTACTGGGAGCTAGTTAACTCGGTTTCCCTACTGAGAGCTGAGAGAAAGAAGACCGCACTTCATTGATTCGTGCTTTTACATATTAATTGGTTAAGCTGTTTGACATTTATAGAAACTCTCTTTTAATATTGTACCCTTTTCAAATCATTGTTTACTTTGTTAAGCATGGTATTGTTCAGACCTATGTGATGTGTGAAGTTTTACTTTGTCTTTTTGAATATGAACTTGATTCTAAAATTGTTGTCTTGGAATATCATTTCCTAGGTATAGTTACTCTCTCCACCATACTGTTTCGAGAAATCTGCAACGATGTTGTCGAGACGCGGTACGAATGGAAATTTTGATTAGAATCAGATAACTGTTTTACTTGAGTTTGCATTTAATATAAAGACAATTTACATCCAGATCAGTTACAGTTCAATTCAAATTTGGTTCAGTTTAGTCAAAGGTTCGCATACGAGTTGAAGTTGGATAACAGTTTGTTGAGACATAGTTTTGGTAATTCGTATACTTCTGTGGAGTGTGAGGTAAGGTTGAGCTAAATTTCATTTTGTTTGTTTTTGTTGTGATCTTCAGTCCAGAGGCGGGTTCAATGCATCTCTCCATGCTACTCTATACTGTGCAACCCTCTTCATCTCCGAGTAACTACTGCAACTTATGTCCTTCTGAAACTGTTTAGTGTGTTCATCTCTTGGTCTCCCTCTACGATTTTTACCCTCCACGCTTCCCTCCAGTACTAAATTGGTGATCCATTGATGCCTCATAACTGGTTCTCCCAACCGATCCCTTCTTTTAGTCAGGTCGTGCCACAAATCCCTCTTCCCCCCCAATTCTATTCAAAACCTTCCCATTAGTTACGTGATTAACCCATCTAATCTTCAGCATTCTTCAGCAGCACCGCAATTCGAAAGCGTCTATTCTCTTCTTGTCTAAACTATTTATCGTCCATGTTTCACTTCCATACATGGCTACTTCCATACATGGCTATTTATCGTCCATGTTTCACTTCCATACATGGCTACACTCCCTACAAATACTTTCAAAAAAAGACTTCCTGACACTTAAATCTATACCCGATGTTAACAAATTTCTCTTCTTCAGAAACGGTTTCCTTGCCATAGGCAATCTACCTAAATCTCGTGCACAAACAAATATGGTGGGGAGCTTACACCACGATACTACGTAAGTGTTACTGTTGGGTTCACAATCTTAAAAAGCCAACTCATCCATTACTTTGGAAGTTACACTTATTTCTCAAGGCCTCTGTCCCAATAGCATGTTGTTTTTCTTTTCTTCAGTCCGTAGGTTGGGTTGATGCAACTCTCCAAGGTATCCTATGCAACCCTCCTCGTCTCCGTATAACTACTGCAACCTACATCCTTCTGAATCTGCTTAGTGTATCAAAACAGTGTCTCGCTCTAAACTCTCCCGCTCTCTATCCTTACTTTCCTACATTAACAAACTGACGATTCCTTGATGCCTCAGGATGTACACGGTTTTGTAAACCGCATACCACATGTGTCGAAGTGAACTAGTGTTGCTACTGTTCTGTGTTATCCGATGCTCTTAAATTGTGTTGACTAAAAGTTTTGCAAGCCTCACGATACCTACACGACAGCTAACAGTCTGATGAAATATTTTAAATTTGCAGTTCATATAGGCTGGCGATTCACATATTGCGGCAACCATTCAGGAGTATTATACTTCACAAATGGCTGGCGATCTTCGATCAAGCTCTTACATACACTGACGGGAAAAAAATGGCAGCACGAAAAAATTAATATAGGGTAATGAAATTTCGGGAACACATTTATCTAGGTAGCATATTTAAGTGATTAGCACTGCAAGTTCACAGGTTAACGCAAGCGTGAAATAGGCCATTGAAAATGGTGAAATGCTTGTACACTAATAACTCGTGTAACCGCCAAAATGTTGACTACAAACATGCATGCGTTGTGTTGTACAGATGCCAGATGTCAGTTTGTGGGATGGAGTTCCATGCCTGTTGCACTTGGTCGGTCAGTACAGGAACGGTTAAGGCAGTTTGTGGATGACGCTGGAGTTTCTGGCAGATGCTGTCCAATACATGCTCCATTGAAGACGGATCTGGTGATGGAGCAGGCCAAGGTAACATGTCGACACTGTATGATCATGTTGGATTACAACAGCGGTATGTGGGCGAGCGATATCCTGTTGGAAAACAGCCCCTGGAATATTGCTCATGAATGGCAGCACAATAGGACGAATCACCAGATGGGCGTAATAACTCTAGGTGTAGTTCCACTGTGTGTAGCACGCAGACAAGTTAGGTGCGTGCCCTCATCTGGCCTGCTTCTAACCAACACGTGAGGCAGAACCAGCTTTCATCAGAAAACACAACAGGCCTCCACCCTTCCCTGCAATGAACACTCACTTGACGCCACTGAAGTCGCAAATGGCAGTGGTTTGCGGCCAGTGTAATGCACTCTACAGGGCGTCTCGCGCGGAGCTGTCCTTGAAGTAACAGATTTGTAACAGTTCGTTGGGTCGCTGTCGGGTCAACTACTGCCCACATTGCTGCTGCAGATTGTAATGGTCGCCTGGTCGTAGATATAGCTAATTGCTATAATTGCACTATTTCACTCCCATTTACGGAGCTTGTTAGCACCTGATGTTATGTTGGCGCCATTAAAACGCATTGTGTTGTGGTAATCGCTGCTACTTGCTGGATCGCTGCTGTCTCTCGATGCTGATGCTGGCTCTACATCTGGTTGTCTAGGGTTAAAAACATGAGGTCCCGTGTTTTTTATGTGCTTTTGATGATAAAGAACGAGCGAAACCAACAAATATGTAAACTTCAAATATTTATTATTCTGGTGGCCATCTTAATTCCACTATCCACCAAAGACCATGACTCAACACAAAGTAGTACTTCCGTTACATGTTCTTTGCATTGTTTATCCACCTCAAACAATAACACACAAACACACTTTACCAAAGTGACATTCCGACTGCCCCCCGACCGTTCTTGCTGCTTGTATTTATAACATTGTCAAAGAACTACTAAAAAGAGATATAGTTTACAAGTCACATGTACATCTGTTATCATAATTTGTGCAGGAAAGTTATTAATTTGCATCGAGTGACATAATTTAACATGTTATTAAAATGACAGACAGATTTGTTGACTTGACAGAATAATTCTTTTTTTACAAAAAGGCCGTTTTTTAGAAGTTTGTCAATAGACTTCTCTAATTTGCATAAATAAGTAAATAACATGAATTATTAAGAATTACATTGGTTTTCGTCTAAAATAGGATTGATTTCGTGAATACTGAGTGAAAACGCTCCTAGTGAACAAATAGGTTTCACTGGGTGATTTTTATTTAAGGAGATCCAAAATACCTAAGTTGGCCACTAATTTTCGTACTTCACATTAATTATTTAAGATGAACTTAGTGTTTTTACATGATGACATTTGCTGTATCAATGATCAAGTGATATTAACTTTTGTGTGGGTCAGTTACTCAGTATAATTTAATGGGTTGACTGTTTATGCAGACGTGTTATGCAATCATTGTTAACATACACAATTACTTTTCTATGATCATAAATACTCGTTAAACTGGTTGAATTTGGAGGGTATCGCATACTTCGGTACAGTAAAGCCTTTAATATGTTCCGTTACAAGATGCAGCACGATGCGACGTATGCGCCGAATGCGATGGCCTTCCCTCTCGGTAGTGCCACGTGCTTGTACGGAGCCCGGTGTTCTTGCGACCATACATTCCTGTGACTACCGCTGTCAAGAGTCATGTGCAGTGGCTACGTTCCTGCCAAGTCCTTCTGCAGTATCGCAGGAGGAACATCCAGCTTCTCGTAGCCTCATTACACGACCTCGTTCAAAGTCATTGTGGAGTTGATAACGGCGTCTTTGTCGCCTTAAAGGCATTCTTCACTAACGTTAACTCATCACTTCCAGCGTCAAAGGCTATGCTCACGACAGTTTCAGCTCGTATGTAAAGCAAACCTGATTTGCATTCTCATAGTGGCATCACTGGAGCCACTCTTTTGCAACTGGCGCGAGATCTGAATAGACGTCATCTTTCAGATGTAGAAACACACCTCCCAACATTATGTCGTGCAACTCCTCCTTGGTGCTGCGATTTTCTTTCTGTCAGTGTACAAATTTTATTCCAAAATATTTGTCCATAGGGTGGGTAAAGAGGAAACAGTAATACTTTCTCTTTAGCGCATTGCCTTCCCGAATGTCTTTAATATGAAAAAGCATAGATATTGTGCTTTCTGTGTGTGTGCGAATACCGATTTAATATTTTTGCGTAACGTTTTGAGCGCATGAAGGGTGTCTTCATAAAAATGCCCTGAACGTGTGACGCTTTGTCCAATAAGTCTTGACCCTAGAAATGATTTGTAACGCATTCTGTCCATGTTCCAAAAACATATTCAGGAGCAGGTAGTGCTCATCCTACGCACCGTAAAAGAATGAGCTGCATAAACGAATACGTTAGAGAATTTTGTCCGTCGCTGGTGGTCGTGCGGTAGCGTTCTCGCTTCCCGCGCCCGGGTTCCCGGGTTCGATTCCCGGCGGGGCCATGGATTTTCTGTGCCTCGTGATGACTGTGTGTTGTGTGGTGTTCTTAGGTTAGTTAGGTTTAAATAGTTCTAAGTTCTAGGGGACTGATGACCATAGCTGTTAAATCCCATAGTGCTCAGAGCCATTTGAACCATTTTTTTTTTACGGAATTCTTAGGGTACAGTTGTTTTTAGCAGTTCCATTATGTGGCTCAGCGAATGTATAAGTAACCCACCTCACAGGTAAAATCATTTGCAGTGACCGTGTGTGACTCTGTGTGATAACCTAACACCTTTTCACACAAAACCTGAAGTATAAATATATATAGTAATCATGACTGTATCTGATAAGCAGAAAGCAGTTCGAGATCTCCACATCGTCAATTAGATGAAAAGCGGTAAAGCAAGTGAAGAACACAGTAAAAGGTTTCTGCTAATTACAGTTACTAAAAAATCTGGTGCTGATTGCAATTTTCCTTGCATCGACTAACTTTCCTGCTGAGGACAGAGTTCATATTACAGTTCATGCTTGAAATTTAGTGCAGACTGAAAAACGTGTAGATAGACTGGCAAGTAGCCATACCTTGAAAGCGAATTTAGTAAAGGATACGAGAATGAAAATAAATCGTAGAAACTTCGGTGAAATGTGTGATTGTTACCAAATGGTTCAAATGGCTCTGAGCACTATGGGACTCAACATCTTAGGTCATAAGTCCCCTAGAACTTAGAACTACTTAAACCTAACTAACCTAAGGACATCACACACACCCATTCCCGAGGCAGGATTCGAACCTGCGACCGTAGCAGTCCCGCGGTTCCGGACTGCAGCGCCAGAACCGCTAGACCACCGCGGCCGGCGATTGTTACCATTCAGTCCACAACCACTGATTCTTGAAACAGTACAGTGTTCGGTATGTGGAGCATGTGTCATAAAGAAGCACCAAGTAAGAAATAATTGCACAAAAAAGATTCTGTGGGCATTTGAAAATCGTGGAAAATTTTTAATAAAGCAGAGTGTGATGTAGTCAACACAACCACTGAGCAGATAAACTAATAGAAACCTAGAATTGTATCATGTATATCGGTAGCTGACTACCACAAGTTAAATATGAACATAAGTAAGGACACATTAAAGATCCGAAAATGCTGCAAAGGAATAGTACGCCAAGAATGCAAGCCACAGCCTCGCTATGCATATTGCCACTCGTTGCTCTGGAATGACAGTCAGAAGGTAACTTCCAAGCAAATTAATGCACCAGTGGCCCACAGTCAGCAGCTGCATACAGCACGTCACAGAAACAGAACATGAGATCCTGGTTCGGCGTTTAATGTTGCTCACCCAGAGGCCACAGGCTCACGTATGCGTGTGTCTGTCTCTCGCCTATAGCCACCGAAATGTACACCGGCAGACATCCCTTTACTCAATTAGTCGAAAACTACCATACCTTCAGTAACCTGTCACCTGGTGAAGTACAGCCTTGCAACATGCTTGGGATTTAGAATTCCCAGAAAAAAGTTGGCATTATAACAAGCTGCATTCATTGTGTGTGATGGCTACACTGTGGCGCTGTGGACTCACTCGTCCTCCGAGATAACAACAGCCGTGTTCACAGGGATGCACGCACACATACTACCGCTCCTCGACTGGTCCGCTAAACAATCCCGGTCTTAGTCCCAAAGAAAATGTCTGCAACAACTGGAACAGCGGCTGAAGCATTGCAATCAACATCCCCCCATTGTGACGGCTGTACGGCATCTAATCGTCAATACTGGGCGTGAACGTGATATGGGACATGAGAATAAACATGTACATATCCATCCTCACTGAACTGAACCCGCTGTCAAAGGTGATGTTACAACGTACTAGCGTGATGTTCCGTTGCAGAGACACATTTTTATCTAGTGTGCTTATCTCTTTTAAACTAAATTTGATGTCATTACCTTTTGGTTTTGCGGTACTTGTCTCTTCACACATTAAGCATTTATTTTTAACGAATGCAACTGACTCGCTGATTAATTCCCTCACCGTGCTGCGTTAATTCCAACGTGAAACAAAACGCTCGTTGCTGTGTTACGAATTATGGTACACATTATTCATGGAAACAAAACATAAAATCCAAACTTAATCGAACGTACACAAGTAGATTATTATGTAAAACGAAAATAGTAAAAAATATATAAATAAATAAGAAAAACGAGTTCCCACCTTCACAATAATTCTCTGCTCCATTATCAAAATGCGCGCGGAATGACGAACATCTGTATCTTTCCGTGCGAGCTCTGATTTCCCTTATATTATTTTGATAATCGTTTCTTCGTCGGTAGGTAGCCGTCAAAAAAAGATTTTCGCATTTGGAGCAGAAAGTTGGTGACTGAAATGTCGTGAGAAGATCCCACCGCAACGAGAAAAGCCTTTGTTTTAATGACGTCCACCCCAAATCCTGTATCATATCCGTGACACTCTCACCCCTACTGATCACGTAAGCGCACAAAACGTGTAGAATGATTTCAGACAGACAGTATCGACGGCAGTTCAGGGATATGTAGCACATAAATTAGCAAGTGATGGTACTGATCCCCTATGGTACACAAAACGGTTCAGATCGCTGTTGCAAGAAACAACGAAAAATGCATGCCAAATTAAAAGAACGCAAAATCCCCAAGATTGGCAAAGTTTTGCAGAAGTTCGAAATATAGCTCGTACTTCAATGCGGGATGCTTTTAACAACGAAACTCTGTCTCGGAACCTGGCAGAAAACCCAAAGATATTCTGGTCATACATAAAGCACACCAGAGGCATAACGCAGTCAAAACCTTCACTGCGCGATAACAACGATGAAGTCACTGATGACGGGGACACTAAAGCCGTGTTATTAAATACGGTTTTCCGAAACTTCTTCACCAAAAAAGACGAAGTAAATATTCCTGAATTCCAATGAAGAATAATAGCCAAGATGAGAATCATAGAAGTAGATATCCTCGATGTAGCAAAGCAGCTTAAATCACTTAAAAAAGGCAAGGCCTTGTAACGCGCGCGCAGGGCACACGATACTCTTTAAAGCCTGTACTATGGTAAGTTGACGGGCTTCACCTTATGAGAAAGGATTTTCGTATATATGTTGACCGCGTGTACCTGAATGGAGGCAAAATCAGACTTACACCCACTCTGTAGTAACAACGATACGTCAAGCAAGTTCGAAATGCAACCGCACGTCAGGACGGACAAGAAACAACACAGCAGATGCTACCAACTTGTTAATAATGCGGTCGCCAGCCTAATTAGGCATTAACCGAGTTTCTTCCCTGTACAAGTCGATGTACGTTCATGCAAAACAACACATAGTAACACTGCATAATATGGTAAATTTTAGAACTAGAAAATCTACTGAACTGATAATTTCACTTTCTGTACTAATATGGATAAACCATAAATACATAACGCTACACTATAATGTTTACTACAAAACTTCGTACTGCCTATTGATCTGGTTAAAATCGGGCTTAGGTTACCCTAGAATTAGTAATTTCGAGCCACAAACAAAATGTCAATTTAGATAAAGATAAAACACTGATAAATTTTGGCTTTTATATTGACTTTAACTTTGCTGGTCAAACCAGTTTAGAACACTTCAGAATTCAAATGAATAAAAAAAAAGGGGGACCCTGAAACTGTTATGATCACTGTATTAAAAAAATTGATTACTGAAATCATTATGTGCTCAAGATTTTCAATATATGAGTTACCACTCTTTTCATCTTATTTCCTGCTCATTTAAATACCATTATATCTGTCTCGAAATAATTAAACTTCATTACTACATCAATATCAAATTTATCTTCCAACTTTGTCAGACCTCCGTTATTCATTAACAAGACCGTTCTTTAAACATCATTCTAACACAGCTAGATCTGCAGGTAATTATTATTAACACAAACTTTAATTATTCATCTCGGGACACTCGGATTGCACAACATTTGGAAAGGACCCTATCTAGGTTAGTTGTGAGGATAATTAAATGATATGAAAGTTCTGGTAAAATTTAAGTTGTTATTGAACAGTATGGAACAAAAATAACACTGGTCCCTACGAATACAGTACTAAAAGTTTCAACCTGTTCGTATCGATGCGGCGGGTGGCGGGCGGCGAGATGGCGAGGCACAGAGCACACATACAACCACAGCAATGGCTCTTGACGTATCGGCACTTTACTTCTTCTTAGCATCACAATACTTTTCCATTTAGTGCCTATGGAATTTTGCCATGCTGTATGGGCGTTGGAACAGCATATCCGAGGCTCAATGAAACCACGTCTTCCAGGAAAGCCTCCTCGATCCAGAACGTGTTGCTCAGACCAATGCCCAACTCCGACTACTACTGCTGAGCCCGTTATGCCGTGCAGCGCCCGCGCGCATTTTCCCGCGCTCGCCTGCCATCCACCTTTTACCGCTCCCTTACAGACAGTGTATTCACCCGAGGTTTTGCATTCTACATATCCTAATACATTGCCTACGTATGGACCAGACGCACAGTTACAATTTTAAACATGTTACAACAGTTTCAACATTTGTTACCTTTCTATTCTATTACAATATTGCTTGACATTTGACATAAACATTAATATTCACATTGAAATTTGTTTACAGTTTTCTTAACACAATGACATGAAACAAAAAGGAAATGAAATCAGAACAACGATTACACTAATTTATCAAAAAATCAGAAGAAAAAAATTACTTATATGTACAATACTACAGCGTTGTTGTTGTTACAGCCTCCGGTGCAGATTGTGTACCAGTCAGGTTCCTTTCAGAGTATGTTGATACAATAGCTCCATATTTAGCAATTATATACAACCGCTCGCTCATAGAAAGATCCGTACCTAAACACCGGAAAATTGCTCAAATCACAAGGTGAATAGGAGTAATCCGACGAATTACACGCCCATATCACAAAATTTGATTTGCAGTATGGTTTTGGAACATACACTGTGTTCGAACATTATAAATTACCTCGAAGAAAACGATTTATTGACACATAGTCAGCACGGATTCAGAAAATAACGTTCTTGTGACACACAACTGCCGGCTGCTGTGGCCGAGTGGCTCTAGGAGCTTCAGTCTGGAACCGCGCGACCGCTACGGTCGCAGGTTCGAATCCTGCCTCGGTCATGGATGTGTTTGATGTACTTAGGTTAGTTAGGTTTACGTAGTTCTAAGTTCTAGGGGACTGATGACCTCAGAAGTTAAGTCTCATAGTGCTCAGAGCCATTTGAACCATTTGAACACACAACTAGCTCTTTATACTCATGAAGTAATGAGTGCCATCGACAGGGGATGTCAAATTAATTACATATTTTTAGATTTCCAGAAGGCTTTCGACACCGTTCCTCACAAGCGTCTTCTAATCAAACTGTGTGCCTATGGAATATCGCCTCAGTAATCAAACTGTGTGCCTATGGAATATCGCCTCAGTAGTGCCAGTGGATTCGTGATTTCCTGTCATGAAGGTAAAAATTCGTAGTAATAGACGGAAAGTCATCCAGTAAAACAGAAGCAATATCCAGCGTTCCCAAAAGGAAGTTTTATAGGCCTTCTATTGTTCCTGATCTATATTAACGACATAGGAGACCATCTGAGTAGACCGCTTAGATTGTTTGCAGATGACGCTTTTAAATTCCTGTAAAGTCATCAGATGACCAAAACTAATTGCAAAATGATTTAGATAAAATATCTATATGGTACGATAAGTGGCAACTGATCCCGAATAAAGAAAAGTGTGAAGTTATTCATATGAGCTTAAAAGAAATCCGCTAAATTTCGATTACGTGATAAGTCAAAATAGCTGCAGGCTGTAATTCAACTAAATGTTTAGGGATTACAGTTACAAATAACCTAAACTGGAACGATCACATGGATAACGTTTCGGGTAGAGTAAACCGAAGACTGTGACTCATTGGCAGAACACTTAGAAGGTGCAACGGGTCTACTAAAGAGACTGTTTACACCACACTTGTCCGCCCTATTCTGGAGTATTGGTGTAAGGTGTGGGATCCGCATCAGTTGGGAATGACGGATGACATCGAAAAAGTTAAAGAAGGGCGGTTCAGTTGGTATTATTGCGAAATAGCGGAGACAGTGCCACAAACATGATACGTCTATTGGAGTGGCAATCATTAAAACAAAGGCATTTTTCGTTGCGACAGGATCTTCTCATGAAGTTTCAATCACCAATTTTCTCCTCCGATTGCGAAAACGTTCTGTTAGCACCCACCTACATAGGGAGAAATGAGCCTCTCGATAAAATAAGGGCTCGTACAGAAACATTTAAGTTCTCGTTTTTTGGTGAATTCCGTTACTCCCATCTGGTGAGGAACCCACCTCGCGTACCAGTACTTCGAAAGATGACGGGCAAGAATGGCGTTGGCAGTCTCTTTAGTAGATATGTTGCATCTTCTAAGTGCTCTGCTAATGAAACAGTCTTTGGTTCGCATTCCCCACAATATTTTCTACGTGATCTTTCCAATTTAATTTGTTCGTAATTATAATTCCTGGGTATTTATCGTGTAACCGAAGTTCAACGCATTCCTTTGAGCGCTCATGTGGATGACAACACACTTGTCAGCTTTCAGGGTCAACTGCCGATTTTCTAAATCGTTTTACATTTTATTTTGATCTCCTGGTGACTTTAGTAGACGAAAAACGACAGCATTATATGCAAACGACCTAAGACGTCTGCTCAGATTGTCCCCTAAATCGCTTATGTAGAAAAGTAACAGCAGAGGTCTCATAACACTACCTTAGGGAACGCTAGAAATCACTTCTGTTTTATTCGATGACTTTACGCCAACTGCTACCAACTGTGACCTCCCTGACAGGAAATCACGAATCCAGTAACATAACTGAGACGATATTCCGTAAGCACGCAATTTGATTACAAGCCGTTTGTTTGGCAGAGTGTCAAAAGCCTTCTGGAAATCTATAAATATGGGATCAATTTTAAATCCCTTGTCAGTAGCACTGAACACTTTGCGTCAGTAAAGAGCCAGTTGTGTTTCGCGAGAACGAAATTTTCTAAATCCGTGTTGACTATGTGTCAATAGATAGTTCTCTTCTTCGTAATGTTCGAACACTATATATGTTCCAAAATCTTGCTGGGTATCGACGTTAATGATACGTGCCTGTAATTTAGTGAAATACTGCTATTGTCTGTGTTGAATCTTTGTGTGTCCTGGTGCAGCTTTTCAGTCACTTGGTACGAATCTTTCGTCGAGTGAGCGGATGTATATGATTATGAAGTATGGAGCTATTGCATCAGCATACTCTGAAAGTAACCTAATTGGTATACAGTCTTAAGGAGGTCTTGTTTTTACTAACTGATTTATATTGCTTCTCTACTCCGAGGATATCTGCTTCTAAGTTACGCATGTTAGCAGCTGTTCTTGATTTCAATTCTGGAACATTACTGCGACTTCTTTGGTGAAGGAATTTCGGAAGTTTGCGTTTAGTAACCCTACCTTAGCAGCACTGTCATCGACAGCATTTTCATTGCTACAGCACAGAGAAGGCATTGATTGTGTTCTTCTGATAGCATGCTTTACTTACGACCAAAACTTCTTTGGATTTTCTGCCATCTTTCTAGACAAAATTTCGTCGTGGTAGCTATAATAAGCATCTCGCATTGACGTCAGCGATAAATTTCGCGTTTCTTGAGGGTTCTGCATTCATTTAAATTTGGTATGCTTTTCTTTGTTATTTGAACAGTGTTGTACACCTTTTTTGTGTACCATGGAGCATCAGATAGGTCGTTTGTTCATTTATTTGGTATAAATCTATCAATTTTTGTCGATAATAATCTTTGAATTCAAGCCACACCTGGTCTGCACTTACATTGTTAATGTAGAAGGAGTGGAGATTGTCTCTCAGGAATGCGTGAAGTGAATTTTTGTCTGCCTTTTTTTGGCTTTTTTAATAGATATATCTTTCGTTTATTTTTCGAGGATTTGGTGATTACAGTACGACAACCCTGTGTTCACTAATCCCTGTATCTGTTTTGGCGTTCGTTATTAGCTCAGAATTATTAGTTGTTAAGAGATCAAGTGCGTTTTCACGAACAATTACTGTTTCCAGTGGGTTCATAAACTAATTGCTCCAAATAATTTTTAGAAAATATGTTTAACGCAATTTTAAATGATTTTTTTATCCGTACCTCCGGATTTTAGCATGTATTTTCGCCAACATACCGAGGTTGAATCGACACCAGCAACTACAATGGTATGAGTCGGGTACGTGGTTGAAATTAGATTCAAGTTTTCTTTCAGCAATTGCATCGTCTGAGCTGGGACGTCCTTGAATTGATCCAATTATTATTCTATTTCCGTTGCCAAGAATGACCTCTACCCATACTAAAGCACAGGAACTGTCTACTTCCATTTCGCTATGAGATAAAGTACTTATAATACCAACAAACAAGCCCTCACCAACTGTATTTAGCCTATCCTTTTTGAACATCGTTAGTTCCTTCACAAAAATTTCAGCTTAACTTATCTCCAGCTTTACCAGCTTTCAGTCCCTATAATGATTTGAGCATCAGTGCTTTCTATTAAAGCTTGAATCTCTGGTACCTCCCCAACACAGCTACGACAATTTACAACGGTTGTACAGACGGTTCCTAGATCTACGTTCTTCCTGTGTTCGATCTGCACCCTTTGAGACTGAAACCCTTTCTATGTTTCCCCAAGGCCCTCTAACGTAAAAAGACTCCCACAGTCTCCACTGCCCTTGTACCTGCCTCCTGCGTGTAATGGACTCCCGATCTATGCAGCCCCACCATCCTATATCACAGGTCGCAGAATCTGCTGCCTACACGGTCGTAGAACCGTCTGAGCCTGTAATACAGACCCTCCACTCGACTCTGTACCAAACGTCTTCAATCGATTCTGTCGACTATAGTGCAAATGGTGAGCTCTGCTTTCATCTCTGAGATCCGCTCGAAACGAGAGAGAACCTCTTACGATTCAAAGCGACACACGTCATCATTGGTACCGACATGAGCCTCGACCTGCATTTGGCTGCACCCTGTGCTCTTTGTGGCATCCGGAAGGACAGTTCCACGTCTGGAATGACTCCATCTGATATGAACATGTAGTGCACATTGGCTTTCTTCTACTCCTTGCCAGCCATGTCCCTAAAGGGCCCCAAAACGCGCCTAACATTGGAGCTCCCAGCTACCAATAATCCCACCCTCAGTGACTGCCCTATCTTTCAGGCCGAGGGGTTTCCTCTGAAACAGGAAAAGTGATTGCATCTGGTTGAGGATCATTGTCAGCCACAGGCAGCACTTGGAACCTGCTGGTGGCCTTAAGTCTGGCCCTTCGGAAAGACTTTTTCAGCCTGCTACTCGACCACGGGTGAGTGGCCAATCTCAATGCAAGTGATAACTGGGCCGGCCACTGGTGCCGATCGATCTATGGACTCTTTAGGTCTTACTGGAGTCCGATGGATCCCCACAGCCGGTCTAAAACAGTGACACCCACCCATTGCAGCCTCAGGCTGTGTAACCGAAGGCAGCACAGCCTATAACTGAGAGCAAGGTGTCACCAACTCAGGTCGCATCCACACACAGCAATCACAGTCGTCGTAAATTCTGAAGACAATGGGAAACTACACTACACATATAAACAAGCGACTATAGACACACATGACGGAACTCTCCTGTAGACACTGACGAAAAAGCAAGAACTGTGTCTAACTAATTTGATTAACACGCAGAGATTCAAAAACTAAGCTACCAAAGCTTACAAGTGAAACTAAACAGTCCGCTCTTCGTCAGGAAATCGCAAAATGTCACAAAATCGGATACTTCCCTGTTGCTGTTGTGTCTTGGCTGGCACCTGCTGCCTGCTGCTCTTTAATAACTTCCTATTTAACATTTACAGCTCCACTAATAGTTACTTAAATGACACGAAAACAGAACTATTAAAAACGAACATTGTTACTCGTCATGCCATGTGACGAGTACACAAAATTCGAAAATTTCCAATTGGACTGTTAACAAAATACAATTATTATCAGTTTGTACAGATAACATGTGATACTCTAAAATAATCCTAAGGACTATAATTCGTTTCAGCGAACTATCACGAGTATTTCTAGGCTGGTTAAAACAGGTTTACAAAAGTTAATCGAGTCTTTAAATCGTTGACGTTGTCTACGGTATCTCCGTAATAAATGACAAATATGAGCGAAACCAATACTTCCCCTACGCTGTACATAAAGCTCTGATAACAAGAGTTCACTACAGTGTAAAATACATGCAGTATCATAGTATACACAGTGACCTCCACAACATGATCTTACCAAAGAAAACTTGAATTATTACGCCCATTCGATTAGCTTTGCTTGTACCAAGACGTTTCGAATTCAGGTAAATGAGTATCTGAAAATCGTCTAATGGCTCTCTTTCCTCTTTTGCCTAACTGAGATGATGAAGACTAAAAACTTATTCACTCGCATTCACTCTCACAAGCAATGATTACAAATAAATACAGACCTCGACATAAATGTACAAATAGCACAAAGTACTACTGTAATGATAGTTAATAATGTTTCATTCTTCGTTGTTATAACTCAGCTTGATGTAATAGTTATGCTAAGGATAAGTGGACAGATATATTTCACTAGAACGTGTTATCAAATGGGTATATCTTAAGCTCAGATCGATCGTGATAACAAAATGTTGATTATTGTAAAGGAAATCAATTGTAATACTGTTTAGCAACCAAGTGTAGTTATTGGTATAGCCATTTCTGTATGGCTTCTGATGTTCAAGTGTACTGTCCGTTAAACGTGAGTTCCGATTGTTGTTCACAACGAATCCTATTTGTAGTCTCATGTGTTCAGGCAAAAGTTACTATCGTACTGAACATAATTTTCAATTCGAAGAAAATTGTTGTAGCAACCTACAATACTAAAAAATTGACAGATTCAAACTTTAATATAAATGTTATGAATTCTTTATGCCATCTGACAGTAAAATTATAGCTGTGAGATGGCGTACTAGTTGCTGTTGCTGCAATTAATATTCTGTGTAACACCGATAGTTACTTCTTGAAGGACATACTATTACTGTTCATTTAATTTGCCCTTGTTTATTTACTACTCGGATAAAGATTCTGTCTTTAAATTATATAAACGAAGACGGTGGCGGGTTTGAAGTCTCTTACATATTCACTTGTCTATCCTGGTGTTTTGGCTGCAGCAAACGAAGTTCTTTGACGACAACACTCTACTATTCTTGAAGATCGTTGAAGTGGTGTAATATGGAGATAGTTACCTCGTAAATTGACAAAAAAGTTAACTACTAAAACTTAAATAGAACTTAGTGGTTGCTCTGAAGTGTTGTTTAGCAGCAAAACTCACTGTGAAAAAGAGACTTTAAACTGTATCCAAAAGTATTCAGCAATCGACTTTATCGGAATGGTAATATAGACACAGACTTTCAATTTCTTATGCTGATGACTGCTGTCTATCACCGGTTGAAGTGACCCACACAGGGGTCGAAGAATTCACACCCAGGTAGGCAACAAACAATGGATTTATTAATAACAACGTAAAATACCTCATGGACCATTGATGAACAAGAACACAAAATAGTTCAGCAGTCAAAGTTACGGCTTAGTTTAACACTTCTGGTAGCGAAGCGAAGGCTAGACAATTCACCCAAAACGTCTACATCACTGACTATCCAATGAATACTGTGTGTTAAAAAGCACCAGGTGAAACGATAATCTCTGAACAGAGTCCCAGTAAAAAGCTGACATAACCAAATATGACCGTCGAGGGGCCAGATTTCACAGTGGGAACGGATGAGCGTTCCCTCACCAATTTGATTCATACTGACAGGATGTATAGGGAACGACTAGGACTCAAAGATATGCAAACAAGAGGACGAAACACTTAACCGTTATCTAGAAGACTGAGTTTGGAAATTTTGGCTGAGCATATACACAGGGTGACTCGAAAGAATGAGAAATATTTGACATGTTGTAGCAACGCTTGGAGGCAGGTGGCGCCGAATAACTGACTGAATGCTGCTCGCACTGCCATTTAGTAAACAGGAAACGTGGAGCAATGGGACAGTGTATAGAGTGCCTTTGCGGTAAAAGCCTATTAGAAGAATGGAAGTGTGGAGGCGGCGCGTCGAATTTCGGCGTCAAATGGCTCTGAGCACTATGCGACTTAACTGCTGAGGTCATCAGTCGCCTAGAACTTAGAACCAATTAGGACATCACACACATCCATGCCCGAGTCAGGATTCGAACCTGCGACCGTAGCGGTCACGCGATTCCAGACTGAAGCGCCTAGAACCGCACGGCCACACCGGCCGGCTTTCGGTGTCATTTCAACATCGGACGACGTGGTCGTATTCCCTCAGCACATGAAATCTACACCTGAGTCTGAAATTTTGAAACAACGGTGTTCTGCACTCAAGAATCAATTTGCGCCGAGGTCCCGAAACGCTAGTACAAGATACAACATTGAGGCTATGCGAACTGCTTTCGTAAGAATTTTACAGCGCTCTGTTCGACGTCATATAGAGTCTCTGTAGTTACATAGTTCAAGTGTTTAACGAATACTGAAAGTGAATTTAATGTTCCATACATGAATACATGCCAGCTGCATATCGTTCGGCAGCTTCAACCTAACCATCTGCTAATGCGTAGGCAATACGTTGAACGTGTGTTAGTAAATGGGCATAACGCTGACAGTTTCATAAACAACCTGTGTATATCAGACGAAACTAATTTCCACCTCCGTGAATTTGTCAGTAGACAAAATTTTCGCTATTCGTCCCATCGAAATTGGCGTTAGCTACGCGAGCGTCCATTGCACAACAGCACGGTTACTTTCTGGTGCGCCATATCGAGTGGCTCACAGGCTCTTCTTTGTACATCTACATCTACATATACCTGGTTACTCTGCAATTCACACTTAAGAGCCTGGCAGAGGGTTCATAGAAACATTTTCATACTACTTCTCTACCATTCCACTCTCGTATGGCGCGTGGGAAAAAGGAACACCTTAATCTTACCGTTCGAGTTCTGATTTCTCTTATTTTATTGTGATGATCATTTCTCCCTACGTGGGTGGGTGTCAACAAAATGTTTTCGAATTCGGAAGAGAAAGTTGGTGACTTAAATTTCGTAAATAGATCTCGCCGCAAAGAAAACCGCCTTTGTTTCAGTGACTGCCACCCAAACTCGCGTATCAGTGACACTCTTACCCCTGTTGCGCGATAACACGAAACTAGTTGCCCCTATCTGCACATTTTCGATGTCCTCCGTCAATCCTACCTGGTAAGGATCCCACACTGCGCAGCAATATTCCAGCAGAGGACGGACAAGTGTAATGTAGGACGTCTCTGTAGTGGGTTTGTCGCATCTTCTAAGTTATCTGCCAACATAGCGCAGTCTTTGTTTCGCCTTCCACACAATATTATCTATGTGGTCTTTCCAATTTAAGTAGCTCGTAATTGTAATTCCTAGGTATTTAGTCGAATTGACAGGCCTTAGATTTGTGCTATTTATCGAATACCGGCCGGAAGAAGTTTATATTTACTGGTGTTTCAGCAATGACTACCGTGCAGCCGGCCAGTGTGGCCGAGCGGTTCTAGGCGCTTCAGTCTGGAACCGCGCGACCGCTACGGTCGCAGGTTCGAATCCTGCCTCGGGAATGGATGTGTGTGATGTCCTTAGGTTAGTTAGGTTTAAGTAGTTCTACGTTCTAGGGAACTGATGACCTCAGAAGTTAAGTCCCATAGCGCTCAGAGCCATTTGAACCATTTTTGAGATCCGTTGTCGACAGCACTCATTAGTTCATGGGAATGTGTTGCACAAGAACGAGATTTTCTGAATCCGTGTTTGTTACGTATCAATAAGTCATTTTCTTCAAGGTGATTCATAATGTTAAAAAGTACAGTATATGCTCCAAAATCCTACTGCAAATTAAGGTCAGTGATATGGGTCTATAATTCAATGGGTTACTCCTATTTCCTTTCTTGAATGTTGTGTGACCTGTGCTTCTTTTGTGAAGATGATGATAGGTGAGCAATCACTGTAACGTCTGTTCGGTATGTTGCCATGACAGAAAGTTCTGTTGAGCATGAAGTGCTCCATTTTCCTGCGAACAGTTTGTTTCAACATCATGGATCACCCGCTCGTAAGACACGTATATCGATGGGCGCCGTGTGACGATTGTTTGGTAACTGTGTCAAGGTACGGTAGCATTGCATGGAACACAAGATCGCCTGACCTGACACCATCTGATTTTTTTTCTTGTGGGGCCACTTTAAGAGCGCTGTTTACCATATTCGTCCCGCTAACACCGAAGAATGAGAGAGGAAGTCTTCAGGGTTCGTATTGAAATGTTAGGCCGAGCCACGCTTAACATTCCTATCAGGCTGCAGGAATGTGTGCGCCGAGAGGAAGCTCCTCTATCGAATGTGATATTCAGTAATGGCATATTCCGTACTATACATTGACATAAATAATTATGTCTGAAGAAATTGTGCTCATACATTAATCTCTATTGAAAAATTACCCGTTCTTTGGAGTGATCCTGTATTTTGTATAGTCGAAAGCGTTCCAGAAGTCAGTATCCAAAGGAATAATCCCTAAGTTTTAAAAGTTTAGGGACTACGTGTAGAATCGCACTGCCGGTACGTTTTTTCATTCCCACGATTCTAAGAACAGATTTACTATGACTGTACAGGAATATCGGGTAAATGGATTCATACAGTGAGTTGTAATGTACCTGGACGAGTACCGGGAAAATGTGCTCATGGTTGAGTTAGAACGAACCTGCATGAACAAGGTTATAATAAACTCCAAACAAAATTCTAGAAAGAATCCGGTTTTTCAGGGTGAAGGTTATGAAAATAATAAATGATTCATTGTTTATTGATAATATGCACATTCATAATAAAATGTGTTAAAATTACGTGGGAAAGGGAAATGAAAGAAATACCAGCTTAGAGATACGATCCAGAGAGACCACGTTTTGTGAACCTACGCGCTTATTCGTTCGGCGGCGGACTCCTTGAGTACTAGCAATCACAATAGCACGCCCAAAATTTTTAACTCGATCTTCTCGAAAACTGTTGAATGTTGCGTCTTCCCAATTACACATGCTGAAACCCTAGTTCTACCCTTCACATCCTGTCAATATGAATCAAACTGATGGTGTGAAGTTCGTACGATGCCCTTGTCGGCGTAGCAAGGACAAAGACCGCTGGCGACTCCACATGCCTGCGATAGCGGCGTTGACCAGTTGGCTAACTGGCTTTAAGGGGCTCCGGAACGCCCTATACTTGCAATGTTAAAATAACGCTTGTAAATTACATCTTTCCTCACAAAGTATTTGAGGTAGGAAGTTGAAATTTTTACAGATTATTTATTGGAATATGGGCTACAACTTAACACAGAGATTTTACAAAATTTTAGTTCAGTTATTAAAGGTGATTTTTTTTCAATTGTAATGAAAATTCACAACACTTTTTTGCAATTTTTTATTTATATATTCAAAAATATACAGTTTTGTGAAAAATGGCTGTGTTAAATTATGCAGAAGGTACTGTGTAACATTTACTGAAAGTTTGAAACAAATATGTTTGGAAGATCCTTAGAAAACATGTAATTAGTATGAGAAAATAAAAGTTTTGGGAATCGAGCGACAAAGATTGGATTAACTTTTTAGTGCATTCCAGGTCCATAGGATGGATTATCTTCATCCTCTGCAAACTCCTCCTCCAGCTTCCTCTTGTTCCTCCTCCTGTTTACTCTTGCTTGTATTTCTAGACTCTTTACAGCCCTGTCTGCAGCCCGCAGGCGTTCCTTGTCTAAAGCAAGCATCGCTCGTACCATGTTAGAACCTATCTTCATTCCCATATTTCTAAATACCTTGCACCTTACAATGTTGCCATCATTGAAAGTCGCAACAGCATCATACACACCAAAGTGAAATGTTTCTATTCCAACAAATACAGTCTTGGGGATTCTCGACCATATAACACTATTTACACTTTCATTGGGGTTTTGAGTTTTTCCGTGAATACACTTTTTCAACAGTTCAGGTGCTGCTAAGTCTCTGAAAATAGGTTAGCCACAACACATACTTTATCTCACATCACTAAAATGTACCTGATGAACACGGACGTTAATAATAACACCATTTGACAGCAGTTTAACAGCGCCACAGTGGGTCACGCCCATGTAGAACACATTTCAAAAAAAAATTTAAAAATATTTGTAGTCTTCGGAATTGAATAAATTATATATCTATTAAAAGGTAATAGTCTGCAGATTCAGAAAACGCAAAAAAGTAAAAATTGAACTTTTCACGATTTTGAGCCTTTCCGGAGCCCCTTAACTGCCGGGCATGCGCCCCGCGATAGTGTAAGTTACCTGCCGATGGTTGAATTGATAGCAAACTACTTGCGGCCACATGGTGCTTCGGAAACAAACAGGTCAACGCTAGCTGCACTTCCTAGGAGCGATGCGACTGACAAACGCCACTGAGGAAAGTGCGTTGCATCACAGTGATGGCATTCTGAAGTGTTCTCAGCAACACGCGTGATGTTATTGTCGTGCGTATGCGCGCCGTTTGGGCTCCCACTACAGTGGCCCCTTCGCTCTCAGGTGTAGGCAACCCGTGGCGCTGACTTGTTATAATGGTGTTGTGCATGTCCAGACACAGCACAAGTCGTCTGTTTATTAGGTCTCATTCAAAATTAAGGATCGGAAGCTTTACACTCACGCATTAAAAACGCACTTCAGATTACAATTGACAGTTCAATGCACAGAACACTACTGTTCAGTCTTAACCTGTAATGCTGTTTGGCCGTAAAGGTCACGGAAAATGGTGCGGTTTGCTGTTCGAATGAATCACAGAGTAGTTGCACTCTTTTTTATGTGACTGCTGCTGGTTTTGAAATGTTTCATGTCTCTTTGGTATCTCTTCTTCCAGGCGTCTTATGCGATGATCTTGAAAAAAATCTTCTTGTTTTTAATTTCTTCTATCTCTCTCGATGTCTTCATCACTTTTAATTTCTTTTTTAACGTCGATCTTTGAAAATTATATCTTGTTTTTTAAGTACTAGCAGGTCATAACAATAATAGTGCACCGTTCAACTTCAAGAATATTCCAAGTTATACTCGCTTTTCCTTGTAAATAACAGCGTCCACCATTTCAAGGCACTGACCCTATTATTCTCCTATTCGTTCATCGATTGTCTTCCAATAGATAATTTATTTGTTACACATTTAAAATATTCTCTACTGGACCGAAGATTCCAGAAATACACCGACAGTATGTATATGACATTTCAGTGAAATTATTAGCATTACTGATATAACATTAACTGAATTTTCCCTCGGTGCTTGACAAAACAGGATAGTAATTTTAATAGCGTTTTACATTTTAATATTATTACTAATTTACTTTGTCACTACATGTTAACACACATAAACTGTAACAAGAAATGAAATTTACATAGAAAAAAGGAAATATATATAACTTTACAATGTATCGCTACGGAAGATTAAACTGGTGTTGAGGCTGTTGCTTGGTTACTGAACTGATTGAAATACGCCCATCACATCTCTGTGACCCACAAGTTTCTAACTGAATGGCTGAAAAGGAAAGGAACGCGTGTATCAGTAAAATGTAACGTTTTATGTGACAAATGATTAGACGGCAGTACTGGATGCTTATAACTCTGGTTATCAAGGGTGTACGTAAGGGATGCCATCTTTCGCCCCTATTGTTCAGTCTATATATCGAAGAAGCAGTGAAAGTGAAGAAGAATTACAGGTAGTAGTGAATGGCATGAACAGTGTAATGAGTACAGAATACGGATTGAGAATGAACTTAAAAAAGACAAAAGTAAAAATAAATACCAGAAATAACTAGAAATTTAGCGTAAAGGATGATGATGAGGAAGTAGACTTTAAGAAATTCTTCTACCTTGGAAATAAACTGACTCGTGACGGACGAAGCAGGGAGGACATAGAAGAGTAGTACAGGCAAAGAGGATATTCTTGGCAAAGAGAAGTCTACTAGTATCAAACATTTCAGGAACAAATTTCTGATAATGTTCGTTCGAAGCTAGGAAATGTATAGTAATAGTAATGTATAGTAGTAAATCGTGGACTGCGGAAGAGAATCGAAGCGTTTTAGTTGCATTACCAGCAAAGCCTGTTGAAAATCAGGTGGAGGAAATAAAGAGGAATCGGCGGAGGAAGGAAACAAGAAAGAATCTCTCGATTACACCTCTGTATTCAACTTCTCAGAGTCCTTCCGCTAAATAAAAAGGAAGCACCAGGTACGTCATAGTTGCCACTGGTCTCATCGCAGAAGAGCAAACAGCGAATGTTGAGAGGAGTGCAGAACTATACAGCCCATAGACACGGTAGGTACGGTAGGGGGCGGCAGTGGTGCAGTAAAGCCTCGCAGCGGCGTTCTGCGCCGTTACCGTTAGAGCGCTCTGGTGTCGTGCCGCAAGGCGGGAGAGCGCCGGGGCTTTTGCGTTTAGTAGACGGTACTAGGAAATGGCTGGGTTCGGCATTACCTCGCGACACGTGGGTCCAAGCTACAGACTGAACGCGCCCCCATTTCCAGTTCAGTGGAATAAGAGAAACAGCCTCGAGACGCAATGTTCGAACAGTGAGAGGTTAAATGTACCTGTGAACATGTATTTCTTATTTTTGGCCACTTTTTGTTTCAAATTTTTCCGAAAGTGTTTCACTCTCTTGTATGTTCACACACTGATCCCGATACCTCAAGATACGGGGTTCTATGATAACCCAGGTAAAACCTTTCTGGGCACAGGTTGCAACTACTACATTGTGGCTTACCTTTCTCTTTTTTGTTTACAGTAACCAAGTAATAAAGCGCTGGCTGTCCTTCAATTCCAATTCATTTAATTCCGCTTTATGCCCCACCTGTGTGCTCAGAAAAAAGTGAAGCAAGTACATGCTTTCACACATGTATCAAGTTGCTACTTGTTAGTGACGAGTTCTCGTATAATATTTGGTGGCTCCACTAACAGTTATCTACATGACGCATGAACTGAGAACTCTTAACAATGAAAGCTGTTAATCGTCATACTGTAACAGCACTGTCAGTTCAGCAACAGTTTCACAAAATGTGTCCAGTCGTGACATCTGGCCATTCTGCAATTACAGAACGGTGAACAAATTAGATTTTATCCATTTCGAATTTAAACAAAATATTGATACTGAAAGCGGCTTTATTGACGGAATAAAAATCCAGCTTTAGTCTATAAGTGTGAATACACTGCCGTAGTACGAGGCATTACGAGTCCTGTTGCCTCATTTCAACATTGACATCTATTTAATTTTGCATGGCCTTATTATATTTTGCACAGAGCATAACTTAATCATAGCCAACACTTGGTTCAAGAATCATAAAAGGAGGTTGTATACCTGGAAGAATCCTGGAGATACTAAAAGGTATCAGATAGATTATATAATGGTAAGACAGAGATTTAGGAACCAGGTTTTAAATTGTAAGACATTTCCTGGGGCAGATGTGGAAGCTGACCACAATCTATTGGTTATGAACTGCAGACTGAAACTGAAGAAACTGCAAAAAGGTGGGAATTTAAGGAGATGGGACCTGGATAAACTGAAAGAACCAGAGGTTGTAGAGAGTTTCAGGGAGAGCATAAGGGAACAATCGACAGGAATGTGGGAAAGAAATACAGTAGAAGAAGAATGGGTAGCTCTGAGGGATGAAGTAGTGAAGGCAGCAGAGGATCAAGTAGATAAAAAGACGAGGGCTAATAGAAATCCTTGGGTAACAGAAGAAATATTGAATTTAATTGATGAAAGGAGAAAATATAAAAATGCAGTAAATGAAGCAGGCAAAAAGGAATACAAACGTCTCAAAAATGATATCGACAGGAAGTGCAAAATGGCTAAGCAGGGATGGCTAGAGGACAAATGTAAGGATGTAGAGGCTTGTTTCACTAGGGGTAAGATAGATACTGCCTACAGGAAAATTAAAGAGACCTTTGGAGAGAAGAGAACCACTTGTATGAATATCAAGAACTCAGATGCAACCGAGTTCTAAGCAAAGAAGGGAAGGCAGAAAGGTGGAAGGAGTATATAGAGGGTTTATACAAGGGCGATGTACTTGAGGACAATATTATGGAAATGGAAGAGGATGTAGATGAAGACGAAATGGGAGATAATATACTGCGTGAAGAGTTTGACAGAGCACTGAAAGACCTGAGTCGAAACAAGGCCCCGGGAGTAGACAACGTTCCATTAGAACTACTGACAGCCTTGGGACAGCCAGCCCTGACAAAACTCTACCATCTGCTGAGCAAGATGTATGAGACAGGCGAAATACCCTCAGACTTCAAGAAGAATATAATAATTCCAATACCAAAGAAAGCAGGTGTTGACAGATGTGAAAATTACCGAACTATCAGTTTAATAAGTCACAGCTGCAAAATACTAACGCGAATTCTTTACAGACGAATGGAAAAACTGGTAGAAGCCGACCTCGGGGAAGATCAGTTTGGATTCCGTAGAAATGTTGGAACACGTGAGGCAATACTGACCTTACGACTTATCTTAGAAGAAAGATTAAGAAAAGGCAAACCTACGTTTCTAGCATTTGTAGCCTTAGAGAAAGCTTTTGATAATGTTAACTGGAATACTCTCTTTCAAATTCTGAAGGTGGCAGGGGTAAAATACAGGGAGCGAAAGGCTATTTACAGTTTGTACAGAAACCAGATGGCAGTTATAAGAGTCGAGGGGCATGAAAGGGAAGCAGTGGTTGGGAAAGGAGTAAGACAGGGTTGTAGCCTCTCCCCGAAGTTATTCAATCTGTATATGGAGCAAGCAGTAAAGGAAACAAAAGAAAAATTCGGAGTAGGTATTAAAATTCATGGAGAAGAAGTAAAAACTTTGAGGTTCGCCGATGAAATTGTAATTCTGTCAGAGACAGCAAAGGACTTGGAAGAGCAGTTGAACGGAATGGACAGTGTCTTGAAAGGAGGATATAAGATGAACATCAACAAAAGCAAAACGAGGATAATGGAATGTAGTCAAATTAAGTCTGGTGATGCTGAGGGAATTAGATTAGGAAATGAGACACTTAAAGTAGTAAAGGAGTTTTGCTATTTAGGGAGTAAAATAACCGATGATGGTCGAAGTAGAGAGGATATAAAATGTAGACTGGCAATGGCAAGGAAAGCGTTTCTTAAGAAGAGGAATTTGTTAACATCGAGTATAGATTTAAGTGTCAGGAAGTCGTTTCTGAAAGTATTTGTATGGAGTGTAGCCATGTATGGAAGTGAAACATGGACGATAACTAGTTGGGACAAGAAGAGAATAGAAGCTTTCGAAATGTGGTGCTACAGAAGAATGCTGAAGATAAGGTGGGTAGATCACGTAACTAATGAGGAGGTATTGAATAGGATTGGGGAGAAGAGAAGTTTGTGGCACAACTTGACTAGAAGAAGGGATCGGTTGGTAGGACATGTTTTGAGGCATCAAGGGATCACAAATTTAGCATTGGAGGGCAGTGTGGAGGGTAAAAATCGTAGGGGGAGACCAAGAGAGGAATACACTAAGCAGATTCAAAAGGATGTAGGTTGCAGTAGGTACTGGGAGATGAAGAAGCTTGCACAGGATAGAGTAGCATGGAGAACTGCATCAAACCAGTCTCAGGACTGAAGACCACAACAACAACAACGGCCTTATTATGATAGAGTGGTGACCAGAGCTGTACTAAACGGGAAAATCCAAACTTTTTAGGCTAAAAATGTCCTTTAGCCAACGTAATTCTAGTGATTAATCACAACGTTATCATCACCAGGATAACCTGCTGCTTGAACAGAAGCTTTTTATTTGCGGCTAATTTCCATCATATGCATCATCATCATGTCCTGAAATATCAAGCAAATGTATACTTAGTGCACCTGAAGCAGATTTGTGTAGCCTAAACCGGTTACGAATAAAAAGTTTTTATCAAAACAGTACCTTTTCCTGATAATCATTACACTCTTTCCATATGTACTAACTATTAGGCACCAAGGACATAAAATTTATTCGCTTCTATATGATTCTGAAGGATATGCAAAAGGCTGCCATAACCTGACGCTGACACTCTTCCTCGTGATAAGGCTACTGTATATGGACAATAAACATTGTTTCAGAGGTTCTAGATTTGAGTCTGATGGTGAAAGTAGACGAAACATGTTGCACCAAATGATCACGGATAAAACGTCATACAATGACAGAAACAGTACAGTCGTAATGATAGCAGACTCATATCAGAAATTTATTTCTTCAGTTAATAAATAATGACAGCTGCATTAAGATCAATATAATTTACAGACAAAATTTGCGACAATAAAGAGGAATAGGTGACATTTGGATAGTTTTCTAATTTTCCCTCTTTTGAGTAAGCTTTGGAAAACAGTACCCCCCCCCCCCCTGTGCATGTCATGTTCATTAAAAAGGACTATAGTGATTTCCATCGATTTATTTCTACGCTTCGTTACATAGTAAAGTTGCTGCGGTTGTGACTGAGCGTAATATTGCGAGCTTCAGACTCTGCTGTACCCAGCTTACAAACGGAAGTCTGCAACGTGGTGCGTATTGTTGATTGGTTGATTTTGAGGAGGGGACAAAACAGTGAGGTCATTGGTACCTTCGGATTACGGAAGAATGAGGAAGGAAATCGGTCTTACTCTTTCAAACGAACAATCTCAGAATTTTCTTGAAGCGATTTAGGGAAATCACGGAAAATCTAAATCAGGATTGCCGGATGCGGGTTTGAACCGTCGTCCTCCCGCAGGCGAGCCCAGTGTGCTAACCACTGCGCCACCTCGCTCCGTTGTGCGTATTGTCTCGACTTATCAGGGCAATTAAATTCCAAACTGGGGTAAATCGGTTTTACTGTACGCTGAACGGGAAGTAAGTCTGAATGTTAATTCAGTGGTGCAGAAAGGAGTAGTCACTGGATGGAAAATAAGTATGAGAGTAAATCCGATGGTTGGGATGCAAGTTATCTAGCACTGAGAAGATAATGCCAAAACAGAGGGTTTGTTTAAATATTTGAAGAAAAGCCTAAGAAATTGGAATTCAAGACACGCTTCCATTAACTGATGTGTTTTTACTACAACTTCTGACATATGTATTTTATCTGTAAGGTGGGTGGCTGTGTAAAGAGGATAGTGAGTGTTATCAGCAGAATATACAGGAAAGCCAGTATCTGTAGGCAGATTTGAATGAGAGCAGACAAACAGCAATTAATTCTTAATCAAGCCATTACTTGTAAATTACATGGTAACAGAGGCAAAATAAGTTACTCAAAGAATGATGGTTGTAGTAATACTCAATGCATAGTGCCTATATCATCTGTATCTTACATAGTGTCCAAATGGGAACGCGTGTTTCCTTAATGTACCATAGTGACAAGCAATTAACATTAGAGGTTCTACGAATTTGAGAAATCCAAGCCTACCATAGCAAGAGTAGGTAAAAATGATGAATTTCATGTATCATACGTAACGTAGGAAAAAGTATAAGGATAGTAGTTATTTAGGCAAACCTGCATAAATTAATTGCACGTAAACGATAAACTAATATAGATACAAATAACCATTAAGCCTTGTAGAAACTGACGTCAAAGTATGTTTAATTTTATATGACTATATTGTGAATTTGCCAACTGGTTTAAAAATCGCGAAAAATATTATATTTCTATATTTTACAAGAGGACTTCGCCTACCTGTCGTCTTCAATTCCATCTAAATGTATGGTATATGCAGGGCATAGCCAGAAATGAAAGTGACAGAAGTGTGAGGTCACAGATGAATAAACCTTTAGAAAAAAATTACTTTTGGCTCGACTCGAATGAGACATGAGGCATAAAATAAATAAATAAAAAATTAAAATAAAATATTAATTATTGTATATGTATGATAGTGATTGGTTCTAATTAATATTTGCTTATCTGGAACGTGGGCGTTTAATTATTTGGTATCAGGCGCTTGACAATGGCTTTTTCGTAAATGCAATGTTATTCGTAGTTGACCTTGAAATAAGACTCAAATAATCGGACTTCGTATTTAAATCGTTTCCTAAGACTGCTGCGGTAGGTGCGGACTCAAAATCTCAATATAAGAATTGTTGTGAATTGGCAGGAGCCAATTCACGGAGTTTGGAGGAAGCCGAAAGGCACGCGTTTAAGCTCACGCAAACTGGCGTGAGGTCTGGAACAGGACAATGTAATTAATATAGCCAATAAGGTACGTTGCTGCTGGAATACTTAACTTTAATCCATAATTGGTGTACATCGCTCTTGACGGTACATGTTTTACAATCTCAATATAAACTGGTAATGGCGCCTTGCTAGGTCGTAGCAAATGACGTAGCTGAAGGCTATGCTAACTATCGTCTCGGCAAATGAGAGCGTATTTGTCAGTGTAGCTTCGCTAGCAAAGTCGGCTGTACAACTGGGGTCGAGTGCTAGGACGTCTCTCTAGACCTGCCGTGTGGTGGCGCTCGGTCTGCAATCACTGACAGTGGCGACACGCGGGTCCGTCGTATACTAGCGGACCGCGGCCGATTTAAAGGCTACCACCTAGCAAGTGTGGTGTCTGGCGGTGACACCACAAGAATAATTTGCCAGCCATGTCAGTACGTCGTACAGAGGTGACTGTCTACTAATCATAAAAAAGTTTTCACAGTTAGTTAAATCAGATATATTCAACGAATAAGCCTACAGTTAAATAATTCAACTTACTTTCATAAATATAGAATCTTTACAGGGTCGAGAACCTAGTGAGATTGGAACTCTCAGTGTTCTTATATAACATCAAATATGGCGGTGTGCCAGTTAATAAAATATACGTGCTTTCCGCACCAGTTATTATACAAGACCTACCTCTTCTTAATGAAACATAAGAGTCTCCTAATTGTATTTTTGTTTCATCAGCGACATAGCGCTGCAGTTCTGTGCCACAGGCTTTATTTATTTGTCAGAGATTAATTATTTAATTAAGATTTTTCGTTTCCGAGGAAACTCACGCACGGCATGCAAATGTGCCTTTATATACCCAACTCCTGTCCTTCCACAACGCTGGCCTTTCCTTCCGCTCCTTTTCGCGCAAACGCTGAAGGACACATTTGTAGTATTCCTAGTTAAATGTCTATCCTCCAGGGGTAAATTCATGATGCACAATACCGATAGAATCGAAAAAATTGTCAACATTGTCTTCACCTTCGACTGACTTTGCTGTGCTTTTTTCGGTCGTGGCGAACCTGGTGCCTTCCACTGCGAACACTGCACTTTGGTTTCAGGGTCATATCCATATACCCAAGATTCGTCACCTCTAATTACCCTATTTAACAAATCTGGGTCATTTTAACGGATTAATCATTTCTTGGAACACTTCATATCGGTATTGTCTCTGGTCACTTGTCAACACTTTTGGAATGAATTTTGCGGACACTCGATGCATGTTCATATCTTCAGTTAAAACTGATAGAACTGCATAGAAACTTAAATTAAGTTCATCAGCTATCTACCTAATTGTAGGTCCACGATCAGAGCATACTAAGTCGCGAACTTTCACAACATTTTCATTGGTTTTTGAAGTGGAAGGACGGCCTCAGCGCGGTTCATCTTAAAACGATTCGCAGCCATTTTTAAATCTGTTGAACCAGACAAAACCATTTGACTGGCTCATACAATTATCCCCAAAAGCTGTTTTCAGTAGTCTGTAAGGTGATTTTCCGGTTTCAAAACAAAATTTCACACAAACTCGTTGCTCTGTTTTTACGTCCATTTTCACGCAGACAGATTCTGGCAACAAGCCCTAACAGACCCGCACTCAACCAGCTGCCGCAACGAACTGAATAAAGGAAACGCAGTTTCCTGTCAGAGGGCGTTCAAGGACAAGGCAATGACTCACTTCCCACCCTCCGTGTACCTGCCCGCCAAACCAGTAAGATGTAGCGGATATATTCTTAAAACTTTCCAATCATACCTCGTAAGGGTTTGAGTCACTGATGCTTAACAACATCATCAGCTTCCACAGCTGCCGTATTTTTGTGGTCTTAGAGACAGTGAGCAAAACTTTCTTGATAATTAAGCTGAACCACATTGATCTTTACAAGGATTTGGTAAAATCTTTTACGAACTACTCTCCGACGAAAGAAAGCACCACTTCGATAATCAGATAACTGACAATCATGGACTTCGAACCCGATCAGTTTCATTTATAATATGACGGTGTGAGAAAAAAATGATTGCAGGTCTTCTACCCTTGAGATAGCTTTCACAGGTTGCCATATCAAAATTAACGCTTCACCACTAGGCCTCCTGAGGGGAAAAGGAAGTCTCATAACACAGGAGGACATAAACCCTCATATCAGTGACTTTCATGGTGGATTTAACGGTGACGGTAACGTGTTGCGAACAGACTTTTTACGGCCGGTTTTATGTCACTTTTATAGAAGCAAACATAAAAACGGCAGCAATAAGAAAAAATTCCCAAGAATATTGCTCCTGTCGAACCCTTAGTATGTCATGCAGCAAGCTACAGCGGATGCGAGATAACAAGAGTACGACTGGCCTGTAGTCTGATATTTTGTCGGTAATAAGAAGAGGAGAAGAAATAGAAGATTAGCTGTCGAATACAAGGAATAGTCAGAGGATATAAATAAGTTATTGGAAATATTAATCCCGTTAATCGTAAAATTTCGGCATATTTCGACCACAGAGCTCTAACTAACTAGATAATACAACAGAAGAATTCTCGGGAATCAACAGTGAAGTCTTCTCTCTACAGTGGAGAGATATTGCCGTATTAAGCTACTTGCAAGCTACTTGATAAACAGACTGCAGCGTGTTGCTTATGAGAATGAAATTCGTCTTGGAAACATGTTCACTCGGCAGTGACACAGGGGTCAGTCTTAGACCAACGTTTCTTTTCCTTATATGTCAATGACATTTCGTCGTTTCTGTCCTTCTGTAAATGTCATTGCTATGTTGATGACCTCCAGCTTTATTTAAGTGCCAGGCTTGATAATACAAATACTGCGATCGTTCATGTGAATGATGATCTGTCTACAGGTCGATGATGATATTAACATTTTAAAGAACATAGTTCTTACATAGGAAAATAGCGATCTGTAATTATTATAAATAAACTGGAAGCAGTCTTGATCGCTTAACTTTTATAACGGTGACCGGTTTATATCTCATTATCAGATAATCTTCGGACCGTGAATGTCTGACAGAGGCGGTGGTGCAGCCACAAACAAGAGGACTGCCATGCGCCACCGCCTCCGACAGACATTCATGGTCCGAATATTATCTGATAATGAGATATAAACCGGTCACCGTTATAAAAGTTAAGCGATCAAGACTGCTTCCAGTTTATTTAGGATGATGATATATCTGATGGACCAGAAACCTTGCGAAAAGGCCACAAGTAATACCATTACCCCATCAAATATTAATAAGTTCTGAATTCCGTGAACATCTGCCTTCATTTCAGCTCAGCGGTATTCCAATTCCGTGTCAGACAACAGTGAAGTACTTGGGAATAATGTTGGTTGAGCATCTCAACTATCGACATGTGCCAAAAGATTTTCGTTTGCCTCTCGGACCATATTTCCACAGCAGCTGAAACGTGAACTTGTGCAAGCACTTGTTCACCGAACCTCCAGTATTGTCATGTAAATTAACACGGCACAGGTGGTTAAACCACAATATTGATAGAACTAAACATGAATGGTTGTGTGTTTTTAATGTGCAACATCCTGCGATACGACAACGTTGGTGCTTCGTACAGAAACGTACTTTTAAGAGTGTTACTGCTTAAAAAAATGCAAACAGACAACAGATTAGTTACTTCAATTTATATACATCTTTCCTTTAAGTACCGCACAACATGCCCACTGACTGCTCTCATCTGACAATTATTTTTTCAAAAATGTGCAAATGATATCTGTCTAACCCGTCAATCATGGAGACAGAATAGGACGTCTAAAATCATTAATGAGGTTTTCAGTTCACTCTTCCGAAAAGAAACTGGGCATGGCGAATGGGATTACAATACAGAAATCGTGAGTTACTTTTCAACATATGATCCGAAATGTTTATTAAACAACCTGGTTCAACGTGGACCAAGTACAGACAAAATAATAGCATTCACAAAATAATAGGTTGGTGTGGTCATCTACACGAAGGTTCAATGGAATTTGTCAGTGAACTATGCTGAAACAGCTGTAGCTGCGATAACCAAGAGAAACAGGAGAACGAAGCTATGAGCCGTGCACTCGGTCATACCACAACAACCATAAATAAACTTAGAATTACTATCACAACCAAAACAACCACAGAACCCATTGGCTGCTGAGGAAAGAATATCTTGGCTAGAGAAGTGAGATACAATGAGGGCTGGGCAACACGTGGTCATACGTGGCACCGTGCATACAAAGAAAAGTCCCAGTTACAGCTTCAACAAAAGCTGCAGAAACATACACTCCTGGAAATGGAAAAAAGAACACATTGACACCGGTGTGTCAGACCCACCATACTTGCTCCGAACACTGCGAGAGAGCTGTACAATGATCACACGCACGGCACAGCGGACACACCAGGAACCGCGGTGTTGGCCGTCGAATGGCGCTAGCTGCGCAGCATTTGTGCACCGCCGCCGTCAGTGTCAGCCAGTTTGCCGTGGGATACGGAGCTCCATCGCAGTCTTTAACACTGGTAGCATGCCGCGACAGCGTGGACGTGAACCGTATGTGCAGTTGACGGACTTTGAGCGAGGGCGTATAGTGGGCATGCGGGAGGTCGGGTGGACGTACCGCCGAATTGCTCAACACGTGGGGCGTGAGGTCTCCACAGTACATCGATGTTGTCGCCAGTGGTCGGCGGAAGGTGCACGTGCCCGTCGACCTGGGACCGGACCGGACCGCAGCGACGCAGCCCGCCTCCAGTGGTGTCGCGACAGGCGTGAATGGAGGGACGAATGGAGACGTGTCGTCTTCAGCGATGAGAGTCGCTTCTGCCTTGGTGCCAATGATGGTCGTATGCGTGTTTGGCGCCGTGCAGGTGAGCGCCACAATCAGGACTGCATACGACCGAGGCACACAGGGCCAACACCCGGCATCATGGTGTGGGGAGCGATCTCCTACACTGGCCGTACACCACTGGTGATCGTCGAGGGGACACTGAATAGTGCACGGTACATCCAAACCGTCATCGAACCCATCGTTCTACCATTCCTAGACCGGCAAGGGAACTTGCTATTCCAACAGGACAATGCACGTCCGCATGTATCCCGTGCCACCCAACGTGCTCTAGAAGGTGTAAGTCAACTACCCTGACCAGCAAGATCTCCGGATCTGTCCCCCATTGAGCATGTTTGGGACTGGATGAAGCGTCGTCTCACGGGGTCTGCACGTCCAGCACGAACGCTGGTCCAACTGAGGCGCCAGGTGGAAATGGCATGGCAAGCCGTTCCACAGGACTACATCCAGCATCTCTACGATCGTCTCCATGGGAGAATAGCAGCCTGCATTGCTGCGAAAGGTGGATATACACTGTACTAGTGCCGACATTGTGCATGCTCTGTTGCCTGTGTCTATGTGCCTGTGGTTCTGTCAGTGTGATCATGTGATGTATCTGACCCCAGGAATGTGTCAATAAAGTTTCCCCTTCCTGGGACAATGAATTCACGGTGTTCTTATTTCAATTTCCAGGAGTGTAGTAAAGCAGACAAACGATACACGAACGTTGGAGGTGTGAGCATAATTTGGAAAATTGACGAAAGGACGAACTAAATGTGATCAAGCTCCACAAACCGCGGAAGTCCACTAAACTACTCAATTCTTGAACCAAATATTCTGGCTACGCAAATATTTATTCCACACTACGGGCTGAGATCAATCTACTGTTCGATTGGGAAATCCAGCTCAGTTTACTCTGATCACACGTGATTGGCAAACACAGGACCACACAGTGTAAAAGTATCGATTTACAACGGAAGAATTCAACAAAAGAAAGGTTCAAATAGCTCTGAGCACTATGGGACTTAACATCTGAGGCCACCAGTCCCATAGAACTTAGAACTACTTAAACCTAACTAACCTAAGGACATCACACACATCCATGCCCGAGGCAGGATTCGAACTTGCGACCGTAGCGGTCGCGCGGTTCCAGACTGAAGCGTCTAGAACCGCTCGGCCACACCTTCCGGCCTTCAACAACAAATTTGGATAGCGTGTTAATAGCGTTCACGCACTAAAGGTGCGCACTTTTACTTTACGTTAACAAGGAATAGGCTTAGACTTGACCATTAACCACGTGACAGTATGGTTGCACAAAGCCACCGACTTTCCAGTTCCCAAAACTCATGAACAATCTGAAACTGAATCTCTCGCCTCTCGTAATTACAGTTAGTAAATTTATCCCACACATTGAGAATGAATCCACTACACTAGCGGTGTGAGAAGGCAAACTCCCTTTGTTCTGCTGTAGACGTGGGCCTAGTTCATTTATACACAAAGTATTCTTACTTTAAAAACTAAAGAATCATGTTAAGTCTTCACACGAAATTATTCCTAGTATAACTAGCATGATTACCCGTGAGAACTGAAATGAAAATGATTGAAATTCGCAAACTAAATAATTCAGATACCTCGATTCGTTGGCCGTCCACACATCAGTTCGTACTCACTGGCCACCACCAGAGCAGTCAATGCTCTTTTCGCACAAAACACTAACTGCCTCCGCTCCTGTGTGGTGGGGGGAGCCACCAAAGATGTGAACATCGTTACCTGCCAACTTAACTCTTTCACTTGCTATTGTGCCAGCTCAGCTCACCTAGGTAGACCTCTCTGCCTATCTACATCCACTACAGCTGTTGGCACAACTGCAGCGGCAGACGAAAGACGAAAACTGAAGCAGTAGACGGACAGCTACTGGTCACTATCACGATAACTCACATTCACTCGTTTCAGTTACCCAAGAAAGGTTAAGTGATGGCAGAAGGATAAGGGAATCTTTCAGAAGCTACTACGTACATTTTCTACCGTAACGGTCATTGTCTGAATTTGTTAATATATGGAGTGAGGCAGCCAAGACAAGCCGTCACAAATATATCCAGAATCAATAAATAAATAATTTTGCCAAGTAATAGCAGACCATATGGAGTTCGGAAGTAATTGTCATCGAATACAGTTCCTGAATCAACGACGCCGACAAGATTTCTTTTTTCTACGAAAGTTTTATACTTTTTGTATGGCCTTTTAATGGAGCTTCTAAGCGAACTTCAACGACATTACACATATGGGACTTGATTAAAGTATCGACATAAAAACTCCGCAAATCACTGTCTCGTGAGCAGTAGAGGAGGTTCCTCAAACATTTACCATATTATAACAAATGCACCCCCCCATCCCCCCCCCCCCGCCCATGAACCATAGACATTGCCGTTGGTGGGGAGGCTTGCGTACCTCAGCGATACAGACAGCCGTACCGTAGGTGCAACCACAATGGAGGGGTATCTGTTGAGAGGCCAGACAAACGTGTGGTTCCTGAAGAGGGGCAGCCTTTTCAGTAGTTGCAGGGGCAACCAACAGTCTGTATGTTTGACTGATCTGGCCTTGTAACACTAACCAAAACGGCCTTGCTGTGCTGGTACTGCGAACGGCTGAAAGCAAGGGGAAACTACGGCCGTAACTTTTCCCGAGGGCACGCAGTTTTAATGTATGGTTAAATGATGATGGCGTCCTCTTGGGTAAAATATTCCGGAGGTAAAATAGTCCCACATTCGGATCTCCGGGCGGGGACTACTCAGGAGGAAGTCGTTATCAGGAGACAGAAAACTGGCGTTCTACGGATCGGAGCATGGAATGTCAGATCCCTTAATCGGGCAGGTAGGTTAGAAAATTTAAAAAGGGAAATTGATAGGTTAAAGTCAGATATAGTGGGAATTAGCGAAGTTCGGTGGCAGGAGGATCAAGACTTCTGGTCAGGTGAATACAGGGTTATAAATACAAAATCAAATAGGGGTAATGCAGGAGTAGGTTTAATAATGAATGTAGGTTTAATAGTGAACAAAAAAATAGGAGTGCTGGTAAGCTACTACAAACAGCATAGTGAAGGTCTTATTGTGGCCAAGATATACACGACGCCCACGCCTACTACAGTAGTACAAGTTTATATGCCAACTAGCTCTGCAGATGACGAAGAAATTGAAGAAATGTATGATGAGATAAAAGAAATTATTCAGATAGTGAAGGGAGACGAAAATTTAATAGTCATGGGTGACTGGAACTCGATAGTGGGAAAAGGAAGAGAAGAAAACGTAGTAGGTGAATATGGATTGGGGGTAAGAAATGAAAGAGGAAGCCGCCTAGTAGAATTATGCACAGATCATAACTTTATCATAGTTAACACTTGGTTCATGAATCATAAAAGAAGGTTGTATACATGGAAAAACCCTGGAGATACTGACAGGTTTCAGATTATATAATGGTAAGCCAGAGATTTAGGAACCAGGTTTTAAATTGAAAGACATTTCCAGGGGCGGATGTGGATTCTGACCACAATCTATTGGTTATGAACTGTATATTAAAACTGAAGAAACTGCAAAAAGGTGGGGATAAACTGTCTAAACCAGAGATTGTACAGAGTTTCAGGAAGAGCATAAGGGAACAATTGACAGGAATGGGGGAAAGAAATACAGTAAAAGAACAATGGGGAGCTTTGAGGGATGAAGTAGTGAAGGCAGCAGATGATCAAGTAGGTAGAAAGACGTGGGCTAGTAGAAATCCTTGGGTAACAAAAGAAATATTGAATTTAATTGATGAAAGGAGAAAATATAAAAATGCAGTAAATGAAGCAGGCAAAAAGGAACACAAACGTCTCAAAAATGATATCCACAGGAAGTACAAAATGGCTAAGCAGGGATTGCTAGAGGACAAATGTAAGGATGTAGAGGCTTATCTTACTAAGGGTAAGATAGATACTGCCTACAGGAAAAATAAATAGACCTTTGGAGAAAAGAGAACCACTTGTATAAATATCAAGAGCTCAGATGGAAACCCAATTCTAAGCAAAGAAGGGAAAGCAGAAACGTGGAAGGAGTATATAGAGGATGTATACAAGGGCGATGTACTTGAGGGCAATATTATGGAAATGGAAGATGATGTAGATGAAGATGAAATAGGAGATACCATACTGCGTGAAGAGTTTGACAGAGCACTGAAAGACCTGAGTCGAAACAAGGCCCTGGGAGTAGACAACATTCCATTAGAACTACTGACGGCCTTGGGAGATCCAGTCCTGCCAAAACTCTACCATCTGGTGAGCAAGATATACGAGTCAGGCGAAATACCCTCAGACTTCAAGGAGAATATAATAATTCCAATGCCAAAGAAAGCATGTGTTGACAGATGTGAAAATTACCGAACTACCAGTTTAATAAGTCACAGCTGCAAAATACTAAAGCGAATTCTTTACAGACGAATGGAAAAACTGGTAGAAGCCGACGTCGGGGAAGATCAGTTTGGATTCCGTAGAAATGTTGGAACACATAAGGCAATCTGACCCTACGGCTTATCTTAGAAGCTAGATTAAGAAAAGGCAAACCTACGTTTCTAGCATTTGTAGACTTAGAGAAAGCTTTTGACAATGTTGACTGGAATACTCTCTTTCAAATTCTGAAGGTGGCAGGGATAAAATACAGGGAGCGAAAGGCTATTTACAATTTGTACAGAAACCAGATGGCAGTTATAAGAGTCGAGGGACATGAAAGAGAAGCAGTGGTTGGGAAGGTAGTGTGACAGGGGTGTAGCCTCTCCCTTATGTTATTCAATCTGTATATGGAGCAAACAGTAAAGGAAATAAAAGAAAAATTAGGAGTAGGTATTAAAACCCATGGAGAAGAAATAAAAACTTTATGGTTCGCCGATGACATTGTAATTCTGTCAGAGACAGCAAAGGACATAGAAGAGCAGTTGAACGCAATAGACAGTGTCTTGAAAGGAGGAGATAAGATGAACACCAACAAAAGCAAAACGAGGATAATGGAATGTAGTCGAGTTAACTCGGGTGATGCTGAGGGAATTAGATTAGGAAATGAGACACTTAAAGTAGTAAAGGAGTTTTGCTAATTGGGGAGCAAAATAACTGATGATGGTCGAAGTAGAGAGGATATAAAATGTAGACTGGCAATGGGAAGGAAAGCGTTTCTGAAGAAGAGAAATTTGTTAACATCGAGTATAGATTTAAGTGTCAGGAAGTCGTTTCTGAAAGTATTTGTATGGAGAGTGGTCATGTATGGAAGTGAAACATGGACGATAAATAGTTTGGACAAGAAGAGAATAGAAGCTTTTGAAATGTGGTGCTACAGAGGAATGCTGAAGATCAGATGGGTAGATCATATAACTAATGAGGAGGTATTGAATAGAATTGGGGAGAAGAGAAGTTTGTGGCACAACTTGACCAAAAGAAGGGTTCGGTTGGTAGGACATGTTCTGAGGCATAAAGGGATCACCAGTTTAGTATTGGAGGGCACTGTGGAGGGTAAAAAACGCAGAGGGAGACCAAGAGGTGAACACACGAAGCAGATTCAGAAGGATGTAGGCTGCAGTGGGTACTGGGAGATGAATCAGCTTGCACAGGATAGAGTAGCATGGAGATCTGCATCAAAGCAGTCTCACGACTGACGACCACAACAACACAACAACAAGAAATGCAAGCAAGCGCGTAACTCAGGTGTGGTTCGTTGTGTTTACCTGTGCGGATGAAGCCGGTTTGGTGTTGTAGCAATCTCGCCACATGGTCTTGAAGCTACTGACGCGTTAACAATGTACACGGAATTCGAAATAGTGGGTCGCTGAACATCTTGCTCGTGCACCCACAGAACCTTATCATCAATATCATCATCATCATCATCGCCATCATCATCATAGAAACAGTGAATATCGTTTATAGCGAATGTCTTCAAAGTACTTATATTTGAAGAGCGCTATGGTTGTATGCAAGCATTACCGATCTGTCTTTGCATATATATAAGTGTTCAGAATAAAATTAGTGAAGTAAAAAGAAGAACAGATGAACAAAGTGAAACTAACATTTTAGGAGCAGTATCTAACAATGCAAATGTCACTAAGAGGCATCTCAAAACTACGAGAGGAGTGAAACAAACGGGTGTCCTGCGAGCAGTATATTCCATTATATTTCATCCTCTTCACATTTCGGTGCATACACAGCTTCATGGCACTGGTTTCCAAAATTAATTACATTTCTCTGTGTGATATCTACGAAAAGTGCAAAGTGAAGAGGTATGTCTATGCAAAATTTTGTTTACGAAAGAAGCGTCCAAGCGTCCTTTACAAACGAATGGCAAGTCAACCTTCGCAATAGGCACTGTTAGTTAGTTGAAACCGCATGTTCAGTGAAGTGGATAAAAACCACGCTCTTGGTCCATCAATGTTTGGTGCGTTTTTCTCGAGACCCGCATCATTGGTCCCTGTTTTATTGATCGCACATTAAATGCACTCAAGTCCCTCAAGTTCATAAGCTATCCTACTGCCGCAGCTACAGATATACATTCTACTGGACATAAGGTGGTCAGTGTGGTACCAACATGAAGGATGTCCCTGCTATTCCGCACGTGTAATGAGAACATTTGGAGAGCATTGGAAAGGTTGTTCTAGAATCGCAAAATGGTTTGCACTTTCACCAAACTAACAGTTCTCTACTTTTATCTGTGGCGAAAATTAAAACAAGAAGTGTTTTAGGAAACACCAATGACTCCAGAATGGATGAAATGCCTTACAACATAGGGCTATGCTGCCGTTAACTCTACGTAAAATTCAACGTGCAGTTTTGTTTCTCCCCAAGCATTTTATAGCCTGCAGCAATGCTCGAGGACAGAATTTTGAGTACTTGGTAAGACGGCCGTGACGATAAACTGACGAGCCGTACCTGAGTTACGTGTTTGCTTACATCTGATATAATAGGGCAGATGTTTGGTCCACCGAACGAGATGGCGCAGTGTTTAGCATACTGGACTCGTCTTCGGGGGAACGACGGTTCAAACCCGCGTCCGGCCATCCAGATTTAGGTTTTCCGTGATTTCCCTAAATCGCTTCAAGCAACGACGGGTTGGTTTCTTGCTCGCGCTATTCGTCCACGAGACTCAGAGGGCCATAGACACGGGTTCCCAGGTAGATGCCGTGTTTCTTGACTTCCGCAAGGCGTTCGATACAGTTCCCCACAGTCGTTTAATGAACAAAGTAGGAGCATATGGACTATCAGACCAATTGTGTGATTGGATTGAGGGGTTCCTAGATAACAGGACGCAGCATGTCAATCTCAATGGAGAGAAGTCCTCCGAAGTAAGAGTGATTTCAGGTGTGCCGCAGGGGAGTGTCATAGGACCGTTGCTATTCACAATATACATAAATGACCTGGTGGATTACATCGGAAGTTCACTGAGGCTTTTTGCAGATGATTCTGTGGTGTATCGAGAGGTTGTAACAATGGAAAATTGTACTGAAATGCAGGAGGATCTGCAGCGAATTGACGCATGGTGCAGGGAATGGCAATAGAATCTCAATGTAGACAAGTGTAATGTGCTGCGAATACACAGAAAGATAGATCCTTTATCATTTAGCTACAAAATAGCAGGTCAGCAACTGGAAGCAGTTAATACCATAAATTATCTGGGAGTACGCATTAGGAGTGATTTAAAATGGAATGATCATATAATGTTGATCGTCGGTAAAGCAGATGCCAGACTGAGATTCATTGGAAGAATCCTAAGGAAATGCAATCCGAAAACAAAGGAAGTAGGTTACAGTACGCTTGTTCGCCCACTGCTTGAATACTGCTCAGCAGTGTGGGATCCGTAACAGATAGGGTTGATAGAATATATAGAGAAGATCCAACGGAGAGCAGCGCGCTTCGTTACAGGATCATTTAGTAATCGCGAAAGCGTTACGGAGATGATAGATAAACTCCAGTGGAAGACTCTGCAGGAGGGACGCTCAGTAGCTCGGTACGGGCTTTTGTCAAAGTTTCGAGAACATACCTTCACCGAAGAGTCAAGCAGTATATTGCTCCCTCCTACGTATATCTCGCGAAGAGACCATGAGGATAAAATCAGAGAGATTAGAGCCCACACGGAGGCATACCGACAATCCTTCTTTCCACGAACAATACGAGAATGGAATAGAAGGGAGAACCGATAGAAGTACTGAAGGTACCCTCCGCCACACACCGTCAGGTGGCTTGCGGAGTATGGATGTAGATGTAGATGTAGAAAGGGCAAGGCCGATTTCCTTCCCCATCCTTCACTAACCCGATGGGACATATGACATCGCAGTTTGGTCTTTTCCCCCAAATCAATAAACCAACCTAACAGTAGATGTTTATGGCATTTCTGTACTGATGGCGGACAATAGTTTGGGGAATTGTTATCTTGATACTATTTGATCATGTCCCATGCATGTTATACCGTTCAAGTTCTCTTAGTAGCTTCCTTCAAATGTCACAGACAAAATTATATATTTGCGTTAGGGAAAAATATTTTCTGTGTCGTAATTTGGCGACTATAAAAAATTACTTGCGAAATTTAGAGAATTCGCCCTATTGTCCTCTATAATTTGTCGAAAATCGCACCTCGACATATTTATTCATTCTGTATGTACTTGGGGTTCCTGTCTTAGCTGTCTCACCCATAGACTACCTGTAACCTCACGTTTCATAAAATAATCTTGTTCTTGAGGGTCGTGCATTTTTTTCGGTAGTGTACATCTCGCATAAGGACCACAAAGACAAGATAAGGGAAATAGGGGCTCGGCTTCTCGCTAGTTTGATGCAGCCCACCACGAATTCCTCTTTTGTGCCAACCTCTTCGTCTCAGAGTAGCACTTGCAACCTACGTCCTCAATTGTTTGTTCGATGTATTCCAATCTCTGTCTTTCTCTCCTGTTTATCCCCTCTAATACCATGGAAGCCATTCCCTCTTATCTTAACGGATGTCCTATCATCCTGTCTCTTCTTCTTATCAGCCTTTTCCACGTTTTCCTTTCCTCTCCGTTTATGCGCAGAACTTTCTCATTCCTTGTCTTATTAGCCGACCTAATTTTCAACATTCGTCTTTAGCACTACATCCTAAATGCTTCGATTCTTTTCTGTTTAGGTTTTCACACAGTCCATCTTTCACTACCATACAATGCTGTACTCCAGATGCACATTCTCAGAATTTCTCAAATTAGGGCCTATGTTTGATACTAGTGGACTTCTCTTGGCAAGAAATGCCTTCTTTGCCTTTGATAGTCTGCTTTCGATGTCCTCCTTACTCCGACCGTCATTGGTTATTTTACTGCCTATGTAGCAGAATTCCTTCATTTATTTCGTGACTATCAATCCTGATGTTAAGTTTTTCGTTGTTCTCATTTCTCATTACTTCAGTCTTCCTTCGATTTACTGTCAATCCATATGCTGTATATCGTCATATATTTTCTCTGTCTCCTCATCTACAGCTTGCGACGTCGGAATGTATACCTGAAGTATCGTCGTCGGTGTTGGTTTGCTGTAGATTCTGATAAGAGCAACCCTATCTCTCCACTGTTCACAGTAACACAATCTCTGCCGTACCTTGCTGTCCATAACGAATCCTATTAGCGTTCTACATCTACATCTACATGATTACTCTGCAATTCACATTTAAGTGCTTGGCAGAGGGTTCATCGAACCACAATCATACTATCTCTCTACCATTCCACTCCCGAACAGCGCGCGGGGAAAACGAACACCGAAACCTTTCCGTTCGAGCTCTGATTTCTCTTAGTTTATTTTGATGATCATTCCTACCTATGTAGGTTGGGCTCAACAAAATATTTTCGCATTCGGAAGAGAAAGTTGGTGACTGAAATTTCGTAAATAGATCTCGCCGCGACGAAAAACGTCTTTGCTTTAATGACTTACATCCCAACTCGCGTATCATATCTGCCACACTCTCTCCCCTATTACGTGATGATACAAAACGAGCTGCACTTTTTTGCACCCTTTCGATGTCCTCCGTCAATCCCACCTGGTAAGGATCCTACACCGCGCAGCAATATTCTAACAGAGGACGAACGAGTGTAGTGTAAGCTGTCTCTTTAGTGGACTTGTTGCATCTTCTAAGTGTCCTGCCAATGAAATGCAACCTTTGGCTCGCCTTCCCCACAATATTATCTATGTGGTCTTTCCAACTGAAGTTGTTCGTAATTTTAAAACCCAGTTGAATTGACAGCCTTGAGAGTTGTACTATTTATCGAGTAATCGAATTCCAACGGATTTCTTTTGGAACTCATGTGGATCAACTCACACTTTTCATTATTTAGCGTCAACTGCCACACCATACAGCAATCTTTTCTAAATCGCTTTGCAACTGATACTGGTCTTCGGATGACCTTACTAGACGGTAAATTACAGCATCATCTGCGAACAACCTAAGAGAACTGCTCAGATTGTCACTCAGGTCATATCAGGAACAGCAGAGGTCCCAGGACGCTTCCCTGGGAACACCTGATATCACTTCAGTTTTACTCGATGATTTTCCGTCTATTACTACGAACTGCGACCTTCATGACAGGAAATCACGAATCCAGTCGCACAACTGAGACGATACCCCATAGACCCGCAGCTTGATTAGAAGTCGCTTGTGAGGAACGGTGTCAAAAGCTTTCCGGAAATCTAGAAATACGGAATCAACTTGAGATCCCCTGTCGATAGTGGCCATTACTTCGTGCGAATAAAGAGCTAGCTGCGTTGCACAGGAACGATGTTTTCTGAAACCATGCTGATTACGTAACAATAGATCGTTCCCTTCGAGGTGATTCATAACGTTTGAATACAGTATATGCTCCAAAAACCTACTGCAAACCGACGTCAATGATATAGGTCTGTAGTTCGATGGATTACACCTACTACCCTTCTTAAACACTGGTGCGACCTGCGCAATTTTTCAATCTGTAGGTGCAGATCTATCGGTGAGCGAGCGGTTGTATATGATTGCTAAATAGGGAGCTATTGTATCAGAGTAATCTGAAAGGAACCTAATCAGTATACAATCTGGACCTGAAGACTTGCCCGTATCAAGTGATTTGAGTTATACCACATTCTGCTGCTGTTGATATTACCCTATACTCATTTGAGCAGAAATTCTTGTCTTCTTTCCATTTCACTTCACTGACCCCTACTATACCTAGACTGAGCCTTTACAGTTCCCTTTTCAGATTTTCTACTTTTCCTATGTAACATCCCAATTACAGAAACACTAATAGACAACCCTTTGTTGTAAAAGAAGTAGAAAAAGTAGTCATCCTGACAGCGACGGCAGCTACTGATGACAAATTTTACATTTGTGATAAATTGATCAACAGGAATGTCATGTGAATAATAATATTTGTGATGAAATAGTGACTGAATGAAAGAATACGATAGGATACGCAACAGAAACATCAAAGAATAAATTGAAAAATAATTAATAACGGAGGTTAAAGCCCAGATGGTAAACTGGCCAAAGATAACATTTACTACAGAAGAGAGTTGTAGCCGCATCGAAAAGGAAGTTCCATGTGACTAAAATGTAACTCGGAAATGGAAATGTTAGCTTCAGTTGCTATCTAGCCGCTCTCTAGCACTATTGCGATCGTAGCATGCATGTAAGCGCTGCTAGATTGTTTCAAGCTAATTGTAAGTTTGAAAATTTTGCGATATAGATTGAAGCATTATTAAGAAGTCATACTAAAGCAAAGTCATCTCTACCGTTAGCAAGATAACGGGATACGGAGACGAAGTTAAATCGTGTGAGAAGTGTGATAGGACTTAGCCTTCGTCATAGTGAATATGCACGAACATTCAAGGACACTGATAAACAAATATCGCCGACAGAAAAACAATTATTAGTCTCGAGTAGGTAACATACAAACGCCAACACGAAGAACGTACAATTGCGCCGAGTTGTCAAAAGTTGTCGTCAACGACAGGATTACTGATGCAAACGGAAGCAATCCCCTGAGTGAGAAATCGGTATGCGTGTTCAGGGTAGGGACAATTAATTACAAGGAACAATAAAATTGGATTCAAACTTTAGTTCTTCGTGTCGCCTACAATAACTGAATAACATTATCATGGGTATTAGTGAAAATTAATTGACTATTAGAATATTATGAAGTGAAAAGTGAATTCGTGATTACTTAACAGTGACCAATCATCGATTTGTCCCAAGATTACTACGCATTCTTAACATTGCTTATGTTGTTGTTGTTGTGGTCTTCCGTCCTGAGACTGGTTTGATGCAGCTCTCCATGCCACTCTATCCTGTGCAAGCGTCTTCATCTCCCAGTACCTACTACAGCCTACATCCTTCTGAATCTGCTTAGTGTATTCATCTCTTGGTCTCCCTCTACAATTTTTACCCTCCACGCTGCCCTCCAATACTAAATTGGTGATCCCTCGATGTCTCAGAACATGTCCTACCAACCGATCCCTTCTTCTAGACAAGTTGTGCCACAAGCTCCTCTTCTCCCCAGTTCAATTCAATACCTCCTCATTAGTTATGTGATCTACCCATCTAATCTTCAGCATTCTTCTGTAGCACCACATTTCGAAAGCTTCTATTCTCTTCTTGTCCTAACTATTTATCGTCCACGTTTCACTTCCATACATGGCTACACTACATACAAATACTTTCAGAAACGACTTCCTGACGTTTAAATCTATACTCGATGCTAACAAATTTTTCTTCTTCAGAAACGCTTTCCTTGCCATTGCTAGTCTACATTTTATATCCTCTCTACTTCGACCATCATCAGTTATTTTGCTCCCCAAATAGCAAAATTCCTTTACTACTTTAAGTGTCTCATTTCCTAATCTAATTCCCTCAGCATCACCCGACTTAATTCGATTACATTCCATTATCCTCGTTTTGCTTATGTTGATGATCATCTTATACCCTCTTTTCAAGACACTGTCCATTCCGTTCAACTGCTCTTCCAAGTCCTTTGCTGTCTCTGACAGAATTACAATGTCATCGGTGAAACTCGAAGTTTTTATTTCTTCTCCATGGATTTTAATTCCTACTCCGAATTTTTCTTTTGTTTCCTTTACTGCTTGCTCAATATACAGATTGAATAACATCGGGGATAGGCTACAACCCTGTCTCACTCCCTTCCCAACCACTGCTTGCCTTTCATAGCCCTCGACTCTTATAACTGCCGTCTGCTTTCTGTACAAATTGTAAATAGCATTTCGCTCCCTGTATTTTACCCCTGCCACCTTCAGAATTTGAAAGAGAGTATTCCAATCAATGTTGTCAAAAGCTTTCACTAAGTCTACAAATGCTAGAAACGTATGTTTGTCTTTCCTTAATCTTTCTTCTAAGATAAGTCGTAAGGTCAGTATTCCCTCACGTGTTCCAACATTTCTACGGAATCCAAATTGATCTTCCCCGAGGTTGGCTTCTATCAGTTTTTCCATTCGCCTGTAAAGAATTCGCGTTAGTATTTTGCAGCTGTGACATATTAAACTGATAGTTCGGTAATTTTCACATCTGTCAACACCTGCTTTCTTTGGCATTGGAATTATTATATTCATCTTGAAGTCTGAGGGTATTTCGCCTGACTCGTACACCTTCCTCCCCAGATGGTAGCATTTTGTCAGGACTGGCTCTTCCAAGGCCGTCAGTAGTTCTAATGGAATGTTGTCTACTCGGGGGCCTTGTTTCGACTCAGGTCTTTCAGTGCTCTGTCAAACTCTTCACACAGTATGGTATCTCCTATTTCATCTTCATCTACATCATCTTCCATTTCCATAATATTGCCCTCAAGTACATCGCCCTTGTACACACCCTCTATATACTCCTTCCACCTTTCTGCTTTCCCTTCTTTGCTTAGAACTGGGTTTCCATCTGAGCTCTTGATATTTATACAAGTGGTTCTCTTTTCTCCAAAGGTCTTTATTTTTCCTGTAGGCAGTATCTATCTTACCCCTAGTAAGATAAGCCTCTACATCCTTACATTTGTCCTCTAGCAATCCCTGCTTAGCCATTTTGCACTTCCTTGTGGATATCATTTTTGAGACGTTTGTATTCCTTTTTGCCTGCTTCATTTACTGCATTTTTATATTTTCTCCTTTCATCAATTAAATTCAATATTTCTTTGTTACCCAAGGATTTCTACTAGCCCACGTCTTTCTACCTACTTGATCCTCTGCTGCCTTCATTACTTCATCCCTCAAAGCTACCCATTCTTCTTCTACTGTATTTCTTTCCCCCATTCCTGTCAGTTGTTCCATTATGCTCTCCCTGAAACTCTGTACAATCTCTGGTTTAGACAGTTTACCCCCACCTTTTTGCAGTTTCTTCAGTTTTAATATACAGTTCATAACCAATAGATTGTGGTCAGAATCCACATCCGCCCCTGGAAATGTCTTACAATTGAAAACCTGGTTCCTAAATCTCTGGCTTACCATTATATAATCAATCTGATAACTTTTAGTATCTCCAGGGTTCTTCCATGTATACAACCTTTTTTCATGATTCTTGAACCAAGTGTTAGCTATTATTAAGTTATGCTCTGCACAAAATTCTACCAGGCGGCTTCCTCTTTCATTCCTTCCCCCCAATCCAAATTCACCTACTATGTTTCCTTCTCTCCCTTTTCCTACTCTCGAATTCCAGTCACCCATGACTATTAAATTTCCGTCTCCCTTCACTACCTGAATAATTTCTTTTATCTCATCATACATTTCATCAATTTCTTCTTCATCTGCTTAGCTAGTTGGCATATGAACTTGTACAACTGTAGTAGGCGTGGGCTTCGTGTCTATCTTGGCCACAATATTGCGTTCACTATGTTGTTTCTAGTAGCTTACCCGTACTCCTATTTTTTTGTTCATTATTAAACCTACTCCTGCATTACCCCTATTTGATTTTGTATTTATAACCCTGTATTCACCTGACCATTGCTTAAGTATATGTTATCTCTGGAATTACGTCGTGTAGTTATTGAACACGCGACGTAGCGACGTCTTGACGACGGAATAACAATTTATCAACTTAACATCCTCCCAGTTCCATAATGTGGGCACGACATGGATGATGGATTGAAGATTCAAGACAACAGAATGCCCTGAACCTCTGTCTGTTCCTCTAACCTCTTTGACAAGGCCGTTGGTAGAATGAGGGTGACTTCTTATGCCGGACGTCTTTGGCCGCCAACGCTGATTATTATTCAAAACGTAAGCCGTGGCGGCATTCGAACGCGAGCCCGAGGACCTATGGATTACTAATCAAATACCCTACTCCTAGACCAAGGGTGCTCGTACAGACGCGTACAATCAGACGCGTTCTCGTCGCTCCCATTGCGAGTGGAACAGGAAGCGGAATGACTAGTAGTGGTACAAGGTACCCTTCACCACGCACAGTTCGGCTGCGTGCAGAGTGTGTATGTAGATGCAGATGGGGAGCGAGTGGTCGGTGGCGCAGCGGCCGCTGGCTCTGCTGCCCGCCTCGCCACGCACTGCCCCTCGCCAGACGCCGCCGCCTCCGCCCCCACCGGCGTTCGATACTGCGGGGGCGGTCGCCAACCGCCACCTACCTGCGGCGGACACGGCCGCGTCGGGGTCACCACCAGAGAGGCGTCGCCCGCCTGCGGTGCCTCTGTCCGGTATGCTCTGTGCGAGGCACTCCCACGCACATTCCACCTTTAGCCCCGGAACACTTCATAAAAGGTAGCGATAAGAAAGCGGGACCGCTCTCTCCAGAGATAAGGGGAGAACTCCATTCGTTTACTTCTGCCACAGTCGCAAGAACGATGGGTTTCCAGCGCTAGGGAATCTTTGCTGGAGAGCTAACAAGAAGATTAGCAGCAATGATACTGAAAGTAACACCTTCCACTGCTGAATCAAACACATTTATTCACTGCTACTTTCAGGTACTACCACATTAGCTTTTTAATCACAAACGAAATTTTATGACAGTTTTCTTTTCTGCATATGAACTGTTTTAAGTGAAAAGCATTGAAAAACTTTAGTCTATTGATTGTTAAGTATCAATGTTGTAAAGCGACATCCACCTCTAGCATTACTTTTCCTTAACAGTAGTAGTCGATACCAGAAATATTTTTCGAATTTTGGATAGGTCACTATTATCTCAGCTGCTTTTCTGAAAAGATTCATATAATTTTTTACACAACAAGTTAGATTTCATGTTGCAATTTTTGAAAATGGATTACTTAATTTTCGTTGTTACAACCGATATGTACTGGGTCTGAATGTACATTTAAAATTGTTTTTTTTTAGAAACATTTAAAATTACGAAATACTTAAACACTTAAAATTTCTGTTGTTAACTACGCAATTTATTACTGTTCATTCTATTCATTTCTAGATTCATTTATAAAATAATAATCTAAACTAATAGAAATTCGTTTGTCAAGAAGGATTGTAAACCATTTGGAATACTGAAACTTCCTGGCAGATTAAAACTGTGTGCCCGACCGAGACTCGAACTCGGGACCATTGCCTTTCGCGGGCAAGTGCTCTACCATCTGAGCTACCGAAGCACGACACACGCCCGGTACTCACAGCTTTACTTCTGCCAGTATCTCGTCTCCTACCTTCCAAACTTTACAGAAGCTCTCCTGCGAACCTTGCAGAACTAGCACTCCTGAAAGAAAGGATATTGCGGAGACATGGCTTAGCCACAGCCTGGGGGATGTTTCCAGAATGAGATTTTCACTCTGCAGCGGAGTGTGCGCTGATATGAAACTTCCTGGCAGATTAAAACTGTGTGCCCGACCGAGACTCGAACTTGGGACCTTTGCCTTTCGCGGGCAAGTGCTCTACCATCTGAGCTACCGAAGCACGACTCACGCCCGGTACTCACAGCTTTACTTCTGCCAGTATCTCGTCTCCTACCTTCCAAACTTTACAGAAGCTCTCCTGCGAACCTTGCAGAACTAGCACTCCTGAAAGAAAGGATATAGCGGAGACATGGCTTAGCCACAGCCTGGGGGATGTTTCCAGAATGAGATTTTCACTCTGCAGCGGAGTGTGCGCTGATATGAAACTTCCTGGCAGATTAAAACTGTGTGCGCGACCGAGACTCGAACTCGAGAACTTCCGAGTTCGAGTCTCGGTCGGGCACACAGTTTTAATCTGCCAGGAAGTTTCATATCAGCGCACACTCCACTGCAGAGTGAAAATCTCATTCTGGCAGCATTTGGAATACTGTTGTTAAAGTAGAGAGACGTAGTAGTAAGCATGCCTCTGATATGATCGGACGTATTTTTGTATTTTGGACGAACAATGTAATTTCCGCTTTGTTAATATGAAAATTCAAAAGACACTGTGATACAGAAAAAATGTGAGACAGTAAATTATCGTAAAAACAAAAATTATGCAAAGGCATTTTTCAAAATTATTTAGATCAATTGAACCGTGAGAACCTACAATGTGAGAATTTCAGCTTCCAGAATCAGAATCCTAGACATCAACAACTGGATCCAACTGTGCGAGAAGAGACAAGTATTTTTTAATCTTACTCCTCTCGAATCTTCTTAAAAGACTTCACCACCGTGGACATTAGCAACAACAAAGGAGGAGGAGGTAGGTTACAATGTACACTGACAGACAAAAACCGAAATACCAAGAAGTAACTGTGCGAAATGAACGAGAGTTGATAGATGAGTTACTTCATCTAAAATACGATATTTATTCGAATTTCGCACCCGTCGCGTAAGACTGGCGTTTGTAGCGCCACTACGAGGATGCAAATCAGGTTTGCTTTAAATACACGCTAAGGCTGTGAGCATAAGTCAACTTTGAGATTGGACGTGGTGAGTTGATGTCAGTCAGGAATGCCTTTAGGGCAACAAAGACACCATTATCAACACATCACTGAGTTTGAACGAAGTCGTGTAACAGGGCTACGATTAGCTGGATGTTCCTTCTGCGATACTGCAGACATCCTTGGCAGAAATGTAGTCGCCGAACATGATTACTGGCGGCGGTGGTCACGGGAACGTACGGTCCCAAGATGACTGGGATCCGGACGACCACGTGGCATTACCGGAAGGGAAGATCATCGTGTTCTGCACATTGCTGTGGCACATAGTACTGCTACTGCAGCAACAGTTTCAGCAGCAATTGCCACCACAGTGCCACAACGAACTGTTACAAGCCGGTCACCTCAAGGACAACTTCGAACCAGACTCCCTGGAGCGTGCATTACGCTGGCACAGGTCTTCCCCGTTTTCAAGAAGGGACGTCGAACAGATGTGCAGAACTATAGACCTATATCTCTAACGTCGATCAGTTGTAGAATTTTGGAACACGTATTGTGTTCGAGTATAATGACTTTTCTGGAGACTAGAAATCTACTCTGTAGGAATCAGCATGGGTTTCGAAAAAGACGGTCATGTGAAACCCAGCTCGCGCTATTCGTCCACGAGACTCAGAGGGCCATAGACACGGGTTCACAGGTAGATGCCGTGTTTCTTGACTTCCGCAAGGCGTTCGATACAGTTCCCCACAGTCGTTTATTGAACAAAGTAAGAGCATATGGACTATCAGACCAATTGTGTGATTGGATTGAGGAGTTCCTAGATAACAGGACGCAGCATGTTATTCTCAATGGAGAAAAGTCTTCCGAAGTAAGAGTAATTTCAGGTGTGCCGCAGGGGAGTGTCATAGGACCGTTGCTATTCACAATATACATAAATGACCTGGTGGATGACATCGGAAGTTCACTGAGGCTTTTTGCAGATGATGCTGTGGTGTATCGAGAGGTTGTAACAATGGAAAATTGTACTGAAATGCAGGAGGATCTGCAGCGAATTGACGCATGGTGCAGGGAATGGCAACTGAATCTCAATGTAGACAAGTGTAATGTGCTGCGAATACACAGAAAGATAGATCCTTTATCATTTAGCTACAAAATAGCAGGTCAGCAACTGGAAGCAGTTAATACCATAAATTATCTGGGAGTACGCACTATGAGTGATTTAAAATGGAATGATCATATAATGTTGAGCGTCGGTAAAGCAGATGCCAGACTGAGATTCATTGGAAGAATCCTAAGGAAATGCAATCCGAAAACAAAGGAAGTAGGTTACAGTACGCTTGTTCGCCCACTGCTTGAATACTGCTCAGCAGTGTGGGATCCGTACCAGATAGGGTTGATACAAGACATAGAGAAGATCCAACGGAGAGCAGCGCGCTTCGTTACAGGATCATTTAGTAATCGCGAAAGCGTTACGGAGATGGTAGATAAACTCCAGTGGAAGACTCTGCAGGAGAGACGCTCAGTAGCTCGGTACGGGCTTTTGTCAAAGTTTTGAGAACATACCTTCACCGAAGAGTCAAGCAGTATATTGCTCCCTCCTACGTATATCTCGCGAAGAGACCATGAGGATAAAATCAGAGAGATTAGAGCCCACACAGAGGCATACCGACAATCCTTCTTTCCACGAACAATACGAGACTGGAATAGAAGGGAGAACCGATAGAGGTACTGAAGGTACCCTCCGCCACACACCGTCAGGTGGCTTGCGGAGTATGGATGTAGATGTAGATGTAGATGTAGACCTCAAACCACCTCCTTTTGCGACTTCAGTGGTTCCAAGCGGAGCTCATTGGAGGCCAGGCTGGAGGTCTGTTGTGTTTTCTGGTGAAAGATGGTTCTGCCTCGATGCCAGTGATGGCTGTGTGTTGGCTAGATGGAGACCAGTTGGCGGCGTGCAAGCAACCTGTCTGCGTTGTAGACACACTGGACCTACAGCTGCATCTGTGGTCTCGGCTGCGATTTCTTAAGACAGCAGGAGCACTCTCGTAACTGTACCAAACAACCTGACTGCAAAATTGCACGTCAGTCTCGTGATTCGACCTGTTGCGCTGACATTCATGAAGATGATTCCTGGTGGTGTTTTTCGACAAGATAAGGCTCGCCCACATACCGCTGTTGTAACCCAACACCCTCTACAGAGCGTCAACATGTCGCCTTGGCGTGCTCGATCACCAGATATGCCTCTAGTCGAACACATATGGGACTCCGTTGGACGACAACTCCTGCTTCATCCAAAAACAGCATTAACCGTTCCTGTATTGACCAGCCAAGTGCTACATACATGGAAATCCATTTCACAATCTGAAGACCGGCACTTGTACAACACAACCCATTCTTGTACCTAACATCCTGGCGGGTATACCGTATATAAACGTTCCAGCATTTCCAATTTGGAATAGCTTACTTCGCGCTTACATCAACATGTCATCTTGCGGTGTTACCACTTAAATATGTTGCCTAGAGAAATGTATTCCCAGAAATTCATTCCTCTACTAATTATTTTTTGGTGTTGCGATTTCTTCCGTCAGTGTATACTATAAAAAGGACGAGCCTGAGAGCCTTCCCATCTACTTTATCTTGTTTTTCTCTAGCTGATGTTGCAACTGCAGGAACCTATTCTGTTCTTACTTGTCTTTACCCGTCTGATAGTGGCAGAAGCAACATGTAAGTCTCGTGTATTGTGTGCTTACGAAATAATAAGACAAAATTTAACCCTCTAACAGCGTTTCTGTTCGTTTGTTGTTGTTGTGGTCTTCAGTCCTGAGACTGGTTTGATGCAGCTCTCCATGCTACTCTATGCTGTGCAAGCTTCTTCATCTCCCAGTACCTACTACAGCCTACATCCTTCTGAATCTACTTAGTGCATTCATCTCTTGGTCTCCCTCTACGATTTTTACCCTCCACGCTGCCCTCCAACACTAAATTGGCGATCCCTCGATGTCTCAGAATATGTCCTACCAACCGATCCCTACTTCTAGTCAAGTTGTGCCACAAGCTCCTCTTGTCCCCAATTCTATTCAATACCTCCTCATTAGTTATGTGATCTGCCCATCTAATCTTCAGCATTCTTCTGTAGCACCACATTTCGAAAGCATCTATTCTCTTCCTTTCTAAACTATTTACCGTCCACGTTTCACTTCCATACATGCCTACATTCCACACAAACACTTTCAGAAAAGACTTCCTGACATTTAAATCTATACTCGATGTTAACAAATTTTTCTTCTTCAGAAACGCTTTCCTTGCCATTGCTAGTCTACATTTTATATCCTTTCTACTTCGACCATCATCAGTTATTTTGCTCCCCAAATACCTTATTTATTTCCTGGATTACATATATTATTTACGGTTTTCAGCGATCGCCTTCAGACGATTGTTCAATGACCACACGATTCGAGCTTCTTTTATGCTGTTTCGTTTATCATGCTTTTAGCAGATAAAGAAACTATTTTCCACAGTACCGAAGTCCGACTACCCAAAGTCGTACAGTTTTTTCAGTGTAAGAATTTCATTAAACTTTCACGCTCGAGAGCCAATCAAAATGTGTTGGTCTGATATATAATCATATTTTAGCCATAGCAATGATTGCTGATATATCTTATGTTTTCAGATCACAAATGGTTACTTGTAAAAGGTATTAATGCAGTTTATAAGCCAAAAAGGTAATCCCATCGCTGTCTAACTTGCCTTCTTAACGAAATAAACACATACGCAAACTCGAATCATTTGCACTTTTCATTTTATTTTACCTGGAGGACATTTCCTTTGTAGAACTTTCCCTATCGAGAGGGCACATTTCAACACCCTTATTCAGTACTAGACAGATTCAGTACACAAACTCTATAAAAGTGCCTTGAAAAGTTTCGTGATAAAACATTCACACTAGAAGAAATTAATATCTGTGAGTGGCATATCGTTGTCGTAGGCTGATTAAACTCATTTATAAGCCTCCATTTTACTGCACAGTTCTACAAAGACCAAGGTGATTACAATTACATTTACTAATAATACAGTATCGCTAAATACACTGTAAGAGGTCCGAGAAGATGTAATTTTCAATGTATTGCTCACGCGCTGCCTGTGATATGTAAGGTATAAGAGAATCTCAGACCAGAGAGCAGTGTTGACTGCAGTACGAACTGTGTAGCTGTAGGAGTAAGTTGTAGCTAGCGAGCAGTCTGGTCTGGTACATCGTGTTGGCTGGGCCGGTTGTGGTGCAGCGATGCCGCAGCCTGAGCATTATTGTATAAGGTAAAAGCAGCCTCGCGCATATGTAGTATTGTTATCTCAAGTCCCATGTAAATGTTTTAAAAAATGTCCTAATAATAATCTTTCTCATAAAAAGTAACTTTTAACAACCATTCATTTCAATTTAAAGAATTTACTAATTTCTCCAATCCATGATCATCCCGATTATTACAAAAGAAAAATCAGTTGTTTCTTTTCATAAATGACAAATCTATCGGCCAGCATCGCACAGGGCTGTGCCAGAAAAATTTATTGTAAGAGCAGATATATATGCGTCATCCGGCGACTTCATTGAGGTAAGAATTTTTCTTTTTTATTCAGAATGATCTTTCAGGGCCATGACGCAGCACTGCTGACGTCCAAACTTTACCAGTTCAAATTCACAGTCAATTATTGAAAGGTTATAAGTGAGTCGCAATTTAATTGAGTGGTTAGTCACATTGTATTATTGGTAGGTTAGGGGATTTATCTGTTGGTAGGTTACGCTAAATGTCAATGTTATGGCTATATTTTTTACTGTTGGGAGGTTTCGGAACTTTTACTGTTGAGAGGTTACCTCCCCATAGTACAATAAAAAAGTAATATAAATAAATAATATTCACGTTTAGTGTAACCTCTGAACAGTAAAAGTTCCGAGATGTATATCCTAAACTGGTAGCATTATTTGGTTGTATACTGGTAATAGTTGGGACTGGTAATAATTTTTTTTTGTGTTAGCAATGCACTGCGTTGTAATCGATAATTGCTGGGGCATGAAAATATATGCTTTTGACTTATTGCTGGAAATAAGGATTAATAACGTCATTCGTCATGTGTCAGCTGTAGCAAGGTTATGAAACAAGTAGAGTATATGTGATCACATTCATGAATGATACACACAAATGGATAAAAAAATGCAAGTACTAGAACAGGTTTAATGACTAACTGCTTATAGCACATTAATTTCATGAATAGCTTCTCCTGGAAAAAATACAAAATGGATTATTGAGCTGAAAGAAGAAACGCATATTATGCTGAAAAGTAGTGAACTTCGAATTAACAGGTAATGAAACGTGTACTCAATATGTATGTACTCTAGCTGTCTTTTCCAAAACATTCAGTCATTATACCATGTGATATAAGACATACTGTCAAAGGGAACTGCAACAAATACTCAAATAACTACATAGCATTTCTTAACTAATAGTAAATATATAAACTTCATCATTATTCTCATCTGCAAAGAAAAACTTCATTATTTATATTACCATAACTTCATCACTATCATCACCTGCAAAGAAAAACTTCATTATTCATATTACCATATTCTTCATACAACTATTCATCATCATTTATTATCATCTGCAAAAAAGGACACTTCATTATTCATTATTCATTTTTCCATTTACTTCTTACGACTATTCATACTATAGAGTTTCTTATTTCTAGCATATTTCATCACTAAAACTAAGATGTGTAGTTCTGTCTGACAGCCGGCATCAATCGCCTCGTATTCTGAAAGAAAAATAATTAGTCAAGACTGCTATCATACGATGTGTATAGTAAATTTTGGTTAATGCTTGTTAATTCTGATGCATTTACTCTTCATGACAAGATATTGCATTTTCTTTCGTTCATTCCGATGGTAAAATTTCCATTTCAGAGTAAACCACTGTGGTTTGTTTAATTTACTTCTTGTACACGTTATTGCTTTCTGAAAAATGATGAATAAGGATTAATATCTTGCATTTAAATCATATACCCATTAGATAAAAACTTGTTTCTAGTGATACAACTAAGCATACAGCATAGCATGACAGAAAACGTATTAGGTCAAAAACATAGACAGTTTTCAAGTGAAAAAACGTACACTCAGTATCATAATGCAATAGCAAAAATGTGGAATAGACAAGATATTGAGATATAAGGAAAATTGTCAAAGTCAACTGGTGTTTGTTAAATCTTAAAGATTACATAGTGCATACAGACAAATTTCCACTTTCGATAGGAAAACAATCATACATACACAAAAAAGGGAAAATGTGCACTGTCTGCTGTCTAACGACAAGAAAAGCGACCTACTAACCATACCTTGTCGGGCACTTGCCAAGAAAAAAAATACGATCATTATCAGTAAGTAGTCACATAAACATAATTGCATAAGTGGTCATATAAAAATCAGGAAATGGCATTACAGTGTGATAAATCACAAAGTATGTTCATTCAATAAAGGGTTTAATATTGGAGACATGGTGATTGCCTCTGCTTTTTCTGGTTCTCAAAGTTTCGACGTGTACTACATTGGGGTGAGGAATGCTGCGAATTCTATATGGACCTGCGTATAGAAGCTCAAATTTACTGCATCTACTCTTTCCTCTGTTGGATAAATAGTGCGTACGTACTAATATCTTCTGTCCAATGTGAAAGTCACGGCTTGTACAAACCTGTTTCTGCTGTCGTCTCCGACGCTCTGCGGCACGTTTGATGTTGTTCAGCGCAATGTCAATTATTTCATGGTGGCGTAGTCGACGAGATGTAGGAAAGGATACTAATTCTTTAATTTTGTTGGGTGGTTCAACATTTTTCAATATAACAGTAGTAGATTCATTTGGTATGGAATTAATTACATCCTGGAATGAGAGTATGTGTGTGTCCCAATCAATATGTTTTTTATGGCAGAATATTCTACATAGTTTACCAATTTCTTTCATTAGTCGTTCACAAGGGTTCGAAGAAGCGTGATACTTGGATATATGGATCGGAGAAACGTTTCTAGCTCGTTACATACGTGTCCATATCGCAAATCGAAACTGTGGTCCATAGTCGGAAATTACTTTCAATACATGTCCTACATGAAATATAAAATGTTTTACAAATGCATTCGAAATAGATTTAGCAGTAGTTTGCGTAACGGAGTGAAGGTTACAAATTTCGAAATGAGTTCAACAGCGACAAAGATGTAACAAAAACCTCTATTAGATCTGGGAATGGGACCAAAAATGTCTACAGCGGCCATGTGTCTCAATTTAATCGGTACAATGGAATATAACGGAGGAATGTGTGAAGTCGTGTCTGATTTAGCTTTCTGGCAGATTTTACATGACGCTAAAACTCGTCGAAGACGTTTCTCCATGTTGGCAAAGTAACAGTTCTGTCTCAGTATAAGAAAACATTTTCTGGCTCCGTAATGTGCGTAACTTAAATGAGTGTACCAAATTAATTTGTTAACAAGTTCGTCAGGAATGCATAATAACCAATTGTTGCTGTCAGGGTGAGAGCGGCGAAACAGAATGTTATCGCGTATAGTGTTGTGGTTTCTAATAGTAACGTTATTCCTATCTTGCCAAAGGTGTTTTATTTCTTTCCATACGTTGTCTTTGCTCTGCTCTTGTGCTATGTCTCGTAATGACGACGAAATGAATTTTCAAATGCTACTTCTTGAATATACATGACGCTAAAATTTGCTTGGCAGACGTTGGTTGCGATGTCTTGCTGATTGTTGCTGAGAGAACGGGATAGTGCGTCTACTACAACATTTTGTGTACCGGGAATGTGAACAGTTGTAAAATTAAATTCCTGTAAATAAATTTTCCATCTGCTTAATCTGTCATGTGTAAATTTTGCGGAAAGTAAAAACTGTATAGCTCTATGATCTGTGTAAACGGTCGTATGTCTTCCATAAAGAAAATGCCTAAATCTCGTAAATGCCCATACAACACATAATATTTCAAGTTCTGTTACAGAATAATTGCGTTCAGCAGATGACAGAATGCGACTTGCAAAGGCGATGTTTTTAATTACTGTAGTGCCATTTTCTTCAATTTCCTGAAAAATGTGTACGCCTAAAGCAGTGTTAGAACTGTCGGTGGCAATGGAAAAATTTCTAGTAAGATCTGGGTGTGATATAAGTGGTGCATTCAACAAAGCATGTTTCAGATTAGCAAATTCAGACTGTGCTTGGCTATCCCAGGACCAAATAGTTTTTTTACCCGTTAGTTGGCATAATCTAGGGGTGTCTAAAGCAGAGTAATGAATAAATGTACGGAAAAAGTTAATTAATCCCAAAAAGCTGCATAATTATTTCTTTGTCGTGGGAACAGTAATGTCACGTAAAGCTTGAAGTTTATCCGGGTCAGGCGCAATGCCTTCTGCTGAAATTACATGTCCCAGAAATTTTATAGGAGTTTTGCCAAAGTGCGATTTGTTAAGATTAACTGTCAGTCCTTGTGCACGAAAAGTTTGTAACAGTTGTTCCAGAATCAAATTGTGTTCCGACCAGTTAGCTTCTGCAATAAGGATGTCGTCTACATACGTTGTGATTCTGTCTTTGAGTTCTGTCGGAAGTATAGTATTTAAACCGCGAATAAATGCTGCTGAAGAAATTGTTAATCCGAACGGTAACTTGCAAAATTGATAACAATCACCAAAACAGAGAAAAGCTGTGTACTTTCTGCAGTTCGGATGGAGCTGGATTTCCCAAAATCCCGATGTATAATCTAATGTGGAAAAATAGCAGTACCATGAAATTTCTCTAGAAGTTCTTCTAGTGTCTGTGGGCGATCTGTTTCATTAATAATAATGACATTGATGTGACGGGAATCAAGTACGAGGCGAAGTAAGCCATCCTTTTTCTTAACAATATGGAGCGGGTTTATGTACGGACTAACTGCCGGTTCAATAATACCTTGGTCAAGCATAGCTTGCAATTCTTTCTTAACTTGTTCTCTGTGGATATAAGGAATGGGATAATGTTTAGCTTTAAATGTGTCGTGCTGTTTAACTTTAAATTCATACATAAAACCGGACATAGTACCATGGATGTTGTCAAAAAGTGGAGTTTGCTGTAAAAGAATATTGAGTAGTTGAGTACGTTAGACGTCTGTATTTGCACTGCTTTGTTTTACTCTATCACAAATCGTCTGTATAACGTCATAGTCAGCTTCGTCTGGTGTATTATAATTGTGTACGTACGTATCGATGAACAATGTCGAATGCTTCCAGAATGAAACTTCCTGGCAGATTAAAACTGTGTGCCCGAGCGAGACTCGAACTCGGGACCTTTGCCTTTCGCGGGCAAGTGCTCTACCATCTGAGCTACCGAAGCACGACTCACGCCCGGTCCTCACAGCTTACTGCAGAAGTAAAGCTGTGAGGACCGGGCGTGAGTCGTGCTCCGGTAGCTCAGATGGTAGAGCACTTGCCCGCGAAAGGCAAAGGTCCCGAGTTCGAGTCTCGGTCGGGCACACAATGTCGAATGACTGTCTATGTTACGTGATGTAGAAGTGACCTCTGTTCGACTAATTGCCTGTTCGTCTGCAGATAAAGCGTGCTGAAATTCTAATGCCAGTTGTACATTTTCATCCTTTAACATTAAATAGGAATTTTGAAAGTCAATAACTGTGTCGTGTTGTACCAAAAAACTCGTACCTAAAATAATGTCTGTTGTCAATAAGGGAACAATCCAATAATTTGAGTGGAGCGTATGACCTGCAATACAAAACGATAAGTGTGTCTGTAATTTTACGTCTACTCCTTTACCAGACACTGCCCCTTTTACTTTAGTTTTGCCAAATGGTAACGTAGGATAAGTATTCTCTTTATTACATTCGTTGAAGGTTTCTTCATTTATGACATAGGTGATCCAGAATCGATTACTGCTGAAAATTTGGATGATCCAATCTTTACTTCAATGACAGGGTGGGAAATGGTTTTTTGAATAACTGGTTTTTCCTGCAAAAGAGTATCTCGGATGTCGTCAAAAGCAATAACATTTTCGTGAACAACACTCTGCGTGTCAAAAGTAGTGCTTACGTTGCTGGAAGATGCAACCTGTACTGTATCTAGTCAAATTCTTTCTGACGTGCTGTTATTTGCGGGAGGATGCTGTGGTATTTCAACTATTTGTACTGTTCTGTTATTTCTTCCTGACGTATTAGGTACAGGATGATACCGACTGCCTGGTTCATTCATAATAATCTGTTGTTGTGGATGATTCTGCTGCTGGTAAGACCGACTGTTACGCTGAAAACTGTGCTCATTACTTGTACGTCTGTCATAATAATCATTGCTATACGGCGCGTTGCGAAAAGAGTTGAAATGACGTGTTTTCTGTACGTACTGATTTCCTTGTTGCTGTGCGTTACTATTTGGTGGAGCCGACGCTATACGTGTAGGCGGCGAAACTTTAAAGCTTGGTTGACCTCGCAAACCACATTGTTGGTTAGGTATGCTAACCGGCTGGTTTTGATGCTGTTGCGGGAAAAACCCTCTATTGTTGCCAAAATGCGTCTGCGATAGCTGAAAATTTTGTACATACTGATGAGTAAAATTTTGTTTGTTATTGAAATTACACTGGTATTTCTTGTCATTTCGGAAGTGTCTAATGAAAACAGTCACTTTCGGTAAAACTTGTCATATCAGGTTTTCTTTACTTATTTCTAATCCTAGATAGGTCGATAGTTGAAGAGCTGCAGTGCAGAAAACTAAAGATGAAACAGCACTACTACGGCTCGGGGCCCTGTGCACGCTACGGCACATATTCATCGAAGTGTAATGAATCCCCTGAGGTCACTTACGCACTGCAAATTAATTTTAGTTTCTACGTTACAGGCAATGCCGGTGAAAATTCAAAAACAAATTGTTGTATCCAGGCCAATTCTAGTTTCTGCATTACAGGCCAATCTAGTAGAAATGCGAAAGAAAATTGTTGTATCCAGTCCAAAGCGTGAATCTGTGTTCTGTCATTATTAGATACCTTAAATTTCCTAATGGATAGAAAGTGCTTGTAATCGAAATTATCGTCTCTGTATGTCTGGACAGGTTCAGGATTGAATGATAATCTGTTTGTCTGTGACTGTTCGGAATCTAAGTCACGTACTCTCTGCAAACTACCTAAATCATACTGGCTGTGTGAGTGTGAGAAATGTTCCGAATGTGGCGTATGCTGTGCCGTGTTAGAGGCTGAAACATTTTTCATCTCTGTCACTTCTTGCTGTAAAGATGACAATTTTCTACGTAATGTACAGGGTTATTACAAATGATTGAAGCGATTTCATACCTCTACAATAACTTTATTATTTGAGATATTTTCACAATGCATTGCACACACATACAAAAACTCAAAAAGTTTTTTTAGGCATTCACAAATGTTCGATATGTGCCTCTTTAGTGATTCGGCAGACATCAAGCCGATAATCAAGTTCCTCCCACACTCGGCGCAGCATGTCCCTATTAATGAGTTCGAAAGCATCGTTGATGCGAGCTCGCAGTTCTGGCACGTTTCTTGGTAGAGGAGCTTTAAACACTGAATCTTTCACATAATCCCACAGAAATAAATCGCATGGGGTTAAGTCGGGAGAGCGTGGAGGCCATGACATGAATTGCTGATCGTGATCTCCACCACGACCGATCCATCGGTTTTCCAATCTCCTGTTTAAGAAATGCGGAACATCGTGATGGAAGTGCAGTGGAGCACCATCCTGTTAAAAGATGAAGTCGGCGCTGTCGGTCTCCAGTTGTGGCATGAGCCAATTTTCCAGCATGTCCAGATACACGTGTTCAACCGTTTCTTCGCTCACTGCAGGCCGACCCGTTGATTTCCCCTTACAGAGGCATCCAGAAGCTTTAAACTGCGCATACCATCGTCGAATGGAGTTAGCAGTTGGTGGATCTATGTTGAACTTCGGCCTGAAGTGTCGTTGCACTGTTATGACTGACTGATGTGAGTGCATTTCAAGCACGGCATACGCTTTCTCGGCTCCTGTCGCCATTTTGTCTCACTGCGCTCTCGAGCGCTCTGGCGGCAGAAACCTGAAGTGCGGCTTCAGCCGAACAAAACTTTATGAGTTTTTCTACGTATCTGTAGTGTGTCGTGACCATATGTCAATGAATGTAGCTACAGTGAATTTATGAAATCGCTTCAATCGTTTGTAATAGCCCTGTATTATTGGACGAACCTATCTCACTAATTGTCTGCTGTAAGTTTTGGAATTCGGGTGTTTGATTGAACGAAATTGGTGACATATCGTCTGATTTAGTGTCGTTGTTATTTTCGATAACCTCAATACGACTGGCCAATTCATCAAATTTTTCAGTCAATGCTTTAACCTGATCATCATTTTTAGTATCACAAGCATTAATTTGTTTTTTGATTTTACGTGTGGTTTTGTTTAAATTCTTAACGTCTGCTTTGATGGCATCGGGGTCCTGTATTAATTCTAATTGTTCAAGTCTGTTCGTCATTGTCTGAAAGTCTACTGTGTGTGTGTCTGTTTTTGTTTTAAGATCGGAGATTTCATCGTGTAATTCGTTGTTCAACTGTTTGATTTCGTCTGATATTGTAGCAGTATTGTTGTCTACGTATGTTTTTGCTTTCGTAAACAATTTACGCTTATCTTGCTGTCTCTGTGCCGTAATTGTTTCCATGACTTGTTTCTTTACTTTATTCTATTCCTGTATAAATTTACGGTAACGCGTTTCACTGTTTTGTAGGTGGTGATTAAAACGTTCGTCAATTTGGCTGTCTTGTTGTTCAAATTTCGTATCTACTTTCGCATCCAGTGTGCGTAAAAGTTCTGATGACATTAATTTAAACTCATCGCGTAACTGTGTTGCGTTTTCAGAACATTGTTTAGCGACTGCACTAATTTCATCTCTAAGTAATTTCGTTGTGACTGCATGTGTATTACTTAATTCTTGTGCAACAGATCTAATTTCTTCACTACTATTCCTAGCACAAGCCTTAATTTCCACACGTAATTGTTCTTTAGTATCATGACATTGCACGGCAACGGCTGTAAGTTGTTCACTAAGCTGTTTGAAATTGTTGTCTTGTTTTTCATTCAACTGTTTGGAATTGTTGTCTAGTTTTTCATTAAGTTGTTTGTTAGATTCATTAAGGTTGTCTTGTTTTTCATTAAATTGTTTGTTCGATTCATTAATTCGTTTGAAATTGTCGTCTTGTTCTTTCTTCGACTGTTTGAGATTTTCATTAATTTGTAGCAATACTGCCATAACTTGATCCATGCCAAAATTAGCGACTCTGTTTTCTATGCTGTGTGTTGGTGTATCTACATTTGTCGCGTTTTGTCTAACCATTAGGTCATTGTCTGATTCACGAAAAGGTTTGCAAATCGGATGTGCTCTGTTGGTCACTACATCGGAACCAAATAAATCTGACGCGTTTTGTGTATATTGTTCACCTTCGTTAGAAATATTTGTCAGTTCACTGTGTAAGCTTTGCAAATCAGGTATTTCAATATGGGCAGCGTTCATTGTAACGGAAAGTGCCGCGTCATCAACTGTCGTTAAATTAACAGTGGACACAATTGAATTCGTTTGCTCATCATTAGAATTAAAATCATTACTAGTGGTCAGTACGCACTGATTATCTGTAATTAGAGGATTATCACTATTACACAGACTGTCGATCAAATTATTCGAGTCAGCTATTTCACTCATTGCATATCGCGATGTACTGTTAGCAGTTTTTCGCGGCATTATCATAAATCAAAGTTAAGCACAAAATGAAACAAAGACAAAGCAAAAATGGAACAAGTACAATTACAACAAAGAGCAATACATTGCCGACGATCAGTGAAGGAAAGAGTGACAAATTAGTAAATGCGTTGCGCCAGATGCAAACTACATTTAATATTAAGTAAATAAGAGCAGATATATAACTGATTACCTCTCAGAAATTCACAAAAATACGATCCTGGCCTGGTGTCGACAAGTGTAACCTCCCCACAGTAAAATAAAAAAATAATATAAATAAATAATATTCACGTTTAGTGTAACCTCTCAACAGTAAAAGTTCCGAAACCTCCCAACAGTAAAAAATATAGCCATAACATTGACATTCAGCGTAACCTACCAACAGATAAATCCCCTAACCTACCAATAATACAATGTGACTAACCACTCAACTAAATTGCGAGTCACTTATAAACTTTCAATAATTGACTGTGAATTTGAACTGGTAAATTTTGGACGTCAGCAGTGCTGCGTCATGGCCCTGAAAGATCATTCTGAATAAAAAAGAAAAATTCTTACCTCAATGAAGACGCCGGATGACGCATATATATCTGCTCTTACAATAATTTTTTCTGGCACAGCCCTGTGCAATGCTTGCCGATAGATTTGTCATTTATGAAAAGAAACAACTGATTTTTCTTTTGCAATAATAGGGATGATCATGGATTGGAGAAATTAGTAAATTCTTTAAATTGAAATGAATGGTTGTTAAAAGTAACTTTTTATGAGAAAGATTTATAATTAGGACATTTTTTAAAACATTTACATGGGACTTGAGATAACAATACTACATATGCGCGAGGCTGCTTTTACCTTATACAATAATGCTCAGGCTGCGGCATCGCTGCACCACGACCGGCCCAGCCAACACGATACATCAGACCAGACTGCTCGCTAGCAACAACTTACTCCTACAGCTACACAGTTCCTACTGCAGTCAACACTGCTCTCTGGTCTGAGATTCTCATATACCTTACATATCGCAGGCAGCGCGTGAGCAATACATCGAAATTACATCTGCTCGGACCTCTTACACATTTAGCAATAATACAGTATCGCTAAATACACTGTCCCAAACTACTGATATACCTTTGAATGAAATCGTTTTGGGTGTCAAGCTGCTTGCTTATGAAACGTTAGAAGCAACTAGTTAGTTGTAACTCTTCAGGCTTTCCCGGCGATCTAATGACATCTTGGGTTGTCGGGTGTTCTGCCGGATATGAGCGTCGTACTTGAACGATATTTCGGTCACGTAGCTCGTGACCTTCATCAGGTGCGACCTGAGACTGCTCCTCGAGTGGACCTGGTCCAGTATTTATGCCTATGGCCTTCCCCCTCCACCAACGGCTGCAGGCGCTTCCTCTGTGGTCCGCGCCCATTCCCTGCGACCTGCTGGAGCGTTGCAGCTCCGTTTTCCGTTCGCTGCGGTTCTAGGTGTTCCCTCTGCGGTCCGCGCCCACCAAACCCGCTCCTGGGGGTTTCATCTACGGTCTGGGGTACCAAGCGTTCCCCCTGCGGTCCGCGCCCGCTCACCACGACCTGTTGGAACGTTGCCGCTCCGTTTTTCGTCCGCTGCGGCTCTGGATGTTCCCTCTGCGGTACGCGCCCACCAGTCCCACTTCTGGGTGTTCCATCTTCGGTCTGGTGCGCAGCACGCACACGACAGTCGCTGAGATGTGCAGCCGCGAGGAGGACGAACCTGCGCTTGCTAGCGACGCGAAGGGTGTGGCAGATCGCCGTCCGGCCGCGCTTGCGCCGTCGGCGGCCCCATCTGGCCCCCCACTTATGACGACCAGTGCAACGGCTATGGATTTGATGGGCACAGCTCCGAAAACCTTGAAGACGGCGCTTGTAACAACACTAACGCTATCCTACTGTATATGTAATAAATTTTTGTCTTCTGAATTTCGATAAATTAGTATAATCGATATTCTGGTTTCATTTCTTTTTTGTTTCATGCCATTATGTTGAAGAAGCTATAAACAATTTTCGATGTAAATTTTAATATTTATGTCGAATTTCAAGCAATGTTGTAATCGAAGGGAAGTGTACCTAATGTTGAAACTATTGTAAGATGTGAAAGTTGTATTTGTACGCCTGGTCCATACGTAGGCAATGTATTAGATTATGTGGAATGTAAAACCTTTGGTGAATACCCTGTCTGTAGGGGAGCGGTAAAAGGTGGAGGCAGGCGAGCGCGGGAAAACGCACACGGGCGCTGCACGGCATAACGGGCTCAGCAGAGTTAGTCGGAGTTGGGCATCGATCTGAGAAACACGTGCTGGATCGAGGAGGCTCTCCTGGAAAAAGTGGTTTCGTTGAGCCTCGGATGCGCTGTTTCCGACGTCTATACAGCATGACAATATTCCATAGGCACTAAATGGAAAAGCATTGCGACGCCATGAAGAAGTAAAGTGCCGATATTCCATGAGCCATTGCTGTAATTGCACGTGTGATTTGTGCCTCGCCGTCTCGCCGCCTGCCGACCGCCTCATCGATACGAACAGGTTGAAACTTTCAGTACTATATTCGTGTGGACCAGTGTCACTTTTGCTACATACTGTTCAATAATAACTTAAATTTTACCAGAACTCTCCTATCAATTAATTATCCCCACAACTAACCTAGACAGGGTCCTTTCCACATGTTGTGCAATCCGAGTATCCCAAGATGAAGATTTAAGGTTTATGTTAATAATAATTACCTGCAGACCTATCTACGTTAGAATGATGTTTAAAGAACTTTGTTGTTAATGAAATACTGGACGAATAATATAGGTCTGACCAAGTTGGAAGATAATATTGAAATTGGTTTAGTAATGAAGTTTATTTAGATTGAGACCAAAATAACGGTAGTTAAATGAGCAGGAAATAAGACAAAAAGAGTGGTAAATCATATATTGGAAATCTAGAATGCTACAGTGATCATAATAGTTTCAGGGTCCCCCCCCCCCCCCCTTCTTCTTTCTTTCTTTTCTATCCATTTGAATCCTGAAGTGTGCTGAACTGCTTTGACCAGCAAAGTTAAAGTCAATATAAAACCTGAATTTATCAGTGTTTTACCCTTCTTAAAATTGACATTGTATGTGTGTTTCAAAAGTGCTATTTCTAGGGTAACCTATGCTCGATTTCAGTCGGATCAATAGACAAAACGCAGTTTGTAGTAATCATTATAGTGTAATGTTGTGTATTTATAGCTTGTCCAAAGTAGTACAGAAAGTGAAGATATTAGCTCAGTAGATTTTTCTGGTTCTTAAGTTTACCATATAATGCAGTATTACTACGTGTTGTTATGCTTGTGCGTACATCCACTTGTACAAGGAAAAAACTCACTTAATGCCTAATTATGCTGGCGACCATATTATTAACAATTGGTAGCATCTGCTGTGTATGTTTCTTGTCCATTCTAACGTGTAGTTACACTTTAGACTTGCTTGACGTATCCTTGTTGTTACTGAGTGGGTGTAAGTCTGATTTTGCTGATTTCCGCACCTGGCAAGGTCTTGAAGATTGTAATCCGCGACCTCCCGTTCAACATGGAAGCCGATCACCTGCATCGTGAACTCGCTGACCTGGGCTTCTACATCCGGGCAGTCGTGAAGATGAAGTCGCCAAAATCACGCGATGATATGCCGCTCTTCCTGGTCGTCTGCTCTGACACCGTGGAGAACCGCAAACTCTACCAATTGACGTGGGTCGCCGACGTTCCGGTTCAGACCGAAGATCTTCGCTCCCGGAGAGGCCCTGTGCAGTGCTTTCGGTGCCAGGGGATCAATCACGTAGCGCGCCACTGCTCTATGCCGGACAGATGTGTTAAATGCACCGGCGCCCATGCAGGACGTGCGTGCCCCCGTCCGCCCACCGAGAAGCCGACATGTGCACTCTGTGGCGGTGCTCACGTGGCCAGTTATCGTGGGTGTGAGGTGTGGAAACGTGCCATCGCTCGCCAACGTGGCCAAACACCAGCGCCACATCCGAAGAAGCCAGCAACGATACGGCCCGGCGTCTCTTTCGCGGCGGCAGCGCCAGGGGCGCCCTTCGCCATCCCAGCTGCGTCGGCTGCTCCTCCTCCTGCCGCATCCGCGGCCGTGCCGACACCTGAGGCTCCTGCACCTCCACCCCAGCTGCTAGTAGCCTCTCCTGGGACGTCGGCCGGACCGCGCCCCGCCAACCGCCGGCGCAGGGGTCACCACCCTGTGGGTACCCAGCGCTCAGCACCGTCAGTCGAGCAGCCCCAGGTGGACTCTCCTCCCCCTTCCAGCGCCGGGGCCGCGCCGGCTGCCTCCACCACTGACCTGGCCAACTTCGTCGCGCAGCTCACTTCCCTGGTGACCAGTGCTACGAAGTTGATTGAAGTCCTGTCGCAGCAACTCACCGCTGCAGTGCCGAAGGCCTCTCCGGCCCCGACATCTGTCAACACTCACCAGCTGCACCATGGGCAGCGTTAGAGGCTCACGGTCGTCGCGTTGAATGCCAACAGCATCCGCACTCAAGCTGGCGAACTTCGCCAATTTCTTCGGGATGAAGCTGTCGACGTCTGCCTTATCAACGAAACCCACCTCAAGCCTGGGGTCGATGTCAGGGCGGCAAACTACTCCAGCTATCGCACCGATCGACTGAGGGCGGGTGGTCGGACAGCCGTTTACGTCCACAATGGTATTCGTCATCACATGATACAACTTCCACCACTGGCAACGCTGGAGGCCACTGGTGTCGTCGTTCACACCTCGGCGGGCGCCATCACGTTCGTCGCTGCCAAATGGCCGCCGTCGCGTCCCCTGGACCCTGCTGACATCGATGCTCTGCTCTCCTCGAGGGGGCAGGTGTTCGTCGCCGGGGACTTCAATAGTAAACATGTCTCCTGGAACTCCAGGATCACCAATGCCGCTGGCCGCTGCCTGCTCTGGGTAGCGGAACGTCACCATGCGCTTGTGGTTGGGCCGTACAACCCGACAATCTTCCCTGCCCGTGGCCTCCCGGATATAATCGACATCGCGGTCGTCAAGGGCATCCCTCATCAGATCACCACCACGACGAGGACGGCACTGTCTTCTGATCACGTCCCAGTGGTTTTTGATATCGACCTAGACGCCCTCCAACAGCCCAGGAGACGCTGGCATCGACTGGGACAGGTTTCAAGCAGCTGTGACGCACTCACTCGCCGCCGCGCCGCCCCCTGCGGAAGCTGGAGCGGACGAAGCACTTTTTCACTTCGCGGCAACCACGATCGATGCTGCCACTATAGCAACGCCGCCCCGACCTCACCCTCCGCCTGACATCCTTGCGGTCATCACTGAGAAGAACCGGGTCTACCGGGAGTGGCAGAGGACAAGAAATGCCGACACCAAGCGCCTCCTCAACAGGATGCGTCGGGACATCCGGGCCGCCATTGACAACCATAGCAATCGCGACTGGAATAACAAGGTCGCCACCCTCTGTCTTGACGACAGCACGGCCTGGCAGACGACGAAGCGTTTCCTACGCCGCACGCAACGTATCCGTCAGCTGCTGGTCCATGGTCAGGCTGTCTGCGAACCAGCTGCGAAGGCTGATGCCCTCGCAGACGTCTTTGAGGCTGCGTTTACGCCGATCGAAGACCCGACTGACGCTGTCCACGACGACGTGGTTGCTGACAAGCTCCCACGCTACTTGGAGGCACGCGACGACGATGACGTCATTGAAGAGACGATGGCGGAGGAGGTGTCGTCCATCCTGCGTGCCCTGAACCCCAGGAAACCTGCGGGCCTAGACGAAGTTTCCAACGCCCTACTCCAGAAGTTGCCGCCCGTGGCTGTCACTCATCTCGCCGACGTCTTTAATGTAATCCTCCGGTCCTGCAGTTTTCCTCAGTCCTGGAAGCATTCAGAGATCGTGGTGATTCCGAAGATGGGGAAGGATCTGCGTCAGCCCGTGAACTACAGACCTATTAGTTTACTGCCGGCCGTCTCCAAGGTCTATGAAAGGGTGTACATCAGGCGGCTGAAGCGCCACGTTGACGAGGAAGGCCTGCTGCCCGAAGAGCAGTTCGGCTTTCACAGGGGCCACTCGGCTGTACACCAACTCCTACGGCTACTGGAAGATGCGTTCGTCGCCCTCGAGCAGCGCGAGTTCTTCGGCGTGGTGTTCCTGGACGTGTCGTGTGCTTTCGACAGTGTGTGGCACCGCGGCCTCTTATTCAAACTTTTTGAACTTCGGGTCCCGACGTCGCACGTCCGTCTCATCCGTTCCTATCTTGCCGATGGGACCTTCCGTGTGCGGGCCGCGCATGGCTTGTCCTCCGTCCGCTGCATCAACGCCGGTGTGCCACAGGGCTCGGTCTTGGGGCCACTCCTGTACTCACTGTACACGTCTGATGCGCCGAAGATCGACCGTGTGCGGCTCGCCCTGTACGCTCTGCTTAGCTGGTACCCTGTGTCACGGTTCATAAGATCGTCAGCCATTTTAATTTCTATCGATTCTCTTATAACACTGTTCCAAAATCTGGGTGTTTGTGCTAGAATCTTGGTATCCTCATACTTCATGGCATGATCTAGTTCTAAACAGTGTTCTGCAATGGCTGACTTAGTCACCTGTCTTAATCTAGTGTGCCTCTGATGTTCTTTGCACCTGATCTCCACAGTTCTTGTCGTCTGGCCAATGTAGGACATGCCACATTGACAAGGTATATTGTAAATCCCTGGTTTTCGTAACCCTAGGTCGTCTTTGACACTCCCCAGCAGTCCCCCGATCTTGTTGGATGGACATAAAAGACACTTGATGTTGTGTTCACAGAGGATCATACTGATTCTGGCAGAAATAGAGCCAGCATAGGGCAGATATGCCACCTTCTTTGCTTCATCTTGGTCTTCTTCAGGAACCTGTGGTATGGTGGCTGGTTGGAGTGCCCTCTCAATTTGTCTGTACCGTATTCATTCTTGGAGAAAACTGTTTTGAGACGTTCTATCTCTATAGGTAGATTCACTTGGTCTGACAGGGCACGTGCTCTGTGGACCAAAGTCTTCAGAACCCCATTCTTCTGTGCAGGGTGGTGACAGTTGCTGGTCTGCAGATATAAATCAGTGTGTGTTGGTTTTCGGTATACACTGTGGCCAGTTGATCCATCTGCTTTTCTCTGGACTAGTACATCCAGAAATAGCAGCTCGCCATTCTTCTCCAGTTCCATGGTGAACTTGATATTAGGTTAGCATGAGTTAAGATGTTCACGAAACTCATTGAGCCTGTCCATCCCATGTGGCCAGATCACGAAGGTGTCATCCACATACCTAAAGAAGCATGTGGGTTTAAATGTGGCTGTCTCCAATGCCCTCTCCTCAAAACTCTCCATAAACATGTTGGCAACCACAGGGGACAGTGGGCTGCCCATAGCTACACCTTCAGTTTGCTCGTAATATTGGTTTCTGTACAGGAAATACGTGGATGTCAGTGTATGACTGAACAGGTCCAACAGAGCACCGTCAAATTTCTCTGCAATCAGTTCTAGTGAGTCCTTTAGTGGGACCCTGGTGAACAGCGATACCACATCAAAACTAACCATGATGTCCGAATCTGTGATGTGCAGTTGCTTGAGGCGTTGCAGGAAATCTTCTGAGTTGCGGATGTGGTGAATACATTTCCCCACAGATGGAGACAGGAGACCTTTCAAGTACTTGGCTGTTGTGTACGTAGGTGCCCCAATATTACTGACAATAGGACGTAGGGGCACGCCCTCCTTGTGTATTTTAGGCAGACCATGCAGTGTAGGTGGCACTGGCGCTTTTTCCAGTGGTTGTCTGATGATCTTATCGGGCATCCCTGTTTCCTTCAAGAGAGCACTAGTTTTCTTGGCCACCTTGTCCGTGGGGTCACACTGCAGAATTCTGTATGCAGGGTCCTCCAGAAGTTGGCGTACTATCTCATCATAATCCACCCGCTGCAAGATGACAGTGGAGTTCCCTTTGTCTGCTGGCAGTACCACAATGCTGTTGTCTTCCCGTAGTTGCTTGAATGCAAGCCTCTCCTCGGTTATGATGTTCGATTTCGGCGGCCTGGCCTTGGTGGGGGCCCTGCAGGTCTCTCGGCGGACTTCCTCTGCCACATTAGGTGGAAGTGTGGCTGCAACTTGCTCTACTGCACTGACGAAACCAGAAATGGGTACGTTTCTAGGGGTCGTAGCAAAGTTGAGACCCTTGCTGAGTACCTTTAAGGTTGACCAAGACCAAGATGAAGTCATACACTGAGATCCACGTATTTTCTGTACAGAAACCAATATTACGAGCAAACTGAAGGTGTAGCCACGGGCAGCCCACTGTCCCCTGTGGTTGCCAACATGTTTATGGAGAGTTTTGAGGAGAGGGCATTGGAGACAGCCACATTTAAACCCACATGCTTCTTTAGGTATGTGGATGACACCTTCGTGATCTGGCCACATGGGATGGACAGGCTCAATGAGTTAACTCATGCCACCCTAATATCAAGTTCACCATGGAACTGGAGAAGAATGGCCAGCTGCTATTTCTGGATGTACTAGTCCAGAGGAAAGCAGATGGATCAACTGGACACAGTGTGTACCGAAAACCAATACACACTGATTTATATCTGCAGGCCAGCAGCTGTCACCACCCTGCACAGAAGAATGGGGTTCTGAAGACTTTGGTCCACAGAGCACGTGCCCTGTCAGACCAAGAGAATCTACCTATAGAGGTAGAACGTCTCAAAACAGTTTTCTCCAAGAATGAATACACGGACAGACAAATTGAGAGGGCACTCCAACCAGCCACTATAGCACAGGTTCCTGAAGAAGACCAAGATGAAGCAAAGAAGGTGGCATATCTGCCCTATGCTGGCTCTATTTCTGCCAGAATCAGTATGATCCTCCGTGAACACAACATCAAGTGTGTTTTCTGTACATCCAACAAGATCGGGGGACTGCTGGGGAGTGTCAAAGACGACCTGGGGTTACGAAAACCAGGGATTTACAATATACCTTGTCAATGTGGAATGTCCTACATTGGCCAGACGACAAGAACTGTGGAGATCAGGTGCAAAGAACATCAGAGGCACACTAGATTAAGACAGGTGACTAAGTCAGCCATTGCTGAACACTGTCTAGAACTAGATCATGCCATGAAGTATGAGGATACCAAGATTCTAGCACAAACACCCAGATTTTGGAACAGTGTTATAAGAGAATCGATAGAAATTAAAATGGCTGACGATCTTATGAACCGTGACACAGGGTACCAGCTAAGCAGAGCCGGGGATCCGGCTCTGGAATTGTTAAAGGAGCAATGGGGCCAGCTGCAACTCTACACAAACAGAAGAACCAGAGACATGGAGATGGAAAACGAGCCCCTGACGGACTGCCAGGCGCACCAGACCGAAGATGGAACACCCAGAAGTGGGACTGGTGGGCGCGGACCGCAGAGGGAACATCCAGAGCCGCAGCGGATGAAAAACGGAGCGGCAACGCTCCAACAGGTCGTGGTGAGCGGGCGCGGACCGCAGGGGGAACGCTTGGTACCCCAGACCATAGATGAAACCCCCAGGAGCGGGTTTGGTGGGCGCGGACCGCAGAGGGAACACCTAGGACCGCAGCGGACGGAAAACGGAGCAGCAACCCTCCAGCAGGTCGCAGGGAATGGGCGCGGACCACAGAGGAAGCGCCTGTAGCCGTTGGTGGAAGGGGAAGGCCATAGGCATAAATAATGTACCAGGTCCACTCAAGGAGCAGTCTCAGGTCGCACCTGATGAAGGTCACGAGCTACGTGACCGAAATATCGTGCAAGTACGACGCTGATACCCGGCAGAACACCCGACAACCCAAGATGTAACTAGTTAGTTGTTTCCAGTGTTTCGTATTGACGGGGACTAATCTCCAAAATAAAAATCATTTTATTCAGATTGACACCGACGGTGGAAGCCTACGAACCTACTGAGTGCATACAGTATAATATAAGTATCATAGACAATATACACTCCTGGAAATTGAAATAAGAACACCGTGAATTCATTGTCCCAGGAAGGGGAAACTTTATTGACACATTCCTGGGGTCAGATACATCACATGATCACACTGACAGAACCACAGGCACATAGACACAGGCAACAGAGCATGCACAATGTCGGCAGTAGTACAGTGTATATCCACCTTTCACAGCAATGCAGGCTGCTATTCTCCCATGGAGACGATCGTAGAGACGCTGGATGTAGTCCTGTGGAACGGCTTGCCATGCCATTTCCACCTGGCGCCTCAGTTGGACCAGCGTTCGTGCTGGACGTGCAGACCGCGTGAGACGACGCTTCATCCAGTCCCAAACATGCTCAATGGGGGACAGATTCGGAGATCTTGCTGGCCAGGGTAGTTGACTTACACCTTCTAGAGCGCGTTGGGTGGCACGGGATACATGCGGACGTGCATTGTCCTGTTGGAACAGCAAGTTCCCCTGCCGGTCTAGGAATGGTAGAACGATGGGTTCGATGACGGTTTGGATGTACCGTGCACTATTCAGTGTCCCCTCGACGATCACCAGTGGTGTACGGCCAGTGTAGGAGATCGCTCCCCACACCATGATGCCGGGTGTTGGCCCTGTGTGCCTCGGTCGTATGCAGTCCTGATTGTGGCGCTCACCTGCACGGCGCCAAACACGCATACGACCATCATTGGCACCAAGGCAGAAGCGACTCTCATCGCTGAAGACGACACGTCTCCATTCGTCCCTCCATTCACGCCTGTCGCGACACCACTGGAGGTGGGCTGCACGATGTTGGGGCGTGAGCGGAAGACGGCTTAACGGTGTGCGGGACCGTAGCCTAGCTTCATGGAGACGGTTGCGAATGGTCCTCGCCGATACCCCAGGAGCAACAGTGTCCCTAATTTGCTGGGAAGTGGCGGTGCGGTCCCCTACGGCACTGCGTAGGATCCTACGGTCTTGGCGTGCATCCGTGCGTCGCTGCGGTCCGGTTCCAGGTCGACGGGCACGTGCACCTTCCGCCGACCACTGGCGACAACATCGATGTACTGTGGAGACCTCACGCCCCACGTGTTGAGCAATTCGGCGGTACGTCCACCCGGCCTCCCGCATGCCCACTATACGCCCTCGCTCAAAGTCCGTCAACTGCACATACGGTTCACGTCCACGCTGTCGCGGCATGCTACCAGTGTTAAAGACTGCGATGGAGCTCCGTATGCCATGGCAAACTGGCTGACACTGACGGCGGCGGTGCACAAATGCTGCGCAGCTAGCGCCATTCGACGGCCAACACCGCGGTTCCTGGTGTGTCTGCTGTGCGGTGCGTGTGATCATTGCTTGTACAGCCCTCTCGCAGTGTCCGGAGCAAGTATGGTGGGTCTGACACACCGGTGTCAATGTGTTCTTTTTTCCATTTCCAGGAGTGTATTCCCACAGCATTACTTCAGCTGTCATGTATTAGTGGTTGTACCCCGTTCTTTATCTTCTCATAGATCATAAATTTCAATAAGTTCGATGTCCTACAATGCATATGTTGGCAGTAAATTGTACCTGTCTTGAAAGCTCAATGTTATGTAAAAAAGATGTGGTAATGGCTAAAACTGTTTGCATATTACAATAAACCAAAGATGTTCCATCATCACTACCGAAAGGTATTACGTACAGTGAGCGCTGCCAGCTGAGATAGTTCAGTGTCGCAATCTCTCAACACTTTAATAAATGGAAGATACCGACTTGAGCGAAAGAGAGAAAAGTCTAACAGCGAGGAATCGTCGCTAATTCGACCTGGTGTAAATTCACACTTAGTAAGTTACTACAAACCATACAGACTGACTAGTTCACATCTACTTTTTTTCCTATACTGTCTCTCTGGAACCTTGGACACGTTTTTGGAGAAGCTGTGGTCAAATAATATTGAAGTATGCTTCTCGCTGTTTTTCTTATGTTTCTTTTGCCATCACGTTCCTAGGGACGATGTTACCCAAAAATCGTTGAACGAGTTAGTAGATAATATACGGAAGGCCGATAAGAAAATCTAAAAACCAAAAACCATGGGTAAAAATGTATAGCGTTGCAAATGACTTGCAGTAGTATATACCACGGTCAAATTGTTACAGTGCGAGACTCTAAACTCCTGCTAGGAACTCCTGTGCAGAAAAAGCCATTCAGCTTTGAGTATCTGGAGATTTTCTCTGAAATTTTGCAGTCCTGCTGGCAGCCCATTGAAAATGAAAGCTACATAGTATTCACATCTTTCTATACACTCGTAAAAAAATCTTATGCAAGTACTAATGGCTGTGTGTCTAGTGATCACTGAGAGAATGTGACAGTTTCCTTTAAATCAATCTCTATCATTAATCACAAGTACCATGAGAGGCTTTACGTGAAGAAACGCCAGAGTTAAAATTCTAGGATGGTTGATGGATGATGCAACAGGTCGTTCCCACAGCCATTTCCTGGGATAAGAGTAGCCTTCCTTAATGCAGAGAGGAGGATTTTGGAGCATATACTGTATTCGTGCATTATGAATCACTTTGAAGAAAATGACTTCTTGATACATATCAAACACGGATTCATAAAATATCGTTCTTGTGCGACACAGATTGCTCTTTATTCCTAAGAAGTAATGAGTACTGTCGACAAGGGATCTCAGATCGATTCTATATTCCTAGATTTGCAGAATGCTTTTGATATCGTTCCTCACGAGCGACTATTAATCAAATTGCGTGCATATGGAGTATCGTCTCAGTTGTGTGGCTGGATTCGTGATTTTCTTCTGAGAGAGGTCACAGTTCGTAGTGATAGACGGTAAATCATCGAGTAGAACAGGAGTGATATCTGGCATTCCGCAAGGTAGTGTCATAGGCCCCCTGCTGTTCCTGATTTACATAAATGATCTAGGTGATAATCTGAGCAGCCCCCTTAGATTGGTTACAGTTGGCGCTGTAATTTACCGTTTAGTAAAATCATCAGGCGATCAATTAAAATTACAAAATGATCTAGAGAGAATTTCTGCATGGTGCGAAAAGTGGGAATTGACACTAAACAAAGAAAAGTGCGAGGTCATCCACATCGGTCCTAAAAGAAATCCCATAAGTTTTGGGTATACCATAAATCGCACAAATCTAAGGGCTGTCAATTCGAATAAATACCTAGGAATTACAATTACGAGCAACTTAAATTGGAAAGACAACATAGATAATATTGCGGGGAGGGCGAATCAAAGACTGCGCTTTGTTAGCAGAACACTCAGAAGATGCGACAAACCCACTAGAGAGACAGCCTACAGTACATTTGTCGGTCCTCTGCTGGACTGTTGCTGCACGGTATGGGATCCTTTTCAGGTAGGATTGACAGATGACATCGAAAAAATGCAAAGAAGGGCAGCTCGTTTCGTGTTACCGCGCAATAGGGGTGAGAGTGTCACTGATATGATACGCGAGTTGGGGTGGCAGTCATTGAAACAAAGGCTGTTTTCATTGCGGCGAGATCTATTAACGAAATTTCAATCGCCAACTTTTTCTTCCGAATTCGAAAATATTTTGTTTAAACCCACGTACGTAGGGAGGAATGATCATCATAATAAAATAAGAGCTCGCACGCGAAGATTTAGGTGTTACTTTTCCCCACGCGTCATTCGAGAGTGGAATGGTAGCGAAGTAGCATGAAAATGGTTCGATGAACCCTCTGCCAGGCACTTAAGTGTGAATTGCAGAGTAACCACGTAGATGGAGATGTAGATAACAAAATCGTGTTAAATTTACGAAGAACTTGGTAGTACGAGCCGGCTTGGGATGAGTGTTGTTTTCTCTCCTGAAGCACGCTGGACCACAAATGTTCTAACTAGTCCCTGATATCCCTGATACTGGCACTGGGATGGAGTTGGTGTACAAGCTGGTGGATCTTGTTCGCCAGGGGAGGCACTCAACATCGAATAAGTTCATAGAATACATGGCATGTAGACGAGCATTGTGCTACTAGAAAATGGCATCATGATACTGTTGCATGAGAGGTAACACATAAGGAAGCGGAATCTCAGTGACATCGATGTGCCGTCCCTCAGTTACTACCAACAGTGATGTGAAATAATACACGATAGTTCCACACTCCATAGAATAACGCTGCGCCTCTCCAAAACGTTCGAAGAATGGGACCTCTCCCCCGCTTCAACTCAGTACTCGCCGAGATGGTTCTCCAGGGTAGCGCAGAATCGCTATTCATCACGGATTTCGATGCCACCATCATGGGTCCATGCTTTCCAGTCACTGCACTACTACAAACGGAGTCTTCTATGAGTGGTGTTACGGGCATCCCAGACACATGGGACGGTAGTTCGTTTGTTCTGCTGCAGCTCATCCCAGACCACTGGCGCGGGGTGACACAGAACCTTGCAGGGGCCTGTAAACATTTCTCGGATGGCTAGCGCTGATGTGAAGGTGTTATGATGTACATGATGCATAATAGGGCGATCCTCGATTCTGGCCGTCAGGCGTAGTGAATGGAACCTTGATGACCAGTATTCCTGCCCTCATATTCTCATTCAGTCCAACATTGGGCCACTGACACATCCGAATGTCCCACAAATCTGGATATCACACGATTCAGCCGGCTGGCGAAATGGAAGTACCTTCGAATTTCACCAGGTGCTGACTTAACTCTGTCCCTCACGTTTACGCGGCACCTTCGTGTCCTTCATAGCGGTCACACAAAATCAGACGCTGTTCACCCTATAAGGGCTGCTAACAACACTGAACACGAAAAACACCAATGAACTATGCTCGTCGTTCTAAGTGGCACAGAGATATGCAGGTTTAATCATTTACATACCCGCCGATGAAGTGTACATATACGAGGTTACATTGAAATCCAACATTGTCTCCTGAATGATTCACTTCTCTTTCCAGGTATGATATTTCCTGCAGCCATCATCTTCCACACGCCCAATTACTGAAATCATGAGACGATAATTGCGGCTGGGTTCGTTTCACTCCCAAGGACATATTGATGATATTCAGAAGAATGGATATTTAAGGCATCGTATTCTACCTGAAGATTATTTCAGATGAAAATATCATTCACACGCGGTAATCTATAAAATGACGTTTCTTGGTCGATTGAAGCTATACTATGTGATCAAAAGTATCCGGACACCTGGCTGAAAATGACTTAAAAGTTCGTGGCGCCGTCCATCGGTAATGCTGGAATTCAGTATGGTGTTGGTTCACCCTTAGCCTAGATTACAGCTTCCACTCTCGCAGGCATATTTTCAATCAGCTGCTCGAAGGTTTCTTGGGGAATGGCAGACCATTCTTGACGGAGTGCTGCACTGACGAGAGAAATCGCTGTCGATCGGTGAGGCCTGGCACGAAGTCGGCGTTACAAAACACCCTAAAGGTGTTCTGTAGGATTCAGGTCAGGACTTTGTGCACGCCAGTCCATTACAGGGATGTTATTGTCGCGTAACCACTTCGCCACAGGCGGTGCGTTATGAACAGGTGCTCGATCGTATTGAAAGATGCAATCGCCATCCCCTAATTTCTCTTCAACAGTGAGAAGCAAGAAGGTGCTTAAAACATCAGTGTAGGCCTGTGCTGTGATAGTGCCACGCAAAACAATAAGGGGTGCAAGCCCACTCCATGAAAAACACGACCGCACCATAACAGCAGCGCCTCCGAATTTTACTGTTGGCACTGCACCCACTGGCAGATGATGTTCACCGGGCACTCGTCACACCTACATCATGACATCGGATAGCCACATTGTGTGCCGTGATTCGTCACTGCACACAACGTTTTTCCACTGTTCAATCGTCCAATGTTTAAGATCTCCACACCAAGTGAGGCGTTATTTGGCATTTACCGGCGTAAAGTTGTGGCTTATGAGCAGCTGCTTGACCATGAAATCCGTTTTATCATCTCCTGCCTAATTTCCATAGTACTTGCAGTGGATCCTGATTCACTTTGGAATCCATGTGTGATGGTCTGGATAAATGTCTTCGTCTTACACATTACGACGCTCTTCAACTGTGGTCGGTCTCTGTCAGTCAACAAACGAGGTCGGCCTGTACGATTTTGGGCTGTAAGTGTTTCCACTTCACTATTACATAGGAAACAGTGAACCTAAGGATGTTCAGCAGTGTGGAAATCTCGCGTACAGACGTTATGACACATGCTACATCCAACCACTTGACCACGTTCGAAGTCTATGAATTCTCCAGAGTTGCCCATTCTGCTCACGATGTCTAATGACTACTGAGGTCGCTGATATAGAGTATCTGGCAGCAGGTGGCAGCAAAATGCGCCTAATATTAAAAATGTATGTTTTTGGGGTGTCCGGATACTTTTGATCGCATAGTGTATAAGCTGGACCCAGATCCAATCCCAGGGCCTTACCATTATGAAAAATGTTGTGACTCACTGAGCTATCCAGCCACGATTCAGAATACACCTTCTGAATTTTACCTGAATGAGCACTTCTCTCCTGCGTTCTGAACTTCACAAAAATTCTCGTGCACGACTTGCGAGACTACCACTTCTACAAAGAAGACGAACGTGCAAAAATGGCTTATGCCCAAACCTCCAGATGTCAGACTCACAGATCGGTACCAAACGTTGTATGTCGATGAAGTATCAACCCAAACTTCGATTTAGCTCGTAAACGTTAATTAAATACCGGGTGATCAAAAAGTCAGTATAGATTTGAAAACTTAATAAACCACGGAATAATGTAGATAGAGAGGTAAAAATTGACACAGATGCTTGGAATGACACGGGTTTTTATTAGAACCCAGAAAAACAAAGTTCACAAAGTGTCCGACAGATGGCGCTGGACAGCAAAACGTCAGTGACTGTGCATGACAATCGTACATAAAAGGAGCTGTAATGAGAGAGAGAGAATCAGATGCGCCAGCAGTCGTAGCATGTTGACGTTACCGGAAAAGGCGCTTTTAGTGAAGCTGTATTATCAGAATGGGAAATGTGCTAGTTCAGCGTTACGATTCTATCGCCATAGGAAGGTGGATTCGAAAGGGTAAAGGTCCGTTGACAAATGCAGCTGTGGCGAGAATGATTTCGAAGTTCGAAGCCACGGGTTGTTTAGACGATAGACCCCGTAGTGGCAGATCGAGCCAAGGTGTAATGCTGCTGAGACAGCTCAGGAAGAAATGGAGACTGTAGCGGGTTCGTCTATGCAAGGGGAACTCAACGCTCATGCAGTCGCACGTCGCACCGGCATTCCATACACTACTGTTTGGATGGCACTTAGGCGTACCCTCCGATGCTATCCGTACAAAATCCATCGGCATCGTGAACTGTTACCTGGAGATTTAGTGAAGCGGAGGGCATTTGCGGTGTGGGCGTTTCAAAAGATGGCGGAAGATGACGATTGGTTCAGGAACGTGTTGTGGACCGAGGAAGCTCATTTCACGCTCCGAGGGTCTGTCGACGCCCACAACTGCAGAATTTGGGCTACCAAAAATCCTAGAACTGTCGTGGAAACTCCATTGAAGGACGAGAAAGTCACACTATGGGTTGGATTTACCACATCTACCGTTATCGGGCCTTTTTTCTTCTAGGAAATGCGTGATTTTGGTTTTGTAACTGCTACCGTGACGGGTGAGAGGTACGCCGATATGTTACAGAATCGCATCATCCTCAGTCTGGCTGATAAACACCTGATGGAACGTACGTTGTTTATGCAGGATGGCGCTCCACCCCATATTGCTAGACGCGTGTAAGATCTCTTGCGCTCGTCGTTTGGTGATGAACGTGTGCTCAGCCGCCACTTTCGTCATGCTTGGCCTCCCAGGTCCCCAGACTTCAGTCCGTGCGATTATTGGCTTTGGGGTTACCTGAAGTCGCAAGTGTATCGTGATCAACCGACATCTCTAGGGACGCTGGAAGACAACATCCGACGCCAATGCCCCACCATAACTCCGGACATGCTTTACAATGCTGTTCACAACATTATTTCTCGACTACAGTTATTGTTGAGGAATGATGGTGGACATATTGAGCATTTCCTGTGAAGAACATCATCTTTGCTTTGTTTTACTTTGTTATGCTAATTATTGCTATTCTGATCAGGTGAAGCACCATCTGTCGGACATTTTTTGAACTTTTGTATTTTTTTTGGTTGTAATAAAACCCCATGTCATTCCAAGCATTTGTGTCAATTTGTACCTATCTATCTACATTATTCCGTCATTTATTCAGTTTTCAAATTTATACTGACTTTTTGATCAACCGGTATAACACCAGAACTACGGAGCAAAGGAAAAGCATAACTGTGAATAAATGACACGTTTGGCGTTTGTGGGGAAGTTCGTACAGCGTTAGGTCGTCGTACAACGGGTTCTGAGTTCGTAACCCAACGACAACGATGTTTTGTTTATTGTTTACTGTATTATGCGTGGAAGTGTTACAGTGGACTATTAATGCTTAAGCACGTGTGATGCAACTACTTATTTATTCTACTATCCCGATTGTTTATGTTTATTCTGTGACACTACAAATACAGTAGCTGCTTCATCACGAGTGTTGTCTGTTCTGTAGCACATGTCTGATACAACACCATCCCTATCTGTACAAACATACTCTATTGGTTTGCTACTTCTAACTAACGAAGCGAAGGCAGACTGTCACAGTATTATTGCTACAAACTCCGGAAAGCCCTTTTACATGGCAGAAAAATGTTCTCCCATGTAACAGTTCCACGTGTGAACGGTTAAAACAAATAGTCAAGAGTGGGGTTTGAAAGCGGGACATTTGGCACAACGGACACAAGCTCTACGAACTCACTCACGCGAGATCAACAAAACTATCCGTCCTTTCCTGTGCCCTGTAGTTGTGGTGTTAACCGTTTACGCATGCTCTACTGGACGACACCGCACAGCAGGAACTAAATCAGTGCTTTCGTTGATACTCTACCAACGTACAACGTTTGGTACCGATATGAGCGTCTAACATCTGGATGTTTAGGTGCTAGCCACAGCCTAGAGGACTGTTTTTGTAATAAACTATTCACTCTGCAGCGAAGTTTTGGCTCTTTTGAAACTTCGTGGGAGATTAAAACTTTTGTGTCTTTCGCTGGAAAATTCGTGTCTCGCTCCTGCACACAGTTTCAATCCGGCAGGAAGTTTGACAATAGCCAACACTCCGTTACACGTGAAAGATTCATTCTGCAAGTCATGAAATATTCGCAGTATATATGCTGATGTCGCAGCCTTTGAACCACAAGAGAATTTCTCTCCATCCTCCTATATGTTGCTTAAATGTGATTTACGAACAGATAAATACATTTTCATGTGAAGCTCCTTCCCTCACCGCATCATTATAGTGTTAAACACTTCACGGGAGCTCTGTTAATTAAGGCCATCGTTGACCTGGTAGACTCTTGAAATCGCAAAGTTAACGGTACGCCCGTCTGTGAACTGCTACAATGGCACCATGTTGAAATCTTTCAGTTTACAAGTTTCTCTCTTTCCACCGCTGCTTAACAAACAACTTCGTGAGTTTCCATTTTCATTCACGCTGTTGGTGCGGCGAGTTTTCGGTAATCAGCTAAAGACCGTCTGACGCAGGATTCTCACCTCGTCGTGGTTTTCTAATTACAGAGTGAGAAATGGCAGCTGGCAGCAAGATTTGTGTGGTACTAGGTAAGCCCAAGTTGTGCATTTTCCGAAAGTTCATTTAAGTTGCGTCGTGGGTCGGATGTAATACATTCATTTCTCTTCGGCAGTAATCCACAACTGCTGTCTCCGCTAAGCAGAATTATCTGGCACAAGCTTTCCCGGAGCAAAATGTACTCCACAGAGAGTAGTCAGGAACCTTTAACTACGGCATGAAGTTTTCTGTGTCTTTAGATTTTCAACTTAGGTGTATTCCCCTTTCAGTTCTCTTCCGCTGTTACTTGTTTGGAATAAGACTCATTCTCAAGCAAGCATTGTGAGAAATAACTTTAACTACGTGTTCTAAAGGATTTCGTGGTAATTTTCATTACGCTAATGGCAGTGCAAAGAGAATAATCATTCCTTTTGTCGTACTTTCATTTGTCATTAACGAGAAAGCATCTCGCCCATCATTTGATAATACACTTTTTGTAAGCCGTAGCTACACTCAGCCATTAGAGGAATGTCTTTTTTAAGCTTTACCATTGATAGCAGCGGATGGAAGGTGTTTCCCATGTGACTGAAATAACCTCTCAGGCATCTAAATTACATTGACAATGCGCGACAAATGAGTTGAACTATTTGCGCCGGCCGAAGTGGCCGTGCGGTTAAAGGCGTTGCAGTCTGGAACCGCAAGAGCGCTACGGTCGCAGGTTCGAATCCTGCCTCGGGCATGGATGTTTGTGATGTCCTTAGGTTAGTTAGGTTTAACTAGTTCTAAGTTCTAGGGGACTAATGACCTCAGCAGTTGAGTCCCATAGTGCTCAGAGCCATTTGAACCATTTTTGAACTATTTGCGCTACGTGACTTTGGGGGGGGGGGGGGGGGGGGGACTTACTCGAGAGAACATTCACAAAATTGAAGATACGCACGCTTGGAACTGGAGCGCATGCAGATATTTTGATCGAGCAGCAGGGTCGGAGAAATGTGGCTTTCGGATACAGTATACAGAAGCAAGAAAGTAACTGATCAGGGCTGCAGAAGAAAGAGGGGTGGAGAATGGTTGGGAACTGCCAGTTGATAGAAAGGCCAGGGAGAAAAACGACTCAGTTTGATAGTTTCATTGCCTGTAAGAACAGATTTCAAGCACTGACAGAGTTAAGTGTTGAATAGCCTTAGACAGAACTAGCAGCAGGAATCTGCAACATACTTCAGATGTGATCAAGAAGCCTAGGACTACTCAGGATGCCAGTAAGAAGAAAGCGCTTCTGTTGTGTAATATCCGTGGGTGCCGTGTAGGCCATCAGTTACGAGAAAGTTTAGGGACAGCTTACCAGGAAGCCAGTATTATGATCCCCATTCAACTGATAATTCAAGTGCAGAACAAGTTAGATGCATTATGTAGGGATTTTACAAAATAGAGCCATATACGTGTAGCGTGTGACGTGGGAAACAGGCTGGGTAGGTCCTGGATACGATAGCTTTCTTGAACGGTGACCTCGCACACTTTATCAGGTTGTTGCGGTGTCGTGATTGGCCACAACTTGCTGCAGCTGTGAGGCAGATTAATGCGGGAATGGCAAAGACTCCAACAGCAGCCGAATTTGTGCGTGTTGTGCTGGTACCAGTCGAGACAATAGAGCTTCACCAGGGATGGCCTCTAGTTAAACATGACTGCTGGTGGTAGTTCTTGTGCTGTGCGCGGTCATATACTTGTTGCCATGGGTAGCAGAAGTAGATGATTTTCAAGATACACTCCTGGAAATTGAAATAAGAACACCGTGAATTCATTGTCCCAGGAAGGGGAAACGTATTGACACATTCCTGGGGTCAGATACATCACATGATCACACTGACAGAACCACAGGCACATAGACACAGGCAACAGAGCATGCACAATGTCGGCACTAGTACAGTGTATATCCACCTTTCGCAGCAATGCAGGCTGCTATTCTCCCATGGAGACGATCGTAGAGATGCTGGATGTAGTCCTGTGGAACGACTTGCCATACCATTTCCACCTGGCGCCTCAGTTGGACCAGCGTTCGTGCTGGACGTGCAGACCGCGTGAGACGACGCTTCATCCAGTCCCAAACATGCTCAATGGGGAACAGATCCGGAGATCTTGCTGGCCAGGGTAGTTGACTTACACCTTCTAGAGCACGTTGGGGGCCTCGGGATACATGCGGACGTGCATTGTCCTGTTGGAACAGCAAGTTCCCTTGCCGGTCTAGGAATGGTAGAACGATGGGTTCGATGACGGTTTGGATGTACCGTGCACGGTCTTGGCGTGCATCCGTGCGTCGCTGCGGTCCGGTCCCAGGTCGACGGGCACGTGCACCTTCCGCCGACCACTGACGACAACATCGATGTACTGTGGAGACCTCACGCCCCACGTGTTGAGCAATTCGGCGGTACGTCCACCCGGCCTCCCGCATGCCCACTATACGCCCTCGCTCAAAGTCCGTCAACTGCACATACGGTTCACGTCCACGCTGTCGCGGCATGCTACCAGTGTTCAAGACTGCGATGGAGCTCCGTATGCCACGGCAAACTGGCTGACACTGACGGCGGCGGTGCACAAATGCTGCGCAGCTAGCGCCATTCGACGGCCAACACCGCGGTTCCTGGTGTGTGCGCTGTGCCGTGCGTGTGATCATTGCTTGTACAGCCCTCTCGCAGTGTCCGGAGCAAGTATGGTGGGTCTGACACACCGGTGTCAATGTGTTCTTTTTTCCATTTCCAGGAGTGTAAATCCAGTGTCCAGATGTGTTGAAAAATTTTTGCGGCAACTACTCAGAAGACATATTCTAATGTATTAAAAGGCTTGTTAACTAAATGTCATAAAGAAAAAGACTAACCAGACTAACCAATACATACAAATCTGCAGTTAATAAAAAATAACATACAGCTTCTGAATTTGAGCTCCAGTCTTTGAACTGCCAATTAGTTTGTGATATTGGTGTTAAGGCACAGAAATCCACATTTAGTATTATCATCTTTTGAAACGACGGACGGTTACTACAGGACCCTTTCAGATCGCGTAGGTTCATGTGTTTTTGTCGGAAAAGGAACGCAATTAAAATCGTAATGTAACTTTATAGTCAGTGAACACAAGCGCTTTGAAATATCAGGATTTCAAAAAGCGTATGTCACTGTACCAATGAAAAATCTACATATTGGTGACAGCACAATAAATGAGGTACATATAGCTGCAGTCAGAAAACTTCACGAGGGATTACAGATAAGAATTAAAATAGGAAAAACATCTCCTTGGAAAGGGGTGCTGTATAGAACCTACTCTGTTTAAATTTTTATGAGCTGAGTTGTTAAAGACTGGATAAAAACGTGTGGAGAAATGGGCCTATTCGTATATTGGGATTGGCTGTCAATCACGCTTCACCGATGACCCAATCATATTGGTACCAGAAAGTTTTGGAAACATGCAATATGGCTAGACAGACCATATATTTTTCTATTTAAAGTAGCCCTCTTTAGGAAGTAAACATCATCAAGTTATCATACGTGAATATACTACTGAGGCATATCAAAAGCATAAATATCTGGTAGTTGTAATATCTGATCAGGGTTCAAGGAAACAAGAAATAAGGCACAGGACAACACAAGACAAAGTCGCAATCAGTAAGCTGAACTCCATTCTTTGGCCAGATAACATTAAGGAAAAGACAACAAAGGTCTCATCAATCAGTAATACAAATATATCTTTATGTGGAGCAGACTAATGGGAACTGACGAGATAGAAGAAGACTTGAAGCCGTGAAAAAGAAGTTGAAGAGTTTAAGGGCAAAACAGTATCCCAAATAAAGAAACCTGGGGGCCTATGAAAACTCCCACGGATGTCACCTAAGAGGTGGATAAATGGCTCAGAGCACTATGCGACTTAACTTTTGAGGTCATCAGTCGCCTAGAAATTAGAACTACTTAAACCTAACTAACCTAAGGACATCACACACATCCATGCCCGAGGCAGGATTCGAACCTGCGACCTTACCGGTCGCTCGGCTCCAGACTGTAGCGCCTAGAAACGCACGGCCACTCCGGCCGGCTAAGAGGTGGATAAACGGCGTTTAAAATTACCTGGGCATGTGATGAGATTATGTGATGAACGGTGGCCAAAAAGTACTTTATTGACAACCTCCATACAAGAGGTGAAGCACCTGCACAGAGTGGATGAGGATGTGCGACAAAGAAAATTGAAGAAATGTTTATTCATGGATGGGAGAAACAAGTCAAAATGATGTGTAACAGAAGTTCAAGCACATAGGTTAATACAGTTTTGTGTGGAGACATAAAAATGAGTACGAGTGTCATGGGTGAAAGCAGCAGCACCTTGATAAACGTCCTTCACAGTTTAGGCGCGACGCTATAAGTTAATATTGCAACAACAGTAACTAAAACGAGAGCAGCAGTATCGACAATGTGGGCACAAATATACTCAGTCAAAATAATGATATAGTTGTAAAAGATCTCGGACTCAGACCATTTCTGCCAAATAATAACAGTTAATTCAGATACGGAAAGGACGTTTACAAAAGACTTTTAACAGAGGTCAAATGCACGTTAGAAATGGTAAATCAAAAAATATATAAAATAAAATGTACAGAGAAATAAATGTAAATTGGAAATTCTGTAATTCATGACATTCTGTAAATTGAACTTTGAGAAGCCATTTCTAAAAGTACCCACACTGAAAGTAATGTCTCACAAAAATTAGTAGATGACAGCAAATATTATAAAGTCGTCCCATAGCCGTAAGTCCGTCAGTACCGTCAAAATAGCTGTAGTGAGCCAGTATAATTAACGACAGGCGCAAAATGATTTGCAAGGGTGCGCTGGCTGCTCCCAAAAAGTCATTTAATGCAAAAATAACATACAATGCAGAGAATACAGCAGATCTGCCTGGGATGTGGTGAAACTGGATATAAGCAGAGACAAACAAAAGCATAACAACTTAGAGATACAGGATGGGGGATAAGCAAACCGTGTGAATGAGCATTGTTCCAACTATTGCGGAGAAATTATAACAAAAATTCATAAAACATATACAGAACCAACAAATAATTACACACTGCGTACAATGAAGTTATTACCAACCACAGAGCACGAATTCATTAAACCTGAACAAAACCTAAAAATCCTAAATCAGAAGTTTTAGATGACGTATCAATCTGTGGACTGAAACAGTGCATATAGAGCATATAACATCAATTTACAAACGTAATAAATCCATCTGAGACTCCACAAAACAATGAAACACACTACATCCAGTCAAACTTGTAGAGCCAATAATTTAAGTCACTGTTACATTAATGTAAAGGTCAGAAACTACTCACTGGTAGCACAAAGAACGAAATCATTAATACTGTAAGTAAATAAAACGCCTACAGCGTCTTTATGATCTTATTTATTTTGTGGCTACCAGTTTCGGCACTTCAATGAGCCATCTTCAGGCTGTAGTTGTTGCAGAAGGGGTTGACACAATCCCTACATACACCGCATCAGTGGCCAACATAACTGGTTACGCAGACTATCTGCAAACTTTGGTGTTAGCACTCCAACCATCAACTGGTAGTTATATATAGGGATTGTGTCAACCCCTTCTGGACCAACTACGGCATTGTAGCGCCGAAACTGGTAGCCACAAAGTAAATGAGGTCATAAAGACGGCTGTAGGCTTTTCATTTTCTTACAATAGTAAACAGCCGTGGTCCCCAAGACCTCCATTCAAAAGGATCGACATACAAAAAATAATTAATAGGTTTTCACTGCAGATCCTGGCACAGATAATAATCTTGTCACATCCAATGTCCGGTTATGCGTCCAGTGCCAGGTTACACACATGGGCTGCTTAATGAGCCACATTTCCTTCTCTCTGGGGAAAAGCCAGTAACTGATCAAGGTCACCCAGCTTAACCCCCTCTCGCCCTCCGACAAGCGTTAGCCATTTGTGCGTGTTAACGACACTGATTACGTGATATAAAATTGGTGGAAAACCCCTCCCTATCTCTCTCAACCAATGGGAGCACAATACAATAGCAGGAGATCCAATAAGATTCGAGTTCCCTCTCCTCCTCCCACTTATTATCTTTTATAATTACCTCAACTGTGTGTAGACATCTTCATATAGGTAAGAAACGAGGGTTGCCTTACTTTCAACTACCTAGTTTCGGCAACTTTTCAAAGTCACCCAGTTACCAACGTCCCCCATCCAAAGTACACGGACGTAAATCGTCGTAAATAGGAAAATTCATAAGATTCAGGTTTGCGAATAAGACAAGAAAATATTCTCGTACAAAATCTTTGTTAATTTCTGTATGGGTTACATCGAGCTAAAGTTTTAACTTATAGTTTAAATCTGCATCTGAATCCAGTAATTTGACAGGTACGAAGAAGGTATGTTCTCGATTCCTGAGACACTTCTATTTTTTCCTGTAAATTATTTGTTACAAGACTTTCATAATTAGCATCATTCCTTCGTACAAACCTTCTAGCCATGAGCATTCGGGGAATTCAATTTCACCTCTATTTCGTGCTTAATGCTATTGTCATAACAATACCTCTTGCTGTATGTACGCTACCAACTTTTTTTGCTGCAAATTCTTGTGGAATTTCCGTACAGAACTTCTGTCCTGTTTCTATGTGCACAACATCCAGTCCAGAGCACTTAGGTACAATTTAAACATTCTTGTCAATCAGATCCCGGCGAGAATGGAGCTTTTTAACAGATTTTATTGTAGTAAATGTTCTCGCTTCCTTTCACTTCGGACAGTACTCCAACACATGACCAATTTCCATTGCTGTCTACCGTAAGTGCAGGCATTTCATATTCGCCAGTAGTAGACAGGTGTCGCCACACACTGTGTTTATAGCTTCTTTTTCTGACTGCAGTTTGTATCCTCGCTTTATGGCAGTTGTTTTCGTCACACGTGCCACTTCTCGTTTCTTGACTTCGATTTCCTCCATTTCCAGTTTCCTTTTTCATGCTATAACGATATAATAGTATTATTCTCGGTTTTTGATTTTACTTTTTTCCAAGTGTAAATATCACGAACTAATTGTGAACTGTGCCATCGGGATGAAGAAAAGACTATTAATCGTTAAAGATGAATAAGTAATGTTTTAGTTTCCACCTAGTAACTGCTAATTAGTAAGTAATAATATGATAATTGGAATGTTACAAACATGCTTCTGATTAAAATTTCGAAGAAAGTGCAGAGATTTAAATAGCACATGATAACTGGTCTATCTTTTATTCCATGAATTTTTGTAAAATATCTAATTATAGTTATACAGTAAGTAGTCTCACACCAGAGTAGCTGTTAAGATATTATCTGATATGTGGTTAAGTGGAGGAATAAAGTTATGGCTGGGAATGATTATGATGTCCCATATTCTGCGGAGCGTAGGGGACGATGGGAGAGACTCGCACCTCCGTAGTAGGCAAGGTCGTACTGGAGGTGGTTTGCCATTCCTCCGACCGCAATTGGGACGAATGATGATGATGCAAACGACACAACAACACTCAGTCGTTTCGAGGCAGGAAAAATCCCTGACCCCGCTGGGAATCGAACCCGGCACACCGCGCGCGGGAAGCGAGAACGCTACCGCAAGACCACGAGCTGTGGACAACTGAAAATAACTACGACAAATATATACGTTTGTTCTAATTCGTCAGACTTATTTCCGTGGAACAACAATTATTTGAGAGATATTATAGAATTCCATGTATAACTCTCAAATAAATGGATTTTATTTCTATTTTATCTTTCTGTAAGCTCCAAAGTTAGAATTCTCACTTCTTGTCTGCTTTGGTGAGACTGATTTTGATGTGTTGGCAGAAGAGCCAACACCGTGTTGCTAGAGGAGGCCGAAATGCACGCGTTTAAGCTCACGCAGACTGGCGTGAGGTCTGGAACAGTTAAAGGAGTTGAGTCTAATAAATAAAGTACGAAGCTCTTGGAATACTTAACTTTAATCCATAATTGGAGAACATCGGTCTGAAGGTACAGGCATCACTAGTTAAATATCTATTGATAATGGCGCCTTGCTAGGTCGTAGCAAATGACGTAGCTGAAGGCTATGCTAACTATCGTCTCGGCAAATGAGAGCGTATTTGTCAGTGTAGCTTCGCTATCAAAGTCGTCCGTACAACTGGGGCGAGTGCTAGGAAGTGTCTCTAGACCTGCCGTGTGGCGGCGCTCGGTCTGCAATCACTGACAGTGGCGACACGCGGGTCCGTCGTATACTAGCGGACCGCGGCCAATTTAAAGGCTACCACCTAGCAAGTGTGGTGTCTGGCTGTGACACCACAGATTTCTGCACACATTGGTGCCTGTCATTAGTTATGTCTTTAGTTACCAATCTGTCGCATTTACCTTTCAATAAATGAATAAGTGGCAGTGCCTTGCTGAGGGTAGTTAATGAAAAGACTGTATGTGGTTGTGGTCCCATTCGAGCGGAAACGAGACACAAAATTACCAATCCGATCAATTAGGTGATTTCTCCGCTTGGAGAAAGCAAGATGTATTTAAATAATAATTTGTAAAGCAATGTAAAATCACCAGATGAATTCTTAGTTGAATAATAATTAAACTACCCGTGAGTGAGGCCTAGAAGCATGTAAAGTGTTGTGTAACTGAGGTACGGAGGAAAGAATAAACCTGTTTCATCCACTCTACGCAATTATTTGTAATATGTGCACCTAGAGCTATTCGTGATGAGTAAAATAACGGTGTCGCCCACTGAATAAATTACGTGAAAATGAAATTACTTTTTACTTGCCAGTGCTTGGAAGTTACGGAGGCGAACGGCAGTTTTTACTTTAACGCTTCTCTTACTGTGTTAAATCTTTAACGTAAGTTCATACCTCTTAATGAGTAGATTATGACTGCACTTTAAATTTTTATATTCGGTCAGTAATCATATGAAATTATGAAAATCAAATTTTTGTTATCCCTGGAAGACATCAGACGGGCAACCAGCTATTGGAAAAATAAAAAATAAACCGAAAACCATGAATCGAATTAGTCAGCTGGTAGCATAGATTTCAGTTAAATAATCCGTTGCGCTTGTTCGCGGATTCAAAGCTTAAGCCGTGTTGCGGGTACTACCACATGGTTACAAGTTTGATTAGTGTTTGTGCATTGTTGTTGTTGTGGTCTTCAGTCCCGAGACTGGTTTGATGCAGCTCTCCATGCTACTCTATCCTGTGCAAGGTTCTTCATCTCCCAGTACCTACTGCAACCTACATCCTTCTGAATCTGCTTAGTGTATTCATCTCTTGGTCTCCCCCTACTATTTTTACCCTCCACGCTGCCCTCCAATACTAAATTGGTGATCCCTTGATGCCTCAGAACATGTCCTACCAACCGATCCCTTCTTCTGGTCAAGTTGTGCCACAAATTTCTCTTCTCCCCAATCCTATTCAATACTTCCTCATTAGTTACGTGATCTACCCATCTAATCTTCAGCATTTTTCTGTAGCACCACATTTCGAAAGCTTCTATTCTCTTCTTGTCCAAACTATTTACCGTCCATGTTTCACTTCCATACATGGCTACACTCCATACAAATACTTTCAGAAACGACTTCCTGACACTTAAATCTATACTCGATGTTAACAAATTTCTCTTCTTCAGAAACGCATTCCTTGCCATTGGCAGTCTACATTTTATATCCTCTCTACTTCGACCATCATCAGTTATTTTGCTCCCCAAATAGCAAAACTCCTTTACTACTTTAAGTGTCTCATTTCCTAATCTAATACCCTCAACATCACCCGACTTACTTCGACTACATTCCATTATCCTCGTTTTGCTTTTGTTGATGTTTATCTTATACCCTCCTTTCAAGACACTGTCAATTCCGTTCAGCTGGTCTGTCTCTGACAGAATTACAATGTCATCGGCGAACCTGAAAGTTTTTACTTCTTCTCCATGGATCTTAATACCTACTCCGAATTTTTCTTTTGTTTCCTTTACTGCTTGCTCAATATACAGATTGAATAACATCTGGGAGAGGCTACAACCCTGCCTGACTCCCTTCCCAACCACTGCTTCCCTTTCATGGCCCTCGACTCTTATAACTGCCATCTGGTTTCTGTACAAATTGTAAATAGCCTTTCGCTCCCTGTATTTTACCCCTGCGCATTAAGGATCTGAAATGTGAGAAAAGGCAGACAGATAGTATTTTTTTAAATATTTTCCTGTACACCTCCCAATACACGAAACGCCACACTCTGATGCCGCAAAAAAAAAACAGCATAGAAAGTAGATTCCGCTTCAAGATTCGGTAGTTGCTCCTCAACTTTGACAATATAGAAATTGGGAAGCAGTATGCGTAACGATCAAAGCAACATATGATACAAATTACACAAGCAGTTTAAACCATCCACGAAGGATGAGCAGTTTGTCATTTGTTGCTCTTTTCACTGTAGCACATCAGTCAAATATTTGTAATAAATAATAAGCTGCAAATGGTTTCAGAATTATGGGAAACATTCCCTGTAACATATGCGATCCTATTAACTTCTCCTTCTTGTTAAAATAAAATTGTTGTCTGACAGGAAGATGACTTCCTACTTGCTTATTTATTAGCTTGGCCTAATAAACCGTAGTCGGTTTTAGTCCATGTAGTATTTTCCAGCTAGTGCCATCTTATACATATCCTCTCTGATACCGTCAATGCATCTCTGCTCTGATCTTCCCTTCGGTCTGTTGCCTGTATTGTCTTCTTCCAACAGCTGCCTCATGATCTGGCCTTCTCGCCGTATTACTTCCCCGTACCACCATTGTCCCCTTCCTCTAATGGTAGCCATTATGTCAGCGACTTGTAACACTCCTGCAATTAGCGGCTTTTCCATTTCTCCAATCGTCTCCATCCTTCCCATTGGCACAAAAATCTGTCTCAGAATAGCATTTTCAAATGTCAGGAGCTTTCTTTCTATCTTCTGTGTCATAGTGCAGGTGCCAGCTCCGTATAGGGAGACAGCTTGTGTTACTGTCCTGTAGATCCTAATCTTTGTGGATCTCGATAGAAAGCGGGAATTCAGCAGCTTTCAGAGTGCAAACCTTGAGCTGTTTCCTGCCTGGATTCTTGCCATTATTTCCTAGCCTACGAGGTGCGACCGTAAAGTAAGGAGTGATGTGAAAAAAAAATGTTGCTTACCGTCTTAGTCAAGTTTAGTGTTGTCTCCTTCAAAGTAGTTCCCTTCTGATTGCACACACTTTTTCCAGCCCTTTTGCCATTGATGGTAACATTTCTGGAACTCATCTTCTGTAATGTCCTCCAAGACCCTCGTCACAGGTTTTTTTAACATCTTGTGTTGTTTGAAAATGGTGTCCTTTGACCGCCGTTTTGACTCGTGGAAATAGAAAAATGTCGCATAGAGCGATATCTGGTGAATAAGGTGACTGTGGTAGTACTGAAATTACTTTTGAGGTTAAAAATTGCTGTACTGACAGAGCAGTATTGGATGGCACATTATCGTGTTGCAGAGTCCAGTCTTCTGTAATATCCTCCAAGACCCTCGTCACAGGTTTTTTAACATCTTGTGTTGTTTGAAAATGGTGTCCTTTCACCGCCGTTTTGACTTGTGGAAATAGAAAAATGTCGCATAGAGCGATATCTGGTGAATAAGGTGGCTGTGGTAGTACTGGAATTACTTTTGAGGTTAAAAATTGCTGTACTGACAGAGCAGTATGGGATGGCGCATTATCGTGATGCAGAATCCAATTACCAGCAATGTTGGCACGGACACGAACTCTTTTACGAAGTCTTCCTAAAATTTCCTTGTAGTAATATTGGTTAACTGTTTGTCCAGGAGGCACTCACTCTTTATGAACAATTCTCTTGGAATCAAAGAAGCACACAGAAGTGCACTTTTGACTTTGACATGCGAGCTTTTTTTGGTCTGTGTGATCCCTTTGAACACCATTGTGAACTTTGGCGTTTTGTCTCTGGATCGTACTGAAAAAACCAAGTTTCATCAACAGTAATAACACGACTCAACAATTCTGGATTTATTTCCGTTTGCTCCAACAGTTCTGCTGCCACATTTTTCCGTGCCTGTCGCTGTTGTAGTGTGAGATTTTTGGGGACCATTTTTGCACAAATCTTTCTCATACCAAGATCTTCAGTTATTATTAGACGAACCGTTTCTCGATTGATGTTCAGTACTTCTGCAGTCACTTTCACGGATAATCTTCGATCATATCATACGAGTTCACGCACCCTGGACGGGTTGACATCCGTCCGTGAGGTTGATGGTCGTCCACTGCGGTCTTCGTCCTCAACATTCGCTCTGCCTTCACTAAACATTGTATGATGACGAAAAGCTTAAACTCTTGACATAACCTCCTCTCAAAAGGCCTTCCAAAGTTTACCATAAGTTGTCGTCACGCTTTCGCCCAATTATTCAAAAAATAAATGGCATACCGTTGCGCAATATTATGCGGTTCCATTACTGTGACGAGAGACACAAACACGTGTTAACTTATTACAGCACAATTCACGATTGAGCAGTTGCATCGATGTGCCGCTTAGTCTAGAAGCAACTTATAGATCAAGGTCAAAGATATTGTGCCTATGCAAGCCTGCAGGGTTGCCACATCTTGCAAAGAAAATCAGTCTCATTCCTTTCACTAAGTAAAAAATTCAAATGGTTCAGATGGCTCTGAGCACTATGGGAGTTAACTTCTGAGGTCATCAGTCCCCTAGATCTTAGAACAACATAAACCTAACTAACCTAAGGACATCACACACATCCATGCCCGAGGCAGGATTCGAACTTGCGATCGTAGCGGTCGCGCGGTTCCAGACTGTAGAGCCTAGAACCGCTCGGCTACCCTGGCCCGCTTTCACTGAGTACAGCCGGAAGGTATTTCAACTTTTTTACACTTTCAAGTATTTCACTATCTACACCTGGAAGTCTGTGGTCATTTCCTCTGCTCACAACAGGGTATTTGGCGTCATCCAGATTTATCTTTAGGCCAGCTCTCGCTGTCTCTTCCATTAACACTATTTTCATCTGAGTCAGATCTTGCTCATTCTGGGCTATTAAAACTGCATCTCCCGTATAAGCCTGAGTGTTGATTCTTGTACCCAGCTGTTAAGCTTGTTAATTTTGTCAGTGCTCTTTCCAGAACCAGATTAAATAGAAGGCGGGGGAGGCTGTCTCCCTTACACAGTCCAGTCTTCACCTGAATTTCTCTGACATCTTTCCATTCGTTTTCACCATGGATGTCGTTTTATGTGTACATGCTTGTATTATTTTTATAAGTTTTCTAAGAATCTATGCTCATTCTAGTTCTTGCCATACTGCTTGCCTGTTCACACTATCATACGCTTTTTTGAACTCCACAAAAAGTCAGTGAACATCTATGTGAAATTCCCAGCTCTTTGATAACATTTGCCTATGGCTAATTTTCCCTTTCTAATCACTGATTGCTCGAGTTCTTGTACGTCCATCCTTCCGATTAGAGGTTTGAGGGACTTTGGCTATTCACTTACGTAATGAAACGGAACACCTGCTGCATTCCTTTCGGCAGGACGGCTGTAGGTGTTCCATTTTATTACACTGCTTGTTGGAATCCAAGTACCTCCTCAACATATGGTGTTAGCCGCTCCAGCAACAACATGCTCAGAGTTTTATAAGTTGTGCCCAGTAAGGTAATTCCTCTATAGTTGCTGCATCTCATTGGGTCTCCTCTCTTTGGTATTGGGCAGATGACAGACTGCTTCCATTCTGCTGGGATCCTTTCTCTCCTCCAAATTAAACTGATTAGATGGTATACTCTCTTTTGTAGGATTATGCCGTCTATTCCTGGTGCCTTTTCTCTCTTCAGCAGTTTTATGGCTTCTCCTACATCATCCATGCTGGGCAGTTCATTCTCTGATGGTGGTATTATTAATCTATCTTCTCCGTGCAGTTCTCCTTTCTGACGCTGCTATCGCATCGCTGTTGATGGTGTCGTAACAGTCAAGAGATTTCTCTTATCCTACAGTTTGGATTCCGCAGAAATGTTGGAACACGTGAGGCAATACTGACCATACGACTTATCTTAGAAAACAGATTAAGGAAAGGCAAACCTACGTTTCTAGCATTTGTAGACTTAGAGAAAGCTTTTGACGAAGTTCACTGCCATTCTTCCAAATTCTGAAGGTGGCCGGGGTAAAATACAGGGAGCGAAAGGCTATTTACAATTTGTACAGTAATCAGATGGCAGTTATAAGAGTCGAGAGGCATGAAAGGGAAGAATGCTTGGGAAGCGTGTGAACAGCGTGGTAGCCTATCCCCGATGTTATTCAATCTGTATACTGAGCAAGCATTAAAGGAAACAAAAGAAAAATTCGGAGTAGGAATTATAATCAATGGAGAAGAAATAAAAATTTTGAGGTTCACCGATGACATTGTAATTCTGTCAGAGACAGCAAAGGACCTGGAAGAGCAGCTGAACGGCATGGACAGAGTCTTGAAAGGAGGACATAAGATGAACGTCAACAAATGCAAAACGAGGATAATGGAATGTAGTCGAAGTAAATCGCGTGATGCTGAGGGAATTAAATTAGGAAATGAGCCGCTTAAAGCAGTAAATGTGTTTTGCTATTTGGGGAGCAAAATAACTTATGATGGTCGAAGTAGAGAGGATATCTACATCTACATCTACAAACATATTCCGCAATCCACCATACGGTGCGTGGCGGAGGGTATCTCGTACCACAACTATCATCTTCTCTCCCTGTTCCACTCCCAAACAGAACGAGAGAAAAATGGCTGCCTTTATGCCTCAGTACGAGCCGTAATCTCTCTTATCTTATCTTTGCGGTCTTTCCGCGAAATGTAAGTTGGCGGCAGTAAAATTGTACTGCAGTCAGCCTCAAATGCTGGTTTTCTGAATTTCCTCAGTAACGATTCACGAAAAGAACGTCTCCTTTCCTCCAGAGACTCCCACCCGAGTTCCTGAAGCATTTCCGTAACACTCGCGAGATGATCAAACCTACCAGTAACAAATCTAGCAGCCCGCCTCTGTATTGCTTCTATGTCCTCCCTCAATTCGACCTGATAGGGATCCCAAACGCTCGAGTAGTACTCAAGAATAGATCGCACCAGCGTTCTATAAGCGGCCTCCTTTACAGATGAACCGCATCTTCCCAAAATTCCACCAATGAACCGAAGACGACCATCCGCCTTCCCCACAACTTGACTAGAAGAAGGGATCGGTTGGTAGGACATATTCTGAGGCATCAAGGGATCACCAATTTAATACTGGAGCGCAGCTTGGAGGGTAAAAATTGTAGAGGGAGAATAGGAGGTGAATACACAATGCCGATTGTGATTTCAGTAGGTTCTGGGAGATGAATAAGCTTGCACAAGATAGAGTAGCATTGAGAGCTGCATCAAACCAGTCTCTGGACTGAAGACCACAACAGCAATAACAACAACAACATCCTGCTTTGGCATTGTAATTACGTAGAGATATTTTCACATCGTCTGATGCTCATGTATTGATTCTAGGTCTTCGTATAAACTTTCTTTTTCACCGTCGCCTTTACCTTCCGTAGGCGCATGATATGAGACCATTGTTAGGTTGTAAAACTTTCATTCTTATCTAGCATGTTCTTCCCTTGACGGTCTTGAAGGTCGTGGTATTTCCTCTTACTCAGTTGGCAACTGCAAAACCAACTCCAAGATGATGTTTACGCTATCTATTCCCACTACAGAAGTAGCTCAGGAACTTATCTCAGTGTTCCCCTCCTCCAGGCTATTTCATTTCCTGCAGTGCCACTAAGTCTAGCCTGTACCTATTCAGTTCTTCATCCAGCACCTTCACGCTCCAGTAGTGTCTAGTGATCTTACACTCCTGGTTCCATATTTCAGTCTGTGGCTGATCCGTGATATTCTAGCATTAAGCTTTGACTTTCTGGTGTCGTATCCATTGTTGTTCCACATCGATTTCGAGGCTATATCTTGGCGTTAGTAACAACTGTTTTTTATGGTGTGGGGGAGTGGGCCCCACGCCAAATTCCCAACCTGGAGAACCAGGGTATCCCATTTAGTCTGGATCTTCACCTTCGACCTATTCGGCTTGAGAGCCCCTACCAGCAGCAAAACTCTAAGGAACATCTGACAACGAAAGCCCTACCACCACGACAACGTAAGGATACTGGTGGGAAGGGTGACTTTTTACAAATAATGAGCATTTCGGATGTGGAAAAACTAAGGTTCCCAGTAATCAAAAATGTTTTGTTGAGTGCTGTCGGAGGAGGAAGAGTTGCGTTGAGTGTGAATGAAGTTACTTTCAAGAAAAAGATGTGGTCCAGAATGAGATTTTCACTCTGCAGCGGAGTGTGCGCTGATATGAAACTTCCTGGCAGATTAAAACTGTGTGCCCGACCGAGAATCGAACTCGGGACCTTCGCCTTTCGCGGGCAAGTGCTCTACCATCTGAGCTACCGAAGCACGACTCACGCCCGGTACTCACAGCTTTACTTCTGCCAGTATCTCGTCTCCTACCTTCCAAACTTTACAGAAGCTCTCCTGCGAACCTTGCAGAACTAGCACTCCTGAAAGAAAGGATATAGCGGAGACATGGCTTAGCCACAGCCTGGGGGATGTTTCCAGAATGAGATTTTCACTCTGCAGCGGAGTGTGCGCTGATATGAAACTTCCTGGCAGATTAAAACTGTGTGCCCGACCGAGACTCGAACTCTGGACCTTTGCCTTTCGCGGGCAAGTGCTCTACCATCTGAGCTACCGAAGCACGACTCACGCCCGGTACTCACAGCTTTACTTCTGCCAGTATCTCGTCTCCTACCTCCCAAACTTTACAGAAGCTCTCCTGCGAACCTTGCAGAACTAGCACTCCTGAAAGAAAGGATATAGCGGAGACATGGCTTAGCCACAGCCTGGGGGATGTTTCCAGAATGAGATTTTCACTCTGCAGCGGAATGTGCGCTGATATGAAACTTCCTGGCAGGTTGAAACTGTGTGCCCGACCGAGACTCGAACTCGGGACCTTTGCCTTTCGCGGGCAAGTGCTCTACCATCTGAGCTACCGAAGCACGACTCACGCCCGGTACTAACAGCTTTACTTCTGCCAGTATCTCGTCTCCTACCTTCCAAACTTTACAGAAGCTCTCCTGCGAACCTTACAGAGCACTTACCCGCGGAAGGCAAAGGTCCCGAGTTCGAGTCTCGGTCGGGCACACAGTTTTAATCTGCCAGGAAGTTTCAAACAGATGTGGTGTTGAAGAATCCGTCTCTGGTCATATACTTGTTAATGTTTTCGTAACCTCTCGATACGGCGGTGTCTGCTGTGTCTGGATAGAAGCACCTGTCGCGCTGCTGGCTGGGTACAGATGTAAGCAGCTCAGACACACAGACCGGGTGCACTTTATTAGGGCCGTGCCAGACGCCGGCCGGTCGTAAATCCTCGGGCTTTACGCGCCGCCAAGCATGTAATCGCGCGCGCCTGCTGCCACCACGTTTGGGAATTTATCGCGAATAAATGGCTTGTGGCTCTCAGGGGCAGGATGCTGGCAGCAGGGACGGACGAGACAATAAACACTCAAACCAGCTGAGCGATTTGCCTCTCCTTCTCCGTGTTGGAAGTGACGTCAACAGACCAGCTTGCAGTTGGTAGTTCGTCAAAACTCAAAGTTGGGAGGGAACCTGCATTGTTTGGTGGCGGGTTTTGTTTTGTTATGCACCTCGAGGAGATATTTTATAATAATGTCAGTTGTTAATCATGAGTGATTCACTTCAGCGTCCATTCTCTTCAGCCTATAATATAAGAGAATTTTACGATTAATGAAGTAAGCAACGTAAATCTTTTTGCACATTATTAATTGATTCTTGGACAAAATTTCCTGATTTTTTAAAGAATTAGGCCCCACCCCTATCCGAGAAGTTAAAGTACCTCTGGCCGAAATGAGGTGTATCCATAGTGGGTTGAAATATGGTTCAAATGGCTCTGAGCACTATGGGACTTAACATCTATGGTCATCCGTCCCCTAGAACTTAGAACTACTTAAACCTAACTAACCTAAGGACAGCACACAACACCCAGCCATCACAAGGCAGAGAAAATCCCTGACCCCGCCGGGAATCGAACCCGGGAACCCGGGCGTGGGAAGCTATCCATAGTGGGAGTCCTGCAGTGTGCAAATCGTAGCTGGGTAAAAATTAAAAAAAAAAATTTCTTAATGTGTGCACTGAGTAATAGCAGAGTTTTTTGTATGGTTGACAAAATAATAAAATGGCGGACGTCTGAAACAAAGTTGTAGTTTTGACGTGCGTTTCTGGTTACGTTTTTTACAATAAATAATGAATAATTTTTTGAAAAAAAAAAACATCCCGTTACTCCTGCCGGACGTGCCAGAGCAGTAGTTCATCCAAACTTCACAAATATATCTTCAATAGAGCTCCCACAGTCCATTCTGTCAGCCTGAGATACAGTGTGTTTCGAACTAATAAAAATATCATTGTGAAATTTGGCTAAATTACTCCTGGGGCACGTTCGCAAGGAGTACTGCATTCAGATTTATTCATTAGTTATCGCAAAAAAATAATAAAAAACAGGCCAGAAAACTACATCTTTGTTTCAAATATCCACTATTTTATTATTTTGTCAAATATGAAAAAAGTCCTGCTATTACTCCGCGAACAATATCATATAGATTAAGAATTTTCTTTCAGGTACGATATGCAGATGCAGGACTTCCACCGTGAACACACCTCATTTCGGCCAGAGCTACTTTAGCCCCTCGGATGTGGGCGGGGCTTATTGATGACGCGGAGCTTATTGATGACTGAATTTGTTAAACAAAATCAGAATGTTTCCCAAGCGTCAGTAAATAACGTTGAAAAGATTTATGTTGATTACTTCATTAGTATTTCTAAAAAAAAAATCGCTTATATTATAGGCTGACTGAATGGAATGGACCTTTAAGTTTACAAATAATCCATTACACTAAATAAAGCAATGCTGTTAAATGCAGCATCTGCAGACAACAGAAACTAAAAGGGCTAAGCAATGTGTTCGTTCTAGTTGGATTCAGAGGCATGACAAAGTTCTTTAATGAAACAAAACTGCCTCACTCACTATTATTCTTAGAATTAAACTATCTTTTTCTATTTTATATTGTTCACTACTACTTAGTTTCAGCTGAGTAGCTACTCTCCAGTATCACATTCATAGTTCAGTATTTCTTTACACTTGTGGGTGAGTAGCCTATGCTGTGTAACACCTAGTGCCATGCCTATAATGTAGTTAAGCATTTTATTGTATGGTGTTCTCTCTCCCTGTTTACTTGCCATTTTTAACTTTATTTAATTCGTGTTTAATTGAATTATATATCAGACCAAACGCACTCTGCTTTTAACAATGTGGTACATCGGCAAACGTTACTGTAAACAGGTATGCGCATTTAACGGCTTGTATTTAGTAAGTCCTCTTTTTATTCTACCGAGCAAACAAACAACAGTTGTTTTATACTTTGTATTTTAATTATGTTATAGCTCCTACCTTTTGGAGACATTTGAGAAAGGCTCCACAGTTTAACCTACGTTGTAGTCAACAATATAAAGTAAGAAAATTGTATTTGTTACTTGATCACTGTTCCCTAGAATTTTTTGATTGACTTCATATTAACTACTGACATCAATATTTATCATAATTTCTACAATCGCAGTTTCCATTTTGGTTCATTTAAAAGTGTTTACAGGCGCTGAAAATACAACAGTAATCAACATTTCGAGTTTTTTTAATCCTATCCGTTACATATTCATGTAAGTGACGAATATTGACGTGAACCACTGAGGCTCACGTCCTTTTATCCATTTTAGTAATGTTTCCCCGTAGTCAAAGGCGAAACTAAAGAAATGTAAACTATAATAAATAATAAAGTCATTGGCAAATGTGAAATCATTTAGAAAATGCAACATAAGGCGATGGTTCAGTTCTAACAATAACAGCCAGAGTGTCAAACTGTCATCATTCTACAAAAGTATTGAGTGTGTCAAGTATAGAAACATAATTAATGCAAATAATGACTTTTTTTATATCTGGATGAACAAATCATTTGGACCACGACTATATCGATAGTGGTATTAATGGTAGTTATTCTTCTACAGTATTAAGTAAGTCCTGGCTCTGAAACATTTAAACTACAACAACCAACAGCTTTCTATTACAAACTTCAAGCTAATATCGCACCCATTCTATTAGTTATCTTCCCAGAATAACTCTTCTGATTGATAGTTACTTTAAAATAATGCGAACACTAGCAGGTGGACTATTACTGGGATGTGTCAGAAGACCTCATTAGCATATAGTACATGGCTAGAGTGTTTGCGCCAACCAACTTTCTGCTAGTAAATTGGACCGTTTAATTAATATAACATATCACGTCGATTTATGGTATTCGCTTCTAACATCGACTGTATCCCTTCAACGGATACCACCACAATTAAAGTCGCTATTATGATTTTATACTATTAATAACTTGGGAAACTTCTGATTTGAAATGGTCAAATAAAACACTCTTTGATTCCTAGGTCTTCCACGCACGCTGCTGAAATCACAGTTCTACCTATCACGCACCTAAATCCATTATCATCAAGAAAGTATCCATGAAAGATACATTCCTTGGAAGTCATTCACGGTATCATTTGGTCTCTTATTTGGTAACCAACCACATTATATCATGGTGTCCCAGAGTTGAAAAATCGATCACACTGTTACATTGTGTTTGGGTTGCTAGTTTCGACCCGTAATACAGGTCATCTTCATATCTGCTCGTTTAGACTGGAAATGCAAAAATATAGCTTGTCGGGAAGACGAACATTCACAGGAAACTCATTTTTGTGTGAATATTCCAAAGTGGTGTAAATTTTAACATTAATAATAGTCTCACTCCAGCAAAAAATGAAATTGTATTAAACATTTTCTTTGTTTACAGAAAACCATCTCTTCTGGTTTTCATTTGTGATACTTTCACCATTTTTGGTTGAATTTGAATTGCATTTGAACGATGGCTATTTTATGTACTCAGATGGTAAAACACAACAAATATTCGTTCAAAATTTCGGCAGCTGAATGTTTCGATTTAAGCTTTAAGAATCAACTACTTCATATTTCCAAGCGACTTCATGTTTCCTTCATTTTCAGTAGGTTTAAAATTTTGTTGCAAGTGTTACATTTTGTATCATATCTTCTGTTATTTTCAGGAGTCAGTAATTGTTTCTTAAGGTCATCAGTCTTTTGAGCAGTTCGACAAATCCCACCACAAATTCCTCTCTTGTGCCAACCTCTTCACCTCAGAGTATCCTTTTCTCCCTACGGCCTCTTTTTTTTTTTTTTTTTTTTTTTGATGCTGATTACAATCCCTGTGTTCCCCTGCAGATTTTACCTTCGTCACATCCATGTAGTTCAATAGAAGTTATACCCTAGTGTCTTAACACATGACTTACGATTCTGTTCCTTCTTCTTGTCAATGTCTTCAATATGTTTCTTTCGTCACCGATTCTGCAGAGAACCTCCTGCTTTATTACCATATCAGTCCATCTGATTTTCAATGCCATTCTATAGAAAAACATTTTAAAAGCTTCGATTCCCTTCTTTTCCCGTTTTTCCGCAGTCCATAAATCACTAGCCTACAATGCTATACTCCCAACGTACATTCAAACAAATTTCTACCTCATATTAAGGCCAATGTCCGATATTAGCAGACTTCCTTTGGCCAGGGCGACCCTTTTTGCCTAAGCTAATTTAATTCTCATATTTTCATGCTCGTGTGTCATGTGATACTTTGCTTCCAAAGTAGCAGACCTCCATAACTTCAGCTACTCCGTGGTCCTCAATTTTGATGTTAAATGTATCGCTAATCCCGCTTCTGTTACTCCTAACTACTTTCGTCTCTCTCCCGTATATTCTGTACTCATTAGACTCTTCGTTCCATTCAATACGTCTCGTTATACTTCTTCACTTTCACTGAGGTTAGCAAGGTCATTAGTGAATATAATCGTCGATATCAGTTTACACCGAACTTTAACGCTTCTCTCGAACTTTCACCTTATTTCCGTCATTGCTAACCTGAATTTTAATCCCTCTTTCGAACTCTTCTCTATTTCCGTTACTGCTTCTTCGATGTATAGATTGAACGGTAGGGGCGAACACCCTTATACTTGTCTTACAACACATTTAATACAAGTACTTCGTTCTTGGTCTTCCATACTAATTCTTCTTCTTAGTCATGTGTATTTCATGTTATCTGTCTTTCTCTACAGCTTACCTCTAGTTCGCTCACAATTTTGAACGACTTCCACCGTCTTACATTTGTCAGACCATTCTTCCAGGTCTCAGATCTTGTCTTTAGCTTCCCAAAAGTCAAACTGATCGTCATCTAACAGATCCTGATTTTCTGTTTTTCTGTATGTTATTCTAGTCAGCAACTTCGACGCATGAGGCATTAAGCTGACAAGTGGAGGGCCTTAGACACGGCCAATCAATTTTGTTCATATTTGGCACGTCACTTGTTTAGAACCTAAAGTGAGAGACTAAGGTATCGTGGCTCAGTAACCCTCTTCTCACCTCCAATTTTTGAGAAAGGCACACCTGAAGTTCATGAAGCCTAAACGACTCAAACAAAACTTTTGGGGTTGATGGATATGCCAGTGGCAAATCGTTGAACAACTTTTACCTTATGACTATGATGCACTGTTGTCCCGCCCAGTTAGCAATGCGGTCTAACACACAGCTTTCCGGATTGGGAAGGAGCACCGGGTCCCCGGCACAAATCCACCCTGCGGATTTGTGTCGAGGTCCAGTGAGCTGGCCAGTCTACGGATGGGTTTTAGGCGGTTTTCCATATGCCTCAGAAGATGCGGGCTGGTTCACCTTATTCCGCCTTAGCTGCACTACGTCGGCGATTACTCTGCAAACAAGTTCTCCACGTATGCGTACACCACCGTTACTCTACATACATAGGGGGTTAAACTCGTATGGTGTGAGACGTTCCCCGGGGGAGGGGAGGGTGGGGGGGGGGAGGGGGATAGGGGTCCAGCGGGGGCCGAGGGCCGAACCACACAAAAACCCTGAAAGAGTGGTTCAGTGTGGGGCGGCTGAGGGGTGAAGTGGACTGCGGTCGTGGGGTTGTGGACCACTGCGTCTGCGGTGGTGATGGAGCCTTTCCGTCGTTTCTAGGCCCACAGTTAACATTCAATACAATACAATGCTCTGTTCCTTGATTTTTCCCTCTCCCCTCCACCCATCCCTCTGAAGTCACAGGATAGTTGCCCTAAAAAGTGTAAAATAGTAAGAAATTAAAAATTCTACTTAACTTACATTTAAATGAAGGGAAACCCACAGGTTTCCAGAACAGGATAACTTGTCTTAGTTTAAAACTCTATGGCTCGCTGGTGCAACCAGCATAGTTATCAAACGATTGCTACTGTAGTGCGTGCGTGAGTGTGTGTGTGTGTGTGTGTGTGTGTGTATAGTAGTAGTAGTAGTAGTAGTAGTAGTATACGATAAAATGATGGAGGTATGCAGTTACGTGTGTCATTTGTTTAAGCACTGGCCACTGATGCCAGTCTACATATGGAACTCGCAAGTACTCTACATTGCACCAGTCAACAGCCACTCTGCACTGCCACAGAGGCTGACTCATAGTTCCATACCGCACTGCGAGACACCACTTCCACTAGCCTCAGGCGGCTTACAGTCCACACACAGAAATACTGCAGTGCGAGCACCGTATTTGCAGCTGAGCAATAGACGCTCTGGTAGGCTGCTAGCTCGAGTTTATAAAGCTGCTTTCACATTTGTGATGTCTGTTGGAGCTCACAGGGTGTTTATGTCACTACGCTACGTCAGGCAGCTAGAAACAAGGATAGATGCCAATCGCATATTGCCCTCTACGGGCTGTGCATCTCCATCACCGCTGGCATGCTACAAGACCAAATGATTTAGCTCTTAACGTTGCACTAATTTCAGAACTGGACAGTGGCATATTGTGCCACATGAACTGATACAAGGTTCCAGCTGTTAAGGGTTATACACTGCGGCCACACCAGGCTCACACCACCACAGTTACTGCGCCACACACACCGCTGCTAGATGCTGTAATTATCGCTAGCAGAGTACCTGACACTTTTTTTAAGTATGAACACCCCATGCCATAAAGACAAACATGATTTTTTTTCTAGGAACTCTTCACTCCAGTCACAAATCTGGTTTAATGTTCTATATTTCGTTCATGTGATAAACACCCTAGCCAGAAGGAACAGGCTATAGAGATAGATGCTGCGTTCTGGGTCTCGTAGATGCAGAGGAAGCTTAGTTTCGCACGCTCAATATTTATACAATGCATGCCGATATTCCTTTTCTAGGAAGGGCAACAATAGCGTAACACGTGTTCCAAAATACCACAGTTGCCTGATGTAGACGATATGGGTGCATAGTTGCAAACATCAGCGCAATAGCATTTTTCGAAAATGGGAATGACTTCTTAATATCGTATTGGTCAACCTTCTGCATGATCCAAGCCCTTGGTAGGTTTTCCGAGGTATATGACACCGAGTATTTACGATATTCCCGTCAGATTCCAATTCAGTAGTTGTGACTCTTTATATCATTCCAACAGAACGCACAGTAAACTGAAAAAACTTATGGTGCAGTCTCAAACACCCAAATGCCATTGTCCTTTTGTCTGTAGCACCAGGAATGAGTCTGAGTCATTCTAAACCCATCCTATTTGAAGTCATTAGATCAGGAATATTTAGATAGTAGAAAACAGGGCGCTATAATGGCTGGCGAGTGTTACACATCTCAATAGACATAAACGATTTAGAGATACGGCCAGCAGCATTATAAGACATTTCCGTGACGATGCTGTATCATCATTGCACAATCGTAATGAACTGCGTAAAACTGAGCACAGAATTGCCTCTGGGTATAATAAAAGATGCTAACATTAAGTGTGTGATGCTGGTTATAACATATAAAAACTCGACAGTATTTAATTGCAAAATCAAGGGTTAGCAACGTACAAGCACACTCTAAAACAAGTAGACCTGAGCTACAAGTACAGGCAAAAGAAAACATCACAGTTTCAGAAAAATTGAATGGTATATTCAATGGAAAAAGTTTCACAAACTGAACAAGTCAGTAATATGTTAGCCCACCACTGGCTCTTATGCAGGACGTTATTCAGCTTGGAACTGATCGATACAATTGCTGGATGTCCTCCTGAGAGATGTCGTGCCAAATTGAGTCCAAATGGGGCGTTATATCGTCAAAAATCCCGAATTGGTTGAATGGCCTTGTGCATAGTTGGAGAGACATCCAGAGACTTTGCCGGCCCAGGTATGGTTTGGGAAGTAAGCAAGATACACAATAGAAACACTCGCTGTGTGTAGACGGGCATTATCTTTCTGTAATGTAACCCGAGGATCTAGAATATTGTCGATATGCCACTGTGCTGTAAGGATTCCAAGGCCGACAACCAAACGTACTCTGCTGTGGAAATAAATGCACACACGGATCATCGTTCCTGGTTCTTGGGCTGATAGTGGATGACGTCAGGTCGGTATCCCACCAATTACGAAGGTGTCTCCAGACACAAGTTTTCCCTGGTCTCACATTGCCGGGAGCAGAACTGTCTTCAGTGATGAGACCTGCATAGAACTGAGCCCTGAAGATCAGCAAAGACATGCCTGGAGATGCCCTGGACAGCCTCGAGTATCATTGTTTGCTCTTCACTCATTGAGGTAGGAAAGCAGAAACGCTCTGCACTCACTCCAGCAATACTATTGCTCATAATTAAAGTACATAAGGTGAATTATACAACATCTCTGTGGGACAGAGTAGACTATCCCCCATGAGTGCTGAGGCCATTGGATAACTGGTAAAAATTTGAATAAATAGTGCTGGTGGTTTTGGGGCTTGCTGGGGGGGGGGGGAGGCTAAGCAAGTGCAGCAGACACTGTAACAACTATTTTGGACTAGCCATGTTCAGGCTGCACCCAAATCCCCAGATCGTTTTCCTCTTCATTATTACCCGCTTGTGGTGAGAAAACAAAACCACATGAGATTGTAAAGGTGCTTGGAAGTTATGGCTGTGGCAACTATAGCAAAGCCAATAAGATAATAGACTGATAAGAAAAAAGTAGATTGCCTCTATTATAAATGTCATCATAATGCTTAAAAGATCTTCAGATGGTAGAAAAAAATATAAATTATGCTGGGACTACTGTTAATCGAGCAGCAGGAAAATTAGAGGTGCATGTCCAATAGCAAGCATCATGAAGACTCTGTATTACTTGGGGCAATGAGTTTCCATGAAAGCCCTAATAAAGAGATATCATCATCTGCAAATAGTGCCAGAGCATCGGCCAAACATTGTGTTTACAGTTCCTTGTGATCATTACCGGTCTCAGTAAATGCCATAATTACCATTTGATTTGAATCATCAGTCACACTTAAGTGGTTGTTGGGTCGAATTTTATGGGGGTTGAAATCAATCCAGTTTATAGTGTATCTTAACGTTATTATTGTACTTGCAAAAGATATGAAGTAACATGTACGATAGTGTAAAGAAGTTTTTAAAATATTACACTTCACAAGACTGACCCTGAGCATCCAAAAAATTGGATCAACTGTCGCTAATTGGTTTTTCCAGATTATGAAAAGGAATTTATATTGTCATGTGATGCTAGAACCAGGCAGTGGGTGGTGTTACAAGTCAAGGAATGTTGTGTAAGGAGCATCCAGTCACTTGTACATCACAGCACTGGAGCAAATCGAAAAAATTACCTTATCACTAAGTAAGAGATTTTAAACTTGATATATGGCATAAGATACTTCCATTGTTATTTCATAGAAACAAATTAAAGATGTTAACGGATCACATAGCATTGAAATGCCCATTAGGTTTGAAGGAACCATCAGGTAAATACACACAGAGAGTTTGAGTTTGAAGTGGTCAGAAATGTGGTAAGAAGCTATTAATGCAAATGAACTTCTTATTTGCGTAGTATAGGTAGCAGGCCATTGCCTTGCTCCAGCACAAGATTTTTAATGAGGTCCGTTCTAGGGGTAGTACATAGCAATAAAACAAAACAAAACTCAAGTTTAAGTCTTGAAATAAAGTTTGGTTTATCGTAAGTAGGTAGCCTGTAGGTAATACTTTCACTTATACTACATTACAGCAAAAATATTAGAGTAAAAATAGTTTATCCACTAATGATTTTAATTAGGGATGAGTCACATTCCGATTCCACGAGTACAAGAATCGCTGGTTCTCTAGGAATCGACTCTTGTCGGAATCGGACAATTCGAGCGTCCTTGGCATCGATTGTTTGTCATTAAATTTTTTTATGTTAGTGTTCTCATTTAATCTACACAGCAATGCAGTCATAGGAACGTAGATAAAAAAGGAGCAGGACAGAAAACTACAGTCCGTCTCAAATGTGACTACATCTGACAATAAACAGATTATCAATAAACAGTTTATCAATTAAGAATACATTTATCATTAAGAAACACATGCCAGCTGTTTAATACATTCAGTAATAATTTGGTAATCAATAATTATTCTTCAGTAATATTCGGAGATTTGACACAGATTGTAAAGTGTGTTACTTTATAAACTGATGACATAAGGATAATGCTTTTCTTTTTTTCATACGAGCTTGCCACTTCACAGCTATTCAGAGCAGTGTGATGTGTGTGTGTGTGTGTGTGTGTGTGTGTGTGTGTGTGTGTCTGAGAGAGAGAGAGAGAGAGAGAGAACTGGTAAAAATAAAAAGGGCACTGTTAACGACAAGCATTTGTCAATAACACGCGTCCTTTCTTGGAACAGCAAGCTGGAATGCTACTAAAAAAAGACGTGTTCTCTCTTGACATAAGTATGTGTAAGATGACCATTTTTTGATGGTGTTATTGGATATGTTGATGTTTGTAAAGGAAATAATATTTTTCAAGAATTGTGGCCAGAGAAAAAGTTGTTAGGCAACAGTATCTGTGTCTACAACGGCAGCACAGTGGGGTCGTAGAATCTTTTGACGCTCAGTAGTGGATAGCTGCGGTGTGCAGCAAGCAGAGAATCGTTGAGTGTACCGTGTGATGCATGCACGCGCTTTTGGAACTATGTGAGTTGCACATTTATCACAGGAGGAATGATTACTCCGAACAGCGGTGAAATAGGATACGGACATAAAAAGAGGTTTTGAAATGAGGAACAAAGTATTATTTGAAGAGGTAAAAAGTTTATTTTTATTTTTGTAGATTTGTATTATTGGTCGACTTCACCCTAGTCACAGTCTACTTTTTGATAATTCTTCTATTGATTCATCTTCTGAGTTAATTTACTGTACGAAGGAATTTATTAAATTAAACGAATTTTCTTATTAGAATCTATTATTGTTTTCTTTAATAAGTTCCTTCCTAGCTGAAATTTCAGACCTTAAAGGTTGAGTCATGTGTTTCATATGTTTAAATATAAACATTTACTATCTTCTGTTATCGCGAGTATCGTCCCATAGCTTATTTTAATTGTTAAATTATACGTTCTAGCAGCAAAAACCTTAAAAAGTACTTCTTTAAATTCCAGATTCTGTGCATTTAAAACTGCTTTGGGCATATTCTCAGACAAATACGCATTTATAGATGTTCTGCCCACTGGTCATTTTTCCTTCCCACATCACTACACAGGGTTGTTGCCAAACTGCCGAGTGGACCAACGGCTGGTTCTCGTCCGCTAGGCCCCTTCCCTTTTGTCCCAGAGATTCACCGATCTGTCGCCGTTACAACTGTCAGAAGTGCGGATCTTTCTATATTCACACAGTTATCACTATCAAGAAGACGCTGCGTTCAGAAATGAATCTTTGTAACTGCAGCCGCCATCTTGAACAAATTAGTAGTTCCTCTGATAATGGCGGGAGCTATTATTATCACGTTTCATTTCCCTCTCTAATTACTTTAATATGTTAATCCGTATTTGTATTTTTAGGTACTTTGAAATAAAACTGATATGCAATTATGAATTATAGGAGCAGTTTCTTTCTCATCAGCAGGTCCAGAATCTGTCACCTGATATATTACTTCTCGACTCACTCTTTGTTTTCGGCCTTGAGAAGCCGGCTACGCGCTTGTCATGGTTCAAGATGTTCCAGTTTTATACCGTTCAGTGAGTGTAGTTATTTTGTGTTTTTTCATGCTTTTCATTTCTGATTTAAAGATTCCACTCACATGTATTGCAATTTTCTCAAATTTAAGTAATCTTAGGTTGTAAATATACACTCCTGGAAATTGAAATAAGAACACCGTGAATTCATTGTCCCAGGAAGGGGAAACTTTATTGACACATTCCTGGGGTCAGATACATCACATGATCACACTGACAGAACCACAGGCACATAGACACAGGCAACAGAGCATGCACAATGTCGGCACTAGTACAGTGTATATCCACCTTTCGCAGCAATGCAGGCTGCTATTCTCCCATGGAGACGATCGTAGAGATGCTGGATGTAGTCCTGTGGAACGGCTTGCCATGCCATTTCCACCTGGCGCCTCAGTTGGACCAGCGTTCGTGCTGGACGTGCAGACCGCATGAGACGACGCTTCATCCAGTCCCAAACATGCTCAATGGGGGACAGATCCGGAGATCTTGCTGGCCAGGGTAGTTGACTTACACCTTCTAGAGCACGTTGGGTGGCACGGGATACATGCGGACGTGCATTGTCCTGTTGGAACAGCAAGTTCCCTTGCCGGTCTAGGAATGGTAGAACGATGGGTTCGATGACGGTTTGGATGTACCGTGCACTATTCAGTGTCCCCTCGACGATCACCAGTGGTGTACGGCCAGTGTAGGAGATCGCTCCCCACACCATGATGCCGGGTGTTGGCCCTGTGTGCCTCGGTCGTATGCAGTCCTGATTGTGGCGCTCACCTGCACGGCGCCAAACACGCATACGACCATCATTGGCACCAAGGCACAAGCGACTCTCATCGCTGAAGACGACACGTCTCCATTCGTCCCTCCATTCACGCCTGTCGCGACACCACTGGAGGCGGGCTGCACGATGTTGGGGCGTGAGCGGAAGACGGCCTAACGGTGTGCGGGACCGTAGCCCAGCTTCATGGAGACGGTTGCGAATGGTCCTCGCCGATACCCCAGGAGCAACAGTGTCCCTAATTTGCTGGGAAGTGGCGGTGCGGTCCCCTACGGCACTGCGTAGGATCCTACGGTCTTGGCGTGCATCCGTGCGTCGCTGCGGTCCGGTCCCAGGTCGACGGGCACGTGCACCTTCCGCCGACCACTGGCGACAACATCGATGTACTGTGGAGACCTCACGCCCCACGTGTTGAGCAATTCGGCGGTACGTCCACCCGGCCTCCCGCATGCCCACTATACGCCCTCGCTCAAAGTCCGTCAACTGCACATACGGTTCACGTCCACGCTGTCGCGGCATGCTACCAGTGTTAAAGACTGCGATGGAGCTCCGTATGCCACGGCAAACTGGCTGACACTGACGGCGGCGGTGCACTAATGCTGCGCAGCTAGCGCCATTCGACGGCCAACACCGCGGTTCCTGGTGTGTCCGCTGTGCCGTGCGTGTGATCATTGCTTGTACAGCCCTCTCGCAGTGTCCGGAGCAAGTATGGTGGGTCTGACACACCGGTGTCAATGTGTTCTTTTTTCCATTTCCAGGAGTGTAGTACAAAACAACTTATAGAGGCTAAATGCCGTCTTTAGCAATTGCAATAAAAGACCACACGCATTTAGCTTCATTTTAAAGGATTTTTAGTGGTCACTGTAATAATATGTTTTAAGTCTGTTTCGTTATCATTAACAGTTCGTCAGGTTACCTTCCATTGGGAACGCTGTTTCACTCAGCGACTGTTATATTAACTTGTAAATTATAGATTGCAGCGATCAGTCATCCTTTTTTAAATTTAATTGCCAGATCTAGATTTCAGCTAGAAGCTAGCCATTCTCAAAGCACTATTATTTATGCTCAATGCATGTAATACCTGCTGGTCGGGCTTCATCCACAGTTCACTGAATTGAGTATTCAGTGAACTGTGGAAGAAGCCCGACCAACAGGCATTACATGCATTGAGCATAAATAATAGTGCATTCAGAATGACTAACTTCTAGCTGAAACCTAGATCTGTCAATAAAATTTAAAAAGGATGACTGATTTCTGCAATCGATAATTTACAAATTAACAGTTCGCATGCTTTATATTTTAATAAAAACAGTTTTTATTGTTACCTTTACTCACGGTTTTGTTGTTTCTTTCTGCATTCTTCTTCGTCTTCCACATGTATCCTTCGATTTTCTGCACGCAGCACTTCCACTTCACTTAACACATTTACACTTCTGTGTTGGAAACTATCGCTGTCCTCTCGCCATTCTGCGTTTTTTGTTTTTCTATTGCGAGATGCGTTCTTCTTTTGTTTGCTTTGATGGTGATGGAATCATCTGCTATGGCTCTGTGACTGTTTATATTTTCCGACCAGGCAGATGACAGTGTTCTTACTTTATTTTATTTTCTGAGCTTCTTTTTATCGGGTTAATTATCTTTGTGTGTGTCTGTGTGTGTGTGCGTGTCTCTCTCTCCCTCCCTCCCTCCCTCTCTCTCTCTCTCTCTGTGTGTGTGTGTGTGTGTGTGTGTCCTAGCTGTTTTGTGTGTAAGTTATTGCTTTACTATGGTACAATGGTGGATGACTGCGGTGGGGATACTGCCTAGTTTGTGATATTATTTTATGGTGTCTGTGGTGGTTGTCTTTCCTCAATAATATGTTTTATTAGTTTAAATAGCGTCTGGTTCCTGATGTTTGTCAGGACATTTATTATGTATTTCTTCTCTATTTTTTTTATTTTATCTGGAAGCTTCCTTGTAGGTTTACGAAAGGTTTCTTGCTGCTGAATCTGACTATTTTCATGTTTCTTGGCGGAGGTGCTCTGCAAATGGTTGGTACCATTATTTATGTTCCTTATACAGTATTTCAAACGTTCTGCCGGTCTGTCTTAGGTATAGAGCATCACAGCCGTTACACTGAAGTTGTAATAGACTTTTGGTAGATGTGTCTTTGATATTCCGTTTTTAGACATTTCTGTTTAGAGTTGTTGCTTTGGTGTCCTATTTCTGAAATGGGCTATCAGGGTTTGTTAATACCACCCAAGGGTGAATGACGGAAGGTGTGGACCAAAGGGATTTGAGGCACTTCATTCACTGTTTATTTTTTTATAAGACACTTCTTTATTAATAACACTGATAATACTTTTAAAAGGAAACAATACAACAGGCCTTCTAAATCGCCTAACTGCATAAGTGAACTACTAAAAATAATCGTTAATATGTTTAGGAACACAAACTTCAACTCACAAATAGCATTCAGTTGTTTACTAATTAATTAAATGTCTGTTCAAGGCAATTTCCCCCACATAATCAACACAAATTGAAACCAGAATTCAATACACTTCCTTGCTATTAAATGTCTGCATAAGTTAATGACCATACATAGTAACCTCTGAACAACAATTCAATTGACTTTAAAAAACAACACAACCACCTAAACACTTTTACAGAATTATGGGAAAGAAATGCATATACACATTCTGTTTAGCAAATGAACCACTTTCGGCCTGAGCCACCAACAACATAAGTCGTTCTCATTATCCACATAGAGCCACTCCGAGGTACTGGAAGCAAATCATAAGTCTTCCACGTGTACACCAAAGGCACGGTTTCCCAGACTGCAAGCCGTAAGAAACCAGTCAACACGCTCGCGCCACCATGTACAGGAAGGCGTCGGGCTAGTAAACAACCCCCGCTACGGTGGGCGGGCGCGACTACGTAACTGCTTGCCAAAGTGGGTCGGTTCCTCCCGCAGACTCTGCGAAGACCGGTGGCGAAATTAATGAAATTAGCATCACCTGTGACACAAAGGGCAAGCAACTCACGAACGTAATAAGGACATAAATTATTTGCATATACAACGTGTCCAAAACAGCTGTCTGTCCACTACATCCAGCACCTCAAAGGACACCACTTAACACAGTGAATTCAGAGTCATCTAAACATAGCGCGCAATATGCGCAAAACCACATAAACTTCCTGCATGAGCGCACTACGCTTAAAATAAGGAGTATTAACTTAACAAAACATACAACTTCTAAATCTCCGGGTGACTGGCCTGGACTCGTGAAATGGATCTACTAACACATCATCATGGCCAATAAACCGCCTCCGCTCTCCACCTGCGAGGTACAAAAAGGATATGTCCTGCAACACACTGATTAAAATATCTAAAAACAGTGTTCGTTACTAGATTTAACACTCAATGTCACAGGGAAACATTAACCAGAAACAGACATCGGTTCGTTACAATAAACGCACAAATTACGTGGCTGAAAAACACAACCAAGTCAGTGGCACACAAGAAGGTCAGTAATAGTAAGGCCCTTTATCATTTTCCCATTCAGAGGGGCGTAAAACAATAACACTTAAGCAGAGAAGTATGAATGCATTTGAGCAATTCAGTGACTGACAACAACTAAGTTTTTAAATGCAGAACACAAGTCCTCACAGGATAAACGCGGCCTTACGCAATGGACTCCTAATAGTAAGGACAAGCGTCCAAAGCACACTGCTCAATACATTCACCACAACGGCAAGCACACTCAGTAATCGCCAGAACGATGGACACTGAGAAAAAAATGCTGCTTATTTCCAAACCAACTGTGCTCGCAATGGCATCACATCAGTCACAGAGCCATAGAGACGAGAATGTAATCACTAGAAGCAAACGGTAAATCCATCATAAATAAGGAAGCAGCATGTTCCCGACGGCATCGGCGCCTCTACCCACCAAGACCGCTGCAAACGCCCAAACACAATCAGGTAACGTGGCAAACTTTCCTCTTGACACCAAATACGGCATCGGCAGACACGGCTTCACGCTCCCCGCACTACTGTCTATCTCACTGTTTCTGCTTTCCCTCCAAAATCCAACTACTCGACTGTCACAGGTCCCTTGCTGACTTCTCCCACGATGGGGCGCCACTGCTCTCTTTCCTCCGCGATACAGCGATAATATTATACGCGGTACGTTCGACACATCAAACCCGAGCCGCCACGGCTCAATTTCCATTCCTTGTTTCTTGAGGAAGTTCCCAAGTCTGTCCGTCAGGTTGTTTCTGTATGTGAGTGTGTGCAAGCTTGTTTCTTAAGCAAGCTTGTCTGTTGAGTTTCTACGTTCTCATGTTGCGTAGTGGTGGTGGCAAGTAAACAACAGTACCTAGGACATGTTACCTCCCTTCCCAAACACACACACACACACACACACACACACACACACAAGCAATGATAATCACCCCTATTAAAAAAATAATAAATTAAAACAAAAATAATGTAATCTCTCTCTCTCTCTCTCTCTCTCTCTCTCTCTCTCTCACACACACACACACACACACACACACACACTCACAGGTACTCTTTCTCTCTCTCTCTCTTTCCCTACTTAGAAAATATAACCTCTCATAGAGTGATAGCAGACACCTCCACCACTATCAAAATAAACAAAAGATGAACGCGTCTAGTAATAACAAAACAAAACACGTAAAATGGCGAGAGGACAGTGACACTTCCAACATAGAAGTGAAGTCGAAGAGCTGTATGCAAAGACTCAACACACGCACGTGGAAGACGAAGAAGAATGTAATAAGCATCAACAAAACTATTTATATTAAGGAGGAAAACATGCGAGCTTTAACCCGGGAGGACTGCCCCAATTTAATCCTCATATCACTGAAAAGACGGGTGAAAAAAGTATTACTGGTGATGAGAAACAGTTGAAGTCATTAAAATTTAATAAAACTCAAGAGCCTGATGGAATCCCTGTCATATTCGATACTGAATTTGCGGTTGAGATACTCCCTTTCTCACTATAATCTATTGTAGATTCTTAGAACAAAAAAACCTTGCCCAGTAGTTGGAAGAAAGTGCAGATAACACCCGTCTACAAGAAGGGAAGAAGTAGTGATACACACAACTATCGTCCAATATCTTTGACGTCGAATTGTTGTAGGATCTTAGGACACATTCTGAGCTAAAACATAATCAGGTGTCTAAAATAGAATGACCTCCTCCATGTTAACCAGCATGTATTCCGAAGACATCGATCATGGGAAACCCAACTCACCTTTTTCTGACTTGACGTGCTGAAAGCTTTCGTTCAAAGCAGAGAGGTAGATGCAATATTTCTTGATTTCCAAAAAGCATTTGACTCAGTACCACTCATACACTTGTTGTCAAAAGTACGATCATAAAGGGTATCAAGAGCAATTTTTGACTGGATTGTGGACTTTTTGGTAAGGAAGACGCAGCATGTTATCTTGGATGGAAATTCATCATCAGATCTACAAGTAACTTTAGGTGTGTAACAGGGAAGTAAGCCTTGCTATTTATGTTGTATATTAATGACCTTGCAGACAATATTAATAGCAACCTTAGAATTTTTGTAGATAATGCAGTTATCTGTAATGAATTCGTATCTGACAGAAGCTGCATAAATATTCAGTCAGATCTTAAAGAGATTTCAAAGTGGTGCAACGATTTGCAGTTTGATTTGAATCTTCAAAAATATAAAATTGTGCACTTCACAAAAGGCAAAAATGTAGTATCCTATGACTATAATATAAACGAGTCAGTGTTAGAAACGACCAGCTCGTACAAAGACCTCGGTGTAACGCTTCGTAGAACATGAAATGAAATGCCCACATAGGATCATTCGTGGCTAAGACAGATGGTAGACCTCGGTTTACTGGTAGAATACTGGGGAAGTGCAATCAGTCTACAAACAAGATTGCTTCCAAATCACTCGTGCGACCGGTTCTGGAATATCGGTCAAGTGTGTGGCACCTGTACCAAATAGGACTAACAGGGGATATTGAATCTATACAGAGAAAGCCAGCACGAATTCTCTCGGGTTTCTTTAATGTGTGGGAGCGTGCCACAGACATAGTGGAGGAACTGAACTGGCAGGCTCTTGAAGATAGACGTAAACTATCCCGAGACATTCTATTAACAAAATTTTAATAACAGGCTTTAAATGATGAACTAGGAATATACTACAGCCCGTTACGGCCGGCCGCGGTGGCCGAGCGGTTCTAGGCGCTTCCGTCCGGAACCGCGTTGCTGCTACGGTCGCAGGTTCGAATCCTGCCTCGGGCATCGATGTGTGTGATGTCCTTAGGTTAGTTAGGTTTATGTAGTTCTAAGTCTAGGGGACTGATGACCTCAGATGTTAAGTCCCACAGTGCCTAGAGCCAGTTTTGAATAGCCCCTTCCGTATTTCTCACATATGGATTGTGAGGATAAGATTAGAATAATTACAGCACGCACAAAGGCATTCAAATAACCATTCTTCATGCGCTACATACGTGAATGGAACGGGAAAAAATCGTGATACTAGTAAAATGGGATTTATGTTCTGTTATGCACTTCACAGTGGTTTGCAGACTACAGACGTAGATGTAGATGCAGATGCGAAAAAAAAGCCGAAAAGCAAAGGAGACAACACGTAAACTCTCATGAAAGTGTATTTTCGGAACTGTGCAAAATTTCAGATTACTTTACTGCAGGCGACTTTCAAAATACAACGTTAGAGCAGCTCATAAGGAAGATAGAAGCACCATGAACTGTTGTGCAAGGAGATGGAACATATGGCGCTGTCTTGGTTTCATGTTTCGTTTTGTTTGGATTCGATTTTGATCCACGTGGCTTTCACTTTTGTGTATATAGAACGATCACTAACAGCATCCTATGTTGCTTTATTTGGAAGCAGTACAGCACCATTAGTTCGTGAGTACACAACATCGCTATAGAGTGGTGGCCCAAAAAAAAAAAAAAAAAAAAAACGGAAATAATCTTAAAAATGGCATGAACAGTACTTGCAGAACATCTGGAAAGTGTTTCCTTTTCAATATTAATATCATGTTCTGTCAAGCACACGGAGAATTGGAGAATTCAGTTACTGATTACGAAAAATATACCTTAGAAGAACACATAATTCGTGGTAGCTACACTAAGCTGACAAAAATAATCTCTCTAATTAACACCAGCGCAAAGAAACTGCTGCAGTTGCAGTATACGTTTAATAACACGCTCAGTTTTGAATATACGTCATCATCGTTTATGTGCCCCTACTAAAGATGTGTACTTACCCACATTTCAACCTCTTTGACGCACTTCTAACGGAACTGAAATGATGGTGGGCTGACAGTAATTTGGAGCCCGCGCGTCGGAAACGGGCGCGCTTGTGTGAGACTGCCAGGGAGTGCACCCTGACGCCATCTATTGGCGAAACTGGGAATTAGCGCTGCCTGTCAGACAATGCACTAAGCTCTCGGAGTCAAATGTATTCTTTTTCTTGGTAATTATAAGTTATTACTGTATAATTTAATGTTGTAAAGCGCTAGTAGTAAATCATTATGACTGGTATGAACTCCAGGGTAATAAATATAAATATTCTTAAATACTAAATGATTTTGGTAAAAAGGTGGTAGGGGAACGCCCCCACTCTTGGTGATACGAGTGTAGCTAGGGGTAGCTGGAGACACAGGGACTGAACAATGGAATGGCCTGGGGAGTGTTGACGTGATCGGACGTGCGTAACTGTGCTCACGCAAAAGTGATTGTGCAACAGAGAAGAGGCGAATATCGTCGCCATTTTTGGAGTGAAACGCGACGAATGGTTATTGAAGCCGCCTCTATGCCACTGGGGCTGATTGTAAGAGTTCCTGCGCCCAGATTTTATGGCGGACGTGCAGTAGCTTATACGAGTGCTACAGCTCGTAGTTCCAGCCGCCATTAAGGGCATGAGGCGTGAAGAGCTGCGTTAGCCACATGCATCTCACCACCAGCACCGACACGTCTACCCAAGGCAAGACTGCTTGCAATTGTTAAGTCGAACTTTGTATACATGCAAAAGGAGAATACCAGTTTTCTTTTATGCAAGTGCAGAGGACAGAATATAGTAATGAGTAAAATTACAACGCATGTTGTTCATTGTAAAGTGTAGTAACCTCAAACATAGTATAGTGAAATCAGACTGAGGCCACCATCGCCTCTTTCATTTACAATTCTTTTGGTTGTAGAATACTTTAGCGTATAAGAATGTTGAAAAGAGCAATGGTCACACCAGAATGAGTTGCCTATTTATAGTTACTTAAATTTTTCTGAGTAACCTTTCAAGTAAAGTCACTTAACTAATTCTGTATCAATTGTCCAAAGAGTAAGATCCAAAATCATTAAATAAGTTGAAGGATAGAATTTTGTTAAACCAAGTTGCATAAACTGTCTTGGTAGTAATTACCAAGCCAACTCACAGAAATTGAGAGAGTATTTGCTTTGTAGAATCATCTAGAATGATCAGAAATAGTAATATTAAGAATTAAGTTTAAATTCAACTCAAGCCATTTCACTCTGAAACGAGCCAAAAATTGATTTATTCTTTTACTCCTTCAGAGCTGGCGACCGTAGTTATAAGTATTTTCAGGAGGATTCGACGGTAAGTCTGCTGCTCTCGTCGTGCTGATAGGATTATCCACTGCTGCTAGCAGTGGTGATTGGATACATAAGCTCACTACCAAGTTAAGTGGGTCAGGTAGGCAGTGTTACCGTGTGAACTGTAGGGCACTGTAGGCCGTGGATCGAACCCGTTCAATCATCACAGCTCTTAGGGAAATAGTCCGGTTAGGAGTGTACTATTCATTAGGTAAATACTGGCGAGTAACGGTCAAAAATGTATACGCAAGTGAATTTAGCAAGGTCCACGTAGCACCTAGTTAATGTGGTGCAATGGTGAGGGTAGGAGTGGAGTAAAAGTGAGCTGAGCTTGTGGCAGCTGTGCTGTATTCAAATATTAACAACGTGAATTCACTACTACCTCTTACCATTAGGACTGAGCTATTTACAGTTGAAATACGTAGCAGTAAGCGCAAAGGCGTGACAGCTACAAGTCCGTATTGGTTTTATACATACGGAATTAGGAAGCGGGTCATTCCGTCAGTGGAGGGGGTTAAAACAACCGAGTCAGTTGAGAACATACCCCATTTACTGATGGAAAGATTCGGCGGTTCGGTCGCACACTGTTGTGAGGTTTTCACTCTTTGGCTGAGAATTTATTCTGGTATGATCCGTAGCGTGCGGGCGGCATTTGTGAGTCAATCGCCCTGGTGAAATTTCCAGGTGGACGACGCAGGACGCCATTTCACCTCAAGTCCTACAAATTTCTAAGGAAACGAGCCGGAACTTCCTGCCACTGCGACTGAAACGACACCATTTTCAAATCCGCAATGTGCGGAAACCTCAGATCCACTGGGGCACTGCAGACCACGCATGGGCTTCTTGTTTTCAAGCAACCTATTATGAATTAAATTGTAATCATAGCCTCTGTGCAAGCTAGAGAGTTATCGTGTTATATGAAAATACTAAATAAATGAGAGTTTTTACTTTCAGACAAAATGAAAATCAATCAGAAGAGATAAACAGTCTCTGTTTCTTCATTGTGCCATCTCCCGGCCGCTCCCCATCATCCTTTCAGAGAAACCACTGCCGGCCTATAATATGACTGGGATAGCGTCCTATACTGTGAAACGTCCCCTTTAAAGAATTAAACAAGACTGTGCTTAAACTGACACACAATATTTTTTCAGCGCAACGCAATCTGACTTTCAGAAATCCCTACAAAGGAATGGCCCTGACTAACATTAACCTGTACCTTTCACAAATCACTTACCTCACAAAAATCTTCGTTACTCAAGCTACTGCAATACAGCGAGCGCCACTACTGCCAGCTAAATAAAAGATTCAAACTACAGAAGGCACTAACTACTGATAGGCATAGTTAGCAATTGAAAGATTTTAATAGAGAACAAACAATGTATTTACCTTAACATCATAATATATATAGTAGTTCATTACATCCAGTGTTACAAATTTCAAAACTCCGCTATCTCTCTCCCCACATCCACCACTGCTGGCGGCCCACCTCCAACTGCGCAACGCTATGCGCTGTTCACATCCAGCTGCCGCTGCCCAACACTACAATGGCAGACAACAATGCTAACTAGCCACAGACAGCACACAGCACAGCCAGTGATTTTCATACAGAGCGTTACGTAACGTTGCCAATAAGAAAATATAAACAGCCTACTTACAACTGTACTGATCGTTGGTGTGAAAGTAAAAAGTAAGATGAACAAAACAGATGGCCAATATATTCGAATGCGGGCTGATAGTATGTGGGGAAACGTCAGGCTCTTCATCTCCAGTGTCATGGAGGCACTGAGTTTTTAGTGAAGTACCGTGTCAAGGATGGTAACTGTTGTGTACATAGTTCCGCGTAGTCAGCGCGTACACAACTTTCCCACTAGAGCGCGCCCCGCAGGCGAGATGGCGCTGTCATAGAGACGGGCCAAATTCTGCTTCCGCCGATCCTCGTATTAATATGTAACGCGGCCAATGAGATTGCTGCTAACAACCTTTTCTCCTTGCGGATCACACTCGTGCAGTGATACCTGAACGCGCGAGGTATTATAACGAGTGTACAGACCTCTGATTAGTCAGTCTGCATTAGTCTGCATTAGTCTGCATTTGTCTGTACCAGTCTGCATTTGTCTGTACCAGTCTATAGTCAAGTTTCAGTCTGCGCCTAATAAGATTACCATATTCCTGTACATAGCCATGAAGAGAAATGTATAGACACTTTGTCAAGTATCAGAGATGTGTGAGAATAAGATTAACGTACCAAGACCAAAGGAACTTCAGATTGTCAATTGTAAATAGCATCCAGAATCAAGTTAAGTAAGGTTTATGATTGTCATTATTTCAATAAATGTGTGTGAAAATTAATCAAGTTCTGTTTAAAGTTGGTCACCGTCAATCTGCTACTCTAAGCGTGCAAGTGGCATTTCTGTCGTCTGACCTAACGCCAGAAGATAAACACGCCACGATAAGACCACGAGACATATTGCTGACGCTCGCCTACTTCGTTAGAGCGACAAGTCAAATAATCTGATGGTGTGTACCGAAGGTCTTACAGTACACACACCACAGTAGCCCAGTTCATGAAAAATTGCTGTCAGCATAGTCAACAGCATTAAACAACAACGCGTTGCAGACAGTATCGTGGATGGTAATATTGGATAAATGGAGCACAGTGTAACGCCGGTTAGCAACTGTTCAACGATCAACCATCCTCAACCATTTTTTCGCTGTCTGAGCCGAGAGTAGCAGTGCAGTCGTTAGCAAACTGAACGCTCATTCGGGAACACGGCGTTTCAGATTCCCGTCCGTTCACCCATATTTTGATTTCCCATGGTTCCCCCCTATCAGTTAAGGGAAATGACTGGATAGCTCATTAGAAGAGGACACAGACGGTTTCTATTACTATGCCACCCTCAACTCGAACTATGTGTTTCGTCTGTAATGACCTAATCGAGGACGGGACATTAATCACTAATCTTCGTTGCGTACCCTCGCTGTGGGCCAGAACAAACACAAACAATGGCGAGGGAGCGCCGCCATTGTCGCTTGAAGTACGGAAAAAGGTAACGTGCTTTGAGAGTCATTGTACGTTGGGAAATCCCGTTGCCGGGGTAGGAGTACGTCTAAATATCGCAAGCACCTTCATCCCGGCAGCTAAGAGGGCAACGCTCCGGTAAATAGTGACGGAAGATTCGTTGATGCTGTGGATGCTATGTACTGGGAGTCTTGATACTTCTACCATCGTCTCTGGTGCAACTACCTGTTGTGCAAATCATGTCCATCGTAACCTCCCCCTCACTTACCGAACTTAATGACAGTGAAAAATTAAACCGCGTGTACCTAACGGAAATTTGGGAAAAAGCAATCGTCACCGAAGTTAATCTGTTGGTAAAGAGGGAGGAAAGGGTTACATCTAAATGAAAGGAAAAAAGCAAATGAAATTGGTCGAAATTAATTTTGAGAAAAGGGTAAAATTAATAAAGAAAGTAAATGTGCGGTCGTCACGTTAACAATTAATTGGCGTCAATTAGATATTTGAGATTTGGGGAAAATTACGGTCGCCAGTCCTATGGACAACTACTATAATAACTGAAAAAGAAAGGTTATTGCACATATAATTAGCACCAAAAGCGTGGCAACTGAAGGTTGACACGTGTTGTGTGAAAACTGAAAGTTTGTCAGAAGTCATAAATTTCGCTACACTCTGACCTAATTTAGCAAAAGAATTAATAAAATGGGAAAACTGAAAGTTAATTTAGTGACTGAAATTAATAGTGAGATTTGTTTCTGAAGCACTACGAAATTCAGTAAAGTAAGGTTAGTCTTGGGCTACCTCAACAATCATTTCAAAAGCTACTTGAATCTACGCAATTTAGAAATAAGAGATTTAACTTTGAACTTGAATTAAATGATTCTGAACAATTAACAATAGTAACATTTAGTATGTACCAAGCCGAACTGCAGTCACAGGTAAGCTAAAATATGGTAACAAAGCTCGCACTCTTAATTTGTGCTTGCGTAATCTAAACACTGCAGCCAGCTATGAATACATTAACTGAACTTTGAAATTAAAGCAGTGAAATGGAATGATATTACTTCAACGCTGGCGTCTGAATTTCAACGACACTCGGGTTCATTTCGGAAAAGGAAGGGACCCTGCTTGGTAATGTAATTGGGACAATGAGCAACAAAGGTTCATGCTAAGTTGCTATAATTTTGTTATGTACCAATTTTAAAAGCTGAGGTCTGGCATACAGTTCTAAAACTTTACGTGCTTCCAGTCTTCCTTGTTGATTGATTGAAGGTTTGCAGTCGTCGGTCGAGCAGGTGACAACAGTCACTCATTGTCGGCCGTCGCTGTTGCAGAAGCTGGATGTTGGCGCGCCTTCTTCTCGACACGGTCTCCAGCCAAAACGGGCTCTTGATGTGCGCCAGCTAATGCTTCCCGTCCGCGACACCGTGTCAGAAACTATCATAGCAATTCGAGCGCAATTACATGCTGCCAAACCCCGAAAGCGCGGCAACTCGAGGGAGCATCACACAACACACCTGCTCCACTGCACTACTCCAGTCAGACTCCTTCTGCCCGCGCTCCATGCAGCCGAGTTAATACTACCAAAGATCATAAAGACTTTGGTTCTCCACACGACCTATGATGTATTCGTTCGATAGCATAGTTTTCCCTAGGCCAGACCCAGCGTATAAATACAAATAATATTTACAAAACAAACCAATTATGCATATATATATATATACACTCCTGGAAATTGAAATAAGAACACCGTGAATTCATTGTCCCAGGAAGGGGAAACTTTATTGACACATTCCTGCGGTCAGATACATCACATGATCACACTGACAGAACCACAGGCACATAGAACAGGCAACAGAGCATGCACAATGTCGGCATTAGTACAGTGTATATCCAACTTTCGCAGCAATGCAGGCTGCTATTCTCCCATGGAGACGATCGTAGAGATGCTGGATGTAGTCCTGTGGAACGGCTTGCCATGCCATTTCCACCTGGCGCCTCAGTTGGACCAGCGTTCGTGCTGGACGTGCAGACCGCGTGAGACGACGCTTCATCCAGTCCCAAACATGCTCAATGGGGGACAGATCCGGAGATCTTGCTGGCCAGGGTAGTTGACTTACACCTTCTAGAGCACGTTGGGTGGCACGGGATACACGCGGACGTGCATTGTCCTGTTGGAACAGCAAGTTCCCTTGCCGGTCTAGGAATGGTAGAACGATGGGTTCGATGACGGTTTGGATGTACCGTGCACTATTCAGTGTCCCCTCGACGATCACCAGTGGTGTACGGCCAGTGTAGGAGATCGCTCCCCACACCATGATGCCGGGTGTTGGCCCTGTGTGCCTCGGTCGTATGCAGTCCTGATTGTGGCGCTCACCTGCACGGCGCCAAACACGCATACGACCATCATTGGCACCAAGGCAGAAGCGACTCTCATCGCTGAAGACGACACGTCTCCATTCGTCCCTCCATTCACGCCTGTCGCGACACCACTGGAGGCGGGCTGCACGATGTTGGGGCGTGAGCGGAAGACGGCCTAACGATGTGCGGGACCGTAGCCCAGCTTCATGGAGACGGTTGCAAATGGTCCTCGCCGATACCCCAGGAGCAACAGTGTCCCTAATTTGCTGGGAAGTGGCGGTACGGTCCCCTACGGCACTGCGTAGGATCCTACGGTCTTGGCGTGCATCCGTGCGTCGCTGCGGTCCGGTCCCAGGTCGACGGGCACGTGCACCTTCCGCCGACCACTGGCGACAACATCGATGTACTATGGAGACCTCACGCCCCACGTGTTGAGCAATTCGGCGGTACGTCCACCCGGCCTCCCGCATGCCCACTATACGCCCTCGCTCAAAGTCCGTCAACTGCACATACGGTTCACGTCCACGCTGTCGCGGCATGCTACCAGTGTTAAAGACTGCGATGGAGCTCCGTATGCCACGGCAAACTGGCTGACACTGACGGCGGCGGTGCACAAATGCTGCGCAGCTAGCGCCATTCGACGGCCAACACCGCGGTTCCTGGTGTGTCCGCTTTGCCGTGCGTGTGATCATTGCTTGTACAGCCCTCTCGCAGTGTCCGGAGCAAGTATGGTGGGTCTGACACACCGGTGTCAATGTGTTCTTTTTTCCATTTCCAGGAGTATATATATATATATATATATATATATATATATATATATATATATATATATATATACAGTAAAACAATACAACATATAAAGACACAGAAATGTCATATCTTGAGGTAACAAAACAAGGAAAAAAAATTATAGTGCAATAGATGGAAATAGGAAGATATGCATTTCCGGCGTTACACCATCCGTCGATTGAAAAGTCCGCAGACGGCCTCTGTCATCCACAAGACAATGCACCATCTCATCACTCCCATATTGTGGTGGCTTTTTTGAGGAATACTCCTCGTAAATGTTGGTAAGAGAGTCATTTAGTTTTCACTCTGACCCCCTTTCTTAATACTAACGATCACATCTGGATTATCAATGAGGGGGACGAGCATGCCTTGGACCCATCTTCGGTCATGTAATGTGTGTTGTGAAGGGCAGTTAATCGATCATAGATCTGAGTTACACCCACAAAGCTTTCTGTATTTTGTAGATGACATGTGAGAAAGTCTCGTTGCCACAAACGGAGCGAAAAGCACCGCATCGGTCTTTTGCTGCCATAGACCATTAACACCAAAGTTAGCAGAACTGTTATCAGGAATACGTTCGTCGTACGGCCCTCACTGATTTCTGCAACTGTTTCACGCAGGACTGATTGTCTGTTAGCACTGACAACTCTACTCAAACTCAGGTGCTCTCGTACGTTAAGGAGCTCCGGAACGTCCTATACTTGCAATGTTAAAATAACGCTTATAAATTACATCTTTCCTCACAAAGTATTTGGGGTAGGAAGTTGAACTTTTTACAGACTATTTATTGGAATATGGGCTACAACTTAACACAGGGATTTTACAAAATTTTAGTTCAGTTATTAAAGATGATTTTTTTTCAATTGTAATGAAAATACACAACATTTTTTGCAATGTTTTATTTATATATTCAAAAATATACAGTTTTTTGGAAAAAGGCTGTGTTAAATTATGCAGAAGGTACTGTGTAATATTTACTGACAGTTTGAAACAAATATGTTTGGAAGATCCTTAGAAAACATGTAATTAGTATGAGAAAATAAAAGTTTTGGGAATCGAGCGACAAAGATTGGATTAACTTTTTAGTGCATTCCAGGTCCATAGGATGGATTATCTTCATCCTCTGCAAACTACTCCTCCAGCTTCCTCTTGTTCCTCCTCCTGTTTCCTGTTACTTGTATTTCTAGACTCTTTACAGCCCTGTCTGCAGCCCGAAGGCGTTCCTTGTCTAAAGCAAGCATCGCTCGTACCATGTTAGAATGTTATTATTTACAGTAATAACATATACCTTTGGCTTTCCAACATTTCTCCTTTTCTTAAAAGCCTTCAGAGGATTTCTAATAACTTTATTTTTACTCATTATTATACTTCAACATAACAGAGACTCAAGAAACAGAATTAATTACGAATATTTTCGAGATAACGACAGAGTAAATAAACATGAAACAATCGACAATCACACCAGCGATATATATTGAACCATCACAGGTTAGCCACAACACATACTTTATCTCACATCACTAAAATGTACCTGATGAACACGGACGTTAATAATAACACCATTTGACAGCAGTTTAACAGCGCCACAGTGGGTCACGCCCATGTAGAACACATTTCAAAAAAAATTTTTAAATAGTTGTAGTCTTCGGAATTGAATAAATTATATATCTATTAAAAGGTAATAGTCTGCAGATTCAGAAAACGCAAAAAAGTAAAAATTGAACTTTTCATGATTTTGAGCCTTTCCGGAGCCCCTTAAGTGCATGCCGTTGGGCACTGCTCTTAGCGTGGAGAGAGGTAGTGCATGACATTTTGTATTCTGGGCACGGTCTTGACCCTGTGGATTTCGGAACAGTGGATATTCCTAACGATTTCTTGGATTGATTGTCCCATGGTCTAGCTCCAACTACCATTCCACGTTCTAAGTCTGTTTATTCGCGTCTGTTAATTCCCGTCGAAAGGCCACAATCACGTCGGATTCCTTTTCACACGAATCTGCTGAGTACAATCGACAGGTCGACCAGTGCACTACTCTTCTGTTCCTTGCGTATGCAATACTACCGTTACTTGCATGTGTGCATATCGCTATCCCTTGACTTTTGTCACCTCACTGTATAAAATCACTGTATGTAAGCAGCAGGCTGGCGTTCTTAAAAAGTTCTGTGTTCCGCACTCAGAGAAAGAGAGGAATTTACGACGGACTTCCTGCTATGAAACTTGCCGGACTGAGTACGTGCAATGAGAAGCCTCTTGCTATCTATTCGGACGACTTTCTCAGGAGCCGTGTGACCTACCTGGGACTGAAAACGGTTGGGGGGTATCACCGATCTCCAGTTCTGCACACTGGACAGAGAACACATTTTCTTTAGAAACAGGGACTGCACAATGCTGAGAGGCCCTCATCGCAATAAAACTGAACCTTCAGTGACACTCAACTGATCCAAGATGGCAGAAAGCTTTGCCCGGTGAAAGTCATGGTATTTAAGGAATGCGGCGACAGAGTATTTCAGGACAATTAACGTCTTTTCCAGAGTTTCGTAAAGCAGAGGGAGAGTAAAGTTACATATTTGGCTTTCGACTTGCGTACTTGTGGGACGAGTACTGTACACATGCGTGAGAAACTGGAGGAGGCTGTTTGGGCAAGCATGTGCTTCGGGTGGGAACACGTTCGATTGGCTCTTGTGTGCCGAGTACGCTGGTGAGAGCTAAATGTTTTTGCCAATTCTTTTGATTGGGAGCTACTTCTGCCTCATTGTGGGAAAGAACTAACAATCTGTGAGAAGAAATAGATTTGTGTGTGACGCGTGGAAGCTTCGTTCAACCAGGGGAGTGTGCTCGGATAGCCTAAGTGGTAAGCCGACCGCTCGCAGTAAGCAGGAAATCTGGGTTCAAGTCTCAGTCAGGCCCAAGTTTACTTATGTCGCTTTAGGTCAGTGGTTCGCAGCCTGGGGAGTAATTACCACTGACAGGTAAAAACGAAGTGGTTAAGTTGTGCCACATTACTTTTGAAAGACCATTACTATTTTACTGTTTAGTAAGACCGTAATACTGATTACATAAGTTACCAATAATTACCTTTCTTCAAACAGTAGCGTTAGGACGTGACACAGATGGCGGAACAGCTTGTGAAACGAATGTCTAATTATCCTCTCATTGTCCTCTGACCACACTCATATTTTGTACCAAATATCTACGACGCAAAACTGTGTCATATGCATCACATATGCTTAAATACTCAAGAAATGAGAGTTGTAGTTCGTTACCCCAGAAGACTCTGTACTGGCTGCTACACTTCTCTTACACCTGCAGTTCATTATTACTATTGTTATTATTAGCGATCGTGGTAGTAGTCGGATACAAAGCATTGGCAGCCAGAATTCTTCCAACTCCTGCCACATCACAAACAAGGAGTCCAGCAATCAAGTAATTTATAAACAGTTAGAGCCCTAAGCACTGTGGCACTTAACATGTGAGGTCATCAGTCAGCTAGACTTAGAACTACTTAAACGTAACACCGAGCGAGGTGGCGCAGTGGTTAGCACACTGGACTCGCATTCGGGAGGACGACGGTTCAATCCCGTCTCCGGCCATCCTGATTTAGGTTTACCGTGATTTCCCTAAATCGTTTCAGGCAAATGCCGGGATGGTTCCTTTGAAAGGGCACGGCCGATTTCCTTCCCAATCCTTCCCTAACCCGAGCTCCGTCTCTAATGATCTCGTTGTCGACGGGACGTTAAACACTAACCCCCACCACCACCACTTAAACGTAACTAACTTAAGGACATCACACACATCCATGCCCGAGGCAGGATTCGAACCTGCGACCGTAGCAATAGCTCGGTTCCAGACTGAAGCGCCTAGAACAGCTCGGCCACAACGGCCGGCTATAAACAGTAGTCTGTCTGTGTGCAGTCGATGGCTTCAGACTGCATAGTCAGTGCTAACAGACAAGCAATACTGCGAGAAATAATCACTGGAATCAATGTGGGACGTACGACGAACGTTTCCACTAGGACAGTGCGACGAAATTTGGCATCACTGAGATACGGCAGCAGACGACCCACACGAGTGGCTTTGTTAACAGCACGACATAGCCAGAAGCTCCTCTCCTGGGCTCATGATCTTATCGATCGGACCCTAGACGACTGGGAAACCGTAGCGTGGTCAGATGAGTCCCGATATCAGATGGTAAGAACTGATGGTAGGATTAGACAGTGACACAGACCCTGCGAAACCGTAAACCCAAGTTATCGACAAGGCACTGCGCAAGTTGGTGGTAGCTCCATAATGGTGTGGGCTGTTTTGACATGGAAGAAACTGAATTTCTTGGTCTAGCTGAACCGTTCATTGATTGGAAATGGTTGTTTGCAGCCGTTCATGGACTTCATGTTCCCAAACATCGATGGAATTTTTATGGATGACAAGGCACCACTTCACTGGGCCACAACTGTTCTCGATTGGTTTGAATAACATTTTGGACAATTTGAGCGAATGACTTGGCCTCCCAGATCGCCCAACATGAATCAAATATTTATGGCACATAAGAGGTCAGTTAATGATCAAACTCCTGCACCGGCAAGACTTTCGCAATTATGGACGGTTACAGAGGCAGCATGGCTCAATATTTCGGGAGGGAGCTTCCGAAGGCTTGTTGGTTCCACGTCATGTGGAGCTGGTGCACTGCGCCAGGCAGAAGGTGGTCCGGCACGATATTAGGAGGTGAATTTTGTCACCTCAGTGTAATTACACTACTGGCCATTAAAATTGTCACACCACGAAGATGACGTGCTACAGACGCGAAATTTAACCGACAGGAAGAAGATGCTGTGATATGCAAATGGTCAGCTTTTCAGAGCATTCACACAAGGTTGGCGCCGGTGGCGACACCTACAACGTGCTGACATGAGGAAAGTTTCCAACCGATTTCTCATACACAAACAGCAGTTGACCGGCGTTGCCTGGTGAAACGTTGTTGTGATGCCTCGTGTAAGGAGGAGAAATGCGTACCATCAAGTTTCCGACTTTGATAAAGGTCGGATTGTAGCCTATCGCGATTGCGGTTTATCGTATCGCAACATTGCTGCTCGCGTTGGTCGAGATCCAATGACTGTTAGCAGAGTATGGAATCGGTGGGTTGAGGAGGGTGATACGGAACCCCGTGCTGGATCCCAACGGCCTCGTATCGCTAGCAGTCGAGATGACAGGCATCTTATCCAGATGGCTGTAACGGATCGTGCAGCCACGTCTCGATCCCTGAGTCAACAGATGGGGATATTTGCAAGACAACAACCATCTGCACGAACAGTTAGACGACGTTTACAGCAGCATGGACTATTAGTTCGGAGACCATGGCTGCGGTTACCCTAGGCGCTGCATCACAGACAGGAGCGCCTGCGATGGTGTACTCAACGACGAACCTGGGTGCCCGATTGGCAAAACGTCATTTTTTCGGATGAATCCAGGTTTTGTTTACAGCATCATGATGGTCGCATCCGTGTTTGGCGACATCGCGGTGAACGCACATTGGAAGCATGTATTCGTCACCGCCATTCTGGCGTATCACCCGGCGTGATGGTATGGGGTGCCATTGATTACACGTCCCGGTCACCTCTTGTTCGCATTGACGGCACTTTGAACAGTGGACGTTACATTTCAGATGTGTTACGACCCGTGGCTCTGCCCTTCATTCGGTCTCTGTGAAACCCTACATTTTAGCAGGATAATGCACGACCGCATGTTGCAGGTCCTGTACGGGCCTTTCTGGATACAGAAAATGGTCGAATGCTGCCCTGGCCAGCACATTCTCCAGATCTCTCACCAACTGAAAACGTCTGGTCAATGGTCGCCCGTGTGAGTGAGCTTTCTGAAGACCTTATGCACTGAAGTTCCGTCAGATTTTCTAATTATATGTACATCCAAAAATAAAATGTGACCGACTTTCTATTTTTCATAGTGAACTTTATTATAGAATTGGTATTATTTAAAAAACTGAGAGATACAGAGAGCTCTTTTTCTCCATGGGGCCATATAGTGAAAGGATCATCCATACACCGAAGCAAACACGAGGGTTTCTTCTTAGCTGTCTGAAGGGCTGCTTCTTTAAATTTTTCAGTGTAACGTGTTGAAGCTGCATGGGCAGCTGTACCGGTACACGCCAACCAAGCTCTGTTTGACTCAGTGCCCAGGCAAATCAAGGCCGTTGTTACGGCGAGAGGTGGTTTTTCTGGGTACTAATTTCTCAGGATCTATGCACCCAAATTGCGTGACAATGTAATCACATGTGAGTTCTAGTATAATATATTTGTCAAATGAATACCCGTTTATCATCCGCATTTCTTCTTGGTGTAGCAATTTTAATGGCCAGTAATTTATTTTTTTCAACGTTTTTGCTAAGTCTGAAGTCTGCCTTGTGATTGTTTATGGGTTTGGAAATGGTGCTGTCTTCTGTGCTCAGGTAGTGGGCCACGCAGGGTGAGGCAGGTTTATTCTGATTCCAACGCAGGGTAAATTCAATTCCTCTTCTGGATTCCACGGAGAGGAGTTCTGGGCATTCTGATTCGGGGTTCCGCGAAGTCTTCCATCTTTTACCGGGTGGTGAAAGGAACTTCGACCATCAGCGCCGATTGCCTGAGGGGGCGTCCTCGGGTAGCAACGTGTCTGCACACGCTGCTCAGGGACGAAGCGAGGACGCAACTTGCAGCAGCATCGTTTCGTCTGCAACATTAATCATTAATATTGTTCATAAAAATGCGTGTATAGTTTAGTAAGACTCAACTACACAAAACAGAAAGACGCTTTCGGCAGACGAGGCTTGAAGTCACTCTTCCGAGCATCCCCTTTTGGTGCGGGAGGGTAGTAACAAATAGTATTGTCATACCTCGCATAAAAACCACATACCACTAATCTCATACCATACATACATAGCCAGCAGCTATGTAACCATAGTAGAACAGAGTCCGCCGCTCGTGGTCTCGCGGTAGCGTTCTCGCTTCCCGAGCACGGGGGCGCGGGTTCGATTCCCGGCGGGGTCAGGGATTTTCACCTGCCTCGAGATGACTGGGTGTTTGTGTTGTCCTCATCATTTCATCATCAGCCAGGAAAGTGGCGAAATTGGACTGAGCAAAGATTGGGTAATTGTACGGGCGCTGATAACCGCGCAGTTGAGCGCCCCACAAACCAAACATCATCATCATAGTAGAACAGAATATGATAATTTAGGTGAGAAAGGCTTTAAGTGTTTACCAATGCCGTTCCACTTGAAATAGACAGGTAAAGGGACTTCTTTTATTACCTGTATCTTTCTTGTCGTCTGTTATAATCTTCTTAAGAAAATAAAATTTGTTTTCCTTTTCAGTAATGTGCCTCATGTATGATGAGTTTCTCAATTAACAGAGTAATTATGTAAAAGACAAGAAAATAACATCACTGAGAGAAGCCGTAGAGAAGGACCTAGAGTCTGTCTGTAGCTTGTTACTAGTTCTTAATAGCAAATGACCCACCATAGTTATCAATGCAGCGGGTTACCCTTTAATGTTAATAAAATAATTAAGTAATTAATTATCGAGCCAGCTGAGGTGAGAACAGCAAGCAACACGAAGTTCTGAGTCAGCAACCGGGAGGATGGATGGTTAGATTTCAGGTTAGGCAACGTGGGAGTTAGATTAAGAGTAATATCAGTTTGTATTGACCCGGTAATGACCGTTTAGCTTTATCCTCTTGTATTGTTTGAGTCGACTAATCACTGATCTTGACAGATAAAGCTGAGGGAATTCTTGTAGTGGACTCATGAGAAAGATATACTTTTTTTCCTTAACGATAACAAGGAAAGTCTTTCCTCCACAGATTTTTGATAAACGTTGTGTTAAGTATTATTAATCATTGATGCAGTCTAATTTGTTATATTAGGAAGTTCAATCTGCCTTTTCATTTCACGTGCATCTGGTGCTTGTGGCACCCTGTTTGTCCTATACTTTCACGAATTAATTTACATTGTGGATCATAGACTCTCATTTGGTAGAGTAACCATTTTCATTATTATACTGTCCAAACCGACCACCATAACTTATTTTGACACGTCTTTATTCATTGTTCATCGGTTTGGAGGTTAGTAGTGAGCTATCTCAAAAGCACCACAATATAGTACACTCAGTTCAGTAGTGGGAGGTACCAAACAAACATACCGATAAATAAAGATGACAATTGTTTTACATAATTTTATGTTGTCAGATAACTCTAATTGAAAATCTAGCTTTAAAATTTAAAAAACAATAGCAAAGTCCACCAACAGAACAACAGTTTCTCTGTGAGACATACATAATTTAAACATTAAGTTAGATACAATCCCTTTGGAGAGTCCACCATCTCACAACAACTTCAAAAATAACCGCTGTGTCCCGCTTTGCAAAAGAGATGAATTATGACACAGAGGTGTTCACACTGTTCAGTGATGTAAAATACACGTAAGAAACAATTATAATACATATCTTAAAATGAAACAACCAACTACATCCTTCACACCTCCAAAAAAAAAGATGGAACACTTTCTTGTGGAATATGATCTAGAAACGAAGTAGTGGAGCCAAAACAGATTTTAAACCAGATACCTCATTGAATAATATTCTGCTCTTCATTATGACTTAAAACGGGGTTTTACCTATGCTTTGACATAATATCAGGCATTAAAAGAGGAGAACAACTTGCCTATAATATGATTTCCAAGCACCTTGCGTGACTTGAATCGCAGGTTAGCCCAAATCTCTAAGGGAAACATGTCACTAATCTAGATCAAGACCAGAGACGTAAAAATACATGCGGCTTTCAAACTATTTCAAAATAATTTTAACAAGAATAAAGGTGCCTGCTTATATACAACTTTTAAAACGACTGCTCCAATAACCATCAATATGAGTACATCAAAGTTAACGGCAGTCAGTCAAAATAAAATGCTGATAGAATGGGGAACCATCTCACCTCACAGTGCGCCACTCGCAATACAAATCTGAACAAAATACTCTTAAAAACCGTCAGACTATTAATCAAGTTTAATCGGTGGCCAAAGCTGCGAAATGTTTGCGTATCAAACTGCCCTCTATTCGTTTGTCTTCTCCCTTCTGTTGTTACGATGAAAATCCACAAGCTCCACGGCGAAATCCAACCCAATTATCGAATAACATGAATCGTACCTGTTGCACAGTTGTCCTTTACAGCACATTCAGTAGTCCACACACAACTCGTAAGTTGACAAATAATTAACTCGGTCAGCAAGCATAACACTTTCCTCCCTATGCTCCCACTACCTAAACTAATTAGTAGGCCCTATAATTTATATAAAAACAACAATTGTAGCAATTATAATTTATTTTTTGGCTATTACTATTGCTATTGACAAGGTAAATGCAATTCTGTTAATCTACTCCACAAAATACAAAGTGTAATTCCGCAGCGTTACAAATGTGCCAGAAGTATTACAAACCCACTATTTATGTACTGAACACCGAGGTAATTTCAGTGGGCGTGCCCTGGCACTGGGCTGGCCCAAACTGCTTTAAGTCGCTGCAGTCCCTGCCGTGTTAGTGTTGTTAGTTAAATCTACATTCTACTCTATGCCGCTAATACCTAATAGCTAAATGGAAGTGCTGTATCGCGCTAATATTTTCGATACACCTGCTTCCCTGATCCTGGAGCGCGGCGGATCTCGGCCGTACGGCGATCGGCCACTCCGCTCCCGGCGGTCTGGGCAGGTGCACCTCACTCTTCATCGGTTTTTTGTTCATTGACCATTATGGTCCCTAATGAACTCCATCAGGTTCTTCTGTGATACCTCGTTTACCAATTTGTTGATGACTTGATAGATACCGGCACGTCGTAACAGGGAATAGCTGTCTCGGTTCGGTAGTTGATGGCGTAGTTGAGTTGCGACGTCGTCGAGTATTGGACACTCATAAATGACGTGCTCGGGTGTACCGTCTTCAGCGCCACAGTCATACGCGGATGTAGCCCGTTTCCAAAATCGACGTAAATATGCCGGATATGGTCCATGCCCTGTAAGGAAGAGCAGCAGACGCCTACTAGGCTCAAAGTAACGCATCTGTTGTCTCTCCCTAATATCAGACAACAGTTGAAATACCCTCCGCCCCGTTTCCCCATTCTCTCATGACTCCTGCCACAATTCCTCCCTCCTTCTTCTAATTGCAAATTTGTTGCCTACCTGTACCCCCATGATCTCCTTGGTCTTTTCCATCTTCCCTTTGGTTATCCAATATCATTCTGCCTGTTCTCGTAGCCTGATTTCTAATGGGCATAGCCCGATTAACACTAGCAGAGCCCCCCCCCCTCAGCCCCCCCGCCCCCCCCCCCCCGTCCCCGTCCCCCAGGACTTGTTCGGTACGCCCCAACCGAGCGCAACAGCATATTCCGAATGACCAAACGAACGTCCTCTAGGTGCTCAACAAATGAATTAAAAAAAATTCAAGTAATTCTGTCCCGTCATTCGCTCTTCTAAAGTGACTGGACTTATTAAAATGTTACCGAACATGCCGTACCAAACATTGATCGAAAACGAAACTTGCAAATTGGTTTCCGCCGTAGCGTGTGAATTTTCCTGCGATCATCGATGATTATTGCGTATCTTGTTGATTCCATTTCGTGTAAAAGTGACTTCGTAAATGAATAGTAACAATGGAAGCAAATGACTACTGTTATTTAACCAGCGACAGAATTCAAAATTGTCACCAGTGGGAAAATTGTGGACACGTTGTACGTAAAATGGGTTCAAATTTTCTTCATGTAATGTTCGCCATATACGTCTTCGTCCGCCATCGATATGTACAGAAAGTTCCTGTGGTAGTAGGACAACGCTGCACCATTTCAACAATGTGTTCCTGTTCCTGCACAAGTTGTTGAACCATACGTTCAGATGAAAAATTAGAACTTGGAGCAACATGTGTTTCATGAAATGTGCTGAAAACTCCGGAAACACTCTACCATCAGGAATTCGACTTGTCGAAAAGTGCCCACAGTATTCTTCGACGGCAGTAGGAGAACTACCCTACCACCGCAGGAGCCTAACATACACCTTATTTGCATATTCGTTATGTGTGACATTTTAGCCAGAGCGTGTATGGATACAGTCAAGCGTTTGAGATGTGCTACAGAAAGATGATAAAAGTTAAATGAACTGACACTATAAGAAGTGAGGACGCTCTCCGCAGATCGGCGAGGAGAGGGACATGGAGAAAACTTTGTCAAGGAGAAGGGAAAGGATGATACGACCTGCTTCTATGGTAGTTCAGGCAGCTGTATAAGGTGAAAACTGTATGGGAAGACAGAGATTAGAATAATGTAAGTACAATAAGTAATGTTGGGTGCGAGCTTTACTCTGAGATGAAGAGGTTGACACACGAGAGAAATTCCCGCCCCCCCCCCCCCCCCAGGGAGAACTTATACACACCTTCGTGTTATTCAAAAAAGGATACTACCATTCGTGTAGGCCTTTCCTTGCATTTCCTTCATTTCATCTAATATTTTGCTTGTTATCGTTATTTTCATTACATTAGCAAATTCGGCAATGCTTTTCAATTGCTAAATATGTTTGGGAACTAGACATTCATCCTAATCTGCTTCGCCCGCCTCCCCCCCCCCCCTCCTTTGTCTGTCCGTCTCTTCCTCATCCCTCTCTGTCCATGTCGTTTTTCCCCATCTCTTTGTACAGTTTCGTGGAATACCCCATAAAATTGTGTAGGACCTACTTTTCCCTGGCGTAGTGCAGCAGCACACCATGGCATGGACCCAACTAGTGGTTGGAAGTCCCCTGCAGAAATATTGATCCATGTTGCCTCTATAGCTATTCATAATTGCAAAAGTATTGCTGGTGCAGGATTTTGTGCATGAACTGAACTCTCGATCATGTCCGATGTCGTGCTATCTGGATGTTATATCCTAGCCAGTAATGCCAACCGAGCCCGCTGCCAAAAGGTTGGCAGCATCAAAGTCCGGACGCCGTCCGCATAAGCAGCGCCAGCGATACAGGAAATCGCCGCAAGTCTGCGCGCGCCACCGCTGGCTTCTGGCTTCTTAAGCGCTGGAGTCGGAGCGGCTAGGTCAGCGTCGGCTGACGACAAACAACAACTCTGCTGCGATGAACACACAACTGACTAGCAAGTACACAAATCGGTGGCGAGTATACAACTGAGCGGGGAATACAGAACTGAGCTAGCGCTCGCGACTCCAGCGCTTAAGAAGCCAGAAGCCAGCGGTGGCGCGCGCAGACTTGCGGCGATTTCCTGTATCGCTGGCGCTGCTTATGCGGACGGCGTCCGGACTTTGATGCTGCCAACCTTTTGGCAGCGGGCTCGGTTGGCATTACTGGCTAGGATATAACACTGGATGAACAATCTATTTGGCCAACAACTGTGGCTCGGCAACGCTGCGCGTTGTCACCCATAAAAATTGCATCGTTGTTTAGGAACACGAGGTCCATGTATGGCTGCAAATGGTCTCCACGAAGCCGAACACAACCATTTTCAGTCAATGATCTGTTGAATTGGACCAGAGGTCCCAGTGCATTCCACGTAAACACAGACCACACCGCTGTGGAGCTGCCACCATCTTGTACAGTCCCTTGTTGACAACTTGGGTCCATGGCTTCGTGGGATCTGCGCCATACTCGAACCCTACCATCAGCGCTTACCAAATGAAATGGGGACTTGTCTGATTAGTCGTCTAGGGTGTAATCGATACGGTCACGAGGTTCAACAGTGGTGGTGCAGGCGATGTCGTGGTGCTAACAAAGGTACTCGCTTCGGTCGTCTGGTACCATTGCACGTTAGTGTTAAATTTCGCCGAAATGTCCTCACGGATATGTTCGTCGCCCGTCCCGCACTGATTTTTGCGGTTATTCCACGCCGTGTTGCTTGTCTGTTAGCACTGACAACTCTCCGCAGACGCCATTTCTCTTACTTCTACATCGACACCTACATGGATACTCTGCAAATCACATTTAAGGGGCTCCGGAAAGGCTCAAAATCATGAAAAGTTCAATTTTTACTTTTTTGCGTTTTCTGAATCTGCAGACTATTACCTTTTAATAGATATATAATTTATTCAATTCCGAAGACTACAACTATTTTTAAATTTTTTTTTTGAAATGTGTTCTACGTGGGCGTGACCCACTGTGGCGCTGTTAAACTGCTGTCAAACGGTGTTATTATTAACGTCCGTGTTCATCAGGTACATTTTAGTGATGTGAGATAAAGTATGTGTTGTGGCTAAACCTATTTTCAGAGACTTAGCAGCACCTGAACTGTTGAAAAAAGTGTATTCACGGAAAAACTCAAAACCCCAATGAAAGTGTAAATAGTGTTATATGGTCGAGAATCCCCAAGACTGTATTTGTTGGAATAGAAACACTTCACTTTGGTGTGTATGATGCTGTTGCGACTTTCAATGATGGCAATATTGTAAGGCGCAAGGTATTTAGAAATATGGGAATGAAGATAGGTTCTAACATGGTACGAGCGATGCTTGCTTTAGACAAGGAACGCCTTCGGGCTGCAGACAGGGCTGTAAAGAGTCTAGAAATACAAGCAAGAGTAAACAGGAGGAGGAACAAGAGGAAGCTGGAGGAGGAGTTTGCAGAGGACGAAGATAATCCATCCTATGGAACTGGAATTCACTAAAAAGTTAATCCAATCTTTGTCGCTCGATTCCCAAAACTTTTATTCTCTCATACTAATTACATGTTTTCTAAGGATCTTCCAAACATATTTGTTTCAAACTTTCAGTAAATGCTACACAGTACCTTCTGCATAATTTAACATAGCCTTTTTCCAAAAACCTGTATATTTTTGAATATATAAATAAAAAATTGCAAAAAAATGTTGTGAATTTTCATTACAATTGAAAAAAAATCATCTTTAATAACTGAACTAAAATTTTGTAAAATCCCTGTGTTAAGTTGTAGCCCATATTCCAATAAATAATCTGTGAAAAGTTCAACTTCCTACCTCAAATACTTTGTGAGGAAAGATGTAATTTATAAGCGTTATTTTAACATTGCAAGTATAGGGCGTTCCGGAGCCCCTTAAGTGCCTGACAGAGGGTTCATCGAACCACCTTGATAATTTTATATTGTTCCAGTCTCGTATAGCGCGCGGAAAGAACGAACACCTACATCTTTTCATACGAGCTCTGATTTCCCTTATTCTGTCTTGGTGATCGTTACTCCTTGTGTGGGTCGGCGTCAACAAAGTATTTTCGCATTCGGAGGAGAAAGTTGGTGATTGGAATTTCGAAAGAAGTTTCCGTCGCAACGAAAAACACCTTTCGTTTAATGACATGCAGCCCAAATCCTGTATCATTTCAGTGACTCTCTCTCCCATATTTCGTGATAATACAACATGTGCTGCCCTTCTTTGAACTTTTCGATGTAGTCCGTCAGTCCTATCTGGTAAGGATCCCACAATGCCCAGCAGTATTCTGCTGCGTTGTCCGTAGTGAGAAGTAACGTCCGAAATTTGGTGTCCTTTTCACATTCTTGACAGTGTGAATCTCGATGGGTTCCTGAACGATTTCCGAAGTGGAATATCACAGGCGTTTATCTCCAACTATCATTTAACATCGAAGTCTGTGAATTCCCGTCATGCTGCCATAATACGTCAGACATCTTCTCACATGAATCACCTGACAAGGGAACCTCCCCATCGCACCCCCCTCAGATTTAGTTATAAGTTGGCACAATGGATACGCCTTGGAAAACTGAACACAGATCAATCGAGAAAACAGGAAGAAGTTGTGTGGGACTATGAAAAAAATAAGCAAAATATACAAACTGGGTAGTCCACGTGCAAGATAAGCAACATCAAGGAGAGAGTGAGCTCAGAAGCGCCGTGGTCCTGTGGTTAGCGTGAGCAGCTGCGGAGTAAGAGGTCCTTCGTTCAAGTCTTACCTCGAGTGAAAAGTTTAATCTTTTGTTTTCAGACAACTGTCAGTTTTAGACAAAATAGAATTATTATCTGTCCGTCCGTCCGTCCGATGCGAGGTAACTGCGACGTAGTATGGGGACGCTACACCTAAACAAACATCGAAACAAAACATATGTTTTGACTGAGAACAGGCAAAACTGTGCGACTGTGAAACTGCTGCTTTCATTTGTTGCAGTTTATGTGGCAAGCTCTTATGTTTTTATCACTTTTTTGGGAGTGATTATCACATCCACAAGAAAACCTAAATCGGGCAAGGTAGAGGAATCTTTTCACCCATTCGCCAAGTGTACAAGTTAGGTGGGTCGACAACATATTCCTGTCATGTGCCGCACATGCCGTCACCAGTCTCGTGTAGAATATATCAGACGTGTTTTCCTGTGGAGGAATCGGTTGACCTATGACCTTGCGATCAAATGTTTTCGGTTCCCATTGGAGAGCCACGTCCTTTCGTCTACCAATCGCACGGTTTTGCGGTGCGGTCGCAAAACACAGACACAAAACTTATTATAGTGAACAGAGACGTCAATGAACGAACGGACAGATAATAACTTTGCGCAAATAAAGGAAGTAAACTTTTCATTCGAGGGAAGACTTGAACCAAGGACCTCTCGTTCCGCAGCTGCTCACGCTAACCACGGGACCACGGCGCTCCTGAGCTCGCAGTATCCTTGATGTTGCCTATCTTGCGCATGGACTACTCAGTTTGTATATTTTGCTTTATTTTTTTCATAGTTTCACGCAACTTCTTCCTGTTTTCACGATTGATCTGTGTTCAGTTTTTCAAGGCCTATCCACTGTGCCAACTTATTACTAAATGTGAGGTGGGTGCGATGGGGAGGTTCCCTTGTGAGTACAAATGACGGCTTCGGCAGTGCACTGCCCTTTTTTACCCTGTGTCCGAAATGCTACAGCCACCTGTATGTGTGCGTGTGTGTATCGCATGACTTCTGACACGTCAGTGGGTATAATAACTCTTCTCTCTATTCATTCCATCCAGTTTTAACAAATAGGCTTGTAATCGGGCCTCTATATTGTGTCTGCAAACTTTTATGTAATCTGCCAGGAAGTTTTATGTAATTACTTCAGAAGACCTGTACACCCCAGTGTATATAGTACAGGTGACTGATTCTAGTTGTAACTCATAAATCGTTTTGTCCAAAGCTGCTACATTTTTTTTAATATTCTGTGAAGAGGCTGACTTTAAAACTTTCCTAAATTAAAAGGAGTTTCTTAGGTGACATCTCAATTCACGGTTGCATTTGTACACTCTGGAATCCAATACTTAGTGGAAACAGGCAAACGAAGAGGTCAGACATTACAGGTCAAAACTAGTGAGTCTGAACGCCAAATCCTCCACCTCCATTAGGGACCGCGGCGGTGTGGACTGCTGCACCAGCACGCCGGTTGAATCACGAAGAGTCAACAGGCGCTCCCTTCTGCATTCAGACCGGCGCATTAGATGGTGAGCGTGCTGCGGTCTGCCTCATCTCGCCTGCCCATAATCACAGTAATGGCGGCTCTGCCTCTGACAGGCTAATGCCCTCGCCCTCCACTGCTTGCAAGTATGATGTGCTGCAATGATAATTTTGGCAGAAACACGTAGTAAGTAGCTTCACTTGCGAAAGAGAAAAACATATTTCTCAACAGAATCTAGTTCTGTGACATGTCAGTATTATGCTTCCACCAGGCCGGTTAGAGAAAACTTTTGCACACGAGCTACATAGAATTTGGCGCCCCACCCCCTCTCCCTACTACCACTCCAGCAGACGTCATCTACTTTTCCTTGAGCTGCTATTTTCCTCATGTCAAACACGATAATCTCCGACTGCAGTGTTTTCCCTAAGCCGTTCCAGGCAAATGCTGGGCTCGTCCCTTTGTAAAGGCTAATGCTGGTTTCCTTCTCCATCCTTTCGCAATGCTATCTTGTGAATCGTGCCTGGCCGGCCGGAGTGGCCGAGAGGTTCTAGGCGCTACAGTCTGGAACCGCGCGACCGCTACGGTCGCAGGTTCGAATTCTGACATTTTTTTTTTTGTTCCAAGATGGCCGCCGAGTAAGTGACGCCAGAAACTATTTCCACAAAGTTAAGTGATTTAGACAGGAATATAATTTAGTTTAACACCGACAACAAATTAAATACGTGCATTAGTGTATCGTTTAGTCTTGCCGTTAAAGGTTTCACTTTTCTTTGCGTATTTTTTCAGAGAACACGAAAAGATCTTCACTTCGCGAAGTCGCGTTTAGGCTTAAATTTTGTAAACGTGTTTGTTTCTTGTTTCACGGTAATTTGACTAGTGTCTCGGTAACAAATAAGTAAACTACCGTAAATAGCGTATAACTTCATTGTTTTAATACAGATTTCAGAAAAACAGCGTAACTTTATATCAGAAACTTGCTTATATACATCTGTTTATAGGCCTAATTCTCGTAACGTTTTTGGAGAATCAAACGTAACTGTCCTTTCTTTCCTTCCATCGAGTGAAATATATAATAAATAGCGTATACCTTCATTGTTTTAACACAGATCTCAGAAAAACAGCGGAATTTTAAATCAGAAACTTGCTTATATACATTTGTGAACAGGCTTAATTCTTGTAACGTCTTTTTTGATTTTCGGTAATTTAATTGATTTATTCTAGCTAAAGTATTATGTTTGCCATGAGTGAGAAGTTCATGACTTGCCGTAGAATTGTTAGTTGCTGGGTTTGGTGCAGTAGTTCAAAATACTGTATTGCTCTGTTTTGAATAATATTCCCCACTGAAACCGTATTATTATTTTATCAAAACTAGACATAGTTGTCTCACTGGGAATTCCGCGATCGTTCAATAAGTAAAATATGGAGTTTCAGTCTTCGATCGCTATTCTTTATTTTCAATTACCGGTTTCGGGCTAGCTGCCCATCTTCAGATCTGTTAGACAATGTTAAAAATGTAATTAATAAGAGAGATACAGTTAGTGAAAAACTACCTTAGTTTACAAAATGAAATTTTGGAACATATAAAATGCCAACATACCATATGTTGTAGTTACAGAGTAACTTGTCCGTACAGAACACACTGTTCACTGTCATAAGTAAAGTAAATTTCAATCTGTTAAAACATTATATCGCAGTATTTAAGAGTAATCTGATTGGTAACAGTAAAAAGTGCCCTCTACCTATAACAATTGTGCATCTGTTATTATTTCGCCGTATATATTATTGGCGAATATTCTTTTTAATAAAACAATTTTTTAAGGTAATAACAAATGAATAATCTTTTTGAGTGGACCATGAAACGAAAAATTTTTACATTAATTTAAAATTTCTTTATAAAGAAACATAAATATAATTAAAATGTAGATATCCTTCCGAAAATGTGCGTCTACTCTTCTTTGTTTTTGATTGGTGGTTGAGTGGATTTCCCTATGCCTGCGCGTATACAACGCCACGCCGAGTTGTCTTGCGCCGCGCCCAATTCACCGCGCCGCCAGTACGCTGAGGGCCGTTCCGCTATAGCTGTTTCTTACTGGGGCGTGCTGCTGCGTTCAAGAGTAAGCCTAAAACAGGTCTTTGAAAATCTCATAATAATTCCTGTGCATAAAATCACTTTGCTCATTTAATAGGCCTGGGGTTTTTCTTTGATGTGCGTATATTTCAAGCTCTTCTAGCACGTTGAGATAGAGACTTTTTGGAGCTTTATGTAGCACCTCCATTTGTTGATTTATATTACTAACTTCATGTCTACTCTCTTTTATATGTGTTCCAAATGCTGTTCGATTGCTATGGCTACAATGTTCCCTGTATCGAATTTCAAAGTTCCGCCCTGTTTGTCCTATATAATAACTGTCACATTCAGCACATTTCATCTTATATACTCCGGAATTATTGTATTTCATTTGTTTCGTCGTTGCTGGTTTATGTCTTAATCTATGTGCCATTTGCCCTTCGTTCTGAAATGCCACTGCGATGTTTTTTGGAAAGCATTTAGCAATTCTTTCCGACACACGCCCTTTGTATGTCAGGGTGACAAACTTCTTCTTAACTTTAATTTTCCTAGAATCGCTAATGATGCCCGCGGATTTGTTTTTGATTTTGTTAAACATACGTGTAACATCTTGTGTCCTGTATCCGTTAGCTGCTGCTACTTGCTTAATAATACCCAGTTCTTTCTGCAACTCATCTTCCTGTAGTGGCAATCTGAGGGCTCTGTTGCACATTGCATGAAAGTACGCTCTTTTATGCTGTGCCGGGTGGTGCGACGTCGCTACTATGATGTTGTCGGAGCACGTGTCTTTTCTATAGACGCCGAAAACGTGCCTGCCTCCCTCCTTTCTGACAGTCAAATCTAAATAGTTAATCGTCCTGTTGTTTTCCATTTCTAGTGTGAATTGAATTTTTGGATGCTGCTCGTTTAAAACTTTAGTCATTTCCTCTACGTCTTCTTTTTCCCCTTTGAATAATAAAATAGTGTCGTCAACATACCGTCTGTAATAAATTAACTTCTCCTTAATTTCTGGAAAAGAGTTAAAAACTTTGTTCTCAAAGTCATTCATAAAAATTTCAGCTAAAATGCCTGATAGACTGTTACCCATAGCTAAACCTTCATCTTGAATAAAAACTTTATCGTTAAAGATAAAACTATTAAAACTCAGTGTGAACTCTAGCATATCTACGAGTTCGACGATTTCACCCATGCTCATTGACTTATTTTTTATCAGGTTTTTCCTTATAATTTGCAAAGTTTCTGGTATTGGTATATTAGTGTAGAGGTTCACGACGTCCAATGAGGCTAGGACTGCATCCTCTGGGATTGCAATGTCCTTCACTTCGTTCGCGAAACATACACTATTTTTTACGTTGTAAACTTGCTCGTATTTATACGCAGATTTTAACTTACGGTACAAAGCTTTATTCAAGAGCTCATTAACGGCTTCCTTCCCATTGCAAATAACACGCATTGGTTTATTCTCCTTGTGCAATTTTATTTGCGCTCTTGCTTCTGGTGTTCTTGGATTCATCTTTACTAATCTAGCTTTTTCATTTGGAGTGAATAAAAATTGTATTGCTTCTATCCTTGCCTTTAAATCTGTCTGAAACTTCTTTGTTAAATCTTTTTTGACTTCTTTAATTCCATTTTCCTGAAAAAACCGCATTGTCTTATCTATATATTCCTTTTCGTAAATGACAACTGAGGTACTGCCCTTATCTGACTTAATCACGATTGCGTTATTAGAATCCAGTTTTAAGTTAATTTCTTTCACTAACCTCATCTCACTATATTTACCGTTATGTAAAGTTTTCTGGCATTCAATTGCCTCTTTGGCTTTGATGGCGATACATGTCTCCTGGAATTTAGTTAACTTAGCATCCCTACATGCTACCTTAACTTCTGCGATCATTCTCTTGATGTCTCGATCTTGCAAGTTCGTTCGCGGATTATGCTTAAGCCCCTTATCCAAAAGCTTCTGCTCTTCTTTAGAAAAGACAATATCTGTTAGGTTAACGGTTCTGTCATAAAACTTATGTACATACTGTATTTTATCTGTTTCCCTCTCTGCCTTTGCTATTGTTCTACACAGATTAGTAATTTTCTTATTGTGTCTTTTTATGATTTCGTCCCTATGTACCTGGATTCTTGCTTCAATCTCATATTCAACTTGTCTAAACTGCAGTGGCGACAATAGGTTACCTAACTTCATATGTAAATCGTGCGTAAGCTTATTGAGTTTGTCTTTCTCGATGTACCCTGATTTGATCTCCTGTCTTATCCATGACTGTTCTGCTGTCTTCTTAACTTTTGTGGCTGAGATACTGCTGTTATTTATCTTTACCCTTGCGTACTTCGGCACAACACCTAATTGCAAACAGTTCTTATTGAAATGTATTTTTAAATTGGCTTTCATTATATTAAGCTTAGCTTTAAAAAATGTTTTCACATCTCCCACAGCCTGACTAGGCACAAGTTTATCAAAACTAGACATAGTTGTCTCACTGGGAATTCCGCGATCGTTCAATAAGTAAAATATGGAGTTTCAGTCTTCGATCGCTATTCTTTATTTTCAATTACCGGTTTCGGGCTAGCTGCCCATCTTCAGATCTGTTAGACAATGTTAAAAATGTAATTAATAAGAGAGATACAGTTAGTGAAAAACTACCTTAGTTTACAAAATGAAATTTTGGAACATATAAAATGCCAACATACCATATGTTGTAGTTACAGAGTAACTTGTCCGTACAGAACACACTGTTCACTGTCATAAGTAAAGTAAATTTCAATCTGTTAAAACATTATATCGCAGTATTTAAGAGTAATCTGATTGGTAACAGTAAAAAGTGCCCTCTACCTATAACAATTGTGCATCTGTTATTATTTCGCCGTATATATTATTGGCGAATATTCTTTTTAATAAAACAATTTTTTAAGGTAATAACAAATGAATAATCTTTTTGAGTGGACCATGAAACGAAAAATTTTTACATTAATTTAAAATTTCTTTACAAAGAAACATAAATATAATTAAAATGTAGATATCCTTCCGAAAATGTGCGTCTACTCTTCTTTGTTTTTGATTGGTGGTTGAGTGGATTTCCCTATGCCTGAGCGTATACAACGCCACGCCGAGTTGTCTTGCGCCGCGCCCAATTCACCTCGCCGCCAGTACGCTGAGGGCCGTTCCGCTATAGCTGTTTCTTACTGGGGCGTGCTGCTGCGTTCAAGAGTAAGCCTAAAACAGGTCTTTGAAAATCTCATAATAATTCCTGTGCATAAAATCACTTTGCTCATTTAATAGGCCTGGGGTTTTTCTTTGATGTGCGTATATTTCAAGCTCTTCTAGCACGTTGAGATAGAGACTTTTTGGAGCTTTATGTAGCACCTCCATTTGTTGATTTATATTACTAACTTCATGTCTACTCTCTTTTATATGTGTTCCAAATGCTGTTCGATTGCTATGGCTACAATGTTCCCTGTATCGAATTTCAAAGTTCCGCCCTGTTTGTCCTATATAATAACTGTCACATTCAGCACATTTCATCTTATATACTCCGGAATTATTGTATTTCATTTGTTTCGTCGTTGCTGGTTTATGTCTTAATCTATGTGCCATTTGCCCTTCGTTCTGAAATGCCACTGCGATGTTTTTTGGAAAGCATTTAGCAATTCTTTCCGACACACGCCCTTTGTATGTCAGGGTGACAAACTTCTTCTTAACTTTAATTTTCCTAGAATCGCTAATGATGCCCGCGGATTTGTTTTTGATTTTGTTAAACATACGTGTAACATCTTGTGTCCTGTATCCGTTAGCTGCTGCTACTTGCTTAATAATACCCAGTTCTTTCTGCAACTCATCTTCCTGTAGTGGCAATCTGAGGGCTCTGTTGCACATTGCATGAAAGTACGCTCTTTTATGCTGTGCCGGGTGGTGCGACGTCGCTAGTATGATGTTGTCGGAGCACGTGTCTTTTCTATAGACGCCGAAAACGTGCCTGCCTCCCTCCTTTCTGACAGTCAAATCTAAATAGTTAATCGTCCTGTTGTTTTCCATTTCTAGTGTGAATTGAATTTTTGGATGCTGCTCGTTTAAAACTTTAGTCATTTCCTCTACGTCTTCTTTTTCCCCTTTGAATAATAAAATAGTGTCGTCAACATACCGTCTGTAATAAATTAACTTCTCCTTAATTTCTGGAAAAGAGTTAAAAACTTTGTTCTCAAAGTCATTCATAAAAATTTCAGCTAAAATGCCTGATAGACTGTTACCCATAGCTAAACCTTCATCTTGAATAAAAACTCGGCGTGGCGTTGTATACGCTCAGGCATAGGGAAATCCACTCAACCACCAATCAAAAACAAAGAAGAGTAGACGCACATTTTCGGAAGGATATCTACATTTTAATTATATTTTATGTTTCTTTATAAAGAAATTTTAAATTAATGTAAAAATTTTTCGTTTCATGGTCCACTCAAAAAGATTATTCATTTGTTATTACCTTAAAAAATTGTTTTATTAAAAAGAATATTCGCCAATAATATATACGGCGAAATAATAACAGATGCACAATTGTTATAGGTAGAGGGCACTTTTTACTGTTACCAATCAGATTACTCTTAAATACTGCGATATAATGTTTTAACAGATTGAAATTTACTTTACTTATGACAGTGAACAGTGTGTTCTGTACGGACAAGTTACTCTGTAACTACAACATATGGTATGTTGGCATTTTATATGTTCCAAAATTTCATTTTGTAAACTAAGGTAGTTTTTCACTAACTGTATCTCTCTTATTAATTACATTTTTAACATTGTCTAACAGATCTGAAGATGGGCAGCTAGCCCGAAACCGGTAATTGAAAATAAAGAATAGCGATCGAAGACTGAAACTCCATATTTTACTTATTGAACGATCGCGGAATTCCCAGTGAGACAACTATGTCTAGTTTTGATAAACTTGTGCCTAGTCAGGCTGTGGGAGATGTGAAAACATTTTTTAAAGCTAAGCTTAATATAATGAAAGCCAATTTAAAAATACATTTCAATAAGAACTGTTTGCAATTAGGTGTTGTGCCGAAGTACGCAAGGGTAAAGATAAATAACAGCAGTATCTCAGCCACAAAAGTTAAGAAGAGAGCAGAACAGTCATGGATAAGACAGGAGATCAAATCAGGGTACATCGAGAAAGACAAACTCAATAAGCTTACGCACGATTTACATATGAAGTTAGGTAACCTATTGTCGCCACTGCAGTTTAGACAAGTTGAATATGAGATTGAAGCAAGAATCCAGGTACATAGGGACGAAATCATAAAAAGACACAATAAGAAAATTACTAATCTGTGTAGAACAATAGCAAAGGCAGAGAGGGAAACAGATAAAATACAGTATGTACATAAGTTTTATGACAGAACCGTTAACCTAACAGATATTGTCTTTTCTAAAGAAGAGCAGAAGCTTTTGGATAAGGGGCTTAAGCATAATCCGCGAACGAACTTGCAAGATCGAGACATCAAGAGAATGATCGCAGAAGTTAAGGTAGCATGTAGGGATGCTAAGTTAACTAAATTCCAGGAGACATGTATCGCCATCAAAGCCAAAGAGGCAATTGAATGCCAGAAAACTTTACATAACGGTAAATATAGTGAGATGAGGTTAGTGAAAGAAATTAACTTAAAACTGGATTCTAATAACGCAATCGTGATTAAGTCAGATAAGGGCAGTACCTCAGTTGTCATTTACGAAAAGGAATATATAGATAAGACAATGCGGTTTTTTCAGGAAAATGGAATTAAAGAAGTCAAAAAAGATTTAACAAAGAAGTTTCAGACAGATTTAAAGGCAAGGATAGAAACAATACAATTTTTATTCACTCCAAATGAAAAAGCTAGATTAGTAAAGATGAATCCAAGAACACCAGAAGCAAGAGCGCAAATAAAATTGCACAAGGAGAATAAACCAATGCGTGTTATTTGCAATGGGAAGGAAGCCGTTAATGAGCTCTTGAATAAAGCTTTGTACCGTAAGTTAAAATCTGCGTATAAATACGAGCAAGTTTACAACGTAAAAAATAGTGTATGTTTCGCGAACGAAGTGAAGGACATTGCAATCCCAGAGGATGCAGTCCTAGCCTCATTGGACGTCGTGAACCTCTACACTAATATACCAATACCAGAAACTTTGCAAATTATAAGGAAAAACCTGATAAAAAATAAGTCAATGAGCATGGGTGAAATCGTCGAACTCGTAGATATGCTAGAGTTCACACTGAGTTTTAATAGTTTTATCTTTAACGATAAAGTTTTTATTCAAGATGAAGGTTTAGCTATGGGTAACAGTCTATCAGGCATTTTAGCTGAAATTTTTATGAATGACTTTGAGAACAAAGTTTTTAACTCTTTTCCAGAAATTAAGGAGAAGTTAATTTATTACAGACGGTATGTTGACGACACTATTTTATTATTCAAAGGGGAAAAAGAAGACGTAGAGGAAATGACTAAAGTTTTAAACGAGCAGCATCCAAAAATTCAATTCACACTAGAAATGGAAAACAACAGGACGATTAACTATTTAGATTTGACTGTCAGAAAGGAGGGAGGCAGGCACGTTTTCGGCGTCTATAGAAAAGACACGTGCTCCGACAACATCATAGTAGCGACGTCGCACCACCCGGCACAGCATAAAAGAGCGTACTTTCATGCAATGTGCAACAGAGCCCTCAGATTGCCACTACAGGAAGATGAGTTGCAGAAAGAACTGGGTATTATTAAGCAAGTAGCAGCAGCTAACGGATACAGGACACAAGATGTTACACGTATGTTTAACAAAATCAAAAACAAATCCGCGGGCATCATTAGCGATTCTAGGAAAATTAAAGTTAAGAAGAAGTTTGTCACCCTGACATACAAAGGGCGTGTGTCGGAAAGAATTGCTAAATGCTTTCCAAAAAACATCGCAGTGGCATTTCAGAACGAAGGGCAAATGGCACATAGATTAAGACATAAACCAGCAACGACGAAACAAATGAAATACAATAATTCCGGAGTATATAAGATGAAATGTGCTGAATGTGACAGTTATTATATAGGACAAACAGGGCGGAACTTTGAAATTCGATACAGGGAACATTGTAGCCATAGCAATCGAACAGCATTTGGAACACATATAAAAGAGAGTAGACATGAAGTTAGTAATATAAATCAACAAATGGAGGTGCTACATAAAGCTCCAAAAAGTCTCTATCTCAACGTGCTAGAAGAGCTTGAAATATACGCACATCAAAGAAAAACCCCAGGCCTATTAAATGAGCAAAGTGATTTTATGCACAGGAATTATTATGAGATTTTCAAAGACCTGTTTTAGGCTTACTCTTGAACGCAGCAGCACGCCCCAGTAAGAAACAGCTATAGCGGAACGGCCCTCAGCGTACTGGCGGCGAGGTGAATTGGGCGCGGCGCAAGACAACTCGGCGTGGCGTTGTATACGCTCAGGCATAGGGAAATCCACTCAACCACCAATCAAAAACAAAGAAGAGTAGACGCACATTTTCGGAAGGATATCTACATTTTAATTATATTTTATGTTTCTTTATAAAGAAATTTTAAATTAATGTAAAAATTTTTCGTTTCATGGTCCACTCAAAAAGATTATTCATTTGTTATTACCTTAAAAAATTGTTTTATTAAAAAGAATATTCGCCAATAATATATACGGCGAAATAATAACAGATGCACAATTGTTATAGGTAGAGGGCACTTTTTACTGTTACCAATCAGATTACTCTTAAATACTGCGATATAATGTTTTAACAGATTGAAATTTACTTTACTTATGACAGTGAACAGTGTGTTCTGTACGGACAAGTTACTCTGTAACTACAACATATGGTATGTTGGCATTTTATATGTTCCAAAATTTCATTTTGTAAACTAAGGTAGTTTTTCACTAACTGTATCTCTCTTATTAATTACATTTTTAACATTGTCTAACAGATCTGAAGATGGGCAGCTAGCCCGAAACCGGTAATTGAAAATAAAGAATAGCGATCGAAGACTGAAACTCCATATTTTACTTATTGAACGATCGCGGAATTCCCAGTGAGACAACTATGTCTAGTTTTGATAAACTTGTGCCTAGTCAGGCTGTGGGAGATGTGAAAACATTTTTTAAAGCTAAGCTTAATATAATGAAAGCCAATTTAAAAATACATTTCAATAAGAACTGTTTGCAATTAGGTGTTGTGCCGAAGTACGCAAGGGTAAAGATAAATAACAGCAGTATCTCAGCCACAAAAGTTAAGAAGAGAGCAGAACAGTCATGGATAAGACAGGAGATCAAATCAGGGTACATCGAGAAAGACAAACTCAATAAGCTTACGCACGATTTACATATGAAGTTAGGTAACCTATTGTCGCCACTGCAGTTTAGACAAGTTGAATATGAGATTGAAGCAAGAATCCAGGTACATAGGGACGAAATCATAAAAAGACACAATAAGAAAATTACTAATCTGTGTAGAACAATAGCAAAGGCAGAGAGGGAAACAGATAAAATACAGTATGTACATAAGTTTTATGACAGAACCGTTAACCTAACAGATATTGTCTTTTCTAAAGAAGAGCAGAAGCTTTTGGATAAGGGGCTTAAGCATAATCCGCGAACGAACTTGCAAGATCGAGACATCAAGAGAATGATCGCAGAAGTTAAGGTAGCATGTAGGGATGCTAAGTTAACTAAATTCCAGGAGACATGTATCGCCATCAAAGCCAAAGAGGCAATTGAATGCCAGAAAACTTTACATAACGGTAAATATAGTGAGATGAGGTTAGTGAAAGAAATTAACTTAAAACTGGATTCTAATAACGCAATCGTGATTAAGTCAGATAAGGGCAGTACCTCAGTTGTCATTTACGAAAAGGAATATATAGATAAGACAATGCGGTTTTTTCAGGAAAATGGAATTAAAGAAGTCAAAAAAGATTTAACAAAGAAGTTTCAGACAGATTTAAAGGCAAGGATAGAAGCAATACAATTTTTATTCACTCCAAATGAAAAAGCTAGATTAGTAAAGATGAATCCAAGAACACCAGAAGCAAGAGCGCAAATAAAATTGCACAAGGAGAATAAACCAATGCGTGTTATTTGCAATGGGAAGGAAGCCGTTAATGAGCTCTTGAATAAAGCTTTGTACCGTAAGTTAAAATCTGCGTATAAATACGAGCAAGTTTACAACGTAAAAAATAGTGTATGTTTCGCGAACGAAGTGAAGGTCATTGCAATCCCAGAGGATGCAGTCCTAGCCTCATTGGACGTCGTGAACCTCTACACTAATATACCAATACCAGAAACTTTGCAAATTATAAGGAAAAACCTGATAAAAAATAAGTCAATGAGCATGGGTGAAATCGTCGAACTCGTAGATATGCTAGAGTTCACACTGAGTTTTAATAGTTTTATCTTTAACGATAAAGTTTTTATTCAAGATGAAGGTTTAGCTATGGGTAACAGTCTATCAGGCATTTTAGCTGAAATTTTTATGAATGACTTTGAGAACAAAGTTTTTAACTCTTTTCCAGAAATTAAGGAGAAGTTAATTTATTACAGACGGTATGTTGACGACACTATTTTATTATTCAAAGGGGAAAAAGAAGACGTAGAGGAAATGACTAAAGTTTTAAACGAGCAGCATCCAAAAATTCAATTCACACTAGAAATGGAAAACAACAGGACGATTAACTATTTAGATTTGACTGTCAGAAAGGAGGGAGGCAGGCACGTTTTCGGCGTCTATAGAAAAGACACGTGCTCCGACAACATCATAGTAGCGACGTCGCACCACCCGGCACAGCATAAAAGAGCGTACTTTCATGCAATGTGCAACAGAGCCCTCAGATTGCCACTACAGGAAGATGAGTTGCAGAAAGAACTGGGTATTATTAAGCAAGTAGCAGCAGCTAACGGATACAGGACACAAGATGTTACACGTATGTTTAACAAAATCAAAAACAAATCCGCGGGCATCATTAGCGATTCTAGGAAAATTAAAGTTAAGAAGAAGTTTGTCACCCTGACATACAAAGGGCGTGTGTCGGAAAGAATTGCTAAATGCTTTCCAAAAAACATCGCAGTGGCATTTCAGAACGAAGGGCAAATGGCACATAGATTAAGACATAAACCAGCAACGACGAAACAAATGAAATACAATAATTCCGGAGTATATAAGATTAAATGTGCTGAATGTGACAGTTATTATATAGGACAAACATGGCGGAACTTTGAAATTCGATACAGGGAACATTGTAGCCATAGCAATCGAACAGCATTTGGAACACATATAAAAGAGAGTAGACATGAAGTTAGTAATATAAATCAACAAATGGAGATGCTACATAAAGCTCCAAAAAGTCTCTATCTCAACGTGCTAGAAGAGCTTGAAATATACGCACATCAAAGAAAAACCCCAGGCCTATTAAATGAGCAAAGTGATTTTATGCACAGGAATTATTATGAGATTTTCAAAGACCTGTTTTAGGCTTACTCTTGAACGCAGCAGCACGCCCCAGTAAGAAACAGCTATAGCGGAACGGCCCTCAGCGTACTGGCGGCGAGGTGAATTGGGCGCGGCGCAAGACAACTCGGCGTGGCGTTGTATACGCTCAGGCATAGGGAAATCCACTCAACCACCAATCAAAAACAAAGAAGAGTAGACGCACATTTTCGGAAGGATATCTACATTTTAATTATATTTTATGTTTCTTTATAAAGAAATTTTAAATTAATGTAAAAATTTTTCGTTTCATGGTCCACTCAAAAAGATTATTCATTTGTTATTACCTTAAAAAATTGTTTTATTAAAAAGAATATTCGCCAATAATATATACGGCGAAATAATAACAGATGCACAATTGTTATAGGTAGAGGGCACTTTTTACTGTTACCAATCAGATTACTCTTAAATACTGCGATATAATGTTTTAACAGATTGAAATTTACTTTACTTATGACAGTGAACAGTGTGTTCTGTACGGACAAGTTACTCTGTAACTACAACATATGGTATGTTGGCATTTTATATGTTCCAAAATTTCATTTTGTAAACTAAGGTAGTTTTTCACTAACTGTATCTCTCTTATTAATTACATTTTTAACATTGTCTAACAGATCTGAAGATGGGCAGCTAGCCCGAAACCGGTAATTGAAAATAAAGAATAGCGATCGAAGACTGAAACTCCATATTTTACTTATTGAACGATCGCGGAATTCCCAGTGAGACAACTATGTCTAGTTTTGATAAACTTGTGCCTAGTCAGGCTGTGGGAGATGTGAAAACATTTTTTAAAGCTAAGCTTAATATAATGAAAGCCAATTTAAAAATACATTTCAATAAGAACTGTTTGCAATTAGGTGTTGTGCCGAAGTACGCAAGGGTAAAGATAAATAACAGCAGTATCTCAGCCACAAAAGTTAAGAAGAGAGCAGAACAGTCATGGATAAGACAGGAGATCAAATCAGGGTACATCGAGAAAGACAAACTCAATAAGCTTACGCACGATTTACATATGAAGTTAGGTAACCTATTGTCGCCACTGCAGTTTAGACAAGTTGAATATGAGATTGAAGCAAGAATCCAGGTACATAGGGACGAAATCATAAAAAGACACAATAAGAAAATTACTAATCTGTGTAGAACAATAGCAAAGGCAGAGAGGGAAACAGATAAAATACAGTATGTACATAAGTTTTATGACAGAACCGTTAACCTAACAGATATTGTCTTTTCTAAAGAAGAGCAGAAGCTTTTGGATAAGGGGCTTAAGCATAATCCGCGAACGAACTTGCAAGATCGAGACATCAAGAGAATGATCGCAGAAGTTAAGGTAGCATGTAGGGATGCTAAGTTAACTAAATTCCAGGAGACATGTATCGCCATCAAAGCCAAAGAGGCAATTGAATGCCAGAAAACTTTACATAACGGTAAATATAGTGAGATGAGGTTAGTGAAAGAAATTAACTTAAAACTGGATTCTAATAACGCAATCGTGATTAAGTCAGATAAGGGCAGTACCTCAGTTGTCATTTACGAAAAGGAATATATAGATAAGACAATGCGGTTTTTTCAGGAAAATGGAATTAAAGAAGTCAAAAAAGATTTAACAAAGAAGTTTCAGACAGATTTAAAGGCAAGGATAGAAGCAATACAATTTTTATTCACTCCAAATGAAAAAGCTAGATTAGTAAAGATGAATCCAAGAACACCAGAAGCAAGAGCGCAAATAAAATTGCACAAGGAGAATAAACCAATGCGTGTTATTTGCAATGGGAAGGAAGCCGTTAATGAGCTCTTGAATAAAGGTTTGTACCGTAAGTTAAAATCTGCGTATAAATACGAGCAAGTTTACAACGTAAAAAATAGTGTATGTTTCGCGAACGAAGTGAAGGACATTGCAATCCCAGAGGATGCAGTCCTAGCCTCATTGGACGTCGTGAACCTCTACACTAATATACCAATACCAGAAACTTTGCAAATTATAAGGAAAAACCTGATAAAAAATAAGTCAATGAGCATGGGTGAAATCGTCGAACTCGTAGATATGCTAGAGTTCACACTGAGTTTTAATAGTTTTATCTTTAACGATAAAGTTTTTATTCAAGATGAAGGTTTAGCTATGGGTAACAGTCTATCAGGCATTTTAGCTGAAATTTTTATGAATGACTTTGAGAACAAAGTTTTTAACTCTTTTCCAGAAATTAAGGAGAAGTTAATTTATTACAGACGGTATGTTGACGACACTATTTTATTATTCAAAGGGGAAAAAGAAGACGTAGAGGAAATGACTAAAGTTTTAAACGAGCAGCATCCAAAAATTCAGTTCACACTAGAAATGGAAAACAACAGGACGATTAACTATTTAGATTTGACTGTCAGAAAGGAGGGAGGCAGGCACGTTTTCGGCGTCTATAGAAAAGACACGTGCTCCGACAACATCATAGTAGCGACGTCGCACCACCCGGCACAGCATAAAAGAGCGTACTTTCATGCAATGTGCAACAGAGCCCTCAGATTGCCACTACAGGAAGATGAGTTGCAGAAAGAACTGGGTATTATTAAGCAAGTAGCAGCAGCTAACGGATACAGGACACAAGATGTTACACGTATGTTTAACAAAATCAAAAACAAATCCGCGGGCATCATTAGCGATTCTAGGAAAATTAAAGTTAAGAAGAAGTTTGTCACCCTGACATACAAAGGGCGTGTGTCGGAAAGAATTGCTAAATGCTTTCCAAAAAACATCGCAGTGGCATTTCAGAACGAAGGGCAAATGGCACATAGATTAAGACATAAACCAGCAACGACGAAACAAATGAAATACAATAATTCCGGAGTATATAAGATGAAATGTGCTGAATGTGACAGTTATTATATAGGACAAACAGGGCGGAACTTTGAAATTCGATACAGGGAACATTGTAGCCATAGCAATCGAACAGCATTTGGAACACATATAAAAGAGAGTAGACATGAAGTTAGTAATATAAATCAACAAATGGAGGTGCTACATAAAGCTCCAAAAAGTCTCTATCTCAACGTGCTAGAAGAGCTTGAAATATACGCACATCAAAGAAAAACCCCAGGCCTATTAAATGAGCAAAGTGATTTTATGCACAGGAATTATTATGAGATTTTCAAAGACCTGTTTTAGGCTTACTCTTGAACGCAGCAGCACGCCCCAGTAAGAAACAGCTATAGCGGAACGGCCCTCAGCGTACTGGCGGCGCGGTGAATTGGGCGCGGCGCAAGACAACTCGGCGTGGCGTTGTATACGCGCAGGCATAGGGAAATCCACTCAACCACCAATCAAAAACAAAGAAGAGTAGACGCACATTTTCGGAAGGATATCTACATTTTAATTATATTTTATGTTTCTTTATAAAGAAATTTTAAATTAATGTAAAAATTTTTCGTTTCATGGTCCACTCAAAAAGATTATTCATTTGTTATTACCTTAAAAAATTGTTTTATTAAAAAGAATATTCGCCAATAATATATACGGCGAAATAATAACAGATGCACAATTGTTATAGGTAGAGGGCACTTTTTACTGTTACCAATCAGATTACTCTTAAATACTGCGATATAATGTTTTAACAGATTGAAATTTACTTTACTTATGACAGTGAACAGTGTGTTCTGTACGGACAAGTTACTCTGTAACTACAACATATGGTATGTTGGCATTTTATATGTTCCAAAATTTCATTTTGTAAACTAAGGTAGTTTTTCACTAACTGTATCTCTCTTATTAATTACATTTTTAACATTGTCTAACAGATCTGAAGATGGGCAGCTAGCCCGAAACCGGTAATTGAAAATAAAGAATAGCGATCGAAGACTGAAACTCCATATTTTACGTATTATTATTTCCAGTTCTGAGAAGAACACTATTCGGAATAATTGACTCAAACTCATACCAGCCTAAAGTGGTATGACGTGCATGGAAAGACTGTGTCCAAATCGCTACTGTAGACAGTAATATACGACCTTCAACTCTCCACAGACTGGTTCCTCCAGACACGACGAACAAACGTCGGGGCCGACTACATGGGCAGCTCGACTGTAGGTTAAATTTTTTTGTAAGGGAAGGCTAGTGTACTTATGGACACATGGCGTTTCCCTGTCGGTGTTTTAATCTAATAACTGATTTCAGAATCACATGAAGAAATGCGCACGACATTTTCTACGGCTTTTGTTGTTATATTAATCTCGAAGAATCAAATCTGCCAAGTTCGCTAGTACTTTTTTTTATTACTGTTATCGGTTTCGACTGTCAGCATCGTATCTTGTAAGTAATGTAACGAGATCCGATGATGACAGTGTGGATCTGTGGAAACCGGTAATAGTAATAAAAGATTTACTAGCGATCTTGCCGAACTTGATTCTTGAACAATAGCATAACTTTCAGAACGCCCTCAACGATCGACCCAATGTCAAACATATATAAGTTTTCGTTGTCGTCAGACATGTTTTGTTCAGTGTTTATAAATATTACGAGCTCTGCATATTTAAATGATGAGTAATATTAAACCTGTTTTGATTAATTTTTCATTTCACAATTTTACGTTGGGTAAAGTTCACTATATATTTAATACTAGTTATATAACGTGTGGATAGTTAAGCCATACTTCGTCGGTCGTGCATCTTCCTGTACGTCGAAATGGAAGAAGGCCTTCTACCACGGAACAAATTAACTGAGCTTCTTTACTGTTGCAGCAGTTTTCCGTGCCTAGAAAATGGAAACTTGTATTAGTTTCCAATTTAGGTGCTATTTCAAAATGTTAACTTCTAATTTGTTTCTGATAATACTTCATCTTAATATGATTTCACTTACTGATTATTTGCGTCTAGTAAAGTAATAATGTAACACATAGACTACTAAGTGCAGTATCGACAGGTTTTTCTCCATCATGTTGTAGCTTGGAACAGTTTTTCACGTTTGGAAAAACATCACTTTTCCAGAGTAATTTCAGAAATAGGCTGCAGCGCATATAAAGTGAATGCTGCCATTTCAAAATGGAATAAGAAACTATATTAATCTTCTCTAACAGAAGGCGAAAATATGAAAGTGTTGCAAGCTGTAACACCCTTCTGGACTGCCATTCCTCTGGCTGTTGTCAGCGTGCAAAGATCGCCTTTACTTGTTCATCCAACTGACTGTTTGACCTTCAGTCGAGCTGTAAGTCGATATCAAAGCAATGAAGTGAAAGAAGTGAAGGATATAGGCACCATATCAGATACCTGATATACCTCGGGGACTAACACGATCTCAGTCAGTTGAACATGTTTGGTAAGAATCTTAAATTCTACCATTATTACAGCCATCGACTGATGAGAGCTGAGTGACACTATGATAAGTCACTCGGGTTTTTATTACTTCTTTGACAACACACGTCGAGTTCAACGGATTCTCGTGCTAATAAAAATTACGAACACTAAGGCCAACTGTGATATCTCTCAGTAGGGGTGAATACATTATACTCTACCCGTAACCGTCATAATGCATAATCTGTCTTTGGATAATAATAAATTATAGTGTTCCACTAGCTGCCACATTATTACCTTTGCTTCGAAGATATCGCCGCGTAACTGTTTGCGCAAAAGCACTAACTTTTATTATTTCCCTGCAAAACAATATGAAACCTCTTGATTTATATATTAAAACTGAATTACATCTGACAGTTGTGAATTAATGACATTCCTTGACCATTTTCTAGTTTAAATGCACATACAAGAATTAACGTGAGCTACTGGACAACTGTTTATTTACTCTTCAAATTTAAATACAGTAGTTGAGTTGGTGATGTGTCATGAAAAAATCTGATAGTTCCACTAGTAGCCTCCAACATATACTTCTAACCCAGAAGGACTAAAATAAAAATCTGAGCAAATCTTGTGGAGCCCTGCCACTGTTACACCTACCAGAAGAAAAAAACAGATTTTTCCTTTTCCACATGTTGTCTTCTAACCTTAATTCAATTCTCCCACTAGTATTTTGAGAATGATACTGAAACACCCAATTTAACTTGTGAGTGTCGAATCACGCTTCGTGGCCTGCCTTACCGCATATTAACATACCACTCCACAGTATAATATACCAGCGTGCTCCAAAAAAAAAAAAAAAAAAAAAAAAAATCACTTACATAGGCATAGGCACCCAAAAGGACGAAGGATCAGTATTTTATTTCTTTGCAATAGTTGTACCAATAACAGCACCGAAATTATGCTGCCAGTTCATATTTAGTTTCTTCTTATGGTGATGAGTGATGGCATTGACGTCCGTTAGTATCTGTGTTCCTTGTACTTTGTGCTCTAGTCTATTGCCTCAGCTCTCTCAAGCGGCGTAATATTTATGCAACTCAACATTATAATCTCAATTAAATTACATTGGAAGGTGCAATCTGGTCGTTTTCACAGTTCTTCACAGAAAAAAAACAAACTTTAATCGGCGGCTCGACATTTTCGTGGATGTAAATGTCCAAAACTGAAAAAATATCCACTGAGATCGGTAGACCAAAGTCGTATCTGACAATCTCTCAACGCTTATCATTTTAGAGACCATTCCATGCTCGTTTGACATCACCACGGACACACGTTCAGCAGACGAAATGTCGTGGTGCAAAAATGTTGCCCCCAAATGTTTCAGCTCGCTGTAGAAGTAGTGCAATAACCACATAATAGTCGTTTTCAAAACAATGAAATACGACTATTTTCGAACGACACGGTCTTTCTCTGGACCGTAATGGTTTTCCACATCTGGCCTTTAATCACATAACGACGTTTACATTTCAGATTTTCCTCACATTAGTTTGAAATGTCTTTCTTCAAACGTTTTTGTGATGGTCGCTTTCACGAATGTTATTCCAGGTGTAGAATTTCCTCAAGCGTATTGTGTATTTTCATAGCAGATCCAGTCTTGCGACTTAAAAATTTGACTGTTATATATGATGAATTATAAGGACAGAAGAACCTGTACAGACTTTACAGTGCCTACGGCTACATTTAAGTCTATTTATCCAATAACAAGCCGCATTAAGAAAAGAAACATTAGCATTTAACGACATGTTAACTGCGACCTGCTGAGCCAAAGTCTCCATGAACTTGTGAGTAACGATAAAAACACTAAATAACCATTAACATTATCATAAAAAGTGTAGCGATTAAATAGTCAAAATGATGTGGTGTTTCCGAGAGCCGTATAGATGTACGCAGTGCTTCATTCGCAACTACCAGTTTCACGTCTGTATAGACGCATCTTCAGGTACATATTGGTTATAGTTCCATAATGTAGATGGACAATTACAGAGGTGGTTTGACTCTTAATGTAGATAACTTCCTTACAGCTGGGACTCCGTAATTGTCCATACACATTATGGAAATATAACTATTATAAATCTGAATATGCGTCTAAGCTGCCGTGAAACCGGTAGTTCCGAATAAAGCCCCTTCGTAGAGCTATGCGGCGTTCGGAAACGCCTTATTAATCTTGACTTGTCATTGTTATAATTTTTATGATAATTTGAATGGTTATTGAATGTTGAGTGTTGTTATTGTTACTCACAATGTCTCTGAGCTGCGATTGCCGTCCCCAGGAAGTTGTTTGTATCCACATGAACTTCCCACAAGTCAGTTTGTATCTAGTATACAATTCGCTCTTTTTAACTGAAAATTTAGTGTTTATCCGCTTTTCCGAGGCATGGTACCATTCACTTAACTGTCGACAAAAAACTGAGCAATAAATGTACTGGAATGTGTGAACAAACCGGTTGACAAGTGACATGAAAAATTTCCACGAAGTCCTCCACATTTACCAGTCTACTTACACACAGAATGAATTTTCGTTATCTAGTGGAGTCTGTGCTGATCTGAAACTTGCTAGCAGATTATAACTGAGTATCACACCAGGATTTGTACCTGGGACCTATTTTTAGTGCAACGTCTTGTTACTAGAAGTTTATTAACCCTCCGTTGCTCGCGCGGATGACACTCGTCATCCACATGACTTTCCCACTCAATTTTGTCCGACAGGGCTGGACTGAGTTCGCACCATTTTCAGTACCTTTCTGTTAACTCTCCAGCAGCTAGCTCCAATCATTGTTGGCTTTCAGTTAAGAAAGATACATTGTTTATGAAACATTATTATAGTCTGGAGAACACTTTTCATCCGCGCGAGCTCTGCTGCCACAATCTGAAACAAAGTAAGTCTGTATTACTTTATTGCTTTCCTAGATGTGCGTAAATTGTTCATGACCAAATCACTGAACACTTGCATGAATTCAGCCTATATGACAAATTTCAATCCGGTTTCCGTAAACATCACAGCACAAACACTGCTCTAATTAAAGTAACTGATGACCTGAAATATGCCATCGACAATCGAAACGCAACAATATTGACTCTACTGGACTTCAGCAAAGCTTTTGACACTGTTAACTTTGACATATTGCTCAGAAAAATGCAACAGCTTAATTTCTCTGATAGTGCAATGAGATGGTTTGAAAGCTACTTGAAAGACAGACAGCAATGTGCTGTCTGCGTAAATGAAAAATCTTCCTGGAAACATGTTTCCTCGGGAGTGCCACAAGGATCAGTCTTAGGACTACTTTTGTTTTCTTTATATGTCAACGATATTTCGTCGCTTCTGTCCTCCTGTAAATATCATTTCTATGCCGACGACCTCCAGCTCTACCTAAGCGTCAAACCTGAAGATGTAAACACTGCAACCGCTCAGATGAATGATGATCTGTCTTCAGTAGTGACATGGACGAAAAACCTGGGGCTTAAACTAAATGCAAAAAAGACGCAAGTAATCTTAATAGCCCATCAGAAATTAATAAGTTCAGATTTTCGCGAACGGCTACCTCCTATTCTGCTCGACGGTACTCCAATACCATATCAGAAAACAGTGAAGAACTTGGGTGTAACTTTGGATGAGCATCTCAACTGGGCGGAGAATACAGTCGCAGTGTGCCGAAAGACGTCTGCTTGTCTCTATGCTCTCAAAAAGTTTCGGAACATATTTCCACAGGACTTGAAACGCCAGCTCGTGCAAGCACTCGTTCTACCGAACCTCCACTATTCTGATGTGATTCAACAAGGCATGAGCAGTGAAAACCAAAGACGGCTAGAGCTAACCATGAATGCCTGTGTGCGTTACACCTGCAACATTCGCCGATATGATCATGTTAGTGCTTCATACTCCGAGCTAGGGTGGCTGCGGCCGGACAAATTGCGTGACTACCACACTCTATGTCTACTTCACCGACTCCTCGTCGCGCAAGCACCCCAGTACCTTGCTTCAGAGATTAAAAACCTATCATGCCATCATAATCGAAACACGAGGTCACTCATATTTAGTATCCTAACTGTGCCCACTCACAAAACAAAAACTTTTGCAAACTCCTTCTCAGTTGCCGCTTTCCGCCTCTGCAACAAACTGCCCCTTACCTTGCGCAAAATTCGATCTCCTGCTGCTTTTAAGAATAAGTTGAAGCATTTCCTACTATCATCTTCATAAAGTTCTCCACAAAATTAATGTACAAGGTCAATCCTCTCATCTGTCAAATAGCAAAGCTAGCGTCTCCTATCTTGCTCCTGAGATGCTTTCCTCTTCATCTACCTCTATTAGCCACACAATCTTCTTTTCCTTTATGTTTTCTTAATTATGTTTCACCATGTCTCTCTATTCTTCTCCTCCCTTCACCATGAGTCTGCCTCATACTCCCTGCTGCCAGCACTCCTATCTAAAATCTGTCTCTTCAATAATGTCTAATTACAACAGTACTTATGATCTACGAATATAAACTCTATATGTATGTACTACTAGATGTAGTTTAACATGCCTACTAAAACATATGAATGTAAAATAAGTAGAATGCCTGGTTAGATGTAAGAGAGGGCCTGATGGCCCTAATCTTGCCAGGTTAAATAAATAAATAAATTTAGACGTATTGAAACTGATTGCAGTTACCTTCCACGTTGCGTAGAATTCTCTTTATTCTTAAATTGTGGAAGAAATGTCAAAGGCAAAAAACCTCGGTCAGAGTTTAGTAGAGATCCTAATGTACGGATAGAATGGTTCAATGAGCTGAGTGATGAAGTTGCTCAGAGTGATAGCGCAGACTCAGAGACTGAGGATTCTGTTCATGAAAGCGGTTACGATTCAGGAACAGAACAAGAAGGGTCAGAGAATGATGAATATGAATCACAGGAAGAAGTAGCTGAAGAGGATGCATTTTTTTTAGGGAAAAATAGAATAGAAGGAAAAATAAATATCCTACCAGTGTTAGAAGCAGATCTTGTAATATTATTACGTGTGGTGTCACCGCCAGACACTACACTTGCTATGTGATAGCTTTAAATCGGCCGCGGTCCATTAGTACATGTCGGACCTGCGTGTCGCCACTGTCAGTGATCGCAGACCGAGCGCCACCACACGGCAGGTCTAGAGAGACTGACTAGCACTCGCCCCAGTTGTACGGACGACTTTGCTAGCGACTACACTGACGAAGCCTTTCTCTCATTTGCCGAGAGACAGTTAGAATAGCCTTCAGCTAAGTCCATGGCTACGACCTAGCAAGGCGCCATTAACCATTTCTAGAGAGAGTCTCACTTGTATCACCAAGAACGCTGTATACAAATGATGGATTAAAGTTAAGTATTCCAGCAGCTACGTACTTTTCTTTATAGCATTCATTACGTATCCTGTTTCAGACCTAACGCCAGCCGGCGTGAGTAAACGCGTGCCTTTCGGTTACCCGTCACTGTGGACTGGCTGTCTTGTCAGTCCACTACATTACGCGTTTGCCTGGACCAAAACATCAAGCTCGCACAAAAAAGACAGAAATAGTAATTCTGAATGTGTTCTTGGATGAAAACATAATAAGCATTATCGCAACATGCACTAATATATCCATCAGTGAAGTTCATGGTAACTTCTCTAGGGAAAGGGACTCTAAAGAAACAGATGCGATAGAGATCAGAGTTTTCATTGGTTTGTTATATCTGTGTGGATCTCTGAGATGTTCTAGGAAGAGTATATCAACATTGTGGATAACTCAAAGGGAAATGGACTTGAATCATGTTATTTATGCATAAGTGAAAACCGATTCAGGTTTCTGTCGAGATGTCTGAGGTTTGATAATATCCGTGACAGAGATGTTCGCAGAGAGAGACTGACGAGTTAGCTGCTATCAGAGAGGTACTTGAACCATTCACGAACAACTGCCAAAAATATTTTTCGCCTAGTGAATATCTTACTGTTGACGAACAGCTTTTGGCATTTTTGAGGAAACTGCACGTACAAGCAATATACTCCTAGCAAACCAGCAAAGTATGGGTTAAATGTGTTTGCTTTGGTTGATGGAAAAATAGCTTACACTTTGAATTTAGAACCGTACGTCGGTAAGCAACAAGAGGGACCATGTAATGCCAGTAATTCAGCTGAAGATATTGTTCTTCGAATGGTCAAACTGTTTAAAACGTTACAATATATTATACTGTGTATAAATATTAAATTTATTATATTTTGATCATCATCATCATCATCACCATTTAAGACTGATTATGCCTTTCAGCGTTCAGTCTGGAGCATAGCCCCCCTTATACAGTTCCTCCATGATCCCCTATTCAGTGCTAACATTGGTGCCTCTTCTGATGTTAAACCTATTACATCAAAATCATTCTTAACCGAATCCAGGTACCTTCTCCTCGGTCTGCCCCGACTCCTCCTACCCTCTACTGCTGAATCCATGAGTCTCTTGGGTAACCTTACTTCTCCCATGCGTGTAACATGACCCCACCATCTAAGCCTGTTCGCCCTGACTGCTACATCTATAGAGTTCATTCCCAGTTTTTCTTTGATTTCTTCATTGTGGACACCCTCCTGCCATTGTTCCCATCTACTAGTACCTGCAATCATCCTAGCTACTTTCATATCCGTAACCTCAACCTTGTTGATAAGGTAACCTGAATCCACCCAGCTTTCGCTCCCATACAACAAATTTGGTCGAAAGATTGAACGGTGCACAGAGAACTTAGTCTTGGTACTGACTTCCTTCTTGCAGAAGAGAGTAGATCGTAGCTGAGCGCGCACTGCATTAGCTTTGCTACACCTCGCTTCCAGTTCTTTCACTATGTTGCCATCCTGTGAGAATATGCATCCTAAGTACTTGAAACCGTCCACCTGTTCTAACTTTGTTCCTCCTATTTGGCACTTAATCCGTTTATTTTAATTAATAAAAAAATCATAAAAGCAGTCATGAAGACCGTTCAAAGTGTACAAATAGACAGCTTGCTTTGTGGATAACACCAGTCATCCGCGCGAGTGACGATGTCATCAATTTTCGAGCGAGTAACGGAGGGTTAATGTTGTTCTTTACACTGTATGACATATTGGCCAAATCCAGAACAAGAAATTCTAATGTAATCTACTGATCCGCTTGAAAGTGATGTTTCAGCCGTTCGAATGCGTCATGGAAAAAAAGTAACTGACGTAGGTAATTGTTCTGATTGCGTGCCACAAATCTGAAATTATGGACCAACTGTTGCTCCTGCCCACTCAGCCGGCCGCAGCAGCACCGCTCTGGTGAGAGTGTCTGGCCAGAGCGCAGATGGCAGCCTGTGAACCACAGCTGCTACCGCTACGAAGCAAGCGGGGGTGGCGCAAAACGGATGAAAGTCAGTCACCTGTTGCCGGGGGTGGCGCAAAACGGATGAAAGTCAGTCACCTGTTGCCGGGGGTGGCGCAAAACGGACGAAAGTCAGTCACCTGTTGCCGGGGGTGGCGCAAAACGGATGAAAGTCAGTCCCCTGTTGCCGGGGGTGGCGCAAAACGGATGAAAGTCAGTCCCCTGTTGCCGGGGGTGGCGCAAAACGGATGAAAGTCAGTCCCCTGTTGCCGGGGGTGGCGCAAAACGGATGAAAGTCAGTCCCCTGTTGCCGTTAATGATCAACATCTGATGGCCAGTGCTGGGGCCATGGTAGAACAGCCAGGAAGCATGCGTCACATTGTTAGTGGTGAATGTGGCGAAAGTAAAGTTCTATGTACTGACCTGGCAGAAAATCCTAAGAAATTTTGGTCTTATGTCAAAGCGGTAGGTGGATCAAAACAAAATGTCCAGACACTCTGTGACCAAAATGGTACTGAAACAGAGGATGACAGACTAAAGGCCGAAATACTAAATGTCTTTTTCCAGAGTTGTTTCACAGAGGAAGATTGCACTGTAGTTCTTTCTCTAGATTGTCGCACAGATGACAAAATGGTAGATACCGAAATAGACGACAGAGGGATAGAGAAACAATTAAAATCGCTCAAAAGAGGAAAGGCCTCTGGACCTGATGGGATACCAGTTCAATTTTACACAGAGTACGCGAAGGAACTTGCCCCCCTTCTTGCAGCGGTGTACCGTAGGTCTCTAGAAGAGTGTAGCGTTCCAAAGGATTCGAAAACGGCACAGGTCATCCCCGTTTTCAAAAAGGGACGTCGAACAGATGTGCAGAACTATAGACCTATATCTCTAACGTCGATCAGTTGTAGAATTTTGGAACACGTATTGTGTTCGAGTATAATGACTTTTCTGGAGACTAGAAATCTACTCTGTAGGAATCAGCATGGGTTTCGAAAAAGACGGTCATGTGAAACCCAGCTCGCGCTATTCGTGCACGAGACTCAGAGGGCAATAGACACGGGTTCACAGGTAGATGCCGTTTTTCTTGACTTCCGCAAGGCGTTCGATACAGTTCCCCACAGTCGTTTAATGAACAAGGTAAGAGCATATGGACTATCAGACCAATTGTGTGATTGGATTGAGGAGTTCCTAGATAACACGACGCAGCATGTCATTCTCAATGGAGAGAAGTCTTCCGAAGTAAGAGTGATTTCAGGTGTGCCGCAGGGGAGTGTCATAGGACCGTTGCTATTCACAATATACATAAATGACATGGTGGATGACATCGGAAGTTCACTGAGGCTTTTTGCAGATGATGCTGTGGTGTATCGAGAGGTTGTAACAATGGAAAATTGTACTGAAATGCAGGAGGATCTGCAGCGAATTGACGCATGGTGCAGGGAATGGCAATTGAATCTCAGTGTAGACAAGTGTAATGTGCTGCGAAAACACAGAAAGATAGATCCTTTATCATTTAGCTACAAAATAGCAGGTCAGCAAATGGAAGAAGTTAATACCATAAATTATCTGGGAGTACGCATTAGGAGTGATTTAAAATGGAATGATCATATAATGTTGATCGTCGGTAAAGCAGATGCCAGACTGAGATTCATTGGAAGAATCCTAAGGAAATGCAATCCGAAAACAAAGGAAGTAGGTTACAATACGCTTGTTCGCCCACTGTTTGAATACTGCTCAGCAGTGTGGGATCCGTACCAGATAGGGTTGATAGAAGATATGGAGAAGATCCAACGGAGAGCAGCGCGCTTCGTTACAGGATCATTTAGTAATCGCGAAAGCGTTACGGAGATGATAGATAAACTCCAGTGAAAGACTCTGCAGGAGAGACGCTCAGTAGCTCGGTACGGGCTTTTGTCAAAGTTTCGAGAACATACCTTCACCGAAGAGTCAAGCAGTATATTGCTCCCTCCTACGTATATCTCGCGAAGAGACCATGAGGATAAAATCAGAGAGATTAGAGCCCACACAGAGGCATACCGACAATGCTTCTTTCCACGAACAATACGAGACTGGAATAGAAGGGAGAACCGATAGAGGTACTCAAGGTACCCTCCGCCACACACCGTCAGGTGGCTTGCGGAGTATGGATGTAGATGTAGATGTAGATGAAATGAGTGGCTGGGCCGAGCTTGGGTGATGACCAATGTTGTTAGTGGAAGCCGGTTCGTTCTGAAGGGGCGTGGCAGGTCAGAGGCTTCGCAGTGGATCGCAGCTGAAGCTGCAAGAACGCAGCAATGCGGAGAGTGAATCAGTTGGTGACCAGCAGCCAGGTCAGTCAGCTGGGAGCTGGTGGGCCATGGACCGGGCATATTGAATGAACTACCATCAACATGGAACGCGTCCGAGTAGTCACTGAGCGTGAAGGTTTCTCGCGTCCTCCCCGCTTCCGAGAGAGGACGGCAACCACAGTAAGATATGCAAAAGAGTGGCTTTGGTTATCACAGTACAGCAGGAGCATTAACAGTACGCCTTAATTGGACTACAGTGATTCTTTGCCAGTTGAGTGTCATGTGCACTGACAAGGGTACCTCCCCATCGCACCCCCCTCAGATTTAGTTATAAGTTGGCACAGTGGATAGGCCTTGAAAAACTGAACACAGATCAATCGAGAAAACAGGAAGAAGTTGTGTGGAACTATGAAAAAAATAAGCAAAATATACAAACTGAGTAGTCCATGCGCAAGGTAGGTAACATTAAGGAGTATTTGAGCTAAGGAGCGCCATGGTCTCGTCGTTAGCGTGAGGAGCTGCGGAATGCGAGGTCCATGGTTCAAGTCTTCCCTCGAGTGAAAAGTTTACTTTCTTTATTTTCGCAAAGTTATTATCTGTCCGTTCGTTCATTGACGTCTCTGTTCACTGTAATGAGTTTAGTGTCTGTGTTTTGCGACCTCACCGCAAAACCGTGCGATTAGTAGACGAAAGGACATGCCGCTCCAATTGGAACCGAAAACATTTGATCGCAAGGTCATAGGTCAACCGAGTCCTCCGCAGGAAATCACGTCTGATATTTTGTATACGACACTGATGACGGCATGTGCGTCACATGACAGGAATATGTTGTCGACCCACCTAACTTGTACACTTGGCGAATGGGTGAAAAGATTCCTCTACCTTGCCCCATTTAGGTGTTCTTGTGGATGTGATAATCACTCCCAAAAAAGTGATGAAAACATAAGAGATTGTCACATAAACTGCAACAAATGAATGCAACAGTTTCACAGTCGCACAGTTTTCCCTGTGCTCTGTCGAAACATATGTTTTTAACGTTATCAAATTTTTCCGTGTGTAGACCGTCAAATCCTGCATATGTCCAAGCAAATCAGAACACGTCCTAGAATTTTGGAGAGCGAAGTGTGAGTGCCTGAACTTTGATAATTGTCTGAAAATAAAAAAATTAAAATTTTTGCTCGAGGGGAGACTTGAACGAAGGACACCTCGTTTCGCAGCTGATCACGCTAACCACGGGACCACAGCACACCTGAGCTCTGATAGTCCTTGAAGTGGGTTATCTTGCGCATGGACTACCCAATTTGTATATTTTGCTTATTTTTTTTCATAGTTCCACACAACTTCTTCCTGTTTTCTCGATTGATCAGTGTTCAGTTTTTCAAGGCCTATCCACTGTGCCACCTTATAACTAAATCTGAGGGGGGTGAGATGGGGAGGTTCCCTTGTGAGTACAGTGTACAATTGAGAGAGAGAATGTTTGTGTTTTGAGTGCGATGGTACATTATACTGCATGGTGGGATCAAGAGCACAATATACTATCTACGAAGGTAATCCCAATAGTAAGGTCTATTTTTTATAAGTACATATACCTGTTTATTTCTACAATGGTTTACATCAGTTTACAGCTTGAACATTTAGCTATTTTTCGACATAATCACCGTTTTTGTCGATGCATTTTTGTAGACGCTGTTGCAGTTTTTGTATGCCCATGTCATACCAGCTCGCCGCCATGCTGTTAAGAAAGTTATGAAACTCTTCTTTCACCTCGTCGGAGCTGAATCGCTGGGACCACAATTAACGCTGACAGGTACTGTGAGACTCTGAAAAAACTCAAACGGGCAATTCAGAACCGGAGAAGAGGAATGTTGAGCAAGGGCGTACACATTCTCCATGACAACGCTCGCCCACATATCGCTAGGCAAACCGTTGCTCTCGTGCAACAGTTTCAGTGGAACATAATCACCCACCCACGCTATAGTCCTGACTTGGCGCCCAGTGACTATCACCTGTTCCCTAGGTTAAAAGAACATTTGGCCGGAAAGCGATTCGGCTCCGACGACGGGGTGAAAGAAGAGGTTCATAACTTTCTTAACAGCATGGCGGCGAGCTGGTATGACATAGGCATACAAAAACTGCTACAGCGTCCACAAAAATGCATCGACAGAAATGGAGATTATGTTGAAAAATAGCTAAATGTTTAAGCTGTAAACTGATGTAAACCATTGTAGAAATAAACAGGTCTATATACTTATAAAAAATAGGAGACCTTAATTTTGTTATTACACTCGTATGTATGTTTTTACCTTACACGCTGCTGGCATGTGTTAACGTGACTCGAAAGGAGGATTCTGTGAATTACACTACTGGCCATTAAAATTGCTACACCAAGAAGAAATGCAGATGATAAACGGGTATTCATTGGACAGGTATATTATACTAGAACTGACATGTGATTACATTATCACGCAATTTGGGTGCATAGATCCTGAGATATCAGTACCCGGAACAACCACGTCTGGCCGTCATAACGGCCTTGATACGCCTGGGCATTTAGTCAAACAGAACTTGGATGGCTTCTACAGGTACAACTGTCCATGCAGCTTCAACACGATACCACAGTTCGTCAAGAGTAGTGACTGGCGTATTGTGACAAGCCAGTTGCTCGGCCATCATTGACCAGACGTTTTCAATTAGTGAGAGATCTGGAGAATGTGCTGGCCAGGGCAGCACTCGAACATTATCTGTATCCAGAAAGGCCCGTACAGGACCTGCAGCATGCGGTCGTGCACTATCCTGTTGAAATATAGGGTTTCACAGGGATTGAATGAAGGGTAGAGCCACGGGTCGTAACACATCTGAAATGTAACGTCCACTGTACAAAGTGCCGTCAGTGCGAACAAGAGGCGACCGAGACGTGTAACCAATGCCACCCCATACCATTACGTCGGGTGATACGCCAGTATGGCGATGACCAATACACGCATCCAATGTGCGATCACCGCGGTGTCGCCAAACACGGATGCTGTAAACAGAACCTGGATTCATCTGAAAAAATGACGTTTTGCCATTCGTGCACCCAGGTTCGTCGTTGAGTACACCATCGCAGGCGCTCCTGTCTGTGATGCAACATCAAGGGTAACCGCAGCCACGGTCTCCGAGCTGATAGTCCATGCTGCTGCAAACGTCGTCGAACTGTTCGTGCAGATGGTTGTTGTCTTGCAAACGTCCCCATCTGTTGACTCGGGGATCGAGACGTGGCTGCACGATTCGTTACAGCCATGCGGATAAGATGCCTGTCATCTCGAATGCTGGTGATGCGAGGCCGTTAGGATCCAGCAGGGTGTTCCGTATTACCTTTCTGAACCCACCGATTCCATATTCTGCTAACAGTCACTGGATCTCGACCAACGCGAGCAGCAATGTCGCGATATGATAAACCGCAATCGCGATAGGCTACAATCTGACCTGTATCAAAGTCGGAAACGTGATGGTACGCATTTCTCCTCCTCACACGAGGCATCACAACAACGTTTCACCAGACAACGCCGGTCAACTGCTGTTTGTGTATGAGAAATCGGTTGGAAACTTTCCTCGTGTAAACACGTTGTAGGTGTCGCCAGCGGCGCCAACCTTGTGTGAATGCTCTGAAAAGCTAATCATTTGCATATCACAGCGTCTTCTTCCTGTCGGTTAAATTTCGCGTCTGTAGCACATCATCTTCATGGTGTAGTGTATTTGTGTCATCATGCCGAGGGTGTAATTAATATTGTGTACAGTGTGAACATTATTTAAACCTTCGAACTCTGTGAGGTTGAACCGGAGACGGTAACAAATATTTTTCTCTCATGTCATATTTTCCTGTGAGGATTTTTGAAACGAGCGGAGAAACCTTTCTCTGTATCAAAATTAAACTAAAATACTCTAAGGAGGTTGCATGGGACAATCAAAACATTTTTTGTAATGTGTTGTCCTGTGAGGACAAAAACTAACTCAAGCTTTAACTCTTTATTACCAAACGATAACAACATGAACGCAACACAGTCACTTCAGTTACAGTAGAGACTCAAAAATGCCACCATTGCTTGTAAACAAAGGTTATACCTGCGGGTCATGTTGTGTCTAGCAAGGTCAAAGACTGCCGCAGCTTCCTTAGTCCTTAGTTCTTGCTGCTACTGCTGCTAGTGTCTGGACAATCAGTTTCTCTTCTGATTCAACAGGGACTGTGTAAACAAGGTTGCACACCTCTCATCGTACAAAACAGCCCGGAGCGGTCAAATCAGGGAATGGAGTAGCCATGATACAGAACCACCAAAGCCAGCCCATTTTTCCGGAAATTGCCGGTTCAAGAATCTACGCACAGGACGACTAAATTGTGCCGGCGCCCCATCATGCTGTCTTGTAGCGAGTGGCATGTCATCTAAAAACTCTGGCAATGCTCTGGCGAGGAAACTATTATAAAGCCCGTCATTTAATGGCCTAGGTAGGAAATACGGTCCAGTTAAACAACCACCAACAGCATCTGGGAAAACTCGAAATCACGATGAGTAAAAACACATTAAAGTAGAAAAAGAAATAAAGCTCCGTCGGAACAGGTCTCGGAAGACACAACGGCACTGACCGACCGCCGTGTCGTCCTCAGACAATAAGCGTCACCGGATGCGGATATGGATGGGAGTGAGGTCAGCATAGCACTCCTCCGCTTTCGTGATCGTAGCCGCTACTTCTCAGTAAGGTAGCTCCTCAATTTGCCTCACAAGAGCTTAGTGCACCCCGCTTACTAATAGTGCTAGGCACTCTGGACGGTCACCCACCTAAGTGCCAGACAAGCCCGGCAGCGGTTAACTTCTGACGGGAACCGGTGTTACCACTGCGACAAGAAGAAGAAACAGTCTTGCGAAAAAGTACTGCTCCGCGCTAGAACGTTTAACTCATTTACAGGAAGTGAAGTTTAGAGGTCAGCTGCCGCCAGGTACAGACGGTAAACCACACTTACGGGCCGAATAATGATCAAAATCCATGACAGAAATGCTGCAAATGGCGTTATGGCAGCAAACGGCCATCGCCCTCTTGTGAAGACGAGAGAGAAAGCAGAAGATCTAGTAAATGCAGTCAGATGTTTAAGGACCACACTACTATTTAAGCTGTAACATGTAAGATAGGTATACCAGAAGGGTAGAATGGCACAAGTTAGAAATGGATGAGGAACAGTAGCCAGCTACTCGATGTAATAGGTTTTCCCAACCTGATGTTCCGCAAGAAGGGAATTAATGTTCCAGGAAAAATCATTAATAACAGGGCATTTTCTTTCGACGTTTTGAAGATGCAGATTATTTAAAAAAAATATTGTTACTAGAGTAAAATTTGTTTTACTCTTTATTTTATTAACCTTCAAAATAAACAAGGCGTTCCATCAAAGTACCAGGATTCTCCAAGTGCTCCATCAGCGGAAAAGTTTGGTAACCGCTGGTAAAGACTGCTGAGTGTAAAAGAAATACAATGAGTGAATAAAAAATGGAGGGATCGATTGAAATCCAGGCCATGACAAACACTGTGTTTTAGTTTACTCTGATGCAGCGATTCCGTCTCAGGTGATATTGCCTTAAATTTTTCATTTATGAACTCCCTTGCAGTCAACACTCATGGCGGTCAGCTTACGAAACAGCATTAGATATCGCAGTAGAAATTCACGGTACCTTGATATTACCACGTACTGTATACCGTTGCTGCATGTTACACCCGGAAACTAATTACATCTGTACTACTAATTGCACTTAGAAAGTCTCTGAACCACATGCACCGCAGCGAAAAATTAGCGACCCTTTTCAAAGAACATCTCAAAGGGAATCGCACAGCACACAAAATTGGAGCAAAGTTCCACGTCAGCAACCTTCTTTCGCTCCTGCTTGCGAGTTAATATGGTCAGAAGAGTCGCATGTCTGCCCCCGTGTAGCTGTTATGCTACGTCATATTCATTACTGATAATTCTTAAGCTCTGCTGGGGTAAAGAAAGCCACTACACGCAACAAGCGGCTACACGGGTAGCATGGGTTGTGTGGCGTGGGCTGGGCGGTTTTTTAGGTTAGATGGCCTCGGGCAAGTGCAGAAAGGGCAACAGCCTCAACGGGTGCGGGGCAAAGTCAGGACATGCGGGGACCAAGCAGCAATCGGTATTGTAATTGTAAACTGTCGAAGCTGCGTTGGTAAAGTACCGGAACTTCAAGCGCTGATACAAAACACCGAAGCTGAAATCGTTATAGGTACAGAAAGCTGGCTGAAGCCAGAGATAAATTCTGCCGAAATTTTTACAAAGGCACAGACGGTGTTTAGAAAGGATAGATTGCATGCAACCGGTGGTAGAGTGTTCGTCGCTGTTAGTAGTAGTTTATCCTGTAGTGAAGTAGAAGTGGATAGTTCCTGTGAATTATTATGGGTGGAGGTTACACTCAACAACCGAGCTAGGTTAATAATTGGCTCCTTTTACCGACCCCCCGACTCAGCAGCATTAGTGGCAGAACAACTGAGAGAAAATTTGGAATACATTTCACATAAATTTTCTCAGCATGTTATGGTCTTAGGTGGAGATTTCAATTTACCAGATATAGACTGGGACACTCAGATGTTTAGGACGGGTGGTAGGGACAGAGCATCGAGTGACATTATACTGAGTGCACTATCCGAAAATTACCTCGAGCAATTAAACAGAGAACCGACTCGTGGAGATAACATCTTGGACCTACTGATAACAAACAGACCCGAACTTTTCGACTCTGTAAGTGCAGAACAGGGAATCAGTGATCATAAGGCCGTTGCAGCATCCCTGAATATGGAAGTTAATAGGAATATAAAAAAAGGGAGGAAGGTTTATCTGTTTAGCAAGAGTAATAGAAGGCAGATTTCAGACTACCTAACAGATCAAAACGAAAATTTCTGTTCCGACACTGACAATGTTGAGTGTTTATGGAAAAAGTTCAAGGCAATCGTAAAATGCGTTTTAGACAGGTGCGTGCCGAGCAAAACTGTGAGGGACGGGAAAAACCCACCGTGGTACAACAACAAAGTTAGGAAACTACTGCGAAAGCAAAGAGAGCTTCACTCCAAGTTTAAACGCAGCCAAAACCTCTCAGACAAACAGAAGCTAAACGATGTCAAAGTTAGCGTAAGGAGGGCTATGCGTGAAGCGTTCAGTGAATTCGAAAGTAAAATACTAGGTACCGACTTGACAGAAAATCCTAGGAAGTTCTGGTCTTACGTTAAATCAGTAAGTGGCTCGAAACATCATGTCCAGACACTCCGGGATGATGATGGCATTGAAACAGAGGATGACAAGCGTAAAACTGAAATACTAAACACCTTTTTCCAAAGCTGTTTCACAGAGGAAGACCGCACTGCAGTTCCTTCTCTAAATCCTCGCACCAACGAAAAAATGGCTGACATTGAAATAAGTGACCAAGGAATAGAAAAGCAACTGGAATCACTCAACAGAGGAAAGTCCACTGGACCTGACGGGATACCAATTCGATTCTACACAGAGTACGCGAAAGAACTTGCCCCCCTTCTAACAGCCGTGTACCGCAAGTCTCTAGAGGAACAGAAGGTTCCAAATGATTGGAAAAGAGCACAGGTAGTCCCAGTCTTCAAGAAGGGTCGTCGAGCAGATGCGCAAAACTATAGACCTATCTCTCTGACGTCGATCTGTTGTAGAATTTTAGAACATGTCTTTTGCTCGAGTATCATGTCGTTTTTGGAAACTCAGAATCTACTATGTAGGAATCAACATGGATTCCGGAAACAGCGATCGTGTGAAACCCAACTCGCTTTATTTGTTCATGAGACCCAGAAAATATTAGATACAGGCTCCCAGGCAGATGCCATTTTCCTTGACTTCCGGAAGGCGTTCGATACAGTTCCGCACTGTCGCCTGATAAACAAAGTAAGAGCCTACGGAATATCAGACCAGCTGTGTGGCTGGATTGAAGAGTTTTTAGCAAACAGAACACAGCATGTTGTTCTCAATGGAGAGACATCTACAGACGTTAAAGTAACCTCTGGCGTGCCACAGGGGAGTGTTGTGGGACCATTGCTTTTCACAATATATATAAATGACCTAGTAGATAGTGTCGGAAGTTCCATGCGGCTTTTCGCGGATGATGCTGTAGTATACAGAGAAGTTGCAGCATTAGAAAATTGTAGCGAAATGCAGGAAGATCTGCAGCGGATAGGCACTTGGTGCAGGGAGTGGCAACTGACCCTTAACATAGACAAATGTAATGTATTGCGAATACATAGAAAGAAGGATCCTTTATTGTATGATTATATGATAGCGGAACAAACACTGGTAGCAGTTACTTCTGTAAAATATCTGGGAGTATGCGTGCGGAACGATTTGAAGTGGAATGATCATATAAAATTAATTGTTGGTAAGGCGGGTACCAGGTTGAGATTCATTGGGAGAGTCCTTAGAAAATGTAGTCCATCAACAAAGGAGGTGGCTTACAAAACACTCGTTCGACTTATACTTGAGTATTGCTCATCAGTGTGGGATCCGTACCAGATCGGGTTGACGGAGGAGATAGAGAAGATCCAAAGAAGAGCGGCGCGTTTCGTCACAGGGTTATTTGGTAACCGTGATAGCGTTACGGAGATGTTTAACAAACTCAAGTGGCAGACCCTGCAAGAGAGGCGCTCTGCATCGCGATGTAGCTTGCTCGCCAGGTTTCGAGAGGGTGCGTTTCTGGATGAGGTATCGAATATATTGCTTCCCCCTACTTATACCTCCCGAGGAGATCACGAATGTAAAATTAGAGAGATTAGAGCGCGCACAGAGGCTTTCAGACAGTCGTTCTTCCCGCGAACCATACGCGACTGGAACAGGAAAGGGAGATAATGACAGTGGCACGTAAAGTGCCCTCCGCCACACACCGTTGGGTGGCTTGCGGAGTATAAATGTAGATGTAGATGTAGAAGGCCGTGAGTGGAGTTCTGGCGAAATTTCAGTCACGTGGAAAGACTCGCTACAATGACTTTATCAATCCCCAATTAAAACATTCTGTTTCATCAACAATCGTTGACGTACGCCCCCCTCTTAATGCGTAATTTAGAAACTATAAATGGCCTACGCTTTGTACAAGGTTGTTTGTAGAGCCTCAATGTATGCAAATGTACCACATTGCCCAAGAATTGGCGGAAAATCCCGTTATAGTTCGAGTACACGGTAGCGGAACACCCAGTGGAAATTGTTGTGTGAAACGCACACAACTAATTATAGCATAGGCAGATGTCAGACTGAGACGCAATGGAAGAAACCTCAGAGAGTATAATCCACTTTTTGGTCATCAGTCTACTGACTGGTTTGATGCGCCCCGCCACGAATTCCTTTCCTGTGCTAACCTCTTCATCTCAGAGTAGCACTTGCAACCTACGTCCTCAATTATTTGCTTGACGTATTCCAATCTCTGTCTTCCTCTACAGTTTTTGCCCTCTACAGCTCCCTCTAGTACCATGGAAGTCATTCCCTCATATCTTAGCAGATGTCCTATTATCCTGTCCCTTCTCCTTATCAGTGTTTTCCACATATTCCTTTCCTCTCCGATTCTGCGTAGAACCTCCTCATTCCTTATCTTATCAGTCCACCTAATTTTCAACATTCGTCTATAGCACCACATCTCAAATGCTTCGATTCTCTTCTGTTCCGGTTTTCCCACAGTCCATGTTTCACTACCATACAATGCTGTACTCCAGACGTACACCCTCAGAAATTTCTTCCTCAAATTAAGGCCGGTATTTGATATTAGTAGACTTCTCTTGGCCAGAAATGCCTTTTTTGCCATAGCGAGTCTGCTTTTGATGTCCTCCTTGCTCCGTCCGTCATTGGTTATTTTACTGCCTAGGTAGCAGAATTCCTTAACTTCATTGACTTCGTGACCATCAATCCTGATGTTAAGTTTCTCGCTGTTCTCATTTGTACTACTTCTCATTACCTTCATCTTTCTCCGATTTACTCTCAAACCATACTGTGTACTCATTAGACTGTTCATTCCGTTCAGCAGATCATTTAATTCTTCTTCACTTTCACTCAGGATAGCAATGTCATCAGCGAATCGTATCATTGATATCCTTTCACCTTGTATTTTAATTCCACCCCTGAACCTTTCTTTTATTTCCATCATTGCTTCCTCGATGTACAGATTGAAGAGTAGGGGCGAAAGGCTACAGCCTTGTCTTACACCCTTCTTAATACGAGCACTTCGTTCTTGATCGTCCACTCTTATTATTCCCTCTTGGCTGTTGTACATATTGTATATGACCCGTCTCTCCCTATAGCTTACCCCCACTTTCTCAGAATCTCGAACAGCTTGCACCATTTTATATTGTCAAACTCGTTTTCCAGGTCGACAAATCCTATGAAAGTGTCTTGATTTTTCTTTAGCCTTGCTTCCATTATTAGCCGTAACGTCAGAATTGCCTCTCTCGTCCTTTTACTTTTCCTAAAGCCAAACTGATCGTCACCTAGCGCATTCTCAATTTTCTTTTCCATTCTTCTGTATCTTATTCTTGTAAGCAGCTTCGATGCATGAGCCGTTAAGCTGATAGTGCGATAATTCTCGCACTTGTCAGCTCTTGCCGTCTTCGGAATTGTGTGGATGATGCTTTTCCGGAAGTCAGATGGTACATCGCCAGACTCATATATTCTACACACCAACGTGAGTAGTCGTTTTGTTGCCACTTCCCCCAATGATTTTAGAAATTCTGATGGAATGTTATCTATCCCTTCCGCCTTATTTGACCGTAAGTCCTCCAAAGCTCTTTTAAATTCCGATTCTAATACTGGATCCCCTATCTCTTCTAAATCGACTCCTGTTTCTTCTTCTATCACATCAGACAAATCTTCACCCTCATAGAGGCTTTCAATGTATTCGTTCCACCTATCTGCTCTCTCCTCTGCATTTAACAGTGCACTCTTAATGTTACCACCGTTGCTTAAAAAAAAAAAATCGGTTCCGCCAATACTTGAGTAAGGCTCCTCAGTGAGTAGCTAAGTAGCATTGACAGGGAAAGTAGAAAAGAAGAAAAGGAGAACGGAGTGCTACGCCACTTATTCGTTTAGCGAGAGGAAACGCACCCCTCCTACCTGAGCGCCACACGCTACAACAGAGGCGTAGAGGCGTTGGACATTGAAATTTAACACACCGTATCCGTTACTCAGTGTCAGAACGAATCAGACTCAGTTATGACAGAATGAAATGTGATATCTAGAGAGCAAAATGCACGGTTTTAATTCAGGGTGCCCATAATTAATGTTCCAGTTTAAAACGCTGTAGAAAGAGAAGCACTGCTTAGAAAAATGGACCAAAAAAAGTTATCGAACATTCTATCAATCGATGGTGCTGTAAGAATCTCAACGTAAATAGTGTCCGCTTCAAATGGCAGACGAATCTCAATACGAGGTCTGTGTTTTGAGCTGCATATCACACCATTCCGTACTGTTCGGTGTTCACAACCTCGGCAGTCAACACTTATACGAGTAGCACTGTCAGCTAGATAAGCCAACCCACCACAACAAGGTCGTACCATATCGAATGGGAGAAATCGGTTTTTAACTGTCCTGAGGCCGAAAATCGCACAAAAAAAAAAAAAACAAAATGACGTCCGTTTATAGCTGTCGTGAGACTGGCGCAAGCATGTTCAAAATTTGCTGTCCACCGTTTTCTGCCACTATAGTTCAATTATTTTATCTTGGCGGTTCGCGCATGCCCGCCCAGACGCGGGAGATTGCTGCGTTGCCAGTTGCATGCACCAAGCAAACTTACGTTTAGGGGGAGCGCGCAGTTTATGACGTAAAGCCACCACGGCCGCATTAACCCTTATGCTGCTACAGAGACGTGCTCCCCACATTCCGCGCTGTGCGCGATTTTCTCATAACTGCACTGCTCGCCTGTGCAGACACATGCATGATGTTCCGACTGCTTTGACACACTTATCATTCGATTTCACAAAAACTATTTGGCCCAAAAATTTGATTTTTACACATCTTCTTGACTGATACCTTCCCCTCATAAGTGATTTAATTTTGTTTCGATGTTCAACGCAGTTATTGTGCAGCATTAAATGTAGTAAACCACTGCACGAAATTTTGAAGAGTTTACAGAGGTAAAAGGCCAAAGCGTATGCTTTCTGTATGGTTGATTTCAGTTGCCACTAGAAATTTCAAAAAATTACATTCAAACGAATAAAATTCATGAAGTAAGACACTTCGATATTGTTTTTAAATAAAGAAAATATTAAGCTCAGAACAAGGTTTAAACTCAGAACCTTCACTTAGCAGCCAAACACTTTATCCATTACGCTAACACAGCTCATCATGCAATATCATTCCTGGAGAACTTTAAAGTAGGACGCGAAATACCGACAAACACCGTTGGTATGACTATGAATTACTCACGTTTCGTCGAAGTACAATACGAAATAAACAATTACTGCTGTTCTTTATTGCGAAAAAGCAGTTAGTGAGAATGATACAAACACCTTTTCTTGCTTTCGCCTGTATTAGGAGGCTTATTGCTTGTTTGGTTTAATTAATTAATACAATGTGAAGCAATTGGTATAAAGAATGCTTTTTCCAAACTTTCTATAAAAGAAATTCTGCTATCAAGACATTGCTTTCGTTGAGTTACTTTATTTATGACTGAACGTTTCTAAAACTGAAGACACTCGTCCGTGCTCTGTACTGCAGTCAAGCTCTGGCAACGTCGTACTCTGTTCATTGGCTGACTGTGTTTTGTGACGTCAGATGCGCAGAACGAACCTAAACTCGGCCGCCGTCATAAATGACGCGCACTTTAGTTCAAATCGAGAAACAGCATGTTCCACAACATATCCGTGTGCCACTGGGGTTACGTTCAGAATGCGTTGCGCAGTGCTCGCCTCCAACTGAGTTTCTTTCGTTACTGGAGCACTGAAAAAGTCATCTTTCAGATACCCCAACAGCCAGAAGTCACACAGGTTAAGATGAGGTGATCCGCAAGGCCAGGCTGTAGGGAAATGACGGCTGGCAATTCTAGCATTTCTGGAATGCCTCTGCAGTAGCCATTTGTCTGTGTAATGATCGGAGGAGCTCCATCTCGGATAAGAAAATGATCCTACCCACACGTCCACCCTGTTAAAGGGTTAGAATGACTGTGATATTCCTGGCTGTGGCCACCAGTATTTTATTTTGCTAGAAGCTCGCCTCGATGCAGCGTGATACACGTGAAGTAGCATATGGTACAAAAGTGGAGTGAGGTACAAGCGACAGATGGTACAGTACGTACCAGTAACGTGGGAGAGTCCGTCCATTGTACTGAAATCGCTTCTGATTGGTCGACACATTCGGCTGCTAGGAGCCAAAACGCCTGACTTCTCTTATTAATTATTTATATACTTTTCATTGCATTTAACCCAGTTTTTAATATGACAATCTCTCATAGTTACCCTACGACTCTATCCTTTCTTATTAGTAAGTTTCACTAGTTTTGAGAAACTTAAGACTAACGATATTGCAACCAAGGTGCTTTAGACAGTTTGGGGTCGCTTTGGTGCACCTGGGAGACAAAGTACTGCGGCTGCGCTAGTCACTCTGTTTTGGGCGTTCTAGAGGGACGGACGCGTAACTATGTTTCGGACATTCTGGATGGACGGACATATCGTACTCTATATCGGAAGGTGTCAGGAAAGTTACCGTACAATTAAGAAAGATATGTCGAGTGTTGTAGAAGACAGTGTAAAATGTGTGAATATTTATATAATAACCAAACAGGATAAATTGATGAGAAGTGTCGCCTACCGTCATTGTCAGTGCTACAGATCTTGCCCTCTGTAGATACAGAGACTAACCAGTGCAAGTGGCATCCCATAAACAGCCCAATCACAGGTTCGAGATGACAGCAAAGCAGCCTCCGCCGGAGAAGATCCAGCGACCGATGAGCTGTGTTCTGCGCTGGGGACACAACTTTAGAAGACGACAGGTTGGTGGAAAGAAGGTTAGAGACTCTTATTCAATCTCTCCAGATCTCTCCAGCTTCCAGATATAATTTCCAAAGGAAACATAATCTACAGAGTGAAAAGTATTTAAACCGACGAACTCTGGGAGGTTGTAAGGGACATCAAAACAAATATTTTTCCGTAATGTCATTTTTTCCTTTGAGGTTTATTTAAACCGGTGGAGGCCGTATTACGCTCTTCAGTTGTTAGACGCCGTATTACGATCTTCAGTTGTTAGAGGGCGTATTACGCTCTGCAGTTGTAGGCAACTGCTATCCGCCAGTGTAGTAGTGCATTGTCTCTGTTTACTAATGGAGCGATACACCTGGAGTGAGTTCACTGATATGGTTGGTGTGTACTACGTAGCGTACCACAACCGACGAGCTGCACCGTACGTTTATCAACAACAATATTCTAATCGCAGTATCCCGCATGATACGACCATTGCTGCTGTGTACCAGCGTCTGCGTGAGACCGGGTCATTTAGCAGATTACCTGGACAGGGACGCCGTCACACGGTAAGAACACTGCAATTTGAGGAAGCTGTCTTGCAGCATGTGGAGCGGGATCCTTCAATTAGCACTCGCACAATTGCAAGTAATATGGGGACGAATCAGACGAATGTAAGAACAGTCCTGCGAGAGCAATTGTTGCGTTCATTTCACTTACAGCGTGTCCACAACCTGGAACCAGTTGATTATCGACCCAGAGCACAGTTTTCGCAGTGAAACCTGGAACAGTGTGAAATGCATCCTACATTTCCATCCTCTGCGTTGTTTACCGATAAAGCAACGTTCGGACGTGGTGGAGTCTTCAACGTGCACAATTCGCATGTTTGGAGTGAGGATAACCCACATGCCACAGTTATTAGCAGACATCAAGCGCGGTTCTTCGTTAATGTGTGGGTCGGTGTTGCTGGGGACTGTTTAATTGGGCCGTATCTGTTACCTAGGCCATTAAATGGGAGGAACTACTACAATTTTCTCGCCCGAGCACTGCCAGAATTGCTGGAAGACGTCCCGGTCCCTACAAGACAACGCATGTAGTTCCAACGTGACGGGGCGCCGGCACATTTCAGTCGTCGTGTGCGTCGATTCCCGGACCGACGGTTCACAGAAACGTGGATTGGCAGAGGTAGTCCTGTACCATGACCTGCTCGATCCCCAGATATGCCCCCTCTGGACTCTTTTGTGTGGGGAGAGATGCGCAACCTTGTTCACGCAACTCCTGTTGCATCAGAAGAGGATCTGGTTGCCCGGATAGTACCAGCAGCAGGAACAATTCAGGATACTCCTGGGGTTTTTGCTCGTCTCAGACAGAACATTATTCGACTGTGTAACCTTTGTTTACGTATCAATTTAGGCATTTTTGTCAATCAGCTGTCATTGAAATTGGGTTGTGTTAATGTGTTGTCTTTTGGTCATAAAAAATGGAAAAGTGTTTGGTGGTTTAATTAATTTGCCGCCAGATAAATCTTCCTCTACTGGTTTAAATACTCCTCTTAGGAAAAAATTGACATTAGGGAAAAATATTTGTTTTGATGTCCCCTACAACCTCCCAGAGTTTGTAGGCTTAAATACTTTTCACCCTGTATATGACGTTGGTGCGCAAAACGTTCTCATAGCTTTTACCAGTGACGTACAATTAACAGGACGCGCAAGACTCATCTCCTCGAGATAATACTGCCCTAAGGTAAACGATGACATCAACCTTTCCGGAATGTAATGGTACCGGTTGACGCGCATGCGGATTTTCCGTTGCCCGTATTCTGTTGTCCGCAGCTCGTCGTCGTGCGGTAGCGTTCTCGCTTCCCGCGCCCGGGTTCGATTCCCGGCGGGGTCAGGGATTTTCTCTGCCTCGTGATGACTGGGTGTTGTGTGATGTCCTTAGGTTAGTTAGGTTTAAGTAGTTCTAAGTTCTAGGGGACTGATGACCAAAGATGTTAAGTCCCATAGTGCTCAGAGCCATTTGGACCATTTGGACGTATTCTGTAATAGTGCGTATTGACATACCCTTGGAGACGGGAATGGGCTTCGTCTGTGTGCAGAATATGCCGTCGTCATTCACTGTCCACTTCCGTGCAAGCAAGAAGTACCAGAGCGAACGTTTGTCTTGCTGGCAGGTCAGCAGGAAGCAACTCTTGAACAACAGTGATTTTGTACGGACAGTAATGCAGAATGTTTCATAGGATTTTATGCACCGTGCTCGCAGGCATGTCCACCGTTCGGGGAAACCCTGTACGCTGCATGTTTACACACCATCGGCCGACTCCTCCTGTAGTGATGTGTCCACATCTTCGGCAGATATCAGATCAACTGCTTTCTTCCCTCTGCCACAATGCACTTCGAATTTTGCAATCATTTTCTCCATTCCCTTATCAGACTTCGGACCAGTGCCTTTTTTCACAGACTTGAGTGTCCGAAACTGGCACACAGTCACAGTTCCTGTACAAGGGCTCTACCTGCAGCGCGCGATCCTTGACGGAAACAGTCTTGATGGGCGTCTCGGCCAGAAACTGAGGAACAGCCGTGCACCGAAAGTTTGTCGACGTGCATATTCTGGCGCGTACAGTGCCCTCTATTGGTCGATATATTTTTATCCTTGTCACTTCACCGATAGTCAATAATATGCGGCTCCAATTTGACGTCATTCTGAGGAGAGGTTGTCTTTCCACACCGTTTTGAAACTGGAAATTAGGCTATAGGGAAGCCATGTATCCTTACTTTTATACCCAAAATCCTAATATGGTTACATTTCTTAAACTTTTTAGAAGTATAAAGAAATTAGCAAAAACGCAAGGAACCATGTAATATATAAATGATTGAAATAAGAGTGAAATACAGGAAGCCGTGTATCCTTACTTTTATACTCAAAACCTAATATGGTTAAATTTCTTAAGGGCGTAGGACGTCAAACGGGCCGACTTGGAGCAGGAGAGGCACCACAGGACATTTTAATTTTCACTGTCTATACTTATACAAATAAATTCATAAAACTGTGTCAGCATGACCAGGAAGGATTCACAATTCACATTAATAGCAGTGGAAGTTCGAGAACATAACGGAATGATTTTTTTGCAAGTGAAATTTCATCATTTTTTCGCTTACTAATGGCAGTATTTGTTGCTGTAGGTCCACTTTTATTCAGAAGTAAGAGAGATTCTTCTATGAATTTTGCACAGCATACAAACCATACTTAAAGGTGTATGAAACTCTACAATTTTCCAAATCTATTAAAAACTGTGGTAAAATTGAGGTAATTAACTATAAAATTTGTGTTTTTTGTAAACATGAAGTTAAAAATATAACATTTCATTCATTTTTTCATAAATAAAATAAATTATAGAGTTTCGTACACCTTTAAGTATGGTATGTATGCTGCGCAAAATTCATCGAAGAATCTCTCTAATGTATTGTAACCTCCCAACAGAAAATTTCAGAAACCTCCCAACAGTAAAAATATACTTATTTATATCATTCACATTCAGCGTAACCTACCAATATAAAAATGTGACTAACCTCCTAATACAATTGTGGCTTACTTATAACCTGTTAATAATTGACTGTGAATCTAAACTGGTGAATTTGGACGTCAACAGTGCTGCATCATGGCCCTGAAAGATCATTCTGAATAAATTGAAATTCTTACCTCAATAAGCTCGCCGGATAACGCATATATATCTGCTCCTATAAGAAATTTTTCCGGCACAGCCCTGTGCAATGCTGGCCGTTAGATTTGTCCTGTAAAAAAACAAATAACTGATTATGCTTTACAATAATCGGGATGACAATGGACTGCAGAAATAAGTAAATTCTTTAAATTGAGATGAATGAATGTCAAAAGTTAATTTTTATAAGAAAGATTATTATTAAGAGATTTTTTAAACATTTACATGGGACTTGATATAACAATAATACATATGCGCGATGCTGCTTTTACATTATATTATATCGCTCAGGCTCCGCCATCGCTCCCCACGACTGACTCAGCCAACTTCATACACACGACTGAAGGCTACTACTACTACAACTGCTGCAGGCACTGCTCTTACTGCATACAACACTGCTCTCTGGTCTGAGATTCTCTTATAGCTTGAGCGTGAGCAATCCATCAAAATTATATCTGCTCAAGTGCACTAGCAACAAATTCCTTAATCATGGACCTCTTGACATACTGTCTAAAGGAAGTGCAACAAATACTTAAATAACTACATAGCGTTTCTTAACTAACAGAAAACATATATACTTCATCATTATCATCATCTGCAAAGAAAACGTTATTATTCATATTACCATATCTTCATATAACTATTCATCATCATTTATTATCATCTGCAAAAAATAGACACTTCATCATTCATATTCATATTACCATTAACTTCATACAACTATTCATTATCATTCATTACTTCATATAGTATGGAGTTTTTTAGTTCTAGCATATTTCATCACTAAAATTAACATGTGTAGTTCTGTCTGACAGCCTGCATCAATCGCCTCGTATTCTGAAAGAAAAATAATTAGTCAAGACTGCTATCATATGATGTGTATAGTATATTCTTGTTAATGCTTGTTAATTCTGATCCATTTACTCTTCATGACAAGTTATTGCATTTTCTTTCGTTCATTCCGAAGATGAAATTCCCATTTCATAGTAAACGACTGTGGTTTGTTTAATTTATTTCTTTTACACGGTATTGCTTTCTGAAAACGATGAATATGGATTAATATCTTGCATTTAAATCATATACTCATTACATAAAAACTTGTTTCTAGTGATATAACTAAGCATACAGCATAGCACGACAGAAGACGTATTAGGTCAAAACCATAGACAATTTTCAAGTGAAAAAAATGTACACACGGTATCATAATGTAGTGGCAAAAAATTTAGAATAGTCAAGATATTGAGATATCATAAGGCAAAAATGTCAAAGTCAATTGGTGTTTATTATATCTTAAAAATTTCATAGTGCATACAGACAAAAATTCTACTTTCGATAGGAAAACAATCATACATACACAAAAAGAATGGAAAATGTGACAAGAAAAGCGACCTGCTAACCTTACCTTGCTGGGCACTTGCCAAGAAAAAATATGATCATCATCAGTAAGAGCCACATAGATATAATTACATACGTTGTCACATAAATATCAAGAAATGGCATTACAGTGTGATAAATCGTAAACTATGTTCATTCAATAAAAGGGTTTAATATTGGAAATATGGTGATTGTCCATGCTTTTTCTGGTTCTCAAAGTTTCGACGTGTACTACATTGGGGTGAGGAATGCCTCGTATTCTACATGACCCTGCGTATTGAAGCTCAAATTTACTACATTTCCTCTGTTGGATAAATAGTGTGTGCGTACTACTATCTTCTGTGCAATGTGAAAGTCACGGCGCGTACAAACCTGTTTTTGCTGTCTTCTCCGGAGCTCTGCGGCACGTTTGATGTTGTTGAGCGCAACGTAAATTATTTCATAGTGGCGTAGTCGACGAGATGTAGGAAAGGATACTAATTCTTTAATTTTGTTAGGTGGTTCAACATTTGTCAATGTAACAGTCGGAGATAGCATAGTAGATTCAATGGTATGGAGTTAATCACATCCTGGAATGAGAGTATGTGTGTATCCCAATCAATATGTTTTTTATGGCAGTATATTCTACATAGTTTACCAATTTCTTTCATTAGTCGTTCAGAAGGGTTCGAAAAAGCGTGATACATGAATATATAGATCGGAGAAATGGTACTTGCTCGTAAAATACGTGTCCATATATCAGATCGAAATAGTGGCCCACTGTCGGAAATTACTTTCAATACATGCCCTACATGAAATAAAAAATGTTGTGCAAATGCTTTCGAAACAGATTCAGCAGTAGCTTTGTGTAACGGAGTGAAGGTAACAAATTTCGAAGTGAGTTCAACAGCGACAAAGATGTAACAAAAACCTCTATTAGATCTGGGAATCGGACCAAAAATGTCTACAGCGGCCATATGTCTCAATTTAACGGGTACAATGGGATGTAACGGAGGAATATGTGAAGTGGTATCTGATTTAGCTTTCTGGCAGATTTTACATGTTGCTAAAACTCGTCGAATACGTTTCTCCATGTTGGCAAAATAACAGTTCTGTCTCAGTATAAGAAAACATTTTCTGGCTCCATAATGTGCGTAACTTAAATTGAGTATACCAAATTAATTTGTTAACAAGTTCGTTAGGAATACATAATAACCAGTTGTTGCTGTCAGGGTGAGAGCGGCGAAACAGAATAGTATTGCGTACATTATAATGGTTTCCAATGGTAACGTTATTCCTGTCTTGCCAAAGCTTTTTAATTTCTTTCCATACGTTGTCTTTGCTCGGCTCTTGTGCCATGTCTCGTAATTACGACGAAATGAAATTTTCAAATGCAACTCGTTGAATATACTTGACGCTAAAATTTGCTTGGCAGAAGTTGGTTGCGATTTCTTGCTGATTGTTGCTCAGAGAACGTGATAGTGCGTCTGCTACAATATTTTGTGTACGGATATACGGAATAGGATAATGTTAAGCTTGAAATGTGTCATGCTATTTAACTTGAAATTCCTACATGAAACCAAACATAGTACCAAGGATGTTGTTAAAAACTGGAGCTTGCTGTAAAATAATTTTGCGTAGCTGTGTAATTTCGTCGTCTGTATTTGCACTGCTTTGCTTTACTTTCTCAGAAATCATTTACATAATGTTATAGTCGGCTTCGTCTGGTGTATTGTAGTTCTGTATGTACGTATCTGTGAATAATGTGGAATGACAGTCCGTGTTACGCGATGTAGAAATGACCTCTGTTCGATTAATTGCGTGTTCATCTGCAGATGAAGCGTGCTGAAATTCTAATGCCAGTTGTACATTCTCATCCTTTAACATTAAGCAGGAATTCTGAAAGTCAATAATTGCGTCATGTTGTACCAGAAAATCAGTACCTAAAATAACGTCTGTTGTCAATAAGGGAACAATCCAAAAATTTGAGTGGAACGTATGACCCGCAATACAAAATGATAAGTGAGTCTGTAATTTTACATCTACTCCTTTACCAGATACTGCTCCTTTTACTGTAGTTTTGCCTAATGGTAGCGTAGGATAGGTGTCTCTTTGTTACATTCGTTGAATGTTTCTTCATTTATAACTGACATAGGTTATCCAGAATCAATTACTGCTGAAAATGTGGATGATCCAATCTTTACTTCAATAACAGGGTGGGAAATGGTTTTTTGAATAACTGGTTTTTAACTTAAAAGTGTGTCTCGGCTGTCGTCAAAAGTAATAACATTTTCGTGAACAAGATTCTGTGTGTCACAAGTGTTGCTTACGTTGCTGGAAGATGCAACCTGTACTGTGTGCAGTCAAATTCTTTCTGACGTGCTGTTTTTGCAGGAGGAAGCTGTGGCATTTTGACTATTTGTACTGTTCTGTTATTTCGTCCTGACGTATATGGCTGGGGATGATACCGACTGTCTGGTTCATTCATGATAATCTGTTGTTGCGGATGATTCTGCTGCTCGTAAGGCCTACTGTTATTAAATGTACGCTGAAATCTGTGCTCATTACTTTTACGTCTGTCATGATAGTCACTGCTACACGGCGCGTTGCGATAGAAATTGAAATGATGTATTTTCTGTACGTACTGCTTTCCTTGTTACTGTACGTTACTATTTGGTGGAGCCGACGCTCTACGTGCAGGCGGCGAAACATTAAAGTTTGGTTGACCTTGCAGACTACATTGTTGGTTAGGTATGCTAACCGACAGGTTTCTTGCTGTTGTTTGGAAAAGCCTCTATTGTTACCCAACTGTGTTTGCGGTTGTTGATAATTATGAGAATACTGCTGATTAAAATTTTATCTGTTATTAAAATTATGCTTTTAATTCTTGTCATTTCTGGAGTCTCTAATGAAAACTGTCACTTTCGGTACAACTTGTCATATCAGGTTTTCTTTGCTCATTCCTAATTCTAGATAGATCAATAGTTAAAGAGCTGTTCTGATAGATATAAAGGATAGTAAAAGAGTAAGCAGCAGTGCAGAAAACTAAAGAAGAAATAGCACTACTACGGCTCGGGGCCCTGTGCCCGCTACGGCACATATTCATCGAAGTGTAATGAATCCCCTGAGGTCACTTACGCGCTGCAAATAAATTTTAGTTTCTGCATTACAGGCCAAGCCGGTGGAAATGCAAAAGAAAATTGTTGTATCCAGTCCACAGGGTGAATCTGTGTTCTGTCATTCTTAAATACCTTAAATTTTCTCACAGATAGAAAGTGCTTATAATCAAAATTATCGTGTCTGTATGTCTGAGCAGGTTCAGGATTGTATGATAATCTATTGGTCTGTGACTGTTCGGAATCTAAGTCACGTACTCTGTAAATTACCTAAATTATACTGGCTGTGTGACTGTGAGAAATGTACGGAATGTGGCGTATGCTGTGTCGTTTTAAAGGCTGAAACATTTTTCATTTCTGTCACTTCTTGCTGTAAAGATGACGATTTTCTACGCAATGTATTGTTAGACGAACCTATCTCACTGATTTTCTGCTGTAAATTTTGGAATTCGGGTGTTCGATTGAACGAAACTGGTGACGTATCGTCTGATTTGGTGTCATTGTTATTTTCGATAACGTCAATACGACCGGCCAATTCATCAAATTTTTCAGTCAGTGCTTTTACCTAATCGTCATTTTTAGTGTCACAAGCATTAATCTGTTTTTGCATTTTACGTGTGGTTTTGTTTAATTTCTTAACGCCTCCTTTAATGGCATCAGGATCCTGTATTAATTGTAATTGTTCAAGTCTGTTGGTCACTGTGTGAAAGTCTACTGTGTGTGTGTCGGTTTTTGTTTTAAGATCATGAAATTCGGTATTCAACTGTTTGATTTCGTCTGATACTGTAGCAATGTTGTTATCTACGTATGTTTTTGCTTTCGTAAACAATTTACGCTTATCTTCCTGTCTCTGTGCAGTAATTGTTACCATGACTTGTTTCTTTACTTTGTTCTGTTCCTGTATGAATTTACGGTAACGCGTTTCACTGTTTTGTAGGTGGTGATTAAAACGTTCGTCAATTTGGCTGTTTTGTCGTTCAAATTTCTTGTCGACTTTCGCATCCAGTGCGCGTGAACGTTCTGCTGACATTAATTTAAACTCGTCGCTTAACTGTGTTGTGTTTTCAGAACATTGTTTAGCGACTGCACTAATTTCATGTCTAAGTGATTTTGTTGTGGCTGCATGTGTACTACGTAACTCTTCACTACTATTCCTAGCACAAGCCTTAATTTCCTCATGTAATTGTTCTTTAGTATCATGACATTGCACGGCAACGGCTGTAATCTGTTCACTAACTTGTTTGTTCTGTTCATTAAGGTTGTCGTGTTTTTCATTCAACTGTTTAAGATTTTCGTTAAGTTGTTGTCTTGTTTTTCATTCGACTGTTTGAGGTTTTCATTAAGTTGTTGTTTGAATTTTTCATTAAGTTGTAGCAATAATGCCATAACTCGATCCATGCCAAAAGTAGCTGCTGTATTCTCTGTGCTGTGTGATGGTGTATTTGCATGTGTCACGTTTTGTGTAACCGTTTGGTCACTGTCTGATTCACAAAAAGGTTTGCCAATCGGATGTGCACTGTTGGTCACTACATCGGAATCAAATAAATCTGACATATTTTGAGTACATTGTTCACCTTCGTTAGAAACAATTATCTGTTCGCCACGTTAATTTTGCAAATCAGGCGTGTCAAACTCCATTAATTGTTACATTTAAGGTGGACATAATTGAATTTGTTTGCTCATCATTAGGATCAAAATCGTTACTAGTGATCGGCACGCACTGAATATCTGTAATTACGGGATTATCGCTATTACACTGAGTGTCGCTAGTATTATCGGTCAAATTATATAAGTCGGCTTTTTTACTCATTACGGATCGTGATGTACTGTTAGCAGTTTTTCGCGGCGTTTTTACAAGTCAAAGATAAGCACAAAATCGAAGACAAAGCAAAAATAGAACAAATACAATAACAACAAAGAACAGTAAATTGCCGATGATCTGTGAAAGAAAGAGTGACAAATTAGTAAATGCGTTGCGCCAGATGCAAACTACATTTAACACTAAACAACTAAGAGCACATATATAACCGACTACTTCTTAGAAATTCACAAAAACACGATCCTGGCCGGTTGTCGCCAAGTGTAACCTCCCAACAGAAAAATTCCGAAACCTCCCAACAGTAAAAATATAATTATTTATGTCAATCAAATTCAGCGTAACCTTCCAATAAATAAATTTCGTAACCTACCAATAATACAATGTGACTAACCTCCTAATAAAATTGTGGCTTATTTATAACCTGTCAATAATTAACTGACTGTGAATCTAAACCGGTGAATTTGGTCGTCAACGTGCTGCGTCATGGCCCTGAAAGATCATTCTGAATAAATTGAAATTCTTACCTCAATAAGCTCGCCGGATAACGCACATATATCTGCTCCTATAAGAAATTTTTCCGGCACAGTCCTGTGCAATGCTGGCCGATAGATTTGTCATGTATAAAAACAAAAAACTTATTTTGCTTTACAATAATCGGGATGACCATGGATTGGAGGAATAAGTAAATTCTTTAAATTGAGATGAATGATTGTCAAAAGTTAATTTTTGTTAGAAAGATTATTATTAAGAGATTTTTTAAACATTTACATGGGACTTGATATAACAATAATACGTATGCGCAACGCTGCTTTTACATTATATTATATCGCTCAGGCTCAACCATCGCTCCCCAAGACTGGCCCAGCCAATTTCATGCACACGACTGAAAGCTACTACTACTACAACTGCTACAGACACTGCTGTTACCGCATACAACACTTGTCTTTGGTCTGAGATTCTCTTATAGCTTACATATCGCAGGCAGCGCGTGAGCTATCCATCGAAATTACATCTGCTCGAGTGCGCTAGCAACAAATTCCTTAATCATGGACCTCTTACAAGATGAAGAAAAGTATACCTATAGCAACAAATGCTGCCATTAGTAAGTGAAAAAATGATGAAATTTGACATGTAAAAAAATTACTTCCTTATGTTTTCCAACTTCCACTACAATGAGTGTGAATCTTGAATCCATCCTAGTGATGCTGAAAAAGTTTCACGAATTTATTTGCAAAAGTATAGACACTGGAAATTAAAATGTCCTGTGTTGCCTCTCCTGCTCCAAGTCGGCCCGTTTGACGTCCTACCGCCCTTAAAATTTTTAGAAGTATAAACAAATTAGGAAAAAAACAAGGAATAAAGTAATATAAAAATGATTGAAATAAGGGTGAAATATTTAAATTTCATACTGTAAGAAAATGATGTTGCTTAAACCGGGTTGTCCACGCCCGCACGCACGCACACACACACACACACACACACACACACACACACACACACACACACACACACACACACAAATATATATAATATGTATATAACATGCTGTCCTTATTTGAAATTTCTCGATGTACTTCGTTAATCCTACTTGGTAATGACCCCATATCGCACAGCATTACTCCAAAACAGGGCGCACAACTGTAATGTTGGTAGTCTCTTTAGTAGATCTGTTACATTTTCTAAGTCTTCTGCGAACAAAACGCAGTCTTTGCGTTGCCTTCCCCACAACATTTACCATGTGTTCTTTGGAATTTACGTTGTTCTTAATTGTAACTCCTAGGTATTTAGTTGCTTTTACAGTCTTTAGATTGGACTGATTTATCGTGTAATCGTAGTTTAACGGATTCCTTGTAGCACTCTTGTGGATGATTTCACACGTCTCATTATTTATGGTCAATTGCCAATTTTCCCACCATATTGATATTTTTTAAAAATCGTTTTGCAATTTCTTTTGATCTTCTGATGACTTTATTAGACGATAAACAACAGCATCATCTAGAAACAACTTAAGACAGCTTGTCAGGTTGTTTCCTACATCGTTTGTGAAGACAAGGAGTAGCAGAGGGCCCATAACACCATCTTGAGGAACGCCAAGATGGTGAACGCCAAATATCACTTTTATTTTATTCGATGACTGTCCGTCAACTACTACGAACTGTGACCCGTCTGACAGGAGAGGAAATCACGAATCCAGTCCCAGTACTGAGACGATATTCCTTAGCACACAGTTTCGGTACAAAACGCTTCTGTAGTACAGTGTCAAAAGCCTTCTGGAAATCTAGAAATACGGAATCCATTTGAAATTCCTTGTCAGTAGCACTCAAAGTAGTTAGTCCCGTGAAGAATACATTCCTTCAATGGCTCTGAGAACTATGGGACTTAACAGCTTCGGTCATCAGTCCCCTAGAACTTAGAACTACTTAAACCTAACTAACCTAAGGACATCACACAACACCCAGTCATCACGAGGCAGAGAAAATCCCTGACCCCGCCGGGAATCGAACCCGGGAACCACATTACTTCAAACAAGAGACCAGTTTGTTGATACCGTCACTGTAGAATGTCTAATTCTGTTGACGGAACTACAACCTCACCTCTGATTCCACCGCTTCATTACTATGAAAGTGAAGTCCTCAAAGGTGTTCGTTAAGTTTTGGAAGGAGATATAAATCAGATGAGGACAGGTGGGGATTCTACGGACGATGATCTGTGACAGTGAAACCCAAGGCGTCGGATTGCTGCAGATGCCACAGAACTGGCGTGTGGCCTGGCACTGTCGTGCTTCGTGTCTGAACGAACATTTCGAGTTCGTGGTTTTAGTTTTGTGAGGGTCTCGCGCTACGTTGGAAAGTCTATGGTGGTACTTTCAGGAATGAATTCTAAATGCACAACACCTCGATCATTCCAGAACACTGTGAGAATGACTTTGTCTACTGATGGCATGGTCTTGAACTTTTTCGCGTTGGTGATCCGTTTTGGCGTAACTCCATTGATGTTCTCTTATTTCTGGGGCAAACTGGCGAACCCAACTACCATTACCTGTTGCAGAGTTGTTAAGAAATCCTCTAACTAACGCTCAAAACGCAAAATAAATTGTTAACAATGTCCAACCTCCTCTGTTTCATGTCGGAAGTGAGCATTCTAAAAGGTATCTTTACAATTCAGGGGTATCTTTACAATTAAGCTGAATGTGGGGATAAAGTACGGCCTCAATACAATTGTCGCGCAAACGGAATGCAGTAGGATGTGCCGTACATCAGAGCTGGATGAAGCATGGAGTGTAATTTTTGCAGTGAGAGCGTAAACAAAAATTCTGGCAAAAGAACATTTATTAGATCGGTAAATTTAATTCCACATATGAACATGTACAGTAAGTAATATGACGGTTGCTGTTGCTTGTAATCTATTACGTCGCATGTTAATTAAAAAAAGAAATTTAGTTCAAAGTCCCCTGCAGGGTCTATGAGCTATGGAAGAGGAATGATCAAAGAATGGTTTGATGACGAACACTTACATTCACACGCACTTGAGAGACTAACAGGAAGAAAAAGAACTGAAAATCTTCACCACAGCACACTTGGGTAGCAAGAGGGGCTGTTCCCTTTTTTTAACATGCGGGATAAATGAATAAAATTTCTATTAAAGTAGACTGCTATAAAAATGAAGCATAAGTAAGAATAACAATTCAGATATTCTATAGCGGAAGATCACTGTGGCCTTGGGACTGTAGACTTTCTCCCACGTGGTCCTCACAAACAAATGCCTGCACAAAGAAAGTTATCAAGTGAGACGAAGTGCGCAAAATTCAGTCATAAAATCGTGGAAATTATACGCAATATACATGTTCTCGCGAAAGGGATACTAAAAAAAATGAAAATCACAATAAACTCATCACGGTTCGACGTGTTTAACAGTTCAACTGAACAACAGTGTACACCCCCTCTGGATTTTAACGCATTCAACACTCTCGAATTAGCAAGCAAAATTTGTCACACGATAATAAACTATAAACGATGAAAGGTGCCATTTACTTTGATTAGCTTTGAAAAACTTACATAAAACACAAAATTAGCTTCTCATCGAAAAGGCACATCTACCGCCACTAGGTCTTACCCGTCTCGAGTTCCAAGGAACACTCCACGAGCATTCGCCCTCCAACCAAAACCGCTCCCTGTGCCTACGGAAGTGGCCGGAGGAGCCCCTATTGTGGTGCCAACCTATACAAAAGGTTCTCCCAAGGCAAATAGAAACGTCTTTGCTACCTGGTGCGTGTTTCCTACAGTTGGCTGTTCTGACAAAGTGGCAGACTACTACACTCCCACGGATCTACACAATGAAATCCTTGCACACTCTCATTCATACATTCAACTGATCGGACAAGAAGAGGAAAGAATACATACATTGAAATATGGCACTTAAATGTATCATACACGCTTATGGAGCTCCGACAAGTGCCAATAACCTAATGAAATCTTAAACCGAAATATGGGTAGTATACTGTGGCCACCACAAACACACTCAGCTGCTCAGTCTTTTCTCTTTTCACCGAGCGAGGTGGCGCAGTGGTTAGCACACTGGACTCGCATTCGGGAGGACGACGGTTCAATCCCGTCTCCGGCCATCCTGATTTAGGTTTTCCGTGATTTCCCTAAATCGCTTCAGGCAAATGCCGGGATGGTTCCTTTGAAAGGGCACGGCCGATTTCCTTCCCCATCCTTCCCTCACCCGAGCTTGCGCTCCGTCTCTAATGACCTCGTTGTCGACGGGACGTTAAACACTAATCTCCTCCTCTCTCCTTTTCTCTTTTCCTCTTTACGTCTAGGTTAATAGACCATTTTCACAAACAACTGAGGTGCCAGAGGCAAACAAATGAAACTGTGTGGCTTGGCAAAATCATGAGGAGGCTCATCCAGAGATCAATCACTTCGAGGCATCCACTGTGCGCACAGTTTTCTGTAACACAGTTCTGCAGTGATGGTCGGCACACGTCCTCGCGATAATCCAAATTTCTCTGAGACCTAAGTCTGTTTTATCCGATGATTTGCTCTGATGAGTCCATCAACTCAATTCCATGAGTCTCATCCGTTTCCGTATGTGGTCGTCCTCTCCTAGCTCTGTCACACAGTTGTCACTAACGTTTCCTTCATTACGAGAACGAACAGCCAAACACCGCTCATTACTGATGTCCATACAATCATCTCTATACGCAGCTACCATTCTGTCCATGGATATCAACTAGAGGTACGTTTTCTGTAGTTAGAAACTCAACACGGTTTCTCACGCACTGGGCTGGCTACGTTACACACCGCTACGTTACACGCTACTATTCGGATCCCCCTAGCGGCAGAGGGTTGAAACTTGCAAGGGAGTGCGAAAGTCGAGCGAGTAACATTCATGACATGTGATATCTCAACCGATATTGACAACGGGATAAAAAATTCTACGGCATTGCCGAAATTCTACGGCATTGCCCCGTCATTGTCAGAGCACAAACTGCAAAGGACAAGCGATGTACAAGCAAATTTAGAACCTCGATTCTTAGAGTAATTCTGAAAATATAACACATACACACACACTGAACACTTGTGCCACCAAAGATGACCAAAGTCATAGGTATCGATAGTGTAAGTTTTACCGGAAACGTAGCCACACTGAATTGTATTTACAGGCTGGTAGTTGTCGCCGTCCGGCTCAGTGTGAAGGGGTACTTCGTAACTTGGTACACAGGGCACATGTCATTTCCGACACTGAGATTTTGGCAGCTGAGCTGGCCCATATTGAAGCTACATTTCTTCAGAATGTGAAAGACAGATTGAAACTGCATTGCGCTATCGACCAACTGTGCATCGGGTGACTGATGATAATAGTGAGTCGACAACGAAATCTACTGCCTTTTTTGCCTTACGCAGGACGCTCTTCCAACAAGATCGGTCGTATTTTACGGAAATACGATGTGAAATGTATTTTCCGACCTCCATCTAAAATTAGATTGCTTTTGGGTTCAGTTAAGGACGATCTTGGTTTGTGTAATGCGGGTGCATATCGCATTCCTTACAGCTGTGGTATGGCACTACTGGGCCGCAGACAATCCACGGTGGGTACGATCTGTCGACCATCAAAGTAGGTGGCCTATTAATGTATGGTGTGGAATCCTTGGGGATGAAATCGTCGGTCCACACTACTTCTCAGGTACACTGACAGGTGAGTTACATCGCGCGATTATATTCGACAGTATGGGTTGTCTCCTTGAACATCTGTGTCTACACACGAGAGTCCACATGTGGATGCAGCACGATGGTCACCCAGCCCATTCTGCGCGTGCTGTTGTGAAAGAACTAAATAACAGGTTTGCAGGAAGGTGGTTGGGGCGCCACGGTCCTCATTCATGGCCCGCAATGTCGCTCGATTTAACACCATTGCATTTCTTTTTGTGGGGATATCTAAAGGATCGTGTTTATGTCACTGAGCCCACATCCCCAAACGAAGTAAAACGGCGCATCGAGGGCGCATGTTGCTCCGTGACACCGGCGATGTTACATCTCGTCCGCAGATCCTTTAGAAGGCGCATTGCATTGTGCATTCAGGAACATGGACACACATTTGAACATCTCATTTAAATCAACGTCGCACCACCAGAACATCCATCACCCACCACTCAGCCATGTATTATGTACAGCGTGTGGTATCTGCCCCTGAAACTTTGAAGGGTTGTAGCTCCCAAACTAAAAGTGATAGGAATGTAATTTAAATTGATTTATATACAGCTGGTGTTACTGATTCCACTGCACGGTAGAAACAACTATTGTTCCATTTTAAAAATTGTTTTTTTTTATAATAACACAATAAACTATGTTCATAGCTCCACAGACAGTGTAACGTTTCTTACGGTGACCTACCACGATAAATACTTCCGTCACCTACTACTTCATAACTTAAAGAGGCAAACACATTTAGTGAAACACCCTTTATATTTCTCAGACGGCACACAAAAATTGTGTTCAGCTAAGAGAGTTATGAGCAATCCAATAAGATTCTATGAGTATAGTACTTCAATAAAATCTTGTTACACTTTTTATTTTGTGTCCGTCTCTAAAAGAAACTATTTGCTTTATTCATGTCTCAGCACTGTTTCAGTGATGCATGACAATAGGTGGTTTCACTCAATAACCTGTGAAATTGAGAGAATATTCTTGCTTTTATACAATGGCGCAATGAATACATAATATGCTTAATAGTGTTACGTTGTCCAGTAATAAATCTGAGTATATAGCAGGGTCTACTGTTGCCAATTTTACTGGGTATACATAGATTACGCGACTCTGGTACTTAATAGAGTATTACTGGTATCTGTGAACAATATCTGAAAGTTTGGCGGTGAAATTGTGGTTCTACGTAATCTAGCCATCTAATCTTCTGCATTTTTCTGTAGCACCACATTTCGGAAGCTTCTATTCTCTTCTTGTCCACACTGTTTATCGTCCATGTTTCACTTCTATACATGGCTACAGTCCATACAAATACTTTCAGAAAACACTTGCTGGCAATTAGATCTATACTCGATGTTAACAAATTTCTCTTCATCAAAAACGCTTTCCTTGCCATAGCCAGTCTACATTTTATATCCTCTCTACTTCGACCATCATCAGTTATTTTGCTCCCCAAATAGCAAAACTCATTTCCCAATCTGATTCTGTCAGTATCATCTGATTTAATTCGACAACATTCCATTACCATCGTTTTGCTTTTGTTGATGTTCATCTTATATCCTCCTTTCAAGACATTGTCCATTCCGTTCAGCTGCTAGTCCAGGTCCTTTGTTGTCTCTGACGGAATTACAATGTCATCGGCGAACCTTAAAGTTTCTAGGATTTTAATACCTACACCAAATTTTTCTTTCGTTTCCTGTAATGCTTGCTCAGTACACAGATTGAATAATATCGGGGATAGGCTACAGCTCTGTCTCACTCCCTTCCCAACCACTTCTTCTCTTTCATACCCACCTACTCTTATGACTTGCATATGGTTTCTGCACGAATTGTAAATAGCCTTTCGCTCTCTGTATTTTACACCTGCCACCTTCAGAATTTGAAAGAGAGTATTGCACTCAACATTGTCAAAAGCTTTCTCTAAGTCTACAAATGCTAGAAACGTAGGTTTGCGTTTCCTTAACATATCTTTTAAGATAAGTCGTAGGGTCAATATTGCCTCTTGTGTTCCAACATTTCTACGGAATCCAAACTGATCTTCCCCGAGGTCGGCATCTACCAGTTTTTCCATTCGTTTGTACAGAATTCGTGTTAGTATTTTGCAACCGTAATTTATTAAACTGATAGTTCTGTAATTTTCACCCCTGTCAACACTTGCTTTCTTTGGGACTGGAATTATTACATTCTTCTTAAAGTCTTGAAGGTATTTCGCCTGTCTCGTACGTCTTGCTCACCAGATGGAAGAGTTTTGTCATGGCTGGCTCTTCGAAGGCTATCATTTGTTCTAATGGAATGTTGCCTATTCCCGTGGCCTTGTTTCAACTTAGGTCTTTCAGTAACATAGTTGGATGAAACTAGGACTATATGTAGAAAAAACTACTACAGCATACTGCAGGAAGGACTGAAAGACACAATGCGACGCACAGGAATGACACTTTCATTCAAAGACAATGATTACACTGAATGCTCCACGATTTGTGAAGGTTCCCACAAAATTATTGCTACGGATTGGATTGCATGCTCTGGTATTGCCCGCAAGATTGGTAAGGGGTTCTTGTAATAGGGCGTTCCATTCCTCCGCGAGGACGGTTGTCAACTGTTGGATGGTCGTTGGTACATGTGCACGTCATGAAGTACTTTTCCTCAACGCTTCCCACACGTGCTCGATCGGAGTTAGGGCGCGAGGGTATGGTGGGGGGGGGGGGGGGGACGGGCAGACCAAGCCATTTGAGGAATATTCTCTCGCTTCAAGAGCGCATCCACCTCTGTTCGATGCTGTCGTCCATTGCATAAAAATGTAGTCGGAGCAGAATGCACCCCTGAAAAGACGCACATGGGGATGGAGTGAAGTGACGCAATAATGCTGACAATGTGAGTATCGTGTTCAAAGATTTGGAGATCAGTACGTCCACGCAACACTATGCTTCCGTACACCATAAGACCTGGACCACAAAAACGATCATGTTCGACAGTGTTCATGGGTACGCTATGTGACCTCTCGCCGTATGAGGATATGTCGACGATCAGTACTAAGGCTGAGTCCGCTGTCATCCGCTGCCACGCGACCAGACTTCTTGTCGGACGAACCCCAATGGTCTTGGGACCATTGGAAATGGTACAGCCGACGAGCGGACGTCAACGGAACACAACGTACTGGTCATCGAGGAAGCATACCGTCTCAATGTAGTCACCGTGCCATTGTGACGCATGAGACTGCATGCGTTGCAGTTCTGCTGAACGTGAGTGCAACTGCACCTTAGTTTGGCATGAGTCTTTTCTGCCTGTTGCACAAAGTAGCGGTCACTTTCTGCTGTAGTTGACCGTGGTTGACGACCTGCTCTCCTGCTTGGGTAGCTCAGTCAGTAGAGCACTTGCTCGCGAAAGGCAAGGGTCCCGAGTTCGCGTCTCGGTCCGGCTCACAGTTTTAATCTGACAGGAAGTTTCATATCAGCGAACACTCCGCTGCAGAGTGAAAGTTTCATTCTGCAATTAAAATCATATTAACAAAAATTCAGACAGGAAAAACAGTTACATGGTATGGTGATTAAATGATATGACAAAGGAATAGAACTGAAAATTACATTTAAATCAATTACTTACATAAAAATAATGATCGAAGTGAATTTGGTAAAAATAAAAAAAAGAGCAGCTGAAGAGTTTCAACAAAAATTTTTAACGGTATTGAATGTCACGCACAATTTCTATTTTCGTTTTTCGTCAGTTACTGTCAAACGAGGGACCACAAGGGTGAATGGCTGCAGTGTGTGATACCTGGGATCACAAGCTACATCACCCTGGGGATACAAATCTGTTAAGGCTTTCGTGGCCACTTGTTGACAAACTACCTATTGGCTTCTGTCTCTCGTTCTTCGGCCGACGTTCGTCTGATGATTTTACTGACGTTTCGCCAAACGAGTTGCAGACCGCAACGCCGTGTTGTGGCCGTTTACATACCTCTATATTTGAATATGCATGCCGATACCAGTTCCTTTCACGCTTCAGAGTATATCCAAAGCAACTACTTCCGAAGCCAGTACAGTTTACATGCCAAAACTTAAAAAATCTGTTTAATTATTTTTGTTATCTTGTACTCAGGGGAACGTTTTTCATCACAATCAAAGACAAGAGTTTCCTGTTATTTATTGATAAGTACGAAAGTCGTTTATGAATAACAGAAATGTGTTAGACGAAGTATTGAAGCGTTCTTGTATACGTTTTTTTATTATTTTTAGGAAATTGTGGTTTCTATGATAAATATTAGTTTTTTATTTTTACTACAACTTCCCTCTGTTTCATATTACAAAGTAAAAGTTCTCTAATAGAACCTGAACTAAACATTGACAATTTTAGGTTTTTTATAAACAGTGTTTACTTTCAAGTAATAGACAGGAGGATAGCTATGCAAATTAAAATGTTAGGTAGGTTACATGACCTATATCCTCAGTTTATAGGCTCTTCAGCGCTTACGGTTTCTAGATTAATCTAGTAGAGCACTGTTCGCGTGCGCAGCCAAAGCGATCAAAATGAGGTGACACTCAACGGGTACGCAACACATCTAACATTCAGGTAACGTGGATACGACCTTAACTGACAAAAGCTGCAAGGAAAACTGCCGAAGTCTACGCTTACTTATAATAGTCTGCGATAGCCTGCGGTTGTTTTAGAACTCCAGCTCAGCTCCCTTCATCCTCCCTCACTCCCTCCCCAGAGGCTGCCTTTATCCACCTTGGTTACCGTGCTTTTCGTCAGCCGACGGCAACCAACCGACCTGTCAGAAGTTTTCTGCGAGTTAAACGCTAGTAATGTCGGAACACATACTGGACCTCATATTTAAAATTCCAACAGCAAAAGTCGCTAGAAGAGTAAACCAACATATTACTCTCTCCCACATATACCTCGTGATAGGACCTAAGATAATGTTAGAAGCTCTATGTTAAGGCTATGCAAGGGACAACGCGTCTTTCATGACTGGAACAAGGAAAGTTAAAAACTGTTAGTGGTATACAAAGCGCACCCCGTCACACACCACAACATGGCTTTCAGAGCATATATGTAGCAGTAGACTCTGTGTTACATTCTGGAAAAACCGGAGTCGCTAGTTTAATAGACAGATGGCATGAGGAACATTTAGTATCAATCAGGCGTTTATAATATTCCTCAACATGCATACAACTTGAGATCTCTGGGCCGTCCGGGAACAACCTACCAAAGATGAGGGATACTAAACCCGCTGTGTGGGTAACCATCTGAACTTCTGAATTGTTTTAGGTGGGAATTGCGTAAGTCACGATGTCTCATAATCGTGAATATCATCTCATCCTAAGAACAGTGAATTGCTTCTCTACCATCTATAGGATGAGAGACTGTTGTGTTTAAGTGCTAAAAAATTGCTGTGATGTACAACACAAGCATTAAAAATTCAACGTTTCGATTTTTGGAAACGTGTGAAAAATCTCACAATGATAAACAATTTCTTACAAAATACTGTTCTGAGTTTCAGGTTTCTTAAAACATAATTTCTTATAATCAGAGCTGCGGTATCACCGCAAGGCACCACACTGGGTAGGTTGTAGGCTTCAAATCGGCTGCGGTCCGTCAGTACACATCGGACCCGCCAGTTGCCACTGCCGACGCTAGCAGACCGAGCGCCGCCACTCGGCTGGTCTTACGAGACAAGCTAGATCACTGCCCAGTTCTACAGCCGACTTGAATAGGAATGGTTCACTTGTTATAGAAGCAGAGATCTCATTTGCAGAGACGCTAGTTAGCATAGCCTTCAGCTAAGTCAGTAGCTACGACCTAGCCAAGCGCCACATACAGTTTATGCACTGACATTTGATCTATATGTGTGAATCAGTCAGAATTGTAAAGCAGTATTCGCAGTTCAGTCTATAACTGCACTTGCAATTATTATTGTACAAAGTCAGGATCGACGTTCATCGCTGATTCTGAATTAAAGCTAAGTATTTAATTGTATTCCTGTCTACTAACTTCCAATCACCTACGATGTTCCAGATGCATCCCGTCGAGTATAGTTCATTGATCCTCACGTCAGCCTACGAGATCAACGCGTGCAATGGCCACACCTCGTGATCAGACTAAGAGTCAAATTGCGTGAGTCAGCTGAGTCACCCTTTTTCCATGAGGCCCATACTTCTGCTTCATACACAAGAGCATTAGAATCACAAGACTTCGTACAAACACCAGGTGTTACCGTCTCTCAGCAAAGCAGTATCTTCTTGCTCCCTAGTTCAGCCCGATATATATCGGCACATGTTGGTTCAAAAATGGCTCTGAGAACTATGGGACTTAACATCTATGGTCATCAGTCCCCTAGAACTTAGAACTACTTAAACCTAACTAACCTAAGGACAGCACACAACACCCAGCCATCACGAGGCAGAGAAAATCCCTGACCCCGCCGGGAATCGAACCCGGGAACCCGGGCGTGGGAAGCGAGAATGCTACCGCACGACCACGAGATGCGGGCTGCAAATGTTGGTACTCTTCATGTCTGTGATGTCTTGTTTTCAATTGTTGCCAGCCGTATTCAAAGCATACATCGATGAACGACGACGAAGACATTTCTGACCCATCGGGGTTATGTACAATTTCGAATTCCAAAGAGTTTGAAAAACAATACGCTGTGTGATTTGGGACACGGAGTTTGATGTTTAGTAAATGCTTTAGATGGCGTTGTCTTCTAGCCACTGACAGACGTAGCACGAGACGTCGCCATGCTGAAAGGTCGCTGGGGTTGCTGACTGACGTAAACCTAAAGCGGTATGTACCGACGACAACTTCGGAATGTAGCTCGACCTATTCTGTGTATACTGCACACACACACACACACACACACACACACACACACACACACACACACACACACGCTCTTGTCCATCGTATGACGTTGGTCACCCATTGTCAGTTTCCCCGGTGACGGCGCAGTGAAGAATTATAGATACGTTGCAATTTAATACACCTGTGCTATTTTAAATCTCTGGCGAGGATTTATTCCAGTGAGCTAATAAAACCCCTAGGAGCTGCCAGAACGTCGTTCCGAAGCGTTCCGACCAAAATTAAGCTCTCTGCGAGAGGGTGTTTTCTCGGTATTACGCGGTATTAGGACGAGGAAAGAATAATAACTTTTTGTCCGTTAGGAAAGATGAAAATCTGTGCCTGGCTCAGAGATGACGTGGTACAAAGCATTTTCCTTTTGTTAAGTTGAAACATTTTCCGCAATTGTATCAGTACAGTTGTCAATTTGATTTCCAAGGAGTTTTGTTTTACGGTCTTTTAAACTAGAGAGTTATAAGTTTTCGCTTCATATGAGTAATATGGAACAGTATTTCATCAAAGTTTTATTTGGTTTGCGTTATTTATCACCGAAGGACATACATGGAAGCTCATTCATTTGCAATAATTAACAGACTCATAGGGCAAACAATGATCGTTCTTTCCTTATTTTGCGGAAGACCGAAAACGTCTAAGAACAAGTAAACACACCCAGAAATGTATACACTAGCACTGGAATATGTGCATATAACAATCGACGTCATTGGTATCCCAGACGGTAAATTTTACTGAAGAACTGACTAGCTGAAAGCTACCAGATAGATTCCACCACATTTCAAAGTTGATTAAAAAATGCTAAAATCAGTTTATCAGCCATGTATCGGCCGCTGAAGAGAGAGAGTGATTTAGATTTGATTTTTGGCTCTGAATCTTCATCTTTTTTCATCAAACAGGAAATAATTAAATTAATGGGACAAAACTGGTGTTCATATATTAAAAAAAAACGGTTAATTCGATTTCATCTCTCGGTATATGTCTAACGTTTACAAAAGTGATCTAAGGGCAAGAACAGAGTTCTTCAAAGCAGTCCCTAATAATGTCACTGCAACCAGCAACACAGCGCTTATAGATCCTAAATTATTATTAAAAATACGAGCATATTCTACGTGGTAAGGGGTATTATTGTCACGTCAGTTTTCGGAATGTGTCATCAGTGCGTATCGTTACAACGAATACCGATCGTTCTAGCTTATCAGGCCTGCGGAAGAGGAAACTAACGGCTAATTTCAAGAACGGCGGTCTACTGTTCAGATTTCTAAGGAACAGATTATTCTACCCGAATCGAATTATCTGCAGCAATTGGCCGAATGCTTCGTGACGAGCACAGGCGATGTAAAAGCCACGTGTGAAGCCGCCACTAATGGACATAGTACACCGCGACTCCCATTTCCCGGCACTGAGGGCATCAGGGGACGCTTTTACGAGACCGGTAAGAACCCCGTGGGCTGGACAATAGAATCCCGTGACTCGTTATTCTTTGCCGTAATAATGGAACGGGTATTTTAGCGGCAGCGCAGCTAATGCGAAATTTGATTAACTCCGGTACGGACCGCTCCGACTCTAAAAGGGTCCCACAGAGCCAGTCACAATGCGGGCCTCGGCGGCCGTTATTCGATTTCTGTCGCTTTACTCGTTGTGAAAAGTAAATCGGATTTTACAGCCCCGGCTCGAGAAGTCACTGTGTCTACTGCAGCCATAGTGGAAGTCCTGGTTCGTTAATTATCTCGTGGCCCTAGTACGTGACAAGTATTCAGTTTCTGAAATAGTGTGTAGGGTTTCAGAAGGGCAATTAAAACGCAGTACAAGAGATAATCAGGAAGTTAATGCAACCATTAACTAGTACATACGCAGCAACCGAACAATATCAGACCAATTTTGGGTAGCACCGTATTTATGTATTGTCACATTAGGCTAATTGCCTAAATGGATTAGGCCCGGTAACGAAAATATTCTACAGACAAAATGTTACACTGCTGGCCATTAAAATTGCTACACCACGAAGATGACGTGCTACAGACGCGAAATTTCACCGACAGGAAGAAGGTGCTGTAATATGCAAATGGTCAGCTTTTCAGAGCATTCACACAAGGTTGGCGCCGGTGGCGACACCTACAACGTGCTGACATGAGGAAAGTTTCCAACCGATTTCTCATACACAAACAGCAGTTGACCGGCGTTGCCTGGTCAAACGTTGTTGTGATGCCTCGTGTGAGGAGGAGAAATGCGAACCATCACGTTACCGACTTAAGGACGGATTGTAGCCTATCGCGATTGCGGTTTATCCTACCGCGACATTGCTGCTCGCGTTGGTCGAGATCCAATGACTGTTGGCAGAATATGGAATCGGTGGGTTCAGGAGGGTAATACGGAACGCCGTGCTGGATCCCAACGGCCTCGTATCACAAGTAGTCGAGATGACAGGCATCTCATCCGCATGGCTGTAACGGATCGTGCAGCCACCTCCCGATCCCTGAGTCAACAGATGGGGACGTTTGCAAGACAACAACCATCTGCACGAACAGTTCGACGACGTTTGCAGCAGCATGGACTGTTAGCTCGGAGAGCATGGCTGCGGTTACCCTTGACACTGCATCACAGACAGGAGCGCCTGCGATGGTGTACTGGTGTACTCAACGACGAACCTGGGTGCACGAATGGCAAAACGTAATCCAGGTTCTGTTTACAGCATTATGATGGTCGCATCCGTGTTTGGCGACATCGCGGTGAACGCACATTGGAAGCGTGTATTCGTCATCGCCATACTGGTGTATCACCCGGCGTGGTGGTATGGGGTGCTATTGGTTACACGTCTCGGTCACCTCTTGTTCGCACTGACGGTACTTTGAACAGTGGACATTACATTTCAGATGTGTTACGACCCGTGGCTCTACACTTCATTCGATCCCTGCGAAACCCTACATTTCAGCAGGATAATGCACGACCGCATGTTGCAAATCCTGTACCGGCCTTTCTGGATACAGAAAATGTTCGACTGCTTCCTCCTGCACATTCTCCAAATCTCTCACCAATTGAAAGCGTCTGGTCAGTGGTGGCCGAGCAACTGGCTCGTCACAATAGGCCAGTCACTACTCTTGATGAACTGTGGTGTCGTTTTGGAGCTGTATGGGCAGCTGTACCTGTGCACGCCTTCCAAGCTCTGTTTGACTCAATGTCCAGGCATCATCAGTCAGCGATAGCTGGACCATACAGCAATACTTCCAATTCCAAAAGGAGGTCATCCACCATCTTCCGTACTCGTGGGGGTCCTGCGGGCCTCTTTGGCACTTTCTGTCACCCACTGTTCTGTTCGCTCGATGCGCTTTTCCTCCACTTTTGTAACAGGCTGGTCCGATCTGAAGTTTTAGAACATTGATAATTTCCACAATGCCTGATAGACCGTTCTTGAAATTACTTGTAGACTATATGTCCCGCTTGGAGCTGTTTTTGCAGAAACTTTTTCACAAATAGCCTCGTACCTCGATAACGTCGTTTTCGGCGCACTTGGGATGAACACTACATTAGACATCCCACATAAGATTTTGAAAAAAAAGGAAAAAAATCGATTTTTTAAAATTTACGACCAGCACTACCCTTTAAGGGACACCTGTAACAGATGAGGAGGTAATGTATAGAGAATGTAATTCCTTAATACTCCTTGAGTACTCGTGCCTGGATGAGTATGTTGGTGGCGTAAATGCTCTGGCATCAAGCAACAGCGAAAATTGACACTGAAAGGAACTTAACAATGAAAATATTTTTTGTGAAAGCAAAGATTATAATGTGTGGTGTGTAGAGGAAAGTATTGAACATTGTTACACTTTTCACACTTTCGTCTCTGGCCATTCCTGTAATATAAGTTTTATATACTTTCTTATTGCATTTTTGAATGATGGCAATCACGTTTTATGTGCTGCAGTCTTTGAGTGAAATTACAAAAACTATTCCGGAAAATTAAAGTTTTTCTAAACGTCGAAACATGTTCCCTGGTACAAAATCTCGACTGAAATTGAAAAGCTTTACGATCAAAAAAGTCTTGTCAGTACCAATAATCATTGAGCAAAGCCAAAGTAAGCACAAGTATTGTACACTGAAGAGACAAAGGAACTGGTACACCTGCCTAATATCGTGTAGGGCCCCCGCGAGCATGCAGAAGTGCCGCAGCACGGCGTGGCATGGACTTGACTAATGTCTGAAGTAGTGCTGGAGGGAACTGACACCATGAATCCTACAGGGCTGTTCGTAAATCCGTAAGAGTATGTGAGGGTGGAGATGTCTTCTGAACAGCACGTTGCAAGGCATTCCAGGCATGCTAATGTTCACGTCTGGGGAGTTTAGTGGCCAGCGGAAGTGTTTAAACTCAGAAGGGTGTTCCTGGAGCCACTCTGTAGCAATTCTGGGCGTGTGGGATGTCGCATAGCCCTGCTGGAATTGTCCAAGTCAAATTGCATGAGACATACTTTTTGTCCGCTATACCCATGTCAGGTGTTCCTCAAAGTTGTAGAACATATTACAAAACAAGATTCGTAATACACATGTACAAAAAAAGACGTACGCTGAATGTTCCTTCGACAGTTATTGCATGAAATGGTCATTACAGGTGTGGGTTGTGAAAAAATTAATTTAAGAGCTTTTAATAAACAACAAAGTTATGTTCAGAAGATAACTCTTAGGCTATTATAACTACGATTAATGGAACAGAAAATCATTTTACAGCACTTATTTACGTTGATCATCTTACTGCGCTGAAGATGTGCAGAAATAAAATTTGACGTTGTTAGTTATAGGTGCATCAGTCAGTTCCACTGAGAAATTACTCATTGGGATACACATTTACGTCCATACTCATCGTTGGCAAGTGTTTAAGACACATGTTTGTTATACCATTCACATGTACCCAGTGAAATGAGGAGTTCTTGGAAGGTTCGTGCAGGTTATGATCCACTGAATATCATTAATTTCGGAATGTGGAAGACCACTGTGTGTCAGACCTTAGTAATACAGACGTGGTGGTGTTCTTAGCCAGATAGTAGGGACTAAACTGTATCATGGGACCCAGACTGCATTTACAGCAAGCAGGTTTTCGTTGTGGCTACTCCACCCATGATGACATGTTATCGTGGCGAGTTGTTACGATCAGGGGAAGCACACAAAGTCCAGACGGACTCAACTTTTTGAAAATGTGTTTATTAATCAGAAGGACTACATGTGACATAACATGACAAACCTTCCACCTATCAACCTATATTCCAGGAATTGTGCAATTGAACGCATCACAATCGCAGTTGTGTTGGACAGATGTACCTCCGTAATTACTGCCAGCGTCTAATATACACCATGTCATCAAAAGTATGCGGACATCGCCAAAAACATACGTTTTTCATATTAGGTGCATTGTGCTGCCATCTATTGCCATGTACTCACATCAGTGACCTCAGTAGTCACCAGACATCGTGAGAGAGCAGAATGGGGTGCTCCGCGGAACTCACGGACTTCGAATGTGGTCAGGTGATTGGGTGTCACTTGTGTCATACGTCTGTACGCGAGATTTCAACACTCCTAAACATCCCTAGGTGCACTGTTTGCGATGTGATAGTGAAGTGAAAACCTGAAGGGACACATACAGCACAAAAGCGTACAGGCCGACCTCGTCTGTTGACTGACAGAGACCGCCGACAGTTGAAGAGGGTCATAACGTGTAATAGGCAGTCATCTATCCATACCATCACACATGAATTCCAAACTGCGTCAGGATCTACTGCAAGTACTAAGACAGTTAGGCGGGAAGTGAAGAAACTTGGACATAATGGTCGAGCGGCTGTTCATAAGCCACATATCACGCCGGTAAATGCCAAACGACGCCTCCCTTGGTGTAAGGAGCGTAAACATTGGACGACTGAACAATGAAAAGACGTTGTGTGGAGTGACGAATCACGGTACACAATGTGGCGATCCGATGGCATGGTGTGGGTAATCCCAATGCCCGGCGAAGTCATCTGCCAGCGTGTGTAGTGCCAACAGTAAAATTCGGAGGTGGTGGTATTATGGTGTGGTCGTGTTTTGGATGGAGGGGGCTTGCACCTCTTGTTGTTTTGTTTGGTACTACCACAGCACAGGCCTACATTGATGTTTTAATCACCTTCTTGCTTACGACTGTCGAAGAGCAATTCGGGGACCGCGATTGCATATTTCAACACGATTGAGAACCTGTTCATAATGTACTGCCTGAGGCGGAGTGGTTACACGACAATAACATCCCTGTAACGGACTGGCCAGCAAAGAGTCCTGACCTGAATCCTATACAACACCTTTGGAATGTTTTGGAACGCCGACATCGTGCCAGGCGTTACCCACCGACTTCAATACCACTTCTCAGTGCAGCACTCCGTAAAAAATGGGCTGCCATTTCCCGAGAAACCTTGCAGCACTTGATTGAACGTATGCCAACGAGAGTGGAAGGTGGGTTAAGGGTAGGCCAACACCGTATTGAATTCCAGCATTACCGATGGAGGGTGCCACCCAAAGGGAGGTAACAGAGACAATGACTTTGAGTGTCACAATACCAAATGCTACAGTGGCCCTTAGTCTGCTGTGCGCAACATTGTTTCTTCTGAAGCAGAGAGCCGACTCTCAGCATAAGCCACCGATAGTCCAAGTATCGGTAGATTTTATCCCTCCAGTGAGAGTGTAACCTTATAGTGTGAGTGCGGAAATGGACGTCAATTTAGAGCTAAGAGAAAAGGAGTTAACAAGACAAGCCGCCAAGTTTAAAATTGCCAGAAGCACTAGAAAATGAAGCAGAAGTATTATAAGAACCCATTGACAAGTTAAATAAATTTTGAAATAGTATCTACTGGAAACTAACACAAATTTCCTTTTTCAGTGCAGATAAAATTGTTGATACATTAAAGAAACTCAGTTCATTTGCAAGTGTGACACGTTCTGTTGCAAAATACCTTCCTCCGCTTCAAGGCGCAAGATGGTGTACGACAGAAGAAGTATGACTGAACTGTCCACATGTCATAATAAAAATAGCATTTTACTCACGGTAAAATTCTATGTCTGAAGAATTGACAGTATATTTCATACAGCTCTAATACATTATCCTGCACTTAAATGTGTAGAATTGTGTGAAACACAATGTCACATCTAACCACTACGGAAACTGTAGAAAATGGGAGAAACTACTTGTGGCAATCTCTGATTCTAGAATCAGTCACCATACCGAAATACCGACCAACAAAAATGAAAACAGTGATGACAACAAGAAAAGAGTGATGAATATACTCATAATCAGAGTAGTAATAAGCAGCACACAAGTCAGATTGGATGCGGTATCTAACGGAAGACGCCAGTTGTTTTGGTTAGAAATCTGCTCTTTATTTCGTACGTACGTGTAGTGTAATATGAAACTAGTTTTAAGGTCGACCCGAGGGACTGCGTCTTGTTCATAGAGGGTGTAATTAACCGCATGTGCATGCCACGGTGAGCCTGAGTGCTGGATTGCAAAAGCGCTACCAACAGGCAAAAGCGGGATGTTGTTACCGTAATAACTCAACAAGGCAGACGCAATGTTGCCAAACAGGTTATCTTGCTGAAACAGCAGACTCAGCGGTACTGCGCAGGCGCGCGTAACAAGGGGCAAGACTCATTTCCATGTTGGCTGTGAGAATTCTGTTTTAAGATACGTGACTGGCAGTGGCGCACATGAACAAGTGTGCCGCTCCTTACTGTAAGTACTGAACACTTCATAACAGACTTTCCTCAGCCCCGCAGCTCTAACAGGACAAAGGGGTTGTGCCGGGCGAGGCCCCTGCCGGGAGAAGTCACTGGTTCGAGGCCAGAGTGGGGCAACGCGCCAAGTCCCTCCGGCACTTAGTGCCGTGGCGCAGCGGACCATGACAGGTCTACTCCAGCAGCACGTCCCCCTCCTGTGGCCGGCGGACTGATCCCACTAGCCACCAGTTCAAAAATGTTCAAATGTGTGTGAAACCTTATGGGACTTAACTGCCTAGGTCATCAGTCCCTATGCTTACACACTACTTAACCTAAATTATCCTAAGGACAAACACACACACCCATGCCCGAGGGAGGACTCGAACCTCCGCCGGGACCAGCCGCACAGTCCACGACTGCAGCGCCCAAGACCGCTCGGATAATCCCGCGCGACTAGCCACCAGTTCTCGTCTACCATCGTAGAATGAGCGCCCCACCGCTATGGTGTTCTGTCATAACTGAATTAATTATTTAGATGCAATCTATAGAATTCTGTACTGCCATCTCTTCTATCTGCTTGTAATCATATTTTCGAAATATACTTGAAGAAAGCCTCCTACAAGTTCTGAAACTTATGTAGGGTGTGTTTTCAAAGTTCAGCGGTAAAGAACTGGCTAGGAACCGTGTATTAATGTCTACGAAAATTATTTAAAACTTATTTCATCTGCTATTTGCTGTTAATGTTGTATCGTCTGCAAACAAAAGCAACAAAGTATATGAGGAAGTTAACAATGAATGTTCATCAATGTGTGTTCTACGACCAAAACAAAGAAAAAGCGAACCACAACGGAAGAGTTATTCGAATGGGACGGAAATCTGTAGATGTGGTGTACATGTAAAAACAAACAAATGATTACAACTTCAAAATAATTCTATGATTTATTCAAAAGAGCTTCAAAAACTGAGCAAGTGAATAACGCACTGGTCCACCTCTGGCCCTTAAGCAAGCTATTAATCTTCTTTGCATTGATCGGTAGAGTTGAGGGATGTCCTACTAATGGAAATCGTGCCAAATTCTGTACAGTTGGTGAGTTAGATCGTCAAAATCCCTAGCTGGTTAGAGGGCTCTGCCCATAATGCTCCAAACGTTCTTAGTTGGGGAGAGGCCGGCCGAATTTGCTGGCCAAGGCAGGGTTTGGCAAGACAAAGACAAGCAGTAGTAATTCTAGTCGTGTATGGACGAGCATTATCTGCTGAAATGTAAGTGCAGGATGGCTTTCCATGAAGAGCTACGAAAGGGGTGTACAAGGTCGTCGGTGTGCCGCTGTGCTGTAAGGGCGCAGCGAATGACAACCAAAGAGCTCCTGTTAAGAAAAGGCATTGTACCCCAGACTGCCACCCCTGGTTGTCAGGCCTTGTGGCCGGCGACAGTGAGGCTGGTATCCCATCGCTGTTCTGGACACCTCCAGACATGTCTTCGGCCTGGAATCTGATAGAATGGATGGACTTCAATAATAAGTCCCGCTTCGGACTGAGCCCCGATGACCGGGGAAGAATGATGCGGATATACGAATGCCGTTGATCTCTGAGTTGACATTTTAATCCGATGAATGATTGCCAGACTTTATGCTACAGTCGAAACCTAGCTGTCCACATACATTGACCTAATGTTATACAGGGTGGCCCATTAATCGTGACCGGGCCAAACATCTCACGAAATAAGCGTCAAACGAAAAAACTACAAAGAACGAAACTCGTCTAGCTTGAAGGGGGAAACCGGATGGCGCTATGGTTGCCCGCTAGATGGCGCTGCCGTAGGTCAAACGGATATCAAATGCGTTTTTTTTTTCAATAGGAACCTCCATTTTTATTACATATTCGTGTAGTACGTAAAGAAATATGAATGTTTTAGTTGGACCACTTTTTTCGCTTGGTGATAGATGGCGCTGTAATAGTCACAAACATATGGCTCACAATTTTAGACGAACAGTTGGTAACATGTAGGTTTTTTAATACAGAACGTAGGTACGTGAGAACATTTTATTTCGCTTGTTCCAATGTGATACATGTACCATTGTGAACTTATCATTTCTGAGAACGCATGCTGTTACAGCGTGAATACCTGTAAATACCGCATTAATGCAATAAATGCTCAAATTGATGTCCGTCAACCTCAATGCATTTGGCAATACGTGTAACGACATTACTCCCAACAGCGAGTAGTTCGCCTTCCGTAACGTTCGCACATGCATTCACAATGCGCTGACGCATGTCGTCAGGCGTTGTCAGTGGATCACGATAGCAAATATCCTTCAACTTTCCCCACAGAAAGAAATCCGGGGACGTCAGATCCGGTGAACGTGCTTCGACGACCAATCCACCTGTCATGAAATATGCTATTCCATACCGCTTCAACCGCATGCGAGCTATGTGCCGGACATCCTTCATGTTGGAAGTGCACCGCCATTCTGTCATGCAGTGAAACATCTTGTAGTAACATCGGTAGAACGTTACGTAGGAAATCAGCATACATTGCACCATTTAGATTGCTATCGGTAAAATGGGGGCCAATTATCCTTCCTCCCATAACGCCGCACCGTACATTAACCCGCCAAGGTCGCTGATGTTCCACTTGTCGCAGCCATCGTGGATTTTCCGTTGCCCAATAGTGCATATTATGCCGGTTTACGTTACCGCTGTTGGTGAATGGCGCTTCGTCGCTAAATAGAGCGCGTGCAAAAAAATTTGTCATCGTCCAGTAATTTCTCCTGTGTCCAATGGCAGAACTGTACACTACGTTCAAAGCCGTCGCCATGCAATTCCTGGTGCATAGAAATATGGTACGGGTGCAATCGATGTTGATGAAGCATTCTCAACACCGACGTTTTTGAGATTCCCGATTCTCGCGCAATTTGTCTGCTACTGATGAGCTGATTAGCCACGACAGCAGCTAAAACAGCTACCTGGGCTTCATCATTTGTTGCAGTTCGTGGTTGACGTTTACACACGTGGCTGAACACTTCCTGTTTTCTTAAATAACGTAATTATCCGGCGACGGGTCCTGAGACTTGGATGATGTCGTCCAGGATATAGAGCAGCATCCATAGCACACGCCCGTTGGGCATTTTGATCCCAATAGCCATACATGAACACGATATCGACCTTTTCCGCAATTGGTAAACGGTCCATTTTAATACGGGTAATGTATCACGAAGCAAACACCGTCCGCACTGGCGGAATGTTACGAGATAACACGTACTTACACGTTTGTGACTATTACAGAGCTATCTGTCACAAAGCGAAAAAAGTGGTCCGACTAATCATTCATATTTCTTTACGTACTACACGAATATGTAATAAAAATGGGGGTTCCTATTTTAAAAAACGCAGTTGATATCCGTTTGACCTATGGCAGCGCCATCTAGCGGGCCAACCATCGCGCCATCTGGTTTCCCCCTTCAAGCTAGACGAGTTTCATTCTTTGTCGTTTTTTGGTTTGACGCGTATTTCGTGAGATATTTGGCCCGGTCGCTATCAATGGACCACCCTGTAGAGTGAAGCCCCATTTCGATATTCATCACATATTAAGTATTAAATTATTAAGTTTCGGTTTTACTGGAAACATATCCATTATTAATATCCGATAAGTTGTGGCCGCTCTTCCAACTTACTGGCGAGCACTCAGCCGCCTATCAACAGTTACCAAATCACGCTTGATATATTTAGTAGCTTCTCACACTGTAATTTCTGGAGTTGGGAGAGGTTGAATCTCAACAGTCGCTGTTTCCTGTGACCTTTCAACACGTTACCTACAACTCATCGTCATCGACCTGACCTCCAGAAACTGTAGCGAAATTAATATCTCGACTCTACACAATGTCAGTCAACATCCCAACTGATTCTGTCTCTAGATCTTTCAAGTCTGTGGTTATCAGTGACGCATGGCAGCCCGAGCACTCAGCTCACCTTTCTAGTGATCTTTTCGCGACAGTTGGTGTCGACACACTGCTCGTAACCTCTGGCTGGATCTTTGCTCGGTGTATTCGTCTCAGCCTCTCCAGCACCATAAGATCCTATCTTCGTGTAGTATCCCAAGAAAGACCCGTGCCTGCTGTTTTTGCCACGCCGTTACGCTACAGCCATCTGGCCACTACTTTTTCTGCAGTCACCGTACTCTGCGATCTAAGAGTATGGTGCTCCCGTGTCCCTCGTGTCACTGATTCGCATGACCTCTGTGAAACGGCTTGGAGCGGCTTGGAAAGTGGTTTTAAGCTGAACGCAGTGATAATTACAAGAAAGCCATCAATTAACATTCATCTAACAATTGTTCAGAACCAGTGTGCAACACGGACACAATCATAAAATATACAATTAAAACACAAACACACAACCTTTACTGAATGGGATCCTTTCTCAGTTAAAAACGTAAGATCCTTACATATAAATTAAACTCGATTAAGAATGTCCACAAACATATTTTGTTTCAATAACAGTGAATGATTGTAATAACTACATGCATGAGGCTGGTGACAAAATATCTTTAAATTTATGTTACTTCTATTCTTCAAAAGAGTATGTTATCGAAACGCTACAAATGTTTGCAAACAGCAGACAGCTCAGAAAATTCATTTATATGCAAGACCCTTCACTTTTTGGTTAAACTCCCTTTGGATATACCAAATAAATAATATTGAAGACTTTCATCAAGACGATATACATGTAAGGAACCGACCAGAACAATGAAAAGAACAGGTAATAAAAAAGAAAACAAATTTAAAACCTTATTCTAGTAATTCAAATTAATGGACACTGAAAGGAAGCAACAGTTTCAGTCCGATCGAAAACAGAAACGGCCCAAATTATTATTCTAATAACTCTTTACAGCAAGGGCACCAATTATTATTCTAACAATTCTTTAAAACATTATTTTTCGATAAACCATCTTTTCGAGAATAATTTCTAATCGCTGTCCACCGGCCATGTTAGTACACAACCTCACATGACATTAAATGTAGTATACTCAAAACTATTAAATATGGTATCTTATATTCTAAGGCCGCTTTACTGACACAAAAGACAATATATGCGATCAACTGGCCAAGGAGATACTTAAAGCAGTTCTGAAACATATTTGATAAATAGTATCAGCAACAAACGTCGCAGAACGTTTCAGGGAAAGTCTTGAGTACATAGGAGAAAATATCCAAATTATCCATTAGTTATAGGTGAGGACTAATCTAGCATCCATTGACTGGGAAAATTACACGTTTATCACAGGGGGCAGAAGCAAAGATTCGTGTGAAGTTGTTCTAGGAGCGTTCTCAACATACAACCTTGAGCAACTGGTTAGAAAACCAACTCGAGATGGGAACATATTAGATATCTTGGTGACAAACGGACCTGATCTTTTTGAGGAAGTTAATCTAGAAAAAGTTATTAGCGACCATAATGTCATTGTGGCTTCTATGTCAATGGAAGTTACAAAAAAAAATACAGCGTAGAGTTTTCTTGTTTGGGAAAGCAATTAAGTGTCATTAATGAATATCTTCATATTCAGCTCCAAGCATTCACCGTGGGACACAAAGATATTGAGCATCTTTGGTCGGAATTTAAAGGTATTGTCCACTATGTGCTAGAGAAGTATGTGCCTAGCAAAAGTATAGGCGAGGGAAAGGATCCTCCTTGGTACAACAAACATATTAGGAAGTTGCTGAGAAAGCAAAGAATTTTGCACAGTCGTTTTAAACGTAGTCACTGCCCCGCTGACAGACAGAAATTATGCGAAATGAAAGCAGCTGTCAGAAGGACAATGAGAGACTCTTTTAACGAATTTGAAAGCAATATTTTATCTGCAGATTCTAAAATTAACCCCAAAAAATTTTGGTCGTACGTAAAATCTATGAACGCTACAAATAATTCAATACCTTCTCTTGCTGACAGTACCGGTAATGTAACTGATGATGATAAACAAAGGCCGAAATTCTAAACCTAGCTTTCAAAAACTCGTTTACGATAGAGGACTGCAGCACCATTCCCCCTTTCAATTATCGAACAAACGAAAGGATAGCTGACATAGTGTTTAGTGTATCTGGAATTGTAACACAGTTAAGATCCTTAGACTCCAGAAAGGCATCTGGCCCAGACGGTATCCCCATAAGATTTTATGTTGACTTTGCTACAAATATAGCTCCATTCTTATCCTTCATCTATCAGAGATCATTGGAACGGCGGTAAGTTCCACGGGACTGGAAGAAGGCCCAGGTCATAGCAATCTATAAAAAGGGTAGAAAATCGGATGCACATAATTACCGGCCAATTTCACTAACATCGATTTGTTGTAGAGTCATGGAGCATATTTTGTCTGCAGACATAATGACCTTTCTAGACACTGAGAAGCTCCTCTGCAGAAACCAGCTCGGTTTTAGAAGGAGCGGTCATGCGAGACACAGCTGGCCCTCTTTGTGCATGATATACAACAGGCTCTAGATACCGACTCCTAGGTTGATGCCATATTTCTCGACTTTCGAAAGGCGTTCGACTCAGTTCCGCCCTGTCGCTTGCTACAAAAAGTGCGCGCTTACTGTCTATCCAGTGACATATACGGTTGGACAGGAAGTTTTCTAACAGACAGGGAGCAGTATGTCTTCCTGAACGGGGTGACTTCAACGGAAACAAGAGTGACTTCAGGTGTGCCCCAGGGCAGCGTAATAGGTCCTCTGCTTTTTACGATTTACATAAACGATCTGGTTGATGGTATTGATAGCGACCTTAGACTGTTTGACGATGATGCTGTAGTCTATAGGAAAGTAGTATCACACGGAAGTTGTGAACAAATCAATGAGGATTTACAGAAAATAAATGCGTGGTGTAATGACTGGCAGTTATCTCTCAATATTAGTAAGTGTAACCTACTGCGTATAACAAGGCGAAAATCCCCATTAATGTATGAGTACAAAATAAATGATCAGTCTTTGGAAGCGGTAACATCCGTCAAATATCTGGGTGTGACTATTCGAAATGATCTCAAATGGAATTATCAGATTACACAAGTAACGGGTAAGGCGAACTCTAGATTGCGGTTTATTGGTGGACTCCTGAAGCGATGCAGTCCTTCAACAAAGGAAATAGCTTACAATACGTTATTTCGTCTATTCTTAGAGTATTGTTCGTCTGTACGGGACCCTTACCAGTTGGGTCTAAAAATGGTTCAAATGGCTCTGAGAACTATGGGACTCAACATCTTAGGTCATAAGTCCCCTAGAACTTAGAACTACTTAAACCTAACTAACCTAAGGACATCACACACACCCATGCCCGAGGCAGGATTCGAACCTGCGACCGTAGCAGTCCCGCGGTTCCGGACTGCAGCGCCAGAACCGCTAGACCACCGCGGCCGGCCCGGTTGTGTCTGATTCAAGAGATTGAGAAGGTCCAAAGAAGAGCGGCAACATTCGTGACTGGTACAATTAGCCATCGCGAGAGCCTTACAAATCTCATAGAAAGTTTGAAGTGGGACACACTTGCAGATAGACGACGCGCTAAACAGAAGGGGCTGCTCACTAAATTCCGAAATCCAATCTTCACCGAGGATGTAGAGCATATATTATTACCACCAACTTTCATATCGCGTAATCTACTTCTACATCTACATCTACATTTATACTCCGCAAGCCACCCAACGGTGTGTGGCGGAGGGCACTTTACGTGCCACTGTCATTACCTCCCTTTCCTGTTCCAGTCGCGTATGGTTCGCGGGAAGAACGACTGTCTGAAGGCCTCTGTGCGCGCTCTAATCTCTCTAATTTTACATTCGTGATCTCCTCGGGAGGTATAAGTAGGGGGAAGCAATATATTCGATACCTCATCCAGAAACGCACCCTCTCGAAACCTGGCGAGCAAGCTACACCGCGATGCAGAGCGCCTCTCTTGCAGAGTCTGCCACTTGAGTTTGTTAAACATCTCCGTAACGCTATCACGGTTACCAAATAACCCTGTGACGAAACGCGCCGCTCTTCTTTGAATCTTCTCTATCTCCTCCATCAACCCGATCTGGTACGGATCCCATACTGATGAGCAATACTCAAGTATAGGTCGAACGAGTGTTTTGTAAGCCACCTCCTTTGTTGATGGACTACATTTTCTAAGGACTCTCCCAATGAATCTCAACCTGGTACCCGCCTTACCAACAATTAATTTTATATGATCATTCCACTTCAAATCGTTCCGCACGCATACTCCCAGATATTTTACAGAAGTAACTGCTACCAGTGTTTGTTCCGCTATCATATAATCATACAATAAAGGATCCTTCTTTCTATGTATTCGCAATACATTACATTTGTCTATGTTAAGGGTCAGTTGCCACTCCCTGCACCAAGTGCCTATCCGCTGCAGATCTTCCTGCATTTCGCTACAATTTTCTAATGCTGCAACTTCTCTGTATGCTACAGCATCATCCGCGAAAAGCCGCATGGAACTTCCGACACTATCTACTAGGTCATTTATATATATTGTGAAAAGCAATGGTCCCATAACACTCCCCTGTGGCACACCAGAGGTTACTTTAACGTCTGTAGACGTCTCTCCGTTGATAACAACATGCTGTGTTCTGTTTGCTAAAAACTCTTCAATCCAGCCACACAGGTGGTCTGATATTCCGTAGGCTCTTACTTTGTTTATCAAGCGACACTACGGAACTGTATCGAACGCCTTCCGGAAGTCAAGAAAAATAGCATCTACCTGGGAGCCTGTATCTAATATTTTCTGGGTCTCATGAACAAATAAAGCGAGTTGGGTCTCACACGATCGCTGTTTCCGGAATCCATGTTGATTCCTACATAGTAGATTCTGAGTTTCCAAAAACGACATGATATTCGAGCAAAAAACATGTTCTAAAATTCTACAACAGATCGACGCCAGAGATATAGGTCTATAGTTTTGCGCATCTGCTCGACGACCCTTCTTGAAGACTGGGACTACCTGTGCTCTTTTCCAATCATTTGGAACCTTCCGTTCCTCTAGAGACTTGCGGTACACGGCTGTTAGAAGGGGGGCAAGTTCTTTCGCGTACTCTGTGTAGAATCGAATTGGTATCCCGTCAGGTCCTGTGGACTTTCCTCTGTTGAGTGATTCCAGTTGCTTTTCTATTCCTTGGACACTTATTTCGATGTCAGCCATTTTTTCGTTTGTGCGAGGATTTAGAGAAGGAACTGCAGTGCGGTCTTCCTCTGTGAAACAGCTTTGGAAAAAGGTGTTTAATATTTCAGCTTTACGCTTGTCATCCTCTGTTTCAATGCCATCATCATTCCGGAGTGTCTGGATATGCTGTTTCGAGCCACTTACTGATTTAACGTAAGACCAGAACTTCCTAGGATTTTCTGTCAAGTCGGTACATAGAATTTTACTTTCGAATTCACTGAACGCTTCACGCATAGCCCTCCTTACGCTAACTTTGACATCGTTTAGCTTCTGTTTGTCTGAGAGGTTTTGGCTGCGTTTAAACTTGCAGTGAAGCTCTCTTTGCTTTCGCAGTAGTTTCCTAACTTTGTTGTTGTACCACGGTGGGTTTTTCCCGTCCCTCACAGTTTTACTCGGCACGTACCTGTCTAAAACGCATTTTACCATTGCCTTGAACTTTTTCCATAAACATTCAACATTGTCAGTGTCAGAACAGAAATTTTCGTTTTGATCTGTTAGGTAGTCTGAAATCTGCCTTCTATTACTCTTGCTAAACAGATAAACCTTCCGCCCTTTTTTTATATTCCTATTAACTTCCATATTCAGGGATGCTGCAACGGCCTTATGATCACTGATTCCCTGTTCTGCAATTACAGAGTCGAAAAGTTCGGGTCTGTTTGTTACCAGTAGGTCCAAGATGTTATCTCCACGAGTCGGTTCTCTGTTTAATTGCTCGAGGTAATTTTCGGATAGTGCACTCAGTATAATGTCACTCGGTGCTCTGTCCCTACCACCCGTCCTAAACATCTGAGTGTCCCAGTCTATATCTGGTAAATTGAAATCTCCACCTAAGACTATAACATGCTGAGAAAATTTATGTGAAATGTATTCCAAATTTTCTCTCAATTGTTCTGCCACTAATGCTGTTGAGTCGGGGGGTCGGTAAAAGTAGCCAATTATTAACCTAGCTCGGTTGTTGAGTGTAACCTCCACCCATAATAATTCACAGGAACTATCCACTTCTACTTCACTACAGGATAAACTACTACTAACAGCGACGAACACTCCACCACCGGTTGCATGCGATCTATCCTTTCTAAACACCGTCTGTACCTTTGTAAAAATTTCGGCAGAATTTATCTCTGGCTTCAGCCAGCTTTCTGTACCTATAACGATTTCAGCTTCAGTGCTTTCTATCAGCCCTTGAAGTTCTGGTACTTTACCAACGCAGCTTCGACAGTTTACAATTACAATACCGATTGCTGCTTGGTCCCCGCATGTTCTGACTTTGCCCCGCACCCGTTGAGGCTGTTGCCCTTTCTGTACTTGCCCGAGGCCATCTAACCTAAAAAACCGCCCAGCCCACGCCACACAACCTCTGCTACCCGTGTAGCCGCTTGTTGCGTGTAGTGGACTCCTGACCTATCCAGCGGAACCCGAAACCCCACCACCCTATGGCGCAAGTCGAGGAATCTGCAGCCCACACGGTCGCAGAACCGTCTCAGCCTCTGATTCAGACCCTCCACTTGGCTCTGTACCAAAGGTCCGCAGTCAGTCCTGTCGACGATGCTGCAGATGGTGAGCTCTGCTTTCATCCCGCTAGCGAGACTGGCAGTCTTCACCAAATCAGATAGCCGCCGGAAGCTAGAGAGGATTTCCTCCGATCCATAGCGACACACATCATTGGTGCCGACATGAGCGACCACCTGCAGATGGGTGCACCCTGTACCCTTCATGGCATCCGGAAGGACCCTTTCCACATCTGGAATGACTCCCCCCGGTATGCACACGGAGTGCACTTTGGTCTTCTTCCCCTCCCTTGCTGCCATATCCCTAAGGGGCCCCATTACGCGCCTGACGTTGGAGCTCATTCAAAGATAAGAGAAATAAGAGCTCGTACTGAGGCGTTCAGACAGTAGTTTTTCCCTCGCGCGATCCGTGAGTGGAACAGAGGGGGGAAATACGACTTACGCGCGAATTGTGTCCTCCGCCACACACCGCTTGGTAGCTAGCGGAGTATATATGTAGATGTAGAATAAATTTATCGGGGGTTTTGAGGGGACCAGACCAAAAAGGGCATTTGAAATTGCATGGGGGCTTAATTAATAAAGAAATAAATGCAATAATGCAACAACTTTAGTAGCTGTGTGTCCGGTTACGAAATCTCGTAACCGGTTGCCCCTGAGTAATATTAGGAGGCAATCTGACTGCATAAAATAAAAATAAAGAATTACAGGTAATTTCCATTAACACAATTAATTAATTAAGTCCCCCCCCCCAACTATAAAAGCTACGAAACAACAAAGCACAAGTGTAACTGTTCTGTGTGTGGCAGTGTGACTCAACGTACATCTATCTGGCACGGTTCTTCCTCAATACGACAAGATATTTCAAACACCATTTACAATGAACTAAATGAAAAACCAGGAATACTATATTTGCACATAGAAGCCAGAATTACAAGTCTAATACATGAACACAAGCCAGATGCTTTGTTGACTGAACCTGTGACCAAGAGGCATTGTCATTAAAGAAATGTGAAATAATTTTTTTTTACCTCAATATATATTGACGAAAAATACACTGTGATCATTCCAACAAAAATGGTTCAAATGGCTCTGAGCACTATGGGACTTAACATCTATGGTCATCAGTCCCCTAGAACTTAGAACTACTTAAACCTAACTAACCTAAGGACATCACACAACACCCAGCCATCACGAGGCAGAGAAAATCCCTGACCCCGCCGGGAATCGAACCCGGAAACCCGGGCGCGGGAAGCGAGAACGCTACCGCACGACCACGAGCTGCGGGCGATCATTCCAACATATTCTATCAATACATTGCACCAACCGAACAGCATCTACTCTCTCGCCCAAGAGAACAACAACTGCACTCGACATCCTCGGAACTAGTACTGCTTTCGACATCCTCTCAATAAGTACTGTCCACGGCAACAAAAAATGGTCCAATTGGCTCTGCGCACTATGGGACTTAAAATCTGAGGTCATCAGTCCCCTACAACTTAGAACTATTTAAACCTAACTAACCTAAGGACATCACACACATCCACGCCCGAGGCAGGATTCGAACCTGCGACCGTAGCGGTCGCGCGATTCCAGACTGAAGCGCCTAGAACCGCTCGGCCACAGTGTCCGGCCCCACGGCAACCTCTGAACTACAACTGCGCCAGTGGAGTTGGCGTAATAGTAATCTTTGGCGCAATCTCTGGCGCTGTGACTCAGTGTAGCCACCTTTCAAAATTTATGACCTGGCTAGAAATTTTTAATGCAGCAAAAAGCTCAAGTGACTTGACAGTTTAATTAGTGTGCCACACGTATTATTACTATTATTCTTTCTTTTACACTAAAGTGAGCTTATTAAATACACTTACGTCTGACATATGAGAGCAGTGGCAAGACCCCGAACAACCATGCAACAATTTTACCATACGTTCTGAGCATATGGGACCAACTACGTGCTAATACCAGCTGTATTTGTTGAGCTAAATACATTAGGCTAATTTATCAGCAATGACTCAGTAGGTTACATTAAACATACCACAATAGAATTACAAAACCAGCTGGATATGAAACACAGAATCTTATAGAAATTTGCAAAGTAAGCGACAAATAATTAGAAAAAATGTTATTTCAACCAATAACACGGAGAGGCGAACCAAAATAGATATAACTTAATCGCTGTCACAGAGCTGTAACTCAATACTAGCGAGACTGAGTATGTCTCCAGGTATTCTTCTTCTTCCTCTACTACTACTACTAATAATGATGATGATAATGATAATGATAATAATAATAATGATAATATAGTAGCAGTAGTAAACTGCGTAACACCGCGCGGCTGCCCCCTGTCCGAGGTTCGAGTCCTCCCTCGGGCATTGATGTGTGTGTCGTCCTTAGCTTAAGTTAGTTTAAGTGAGATTAAATAGTGTTTAAGCTTAGGTACCGATAACCTCAGCAGTTTGGTCCCATAAGAACTTACCACAACTTCCCAGCTCTGTAATTCCGGCGCTTATCGTCGGTACAGAATGTGAGACAGAACAGGCATGCAGCAGTCAGCGCCTAAGGAACAACGTCCGGTATCGGCTTGTTATGGAGCTCTACCCAGCACTATATTACAGAAGAGAGAGCGTAGATATGGTCGGGTGGCCGACAACACACACTGGGGCAGTGTGGCCACAGACCGATTGCCGATGTCAACAAGACGCGGACAGCCAAGATCCCCTCAATGCACTCGCGTTTCCACCTCCAGGTGACTCTTCAATACACAGCGTACGCTATTCCTTAAATACCCGTTCCTCAGCTGGCACCGGTCCTCTGTTATGCCAGCCCTGCCTGGATATCTGCCCCCCCCCCCCTCAAATTCTATAAGTCCCTCCAAGTCCTTGAGCGTCATGCACTCCGCCTCGCCTTCCGTATATGCCTCCCGTCCCCCACGCGGATCCTCTATGATCTCATTCCTTTCCCCCATCTGCTCCTATTCCTCGAACATATCCGCATCCTCTACACCTCCCGCCGTCTTGAACCCCTCACCCCCTGGTTGCTCCTCTCCTCTCCCATCCCCGCCCCCTGCCACGTCATCACCGTTGTGTCCCCCCTGCCCTCCATCTTTACACCCTACATCTCCTTTCCCAAGGTGGCTTCCATCAGCTCCCCCTCCCAGATGATGCCCTCTCTCCCTCCATTTATCCTTCCTATCAACTCTGATCCTCAACCCCCCCTCCTTTCCTCCATCCTTTCCCTGGGCTCCCTCTTCCTACCCCCTTCCATCCTGTGTTTTCTCCCCGCCTGTCATCTCCTTTCTCTCCCCCCCCCCCCCCGAGTCCTTTTGTACTCCCCTCCTCTACCTTCCCCAATCCCTGGCCCGTCTGCTCAGCACCCCCCACCCCTCTTATGGATCCTCCTCTTCCATTGGCTCCTTTCCCCCCTCCCCCTTCACTTTTCCTCTCCTTCCCCCCCCCCCTTTTTCCCGTCATATGACCAGTTTCCCCCCACCTGCTGTCGGGTGTGGTATGTCGTATTTGTGTCAACTTTTAGCGCAGTGTTTAAGTGAGTGTTCGGTGTTGTGCGTCCTTCCACAGTGTTGCGAACAGAAATAATGCTGTCGCTGGGTGTGCTTTTTATATCTCTTGCGAACAGAACGCAGACTGTCGCCGTGTTTTCTTAATTGTCTGTCTATTGTTTTTCTGCTTCCTGTGTGTTTTATTAGCTTCATCGACCCTATGTTTTATGTTTTATGCTCCAGAATTTTCTGCCATTTTTACCTTTAAGTCACCGATTTTATCGCCAACTGTTATTATTTTTTATTATCTTCATCTTTTTACAACAAATTCTGTAGGCTGAAGAGCGGCGTAATAAGCTGCTGCCAGCCCGCCCCCTTTAGGGGGAATCGAAACCCAATCAAGGAAAAAAAAAAACTGGCACCGGCGCCTAGGAACCCGCAAGTTGTTCCGGCAAAAGCGGTCAAAGCGCACGATTTAAGAAGGACCGATAATAATAGAGGAGTCGCGAGGATTGCCGGCGCACGGAAGACTGTGAACATGTGTATTGCCATCTCCTACCAAAAAATATTAGTCGCGTTAGGCAGACAGTTATCAAGTACTCACATGCTTCTTCAACCCCAAGAACACCTTCTTTCTGTAGCGAAAATCCTGAAACTACACTCTCGTAAGTATAAAAATTTTATTATCTTTTCCCAAAAGAATGTAGGAATTGAAATATCAGTGTCATACCGTTCAGTCAAGGTGGTAATGGTAAGGGGTAACACATCCCATTTCCGTCACTGTCGGAAAGAACCAGTTTCGCGTCTACTGCAACAGCTCAAAGAGGCCTGCTGTGTCCGATTTTCACTGTTAAGAACGTACATGCAGCACAGTGTTCTGTACTGGTGATGATTGCCACCACATGGCAGTGAGCTTTCTGCTTCATGGGACAGATGGACGTCATGCTAATGCTACAAGCATTTCAAGATGAACATAAAACATTGTGGACTGGATAATCTGGAATGGCATTCTCGACCTTCATCATGACTTGATGATTTTCTTTCCATTGAAGGACGGTATCTTTCAGCGTGATAACATGATTAAAATCTGTGCAAACTGCTCGACGAAGATAAATTCTTTCCTGGTTACCAAAAATCTCAACTTGTAAACCAAATGAAAGTCCGTAGTACCCTCCCGATCGTCCTGTTTGCTACGTGAGTGCTCCAGTGCGCTTTTACCAACAAATGTGACTTGAGGTAGATCTACTAGACTTACAACCGCACAGTTTCACTTCCAGCTCGTCTAAACGCTGCAAGTCCTGCGGTACAGTTGTTAGCTGCCGCGGGGGGTGGGGGGTGGGGGGTGGGGGGTAGCCGCGCGATCAGGCGCCTTTCCACGGTTACCCCCCCCCTCCCCCCCCCCCCCCCCACCGTCGGAGGGTCGGAGGTTCGAGTCCACCCTCGGGCATGGGAGTTGGGAGTTTGTGTTGTCCTTAGCGTAAGATAGTTTAAGTTAGATTGAGTAGTGTGTAACCCTTGGGACCGATGACCTCTGCTGCAGTTTGGTCCCATAGGAACTTACCGCACACACAGTGGCTAGCTGGACTCTCGATGGTAGTCATAACAACGTTACTGAACAGTACGTTCTGGAATAAATCGATACGTCACTCATGTAGGAACACTCTCTGATCAGGAAGAACTATGCAGTATCTCTCTGCCAGTTCAAAGTTTAGTAAGTCCTACGCAAAAGCTCTTTCATCACCTCATGACGCGTTTGATGGGCACGATAACTATGATTAGACGTGGATTCGAGCAATAATTGAGTTCTATATTGTGCGCAAACGATAAATAATTTGCAGCTGCCATCTTGATCAACAGTGTTATCACGTCTCTCTTTTCGCGTGACGTATACAAGATGCTTCGCTATAGCTTGCAGAACGATTGAAAAGTTACCAAGGTGTTAATCTTATTTTTAGAGCTACAGAAAATGTATATCCTATGACAACATGACAAACTTGAAGTTTTGTCCTGCAGCCGGCCGTTGGTGGCCGAGTGGTTCTAGGCGCTTCAGTCTGGAACAGCGCGACCGCTACGGTCGCAGGTTCAAATCCTGCCTCGGGCATGGATCTGTGTGATGTCCTTAGGTTAGTTAGGTTTTAGTAGTTCTAAGTTCTAGGGGACTGATGACCTGACATGTTAAGTCCCATAGTGCTCAGAGCCATTTGAACCATTTTTTTTTTTTTTTTTGTTCTGCAGTTCATCTCAAGTAAAAGAAATGTAATGTAATGTATCTTTGACTATTGCCTAATGAAACTATATTTATAGCTACTTTTTCGTGAATCCTGCTCATTTTTAACATTTTATCACTATTTCAAGAAAAGGAATATTTGTTAAAGTTTCGGACTAATAGAGTGACTTTTATATAGTTTAAGTATAGTCTGACAAGTAACACACTCGAAGAGCCTAAAATATTTCATATATTTTTTTAAGATTTTCTCCCTACTTATGTCATTCATATTTACCCACAGTTAAATTAGTTCCACGAATATAATGAGTTACGCAAAAAAAGAGTGCAAACAGTAAACACCAAGCAGCAAATACAGGACATACCCTGTCAAATATTTTGCAGAATTCAGTTAGAAACCATTCAAAGTGTTTTACAATGTCGTCCAACTACTTCCTTTACTTGTATAAATTAGTACCAAACAATGTGGACCCATGACGTCAACGGTAGCAGCTCCAAATGATGGCTACTAACCACTGTATACAGAGAACATCAGTGTATGAGGCTCTGTGGTACTTTTTTCAGGTATCCCACCGCGGGCGGTTACAGTTTAACTTATATCGATATCCGCCGCCCTCTCATAAATACGTGACTGTCGATATTCCAGCAGGAAATAGAGTTATATTACATGCCAGGGCAGGAAATACCAGCGTTCAGGGAAAGTGGAACTGACCTACACACACACACACACACACACACACATACACACACACACACACACACACACACAGCAAGAACAAAGCGATACGATAGTCATTCGAGCTAGAACCACATTTATCATTGAAGATAAAAAGCATTCCGTCTGTCTCCTCGTTGCGTGTCCTTGTGTGTAAATAACACGAGCGTGCACGGCAATTAGCAACAAACTAAAAAAAATTAAGAAAGTGTGTAATGACACGGTTAATACCCAACTGACCGAATAGATTTATTTAACGTAATGTCTACGTACACAAACCCCATGTTTCTCGTCTTGAAATATTTAATAGAACATTACTTCTTGCACTTGGATTTTAATACACTCACAAAGAATTGCCTTTTGTGAAATATTAACTTGTACCTGAGTGCTTTATGAACATGTAGGTTATATTGTAGTCAGTGTATCGACAGACATTCTTTCTAATGGCTCAAATCAAGCTGTAGTGACATTAATTATGTAGGAAAAAGGTTCAGTGTTGCTCTACAAGTTGCGTGCAATGAAGAAAAGCGAATACATAACTATTGCTGTGGACGACCGAGACCTGAGAGGAGGAATCTGTGTCTTGGTCAGGTGAGAAAAATGGTTGTTGTTGTTGTTGTTGTCTTCAGTCCTGAGACTGGTTTGATGCAGCTCTCCATACTACTCTATCCTGTGCAAGCTTCTTCATCTCCCAGTACCTACTGCAAACTACATCCTTCTGAATCTGCTTAGTGTATTCATCTCTTGGTCTCCCCCTACGATTTTTACCCTCCACGCTGCCTTCCAATACTAAATTGGTGATCCCTTGATGCCTCAGAACATGTCCTACCAACCGATCCCTTCTTCTGGTCAAGTTGTGCCACAAACTTCTCTTCTCCCCAATCCTATTCAATACTTCCTCATTAGTTATGTGATCTACCCATCTAATCTTCAGCATTCTTCTGTAGCACCACATTTCAAATGCTTCTATTCTCTTCTTGTCCAAACTATTTACCGTCCATGTTTCACTTCCATACATGGCTACACTCCATACAAATACTTTCAGAAATGACTTCCTGACACTTAAATCTATACTCGATGTTAACAAATTTCTCTTCTTCAGAAACGCTTTCCTTGCCATTGCCAGTCTACATTTTATATCCTCTTTACTTCGATCATCATCAGTTATTTTGCTCCCCAAATAGCAAAACTCCTTTACTACTTTAAGTGTCTCATTTCCTAATCTAATACTCTCCACATCACCCGACTTAATTCGACTACATTCCATTATCCTCGTTTTGCTTTTGTTGATGTTCATCTTATATCCTCCCTTCAAGACACCATCCATTCCGTTCAACTGCTCTTCCAAGTCCTTTGCTGTCTCTGACAGAATTACAATGTCATCGGCGAACCTCAAAGTTTTTATTTCTTCTCCATGGATTTTAATACCTATTCCGAATTTTTCTTTTGTTTCCTTTACTGCTTGCTCAATATACAGATTGAATAACATTGGGGAGAGGCTACAACCCTGTCTCACTCCCTTCCCAACTGCTGCTTCCCTCTCATGCCCCTCGACTCTTATAACTGCCATCTGGTTTCTGTACAAATTGTAAATAGCCTTTCGCTCCCTGTATTTTACCCCTGCCACCTTTAGAATTTGAAAGAGAGTATTCCAGTCAACATTGTCAAAAGCTTTCTCTAAGTCTACAAATGCTAGAAACGTAGGTTTACCTTTCCTTAATCTTTCTTCTAAGATAAGTCGTAAGGTCAGTATTGCCTCACGTCTTCCAGTATTTCTACGGAATCCAAACTGATCTTCCCCGAGGTCGGCTTCTACTAGTTTTTCCATTCGTCTGTAAAGAATTCTTGTTAGTATTTTGCAGCTGTGGCTTATTAAACTGATTGTTCGGTAATTTTCACATCTGTCAACACCTGCTTTCTTTGGGATTGGAATTATTATATTCTTCTTGAAGATTGTGGTCAGAGTCCACATCTGCCCCTGGAAATGTCTTACAATTTAAAACCCGGTTCCTAAATCTCTGTCTTACCATTATATAATCTATCTGATACCTTTTAGTATCTCCAGGGTTCTTCCATGGTAGTGGGAATAAATAGAAGAAATGAGAGAAAATAGATCACGGAGGAGAACCAGATGGACAAGACAGGAGCAGTAAAAGAAAGGCTCGTAACACACGATTAGGAAATGAAGCACAGGGCCCGAGGCCAATCAACGTTTAGGAAGAAACGTTAGGAAGAAACCAGTATGCGGCTACCAAAGTCACGACAACGAACGTGATATCTTGCGCACACAGCAGAAGACCACATTGACAACAAACGATCACATTCCGTCACCAAAGGAAGACTGGTGTCACTTTCTTACTGTTGCATTGGCATTTTTAAACCGTTATAACAGAATTATTTACATAAAAACTCATTTGATGAGAATTTTAAGATATATTCGTGTATAATTATGTAAAATCATTTCCAGTCAATTCTCGTCGATCAATGAGCACAATTCTGCGTCCGGCGAAAGAATGGAAGAGTTACGTAAATAGGCAAAATAAAAGTTACAGAAATGGCGCACTGTTGATGATATGTGACGGATTTCTGACAACGTTTTATTACTCGTCGCAAGTCAAGAAATATGAATCAAAGTTTCAACCTTCTGGAAAGATGATGACTATTTTCTATTTGTTAACAGCATTTCCCAGAGTTCACTGTTAAAATTGATTTAAAAAATCTTCTGTGAGACACGCGAAAATGTTCATTTGTCATTTTTATTTTTTATGTTGTTTATGTCTCCCTTTTACGTTGGTTGGTGGCGATTTTGTGTATTCATAAAGTTGAAATACTTTACAACGACGAAACGGTCTAAAACTTTTTAAACAGTTGCCAGATCGTGAAAAATGTTCCCAATAACAGTGAGGTAATTGTTGAAACGACCTCAAATGGCAAATATAGATAAATTAGCACTGAAAAACGATTACATTCATATTAGACTGAGATTATTTCTCATAAATGGTGAGGAATTTTGAGTTGGAATTTTGTTTGTTGTAAATAACAGAATCTGCGTAATTTAATATCAGGTTTTTCTTGTTGTAGTAAATTTCATGGTGTCAGGTAATTGTATGCAGTATACACGTATGTTAAGGAATCATGACTTTGCGAATGATACAAGTAAATGCGTTTACTATCTGATATATCCCTGACACTACTCCGAGTCTTCTACACGTATTATTGGAGGTCATTTTTTATGTGGACCCTCCAGTTGCTGGAAAAACTCGTTATGACTTAGAAGTTATCTAAATAAATAGAGATAAGTCGGCGTCATGTTGTATTCTGAGTTGTAGGTTTCACAAAGCACCTTGAAATATTCACATCCCCTCGGCCGCCTATCAACATGAGGAAGGGCCAAGTAACCAACGGCAGATGATTGTGTAACGAACAGTTCACGTTGATCAAAGCAAATGCGCTTTATCAAATAAGTATTTAACGTTCCGTAAATAGAGCTAGCGTTTACGTAAGCTTTAAACAATTCTGCAACAAAAAAAATTCATATATATTTCTCTTGCGTGTCTTTTTACTATAATTCCTACAGCCGGGACCGTATTATCCCGTAACTCTGCCTTACTGTTCCAATGCTGCATATAACTTATATTCTCGTCTCTCTTTACATATTATGAATGCCCTTTCGATTCCGCCACATACTCTGTGTCTTCTTCTTCAGCTTGCGACGTCGCCACATGTATCTGAAGTACAGTTGGTGGCATCGATTTGTCTTCGTTTCTGATGAGAACAATCCCATCGTTTAAAGTTGACAGCAACCGATTCTCTGTCCTTCCTTGGTATGCGTAACGCATGCTACTCCATTTTTTACCCCATACATTCGTCTAGCGAGATATCTTTATCTGCTTCCCACTTCAGTCCCCTTCTACATCTAGATTAAATGTCTGACTATTCCTTTTCAGATTTTCTATCTTCCTTACCACATAGGCATCGTAGGCTTTAATCCTTTCGCTGCTTTTTTAGTCTATAAATCAGTAGTTCTTTCCTTGATATCCCAATGGGGGACTAATCCAGAATTATTGGCTGATGGAGATATCGTCATTACACGTTTTTAACTATTGGACACATTTTCAGTGGATCCACACTATAAGTATTCATTTCAGAAAAGTCAACTCCTTTTTCGTGCTACAATGTATTTTATTTGCTCCAGATGCGTTTCGCCTTTTGCATTAAGGCATTTTCAGTGGTTTTAATCGTTTTTCGTTTTTCCAGCTGAAAGCTCGATTTCCTCTCATCATAGGTGCGATGTCGCAGTATCACCTGACCGACACATTTTCACGGCATCAAGTGAACACACAGCTCCGGCAGAACTTACATAAGTAAATCTGCAGTTACTCTCAGACTAGCAGTGGTACTCCACAGTAGCTAGCTTAGGAAATAGGAAAACCACGGAACAAAAAGTTCGTGACACGAAAATACAGGGCTATTACAAATGATTGAAGCGATTTCATAAATTCACTGTAGCTCCATTCATTGACATATGGTCACGACACACTACAGATACGTACAAAAACTCATAAAGTTTTGTTCGGCTGAAGCCGCACTTCGGGTTTCTGCCGCCAGAGCACTCGAGAGCGCAGTGAGACAAAATGGCGACATGAGCCGAGAAAGCGTATGTCGTGCTTGAAATGCACTTACATCAGTCAGTCATAACAGTGCAACGACACTTCAGGACGAAGTTCAAGAAAGATCCACCAACTGCCAACTCCATTCGGCGATGGTATGCGCAGTGTAAAGCTTCTGGATGCCTCTGTAAGGGGAAATCAACGGGTCGGCCTGCAGTGAGCGAAGAAACGGTTGAACGCGTGCGGGCAAGTTTCACGCGTAGCCCGCGGAAGTCGACGAATAAAGCAAGCAGGGAGCTAAACGTACCACAGCCGACGGTTTGGAAAATATTACGGAAAAGGCTAAAGCAGAAGCCTTACCGTTTACAATTGCTACAAGCCCTGACACCCGATGACAAAGTCAAACGCTTTGAATTTTCGGCGCGGTTGCAACAGCTCATGGAAGAGGATGCGTTCAGTGCGAAACTTGTTTTCAGTGATGAAGCAATATTTTTTCTTAATGGTGAAGTGAACAGACACAATGTACGAATCTGGGCGGTAGAGAATCCTCGCGCATTCGTGCAGCAAATTCGCAATTCACCAAAAGTTAACGTGTTTTGTGCAAACTCACGGTTTAAAGTTTACGGCCACTTTTTCTTCTTCGGAAAAAACGTTACAGGACACGTGTATCTGGACATGCTGGAAAATTGGCTCATGCCACAACTGGAGACCGACAGCGCCGACTTCATCTTTCAACAGGATGGTGCTCCACCGCACTTCCATCATGATGTTCGGCATTTATGAAACAGGAGATTGGAAAACCGATGGATCGGTCGTGGTGGAGATCATGATCAGCAATTCATGTCATGGCCTCCAAGCTCTCCCGACGTAACCCCATGCGATTTCTTTCTGTGGGGTTATGTGAAATATTCAGTGTTTAAACCTCCTCTACCAAGAAACGTGCCAGATCTGCGAGCTCGCATCAACGATGCTTTCGAACTCATTGATGGGGACATGCTGCGCCGAGTGTGGGAGGAACTTGATTATCGGCTTTATGTCTGTCGAATCACTAAAGGGGCACATATCGAACATTTGTGAATGCCTAAAAAAATTTTTTGAGTTTTTGTATGTGTGTGCAAAGCATTGTGAAAGTATCTCAAATAATAAAGTTATTGTAGAGCTGTGAAATCGCTTCAATCATTTGTAATAACCCTGTATATCGGTGCGACTGTGCTACCTCCAACCTAGTAGTGCCAAATGAAATACTTTTCTTTCAACGCTTTGCTAATACACCTTCCAGCTACTTCTCTATCCCTAGGTAGTCGCCGTTCCGACTTTGACATTTGTCGTAGCGTTGTATCTACTCTTCAACTCCCTCGTCACAGCAGAAGACAGCCGCCTATGCTTTCCGCCAGTTCTCTACGTTGGTCTGCAGCTGATTTTCCGGTGCAAAACGCTGTCCCTATAGCCAGCGGTTAACGTGAGCAAACAGATGAGAATCAGACGGCTGTACAGTGGGTGATCAAACACTTACCATCGAAAACGCAGCAGGAGCGTCTGCGTTGCAGCTGCATGTGTGACCGAGCGTTGCCATGAAGAAATGCTTTATTTTCATGCATGATAGTTACGTTCTGTGGTCTGCATGAAATCAGGGGACATCAACTGACACCACGCACTTCACAAGTTGGGGGAGACTCTATTGTTCCAGGCATCTTTATGTTCTCAGTGCGCTCTCAGAACGGGAATGAGCGTGACGGAATCGACAGACACAGTACAGACACTACGCGTCCCATCTGCTCAAAGCTTCATCAGATTTTTGGAATGGTTTTGCCACCGATCGGACCTGGAAAGAAAAATAACCCTCGTACATTATGTGTCTTTAATGCTACGATTCTCATGTATGAGTACTTTTCCAACTCAAGGTATAAGGAGGTGCTGTTCAAGCCTGATTACTAAAATCTAGTAATTTTTTAATGAACATGGAAAGTATTCTGATGCATCGTCTGAAAAATGCACCTTAAGACAGGCATCCCAGCTTACATTATTTGCCCGAAGTAGAGGATGACGTTATGTTGGATTGCCTATCTTACTGTACATGGGAATATTTTCAGGTTCAGAATTATTTTGTCCACCCCGTACGAATGCGTTCAAGATTACTTATAAGACTATTGTTTGACAGCTAATTTACGGAAATCTGTAGATGTTTACTGAGAAACAAGTAGTAACAAATTTTTATTTTCGTTCTTGTGTGTATTCTGTATGAATGTGGATTGATCAAATTTCCTTTCCCTCGATTTGAAACATATTTTTGGCGTTACTGGTTGCACTCTCAGGTACTTCTGAAATGCTATGTCATTGATGGAATAACTAGAGAATTATTCTTGGGAAGAAAAAATGTGGAGTGGAAAAGTGAATTATGACAATACAAATCGTTTTCACTGCTGAGACCAGTACTTTAACATATTGAAGGGAGACACTCACATACACATACACTAGCGATTACGCGGTTACCTACAACAGAAATTATTAATACTGTAAAGAAACCGGCAATTTACACGGCGGTTCATAGCTTCGCATTTACAAAACTGTGAATCATAAAATACAACACAGAAGGCATGTTCCATTTCTTCACCAACTAGAACAACGTTATCAGGCATCATTTCGGAAGTCATATTTCACACCCTGATATTGCGACTCTGGTACTTTTATGGGGCAAAACCAAGAAAGGGGTGAGGGATTAAAGATAACAAACCCCTGGCAGCCTAATAAAGATTTAAGAAGGGCAAGAAAACGATTTCAAGTCAAACGCTATAGTGCTGCGTTAACGCGGGTCACTCGATGCTGCTGGTGCAATAAATCACATTGCCTTCTTGGTTCCATCGATCACAAATCGTACCTGTAAACTCGCCGCCTGTACTTGTATGCCGAAATTATGGTGTCGGCTTCATCGCTTCTGGCAGTGACAACTGACTTCATCCTATGGCCTAGGTACGAGTTTTATTGTTACACACCCTCATCTTTCTCTCCTACTGCTGATATGGCTGTAAAGAGAATATCGTCAGCGCTTTCAGGAGATACGAAGTCCGAGTTAGTACTTCAGCTTTTCACGTTTTTTGTCAGCGTCATCAGCATTCATTAGGCACACACTTCCGATTATTCAGCTTAGCTGGTCACTTTACATGCAGATCTCTACGCCTCTTTCTTTATCGAAGCATTCGTTCATCTTGTGAATATTAAATCTCACACGAACCATTCCCATCAATATGAACCACCCCTTTGGGCTTCGACCACTTAGCTCGTCATCGTGAACATTGCCAAATTAAAAAGTGAACAGTTGCTGCTATCATCAAGCACATTCACTTATCAGCCACGTATACCTTAAAGATTTGAATTTGATTCTGCTGTGCAGTTTCACTAATCGATAAAGAAAAGAGAACGAAGTGTTAACCGAATTACACAAGTGACATACTTTTTGTTTCCGATTAATACCGCATCAGAGCCTCTTAGTTATGTATGAACTTTGATTTCGTGCCTCTAAATCAGCGTATATTATAAATAATACCCACTACTGCCAAGTACAAATTTACATGTTACCCTATTTACAATGTTACCCTATTCGTTTACCGCAGTTTAAACACATTGGCTAATAACAGAGAATTTATCGCTCACAGAAGTTTTGCACTACTTGCATATTTGAGAAATAGTGTGAGGTTAGATTACAGGGGAACAGGATATCGTATGCCATTCCATTCCACTGAATCGGTCGGGCGTGTTGTGCTCATGCATTATCGTCTTGAAAGGTAAACCTCCCAGCTGAACCCGTGGAACGGCATGCACGATATGTTCGCTGGTTGATATCCACTTCACAGTCTCCTTTGACAATCAACAAGCGAATGGTAAATCCAGAACTCGTCCCTAAAGAGCACCGAAAACATTGCTCCACATTCTGGTTTGAGAGTTCCCTGAACCCTCTTCTTCGATTACCAAGAAGCTGGGCGTGTTCCTACGAACTACACTCCTGGAAATTGAAATAAGAACACCGTGAATTCATTGTCCCAGGAAGGGGAAACTTTATTGACACATTCCTGGGGTCAGATACATCACATGATCACACTGACAGAACCACAGGCACATAGACACAGACAACAGAGCATGCACAATGTCGGCACTAGTACAGTGTATTCCACCTTTCGCAGCAATGCAGGCTGCTATTCTCCCATGGAGACGATCGTAGAGATGCTGGATGTAGTCCTGTGGAACGGCTTGCCATGCCATTTCCACCTGGCGCCTCAGTTGGACCAGCGTTCGTGCTGGACGTGCAGACCGCGTGAGACGACGCTTCATCCAGTCCAAAACATGCTCAATGGGGGACAGATCCGGAGATCTTGCTGGCCAGGGTAGTTGACTTACACCTTCTAGAGCACGTTGGGTGGCACGGGATACATGCGGACGTGCATTGTCCTGTTGGAACAGCAAGTTCCCTTGCCGGTCTAGGAATGGTAGAACGATGGGTACGATGACGGTTTGGATGTACCGTGCACTATTCAGTGTCCCCTCGACGATCACCAGTGGTGTACGGCCAGTGTAGGAGATCGCTCCCCACACCATGATGCCGGGTGTTGGCCCTGTGTGCCTCGGTCGTATGCAGTCCTGATTGTGGCGCTCACCTGCACGGCGCCAAACACGCATACGACCATCATTGGCACCAAGGCAGAAGCGACTCTCATCGCTGAAGACGACACGTCTCCATTCGTCCCTCCATTCACGCCTGTCGCGACACCACTGGAGGCGGGCTGCACGATGTTGGGGCGTTAGCGGAAGACGGCCTAACGGTGTGCGGGACCGTAGCCCAGCTTCATGGAGACGGTTGCGAATGGTCCTCGCCGAAACCCCAGGAGCAACAGTGTCCCTAATTTGCTGGGAAGAGGCGGTGCGGTCCCCTACGGCACTGCGTAGGATCCTACGGTCTTGGCGTGCATCCGTGCGTCGCTGCGGTCCGGTCCCAGGTCGACGGGCACGTGCACCTTCCGTCGACCACTGGCGACAACATCGATGTACTGTGGAGACCTCACGCCCCACGTGTTGAGCAATTCGGCGGTACGTCCACCCGGCCTCCCGCATGCCCACTATACGCCCTCGCTCAAAGTCCGTCAACTGCACATACGGTTCACGTCCACGCTGTCGCGGCATGCTACCAGTGTTAAAGACTGCGATGGAGCTCCGTATGCCACGGCAAACTGGCTGACACTGACGGCGGCGGTGCACAAATGCTGCGCAGCTAGCGCCATTCGACGGCCAACACCGCGGTTCGTGGTGTGTCCGCTGTGCCGTGCGTGTGATCATTGCTTGTACAGCCCTCTCGCAGTGTCCGGAGCAAGTATGGTGGGTCTGACACACCGGTGTCAATGTGTTCTTTTTTCCATTTCCAGGAGTGTATAATTTGTAGGTCGCAGATATCAGCGGTTGGTGTTGACCCTGGGCGACCATTAAGAGGAAGGTCTTCATTGTTTTGATTTAGAATGTTCGCATGGTGCAGCTGTGGTATTTTCCAGATCAGCTTGCAGTTTCCAATGCTGATCACAGTTCTTGCCGTGCAGTGACAATGACGACGGGCTCTGAGTTTGAAGTGACCCTTCTAGAAATGTGACAAAACAGTGTACACATGTCTTATGTTCCCTTCACGACTGAAGACATAGCACTCTACTGAAATGCGCTGGTAATGCAGTGGATATACGTAGTGACTTCCTGTAGAAGAAAGAGTATTGAAACGAAAAACAGATGCAAGTCATAATAGTGGTGCTACAACGTTTGAGCAGTTTACATTTCCCGGCGAACAAATTATGTTTGATTAGCGGATGCATAAAACAGCATTTCCAGAAATTTATTTCGAAGGATTTTGACAGTTCTTCTTTCTTATGGGGTTCCTACAGCTGTCACCTCATCCCACATATATGTTGTCATAGGTTTCTATCTTCTCATCCCTCCTCGTCTTCTTGTATTTCTCCTTTTTCTTTTTTGTATGGCCTACTTTACCCCATGTAGCCAGACAACAATCGGTCTTCATCTTCTCTTTCATCTCTGAGAATGCTACATTAAGATCTTATTTGAGTACCTGTCACCCGTATTCATGTCCATACCATGTCAACCGCCATTCTTCTCTTGTATCTATGAAGCTTTTTTGAGTCTGAATCATCTCTCCAATCGTATTTCTTACGTGGTCTCTTCGAGATATTCTGCATGATACAAGTCACTTTCTGGGGATTGCAACCGCAGCTCAGAGACATTGTGAATAACAATAAAAGTCACTCATTAATCTCTCAAGTTACTGTAAAAATTATAACAGTTAAAAACCCAGGAATGACGAGGTGTTTCCTATAGTGCGTAGCTGTGTGAAGGTGATTTATTCGCTACTACCGGCTTCACGTCAATATAGACGAATGCTCAGTTTTATAATGGTTATATTTTCGTAATGCAGATGGATTCGTAATTGTCCACATTATTAAACATAAATATGAGTCTATACTGACATGAAACCGATAATTGCGAATGAAGTCCCTTCATACAGCTAAGCAGCTTTTGGGAACATATCATCAACCTTAATTAATATAATATTTTTCATAATTTGAATGGTTATTGAATTTTGAGTGTTTTTTATTGTTTTTCATTCTATACGCTCTTCCGAGGTAGGCAATTTCTGCACGTCTCAATTTGTTTTTATTTTTTCCAGTAAGCTTCCTGCACTCGTATCCATAACATGCTTTCTATAGAACATCTGCCTTACAAGACCATAGCAGAGAGTTTAGCTTCTGGATTGCTGTTTTCGCATCGGCTACACCTTGCTTTACTTCCAAATACTTTTTCTGTCTTCCAACACGATTCTATGACATATTAATTTTTTTTTAATTCCTTTATATGCCGCCTGTCTACTATTATCCTTCCTGCATTTTCTCCATTGCACTGATATTCAGTCTCTTGAAAATTTACTTTTCATTGCCACTTATCATATTCTTCCAATATCGTGCACATTTCCGGACTTTACTTGTCCCGGTATCTACGTGCACGCTCCACTCACGTTAATGCCTTGCCGTGCAGCTATGTTGAACATGAAAGTGCAATAACTACTCACGGATCGTAGGGGGTGCATACGTCGTGTCAGGGGGGGGGGGGGGAGGGACCGAAGGTCAGACGACACAGAAAACAATGCAGTCCTTGTCATAATGCAAAGATGGAGCGATCTATCTGATGTGCAAAGCGGCATGCTCATTGGCTTTTGAGCCAAGGATAAAATGATTTTTTTTGAAACTGCTAATTTTATAAATTGCTCTCGTGCCGCTGTGGTTGAAGCTCACCTTTCACGGCAAAATGGCGCTATCAAGATCTTGTGGCAAGGCCTCACGGGTGCCCACGACAGGGATGAGCGACGCCTGCGGAGATATACGAGAGTCACTCCAAAAGAAATGCACACTATTTTTGTAAAAATACAGTTTTCATGCTGCATGTGTGAAAGTTTTACAGTGTGTAGATACATCCTTCCCGCTTGTTTTCAAACTTAGTTCAACCTGTTCCCATGAGTGGCGCAAGTCACAGCATGTCTTCAAGATGGCTGCTACACTTGACGTTCGTCAGAAGCAACGTGCTGTCATAGAATTCCTGTGCTGTGAAAACGAGACAGTGGGAAACATCCACAAGAGGTTGAAAAAGGTGTATGGAGATGCTGCTGTCTATCGCAGTACAATTAGCCGGTGGGCAAGCAGGTTACGTGATGAAAGCGGGCACGGCAATATCGAGGATTGTCCTCGCAGCGGCAGGCCTCGTACTGCACACACTCCAATGTGCAGAGAGTTAACGAATTGGTGACTGCTGACAGACGCATCACAGTGAACGAATTTTCACGCTACGTTGGGATAGGGGAAGGAAGTGTTTGCAGAATACTGAAAGTGTTGGCGTTAAAAAAGGTTCGTGCCAGGTCGGTTCCCAGGATATTGACAGTGGCTCACAAAGAAAGGAGAAAAACGGTATGCACTGAACTTTTGGATCAGTACGAGAACGGTGGAGATGAATTTCTTGGAAGAATTGTCACAGGTGACGAAACATGGCTCCATCATTTTTAACCAGAGACGAAAAGGCAATCAATGGAGTGAATCATGCAAATTCACCCAAGGAAAAAAATTCAAAACCACACCTTCTACTGGAATAGTTATGGCTACGGTGTTTTTCGATTCCGAAGGACTCTTAGATGTGGACATCATACCAAGTGGAACCACCATAAATTATGATGCATATGTGACGTCACTGAAGAAACTTCAAGCTCGACTGAGTCGTGTTCGACCACATCGGCAAAAGCAGGATGTTTTGCTGTTGCACGACAATTCACGGCCGCATGTCAGTCAAAAAACCATGGAAGCGATCACAAAACTCGGATGGACAACGCTAAAACACCCGCCTTACAGTCCTGACCTGGCTCCATGTGACTACCATCTCTTTGGGAAACTGAAAGACTCTCTTCGTGGAACAAGGTTTGAAGATGATGACTCCCTCCTGCACGCTGGCGAACAGTGGCTCCAACAGGTTGGTCCAGAATTTTACCGTGCGGGTATACAGGCGCTGGTCCCAAGATGGCGTAAAGCAGTTGAGAGGGATGGAAATTATGTGGAGAAATGAAAATTTTGTTCCTAAAGGATGTATCTACACACTGTAAAACTTTCAAAGATGTAGAGTAAACGATGGATTCTAAAAAAAAATAATGTGCTTTTCTTTTGGAGTGACCCTCGTAGATGTACAGGGGGGACAGACGTGCAACTACTGACCAACTGACGACCCAGATGGATCAGTAGGCTACCAACACTATTTGCTCAAGGGCCGTACAGCGAACGTTGTTACATAATAGCCTCCGCAGCTTTGCTGACTGTCGTTCATGGGCGACGAAGGCTGGAATTTGCACGCCAGTGCCGGAGCTGGACGTCCACTGAGTGTCAACAGAAAGCCTTTTAAAATTAATCACGTTTTGTTCTCCATCGGATAGATGGCCTTTGGCGTGTACCTCGTGAAACGTCTGAACAAAAAAAATACCCTGTAGCCAAGAGGGAATGTTGCGGTGGGGAATATTACCGTGGCATTCCCCGGTTGATCTCGTCTTTTCGAAAGGAACAAAGGATTGACACAAGTTTGCATCTATCCTTGGGGCTCACGTCCACCCCTACAAGCATGCTGTTTGATCTCTGTGTGAGAAAAGATTGGAAACCAAAGGATTGGAAAAGGGCACAGGTCATCCCCGTTTTCAAGAAGGGACGTCGATCAGATGTGCAGAACTATAGACCTATATCTCTAACGTCGATCAGTTGTAGAATTTTGGAAAACGTATTATGTTCGAGTATAATGACTTTTCTGAAGACTAGAAATCTACTATGTAGGAATCAGCATGGGTTTCGAAAAAGACGATCGTCTGACACCCAGCTCGCGCTATTCGTACACGAGTCTACACACGGGTTCCCAGGTAGATGCCGTGTTTCTTGACTTCCACAAGGCGTTTGATACAGTTCCCTCACAGTCGTTTAATGAACAAAGTAAGAGCATATGGACTACCAGACCAATTGTGTGATTGGATTGAAGAGTTCCTAGATAACAGAACGCAGCATGTCATTCTCTATGGAGAATTTCAAGTATGCCGCAGGGGAGTGTCGCAGGACCGTTGCTATTCACAATATGTGTAATTGACCTTGTGGATAACATCGGAAGTTCACTGAGGCTTTTTGCGGATGATGCTGTGGTGTATCGAGATGTTGTAACAATGGAAAATTGTACTGAAATGCAGGAGAATCTGCAAAGAATTGACACATGGTGCAGGGAATGGCAATTGAATCTAAATGTAGACAAGTGTAATGTGCTGCGAATACACAGAAAGAAAGATCCTTTATCATTTAGCTACAATATAGCTGGTCAGCAACTGGAAGCAGTCAATTCCATTAATTATCTGGGCGTAGCAATTAGGAGTGATTTAAAGTGGTATGACGCTATAAAATTAATCGTCGGTAAAGCAGATGCCGGCCGGCCGTTATGGCCGAGCGGTTCTAGGCGCTTCAGTCTGGAACCGCGCGACCGCTACGGTCACAGGTTCGAATCCTACCTCGGGCATGGATGTGTGTGATGTCCTTAGGTTAGTTAGGTTTAAGTAGTTCTAAGTTCTAGGGGACTAATGACATCAGATGTTAAGTCCCATACTGCTCAGAGCCATTTAAACCTTTTTTTTTTTTTAAGCAGGTGCCAGACGGAGATTCATTGGAAGAATCTTAAGGAAATGCAGTCCGAAAACAAAAGGAAATAGGTTACAGTACACTTGTTCGCCCACTGCATGAATACTGCTCACCGGTATGGGATCCGTACCAGATAGGGTTGACAGAAGAGATAGAGAAGATCCAACGGAGAGGAGCGCGCTTCGTAACAGAATCATTTAGTAATCGCGAAAGCGTTACGGATATGATAGATAAACTCCAGTGGAAGACTCTGCAAGAGAGACGCTCAGTAGCTCGGTACGGGCTTTTGTTGAAATTTTGAGAACATAACTTCCCACGTATATCTCGCGAAGAGACCATGAGTATAAAATCAGAGAGATTAGAGCCCACACAGAGGCATACCGACAATCTTTCTTTCCACGAACAATACGCGACTGGAATAGAAGGGAGAACCGATAGAGAGGTACTCTCCACCACACACCGTCAGGTGGCTTGCGGAGTATGGATGGAGATGTTGATGTAGATTCCATCTACCAGCAGGACAATGCAACGTGTCACAGTGTACGTGTGTATTTCTAAGAGCACCAGCATGAGATTACCGTATCCCCACTGGTCAATGAATTCCCCTGATTTAAACCCAGTCGAGAATTTATGGACCACATCGATCGGGCGGATCTCGTCATGGATCTCCAGCCAACAAACCTGGACACGGCACTGGGGTCGGCATGGCTCCAGATCCCTGTCGGTACTTTTCAGGACCTCATTGACTCCTGCACGTCTCGCAGGGCAAAAGGCGGTTGTTCGGCTTTTAACAGTTTGTCACGTTAATGTCACTGGACAGCGTACATCGTAAGCAACAAAAACCAATTTTCCAGCTCCGTACCAAACGGCCATCGTGTCATCCTAGTCCAGTGACGTCATGCGGGGTGGAGGGACCTGGTGTCAGTACACAGCTCCCCCGGCCGCTGTCTCCTTCCCACACCTTGGTGCGCCTACTCCTCTTTCACGTAGCTCCTCCATTCACGCCGTTCCAATCCTTCGATCAAGCAAAAATCCTTGGCAGTGCAGGGAATACAATCTGGGTCCTCAGCACAGCATTCAGACGCTCCGACCGCTCCGCTATGGATACGGAAAGCGAAAAGGCAACGCAATTTTCACTCTTTGTCGTTTTAACACAATGGCTTACAATGAGGTGTGTATTATATTCGAAAATCTTTATGCAATTTTGTGAACTGTATCCCCATTTACAAATACGGACAACCATGAGTTGTACAAGTATATGACGACGATGAAAACATGTGCCGGACCGGGACTCGAACTCAGATGCCCCTGTTTACGCGAGAGATTGCCTAAATCCTTTGGCTATTCGAAGGAACATTGCATCGTTCCTTTTAACAACACTGGCTCTGCAGTGTAGTATTTATGTAATTACTTCAGAAGAGCTTTTTATAAACATTAACGAGTTCGATACACTAGAGGATGTTGCTGGGAAACAAAGAAGAGAGCTTTGTCTCCACGTTCACTAACTAACGAACTGTTATCGTTTCATACAAAATGTTTAATCGACAATATTTATGTAAAGCCTTAGCGGGTGAAATGGAACTTTTTCTCATGTAAACACTAATGCATATAACATGCTTGTTATCGTTCTATTAAAACTGTTTTGTTATTGTTACCGAAATTATCAGCTCGGCATAACGGCAATTAGAATCTAAATTCCAAATTATGACATACGGGGTTATTTTGATTTGCATAACGAATATTAAACGAAACGTTGCATTTAAATAGATATTGCACTGGGCTCATGTATATAGCATTAGTTAAATTACTGTGTACTTAAATGGGTTGTCAAATTATCGTAAGATAATTATACCGTCTTCAGAGTAACATTGCTAAAAAAATTATCCATAAACTTCACAATGGATACAAAGAACTCTTCAGTGTTTTCCTATTCAATGCACTATACTAATCCACTGTAGCAGAGGATGCTGTTTGTCGTCTAGACAGTGTTCAGAACAACCATAAGATCTTGTAAAGAGTATAGGGTGACTTCTTTTTGGATGCTGTAAATTGCCATTTCTTTTAATAAAGCTGAACAGAATTTACTTAATGGTGTTGGTGAAATTTGGTGAATTAACATTTTGAAAACTTTTCAAGAAATACTCGAGTTTATTTCACAACTAAGAATAAATGTTTAGTTCAGTTTTGTTCATGTTCTTTAGTATCTCTCTCTCTCTCTCTCTCTCTCTCTCTCTTGTTTACATATTTGTATTCTGTCACTGCTCCTTTCGCAGTTAACTTACATCTATGTGTAATTTATAAATAATGAAGTTATAAAATTCCAAGAATTTAATAAACAAAACGACCATGCCCCATCAGTTACACATCAGACATCGTTGTCGTGTTAAGATTTCGTACATTCAAGTTAGTATTTGTTTTGTATCCATTACCGTACATTAAAACAGAAAAATAATTAATATCGTTGCTAAGGTGCAAGCGATGAAATCTAGAACGTTAAACGTAAAAAAAAAAAAAAAAAAAAATACGAGAGACAGGTTTGATGGAATATATATATATATATATATATATATTATGTAAAATGAATGGATGAAAATGGGGAAGAAATGGCTTTAAATATTTTTGTTATTTACTCTTTCAGTACGAACTTTGTTGTAGAACCCCTTTTTTTACGTGTGGTAATAAAAATTCATTTATACAGAATTAAGCACATTTAATATTACGTGAACTTTAGCAGCACTCTCATGCTGTTAAATTCAAACTAACTGATTAATAACATTTATGACTTTGAAAATTATTTAAATTAATTGTTTTAAGTATTTCGGCCTTGGCACATATTTTCTAGATGCAGTGGGTTTTTAAATATTTACTGAATTCTTTCCCGGCGCTAGCTATGGAACACAAGACTGTCTCTGTTAGAATAAAATGGTTAAATATTGCCAAGCCGACCTGTACGATTAATTATCACTGACAAAACACACTTCACTATACGTTTAAGCTATTTGCTTTAGAAATTGAAAGAACCAACAGATTAATAACTTCAACGTTAATTATCCGCCTATGAATGCACAAAAGTAAAACCAGTAATAAATTCAGTCAGCCTCAGGATCGCTGTAAAAGAAAAATATTTCGTAATTCACTGCTAATTTTACCTGCTCCCGATTTACGGGTTTGGTTAATTTTATAGCGGAACAATTTTTTAAATGTGCCGCCGCTGCAAATTGTTCGGTCGCGACACAACACCAACGATAATCGCTAAAAGTGCTGAAAATTCTTTAAAGAAACATTATAGATGACATGGGCAAGCTAATTTACATTAGTAATACTCAATTTTGATAAATTATAATGTATTTAGACCATAACAATAATTAAAATTACACACCTTTATAATTTCTCCCCTAATGGCGGCTAAAGATAGATACAGACAAAATAAGTCTACTCATTCATTTAATGCTACGTCACAGGTTCCTCTCTCTCTCAGCTCTCGAGGAAGACGACAAAGAATGCACATTATGTAGTGCTATTTATACTATTGCTGGTTATTAATATCTCTTTGTAATCTTCCTCTGTGGCTATATTTTACATTTTTTCATCGCAGATATTAACACATTTCGTAATTACGAGTATAGAAATATTACAATCATAAATACATCGAGAATATTATAAAAGAAAGTATTCAATAATAACCAACATCCTTTATACAAAATTAAATAATATTTTTTGTTAAACAATTACAGTTTTACGAATTGCTTCAGAGCGGCGTACATAGTACAATTAAACGTCATTTCAGTTTATTAACAGTGTGTGTGCTGCCAGGGAACGTTACACAGGTAAACAATTTCAGAAACAATATGAAAGAAAACTTGGTGTCACCAACACTGAGACCTTACTGTAAATACACACCAAAGCCTCAATAGCTACTACCCCTAATGGTGAAGGTACTGGTGAACGGTACAATGAGGAGTCATTGAGTCTGGTGAAATCAACTTGTCTGATACACAACACTCTCTTCAAGCTCTATGCTGATAATCGCAGGTATTGAAATTTGCCCATACAACAGCGATATTTAATTAAACTAGTATCCATAAATTAGAGACATAATGCCGGCCGCTGTGGCCGAGCGGTTCGAGCCGCCTCAGTCTGGAACCGCGCGACTGCTACGGTCGCAGGTTCGAATCCTGCCTCGGGCATGGATATATGTGATGTCCTTAGGTTAGTTAGGTTTAAGTAGTTCTAAGTTCTAGAGGACTGATGACCTCAGATGTTAAGCCCCATAGTGCTCGGAGCCATTTGAACCATTTTAGAGACATACTGAGCAATAACTGGATGCTATTTTAAGCAGTGGAAGTTGCACAGTATGTTACAACGGCAGAAGTGATATACAAAATTACCACATCCAAACCAGCACTGCTAGAATCGTGTGTGTGTAGCAGGACAACTGCTTGCACGGTATCACTATACGGTCCAAATATAGTCTACACGATTTTATTTTCAATAACCTTTTTTCTTTGCGTATACGAATTTATTATTCATATTTATGCCCCATATGGTAATGCTGATCTAGTTTTAGTTTTATACACCTCCGGAAAAAATGTAAAACCCTCAAGGACTGTTTTCAGTGGGACCAGGAGGGTGCATACTGAGAGGGTTGTAATGTAAGTCCTTTGTCAGGGTCATTGGCGATTACATGGCTCTCAGGAGGCCTGTCTATGCACCCTCTGTTTGGACACGCAAGCAACAACTTTGTTGGGAGGAGAGGTGAACAGCGTTTGCAACATTCACTCTAGAGTGCAACCATGCCCCACCACCCAGTACGTACTGCTGCTGAACTGCTTCAGCCATCTGAACAGGGTCGTATTGTGGTCCTGTGTGAAGCTGGATGGACGTATCTACCGATTGCCGCACAAGCTGGGCACAGTGTAGCGGTGGTTTGTCGCTGCTATCAACAGTGGTCTGTGGAACACTCCCACACCTGCAGACCAGAGGGCTGTGGTTGGGATTCCTACTGTCGTCGGGATGACGGAGTCTGGAGCGTGGTGACGCAGGCCGGTCAACGATCTGGACGCTAATGATAGAACATCATTATCAGAACAAGAATTTATTACTTTAAAGTTTAAAATTTAGTATTCTCTGAGGCGGCTACCCGGCCAGAGGCAGGGTAGCGCATTGTATTGGAAAGTGCTGACACTTTCTCAGAAATCTTTGGAAGATGTCCCCCCGGTGGCGTCCATTCACATAAACACGGGTCGGTCGGAAGGCAGATCCCACTGGCAACCGGCGTAGCCCGTACAGCAAGCGTTTCTGCGTATTACCAGAGCACTCTTGTGGACATCGAATGGGTGTGCTAGGGTAATCTCTCGGCAGCTCTGCACAGTGTGGAGGCGGTCAGCAGCGTTGTCCTTCTGCCAAGGACGGCAGGGGATGTCGATGACTGTTTACAATTAATAGTCGGGGGTCACCAGCGGTTAATGGGCCTCCAGAATACTGCGACAGGTAAATGGTGCGCCAAACACCATCAGTTCTGCTCAGTAAGCTGGAGGCAGAAGTCTCCGCGTCTTTTCCTCTGTGGTTGCGAGTTCGCCACCTCACAGTCACCGAGTTCGTCAGTCTAGAGGGACAGCTGTTTGGAAGGCAGAAGTCATCTAGGCGAACAGTAACAGTACATCAAAGGTTCGGTCTCGTATGGTGTACTGTAACGCAATTTACGGGAAGACTCGGAAGCCTGCGTATTTATCACTGCTCATCTGAGACGACGATGTTATGCCTGGCCGGCGATGACTTTTCCTTGTACATGTCTTCACCAATCCTGTGTTTCGCAAGAACGGCTTTTAGTACTTCATCTTGTTGCCTTTCCGTCGTATCAGCAGGCTGATGAGTGCTCTTATGAAACTTTTACTCTCTCTCTTGTGAAATTGCTTGTGCTGTTATAACGACGTTATCTCTTCTCCTCGCTGAGGTCACGTAGCTGAAATGATGATTCAGGCCCTCTCGCTCGCACAAAATTGAGGCATTGTCTTTAGGGTTTACTTCTCGCGGTAGCGTTCTCGCTTCCCGAGCACGGGGTCCCGGGTTCGATTCCCGGCGGGGTCAGGGATTTTCACCTGCCTCGAGATGACTGGGTGTTTGTGTTGTCCTCATCATTTCATCATCATCCAGGAAAGTGGCGAAATTGGACTGAGCAAAGATTGGGTAATTGTACGGGCGCTGATAACCACGCAGTTGAGCGCCCCACAAACCAAACATCATCATCATCATCAGGGTTTACTTTGCTATTCGCAATGTCGGTTTTCTGCTTGTTTGTAGTTCTGATTGCGATTGGCCTAGCTTCCCCCAATCTGCTGCTGGCTGGAGTAAGTAATACATGGTTGTTTTTTCTGAAAGCAGTTCGGTTTCATTCAGGATCCAGATACAACGTATTATTCCTCACTCTTTTGGCTACAAAACCCTATTTGTAAACGTTATCTCCGTTAAATGCCATACTTTACTGGGAGGGCATGTATGCCTTCATGGTACCACTCTACTGGTCGACGTCGGAGTCAACGTCTCGCTGCATCAGCAACCCCCCCCCCCCCCCCATCATCTACGTACTACTTCCCTTGGAGTACATCCTCTGGCCCAAACAGATGGAAGCTGGTAGGTGCGAGATCGGGTCTGTAGGGTGGATGAGGAACAACAGCGCAATGGAGTTCTGTGAGCTCGCCTCGGGCGCGCAGACTTGTGTGAGGCCTTGCGTTGACATGCAAATGCAGAAGCTAGTTCGATCAACTCGAATGAGAGTGTCCGCACGTTCCAACACTGGAGGGATCACAGCTTTGTGCGGCCGGCCGGCAAGTGGGAAATTGGACAGGTTTACGCGACTTTGTTGCGATGATGACTGACACCTTGTTGCGTGTAGTTGTAGCTGTAGCGGTTATAAAGATAAGTACTGACAAAGTTATTTGTGCACTGTTATACAGTTACAGGGTTATTACAAATGATTGAAGCGATTTCACAGCTCTACAATAATTTTATTATTTGAGATATTTTCACAATGCTTTGCACGCGCATACAAAAACTCAAAAAGTTTTTTTTTTTTTTGGCATTCACAAATGTTCGATATGTGCCCCTTTAGTGATTCGGCAGACATCAAGCCGATAATCAAGTTCCTCCCACACTCGGCGCAGCGTATCCCCATCAATGAGTTCGAAAGCATCGTTGATGCGAGCTCGCAGTTCTGGCACGTTTCTTGGTAGAGGAGGTTTAAACACTGAATCTTTCACATAACCCCACAGAAAGAGGGCGTGGAGGCCATGACATGAATTGCTGATCATGATCTCCACCACGACCGATCCATCGGTTTTCTAATCTCCTGTTTAAGAACTGCGGAACATCATGATGGAAGTGCGGTGGAGCACCATCCTGTTGAAAGATGAAGTCGGTGCTGTCGGTCTCCAGTTGTGGCATGAGCCAATTTCCCAGCATGTCCAGATACACGTGTTCAGCCGTTTCTTCGCTCACTGCAGGCCGACCCGTTGATTTCCCCTTACAGAGGCATCCAGAAGCTTTAAACTGCGCATACAATCGCCGAATGGAGTTAGCAGTTGGTGGATCTTTGTTGAACTTCGTCCTGAAGTGTCGTTGCACTGTTATGACTGACTGATGTGAGTGCATTTCAAGCACGACATACGCTTTCTCGGCTCCTGTCGCCATTTTGTCTCACTGCGCTCTCGAGCGCTCTGGCGGCAGAAACCTGAAGTGCGGCTTCAGCCGAACAAAACTTTATGAGTTTTTCTACGTATCTGTAGTGTGTCGTGACCATATGTCAATGAATGGAGCTACAGTGAATTTATGAAATCGCTTCAATCATTTGTAATAGCCCTGTATAAAATTTGATAGATTACAGGAGTGTTTCGTCCTGATGGTGGCGAAATAACGATTTAATAAACTTTTGGAAACGTTCGCTCGCTGTGGTTTTTACAGTTTTCTGTGCGTTGAAGTCGTTTGGTAAATTTCGTGCTTTACTTTTCAGCTGACGTTCCTTATTGTATCTGGTGAAATATTTCAGTAAAATTTTCATTCAGTGGTTTAACTTCGTTGAGTGTTCCAGTGGCCACTTGAATTTTTGGTTTTACCTAATAATTTTGTGAAGTTTTGTTCGTATTGATATTAGCTGTGGTGTACTAGTATTAACACTACCGACAGAGGAACTCAAGGTACCCTCCGCCAAAAACCGTCAGGTGGCTTGCGGAGTATGGATGTAGATGTAAATGTAGTTGCTTTCTTAATAGAAAGAGAATTTCGAGAACGCTATTGTTATTATAAATAGTTCTATTGGTGTAACTGAACTTAGGTAACGTGTACGTATAGTTTCTTTCAGTAACTGTGTCATGAGTGAGAAGTGTGGGCTCTGTCGTACGTTTGTGAGTAGTGGGTTACGGTGTGGGATTTGCTCCAAGTATTTTCATTGGGGGGAATGCAGTGGGGAAACCACTGGGCATTCTGCCGAGATCCTCTGCTGGGAATGCAGAATCTGTAGTAGAAGTAAGTCGATAGAGGAGCAAGAGCGTAAGATCTGTGCCCTTCAGGTGATGTTACAACGCGCAAAGGAGGAACTAGGTAAGTTGAAGAGGGTGAAGGGTGGTGGCGAATGGGAACTGGCAGCTGGAAAGGAGGCAGCTAGTAGGAGGAGGTATTCAGACAGTTATACTTTGAGTATATGCAGTAGATTTGACCAACTGTCAGAGTTGAGTGAAGAGGAGCCTTTTGTAACTCTAGATGTAGGGAACATGCAGCAGTTGTGAGCAGTTAGGAGGCCTACGTCAAGTCTAACAGAAAGAAGATGTTTCTGCTTCTCGGTAGTTAGTACGCTAGAGGTGTGTGCCAGCAGTTGCACGAAGCAACAAGATCACCAGCATTGTGAAGCCTAGTGCAGGGTTGGCCCGGGTGACTGACAACATAGGGGAGTTATGTAGGAATTTTACGAAGGAGGATGAGGTAGTGTTAGTGGGTGGAGCAGGGAATAGTCTTGATAGGGACGGGGAATACGATGTAGGAGGTGGCACTAACGTGTATTTCGTGCAACTGTTTCTGCGTCATGATTGGCCTCATCTTAATGTGGCTGTTAGGTGCGTTAACATGGGGCTGGAGAGGGCGCTGAAGGTAAAGGGCATGGGTCACATTTCAGTCTATCAGTATATCGGGTTTCACAAGGCATGGCCTGCACCTCAATAGGTTTGGGAAGGAGGGGCTGGCAAAGCTTATAGGTGACAGTGTAGTGGGTGGTGGTGGGATCAGTCGTGGAAATATTCCTTTAGTAGTTGGTGTTAGAGCTACACCTTTTTTTAGACTGAAGTCAGCTGATAGGTATACGTGCTTGTAGGAAGTCCCTCTAAGGGCTCACCTTCTGAGGATGTAATGTTTCCAAGTAGAGAAGGAATTAGCATATTTCAGCAAAATATAAGAGGTATTAGAGATAAAGTTAGTGAACTGCTTATAGATGTTGACTCTAAAATTGTTGGCATGTTGGAGCATCACTTAAATAATTTTATAGTTCAGAGGCATCCTTTACCAGGATACAGATTAGCTGGCTGTTTTTCAAGGAGTTCCTTACTGGGTGGGGGAGTGGCTATGCTTTCCTTAACACATTCTCATGGTTTTTGAGAGTTTCTTTTCATTAGAACGTTCGAAACGGGGTACTAGCAGTAATGGTTAGCCCAGGTGGCTGACTAGTGGGATAGGATATCATGCACAACAAAGTGGGAATTATATCAAAATGTTAGAAGTAGTCACAATCAAGCTACAGTAGCCCATTGTGAACAGTGTTGTAAGGTGCTTAAAAATGTTTTGAGGTAGGCAAAGAGTATGTGGTAAGCAAATAGAATAGCTAATTCACAGGATAGAATTAAAACCATATGGTCAGTTATGAAGGAAGTGTCTGGTCAGAAGCACAAAGTAGACCATGTCAGTTCGTAGTAAAAATATTTCTGTAACTGATAAATCAGGTATATGTACAGTATTTGACAATCGTTTTCTGAGCGTTGCTGGTGGATTAAAAAAAAATTAGTTTCTACAGGGAATCATATAACTTTCTTGGCAAATGCCTATCCGAGATTGTCTGAAATACTCCTCTGTGATATAGACAAGCGGGAGATTGAGTCAATAATTAAATTGCTGAAGACTAACTACTCTCATGCTTATGATGGAGCGCCTAGCAGAATGTTAAAGTACTGTGCTGCACATGTTAGCCCTGTATTTACCCATATTTGTAATTTTTCCTTTAGGAATGGTCAGTTTCCTGAGCTATTGAAGTATTCTGTAGTAAAGCTGCTTTATAAGAAGGGAGAAAGGGATAATGTAGACAATTTTAGACCTATTTCTATTCCATCAGTGTTTGCTGAAATTATTGAATAGGCTGTGTATGTAAGGATAATTGATCATTTTATATCACACGATTCGTTATCAAATGTACAGGTCGGCTTTAGAAGTCGTTTAACAACCGAAAATGCTATATTCTCTTTTCCCTGTGAGGTACTGGATGGATTAAACAAAAGGTTTCGAACGCTGAGCGTGTTTTTGATTTAACTAAGGCGTTTGATTGTGTCGATCACAAAATATTGCTCCAGAAGTTGGACCATTACAGAATACGAGGAGTAGCTCACAATTGGTTCACCTCTTACTTTAGCAACAGACAGCAAGAGGTCATTATTCACAATGTTGAGACTGGCTGTGGTGTGGGGTCTGAGTGGGGTACAGTCAATTGGGGGGGGGGGCGGGGAGTACCCCAGGGATCAATGTTGGGGCCACTCCTGTTCGTTATTTATATAAATGATATGCTCTCTAGTATTATGGGTAACTCTAAAATATTTCAGTTTCTGATAACACTAGCTTGGTCGTAAAGGATGTTGTGTGCAAAATTGGCTCGGATTCAAATTGTGCAATTCATGGTTTGTAGAAAATAAACTAACGCTAAATCACAGTAAAGGTGCGATTCCGAACACGACCGCACACGCAGGCTGCACCGACCGACTGCAGGCGGCACCACCGGTTGCCATTGTTTGCAATGTGGGGCGTGCTGAACGCAGCGGCAGCGTCGTCTGCCGCCGTGTACCTGCTTTGGCGGCAGACCGCACATCCAGTCAGGAACCAGTAGCGCCGCTGCCGCCGAACCGCATAGCACCCGGAGACTGCTTTTACTCGCAGAACATACCCAATTCAGTGAAAATGAGTTTCTCGGACTCCGATGAAGAAAAGTTTTTAACAGTGTGGCGAAATATTCTGTAATTTATGGCGTAGGACATGAGAAATACAGAAATGCTTTAGTGAAATATAACGTCTGGAAAGCTGTAGCACAAGAGTTAAATAAAACAAGTACGTATATTTAACCAATTATTTACTAACAAATAGATCCATATGTGCATTAATAATTATTATATGGATATGTTAAAAAGGCAACAGTATATACACTCCTGGAAATGGAAAAAATAAGACACTGACACCGGTGTGTCAGACCCACCATACTTGCTCCGGACACTGCGAGAGGGCTGTACAAGCAATGATCACACGCACGGCACAGCGGACACACCAGGAACCGCGGTGTTGGCCGTCGAATGGCGCTAGCTGCGCAGCATTTGTGCACCGCCGCCGTCAGTGTCAGCCAGTTTGCCGTGGCATACGGAGCTCCATCGCAGTCTTTAACACTGGTAGCATGCCGCGACAGCGTGGACGTGAACCGTATGTGCAGTTGACGGACTTTGAGCGAGGGCGTATAGTGGGCATGCGGGAGGCCGGGTGGACGTACCGCCGAATTGCTCAACACGTGGGGCGTGAGGTCTCCACAGTACATCGATGTTGTCGCCAGTGGTCGGCGGAAGGTGCACGTGCCCGTCGACCTGGGACCGGACCGCAGCGACGCACGGATGCACGCCAAGACCGTAGGATCCTACGCAGTGCCGTAGGGGACCGCACCGCCACTTCCCAGCAAATTAGGGACACTGTTGCTCCTGGGGTATCGGCGAGGACCATTCGCAACCGTCTCCATGAAGCTGGGCTACGGTCCCGCACACCGTTAGGCCGTCTTCCGCTCACGCCCCAACATCGTGCAGCCCGCCTCCAGTGGTGTCGCGACAGGCGTGAATGGAGGGACGAATGGAGACGTGTCGTCTTCAGCGATGAGAGTCGCTTCTGCCTTGGTGCCAATGATGGTCGTATGCGTGTTTGGCGCCGTGCAGGTGAGCGCCACAATCAGGACTGGATACGACCGAGGCACACAGGGCCAACACCCGGCATCATGGTGTGGGGAGCGATCTCCTACACTGGCCGTACACCACTGGTGATCGTCGAGGGGACACTGAATAGTGCACGGTACATCCAAACCGTCATCGAACCCATCGTTCTACCATTCCTAGACCGGCAAGGGAACTTGCTGTTCCAACAGGACAATGCACGTCCGCATGTATCCCGTGCCACCCAACGTGCTCTAGAAGGCGTAAGTCAACTACCCTGGCCAGCAAGATCTCCGGATCTGTCCCCCACTGAGCATGTTTGGGACTGGATGAAGCGTCGTCTCACGCGGTCTGCACGTCCAGCACGAACGCTGGTCCAACTGAGGCGCCAGGTGGAAATGGCATGGCAAGCCGTTCCACAGGACTACATCCAGCATCTGTACGATCGTCTCCATGGGAGAATAGCAGCCTGCATTGCTGCGAAAGGTGGATATACACTGTACTAGTGCCGACATTGTGCATGCTCTGTTGCCTGTGTGTATGTGCCTGTGGTTCTGTCAGTGTGATCATGTGATGTATCTGACCCCAGGAATGTGTCAATAAAGTTTCCCCTTCCTGGGACAATGAATTCACGGTGTTCTTATTTCAATTTCCAGGAGTGTATGTTTCGTCTTACATAAATCATTATTTACAATCCATTGTTATTCACAACCCATTGTTAACTGCTGCCTCTTGCCACGCCACAGAACCGTATTCACCGGAGAAAAAATCTTTTAAGTTTGTCTCTAATTTCAAAACCATTGCTGTTTAGAAGTCCTCCGAAACGAGAAAAGCTATGCATGGTGTTTTGGCTGGTTGCATCGTTAACACTATAGCTATAAAATGGAATACCATTTTCTTCAAGATAACCCTCTCGTAGCAAAATGTGTAAACAACATGCCGACAAAACTAGGTCATCAGCCACGTCAGGCACCACAGCAATAGGACTATTAAATACCCTAAATACGTGGCTCAATATCCCAAAGGCGTTTTCTGACACTCGACGAGCACGCAAAATCTATAATTATAGATCTGTTTGTCTTGGTGTGATGTAGCAATTCTTCTAGAATAAGGTTTCATCATATAATCGCTAGCCGACCGGAGTGGCCGAGCGGTTCTTGGCGCTACAGTCTGAAACCGCGCGAACGCCACGGTCGCAGGTTCGAATCCTGCCTCGGGCATGGATGTGTGTGGTGTCCTTAAGTTAGTTAGGTTTAAGTACTTCCAAGTTCTAGGGAACTGATGACCTGAGAAGTTAAGTCACATAGTGCTCAGAGCCATTTGAACCATATAATCGCTGAGAGAAAACGCTTCGTCTCCTATGAGGAAATGTGGTAATATCACAGTTGTGCCTGGCAAACGTTTTGGTGGAGGTATGTTAAACTCCTTTGCGGCTATTTTCTTGCCCATAGCAAAATGTGTAAACAACATGCCGACAAAACTAGGTCATCAGCCACGTCAGGCACCACAGCAATAGGACTATTAAATACCCTAAATACGTGGCTCAATATCCCAAAGGCGTTTTCTGACACTCGACGAGCACGCAAAATCTATAATTATAGATCTGTTTGTCTTGGTGTGATGTAGCAATTCTTCTAGAATAAGGTTTCATCATATAATCGCTAGCCGACCGGAGTGGCCGAGCGGTTCTTGGCGCTACAGTCTGAAACCGCGCGAACGCCACGGTCGCAGGTTCGAATCCTGCCTCGGGCATGGATGTGTGTGGTGTCCTTAAGTTAGTTAGGTTTAAGTACTTCCAAGTTCTAGGGAACTGATGACCTGAGAAGTTAAGTCACATAGTGCTCAGAGCCATTTGAACCATATAATCGCTGAGAGAAAACGCTTCGTCTCCTATGAGGAAATGTGGTAATATCACAGTTGTGCCTGGCAAACGTTTTGGTGGAGGTATGTTAAACTCCTTTGCGGCTATTTTCTTGCCCATAGCCGATTTCTGAAATATACCGTTATGAGAATCTTTTCCGTAAGCGCCAACATCAACGCTAATGAATTTACAATTTGCTTCTACAATAGCCAACATAACAACTGAAAAAAATCGTTGTAATTAAAAAACAGAGATCCACTTTTCTCTGGTGCCCTTATGCGAACATGTTTTCCATATATAGCGCCTACACAACTAGCTGTATTCCATTTAAGCCAAAATTCTTCTTCAATACGTCTGAAATCTGATTCAGTAGAAGGTGGCATCAACATGGGCAGTAGCCTTATTCTTAATGTCTTAAAAACATTTTTAACAACTCTTGATATGTTAGATGGTGATATACTATAGGCAAACGATAAAGTACCAATAACTTTCGTCTGTGGCCAAGAATCTGAAACGAACGAAAACATACAGCAAATATAATTTCCATTTATAGCATTTGCCTGTAAGAAGAAGTGGAAATTTTTAAGGGACGAATACCAGAGATTCAAGAAGAAAAGCAAATTAGGAACGGGCTCTGCTCCCTCAAAAAATTCAAAAACAAAAAGACACGAACAGCTATCTTTCCTTGACAGTGTTGCACAACACAGATCTGGAGGAACAAATATTACATTGATATCATGACAGACTACAATACAAGAAATCCAAGAAGACAGTGGAGATAGAACTCGTCAACTGGACCTTTCGGAAGAAGATACGACAGAAACACATACAGTAGAAAATAGTGGTGAAACATCTGTGGTAACAAACGATGAACGTTATGTGCCGGCGAGGAAAAGAAAACGTAGTAAAGTTCGTAGTAATGATGATACAATATTAAAAACGTTTAAAGAAAGAGACGAAATTAGGCAAAATTTAATAAACACGTTTATGGAACACAAAGACGATGATATTGGCTTATTTTTCCGTCATATCAGCACAGTTGTCAGGAGTTTACCTCCAGTTTATAAGGCAGAAGCCAAAAGAAAAATTAGTACGATCGTTTCTGATTATGAAATAATGGCTGCACAGTGCAACACACATCAGCCAAGTGATAACAGCTGCCTTTCAACCCCCACTACTCTCTCACAAAGTCTTGGAACTGCAGCACAATCTAATAATGAATAACATTGTGTGGACTTACCTCAGCGTCAAATATAATGTTTCTTCTGCACTTATTGCATTCCTTAGGCATTGCGGTTTTATGTCGCCTTTAGTAAAACTGAGCACGAAATTATTTTATTTAAATGACAGTAGCTCCTGAAGATATTTTCATCGCCTTACAAATGACTTTTTATCAGTGCTGTGTAACTACCTCTCGCATTTCTACTTTTATATAGAGGCATTACCAGCTTTCGTCTTTTCCTGTAATCCAACAATAAAATGTCATCGTCTTCATCTTCGAGCAACAGCGCAATAACTGCGGTGGTGTTGACAGACATCTCGCCCCGCGCAGTTGTTCCCGGCAACTGCATAGCTTGTCTGTTGCGTTCCGCAACGCACCGAGTGCAAGCGGCAGCGTTACATGTGTTCTCTGCAGCCGCGATTGGTCGCTGTCGCCGTGTTCGGAATCGCACCTTATGACTCAACTTTTACAGTTTCTAACACACAATTCAACAAAATTTGACGTTTTAATTTCACAGAATGGGCATCTTACTAGTGAAACTGAACAGTTCAAATTTCTGGGTGTTCAGATAGATAGTAAACTCCAGAAGGAGACGAGATACTGGCAGAAGTAAAGCTGCGACGACCGGGCATGAGTCGTGCTTCGCTAGCTCAGTTGGTACAGCATTTGCCCGCAGAAGGCAAAGGTCCCGAGTTCGAGTCTCAGTCGGACACACAGTTTTAATCTGCCAGGGAGGTTTCAGATAGTAAACTGTCGTGGAAAGCCTACGTTCAGGATCTTGTTCGAAGACTTAATACTGCCATTTTTTCTATTCGAACGGTATCTGAAGTGAGTGATGGTTGTACACGAAAATTAGTCTACTTTCCTTATTTTCATTGGCTTATTTCTTATGGTATTATATTTTGGGGTAACTCTTCCCATTCTAAAAGGATATTTCTGACTCAGAAATGGGCGGTTCGTGCAATAAGTGGTGTAAGTTCACGAACCTCTTGTCGATCCCTGTTCACGGATTTGGGTGTTTTGACATTGGGCTCTCAACATATTTATATATTCCTTACTGTCATTTCTTGTTAACAGCTTTCACTCAGTTAATACTCGGCACAAATGAAACCTGCATTTCGATCGGACTACCTTAACTCTTATGCAGAAAGGTGTGCGGTATACTGCCGCATCCATTGTCAATAAGCTACCACTCGAATACAAATATTTTAGCAATAATCCACGCGCTTTCAAATCGAAACTGAAGAGCTTCCTCATGGGTCACTCCTTCTATTCTGCCGAGGAGTTCCTTGGAAAATTAAGCTGATTCTTGTCGTATTGTTGATTGCGTTTACTTAAACTGATGCACTGACATTTGACGAGTTCATAAATATTTTATTTTTATCTGTTATTACTTTTATGTTGTAATTTCATGTACTGACATGTTCCATGGCCTTGGAGATTTGCTTCTCAATTCGGTCCTATACAAATAAAACGGCTCATCGAGATTTTGTGCACTGACAGATAGTCGTAGACATCCTGCAAGCGTCTATAAATATCTGAGATACTCTCGTTTTCCACCAAGGGAAACTCAGTGATAGCTCTCTTCTTAAAACGCATCTCCGTTAGAGGCGTTATTTTGAAGACTAACTACAGCGCCGCCACCTGTCTGAACTTTATGAAAATGTAGGAATTGAAGCGGGAATAATCCATGACGTGCCACAACAAATGGTTCAAATGGCTCTGAGCACCATGGGTCTCAACTGCTGAGGTCATCTGTCCCCTAGAACTTAGAACTACTTAAACCTTACTAACCTAAGGACATCACACACATCCATGCCCGAGGCAGATTCGAACCTGCGACTGTAGCACCAGCGCGGTTCCAGACTGTAGCTCCTATACTCCATTCACCGAAACAAGAGACGTACTGTAAATACGGCAAAGCGCATGACCACAGCGCTGCCGTCGAGGGGTGTACAAGGCAGGGGCGTCAGAAATTAAAAAATGAAAGTTGTGTTTTTTTATAATTTGGCACCTGAACATGATAAAGAGATCCGAGAACTACCTTCCGACATCTTTACTTACATTACATTAAAATTTATTGTCACTCAAAAAGAGAAATATTTAAGCTTTCAGGAAAAGTTGTTTTTTCGCGTTACTCTATATTTATCACGCCATATCTCCTAAACTGTGTGTCACACAGCAAAATAATTTTATAATTGCCTTCAGTACTATATGCCGATGACGTCTGCAAATTTTCTGCTCAATAGAGTCAGTAATAGTGAAGCAATGAATTAAAATCTCACGTCAGATATAGAACTGTTACCAAATCATCGTCCGAAATATAGTAAGCGACAAACTTTTTCCCTTTACATTCTTTTGTGGGGCTGTAAGCGAGAAAAGTTTCAGAAAGGTTTGATTTTAATTTTGTAGTTTGTTCTAATGCGATGGGTGGAACCGTTTGTCCTTTATGAGCGATGCATTGTGCGGTTCGCAGGCGCGGCGCTCAGTCAGTGTGGCCGCCTCAGTTGCAGGTGTGAGCTCGTTAGTGGGTGTTGTACAGCAGGTATTTCACAATATCTTAAGTTCATCTGTAAAGACGCTTGAAAGACTAGTTGTTGATTATTGGAGTAAGTATATGTGTTTGTAGTCACGCTGAGCATTCACTGTTTATGTGCACATCCAATAGCATCACATGGTTTCTTATTTTATATATTCACTTATTTCATTAGCATCACATACGGCTGTCCTCATTATGTCATCCACGGATTCAGCGATCGAGGTCGACGTATCAGTTCTGAGTCTTAATGTGTATAAAACGGAACTTTTACATGCAGAGCAGTCAATGAGTGACATTGTTTCGAAAACAGCTGCAGCTACAGGTATGGGACGTTCTTCAGTGCATCGTGTGATAAGTGAGTACAAGGCCACACACTCTTTGAAGTCTCCCAAGAAGACTGCTGCCTTGCCGTCACCACGCTGGATTGTGTGTTTGTGGGGACGTACTGAACTCAGTTTAACATTATTTTAACATTGATGTTAAATGTATTTCGTACATTGTTGCCTAGGTTTATCACAGTCCGCTGTGACAGCTCGGCAGCCAGCCGAACGCCGCCAGCTGCAAAGCGTGCGCCAAGGATTTTCCACACCCCTACGTATCACGTGAACACCGAATGCTTTCTCTGGAAACGAGCGTAGTCGCTCACGTGACACTGTTTATGTTTCGTCCCAGCTCTCGGTGAATAGACTGTAGAACCGATCGGTCACTCCGGCCGGCGCCACAAGAAATCCCAAATTTTTCCAGCCAAAATTGCCTGAGAGAAAAAATGTGTTGCATGACTTATCGAATGACACTCGTACATTCCTGCTGTCTAATACCAGGTTCTGGACGTCAGCATTGTACAGGCACACATCTAGATCGCTGTGTGCTCAGGGACCACTGGGAACCGTCTATTGCAGCAGGGTTAAGATCGAGTCTGGACAGGTGACCGCTGAGACCACAACACTGCCGAGCTACTCTGGTGTCATCAAAGTGTCGGCTGGATAGTGGAACGGCCATCTGTCGTCTTCAGTGGCGAGGTTAGGTTCCGTCTGTACGCTAGTGATGGATGTACACGTGTACGACGTTTACCTGGTGAGTTGGGTTGTTTGGGGGAAGAGACCAAACAGTGAGGTCTTCGGTCTCATCGGATTAGGGAAGGAAGGGGAAGGAAGTCAGCCGTTTCCTTTCAAAGGAACCATCCCAGCATTTGCCTGGAGCGATTTAGGGAAATCACGCAAAACCTAAATCAGGATGGCCGGACGCGGGATTGAACCCTCGTCCTCCCACATGCGAATCCAGGGTGCTAACCACTGCACCACCTCGATCAGTTTACCTGGTGAGCAGCCTGTTCTGAAGTACGATCGCCCACGACACACAGGTCCCACACCAGGCTTCTCGGTGTGGGGATGGGGGGCATCAGTTACAACTCACAGACACATTTGGCGTTTCTGTAGGATAGAGTATCAAGTGTCGTCTCCGTTGCACAGGATGTTATCCCTGTGCTCTTGCTATCTCTTCGACAGGAAAGTGATGCGATTTTTCAGCAGGACAATGCATGCCTGAGCCATGGCGGCTCTAATTTTGGCGGGCGAACTACATGGATTGACCGTATCAATCTAATCATACTTCGGGAGCCGAGGGTCTTTGGTCGAAGCGAGTGTTGTCGGTTTGGCGGACCACGGTACTAGCAATTATCTTGAGAGCACGTGACTGGCAATTTGTTGGTTTTGGGGGACTCTTGCTGTCAGGGACGGGCCACGAGAAGCCGCGAGTGGTCAGATCGGTGGGAGGCAAGCCTTGCCGTCTGGATTAAGGATTTGTAGCGGTGAGTTGCTGGTAGAGCAGTGGTCGCCGCGTGCAACCTGGTCTGAAAGTTCCCAGCCAACTCCACAACCTGAAATTTTACGGAACCTCGAAGACCACTGTACGGATTAGAGGGAATAACACTCCGGTTTGGAATCCTGGAAGTCACGACTGCTTCACATCTGAGAGGATTTAAATGTTGTTTTATACTGGCCACGTCTGTGTTTACACAGAATTAGACCTCTAATATTAATACGCCTCTGAGTGATTGTGTGTATGGTCATTGGTTAGTGTTACTGACGTAATTTATTGTTCCAGGCCATATTCCATGCAAGTGTACCAGCATAAATTGAGTTTATCAAACTGAAATTGTAAGATAGTTTGTGTCGAAGGCAAGAAACCCTCTGTAGATCGGTAAGCCGTACTCACTGTGTGGTGTGCGTACTGTAAGTCCTTCAGTACACAAACCATCAGATTATCTGACTTGTCGCTCTAACAAAGTAGGCGAACCGGCCGGGTGGTCGAGCGGTTCTAAGCGCTACAGTCTGGAACCGCGCGACCGCTACGGTCCCGGGTTCGAATCCTGCCTCGGGCATGGATGTGAGTGACGTCCTTAGGTTAGTTAGGTTTAAGTAGTTCTAAGTTCTAGAGGACTGATGACCTCAGCAGTTAATTCCCATAGTGCTCAGAGCCATTTGAACCATTTTTTTGAAGTAGGCGAGTGTCAGCAATATGTCTCGTGGTCTTATCGTGGCGTGTTTATCTTCTGCCGTTAGGTCAGACGATAGAAATGCCAATTGCACACTTAGAGTAGCAGATTGACGGTGACCAACTTTAAACAGAACTTGATTAATTTTCACACACATTTATTAAAATAATAACAAGCATAAAAATTACTTAACTTAGTTCTGGATGCTATTTACAACTGACAATCTGAAGTTCCTTTGGTATTGGTACGTTAATCTTATTCTCACATATATCTCTGATACTTGACAAAAGTGTCTATACATTTATCTTCATGGCTATGTACAGGAATATGGTAATCTTATTAGGCGCAGACTGAAACTTGACTATAGACTGGTACAGACAAATGTAGAACTCGTTCAGACTGGTACAGACAAATGTAGACTGGTACGGACAAATGCAGACTGACTAATAGGAGGTCTGTACACTCATTATAATACCTCACGCGTTCATGTATCACTGCGCGAGTGTGATCCGCGAGGAGAAAAGGTTCTACGTTAGCAGCAATCTCATTGGCTGCGTTACTTATTAATACGCGGATCGGCGGAAGCAGAATTTGGTCCGTCTCTGTGGCAGCGCCGTCTCGTAGTGCGGAGACGGACGAGCGCTGCGCCTGCGCTGTTGTGCTTAGCAGCACGTGCTCTAGTGGGAAAGTTGTGTACGCGCTGACTACGCGGAACTATGTACACAACACACTGCATTAGCATGCGCCGGCATTTCACGCTTTTTACTTTAAGTAATTTTAAGGAGTGTTAAGCTTGTAGCTTTTATGTGCAGTCACTTCCGGAATAAGTTTATATTGCCTACATCCCAGACATTCTCGTCTGTAGCCTTGTTTTCCCTCCTGATGCCTGTTGCCAGGGTAGTTTTGCAAGCAGATGACGCAATCCTGTTTCGTGGGCCTGGAGCAGAGGCGTGTTTTCGTTATGCTACGGTGACCCATCGTCGCACGACATCTGGGTTGTCCCGTACCATGCAGTGTGGTGCTTCTACCAGCCACATCGTGTTGGCTCAAGTTAAGTAAAGTTGATCTTTTCGAGTGTCACCAATTAATCGGGAACTCTTAATCTATCCAATTTGTGAATTCAGTAAGCACATAACGTTTGAAGCTCGTTCTGCAAGCCCAATGGTCTTCCTCACGATACCTGTTGTTTAACTGTTCTTTTAAACTTTGCACCCTTATTACTACATCTGGAGCGTGTTAAGATCTAAGGCCTATACTTATGAACATTAACTGTTGAACTGTTTCTTTTATCCACAAGCATTAGTAACTGCATTCGTTGTAAAACTTGCCTACTTGTTGCCTATTGGTTGTGATAGCCACCTGCTGTATTTGCCAGCTAACCGTGTATTTTGCGCGATTATATATTTATTTAAGGGTCGTTGTCAATGTTTCTGCCTGTGTGTACCAGCTGGGAGTCACATTTAAATTGCATAACTTCCCAGCTTTGTTTGTATTTTGTTGGACTGTGTATTTTATTGCTTAAGGGATTTTGTTAAGTCTTACATATTGTCAAGGACTTTCCAACAGCCACAATCAATGGTGTGAATTTTTGTCCTTTCTCTGTTTTGGATGGGCGTTATCCGTTTGTTTAACGTGGTATCTATGCTTAGAAATTGTTAGTATATTTAGTGTCAGTCATTTGTAACTGATTCTACTCTTAAAACTCAGTTTGTTGAAATGGTTCAAATGGCTCTGAGCACTATGGGACTTAACATCTGAGGTCATCAGTCCCCTAGAACTTAAAACTACTTAAACCTAACTAACCTAAGGACATCACACACATCCATGACCGAGGCAGGATTGGAACCTGCGACCGTAGCGGTCGGTGGTTCCAGAATGAAGCACCTAGAACCGCTCGGCCACACCAGCCGGCCTCAGTCTGTTGAAACCGCTTGCTACCATACCTAGTTGGTGTGACTTCTCATTTGTATTTGGGGACTACATATTCCTGGTTTCAAGCCCTCTTCTTAATGGTATAGACTGTTAATGTTTGTTATTAATGAATTGATCGTGTTCAACTTCTTTAAATTATTGCGAGCGATGTTATTCTTTCAACGAGGTCTTTTAAATTCTAATTATGCTCATTGATGTTAAACAATAAAGTGTATACCATGAAACAACAAATGACGAAATGTGTGCGTCCACCTTTCATGTGTTTTTCCTTAAAATTATCCCAACTCTTGTTGAGAGATAGCAACACCCACATAAGGCTGCTGCGATACAGTGTGGACTTAGAGGTGTACGACTATCCTATTCAACAAGGTCACCATATCTGACGCCAGCAGAACACGTACAGGAGAGGATGAAGCGGGTGCTTACTCGTTCTCGAGGGCCGCAAGATCCATTGCCGAAGTGCAACAAAAGTAGTAAGATGCTAGGGACAGTCTGTCGCATTATGACATTCGGACCTTCATGATTGTTTGCATGCGAGGATACGTGACTACCAGAGGGGGAGGGGGGAGGGGAGAAGCTACACTGCGACACTGTAAACAGATGTGGTTTTTTGGGCGTCTTTTACTGTGGATCTGTGTTTCACATCGTCTGAATTTATCATATACTCCTACAGTGATGAACTACCTGTTACTCCACACCACACTTGTCAAAGAAATCATCTTGTCCTTGAAAGGGTTACATTCGTATTTTGGTACTTGCTGAAACAAATTTGAATTATAGTAATTTTCTGAGTGAATGCGACGCTCTGGATGACGCTTTGATCCTTGCTTCTATTTCTTATATCTCATCATTTCTGTTGTTCACTACCATCCCCAGTTATTTAAAGTCATTTATTTCTTGAAACATACGGTTATCAATCTGCAGATTTTCCCGCCTTTTTGTCTTTTATTAATTTCTCTCCACCCTCGTGAATGGTATTTTCTCACCCCAAAGACTTCACGTAGTAATGTGATGAGAATGCACATTTTACTCTCCCTAAGCACATTCCACAGCCCCATCTTAAGCGCGCCTCTTCCTGGCAATAAATCACTCAGAGAGGCTCTGTACCAATAAGTATCTGTTTGTTAGGAAAGTTAATTACATTTCTGAAAATCACATTTCTGAAAATTCCTGCAAGGAACAATGTCCCGTCACTGATAACCATTCGCGAACAATTAGCAGTGACGAACTCTGCCTTGAACACATCGTAGACGCTTGTGCATTTCAGTAACATCGTCTGGATGTGTGACAGCGTTTTCTGTCTACCTGCTTTATGCATTTGTCTTTTCCTTCTACTTTTATCTTCTACTTCCATCAATCTGTCCTCTTCTTTGCGTTTATAAATCTTACCGTGGTTCTGTCTGTATGTTTGGGCTAATCATAGGAACTACGGTAGGGATCTTGATACAGTTTCGACTAATAGGTTTATATACAGAACACACAAATATTTCGTGCAAGTTTGCTGAAATGTGATCAGTTGAAGTACCCCGCCACTGTGAAAACCATGCAATTGTCATCCAGCGGTGAATGGCACAACTCCTTTGTAGCACGGTAGCTCTCGCAGCCTAGCGCTGCTGTCGGGCGCATAGCAGTGATGCGTGGCAGAGAGTGTTCCGTACCAATGTTGCGTAGTAGAGGGTGCTTCGTAGCAAATCACAGACACAGTCCCTTTGACTGTGCAGAGATATCAGTAAACCCGCCCAAAGATGTAAACAACCATGCATGAACAGCGCCTATTAGACGGAGGGGGTCCGATAGGTGATCAGTTCCATTTATTACACCAGAAAGGAGGCACCGGTTCGTGTTATCTGTAGTTCAACCTTGCCTAGACTGGTCAATACCGCGGTTCGATCGCGTCCACGTTGTTACTTTGTGCCAGGATGGGCTCTCAACAAGGGAAGTGTCCAGGCGTCTCGGAGTGAACCAAAGCGATGTTGTTCGGACATGGAGGAGATACAGACAGACAGGAACTGTCGATGACATGCCTCGCTCAGGCCACCCTACTGCAGTGGATGACCGCTACTTACGGATTATGGCTCGGAGGAACGCTGAAAGAAACGCCACTATGTTGAATAATGCTTTTCCTGCAGCCACAGGCCGACTCGAACTGTGCACAATAGGTTGCATGATGCGTAGCTTCACTCCTGATGTCCATGGCGAGGTCTATATTTGCAATCACGACACCATGCAGCGCGGTACAGATGGGGCCAACAACATGCCGAATGGACCGCTCAGGATTGACATCACATTCTCTTCACCGATGAGTGTCACATATGCCTTCAACCAGAAAATCGTCGGAGAAGGGTCTGAAGATAACCCAGTGTGGCTGAACGCCTTAGACACACTGTTCAGCGAGTGCAGCATTTTAGAGGTTCCCTGATGTTTTGGGGTGGCGATATGTGGGGCCGACGTACGCCGCTGATGGTCATGGAAGGCGCCGTAACAGCTGTACGATACGTGAATGCCTTCCTCCAACCGATAGTGCAACCATGTAGGCAACATATTGGAGAGGCATTTGTCTTCATGGACGACAATTCGCACCTCCGTCGTGCACATCTTGTGAATGACTTCCTTCAGTCATCGCTCGACTAGAGTGGCCAGCATGTTCTCCAGACATAAACCCTATCCAACATGCCTGGCTTCGATTGAAAAGGGCTGTTTATGGTCTACGTGACACACCAACCACTCCGAGGGATCTACGCTGAATGGCCTTTGAGGAGTGGGACAATCTGGACCAAGAGTGTCTTGATGAACTTGTGGATAGTATCCCAAGGCGAATACACGCATGCATCAACGCAAGAGGGAGTGCTACTGGGTATTAGAGGTATCAGTGTGTACAGCAATCTGGACCACGGTCTCTGAAACTTCCGCTGTATGGTGGTACAACATGCAATGTGCGGTTTTCATGAGCAATAAATAGGTCGGAAATGATGATTATGTTGATCACTATTCCAAATTTCTGTACAGTTTCAAAATGGTTCAAATGGCTCTGAGCACTATGGGACTTAACATCTATGGTCATCAGTCCCCTAGAACTACTTAAACCTAACTAACCTAAGGACAGTACAGAACACCCAGCCATCACGAGGCAGAGAAAATCCCTGACCCCGCCGGGAATCGAACCCGGGAACCCGGGCGTGTCTGTACAGGTTTCGGAACTCCTGGAACCGTGGTGATGCTAACTTTTTTTGATGTGTGTATTATAACCATTTCGCATTGAAGTTCGCGCTAAATTTCGAGTTTCTGTAAAACATCGCCTATCTTGGGGATTTTGTTTTTCAGACCTGTATTTGTGTACCTAGAGCTGAAGATATTCGAAATGTCCATCTCTTGCTTGAATACGATGGCTGAAGCCCCTGAGAACACGATCCCAAATTCCTGGAGTATTGTGTATTTCCTGACAATAAGGTGCAGGGTAATGGACCGGTGACAGGGCATGTACGCTTTGCAAGTTATGAGAATACAACTATTGTCTCGGAACAATCTCCAAACAGTTGTAGGGGAACATTCACCAGCCCCGTCTTACTGCACCTGAAGTGAACTTCTGCAAGCTCCTGATTTCAGCAAATGTCGAACGTCAAACAGTTCACTCATAGTACCCTTCACATTGGACTGAACTGTCCGGTTAGTATCTTCTGACACGGAAACTACACACTGGGAGACAAAACTATCCGGCGTACATCATTGAAGGCCATAAATCGCAAACAAAGCATTTCTGGACACACACTGTATTGAAATTTTCTTTTATTGTCAGCGTACGGACCACACTGGTTTCGAATTCGGGAGGGCGACGTTTCAGATCCACGCCCGACCATCCAGATTTAGCTATTCCTTGATTTCCCTTAGGCTCTCCAGGCAAATACCGGGATGGTTCCTTTGAAACAAAAAATGGTTCAAATGGCTCTGAGCACTATGGGACTTAACAGCTGTGGTCATCAGTCCCCTAGAACTTAGAACTACTTAAACTTAACTAACCTAAGGACATCACACACATCCATGCCCGAGGCAGGATTCGAACCTGCGACCATAGCAGTCGCGCGGTTCCGGACTGCGCGCCTAGAACCGCGAGACCACCGCGGCCGGCTCCTTTGAAACAGCACGGCCGATTTCCTTCCCCATCCTTGAAATATTCCGAGCTTAATGTCGACGAGACCTTAAACCGTAATCTCCCCTCCTTAAGTGGAATACATATCTAAAAATATGCTTCCTATGTTTAAACACTTTGTATATGCACTGTAAGGCAGTTAAGAGTAACAGGCCACAGCAAATATACCTTAAATATGTAAATACCCTAAGACAAAAGAAAGACGCAGCACGAAGGAATTTCCAAATGGGGCGAAAATCGGTAGAAATGATTTACTTGTACAGACAAAGAAATTATTGCAATTTTAAAGTAATTAGATGATTTATTCCAGAGAAATAGCTTTCACAAATTGAGAAAGCCAGTAACGCGTTGGTCCACCCCTAGCCCTTATGCAAGCAGTTATTCGGCTTGGCATTGATTTAAATCGTTGCTGGATGTTACTGACGGCTAGTTGTCCTAGTGGCGCGTTAGCTCGTCAAATTATGGAGATGGATGGAGCGCCCTGCCCAGAATGCTCCAAATATTCTGAATCGGGGAGGGCAACGAAATGTGTTGTACAACACCCGAAATTGACCAATCGTGAAAGGTATAATAAATTGAATTCTTGTGAAAAAACAACCGAGGTGGAAAACTTCAGAATCCTCCTCAGTTAAATAAGTTTTCCGTTTCAGACTTAAAAATTTTAAAAGTAAATATCACTCTGAAACGTCCTTGTTAGACTCGTTTGATATTATTTAACTTTTATTTAGTGTTGTTCGCACTCAGTTATTTGATTAGGTTTTGTACTTCGTCTTTGTTACCATTCAGTTGTATAGAGCTACATCAAAGTTTCGATATTTCCAGTAAGCACCCAATTATACGTATATTACCTACATTTTGTGCGTCCCAAGTCTTTCTTTCTCCTCCCCATGAATAAATGAGTGTGTATGTAGCATCTGTCTTTTGTATGATAACAGTACAGCATCTGGCTGTCTGCTGGTAGTAACAGTGTGGCCAACGTAACTTTCTCAGTCATGGCAAAGAGATTTGTAACCCCTTCGGTAGCCATTCGACAGTAGTTAAGCTGGTGGTGGAAAGGATGCCTCTGGTCTCCTCCTGCTACCAGGGGGAATTTTGTTACAAGGAGAGCGAATTAGCCTCCGGTACGTGAAGAGGGTAGTCTTATTCATGACGTGGCGCTGGTTATGTGTTAACGAGTGATGGTGTGTAACTACTATAACTGATATATGCGTTTGATTTGCTAGTTCAGTTTCAAGTTCGGTACTCGAATTCTTATATGTTTCAGAGTTTGTTCACGAATATGGTCCTTGCTTTTTGTAACCAGAACATGTGGTGTATAAAGTCTGTTATTCCAGTACAGGTTTAAAATTCAGTCGTCCGATTTCTGTTTTATTGACATGTATGTCGAATTTGTCTCGTGTGTACGTGTTTTATTTCTTTTACTTTTAATTTCGTTTCATTCTTAAGATCGTGTAACTTTGCTCATACCACATGGCGGTAATCTCACTCTGAGTAACCTCAGTACCATCTTGTAGAAATTCCATTCTTAATTCCGCGTGATATTTAATTGGTGTTTGTATCTATACGATTTACTTTAGTGTTCTTGAAATTTTCACGAGTCTTAGCAGTTTTGCTTTGTTGTCGAATATTCACGCATTTGGGGGAGTTTCACTCCACGTGGAAGGTGATGCAGACAAATTTTCTTTGTCGGAAAGTGCTCCATTGTATTGGTATTCACACTAATTCAATCATAGCGATAGGGGTCATCCTCTGAGCCTTTGGCTTAGTATGATGGGCAAAATTCTTCTTATCTCTATCCTTATCTGTGTGAATCTCTTATGTTTGTGTCAACGCGTCCCAAGCGCTCCTAAAATTTCCTCTTCTTTGGTTCCGCAAATTACCTCAGCACTCAGTATAATAATAGTACAAGGGAGTTAAAAAGCTAGATAATAGGCAACTACAAATCATGGTTTACAATTACTTTGTGAAATTTTAATATCTTGTTTTATTTCAATTAACTGTGTTAAACTGTGATGACTGTTTCTCAGACAAACCTTTTTCCTCTTCTAATGTTGTTGTAATACATCCAGCATGGCGTTTCTGAAACACAAAGGGAAGGCTTTACATTTCTAGATTTTAGTTTGATTGTTTTTATGTATCATGTGTACACTCATTTCTCTATTCACTTGAATATTTTTACTAGTGTTAAGAAGTTAATAAAGGTTATCAATTCAGTTGTTAATTCACTTCTTATATTAAATTTTCGTAATGTTAATTAAATTGGATGGCGACCCAGCAAAATTTTGTGGCACGCAGAACCAGTAAACTGCAGTGTTCCACACTGGCTACCTTTCCACAGTTTCTGTTTGCAAATTACTTTCCCGTTAACCACTCCCCCATTAATAACCATATAACTCACTAAAAATATAGAAAATTAGACATATCGGAGAAGTCCATATTTTGCATTCAGTATAGCTGTATCCATATCACTCACATGTTTTGTCCATATATCTATAGTTCAGATACTTTTTCGATCTCTAGTTGTGCTTTGCTATTAAACTGAAAATTAAACAACACACTATGAAGTCAAATTCGGCAAACTAATTTCCCATTGTATGTGCTAACGAAATCTAACTGTGCCTCGCTGTTGCACTATGTTTACACTTAGATATAGGGGATTAAAAAAAGTGTCACAAATTCCTATAGGAGATAGTACGGCAAAACCTAGAAGAAAAATACCTATAATGATATGTGCGGAACGTAGTATACACTACAGCCAGTGATTCATGTGGTTATGAGGCATTCTGACACATTCTTCAGCCTTTCCTCGTTGTTAGCCATGCACTCCTTCAAATATACCTCCATCCATCCGGACTGCGTCACGTACATTGGTCACGCAGTCCTGCGACGTCTGCCCATCGTCGACTGGTTGGGCACACACCAATGCCTTTAAATTTCCCCATAACGAAAAAAATCCAACGGATTCAAGACCTCTACGACCAATGTATAGCCCATGACACATTTTAAGGTGTTGTTTAAGGCATTTTTTGTTCTGATTTCAAACTTATTTTTGTTTTTCTGATTTTGTACAAATCATATCTGACGATGTAGCTGAAATCATTCCTTTCCAACAGGATTTTTTCCTTCAGTTGCTTTAAATTTTTTTATTTCGTAAAGTTGTATAAAATTATTACACACTGTATTAGAGTAGAAAATGCTATTTGTTCACTTAACAATGCTAATAATTACTACAAAAACACAACACATGTGTGACTAATTTCCCTTCACTGATTTCGCTGCATCAAGTTCTTTCTGAGATAGGGCTAAACTTATCTTCCTCGATTGTCATCCTTCACCAGTGGCTTCTCTCTTTGGCATAAAACAGCAGTCAGACATCGTGTTTGCCTTCCTCCTTTCTTGGTATGTCTTTTCTATGTCCTTGATGTACTTGTGGAACTGTTTTTGTTGTTCTTCACTGCCATCGCCAAAGTTTACAGAGTAAAAATCAGTATGAAAATGTAGAAAATTATGTTTCACCGACATGTCCTAATTTCATGAACCTCCGCAACATTGTTTTAACCATGGTTTTATAATTTGCATCTTTGTTGTTGCCCAAAAGACTGGTCACTGCTTCTTTAAAGGAAACTCAAGCCCCTTTTTCTACAGATTCACTGTATTTTCAAACAAATTGTCTTTCATTAATTTATGATCTGCTGCCCAACAAGGATCCCTTCTTCAACTCTCTCACAACATTCAAACAAATATGGGAACTCATTTCTAAGAAACTTCAAAACTACATTGCATAGCACAAATATGACGTCTCAATACTGTAGCATGTCGACAGTGATCTAAAGTTTCCTAAATAACAGCCACATGTTTGTGACAAGTGTTTACTCCATCTTGTAAAATAAAATTTCCCGTAACTGCAATAAAATATCTCTCTGTGGAATTTAGGTATAAATGAAAAAAAAGAGTTTACTTGGTTTGTGAAAAAGCTGTAAGTGATAGGAAAAAACTAGTTCATATCTGAAATCTAAAGTTAAATTACTTCAAGAACAGTGAAAATTATGATAAATTAAAAAATCAGGTTGCGTAGTGTAATTATAGTACGTTTCCTTCTAGTTTAGACCAGTACTACCTCCTTTAAGAATATGGGACACTGTAACGCCGGAAATGCATATCCTCCTATTTCCATCTATTGTACTATAAATTTGTTTTCCTTATTTTTGTTACCTGATTATATAACATTTCTGTGTCTTCGTATATCGTAATTGTTTTACTATTTGTATATATATATTTATGCATGTTTCGTAATATTATTTGTATTTTTACGCTGGGTCTTGCCTAGGGAAAACTGCTATCGAACGATTACATCGATAGGTCGTGTGAAGAATCAAAGTGTGTAGGATCTTTGGGTAGTGTTAACTCTGCCGCGTGGAGCGCGGGCAGAGGGGGGGTCTGGCTGGAGTAGCGAGTGGAGCAGGGGTGTTGTGTGAAGCTCCCGTGAGTTAACGCGCTTTCGGGGTTTGGCAGCATGTAATTGCGCTCGACTTGCGATGATAGTTTCTGACATGGTGTCGCGGACGGGAAGCATTAGCTGGCGCACATCAAGAGCCCGTTTCGTCTGGTGACCGTGTCGAGAAGAAGGCGCGCCAACATCCAGCTTCTGCAACAGCGACGGCCGACAATGAGTGACTGTCGCCACCTCCTCGATCGACGGCTTCAAACCTTCAATCAACCAACAAGGAAGACTGGAAGCACGTAAAGTTTTAGAACTGTATGGCAGACCTCAGCTTTGCAAACTTTTAAAATTGTTCCATTTGCCTCGCAAAATTACAGCAACTTAGCATGAACCTTTGTTGCTCATTGTCCCAGTTGCATTACCAAGCAGGGTCCCTTCCTTTTCCGGAATGAACCCGAGTGTCGTTGAAATTCAAACGCCAGCATCATTTTATTTCACTGCTTTAATTTCAAAGTTCAGTTAAGGTATTCATAGCTGGCTACAGTATTTAGATTGCACAAGAACAAATTAAGAGTGCGAGTTTTGTTACCGTATTTTAGCTTACCTGTGACAGCAGCTCAGCTTGGTACATACTAAATTTTACTATTGTTAATTGTTCAGAATCATTTAATTCAAGTTCAAGGTTAAATCTCTTATTTCTAAATTGCGTAGATTCAAGTAGCTTTTGAAATGATTGTTGAGGTAGTCCAAGACTAACCGTATTTTGCTGAATTTCGATGTGCTTCAGAAAGAAAGCTCACTATTAACTTCAGTCACTAAGTTAACTTTCGATTTTCCGGTTTTATTAATTCTTTTGCTAAATTAAGTCAGAGTGTAGCGAAATTCATTACTTCTGACAAACTTTCAGTTTTCACACTACACGTGTCAACCTTCAGTTGCCACGCTTCTAGTGCTAATTATATGTGTAATAACCTTTCTTGTTCAGTTACTATAGTAATTGTCCTTAGATCCAGTCAATAAGAAATTTATGATCTACTTCCAAGAAAACGAGGGCACATAAATAGACATTTCCCTTCACAGGAATTGCATAAATAATTTCTTTACGATTTGGTAACTTATCTGCTAGTGTAAGTTCTCGTGATGCATCACTCTAGTGTTAAGATGTGACATAGGTATTAGACATGGCCATTTTAGTGTAATATTTTTTCTGCTTGAGCTATGTCATGTTTAGGTATAAGTTGCTACTGCTATTTGCCAGGCATAGTGTTACTGAATTTGACTTTGTATTACGCTGTTAAGCCAGTTTACCACTGTTTTATGTTCCTTGTTTGCTGCACAGTGCCTTATATTAGTTGTAGTACTGCAATTGCTTTGCCTATTTAAAATTTTTGTCCTTGATGTTTGTGTTAATTGTTTTATGCTGCTGCATTGCCTCGTCCGTTAGTTTAGCATCTGAGCTCAGTAGATTTAAGTTAGCTTAAGAGGGGTAGACTATATAAGAAACTGACTATGGAGAATAGGTAAAGAATGCATTGCGAAGTTATATGAAAAAGATTTGGGCCAAAATGAGTATTGTACAATGAGAAATAATTATTTTGAAAGAAATATGAATAGAATACAGGAAGGAGGTATAGGTAGGACTTTTTGGGAATAATGATGAATGAAGGGAGATCTCCAAGAAGCAAAGAAAGTTTTGTTTGCAAAATACTGCAGTAAAACAAACCCTGTCCTTTCCTTTTGTGTAATCCCACTATGTTTTTGTGTACCCTTTTGTATTTGTTTTCTTCCTGTCTCTGTGTAGTTTCATAGAATTTTTTCTTCTTCTAATACTAAGCTATATTCACTAAATCAGAATCAAATTAATACGCAACACCAAAGAGAAATCTGGGAAGTACAAGATCAGCTGACACAGGTAATACAAGAATTACGTATTTCAGAGGCCACTCGCGCTCCAATATGGGAAGAGGGACATAGAAATACGGAACAGCCACAAAATAATAACTCAGGGCACTTCGGAAATTATGAAAGAAATTGACAAGGCACACCGAATTTTGAGATGGAACCGCCGACACGACGAACCAATGACCGATATGCGACTTGCCGACACGCTGATTGTGACTATAAGCTGTTCATTACTACACGTAAATTCCAAACGTTTAAGAATTCTGCCAATGACATTCATCCACAAGCGTGGCTCCATCAATTCTCTCATTGTTTTCCTCCCAACTGGTCATTGGAGCACAGGTTAGAATTTATGTGTGGCTATTTGCAGAATGAACCAGCTGTAAGAATGCGATCGGTCATTCACGATTGTCACAGTGAAGGAGAATTTTACCATGCGTTCCTCTCAGCATATTGGTCACAAGCTACACAAGACCGAGTAAAACATAGCATCATGATGATGAAACACTTTGAACAATCTGAATTTTCCAGTCTTGTCAAATATTTTGAAGACATGTTGCACAAGAATCAGTACCTGTCAAACCCATACAGCCCCTCAGAACTCATCCGCATTTGCTTAATCAAATTACCTGATCATTTACGGCGTATTATTTTGGCAGGTAGTTGCAAAGACGACATTGAAGCTTTTCAGGGACTCTTACAAGAATTAGAAATTGACACAGACAGTTGCGGGATGCGAAAACAGGAAAACAATCATTACAGGTCACATCCATCACATTTCCGCGATGACAGAAATAATAACTGGACACAACAAGCCTATTCTTACAACGCAAAGCGTGACCAAAACAGACACCACCCGTATGACAACCACTGGCAGAGTAATAGTTACAGAGAAAGATCGCATTTCCGTAGTAATGAATATGACAGAGTTAACCATAGAAACAAACAATATGGTAATCAGAACTATTATTATCAAGGGAGACAGAATAATTTCAGACGCAACAGTTCAGCGTGCAGTTACGATTCAGGGAGAAACTCTCCACCACGTGACCGACACGAAAGAAACTGTGTAAATGACCGACAAAACGACAGACCTGAATTCCATCAGAACTGGCGAGCTTTAAACAGAGCTGGTCCCTCTCAGCAAGGCGAATTTGTAGAAGTTAGGCCTCCTAATCCCAGTAACGACGCGCGGCAACAAAGAGACAGACAATGACTCGCACCGCAGGCATACACGTGCGCCGGCTGGCTCCGAGAAAAATAACATTATATCTGGTACTGCTAATGAGATTTTAATGCAACATTTTGGTTCACTTGAAAATACATTCTGGATTTAAAGTACTTTCTGTGAGATACCAGATGAGACAGTAGTTAGTTTATGTGACAGATACACGATTTTATCACGACACTACTAACGAGTGACAATTTACAATGTTGCTTTTGCGGTGTTTCTGTTTTATATCTGCACTGTTTTTCTGAATTATTCTGGAAAGTAAAACATGTTTTAGTAGTAACTTTTGTGGTATAGCTACAAGGAGACAGCCTTTTCTGTAGCACAACAATACGTTACAGCACAGTACTTTCTTCATCACAACAATAAGCGTAATAACTAAGATATCTATATGCAAAGCATTTCACTTTTGTGTATCATGAGGTAAGTACATTGGCTTCTGCAGAACTTAGCTTTTGGAGGACAATAACTACGACACTTCCACAGAGATTATCTTACAACAAGATGAACATTTAGCACTACAGGACACGCATTTGAGTGCTTAATTTTGTACTTAAACCATTTATTTTTCAAGATTTTTGAAATACAAAGAAAGTTTTCTGTGATACATTTCATTCCATTGCTGTAATCTGTAACACCTCAGGGTATAATTACATTAATCCTCAGGGGGGTACACGCTTACTTTGTGTGTCATGTGTTTGGCAAGCACAAGGACCCCTACCTAATATGGTATTTGCTTATACAACTTTACACATCGGTACCATATTCCTCTAACACATAAATTACATAGCTATCTGATCATTTAACTGAGTGAGACAAACTTTTTATTATGTCAGTGACACATGTTTACGCAATTACACCGTTGGATAACTTCACACTTACGAAATTGTTTTTTGTCTGTACTGTGTGAACTGTTCATATTTTTTCGGAACCATTGTGATACTATGAGAGCTTTGAATGATGTATTTGGTATGAGATCATGATTTTTAAAGTACGTTTGAGGTAGATGACACTACTGAAATGAGCAGAGAATTTTCTTTAGGTTTTGAAATTATTGCAGAAAGCTACAACGTTTTTGAGATTTGACTGAGGTGTTATGATATTATTACGATGACTATGTGTATTATGCTGTTGCGGTATGTTTATGATGCTATATGAGAAATCTGATTATGCTACATATTTATAATGATGAAATATTGAAGAATGTCGACGAATATGTATATGTATAACAAGGTAAGGAATAAGGAGTAGTGGTTAGGCATTCTGATTTGTGAAAAAGGTTGTTGGAAACCAAGAATCATACTTTAAGAGTTATGAAATGTGTGTAAATGCGTGAATGTATCACAATGCTGGCGAAAATTTTTTGGACACTGTTATATTCATAAGATTTTGTTTCTACACATTTGCAACGCAAATTCTTGACCTGTGAAATATTTTTATATGAGACTGTCACTGTAGCGGAAACTGCTGTCCTAAATATTTCCGTAAGAAAGTTGAGTGACCACCTGCACGTAATGCGTTTTGGGCACCCAGCTGAGAGGTAGTCGTCTGACAAAAGAAAGCCATTAGGTGAAAAAAAAGGGAGGCCATTATCCTCGCCATTGACATTCCTTTAGAGAAAACATTGCAAATGCGACACCCTCATTACTTGGAAAGATACTTACATCTGCACACCTGATTATGACAAGCGTCTTTCTACGAGAGTTGAGAGAATTTCCACTAACTTATGAAATTTCACATGACTATTGAATGTTATTTTTATGCTTTGCTTTTCATAGTTGCTTATTTCATTTGATATCTAGTTTCCAGCTGTGTTGCAGCATTGGTTTTATAAAGTAAAATGAAATGCATTTGCTAATGTGAACACTTTCTGTCATCAGATCAATTAAATAATAATTTTGTGATCCACATTCTTCAAAAAAGGAGCACTTGGAAAGGAAAGAACAATAAGAAGGGACTAGTAACAGTAACTGCATACATAATATTCTTTTCAAGTACATGGTAATATTTTTTTTTTTTTTGCAATAAGTTGTTGTGGTGCACCACTTTAATTACATAGACATTAATATATGAATATACATTTTCCTTGTCTGCATTGTCGAGAATTTGCGTTGCAAATGTGTAGAAACAAAATCTTATGAATATAACAGTGTCATAAAAATTTTTGCCGGCATTGTGATACATTTACGCAAACACATACATTTCATAACTCTTAAAGTACGATTCTTGGTTTCCAACATCCTTTTTCACAAATCAAGAGTCCCTACCCACTATTCATTACTCCTTACCTTATTACACATATACGTATTCATCGACACTCTTCAATATTTCATCATTATAAGTATGAAGCATAATCAAATAACTGATACAGCCTCAGCCTATTAATCATAAACATACCTCAGCAGCATAATACACATCGTCGTTGTAATAATAACATCATAACACCTCAGTCAAATCTCAAAAACGTCGTAGCTTTCTGCAATAATTTCAAAACCTAAAGAAAATTCTCTGCTCATTTCAGTAGTGTCATCTACCTCAAACGTACTTTAAAATCATTCTCCCTTACCAAATACATCATTCAAAGCTCTCATAGTATCACAATGGTACCAAAAAATATGAACAGTTCACACAGTACAGACAAAATACAATTTCGTAAGTGTGAAGTAATCCAACTCCGTAACTGCGTAAACATGTGTCACTGACGTAGTAAAAAGTTTGTCTCACTCAGTTAAATGATCAGATAGCTATGTAATTTATGTGATAGAGGAATATGGTACCGATGTGTAAAGTTGTATAAGCAAATACCATATTAGCTAGGGTTCCTTGTGCTTGCCAAACACATGGTACACAAAGTAGGCATGTACCCCCCTGAGGATTAATGTAATTATACCTTCAGGTGTTACAGATTACAGCAATGGAATGAAATGTATCACAGAAAACTTTCTTTGTATTTCAAAAATCTTGAAAAATAAATGGTTTAAGTACAAAATTAAGCACTCAAATGCGTGTCCTGTAGCGCTAAATGTTCATCTTGTTGTAAGATAATCTCTGTGGAAGTGTCGTAGTTATTGTCCTCCAAAAGCTAAGTTCTACAGAAGTCAATGTACTTACCTCATGATAAACAAAAGTGAAATGCTTTGCGTACAGATATCTTAGTTATTACGCTTATTGTTGTGATGATGAAAGTACTGTGCTGTAACGTATTGGTGTGCTACAGAAAAGGCTGTCTCCTTGTAGCTATACCACAAAAGTTACTACTAAACATGTTTTACTTTCCGTAACATATTGTTGTGCTACAGAAAAGGCTGCCTCCTTGTAGCTATACCACAAAAGTTACTACTAAACATGTTTTACTTTCCAGAAGAATTCAGAAAAACTGTGCAGATATAAAACAGATACACCGCAAAAGCAACAATGTAAATTGTGTCATATATTAGTAGCGTCGTGATATAATTGTGTAGCTGTCACATAAACTAACCACTGTGTCATCTGGTATCTCACTGAAAGTACTTTAATTCAGAATGTATTTTCAAGTAAACCAAAATGTTGCATTAGAATCTCATTAGCAGTACCAGTATATGTTCTAAGTATGTGAGCCTTATAGTCGTTACACAATCGTGCAACTAACAAGCAAGAATGTACACACACAGTAACACAGTGTCCTCTGTTCACTATCACAATGCAGTGGTAATTACTGTCTAAATATGTACCCTAGGTTCTAGACTGGATAGTTAACTTCAAAACATAGTTGCATGATAACAGTTTCTAAGTGTGACAATGCATACTAGAAGTGTGAAGCGAAACGTTTTATGGCAAAGACAAAGTTAAAAAGCAGATTATTTTTCAATAAACGGTTTTACATGTAAAATGTGGTGTAAACCTTTACTCTTCCTAGTACGCAGAGTTTCAACTTCAACGCAATTATCATGTGGTATACGTTGGTAAAGAATACTGGAATTTTTCTCAAAGTTAGCGTCTATGTTATTTTTCTCTGAGCCAGCCGGCGCACGCGGCAGCCTGCGGTGCGAGTCATTGTCTGTCTCTTTGTTGCCGCGCGTCGTTATTGGGATTTGGAGACCTAACTTCTACAAATTCACAGTGACGAGAGGGCCCAGCTCCGTTAGAAATCCGCCAGTTCTGATGAAATTCACGTCTGTCGTTTTGTCGGTAGTTTACATAGTTTCTTGTTTGTCGGTCATGTGGTGGAGAATTTCTCCCTGAATTACCACTGCACGGTGGACCGTTGCGTCTGAAGTTATTCTGTCTCCCGTGATAATAATTGTTCCGGTTGCCAAATTGTCTGTTACTACGAGTGTCTCTGTCATATTCATTACTACGGAAATGCGATCTTTCTCTGTAACTATTACTCTGCCAGTGGTTGTCATACAGGTGGTGTCTGTTTTGGTCACGATTTACGTTGTAAGAATAGGCTTGTCGTGGCCATTTATTGTTTCTGTCATCACGGAATTGTGACGGATGTGACCTGTAATGATTGTTTTCCTGTTTTCGCATCCGGCGACTGTCTGTGTCAATTTCTAATTCTTGTAAGAGTCCCTGAAAAGCTTCAATGTCGTCTTTGCAACGTCCTACCAAAATAATATGCCGTAAATGTTCAGGTAATTTGATTAAGCAAATGCGGATGAGTTCTGAGGGGCTGTATGGGTTTGACAGGTACTGATTCTTGTGCAACATGTCTTCAAAATATTTGACAAGACTGGAAAATTCAGATTGTTCAAAGTGTTTCATCATCATGATGCTATGTTTTACTCGGTCTTGTGTAGCTTGTGACCAATATGCTGAGAGGAACGCATGGTAAAATTCTCCTTCACTGTGACAATCGTGAATGACCGATCGCATTCTTACAGCTGGTTCATTCTGCAAATAGCCACACATAAATTCTAACCTGTGCTCCAATGACCAGTTGGGAGGAAAACAATGAGAGAATTGATGGAGCCACGCTTGTGGATGAATGTCATTGGCAGAATTCTTAAACGTTTTGAATTTACGTGTAGTAATGAACAGCTTATAGTCACAATCAGCGTGTCGGCAAGTCGCATATCGGTCATTGGTTCGTCGTGTCGGCGGTTCCATCTCAAAATTCGGTGTGCCTTGCCAATTTCTTTCATAATTTCCGAAGTGCCCTGAGTTATTATTTTGTGGCTGTTCCGTATTTCTATTTCCCTCTTCCTGTATTGGAGTGCGAGTGGCCTCTGAAATACGTAATTCTTGTATTACCTGTGTCAGCTGATCTTGTACTTCCCGGATTTCTCTTTGGTGTTGCGTATTAATTTGATTCTGATTTTGTTTGAATTTCCTAATTTGTTCGCACTCTTCTGTGTCAGTGATGGCTACAGGTCTTGTGTCATTCAGATCATCATCTACCTTTGCAGGTAAGTTAGTGAACTGTTCCGAAAGTTCGGCTACTTTCTCCGATAGTGTACTTATTTCCTCAGTGTGATTTTCTGAACCAAGTTTCAGAGTGTCCATTTGTGTTGAAATCGTATCTACTGTGTCCTTTAAGTTTTCTCTGAGTTTTTGCAAGTGGCGTTACCGAACGGTAGATGCAACTGAGTCAATTTTAGCCCACAAGGTCTCATGATTTTCATGAACAATGGTTTGCAGTTCTTTTATGGCTGCTTCGTGATTCTGTAATGCATTTTCATGCCGCGAAAAAATAGGTTCAAAATGCTCACAAATTTGTGTTTTTACGTCATTACAGACTTTTTGACATTTCGATTCAATTTTATGTAATTCAGTAGTTAAATCTTCACGTGTTTGTTCAAGTGTGGTGTCTAAGTTTTGAAGATTTTGTTCCATCGTGTCTAACTTTTTAAGATTTTGTTCCACTGTGTCTAACTTTTGAAGCTTTTGCTGTGTTTGTCTCTGATTTTGTTCCAGTGTGTCTAACTTTTGAAGATATTGTCACATTTGTCTCCGATTTTGTTCCATTTGTTGCATTAATTGCAATAGTAATGTATTAGTGTCTGGAATCTGTTTCTCTATACTTTTTGGCAGTGCATTTTCACTGGCAACATTCACATTTTGACAAGCAGAAAATGTGTCTTGACTCATTTGAGAAAACGGTGAGGACCCAAAACCGAAGTCTACAGTATTTGCAGTATTGTGTTCTGTCATTTCGGATTTCTGAGGCGAGCTGTTGCCGACCGATCGATCGATAATGCTTCCCTGTTCACTACCTGTTTCACTGTCTACACCATTATTTGCCGCCCGCTCCATTTCCCTATGCACAGTTACCAAATTACTACTTTGAATATTAGTTAATTCATTACATGGTGGCGTTAACACACTGCATTCATCTTCACTGTCATTTCTCAGTTTACTTTGGAGCCTAGTGTTACGTTTTTCACACGCCATTATTGTCGCAATATTTCACACGACAACACAGAAAAACACAATTTGAAGAGCAAAAATAGGGGAACACATTAACATAGCACAGAAAATAATATGTAGTTAATTGCAAGCGCAGCTGCGAAATACTTGGTGCAAATCTACATGCATGCCACAACTGTTTTACTGTACAACAATGAAAAACTACAATTACAAAGGAAATTCTCTCTATAATTATGCACAAGCAATAAACAAAAGCTACACTAATTACACAAACTACAAGAAAAAATCAGAAGATTCCAGTGAGGTATCCTGGCAGGGTCGCCATATGTAACGTCCCCTTAGAACAATTTTTACACGACTGTGCTTAAACTGACACACAATAATTTTAGCGCAACGCAATCTGACTATCAAAAATCCCTACAAAAGAATGGCCCAGACAAACATTAAAATATACCTTTCACAAATCACTTACCTCACAACAATCTTCGTTACTCGAACTACTGGAATACAGCGAGCGCCACTACTGCCAGCTAAATAAATGATTCAAACTACGGAAGGCACAAACTACTGATAAGGATAGTTAGCAAATGAAAGATATTAATAGAGAACAAACAATGTATTTACCTTAATAGTCATAATATATATAGCAGTTCATGACAAATTACAAAACTCCGCCATCTCTCTCCCCACATCCACCACTGCTGGCGGCTCACCTCCAACTGCGCAACGCTACGCGCTGTTCACATCCAGTTGCCGCTGCCCAACACTACAATGGCAGACAACAATGCAAACTAGCCACAGACTGCACACAGCACAGCCAGTGATTTTCATATAGAGCGCTACGTAACGTTGCCAATAAGAAAACATAAACAGCCTACTTACATAAAGAAAACATAAACAGGCTACTTACAATCTTTTAAGTCAATGTGAACATCAGTTGTTCACAACCTTCCTGAGACCTTGCCTGTAAATCTATCAGATATTAACTAGTAATCCTTCTGCTTCACTCACCATTAACAACATTAGCTCCTAACTACACTACAACAAAATTGAAAAGAACTTTATTTCAACACTTTCACTTTTAAAATAACGAAAGATAAAAGATATTTATGTTTAGTAGGACTTTTGTTAAATCACACACTAAAGCACACCCCAGTTAAATTAAACCAAGTTAAAATGTTTGCACCATACTTTGTAAATCACTTTATTGCTGGACTCCTTCTGACAAGTATTTGAATACTTAAGGATGCCAATACTTTGCGTCTGAAGAGTCTCACAAGTAATAATAACAAAATAATAATAATAATAGTAATAATAATAATAACATGATTGCAATACAGGATCAAACAATAAACACCAGATATTACAGCAAGCATATTATTAAATACCACAACAGATAAATGCAGACTTTGCAAACAACAAATAGAAACAGTACATCACATCACAAGCGGATGTACAATACTAGCAAATACAGAATACACCAGAAGACATGACAATGTAGCAAAAATAATGCATCAACAACTTGCCATACAACATAAACTAATATTTCAACACCACGTTCCCACATACAAGTAAGCACCACAAAATGTACTGGATAATGATGAATACAAATTATACTGGAACAGAACCATTAACACCACATAACAAACCTGACATCATACTCACCAATAAAAAGGAGAAATTAACACAAATAATCGAAATATCCATACTCAATACAACAAACATATAGAAGATAACAGGAGAAAAAATTGAAAAATACATCCAACTGGCTGAGGCAGTCAAGGACATGTGGTATCAGGATAAAGTAGGCATTATATCAATTATACTATTAACTACAGGAGTCATACCACACAGTATCCACCAGTACATCAACGCAATACAGTTACATCCAAACGTATATATACAACTACAGAAAACTGTAATTATTGATATATGTTCAATTGCCCGAAAGTTCCTAAATGCAATGTAACATGTACCGTACAGTTAAAAGGAAGTTACGCTTGAGCAAGGTCTACGTCACTTTCCATTTTTAACCAGACATAACGTCTGAGAAAGGAAAGAAATAATAATAATAACACAGTGTAGGCCCTACAGGAATGCAGTAACCATGAAATACTGGGTGATCAAAAAGTCAGTATATATCTGAAAACTGAATAAATCACGGAATAATGTAGATAGAGAGGTACAAATTGACACACATGCTTGGAATGACATGGGGTTTTATTAGAACCAAAAAATTACAAAAGTTCAAACAAATGTCCGACAGATGACGCTTCATCTGATCAGAATAGCAATAATTAGCATAACAAAGTAAGACAAAGCAAAGATGATGTTCTTTACAGGAAATGCTCAGTATGTCCACATCATTCCTCAACAATAGTTGTAGTCGAGGAATAGTGTTGTGAACAGCACTGTAAAGCGTGTCCGGAGTTATGGTAAGGCATTGGCGTCGGATGTTGTCTATCAGCATCCCTAGAGATGTCGGTCGATCACGATACACTTGCGACTTCAGGTAACCCCAAAGACAATAATCGCACGGATTGAGGTCTGGGGACCTGGGAGGCCAAGCACGACGAAAGTGGCGGCTGAGCACACCATCATCACCAAACGACGCGCGCAAGAGATCTGGCAATATGGCAATATGGGGTGGAGCGCCATCCTGCATTAACAATGTAAGTTCCAGCAGGTGTTTATCAGCCAGGCTGGGGATGATGCGATTCTGTAACATATTGGCGTACCTCTCACCCGTCACGGTAGCAGTTACAAAACCAGAGTCATGCATTTCCTCGAAGAAAAAATGCCCGATAACGGTAGATGTGGTAAATCCAAACCATACCGTGACTTTCTCGTCGTGCAATGGAGTTTCCAGGACAGTTCTAGGATTTTCGGTAGCCCAAATTCTGCAGTTGTGGGCGTTGACAGACCCTCAGAGGGTGGAATGAGCTTCGTCGGTCCACAACATGTTACTCAACCAAACGTCATCTTCCGCCATCTTTTGAAACGCCCACACCGCACATGCCCTCCGCTTCACTAAATCGGCAGGTAACAGTTCACGATGCCGATGGATTTTGTACGGATGGCATTGGAGCGTACGCCTATAGTGCCAACCAAACAGTAGTGTATAGAGTGCCGGTGCGACGTGCGACTGCACGAGCACTGACTTCCCCGTGCATAGACGAACCCGCTACAGTCTCCATTTCTTCGTGGACTGTCTCAGCAGCATTACGCCTTGTGCTCGGTCTTTCGTCTAAACAACCCATTGCTTCGAACTTCGAAATCATTCTCGCCACAGCTGCATTTGTCAATGGACCTTTACCCGTTGGAATCCCCTTCCATGGCGATAGGATCGTAACGCTGAACTAGCACAGTCCCCATTCTGATAATACAGCTTCGCTAAAAGCGCCTTTTCAGGTAACGTCAACACGCTGCGACTACTGGCGCATCTGATTCTCTGCTGCTGCTGCTGCTGCTGCTGCTACCTGACAGGGACAGATGAGCCCCTGTGGGCCGGTGGAGTCGAAGCCGGAAGGCTACTCCTTCAAACTGATGGAGCGTGTGGTGTGGCCCGACTTCGTGTTTGATGTCCTGTCAGTCTGCTGGGACGGTGTTCTGGACGTGCTGGCAACTCAGTGGTCGCGAAGCAGGTGGGGCCTTCTGGTTGCCTTAAGACGCTGCACCCGGTGGCCCAGTGCTCGAACAAGCGGATTTTCGGACTGCGCGTTCTTCTCGTAAAAGAGCCGTGCAGCCTGACGAAACCTGTCTCGAACAGTAGGGATGTTGGAGACTCGGTTAAGTTCGTCCAACGGGAAGTCACGAGGGAGGTGCAATGCCAGACGTAGAATCCGGTTCTGAAGTCGCTGGAGTCCGTCGACGTGGGTCGCTGCAGCATTGCCCCAAACCACAACGGCGTAGTCGATAAGCGGGCGTATGAGCTTAAGATAGAGCGCAACACCCAGTCCTGGCGGGAGCGCAGGTGTCTGATTTAGAAAGAGGTAGAGTTGGGTCATTCTACCCCTGACCTTTTTGACGATGTCGTCGATATGGTGTCTCCATGTGAGCCCTCTATCCAGCGTCACACCCAGGTACTTAGCGGTATTGCCCCAAGGTACGGCGGTTCCCCTGATGGTGATCTGCGGTAGGTCGGCTGGGATATGCTTCTTAGTGATGAGGAGGGCTTGCGTCTTAGCCCCATTGAAGCTGAGGCGCCACCTCCTGGCCCACTGACTAAGTGTGTCAGCTGCTGCCTGCATGCGTCGTTGGAGCAGAGCTGCATTCGTGCTGCACGTGTACATCGTCGCATCATCCGCGTAGAGGGCGAGGTGGACCCTGTCCACTCGCGGCATGTCTGCAGTATACAGGATGTATAGTATGGGGCCGAGGACGGAGCCTCGGGGAACTCCAGCCCTGACCCGGCGGCGCGTCGACAGGTCCTCCGTGCGTACATGAAAGCTTCTGGCGGCGAGGTAAGATTTTAAGAGACGGACATGCGGCAGGGGCACACCGAGGTCCAGGAGCTTGAAGAGAAGCCCCTCATGCCATACAGAATCGAACGCCCGTGAAACATCCAGGAAAATGGCTCCAAAATATTCCCGTCGTTCGATGGCATCAAGGGCGTCTTCAACGAGTCGAAGCAGTTGGTGCGTTGTTGCGTGTCCAGGGCGAAAACCACATTGTTCGTCCGGTAGGAGACGTTCTTCCCTGATGTGACGCAGGAGGCGGCAGAGATACAGCCTTTCAAAGACTTTGCTGACTGCTGGTAGCAAACTGATGGGCCTGTAGCTGCTCAGGAAACGAGGGTCCTTCCCAGGCTTCCTGAGGATAGCAGCCAGTGTGGAGGATGCTGTTGAAAAGGCGAGCCAGGTATTCAGCGGCTGTCGGTGGCATCCGTCGCAGCATTTCATTCTTAAGCTGGTCAGGGCCTCCTGCCTAGTGTTTGTTGAGCCGTCGAAGTTGACCGGAGACTTCATCAGCATCCACCTCTTCGATACGTTCATCACCCATAGGGGCAGCGAGGAACACTGGGAGACGTTGAGCAATCAGGTGAACGTGATCCGGATCCATGGGGTCCATGACTGGCTGGAAATTTTGTTCAAAACCGTCAGCAATGGCGTTGGCTTTGGCCACTGGGCTGCTGACGATGTTTCGACCAACTTGTAACGGCGGAATCTCTGACGCCGGCGGAGGAAGAGCTGTGTGGCTTTCCAGGCGGTACCATCGTCAACCCGAAGAGTGGCTAGGCGGTTGGAGCATTCCTGATGGCGGTGGTTTGCAACAGCAACTTTTATGTCCCTCCTCATCCTGTTGAGAGCTCTCTTCGTCGCTGCGTTGCGCGTCAGCTGCCGTTCACGAAAGAGGCGGTTTTTGGCAGTTATCGCCTTCATGAGATGCGGTGGTAGTAGCCGGGATCAGTCAGGTGGGCCAGATCGCGGCCGTGGTGTGGCCCGGAGTACTGCTTGTAGAGTACAGTCGTGAAGGAATCTGGCACAGCCATCAACCCCAACTTCTTCTGCGTCAGGTGCGTCACGGAGACCCTCTTCCAGCAGCTCCTGATACCGGTTCCAGTCGGTGTTCCTGGTTGGGACGCCTCTCCTCGTCACTGGCTGGGCATCGACCTCAATGTCAAATATAACTGGGACGTGGTCCGAATATAAGGCAGTGCGGGTGCTGGCAGATATAACACAGGGCACCCCCTTGGCCACCGCAATGTCGAGCACGTCCGGAGGACCACCATTGTTGGGAAAGTGGGTGGTTTCGTGAGGTCCGAGGATGCGGGCGTTCCACCACTGGGCCGCTCGGAGAAGTTTGCGTCTGTGGTTGTTGGTGACACGGGAATGCCATTCGGTGTGCTTAGCGATAAAGTCACCACTAGCAAAGACCTTTCCAGGTAATGCCAGCAATGCTTCAACGTCCTGTAGGAGTAACTGTCGGCCAGGCGGACGGTAGACAGCAACAAACGTGATGCGCCCATGCGAGGTGTCGACTGCTACAGCAGTGGCCTCCATCGCTTGTAGCTGCGGAAGAGGAACTCGATGGTGCACCAGTGAAGTCCGGACGTAGACCACTGTGCCACCACCACAAGTTGGTCTGTCGGTCCGGTAACACACGTAGTTGGCAGCCCGGACATGGACACCAGGCTTGAGAAAAGTCTCGGAAACCAGGCAAATGTTGACGGCCTCATTCCGCAGCAGCTGTCGAAATTCGGCATCTTGGGTGCGGATGCCCTGGGCATTCCACACGCAGACAGTGACGCCTCGTTGACTACGGGCCATGCTGGGAGGGCAGTGGTCCAGTGGAGATTGCCTGAACGGCTGCACTGACAGCGGCAATGAGTTGCCGCGGGATATCTTTGAGAAGCTCCCGAAGTTCTTGCAAGAGGAGGTTCATTTCGGCCATGCTGGAATCGGCCGCCTGGGATGGGACAGTTGCAGCTCACGAGTGTTGAGCTGGTGTCGCCACGACGTCAGCCTGTCGTCCCTGTTGGGAGTGGTCGTGTTGGCCCTGGTCTTCACCCTGGTGCTGTGCAGAGCGCCGCGCCGATGGTCGCGCTGCGGCCCGTGGACGGCGATCCATCTCGGCGTCGGTAGCTGGTGCAACAGTGGCCGGCTTCGGCGCAGGTACGGAGGCCTGCGGTGAGGAGCCAGAGGTAGTAGCAGCAGCAAAAGTGACGCCAGGTCTGACTGGTGCAGGTCGTTTTATGGAGCCAGGTCGTTGACCACGGCTCCGTGCCGCAGCCCGTCGTAAGCTGGAACAGCCGCGGCAGGAGGCCACACGTTCCCCACCACATCCAGCGCATTTGGGAGGTCCATCTGTCCGCTGCCGTGTGCAGTCTCGACTGGCGTGCCCCCCCGCACACTTAACACAGCGCGGGGGCAGGGTGCAGAACCGCGCCACATGCCCAACCATTTGACAGTTGTAGCATTGTGGTTCGCCCCTCTTCGAGCGCAGTTTTTCCGTAGTGACAGGTGTCGCCGCGGACTTCGTGACCTGCCATAGCCCGCGGTTGTGTGGGATATCACAGGTGACCACGAGGACCAGCGGAGTCTCCTTTTGGGTGCGGCGAGAGGGTAGGCGTGTTATCGACCGGAGACCAAATCCATAGCCCATATCCTCCAGTTGTCGCCGGACGTGATCCAGGCTGAAGTTTCGAGGGAGGCCCCGAAAGACGATCTCGAGGGTCTTGTCCGTTGCAGATGGGTAAGTGTAGAACGGCTTCTCGTGTTCCCCGAACGTAGCCGTAACTTTTCTGTAATCTTCTGTCGTTTTTAAGGTGACCTTATATACAGGGTTATTACAAATGATTGGAGCGATTTCACAGCTCTACAATAACTTTATTATTTGAGATATTTTCACAATGCTTTGCACACACATACAAAAACTCAAAAAGTTTTTTTAGGCATTCACAAATGTTCGATATGTGCCCCTTTAGTGATTCGGCAGACATCAAGCCGATAATCAAGTTCCTCCCACACTCGGCGCAGCATGTCCCCATCAATGAGTTCGAAAGCATCGTTGATGCGAGCTCGCAGTTCTGGCACGTTTCTTGGTAGAGCAGGTTTAAACACTGAATCTTTCACATAACCCCACAGAAAGAAATCGCATGGGGTTAAGTCGGGAGAGCGTGGAGGCCATGACATGAATTGCTGATCATGATCTCCACCACGACCGATCCATCGGTTTTCCAATCTCCTGTTTAAGAAATGCCGAACATCATTGATGGAAGTGCGGTGGAGCACCATCCTGTTGAAAGATGAAGTCGGCGCTGTCGGTCTCCAGTTGTGGCATGAGCCAATTTTCCAGCACGTCCAGATACACGTGTCCTGTAACGTTTTTTTCGCAGAAGAAAAAGGGGCCGTAAACTTTAAACCTTGAGATTGCACAAAACACGTTAACTTTTGGTGAATTGCGAATTTGCTGCACGAGTGCGTGAGGATTCTCTACCGCCCAGATTCGCACATTGTGTCTGTTCACTTCACAATTAAGAAAAAATGTTGCTTCATCACTGAAAACAAGTTTCGCACTGAACGCCTCCTTTTCCATTAGCTGTTGCAACCGCGCCGAAAATTCAAAGCGTTTGACTTTGTCATCGGGTGTCAGGGCTTGTATCAATTGTAAACGGTAAGGCTTCTGCTTTAGCCTTTTCCGTAAGATTTTCCAAACCGTCGGCTGTGGTACGTTTAGCTCCCTGCTTGCTTTATTCGTCGACTTCCGCGGGCTACGCGTGAAACTTGCCCGCACGCGTCCAACCGTTTCTTCGCTCACTGTAGGCCGACCTGTTTATTTCCCCTTACAGAGGCATTCAGAAGCTTTAAACTGCGCATACTATCGCCGAATGGAGTTAGCAGTTGGTGGAGCTTTGTTGAACTTCGTCCTGAAGTGTTGTTGCACTGTTATGACTGACTGATGTGAGTGCATTTCAAGCACGACATACGCTTTCTCGGCTCCTGTCGCCATTTGGTCTCACTGCGCTCTCGAGCGCTCTGGCGGCAGAAACCTGGAGTGCGGCTTCAGCCGAACAAAACTTTATGAGTTTTTCTACGTATCTGTAGTGTGTCGTGACCATATGTCAATGAATGGAGTTACAGTGAATTTATGAAATCGTTTCAATCATTTGTAATAGCCCTCTAGATTGGCCCCAGCCGGATCGATAATGACGTTATCTTGGCCGACATGGCGAAGTAGCATCCTGTAGAGGCCGTCGTAGTCCTCCTTGTGTTGGACCACAATGGGCAGCGGCTTGGGTTCTCTCTTCTGAGCAGGCATCTCCACACCGTCAGCGAGCTCCTCATAGGCGTTTGTCGTCTGAACCGGCGGCGCTGAGGAGAGTTGAGCCTTCCTGGCTGCCCGTTTGACGAGTTGAAATCCTGCGTCGTCGAAGGCGACATCTGCCTGTTTCGCCATTTTTCCCTTAGGAGGGGCGCGGGTGGTTCCTGTGGCAGTAGTCGTGCGCCTTTTCGCTGTCCTGGCGGCGGCGGGAACGTCATTTCTTGCCGTCGACTCGTCTTCCGAATCGGGCAGCGAACTTGTAGTGCATCCGAAACGTATTCCATTTCCGTATCCATATTCATTGTCAAGGTCATCGTAGGTGGGGGGCGGGATGGGGCCGCCGACAAAGCGGGCTCTGCCGGACGGCGATCCGCCACACCCTTCGCTGTACGGACATCCTCTTGCTCCGACGTCTCAACACTAACTCCGCGTGACCTGATTCTCTCTCTCATTACAGCTCCTTTTATACACGATCGTCATGCGCAGTCACTGACGTTTGCTGTCCAGCGCCATCTGTCGGACATTTTGTGAACTTTGTTTTTTTTTTTGTTTCTAATAAAACTCCATGTCATTCGAAGTATGTGTGCCAATTTTTACCTCTCTATCTACATTATTGTGTGGTTTATTAAGTTTTCAAATTTATACTGACTTTTTGATCACCCTGTACTTACTGTCATGTTGTAGAGTCAACTAGTTCGTTTATATGTTGTGAAATGAATGATGCAATTTTTATTGCATTGTGACAACTACGTACAACATGGAGAAAGCATTTTCATGAGATACATATGTGATGTACATGTATCTGTCATAAACGCATGGTACAAAGTGCAAAGTATGTGTGCTTTGGGTGATACATGTGAGGAATCTGTTGTTCACAGACCCTTGAAAGAAGTGCAATTATTGATAACTTATGTAATCAGTAGTACAGTCTCATAAAATAATTATAGTAATAAAAATCTTTTATAAATTATTTCGCGAGGTCGGATATCCTCTCCGCGTTCACGTCAACGTTAGCTGCCTCATTCTGTGCGAGGACGGCTTTAGTACCATTCTGTTGACCAAAGTGCTACGTCAGTGAGTCCCAGAGGCTCTTGACTAGTGGTACCCAACGTGATTACCTCCTAAGGGTAAAATGAAATTTGCTTCTTCTTGCTTTTGTCTACCATTGCTGCGCGTGTACGGCATATTTACTATTGGGTTTCGCATGGTTAATTTAAGGGGTGGCCACATTCCCTTCCTGACGCCAGCCCGTAACCACTCCGGGGAGTGATGCGTGTTCCCCAAAACTGTCTGCGTGCAGTGTTATCCACGTGGAAGTGTGCGAACGTTTTCAGAGTGTTTGCGAATCATGTAGCTGAGGCGGGTACCAGGCCCGTATTCACCCCAGTGCTACCAAACCTTTCTGAAATCATTACCCACAAGTGTAATCAAATGTTAGAGTGTGCCCTTCCCCCTCCCCCCCCCCCTCCATCACTTTCCAAGAATAACATCAGTGCCTAGTAAAACTTTAAAATAAAAGATAAAGATTATTTAGTTTTTGTTCATGTTTTATTGAACCACAAAGTAATGAGTCCATGAGACAATTGGTACTGCTTATTTCTAACAATCTTTTTTTATACAACGATGAAGCAGTTCGCAATGCATCACGAGTGCTATCCTTCTCAGAAAAGAGAGATAACTATCCGTTTTGAGGTTATATATTGTTACAAAACATGCTTCCTTTGCTCCATTCCTCCATTCCTACCTCTAGGGACATTTCCTCCACCCACATCCTGCACCCCAGTTTAAAACGAACCAGATTAAAATGTCTCACATTACTTTGACCATTTGATTGCTGGATTCCTTACTTCTGGACTGGCAGAAACTGGAATACTTCAGGCTACCAATCTGACCACAGGCACTAATACAGCGTAAGATCCGCTAAAATGTAATAGCATGTTTAACTGTAGGACACACTTAAGTGTAATATCAGGGTTAACGTTGTGTTGTGCTGTCAATTAGTTTGTTTATCTGTTGCAGAGGGAGTAATCAAGTAATTTCCGGTCATTGGCCACGTTCCTCTCCGCATTCCTTATTTCGCGCTCGGCGGTGAGGTGGAACGTGGAATTCCACCAGGGCCAACGAGATATACGGGACCTCCAACGAACTTGTGACGACAAACTGGTCGGCTTATCTGTCAACGTTTAGCTCCGTGCAGGGCCCACAGGAAATCAGTATGCAATTGAAAATACACTACTGGCCATTAAAATTGCTACACCACGAAGATGACGTGCTAAAGACGCGAAATTTAACCGACAGCAAGAAGATGCTGTGATATGCAAATGATCAGCTTTCAGGGCATTCACAAAAGGTTGGCGCCGGTGGCGACACCTACAACGCGATGACATGAGGACAGTTTCCAACCGATTTCTCATATACAAACAGCAGTTGACCGACGTTACTCGTGAAACGTTGTTGTGGTGCCTCATGTAAGGAGGAGAAATGCGTACCATCACGTTTCCGACTTTGATAAAGGTCGGATTGTAGACTATCGCGATTGGGGTTCATCGTATCGGAACATTGCTGCTCACGTTGGTCGAGATCCAACGACTGTTAGCAGAATATGGAATCGGTGGGTTCAGGAGGGTAATACGGAACGCCGTGCTGGATCCCAACGGCCTCGTATCACTAGCAGTCGGGATGACAGGCATCTTATCCGCATGCCAGTAACGGATCGTGCAGCCACGTCTCGATCCCTGAGTCAACAGATGGGGACGTTTGCAAGACAACAACCATCTGCACGAACAGTTCGACGACGTTTGCAGCAGCATGTACTGTCAGCTTGGAGACCATGGCTGCGGCTACCCTTGACGCTGCATCACAGACAGGAGCGCCTGCGATGGTGTACTCAACGACGAACCTGCGTGCTCGAATGGCAAAAGTCATTTTTTTCGGATGAATCCAGGTTTTGTTTACAGCATCATGATGGTCGCATCCGTGTTTGGCGACAACGCGGTGAACGCGCATTGGAAGCGTGTGTTCGTCATCGCTATACTGGCGTATCACCCAGCGTGGTGGTATGGGGTGCCAGTGGTTACACGTATCGGTCACCTCTCATTCGCGTTGACTACTGCCCTGGCCAGCACATTCTCCAGATCTCTCACCAATTGAAAACGTCTGGTCAATGGTGGCCGAGCAACTGGCTCGTCACAATACGCCAGTCACTACTCTTGATGAAATGTGGTATCGTGTTGAGGCTACATGGGCAGCTGTACCTGTACGCGCCATCCAAGCACTGTTTGACTCAATGCCCAGGCGTATCAAGGCCGTTATTACGGCCAGAGATGGTTTTCTGGGTACTGATTTCTCGGGATCTATGCACCCAAATTGCGTGAAACTGTAATCACATGTCAGTTGTAGTATAATATATTTGTCCAATGAATCCCCTTTTATCATCTGCATTTCTTCTTGGTGTAGCAACTTTGATGGCCAGTAGTGTAAACTCACTTAACGTCTTAATTTTGTAGTGCGCTATCTAGATTTACAAGCATTTAAACATGCAGTTAAGATCTGTAAATTCGTCTGAGACAGTTACTCGCTCCCCATCGGGTACTGGCACTCGTAAGACCTGCAGTGCTACTTGGTGTGACGTACGCGCCACGCACTGTGTTTCTTGTGAGCCTCGAATTCCAAGCTGTGACGTCACAAGCCCCCCTTGTCCACCTGCGTTAGCGTTTTCATGTCCCGTGAGAGGACGGCTTAAGGGGCTCCGGAAAGGCTCAAAATCATGAAAAGTTCAATTTTTACTTTTTGCGTTTTCTGAATATGCAGACTATTACCTTTTAATAGATATATAATTTATTCAATTCCGAAGACTACAACTATTTTTAAATTTTTTTTTGAAATGTGTTCTACATGGGCGTGACCCACTGTGGCGCTGTTAACTGCTGTCAAATGGTGTTATTATTAACGTCCGTGTTCATCAGGTACATTTTAGTGATGTGATATAAAGTATGTGTTGTGGCTAACCTATTTTCAGACACTTAGCAGCACCTGAGCTGTTGAAAAAGTGTATTCACGGAAAAACTCAAAACCCCAATGAAAGTGTAAATAGTGTTAAATGGTCGAGAATCCCCAAGACTGTATTTGTTGGAATAGAAACACTTCACTTTGGTGTGTATGATGCTGTTGCGACTTTCAATGATGGCAACATTGTAAGGTGCAAGGTATTTAGAAATATGGGAATGAAGATAGGTTCTAACATGGTACGAGCGATGCTTGCTTTAGACAAGGAACGCCTTCGGGCTGCAGACAGGGCTGTAAAGAGTCTAGAAATACAAGCAAGAGTAAACAGGAGGAGGAACAAGAGGAAGCTGGAGGAGGAGTTTGCAGAGGATGAAGATAATCCATCCTATGGACCTGGAATGCACTAAAAAGTTAATCCAATCTTTGTCGTTCGATTCCCAAAACTTTTATTTTCTCATACTAATTACATGTTTTCTAAGGATCTTCCAAACATATTTGTTTCAAACTTTCAGTAAATGTTGCACAGTACCTTCTGCATAATTTAACACAGTCTTTTTCCAAAAAAAACTGTATATTTTTGAATAAATAAATAAAAAATTGCAAAAAAATGTTGTGAATTTTCATTACAATTGAAAAAAATCATCTTTAATAACTGAACTAAAATTTTGTAAAATCCCTGTGTTAAGTTGTAGCCCATGTTCCAATAAATAATTTGTAGAAAGTTCAACTTCCTACCTCAAATACTTTGTGAGGAAAGATGTAATTTATAAGCGTTATTTTAACATTGCAAGTATAGGGCGTTCCGGAGCCCCTTAAGAGGAAAACGAGAAGCGAGCAGGGAAACCTCTTTTTCCGGTCAGGCAGTGGTATAAATCTGGCCAAATACGTGGGGAGCATGTAGAACAGCGGCCGGCGGGCGCTCCTGCGGAGTCGTATAACGGAGCGTTAATCACTTGACAGGCAGCGGTCAGCTGCGGTTATTGGCCGGCGTCTGCGGATCACGTCTGCCGGCAGAATGCGTCACAGCGACGTCACGTCGCACGCACGGCAGAAGGACGGAGCTGGCCGCGAGGGCCGTCCCAGCGAGGCCCGCATGCATATGGAAGCGTGCGCCGGCGCTCGGCCGCCTTTTTAAAATTCATACACACGTATCGGCCGTCGGCTTCCGTGCCTCGCCGCGCTCCATGAATTACTGCCCGCCTCTCTCTCTCTCTCTCTCTCTCTCTCTCTCTCCCACACCCACTCTCATCCTCCCCTTCCGTCTCCCAGTCGCTCTTTCATCCGTAGTCGTCTTCCTCCCCGCGAGCCAGCCCCCCCCCCCTCCCCGTCATGCCTGTCGCTGCTAACTCTAGCCGAAAACCAATAACACGGTCGGCTGCAGGCAATCAGCTGGCAGAGTCCCCGCTTAACGTGACATCCCCGTCTTTCTTCTCTGTTTCTGCCGCTCCTGTTCTTTCCGTATTCCTCCTGCGCACAGTCTTTAAATCGACCATTCAGCTTCCCAACCGACCGTCCCACGTCCATATTTGCACAGTCACACGCACACCCCTTCAGCTTACGGCGCTGCAGGATTAAGCAGCTTTGACAGAGAACTGAGTTTCAGGGCCAGGCGATTCGGATAGTGTGCCATCAGAACAGTGTAACTCGATACTCGGAGGGCTGCCGTCAATAGCGAACAATCCGCTGGCAGGTGACAAAGCAGTGGACGTTCAGGAATCGTGGCAGTAAGAAGAAGCAGGCAGTTTTCCCGCTCCGTAACAAATACTACACTGCTCGCCATTAAAATTGCTACACCACGAAGATGACGTGCTACAGACGCGAAATTTCACCGACGGGAAGAAGATACTTTTATATGCAAATGATTAGCTTTTCATAGCATTCACACAAAGTTGGCGCCGATGGCGACACCTACAACGTGCTGACATGAGGAAAGTTTCCAACGGATTTCTCTCATACACAAACAGCAGTTGACCGGCGTTGCCTGGTGAAACGACGTTGTGATGCCTCGTGTAAGGAGGAGAGATGCGTGCCACCACTTTCCGACTTTGATAAAGGTTGGATTGTAGCCTATCGCGATTGCGCATTATCGTATCGCGACATTGCTGCTCGCGTTGGTCGAGATCCAATGACTGTTAGCAGAATATGGAAAATGGTGAGTTCAGGAGGGAAATACGGAACGCCGTGCTGGATCCCAACGGCCTCGTATCACTACCAGTCGAGATGACAGGCATCTTATCCGCATAGCTGTAATGAGTCGTGCAGCCACGTCTTGATCCCTGAGTCAACAGATGGGGACGTTTGCAAGACAACAACCATCTGCACGAACAGTTCGACGACGTTTGCAGCAGCGGTTACCCTTGATGCTGCATCACAGACAGGAGTGCCTGCGATGGTGTACTCAACGACGAACCAGGGTGCACGGTTTGCAAAACGTAATTTCTTCGGATGAATCCAGGTTCTGTTTACATCAGCATGATGGTCGCATCCGTGTATGGCGACATCGTGGTGAACGCACATTGGAAGCGTGTATTCGTCATCGCCATACTGGCGTATCACTAGGCGTATCACATTGGTTACACGTCTCGGTCACCTCTTGTTCGCATTGACGGCACTTTGAACAGTGGACGTTACATTTCAGATGTGTTACGACCCGTGGCTATACCCTTCATTCGATCCCTGCAAAACCCTACATTTCAGCAGGATAATGCACAACCGCATGTTGCAGGTCCTCTACGGGCCTTTCTGGATACAGAAAATGTTCGACTGCTGCCCTGGCCAGCACATTCTCCAGATCTCTCACCAATTGAAAACGTCTGGTCAATGAACGGTCGTGTGAGTGAGCTTTCTGAAGACCCGTCAGGTTTTCTAATTATATGTACATCCAAAAATAAAATGTGACCGACTTTCTATTTTTCCATAGTGAACTTTATTATAGAATTGGTATTATTTAAAAAACTGACAGATACAGAGAGCTCTTTTTCTCCATGGGGCCATATAGTGAAAGGATCATCCATACACCGAAGCAAACACGAGGGTTTCTTCTTAGCTGTCTGAAGGGCTGCTTGTTTAAATTCTTCAGTATAAAAATTCTCTACAACTATTAAAATTCATGGTGAGCCTCCTGCTCTCCTTTATTTTGCACAATTCGTTAGTAGTTTCGGTCAAATGACCATTATCATGTTAAGCTGCCATAAATGGCAAGAAAGTTATACCATGATTTGAACAAACGTAATTAGCTCTTTTGAGCACCACGTAGTACGTAAAATACTTTTCAGTAATAACTGTGTACAATAGTTTCCGTGAAGAAGCAAAGTCCACACCGAGAGCTATTAACACACTCTACAACTGCGTTGAGTGCGTTCCCCGTAGCCCCACCATCGGTTTGCTCTTGGAATTTCTTGTCCCGTTGAAAGATTTTGATGTGAGGCAATGTTTAAAGAGATCTACCGTACCCTCTTCCAAAATACTTTCCAACTGTGACATCATCTTATTAAGAGAAACTATAGAAAGCAATGGTACAATATCAAAACTGACCATAATATCACTTGGACTGGGCCTGAAGGATTTTAATTTGTCGATGAAATGACCATAATCTTTAATATGTCAGTTTCCCTTATAAATGGCTGTAAGAGAGTGACCAAGTCCTTGGCAATCCCATATGTCGGACAGTCAATCCAAAGGAATTCCCTGCTTTGGTAAATAGTACAATCTGGTGCCAATGCTTCTGATGTGAAGAGACCTTTCTTGTCAATGGGAGAAACCCAAGAGGCCTTCATTTATTTATTCGTGATTATGAGAAGTTGTACGGTCTCTCTTTAGTTCTCCGTATCTACCTAGTTCTAATAAAACTGAATTTTACTGCGGTAATCTTCTTTGTTCATAACCACTATAGCATTCCCTTTATCTGCTGGAAGAATTAGAATGTCTTTATCAGAATTTAAATCTCGGAGAGTTTTCATCCCACGTTTCGTTTAGTTACTGCTAGGTGGTCTTCTCCTCAGCAATGTCCTGTGTGGTTCTAAGCGTCTTTCTTCAGCAGTTTATTTAGTTAATGAACAGATTCGAGTTTCGATATTAGTAACAATGTCTTCCGGTGGTATTCTAGAAGGTGCAACCGCGTAGTTTCCTCCTCTGGCAAGCACATCAGCGTGCTCTATACCTTGCACATGCGGAAAAGTTTATGTCGGAATGACTGGACGGTCAATTAACACCAGGATCAAAGAGCATAAGCGGCATTGCAGGTTGGGGCAGGTGGATAAATCGGCGGCCGCAGAGCACGCACTGAATGAGACCGACCAGGTAATAAAATTCGCCGACACGGAAGTTCTGGCTGTAGAGAAGCACTATCACACGCGCTTGTTCAGAGAAGCTGTAGAAATCCAAAAACACGCAAACAGTTTCAACAAGAAAGTGGAAAGCCTTAAGGTAAACGGATCCTGGCTTCCCGTACTGCAGCGAACGACCGTCGCAGGTAGCAAGAGGAGAACCGCACCGGAAATGACCGCGGAGAAGCCCTCGGACGTTGGCGCGCCAGGTACATACAGTCAGCGGCCGCGAGCTCGCCTCCAGTTCACCACCGGCAATGGAGGGTGAAGCTTTGACAATGCCAGCCACTCGTGCTGGCGAAACGTCAGAAAAATCATTAGATGAACGTCGGCCGCAGAACCCGAGACAGAAGCCAATAGGCAGTTTGTCAACAAGTGGCCACGAAAGCCTTAACAATTTTGTAATGACAGTATTGCTCATATCAGGAAATAGGAAAGTTACTCACTTCTTTTGCAATCTATCGAATTTGTCTTTCTGTCTCTTAACCAATACTGTAGATTTCCTTCCGTGCTTCCATATGTAGAACTATCGATCTTGCACCATACATCGCCATAAAACTCATTACTGTCAAAACGTGTAGTTCCATTTATTTACAGGATAGGACTTCAAATGTCACCCATCAACCCGTTAGCAAAGTTAAATAAATATTGTATCAAAACTATTAATAAATGTGATTGTTTGTGTCTTATCTTGTTGCCACATTTTTAAATTTTTTTAATTTTTTTTAATTAATTAATTTTTTTTTTTTTGAGCTGTCATCTGACTGATTTGATGCGACCCGCCACGAATTCCTCTCATATACCAACCGCTTCATCTGAGACCACCACTTAAACCGACGTCCTCAGTTATTTGCTGGATGTATTCCAGTCTCTATCTTCCTCTACAGTTGCAGTCTACAGCTCGATCTAGTACGAGGGCAGTTCAATAAGTAATGCAACACATTTTTTTTTCTCGGCCAATTTTGGTTGAAAAAACCGGAAATTTCTTGTGGAATATTTTCAAACATTCCCGCTTCGTCTCGTATAGGTTCATTGACTTCCGACAGGTGGCAGCGCTGTACGCAACTGTTAAAATGGCGTCTGTAACGGATGTGCGTTGCAAACAACGGGCAGTGATCGAGTTTCTTTTGGCGGAAAACCAGGGCATCTCAGATATTCATAGGCGCTTGCAGAATGTCTACGGTGATCTGGCAGTGGACAAAAGCATGGTGAGTCGTTGGGCAAAGCGTGTGTCATCATCGCCGCAAGGTCAAGCAAGACTGTCTGATCTCCCGCGTGCGGGCCGGCCGTGCACAGCTGTGACTCCTGCAATGGCGGAGCGTGCGAACACACTCGTTCGAGATGATCGACGGATCACCATCAAACAACTCAGTGCTCAACTTGACATCTCTGTTGGTAGTGCTGTCACAATTGTTCACCAGTTGGGATATTCAAAGGTTTGTTCCCGCTGGGTCCCTCGTTGTCTAACCGAACACCATAAAGAGCAAAGGAGAACCATCTGTGCGGAATTGCTTGCTCGTCATGTGGCTGAGGCTGACAATTTCTTGTCAAAGATTGTTACAGGCGATGAAACATGGGTTCCTCACTTCGAACCTGAAACAAAACGGCAATCAATGGAGTGGCGCCACACCCACTCCCCTACCAAGAAAAAGTTTAAAGCCATACCCTCAGCCGGTAAAGTCATGGTTACAGTCTTCTGGGACGCTGAAGGGGTTATTCTGTTCGATGTCCTTCCCCATGGTCAAACGATCAACTCTGAAGTGCATTGTGCTACTCTTCAGAAATTGAAGAAACGACTTCAGCGTGTTCGTAGGCACAAAAATCTGAACGAACTTCTCCTTCTTCATGACAACGCAAGACCTCACACAAGTCTTCGCACCCGAGAGGAGCTCACAAAACTTCAGTGGAATGTTCTTCCTCATGCACCCTACAGCCCCGATCTCGCACCGTCGGATTTCCATATGTTTGGCCCAATGAAGGACGCAATCCGTGGGAGGCACTACGCGGATGATGAAGAAGTTATTGATGCAGTACGACGTTGGCTCCGACATCGACCAGTGGAATGGTACCGTGCAGGCATACGGGCCCTCATTTCAAGGTGGCGTAAGGCCGTAGCATTGAATGGAGATTACGTTGAAAAACACTGTTGTGTAGCTAAAAGATTGGGGAATAACTTGGTGTATTTCAGTGCTGAATAAAACAACCCCTGTTTCAGAAAAAAAATGTGTTGCATTACTTATTGAACTGCCCTCGTACCATGGAAGTCATTCTCCGACATCTTAAGCAATGTCCTACCATCCTGTCCCCTCTCCTCTTCTCCTAATCAGTTTTTTCCATATATTAATTTCCTCTCCGATTTTGCACAGAACCTCCTTATACCCTACATTATCAATCCACCTGATTTTCAACATTCGTCTGTAGCACCGCATCTCAAATGCTTTGATTCTCCTCTACTCCGGTTTTACCAAAAATGCTCTGCTCCAAACGTACATTGTCAGAAATTTCTTCCTCAAATTAAGGCCTATGTCTGATACCAGTAGACTCCTCCTGGCCAGGAATGCCCTTTATGCCAGTGCTGGTCTGCTTTTGATGTCCTCCTTGCCCCGCCACGCCCCCCCCCCCCCCCCCCCGCCTGTTGCGGCAGTGGCCGGTCTTCCTGAGAGGTCCGGACAAGTGCAGAGAGTGGGATTGCTTGTCATTGGGAGCTCCAATGTCAGGCGAGTGATGGAGCCCCTTAGGGATATGGCAGCTAAGGACGGAAGAAAGCCAATGTGCACTTCGTGTGCATACCGGGGGGAGTCATGCAAAATGTGGAAAGCGTCCTTCCGGATGCCATGAAGAGTACAGAGTGCATCTGTATCATCGTCGACAGGACCGATTGCGGACCTTTTGGTACAGAACCGAGTGGAGGGTCTGAATCAGAGGCTCAGACGGTTCTGCGACCGTGTGGGCTGCAGATTCCTCGACTTGCGCCATAGAGTGGTGGGGTTTCGGGTTCCGCTAGATAGGTCAGGAGTCCACTACACACAGGAGGCGGCTACACGAGTAGCAGCGGCTGTGTGGCATAGACTGGGCGGTTTTTTAGGTTACACAGTCTCGGGAAAGATCAAAAAGGGCTCCAGTCTCAAAGGGCACAGGGCAAAGAAACGACGAGAATCGACCAAGCAACAGTCGGTATTGTACTTGTAAATTGTCGTAGCTGTGTTGGAAAAGTACCAGAGCTTCAAGCGCTGATAGAAAGCACTGAAGCTGAAATCGTTATAGGAACAGAAAGCTGGCTAAAGCCGAAGATAAATTCTTCCGAAATTTTTACAGAGGCGCAAACCGTGTTCAGAAAGGATAGATTAAATAAAGTAGGTGGTGGTGTGTTTGTGTCTGTTGGAGGTAGTTCATCTTGTAGTGAAATTGAAATGATAGTTCCTGCGAATTACTATGGGTAGAGGTTACACTCAACAGTCGTACCAAAATAATAATTGGCTCCTTCTACCGATCCCCGGTCTCAGATGATACAATAGCTTAACGGTTCAAAGAAAACTTGAATCTCATTACAAATAAGTACCCCACTCATACAGTTATAATTGGTGGAGACTTAAATCTACCCTCGATTTGTTGGCGAAAATACATGTTCAAAGCCGGTGGTAGACAGAAAACATCTCCTGAAATTGTACTAAATCACTTCTATAGAAATTACTTTGAACAATTAGTTCATGAGCCCACACGAATTGTAAATGGTTGCGAAAACAAACTTGACCTGTTAGCCACAAGTAATCCAGATCTAATAGAGAACGTCATGACGGATACAGGGATTAGTGAACACAAGGTCACTGGGGCACCGTAGCGAGGCTCAAAACCATATCAACCAAAACCACTAAAAATAAATACAAAATATATCTATTTGAAACATCAGATAAAAATTCGCATGTTTCCTTACTAAGAGAGAGTGTCCATTTCTTCCAAGGGAAATACGGAAGCGTCCGATCCCGCCCGTCTGCTTTGACCCATGACGTCACAAATATGGCGGAAACAAAAATAAACACACACACTTTCCACAAGAAGCCTAATGACACTAACGGGACAAGCGCGGGAAATGGGGTGTTTTGGGTGGGGGGGCAAACTAAATATAAACAAATTTAGACGCCTTGCGTAGCTACAACGTGTAAGTGAAGACAGCCATGCATGAATACCCACCCACCTCCCCAGGGGTCGTAACCCCTGCAACCCATAGAAGATAAAGATGCTTCAGTAGCTGATTAGTGTTTTTTTGTCTTTTTTTAAAAAAAAGTCTCACGGGATAGAACGAACAAATCAGAAAGATAAATATAATAAACTAAAACAGAAATTGGAGGAAACAGATAATTAAAATAAGTAATAAGCGTTTTTAAATTTAAAAAAAAAATCTCACGAGATAGAACGAACAGATCAGAAAAGTAAATAAGATAAAACAGAACTGGAGACAGCCACACTCAAACCAAACTCCGCACCGTCAAGACGTCACACACCATCGTACACAAAACACGCCAGAACACTGTTGCAGAAGCAACGAAAAAGCATGCCAAATTCAGAAGAACGCAAAATCCCCAAGACTGGTTGAGTTTCACGGAAGCTCGAAATTTTGAGCGTACGTCAATACGACATGCTTTCAGTAGTTTCCACAATGTCTCAAATTGTCTCAAAATATGGTAGAAAACCCCAAAGAGATTCTGATCGTATGTAAAGTACACCAGTGGTAAAAAACAGTCAATACCGTCACTGCGCGATAGGGATGGAAATGTTGCCGATGATGGTGCTACTAAAGCGGAGTTACTAAATACAGTTTCCCGTAATTACTTCACGAAAGAAGACGAAGTAAATACTCCATGATTCGAAACCAGAAAGCTGTTAGCATGAGTGACATAAAAGTAGATATCTTAAGTGTTGCGAAACAACTCAGATCACTAAGAAAGGCAAGTCTTCCGGTCCAGATGGTATAACAATCAGGTTCCTTTCAGAGTATGCAGACGCAATAGCGCCTTTCTTGGCAATCATATACAACCGCTCACTTGACGAAAGGTCTGTTCCTAAAGACTGGAAAGTAGTACAGGTCACACCAGTATTCGAGAAAGGAAATAGGAATAACCAATTGAATTACAGATCCATATTACTGACCTCAATTTGCAGTAGGATTTTGGAGCATATACTGTACTCGAACATTATGAATCACCTTGAAGAAAATGACTTATTGATACATAACCAACACAGATTCATAAAATATCGTTCTTGTGCGACACAGATTGCTCTTTATTCCCATGAAGTAATGAGTGCTGTCGACTAGGGATCTCAGATCGATTCCATATTCCTAGATTTCCAGAAGGCTTTTGATACCGTTCCTCACAAGCGACTATTTAGCAAATTGCGTGCATATGGAGTATCGTCTCAGGTGTGTGACTGGATTCGTGATTTCCTCTCAGAGAGGTAACAGTTCGTAGTGATAGACGGTAGATCATCGAGTAGAACAGAAGTGATATCTGGCGTTCCGCAAGGGAGTGTCATAGGTACTCTCCTGTTCCTGATTTATGTAAATGATCCAGGTGGTAATCTGAGCACCCCCTTAGATTCTTTGCAGATGACGGTGTAATTTACTGTCAAGTAAAATCATCAGACGATCAATCCAATTACAAAATAATCTAGAGAGAATTTCTGTATGGTGCGAAAAGTAGCAATTAGCACTAAACAAAGAAAAGTGAAAGGTCATCCATATGGGTGCTAAAAAAAATCCGATAAATTTTGGGTATACGATAAATCGCAGAAATCTAAGGGCTGTCAATTCGACTAAATATCCAGGAATTACATTTACGAGCAACTTAAATTGGAAAGACCACATAGATAATATAGTGGGGAAGGCGAAACAAAGACTGCGCTTTGTTGGCAGAACACCTAAAAGATGCGACAAACCCACTAAAGAGACAGCCTACATTACACTTGTCCGTCCTCTGTTGGTATATTGCTACTCAGAATGGGATCCTTACAAGGTAGGATTGACGGAGGGCATCGAAAAAGTGCAAAGAAGTGCAGCTTGTTCCGTGTTATCGCGCATTAGGGGTGATAGTGTCACTGATATGATACGCGAGCTGGGGTGGCAGTCACTGAAACAAAGGCTGCTTTCTTTCCGGCGAGATCTATTTATGAAATTTCAATCACCACCTTTCTCTTCCGAACGCGAAAATATTTTGTTGACAACCACTTACGTATGGAGAAATGATTATCATAATAAAATAAGAGAAATCAGAGCTCGAACGTAAAGATTTAGGTGTTCCTTTTTCCCACGCGCCATTCGACAGTGGAATGGTAGAGAAGTAGTATGAAAATGGTTCGATGAACCTTCTGCCACGTACTTAAGTGTGAATTGCAGAGTAACCATATAGATGTAGATGTAGATATAGATGTCATGTAATTGTTCTTCGCTTTCACTCAGGATAGCAATGTCATCAGTGAATCTAGTCATTGATACCCTTTCACCGTGTATTTTAATTTTACTCCTGAACCTTTCTTTTGTTTCTATCATTGCTTCTTCGAGGTACAGATTGAACATTGGTGGCGAAAGACTACATCCCTGTCTTATATCCTTTTTAGCCCGTGCACTTCCTTCTTGAACATCAATTCTTATTATTCCCTCTTGGCTGTTGTACGAGGTGCATTCAAGTTCTAAGGCCTCCGATTTCTTTTCTAATTAACTACTCACCCGAAATCGATGAAACTGGCGTTAATTCTCGACGTAATCGCCCTGCAGACGTACACGTTTTTCACAACGCTGACGCCACGATTCCATGGCAGCGGCGAAGGCTTCTTTAGGAGTCTGTTATGACCACTGGAAAATCGCTGAGGCAATAGCAGCACGGCTGGTGAATGTGCGGCCACGGAGAGTGTCTTTCATTGTTGGAAAAAGCCAAAAGTCACTAGGAGCCAGGTCAGGTGAGTAGGGAGCATGTGGAATCACTTCAAAGTTGTTATCGCGAAGAAACTGTTGCGTAACGTTAGCTCGATGTGCGGGTGCGTTGTCTTGGTGAAACAGTACACGCGCAGCCCTTCCCGGACGTTTTTGTTGCAGTGCAGGAAGGAATTTGTTCTTCAAAACATTTTCGTAGGATGCACCTGTTACCGTAGTGCGCTTTGGAACGCAATGGGTAAGGATTACGCCATCTCTGTCCCAGAACATGGACACCATCATTTTTTCAGCACTGGCGGTTACCCGAAACTTTTTGGCGGCGGTGAATCAGTGTGCTTCTATTGAGCTGACTGGCGCTTTGTTTCTGGATTGAAAAATGGCTTCCATGTCTCATCCATTGTCACAACCGACGAAAAGAATGTCACATTCATGTTGTCGTTGTGCGTCAACATTGCTTGGCAACATGCCACACAGGCAGCCATGTGGTCGTCCGTCAGCATTCGTGGCCACCACCTGGATGACACTTTCGCATTTTCAGGTCGTCATGCAGGATTGTGTGCACAGAACCCACAGAAATGCCAACTCTGGAGGCGATCTGTTCAACAGTCATTCGGCGATCCCCCAAAACAATTCTCTCCACTTTCTCGATCATGTCGTCAGACCGGCTTGTGCGAACCCGAGGTTCTTTCGGTTTGTTGTCACACGATGTTCTGCCTTCATGAAACTGTCGCACCCACGAACGCACTTTCGACACATCCATAACTCCATCACCACATGTCTCCTTCAACTGTTGATGAATTTCAATTGGTTTCACACCACGCAAATTCAGAAAACGAATGATTTCACGCTGTTCAAGTAAGGAAAACGTCGCCATTTTAAGTATTTAAAACAGTTCTCATTCTCGCCGCTGGCGGTAAAATTCCATCTGCCGTACGGTGCTGCCATCTCTGGGACATATTGACAATGAACGCGGCCTCATTTTAAAACAATGCGCTTGTTTCTATCTCTTTCCAGTCCGGAGAAAAAAAATCGGAGGCCTTAGAACTTGAATGCACCTCGTATTTATTGTCTATTACCCGTTCCCCCTACTGCTTGCCCCTATTTTTGTCATGATATGTAACATCTTGCACCATTTTACATTGTCGAACGCATTTTCCAGGTCGACAAATTCTCTTTTTCCTTTAGTCATGCCCCCATTATTAACAGCAACGTCAGAATTGCCTCTCTGGTGCCATTACCTTTCAGAAAGCCAAACTGATCGTCATCTAACACATCCTCAATTTTCTTTTCCAATCTTCTGTGTATTATTCTTGTCAGCAACGCATTAGCTATTAAACTGATTGTGCTATAAGTCTCGCACTTGTCAGTTCTTGCAGCCTTCGGAATTGTGTTGATGACATTTTTCCGAGAGTCAGATAGTGCGTCGTCTGACTCATACATTCTACGCACCAACGCGAATAGTCGTCTTGTAGCCACTTCCCCCAATAATTTTAGGAATTCTGATTGGAATATTATCTATCCCTTCTGTCTCCAAAGCTCTCTTAAATTCTGATTCCAATACTGAATCCCCTATCTCTTCTAAATCGACTCCTGTTTCTTCTTCTTCCTCCTCATTGAGGCCTTGAGTGTCCTCTTTCCACCTCTCCGCTCTCTCCTCTGAATTTAACAGTGGAATTCCGATTGCACTCTTAATGCTACCACTGTTGCTTTTAATTTATTTTGACTCTCCCATAAGATAAGTCAGTCCTTGCGACAATCATTTCTTTTTCGATTTCTTCACATTTTTCACGCAGCATGGTCAGTGTTGCCAACGGCCTCGCCGCAGTGGTAATACCGGTTCCCGTCAGATCACGGAAGTTAAGCGCTGTCGTGGTGGGCTGGCACTTGGATGGGTGACCATCCGGTCTGCCGAGCCTTGTTGGCAAGCGGAGTGCACTCAGCCCTTGTGAGGCAAACTGAGGAGCTACCTGACTGAGAAGTAGCGGCTCCGATCTCGGAAACTGACAACGGCCGGGAGAGCGGTGTGCTGGCCACATGCCCCTCCATATCCGCATCCAGTGACGCCTGTGGGCTGAGGATGACACGACGGCCGGTTGGCACCTTTGGGCCTTCATGGCCTGTTCGGGAGGAGATAGACAGTGTTGATGTGACAATTTACTCCTTCCCCATGTGCACCTTTTCAGATGAGCATTCGGCCTTGATTTCTTTTTATGGGTGACAATGTGTAACCTCCCCCTCACTTATCGATGTTAATGACAGTGGAAAATTAAACCGCGTGTACCTAATGGAAATTTGGGAAAAGCAATCGTCACTGAGGTTAATTTGTCGGTAAAGAGGGAGGAAAGGGTTACATGTAAATGAAAGGAAAAATGCTAATGAAACTGGTGGAAATTAATTTTGAAAAAGGGGTAAAGTTAATATAGAAAGTAAATGTGCGGCCGTTACGTTAACAATCAACTAGCGGTAATTAGATATTTGAGATTTGGAGGAAATTATGGTCGCCAGTCCTGAGGACAATTACTATAGTAACTGAAAAAGAAAGATTATTACACATATAATTAGCACTAGAAGTGTGGCAACTGAAGGTTGACAAGTGTAGTGTGAAAACTGAAAGTTTGTCAGAAGTAATAAATTTCGCTACACTCTGATTTAATTTAGCAAAAGAATTAATAAAACCGGAAAATCGAAAGTTAATTTAGTGACTGAAGTTAATAGTGAGCTTTCTTTCTGAAGCACATCGAAATTCAGTAAAATACGTTTAGTCTTGGACTACCACAACAATCATTTCAAAGGCTACTTGAATCTATGCAATTTAGAAATAAGAGATTTAACTTTGAACTTGGATTAAATGATTCTGAACAATTAACAATAGTAAAATTTAGTACGTACCAAGCTGAGCTGCAGTCACAGGTAAGCTAAAATACGGTAACAAAACTCGCACTCTTAATTTGTGCTAGTGTAATCTAACTATTGTAGCCAGCTATGAATGCCTTAACTGAACTTTGAAATTAAAGCAGTGAAATCTAATGATGCTACTTTAATGCTGGTGTCTGAATTTCAACGACACTCGGGTTCATTTCGGAAAAGGAAGGGATCCTGCTTGGTAATGCAATTGGGACAATGAGCAACAAACGTTCATGCTAAGTTGCTGTAATTTTGTGATGCAACAATTTTAAAAGTTTGAAAAGCTGAGGTCTTCCATACAGTTCTAAAACTTTACGTGCTTCCAGTCTTCCTTGTTGGTTGATTGAAGGTTTGAAGCCGTCGATCGAGGAGGTGGCGACAGTCACTCATTGTCGGCCGTCGCTGTTGCAGAAGCTGGATGTTGGCGCGCCTTCTTCTCGACACGGTCACCAGACGAAACGGGCTCTTGATGTGCGCCAGCTAATGCTTCCCGTCCGCGACACCATGTCAGAAACTATCATCGCAAGTCGAGCGCAATTACATGCTGCCAAACCCCGAAAGCGCGGCAACTCGCGGGAGCTTCACACAACACACCTGCTCCACTCGCTACTCCAGCCAGACTCTCCCTCTGCCCGCGCTCCACGCGACAGAGTTAACACTACCAAAGATCCTACCCACTTTGATTCTTCACACGACCTATCGATGTAATCGTTCGATAGCAGTTTTCCCTAGGCAAGACCCAGCGTAAAATACAAAAATATTTACGAAACAAACCAATTATACATCGACATAAATACATAAATATATATATACAAATAGTAAAACAATTACAATATACGAAGACACAGAAATGTTATATATTCAGGTAACAAAAATAAGGAAAACAAATTTATAGTACAATAGATGGAAATAGGAGGATATGCATTTATGGCGTTACAAATGGACGAAAGCGTCAAAACTGCAGGTCGAGGAGCTTGTTGAACGAGAAGACAGTCGGCGAATGGACTGGCCTGGCCGTCCCGCCGACTTAAACTCCATCGACCACGTACTGAATGCGTTGCAAAGACGTATCGCAGCACGGTCACACGTACCAACAACATTTCAGCAGCTGACAACCGCGCCAGTGGAGAAACGGAACGCAGTCCCACAAAAACTCCTCATCCAAGTTGTAGCCTTTATTGGAGGACGTTGGAGAGATGGCGTTGCCGTCCGATGTGATCACACAGCCATTGCGAACCTTTTACCGCCATCTGTAAAGTCCAGAAGACCATCATAAACCGCGGTGACTTCTGTAGTGGACTGACAAGACAGCCAGTCCACAGTGACGGGTAACCGAAAGGCACGCGTTTACACACGCCGGCTGGCGTTAGGTCTGAAACAGGATACGTAATGAATGCTATAAAGAAAAGTACGTAGCTGCTGGAATACTTAACTTTAATCCATCATTTATATACAGCTTTCTTGATGATACAAGTGAGACTCTCTCTAGAAATGGTTAATGGCGCCTTGCTAGGTCGTAGCCATGGACTTAGCTGAAGGCTATTCTAACTATCTCTCGGCAAATGAGAGAAAGGCTTCGTCAGTGTAGTCGCTAGCAAAGTCGTCGTACAACTGGGCCGAGTCCTAGTACGTCTGTCTAGACCTGCCGTGTGGTGGCGCTCGGTCTGCAATTACTGACAGTGGCGACACGCGGGTCCGACATGTACTAATGGACCGCGGCCGATTTAAAGCTACCACCTAGCAAGTGTGGTGTCTGGCGGTGACACCACAACTTCAGTGTATTTATTGTCTTTGAATAAAAATGTTATTACCTTCTATGCTACACTGTAGCAGTTCTTTCTTTATATGTATTGTCCAAGTTTCGTTGAGCCATGTTACTTGGCAGTGACACACCATAGGAAAGTTACACCCACGTTCAGAAAAAAAACAGAACAGCTTGAACGACAGCAGAGAGGGCGTTCATATTCACAGGAAATGTACATTAATGTATTCTGTAGAAATAATCAGCATTTCAGTCATCTCGGTTCAGCATTTGTCCTCTTGCCAAGTAGGCAGAGGGTCAGCCATGGGCCGTGATAACTTGTTCCATATGTGATGGCAACGACGTGTATAAGGTGCGAATGGCGTCCTGTGGTATAGACGTCCATGGTGCATTCACTTGGTTCCAAAGTTCATCTGTGGTGGTTGGCATTGGGTCGAAGCACTGCACCCATCGTTTCGCCATACCCCACACATTTTCGATTGGCGACAAGCCTGGTGATCTGGCGGACCAGGGCAAAAGGCTGACCTCCTGTGACACCAAGGAGGCACGTGTTCGTGCAATAACATGTGGTCTTGCATTGTCTTACTGGAAAATGGCGTCTGAGGTGGTGTACAGAAATGGTATGGCTACAGGTCGCAGGATGACATTCACGCAGGTCACACTGGTCACAGTACGCTGGACATGCACCCACGCACCATTTGTAATTTGGGTTTGTACCCAATAAAAGCCCACGCCATAACGCCTTGAGTGGACGCTGTATGTCTTCTGCGAATACAGTCACTGTGAAGGCGCTACCCCTGTATGTGGCGAACCAAAATTCGGCCATCATTTTCATACAAACAGAACCTGGATTCGTCCGAAAACACCATTTAATGCCATTCCTGTCCCCAGTGACGTTGTTCCAACACTTTTTCCTCCTAGCATGTTTCTGTACATTTGTCAAAGTGTAACACTTATATCGATTAGAAGTAGGCTTATGCTATGTAACTGACTATCTGCAATTCACGTATCTGCATTTCCGCCTAGCATGTTTCTGTACATTTGTCAAAGTGTAACACTTATATCGATTAGAAGCAGGTTTATGCTATGTAACTGACTATCTGCAATTAACATATCTGCATTTCCGCCTAGCATGTTTCTGTACATATGTCATAGTGTAACACTTACATCGATTAGGAGTAGGTTTATGCTGTGTAACTGTGTATCTGCAATTGTGGAGTGTGTATTCTTTGTTAGTTAAGGTCATTGATGTGTGACAGGAAATTTAGATTTTTGTAACGTATATTTGAAAAGAGCAAAATGATTTGTTAATATAATGAATTTTTATAATATGTGTATGTTTATAAGAAAGACAATGTTTATTGGAAGCTGGTTCATGCTTAGGGCACTTGTATTGTAAAATGTAAAAGATGTAGTGAAGTCCTTCCGCAACGGAACTTGCATGGCGCGATGTAAAAGGAGGTTTTGGCGATCGACCTGGGTGGCTCCTTGGTGAGAACGGTACACATTAAGTGGCCAGCCGTAGCAGGATACACGTCGACGGTGCCAAGACACTCAATTGGAAGCTGCTTTGCAACAGATTTTTGCCTCGGGTGTGGATCTGGCTATTGTTTGGTATTCTCGACGAAAAGGAATGGCTCTTATTCTGTTGAAAATCCGACACCAAGAAGATCTTTCATACAGCATTCGAAACTCAAGAGCCGTGTGAGTACAGTTAGCCGCCATGTAATTTGCCACCAAAACTTCGCCACTGCTTCAGTAACTTCATACATCCAGATATGCGTATGGGCATGGACCAGTTAATTTGTGGGGGGGGAGGATATTAGTGTTTAACGTCCCGTCGACAACGAGGTCATTAGAGACGGAGCGCAAGCTCGGGTGAGGAAAGGATGGGCAAGGAAATCGGCCGTGCCCTTTCAAAGGAGCCATCCCGGCATTTGCCTGAAGCGATTTAGGGAAATCACGGAAAACCTAAATCAGGATGGCCGGAGACGGGATTGAACCGTCGTCCTCCCGAATGCGAGTCCAGTGTGCTAACCACTGCGCCACCTCGCTCGGTGAGTTAATTTGTGTGAGTTCAATAATAATCCAAATGCTATAAATCTGTGTTCGGAACCATATCTTCTATCATGAACACAATCCTATGCAGGGTCCTCTTCTAAGTGCTACTAAAGCCAAGTATCCTGTTCTATGTGAACAATTATTACTTTCAAGTGCTTCAAAGTGTTTTTTTTTGTTTTGTTTGTTTGTCAAATGTGAAAAGAGTATTAAAAAGTTGAAACTAAAACCGCAAAAGTGAAGGCACGTAGGATTTTGCTAAATTACTCTCAGTTTATTGCAAAGTGTAGTTTTGCAAGAATACAGTGCCAGGTTTTGTAAATGTTACTGTCTAAAATACCTTCTTCACAGGTAATTAAAAAAGGCAAATAAGTTAAGCTCATTTTAAACATAATGTGGACTTGTTTACTATCATGAATGATTCAATTTTTTAAGTTAATTAAGCTCAGTGTTTAATTTTTTTGCCTTGCAAAGTGAATTAGGAACTACTCCAAGTGAAGGGAAGGATTAGCTTTGTTTGAATTAGTTGTTTTTTTATTGAAATAATCATAGAGTTTCGCTAGTGACATTATACTACTTTATAGGTCCCCATCATATTCTTCACATATTAGAAAAATAACGGGACTATTACTGCTGCTAAGGAAATCTTATATATATATATATATAGGGTGAGTTACCTAACATTACCGCTGGATATATTTCGTAAACCACATCAAATACTGACGAATCGATTCCACAGACCGAACGTGAGGAGAGGGGCTAGTGTAATTGGTTAATACAAACCATAAAAAAATGCACGGAAGTATGTTTTTTAACACAAACCTACGCTTTTTTAAATGGAACCCCGTTAGTTTTGTTAGCACATCTGAACATATAAACAAATACGTAATCAGTGCCGTTTGTTGCATTGTAAAATGTTAATTACATCCGGAGATATTGTAACCTAAAGTTGACGCTTGAGTACCACTCCTCCGCTGTTCGATCGTGTGTATCGGAGAGCACGGAATTACGTAGGGATCCAAAGGGAACGGTGATGGACCTTAGGTACAGAAGATACTGGAACAGCATATTACGTCCACATGCTAACACCTTTTCATTGGTCTTTTTCACTGACGCGCATGTACATTACCATGAGGGGTGAGGTACATGTACACACGTGGTTTCCGTTTTCAATTACGGAGTGGAATAGAGTGTGTCCCGACATGTCAGGCCAATAGATGTTCAATGTGGTGGCCATCATTTGCTTCACACAATTGCAATCTCTGGCGTAATGAATGTCGTACACGCCGCAGTACATCTGGTGTAATGTCGCCGCAGCCTGCCACAATACGTTGTTTCATATCCTCTGGGGTTGTAGGCACATGACGGTACACATTCTCCTTTAACGTACCCCACAGAAAGAAGTCCAGAGGTGTAAGATCAGGAGAACGGGCTGGCCAATTTATGCGTCCTCCACGTCCTATGAAACGCCCATGGCCCGTGTTTGTTACAACACGCAACTGAACGTCGGAGGTTTCAAGCGTCAACTTAAGGGTAACAATATCTCTGGATGTAATTAACATTTTACAATGCAACAAACGGCACTGATTACGTATTTGTTTATATGTTCAGATGTGCTAACAAAACTAACGTGGTTCCATTTTTTAAAAAAAACGTAGGTTTGTGTTAAAAAACATACTTCCGTGCATTTTTGTATGGTTTGTATTAAACAATTACACTAGCCCCTCTCCTCACGTTCGGTCTGTGGAATCGGTTCGTCAGTATCTGATGTGGTTTACGAAATATATCCAGCGGTAACGTTACGTGACTCACCCTGTATATATGACTATGATTTTGTTTATCTTTATTTGTGTTTTTACGTGTCAGTTAAGATAGAAGCCATTCATACCCAAATTTAATTGTGCATTTCATGCAGTAACATTTCAGTATTGATTTACGTAGTGACCTTGAGTGTAGTTGTTTTTAGTATGACCTTGGTGCAAATTTGCTTTCTACGATTACTGGGGTGTGCATTATTGGTAACTGCTGCTACACACAGCTCTGAGTGCTCTGTGTAAGTTTGTACCCTGTGTGCTATTCAAAGGGAAATATTGATAAAAGTAATTTCAACAACCAGTATTCAATTTTCTTAAACATATATTTCCAAAGTAATGTGCCCAATTGGGCTTTCGACCGGTAATTTTTTTTCATTTATATATGAATTTTACCACTTTCATTAGCTCCCAAGGTTAAAGTCTGTTTAGTTTTTCTGTTAATTTCACCATATTCAAAATTATAGTCCGATACCTTTAGCCATTCGACACACGCGCGTTCAAAATTTAAAATCCTCGCATAGGGTAACATTAGCTTGTTCCACGGCAAGTTAGCGTTATACGTGGCTTTTCCCAGGACAAGAATAGTAGGTTAGGTTGTTAGGGAAGAGAGGCGTATGAACGACAGGCTAGTGTTATAAAAGGTAGTCGGTAAAGTGGACGACCCTTGCTGTAGTTAGCAGCGACGGATTGTAATCCCTGATAGAGTACGATGTGTTACAGTGTTCCAGTGTTGAGCCAGAGCCGAGCAGGGCGCTGACCTATCCTGCAATGCCATGTCGACCGGTGCGGCCGAGCGGTTTTAGGCGCTTCAGTCTGGAACAGCGCGACCGCTACAGTCGCAGGTTCCAATCCTGCTTCGGGCATGGATGTGTGTGATGTCCTTAGGTTAGTTAGGTTTAAGTAGTTCTAAGTTCTAGGGGACTGATGACCTCATATGTTATGTCCCATAGTGCTCAGAGCCATTTGAACCATTTTTCCAATGCCATTCGGACGAGGTGTCGATGTTCTCGGGGAGGGGATGAGGCGTAGCGCCGTATAACGATCCTGCCTTGGAGTCGGTTAAGTACCTTGGCGTCACCCTCGACCGTCGCCTCTCCTGGACTCCCCATCTCAGGACAATCCAAGCCAAGGCACGTTCCCGACTGTCTCCTCAAGCTCCTTTCCGGCCGTACGTGGGGTCTGGACCCCTCCACGATCCTCCACACCTATAAATCCCTCATCCGCCCTATCCTTTGTTACGCCCATCCCGCCTGGATCTCCGCCCCCCCTACCTTTTATAAATCCCTCCCAATCCTTGAACGCCATGCTCTCCGTCTTGCCTATCGCATCCGTCTCCCCTCCCCCACGCCGATCCTGTATGATCTCATCCCCTTCCCCCACCTCCTCCTTTTCCTTGAAAGGATGCGGATCCTGTACACCTCCCGCAAACTTGATCCTCCTCACCCACTCGTATCCCCGATCCTCTCCCGCCCCCGCCCGCTGCCGCGCCTGTATTCCCACGTCCCACCCGGTCTCCATCTCTCCACCCTCCTTACACTCTCCCAAGGTGGCTTCCCCCAGCTCCCTCTCCCTGATGATGTCCTCCTCCCCTCCATCCACCCCTCCTATCAACTTTGATCCTCCCCCCCACCACCTGTGTTTTAACCTTAGGGTACCCTCTCTCCCTTCCCTCCCTCCTTCCTTCCTCCCCAGGGCTTCCCCTACCCCACATACCTTCATTCCTCCCCCCATCTCCACACCCATTGGCATCTCTGCTCTCCTCTCTCCCTCCCCCACCACCTTCTTCCCCTCTTGGCAGGTCCCTGGACTCGCACACGTTAAGTGGACAATCGCGCGCCAGAAATCATCGCCCTCGGTTTAGTGTATGTGCCGTCGTGTTTGTGAATCAGTGTTTTTTCGCCGCCCACGCTCCTTCGTTCGCATGTGTCGTCTACATCGTCAGTGTTTGTGTACAGTGCCGACAGTTTTCTTGTTTGTTCGTAGAGTGTGAACGGCTTCATGTTTTTAATTATTATTGTATCTACTGTTTTTTAACCACCAGTCTGTTACTTTTCTGTCTTCCTTTTCTCTTATATTGTACTGCTTGTGGCTGAAGAGCGAAGTAAAATTTTCCGCTGACAGCCCACCTTGTATGAGGTGCAAAATAACAATAAAGGGAAAAAAAGAGGCAGTTAAGTGGGAGATGTGTCTCAGAGCTGGATAGTGACAGACGGTGACGCGAGACTGGACGCGCACGTAGTTTATGTATCAGCCGATAGAGGACAATATTGGATAGGGGGACTGTGATTTTAGTTTCGATTGTGCCCACTAGAGTGCACTAAAGTGATAGAATGTTTTTCATAAACTGTTCTAGTATTTTCATAAAGTGTTATTATGTCTTTTTGTGTATGTAAAATGTTATAAATGTGTTTTAGCGGTATGAATGATGCGTGAGTGTGGTTTAAGGTTAATATGAAGATAATTGTTTAACGAGTTGTGTAGTAGGATTTAGTGTGGGAACATTTCGAAGAAGTATGGATATGAACAAAGGGGATTTTTGTAGAATCGATTTGTAAAGTAAGTTTATGGTAAAGGGAAAGTTAATTCAGGTATAAATAACAATAGTAAATAACTTTATGCATAAAAAACTTCAGCATATTAGATAATTACGTCGGTAAAAAGTGCAGTCGTTAGGTTTACTATTTTGCTATTGGTTATTGATGAAAAGCGCGGACTGGCGCGGGAGAATATTGGTTTGCTATTGGCTGTTGAGTAAACTGACCAATGGTAGAGCAGTATTCTTCGCGCGCCTTTCTCTGCTGGTAGAGAAGACTTGGAGTATTCTAGAGAGGAGTCGAGCCTAGCCATAAAAGAGCTCGGACGTGTGTAGTAGTAGTTCCGGTGGAAACGATAAGTTGCCGGATCTAGCAGTGTTTCACATATCAAAAGTGTTGTAAAGTGACGGCATAATTATTCCGATGTGTGTGTAGAAATTTCGGAATTTTTAAGTGAATTTTGTGAGGAGAAAAGACATATATATATTGCGCGTGGCTTATTGAGCAGGTCAGTGGCTAAAAACTGTGACTGCATTTGGTACCGACAGACTTAATATTTGGCGAGCATTATCAATCGAAAACAATCAGTATTTTTGTAGCTATTACGTTTTCGGGAAATGCACCACCATAAAGTGAGTGACTGTATTTAGACTAGCACGGGCTTGGCAGTGATACTTGTTCACCTAAGTTTCAGAATATATTAATTGAGGACAAAATTTCTAACCTTTCATTTGTGTGAAAACTATGTCCCGAAACGTAGATTAGTGACTTAAATTGCAGCCTGGTTCACGTCGAAGTACAGTAGGTTTCACTCGGCTTTCCTACTGAGGATCTGTTGTGACAATGATCGCAGGTAGGTGCAGGTTCGTCGTAAAGGGACGGAAGGAACCGCGCCGCCGCAGGGGGAGGGGGCCGAAACACTTCGTCCCATGCGAACAGCAGTTTCCCGTCTGCATCACATTCTCTCATGTCAATAACGCGTCCTGTTTCAAAGGCACTGATTTGCCGGTACGGTTCGCACATACGTCTCCCAGGCGATCTGCACGTGTGCTCAAATCGCACTGATCCATTACCACCGGTTTGTAGGGACAACGAGAGTCACAGCACATTTTATCGGTAGGCGATGTTGCGCTGCGATGTCGATGTTGACCTAGAACCCGCGGGCCGACACGGTTCAAATGCTAATCATTACTGTAGAACATACTCATGTACGTGGCCTGTGAATATGAGCGTCGTGTCTATTTCGTTCTGTTTTTCTGAACATGAGTGTACTTTCGTGCGTAAGTTTTGCACACCACTGTAGGGTAGGCGTCTCTGCTAACGAAATGCAGAAATTCAAACCTTTGTTCGAGACTGTAGGAGATGCAGGAAAAGGAGGTGAAGGAAAACCCCATTTTTGAGGCCAACTTCCCGTCGGAACAAATAGCCACAAGGAAGTTCCAGAGCCAGAGAGAAGAAGCCTGCTCTCGGCCGCCATCATTACGCCGCTCAGCCCACAGGGCATTGACCGCAGGAGGGTCGATTCAGGTAATGCAGTGCTACGGACGGGCCGGGCAAGAAGTAATCAACCGTCTCTGGAAACAGAAGAAAAGCGGGAAATCACCCTCGTCGGGACTCATCCAGCTGGGGGAGGAAATGAATGTCGGATCGGTAAGGTTAAAAACAAAGCGCCAGCAGGCGAGCTGATGTTAATTTAGATATAAAAACAGTAAACCATTCCATTTCAATATAAACTTTATTTTCGTCATAGTCATGTGTTTCATTGAAGGATCTTATTCGCAGTTTCTTCTTTGCCCATTTGACTGAGATATGAACAACGTTTTCTTCGAAGCAACTTTTTTCGAACCATTGTGAGGACAGTACTTCCAATTTAACAGTAAGTGCTCAGTTAGTTTCTCTTCACTTAAACATTGTCTTACGATATCGTTTAATCCTTGTAAGCGACAAAAGTTTATTTGCTGCATAACAGCGGAAAATATGTCAGTATATTGACTACTCTTCGGGAATAACAATGAGTAAAGCTGCTGCCTTTATTTTTTTCTTTTTAGTTCTACCATGAGGTTTGGGATGCTGATTATACGTACCAGTGAATCAAGAGAAATGTAATTATGTGTGATAGTTTATTTTGTTTACCAGCGGTATATACAAGGTGATTCCGTGATGATGTCACAGTCTTTCAGGAAGACACAAAAGGCCGGCTTCAGTCTGGAACCGCGCGACCGCTACGGCATGGCATGGATGTGTGTGATGTCCTTAGGTTAGTTAGGTTTAAGTAGTTCTAAGTTCTAGGGGACTAATGACCTCAGATTTTAAGTCCCATAGTGCTGAGAGCCATTGGAACACACAAAAGGCTATGGGACCGTGATCAGGAAACGACCGGGCGAAAGTTTTGGGCGAAAATCGTTCTGACACCTCTGAAGAAGAAAAACTTGTTAATATCGAGTATAGATTTAAATGTCAGGAAATCGTTTCTGAATTTCGATGTGCTCACTATTAACTTCAGTCACTAAATTAACTTTCGATTTTCCGGTTTTATTAATTCTTTTGCTAAATTAAGTCAGAGTGTAGCGAAATTTATTACTTCTGACAAACTTTCAGTTTTCACACTACACGTGTCAACCTTCAGTTGCCACACTTCTAGTGCTAATTATATGTGTAATAACCTTTCTTTTTCAGTTACTATAGTAATTGTCCTTAGGACTGGCGACCGTAATTTCCCCCCAAATCTCAAATATCTAATTACCGCTAGTTAATTGTTAACGTAACGGCCGCACATTTACTTTCTTTATTAACTTTACCGCTTTTCAAAATTAATTTCCACCAGTTTCATTAGCATTGTCCCTTTCATTTAGATGTAACCCTTTCCTCCCTCTTTACCGACAGATTAACTTCGGTGACGATTGCCTTCCCAAATTTCCATTAGGTACACGCGGTTTAATTTTTCACTGTCATTGAGGTCGGTAAGTGAGGGGGAGGTTACAAGTTGAGTATTTGTGTGTCACTTTTCGAAATAACTACAGTCGTTTCAGTAGTTGCTCTTATGGGTAAACGTGTATGATGTGTCTGATGCTTAGACTCCTGTTTAACTTAGCAGCGGCACCTTGGTTTTGACAACATACACGTTGCTAACCAAGTCTAGCTGCAATAATAAGTCACCACACCTAAATTAAGGTGCGTTTATTACGCTACGACTGGTTTCGTCAACGAACATCGCCAGCTGACACTGCCAACAGTTTTCATAAGAACTGTGTGAAGACCGTTGGCAGTAGCACCTGACGATACCCATTGAACGAAATCGGGTGTCCAAATAAACGTGTCTTAATAAAGCTGTGGTGAGTCTTATAAACATTACCAGGGTGTCTACGTGGACAAGAAAAAAAAATTCCCGGATTTTTCCCGCATTTCCCGGTTAAAAACACAATTTCTCCCGGATGAAATTACGTATAAAGCGGGTGAAAATACATCCGTGTTAAGTAACAGTATACTTTCCCTCGAAGCTGTAAAATCTATCAGTCCTTTGAATCTTAAAGGTCTTATACCGGCGGAGGACGTCCCAGCACTTTAGGAAACGAAATCCAGGAAAAACAATGCGTTTGGAAAGTTGTTTGATGCGAGACAATATGCACAGAGTTTATTTTCGTATTGCTGAAGTATATACACAAATTCCACAAATTACAGCACGGTAGCTTCCGAAACGCTAAAATAGAGATTGCGTTGAGCGATGCACTTTTGTCAGCCAGTCATAGCTCATGTCACGTGACCTCGCTAGCGAATGACGGCAGTTATTCAGAGCACGAGGCCTACGAGAAAGACAGGCCGCGGCGCGTACGTTACGAAGGTAGGCCGAGCTCGCTCAATTCAGCAAAGTGCGTTTCTACACCGGTTAACTCGTAAGCAGATATGTATGTACGAACGAGAATTGCATCCTCTATTGGCATCCACTGTTATTAGTCCTACAATGATAGGAAGTTCGTAGGCCTACTAACAGGCTCTAATTTGGCAATTAAAATCGTGCCATAATGATTATCAGTTGCTTAGAAAAGTCGAAGTGTTCTGGCATGAAGGGACTTGTGACATTGCTCAGTAACACATTATGCACATTTTTGTGAAGGTCAATGGAACTTTTTGCCATCGATTGCATAATTTTTTATCTATGAAAGAACAACATTAAATATGAAAACTAACTTGAAGCTCGGTCTTTTTTTAGCGTGTGTTACACGTTAAGTCATATCAAATACAAATGTGCCGGTAAAATTTTAAATAGTGGCATAAATGACTTATTTTCTGGGCCCGACATTTTTCAAATGGCTGATCCTCAAAGTGTTACGTTTTGAATGAGAGTTATAACGCCCCGTGATTTAAGAAATGCACTGCACATTCTCACACGTAACATAAATCATCTTGCGTGGAAATTTACTTCGAAAGTAACGCATCTCAAGCCACTATTCGTAATAATTTCTGCTGATCAGTTAGAAATGTAAACAATTGTGACGTCACTTTCATCGAATGCATGTTAGTTGTTACGGACGTACTGCATAATCTTCGACCTAAATCCTTTGACAATATTTGCCCATTTTCTATGCAACTTAACTTTTATTTTGGTGTTATTCTGTGATTTGTGTTTCATTGCTGCAATATTATTTAGGAGTAGTGGACTAAAGTTCTTTGTCAGCGTATCAGATCTTACACGTCACACCTACAAAACTTTAACTGCAATCTAAAACAACGAAAAATCCCGGAATTCTAAAAAATTCCCGGGTTTTTCCCGGATTTGTCCCGGATGAAAAAATTCCCGGGTTTTTCCCGGAATTCCCGGATGTCCCGGGCCGTATACACCCTGATTACGTTGGTGATAACTTATGGTATGCGTGAACGTGTTGTCAGAAGAACTGAACAAAAGAAGGTTTGCGTCGAAATTGGTGTCACGATTGCTTCAACAAGCAACATCGCGTGGACCCTAAACACAACTGGTACAAAACGATCCAAAATTTCTTTCAAAGGTCGTCACTGCTGAACAAGGTTGTATTTGTGGTTAAGACTTCCGTCGCAATATTTTAAACCGTTTGAGGGAGGACGTGAGGAGAAAAGGTCCACGAAAGGCTGTGTACTCCACCGTAAGAGTGCACAGTTTTGTGCTGCCCACATTATTCGGGAATTTTTGTGAATAGGAGGAGGGTGACAGGTCGGTCAGTGAATTTTCACTCTGCAGCGGAGTGTTCGCTAATTTCAAACTTCCTAGTGGATTATAACTATGTACCTGACCGAGACTCGAACCGGTGATCAGTTTCGAGTCCTAGTCCGACATAGAGTTTTGATCTGACAGCAGGTTCCAAGATGGTGCAGAGTAAGGTTTGGATAAGACGTGAAAAATGTAACACTCTCTGAAAATGTAAACCTTTAAACTTCAAGATTACGTTGAATGTCTGATCTGTGGAATCAGTACTGAACTCGAATTTTCGTGTTGCGTGTTGTAAGTGCAAAAGGTGTGCTTACTCTGTATTATTGTTAGCAAAACTTTACACGAATTGATTGTGCAATAGAATCACTGCAAAATACCTTCAGCCCGATAGGCGCTGAATCCTCTGGCCCTGTTCGAAACTGATAACTTTGGTCTTACCTTTAGAGCAGCAACGGAGTAACGCTATATATTCTGGTCTCTCATGAAAAACAAAAATATGCTATCCACAGGCTCAGCAAAGTGCAATGCTGGCCATAATACTTGAAATGCACATGAAATTCTTTTGGATAATAAACGAGAACATTTAAGGAAATCCAACTTGTTCAGAAAATATATAACCTGGACACATAGGCGGTACTGATTATGGTGAATTACTAAAACTGAGCTTAAAACTTCCTGGCAGATTAAAACTGTGTGCTGGACCGAGACTCGAACTCGAGACCTTTCCCTTTCGCGGGCAAGTGCTCTACCAACTGAGCTACCCAAGCACGACCCACGCCCCCTCCTCACAGCTTTACTTCCGCCAGTACCTCGTCTACTACAATAGGAGACGAGTTCCTGGCGGAAGTAAAGCTGTGAGTAGGGGGCGTGAGTCGTGCTTGGGTAGCTCAGTTGGCCCGGTAGACGAGTACTGTCGTGCTTCCGGTGCTAAAATCAACGCCGATAAATGCCTTTGTCACCATTCGAGGATTCGACGCAGTTATTGTACCTCGGGGGAAGCCTGTCGAAGCCCTCACCACTCGGGATGATTATCGACAAATGCCCGTTAAAAATGAATGCAAAAAATTGGAAGCAGGTGAGCAATAAAATGCAAGGTGCCATCTATGAAAACAATTGGCGGTCCGTTGACATTCTCCAACGCATACGACTCCTCAGCAATTACATATTCAGTAAAGCGTACTATACGGCCCAAATATTTCCAGTCCCCAAGATGCAGGCCAAACACGTGGTGAAACTCTAATAGATTTATTTGGCAAGGGCGTCTGTTCACAGTGAAATACACCACGCTGACGTCTTCCAGACAGGCCGGCGGACTCAACATGCCTGACATTAACCGAAAGTGTACTGCGTTATACACTCCTGGAAATGGAAAAAAGAACACATTGACACCGGTGTGTCAGACCCACCAAACTTGCTCCGGACACTGCGAGAGGGCTGTACAAGCAATGATCACACGCACGGCACAGCGGACACACCAGGAACCGCGGTGTTGGCCGTCGAATGGCGCTAGCTGCGCAGCATTTGTGCACCGCCACCGTCAGTGTCAGCCAGTTTGCCGTGGCATACGGAGCTCCATCGCAGTCTTTAACACTGGTAGCATGCCGCGACAGCGTGGACGTGAACCGTATGTGCAGTTGACGGACTTTGAGCGAGGGCGTATAGTGGGCATGCGGGAGGCCGGGTGGACGTACCGCCGAATTGCTCAACACGTGGGGCGTGAGGTCTCCACAGTACATCGATGTTGTCGCCAGTGGTCGGCGGAAGGTGCACGTGCCCGTCGACCTGGGACCGGACCGCAGCGACGCACGGATGCACGCCAAGACCGTAGGATCCTACGCAGTGCCGTAGGGGACCGCACCGCCACTTCCCAGCAAATTAGGGACACTGTTGCTCCTGGGGTATCGGCGAGGACCATACGCAACCGTCTCCATGAAGCTGGGCTACGGTCCCGCACACCGTTAGGCCGTCTTCCGCTCACGCCCCAACATCGTGCAGCCCGCCTCCAGTGGTGTCGCGACAGGCGTGAATGGAGGGACGAATGGAGACGTGTCGTCTTCAGCGATGAGAGTCGCTTCTGCCTTGGTGCCAATGATGGTCGTATGCGTGTTTGGCGCCGTGCAGGTGAGCGCCACAATCAGGACTGCATACGACCGAGGCACACAGGGCCAACACCCGGCATCATGGTGTGGGGAGCGATCTCCTACACTGGCCGTACACCACTGGTGATCGTCGAGGGGACACTGAATAGTGCACGGTACATCCAAACCGTCATCGAACCCATCGTTCTACCATTCCTAGACCGGCAAGGGAACTTGCTGTTCCAACAGGACAATGCACGTCCGCATGTATCCCGTGCCACCCAACGTGCTCTAGAAGGTGTAAGTCAACTACCCTGGCCAGCAAGATCTCCGGATCTGTCCCCCATTGAGCATGTTTGGGACTGGATGAAGCGTCGTCTCACGCGGTCTGCACGTCCAGCACGAACGCTGGTCCAACTGAGGCGCCAGGTGGAAATGGCATGGCAAGCCGTTCCACAGGACTACATCCAGCATCTCTACGATCGTCTCCATGGGAGAATAGCAGCCTGCATTGCTGCGAAAGGTGGATATACACTGTACTAGTGCCGACATTGTGCATGCTCTGTTGCCTGTGTCTATGTGCCTGTGGTTCTGTCAGTGTGATCATGTGATGTATCTGACCCCAGGAATGTGTCAATAAAGTTTTCCCTTCCTGGGACAATGAATTCACGGTGTTCTTATTTCAATTTCCAGGAGTGTATATTAAACTAATCACCCACTTGTTGGACGAGGAACCTCTCAGCGCAACCAGTTGGCTCTTCCGAGCCTTACAACCCACCGATATGCACCCACCCATTGTTGCAGGTAAAATGCGTTACAAACTACTACATGTCAAGCAGTTTTTTCTTGAAGTAAGCTATATTGATTGACATTATTTCCCGCTGGATTTACCAACGACGCACCTGTTATTAAAAAGATGGACATCTCCAATAGTCCGGAATCCCATTGAATTTAAATACCCGAGTGTTCATTGGAAGGCAGTTTGGGACAACATAAGTTCAACCGTCCACACTGCTGAGGTGGTGTCCACATGGTATAAAGTGGTCAACTTATACTACCCACTAATGAAAGGTTGCATAGAATCGGTTTAGGTGACAGCGACAAATGCGTCCGCTGTGGTATGGTCGACACCTCACGCCATCGCTTCTCTTGTGGCGGCCATCTCATTAACTGAAAATGGGTGCAGCAGAGGCTGGGCCTGATTACCCGCAGCAGCCCAGCCAGCCACTGCATTGATATCCTGCTCTGGCCGGACGCGAAACATTTTCCCGCTACCAAGAACAACACCGTGATGTGGCTGTTAGGACAGTTTGTGACATATATCATTATCCACAATAGTGAAGATAATCTCACTGGTTTCGAGGCTTATATGAGAACGGCAAATCCAAATTTCAGGACGATGTTTGGTAACATGTTAGACATAATTTTTGAAAAACAAGGCATAGGGTAATTCTCGACGCTGGTAAAGACACAAATTACATGAAAGACTATGTAGCGAACAAAGTACACACGAATAAGGGGTTACACCTGTTCCTAGAACTGCTCCCGACATCTCAATAGTGTTATGAACTTCATTTGACGTTTTCATTAATTTATGTTGCCTGTGCATGTCTTTGTTATCAATCTGTATGCTCCAAATGACTTTCTGTGAAGAGTTTGGACGGTTGTGACTCAGTTGACAGAACTGCAATTTTAGTTAAGACAGTCAATTATACATATATATAGTGATTCTCTTTAATATGTTTGCGTTTTGGTTCTATGTCTTTGTCTGGACTGAAGACGCTATTGTCAGTTTAATATTTTTGTTCTGTTTTGTTAGCTTACAAATGGCTCTATATTGAAATGTGTTCTTCAGTCTATTGTAGGATATAATTCGTGTTGAAACGGTTCCAACACTTCATTAATTTGTTTTTGTGCTTATGTGCTTATACGATTGTATTAATATATAAAAAAATGTTGGCAGAGCACTTGCCCGCGAAAGGCAAAGGTCCCGAGTTCGAGTCTCGATGCTGCACGCAGTTTTAATCTGCCAGGAAGTTTCATATCAGCGCACACTCCGCTACAGAGTGAAAATCTCATTTTGGAAACACTGAGTGTTTTTAGCAAAATTATATTCCAAGTTAAGTTTGGCTTTTCAAAAACATCTGACAATTGGAGCTATATTACTCACAATTGTTTCACAAAGAATGAGATTTAAACAACAAGAATTATCTAACTTCATTAGTCTAACAGTTCGTCATATTTAAACTAAGTTTGCTTTTCGATGGGTTACTAAACTTCATTACATCAACATTAGCTCTAGAAAGCGCAGTCATATTTGCTCGCCGGCATATTACGTAAATCTGCGTACTGACTGCACACATCTCAGTTCTGCCTCACCGTGACGTAACTTTCGGTTGTCGTTCGCTCGTTTATCTTTGCGTCGCATCTTCAGAAGCATTTGGGACGACAGCAGGTACCGAGCGAGCGTCTCTCGAAACCACGGCTGGATTCACGTGTAATTGGCTCACATACGCAGCCGGGCGTGATGCATTACGGACGTGCCTTCGTACCAGACGTGTGGCAGACGAATCCAGCGCATTCCGCGCAGCCGAGCGCGTAATTCACGCGCCCAGCTCACAGGCTGCGGCTGCCGGCAGGGCTCGTCCCCCTGCGGAATGAGCGCGTCTAAAACCTCCGGAAGGTCGGATGCCTCTCACATCGGCAACGCTACAAGGGCAGCATTTTAGGGGATCTGTTCAAAAAATTTCCAGAACTTTGCCCACAAATTTTTTCTACGCTTACCTTTTAACTATTGTACATGATCTCCCTCGAAATTCTCTATTGCACAATTGATACACCGCTCCCAATGCCGTTTGCACTTCCGGAAGCAGTCTTGGTACGCCTCTTGCTGAATGCAAATTTTCTTTTATCTCAACTGCCGTTGCAAATATTCGTCCTTTCGAGGGGGTTATCAACTTTGCAAATAATAAAAAAAAGATCCGCCAGCGTCAGGTCTGGAGAGTACGTAGGATGAGGCATGTAAAGGGACACCCCCTCTAACATTACCTTTATTTAACAGAAGTAATAGATAACAAAAATATTTTCGAATCTTGTATAGGTCAATATTATCTCAGCTGTTTTCCTTAAGGAAGTCATATGAGTTTGTATAGGTTGTATGATATTTGAGGCAAAAATTTATAAAAATAAATTACTATATTACTTTATCATCATCGGTATGTGTTAACTCTGTATCTACAGATAAATTTACTTTTCTTTCAGAAACATTTGAAATTACGAAACATCTGGCATACTTAAAATTCATATTTTTAAGTACGAAATCTGACGCTAATTATTAGGTCTCCGTGATTTTCCCAAATAGATAAGTTTCCTTTAACTTACGTCTATGGTCACAAACTTTTTGTTAACAGATTACCGGTTTCGGTCTAAAAATGGTTCAAATGGCTCTGAGCACTATGGGACTCAACTGCTGTGGTCATAAGTCCCCTAGAACGTAGAACTACTTAAATCTAACTAACCTAAGGACAGCACACAACACCCAGCCATCACGAGGCAGAGAAAATCCCTGACCCCGCCGGGATTCGAACCCGGGAACCCGTGCATGTGGTGTTATTTATATCTATTTGACGACGCTGGTGCTGATTCTGCATTTAACATTTGACGATGCCACTAAGGCTGCAGTATATTAGGACCTCGTTTTTATAAAACAGATCTGATGATGGTCATTATAGACCGAAACCGGTAATCTGTTAACAAAAAGTTTGTGGCCTTAGACGTAAATTAAATGAAACTTATTGTATATACGGGTCACTGTTTTATTCGCGACAGTTTCACAGCTTGTATTTCCTAAATCGCCCCAGTCAAATGCCGGGATCGTTCTTCCCTAATCCGAGGTTGTGCTCCGTCTCTAACAATCTCGTTGTCGACGGGACGTTAAGGGGACACAGTCGCGAGAGAACTCCCATAAGGAATCAATGCAAAAACGATCAAACGTAAGGTACACTTTCTGAAGTAACTAATGGAGATAAAGACCTGAAACGTTTACAGTGTACAGCTGAAACATCATTCTCAAATCACATAAAAATGGTTAATGTATTTTATGTATTTCATGAGTAATCATTTTTTTGTTCTATAAGACAAAAAATTAAAACTTTTCTAAACACCTTGGAGCTTGTAAATCTGTTCTTTTTATCACTACTGGTCTATTTTTATGTAATTAATCATATTTGTATTAACAAGAGATACTGTAAGTCTGATGTCTGTCGCAGTCATAGTTTTTGAGAAAAGTGTACCAGAAGGTAAAAAAATGTAGTTTTGAGAAAAATGGTATTAAAGTTTTACACGCAAGAAAATAATGTACAATATCATACAGACACACTTTTAAAACATTCCAGGGCTATACTGTGGCTCAGTTTCTTGAACTTTATCTTCTTTTCTTTGATCTTCTGGCTATCCTGACCTCCTTGCTAGCATTTCCTGCAGAAATATCAGCATAACGGATACGGTCCATGTCAATCATTTTCAGTCCCCTTTCAGTATTGACACCATCCTTTGTTCCCAAGATTCTTAATACATCAGTCTTCTTTGACACACCAGCATTGAAGCACATCACTGCATCATGAACACCAAATTTTAGTGTTTCTTTTCTAACGAAAACAGTTTTTGGTAGCCTTGTCCAAATGACAGAATTCAAACTTTCATTTGGGTTTTGAGTTTTTCCATGGAGACACTTTTTCAAGAGCTCTTGTTGGCTAAGGTCTCTGAAAATGGGTTTCACAGCTAGCAGGATTTTTTCTGGAATTGAATGTTTGTGCTTATAGCTGGAAAATGTAGTTGGGTTGTTGAATTTGCACCGGCTGTCAGGTCCCCGAGGGCAAAGGTTACGTTTTGGTTCCTCATCTGTTGAAATTTTATGAAAGAATATAGCCAGATGGCTCTCCTCATTGCTTCTACATTGTTGCAGTTATTTCTAATGGCCATACCATAATAAGTCTAGATCCTGTCTATTTCAGCCTTTGTCAGGCCCCCTTTACCACCTAACTTTTTTTTTTTTCCTTACGTATCTTTAGAAGTCGTGATCCAATTCTTTTCTGTACATGTCCTATACATTCCAGTTTATTAATTTTGACTCTGGGCCCATAAGGTTTATCTTGTAACACTTTCTGATAAGCCTTAGGGTCCCCGTCCCCAAGATAGTCTGTATAGAGGATACCTCTTGACTGCACAGACCTTTTGAAAATGTTAGCAACACCAGCCACTTCCATTCCTCCACTAGAACCATCATAGTCCTTTTTGCACACATGTTGTATAATGGGTTTTTTGCTACAGATGTCACAGAACTTAGTAATAATTTCAATATCCAGAACCTTCCCAGTATCAAAAGAAGTTGTTGACACAATGCCATTTAGGAATGTATGCCCACGTTTCTGTCAACTGCCATCAAAACCAGCAGAAATTTGCCTTGGGTCAGATTTCCTATCATTCGACTGAACTACTTCTTTGGCTGCTTTCAACATTGTAGATTCACTTACCTCAGCTACAACTGCACCAATAGTCTTGTTGTAAACATCAAACTTTCTTGGAGGTGGAGGAATGTTCATCACTGCACAAAGAACAGCACCTGCACTTCGCCCTTTTCCAATTGATCTAAGTGAATACACTAATCTTATATTGTTTTCATATAATCTGCTTCTTGTTACGTGGGATGGCATTGTATTGGCAATACAGCTACATTCCAGACATGTCAAAACTAAATTACAAACAATTTCCTTGGTTTTCACCACATCTTCGTGCAAAGTAACGTTTCCACCACAGTTTATACAATTTGTGTGTTTTTCGATAAGTTCACGTAAAAACCTCATGGAGATCAGAATGTTTGTATGTTGGTGTGAAAAGTGTTTCTGTTGTTACTGAACAACAGAAACACTGTTCACACCAGCATATTGCATTGTCACGCATTTGAGAGGCACTTGGAACACCGGCAGCACCTACAAGCTTCTTGCTTGAAGTACTGACACTCGCACTGACTTCACTTTCAATATTATTTTCTGCCCTCTGTTCACAACTAGCAGTTTCGCGGTTTATTTGTACATATTTAATTCTTGAAACTTAGACTTACATGCAAACATCCTTATTCTACCCATTGTGTTATAACGTTTCACAAAATCATTACATTTGTATCACCAAAACGTAAACAACTAAGATGAAGAAACTGACAAACGATAGTCGACAATGCGGACAGGCTGGCAAACATCAGAATAACAATTCTCTCTTGCAACCCAAATAAAGAGTATTTACACTCCTGGAAATTGAAATAAGAACACCGTGAATTCATTGTCCCAGGAAGGGGAAACTTTATTGACACATTCCTGGGGTCAGATACATCACATGATCACACTGACAGAACCACAGGCACATAGACACAGGCAACAGAGCATGCACAATGTCGGCACTAGTACAGTGTATATCCACCTTTCGCAGCAATGCAGGCTGCTATTCTCCCATGGAGACGATCGTAGAGATGCTGGATGTAGTCCTGTGGAACGGCTTGCCATGCCATTTCCACCTGGCGCCTCAGTTGGACCAGCGTTCGTGCTCGACGTGCAGACCGCGTGAGACGACGCTTCGTCCAGTCCCAAACATGCTCAATGGGGGACAGATCCGGAGATCTTGCTGGCCAGGGTAGTTGACTTACACCTTCTAGAGCACGTTGGGTGGCACGGGATACATGCGGACGTGCATTGTCCTGTTGAAACAGCAAGTTCCCTTGCCGGTCTAGGAATGGTAGAACGATGGGTTCGATGACGGTTTGGATGTACCGTGCACTATTCAGTGTCCCCTCGACGATCACCAGTGGTGTACGGCCAGTGTAGGAGATCGCTCCCCACACCATGATGCCGGGTGTTGGCCCTGTGTGCCTCGGTCGTATGCAGTCCTGATTGTGGCGCTCACCTGCACGGCGCCAAACACGCATACGACCATCATTGGCACCAAGGCAGAAGCGACTCTCATCGCTGAAGACGACACGTCTCCATTCGTCCCTCCATTCACGCCTGTCGCGACACCACTGGAGGCGGGCTGCACGATGTTGGGGCGTGAGCGGAAGACGGCCTAACGGTGTGCGGGACCGTAGCCCAGCTTCATGGAGACGATTGCGAATGGTCCTCGCCGATACCCCAGGAGCAACAGTGTCCCTAATTTGCTGGGAAGTGGCGGTGCGGTCCCCTACGGCACTGCGTAGGATCCTACGGTCTTGGCGTGCATCCGTGCGTCGCTGCGGTCCGGTCCCAGGTCGACGGGCACGTGCACCTTCCGCCGACCACTGGCGACAACATCGATGTACTGTGGAGACCTCACGCCCCACGTGTTGAGCAATTCGGCGGTACGTCCACCCGGCCTCGCGCATGCCCACTATACGCCCTCGCTCAAAGTCCGTCAACTGCACATACGGTTCACGTCCACGCTGTCGCGGCATGCTACCAGTGTTAAAGACTGCGATGGAGCTCCGTCAGCCACGTCAAACTGGCTGACACTGACGGCGGCGGTGCATAAATGGTGCGCAGCTAGCGCCATTCGACGGCCAACACCGCGGTTCCTGGTGTGTCCGTTGTGCCGTGCGTGTGATCATTGCTTGTACAGCCCTCTCGCAGTGTCCGGAGCAAGTATGGTGGGTCTGACACACCGGTGTCAATGTGTTCTTTTTTCCATTTCCAGGAGTGTATATCCGTGGAACATAAATCATTGTTGTACTATAGTCAAGGCTGACTACTGCGCAAGACACAGCAAAAATGGACGTGGCGCTAATTACCATGCTTCACGAACAAATTAATAACTCCGAATCTAATAATGAGATTTGTATGAAACAAACGGCATTTTGTAGCCAAATAATTGGAGCATAGATTAAGACTAAAAAGAAAATTCGATTTTTTTAACCTGTTCGCGACTGTGTCCCCTTAAACACTCATCTCTTGTCTTGTTTGGAAACTGACTGAAAAACGAAAACCGAAACAAATTCGACAAGTTCGATCACACGTGAAGGTTCTTCTCACTGTTTTCTTCGATTTCAGTGGGATAGTGCGTCATAGATTCCTGATTTATGGTCGTACGGCCAATAAGGAGTACTAGCTGAAAGCTGTGTGCCGTTTCCACGAAGCAGTCCGAAGAAAACCACCAGAACTGTGGTAAAACCACTCGTGAAAATTATATCACTGTAATGGTCCCACTCATACACCGATGGTTGTTAGTGATTTTTTTGGCAAAAAACAAAATCGTTGTGTTGTCTCAGCCACTGTATAAGCCAGACATGACCCCCTGTGATTTCTTTGTTTTCCCTAGGATGAAGAGGTCCATGCGAGGACTTCGCTTTGCCACCATCGATGAGATAAAAACAGAATCACTGAAAGAGCTGAATACCATAAAGAAAAGTGAGTTCCAGAGGTGCTTCCAAGATTGAAAAAAGCGCTGGCACAAGTGCATAATACCTGAGAGGGATTACTTTGAAGGCCACAAAGTATATGTTGATGAAAAAATAAACATTCTTTGTTGTTGTTGTTGTGGTCGTCAGTCCCGAGACTGGTTTGATGCAGCTCTCCATGCTACTCTATCTTGTGCAAGCTTCTTCATCTCCCAGTACCTACTGCAACCTACATCCTTCTGAATCTGCTTAGTGTATTCATCTCTTGATCTCCCCCTACGATTTTTACCCTCCACGCTGCCCTCCAATATACCCTTGATACCTCAGAACATGTCCTACCAACCGATCCCTTCTTCTGGTCAAGTTGTGCCACAAACTTCTCTTCTCCCCAATCCTATTCAATACTTCCTCTTTAGTTATGTGATCTACCCATCTAATCTTCAGCATTCTTCTGTAGCACCACATTTCGAAAGCTTCTATTCTCTTCTTGTCCAAACTATTTATTGTCCATGTTTCACTTCCATACATGGCTACACTCCATACAAATACTTTCAGAAATGACTTCCTGACATTTAAATCTATACTCGATGTTAACAAATTTCTCTTCTTCTCCAACATTTCTACGGAATCCAAATTGATCTTCCCCGAGGTTGGCTTCTATCACTTTTTCCATCCGTCTGTAAAGAATTCGCGTTAGTATTTTGCAGCTGTGACTTATTAAACTGATAGTTCGGTAATTTTCACATCTATCAACACCTGCTTTCTTTGGGATTGGAATTATTATATTCTTCTTGAAGTCTGAGGGTATTGCGCCTGTCTCGTACATGTTCCTCCCCAGATGGTAGCATTTTGTCAGGACTGGCTCTTCCAAGCCTATCAGTAGTTCTAATGGAATGTTGTCTACTCCGGGGGCCTTGTTTCGACTCAGGTCTTTCAGTGCTCTGTCAAACTCTTCACGCAGTATCATATCTCCCATTTCATCTTCACCTACATCCTCTTCCATTTCCGTAATATTGCCCTCAAGTACATCGCCCTTGTATAGACCCTCTATATACACCTTCCACCTTTCTTCTTTCCTTTCTTTGATAAGAACTGGGTTTCCATCAAAGCTCTTGATATTCATGCAAGTGGTTCTCCTTTCTCCAAAGGTCTCTTTAATTTTCCTGTAGGCAGTATCTATCTTACCCCTAGTGAGATAAGCCTCTACATCCTTACATTTGTCCTCTAGCCATCCCTGCTTAGTCAATTTGTACTTCCTGTCGATCTCATTTTTGAGACGTTTGTATTTCTTTTTGCCTGCTACACTTACTGCATTTTTGTATTTTCTCCTTTCATCAATTAAATTCAGTATCTCTTCTGTTACCCACGGATTTCTACTAGCCCTCGTCTTTTTACCTACTTGATCCTCTGCTGCCTTCACTACTTCATCCCTCAAAGCTACCCATTCTTCTTTTACTGTATTTCTTTCCCCCATTCCTGTCAATTGTTCCCTTATGCTCTCCCTGAAACTCTGTATAACCTCTGGTTCTTTCAGTTTATCCAGGTCCCATCTCCTTAAATTCCCACCTTTTTGCAGTTTCTTCAGTTTAATCTACAGGTCATAACCAATGGATTGTGGTCAGAGTCCACATCTGCCCCTGGAAATGTCTTACAATTTAAAACCTGGTTCCTAAATCTCTGTCTTACCATTATATAATCTATCTGATACCTTTTAGTATCTCCAGGGTTCTTCCATGTATACAACATTCTTTAAGAAAAACAAAAATTTGTGTTACTTTTTTATCACACCTCGTATATCTACTGGCATGAGCATCACAGTTCTGCCACCTAGATATTAACAGCGTGCGGTCGCAAGGAATGTAAGACAGCGATATGGTGCATCGTTTAACGTGCGGAACTGTGAAGATTCTCTGTACTTCGACGTCCTGAGATCCTGATCTGTCTGCTTTGTAAGTGCTTTGTAAGTGGATGTGACGCGCAGCACAGCTTAACCGTGCGGTGCGCAAGCTCTTTGGAGTCGGAGAAGGGAATTTGGCTTCCCTACAAGTGGTTCCACCGGTACTTTGGAGTGGTCGCCAGCTTCCCCTCTACCGTCGGCGCTCTATCCCCTAGGTAGATGCTACCCTTTGATGTCTTCCGGCTAAGCCGCAAGTGGGACGAGGAGGTGGCTTCATAAGCTAACAAGTCCCGTGTGTGTGTGTTTTGGAAAGAGACAGAGGCATATGGAAGAGAGAAACAGTACGCGTCCTATCGTTGCTACAAACAGCTTCCAACAACCGCCAAGAGAATAACCGCTCTACGTATTAACATGGAATTACCCCTGTGGGCCCGTGAGCTGCGACAACGGTGACTATTTTCGCCAAAACTGACTGAAAAAGGCAGTGCTGCCTCGAGAAAAGTTGTACGTAATCAGCTGATAGTTTTACTTTTGAAGTATCCTCAAAAGCCCGTTCATTTCGTTTCTTGTATGCATACAATAAATTCGATACGTTCACAAATACGTTAATACGTTGCAGTTTTTTTTCCTTGTGCTCTTATTGCTACGTAAGTAACAACTTTTTGGAGCGTAAATTAAATGAAGTTAAGTTACTTCGTTATCTTTTATCACTACTTTGTCATCTTTTCATACCAAATGTCTCGCTCTCGAATTGTACGTCGTTGTCTTGCGCGCACTAGAATGTACGATCTTTGGGCGTCAGCGTGCACGTTTCACTCGAATGCTTGAGCCTCACTAAGTGGTCGTAGAGTGTGTTTATTGAATATAGTGCAGCGAATTGTTTTTGCGTGTTTTTCGGTCGTCTTTTATTTTTAGTGTGGTGTATATATGTAGTAGGATGTCCGTTTGTTTACATAGCACTATGGGACTTAACATCTGAGGCCATCAGTACCCTAGAACTTGGAACTTAAACCTAACTAACCTAAGGACACCACAAACATCCATGCCCGAGGCAGGATTCGAACCTGTGACCGTAACAGTCGCGCGGTTCCAGACTGAAGCGCCTAGAACCGCTCGGCTACAGCGGCCGGCTGGCCATCTTCCACCGTAACTATTATAATCAGTTTTGTATTGGTTTTCCGTCTTAAGCTTAATGCAGTCAGAGTATTTTTCACCAGACAGGTTTGGCTTTTATTTATAAAGCGTCTTCTGTGTTCATTCCATAGATATGGTACATTACACGTAATATGTCTCTACGTATTGAGTATTTACAGACTTAAAGCACTTTCTTTAACTTGGTGTTAAGCTGTTTTTCTCTCCTGTCAGATAGTCTAAAGTCCTGCGCTTTTTTCTTAGTGGTTAGCGGAAGTTTGAACCTAAAAAGAGTTATTGCACTTTCCCTTTTCGCAATTTTTCGTCTTTACGAACTCACTTTTTCTTCTGCTGCATTTGTAATTTTTCCACTTCATTTTTGTAAACTTCACATGGGAAACAATAATATAGTTTCCACGTGCTCTGCACTGAACGCAACGTTTATGTTTATTTATTTGTTTTTCTCTCGGTTGTGAGTACTGCAAAGCTTGTGACTGCAATTATTTTATAGTCGTGTGCGTGCACGTGCGTGCGTGCGTGTGTTTGTTTCATTAAGTGTAAATTATATTTTCAACAGAGATGTGATGTGAGTGGAGCTGTGCTGTGGCGGCGGAGGGGGGGGGGATGGAAGGAGGAGGAGGTATGGGATAGGGGGTAGTGGTTAGTGAGAGTTGTGAAAGGGTGGTTGAGGAAATGTGGTAGTGGAGAACTAAGTGTGTGGGACGATGGTAGTGTGTGGTGACACACTTAGAGGTGTGGTCATATATATACATTTAACATTGTGCTAAGTGGACTATTAACTGAAGAAATGTGTGGCTTGCCAAGCTGGTCTGACCATTTACGAGTTATTTCTGTTCCCTTATTATTTTATGAGCGTGTAGTTTTCTTTTACAGTGAGAAACTGTTTTTGTCGTTGTCCTTCTGATTTCTATGTCAGGTGTCTCTGGTAGTAATATTATGTTGGTATAAGTGTTCGGCAACCAGTAATACCTATGTTTGATATTCGTTTGTCAGGTGCATGCGTGTTTTATTGCGTGTGGAAGGGAATGTTCTGAGAAGCATGGGAATATTTGAGTAGAAGAAGTCGCAAATACTAGTTATTAAGCGTTGTGGTGGCATGATTGAGTAGGTTATTACATAATCTGGTTATTTTCTACACCTTGGCTTGTTATACTATTAGTGGCTAACATGATAAGTGAGTTTTTACTTATATTAATTAATTATGTGATTTATAACATTCGTTACAAGGGGTCTTTGTATGTGAAAGTTTTCGTGTGATGTAAAATGTTTTCTGTTTCTATTGTTCATTCTAAAAATTTTCAGCGAAGTCATAATCACTCTTTCGATACTTCCAGCTAAATACGTGTTTTCTGTATCCTGACTTCTGGCAATGATAGTCATGATATTAGAGGAGGACCAACGATTCGCCGAAGTAGCCGCTTGGAATATTTACGAGGGTTGTGCAGAAAGTAAGTTCCGATTGGTTGCGAAATGGAAACCACTGGGAAAATCCGGTAAAGCTAAGCACAGATGTGTTGGACAGTGTCTCTAGTATGCCCGTTGATCGCGTCGCGTCGCTTTCTTCAGTTTTGAGTGAACAACGAGCACGTAGGGATGCGTAGGGAATACACTCCTGGAAATGGAAAAAAGAACACATTGACACCGGTGTGTCAGACCCACCATACTTGCTCTGGACACTGCGAGAGGGCTGTACAAGCAATGATCACACGCACGGCACAGCGGACACACCAGGAACCGCGGTGTTGGCCGTCGAATGGCGCTAGCTGCGCAGCATTTGTGCACCGCCGCCGTCAGTGTCAGCCAGTTTGCCGTGGCATACAGAGCTCCATCGCAGTCTTTAACACTGGTAGCATGCCGCGACAGCGTGGACGTGAACCGTATGTGCAGTTGACGCACTTTGAGCGAGGGCGTATAGTGGGCATGCGGGAGGCCGGGTGGACGTACCGCCGAATTGCTCAACACGTGGGGCGTGAGGTCTCCACAGTACATCGATGTTGTCGCCAGTGGTCGGCGGAAGGTGCACGTGCCCGTCGACCTGGGACCGGACCGCAGCGACGCACGGATGCACGCCAAGACCGTAGGATCCTACGCAGTGCAGTAGGGGACCGCACCGCCACTTCCCAGCAAATTAGGGACACTGTTGCTCCTGGGGTATCGGCGAGGACCATTTGCAACCGTCTCCATGAAGCTGGGCTACGGTCCCGCACACCGTTAGGCCGTCTTCCGCTCACGCCCCAACATCGTGCAGCCCGCCTCCAGTGGTGTCGCGACAGGCGTGAATGGAGGGACGAATGGAGACGTGTCGTCTTCAGCGATGAGAGTCGCTTCTGCCTTTGTTGCCAATGATGGTCGTATGCGTGTTTGGCGCCGTGCAGGTGAGCGCCAGAATCAGGACTGCATACGACCGAGGCACAGAAGGCCAACACCCGGCATCATGGTGTGGGGAGCGATCTCCTACACTGGCTGTACACCACTGGTGATCGTCGAGGGGACACTGAATAGTGCACGGTACATACAAACCGTCATCGAACCCATCGTTCTACCATTCCTAGACCGGCAAGGGAACTTGCTGTTCCAACAGGACAATGCACGTCCGCATGTATCCCGTGCCACCCAACGTGCTCTAGAAGGTGTAAGTCAACTACCCTGGCCAGCAAGACCTCCGGATCTGTCCCCCATTGAGCATGTTTGGGCCTGGATGAAGCGTCGTCTCACGCGGTCTCCACGTCCAGCACGAACGCTGGTCCAACTGAGGCGCCAGGTGGAAATGGCATGGCAAGCCATTCCACAGGACTACATCCAGCATCTCTACGATCGTCTCCATGGGAGAATAGCAGCCTGCATTGCTGCGAAAGGTGGATATACACTGTACTAGTGCCGACATTGTGCATGCTCTGTTGCCTGTGTCTATGTTCCTGTGGTTCTGTCAGTGTGATCATGTGATGTATCTGACCCCAGGAATGTGTCAATAAAGTTTCCCCGTTCCTGGGACAATGAATTCACGGTGTTCTTATTTCAATTTCCAGGAGTGTAGATTTCGCCTGTGCCATGCAGCCCACATAACACAGCTGTCGAGCAGTTCCTTCTTCATGCCAATTCTCTGCCGCACACTGCAGGGGCAGTGAAGACGCTCCTGCAGCGTTTCCTACGAGAAGTGTTTGATCGCCCACAATACAGTCCGTAATTGGTTCCCCCTGAGTCTCATCTCTGCTCACAAGAACCGCTGGCTATGAAGACAAAATTTTTCCACAGACAACGAGCTGAAGACCAGTGCATTTAACTCGCCGAAAGCAAAGGCGGCTGCTTTCTATGACGAACATATTGGAAAGTTGATACAACACTACGACAAAACTCGAAGCTGGAGCGGTGACTATGTAGAGAGGTAGATGGAAGATGTACCTAACAGTTGCAAATAAAACGTTTCTGGTTTTCACTGTGGTTTCCATTTCGCGACCGATCGGAACTAACTTTCTACTCAACCCTCGTTCTTCAAGAGCCAAGGCGAGACGTTAACACAATGATACCTACTCGGACAATAGAATAAAGAATAAGGGTTTACCATGAGGTCAACTGGATTTATAGGTGGGATAGTTGGAGTAGGGGCATTAGAAAAATATTTGCTACTGGAGTTGGGCCTGAGAATCAAAGGTCGGTATAACTATTACACTTATTACTTGTATGGGATTCAACATCACGGATTCAGCTCCATTTCCCTCTCCAGTGTCTTCTACAATGAGGACATAGAACAGTTATATGCGCTGTCACCATTCCTCAATAGAAAGAAAGAAAGGAAGGATGGAAGGAAGTTAGGAAGCATTTCACGTCCATGACATGTGTCAGTCAATAGAGATGGATCTACGTACGCAGTAATGAATAACGTGAATAGCATTAAACTGAAAATACTTAGAATTAATCTGGTTAATTTCTCGGAACAAAATATGTGAAAGTCATTTAATGATCACTCATTAAATTTCCTTTTAATTCAGTGAAATTAAAATTTTATTCAGTTAAGAATTTGCAATCCGTCATTTCGTACGTGCTCGCGCTGTGTTCCTATCTGTCAAAAATTAATATAAACAATGTAGTCATCAAATTTTTCCCTAAAGCTACCAAAATTAATGTTTCAACTCTACATTTCACAGTAAATAATTATTCTTTGCAGCAGTAAATTACACCTGACACTGTAATCAGAAGTCTTAAAAACTGACAGCAAATACTACTCTCATCTTTCACCACCTATTGCCTTTCTAACAACCGATAAATTAGCCGAACCAGTGATTAATATACATTTTGCAATGTCATTAGAAAATTAATGTATCCGAGAACTGGTCGGTTTGGTGTACTGACGTAGACAGTACAGAAATTGATAAATTTCATCTTCTACAAGATCTGACCACTATTTTACTCTAGTCATTATTTCCATTTTGACAAATATGTATTGTTAACAAACGCTAAAATTGAAGTAAATACACCGGAAAGGCTTCAGAGTAAACTAAAACAAAATGCACGTTATTTGCTTTCTGACTGGCTGTAACTTCAAAATCATTTCTCATTATTTCTTACTCCTTTCACACTAAATGCGGTGTTAGAATAATGTTTCCTGTGAATCAGAATGAGGTAATAAATTATAAGAAATGATGATTTGAATGGTGATGGTCTGCATTATGCAACAGAACCAAAAAAAGTCTTCATTCTATCCAAACTCAAAACATAAATTTCGTACAAATTTGCTAGAGTAGCTGAAAGTTGAACCAGGCAGCTGTTACAAGACAGAATTCTTTTAAACATATCCACAGAGCCACAAACACAGAAATTACTGATTCCTTTCGTCTTCAGTTCTTATTATAATATTTGATGGAACAAGATAGATGACACGAAAATCTGATTTTAAACATAAAATATAGGATAGTTTACAGGGAAGAGATCAGCAGTGTAAAAATATCTTTTGATTATATTAAATTAAAAAATGAAATTTATTTTTTGCTGTCTTGGTATAAGCTAATTTTTACCAGGCATATGATGTAGTGTCGCTAGAGAAGGTCCTATCGATTCTTGTAGGACAATAATAATTAAAGCTTCCCGAAATGTCCGTTTTTATGATACAAATGACCCTCAGCTGTGTTACATTGGTAAAGGTATGGAAGAGTGGAATTCAGTGTATGTAGAGGCCTATCACCCATGTCGCAGTAACTGCAGAAAAATGTAGCTGTGAATGCATTGTGCATTTGTTTTATGCTTGTAACGGTGGGGGAACCAGTCGAGCACTACCGTGATTTCGTGATTTATTGTTTTCGTGTTAATGCATTCGTGAGTGAATGACAATATTTTATTTCTATACCAGATAAACAAGTCAAGTTAAGGGGAGTAGCAGTGCCCTATACTGAAAACGTTAAATTTAACATATTTATATCCCGTTTTCCAGGATACAGCGTTAAATCTTACCCATTCACTGATATACTATCAAGTGTCTAACTTTTTTAGGAACCAAGATACGAATCTTTTAATGAAGGTCTTAAAAAATTTACGTAAAATACTTTTTTTGCAGATGTTTCCCGATCTCGAAACTACTTACGCCAAAGCTCTGTAATTTTTACCTCTTAGAGATAGTGGTATTATAGTTAGCACTCATTGTTTTATCATATATATATATATATATATATATATATATATATATATATATATATATGATAAAATATGATATATATATGATAAAACAATGAGTGCTAACATATATATATATATATATATATATATATATGATAAAACAATGAGTGCTAACTATAATACCACTATCTCTAAGAGGTAAAAATTACAGAGCTTTGGCGTAAGTAGTTTCGAGATCGGGAAACATCTGCAAAAAAAGTAGTTTTTCAGAAATCGCACTTGAAAGTTGAAATAAAGGAAAACTCACTTACTGAATGGAGAAACAGCTTAAAACTTTCCACCTTTGTAACCTTTATACAGGGTGATTCAAAAAGAATACCACAACTTTAGGAATTTAAAATTCTGCAACGTCAAAAGGCAGAGCTAAGCACTATCTGTCGGCGAATTAAGGGAGCTATAAAGTTTCATGTAGTTGTACATTTGTTCGCTTGAGGCGCTGTTGACTAGGCGTCAGTGTCAGTTGATGCTAAGATGGCGACCGCTCAACACAAAGCTTTTTGTGTTATTGAGTACGGCAGAAGTGAATCGACGACAGTTATTCAGCGTGCATTTCGAACGAAGTATGGTGTTAAACCTCCTGATAGGTGGTGTATTAAACTTTGGTATAAACAGTTTACCGAGAATGGGTGTTTGTGCAAAGCGAAAAGTTCTGGACGGCCGAGAACGAAGGTGCTACTGTAACTGGACTACGATATCTGGAGATGTTAGAGAATTGGCTGTTCCCTCAGCTCGAACAAGAAGCACAACAATTCATATTTCAGCAGGATGGAGCGCCACCACATTGGCACTTATCTGTCCGTAGCTACCTGAACGTCAGCTACCCGAGGTGATGGATCGGCCGCCAGGCAGCCCGTGACAGAGCACTTCATCACTGGCCTCCAAGAAGCCCTGATCTTACCCCCTGCGATTTTTTCTTATGGGGGTATGATAAGGATATGGTGTTTCGGCCACCTCTCCCAGCCACCATTGATGATTTGAAACGAGAAATAACAGCAGCTATCCAAACTGTTACGCCTGATATGCTACAGAGAGTGTGGAACGAGTTGGAGTATCGGGTTGATATTGCTCGAGTGTCTGGAGGGGGCCATATTGAACATCTCTGAACTTGTTTTTGAGTGAAAAAAAACCTTTTTAAATACTCTTTGTAATGTATAACAGAAGGTTATATTATGTTCCTTTCATTAAATACACATTTTTAAAGTTGTGGTATTCTTTTTGAATCACCCTGTATTCTTGAGGATCAACCAGATGCAGTCTCTTTCTCCATTTGAGGGATCTTGCTGCTTCTGTATTTTTGAGCATAATTGCTGCTTTAGAGACTTGTTGTCTATCCAGTTCTCGTAGTGCTGCTTCCGTATTACGACCACACTTAATTCCAGATCGATTCAGAACCTTTATTCTGCCTGCATTTCCATCACTGAAAGTGATCACAGCATCACTGACGCCAATCTTCAGAGCTTTCAAACAGACAAATACGTTTTTGAGCACCTTGGTCCATACAGCATTGTTGAAAGACTCGTGTACATTTGGACGTTTTCCTGTGAACGCTTGCTTCAGAAGATCTGGATGTGCTAGATCTCTATATGCTGGCTTCGGTTCAACAGCTTCAGAAATACTGTTTATGTGGGTATATTCTGTCCCTATTGCTTCAATTTTGCGGTATTTACACCAGTCAATTGAACAGAACTTGTGTGATGGCTTCTCATCACCTGACGTAAACATTGCCCATATTACTTTTCTCATTCCTTCCAGGTTGTTCGTATCATTTCTAATGGCTTGGCCATAGTATTCACTTAGCTGACTGTTTTGTCAGTCAAACGTCATCAGTAGTCTTGCCGTCTTCAAGCTTTTTGCTAGAAAAGTTCTGCCTGTTTTTACACAGCCGGGTACCCACTCATTTCAACACATGACAGACATATTCTTACTTTTGACGTGTTAGGTCAACATAGCGTCTACCGTCTTATTGACCTGAATCATAACCACCAATGAATTTAGTGTGGCAAACCCCACAGTGTTCTTGATGGCACTGAAAGATCTTCACAGCTGAGTCACTTTCCATTATTCCACTGGATCCCTCATATGTTTTCTGACGGTTGTTTTCATTGAGTAGTTTCTTTTCGTTATTGGTATCTTTTCATTATTGTACAGCCCGCTTCAGCATCAAGTACTTTCCCGCTATCAATGCTTACGGCAGCATCACAAGAACTTTTAGATTGATGATCCCTTTTCTCCCCCGATGCTTCAAATGCCATGCAAATATCATTATTACCGTCATTTTCTTCAACTGCTCCCACTGTTGCAGATTTCATGCCCGCAGCTCATGGTCTAGTGGGTAGCTTTGCTGCCTCTGGATTATGGGGTGCCAGGTTCGATTCCAGGCCGGGTCAGGGATTTTCTCTGCTCGTGGACGGCGTGTTTGTGTTGTCCTCATCATTTCATTATCATTCAGGAAAGTGGGAGTCTGCACAGTGAAAAAGATTGTGAATTTGTACGGGCTTTAATAACCAAGCAGTTGAGCGCCCAAGAAACCAAATATCTTCATGATGATCATACGTTTCATTCATTCTTCTGCAATTACTTTCCTGTTTCACATAAAGCATCTGTGTATCTTGAGACACAGGTTGGGGGGCACGACTCATTCATAAGGGTACACAAAGTTTATCCAACACTAGGGCCTTTACCAATGCATCTCAGTCCATAGAAATATCTGACGTTCACCTGAAACAGGTTATTGTTTTTAAGTTTTACAAATGTCCAAAATTCTTTCTTAGTCTCACAACTCGAACAAGAGACTTACAAACTAAGAACTAAATGGATTCTTTAGAAGACTTTTCATAAATTATCTCTCCATCGCAAAAATTACAGAATGTAATTTGATGAAACATTTTAGTTCACTTACACCATTGTTTTTACATCTACATCTACATTTATACTCCGCAAGCCACCCAACGGTGTGTGGCGGAGGGCACTTTACGTGCCACTGTCATTACCTCCCTTTCCTGTTCCAGTCGCGTATGGTTCGCGGGAAGAACGACTGTCTGAAAGCCTCTGTGCGCGCTCTAATCTCTCTAATTTTACATTCGTGATCTCCTCGGGAGGTATAAGTAGGGGGAAGCAATATACTCGATACCTCATCCAGAAACGCACCCTCTCGAAACCTGGCGAGCATGCTACACCGCGATGCAGAGCGCCTCTCTTGCAGAGTCTGCCACTTGAGTTTGTTAAACATCCCCGTAACGCTATCACGGTTACCAAATAACCCTGTGACGAAACGCACCGCTCTTCTTTGGATCTTCTCTATCTCCTCCGTCAACCCGATCTGGTACGGATCCCACACTGATGAGAAATACTAAAGTATAGGTCGAACGAGTGTTTTGTAAAGCACCTCCTTTGTTGATGGACTACATTTTCTAAGGACTCTCCCAATGAATCTCAACCTGGTACCCGCCTGACCAACAATTAATTTTATATGATCATTCCACTTCAAATCGTTCTGTACGCATACTCCCAGATATTTTACAGAAGTAACTGCTACCAGTGTTTGTTCCGCTATCATATAATCATACAATAAAGGATCCTTCTTTCTATGTATTCGCAATACATTACATTTGTCTGTGTTAAGCGTCAGTTGGCACTCCCTGCACCAAGTGCCTATCCGCTGCAGATCTTCCTGCATTTCGCTACAATTTTCTAATGCTGCAACTTCTCTGTATACTACAGCATCATCCGCGAAAAGCCGCGTGGAACTTCCGACACTATCTACTAGGTCATTTATATATATTGTGAAAAGCAATGGTCCCATAACACTCCCCTGTGGCACGCCAGAGGTTACTTTAACGTCTGTAGACGTCTCTCCATTGATAACAACATGCTGTGTTCTGTTTGCTAAAAACTCTTCAATCCAGCCACACAGCTGGTCTGATATTCCGTAGGCTCTTACTTTGTTTATCAGGCGACAGTGCGGAACTGTATCGAACGCCTTCCGGAAGTCAAGAAAAATAGCATCTACCTGGGAGCCTGTATCTAATATTTTCTGGGTCTCATGAACAAATAAAGCGAGTTGGGTCTCACACGATCGCTGTTTCCGGAATCCATGTTGATTCCTATAGAGTAGATTCTGTGTTTCCAAAAACGACATGATACTCGAGCAAAAAACATGTTCTAAAATTCTACAACAGATCGACGTCAGAGATATAGGTCTATAGTTTTGCGCATCTGCTCGACCACCCTTCTTGAAGACTGGGACTACCTGTGCTCTTTTCCAATCATTTGTAACCTTCCGTTCCTCTAGAGACTTGCGGTACACGGCTGTTAGAAGGGGACTCACTTAAACCTAATATTGAACATATCACTGGCACTGGTTTCACTGCACTCTTCACTATTGTTCACGAGCTTCTTTTGGGAAGCACTTGGTGGTGAAGAACTTTGTTCAGTGCTGCTTGCTCTAACCTCATTTTCTTGATGTTTGCTTCCAACTGGACATTTTCTGTAGAAGCTATTCCCCTTATTTCTTCTTATATATTCCCTTAGGTGGAGTCATGTTACAGAGAAAAACACAACTCACTAAGCTATTAAACCAAATATGTACAACGAAAGGTGCGATACCCCTTACAAAATGTGGATAGCACCTCGCATTGTACCACAAACAGGAAGTGATATTACACCTATGTAGCCAACCTATGCAGCAGGAGTTTACTGTTAAACAATATAAAACCGCCTTATAGAGCAAACATTTTCCGAGCTACCTGATAACTGAACAAGTGCTCAGGAACCAGTAGAAATTATATGTGCTGTAAATTACTTCAAAACAAATTAAAAATACAATCATCATATATCAACAAAACATACAACAAAGTAAAGATAAAACCCCGTACAACAAAATAAAAATCGACGTTTTATACCTACACCACCTTTTGTACTCCCCTTAAGGGGCTCCGGAACGCCCTATAGTTGCAATGTTAAAATAACGCTTATAAATTACATCTTTCCTCACAAAGTATTTGAGGTAGGAAGTTGAACTTTTTACAGATTATTTATTGGAATATGGGCTACAACTTAACACAGGGATTTTACAAAATTTTAGTTCAGTTATTAAAGATGATTTATTTTTCAATTGTAATGAAAATTCACAAAATTTTTTTGCAATTTTTTATTTATATATTCAAAAATATACAGTTTTTTGGAAGAAGGCTGTGTTAAATTATGCAGAAGGTACTGTGTAACATTTACTGAAAGTTTGAAACAAATATGTTTGGAAGGTCCTTATAAAACATGTTACTAGTATGAGAAAATAAAAGTTTTGGGAATCGAGCGACAAAGATTGGATTAACTTTTTAGTGCATTCCAGGTCCATAGGATGGATTATCTTCATCCTCTGCAAACTCCTCCTCCAGCTTTCTCTTGTTCCTCCTCCTGTTTACTCTTGATTGTATTTCCAGACTCTTTACAGCCCTGTCTGCAGCCCGAAGGCGTTCCTTGTCTAAAGTAAGCATCGCTCGTACCATGTTAGAACCTATCTTCATTCCCATATTTCTAAATACCTTGCACCTTACAATGTTGCCATCATTGAAAGTCGCAACAGCAACTTTACTTTTACTCATTATTATACTTCAACAAAACAGAGAGTCAAGAAACAGAATTAATTACGAATATTTTCGAGATAACGACAGAGTAAATAAACATGAAACAATCGACAATCACACCAGCGATATATATTGAACCATCACAGGTTAGCCACAACACATACTTTATCTCACATCACTAAAATGTACCTGATGAACACGGACGTTAATAATAACACCATTTGACAGCAGTTTAACAGCGCCACAGTGGGTCACGCCCATGTAGAACACATTTCAAAAAAAATTTAAGAATAGTTGTAGTCTTCGGAATTGAATAAATTATATATCTATTAAAAGGTAATAGTCTGCAGATTCATAAAACGCAAAAAAGTAAAAATTGAACTTTTCATGATTTTGAGCCTTTCTGGAGCCCCTTAAATAAACAATATTTAAATATTTAAGTAAGATGTGTGAGACTCCCACTAAACCCGTCTGGCAGAACAGGTGATTAGGATTGTGGAAAGGGTCAAATAAGGTGTCGGTCAGGTTCACTCAAACTTGTAATTTATTGTAATTTAACACCTGTAAACCAAAACGGCACTTAGCCGAACCTTTAGAACTACGAGTTTCAAAAAGGCAATTATTTCACGGCTGAGGGCCTCCAAACAAGAAATCTTATAAGTCAATAAAATAAAAATGCAGTTAAAATAGCAAATAAAATAATTAAAATATATATGGTATCACAGCTAGGCTGGAAAGCCTCAAGGCAAAAGTAGATAGAACAAACATATGCAACTTGCAATACAAGAGGCTGAGGGCCACAATTAAATTTAAAGATCTTTTACATATATTACCATATTCTTCTAAGGCAGAAGGCCGCAATGTTTTTGCTTAAAGGATAATTTCAAGAATAAGCTTTTTAAGCGGCTTAAGGCCCACACATGATTTTCCAAAATTCAAAAATACGTCAAGTCCGGTAACAACAAAAAAAATTAAATCATTGGCTATGATAGATTATAATCAGACAATTAAACACCGGTGAGAAGGACAATAAAGAAAACGGCACTCAGAAGCCTCCGGGGAGATCTGTCTGCCCTCGTTCACTTAGGTGAGACAGGTGGTGAGCCCAACTAAACTTGGTCCATCGGAACTCACCCAGGGGACATCCACAGACCGACCGACATAACGACCTGCTTGCCACCTAGTTCATGAGAACTCAAACACAAAAGGTTACGAACATGATTATCCACAATGAAATATGTATTAGCTGTCGAAACCACACATCATGTTGGACAGCGACAACAGGTGAGGAAACGACGCTGCCCGAAATTACGTTACTGGCCAGGGCAGGGCCACAAGGCAGAAAATTCCGCTGGTAAGCTTTAATTTTAAATACGGTAATATAGTTAACTTCACCCAAAAGGAGCACTGCCTGAATTTACGTCAGTGGCCAGGGCAGGTAACTAGAACACTAACGGCCACAAGGCAGAAAATTCCGCTGGTGCAGTTGACTTGTAGTCAACCAATATAGTTAACTTCACCGCATGGCAGCTAAATGTCATCAATAGAAATACTCGGTGTTGCTCATAGGGAAACCTCCCCAACAGCGAAACACAGAAACGAACCACCACGACAAGAATGGACGTGGCTTGGGTAGCTTGAAACCACTACTCAACTTTGACGTCCAGGATCGGTGAACCACGAAGCCCGTAGCGATCGGACAGCTCCACACACGCTCCGACACTGCGCAGGGACCGCCAGCGGACCCAGCCGACTGCACCGCGCGGAGATAACTTACCTGGTCCGCAGCAATACACAGACTCCCTCAGAATACCGACAACATCTAAAACAGTCGTCAGTGGAAATAACGCCAAGTACACACACACAACCTGACAAACATTGCACGAAAACCTGAACGATACCCTACAGTAACTAAGCACGCACGAAGACAAATCGGAAGTCGATGCGCACACACACACAGCCGACTCATGAACGATCGGCGAGCCAAAACGCGTCGTCCGGTAGGACGACCGACCGCCGATACACCAAGACCGTGGCCCGGCTCAAGTGATGCGTGGCGGCAATGGTCGGGCGAGCCATGTCGACGCAAACCTCACTGCTGCTCCAACCCGACTGCACTAGCGCCGCATTGCAACTGGCAGGTCCGAGCTGCACTCCAGACGGGTTCCAACTGACTGGCAGACCGAATTCGCGACCCGAACTGCTTACGACAGACAACGACCGGGTAACAATAGCAGTCGAGCAAGGATACTACGAGAGGGGATATATCGATACGCGCTGCTAGCGCCGGTCACGGTCAGGCAAAGCAGCAACTCAGTGACAGTAGTAATTTAAATTAACGTAGTGAGGTGGAAGTACGTTAAAAACAGGGTGTAAAATACGCAATGGAGGGAACACGAGCCACGCACGGTTTAATGTGGCACCTTTCGCACTTACCTTTTCGCTGTTTACGACAACAGAATTACAAGTTGAGAGGACTAACTCAATTGGAGGCCTATTCGTTGTCAGAAAAATGGCTTTTGCAGTTATTATTCTATTAAAATATTGAACCATACACTAAAATTAAGGTCACCTATCTTTTCCTGCTGATGCAGTAAGTCAGTCTCAGTATTGAAACCAGACAGCAACTTTTCATTCGGTGATGCAGTCATCTGGTGATCAGAAGTCTGCCTCCTACAAGCCTACCTTCTGACTTTAATACGAGACAGACAGTATAGTCCACTCTGTTCTTGACGCAGTTGTCGTTCGTCCTGAAACCCTGAGAAAAACAGGACGGGGAAGGAATCCTGGAAATTTGTGGTAAGTTCTATGGGACCAAACTGCTGAACTCATCGGTTCCCTAGGCTTACACACTATTTAATCTAACTTACGCTCAACAGAACACACACACCTATGCCCAAGGGAGGACTCGAACCACCTACGGAGGGAGCCGCGCGAACCGCGGCAAGGTGCATTAGAACGCACGACTACTCCGCGCGGCGGAAGTAATCCGTTTACCCTACAAGTAACTACAGGATCCTACGAGTAACTACAGGATCAAATGCGGTATGAAGACAATTCTGTATTACTCCTTCTTGACACGGTTCACATTTTCGACGTAGTCAGAAAACTCTTTCACCATGAGCTCTACATAATCTTAACGAAACTCACAGAACATATCGCACCCCAGCAAGAACAGTGACAAAACAATTCTATAAACTGTATAAGCTTCCTTTAAATATGATGTACGTATTTTTGGCAGTAAATTCCGTATCGAGCGAGATGGCGCAATGGTTAGCACAATGGATTCGCATTCGCGAGGACGACTGTTCAAACACGTGTCCGCTCATCCTGATTTAGGTTTTCCGTGATTTTTATAAAAAGCTGCAGGCAAATGCCGGGGTGGTTCCTTTTATAGGGCACGGTCGATTTGCTTCCCCATCCTTCCTTAATCCGATGAGACTGGTGACCTCGCTGTTTGGTCCCCTCCCCCAAACCAACCAAATTCCGTTATATTCTGTACAACAGCAATATGGACATCTAATTCTGTTCTCATCGAATGTGAAGTGATATCAGGTAATCATTAATTAGTGCATCGCGTTGTCACTTTTCTTGCTTTTCTAAAAACTATTTAGTTCTTTTATGATATCTCACGTAATATTTTTACGACTTTTCCTTTCTAAATATGTATTATTCTGAATTGTTGTAATGTAACACGACATTCAGTACTTAAGTTAGAATAAAAAATGAAAAACAACTAGAAAAATAAAAAATAAAAATCATACAGGGTGTTTCAAAAATGACCGGTATATTTGAAACGGCAATAAAAACTAAACGAGCAGCGATAGAAATACACCGTTTGTTGCAATATGCTTGGGACAACAGTACATTTTCAGGCGGACAAACTTTCGAAATTACAGTAGTTACAATTTTCAACAACAGATGGCGCTGCAAGTGATGTGAAAGATATAGAAGACAACGCAATCTGTGGGTGCGCCATTCTGTACGTCGTCTTTCTGCTGTAAGCGTGTGCTGTTCACAACGTGCAAGTGTGCTGTGGACAACATGGTTTATTCCTTAGAACAGAGGATTTTTCTGGTGTTGGAATTCCACCGCCTAGAACACAGTGTTGTTGCAACAAGACGAAGTTTTCAACGGAGGTTTAACGTAACCAAAGGACCGAAAAGCGATACAATAAAGGATCTGTTTGAAAAATTTCAACGGACTGGGAACGTGATGGATGAACGTGCCGGAAAGGTAGGGCGATCGCGTACGGCAACCACAGAGGGCAACGTGCAGCTAGTGCAGCAGGTGATCCGACAGCGGCCTCGGGTTTCCGTTCGCCGTGTTGCAGCTGCGGTCCAAATGACGCCAACGTCCACGTATCGTCTCATGCGCCAGAGTTTACACCTCTATCCATACAAAATTCAAACGCGGCAACCCCTCAGCGCCGCTACCATTGCTGCACAAGAGACATTCGCTAACGATATAGTGCACAGGATTGATGACGGCGATATGCATGTGGGCAGCATTTGGTTTACTGACGAAGCTTATTTTTACCTGGACGGCTTCGTCAATAAACAGAACTGGCGCATATGGGGAACAGAAAAGCCCCATGTTGCAGTCCCATCGTCCCTGCATCCTCAAAAAGTACTGGTCTGGGCCGCCATTTCTTCCAAAGGAATCATTGGCCCATTTTTCAGATCCGAAACGATTACTGAATCACGCTATCTGGACATTCTTCGTGAATTTGTGGCGGTAGAAACTGCCTTAGACGACACTGCGAACACCTCGTGGTTTATGCAAGATGGTGCCCGGCCACATCGCACGGCCGACGTCTTTAATTTGCTGAATGAATATATCGATGATCGTGTGATTGCTTTGGGCTATCCGAAACATACAGGAGGCGGCGTGGATTGGCCTCCCTATTCGCCAGATGTGAACCCCTGTGACTTCTTTCTGTGGGGACACTTGAAAGACCAGGTGTACCGCCAGAATCCAGAAACAATTGAACAGCCGAAGCAGTACATCTCATCTGCATGTGAAGCCATTCCGCCAGACACGTTGTCAAAGGTTTCGGGTAATTTCATTCAGAGACTACGCCATATTATTGCTGCGCATGGTGGATATGTGGAAAATATCGTACTATAGAGTTTCCCAGACCGCAGCGCCATCTGTTGTTGACAATTGTAACTACTGTAATTTCGAAAGTTTGTCTGCCTGAAAATGTACTGTTGTCCCAAGCATATTGCAACAAACGGTGTATTTCTATCGCTGCTCGTTTAGTTTTTATTACCGTTTCAAATATACCGGTCATTTTTGAAACACCCTGTATTTTATGAAGACTAATGCAGTTAGGTAGTTTAAAGGACACCATTTACGGTAACACACAGTCATAAATTGGTCTACATAACATAACAACAGTTCTCGCGAAGGAAGAGATACAATATGAACTTTCTCTATGGCAGAAATTTCAGTTTTGTTCCTGTACCCTGCAACGAACGAAATTTCTCCCCTCAAGTGGACTATTTGCGACATACAGAGTTGACGTTTTTTCGCGGACGTTGGGACATTTCACACGTATTTTTCAGTGATATAAACTAAAAATTGCTGTTTTTTGTCTTGTGTCACTTTTCTTGCAGGGATGCGAAATAATCTTACAGCAGCCTGCATCAGTACTCCCTCAAAATACAGTGTTATACAGACTTTATGTGTCACGCGAGTCTTTGAACAATGCACTTACAAAATTCAGAATACTGCGAATTCCATAACAAAATTCGCTTCACAAAGTGCCGCACTTTAACGTGTGGGCACTAGCAACATAAAACTCACAATGGAAACGGAAACGATGCAAGCAGATTGCATGGTGTGGATGTACTTCTTCGTCTGGAGAGAAGTCTTCTATGAGGAAGACTATCCTGACTGCATTGTTACCTGTTTAAACATCACTTCAGATTAAAATAAAGATGCACAGCTATCAAAATTCTAACGGGTTGCTCTTATTCGGAACCTACTGAAAATACAGACCTCACTTTCTGCGGGCGCTGGCTGCGCCCCTGTCAAGACCGAGCTGCCTCTATCGATGCTATTACTTCTACCACACTATTTTCTTCCGTCCCCGCTTAACAACGGGTGAGTCCATTATCTCGGCTGGGTGGCATCTCCGTGCATTTTTTTTGGGATCCGGATGTCTACCTTCAAGTTCTAGCACAATGTGGATGTCGAACACTGAGCTCCCACGTGGACCAGATACTGAGACAGCCGATTCCGGAACAGAAAAGCAGTCACTTTCGATTAATAGCGGAAAGGCATGAGGACCGGATGAGATACCTGTAAGACTGCACAAGGAATATGCGAAGGGGCTTGCTCCCCTTCTAGCGGCAGTTTACCGTAGACAGCTGGAGCAACGAAGGGGACCGAGAGACTGGAAAAAAATCCCGATTTCAAGAAGGGCCACAGGACATATACTCAATTATAAACCCATATCGTTGACGTCGATCTGTTGCAGAATTATGGAATATGTTTACTGCTCAACATTTCTGACGTTTCTGGGGAACGAAAATCTCCTGTAAAAAATTAGCATGGATTCTCCGAAGAGAGATCTTGCAAAACAGCTCGCGCTGTTCCTTCAAGAGATCCATAGCGCTGTGTACAACGACGCTCAGATTGCTGCCACGTTCCTTGAGTTCAGGAAGGCATCTGAAAGCGTCCAGCACTGCCGTTTTGTGAAGAAAATACGAGCTTATCAAGTACCGGACGAGTTTTGCGACTGAATTCAAGACGTTCTTGCACATATAACTCAACGCGTCGCTCTTAACGGAACAAAATACACTCCTGGAAATGGAAAAAAGAACACATTGACACCGGTGTGTCAGACCCACCATACTTGCTCCGGACACTGCGAGAGGGCTGTACAAGCAATGATCACACGCACGGCACAGCGGACACACCAGGAACCGCGGTGTTGGCCGTCGAATGGCGCTAGCTGCGCAGCATTTGTGCACCGCCACCGTCAGTGTCAGCCAGTTTGCCGTGGCATACGGAGCTCCATCGCAGTCTTTAACACTGGTAGCATGCCGCGACAGCGTGGACGTGAACCGTATGTGCAGTTGACGGACTTTGAGCGAGGGCGTATAGTGGGCATGCGGGAGGCCGGATGGACGTACCGCCGAATTGCTCAACACGTGGGGCGTGAGGTCTCCACAGTACATCGATGTTGTCGCCAGTGGTCGGCGGAAGGTGCACGTACCCGTCGACCTGGGACCGGACCGCAGCGACACACGGATGCACGCCAAGACCGTAGGATCCTACGCAGTGCCGTAGGGGACCGCACCGCCACTTCCCAGCAAATTAGGGACACTGTTGCTCCTGGGGTATCGGCGAGGACCATTCGCAACCGTCTCCATGAAGCTGGGCTACGGTCCCGCACACCGTTAGGCCGTCTTCCGCTCACGCCCCAACATCGTGCAGCCCGCCTCCAGTGGTGTCGCGACAGGCGTGAATGGAGGGACGAATGGAGACGTGTCGTCTTCAGCGATGAGAGTCGCTTCTGCCTTGGTGCCAATGATGGTCGTATGCGTGTTTGGCGCCGTGCAGGTGAGCGCCACAATCAGGACAGCATACAACCGAGGCACACAGGGCCAACACCCGGCATCATGGTGTGGGGAGCGATCTCCTACACTGGCCGTACACCACTGGTGATCGTCGAGGGGACACTGAATAGTCCACGGTACATCCAAACCGTCATCGAACCCATCGTTCTACCATTCCTAGACCGGCAAGGGAACTTGCTGTTCCAACAGGACAATGCACGTCCGCATGTATCCCGTGCCACCCAACGTGCTTTAGAAGGTGTAAGTCAACTACCCTGGCCAGCAAGACCTCCGGATCTGTCCCCCATTGAGCATGTTTGGGACTGGATGAAGCGTCGTCTCACGCGGTCTGCACGTCCAGCACGATCGCTGATCCATCTGAGGCGCCAGGTGGAAATGGCTTGGCAAGCCGTTCCACAGGACTACATCCAGCATCTCTACGATCGTCTCCATGGGAGAATAGCAGCCTGCATTGCTGCGAAAGGTGGATATACACTGTACTAGTGCCGACCTTTGCATGCTCTGTTGCCTGTGTCTATGTGCCTGTGGTTCTGTCAGTGTGATCATGTGATGTATCTGACCCCAGGAATGTGTCAATAAAGTTTCCCCTTCCTGGGACAATGAATTCACGGTGTTGTTATTTCAATTTCCAGGAGTGTAGACGAATTTAAAGGTAATTCCTGGAGTGTACCAAGGAAGTGTGATAGGACCGTCACTGTTTACAATGTATACAGGGTGATACAAAAAGGTACGGCCAAACTTTCAGGAAACATTCCTCACACACAAAGAAAGAAAATATGTTATGTGGACATGTGTCCGGAAACGCTTAATTTCCATGTTAGAGTTCATTTTATTACTTCTCTTCAAATCACATTAATCATGGAATGGAAACACACAGCAACAGAACGTACCAGCGTGACTTCAAACACTTTGTTACAGGAAATGTTCAAAATGTCCTCCGTTAGCGAGGATACATGCATCCACCCTCCGTCGCATGGACTCCATGATGCGCTGATTCAGCCCTGGAGAATGGCGTATTGTATCACAGCTGTCCACAATACGAGCACGAAGAGTTTCTACATTTGGTAGCGGAGTTGCGTAGACACGAGCTTTCAAATGCCCCAATAAATGAAAGTCAAGAGGGTTGTGGTCAGGAGAGCGTGGAGGCCACAGAATTGGTCCGCCTCTACCAATTCATCGGTCACCGAATCTGTTGTTGAGAAGCGTACGAACACATCGACTGAAATGTGCAGGAGCTCCATCGTGCATGAACCACATGTTGTGTCGTACTTGTAAAGGCACATGTTCTAGCAGCACAGGTAGAGTATCCCGTACGAAATTATGATAACGCGCTCCATTGAGCGTAGGTGGAAGAACATGGGGCCCAATCGAGACATCACCAACAATGCCTGCCCAAACGTTCACAGAAAATCTGTGTTGATGACGTGATTGCACAATTCCGTACGGATTCACGTCAGCCACACATGTTGATTGTGAAAATTTACAATTTGATCACGTTGGAATGAAGCCTCATCCGCAAAGAGAACATTTGCGCTGAAATGAGGATTGACACATTGTTGGATGAACCATTCGCAGAAGTGAACCCGTGGAGGCCAATCAGCTGCTGATAGTGCCTGCACACGCTGTACATGGTACGGAAACAACTGGTTCTCCCGCAGCACTCTCCATACAGTGACGTCGTCAACGTTACCTTGTACAGTAGCAACTTCTCTCACGCTGACATTAGGGTTATCGTCAACTGCACGAAGAATTGCCTCGTCCATTGCAGGTTTCCTCGTCGTTCTAGGTCTTCCCCAGTCGCGTGTCATAGGCTGGAATGTTCCGTGCTCCCTAAGACGCCGATCAATTGCTTCGAACGTCTTCCTGTCGGGACACCTTCGTTCTGGAAATCTGTCTCGATACAAACATACCGCGCCACGGCTATTGCCCCGTGCTAATCCATACATCAAATGGGTATCTGCCAACTCCTCATTAGTAAACATTGCACTGACTGCAAAACCACGTTCGTGATGAATACTAACCTGTTGATGCTACGTACTGATGTGCTTGATGCTAGTACTGTAGAACAATGAGTCGCATGTCAACACAAGCACCGAAGTCAACACTACCTTCCTTCAATTGGGCCAACTGGCGGTGAATCGAGAAAGTACAGTACATACTGATGAAACTGAAATGAGCTGTAACATGGAAATTAAGCGTTCCCGGACACCTGTCCACATAACATCTTTTCTTTATTTGTGTGTGAGGAATGTTTCCTGAAAGTTTGGCCGTACCTTTTTGTAACACCCTGTATAAATGATCTTGTAGAAACCACCGGACCCTCTTTACATCTACGTCTACATGGATACTCTCCAAGCCAGAGTACCTGCCAGAGGGTTCATCGAACCACCTTCACAATAATTCTCTATCATTCCACTCTCTAACAGCGAGCGGAAGAAAACGAACACCTATTTCTTTCCGTGCGAGATCTGGTTTCCTTTGCTATGTTGATCGTCTCTCCCTATGTAGGTCGGCGTCAATAAAATAGTTTCGAATTCGGAGCAAAATGTTGGTGACTGAAATTTCGTCAGAGGTTACTGCTGCAACGAAAAACGCCTTTGTTTTAATGATGTCCACACCGAATCCCTTATCATGCCCCCTCTCCCCTATTTCGCGATAATACAAAACGTGCTGCCCTTCATTGAACTTTCTGAGTGAACTCCTTCAATCCGATCTGGTAAGGATCTCACACTGCGCAGCAGTACTCCAAAAGAGGACGGACAAGTGCAATGTAGGCAGTCCCTTAAGCAGATCTGTTGCACCTTCTAAGTGTTCTGCCAATACAACACAGTCTTTAGTATCCCCATAACACTTTCTATGTACGAGGGTTGCCCAGTGAATAATGCCCCATATTTTTTTTCTCCAGAAGTATTTATTCCACAACAATGAAATTTACATATGTGAAAGACTGATGTTTTGTCTACTTGCTTTATTTTTCCACATAATCTCCTTCAAGTTCGACGGCCTTTTTCCAGCGAGACACAAGAGCGTGTATTCCCTGCCGGTAAAAATCTGTACTCTGCCTACGGAGCCAGGTTGTCACTTCGTGAATCACTTCTTCGTCATCGGCAAAACGTCTTCCACGAATGAAATTCTTCATTGGCCCAAACAAGTGAAAGTCTGAAGGAGCCAAATCGGGGCTGTAGGGTGGATGGGGTAACACTATCCAACCCAGTTTCGCGATGTGTTCACAAGTCCTCAAACTTGTGTGAGGACGAGCGTTATCATGCACACACTTTTGAGTATCCAAGCTGATTGATAATCACATCCACACTTCATTTGCTTACTGACAACTCCAGTGCCAATTGTCGAGTCGTAATGCGTCGATCCCGTCGAATGAGAACATCAGCCCGCTGCAACATGTCAGGCGTGACAGCCGTGGGAGGCCTTCCCGACCGCGGCAAATCTCGGAGCTCCGCAGCACCGCCCTCTGATGCTTTCACCCTCTGTGCCCAGCGACCAACAGTACTCCTATCGACTGCAGATGTTCCGTAGACTTTGCACAAGCGTTTATGAATATTGCCCACGGTTTCTTCCTCTGCTACGAGAAATTCAATCACTGCACGTTGTTTATGACGGATGTCACCTGCAGACGCCATTTTAGAACATTCCTATACCACCGCTCTCTGTCGGAGGAAATTGAAACTTTGCGTACACACGCGGGAAACTTCAAATAACTCGCACCTAAAGTGTCACATTTCTAATATTTTTTATTTCGGAGAAAAAAAATATGGGGCATTATTTACTGGGCAACCCTCGTATTCTTTCCAATTTAAGTTCCTCGTGATTGTAATTCCTAGGTATTTAGTTGAATTTACGGCCTTTAGATTTGATTGGCTTATCATGTAACCGAAGTTTAACGGATTCCTTTTAGCATTCATGTGGATGACCTCACACTTTTCGTTACTTAGGGTCAATTACTCACCATACTGATATCTTTTCTAAATCCTTTTGCAATTTTTTTTTTTTTTGATCTTCTGATTATAGTAGTCTACACGCGAGAGTGTCATCTGCAAACAACCTAAGACGGCTGTTCAGATTGTTTCCTAAGTCGTTTGTAGAGATAAAGAAAAGCAGAGGGCCCTTAACACTACCTTAGGGAACGCCAAAAATCACTTCTGTTTACTCCATGACTTTTCGTCAGTTACTGCGAACTGTGACCTTTGTGACAGCAAAGAACGAGTCCAGTCGCATAATTGAGACGATATTCCATAAGCACGCAATTTGATTACAAGCCAGTTGTGAGGTATCTTGCCAAAAGTCTGCTGGAAATCTAGAAATACGGAATCAATCTGAAATTCCTTGTCGATAGCACGCAACACATCGTGTGAGCAAAGAACGATGTTACCTAAATCCGTGTCGATCGTGTGTCAACAAACCGTTCTCTTCCAGGTAATTCATAATGTTCGAACTCAATACATATTCCAGAATCCTGTTTCAAGGCTGTTCCCAGAAGCATTAGTTGTCTATAACAAAGTAGCAAAGCCAGAAGACAATACAGATTTGCAGAATGACCTGCAGAGAGCTGATGAATGGTGGAGGCTCTGGCAGTTGATCCTCAACGTAAACAAATCTAACATACTACGGAGAAATAGGGAAAGAAATTCACTGTCCGCAGCTCGTTCTCGTGCGGTAGCGTTCCCGCTTCCCGATCCCGTGTTCGATTCCCGGCGGGGTCGGGGATTTTCTCTGCCTCGTGATGACTGGGTGTTGTGTACTGTCCTGAGGTTAGTTAGGTTTAAGTAGTTCTAAGTTCTAGGGCACTGATGACCATTGATGTTAAGTCCCATAGTGCTCAGAGCCATTTGAACCATTTTGAAAGAAATTCACTATTGTATGTCTGCGGGTTTTTTTTTTTTTCATCAGTCTACGACTGGTTTGATGCGGCCCGCCACGAATTCCTTTCCTGTGCTAACCTCTTCACCTCAAAGTAGCACTTGCAACCTACGTCCTGGTGGTGGTGGTGGTAGTTAGTGTTTAACGTCCCGTCGACAACGAGGTCATTAGAGACGGAGCGCAAGCTCGGGTTAGGGAAGGATTGGGAAGGAAATCGGCCGTGCCCTTTCAAAGGAACCATCCCGGCATTTGCCGGAAACTATTTAGGGAAATCACGGAAAACCTAAATCAGGATGGCCGGAGACGGGATTGAACCGTCGTCCTCCCGAATGCGAGTCCAATGCAACCTACGTCCTCAATTATTTGCTTGACGTATTCCAATCTCTGTCTTCCTCTACAGTTTTTGGCCTCTACAGCTCCCTCTAGTACCATGGAATTCATTCCCTCATGTCTTAGCAGATGTCCTATCAACCTGTCCCTTCTCCTTATCAGTGTTTTCCACATATTCCTTTCCTCTCCGATTCTGCGTAGAACCTCCTCATTCCTTACCTTATCAGTCCACCTAATTTTCAACACTCGTCTATAGCACCACATCTCAAATGCTTCGATTCTCTTCTGTTCCGGTTTTCCCACAGTCCCTGTTTAACTACCATACAATGCTGTACTCCAGACGTACATCCTCAGAAATTTCTTCCTCAAATTAAGGCCGGTATTTGATATTAGTAGACTTCTCTTGGCCAGAAATGCCTTTTTGGCCTTAGCGAGTCTGCTTTTGATGTCCTCCTTGCTCCGTCCGTCATTGGTTATTTTACTGCCTAGGTAGCAGAATTCTTTAACTTCATTGACTTCGTGACCATCAATTCTGATGTTAAGTTTCTCGCTGTTCTCATTTCTACTACTTCTCATTACCTTCGTCTTTCTCAGATTCACTCTAAAAACATACTGTGTACTCATTAGACTGTTCATTCCGTTCAGCAGATCATTTAATTCTTCTTCACTTTCACTCAGGATAGCTATTTCATCAGCGAATCGTATCACTCATATCCTTTAACTTTGTATTTTAATTCCACTCCTGAACCTTTCCTTTATTTCCATCGTTGCTTCCTCGATGTACAGATTGAAGAGTAGGGGCGAAAGGCTACAGACTTGTCTTGCACCCTTCTTAATACGAGCACTTTGTTCTTGATCGTCCACTCTTATTATTCCCTCTTGGTTGTTGTACATATTGTGTATGACCCGTCTCTGCCTATAGCTTACCCCTACTTTTTTTAGAATCTCGAACAGCTTACACCATTTTATATTGTCGAACGCTTTTTCCAGGTCGACAGATCCTATGAAAGTGTCTTGATTTTTCTTTAGCCTTGCTTCCATTATTAGCCGTAACGTCAGAATTGCCTCTCTCGTCCCTTTACTTTTCCTAAAGCCAAACTGATAGTCACCTAGCGCATTCTCAATTTTCTTTTCCACTCTTCTGTATATTATTCTTGTAAGCAGCTTCGATGCATGAGCTGTTAAGCTGATTGTGCGATAATTCTCGCACTTGTCAGCTCTTGCCGTCTTCGGAATTGTGTGGATGATGCTTTTCCGAAAGTCAGATGGTATATCGCCAGACTCATATATTCTACACACCAACGTGAATAGTCGTTTTGTTGCCACTTCCCCCAATGATTTTAGAAATTCTGATGGAATGTTATCTATTCGTTCTGCCTTATTTGACCGTAAGTCCTCCAAAGCTTTTTTAAATTCCGATTCTAATACTGGTTCCCTTATCTCTTCTAAATCTACTCCTGTTTCTTCTTCTATCACATCAGACAAATCTTCACCCTCATAGAGGCTTTCAATGTATTCTTTCCACCTATCTGCTCTCTCCTCTGCACTTAACAGTGGAATTCCCGTTGCACTCTTAATGTTACCACCGTTGCTTTTAATGTCACCAAAGGTTGTTTTGACTTTCCTGTATGCTGAGTCTGTCCTTCCGATAATCATATCTTTTTCGATGTCTTCACATTTTCCCTGCAGCCATTTCGTCTTAGCTGCCCTGCACTTCCTATTTATTTCATTCCTCGGCGACTTGTGTTTCTGTATTCCTGATTTTCCCCGAACATGTTTGTACTTCCTCCTTTCATCAATAAACTGAAGTATTTCTTCTGTCACCCATGGTTTCTTCGCAGCTACCTTCTTTGTACCTATGTTTTCCTTCCCAACTTCTGTGATGGCCCTTTTTAGAGATGTCCATTCCTCTTCAATTGTACTGCCTACTGCGCTATTCCTTATTGCTGTATCTATAGCGTTAGACAACTTCAAACTAATCTCGTCATTCCTTAGTACTTCCGTATCCCACTTCTTTGCGTATTGATTCTTCCTGACTAATGTCTTGAACTTCAGCCTACTCTTCATCACTACTATAGTGTGATCTGAGTCTATATCTGCTCCTGTGTACGCCTTACAATCCAGTATCTGATTTCGGAATCTCTGTCTGACCATGATGTAATATAATTGAAATATTCCCGTATCTCCCGGCCTTTTCCAAGTACACCTCCTCCTCTTGTGATTCTCGAACAGGGTATTCGCTATTACTACTTGAAACTTGTTACAGAACTCAATTAGTCTTTCTCCTCTTTCATTCCTTGTCCCAAGCCCATATTCTCCTATAACCTTTTCTTCTACTCCTTCCCTTACAACTGCATTCCAGTCGCCCATGACTATGAGATTTTCGTCCCCCTTTACATACTGCATTACCCTTTCAATATCCTCATACACTTTCTCTATCTGTTCATCTTCGGCTTGCGACGTCGGCATGTATACCTGAACTATCGTTGTCCGTGTTGGTCTGCTGTCGATTCTGATTAGAACAACTCGGTCACTGAACTGTTCACAGTTCACCTTCCTATTCATAACGAATCCTACACCTGTTATACCATTTTCTGCTGCTGTTGATATTACCCGATACTCATCTGACCAGAAATCCTTGTCTTCCTTCCACTTCACTTCACTGACCCCTACTATATCTAGTTTGAGCCTTTGCATTTCCCTTTTCAGATTTTCTAGTTTCCCTACCACGTTCAAGCTTCTGACATTCCATGCCCCGACTCGTAGAACGTTATCTTTTCGTTGATTATTCAATCTTTTTCTCATGGTAACCTCCCCCTTGGCAGTCCCCTCCCGGAGATCCGAATGGGGGACTATTCCGGAATCTTTTGCCAATAGAGAGATCATCATGACACTTCTACAAATACAGGCCACATGTCCTGTGGATACACGTTACGTGTCTTTAATGCAGTGGTTTCCATTGCCTTCTGCATCCTCATGTCGTTGATCATTGCTGATTCTTCCACCTTTAGGGGCAATTTCCCACCCTTAGGACAAGAGAGTGCCCTGAACCTCTATCCGCTCCTCCGCCCTCTTTGACAAGACCGTTGCAGAATGAGGCTGACTTCTTATGCCGGAAGTCTTCGGCCACCAATGCTGATTATTTAATCAAAATTTAGGCACTGGTGGGGATTGAACCCGGGACCGAAGATGTTTTTATTATGAATCAAACACGCTACCCCTTTTTTTTTTTTTGCATTTTGTTCGTTATATATCGTTGTGTTTGGTCGTTGCGGACGTCGCAAGACATCCTGTTCAAGTTCGGTGGTTGATCCTTCCACTCAGTTTTTTATTACAGAGGCCAACCGGCTCTCTGACCGAACACGCTGAGCTATCGTGCCGGCTCCCCTAGACCAAGGGTACCTCTGCTCTGCGCTATTGACGAAAAATTGCTGGAAACAGTAACTACCATATTTAGCTACGAGTAGCTATCTAGAGCAACCTCAATGACCATAGAAAACATAGCAGAAAAAGCAGATTCCAGACAGATTCATAGGAAGAGTCTTAAAGAAATGTAACTCATCCATGAAAGAAGGGGTTCACAAGACCCTTGGTCGTCAATCTGGGACTCTTAACAGAGAGGACTGATAGAAGAAATAGAGAAGATCCAAAGAAGAACGGCGCGTTTCGTCACATGAGTGTTACCGAGAAGCTCAAAAATTTCCAATGGCAGACGCTACAAGAGAGACGTTGTGCGTCACGGACAGGTTTACCATTGAAATTTCTAGAAAAAACTCTCCCGGAAGAGTCGGACAGCATATTACTTCCTCCTGCATATAATACAACTCGACTAATGACCGCGACGAAAAAATTCGAGACATTAGAGCCAATACAGTGACTTACCGACAACCATTCTTCCCACGCACGACTCCGAGTAGAACAGGGTAGAGCGGATCAATTAGTGGTACCAGAAATCCCTTTCACCACACACAGTTATGTGGCTTGCGAGTATGAAGTTCAAAAGTGTTCAAATGTGTGTGAAATCTTATGGGACTTAACTGCTAAGGTCATCAGTCCCTAAGCTTACACACTACTTAACCTAAACTATCCGAAGGTCAGTCCATGACTGCAGCGCCTCAGACCGCTCGGCTAATCCCGCGCGGCGAGTATGATGTAGATGTAGGTGTAGACACGGTGCTACAGAGTTTGCCGTCCCGTACTGTCACGACATCACGACACCATTAACGTCCACAGCAACACTCTTCATTTCATCTGCAGTTTCTCAAAACAGCTTCACTTTAACTTACAGGGTGTTTCAAAAATGACCGGTATATTTGAAACGGCAATAAAAACTAAACGAGCAGCGATAGAAATACACCGTTTGTTGCAATATGCTTGGGACAACAGTACATTTTCAGGCGGACAAACTTTCGAAATTACAGTAGTTACAATTTTCAACAACAGATGGCGCTGCAAGTGATGTGAAAGATATAGAAGACAACGCAGTCTGTGGGTGCGCCATTCTGTACGTCGTCTTTCTGCTGTAAGCGTGTACTGTTCACAACGTGCAAGTGTGCTGTAGACGACATGATTTATTCCTTAGAACAGAGGATTTTTCTGGTGTTGGAATTCCACCGCCTAGAACACAGTGTTGTTGCAACAAGAAGGTTATTTTTACCTGGACGGCTTCGTCAATAAACAGAACTGGCGCATATGGGGAACCGAAAAGCCCCATGTTACAGTCCCATCGTTCCTGCATCCTCAAAAAGTACTGGTCTGGGCCGCCATTTCTTCCAAAGGAATCATTGGCCCATTTTTCAGATCCGAAATGATTACTGCAGCACGCTATCTGGACATTCTTCGTGCATTTGTCGCGGTACAAACTGCCTTAGACGACACTGCGAACACCTCGTGGTTTATGCAAGATGGTGCCCGGCCACATCGCGCGGCCGACGTCTTTAATTTCCTGAATGAATATTTCGATGATCGTGTGATTGCTTTGGGTTATCCGAAACATACAGGAGGCGGCGTGGATTGGCCTCCCTATTCGCCAGACATGAACCCCTGTGACTTCTTTCTGTGGGGACACGTGAAAGACCAGGTGTACCGCCAGAATCCAGAAACAATTGAACAGCTGAAGCAGTACATCTCATCTGCATGTGAAGCCATTCCGCCAGACACGTTGTCAAAGGTTTCGGGTAATTTCATTCAGAGACTACGCCATATTATTGCTACGCATGGTGGATATGTGGAAAATATCGTACTATAGAGTTTCCCAGACCGCAGCGCCATCTGTTGTTGAGAATTGTAACTACTGTAATTTCGAAAGTTTGTCTGCCTGAAAATGTACTGTTGTCCCAAGCATATTGCAACAAACGGTGTATTTCTATCGCTGCTCGTTTAGTTTTTATTGCCGTTTCAAATATACCGGTCATTTTTGAAACACCCTGTATTTTGGTTACAGTACTTCCCTCTACACCCTTCACCACACAGAACATTCCAAACATTATATCAAAACACTTTTTACCACATTATATGATCGTCCTCAAACTAAGTTTCATCATTCTCGTTGTTCACTATCAAAAATGGCTCAAACGGCTGTAAGCACTATGGGACATAACATCTGAGGTCCTCAGTGCCCTAGACTTAGAACTACTTAGACCTAACTAACCTAAGGACACCACACACATCCATGCCTGAGGCAGGATTCGAATCTGCGACCGTAGGAGCAGCGCGGTTCCGGACTGAAACACCCAGGACCGCTAGGCCACAGCGGCCGGCTGTTCACTTTCAACTGTCTCCCATTACCTACCTCGATTACAAAGTACAGATAGTAATTTTGATCTAAGGGGCTTAGTATTTGACTACTTTTATCACAAAATATACGCTGCTTAAATTTACAAGAAAATAATACATTTACAAACAGAATTACATACGACAGGATACTCTGATGAACATTTTATGTCTGTATGAAGAAAAATCTCTAAATAAGTAGACAGTGACTTCACATTGGTACAAAGACAGTTAACGAAACAGATACTACTGTCAAGTTAACATATTTTAATCTAATTTCCTTACTTAATACTATATATAACGAAGAAATTCGCCGGCCGGTGTGGCCAAGCGGTTAAAGGCGCTACAGTCTGGAACCGCGTGCCCGCTACGGTCGCAGGTTCGAATCCTGCCTCGGGCATGGATGTGTGTGATGTCCTTAGGTTAGTTAGGTTTAAGTAGTTCTAAGTTCTAGGGGACTGATGACCTTAGAAGTTAAGTCCCATAGTGCTCAGAGCCATTTGAACCATTTTTTGAAGAAATTGGAAATTTGTGGTAAGTTCCTATGGAACCAAACTGCTGAGGTCATCGGTCCCTAGGCCTACACACTACTGAATCTAACTTAAACGAAATTACGATAGGACAACGCACACACACTCATGCCCGTGAGAGGACTCGAACCTCCGATAGGGGCAGCCCCGCGAACCGTGGCAAGACGCCCAAGACCACGCGGCTAGACCGCGCAGCTATAATGAGGAATTCAAGTTTGAGTGCCTGCATTGTTCTAAACACAAGACAGTACTGACGATGTTTACATTACTACGTAAGAAAAAGTACATTATATTTACAGAGAAGAATTACTTATAATGCAAAGTTGATCTCAGTGTCTAACCTGGCTTCTTTGTTTCCACATAAAGTTTTAAAATATCTGGTGTTACTAATAAATGAATAGCACCCGTTTGCTTTTGTTCTACAATATTACTTTTATTGTGTTAACCAGTTTTCGGCGTAGAAGGCCATCTTGAGACATTTACATAAATGTCTGAAGATGGCCTTGTAAGCCGAAAACTGGTTAACACAATAAATAAAATATTGTAGAACAAAAGCAAACTGGTGCTTTTCATTTATTATAATGTTGTTCTACCAAGAACCGAGGGAAGATTCTGTTAACATGATCTGGTCCTAGGTTTTTAATAACAAATCGCTGGAATATTATGCTACTTTTGAACACAGTTTTCATTTATTGATCTGTTCTTGACAAACTTTTCACAATAACACTTCTAAAGGAAAGACCAAGCAACGTTTCTTTGAGTAGACAAAGAACATAGGCGATCAGAGAAAAGCATATACCAAATTCAATGACTGCTAAATCCACTCTCCTCTGAACTTGTGTAAAGCCACTCTGAAACAACTTTGGCGCATTTGGTGCCTAAAATATTTGTAAGTATTACGAACCCAGCTTTCAGTACCTTCTGGAATAGAATTTAGTTGAAATTCGTAATAACATCACTGTCTTAATTGAAATTGTTTTTCACGTTTAATTGACATAATGTTTTCTGGAAATAATTGTTTCAAAAATGGTTCAAATGACTCTGAGCACTATGGGACTTAACTGCTACGGTCATCAGTCCCCTAGAACTTAGAACTACTTAAACCTAACTAACATAAGGACAGCACACAACACCCAGCCATCACGAGGCAGAGAAAATCCCTGACCCCGCCGGGAATCGAACCCGGGAACCCGGGCGTGGGAAGCGAGAACGCTACCGCACGACCACGAGATGCGTACAGAGGTCATCAGTCCCCTAGAACTTAGAACTACTTCAACCTAACTAACCGAGGATATCACACACATCCATTCCCCAGGCAGCATTCGAACCTGCGACCGTAGCAGTCGCTAGGTTCCGGACCGAAGCGCCTAGAACCGCGCGGTCACAAAGGCCGACAGTAATTGTTTGCGTGAAGATTTAAACGGTTAATGGTTGATAACAAAAGTTGAGAATTTCTACAATATGAAAAATAGCAGCTTCCTTTAATTGCACAACATCGTCTTTCATGGTCGCTAATAAAATTAGAAAAATTATGAATGAATACAAGAATTTTGTTTGCACGGAAACAGAAGCAATACAATTTTTTTGGCACTGTAAAATTGTTTTTGGATCATTTTAGTTAACAAATGGTTCAAATGGCTCTGAGCACTATGCGACTTAACTTCTGAGGTCAACAGCGGCCTAGAACGTAGAACTAATTAAACCTAACTACCTTAAGGACATCACACACATCCATACCCGAGGCAGGATTCGAACCTGCGACCGGAGCGGTCGCTCGGCTCAAGACTGTAGCGCCTAGAACCGCACGGCCACTCCGGCCGGCTTTAAGTTAACAAATGTGATTACTAATTTTCATTTTTCAAGCTCGAGATTACGAAATGGATCGATATTAATAATCAAAGCATATTATGAGAAAAACAGGTTTCTTGTTAATGAAATATGTTCAGAACTGTCTTCAGATGTGGAATACGTAAGTGTGAAAATAAACGAAAGTCAGGTCAAAAATTTATACGGAATCCAAAATTTCAATTGACATACGAAAGTTCTGAGGAGGCAAGATTCATTACAACACAAAAAGTACACAAGAGGTAAATGCCCGCCAAACTACGGAATTCAGGAAAGGCACGAAGATTACACATTAGCCTAGACCGTAAACACAATCGAGGAGTCTTATGTTAAGATGGCGGAGAACCTTACGAAGTACATGGGTTTTTCATACTGCCGTCGTTTTCTTTAATCGTGATGAACAGAAATTTGCAGCGATTAGGCTGAGGTGTTTCAGATGAATTGCAATTCTTGTGTACATGGCGAAAGAGAAGTTTTAGGATAGTAATAACAGGGAAATCGAAAGGCTCTCACAGTGTATACCCAGACAGTTCGCGCCAAGTCCGGCCGTTAAATCAGAGCAGAGAGCCGTTACGGTTTGTCGCGTCCAGCGGCTGCAGGGGTCGCTGGGACGGCTCCCCCTAGCAGTCGAGTTAATTGCCTTACATCGGAGCCGGTCGCAGCGGCGAGATCTAATTGCGAAACTCGGCGACGGGAGGTGTCCGCCGCCAGAGTAAACACGTGTCGGCTGCCGGCGCCAAATGGCGGACAGTGGTCAGCCGGGGAGCCGACCAGGTTATTAGCCGCCTCCGCTGCCACGCCACCTGTTCACCTCGCCTGAGGCGGCTTCACCGAGTCTGGCGAGCTACCGTACCGTCCACTGGCAAACCTTCCAGAAGAAGTCATCGAGACCGCGCAGAAGCACAACACTAGCTAAGGCCGATATTACTCTACAAAATTAGTTGGACAAAGTTGCTTTCTCCAACACTGTACATTGGACGTAGTGTAATAGGGAATTTTTGTCAAATATCGCCATTAGTCTAATTTGTTGTTGTTGTTGTGGTCTTCAGTCGTGAGACTGGTTTGATGCAGCTCTCCATGCTACTCTATCCTGTGCAAGTTTCTTCATCTCCCAGTACCTACTGCAGCCTACATCCTTCTGAATCTGCTTAGTGTGTTCGTCTCTTGGTCTCCCTCTACGATTTTTACCCTCCACGCTGCCCTCCAGTACTAAATTGGTGATCCCTTGATGCCTCAGAACATGTCCTACCAAACGATCCCTTCTTCTGGTCAAGTTGTGCCACATACTCCTCTTCTCCCCAATTCTATTCAATACCTTCTCATTAGTTATGTGATCTATCCACCTAATCTTCAGCATTCTTCTGTAGCACCACATTTCGAAAGTTTCTATTCACTTCTTGTCCAAACTATTTATCGTCCACGTTTCACTTCCATACATGGCTACACTACATACAAACACTTTCAGAAACGACTTCCTGACACTTAAATCTATACTCTATGTTAGCAAATTTCTCTTCTTCAGAAACGCTTTCCTTGCCATTGCCAGTCTACATTTTATATTCTCTCTACTTCTACCATCATCAGTTACTTTGCTCCCCAAATAGCAAAACACCTTTACTACTTTAAGTGTCTCATTTCTTAATCTAATTCCCTCAGCATCACCCCATTTAATTCGACTACATTCCACTATCCTCGTTTTCCTTTTGTTGATGTTCATCTTATACCCTCCTTTCAAGACACTGTCCATTCTGTTCAACTGCTCTTCCAAGTCCTTTGCTGTCTCTGACAGAATTACAATGTCATCGGCGAACCTCAAAGTTTCTATTTCTTCTCCATGGATTTTAGTACCTAATCCGAACTTTTCTTTTGTTTACTTTACTGCTTGCTCAATATATAGATTGAATAGCATCGGGGAGAGGCTACAACCCTGTATCACTCCCTTCCCAACCACTGCTTCCCTTTCATGTCCCTCAACTCTTATAACTGCCATCTGGTTTCTGTAAAAATTGTAAATAGCCTTTCGCTCCCTGTATTTTACCGCTGCCACATTTAGAATTTGAAACAGACTGTTCCAGTCAACAATGTCAAAAGCTTTCTCTAAGTCTACGAATACTAGAAACGTACGTTTGCCTTACCTTAATCTTTCTTCTAAGATAAGTCGTAGCGTCAGTATTGCCTCACGTGTTCCATCATTTCTACGGAATCCAAACTGATCTTTCCCGAGATCTGCTTCTTTCAGTTTTTCCATTCGTCTGTAAAGAATTCGCTTTAGTATTTTGCAGCCGTGACTTATTAAACTGATAGTTCGGTAATTTTCACATCTGTCAACACCTGCTTTCTTTGGGATTGGAATTATTATATTCTGCTTGAAGTCTGAGGGAATTTCGCCCGCCTCATACATCTTGCTCACCAGATGGTAGAGTTTTGTTAGGCCTGGCTCTCCCAAGGCTGTCAGTAGTTCTAATGGAATGTTGTCTATTCCTGGGGCCTTGTTTCGACTTAGGTCTTTCAATGCTCTGTCAAACTCTTCGCGCAGTATCATGTCTCCTATTTCATCTTCATCTACATTCTCTTCTACTTCTATAATATTGTTCTCAAGAACTTCGCCCTTATGTAGATCCTCTGTCTACTCCTGCTTTCCCTTCTTTGCTTAGAACTGGGTACCCATCTGAGCTCTTGATATTCATGCAAGTGGTTCTCTTCTCTCCAAAGGTCTCTTTAATTTTCCTGTAGGCAGTATCTATCTTACCCCTAGTGAGATAGGCCTCTACATCCTTACATTTGTCCTCTAGCCATCCCTGCTTAGTCATTTTGCACTTCCTGTCGATCTCATTTTTGAGACGTTTGTATTTCTTTTTGCCTGCTTCACTTACTGCATTTTTGTATTTTCTCCTTTCATCAATTAAATTCAGTGTCTCTTCTGTTACCCAAGGATTTCTACTAGCCCTCGTCTTTTTACCTACTTGATCCTCTGCTGTCTTCATTATTTCATTCCTCAAAGCTACCCATTCTTCTTTTACTGTATTTCTTTCCCCAATTCCTGTCAATTTTTCCCTTATGCTCTCCTGAAACTCTGTACAACCTCTGTTTCTTTCAGTTTATCCAGGTCCCATCTCCTTAAATTCCCACCTTTTTGCAGTTTCTTCAGTTTTAATCTACGGTTCATAACCAATAGATTGTGTTCAGAGTCCACATCTGCCCCTGGAAATGTCTTACAATTTAATATCTGGTTCCTAAATCTCTCTCTTACCATTATATAATCTATCTGAAACCTTCTAGTATCTCCAGGGTTCTTCCATGTATACAACCTTCTTTCATGATTCTTGAACCAAGTGTTAGCTATGACTAAGTTATGCTGTGTGCAAAATTCTACCAGGTGGCTTCCTCTTTCATTCTTTAGCCCCAATCCATATTCTCCTACTACGTATCCTTCTCTTCCTTTTCCTACTGTCGAATTCCAGTCACCCATGACTATTAAATTTTCGTCTCCCTTCACTATCTGAGTCATTTCTTTTATCTCATCATACATTTCATCAATTTCTTCATCGTCTGCAGAGCAAGTTGGCATATAAACTTGTACTACTGTAGTAGGCGTGGGCTTCGTGTCTATCTTGGCCACAATAATGCGTTCACTATGCTGTTTGTAGTAGCTTACCCGTACTCCTATTTTTTTATTCATTATTAAACCTACTCTTGCATTACCCCTATTTGATTTTGTATTTATAACCCTGTATTTACCTGACCAAAAGTCTTGTTCCTCCTGCCACCGAACTTCACTAATTCCCACTATATCTAACTTTAACCTATCCATTTCCCTTTTTAAATTTTCTAACCTACCTGCTCGATTAAGGGATCTGACATTCCACGCTCCGATCCGTAGAATGCCAGTTTTCTTTCTCCTGATAACGACGTCCTCTTGAGTAGTCCCCGCCCGGAGATCCGAAGGGGGACTATTTTACCTCCAAAATATTTTACCCAAGAGGACGCCATCATCATTTAACCATATAGTAAAGCTGCATGCCCTCGGTAAAAATTACGGCTGTAGTTTCCCCTTGTTTTCAGCCATTCGCAGTACGAGAACAGCAAGGCCGTTTTGGTTTGTGGTTAGTGTTACAAGGCCAGATCAGTGAGTCATCCAGACTGTTGGCCCTGAAACTACCGAAAAGGCTGCTGCCCCTCTTCAGGAACCACACGTTTGTCTGGCCTCTCAGCAGATACCCCTCCGTTGTGGTTGCACCTACGGTACGGCTATCTGTATCGTTGAGGCACGCAAGCCTCCCCACCAACGGCAAGGTCCATTGTTCATGGGGGGGGGGGGGGTTGTCTAATTTGTTTGATCAAATCTAGTGCCTCGCCTTAGCCTGCATTTACAGTGGCACCGAAAACGGTCGTCAGACACTGTCGCCAGAGGTCACCCGATAACATCGGTCGATAGCGTAGTCATAGTGCGTCCGATCTCCTTCGTCAGTTTTTAGCAGGATCAAGGAGGTTAGTGTGCAGTGGTCCCTTACTACACACCGAAATTACAATACAAATCAGTTGTAGTTGCCACACACTTCTTTATTACAAATACATTGCTCATAATACAGGGCTATTACAAATGATTGAAGCGATTTCATAAATTCACTGTAGCTCCATTCATTGACATATGGTCACGACACACTACAGATACGTAGAAAAACTCATAAAGTTTTGTTCGGCTGAAGCCGCACTTCAGGTTTCTGCCGTCAGAGCGCTCGAGAGCGCAGTGAGACAAAATGGCGCCAGGAGCCGAGAAAGCGTAAGTCGTGCTTGAAATGCACTCACATCAGTCAGTCATAACAGTGCAACGACACTTCAGGACGAAGTTCAACAAAGATCCACCAACTGCTAACTCCATTCGGCGATAGTATGCGCAGTTTAAAGCTTCTGGATGCCTCTGTAAGGGGAAATCAACGGGTCGGCCTGCAGTGAGCGAAGAAACGGTTGAACGCGTGCGGGCAAGTTTCACGCGTAGCCCGCGGAAAATTGGCTCATGCCACAACTGGAGACCGACAGCGCCGACTTCATCTTTCAACAGGATGGTGCTCCACCGCACTTCCATCATGATGTTCGGCATTTATTAAACAGGAGATTGGAAAACCGATGGATCGGTCGTGGTGGAGATCATGATCAGCAATTCATGTCATGCCCTCCACACTCTCCCGACTTAACCCCATGCGATTTCTTTCTGTGGGGTTATGTGAAAGATTCAGTGTTTAAACCTCTTCTACCAAGAAACGTGCCAGAACTGCGAGCTCGCATCAACGATGCTTTCGAACTCATTGATGGGGACATGCTGCGCCGAGTGTCGGAGGAACTTGATTATCGGCTTGATGTCTGCCGAATCACTAAAGCGGCACATATCGAACATTTGTGAATGCCTAAAAAAACTTTTTGGGTTTTTGTATGTGTGTGCAAAGCATTGTGAAAATATCTCAAATAATGAAGTTATTGTAGAGCTGTGAAATCGCTTTAATCATTTGTAATAACCCTGTACATTCACAGTAACCATAAATACAACAGAGCTTGTCTTATAGAACAACAAAATCTTTTAAGATATCTTCCACATATCGTTTTCTTTCATCCACTTACATTAATTAAAACCCTGTCCATGGACCCATACTTAATTCAGCATGACTGACCAATGATCCACACATACTTCATCACTTACATAGAAACTCTTTTATCTATCTTTCTAGCTCTCCAAGTTCAGAATTCAACAGGCAGTAATGTTTTAAGACTTCTTTGGCCACCTCTACATAATTCAAACACAATATTCATAAAATCATGTTCGCAAAATATGACTACATAACTATCCCAGTTAAAAGTTCTGAGTCCAACAAACACCAAATTTTAAGGTTTACTTGGTCAACTTTTCATTAACTAATACAATGTTCATAAAATCCTGATTCATAAAATATGACTAACATGACTAGCTCACACCAATGTTCTGAGCTCAACAACCCCCAAAATTTTTTCACACCAATGTTCTGAGCTCAACAACCCCCAAAATTTTTTAAGTTTGCTCGGCCAACTTCAGATTAGTTAGAACAATACTACTTGCATATACCAGGTTCGTATGATTTCAGTACTTGACCATAACCAGAATATCTTCCCAAAAAATGTTAACACGGGCCGCTTCTACTCCTCATGAGAATTAATAATGGACACGAGCACACTAAAATATTTTAACCAATACAAGAAATCCACGGAACAGGAAATGAAATAAAAAGATACTCAACATAGCACCGCGATTGAGTTTCAGAAACCATAACTCTCAACCGAAAGGATGGAATTACAAGACAGTAACAATGTAACCCGAGACTTGGGAGGGGCAGGTCCTTAAATATCACTCTGCCACCGTGGTAGTCCGATCCCAGTTTACTCGCGTCAAACACTGCCAATTATCTGCAACATAAAACACGTCAGCGGTAGACAATATTCTGAGGCATGAGATACACAATCCTAAATGCACAACTAGTTATCAATATCTTGCAACGATATACTCCACAAATGAAACCAAGAGAATTGACATCCGATACTTCCTTGGGAAGTCACGGCTCTTAAAATTTGGTTAGCCAATCCCTTAAAACCATCACTAAAATAATTGCATAAAAGTTAGAATAGCAAGAATAATCTTGGCGCATATTTAAAGGCCAGACTAAAATAATGACATAACAGGTAGAATGGAAAAATATTTCAGCGCAGCTTGGAACGACGAACAAACAAAATGCTACAAATGGCTCTGAGCACTATGGGACTTAAGATGTGAGGTCATCAGTCCCCTAGATCTTAGAACTACTGAAACCTAACTAACCTAAGGACATCACACACATCCTTGCCCGAGGCAGGATTCTAACCTGCGTCCGTACCGGTTGAGCGGTTCCAGACTGAAGCGCCTAGAACCGCTCGGCCACTCCAGCCGGCGAACACCGAACACAGACGTACGCACTACTTAGTTACACTTGTAGCAACGTGTCTAGCCAGGCTTCGTGTCTGTTTTGTGAGCGTCGTTACACTTCCTCAACTGCCGTCAGGTTATCAACTGACGACACCAATTCCAGTGATAAGCTACTGGAACAATTACAAATGGTTTTTAGTACACTGGAATATTTAGTTAATATGAACAACACCCACAGAAATAGCTCGACGACTCCAATTCATTCGGCCTGTGTAACCTGTAACCAACTCGACGGGACTTGTGCTTCCAACCTCGAGGAAATCCCCATCACCATGGGCAGAAGATTTGCATTGTAACGGTTAAACTCGCGATAGCGGCCGGCCACGCTCCTTCGTCATGCCGACTCGGCCTCTAGCCGTGCTGCATACAAACACAGTCCCACGTCACTCCACCTCACACCGCGGTTACCCGCACACCAGCCACCAGCAGAGCTTGCGCACTCCAGTTAAAATCCCCCTCCGCCAAAGATGTGAAGAAGACAAATAAGCATCGAAATCGACTCTACGATGAAAAGACAATCGATGGAAACTGTCGCCAGCAACCCACCAGCTTAGTTAATTTAAGTTACAATCTATTTTACGAGGGTTGCCCAGAAAGTAACGCACTGCATTTTTTTGTTTTTTTTTTTTCAGCTGAAAACAATGCTACGAATGCGAAACGTTACGTATGTATTATTTGAAGTCTCTTGAGTGAGTGCGCCATGTTTCCGTCACTTCCGACTGATAGCGTAGCTACAGGACAGTTTCAAAATTGCGTCTGTACGTGATGTACGTTACAAGCAACGTGCCGTCATTGAATTTCTCACTGCATAGAAAGAAACTGTTGGGAATACTCACAAACGTTCGTGCAAAGTCTATGGAGCATCTGTACAGTTAGTAGCTGGACACGGAAGGTGAGGTCATCAGAAGGTGGTTCGGCGGAGCTCCACGATTTGCAGCGGTCGGGGAGACCGTCTACGGCTGTCACACCCGACACTTTGCAGCGAGTTCATGTTATTATTCAAGAGGACAGACGCCATTAAAGTATGCCCATTAGTCGAAAACGTTTTGAGGACGATGAGGAGGTGATTCACACAGTGAACCACTAGCTCTGCCACCAGGACAAGGATTGCTACCGACAGGGCAAACACGCCCTTGTTTCGAGCTGGAGGAGGCCATAGAACGGGATGATGATGATGATGTTTGGTTTGTGGGGCGCTCAACTACGTGGTTATCAGCGCCCGTACAAATTCCCAACCTTTGCTCTGTCCAGTCTCGCTCTTTCATGAATAGTGATGGAATGATGGGGACAACACAAACACCCAGTCATCTCGAGGCAGGTGAAAATAGAACTGGATAGAGATTACGTGGAAAAATAAGGTATGCAGGTAAAACACCATTCTTTCGTGTGTATAATTCTCATTATGTTCAATAAAGAATTATCGAAGAAAAAAATTCAGTGCATTACTTCCTGGGCAATCCTCCCTATGTATGAAGGTGGCGCTGTGCTTGTATAGTGCCTCATAGTGCTGCATAGTGGCTTTTGCAAGTAAAGATACGCCGAATGCATGAGAGTGAACCTTCCTCTCTAGTAAAAAACGTGTCGAGTGCTACACAGACAAATATTTGAGATGACGAGAGAAGCGTACTGTTGTCTACTCGAGACAATTCGTGGTGACCTTGAAGACTAAGTTATAAACACACTGTTTTGCTGTATTTATTTAAAGTTGTGCAAAGACTGACATTTAACACACAATTGAAAGAAAAGCTTTAAGTGTAGCATGATACTCTGAAAACCTAAAGCACTTAAAAGTGGAAGTACATACCACATTTGCAACCACTTCATACTGACAGAATCACTACCCTACTGGCATAAAACGCCAGTATGCACTAATAATAATTTGTGCACAACTAACGACAGCCTACCTCAAAAAAGATCCAGTACAGTAGCTATAAGCATGTAAGATTCCCCACCCTTTTCACTTGAACAAATGAATTTTTAAAGTTATAATCTATGCCTAAAGTTTCTAATAAAGACTTTACCTATGTGAGTTTTCGAATAAACCATCGATTTCAGGCCATAAATTCCGAACTACACTCCTGGAAATTGAAATAAGAACACCGTGAATTCATTGTCCCAGGAAGGGGAAACTTTATTGACACATTCCTGGGGTCAGATACATCACATGATCACACTGACAGAACCACAGGCACATAGACACAGGCAACAGAGCATGCACAATGTCGGCACTAGTACAGTGTATATCCACCTTTCGCAGCAATGCAGGCTGCTATTCTCCCATGGAGACGATCGCAGAGATGCTGGATGTAGTCCTGTGGAACGGCTTGCCATGCCATTTCCACCTGGCGCCTCAGTTGGACCAGCGTTCGTGCTGGACGTGCAGACCGCGTGAGACGACGCTTCATCCAGTCCCAAACATGCTCAATGGGGGACACATCCGGAGATCTTGCTGGCCAGGGTAGTTGACTTACATCTTCTAGAGCACGTTGGGTGGCACGGGATACATGCGGACGTGCATTGTCCTGTTGGAACAGCAAGTTCCCTTGCCGGTCTAGGAATGGTAGAACGATGCGTTCGATGACGGTTTGGATGTACCGTGCACTATTCAGTGTCCCCTCGACGATCACCAGTGGTGTACGGCCAGTGTAGGAGATCGCTCCCCACACCATGATGCCGGGTGTTGGCCCTGTGTGCCTCGGTCGTATGCTGTCCTGATTGTGGCGCTCACCTGCACGGCGCCAAACACGCATACGACCATCATTGGCACCAAGGCAGAAGCGACTCTCATCGCTGAAGACGACACGTCTCCATTCGTCCCTCCATTCACGCCTGTCGCGACACCACTGGAGGCGGGCTGCACGATGTTGGGGCGTGAGCGGAAGACGGCCTAACGGTGTGCGGGACCGTAGCCCAGCTTCATGGAGACGGTTTCGAATGGTCCTCGCCGATACCCCAGGAGCAACAGTGTCCCTAATTTGCTGGGAAGTGGCGGTGCGGTCCCCTACGGCACTGCGTAGGATCCTACGGTCTTGGCGTGCATCCGTGCGTCGCTGCGGTCCGGTCCCAGGTCGACGGGCACGTGCACCTTCCGCCGACCACTGGCGACAACATCGATGTACTGTGGAGACCTCACGCCCCACGTGTTGAGCAATTCGGCGGTACGTCCACCCGGCCTCCCGCATGCCCACTATACACCCTCGCTCAAAGTCCGTCAACTGCACATACGGTTCACGTCCACGCTGTCGCGGCATGCTACCAGTGTTAAAGACTGCGATGGAGCTCCGTATGCCACGGCAAACTGGCTGACACTGACGGCGGCGGTGCACAAATGCTGCGCAGCTAGCGCCATTCGACGGCCAACACCGCGGTTCCTGGTGTGTCCGCTGTGCCGTGCGTGTGATCATTGCTTGTACAGCCCTCTCGCAGTGTCCGGAGCAAGTATGGTGGGTCTGACACACCGGTGTCAATGTGTTCTTTTTTCCATTTCCAGGAGTGTATATGCCGGTTATGATACTTTCATCCACGGAATGCCACAAACCCACTCTTTCTTGGACTAAATCTATCAGTTTCTCACGCTCCGTATTTTGTGTGCGAGAACGTCGGTCGATTTGCCCGAAGAAAACAAACTCATTTGAATTTCAGCGACTGTCGTCTGAAGACTGTACGCTCGGTCGATAAAATCGGCTACAGTGCGATCGAGCACGTAGTGGCGAACTGATTGGAAAAATCGCCCGTCTCCGGCCGATGTCGGTCGTCAGGGAAATCCAACGATATCGGAGCCACTGTGGCCGCTGCCTTAGATTTCATCAAAGAAATCGTTCGGCTTCTGTATATTGCAATGAGATATCTAATCCCCTAGGAGCGCTAGCATAGCTACAGCTGTCTGTCGTGTAATGTTTATCAACATGGCTTCGAAATTTACATGGTGCTTTGCATCTATAACGAAACTGATTGAAATGTACGAGACAGATGAAGCACTGTCTAACTTGCGACATCCCGAATACAAAAACAGAATACAAGGAACCGAGAGCTATAACAAAAGTTACGACCATTAGCTGTGACGCACGACCGTGATGTAACCCCGTGGATACAAATCTACAACTTTTGTAGAAATAAAAATATTGCTTAATGACTATAGTATATAGTTTTGGAGTACTGCTGCGTGGTCTGGAGGACTAACGGAATACATCGAGAAACTTCAAAGAAGAGCGTCATGTTTTGCATTATCGCGAAATACGGGAGAGAGTAACAGTGACACGATACAGGATATGGGGTCGGCATCATTAAAACAAAGGCGTTTTTCATTGCGGCGGAGTCTTCTGACGAAATTCCAATCACCATCTTTCCCATCAGAATGAGAAAATATTTCGTGATGCCGACCTACATAGGGAGAAAGGAGCATCATAATAAAATAAGGAAGATTAGAGCTCTCATGGAAAGATATAGGAGTTCGTTTTCTCCTCGCGCTGCTCGAGATTGGAATGATAGAGAATTATTGTGAAGCTGGTTCGATGAACTTTCTGTCAGACACTGAAGTGTGATTTTCAGAGTATCGATGTAGATGTAAATGTACTAAATAGTTATTTTCCTTCAGATATTCCTCCTTCAGCGCTTTATAAAAAGCTTCTTACGTTTCTGGTATTATTTTTGTCACTGGACACTGCGGTATTCGAGTGCTATACTGCAAACTAGCGTAGGTTTTTTCCTGTTACAAGGAATCGTAATATTACGGTAAGTCTGTCGTTTGGGATATAGCATTTTTGAGGCGAGCGTTATGCTCCGCAGTATAAGGAGTCATTTACATGAGCACGTATTGAAATACACTCTCGTCCATTCGCAAGTAATTTTCATACGACTTTACGTCCTCGACTTGAAGCTCCCGTAACATATTTCCTTCTAGGCTTTTATTACATCGCCCTGAGACCCACACTTCAATCAAGAACGTTTCCTTTTTCTTTTTTCCGCTCCTCTTCAGAATACAAACACAATGTAATTGTAATACAGGCAAATGCGGAGTACAGTAACAATTTGTCCGCCATTCTAGAACGTTGACGAAATACTGAATGGCAGTACAATGCCACCTTTTGGCGCCATTTCAAAGATCTTTGTCCAATACTTGATCAAATTTCTTTGTCCAATAAATTTGGGAGTGTAATATCCCCCGAACAGCTGTTTTTATCATGAATGACCATTTGACGTAGCCACATTTAATCACTCAGTGAGAGGTAATATTGATCGGCTGCGAGGATGGTGTGAGGAAATGTGGCCACAAGAGAAGTGTTATCACAATAAACGTAAACCATATGCCGTGTCACCGTGCTATCACCCATCAAGTCGCTGCGTAGTACACCAAGACGCGGATTAACTTTGTCTGCTCCAGATCAAAGACTGTAATACAAATTTGCACAATACTGTAACAGAGTAGTTGTAGATCACTATTCGAGTGCCAGCCTGCTAACTTTAACGCTTGCTGAAACTTATAAATTTACTTGGAACTCGAAATTTTCAGCATTACATGTAGAATAGACATCTGACACAATAACCTAACACCGTAAACGTATCATAGCTAAACGTCTTGTTTTCAAATAGCCGTGAAACAGCTTGTAACAACAAGAGATAAAACCTAAGTTTATCGCAGATATTTCGGACCATTCGTTTCCATTTCAAGTTGGCTTTCATTAATAATTGACAGTTGTTATGTCGTCACATAGGTAGTTGGAGTGATTGAAGAGTCTACGTGAAGCATGACTGTTAGAATTGTTGACAACTAAATATGTGTGAGTGTGTACACAAATTTGTGAAATCGTGTTGTGGATCACGAACACTGTACAAAGGACATTTTACAAAAGAGTTGATGTTTATACAGAGTAAGTACACTCCTGGAAATGGAAAAAAGAACACATTGACACCGGTGTGTCAGACCCACCATACTTGCTCCGGACACTGCGAGAGGGCTGTACAAGCAATGATCACACGCACGGCACAGCGGACACACCAGGAACCGCGGTGTTGGCCGTCGAATGGCGCTAGCTGCGCAGCATTTGTGCACCGCCGCCGTCAGTGTCAGTCAGTTTGCCGTGGCATACGGTGCTCCATCGCAGTCTTTAACACTGGTAGCATGCCGCGACAGCGTGGACGTGAACCGTATGTGCAGTTGACGGACTTTGAGCGAGGGCGTATAGTGGGCATGCGGCAGGCCGGGTGGACGTACCGCCGAATTGCTCAACACGTGGGGCGTGAGGTCTCCACAGTACATCGATGTTGTCGCCAGTGGTCGGCGGAAGGTGCACGTGCCCGTCGACCTGGGACCGGACCGCAGCGACGCACGGATGCACGCCAAGACCGTAGGATCCTACGCAGTGCCGTAGGGGACCGCACCGCCACTTCCCAGCAAATTAGGGACACTGTTGCTCCTGGGGTATCGGCGAGGACCATTCGCAACCGTCTCCATGAAGCTGGGCTACGGTCCCGCACACCGTTATGCCGTCTTCCGCTCACGCCCCAACATCGTGCAGCCCGCCTCCAGTGGTGTCGTGACAGGCGTGAATGGAGGGACGAATGGAGACGTGTCGTCTTCAGCGATGAGAGTCGCTTCTGCCTTGGTGCCAATGATGGTCGTATGCGTGTTTGGCGCCTTGCAGGTGAGCGCCACAATCAGGACTGCATACGACCGAGGCACATAGGGCCAACACCCGGCATCATGGTGTGGGGAGCGATCTCCTACACTGGCCGTACACCACTGGTGATCGTCGAGGGGACACTGAATAGTGCACGGTACATCCAAACCGTCATCGAACCCATCGTTCTACCATTCCTAGACCGGCAAGGGAACTTGCTGTTCCAACAGGACAATGCACGTCCGCATGTATCCCGTGCCACCCAACGTGCTCTAGAAGGTGTAAGTCAACTACCCCGGCCAGCAAGATCTCCGGATCTGCCCCCATTGAGCATGTTTGGGACTGGATGAAGCGTCGTCTCACGCGGTCTGCACGTCCAGCACGAACGCTGGTCCAACTGAGGCGCCAGGTGGAAATGGCATGGCAAGCCGTTCCACAGGACTACATCCAGCATCTCTACGATCGTCTCCATGGGAGAATAGCAGCCTGCATTGCTGCGAAAGGTGGATATACACTGTACTAGTGCCGACATTGTGCATGCTCTGTTGCCTGTGTCTATGTGCCTGTGGTTCTGTCAGTGTGATCATGTGATGTATCTGACCCCAGGAATGTGTCAATAAAGTTTCCCCCCTGGGACAATGAATTCACGGTGTTCTTATTTCAATTTCCAGGAGTGTAATATTGCTCCCTTAATCCTTCAGACTACTGGCTTTCGTAGAGGCTTGTGAATGGTAAAGCAAGGTAAATACTTAACTGCACAATGGCAGCAACAACGCCCTTTGCTGTAGTTTGTCTCAGCAAGTAGGAACGGCCGCGCGTCTGTATGGTGGGTGATTGACAACATGGACTATTTATCGAGGAATTAATTCCACTTCTCGTAGAGAGTGGTTGCGAATGTGGTGGTGATTACCCCCCTGATGAGTAAAATGAAATTTTCCGAGATGTAAGACTGTAATACTGATTACATATTACAGATAATTATCTTTCTTTTTCAAATACTAGCTTCAACAATGTGAAAATTACAGCTTGTGAAACTACTGTATGAACACCATCTTCCTGGTTCCTCACGTAACCCAAGGTTGTCCAGTATGCTGTTACCAATATGGGATTGACTTTTACTTTGTTTTATTATTTTTATTAACTATTATTACTTCATTTTATCATTGTATTCTTATATTATTTTGTTTATTTTAATATAAAAACATACAGTACGTACACAAGTCCAACTGAAGCTGGGGCACTTCTTCGATCAGTGCTCCTTGGTTCTCAATGTACGTGCAAAGTCATTTCTGTAAGGTGAAATTTCTTTGTCCAATAAATGTGGGAGTGTAATAGCCCTCGAACTTCACCTTACAGACCACAGCTCGTTCATACATTTCCGTAGATGTAGAGCTGACAACTTGTATTATGCACTCTTTAAGGTGATTTACGTCATTACGTCTTGAAGCACACACGCCTTCTTTCACCACTCACCATAGCCAGAAACCACATTGAACCAAATCAGGTGATCGTGCTTTGCAAGACAAAAGTCCACCTCTTCCATTACAGAGTCTACCAGACGTTTCATTCAGGTAATTTCGAACCTTTAAGGAATAATGTGGTGGTGCACAATCTTGATGGAAGTTACCTGATGTTACGCACTACGAGGGTGAAAATTATCAACAACAAAATTTAGGAACATATCCAGTTAAGAATTTCACGTTACAGTCTGATCATTAAAAAAATGTGGACCAAGCACTCCAAACTCAAAAACATCGTACCATACGCTAACTTTCGGAGAAGATCGAGTATGCTCTTAGTTCATAGGGAGTCTGTACTCCAAATGACGCAACTGCACTTATTCACGTTGTCGTCAACATGAAATGTGGCTTCACCCAACAAAAAGAACCCAACATCAGGGGCCATGTGCATCTTTTCTAATAACACTTCAGCAGCTTCCACACGAGCTATTTTATCAGCGTCAGATAGGGCCCGTATCATTTGAATGTGGTACTGTTTCGTTCCCAGATCGAACTGAGCAATTCTTCAGACATTTGTCTGTGCGATTTCGATTTCCAATGCTACTCTCGTAACTGAATTCCGTGGGCTCTTAATCATAAATCCTTCAACATTTATGACGTTATATTCTGTTGTAATACTCCTTCAACGACAGAGCGAGGTGGTGCAGTGGCTAGCACACTGGACTCGCGTCCGGCCATCCTTATTTAGTTTTCCCGTGATTTCCCTAAATCGCATCAGTCAAATGCCGGGATGGTTCCTTTGAAAGAGTACGGCTGACTTCCATCTCCATCCTCCCCTAACCCGATTGGATCGATGACCGCGCCATTTGGTCCCCTTCCCAAATCAACCGACCAACTTCTTGAACGTCCACTGTTTCCAGTCATTGGTCACAGATTTCTCGTGAAGTCGGCATATCGTTAAATGGCTTGAAGGGCCATTATGAAACTACTGCTGAAATTTTTTTTCTTACTACGAAAGGTGTCCCAAATACTTCCATCCAAGCTGCTGCCTTGGTTCTCTCTTCCAAAGTAAGTCAGGTGACCGTCTCTAGTCTCCAACCAAAGAAAATTCAAAATTATGTAGTACCATGTGAGTGGACAGTCCTGTATTTTTCACTTTGTACTATTCGTCTGTGACAGTGAATCTGACACATTTACGCTTAAATACCTCATAGAAATGTCGTCCACGAGCTGTAGGTAGATCCCACAATGGACCAAAATTGTATCATTATTAACTTCGCAACAGATATATGAACTGACTGACAGCACATCACAACAGTCGTTATGTAATGACAAGTACATTGATGTAGGACCTACACAGTATTGTTATTATTATTATTATTATTATTATTATTATTATCAGTGGTCAGACATAAATCATTGACAGCCTGAAGCCTTCCAGTTTCTGAAAGTTCAGAAGTACGGAGTCCGGCAGTCAAGTGATTTACTAACAGCAAGTACTGTGTAATGGATACTTGTTAACTTGGTTGATTTGAAATGGAGGTGCAGGATTTGGATGAAGCAATTGTCGCTAGGGAGAGGTGTTGCACACGTGGAGCATGTCTCGTATTACGTTTCTACCGTCAATGTGGACACCTTTCTTTTCCGGAAGGAGTTACAGGTAGCACCTGCGATGCACTGAAAATTGCTTCTCCACACTCTATAAAGTAAGAGTTGTTAGAAATAAGCAGTACCAAGTGTCTCACTGACTTATTAGTTCGGCATTTAATAAAACACATACAAAAACTAAAGTGTCATCATTTTAAAAATACAAGTGTTCGAATGAAATTCTGTATCATTCTTAAGTTCAGTTGTTGATAATGGTGAGCGAAAGGGGGACACTAGCTAATATGTGATTGCTCTCGTCGGTAATGGTCCCAGAAAGGTTGGGAACCAGTGTCGTAGAGGAAGGATGTTGTGGCGTTTATGCCTCATGTTTGCCTACATTTTGTTACATCTCGTTGTTACGTTTTAAACTACAGGGTGTTTATAAATGAATATCGTGGTTTTAACGCTTTTTAATATTTATTACATTAAACTTATAAATGATATGTCAAACGAAAGAGGAACTCAAACAGTTTTACCAAGAACCTTATAAACATGGTGCGCCACCTCACTCGCACAGCGCAGTACGCGATTGGTTGAACTTCACTGTACCCAAGCGCTGGATAGAACGCAAGGGGCCCAATGACAGGGCTTGCTTTGCACGGCCTCCACGTTCACCCGACCTAACGCCATGCGAATTTTTCCTTTGCGGCTTCATCGAGGATCGTGTGTACGTGCCTCCGCTACCAGCAGACCTCCCTGAATTAAGAAACCGGATTGAAGCAGCTGATGCTACAATCACTGAAGAAACACTTATCAACGTTTGGGAAGAACTCGGCTATAGACTTAATGTGTGCCGTGTGACAAATGGTGCTCACGTTGAACATTTATAAGGTTCTTGGTAAAACTGTTTGAGTTGCTCTTTCAGTTGACATATCATTTATAACTGTAAGTTTAATAAAATAAATATTATAAAGCGTTAGAACCCCGATATTCATTTATAAATACCATGAACAGTTTAGAAAGATTTTAGTCGCTGGAACCTAGACAGAAGGTACGATCATCCGTCGTACTCATCCCACTACGCGCCAGATGCTCTGATAGCACCGGAACGAGGGGACGAATGGAGGCTGTATGGAGGAGCAGCATACAGGGAAAGCGGGGATTCGCGAAGAAGCGTATCGTTCGTTAGTTATATTTAACGTTTAAACGTGTAACACCGGAAATGCATATCCTCATATTTCCATCTATTGTACGGTAAAGTTTTCCCTTATTTTGTTACCTGAAGATATGACATTTCTGTGTCTTTATATATTGTAATTGTTTTACTATTTGTATGTATATATATCTATGCATTTATGTCGATGTATAATTGGTTTGTTTTGTAAATATTATTTGTATTTTTACGCTGGGTCTTGCCTAGGGAAAACTATGCTATCGAACGAATATATCGATAGATCGTGTGGAGAACCAAAGTGTTTAGGATCTTTGGTAGTGTTAACTCTGCCGCGTGGAGCGCGGGCAGAGCAGAAGAGTCTGGCTGGAGGAGGGCGGTGGAGCAGGTGTGTTGTGTGACGCTCCCGCGAGTTGCCGCGCTTTCGGGGTTTGGCAGCATGTAATTGCGCTCGACTTGCTATGATAGTTTCTGACACGGTGTGGCGGACGGGAAGCATTAGCTGGCACACATCAAGAGCCCGTTTCACCTGGAGACCGTGTCGAGAAGAAGGCGCGCCAACATCCAGCTTCTGCAACAGCTACGGCCGACAATGAGTGACTGTCGCCACCTCCTCGATCGACGACTTCAAACCTGCAATCAACCAACAAGGAAGACTGGAAGCACGTTAAGTTTTAGAACTGTATGGCAGACCTCAACTTTTCAAACTGTTTCAAAATTACAGCAACGTAGCATGAACCTTTGTTGCTCATTGTCCCAATTGCATTACCAAGCCGGGTCCCTTCCTTTTCCGGAATGAACCCGAGTGCCGTTGAAATTCAGACGCCAGCATTAAAGTAATATCATTCCGTTTCACTGCTTTAATTTCAAAATTCAGTTAAGGTATTCATAGCTGGCTACAATATTTAGATTACAGAAGCACAAATTAAGAGTGCGAGTTTTGTTACCATATTTTAGCTTACCTGTGACTGCAGCTCAGCTTGGCACGTACTAAATTTTACTTTTGTTAATTGTTCAGAATCATTTAATTCAGGTTCAAACTTAAATCTCTTATTTCTAACTTGCGTAGATTCAAGTAGCTTTTTAAATGATTGTTGAGGTAGCCCAAGACTAACCTTATTTTATTGAATTTCGTAGTGCTTCAGAAACAAAGTTCACTATTAATTTCAGTCACTAAATTAACTTTCAATTTTCCGGTTTTATCAATTATTTTTCTAAATTAAGTCAGAGTGTAGCGAAATTTATTACTTCTAACAAACAATCAGTTTTCACACAACACGTGTCAACCTTCAGTTGCCACGCTTTTAGTGCTAATTATATGTGCAATAACCTTTCTTTTTCAGTTATTACAGTAGTTGTCCATAGCACTGGCGACCGTAATTTTCCCCAAATCTCAAATATCTAATTAAGGTCAATTAATTGTTATCGTAACGACCGCACATTTACTTTCTTTATTAACTTTACCCCTTTTCAAAATTAATTTCCACCAATTTCATTTGCATTATTCCTTTCATTATGATGTAACCCTTTCCTCCCTCTTTACCGACAGATTACCTTCGGTGACGATTGCTTTTCCCAAATTTCCATTAGGTACACGCGGTTTAATTTTTCACTGTCATTAAGGTCGATAAGCGAGGGGGAGGTTACAAACGTTAATGTGCGTCTATAGCCGCACTGCTGACGTTACTTGCGCTGAGAGCTTGTTAACAACTATTTTTGTTACTTTCAACTCCTCAACTCCTGTTTGAATCTCGTAAAAATATGTAATAAACGAACGGCGTACTCACCTTATTAGCAGCAGGAACTTGTGGTGGACTCTCACTGACAGTCTAACTTTTGGTGCACTGCAGTAAATCAGAAATTACTCTGGACCTCTGCAGTAACCAAGGTGACAGGGTGTTAAAACCCGGTATTGGGTGCTGCACCTCGTCCACACTAAGTGACACACTGCATGCATATCACAAACAGCCCTGTTACTCGTGGACGATTTGAGAAAAGGAGTTCCAGGGATCGTATCTGACTGTGCCCATAAACTTGCTCTAAGGAAGTTTCCCAATTTATTAGTGTACCAAAGTGGACTATCAAACATATCTACATGGAATAGTGCACAATTCTCAGCCATGCAAGACAGAGTAAGACAGTGGTTGTAAAACATTTCCTAATCGAGAGGGACCAGACACGACTGTCATGCTGCCGCCATTGAATGATGGTCCCTCAAAACAAGTATCTGACTGATCACTCTGAAGGGAACTGCACGCATTCGACATTTGGAGTCGAATACCTCGCAAATGGCCATTGCTCATAGTCAACTTTGATTCCGTACGGAACTGTTGTGCACAGCGACCGTAGTCTATAAGGAAATAGAGGCACAAAGCAACCAGTCGCAATACCATTAGTTTTTGTTACTCTTGCATGTCTAGGTTTCGGCTATAAATAGCCATCTTCAATGCGTTTGAGTTACAATCCAACGAACTCGCGGCAGTACATGTCGCCATGTGATCACTGGGTGACATGCGCTGCCAGCAGTTTGTTGGATTGTAAGTCAAATACACTGAAGATTACTATTTATAGCCAAAATCCAGATATGCAAGAGTAATAAAAACTAGCAGGATTGCGACTAATTGCTGTGTGCCTCTCCTTCGTTATTTTTCATAATGACACACACAACTGCACCTCTTCAGTGGGGCAAATAAAACAGGAAATGGATCGCATGTGACTGGAGACGAATGGTGTAGTCTGACGAGTCGTGATTTCAGGTCTTTCCAAACGATGCGATGTGTAGAGTACTCAGACAGGCCAATGTTACGTTTAATCCATAGTGTGTTTCTTTGGTGTTTTCGGGGCGTTTTTCGTAGCATGACTTGGGTCCCCTCATTCCGGTTATGAGCATGAACCAGTGTATTTATATCAACATTCTTTGTGACCAAAGGTTTCTCTATCTTCTACATCTTCATGATGAATAAGCAATGGACACTGCATTTTTCTATTGTGGCAGGGGCAGTGGGCACAGAGCTGCATGCATACATTCACGGTCAGATAAACACTCAGGCGTCTACTGACCCACTAAATCACCTGATCTTCATCCTGTAGATATACATGGAACTAAACTGAACAGCTGGTGGAAAAATAGCTACAACACCTTCGAAATTTGGTATCTCGAGGGATTAGAACTTCAGTGTGAGATTTCAGCTGGATATGGCATACACCTCCTGATCAAAAGCATCCAAACACCTATTAGTGTCTCTTCACTTTTGTGACTTCTTGAACTGTGCGAGGCGCACGTTCAATAAGTCGTCTTAATGTGTAGGAATGGCAACCCATTCTTCCTCAAGAACCGAAACCAGAGGAGGTAGTGATACTGGACACTGGGCTTTGGGGTGAAGTCTACGTTCCAAAGGTATTCTATTGGGTTCAGATCGGTAACAGGCCAGTCCGTTCCAGGAATGTAATTGCCCATAAGACACAGCGTCACAGACACTGTTTTATGACAGAGTGAATTGTCATAGTGATAGAACTTTGTCTCCGAAATGTTCCTCTACAATATGCAGTAAACAGTATGGTAAAATGTGTACAAACCCTTTCTTAAGCGCGATAGGGAGCCCCTCACCCTCACGAAGGCGAACACCCACATATCATAACACCACATCCTCTGAAATTTTCTGTTAGCAACACACATGATTCTGCAGGCATTCACTACAGCCATCAGCCTTCCATCGCATTCACCACGACACATCACTCGTCTGCAGTTATCCGCATCCCAGCGGTGTCCGTTTTTACACTGTCTCAATTGTCGTTTAGCACTGACTAAAGAAATGTCCAGCTGATGTTGAGCTCGACCATTGCACCCCATTCTCTTTAACTCCCTATGCACAGGCATTTTGATAACTGCGTTGCTGGTAGCCTTTTGGAACCAACAAGTGATCCCTTCCACTCATTTCATGCGATTTTTGACAACACCATCCGCACTGCTCAGTGGTTCCTGTCCGCCAGTTCATGAGGTCTACCTGTGCTGGGTTTGGTTGTGGTTGTAACTTCTCATTTCCACTGCATAATCACATCACCAACCGTCGACTTGGGCAACTCTAGATGGGTTTTCAAACTGCCGCTGGTGGATTTGTTACAATTACGACATCCGATTAAAATTACTTCATAGTTGACGACTGTCACTTGTCGTTACAGTGTTGCCACATCGGCTGCCGGCTACCGCTCAGTTATAGCTGACAGAGAAACACGGTGGGTCACTTCACAAATGCTGTTAATGTATGAGGCGGAGCAATGTTAGGGCGGCCGCCGCGAAATACCTCGGAAATGCGGAGTGCTCTTTCAAAAGCTTATTTTAAGTGATCAATGACTGAACTGCGGCACACAATGCGTTTTGTAGCCCTGAATTCAAACTCGTGTGCTAAGCTAACTACAACCTCTTGATGCGCAGTGTTTCCGAAAAAACGGCGGTCAACAGTCTGCGGCAGAACTAGAGTAGCGATCGCTCTGTTGGCAGTGATGAAAGTTTACCTGTGTGAGGAAACTCTAGACAGGAAAAAGTTGATTTTCAGCGCTAAAAGGAAACTGTAATTTCTCACTACAATTGAGGACCTGTAACTATCCTCCTACTGGCTACACGAGCTGTCTAGTTACCAATTGATGAACAGTCCTCGTTGGAACTTGGCTACACGTTATCGGCGACACAGGCTGATTTAAAACGAAAAAAAAAATGATAGGAAGAAAAATAAGAGCTGGGAAAGAAGTCAGTACGATGATGAAGATGACACTGTAAAGAATTAGAAATAAAAAATTACATTTCAACCAATTAATTCAACAAAATAATAATAAAAATATTTTGTTAGATTTAGAAACAAACATCTGAGGAGATTGGAACCTACGGCCTTGTATACCTCAGGTTTATTCGCTAAACATTGCGCACCGGCCGGTGTGGCCGAGCGGTTCAAGACGTTTCAGTCTGGAACCGCGCTGCTGCTACGGTCGCAGGTTCTAATCCTGCCTCGGGCATGGATGTGTGTGATGTCCTTAGGTTAGTTAGGTTTAAGTAGTTCTACGTTCCAGGGGACTGATGACCTCAGATGTTAAGTCCCATAGTGCTCAGAGCCATTTGAACCATTTTTTGAGCTAAACATTGCGCTACGGCTCAGTACTGAATCATGTAATTACATTTATGACTGTGGTGAACGATGAACTGCAGCCTTCGAAAATTAGGTTGCACGTAATGTCGTGTGACGCATATCTAATGTAAGCCGATTTCTTTGATATACACTCCTGGAAATGGAAAAAAGAACACATTGACACCGGTGTGTCAGACCCACCATACTTGCTCCGGACACTGCGAGAGGGCTGTACAAGCAATGATCACACGCACGGCACAGCGGACACACAAGGAACCGCGGTGTTGGCCGTCGAATGGCGCTAGCTGCGCAGCATTTGTGCACCGCCGCCGTCAGTGTCAGCCAGTTTGCCGTGGCATACGGAGCTCCATCGCAGTCTTTAACACTGGTAGCATGCCGCGACAGCGTGGACGTGAACCGTATGTGCAGTTGACGGACTTTGAGCGAGGGCGTATAGTGGGCATGCGGGAGGCCGGGTGGACGTACCGCCGAATTGCTCAACACGTGGGGCGTCAGGTCTCCACAGTACATCGATGTTGTCGCCAGTGGTCGGCGGAAGGTGCACGTGCCCGTCAACCTGGGACCGGACCGCAGCGACGCACGGATGCACGCCAAGACCGTAGGATCCTACGCAGTGCCGTAGGGGACCGCACCGCCACTTCCCAGCAAATTAGGGACACTGTTGCTCCTGGGGTATCGGCGAGGACCATTCTCAACCGTCTCCATGAAGCTGGGCTACGGTCCCGCACACCGTTAGGCCGTCTTCCGCTCACGCCCCAACATCGTGCAGCCCGCCTCCAGTGGTGTCGCGACAGGCGTGAATGGAGGGACGAATGGAGACGTGTCGTCTTCAGCGATGAGAGTCGCTTCTGCCTTGGTGCCAATGATGGTCGTATGCGTGTTTGGCGCCGTGCAGGTGAGCGCCACAATCAGGACTGCATACGACCGAGGCACACAGGGCCAACACCCGGCATCATGGTGTGGGGAGCGATCTCCTACACTGGCCGTACACCACTGGTGATGGTCGAGGGGACACTGAATAGTGCACGGTACATCCAAACCGTCATCGAACCCATCGTTCTACCATTCCTAGACCGGCAAGGGAACTTGCTGTTCCAACAGGACAACGCACGTCCGCATGTATCCCGTGCCACCCAACGTGCTCTAGAAGGTGTAAGTCAACTACCCTGGCCAGCAAGATCTCCGGATCTGTCGCCCATTGAGCATGTTTGGGACTGGATGAAGCGTCGTCCCACGCGGTCTGCACGTCCAGCACGAACGCTGGTCCAACTGAGGCGCCAGGTGGAAATGGCATGGCAAGCCGTTCCACAGGACTACATCCAGCATCTCTACGATCGTCTCCATGGGAGAATAGCAGCCTGCATTGCTGCGAAAGGTGGATATACACTGTACTAGTGGCGACATTGTGCATGCTCTGTTGCCTGTGTCTATGTGCCTGTGGTTCTGTCAGTGTGATCATGTGATGTATCTGACCCCAGGAATGTGTCATTAAAGTTTCCCCTTCCTGGGACAATGAATTCACGGTGTTCTTATTTCAATTTCCAGGAGTGTAATAACTTTATATGTGACGCTGAATCGCGTCTTGCGCGGAAATATCGAGTAAGTTTTTTTTCTGAAATACTTTTAAACCGGTTGCTGTAGCAGCCTGCCACGATGGAATGGGAAAATTTTTACAGTAGTGTTTGTTTAGTGCTGCGTATGAAACGTACGTATTTCATTAGCATCTTTGAGCACGCGCGTGTGTGTGTGTGTTTGTGTGTGTGTGTGTGTGTGTGTGTGTGTGTGTGTGTGTGTGTGTGTTCTTTTTGGTGCTGTAATTATGTGAAAGAAAATACGAAATAAAAGAACCAGTTCCATGATTCTGTCTCCAAACACATCACGAAAGGATGCTGGACAAGGAACAGGAAGTGAACTGACCAATGTTGTGGCAATTTTGCAGGTCCAGGTGCGATGTCGAGCGCTCTGGTTGGAGGAAATCAGCTCCAACGCGTGAAGAGTCAACTATAAAGTAATTTTAATCGGAGTGTAATCCACGTTCAAAGTCAATGTGCTTTCCTGACCGATTCATTCTGTGTTATTGCTTCTCTCCTGACAACACAATACTCCCTGCCTCCTTTTACCGTGGCGGGTTCAAGCTCCGTATAGGCAACTTGCCAGTTGCGTCATTTTGAACCCACTGCGCCGCTGGTGATAAATTGACTTCTGCAGCGTATTTAGCTGTGTATATTAAAGAAATGCACTCAACCGACTAACCCACTGCTAAAACTGATCAGTGGCTTCAAACGGAACATGTCGGATATTTACCAAAAAAAAAACTCAACAAATTGAAGCTAAATTAGTCGAAAGGCATTTATTGTGTGGACCATGAAACACAGTTTTTTTACTGCTACCCTTTATTAATGGCGAAAGCATACTTCGCAGTTCTTGTTGCGGTATCGAGTTTGAACACCAGTTTTCGAAATTTGCGTTAAATTAGTCCCATCCAATAGTCAGCAGGACAAAAGGGAACCAATATTAGCTTGTAAGCGCAAGGAACAGTCCATCGCTAATTTAAAGCTCTGTATCGACTTACTTCTTGGTCCTGCTACTCCGTAGTACGAAAATTTGCCCAGTGCCTCTTGTTATACGAAATAAAGCGTTGGGTTCAAATATATATGCGCAGCATCTTAGTAAATAGAATTGATAAACGTACCTATGTGATTACACATACTTTAAATTCTTGTCAGATCTATCCCATAATATTTTATCTGCAAATTGTTCTATGACATTAGGAGAATGATTAAGAAAGTACAAGAGAATACAATATATATAAAATGTGTTCGAATATAACTAGGCCTAAGATCAAAAGTAGGCTGTAGAAAACAGTAACAACTGTATTTGTATTAATATACTGTGTATTAGCGACCACGATGCAACAGTAATAATAGTCTCCTAGTAGCGTTAATTATTATTGAGAGAAAAGCCGTAGGTGCAGTACTTGCCTAGTGCAAAGCTTTTTCTTTTTTTTTTACACTACATTGTGTGGAACAAAGTACAGTTTATTATTGTGAACATCGTGAATATAAGTTAACACCATACTGTACAATCAATCAGGTCAAATTTTTTACAAGTCATGATGACCTTGTACGGTACAACTCTCTATTCATCGTTTTATGTGCTAACAGTGGTAGTTTTATCTCTAAGATTTCTATTTTGTAATTAAATTACCATTAAACCATCCTATTAGCTCTTCTGACTTTCTTTGCTATTCGAATGGATTGGAAACTAAGTAACAAAAAAGGGTTCAAATGGCTCTGAGCACTATGGGACTTAACTTCTGAGGTCATCAGTCCCCTAGAACTTACTACTTAAACCTAACTAACCTAAGGACATTACACACATCCATGCCCGAGGCAGGTTTCGAACCTGCGACAAGAGCGGTCGCGCGGTTCCAGACTGTAGCGCCTAGAACCGCTCGGCCACTTCTGCCGGCAAACTAAGTAACAAAAATGTAAAAAGAACACAAGACAAAAGGCCAGAAATGAATAAAATTAACTGAATGGTAAAGTCGAGTTCCTGAAACGTTTCCCATTGCGACCAATATTCTCCTTCTTGTTGCGTCTCTCCGTTCGGAAGGAATTATGTACAGTTTTCCTCCTTTTTCACCTCGAAAAGAACGACCAACAGCACAGCGCTGAGCCATTATTCTGCTGAACACCACACAACACTTCCTATGCTTCACACGTAACGCTTGGACCCACAATGGCTGCAAATGTCACAGGACGCGGTTTCAGCCAATCCAGAAGTGCAGTCGGCGGCAAACGCATGGGAAAAGGATGGGCATACTTCCCTTTGTACAGAGCTTTATGGCGGGTCCGCCTCCGGTGGCATCTACTGGTCAGTTAGACATTACATAGAAGTGACCAGTCACCTGAATATACACTACTGGTCATTGAAATTGCTACACCAAGAAGAAATGCAGATGATAAATGGGTATTCATTGGACAAATATATTATACTAGAACTGACATGTGATTACATTTTCACGCAGTTTGGGTGCGTAGATCCTGACAAATCAGTACCCAGGACAACCACCTCTGGCCGTAATAACGGCCTTGATACGCCTGGGCATTGAGTCAGAGCTTGGCTGACGTGTACAGGTACAGCTGTCCATGCAGCTTCAACACGATACCACAGTTCATCAAGAGTAGTGACTGGCATATTCTAACGAGCCAGTTGATCGTCCACCATTGGCCAGACGTTTTCAATTGGTAACATATCTGGAGAATGTGCTGGCCAGGGCAGCAGTCAAACATTTTCTGTATCCAGAAAGGCCCGTACAGGAGCTGCAACATGCGGTCGTGCATTATCCTGCGGAAATGTAGGGTTTCGCAGGGATCGAATGAAGGGTAGAGCCACGGGTCGCAACACATCTGAAATGTAACGTCCACTGTCAAAGTGCCGTCAATGCGAACAAGAGGTGACCAAGACGTGTAACCAATGTGATACGCCTAGTGATACGCCAGTATGGCGATGACGAATACACGCTTCCAATGTGCGTCACCGCGATGTCGCCAAACACGCATGCGACCATCATGATGCTGTAAACAGAAGCTGGATTCAACCGAAAAAATGACGTTTTGCCATTCGTGCACCCAGGTTCGTCGTTGAGTACACCATCGCAGGCGCTCCTGTCTGTGATGCAGCGCCAAGGGTAACTGCAGCCACGGTCTTCGAGCTGATAATCCATGCATCTGCAAACGTCGTCGAACTGTTCGTGAAGATGGTTGTTGTCTTGCAAACGTCCCCATCTGTTTACTCAGGGATCGAGACGTGGCTGCACGATCCGTTACAGCCATGCGGATGAGATGCCTGTCATCTTGACTGCTAGTGATACGAGGCCGTTGGGATCCAGCACGGCGTTCCGTATTACCCTCCTGAACCCACTGATTCCATATTCTGCTAACAGTCATTTGATCTCGACTTATACGAGCAGCAATGTCGCGATACGATAAACCGCAATCGCGGTAGGCTACAATCCGACCTTTATCAAAGTCGGAAACGTGATGTTACGCATTTCTCCTCCTTACACGAGGCATCACAACAACGTTTCACCAGGCAACGCCGGTCGGCTGCTGTTTGTGTATGAGAAATCGGTTGGAAACTTTCCTCATGTCAGCACGTTGTAGGTGTCGCCACCGGCGACAACCTTGTGTGAATGCTCTGTAAAGCTAATCGTTTGCATATCATAGCATCTTCTTCCTGTAGGTTAACTTCTGCGTCTGTAGCACGTCACCTTCGTGGTGTAGCAGTTTTAATGGCCAGTATATTTCTGAACTCTCTGCGTCAGCGAACTGAGACTGGAGGCGGTGTTACACGGTACTGGCGTGATGTGCCCTGCGTGTGAATAAATTTTTGTCCATTGTACTTGTCGAGCAAACGTAGAAGACAAGACGAGTTGGAACGTCCCCTTAGAACAATTATACAAGACTGTGTTTAAACTGACATACAATATTTTTAGCGCAACGCAATCTGACTATCAAAGATCCCTGCAAAAGAATGGCCCTGAGTAACATTAAACTATACCTTTCAGAAATCACTTACCTCACAAAAATCTTCGTTACTCGAACTACTGCAATACAGCGAGCGCCACTACTGCCAGCTAAATAAAAGATTCAAACTACGGAAGTCACTAACTACTGATAGGGATAGTTAGCAAATGAAAGATTTTAATAGAGAACAAACACTGTATTTACCTTAATAATCATAATATATATAGCAGTTCAATTTCAAAACTTCCGCCATCTCTCTCCCCACATCCACCACTGCTGGCGGCTCACCTCCAACTGTGCAACGCTACGCGCTGTTCACATCCAGCTGCCGCTGCCTAACACTACAATGGCAGACAACAATGCAAACTAGCACACAGAGCGCTACGTAACGTTGCCAATAAGAAAACATAAACAGCCTACTTACAGAGTGACGTAAATCTTCCGTCTGGGAATAAAAACTCGCTAAGGCGGCAGAGCATGGTGATGGAGAGGCCGAGCCTGGAGGTGTGGGAGCGAACGCTGGCGCTACGGCTCGGCTGGTTTCCGCTCCCTGAATGCTCCATAACCCGCCTCTCCCACCCCCTCCTTCCCCTGCCGAGGTACCCTCACCCCCAACTCCACCGCGCCGACCGCCGTCGCGGCGGCAGCTGCTGTCGCGGCCGTTGCCTTTTACGACCGGCGTCGCCGTTGATGGCGGGCGGTCATCGACGTCGGCCCCGCGTGAGGCGGGCCTGCTGCCACCGCCAGCTGGCCGGCGTCGATATTAAACGCCGCGCCGGACCTTCAGGTGTAGCGTGGCGGACGGCGCCGACCGACCGTTAACACTCTGCCTCTGCCCCTGCAGCCGCAGTAGAAGTTCGTCATCGCTTCTTCTGGACCGCTAACTTTCATCTCTTTCCAGGAAGGTAGGTAACTCCCTAGCCATCCATTTCTTTTTCATTTCTTTAAACGACGTCATGTTCCACTTGCGACTGTACTTCCTTATTACATGCTATTGTAATTTCAAACTGGATCAATCGTTAAGGGAGACGAAACTGGTTTGGGCGACAAGAGTTTAATAACCCTAAACCTGACAGCTGTCTCCCAATCTCTACACCTGGAGTGACAAGGCGGCAGTGCCCCCCCCCCCCCCCCGCCACACCACTCACCCACCCACCACAGCGTCTCACTGCGCCATGGGCTAAATATCCAGACAAATGAGAAATCTAGCTCAGTTCTAAGGAATCTAGCTCAGCTCTGATAGCAAGTACAATAATGTAGTGTGTTGTTGTACACTGATCAGCCACAACATTTGTAAGTAGGCTGTTCAGGTTTTTATGTTGGTAACGCCACGTAGCGCTCTGTATGAAAATCACTGACTGTGCTGTGTGCAGTCTGTGGCTGGTTGGCATTGTTCGAATATTCGCTACTGTAGTGTTGGGCAGCTGGATGTGAACAGCGCGTAGCGTTGCGCAGTTGGAGGTGAGCCGCCAGCAGTGGTGGATGTGGGAAGAGAGATGGCAGAGTTTTGAGAGCGGACGATCTGGACGTGGGTCCGCCAGAAAAACGAAATTTGTAAGACTGGATGTCACGAACTGATATATATATATATATATATATATATATATATATATATATATATATAATGACTTTTAAAACTATGCCTTCAGTAGTTAGAATCCTTTATTGAGCTGGCAGTATTGGCGCTCTTTGTATTCCAGTAGTTCGAGTAACGAAGAGTTCTGTGAGGTAAGTGATTCATGGAAGGTATAGGTTATTGTTAGTCAGGGCCATTCTTTTGTAGGGATTATTGAAAGTCAGATTGCGTTGCGCTAAAAATATTGTGTGTCAGTTTAGTGTTGATCAGAATAAGTAAAGAGAAAAATGTCTGAGTACATTCAAGTTTGCTAAGCTGTTTGAAAATCAAATGACGTAAGAGGTTTATCAGCACAGTAATTCATTAATTTTTCTAAGGGGAGGTTTCACATTACGATCACCTACCTAAGCCAGTATGTCCACGTTCGACGCAGATAACAGCGGCGGCGCATCGCGACATGGAAGCAATGAGGCCTTGGCAGATCGCTCTAGGGAGTTGGCACTGCATCTAGTCACGTAACTCCCATAAATTCTGCGGAGGGGGGCGAAGAGCTCCGATGCCATGTTCAATCACATCCCAGATGTTTTCGATCGGGTTCAGATCTGGTGAGTTGGGGGGCCAGCATATCAACTACAACTCGCCACTGTGTTCTTTGAACCACTCCATCATACTCCTGGTCTTGTGACATGGCGCAATGTCTTGTTGGAAAGTGCCATTGCCGTCGGGAAACATGAGCGTCATGAACGGGGTATGTGGTCTGCAACCAGTATACAATAGTCCTTAGCCGTTATCGTCCACCAGACCCATGGATGCTCGCCTGAATGTTCCAGACCATAAAGGAGCGGCCGCCAGGTTGTCTCCGTCCCGCACCACAGGTGTCAAGGAGCTGTTGCCCTGGAAGACGACGTATTCGCGCCCTCCCATCAGCATGGTGAAGAAGGTATTGAGATCCATCAGACCATGCAAAGCTGTGCTACTGTTCCAACATCCAGTGCCGATAGTCACGTGCCCATTTCAATCGTTTTTGTTTTTTTTTTGTTTTTTTTTTTGTTTTAGGGCGCAAAACTGCTTTGATCATTAGCGCCCGGTCTGTGACTTAGGAAACGGTAAAAAACGAAAATGGAAAGCAGCAGCAATGGGAACGAAACTCAAAAAATTGGAGAAACTAAAAGCAGAAGGAAAGCTTAAAAATCCACTACAGAAAGGGGTTGGTTGTCCCCAAAAAGAGCTTCAAATGACTGACGTCATCTCACTGGCAATAATAAACTCCAGAACGCGATCGGCCGAGCGCGTGTCATCTGCTAAAATGGACGATATATCAGGCGACAGCTGTAGACGGGCGCGTAACGGAGTAAAATAGGGGCACTCAATTAAAAGTTGTCTTACCGTGCACAGCTGAGAGCAGTGGGGTCAGAGTGGGGTAGGATCGCCGCTTAAAATATGTCGATGGCTAAAAAGACAGTGCCCTATCCGGAGTCTAGTTAAAATTACCTCCTCCCGACGACGCGTTCAGGAGGAAGAGGTCCACAGGGAAGAGCTTTCACTTCCCGCAATTTATTATGGGGAAGTGTCGACCAATGTGCGTGCCATAAAAGAACAACACGACGACATAAAACGCTACGTAGATCGGCGAAGGGAATCGATCGAATAGCTGGCCGAAGAAGAGAGACTGCAGCCTTGGCCGCTATATCTGCCGCCTCATTGCCATAGATACCAACGTGTCCTGGGAGCCAGAGAAAAGCCACAGAGACGCCCCCCCAAATGGAGCAAGCGCAGGTAGTCCTGAATCCGGTGGACCAGAGGGTGGACAGGGTAGAGAGCTTGGAGACTGAGGAGAGAGCTGAGAGAATCTGAACAGATAACATACTGTATTGGCTGATGGCGGCGGATGTATTGGACAGCCTGGAGAACAGCGTAAATCTCCGCAGTATAAACCGAACACTGGTCGGGAAGCCGAAATCGATTTGGGGTGTCGCCAACAATATAGGCACTCCCTACACCTAACGATGTTTTCAAGCCATCAGTGTAAATAAATGTGGCTTCCTTCATTTGTGCACATAGAGCAGCAAATGCCCGACGTTAAACAAGTGAAGGGGTTGTAACGCCGGAAATGCATATCCTCCTATTTCCATCTATTGTACTATTATTTTTTTTCCTTGCTTTGTTACCTCAAGATATGACATTTCTGTCTCTTTATATATTGCAATTGTTTTAATGTTTGTATATATATATATATATATTTATGCATTTATGTCGAAGTATAATTGGTTTGTTTCGTAAATATTATTTGTATTTTTACGCTGGGTCTTGCCTAGGGAAGACTGCTATCGAACGATTACGTCGATAGGTCGTGTGAAGAATCAAAGTGTGTAGGATCTTTGGTAGTGTTAACTCTGCCGCGTGGAGCGCGGGCTGAGCAGAGGGAGTCTGGCGGGAGTAGCGAGTGGAGCAGGTGTGTTGTGTGATGCTCCCGCGAGTTGCCGCGCTTTCGGGGTTTGGCAGCATGTAATTGCGCTCGACTTGCGATGATAGTTTCTGACATGGTGTCGCGGACGGGAAACATTAGCTAGCGCACATCAAGAGCCTGTTTCGTCTGGTGATCGTGTCGAGAAGAAGGCGCGCCAACATCCAGTTTCTGCAACAGCGACGGCCGACAATGAGTGACTGTCGCCACCTCCTCGATCGACGGCTTCAAACCTTCAATCAACCAACAAGGAAGACTGGAAGCACGTAAAGTTTTAGAACTGTATGGCAGACCTCAGCTTTTCAAACTGTTCAAATCACAAAATTACAGCAACGTAGCATGAACCTTTGTTGCTCATTGTCCCAATTGCATTACCAAGCAGGGTCCCTTCCTTTTCCGAAATGAACCCGAGTGTCGTTGAAATTCAAACGCCAGCATTAAAGTAATATAGCTAACTCGTTTTCACTGCTTTAATTTCAAAGTTCAGTTATGGCATTCATAGCTGGCTACAATATTCAGATTACACAAGCACGAATTGAGAGTGCGAGCTTTGTTACCGTATTTTAGCTTACCTGTGACTGCAGCTCAGCTTGGTACGTACTGCATTTTACTATTGTTAATTGTTCAGAATCATTTAATTCAAGTTCAAAGTTAAATCCCTTATTTCTAAATTGCGTAGATTCAAGTAGCTTTTGAAATGATTGTTGAGGTAGTCCAAGACTAACCGTTTTTTACTGAAATTCGATGTGCTTCAGAAGGAAAGCTCACTATTAACTTCAGTCACTAAATTAACTTTCGATTTTCCGGTTTTATTAATTCTTTTGCTAAATTAAGTCAGAGTGTAGCGAAATTTATTACTTCTGACAAACTTTCCGTTTTCACACTACACTCGTCAACCTTCAGTTGCCACGCTTCTAGTGCTAATTATATGTGTAATAATCTTTCTTTTTCAGTTACTATAGTAATTGTCCTTAGGACTGGCGACCGTAATTTCCTCCAAATCGCAAATATCTAATTACCGCTAGTTGATTGTTAACGTAACGGCCGCACATTTACTTTCTTTATTAACTTTACCCCTATTTCAAAATTAATTTCCACCAGTTTCATTTGCATTTTTCCTTTCATTTAGATGTAACCCTTTCCTCCCTCTTTACTGACAAATCAACTTCGGTGACTATTGCTTTTCCCAAATTCGCATTAGGTACACGCGGTTTCATTTTTCACTGTCATTAAGGTCGATAAGTGAGGGGGAGGTTACACGTGGCGACCATGACAGGACGATCTTGAAATTTGAGGTTGTTCTGGACACGAATTTTGCATTGTGCAAATCTCATAACAAAGTACTGGTTACGAAATGTTCGATACGTCAGCCAGAATATTAGTGTGAGGAATCCTAATTAGATTTGAGATTTGGCATTTATATTGAAAATTATTAAAATGAGTGAAGGCAACAATTACCAAAATTTGGTAGGCTTGGATAAGGAACAATCGGTCGAATAGTGGGAAACGCGCACCGTGGTACCCATTGTTCAGGGGCGTGCGGCTAGCATGAAAGACGCGACCGCCGAAACGCAACAAAGAGCAGGAATGGAATTCCACACTTTAGAAAATGTTTCGGAATCGGAAGTGAAAATCAGATGTGAATCCCTTGATGAGGAATACGGGGGGACAATTAAAGAGGAAGCCGCTACGGAAGTAAAACCGGTAGTTTCCGGGAATTTAACTGATTTATTGAATGTTTTGATTAACGAAATCAAGAGTCAATCGGCCAAGCAAGAAGCTCAGTCTGAAAAAATTGAACGAAAGCTAGACAGTCAGAACAAAGCTATTAATGTTGTTAACAACAATGTTGGAGTTGATAACACAAAAGTTGATAAAATCAAAGAAGATATTGTTGTGATTAATACCGAAATCGGTAAACAAGAAATGATAGGCGTTCAGGCGGAAATTGCGAGCATAAATACTTGTTTTTATTCTGAAATTAACAGAATCGAGAAAAGTGTAGGAGAATCAGTTGCTCCGATCATCGAGAATAAGGTGACGGAACAAGTTCAATTAGTGAAAAAAGAGGATCAAAAGAAGGTGGAAACTTTAAAAGCTTTAGAATCTGAAGTAGATACCAAAGTGACGAAGCAGGCTAATACCTGCGAAGAGAAAAAAAGGGAAGTAGAAACGCATGCGACAACCACTTGCCAAGTAATTACGAGAGTGTCGGAATTAGAAAAGAAACTTGACGAAAAACAGAGCTATGTGCCAATCTATGCACATAGTTCGGAATTGTCGACGAAAGAGGAGCGGTTCGACCCCTTGAAAAAAGGTGGTATACACGCGACGGATTTCATTAAGAATTGTGAAAGAGTTTTACCCAGATCATGGACTAATGAGAGAAAAATTAATGCGATTATTGATGTGTTGGCTGGTGATGCCAAGCGTTGGGGCTTAAACCTCAACAATACGAACCTGACTTTTGGCGCGTTTAAAAATTTGTTTCTGGCTGAATACTGGTCAGAGCAAAAACAGCAAAGTGTCTGGCGCGAATTTGTCGTATCGAGGCCTTTCGATGCGAGTTCGCGCGGCTCGATGAGGGAGTTTTGTGAAGGCTGGATCCGCAAGTTGGAATATTTGCGTGATCGCCGCACGGAATCCGAAATAGTCTGGGAACTCTACAGGAAGCTTCCAGATGATACAAAACGCTACGTAGGAAGCAATTACAGGACAATAAATGATTTCCTGGAAAGAGTGGAGGACGAGGACAATTGGCGCAATAATCGCGACAGTGGTAGAGGCCGTGGTAACAACAACGGGTACCACAGCAACCACAACAACGATAACCATGGGAATAATGCATACCGCAACCATGGCAGCAATAACAATAATGGTTCGGACCGTAATAACAATCGGTACAATGCAAATAATAACAGGAATGACGGAAACCAGTATCGTACTAACGTGATACGGGTTTCACAGAATAGTAATAACGCCAGAGGGTGTGATCAGCCGCCTCAGCAGCATCCGGGGACCGTATCTGCTGGGACGAGACAGGGAAACCATTAGCCGCGCCGGTGAGGGGCCGACCGGGCGTGGAGAAATTTTGGCGGCCCAATAACAGGAGAAAACCCAGGTGTCGTCGTTATGAAAATTCCGTGTGGAATAATCAACGGCGGGAGAGTGTGCCAGTGTTAGGAGAAAGGAGTGCGCCCACAAGTAGTAGATCAGCTGTATACACGGCAGTAGGAAGTACATTCACTGTCAGTGAGAACAATTTAAGTAGTGTTCCGGAAATCGATTATAAAGTGGCAGCTGTAATACCCACAGCGGAACTGGAGATTGGGTTTAAGAATGATTCGCAAGTGTTGAGAGAAGATCAGATGTCGGATAAAACGTCCGTCATCGAGTGAGGGGATGCAGAGAGGGATGAGGTCTGGTTAAGGCAGTTCGGTCGCTTATACGACGAACTAAGAGATTATAGGGGCCTGTATGGGAGAAGTGTTTATGGAGAGCGCGTGCAGGATTTTCCGCGTCTCGTCCCGCAGGAAGATAGTGTTTGTGAAATGATAGAAAGTTCTGGCCCTAACCGGCAGACTTTACTAGAAATAGTTGATGTTAATGGGGAACACGAGCAAGATTCGTCGTGTTTCGTCCCGCAAGAGTTGGATGTTGAAGTAGTAACGGAAAGTTCTGGCCCTAACCGGCAGACCTTACCGAAAGTTTCATTGGTAGAAGTAGCCGACCCATCCGACGCAAACCTCCAGTTTAAACATTGCGAAAGTATTAAGGAGAAAGATTGCGAAAATTTTAGTGATAGCCGGACACGATTGGTAGAAAAGCACATAGATTACAACGTGTATGAGGTTAGAGCTGACATTATACGGTCAGACGATAGCAGTGTGGGTTGCGCAGATCTAGCGGAAGTAATTGCATAAACTACTGGGCACATTCCTCCAGGTAGATTGGCGGATGAGATCAATCTGGCAAAAGAGGAATCAACGAAGGTGACAATTAGTGAAATGATACCAGGGCAACACTCACTAGGTGACGAGTTACAGGAAAAGGTTTCGGTATTGGAGGCGAAGCTACAGACTAAGCCTCAGGACAAACGTGTTGAAATTAAAACTGTGTGTGAACAGAGGCTGAAAAAGCCGCCAGATAAGCAGTATTTAGGATCAAAGCCGGATGGTTTTTTCTGGAATGACCTGGATATAGACGAGGATTTACTGTGGGAAAATAAAGAAACAGTCGAGGACAAGTGTAGACAGATAGTAGTGTCTGTTAATATGCACGACCTGCAACAAAACGTGTTGATTGGCACCGGTGCAGAATTGAGTGCTGTACCTGGAAAAATATTTCAGTTACTGAAAGACAGACTTGGCATCGTAGTTATGCCAGTAACAGGAGTGAAAATTATCGGTGCTACTGGGAAGGCCAGTAAACCGGTCACAAAACAGATTTTTGCCAACTTCGAGATATGTGGGGCACGATTTGAACAAGAGTTGGTCGTCGTGCCAGACTTGACTACGGAAGTAATTATCGGGTTAGATTGGCTATTAAAGTACCGTGCAGTGATTAACTGCGAAAGCAAAACTTTGACATGTATGTCACAAGATAAAGCAATAGTAGTTAGTTTTGACGAGGCAGGAGACGGTGTGCATAGGGAATACTAGCCTATACACATTGTTAACTGGCCGGAAGGTATTGATGTAGGTATGAATTTGAACTACTGTAATGTGAAGAATCTCGGCATTGACAATAATGTAGAAAGTGAATTGGAAAGTATTGTAGACGGTGTGTCAAACGTAACACACGAACAAAGACGAGGCCGACTTTCCCGTACCTATTGCCATCACAACCATAGGGCATGGGGCAAATATGTAGCAGTATCTGAGAGAATTATGAACACCTTGAGACATGAATCGACGGGATTTTCTCCAAAGGAAATCCTGTTGGATGACAGAAGTAAAAGTTTAGTGGAAGAGATAATCAAATTCCCCCCACGGATTAACATTAGTATTGGTGTGAAAAAAGATCGTTTGCGAGAAGTAATGAAGCTAAAAGCCGATGCTCGCATACGTCATCATGACGCTAAAGCGCTTTTTGCTAAGTTTGCAATCGGAGACTTAGTACTTGTAAAAGCTCATGAGAAATCGAGCGAGATAGACCATGAAATCTCTAAATTTAAGTTTGTTTATAATGAACCATATAAAGTCATTGGTATACCTCACACAAATGCTTATTGTTTAGAGTATCCAAGCTCTGGAAAACTATTAGGTATATGGAACATTGTAGACTTGAAACTGTACCAACCTAGGATCGATTAATACCACACAATGGGTAACTTGTACAGTATGTAAAATAGAGTGTAAGATTTAACGATTTGCTAGATTGCCATGCTTTTGACTGACCAAGGTCATTAAAGAAGTTATAATTAGTAAGTAATTAATTTTGATTAATCAATTTAATTTTAATCAATTTAATCATGATCTAATCAACTGAAAAATCCAAGCTGCTAGTTTAAGTTTTCAGCTGAGTCACAGTAGATTAAGGAATGTAAATATGATTTTGTAAATAGCTGTAAGATTCCATAAATATGTGATTTACTAGTCTTGCCGATGTACTTAGACGCTGTTTTAGGTTTCAGGATTGTAGATGCGTGTGATGATGGACAGTGTTGAGTTATCCACTGTGATAGTGTTAATTGACTCCTTGAGATTACTCGGGAGTGAGTTTTTCCGAAAGAATTCAGTCAAACCGACGTTCTGGAAACGCCGTTACAAGGGGGAGTGAGATCAAGCGTGCCGCACAGGCGGGCGCAACAATACTGGCAAGGCTGAGCCGCTGTCGGCTCTTGTGCCGCTGTCGGCATTCTTTGTACTCGCGAGTACGGAATGTGGAGTTGCTTTTCTTCCCGGACAGCTGATGTGAAAGAATTCTGCTGTCAATATTTATGTTTTTTTCGATCTGCTGTATATTATTTTCTTGTTTAGCGTTAATTGGACATGACGAGAAAATTAATTATGAAAAGGTTACATAAAAAAGTGTATTCTATGTAATTAATCATTAGTTTGCGTATTTTGATATACCTGTTTTTTATGACCATGTACTCTGGTTAATTTTGCAAATAGTATTCCATTTCTTATAGTGTTACAAATTTTAATGATTTTGGAATAGCTACACCATTTTCTATGTTTTCTATGAATTTTGATATGTTGTCAACCTGTTTTATTTCGTGCAAGATGACAGAGTGGAATAAGATTAGTAGTGTCTCCACTCAATTATTATTGTCTAAAAATTGGTTTCTGGTTAATTGGACGAATGCTAAATTTTTTTTGATATTTTGAGCACATGCATTTCCTCTGTTTCTTTTTTGGGACATTTTCTGAGTCTGTTTACGTTACACGAACATCCTCAGACAATGTGGGGCACGTGTAACGCCGGAAATGCATATCCTCCTATTTCCATCTATTGTACTATTATTTTTTTTCCTTGCATTGTTACCTCAAGATATGACATTTCTGTCTCTTTATATATTGTAATTGTTTTAATGTTTGTATATATATATATATTTATGCATTTATGTCGAAGTATAATTGGTTTGTTTCGTAAATATTATTTGTATTTTTACGCTGGGTCTCGCCTAGGGAAGACTGCTATCGAACGATTACGTCGATAGGTCGTGTGAAGAATCAAAGTGTGTAGGATCTTTGGTAGTGTTAACTCTGCCGCGTGGAGCGCGGGCTGAGCAGAGGGAGTCTGGCGGGAGTAGCGAGTGGAGAAGGTGTGTTGTGTGACGCTCCCGCGAGTTGCCGCGCTTTCGGGGTTTGGCAGCATGTAATTGCGCTCGACTTGCGATGATAGTTTCTGACATGGTGTCGCGGACGGGAAACATTAGCTAGCGCACATCAAGAGCCCGTTTCGTCTCGTGATCGTGTCGAGAAGAAGGCGCGCCAACATCCGGTTTCTGCAACAGCGACGGCCGACAATGAGTGACTGTCGCCAACTCCTCGATCGACGGCTTCAAACCTTCAATCAACCAACAAGGCAGACTGGAAGCACGTAAAGTTTTAGAACTGTATGGCAGACCTCAGCATTTCAAACTGTTCAAATCACAAAATTACAGCAACGTAGCATGAACCTTTGTTGCTCATTGTCCCAATTGCATTACCAAGCAGGGTCCCTTCCTTTTCCGAAATGAACCCGAGTGTCGTTGAAATTCAAACGCCAGCATTAAAGTAATATAGCTAACTCGTTTTCACTGCTTTAATTTCAAAGTTCAGTTATGGCATTCATAGCTGGCTACAATATTCAGATTACACAAGCACGAATTAAGAGTGCGAGCTTTGTTACCGTATTTTAGCTTACCTGTGACTGCAGCTCAGCTTGGTACGTACTACATTTTACTACTGTTAATTGTTCAGAATCATTTAATTCAAGTTCAAAGTTAAATCCCTTATTTCTAAATTGCGTAGATTCAAGTAGCTTTTGAAATTATTGTTGAGGTAGTCCAAGACTAATCGTATTTTACTGAATTTCGATGTGCTTCAGAAAGAAAGCTCACTATTAACTTCAGTCACTAAATTAACTTTCGATTTTCCGGTTTTATTAATTCTTTTGCTAAATTAAGTCAGAGTGTAGCGAAATTTATTACTTCTGACAAACTTTCTGTTTTCACACTACACTTGTCAACCTTCAGTTGCCACGCTTCTAGTGCTAATTATATGTGTAATAATCTTTCTTTTTCAGTTACTATAGTAATTGTCCTTAGGACTGGCGACCGTAATTTCCTCCAAATCTCAAATATCTAATTACCGCTAGTTGATTGTTAACGTAACGGCCGCACATTTACTTTCTTTATTAACTTTACCCCTATTTCAAACTTAATTTCCACCAGTTTCATTTGCATTTTTCCTTTCATTTAGATGTAACCCTTTCCTCCCTCTTTACTGACAAATCAACTTCGGTGACGATTGCTTTTCCCAAATTCCCATTAGGTACATGCGGTTTCATTTTTCACTGTCATTAAGGTCGATAAGTGAGGGGGAGGTTACAGGGTACCATCCTTGGGAAATTGACAACGGTCACGGAGCAGGCAGATCCGGGGACGGAGCCAAGGCGGTGCTGTACCCCAAGTTGTCAAGAAGGTTTTAGGAAAGCGGAAGGAAAGAGAATGGAGCAGTTGACGGAAGCGGACTCCCGGTGGTAGTAGGGAGGAAGGGCGGCCTGCATACCCTACGTCCAAGGAGGCATCGAAAAAAATGTCATGGGCCGGATTAGCAGGCATGGAAGACAGATGGCTAGCATAACGACTCAGGACAGCTCGCCGATTGGACAGGGTCAGCAGTGTCAGCATAAAGGCTTCCCACAGGGCTGGTGTAAAAAGCTCCAGACACTAAACGTAATCCACGGTGGTGGATAGAGTCGAGACGCCGAAGAATAGACGGCCGAGCAGAGGATTAGACTATGCTTCCATAGTCCAATTTCGAGCGCACTAAGGCGCGATAGAGGCGGAGTAGGACCACTCGGTCCGCTCCCCAGGAGGTACCATTCAGGACACGGAGGGTGTTGAGGGATCGCAGACGGCGAGCCGAAAGATAGGAAACGTGGGAGGACCAGCACAGTTTTCTGTCAAACATAAGACCCAAGAATTTAGCGACGTCCGAAAACGGAAGGTTGACAGGTCCTAGATATAAGGAGGGTGGAAGAAACTCCTTACGTCGCCAAAAATTAACACAAACGGTCTTACTGGAAGAAAAGCGGAAGCCGGTTTCGATGCTCCAAGAGTGGAGGCGATCGAGACATCGTTGAAGACGTCGTTCAAGAAGGCTGGTCCGTAGAGAGCTGTAGTGGATCGCAAAATCGTCCACAAAGAGGGAGCCCGAGACATCAGGAAGGAGACAATCCATAATCGGATTTATGGCAATGGCAAACAGTACAACACTCAGCACGGAGCCCTGGGGTACCCCGTTTTCTTGGGAGAAAGTACGGGAGAAAGTGGTGTTCACCCGCACTCTAAATGTGCGCTCTGCCATAAATTCGTGAAGAAAAGGGGGCAGCCGACCTCGAAAGCCCCAAGAGAACAGTGTGCGGAGGATGCCTGTCCTCCAACAGGTATCGTATGCTCTCTCCAGATCAAAAAATATTGCTACTGTTTGTCGTTTCCGTAGAAAATTGTTCATGATATAAGTGGAGAGAGCAACAAGATGGTCAACTGCAGAACGATGCTTTCGGAAACCGCATTGGGCAGGTGTTAAAAGACTGCGGGACTCCAGCCACCAAGCTAAACGGCAATTCACCATACGCTCCAAAACCTCACATACACTATTCGTGAGAGTAGCTATATAGCTAGAGGGAAGATGTTTGTCCTTTCCAGGTTTCGGAACAGGAACGACGATAGCTTCCCGCCATCGTCTGGGAAAAGTACTGTCGGTCCAAATTCGATTATAAAGGCGAAGGAGGTAAAGCAGACTATGGTATGATAAATGCAGCAACATTTGGATGTGGATACCATCCGGTCCTGGGACGGAGGAGCGAGAAGAAGAGAGTGCATGTTGGAGTTCCCGCATGGAGAAAACAGTATTGTAGCTTTCGCGATTTTGAGAGGAGAAAGCAAGAGGTCGCACTTCCGCAGCACGTTTCTTCGGGAGAAACGCTGGCGGGTAATTTGAAGAAATCGAAATCTCAGCAAAGTGTTGACCCAATGAGTTAGAAATTGCGACGGGGTCCACTAATGTATCATGCGCGACATTGAGCCCAGAGACCGGGGAGAAACTAGGCGCGCCGGATAACCGTCGAATCCGACTCCAGACTTCCGAGGAGGGAGTGAAGGTGTTAAATGAGCTAGTAAAGAATTTCCAGCTTTCCTTCTTGCTATCGCGGATGACGCGACGGCATCGCGCTCGGAACTGCTTATAGCGGATACAGTTGTCCAAAGTAGGATGGTGGCGGAAAACGCGAAGAGCACGTCGCCGCTGACGTATTGCATCACGGCATGCCGCGTTCCACCAAGGAACTGGGGGGCGCCGGGGCAATGCGGAGGTGCGTGGTATTGAACGTTCCGCAGCTGTAAGAATAACGTCTGTAATATGTGTGACCTCATCGTCGACGCTAGGAAAGTGACGGTCATCGAATGTCGCTAGAGACGAAAAAAATGTCCAATCGGCTTGGCCAAACTTCCAGCGTCGCGGGCGCGTATATGGCAGTTGAGGCTGCAGTCTAAGGACACATGGAAAGTGGTCAGTCGAGTGTGTATCATCAAGGGCGAACCATTCGAAGCGCCGAGCTAGCGGAACAGTACCGACCGAAAGGTCCAAATGAGAGAAATTTGTCGTGGAGGCAGACAAAAATGTAGGGTCCCCAGTGTTGAGGCAAACTAGATCCGCTTCGTGGAAGATGTCTAGCAATAGTGAGCCATGGGGACAAGGATTTGGAGATCCCTAAAGCGGGTGGTGGGCATTGAAGTCCCCAACCAGCAAATAGGGGGTGGAAGCTGACCAAGAAGGTGAAGGAGATCAGCTCGTGCCATTGGTGTGGACGATGGAATGTATACAGTGCAAAGAGAAAAGGTATATCCAGAAAGGGAAAGACGGACAGCGACAGCTTGGAAGGAAGTGTTTAGGGGGATTGGGTGATAATGGAGAGTATCATGGAGAAGAATCATGAGTCCTCCATGTGCTGGAGTGCCTTCAACAGAGGGGAGATCAAAACAGACGGACTGAAAATGGGGGAGAACAAAGCGGTCATGGGGACACATCTTTGTTTCCTGAAGACAGAAGATGACAGGCGAGTAGGATCGTAAGAGGATCGACAATTCATTCCGATTGGCTCGAAGGCCGCGGATATTCCAGTGGATAATGGACATAGTGTGAACAGAAAATGGAGGAATGTGACCAAGGTTGCCGTCAACTCAGTGACTGCTCAGAGCTTGCGACCGACAGCATGGAATGGCATTCAGCCGAAGGCAGAAGATCCTGATCCATAGGTTGTTCAGGAGCAGCTCCTGCCACCAGCGATCGGCCGGTTGATCGGTCGCCAGCAGTGCGCCTCGGCGACACAGAAGACGGCCCAGGTGGTGCTGTAGATGAGACACGCCTTGGCGGAGAAGGAGATGAACTGGGTTTCTTACTAGCCTTCTTGGAAACATGATGTTTAGATGAAGGAGGAACCGATGGTTGTGAAGTTGGGGTATGTAAAATATCTTCACGAGTATGCTCTTTTTTCGAAGTCTTGGTGTCTGACTTTTGGGCTCGAGATTTAGCAGAACCCGATGAAGGATGAGCCATAGAGTGGGCAGGCGAAAGTGGGGAGGTTGAACGGGCGATCTTTGCGCTGGCCAATCTGACGACCGTGGCACTAAAGGTAAGGTCACAAGTCTGCGTGGCCGCCTCCTTTGTTGGCTGAGGAGAGGCAAGGACAGTGCTGTATTTTCCTGTCTGAGGCACGGTGGGCTGTCGACTGGCAATAATTTTCGAGCAGCAAAGGTCCACACCTTTTCCTTCACTCTGATTTCCTGAATGAGCTTTTCGTCTTTAAAAATGGGGCAATATCGCGAGGAAGCAGCGTGGTCACCCATACAGTTGATGCAACGAGGGGATGGAGGTGGACAAGCACTCTCATGGGCATCCTTGCCACACGTAACACATTTGGCCGGATTGGAACAGGACTGGCTGGTGTGATTGAACCGCTGACACCGATAGCAGCGCGTAGGGTTTGAGATGTAAGGGCGAACGGAAATTATCTCATAGCCTGCTTTGATTTTCGATGGGAGTTGAACTTTGTCAAATGTCAAGAAGACAGTACGGGTTGGAATGATGTTCGTGTCAACCCTTTTCATGACTCTATGAACTACCGTTACGCCCTGGTCAGACAGGTAGTGTTGAATTTCCTCGTCGGACAATCCGTCGAGGGAGTGTGTATAAACGACCCCACGTGATGAATTTAAAGTACGGTGTGGTTCCACCCGGACAAGGAAGGTGTGTAGCAGTGAAGTAAGCAGCAATTTTTGTGCCTGGAGGGCACTGACTGTTTCTAACAGCAGGGTGCAATTTCGTAATCTGGAACAAGACTTTACAGGACCTGCAATTGCGTCGACACCTTTCTGAATAATGAAAGGGTTGACCGTGAAGTAGTCGTGACCTTCGTCAGTCCGAGAAACAACAAGGAACTGTGGCAACGATGGAAGGACTGTCTGTGGCTGAGTCTCATTGAAGTTACGCTTGTGAGCTGACATAGTAGAAGATGAGGAAACCATTGTGAAAGTATCCCCCATGATTACCGGCGTCTCCGATGGCGCGCTCCTTCCTTGTGGGGGCCATCTCTGAGGGCACTCCCGCCTTAGGTGATTGTTCACACCTCAGGTCACACCTCCCGACAAACGGACGGAGGGACCAATCGGCACTTTCGGAAGGTATCAGCTCGGGTAATCACCCCTCCCTGGGCCTGACCGTTACCAGGGGGTGCGTACGTGTCCTACCTGTCTACCCGGGGCGGGGAATTACGCGTTACCCCGTCACCGGCTAGGCTTGGAAATGCGTGGGTCGGCCTTCAGACACGCACAGGGAGGAAAAAAGAGAAAGGGAAAGGAAAGAAGAGAGGTCTCAAACGCCGCAGCGGAGAAAAGGGCAAAGAGAAGAGGTAAGGAAAAGAGAAGGACAAAGGTAGGGCGAAGACTTGCAAGCGGAGAAAGCAAAGAATTTGTTACAGTTTCCAGCGTACGTCTCCAGACGTAGGCACAAACCATACTCCCAGAGGGGGAGAAAGGGAAGGAAAGAGGTGGAGGTGAGGGGGGTGGAGCGACGATGGGGGATGGGGAAGGTTGCGGAAAGGGAAGGTATACAGCCTGGAAAGGAAGGAAGGCCACATTAGCTCGGGGTCCTGTGCTCGCTACGCACGTATCCACAAAAGAGTTGTGGACCCCCTGGGGGGTATGTCAATCGTATTTGCCGATGTCGTGGCGTTAATACTGGCATATGCATGGATCGTTAGGTGTGATCAGCGCACTGTGTCTTGAGTCACACTTGTTCTCTGTCCAGCATTAAAGTCTGATGTTAGTTCCGCCACATTTTGCCTCGTGTCCTGTTTTACCAGTCTGCCCAGCCTACGACGTCCGACATTTCTAGTGAGGAGTGGCCGCCCAGCCACAAGACGTATGGACATAGCTTCCTCTTGGTTTCGCCAAGTGTCGGAGACACTCACCACGGCACTCCTCGAACGCCCGACAGGTCGTGCAGCTTCCGAAATGCTCGAGCCGAGCCTCTGGGCCGCCACAATCCGCCCTCGGTCAAACTCGGACTGATTGGCCACTTTCCCCATGCTACACGCGGGCAGCACGCTCACTGCCATACTACATGCACCGTGCATGTCTGACTAGGAGTCATTTCTCGCCCTGTGACGCTGCTATCGCCTGGACGGGTGTATATCGATAGTAGATCGGTGTTCATAATGTTCCGGCTGGTATATACACTCCTGGAAATTGAAATAAGAACACCGTGAATTCATTGTCCCAGGAAGAGGAAACTTTATTGACACATTCCTGGGGTCAGATACATCACATGATCACACTGACAGAACCACAGGCACATAGACACAGGCAACAGAGCATGCACAATGTCGGCACTAGTACAGTGTATATCCACCTTTCGCAGCAATGCAGCCTGCTATTCTCCCATGGAGACGATCGTAGAGATGCTGGATGTAGTCCTGTGGAACGGCTTGCCATGCCATTTCCACCTGGCGCCTCAGTTGGACCAGCGTTCGTGCTGGACGTGCAGACCGCGTGAGACGACGCTTCATCCAGTCCCAAACATGCTCAATGGGGGACAGATCCGGAGATCTTGCTGGCCAGGGTAGTTGACTTACACTTTCTAGAGCACGTTGGGTGGCACGGGAGACATGCGGACGTGCATTGTCCTGTTGGAACAGCAAGTTCCCTTGCCGGTCTAGGAATGGTAGAACGATGGGTTCGATGACGGTTTGGATGTACCGTGCACTATTCAGTGTCCCCTCGACGATCACCAGTGGTGTACGGCCAGTGTAGGAGATCGCTCCCCACACCATGATGCCGGGTGTTGGCCCTGTGTGCCTCGGTCGTATGCAGTCCTGATTGTGGCGCTCACCTGCACGGCGCCAAACACGCATACGACTATCATTGGCACCAAGGCAGAAGCGACTCTCATCGCTGAAGACGACACGTCTCCTCCATTCGTCCCTCCATTCACGCCTGTCGCGACACCACTGGAGGCGGGCTGCACGATGTTGGGGCGTGAGCGGAAGACGGCCTAACGGTGTGCGGGACCGTAGCCCAGCTTCATGGAGACGGTTGCGAATGGTCCTCGCCGATACCCCAGGAGCAACAGTGTCCCTAATTTGCTGGGAAGTGGCGGTGCGGTCCCCTACGGCACTGCGTAGGATCCTACGGTCTTGGCGTGCATCCGTGCGTCGCTGCGGTCAGGTCCCAGGTCGACGGGCACGTGCACCTTCCGCCGACCACTGGCGACAACATCGATGTACTGTGGAGACCTCACGCCCCACGTGTTGAGCAATTCGGCGGTACGTCCACCCGGCCTCCCGCATGCCCACTATACGCCCTCGCTCAAAGTCCGTCAACTGCACATACGGTTCACGTCCACGCTGTCGCGGCAGGCTACCAGTGTTAAAGACTGCGATGGAGCTCCGTATGCCACGGCAAACTGGCTGACACTGACGGCGGCGGTGCACAAATGCTGCGCAGCTAGCGCCATTCGACGGCCAACACCGCGGTTCCTGGTGTGTCCGCTGTGCCGTGCGTGTGATCATTGCTTGTACAGCCCTCTCGCAGTGTCCAGAGCAAGTATGGTGGGTCTGACACACCGGTGTCAATGTGTTCTTTTTTCCATTTCCAGGAGTGTAGTAGTATAGTCCAGAATTTTAAGCTACAAAATTGTGATCAACCAGTGCAGCTTAGTGCGGAAGGGTGCTGTTGTGTCTAGACAAGACAGCCTAGACACAATGAGAGGGAGCCGAAAGGGGCGCGCTTAAACTCACGCAGGCTGGCGTGAGGTCTGAAACAGGATACGTAATGAATGCTATAAAGAAAAGTACGTAGCTTCTGGAATACTTAACTTTAATCCACATCTGTAGAACATCGCTCTTGATGATACATTAATAGAATCTCAATATCAATTGAATACGGCGCCTTGCTAGGTCGTAGCAAAAGTAGCTGAAGGCTATGCTAACTATCGTCTCGACAAATGAGAGCGTAGTTGTCAGTGAACCGTTCCTTGCAAAGTCGACTGTACAACTGGGGCGAGTGCTAGTACGTCTCACTAGACCGGCCGTGTGGCGGCGCTCGGTCTGCCATCACTGACAGTGGCGACACGCGGGTCCGTCGTATATTAGCGGACCGCGGTCGATTTAAGAGCTACCACCTAGCAAGTGTGGTATCTGGCGGTTGACACCACAGGTGCTATGTTATTTTTTTCTTCTAATATTTATTATTTTTATTTTTTAATTATACTAACCCATTTTAAAGCGTGTTGAAATATTATTTCGTATATTCACGCCAATTCATCTGCAACATATGGCCTGTCGTTGTACCTGAATAACAGACTAGAAGAAAATATAAAAAAATTAATACATAAATAGTTCAATAAGCGTAAAAGGAAGAGGAGGAAGCAGTAGGAGAACATCGAAGAGGGGAACTGAATTACACAGAGCACAACTTGATCGTTGCTTTCACTTGCTGTAAAAATCACGTAAGAAGTTACACGCCGTCCATTTAGAAAGTTCCAATACCTACTTTATTCCTGGCATATAAGCAACGTCAGGGCAGTAACTACGATGGCATCTTGAACCAATAGCGGTAGTCAACAGATGTGCCGTGGACCGCTCACATGTGAGCAGACAGTGTTGATTAGTGGGCGTGCGACCGTCGTGCCTCAGTACAGGAGCACCAGTAAATCAGGTGTTAAAGACATTCTCCAGAACGTTTTGAAGACGACAATAGTGCATGCACAGTGTGCCCCGCACACCTTGACTCCTGAACAGAAACGACGAAACTTGGCCGCCCGCTGAGACATGACTGACATGCAACACGGAGACAATTCTTTCAATCACCAAGTCCCATCATGACTGATGGGACTTGGTGTTATCAATACTAATCTACCACCGAACGACAAAGTTCAGAAATGAAGTGAAATGAGCGTATTCGGAGAAGTTCGGCCGCCAAGTGCAAGTCTTATTTCAGTCGACGCCACGTTGGGCGACTTGCGCGTCGGTGATGAGGATGAAATGATGATAACAACACCCAGTCTACGAGGGGAGAAAATCTCCAACCCGGCGGGGAATCGAACCCGGGCCCGCTTGAATGGGAGGCGAGCACGTTACCACTCAGCTATGCAAGCGGACACAGAGTTCAGAAAATTTACATAAATATAACTGACATCCTTCCCAATGTGAAGCGCAAGTTGAACAACATACCAAAGAAGGACTTTTCTGACTGCTTCCCGTAGTTTTTTTGAACATTTTGTGTGTTGTATTCAAATGGGAGAAATCATGTAAAACATATGGAGCTTTTAAACAACCACGTTAACTTTCATTAACATTTTATTAATTCATCCTAGAAACTTTTTCGATTTACGAGGGTATACATGGAAAACTCCAGACGTTTTTTGTAAAATACACTCCTGGAAATTGAAATAAGAACGCCGTGAATTCATTGTCCCAGGAAGGGGAAACTTTATTGACACATTCCTGGGGTCAGATACATCACATGATCACACTGACAGAACCACAGGCACATAGACACAGGCAACAGAGCATGCACAATGTCGGCACTAGTACAGTGTATATCCACCTTTCGCAGCAATGCAGGCTGCTATTCTCCCATGGAGACGATCGTAGAGATGCTGGATGTAGTCCTGTGGAACGGCTTGCCATGGCATTTCCACCTGGCGCCTCAGTTGGACCAGCGTTCGTGCTGGACGTGCAGACCGCGTGAGATGACGCTTCATCCAGTCCAAAACATGCTCAATGGGGGACAGATCCGGAGATCTTGCTGGCCAGGGTAGTTGACTTACACCTTCTAGAGCACGTTGGGTGGCACGGGATACATGCGGACGTGCATTGTCCTGTTGGAACAGCAAGTTCCCTTGCCGGTCTAGGAATGGTAGAACGATGGGTTCGATGACGGTTTGGATGTACCGTGCACTATTCAGTGTCCCCTCGACGATCACCAGTGGTGTACGGCCAGTGTAGGAGATCGCTCCCCACACCATGATGCCGGGTGTTGGCTCTGTGTGCCGCGGTCGTATGCAGTCCTGATTGTGGCGCTCACCTGCACGGTGCCAAACACGCATACGACCATCATTGGCACCAAGGCAGAAGCGACTCTCATCGCTGAAGACGACACGTCTCCATTCGTCCCTCCATTCACACCTGTCGCGACACCACTGGAGGCGGGCTGCACGATGTTGGGGCGTGAGCGGAAGACGGCCTAACGGTGTGCGGGACCGTAGCCCAGCTTCATGGAGACGGTTGCGAATGGTCCTCGCCGATACCCCAGGAGCAACAGTGTCCCTAATTTGCTGGGAAGTGGCGGTGCGGTCCCCTACGGCACTGCGTAGTATCCTACGGTCTTGGCGTGCATCTGTGCGTCGCTGCGGTCCGGTCCCAGGTCGACGGGCACGTGCACCTTCCGCCGACCACTGGCGACAACATCGATGTACTGTGGAGACCTCACGCCCCACGTGTTGAGCAATTCGGCGGTACGTCCACCCGGCCTCCCGCATGCCCACTATACGCCCTCGCTCAAAGTCCGTCAACTGCACATACGGTTCACGTCCACGCTGTCGCGGCATGCTACCAGTGTTAAAGACTGCGATGGAGCTCCGTATGCCACGGCAAACTGGCTGACACTGACGGCGGCGGTGCACAAACGCTGCGCAGCTAGCGCCATTCGACGGCCAACACCGCGGTTCCTGGTGTGTCCGCTGTGCCGTGCGTGTGATCATTGCTTGTAGAGCCCTCTCGCAGTGTCCGGAGCAAGTATGGTGGGTCTGACACACCGGTGTCAATGTGTTCTTTTTTCCATTTCCAGGAGTGTACATGTTTGTATGACATTTTCGTAACTCGATTTTAAACAGGGCTCTGATCATACTTTTATGAACTGCGGATTAAATATGAAGAAACTGCAGAAATATAGGAAACTGAAGACATGATATCTGGATAAACTGAAAGGTAGAAAGTTTCAAGCGAAGTGTTACACAGTCATTGACGGAGACAGGAAAAAGGAACACAATGGACGACGAGCGTATAGTTTTGAGAGTTAGTGTCGCAGACACAAAAAAATAGAGAAACAAAGACATGTATAAATCCTTGTATAATAGTCAGGACAATGTACTTAATTCATGAAAAGAGAAACTATAAAACTGCAGCAAATGAAACTGGTAAAAAACAATACTGACGCTTAAAATAAGATTCACAAGAAATGTGAAACTAAATAGCAGGAATCAATAGAAGAGAAATGAAATGCAGTGGAAGTATGCATGACTATGGAAAAATACAGGGTTTTTCGCAATTCATTTGCACACTACCAGAGGTTGTAGAGGGGACTTAGTACATCAAGTATTGCATAGGAACCCATGTCAAAAAACGATGCAACATTGCGTCTAAGTTATAAGCGTCGGCACCTGCAAAAGTCCCTACACACACGGTGATTCCGTTATAATGTTACAGACTTTCTAGGATTATGGTGAAGGATAAATGTATCCTGTACCGGAAACGAACAAGTCGAAAGTTACAAGCAAAAACCGTTCTGATACCTCTGACAGTTCAATACACGCAGTGGTACTGTTGTTGTTAAGACTGTAGGGTAGGAAACTTTCAGAGATGGTAATGTGGAACAAAACAAGAAAAAAAGTCTACAAAACATGGGCTCTAAAATGCATACCTTAAGAGCATTTCAATAAAGGAAATGAAAATGAAAAAGTGCTCACAGCGCGTCAGGTACGCATTTTGGAGTCCATGTTTACTAGAATTTTTTTCATTGGTTCATGCTACCACCCCTGAAAGTCGGCTTAGCAACAACAGTATCAGCACAGGTATTCAACGATTAAGGTATCAGAAGGGTTTTTGCTAATAACTTTCGACTCGTTCGTTTTCAAGTTCTCGCGCCCGCCATCACGAAATCTTCCACGTCCGCAAAATCGTGCAGCCAAAACATAAACACTCCATCAGAATTTAATAAGAATAGTGATGCTAAAACTTAGAAGACTAGTGGAAAAATGACCTTTACCACCCGTTATTAAAACTGTCAACAGTTCAGAAACGAATTCAATATGCATCAAAAGAAACTTTTTATCATTTGCGCAAATACGTAAAATGTCTGACAGATAACAAAGTTTTAAATCAAACCTAAAATCGTTTCTCCTGAAAAACTTCTGTTTAAAAATTGATAGTTTCTAAGTGCTGTTGTGTGAGTAGGACTAAAAAAGTGTGTTCCTTAGCGTTAACAGTAATCGCGCATACATGTCCTCTAAACTGACTCGTTGCACATCATTTCGATAAAAGCGTTCAAATGATCTATCGAACACAAAACAACTATCACTGCGTAGAGAGGTGTAAACTCCTGTTCTGCTAGTGTATTGTGCCGAGTGCCCAACATAATGATAGCGGCAGCTTTTTATAAATGTGGTCTCCGTAACTCTGGAATTTACGTGGATTTACGTCACTCAGAGGGTGATTCCACCAGCCTGAGATATAACCTTTGATACATAAATGTTAAAACTAAAGGTGTCAGTAGAGGGGCGCTGAAATGCCGGTAGAATGATATAGAGTACATTTTCCGATAAGTAGTTCGCCGATGATGTTAGAGACATTGCACATTACAAATGATGAGTATAATATTCAGCTTTTGTTAGCTGTGCTTCTACCATTTATAATGTGCACATACAGGGCTCTTACAAATGATTGAAGCGATTTCATAAATTCATTGACATATGGTCACGACACACTACACATACGTAGAAAAACTCTGAAGTTTTGTTCGGCTGAAGCCGCACTTCAGGTTTCTGCCGCCAGAGCGCTCGAGAGCTCAGTGAGACCAAATGGCGACAGGAGCCGAGAAAGCGTATGTCGTGCTTGAAATGCACTCACATCAGTCAGTCATAACAGTGCAACGACACTTCAGGACGAAGTTCAACAAAGATCCGCCAACTGCTAACTCCATTCGGCGATGGTATGTGCAGTTTAAAGCTTCTGGATGCCTCTGTAAGGGGAAATCAACGGGTCGGCCTGCAGTGAGCGAAGAAACGGTTGAACGCGTGCGGGCAAGTTTCACGCGTAGCCCGCGGAAAATTGGCTCATGCCACAACTGGAGACCGACAGCGCCGACTTCATCTTTCAACAGGATGGTGCTCCACCGCACTTCCGTCATGATGTCCGGCATTTCTTAAACATGAGATTGGAAAACCGATCGATCGGTCGTGGTGGAGATCATGATCAGCAATTCATGTCATGGCCTCCACGCTCTCCCGACTTAACCCCATGCGATTTCTTTCTGTGGGGTTATGTGAAAGATTCAGTGTTTAAACCTCCTCTACCAAGAAACGTGCCAGAACTGCGAGCTCGCATCAACAATGCTTTCGAACTCATTGATGGGGACATGCTGCACCGAGTGTGGGAGGAACTTGATTATTGGCTTGATCTCTGCCGAATCACTAAAGGGGCACGTATCGAACATTTTTGAATGCCTAAAAAAACTTTTTGAGTTTTTGTATGTGTGTGCAAAGCATTTTGAAAATATCTCAAATAATAAAGTTATTGTAGAGCTGTGAAATCGCTTCAATCATTTGTAATAACCCTGTACATTGCAGCGTAACCTTCCAGTACTGGTGGTGGTATAAGTCCACCTAAGTAGGCAGATTACCGTCGCTTTGTCATGTCCTACCGCTCCTGCAAGCTACCGTCTGTAGTAAATCGTTTCTTAAATTCGTGTCGTCCACGAAATTACTGGCCCCTGCGAGTTATTGACGAATATTAACAATGTGTCTCAGTTTGAGTGTCACAGATGCATGGTACAAACTATGTTGGGAAGGTAGTGTTCATAAATTCGTTTCACAACCTGTAACTTCCACACTGTGTCGTGAGTTAATGCTAGTATTTGGAAAAATTGTAGTGATTGGTAACGTATTTCATCATCATTGGGGTATTACGAAATAGTGATAATAGTAATGATCTTTTACAAAAGGCTTAGTTTAGTGACCAAAAGGCAGTTCAACTCTTATGTTTTTACCCCTCAACAAATTTTATTTTTCCCTTCAGGGAGTAATTAGCCACAGATGGAGAGCCAGTGCCCTAGTAAGGCGCATCTGACTATAATTCATTTGGCGATAACAGCTTACCTTCATAAACGCAACGGAAAATAGACTCTTGAATTTCTTAAACATAGAAACACTTATCTCCGAACACAAAACCAATTCTTACTTGAAAATTTGTTGAGAACTCGTCAGTGGCGCCTTCTGGCTGCACTACTGCATTTACCATTAGCATGCCAGACGAGAACTCACCTAAGAATATTGAAGTCTCGCGATACATAATGCTCATCTTGTTGGAAAATTTTCAAATACTTGTGAGTATCGCTGCATTTAAACACTGCACGAAATCATAGCATGACGCGTTGCAGTCCGCGAGCTTAAATAAGAACGTGGTTGTAGGAAAGGAACAAAGGAAGATTCAAAAAAATCACAAAAGCACCAATAACGTGCCACAACATTTAAAAAAATGAAAAAAATATCATTCTTTTTCCCGGAGTAAGTAAACGTACATTGAACCTCAATCAATCAACGTCAGAATACCAACTACATCTACAACTACTTCTACATCTACATGGATACTCTGCAAGTCACATTTTAGTGCGTAAAAGAGCGTTCATCAAACCACCTTCACAATTCTCTATTATTCCAATGTCGTACATCACGCGAAAAGAACGAATACCTATATCTTTCCGTACGAGCTCTGGTTTCCCTTATTTTATCATGGAGATAGTTTCTCCCTATGTAGGTCGTCGTCAACAGAAGATTTTTGTATTCGGAGGAAAAAGTTGGTGATTGAAATTTCGTGAGAAGATTCTTCCGCAACGAAAAACGCCTTTGTTTTAATGACGTCCATCCCAAATCCTGTATCATTTCAGTGACACTCTCTCCCCTGTTACGGGATTATATAAAACGTGTTGCCTTTCTTTGAACTTTTTCGATGCACTCCGTCAATCCTACCTGGTAAGGATCCCACACCACGCAGCAGTATTCTAAAAGAGGACGGACAAGCGTAGTGTAGGCATTCTCCTCAGTAGATATGTTACATTTTCTAAGTGTCCTGCTAATAAAACACAGTCTTTGGTTAGCCTTCCTCACAACATTTTCTGTGTGTTCCTTCCAATTTAAGTTGTTCGTAATTGTAATACCTAGACATTTAGTTGAATTTACGGCCTTTAGATTTGACTGGTATGACGTTTAACCGAAGTTCAAGAGATTCCTTTTAGTACTCATGTGGATGACCTCACACATTTCTTTATTGCCAATTTTCGCGCCATTCAGATATCTTTTCTAAATCGTTTTGCAATTAATTTTGCTTTTCTGATGACTTTACTGGTCTATAAACGATAGCGTCATCTGCAAACAAGCTGCTCAGATTGTCTTCCAAATCGTTTATATACTGGGTGATCAAAAAGTCAGTATAAATTTGAAAACTTAATAAACCACGGAATAATTTAGATAGAGAGGTACAAATTGACACACATACTTGGAATGACATGGGGTTTTATTACACCAAAAAAAAATGTGTTGCTAGACGCATCAAAGATCTCTTGCGCGCGTCCTTTGGTGATGATCGTGTGCTCAGCAGCCACTTTCATCATGTTTGGCCTCCCAGGTCTTCCGACCTCAGTCCGTGCGATTATTGGCTTCGGGGTTACCTGAAGTCGCAAGTGTATCGTGATCGGCCGACATCTCTAGGGATGCTGAAAGACAACATCCGACGCCAATGCCTCACCATAACTCCGGACATGTTTTACCGCTGTTCACAACATTATCCCTCGACTACAGTTATCGTTGAGGAATGATGGTGGAAATATTGAGCATTTACCGTAAAGAACATCATCTTTTCTTTGTCTTACTTTGTTATGCTAATTATTGCAATTCTGATCAGATGAAGCGCCATCTGTCGGACATTTTTTAACTTTGTATTTTTTTGGTTTTAATAAAACCCTATGTCATTCCAAGCATGTGTGTCAATTTGCATCTCTCCATCTACATTATTCTGTGATTTATTCAGCTTTCAAATTTATTATGACTTTTTGATCACCCAGTAGATAAGGAACAGCAAAGGGCCTACAACACAACCTTGGGGAACGCCAGAAATCACTTCTGTTTTACTCGATGACCTTCTGTCAATTACTACGAACTCTGATCTCTCTGATTGGAAATCACGAATCCAGTCACATAACTCAGACGATGTTTCATACGCACGCAATTTCACTACAAGCCGCTTGTGTGGCACAGTGTCAAAAGCTTTCCGGAAAACCAGAAATACGGAATCAATTTGGAATCCCTTTCCGATAGCACTCAACAGTGCGAGTGAAGAGCTAGTTGTGTTTCACAAGAACGATGTTTTCTAAATCCGTGTTGGCTGTGTGTCAGTAGATGGTTTCTTTCGAGGTAACTCATAGTGTTCGAACACAATATATGTCCCTAAATCCGGCAGCATATCGACGTTAATGGTATGGTACTGTAATTTAGAGGATTTCTCCTACTACCTTTCTTGAATATTGGTGTGAGCTCTGCAACTTTCCAGTCTTTGGGTAAGGATCTTTCGTCGGGCGAACGATTTATATGATCGTTAAATATGGAGCTATAGCATGAGCATACTCTGAAAGGAAACAAATTTGTATACAGTATGGACCAGAAGACTTGCTTTTATTAAGTGATGTATGTTGATTCAGTAGTCCGAGGATATCTACTTCTACGTTACTCATATTGGCAGCTGTTCTTGATTAGAATTCTGGAGTATTTACTTCGTCCTCTTTTGTGAAGGCATTTCGGAAGGCAGTGTTTAGTAACTCTGCTTTGGCAGCACTGTCTTCGATAGTATCTCCATTCCTATTGTGCAGACAAGGCATTGGTTATGTCTTGCCGCTAGCATACGTCACATACGACCGAAATCTCTTTGGACTTTCTGCTAGGTTTCGTTGTGGAAACTATTATAAGCAGCTCGCACTGTATTCCGCGCTAAATTTCGAGCTTCTGTAAAAGATCGCCAATCTTGGAGATTTTGGATCTGTTTAAAATTGGCATGTTTTTTTGTTGTTTCTGCAAAAGTGTTCTGACACGTATTGTGTACCAAGGAGGATCAGCTCCGTCGTTTATTAATTTATTTGGTCTATATCTCTCAACTGTTGCCGATCCTATTTCTTTGAATTCAAGCTACATCTGGTCTGCACTTATATATATTGTTGTGGTCTTCAGTCCAGAGACTGATTTCATCTCTTGGCCTCCCTCTACGATTTTTACTCTCCACGCTGCCCTCCAGTACTAAATTGGTGATCCCTTGATGCCTCAGAACATGCCCTACCAACCGATCCCATCTTCTAGTCAAGCTGTGCCACAAATTTCTCTTCTCTCCAATTCTGTTCTGTATCTCCTCATTAGTTATTGATCTACCCACCTAATCTTCAGCATTCTTCCGTAGCACCACATTTCGAAGGCTTCTGTTCTCTTCTTGTCTAAACTATTTATCGTCCACGTTTCACATCCATACATGGCTACAATCCATACAAATACTTTCAGAATCGACTTCCTGACACTTAAATCTATACTCGATGTTAACAAATTTCGCTTCTTCAGAAACGCTTTCATTGCCAGTGCCAGTCTACATTTTATATCCTCTCTACTTCGATCATCAACAGTTATTTTGTTCCTCAAACAGCAAAACTGCTGTCTCTTTTACTAATCTAATTCGTGCAGCATCACCCGGTTTAATCCGACTACATTCCATTATCCTCGTTTTGCTTTTGTTGATGTTCATCTTAAATCCTCCTTTCAAGACACTGTCCATTCCGTTCAGCTGCTCTTCCGCGTCCTTTGCTGTCTCTGAGTCTAAGACAGAATTACAATGTATAGGTGAACCTCAAAGTTTTTATTTCTTCTCCATGGATTTTAATTCCTTCTCTGAATTTTTCTTTTGTTTCCTTTACTGCTTGCTCAATATACAGATTGAATAACATCAGGGATTGGTTACAACCCTGTGTCACTCCCTGCTCAACCACTGCTTCCCTTTCATGCCCCTCGACACTTATAACTGCCATCTGGTTTCTGTTCAAATTGTAAATAGCCTTTCGCTCCCTGTATTTGATCCCTGCCACCTTCAGAATTTGAAAGAGAGTATTCCAGTCAACATTGTCAAAAGCTTTCCCTGAGTCTACAAAATGCTAGAAACGTAGGTTTGCCTTTTCTTAATCTATTTCTAAGATAAATTGTAGGGTCAGTATAGCCTCACGCGTTCAAACATTTTTACGAAATCCAAACTGATCTTCCCCGAGGTCGGCTTCTACCAGTTTTTCCATTCGTCTGTAAGGAACTCGTGTTACTGTTTTGCAGCCGTGGCTTATTAAACTGATAGTTCGGTAATTTTCACATCTGTCAACACCTGCTTTCTTTGGGATTGGAATTATTATATTCTTCTTGAAGTCTGAGGGTATTTCACCTGTCTCATACGTCTTGCTCAATAGATGGTAGAGTTTTGTTAGGCCTGGCTCTCCCAAGGCTGTCAGTAGTTGTAATGGAATGTTGTCTACTCCAGGGGCCTTGTTTCGACTTAGGTCTTTCAATGCTCTGTCAAACTCTTCGCGCAGTATCATGTCTCCTATTTCATCTTCACCTACATTCTCTTCCACTTCTATAATATTGTTCTCAAGAACATTGCCCTTGTGTAGACCCTCTATATACTCCTTCCACCTTTCTGCTTTCCCTTCTTTGCTTAGAACTGGGTTTCCATCTGAGCTCGTGATATTCATGCAAGTGGTTCTCTTTTCTCCAAAGGTCTCTTTAATTTTCCTGTAGGCAGTATCTATCTTACCCCTAGTGATATATGCCTCTACATCCTTACATTTATCCTCTGGCGATCTCTGCTTGGCCATTTTGCACTTCCTGCGTATCTCATTTTCGAGACGTTTGAATTCCTTTTTGCCTGCTTCATTTACTGTCTTTTTAGATTTACTCCTTTCATCAATTAAATTCAATTTCTCTTCTGTTACCCAAGGATTTCTATTAGCGCTCGTCTTTTTACCTACTTGATCCTCTGTTGCTTTCACTATTTCATCTCTCAAAGCTACCCGTTCTTCTTCTACTGTATTTCTTTCTCCCATTCTTGTCAGTCGTCCCCTAATGTTCTCCCTGAAACTCTCTACAACCTCGGGTTCTTTCAGTTTATCCAGGTCCCATCTCCTTAAATTCCCACTTTTTTGCAGTTTCTTCACTTTTAATCTACAGTTCATAACCAATAGAATGTGGTCAGAGTCCACATCTGCCCCTGGAAATGTCTTACAATTTAAAACCTGGTTCCTAAATCTCTGTCTTACCATTATATAATCTATCTGAGACCTTCCATTATCTCCAGGCCTCTCCCATGTATACAATCATCTTTTATGATTCTTGAACCAAGTGTTAGCTATGATTAAGTTATGCTCTGTGCAAACTTCTACCAGGCGGCTATAGCTTCACCTTTCTTTCAGCCGTTCGCAGTACCAGCACAGCAAGGCCGTTTTGATTAGTGTTACAAGGCCAGATCAGTCAATAATCCAGACTTTTGCCCCTGCAACTACTGAAAAGGCTGCTGCCCTCTTCAGGAGCAACACGTTTGTCTGGCCTCTCAACAGATACCCCTCCGCTGTGGTTGCACCTACGGTACGGCTATATGTGTCTCTGAGGCACTCAAGCCTCCCCACCAACGGCAAGGTCCATGATTCATGGGATATATATACAGATGATTGACTCATCTGGCATTATATATACACACACACACACACACACACACACACACACACACACACACACACACACATATATATATATATATATATATATATATATATATATATATATATATATATATTATTTCACTTATTTCTCTTTTATTTTTGGCGGATTTGGGGATTAGAATATTCATTCTTGCTACGGCAACCTTGTGTTCACTGTTCACTAACCACTGTATGCTCGTTATTAACTCAGTATTATTTGTTGCTAAGAGTTTGGCCGAGCCGTTCTAGGCGCTACAGTCTGGAATCGCGCGACCGCTACGGTCGCAGGTTCGAATCCTGCCTCGGCCATGGGTGTGTGTGTGATGTCCTTAGGCTAGTTAGGTTTAAGTAGTTCTAAGTTATAGGGGACTGATGACCTTAGAAGTTAAGTCCCATAGTGCTCAGAGCCATTTGAACCATTTTTTGCTAAGAGGTCAAGTGTGAGGCTCATGAACTAACTGCTCAAAATAATTTTCAGAAAATGCGTTTAGCTCAGTTTCAGATGATGTTTTATGTGTACCTCCGGCCTCTCCTCATACTAACTCACAGGAACTATCTACTTCAATTTCGCGACAAGATAAACTACTTCTAACAGCAACAAACACGCCACCGACAACCGTGTTCGCCTATCCCTTCCAAACACCGTTAGGTTATTCGCAAAAATTTCGACTGAACTTATCTCCGGCTTTAGCCAGCTTTCAGTGCCTATGTCGATTTGAGAATCAGTGCTTTCTACAAGCGCTTGGAACTCTAGTACTTCCCCGTCACAGCTACAATAATTTAGAACTGTTACACCGATGGTTCCCGTATCTACGTTCTTTCTGTGTTCGGCTTGCACCCTTTGTGACTGAAACCCTTTTTGTATGTTCCTGTGATCCTCTAATCTAAAAAACAGCCCAATGCAGGCTACGCTACCCGTGTAGTCCCCTCCTGCGTGTAGTGGACTCTGACATATTCAGCAGAACCCGAAACCCAATCACCCTTTTCCGCAAGTCGAGGAATCTGCAGCCTACGCGGTCGCAGAACCGTCTAAGTCTCTGCGACCCCCCACTCGGCTCTGTTCCAGAGGTCCGTAATCGGTCCTGTCGACCATTCTGCAAACTTTGTACAAAACATATACATACTTCACAGTATACGTAAAATACTGATGTTAAAGAATCACACTGACTTGAGGGGTTGCTGTAGTATCTAGCATGACTATGGCTGGCAATGGAATGCTTGGATGTTACGGTATACACGAACACAAGACTCAAACCAGAAGACAAAGAACTAAGTTTCCGTTTCAAAGGGAATGCCTAATAACAGTGAAAGACTTACCATGCCTTAAAGCGGCATCTATAAAACAATGTCGTCTTGCATGAATGCAGCCAAACAAATTGCAATCTGTTGCTTAAGCCAAGAGCGCGTAGGGACCTTGCCAACAGATCTGTAGCAGCATGATGCGAAACAACGAGTTGCCACCTGCAGAACCAAGACAGAAATCAAAGTAACAGTAGCCACAACACTGTGCCGAGTTCAGGACGAATTCTTGGACTCTTCTGACTGTCCATCGAAGTCTTAAGAAGCTCTTCTGAGACAGGTCACACGTCCAGCTAGACCAAAGAGGTACGCAAGACAGTACACCATTGATACCAGTGTGTCTATGTACTTGCCTCTTTCGGTAAGATGTTATAGCGAAATGTTAATGTTTCAGTGAAATGAGTTTAGGCAAAAAGCAAACATGTTTCAGTGTGAATTTTGGCAGGAAAACCGAGGGCTCTTAAGGGCGCCAAGTAGTAACTCCTGGTCCTGTTTCAGAAAGCCATACTGTGCGTATTTATCTTGGAGGTAACGTGTGTGCTGGGATGATAATAGCGTGGTAGTACTTGTGAAGTGATAGTTTTCGGGGGGCAAGCCGGCCGCACGAAAACTTCAAAACTGATTGGCACTTTAAAAAAAATTTCGAGTCAAATGGGTATTAGAATCAGTAAGACAGTTAGGACATTAGCATTTCGCGAATGAGTAGGTGATGTGCAGTGTCGAGCATTGATCATTTTTGGCTGCAAATCTGGAGTTACTAACTGGACTGATACACTGAGGTGACAAAAGTCATGGCATACCTCCTAATATCCTGTGAGACCTCCTTTGCCTAGCAGCGTGTAGCAACTCGACGTGGTATCAACTCAAGCGCGCCCGGTTAGTCCTTCGGTCTAACGCACTGCTTTCCGGGCGGGAAGGCGTGCCGGTCCCCGGCGCGAATACGTCCGGCGCATTAGCGTCCGGTGTTCCGATCAGTCGGTGGATGGATTTTACGGCGGTTTTCCATCTGCCTCGGCTAGTGCGGGCTGGTTCCCCTCATTCCGCCTCAGTTAAACTACGTCGGCGATTGCCGCACGGTCTGGTGCGCCTTGCCACGGTGCGCGCGGCCCACCCCGTCGGAGGTTCAAGTCCTCCCTCGGGCATGGGTGTGTGTGTTGTCCTTAGCGTAAGCTAGTTTAGGTTAGATTAAGTAGTGCGTGAGCCTAGGGACCGATGACCTCAGCAGTTTGGTCCCATTGGAACGTACCACAAATTTCCAAATTTATGTCGGCGATTTCTGAGCAAACACTTTCTCCCCTTACGCGTACACCATAATTACTCTACCACGCAAACATTGGGGTTACACTCTGAAACGTCCCCTTTGAACAATTTATACAAGACTATGCTTAAACTGACACACAATATTTTTTAGCGCAACGCAATCTTTCAGAAATCCCTACAAAGGAATGGCCCTGACTAACATTAACCTGTACCTTTCACAAATCACTTACCTCACCAAAAATCTTCGTTACTCGAACTACTGCAATACAGCGAGCGCCACTACTGCCAGCTAAATAAAAGATTCAAACTACTGAAGGCACTAACTACTGATAGGCATAGTTAGCAAATGAAAGATTTTAATAGAGAATAAACAATGTATTTACCTTAATAGCCATCAAAAGTCATAATATATACAGCAGTTCATGACATCCAGTATTGCAAATTTCAAAACTCCGCCATCTCTCTCCTCACATCCACCACTGCTGGCGGCTCACCTCCAACTGCGCAACGCTACGCGCTGTTAACAGCCAACAGCCCAACACTACAGTGGCAGACAACAATGCAAACTAGCCACAGACTGCACGCAGCACAGCCAGTGATTTTCATACCGAGCGCTACGTAACGTTGCCGATAAGAAAACATAAACAGCCTACTTACATAGCCCCTATGCTCCCCACAAAAAATTTTACAAATTGTTTTGGGCAGTGGCCAATAATCATTTGATAAAAATTTTTCATAATTACAAGAACAAAGATATCAAATGCACACACTTATTTATACAATGTTGGTCAAAAGCTAAAATTTTCTCACAGTCCATAAAGACAGTCCAGATTGTTCATCACAGTAAAACTTCAGTGTTTGTTTTTTTTTCAAAGTCTGAGCAGTAAAAGACAATGCACACGGAAGTAGTGGATTTCCATGCAGTCCTGAAGAAGTAGTGTTGTCCTTCCAACTGAAAGACAGTGCTGACTCTTGACATGCTGACAGGTAATGGGCCACAACAGAGAAAAAACACTGAAATTTTACTGTGATGAACAATCTGGACTATCTTTATGGACTGTGAGAAAATTTTAGCTTTTGACCAACATTGTATAAATAAGTGTGTGCATTTGATATCTTTGTTATTGTAATTATGAAAAAATTTATCAAATGATTATTGGCCACTGCCAAAAACAATTTGTAAAATATTTGTGGGGAGCATGGGGGCTATATAAGTAGGCTGTTTATGTTTTCTTATTGGCAACGTTACGTAGCGCTCTATATGAAAATCACTGGCTGTGCTGTGTGCAGTCTGTAGCTAGTTTGCATTGTTGTCTGCCATTGTAGTGTTGGACAGCGGCAGCTGGATGTGAACAGCGCGTAGCGTTGCGCAGTTGGACGTGAGCCGCCAGCAGTGGTGGATGTGGGAAATGAGATGGCGGATTTTTTAGTACAGAATGGATGTCATGTACTGCTATATATATTATGACTATTAAGGTAAATACATTGTTTGTTCTCTATTAAAATCTTTCATTTGCTAACTATGCCTATCAGTAGTTAGTGCCTTCCGTAGTTTGAATTTTTTATTTAGCTGGCAGTAGTGGCGCTCGCTGTATTGCAGTAGTTCGAGTAACGGAGATTTTGTGAGGTAAGTGATTTGTGAAAGGTATAGGTTAATGTTAGTCAGGGCCATTCCTTTTTAGGGATTTCTGAAGGTCAGATTGCGTTGCGCTAATAAATATTGTGTGTCAGTTTAAGGACAGTCATGTATAATTTGTTCTAAGGGGACGTTTCATATGTTACGTAGCGCTCGGTATGAAAATCACTGGCTGTGCTGTGTGCAGTCTGTGGCTAGTTTGCATTGTTGTCTGCCACTGTAGTGTTGGGCTGTTGGCTGTTAACAGCGCGTAGCGTTGCGCAGTTGGAGGTGAGCCGCCAGCAGTGGTGGATGTGAGGAGAGAGATGGCGGAGTTTTGAAATTTGCAATACTGGATGTCATGAACTGCTGTATATATTATGACTTTTGATGACTATTAAGGTAAATACATTGTTTGTTCTCTATTAAAATCTTTCATTTGCTAACTATGCCAACCAGTAGTTAGTGCCTTCAGTAGTTTGAATCTTTTATTTAGCTGGCAGTAGTGGCGCTCGCCGTATTGCAGTAGTTCGAGTAACGAAGATTTTTGGTGAGGTAAGTGATTTGTGAAAGGTACAGGTTAATGTTAGTCAGGGCCATTCCTTTGTAGGGATTTCTGAAAGATTGCGTTGCGCTAAAAAATATTGTGTGTCAGTTTAAGCATAGTCTTGTATAAATTGTTCAAAGGGGACGTTTCAACTCGTCTGGTGTGAGATGTTCCCGGGAGTGTCCACTGGGGGCCGAACCGCACGTAGCCCTGGGTTCGGTGTGGGGCGGCTGTGGGCTGAGTGGACTGCTGTAGCCTGTTGTGGGGTTGTGAACCAGTGACGGCTACGTTGGGGACGAAGCCTCTTCGTCGTTTCTACGTCCCCAGTTCCATACAATACAATACAAGTCGTTGGAGTCCCGTTCAGAAATATTGAGCCACGCTGGCTCTGTAGCCACCCATGGCTGTGAAAGTGTTGCCGATGCAGGATTTTGTGCACAAACTGACTTCGCGATTATCTTCCATAATGTTCTATGGAATTCACGTCGGGCGATCTAGGAAGCCAAAACATGTGCTCGAATTGTCCAGAATTTTCTTCTAACCAATCGCGAACTGTTGCCAGATTATATAGCGCACCGTGATCCATAAGAATTACATGGTTGTTAGGGAACATGAAGGCCAAGAATGACAGCAAATGGTCTCCAAGCATCCGAACATAACCATTACCAGTCAATGACCGGATCAGTTGGACCAGAAGATAAAGTCCATTCCTCGTAAACATAGCCCACATCATTATGGAGCCACGACCAGCAGGAACAGTGCCCTGTTGACAACTTGGGTCCATAGCATCCAGGGATCTGCACCACACTCGAAGCCTAGCATCAGCTCTTACCGATTGACCAGGACATGGTTTTCCAGTCGCCTAGAGTCCAATCTACACCCCTGGAAATTGAAATACGAACACCGTGAATTCATTGTCCCAGGAAGGGGAAACTTTATTGACACATTCCTGGGGTCAGATACATCACATGATCACACTGACAGAACCACAGGCACATAGACACAGGCAACAGAGCATGCACAATGTCGGCACTAGTACAGTGTATATCCACCTTTCGCAGCAATGCAGGCTGCTATTCTCCCATGGAGACGATCGTAGAGATGCTGGATGTAGTCCTGTGGAACGGCTTGCCATGTCATTTCCACCTGGCGCCTCAGTTGGACCAGCGTTTGTGCTGGACGTGCAGACCGCGTGAGACGACGCTTCATCCAGTCCCAAACATGCTCAATGGGGGACAGATCCGGAGATCTAGCTGGCCAGGGTAGTTGACTTACACCTTCTAGAGCACGTTGGGTGGCACGGGATACATGCGGACGTGCATTGTCCTGTTGGAACAGCAAGTTCCCTTGCCGGTCTAGGAATGGTAGAACGATGGGTTCGATGACGGTTTGGATGTACCATGCACTATTCAGTGTCCCCTCGACGATCACCAGTGGTGTACGGCCAGTGTAGGAGATCGCTCCCCACACCATGATGCCGGGTGTTGGCCCTGTGTGCCTCGGTCGTATGCAGTCCTGAGTGTGGCGCTCACCTGCACGGCGCCAAACACGCATACGACCATCATTGGCACCAAGGCAGAAGCGACTCTCATCGCTGAAGACGACACGTCTCCATTCGTCCCTCCATTGACGCCTGTCGCGACACCACTGGAGGCGGGCTGCACGATGTTGGGGCGTGAGCGGAAGACGGCCTAACGGTGTGCGGGACCGTAGCCCAGCTTCATGGAGACGGTTGCGAATGGTCCTCGCCGATACCCCAGGAGCAACAGTGTCCCTAATTTGCTGGGAAGTGGCGGTGCGGTCCTCTACGGCACTGCGTTGGATCCTTGGCGTGCATCCGTGTGTCGCTGCGGTCCGGTTCCAGGTCGACGGGCACGTGCACCTTCCGCCGACCACTGGCGACAACATCGATGTACTGTGGAGACCTCACGCCCCACGTGTTGAGCAATTCGGTGGTACGTCCACCCGGCCTCCCGCATGTCCACTATACGCCCTCGCTCAAAGTCCGTCAACTGCACATACGGTTCACGTCCACGCTGTCGCGACATGCTACCAGTGTTAAAGACTGCGATGGAGCTCCGTATGCCACGGCAAACTGGCTGACACTGACGGCGGCGGTGCACAAATGCTGCGCAGCTAGCGCCATTCGACGGCCAACACCGCGGTTCCTAGTGTGTCCACTGTGCCGTGCGTGTGATCATTGCTTGTACAGCCCTCTCGCAGTGTCCGGAGCAAGTATGGTGGGTCTGACACACCGGTGTCAATGTGTTCTTTTTTCCATTTCCAGGAGTGTATATATATATATGTGTGTGTGTGTGTGTGTGTGTATAGTGTCACCGCCAGACACCACACTTGCTAGGTGAGGCTAGGTGGTAGCCTTTAAATCGGCCGCGGTCCGCTAGTATACGACGGACCCGCGTGTCCCCACTGTCAGTGATTGCAGACCGAGCGCCGCCACACGGCAGGTCTAGAGAGACTTCCTAGCACTCGCCCCAGTTTTACAGCCGACTTTGCTAGCGAAGCTACACTGACAAATACGCTCTCATTTGCCGAGACGATAGTTAGCATAGCCTTCAGCTACGTCATTTGCTACGACCTAGCAAGGCGCCTTTATCCTTTACTATGTATTTATCTTGATGCCTGTACCGTCAGACCGATGTTCTCCAATTATGGATTAAAGTTAAGTATTCCAAGAGCTTCGTACTTTATTTATTAGACTCAACTCCTTTAACTGTTCCAGACCTCACGCCAGTCTGTGTGAGCTTAAACGCGTGCATTTCGGCCTCCTCTAGCAACACGGTGTTGGCTCTTCTGCCAACACATCAATACCACTCTGTTTAGAATATTGATTCGATGTTGTCATAATGCCGATCCATATACAGGGTGGTCCATTGATAGTAACCTGGTCAAATATCTCACGAAATAAGCATCAAACGAAAAACTACAATGAACGAAACTCGTCTAGCTTGAAGGGGAAAAGCGGATGGCGCATGGTTGGCCTGCTAGATGGCGCTGCCATAGGTGAAACGGATATTAACTTTTTAAAAAAATAGGAGCCCCCATTTTTTATTACAAATTCGTGTAGTAAGTAAAGAAATATGAATGTTTTAGTCGGACCCCTTTTTTCGTTTTGTGGTAGATGGCGCTGTAATAGTCACAAACGTATAAGTACGTGGTATCTCGTAACATTCCGCCAGTGCGGACGGTATTTGCTTCGTCATACATTACCCGTGTTGAAATGGACCGTTTACTAATTGCGCAAAAGGTCGATATCGTGTTGATGTACGGCTGTTGTGATCAAAGTGCCCAACGGGCGTGTGCTATGTATGCTGCTAGGTATCCTGGACGACATCATCCAAGTGTCCGGACCGTGCGCCGGATAGTTACGTTATTTAAGGAAACAGGAAGTGTTCAGCCACATGTGAAACGTCAACCACGACCTGCAACAAATGATGATGCCCAAGTAGGTGTTTTAGCTGCTGTCGCGGCTAATCTGCACATCAGTAGCAGACAAATTGCACGAGAATCGGGAATCTCAAAAACGTCGGTGTTGAGAATGTTACTTCAACATCGATTGCACCCGTACCATATTTCTATGCACGAGGAATTGCATGGCGTCGACTTTCAACGTCGTGTACAGTTCTGCCACTGGACACAAGAGAAATTACGGGACGATGACAGATTTTTTGCACGCGTTCTAGTTAGCGACGAAGCGTCATTCACCAACAGCGGTAACGTAAACCGGCATAATATGCACTATTGGGCAACGGAAAATCCACGATTGCTGCAACAAGTGGAACACCAGCGACCTTGGCGGTGGTGTGGTATTATGGGAGGAAGAATAATTGGCCCCCATATTATCGATGGCAATCTAAATGGTGCAATGCATGCTGATTTCCTACGTAATGTTATACCGATGTTTCTACAAGATGTTTCGCTGCATGACAGAATGGCGATGTACTTCCAACATGATGGATGTCCGGCACATAGGTCGCACGCGGTTGAAGCGGTATCGAAAGCATATTTCATGACAAGTGGATTGGTCGTCGAAGCACCAGACCATGTCCCGCACGTACTCCGGATCTGACGTCCCCGGATTTCTTTCTGTGGGGAAAGTTGGAGGATATCTGATATCGTGATCCACCGACAACGCTTGACAACATGCGTCAGCGCATTGTCAATGCATGTGCGAAAATTACGGAAGTCGAACTGCTCGGTGTTGAGAGGAATGTCGTTACACGTATTGCCAAATGCACTGAGGTTGACGGACATCATTTTGACCATTTATTGCATTAATGTGGTATTTACAGGTAATCACGCTGTAACAGAGTGCGTTCTCAGAAATGATAAGGTCACAAAGGTACATGTATCACATTGGAACAACTGAAATAAAATGTTCAAACGTACCTACGTTCTGTATTTTAATTTAAAAAACCTATCTGTTACCAACTGTTCGTCTAAAATTGTGAACCATATGTTTGTGACTATTACAGCGCCATCTGTCACAAAGCGAAAAAAGTGGTCTAACTAAAACATTCATATTTCTTTACGTACTACTCGAATATGAAATAAAAGATGGGGGTTCCTATTTTAAAAAACGCAGTTCATATCCATTTGACCTATGGCAGCGCCGTCTAGCCGGCCAACCATAGCGCCATCTGGTTTTTTCCTTCACGCTAGACAAGTTTCGTTCTTTGTAGTTTTTTCGTTTGACGATTATATCGTGAGATATTTGGCCATCGAATCAATATGCCAAACAGACCCATGCATCACCCAACTGTGTCAAGTGCTTAATCTCTTATCAGGGATTATTTTAATTAAACAGAGTAAGTTCCAGTCCGTCGTACGCCACTTTCCTGTTCGTAATCAGTCCCAGTCCCGTTATATCACTTTATGCTGCTGTAAGTGGTACCCTGCATTCGTCTGACCAGAAACATTTTTTTTTTCCAGTTGCACTTCACTCATTTCTTCATCTACATTGAGACTTCGCATTTCCCTTTTCAAATTTCCTAGTTTTCCTACCACATTCAGGCTTCTGACATTCCAAACTCCGATATTTTGAATGCTATCCTTTAGTTGTTTTTTGTTTTTCCCATTTTTTCTGATTGCTAGATTTTCCTTCATTCCCTCTAGTCAACGACAATGTACTTTTAATGCTCCTTTTGTACATTATGGGTTGTGTAACAATTTATAAGAGCGTGACTTTATTGTCTCTTATAATGTTTGATTCAGTACAGAGGTGGAAGCAAGTGGTTAGTGAAATTTATATCGATGTGTGAAGAAAACATCCCTCTTAAAAGATTAGTGACGATTTATCGCTGATTAAACGTTTCTAATCTGACCACTCTGCAGCTCCAGACTGATAAAGGCAATGAAGAATAAGAACTGCAGATTTTTGTAGATTTTTCGTTTCTATATATTTTTATTGTTGGCAGACGGCAACAGAGCTACATAAGAATTCTTTACGTAGCATAAGTATATCTCAGATTGCTCAGCGCTTTTGCATGATTACATGTAAAAAACTGCTGAAATTAAATGACCAAATAGATTAAATGTTCGTTATTAATGGCAGTAGAGTGTTACACTGTGCTTATGCCTGTGATAGACCAGAGGTTTCTTCGTCCGCCTATTAGAGCGTCAAGATCCATCTCACTCCCACAGCTTATTTTAGCTAGCACTTATCAAAAACATGACTGTACAGCATACAAATGAATAATTGAGCAAGTTTGTACGCCATCACCATCCTGATGGCACATTGTAGGTCTATACGGAGAGACGGAGAGACACCTTTAAAAACTTCGCGAGATTGTAGGAAACATCAAACTAATTACTTTAAATGAGAAGGTATAGGCTTTTGTTTACTTCTCTGAGAGAAAAATAAGTTAGTTGCGGCAAGATGATTAATTAAGACATCAGTGAATTAGCTCTCTTGTTCCAAACATACGAAGACAAAAGAAGATGTTCTGGTTCGAATTTCAGTGACTATGGAAACTTTCAAAAGAGAAAGAGCCAGATACCTTTGGACTAGGCCAAAACTCCCTTATCAACAGAGGCACGTTCTGACTGATTGCTGAGACTTGCGGTTGAATCGAGTAAACATGATCCGCTTTCATAAAAGTTGAGAGAAACTTGTGCCATAACTTGTTGAAAGCGACTAATTTTTACCATTTTTACCCCTGGTAAAATTGAGGGCGCCTGTGTTTATAGATTCTTTTTCCTTTCATGCAGTACACTTTCCTGCCCATTTATTGCGTGTGTGCTCGGGCGTAGGTAGCTGGGAGAATATGAATGATCTTAGTTCGCTCCAACAAATTCAGATGTCTTCGTAGAATCGTAGGCTTGTGGTGCCAACCTAACCTTCAGATCCCTTAAGGCAGAACCAGAGACATCGCTCAGTCCCAGGTAGCACACGTCCTGTTTAGTTGGATACGGGTGGATAGTTTGGCCATGGTCCCTCCCAGCCTCCACTCGCCCATGGTAAAAGTGCACTCCGAACAAGGAACTCAGCACTGTTCATTGGGATCTGCTATCATGAACAAAGTATTCCGTTAAGTTCTTTCGATTTGTGTTCTTTGGAGAGATAGTACATAGCTTTAATGAGTTTTGGGTATTCTTAATCTTTCTTGGGGTAAATTCACACGCTTTATGGAATTCCATAGGGCTTGCTTTATCATCAGAGAACGACCGTTAAACAAGGGATCTTGTATTCTTTGCAGCGTAAAAATAAACGCAATTACTTGCAATGTATTTCCTTGTTCTTCTGTGCGCAAAATACATCCTATCGATTCGTTTTCTCCAATTGTTAGTGGCGTTTTCTTTGTGAAAACTGACTGATTTTTGGACGTCAGCCAACCACACTCCGTTCGGTTTGAATCTATCTTCTCCTGGTCATGTTCAACGAACGAATCTTTTTCCACTAAACTTAAAGTATACCCGCATATATTATTAGTTCATCTAAAAACTAAAATCTGCATAGTAGCTAAGATATTCACGAGAATGATGGAATTACACAGATCAACATGTGACAGGATGACTATAGTTATATACTTCAGTGATAGACAACTTTTAGTGTATCAGTTTACTCCAAATACAATATCAAGTTCAATTTGGTTCGATATTCTGGAGTGAATCCCAGTAATAGCGCTTGAAAATGCTGATCTGAGAAATGGATCATTTTGAAGACATTTTACTTTAAATTATATAAATAATGGCACAGACATTTCAAGAAGTTCAGTTTCAGTTTTTAAAGCTGTAAATCAGGCTTCACACCTAGTAGTTTCACGTTTATTTTTCAGTAACGTGGAATTCGTACGTGTCTGAAAGTAACATTTGGAACTGACGAAAACAGAGAGTCACCTGTGTGAACAGAGATAAGCTGCCACTGGGGATATTCTGCGCGTTAGGCACAGGCGGTTTGTTCTCCTTCCTTAAACCCCTTAGTCTGCTCTGACAAACACATTAAAAAGGCTTAAAAGCTCAAGACGCAATCCGCCGGGCTCAACTGCTATCTTTTCCGTTAAAGTACAAAGCTTTGCTGGTATGCGGAAACACAGGAAGCGACGTTTTTTAGCTCGAAGTTTGGAGGAACGCAAACTCCATGGGGTTGGCCACTACGAATTTCTCTGGCTTCCCATACTCACACTGGACGACTTCCCAGTTTCCTTTTTACCTGCTCTGTTTGCCGAAGACATGTCACAGACACTCTGCTACAATGAGTGAAATAAAACTGAGAATGCTTAAAATGAATGCAGTATACAGGAAAATGGGTTGATCAACACCTCACAAAACTGTTGTTTTTAATCACTTACGGGTGATGTTTACCAACCGACTTGTCTATATAATTGAGCGTTTTATGTCTCTTATTGGCCTGTTGTAATGTGTTCAAGCAGTTTTCTAAGCATTCATTGTATGTATCTGTTTTTTGAATCAGTGGGTTTATTCCCTTGTAGAGTTGAACATTGCGCACGTTAGTCACTTTGTTTATGCAGCTGTTATTTTAATCTGTGCCAGTTTAATGCATTTTGAGCTATCACATAGTACATTAACTTCCACAATATGAGCCTTCCACCACTGACAAAATATTCGTAATGTATCTAAACCCTAATATACTTATTTTGTTTAGGTTCCCAATGTTACTATTTCTCTTAAGTTATTGGAACCTAAATTTATTGTGTTTCATATTTTCTGGAGCAAATAATAACCCATACTTCAAATTTGCATCTTGTTGACCGATATATTTTTTGACTGTTTCGTCCCTCATAAGTCACTATTCGATGGAAGCCATATAAATAGTAAATATGGCTGTAGCTTTTTGTCACACAGACTTGTTTGTGTGTTTGTGACTCTTTACTTTTATGTTTTTTGTTTCTGACAACGCAACTGTTCTTGTAACACAAATAAGTTGCTGCTGAACGCCATGTGCAGATTGTTAAACTGTTATGACTGTCATATTTAACCCTTGTACTATATGACACACAAAATACGTAAGGATAAGATATTAGTCACTAGAATCGCACTGGAACTTTCGACGTATACAGACCTTTAGATAATCTTTGGTTAGGCTGGTAAACAGTTAGTTGTATGTTCCATGGATCATTTTGCAACATGAAAATGGACCCCTAAGAATTTTGAAGTTTCCGCCCTATTTGTTATTTTCTCGCCATGTGTTACACTTATCATTGGTGGAGTACATCTAGATGTGCAGAACTGAATATGTTGTGTCTTTGTAAAATTGAAGGTGAGATCATTTACAGAAAACCAATTAATGACACTTTTAAGAAATTTGTTAACCATTTCTTCTGTTTCTTTACATATGCTAGGACTGATTACAATGGCAGTGTCACCTGTAAAAAGAACTAATTCTGCTTGTTGTACACTAGATGGAAGATCGTTTACATATATGAGGAACAGTAGTGGACGTAAGATTGATCCTTGAGGTGCCCAGTCAGAATTATGTCCATGGACTATATCCTTAAAGTACTAAGTACAACTTCCTGCGTTCTTTCGGTTAGACATGACATTATACATTGATTGGCTATTCATCACTTCCATAAAACGTCAGTTTATCTAGGAGAATACTGTGGTTCCATAGTCAAATACCTTAGAGATGTTGGAGAAAATACCAACCAGAGCTATTTTATTATTTTATGCTTGTAAAATCTGGTGAGTGAATGTGTCAATGGCATTCTCAGTAGAGTGTCCCTTCTGGAATCCAAACTGTGATTAGGTAAGGATACTCTTCTACAATACACCATCTTCTCAAAAATTTTGGAGAACGATGTCAGCAGTGAGGTTGGTAGTTACTGATAACTCCCTCATCACTTTTCTTTTAATGAGGGATTTAACAGCGGTATATTTCAGTCTCTCCAGAAAAATGCCTTGAATTATTGATGCATTACATATTTCGGATAAGTCTAGACTTCATTACATGGGAACGAATTTTTAGTATTCTACTGGAAACATCATCAAAATCAGATGATATTTTATTTTTGTGAGAATGTATAATTTTCTTGATTTTAGGAGGAGAAGTTGGTGATAAATTCATTTGATTGAATTTTATGACAGTTCCATTTTCAACATAGTGCTGTGATTTTGCTCTTGAACTGTTTGTCACAATGCTTTCTACTATATTTAAGAAATGATTATTATATGCACTTGCTACTTGTAACTCATGATTTATAGCCCTTCCTTTCAGTTCAGAGTGGTGTTGTCTTGTTCTATGGCTAGCTGTCCTGTCTTTTGTTTCACTGCATTCCATATAGCCTTAAGTCTGTTGTCAGAAGTACTGATTTCTGACGTTATGTGCATGTTCCCTGATTTTTTAACAACCTTTCTTAGTAATATTGAGTACTTTCTGCAGTGTGAAACTACTGCACGATCGCTACTTGTTCTTGTCAAAAAATAAATTTACATTTTCCTTCACAGGATACTTTAATCCCTCTAGTGATCCATGGTCTTTTACATGGCCATTTACAGTCGTTTCTGATTAACTTACGTGGGGAGCTGTTTTCAAATAATGAATTTATCATACAATAGATTAAATTTTATGTTAGCATTTGGCTCATTATATATTATATCGCATGTCATCTCCTTTAAACTGTACTTAAAAACATTTGTCCTGGAGTCATTAATTATTCTAACTGATTTCCACAGAGGAATATTCATACTGTACGGTGCTGTGTTATTTCTCCTAACTAACCATACATCATGATCAGAGAGGGCATTTGTTGCTGTGTAAACAGTTATTTTCTTGCTTTGAGTTTCATCAAAGAAACCATTATTAATTAGGATCCTATTGTCTTTATCCACCCATGATGGAAAGTTAATTCATCATCATCATCATCATCATCATTTAAGACTGATTATGCCTTTCAGCGTTCAGTCTGGAGCATAGCCCCCCTTATACAGTTCCTCCATGATCCCCTATTCAGTGCTAACATTGGTGCCTCTTCTGATGTTATACCTATTACTTCAAAATCATTCTTAACCGAATACAGGTACCTTCTCCTCGGTCTGCCCTGACTCCTCCTACCCTCTACTGCTGAATCCATGAGTCTCTTGGGTAACCTTGCTTCTCCCATGCGTGTAACATGACCCCACCATCTAAGCCTATTCGCCCTGACTGCTACATCTATAGAGTTCATTCCCAGTTTTTCTTTGATTTCCTCATTGTGGACACCCTCCTGCCATCGTTCCCATCTACTAGTACCTGCAATCATCCTAGCTACTTTCATATCCGTAACCTCAACCTTGTTGATAAGGTAACCTGAATCCACCCAGCTTTCGCTCCCATACAACAAAGTTGGTCGAAAGATTGAACGGTGCACAGATAACTTAGTCTTGGTACTGACTTCCTTCTTGCAGAAGAGAGTAGATCGTAGCTGAGCGCTCACTGCATTAGCTTTGCTACACCTCGCTTCCAGTTCTTTCACTATGTTGCCATCCTGTGAGAATATGCATCCTAAGTACTTGAAACAGTCCACCTGTTCTAACTTTGTTCCTCCTATTTGGCACTCAATCCGTTTATATTTCTTTCCCACTGACATTACTTTCGTTTTGGAGATGCTAATCTTCATACCATAGTCCTTACATTTCTGATCTAGCTCTGAAATATTACTTTGCAAACTTTCAATCGAATCTGCCATCACAACTAAGTCATCCGTATATGCAAGACTGCTTATTTTGTGTTCACATATCTTAATCTCACCCAGCCAGTCTATTGTTTTCAACATATGATCCATAAATAATATGAACAACAATGGAGACAGGTTGCAGCCTTGTCTTACCCCTGAAACTACTCTGAACCATGAACTCAATTTACCGTCAACTCTAACTGCTGCCTGACTATCCATGTAAAGACCTTTAATTGCTTGCAAAAGTTTGCCTCCTATTCCATAATCTTGTAGAACAGACAATAACTTCCTCCTAGGAACCCGGTCATATGCCTTTTCTAGATCTATAAAGCATAGATACAATTCCCTGTTCCACTCATAACACTTCTCCATTATTTGCCGTAAGCTAAAGATCTGGTCCTGACAACCTCTAAGAGGCCTAAACCCACACTGATTTTCATCCAATTGGTCCTCAACTAATACTCGCACTTTCCTTTCAACAATACCTGAGAAGATTTTACCCACAACGCTGATCAAAGAGATACCTCTGTAGTTGTTACAATCTTTTCTGTTTCCATGTTTAAAGATCGGTGTGATTACTGCTTTTGCCTTGGGCAGACGGAGGGAATATTTTGAAGAGTTGCTCAACGCAGGTAAAAATGCGATCAGTAATGTTTCAGATTTCGAGGTTTCCCAGGCCATTTCAATTATCCTGTGTAGCCGTTTAAGACCTGACATTCCACTGTATTTGATGAATTCCGACTTAATTTCATCCACCCCAGCCGCTTTATTGCACTGCAATCTATTGACCATTTTTTCCACTTCCTCAAATGTGATCCTATTTCCATCATCATTCCTATCCCATTCTACCTCGAAATCTGAAACATTACTGATCGCATTTTCACCTACATTGAGCAACTCTTCAAAATATTCCCTCCATCTGCCCAAGGCATCCACAGGATTCACCAGCAGTTTTCCTGACCTGTCCAAAATACTTGTCATTTCCTTCTTACCTCCCTTTCGAAGACTGCTAATTACACTCCAGAATGGTTTTCCAGCAGCTTGACCCATAGTCTCCAACCTGTTTCCAAAGTCTTCCCACGATTTCTTCTTGGATGCTGCAATTATCTGTTTGGCTTTGTTTCTTTCTTCAACATAACTTTCTCTGTCTACCTGGGTTCTGGTATGTATCCATTTTTGATACGCCTTCTTTTTCCTTTTACAGGCTGCCTTGACTGTATCATTCCACCAAGCTGTTTGCTTTATCCTACTTTTACACACTACTGTTCCAAGACATTCTTTAGCCACTTCTAGTACTGTGTCCCTGTACCTTGTCCATTCCTTTTCCAATGACTGTAATTGACTACATTCAACTAACTGGTACCTTTCTGAGATCGCTGTTATGTACTTGTGCCCGATTTCCTTATCCTGAAGTTTCTCCACTCTTATCCTCCTACATATGGACCTGACCTCCTGCACTTTCGGCCTCACAATCCCAATTTCACTGCAGATTAAATAATGATCAGTGTCATCAAAGAATCCCCTGAATACACGTGTGTCCCTCACAGCCTTCCTGAATTCCTGATCTGTTATTATATAGTCAATGACAGATCTGGTTCCCCTGCCTTCCCAAGTATACCGGTGAATGTTCTTATGTTTAAAAAAGGAGTTTTTGATTACTAAGCCCATACTGGCACAGAAATCCAAGAGTTGTTTCCCGTTCCTGTTGGCCTCCATATCCTCTCCAAATTTACCCATAACCTTTTCATACCCTTCTGTTCGATTTCCAATCCTGGCGTTAATATCACCCATGAGGAGAACACTATCCTTGTCCTTTACTCTAACAACTACATCACTGAGTGCGTCATAAAAACTATCCATCTTATCTTGATCTGTCCCTTCACAATGCGAATATACTGACACAATCCTAATTTTCTTGCTAGACACTGTCAAATCTATCCACATCAGTCGTTCGTTTACATACCTTATTGCAACTACGCTGGGTTCCATTTCTTTCCTGATGTAAAGCCCTACACCCCATTGTGCTATTCCTGCTTTGACTCCTGACAGGTAGACCTTGTATTCTCCCACTTCCTCTTCTTTCTCACCCCTTACCCGAATGTCACTAACAGCTAAAACGTCCAGCCCCATCTTAGTTTCAGCCTCTGCCAGCTCTACCTTCTTCCCAGAGTAGCCCCCATTGATATTAATAGCTCCCCATCTCATTACCATTTGTTTGCCAAGTCGTATCTTAGGAGTCCCTGGTTTGTCAGTTAGAGGTGGGACTCCGTCACCTCCAAAGGTCCGAGGCATTTTGCTCTGATTATTGCCAGCATCATATTAAAAGTACCAGGGAAGCAGGTTGCTAGCCTTACTTGCCCCGAAAGTTAATTACTGAGACCAAATTGTAGGATCCAAATAAGATTTCCAGGACGTTTTTCTTATCAGAATCCTTTGGAAAATCTGCATTGAAGTCATTATGTACTATTAACTGCTTTCTGCTGTTGGTCAGTTAGCACAGTAAGGAATCTAGATTCCTCATAAATAGTTCCAAATTTCCCGATGGGGATCTGTATATAGTTTAACTATAGATTAACTATGTTTCAGTATTAATACATGTGCACACACTTCTATGAGCTGATCACTACAAAATACTTGTCTCAATGTTTTTGAACTTGTGTTATGTCTTAATGTATGTAACAGCTCTTCGGTTTCCCATGATATTTCTTCATTAGTAAGCTGCCAAAGTGCAATCTTTTATATGTAACTTATCTAACCCTGTTGTTGGTAGGGTGGTCAGACTGGCACAGGATGTCTATCTTTTCAGAGCTCTCTAAACTTTCGAAAATGGCAAGAAGCTCTTCTACCTTATTAGTCAAGGCTCTAATATTTTGATGAAACAAGCTAACCTTACTTTTCTGTGCATTATGAATAATTTTGAAATCATTTTGTGAGGCTCTTCTATTGTTTTCACTTCTTTCAAAATATGGTGCCTGAATCCCGATTCTAACCTAAAAATGGTGCCCCTCTGTCACCATTAACCACAGGGATCTTGTTTCATGTGATGGTGGCCTCCATATATTATCTGCAAGAAGCTCAGACAACCTATTTTTCCCTCTCCTACTGATGTGTAGGCCACGCGCAGTATATTCCTATCTCCCAGTTTTAGCAACTGGCACTGCACTCATATGACATTTTGAAGTGTTTTATGTAGTTGTTGGCTCGCTCCTTGTAGTAGAAGCTGAGTCAGAACACTTCATGAAATCTGTCACCCGTCATAACATTTGACATATTTACCTACTTCTTTTCATATGGTCGCTGTAGTGGATTCTCTTGAAGAAGAGGTCCTGCTAATCAGTGCCTCTGAAAGCCCATGTGTAGCCGAGGAAAGGATTGACCTCTTCACGTTCTGCCGCTGTTACTGGTGCAAAAGAAGATAACTTCTACTCATATCACGAAAAAGCAAGTCCACTATTTTCCTCTTACAAACATATATTTCCTTCAATGGGTGTACAGATCATCGGTATGGCTTGTGAATTTGAGTAGAACATAACTTTACATGGGCCTGGAAGGCTCAACCCGACCGACAAGATTACAATGTGTTTCATATGTCACAAAACTATCCTGTCCTTTGTTTTCGTTCTCGGAGAGTGTGGTTGCTCTTTGGCGGTCAGGCCTCCGCCCAGACGCGATGCCAAAACGTAAAGGCCCCGCCCACGGCAGGTGAAGCCGTTTATTTGACGCCACCTCTTACCATTTTATCGTATTCCACAACTCCCGTTTAATTGTTGCACATACGAAACCAGACAGCCTCGCACACTTGTAAGTTCCGCGACTTACTTGCTACTTAAGGGGCTCCGGAACGCCCTATACTTGCAATGTTAAAATAACGCTTATAAATTACATCTTTCCTCACAAAGTATTTGAGGTAGGAAGTTGAACTTTTTACAGATTATTTATTGGAATATGGGCTACAACTTAACACAGGGATTTTACAAAATTTTAGTTCAGTTATTAAAGATGATTTTTTTCAGTTGTAATGATTATTCACAACATTTTTTTGCAATTTTTTATTTATATATTCAAAAATATACAGTTTTTTGGAAAAAGGCTGTGTTAAATTATGCAGAAGATACTGTGTAACATTTACTGAAAGTTTGAAACATATATGTTTGGAAGATCCTTAGAAAACATGTAATTAGTATGAGAAAATAAAAGTTTTGGGAATCGAGCGACAAAGATTGGATTAACTTTTTAGTGCATTCCAGGTCCATAGGATGGATTATCTTCATCCTCTGCAAACTCCTCCTCCAGCTTCCTCTTGTTCCTCCACCGGTTTACTCTTGCTTGTATTTCTAGACTCTTTACAGCCCTGTCTGCAGCCCGAAGGCGTTCCTTGTCTAAAGCAAGCATCGCTCGTACCATGTTAGAATGTTATTATTTACAGTAATAACACATACCTTTGGCTTTCCAACATTTCTCCTTTTCTTAAAAGCCTTCAGAGGATTTCTAGTAACTTTACTTTTACTCGTTATTATACTTCAACGAAACAGAGACTCAATTAACAGAATTAATTACGAATATTTTCGAGATAACGACAGAGTAAATAAACATGAAACAATCGACAATCACACCAGCGATATATATTGAACCATCACAGGTTAGGCACCACACATACTTTATCTCACATCACTAAAATGTACCTGATGAACACGGACGTTAATAATAACACCATTTGACAGCAGTTTAACAGCGCCACAGTGGGTCACGCCCATGTAGAACACATTTCAAAAGAAATTTAAAAATAGTTGTAGTCTTCGGAATTGAATAAATTATATATGTATTAAAAGGTAATAGTCTGCAGATTCAGAAAACGCAAAAAAGTAAAAATTGAACTTTTCATGATTTTGAGCCTTTCCGGAGCCCCTTAATATTATTCTGACACGATCATCTTTCCTTTTTCTACACAAGGAGTGTGGAAGGTGGTTTCCTAAACGACATGTAACGCTTCAATTTCTTGTCAGTCAGCAGCAGCCTGCTCAGCTCAGTGTTTACAAGGATCGCAGCAGTGTCTACCCAGGGCTGGCCATGGCGCTGCAGGACATCCACAGAACTCACATTCATGTGTGTATCTACAATGCCTCTGTTCGTAGCGTTACTGCTTACTGTTAATACAGTACGAAGCAGCGCACTGTCTGGCACATTTTATGACTGACGATGTTATTTACAATATTACCAGCTGACAAACCTGTCATTGCCTTGGTATTCATTTTGCAAATTTTCTATTAAAAGAGAAAAGATTTAACTCTGTTTGTAATTTAATACTGAAAACTCATTTCCATGCATCCGTGAAACCATACTTTAAAATATAAAAGAGTCGCTCAAAGAAATATGTATAATTTACAAATGTATAAGCACAGTTTTAAAATTAAGAAACAAAATATCCAACGTACAAATTGTCTGTAATTTTCTTTGACATATAATTTGATTATAAACAATATATCTAATGGCCAGCGGCATTTTTTCACGCATCTCACGTGTTTATAACGTCATATATCTTGAACTATACGTTGTATAATGAGTCATAAGTCTAGGTACATTCCGCGGCATTTGTGGATACTGTCTGCGAAAAACTTTATGAATAGAGTTAGTAGCAAAGGAGTAATAAATTTATACGTCATGCATGAGGCGGCTGTTTTTCACGCATCTCACCGTCTACGACGTCATGTTTCCTGTAATATGACGTGTAGATGGTTCTAACAGCCACAACGATTGTTGCCTAACAGTAAGTGATATGTGTACCAGGTTTGGTTGAAATCGGCCAGTTGCTTCAGGAGAAGAGGAGGAGATTTGGAACATATACTGACACACAAATACACACACACACATATATATACACTCCTGGAAATGGAAAAAAGAACACATTGACACCGGTGTGTCAGACCCACCATACTTGCTCCGGACACTGCGAGAGGGCTGTACAAGCAATGATCACACGCACGGCACAGCGGACACACCAGGAACCGCGGTGTTGGCCGTCGAATGGCGCTAGCTGCGCAGCATTTGTGCACCGCTGCCGTCAGTGTCAGCCAGTTTGCCGTGGCATACGGAGCTCCATCGCAGTCTTTAACACTGGTAGCATGCCGCGACAGCGTGGACGTGAACCGTATGTGCAGTTGACGCACTTTGAGCGAGGGCGTATAGTGGGCATGCGGGAGGCCGGGTGGACGTACCGCCGAATTGCTCAACACGTGGGGCGTGAGGTCTCCACAGTACATCGATGTTGTCGCCAGTGGTCGGCGGAAGCTGCACGTGCCCGTCGACCTGGGACCGGACCGCAGCGACGCACGGATGCACGCCAAGACCGTAGGATCCTACGCAGTGCCGTAGGGGACCACACCGCCACTTCCCAGCAAATTAGGGACACTGTTGCTCCTGGGGTATCGGCGAGGACCATTCGCAACCGTCTCCATGAAGCTGGGCTACGGTCCCGCACACCGTTAGGCCGTCTTCCGCTCACGCCCCAACATCGTGCAGCCCGCCTCCAGTGGTGTCGCGACAGGCGTGAATGGAGGGACGAATGGAGACGTGTCGTCTTCAGCGATGAGAGTCGCTTCTGCCTTGGTGCCAATGATGGTCGTATGCGTGTTTGGCGCCGTGCAGGTGAGCGCCACAATCAGGACTGCATACGACCGAGGCACACAGGGCCAACACCCGGCATCATGGTGTGGGGAGCGATCTCCTACACTGGCCGTACACCACTGGTGATCGTCGAGGGGACACTGACTAGTGCACGGTACATCCAAAACGTCATCGAACCCATCGTTCTACCATCCTAGACCGGCAAGGGAACTTGCTGTTCCAACAGGACAATGCACGTCCGCATGTATCCCGTGCCACCCAACGTGCTCTAGAAGGTGTAAGTCAACTACCCTGGCCAGCAAGATCTCCGGATCTGTCCCCCATTGAGCATGTTTGGTACTGGATGAAGCGTCGTCTCATGCGGTCTGCACGTCCAGCACGAACGCTGGTCCAACTGAGGCGCCAGATGGAAATGGCATGGCAAGCCGTTCCACAGGACTACATCCAGCATCTCTACGATCGTCTCCATGGGAGAATAGCAGCCTGCATTGCTGCGAAAGGTGGATATACACTGTACTTGTGCCGACATTGTGCATGCTCTGTTGCCTGTGTCTATGTGCCTGTGGTTCTGTCAGTGTGATCATGTGATGTATCTGACCCCAGGAATGTGTCAATAAAGTTTCCCCTTCCTGGGACAATGAATTCACGGTGTTCTTATTTCAATTTCCAGGAGTGTATATATATCCATGACCTGTATGAATTAGACAACAGATAACTCTGTGTAAATGCGATGTATCTATCCTTTTGTTACATGCTTTCTTCATAATTGGTTACAATAGTCTGTATGTAGCACTTTTACTTCCAATGACGAACTCATGATGGATTGCATAACATGACGCCACTGATAGTATATCGCCGAGTATGGCGTTGTAAATGCTTTTATGAAAATGACACTTTATTACGTGTTTCTTTCCGTAACATTTACATCAGATAACAGGATGACAGTTTAATCTTGTAATGTTTTTTATATGTTCTTTCAATTTACATACAAGAACTTGATGATGTTCTGTGGACCGAAACTGATTGTTCAGTAAAGATATTCCATCAGCTGCTCTTAGCGAAATGGAATGTACACGTCTTTGCGTTTCCACTCTCAAAACTGTATTTAATTTGATTACTAGCTTTACTTTGAGAGCTACCCTGAAAAAAAATACGCTGAAGGAAAAAAATCACAACACTTAAACAATAATTAATGTTGATTAACGAAATTTCTAGAATACATTTGTTAGGTAACATGTTTACGTGATTAACATTGTAAAATCACAGGTTAATGTAAGCACGAGATATGCAATAGAAAATTAGAAATGCTGGTGTATGAATAATCGGTGTAACCGTCAGAATGTTGAATCCAAGCATGCAGACGCACATGCACTGTGTCGCACAGGTGCCGGATGGCAGATTGTGCAATGGAGTTCCATGCCTGCTGCACTTGGTCGGTCAGTACAAGGACGGTTAATGCTGCTTGTGGATGACGCAGAAGTTGTCGTTCGATGATGTCCTGTATGTGCTCGATTGGAGAAAATCTAGTGATGGAACAGGCCAAGGTAACATACTGATAGTCTGTAGAGAATCTTACATTGCAACAGCGGAACGTGGGTGAGCGTTGTCCTCTTGGAAAGCACTCTCTAGGATGCTGTTAATGAATGGCAGCGCAACAGGTCGAATCACCAGATTGACGTAAATATGTGCAACCAAAGTGCGTCGATCACAATGAGAGTGCACCTGCTGTCACGTGAAATCGCAACCCTGACCACGATTACAGGTGCAGGTTGTAACGGAACTGAAATGATGGTGGGCTGACAGTAATTTGGAGCCCGCGTATCGGAAACGGGCGCGCTTGTGTGAGACTGCCAGGGAGTGCACCCTGATGCCATCTATTGGCGAAACTGGGAATTGGCGCTACCTGTCAGACAATGCACTAAGCTCTCAGAGTCAAATGTATTCTTTTTCTTGGTAATTATAAGTTATTACTGTATAATTTAATGTTGTAAAGCGCTAGTAGTAAATCACTATGACTGGTATGAACTCCAGGGTAATAAATATAAATATTCTTAAATACTAAATGATTTCGGTGAAAAGGTGGTAGGGGAACGCCCCCACTCTTGGTGATACGAGTGTAGCTAGGGGTAGCTGGAGACACAGGGACTGAACAATGGAATGGCCTGGGGAGTGTTGACGTGATCGGACGTGCGTAACTGTGCTCACACAAAAGTGATTGTGCAACAGAGAAGAGGCGAATATCGTCGCCGTTTTTGGAGTAAAACGCGACGAATGGTTGTTGAAGCCGCCTCTATGCCATTGGGGCTGATTGTGAGAGTTCCTGCGCCCAGATTTAAGGCAGACGTGCAGTAGCTTATACGAGCGCTACAGCTCGTAGTTCCAGCCGCCATTAAGGGCATGAGGCGTGAAGAGCTGCGTTAGCCACATGCATCTCACCACCAGCACCGACACGTCTACCCAAGGCAAGACTGCTTGCAATTGTTAAGTCGAACTTTGTATACATGTAAAAGGAGAATACCAGTTTGCTTTTATGCAAGTGCAGAGGACAGAATATAGTAATGAGTAAAATTATGACGCATGTTGTTCATTGTAAAGTGTAGTAACCTCAAACATAGTATAGTGAAATCAGACTGAGGCCACCATCGCCTCTTTCATTTACAATTCTTTTGGTTGTAGAATACTTTAGCGTATAAGAATGTTGAAAAGAGCAATGGTCACACCAGAATGAGTCGCCTATTTATAGTTACTTAAATTTTTCTGAGTAACCTTTCAAGTAAAGTCACTTAACTAATTCTGTATCAATTGTCCAAAGAGTAATATCCAAAATCATTAAATAGGTTGAAGGATAGAATTTTGTTAACCCAAGTTGCATAAACTGTCTTGGTAGTAATTACCAAGTCAACTCACAGAAATTGAGAGAGTATTTGCTTTGTAGAATCATCTAGAATGATCAGAAATAGTAATATTCAGAATTAAGTTTAAATTCAACTCAAGCCATTTCACTTTGAAACGAGCCAAAAATTGATTTATTCTTTTGCTCCTTCAGAGCTGGCGACCGTAGTTATAAGTATTTTCAGGAGGATTCGACGGTAAGTCTGCTGCTCTCGTCGTGCTGATAGGATTATCCACTGCTGCTAGCAGTGGTGATTGGATACATAAGCTCACTACCAAGTTAAGTAGGTCAGGTAGGCAGTGTTACTGTGTGAACTGTAGGGCACTGTAGGCCGTGGATCGAACCCGTTCAATCATCACAGCTCTTAGGGAAATAGTCCGGTTAGGAGTGTACTAATCATTAGGTAAATACTGGCGAGTAACGGTCAAAAATGTATACGCAAGTGAATTTAGCAAGGTCCACGTAGCACCTAGTTAATGTGGTGCAATGGCGAGGGTAGGAGTGGAGTAAAAGTGAGCTGAGCTTGTGGCAGCTGTGCTGTATTCAAATATTAACAACGTGAATTCACTACTACCTCTTACCATTAGGACTGAGCTATTTACAGTTACAATACGTAGCAGTAAGCGCAAAGGCGTGACAGATACAAGTCCGTATTGGTTTTATACATACGGAATTAGGAAGCGGATCATTCCGTCAGTGGAGGGGGTTAAAACAACCGAGTCAGTAGAGAACATACCCCATTTACTGATGGAAAGATTCGGCGGTTCGGTCGCAAGGTCCAGTGTGTGTGTAGCATGCAGACAGGTTGGTTGTTGACTCTCAACCGACCTCCTTCTCAGCAACACAGGGTCATCACTGGCACCGAGACAGAAACAGCTTTCACCAGAAAATACAGTAGACTTCCACACTGCACTCCAGTGAGCTCTCGCTTGACGCCACAAAGTCTCAGATGGCGGTGGTTTGGGGTCAGTGGAATGCACGCAACAGGGCGTCTGGCTCGAGGCTGTCCTTGAAGACAGTTCATAGTGTCTCTGTGGAGCCAACTGCTTCTCACATTGCTGCTGCAGATGCAGGACGATGCGCCAGGTCTTCCCTCCCGGTAGTGCCAAGTGGCCGACTGGAGCGCGGTGTTGTTGCTACTGTACATTCCCGTTACCATCGCTGACAACAATCATGTTCAGTGGCTATCTTATTGCCAAGTGGTCCTACAGCATCACAGATACAACATTATGTTTCTCGTAGCCCTGTTACATGACTTAGTTCAAACTTAGTGAGGTGTTGATAACGGCAGCTTTGTCGCCTTAAATGCGTTCTTGACTGACATTAACTCACCACGTCTAATTCAGGGGTAACTAAAACTCACGAGCGTTACAGCGTGCATTTAAAGTAAACCTGATTTGCATCCTCATAGCGGCCCTACATGCGCCACGATTACGTGACTGGTTCCAGTTGGGTCTATCAGTAGATGGGGTTTTACTGGGCATGGCCTGCACCTCAATAGGTATGGGAAGGGGAGGCTGGCAAAGTTTATAGGTGACAGTGTAGTGGGTGGTGGTGGGATCACTCATGGAATAACTCCTGTGGTAAATGGTATTACAGTTGCACCTTTTTTAGATTAAAGTCAGCTGATAGGTATGCCTGCTTAAAGGAAGTCCCTCTAACGAAGTATTCACCTTCCGAGGATGTAATGTTTCCAAGTAGAGAAGGGATTAGCATATTTCATCAAAATATCAAATGTATTAGAGATAAAGTTGGTGACTGAAATTATTGGTATGTCGGAGCACCACTTAAATAATTTGATAATTCAGAGGCTTCCTTTACCAGGATACAGATTAGCTGGATGTTTTTCAAGGACTTCCTTGAGGGGGGGAGTGGTTATGTACGTAAAGAACAGTATTCCATTTCAGTCCATAGACGTATCACAGCACAGCATTTAACAAATATTTGAATGTTGTGCAGGGCAAATGAATTCAATGAAACTAAACTTCTAATTTTTATTGTTTATAGGTCCCCTAACTCTGACTTCAGAGCCTTTCTAGTCAACCTAGAGAGGGTTCTTGATTCACTTTGTAGGAAATACCAGAAATTAGTTGTATATGGTGGCATCAATATAAATCTTGTATATGATGATGAAAGAAAAGAATGTTGGTAGATTTCCTAAATTCATATGATCTGATGCAGACTGTATTTTTTCCAACTAGGCTGCAGGGTAAAAGTAGCACAGCCATAGACAATATGTTTATCCATTCTTCATTACTAGATTCGCATTCTGTTAGTAAACAGGCGGATAGCCTTTCAGACAATTGTGCACAAATTTTAACACTAACAGGCTTTTGTACTAAATCTCACATATAATTACAAACTATGTAGGAAAGTTAATCCAACAGCTATAGAGAGGTTTTTAAAACCTGTCAAGGAACAAGAGTGGCAGGATGTTTATAGTGCTGATAACATAGGTGATAAATATAATTCCTTCCTTAATACATTTCTCATGCTCTTTGAGAGTTGCTTTCCATTAGAACATTCTAAACAGGGTAATAGCAGTATAGGCACTCCGGGTGGCTGACTAGTGGGTTAAGATATCATGTAGAACAAAGGAGTAATTTATCAAAATTTTAGAAGTAGTCACAATCAGGCTGCAGTAGCCCATTACAAACGGTATTGTAATGTGCTTAAAAATGTTGTTAGGAGGGCAAAGAGTATGTGGTATGCAAATAGAATAGCAAATTCACAGGATAAAATTAAAACCATGTGGTCAGTTGTGAAGGAAGTGTCTGGTCAGCAGCACAAGGTAAACGATATAAAGTCAGTATTCAACAAAACTACTTCTGTTACTGATAAATCAGATATATGTATTTAATAATCATTTTCTGAGCAGTGCTGGTGAATTAAATAAAAATTTAGTTTCTACAGGGAATCATATAACTGTCTTGGCAAATGCCTTTCCATGATTGATGTCTGAAACACTCCTGTGTCATACAAATGATAGACTAAGGACTCTCATGGTCACGATGGAGTGCCTCGCAGAATATGAAAGTACTATGCTGCAAAGGTGGTTCAAATGGCTTTGAGCACTATGGGACTTAACATCTTAGGCCATCAGTCCCCTAGAACTTGGAACTACTTAAACCTAACTAACCTAAGGAAATCACACAGATCCACACCTGAGGCAGGATTCGAACCTGCGACCTTAGCGGTCGCGCGGTTCCAGACTGAAGTGCCTAGAACCGCTCGGCCACACCGGCCGGCTACTGTGCTGCACATGTTAGCCCTGTATTTAGCCATATTTGTGATTTTTTCTATAGGAATTGTCGGTTTACTGAACGATTGAAGTACTCAGTGGTAAAGCCGCTTTATAAAAAGGGAGAAATGGATAATGTAGATAATTTTAGGCCTATTTCTACGCAATCAGTGTTTGCTAAGGTTATTGAAAAGGCTGTGTATGTAAGGATAATTGATCATTTTATATCACACGATTTGCTATAAAACGTACAGTTGCCTTTAGAAATAGTTTAATAATTGAAAATGCTATATTCTCTCTTGTCTATGAGGTACTGGATGGGTTAAACAAAACATTTCGAACACTAGGCATATTTTTTGATTTAACTAGGCATTTGACTGAGTTGATCACAGAATATTGCTCCAGATGTTGGACCATTACGGAATGTGGGGAGTAGCTCACGGCTGGTTCACCTCTTACTTTAACAACAGACAGCAAAAGGTCATTATTCACAATGTTTATAATGGCTGTGGTGTTGGGTCTGAGTGGGGTACAGTCAAGTGGGGCAGGGGAGGAGGAGGGGGCAGGGGTCAGTGTTTGGGCCACTCCTGTTCTTTTTTTATATAAATAATATGCCCTCTAGTATTATGGGTAACTCTAAAATATTTCTGTTTGCTGATGACACTAGCTTGATAGTAAAAGATGTTGTGTACAACATTCTCTCGGTTTCAAATAGTGCAGTCCATTACTTAAGTTCATGGTTTGTATAAAATAAACTAATGCTAAATCACAGTAAGACTCAGATTTTACAGTTTCTAACACGTAATTCAACAAAACTTGACGTTTTAATTTCACAGAATGGGAATATGATTAGTGAAACCGAACAGTTCAAATTTATAGGAGTCCAGATAGATAGTACACTGTCATGGAAACCCCACGTTCAGGATCTTGTTCAAAGACTTAGTGCTGACATTTGTACTATTCGAATGGTATCTGAAGTGAGTGATCGTTCGACACGAAAATTAGTCTACTGTGCTTATTTTCATTCGCTTATGTCGTATGGTATTATATTTTGGGGCAACTCTTCCCTTTCTAAAAGGGTATTTTTGGCTCAGAAATGGGCGGTTCAGGCAATAAGTGGTGTAACTTCACGAACCTCTTGTCGACCCCTGTTCACGAGTCTGGGTGTTTAGACATTGGCCTCTCAATATATATGTTCCTTACTGTCATTTCATGTTAACAACATTAGCTTATTCCCTAGAATAAGCATCTTTCAATCAGTTAATACTTTGCAGAAATCAAACCTGCATTTGGATCGAACTTCCTTAACTCTTGTGCAGAAAGGTGTGCAGTATACTGCTGCATCCATTTTCAGTAAGCTACTACACGAATTAATAAAACCTTAGCAGTATTCCACGCGCTTTCTAATCTAAACTGAAGAGTTTCCTCATGGATCATGTTGTGTCTAGACAAGACAGCCTAGACACAATGAGAGGAAGCCGAAAGGCACGCGCTTAAACTCACGCAGGCTGGCGTGAGGTCTGAAACAGGATACGTAATGAATGCTATAAAGAAAAGTACGTAGCTTCTGGAATACTTAACTTTAATCCACATTTGTAGAACATCGCTCTTGATGATACATTAATAGAGTCTCAATATCAATTAAATACGGCGCCTTGCTAGGTCGTAGCAAATGTAGCTGAAGGCTATGCTAACTATCGTCTCGGCAAATGAGAGCGTAGTTGTCAGTGAACCGTTCCTTGCAAAGTCGGCTGTACAACTGGGGCGAGTGCTAGTGAGTGTCTCTAGACCTGCCGTGTGGCGGCGCTCGGTCTGCCATCACTGACAGTGGCGACACTCGGGTCCGTCGTATACTAGCGGACCGCGGCCGATTTAAAGGCTACCACCTAGCAAGTGTGGTGTCTGCCGGTGACACCACGGATCACTCCTTTTATTCTGACGAGGAGTTCCTTGAAAAAGTAACCTAATTCTCGTTGTATTGTTGATTTCGTTTACTTAAACATATGGATTGACTTTTTTCAACTTCATAAACATTTTATTTTTATCTGTTATTACTTTTATGTTGTTGTTTCATGTACTGACAGGTTGCATGACCTTGGAGATTTGCTCCTCAGTTTGGTCCTACGGATCTTGACGTGTACATAAATAAAAAAATACCTGGTTCAAAATCTGAATAGACATCATCTTTCAAATGTAAAACATGCTTACCAGCATTGATTCATATCGCACATTCCTTCTTGGTGTTGCGATTTTTTTCCGTCAGTGTATTAATCAGCATGAAGTCGAGCTGCAATCAGCAGTAACTTTTTTCAGTTTCTTTGCATGTCCTTACAGCTCAGCAGGTAAGTAGCGCTGCACAGACTCCGAGCCTACTTGCTGTTTACCAGATTATTTTCGATGAGATCATTGTATTTATTATTGTTGTGTGGGCAGGTGTAGGGTCCTCGGACTGACGCTCACATTTTCAAAGCATATGCCTTCAAGGAAAATCATTTATATGTTTATCTAATCAGTTGAATCAGTTACTTCAAGCAGTAATTGCCATTTTAAGCTCACTCAGATGTTGATACAGGCCTGTACCTCTTTCTGTATTGTAATCTAACTATGCCCAGCTTTCGAGTGTGTTTATTACGAATGTGCACATGTTCATGGCGTTTTGCTATAGTCATAGGTTCTCCTGTATTTATATCAGTTTCAGAAAATAACTGAAGATCAAATTTTCCTAGCTAGTCATACGTGACAAGGCTGGAACGCATTTTATTTTATTTTTGACTTGAGCATAGCTGCTCTAGATTCTGACCATTTATTTCTTGAAATGTAATCTTACGCTTTCTCAAAATTTCATTCTGATGGAGACACCCTTAGTAGGTGTCGAAACTCAGATCAGTTGTACCGAACAGTTATTTGCAACCTGCTGGCTTTATAATTACTAACTTTGAAAGTTGATTTTGTGTGCTGCTAGGTTGGTCAGAACTCGAGGCAGGGAGTAGGGACTTTGGAATTATGCGACAAAACGAGTGGTTATTTTATGATATACGTAAATGGAGCGAGGATTAGAGCAAGTAAACGGAAGAGTTTTTTGTACAAATGTTATGGTTCAGGAGGATATCTTATTAGGCTGTCCCGCATAAACATCAATTAATGGCATTCCCTTTTATTATCGAATTTGATGATAGCATCCTAACACACCACCCAAATAGTTAAACATGTACCAAACAACAAAGACTGTAATTTTTATTCAACAAACGCTACATCCTTCAGGTACAAAGGTACCGAATTGAGTGATACACACATCGCTGATAACAGCCAGATGCCAGCTTGGGGTTTTGCACCTAGCGAGGAGGCGCAGTGGTTAGCACTCTGGACTCGTATTCGAGAGGACAACATTTCAGTCTTGCATCAGGCCATCCAGATATAGGTTCTCCATGATTTCCCTAAACCGCTCCAGGCAAACGCCAGGATGTTTCTTTTGATAGGACACGGCCAGTTTACTTGCCCATTCTTGACAGAATCCGAACTTGTGCTCTATCTCTAAGATCTCGATGTCTACGGGACATCAAACTCAATCTTCCTTCCTTTTTTTGGCGAGGGGGGGGGGAGGGGGTTGGGGGTTGGAGGTTGTACGAGTAACTACTTACGCCAAAATGTGGCTCCCTGTGTTGCGTACCAGCTAGATCAGTTGTACAGGGTGATTCAAAAAGAATACCACAACTTTAAAAATGTGTATTTAATGAAAGAAACATAATATAACCTTATGTTATACATCATTACAAAGAGTATTTAAAAAGGTTTTTTTTTCACTCAAAAACAAGTTCAGAGATGTTCAATATGGCCCCCTCCAGACACTCGATCAATATCAACCCGATACTCCAACTCGTTCCATACTCTCTGTAGCATATCCGGCGTAACAGTTTGGATAGCTGCTGTTATTTCTCGTTTCAAATCATCAATGATGGCTGGGAGAGGTGGCCGAAACACCATATCCTTAACATAAGAAAAAATCGCAGGGGGTAAGATCAGGGCTTCTTGGAGGCCAGTGATGAAGTGCTCTGTCACGGGCTGCCTGGCGGCCGATCCATCGCCTCGGGTAGTTGACTGTTTATACCAACGTTTAATACACCATCTATCAGGAGGTTTAACACCATACGTCATTCGAGATGCACGCTGAACAACTGTCGTCGATTCACTTCTGCCGTACTCAATAACACAAAAAGCTTTCTGTTGAGCGGTCGCCATCTTAGCATCAACTGACGCTGACGCCTAGTCAACAGCGCCTCAAGCGAAGAAATGTACAACTAAATGAAACTGTATAGCTCCCTTAATTCGCCGACAGATAGTGCTTAGCTCTGCCTTTTGTCGTTGCAGAGTTTTAAATTCCTAAAGTTGTGGTATTCTTTTTGAATCACCCTGTATTATATCGTCAGTACAGCTTACAGGAAAAGTGGTATAGCAAATTTCTGACAGACCATGGAGATACCTTGCTAAACTCCGTCTATTGGTGTAATTTTTGTATGGATCTGTATGCAATTAACTGCATTGTGAATATATTTCGCCTGACTTGAGTTACACAGATAGAATTCGTTTCACTTTGAATGCATTGGCATATATTCATTGACTTGAATTTCATTAATGGCCACGTAAGCATAATGAACATCTGTTTCGTCAATGGTGTAGATAACCGTAGCAGACGGGCCGCAGGAGTGGAAGTTCCATGGACCTTCAACACCGTGAGGCAGCTTGCTTTACCAAATTTAGGAACTGTTGGAAGACATTTAGTTAGGCATGGTTAATGCCACATGCCGGACATCAATCGTTTCTTCAGTTGTTTCCCTGCTGAACTAATGACGTACAAGGTGCGTCTGAAAAGTCTGGTAAATGGTCTCAGAAAATAAAGGAAACAAATGCTACAAAGAAAATACCTTAACTGGCCTTCAAAGTAATTACTATCAGCGACAACTTACTTCTGACATCGACTGTAAGGCTGTTGGGAACTGTCAGCAAACGCATCATGTGGAGTCGCTTGAAGCACCTGGGTCACGTGTTGTTCGATAACAGCATTGTTACAGTTAACAGAATTGTTACAGAAGACGAGACCTAGTGCTACCAATACGATACGGTCACCAAGCGAAAATCATGGCAACGTGTTCGTCGTCTCCTTCGGGTAGAAATTCATGATGGATCAAGTCCTTAAAGGCGATTAACATCGTCTGAATCTTGGATTTTGTATGAGCTGACATGTTTTGGCTAGAGGGGAAGCGATGCTCACCATGCCACTGTCCGTCTCCGGATCGTGCTGATAGTACCATGTCTCGTCTCCAGTAATGAAGCGGATAACCAACAAAGCGTGACCACTGTGCTTCGAGCGATTCCACAAGATACTTTCGCTGTTTGTTCGCAACAGCCTTACAATCGATGCCAGACGTTACTTGTAGTTAATGGTGATTGCTTTAAAGACCAGTAAAAATATTTTGTTTGTAACTGTTGTTTTCTTTATTTTCTGAAACCATTAACCGAACTTTTCAGACGTACCTTGTATATTTGACTTTGCCTTTCCTACGCATGTTAAACTCATATCGATCATTCGCTGTTAAAGGGAAGCTGCGTGACTATTTGTATCGGTGCTTTGGTTATGACGCTTGACTCCCATTCGGAACAACAGCGGTTCAAATACTCGTCTGGTCACCTTTTCTTGGAATCCTTTAAATCGCCTGACGAAAACATCGGGATCATTCCTTTGAAAAAGAATACCCAGGCTAAAACAGGGGTGGTTTCTTAACTGGCCACAAGAGATTCCTTTCTGTTCTTGCAAAACAATTGTCGATCTCCGTCTGTAAAGCATCTTATGTCGATAAGACATTAACCTCAAACATCCCCCCGTTTTAATTACTTATGTTCTCTTTCGGGCCCGCTACTGTATCTAATGCAGTTTGTGTATATTCCATCTCATTATATACGTGATACTAATAAATAATGATTTCTTATGTAACTGTAGTCACTGTGTAGGATACTGTAGTTCTGAGCTGTGTCTTCCTTGGTATCTTTGGCCTTGACATCGTTATTTGTTTGTTTTCTGTTATATGTGATATTTAAATTCCTGTTCTAGAGGTCATGCTTGATGCTGATAGACTTACAGTTAGAAAAAGTACTTTGACATCCGGCCTTCACAAATCCCTTTTCCCTTACTCTGTTTTTGTTTCATCATCAAAAATCTACTTACGCGTACGTATCCATTGTGTTCTCCGAAGTTATAGAAGCATGTACGACTTTTCCTATGCTTTTAACCACAAACGCCTTTCTTTTATTTCGTTTGCTAAATAGCAAATTAATTCCTTTGACAGTTCATCTGAATGTTGACGAGACCATCCCAGACACTCTTAATTGTAGATTCATAACCAGTGTTTCAGTTCATACTTCCATGTTAACAGGAATTCAATACGCATTCTGCGTCATGGTATGAGATCATCTAGATCAAATAAGACCTTGACCATAAGGTTACCTATATGAGAGCGGTGGGATGCTTTATTAGCATTCACAGAACCCACATGGCTCTGTCAGCACACACTCACACACACACACACACACACACACACACACACAAACATACGTATGTGCACGCAGCATATTATAATGTGCAATAGTTCATTTGAGGCACCCCAGCACCGCCACCGTCTTATTGTAGTACAATCTCTGATCCCTCCTCATACAAATTGTTCTTGTTGATGGTGTTGAGACAGCAACCGGCCACAAATTTATTTATTTTCAGTTCCCTTATTCAAAAGGTACCGTAACCGGTTTCGAACCATTACGATTCATCTTCAGACGGTTTTTATGCTTTCATTAGAACATGTGGTGCGTTTTTTTACTGATTAATTGTCCTGAAATATAAATAATACGTAATTATAAGCACGCCACACAGATGGTTGCGTTACAGATTTGCATTGGATGTGACTTACGTGAAATGTCGGTTTAGAGTGTTTGTTTTCATAGTTTTCGTCCAACAGATATGAATACATTGCCACTGCATTCTTATCGTTGCACACGTAAATTTTTCTCACTTAATACTTTAGATCTGTCACAGAATAGGTTGCTGTTTCAACACCATCGACATTTGTCTTCAAATAACAGCCACGGTCTCCAACCATGTCACATATGACAAAATTACAATTGTTTTTGTACTTTGATCTCTGATCCCTGCTTCACAATCTTGTTCTTGTAGTTCGATATCACACCTCTGCTCTACAGTACCGTTCTCATAGTTCTACCTCTGTCCCATTGTCAGCCATTTTATCACTGTAGTTCGATCTCTGGCTCTCGATGCGCCATCATGTGCTTGTAGCTCGATCTACCGCCTCTGCTCCGGCTTAGTGTTCTCATAGTTCGATTTCTGCACTCAGCTATCTTTTTCTCACACATCGTTCTGTGACCCATATTCCGCCATATTGTTCATTAAGTTCGATCCCTGACCCTTGTTCCGTCATATGGTTCCCCTAGTATGACCTCTGTTCAAGCTTGTTCTCTTTGTTCGATCACTAGACTTCCAAAGATTTTTGATGTATGTATCCATGAGCCATCATTGAGTGTAAAAGTTCGATCTCTGACCCCTAGCCTGCCATCATGCTCTAATAGTTCGTTCTAAGCACCCAATGAATTTATACTGTGTAAATAGGTGTGCTGCTGTCTAGCTTCAAGGCTCGCGCAGGCTCCATCCCCAAGTTACAGTGCTCACTTTATCTTTGATTTTGATTTTGCCATTAATATCAGTTTATATTGCTTTATAGTGGTATATGTATGCAGCTTGGATCGAATTATATATTTATATTATTTAGCAGCATCATATAATACCTAGTGTAAAGTGCTCAACGTCGTAACAACTTTCTCGGATTCCATTACGAAATCACTACTTCAGCTAAAAATGATACATCACTTTCCAGAGTCCGACGTCAGAACTCAGCGTACGCGACGATTGGAGCATGCTTCCCCTGACACTGACACCTGCACAATGCCAGACAGAGCACTTGCATTGTATATGAAACGCCATGTACAACATTTACTCTTTCTGAGCGCATTTGGGTGTTTTAATTCTGCAATTTTTTCCTGCAGAGTAATATTGTTAAGGTTTTCAAACAGTTTCTTGGATTTACATTGACAGGTCTTCCCCATATTCTAGTGGAATACATACATAGAACGTAAAATTTACAACTTTTGAAAATGATTTACCATTAGATGTAGTTACTCCATTAGTTTTACACTCTGCAAACGGCTTTTCTGTTACTGCATGCGCTATGTGAGACCAGTATATTTACATCAATGTGATCGTCCCTTTAAAGCAGACCCAAATAAGAAAACATATTTATAAACGAATTATTGTGTATTCTGTAATATAATAAACGTCCTCAAACCCACAATTTTTCTGATAGGACCCCAACATATTGCCATTTTCCATTGATATTTAATGTAAATGCTGATACCTTCTACTTCCTCTCTGTATCAAGGTAGGTATAATTTTTAAGCTTTGCTTGCACCTCTTCATGCGTTGTTCTTTTCCCAACAGCAGCTTATATTATTGTTTCATGGCTGTTGTTTTCGGCCTTTCTTTTTTTATTGCTTCATTTTCCACTTTTCTTTTTCGTATACATAACACATTACCTTCACTTAAAGAACTAATTTCTTTAATACGGATTGTTTTATGTGTTTGTGGTACATTTATCGTTTGTGATACGTTTATCCTGTATCTTAAGACCTGCAGAATACTGTTATCTATTGCAGTCAATACCAAGATATGGTTATTTTAGGTTCTTTGATTGGGGATAATGAATAATAAAATACTTTTGCTGTAAAAATTGCTTATCCACTTACAAACATTTACACACAGAAACAACTCTTTAAGGTTGCTTCATGTAGTTTTAATAATTTACAGCTAAATTTTTAACTTATAATTTAAATCTACATCCGATCCATCTAATTCTTCTTCCAGCCAATATTTGACAAAAACAAAGGGTATGTACTCGAATTCTAATATACATCTAACTTTTTTCCTAGATAGTGTCTCCTGTATGGCCATAATAGTTAGCTACATCCTTCTTGCAATTCAGCTAGCCAACAGCACGTGGGGATTTCAGTTTCGACCTTTTATTTCCTTTATAACACCATCGTGAAAGCATTCCCACCCCTACCGGATACACTGTCATCCCTTCTCCATATTTTAGCACTAGAATGACTTGTCGTACCTTCCCTGTTCACCACAGACACCAGATCTCAATATTATTTTCCATTTTTGGTCCACCTTGGAGGGAAAGACACATAATTGCTATTTACATCAGTTATCGTTACCTGAAGGTGCCACTATTTTGCTGAAAGAACGGTATTCGATTCCCTGAAATCCATACAGAATCTTTATTCAACCATTCTGAGACGACCAAATCTGTTTTGAATGCCAACGGTTTTCCTACACCACATTAGACGTGGTAATGTGTTGTGTTTTTGGTGCTTACATATTTTTGGCCACCCTATGTTATTTCATTCAAGAGTGGCTAGCGGTGTTGTCCAGTTGGCGCACCAGCACGGTATCTCAGAGTGTTCTGGCAGCGGACAGGCTACTATCTGCAATATTCTGCACAGTGAAGTCCTCATAGTAAAAAGTTTGACAAACATCAAGCGACATCTGCGCAGAACGTAAAACGAAGAAACAGATCAATAGACGCAAAAAAAGTTAACGCAGTCGGAATAAGTTTTGCGTTAGAACACTCGAGTTCGAGGCTTCGAATCCAGCTCTATATCTAAATTTTTTATTTTCTGATTTTACGCTGTGTGATGTGGTACCTCCCTTTGTAATCGTTATGTGGTAATTACAGCATGTGTAATACAAATATGCCAAATTATTTAATACCAACACAAAAATGACAGTGTAATCGTTTTAATTATTCCGCTTTTAAACATGTGTTTTGTCTTTAAACGTTTAGGCTGTTCTCTTTCGTGCTGTACACTAGTCCACTCTTTCCGATCGATTGCCAACATTACTTGCCTTTTCCTCAGTTATACTGTTTCCCCAAAACAAAAAGGAATAAATAAATAAAAAATAAAAATATCCAGCTGCACTCCTTTCCGTCTTGTTCTGTCGCTGCTTCTTTTAATGCTAGGTAGTTCTCCTGCAACTATACATATCACATAGTCCCATCACCTAAATGTATTGTACTGCACTACTTCATCAGCTACAATCGAACCCAGCTTCCAGTATACCTTTTTGCCGTTGGTTCTGTCGATTAGTACAAAGTTTCATGCTTACTACTTTCATGTCCATTACATTTCTTTAGAACATTAGAGCACCAGTAGTCTAGTAACGAGCTTTACAGATAATTTTCAAACTCTGTTATGTTTCTTCTACTCCACCGATGAATGTGGATGAGCTGGTAGAGGGTTTCCACGCTGCTCTTGTAGCTATAAATGCAGCTGTGAGGCGAAGAGTTCAGAGAAGCTTGATTCAAGAAGCGGCTAAAAGTCTGAACATGCAGGGTGATCATTTTGAGCATGTCTTCTAGACACTATGTCTGTTTTGTGAAAGACATATTGTCGCTTATAGTGTACCAGCACTTACAAATCTCAAAACTGAATGTTAAAACTTACTGAATGTTATGTGTATGTTTAATATTTACATACTGATAAGTTTGGTAGTCATAGTCTTCTGTGAGAGGTAATTTATTTTTATTTGACTAGTATTCTTCATGAAAATTTTTGACATTTCTGCAAATAATTGTTGCGCTTGGCATTAAAATAAGCTGTAGGTGTAGGATACATATTGTTCAAAAAATCTTACACACCACAGTTTATTGGAGAGCTCAAAATTTTAAAAAAATGGAAATCTCAGACTTAAATATTTTAACGCAAAACTCTATCTACTGCACTGTTCCCTGTTTTACTAATCTATATCAACACTTATTCTGGTTCTTTGGTTACTCAGAAGTTTACATTGTAATTTTACCAGGACCTGGTATAATTTTTCACATTCTATGTAGAAAAACCTAATCATTCGAAACACTAGGTATACGAGGTGCGACAATAAAGTAGTGAGACTGATTTTCTTTGCAAAGTGTGTCAACCCTGCAGGCTTGCGTAGGCACAATATCCTTGACCTTAGTCTGTAAGCTGCTAGTCTGTAAGTCCAAGCGGCACATCGATGCAACTGCTCAGCTGTGTCCCTCGTCAGGGAAATGGAACCGCTTAATATTGCGTAACGGTATGCTACTTCTTTTTGTGTTAAATTGGGTGAAAACGCGACGACAACTTACGGTAAGCTTCAGAAGGCTTTTGGAGAGGAGGTTATGCCAAGAGCTCAAGTTTTTCGTTCGCATAAAATGTTTAGTAAAGGCAGAACGAATGTTGAAGATGAAGACCGCAGTGGACGACCATCAACCCCACGGACGGATGTCAACTTGGCCAGGATGCGTGAACTCGTACGATATGATCGAAGATTATCGGTGAAAATGATTGTAGAAGAGCTGAACATCAATCGAGAAACGGTTCGTCTAATAATAACTGAAGATCTTGGTATGAGAAAGATTTGTGCAAAAATGGTCCCCAAGAACCTCACACCACAACAGCGAGAAACATGGAAAAATGTGGCAGCCAATCTGTCAGAGCAAACGGAAATCAATCCAGAATTGTTGAGCCGTGTTATCACTGGTGATGTTGGTTTTTTTTTTTTTTTGTATGGTCCAGAAACAAAACGCCAAAGTTCGCAATGGTGCTCAAAGGGATCACCCAGACCAAAAAATGCTCGCATGTCAAAGTCAAAAGTGAAATGCATGCTTGTGTGTTTCTTTGATTCCAAGGGAATTGTTCATAAAGAGTGGGTGCCTCCAGGACAAACAGTTAATCAATATTACTACAAAGAAATTTTAGAAAGACTTCGTAAAAGAGATCTTCGTGTCCATCCCAGCATTGCTGATAATTGGATTCTGCAACACGATAATGTGCCATCCCATACTGCTCTGTCAGTACAGCAATTTTTAACCTCAAAACAAATTTCATTACTACCACAGCCACCTTATTCCCCAGACATCGCTCCGTGCGACTTTTTTCTATTTCCAAGAGTCAAAACGGCGGTGAAGGGACACCATTTTAAAACAACACAAGATGTCCAAAAAGCTGTGTTGAGGGTGTTGGAGGATATTACAGAAGATGCGTTCCAGAAATGTTACCATCAATGGCATAAGCGTTGGAAAAAGAGTGTGCAATCAGAAGGGAACTACTTTGAAGGAGACAACATTAAACTTGACAAAAACGGTAAGCAACATTTTTTTTCACATCAATCTTATTGCTTTATTGTCGCACCTCGTAGTTTGTGTTATATTATCAACTGGATTAATAGGACTTATTGTATGAACACAACAAAATGCTTTCCTTTCGATGTCCTTTTTTACCGAAAATAGGGACGAGACGAAATTTTGTTCGAGATATTTTTGCTGTGTTAATATGCAAAGGATCACGGTTTGGTACCGCAGTGCGCTACTTTTGGTTCACCCTGTATATGTAGACAGAGAGATGTGATGGGAGTTGTGGGGTGGGAGGAAAAGGGAGGGGGGAGAGGCTAGCGCGGACGTTGACACGGGTAACTTGTGCGCTGGGCCATTGATTAACCCCGCGGGTGAATGTGGGGCAGGTGTTCGCTGCAGGTCACAGAACACCCGAAGGACGACCGCGGTTTGTAGCCGTTTCCAACCTGCGGGGTCAGGTACTGTGACGTATGCCGACCGTAGCGCGCAACTTAACTAGAACTGCACGCCCAACACTCATGACTGCAACAGATTTCTGTTAATGAGAAAGTGCTCATTAAGACAATGCATTAGAAAGCCGAAAATGGACTTGTACAATACTATCTTCTGTAATGTGTTTAACAGTGGGATTCATTGTCAGGACAAGAAGACCTTTCTTACTCATAACGCTTTCCGTGATAATCTACGTAGTCTTGTACAATGATGGTGTAGGCGCAACTGGTCAACAAAAACTCCATTTTTTTGTTAAATAACACCATTTAAAGTGAATCAGAATGACGCCTTTCGTTTTAGACTTAACAATAAATTACACTGTTTAGCCACAAAATTACGACTATCGGCCAACTATCGATATAAACCCGCCCAAGTGATAGCAGCGTCACGTGGCGAGGGATGAGTGCTGGTCAGACACACGCACGGTGCGTCAGTCAACGTGTGACTCTTTTGTACGAGGGCAGTTCAATAAGTAATGCAACACATTTTTTTCTCGGCCAATTTTGGTTGAAAAAACCGGAAATTTCTTGTGGAATATTTTCAAACATTCCCGCTTCGTCTCGTATAGTTTCATTGACTTCCGACAGGTGGCAGCGCTGTACGGAGCTGTTAAAATGGCGTCTGTAACGGATGTGCGTTGCAAACAACGGGCAGTGATCGAGTTTCTTTTGGCGGAAAACCAGGGCATCTCAGATATTCATAGGCGCTTGCAGAATGTCTACGGTGATCTGGCAGTGGACAAAAGCACGGTGAGTCGTTGGGCAAAGCGTGTGTCATCATCTCCGCAAGGTCAAGCAAGACTGTCTGATCTCCCGCGTGCGGGCCGGCCGTGCACAGCTGTGACTCCTGCAATGGCGGAGCGTGCGAACACACTCGTTCGAGACGATCGACGGATCACCATCAAACAACTCAGTACTCTACTTGACATCTCTGTTGGTAGTGCTGTCACAATTGTTCACCAGTTGGGATATTCAAAGGTTTGTTCCCGCTGGGTCCCTCGTTGTCTAACCGAACACCATAAAGAGCAAAGGAGAACCATCTGTGCGGAATTGCTTGCTCGTCATGTGGCTGAGGGTGACAATTTCTTGTCAAAGATTGTTACAGGCGATGAAACATGGGTTCATCACTTCGAACCTGAAACAAAACGGCAATCAATGGAGTGGCGCCACACCCACTCCCCTACCAAGAAAAAGTTTAAAGGCATACCCTCAGCCGATAAAGTCATGGTTACAGTCTTCTGGGACGCTGAAGGGGTTATTCTGTTCGATGTCCTTCCACATGGTCAAACGATCAACTCTGAAGTGTATTGTGCTACTCTTCAGAAATTGAAGAAACGACTTCAGCGTGTTCGTAGGCACAAAAATCTGAACGAACTTCTCCTTCTTCATGACAACGCAAGACCTCACACAAGTCTTCGCACCCGAGAGGAGCTCACAAAACTTCAGTGGACTGTTCTTCCTCATGCACCCTACAGCCCCGATCTCGCACCGTCGGATTTCCATATGTTTGGCCCAATGAAGGACGCAATCCGTGGGAGGCACTACGCGGATGATGAAGAAGTTATTGATGCAGTACGACGTTGGCTCCGACATCGACCAGTGGAATGGTACCGTGCAGGCATACAGGCCCTCATTTCAAGGTGGCTTAAGGCCGTAGCATTGAATGGAGATTACGTTGAAAAATAGTGCTGGGTAGCTAAAAGATTGGGCAGTAACCTGGTGTATTTCAATGCTGAATAAAACAACCCCTGTTTCAGAAAAAAAATGTGTTGCATTACTTATTGAACTGCACTCGTAGAAAGAATGGGGAAGGTGAGCAGTCCATCTGAGTTCGACCGAGGGCAGATTGTGATGCCCCGAAGGCTCGGCACGAGCATTTCGGAAACTGCACGACTTGTAAGGTGTCCAAGGAATGCTGTGGTGTCTTCAGCACGTGGCGAAACCAAGATCAAACCACGTCCAGAAGTGGTGGGATTGGGCGGCCACCCATCATTACAGATGTTGGACGTCGTAGGTTGGTAAAAAAAGGACAGGCGACGAGCTGGGTGGGGGGGGGAGGGGAATTAACATCATACTTTAATGTACAAGTCTATCTAAGCACACAGTTCTCCGAACACTCACAAGTATGGGTCTCCGCAGCCGACGACCTTCTAGGTGCCAATGTTAACACCACAACATTGGCAACTACGACTGAAATGGCCACGTGCGTTGGACGTTGGAGTGGTGGCAGCGCGTTCCATGGTCTGATGAATCCTTATATCTTCTTCATCATGCCGATGGGATGTCGCGGATCCGTCTTCTTCCAGAGTAACAGACCCTTGACACCTGTACTGTGGGACGGAGACGAGCTGGTGGCGGCTCCATCAAACTCTGGGGAACATGCAGTCGGGCGTCCATGGGTCCAGCGGAGCTCGCGCAAGGCACCATGACGGCCAAGGAGTATCGTACACTGGTTGCAGACCACGTACACCTCTTCATGACCATCATGTTTCCCGACGGCGGTGGCGTTTATCAGCTACATAACGCGCCATGTCACAAGGCCAGTAATGTGATGGAGTGGTTTGAGCAACACGGTGTCGACCTCTGGTTCAAATGGCTCAAATGGCTCTGAGCACTATGGGACTAAACATCTGAGGTCGGCCTGCACATCTCATGCTAGGGTGACAACATGGATGGAGATAAATGTGAAACTTCTTAATCAATTCTGAAACAGTTGAGTGAAATTTAACGTACTGCCTCTTTGTTATTTTATCATTTAAATACTGATCCACAATATTCTAGCGCAACGCAATCTGACTGCTCAAAAAAAAACGATAACCTGACTTCAAATAATTAATAAAAAAGAATGGCCCCGATTTAGGAGAAATTCTAACAATAACCCATACATATCATAAGTCACTTACCTCACAGAAAATCTTCATTGCACGAATTACAGCAATGCAACGCCAATACTGCCAGCTAAATAAGAGGTTCTAACTACTGAAGGCTCTAACTACTAATAGGCATGTGGTTAGCAAAGGAAAGATTTTGTTGCAGAGCAAACAATGTATTTAGCAGATTTTACCTTGATCAAGTGACAACCACTTCAAAAAAATTATATAATCATCAGTAATATATCTACGTGACTGATACACATTCAGACCGTCCGCCCGCACTAATACTGCAAACTTCCAACACTGATAATTATTAACCTATATCATCCATCACTGCTGACTACTCACTCCCAACCTCCATCAGTGCTGTCTCCTCACCTCCAACTGCTAATCCGATCAGCCACATCTCTTACAGAGTGCGCACAGCGCTATCAGAGTTACACTACTGGCCGTTAAAATTGCTACACCAAGAAGAAATGCAGATGATAAACGAGCATTCATTGGACAAATATACTATACTAGGACTGACATGTGATTACATTTTCACGCAATTTCGGTGGATAGATCCTGAGAAATCAGTACCCAGAACAACCGCCTCTGGCCGTAATAACGGCCTTGATACGCTTGGGCATTGAGTCAAACAGAGCTTGGATGGCGTGTGCAGGTACAGCTGCCCATGCAGCTTCAACACGATACCACAGTTCATCAAGAGTAGTGACTGGCGTATTGTGACGAGCCAGTTGCTCGGCCACCATTGACCAGACATTTTGAATTGGTAAGAGATCTGGAGAATGTGCTGGCCAGGGCACCAGTCGAACATTTTCTGTATCCAGAAAGGCCCATACAGGACCTGCAACATGCGTTCGTGCATTATCCTGCTGAAATGTAGGGTTTCGCAGGGATCGAATGAAGGGTAGAGCCACGGGTCGTAACACATCTGAAATGTAACGTCCACTGTTCAAAGTGCCGTCAATACCAACAAGAGGTGACCGAGACTGTAACCAATGGCACCCTATACCATCACACCGGGTGATACGCCAGTATGGCGATGACGAATTCACACTTCCAATGTGCGTTCACCGCGATGTCGACAAACACGGATGCGACCATCATGATGCTGTAAACAGAACCTGGATTCATCTGAAAAAATGACGTTTTGCCATTCGTCCACCCAAGTTCGTCGTCGAGTACACCATCGCAGGCGCTCCTGTCTGTGATGCAGCGTCAAGGGTAACGGCAGCCATGGTCTCCGAGCTGATAGTCCATGCTTCTGCAAACATCGTCGAACTGTTCGTGCAGGTGGTTGTTGTCTTGCAAACGTCCCCATCTGTTGACTCAGGGATCGAGACGTGGCTGCACGATCCGTTACAGCCACGCGGATAAGATGCGTGTCATCTCTACTGCTAGTGATACGAGGCCGTTGGGATCCAGCACGGCGTTCCGTATTACCGTCCTGAACCCACCGATTTCATATTCTGCTAACAGTCATTGGATCTCGACCAACGCGAGCAGCAATGTCGCGATACGATAAACCGCAATCGCGATAGGCTACAATCCGACCTTTATCAAAGTCGGAAACGTGATGGTACGCATTTCTCCTCCATACACGAGGCATCGCAACAACGTTTCACCAGGCAACGCCGGTCAGCTGCTGTTTGTGTACGAGAAATCGGTTGGAAACTTTCCTCATGTCAGCACGTTGTAGGTGTCGCCAGCGGCGCCAACCTTGTGTGAATGCTCTGAAAAGCTAATCATTTGCATATCACAGCATCTTCTTCCTGTCGGTTAAATTTCGCGTCTGTAGCACGTCATCTTCGTGGTGTAGCAATTTTAATAGCCAGTAGTGTAATAGTCAGCAGAGCGATGCCGCCGCTGTTAACTACCGTCTGATGCGGTCAACAGGCAGCCGCCTGTGTTGGGAGTCATCGCTTAGGGTGCGCTATGGTAACGCATTGTCGCCATCGTCCTGGGACGCTGCCTCCATAAATGCTGTGAGCGAGATCAGAGCTGGGGACCCTGGCCCACCGACGCTGATGCCAGACAGCCGCAGCCAGAGATGCTCGTTGACAGAGGTTACTGACCGGAAACTTCCTGGCAGATTAAACCTGTGTGCCGGACCGAGACTCGAGCTCGGAACGTTTGCCTTTCGCGGGTAACTGCTCCACCGACTGAGCTACCCAAGCACGACTCACGACCCGACCTCATAACTTTAGTTCTGCCAGTACTGGCACTCAGTCTTAATCGTCCAGGAAGTTTCACATGAGCGCACACTCCGCTGCAGAGTGAAAATTTCATTCACTTACTGATTTGTCCTCGCTGCCGCCGCCGCCGCAAGCACCCAACACCTGCGGCGCACGGTTCGTGCCGCTGCAGTTTAATCCAGCAAGGCAGCAGATTCCAGTTACGCCAGGGCAGCTACAGTCGCCGCTGCAGGCGCTCGTGTGACTGTCCGCCGGCCACTTTCGTCGCTGCCGTGAATGTTACGAGGGGAAGCGAACCTCGCCCTGAGGGCCCACAACCAATGTATTGTGGACAAACCCCCACCATCCTCTTCCTCACACTCTGCAGAGAACCCCCATTCTAACCCAGTGATGGGCAATGGATTCCCGTGCCTGTTACCACGGCCCATTTACAGGGTGTCTGGATGTTTTGGTCAGCGTACATGTGGCCTACGTTCCTCCGCCTTCAGCGCGCTTTCTATCGTGCACCTCATGGGCTGGCTACTGTTTTAGGTTTTTTCTTCCAGGATGTTTCGGTTTTCCCTAATTCACATAAGGTGCACTGTTGTTACTAGAGACTGGCCTGCTCATATAGCATACCCCACAGCGTGCTTGCTTACGACACAGGAAACTATGCCAGACCTGGACCAGATCTGAGCAGTGGATTAACGACTGTGGCTCTTGTACTGCTCAGCCTGACGGGGGTTTTTAGGCAGTTTCCCACGCTCGTTTAGGCAAATTCTTGGCTCATCCTCAATTTCTCCTTCAGGAAATATGATACAATCAAACGATTAAAATACGACCGCACAATCCTCCTGCAGTCTTGCGCCGCCAATTCCTTGCCCTCCTAGGCGCATTCCATGACTCGGAGGTTATCTATACCGATGGCGCGATGGTTGATGGCCGTGTGGGGTACGCTTATGCTCATGCGGACTATGTCGACCAGCGCTCCTTGCCGGAAGGCTGCAGTGTTTACACCGCAGAACTGACAGCCATTTTTCGTGCCCTTGAGCATATTCGTACCCGCACTGGAGAGTCCTTTGTCATTTTCAGTGACTCGCTCAGTAGTCTGCAGGCTCTTGACCAGTGCTACCCATGCCATCCCATTGTTGGTGCCATCCAGGGGTTCATTCACGCTCTTGAACGGCGTGGTCGTTCGGTGGTGTTCATATGAACCCCGGGACACGTTGGGATAGCGGGAAACGAACACGCCGACAAGTTGGCTAAAGAAGCCACCCGCAAACTGCCGTTGGAGATCGGCCTCCCCGCCACTGATCTCCGATCGGTGTTACGCCGTCGGGTCTTTGGGATGTGGGCCGACGAATGGCGCACTCTGTCTGTACCCAACAAGCTGCGGCGTGTAAAGGAGACCACGACCGTGTGGGGTTCCTCCATGCGGGCCTCTCGCAGGGATTCTGTTATTCTCTGTAGGCTCCGCATTGGTCACTCTTGGCTGACGCACGGTCATCTGTTGCGTCGAGAGGACCCCCCTCATTGTCGCTGTGGTGCAACCATGACGGTGGCCCATCTGTTGTTGGAATGTCCTTTTTTAACCGCTCTCAGGCGTGCATTTAATCTCCAGGGTGATTTATCATCTCTTTTAGGTGACAATGCCTCTCTGGCAGATCGGGTTTTAAGTTTTATTCGCGCAAGTGGCTTTTATAGGTCCCTCTAATTTTATTGCGTCACCCTCTTTTGTGCTGTATCTTTTACTTTGTTTTGTGTTGTAATTCGACTCCACCCTAATCTTTTAGGCTGGAGGTTTTAACGTGTTGCAGAGTGGCTGGCTCATCCTATTATTTTCGTGATCAGCCAGCCACAGTCCTCTGCTGTGCGTTTTAATTCCTTCTGCCTTTCTTCTCTATGTTGTTTTTGTTGCTGTGCTCCGTTTTCCATGTTTCTTTATTATTGACCTTGGGGATTTTCTTCCCCTGGAATTTTTATCTTCTGCTTCGAATGACTAATGGATGGTTTCCCTGTGCTCTGTGTGTTTGTGAAACAAGGGACCGATGAACTCTGCAGTTTGGTCCCTTTAATCCTGAAACCAACCAACCAACCACAGAGCAGAGTTCACGCGGTTCACAGACAGGTGGCACACTGATTTCTCTGCCTCAGATAAGTGACGACGGTGGCGCTAAATTAAATTTTTAAAAAGTTGTAATTCTGAAGTACAGCTGAACTCACAATACACTGGGTTAACTCTCTGAAGAAGTTGCTTCTGCAGCTTAACAGAGCTGCGTAAGTGTTTGAGACCTTTACATAATGTCGGTTTTTCCTGTACCATTTAAGCTGAAAATAAAACTGTGAGGAGAACAAGCAGGAGGTAACACTTAATGCTGTTAGCGAGAGGAGAGGTCGACCACTGACATAACGAGTCAAATGCTTCACTACAAGCTCTATTTGCTGAAACGCCTCAGTGTTTAAAAAATTACGAGGGTGAGTTGGATCTCGAAAAATTGGGGAACCTGCACGTACGATGCCTCTAAGAAGTAGATGAGGCTGTTAAACTGGTTCATATTTTAGAATTCGGGACTTGAAGATCCACAGTGATCTATAATGTTATTTGAGCGGTAAGGAAATCTTACAAGAATAAGAGAGTACGTGGGCAGGAAAAGTTAAGTATTCATATCCCTGGGTTTCAGGCAGGTGTTGCGTCCTAGCGAGTGGTCACGTTGTGAGTTCGCAGTCGCCTCTAATCAGATAGTGAAGCCATTAGCTGGAGTCGAAGTCTGGTGAACGAGACGGTCTTCTAGAGATCTGAATGGGCAAATGAACAGCATTTCTTTTCATGGAAACTTGAAGCACTTATTTTTGCTTTTTGTGACTTCTGACCCCAGCAGTTTTGATCTTCTACATTGTTTATCGTAGATATATCTGCAGAAGCTGCCAGGAAGCAGTTTGTGTCAATGCAAGAGCTGTTTATCCCGATCGCTGACGCGTATGTGACGTCCCGCGACGACACGGTATAGCCACGCACAGGACGAAATGTTGTGTATGTTTCTTTTCGAGGCGTTGCTGACTTCTTTGATGTGGCACGTGACGACTTCCTCTGCTGCGGTAAACTCTTCATCTCAGAGCAGCACTTAGACCCAGCGTCTCAAATTATTTGTTGGATGTATTAAATCTCTGTCTGCAGATGACAGCATTCCTAGCACTGAAAATTTCACACTAATTCACTTTCTGTTCTACCTTCCTATTCCCTTAATAGCAAATTATTCTGTTGTTGAAAACTTTGTATATTTCTCTGACCACAACTAGGTATCGTCTTTCCACGTCTAGATCGATCCTTTGAATTTCACTTTTCAGATTGCCTACCTCCAACATTCAGATTTACGTCATTCAGCTATTTGACTCGTTGAGTGTTATCTTTTCCTTTATTTTCCAATGTTAAACTCAAGGTTATCTTTCACTAGAAAATGTGGAGAGCAAAATGTTAAAGCTCGATGTAGCTACAGTGAGGCTCACTGAAGTGAAATGGAAAGATGACTAAGATTTCCAGTCATGGTTTTATCAACAGCAGCAGAATGGTATAACTGGAGTAGGATTCGTTATTAATAGGATAATAGAGCAGAGAGTTGAGTAACTGTGAACAGTTCAGTGATAGGACTGTCCTCATCCAAATGGACAGCAAAATAACGCCCACAACAATAGTTCAGGTATACATGCCGACATCGCAAGTAGAAGATGAAAAGATCTTGTCTGATGAGTTTCAGAAGAATATATTGGAGTCTGCTTGGAAGACACAAGGAATTCAGTATCAGAGCGGGAATTTAAAAGTGCTTTGAAAGATTTAAGATGAAATAAGGCAAAAGGGTTAGGTAACATGTTATCAGAATTTCTAAAATCATCGGTGGATTTGGCAACAGAACGAGTATTCAGTTTCATGTGTATGATCTATGAGACTTGCGACGTATCATCAGACCATCGGAAAAACATAACCAACACAATTCCGAGGATAGCAAGAGCTTAGAAGAGAGAAATATCGCACAATCAACTTAACAGGTCATGCATCAAAGCTGCTGACAAGAATGTTACACAGAAGAATGGAAAAGAAAATTGAGAATGTGTTATATGGCAATCAGTTGGATTTAGGAAAGGTAAGGCCACGACAAAGGCAGTCTTGATGTTGCGCTTCATAATAGAAGCAAGACTGAAGAAAAGTCGAAACATATTCAGAGGGTTTGTCGAGCTGGATGAAGCTTTCGATAATGTGTAATGGTGCAAGATGTTCGAAATTCTGAGAAAAACAGGAGTGAGGTATAGGGAACGAAGAGTAATATACAATATATACAAGAACCAAGAGGGAACAACAAATCTGGAAGACCAACAGCTAAGTGCCCAGAAGAGAAAGGGTGAGATAGGCATGCAGCCTATCGCTTCTGATTTTTAATCTGTACGTGGGAGAAGCAGTGACGGAAATAAAAGAAAGATTCGACAGTGGCATCAAAATCAAGGTGAAAGGAACGATATCACTGATAAGATTCGCTGATGTCATTGATATCGTCATTGAAAGTGTAGAAGTATTATAAGAGCTGTTTAACTGATGAACAGTCTGATGAGTACAAAACATCGACTTAGAATAAACCAGAAAAGACAAAACTATTGAGAAATAGCAAAAACGAGAATAGCGAGAAACTTAACATCAAAATTGATGATCATGAAATAAATTTAGTTAAGGAACCTTGCTACCTTGGAAGCAAAATAACCCATGACATGTGAAGCAAGGATGGCATAAAAATCAGACTATCACATGGAAGAAAGGGTACTGCTGCTGTAGAGAAGGCTACTTGTGTCAAAAATAAGCCTCGATCTGAGGAAGTAATTTCTGAGAATGAACGTTTCGAGTATGGCATTTTATAGTACTAAATCGTGGACTGTGGGAAAACCGGAACGGAACAGAATCGAAGCATTCTATATGTGATGCTATAAAAGCATGTTGAGAATCCAATGGATTGATAAGGCATGAGGAGTTCCTCCAAAGAATAAATGAAGGAAAGAAAATGTAACACGCCCGGGAGTACAAATGGGTGGGGTACCTTAAACTGGCTTCTCGTTTCGTGATTCCACTCCACGTACCTGATAATGCCGCGGCGGTCGTACTGTTCTGCTCCACACTGCTGTTGGCTTGCCTGAAATTGTTGTTGTTGTGGTCTTCAGTTCTGAGACTGGTTTGATGCAGCTCTCCATGCTACTCTATCCTGTGCAAGCTTCTTCATCTCCCAGTACCTACTGCAACCTACATCCTTCTGAAGCTGCTTAGTGTATTGATCTCTTGGTCTCCCTCTACGATTTTTACCCTCCACGCTGCCCTCAAATGCTAAATTTGCAATCCCCTGATGCCTCAGAACATGTCCTACCAACCGGTCCCTTCTTCTTGTCAAGTTGTGCCACAAGCTCCTCTTCTCTCCAATTCTATTCAGTACCTCCTCATTAGTTATGTGATCTACCCATCTAATCTTCAGCATTCTTCCGTAGCACCACATTTCGAAAGCTTCTATTCTCTTCTTGTCCAAACTATTTATCGTCCATGTCTCACTTCCATACATGCCTACACTCCATACAAATACTTTCAGAATCGACTTCCTGACACCTAAATCTATATTCGATGTTAACAAATTTCTCTTCTTGAGAAACGCTTTCCTTGCCATTGCCAGTCTACATTTTATATCCTCTCTACTTCGACCATCATCGGTTATTTTACTCCCCAAATAGCAAAACTCCTTTACTACTTTAAGTGTCTCATTTCCTAATCTAATTCCCTCAGCATCACCTGACTTAATTTGACTACATTCCATTATCCTCGTTTTGCTTTTGTTGATGTTCATCTTATATCCTCCTTTCAAGACACTGTCCATTCCGTTCAACTGCTCTTCTAAGTCCTTTGCTGTCTCTGACAGAATTACAATGTCATCGGCGAACCTCAAAGTTTTTACTTCTTCTCCATGAATTTTAATACCTACTCCGAATTTTTCTTTTGTTTCCTTTACTGCTTGCTCAATATACAGATTGAATAACATCGGGGAGAGGCTACAACCCTGTCTCACTCCTTTCCCAACCACTGCTTCCCTTTCATGCCCCTCGACTCTTATAACTGCCATCTGGTTTCTGTACAAATTGTAAATAGCCTTTCGCTCCCTGTATTTTACCCCTGCCACCTTCAGAATTTGAAAGAGAGTATTCCAGTCAACATTGTCAAAAGCTTTCTCTAAGTCTACAAATGCTAGAAACGTAGGTTTGCCTTTTCTTAATCTTTCTTCTAAGGTAAGTCGTAAGGTCAGTATTGCCTCACGTGTTCCAACATTTCTACGGAATCCAAACTGATCTTCCCCGAGGTCGGCTTCTACCAGTTTTTCCATTCGTCTGTAAAGAATTCGCGTTAGTATTTTGCAGCTGTGACTTATTAAACTGATTGTTCGGTAATTTTCACATCTCTCAACACCTGCTTTCTTTGGGATTGGAATTATTATATTCTTCTTGAAGTCTGAGGGTATTTCGCCTGTCTCATACATCGTGCTCACCAGATGGTAGAGTTTTGTCATGACTGGCTCTCCCGAGGCCATCAGTAGTTCTAATGGAATGTTGTCTACTCCCGGGGCCTTGTTTTGACTCAGGTCTTTCAGTGCTCTGTCAAACTCTTCACGCAGTATCTTATCTCCCATTTCATCTTCATCTACATCCTCTCCCATTTCCATAATATTGTCCTCAAGTACATCGCCCTTGTATATACCCTCTATATACTCCTTCCACCTTTCTGCTTTCCCTTCTTTGCTTAGAACTGGGTTGCCATCTGAGCTCTTGATATTCATACAAGTGGTTCTCTTCTCTCCAAAGGTCTCTTTAATTTTCCTGTAGGCAGTATCTATCTTACCCCTAGTGAGACAAGCCTCTACATCCTTACATTTGTCCTCTAGCCATCCCTGCTTAGCCATTTTGCACTTCCCGTCGATTTCATTTTTGAGACGTTTGTATTCCTTTTCGCCTGCTTCATTTACTGCATTTTTATATTTTCTCCTTTCATCAATTAAATTCAATACTTCTTCTGTTACCCAAAGATTTCTATTAGCCCGCGTCTTTTTACCTACTTGATCCTCTGCTGCCTTCACTACTTCATCCCTCAGAGTTACCCATTCTTCTTCTACTGTATTTCTTTCCCCCATTCCTGTCAATTGTTCCCTAATGCTCTCCCTGAAACTCTCTACAACCTCTGGTTCTTTCAGTTTATCCAGGTCCCATCTCCTTAAATTCCCACCTTCTTGCAGTTTCTTCAGTTTCAATCTGCAGTTCATAACCAATAGATTGTGGTCAGAATCTACATCTGCCCCAGGAAATGTCTTACAATTTAAAACCTGGTTCCTAAATCTCTGTCTTACCATTATATAATCTATCTGAAACCTGTCAGTATCTCCAGGCTTCTTCCATGTATACAGCCTCCTTTCATGATTCTTGAACCAAGTGTTAGCTATGATTAAGTTATGCTCTGTGCAAAATTCTACAAGGCGGCTTCCTCTTTCATTCCTTCCCCCCAATCCATATTCACCTACTATGTTTCCTTCTCTCCCTTTTCCTACTGACGAATTCCAGTCACCCATGACTATTAAATTTTCGTATCCCTTCACTACCTGAATAATTTCTTTTATCTCGTCATACATTTCATCTATTTCTTCATCATCTGCAGAGCTAGTTGGCATATAAACTTGTACTACTGTAGTAGGCATGGGCTTTGTGTCTATCTTGGCAACAATAATGCGTTCACTATGCTGTTTGTAGTAGCTTACCCGCACTCCTATTTTTTTATTCATTATTAAACCTACTCCTGCATTACCCCTATTTGATTTTGTATTTATAACCCTGTAATCACCTGACCAAAAGTCTTGTTCCTCCTGCCACCGAACTTCACTAATTCCCACTATATCTAACTTTAACCTATCCATCTCCCTTTTTAAATTTTCTAACCTACCTGCCCGATTAAGGGATCTGACATTCCACGCTCCGATCCGTAGAACGCCAGTTTTCTTTCTCCTGATAACGACGTCCTCCTGAGTACTCCCCGCCCGGAGATCCGAATGGGGGACTATTTTACCTCCGGAATATTTTACCCAAGAGGACGCCATCATCATTTAATCATACAGTAGAGCTGCATGTCCTCGGGAAAAATTACGGCTGTAGTTTCCCCTTGCTTTCAGCCGTTCGCAGTACCAGCACAGCAAGGCCGTTTTGGTTAATGTTACAAGGCCAGATCAGTCGATCATCCAGACTGTTGCCCCTGTAACTACTGAAAAGGCTGCTGCCCCTCTTCAGGAACCACATGTTTGTCTGGCCTCTCAACAGATACCCCTCCGTTGTGGTTGCACCTACGGTACGGCCATCTGTATCGCTGAGGCACGCAAGCCTCCCCACCAACGGCAAGGTCCATGGTTCATGGGGGGAGGTGCCTGAAATTATCTATCGAAATATGCGAGCGGGTTTAGGGGAGCCACTCACCGTTGAAGCACAACACTGTCCAACGTCTGGTATGAACAACTATGTTCTGAGACGATAAAAGAAAGTCGCAGGTTGCACTGTTTACATTCTAATTCAGAAGTGTTATCCCGATTAATGGTTGATTAACAGTGCACAATATCATTCGGACGAGCGCACGCGTAACCGACACGACGCGGGTGATTGTTGATGATGCAGATGATCACATGAACGTTCTTACCCTCGTCACGCGTACACAGATTTCTTTTGGTACCAGTCCTCCTTGACACTAGTAATGATATAACACTGTTCGTAAAGCTAGTTTTTCAGATCTCAGTTCTCACTTGTACGAGCGTGCGCGTAACCGTCGCGGCGCGGCTGGTTGTTGATAATGCGGAAACGCGATGATCGAACACACGTCCTCACGCTCGCTATAAGACACTGGCACTTGAATACTCTCTTTTGTGGTAAATAGTATTGCTGATTCACATTAGTTCATTCTTGGGGACCGAACATGGTGAGGATGATTGATACTGTACGGTACGACACGCAACGAGAGGATACACAAATACGTTATCAGCAGCACTGCTCATTTTTAAATTATTTATTGACGCACTTTCCTCTGAATCATTTACTTATTTTATCACTTTACTGTAATAACACTTGTAGTAACACTTCAACTTCCATGCTAACAGTGCCTCTCACACGCAGAGCTACACACCACACAACATATCAGTTCCGTATCCCGCGCTCGACCCCACAGACGCAGCTGCTCGCAAAGATTCTCCACAACTAAACCAGAGATATGACAGTACGCTTACAAACATGCGAAAAACACTGACAAGAAGACAGGACAGGACGATAGGAAGTGTGTTCAGACATCTGACAATAACTTCCATGATATCAGGCGGAGCAGTAGAGGCTAATTACGTCGATTTACAGTTTTATACAAAATCACACTTTCATATTACGGTGTCCATAGAAAATAAATTCAAATAACGTGTTGACAAATAAGAAAGTACACAACATCAGAATAATTGAAAATGGCAGACACATTCATCATTCTTATTTGTCAACACGTTATTTGAATTTATTTTCTATGGACACCGTAATATGAAAGTGTGATTTTGTATAAAACTGTAAATCGACGTAATTAGCATCTTTGAAAGATTTATGTTAAGCGGGGTGTATCGACCATATCGATAGGTCGACAGAAAAGACATCAACACAGTGTCATTTGCGAGAAAAAGTGAGTGAAGGTGACTCGTGAGTTGTCGTGCCGAGCGTGTACCGCTACTCACAGTATTCGTGGCCGGAGGAAAATTTCAGTTTCTAGGCAGTGCTAAATTTATGACCTCGGTGTGCACCGTTAGTAAAGAACTACAGACTTTACGTGACGGGTCGCTCACTTGCCGGAGCTGCGTTTTGACTCGTTAAGCATAAAGCTTTGATATGAAGACCGGTAAGCTCCATGTACACCGTAAAGATCCTGTTTACGATTATGGACGTCACAAACAATTTAGTGCATATCACAGACGGTGGAATGAAATAGGAAATATGGTAACACGTTTTCGTGACGTATATTGGTACGAACACCTTACTGTGAATATCAATTGTGTTGATCGACGCGTGATTGAAGCGACTGCGTAGACAAATGCGCAGGGCTCTTATTATTCCGTTTAAATCACAGAATAACGATTTACAGTATAGTCGACTTCATGTACTTACGTAGTGCGGACTCATACAGGGTGAGTCACCTAACGTTACCGCTGGATATATTTCGTAAACCACATAAAATACTGACGAACCGATTCCACAGACCGAACGTGAGGAGAGGGGCTAGTGTAATTGGTTAATACAAACCATAAAAAAATGCACGGAAGTATGTTTTTTAACACAAACCTACTTTTTTAAAAATGGAACCACGTTAGTTTTGTTAGCACATCTGAACATATAAACAAATACGTAATCAGTGCCGTTTGTTGCATTGTAAAATGTTAATTACATCCGTAGATATTTTAACCTAAAGTTGACGCTTGAGTACCACTCCTCCGCTGTTCGATCGTGTGTATCGGAGAGCACTGCAACGTACATCGCGTTTCTACAGAATGATCTGCCAACCTTGCTCGAAAATGTCCCAATGGAAACGCGTCGACGTATGTGGTATCAGCATGATGGTGCACCTGCACATTCCGCAATTAACACTAGGCTGATCCTTGACAGGATGTTCGAAGGGCGCTTCATAGGACGTGGAGGACGCATAAATTGGCCAGCCCGTTCTCCTGATCTTACACCTCTGGACTTCTTTATGTGGGGTACGTTAAAGGAGAATGTGTACCGTGATGTGCCTACAACCCCAGAGGATATGAAACAACGTATTGTGGCAGCCTGCGGCGACATTACACCAGATGTACTGCGGCGTGTACGACATTCATTACGCCAGAGATTGCAATTGTGTGCAGGAAATGATGGCCACCGCATTGAACATCTATTGGCCTGACATGTCGGGACACACTCTATTCCGCTCCGTAATTGAAAACGGAAACCACGTGTGTACGTGTAGCTCACCCCTCGTGGTAATGTACATGTGCGTCAGTGAAAAAGACCAATAAGAAGGTGTTAGCATGTGGACGTAATGTGCTGTTCCAGTCTCTTCTGTACCTAAGGTCCATCACTGTTCCCTTTTGATCCCTACGTAATTCGGTGCTCTCCCATACACACGATCGAACAGCGGAGGAGTGGTACTCAAGCGTCAACTTTAGGTTACAATATCTCCGGATGTAATTAACATTTTACAATGCAACAAACGGCACTGATTACGTATTTGTTTATATGTTCAGATGTGCTAACAAAACTAACGTGGTTCCATTTTTAAAAAAGGAGGTTTGTGTTAAAAAACATACTTCCGTGCATTTTTGTATGGTTTGTATTAAACAATTACACTAGCCCCTCTCCTCACGTTCGGTCTGTGGAATCGGTTCGTCAGTATTTGATGTGGTTCACGAAATATATCCAGCGGTAACGTTAGGTGACTCACCCTGTATACTATGAAAAGTGCGCGCCGCGAACGGGGAAACTGTGGCTTAAGTGTGTAATAAACATTATGACGTCAGATTACGTCACAGGCTAATGGAAAGAAGCGTGTTTTATTCTTGTCGTTGTATGCGGATACCCAGACTGGAATTAATTCTGCAAACACCGTGCGTACCTGTTATATTGACAACTGGCGCTTACGGTCAAGGAGCTCAGCAACACGACACCAGTTACTGGGTTATATGCTCAAGGACATGGACTAACGACGCGCATGCCGACGATTCACCTGCAGCATCAGCTAAGTGGAAACTCTTTCGAATGAATATTTGCTAACATACACTACAAACTAAATCATTGTAATCAGTGATGTAAAAACTCTTTATATAGAAACTACAATAACTTTTCTAGTTCATTAATTTTAAGTAATTTAAATTGTCATACTGTAATGTTATTCAGCTTTATTTTCAATAACATTGAGAACAGTAGTTAAAATTTGGTTTCATTCATTTGTTTATTTCTTTTCGTAACCATAATGACTTTGAAAACGTATTAATTTCCCATACATTCATTTTGCAAATAATGTTTACTAATACTAATGAGTAAAGAATTTAACAGTTTTGGTTTCTTTTCATTTGCTTTTAATTGCCGATGTTTGTTTATTTATATACTCTGTAAGTATTAACCTACATTTGCATGTTTTGTTGTTCTGCATTTAATTTCGTACGAATTATTGTGCTCCACCGACGAAATTTTCTCGGTATGCATTAACCGCCATAGCATTATTGGGTAGAAACACGTCAGAATCAGTTTGCTTAGGAGCATATTTTATCAGTGGTAACTTGTTTCATTTGGGCTAATAGGTGATCATTCGTAACGTTGTAGTTCTTGGGTAATTGCTTGCGTACGTGAATGTAATGCCCAGCCAAACTGAAGAAAAGTAGAGTATTCCAGGTTTCAGTTAAAATTTCCGGGCGCGGTAAATTTAGGGGAGACGAATTAGAGTATTGTCAGTCCGAGTAGTTGAAAATGGTCGGTTCTAGCCCAGTCGAGGTTCGAGTGGGCGGTCTTTCGGACGACACAGTTACATTTTGTGATACCCTCTGATGCGTTATCGACAAAGTTTCTCCTAGTCATCTGCATAACTTAAGTTTTTCCACATTTAGTGTAAGCTGCCACTCATCACTCCAGACAGATATTCTGAACAAGTCATCGCGTATCCTCTTACAATCATACAGTCACTCGATGACGACTTTTCCCGTACACTGTAGCGTCATCAGCTACTCACCCTGTCCATCAGATGATTTACGTATATACAGAACAAGAGCGGTCCTAGCGCACATCCCTGTGGCGCGCTACCTGTAGCAACTTTGACAGCTAATCAAAACGATGTGGACCCTGGGATCGATCCCAGCTGCTGCTTAGATTTTGAATGAAACGCTTCCGCAATTACAGCTGATGACTCCTGCTGTATTGAGTGATTCTCATTCTGCTAACGATCTTGTCGAAAATGGCGGAGAGGAGTCAGAGGTTCTGGGCACCTTATTGTCTTTGGGATGGGAAACTGCTCTAAAGGTAAAAGACCCAGCAAAGGTCAATCGCACGAGGATGCAGAAGGCAAACAACTCCACTTGAAACGTCCCCTTGGAACAATTTTAGAATTACTGTGCTGATAAACCTCTTACATTATTTGCTTTTCAAACAGCTGAGCAAAACTGAACGTACTCAAACATTCACTAAAGTGACACACAATATTTTTAGCGCAAAGCAATCTGACTTTCAAAAATCCCTACAAAAGAATGGCCCTGACTAACGTTAACCTATACCTTTCACCAATCACTTACCTCACAAAAATCTTCGTTACCCGAACTACTGCAATACAGCGAGCGCCACTACTGCCAGATAAATAAAAGATTCAAACTACGGAAGGCACTAACTACTGATAAGCATAGTTAGCAAATGAAAGATTTTAATAGAGAACAAACAATGTATTTACCTTAATAGTGTCGAAAAATCATAATATACATAGCAGTTCATAATATCCAGTATTACAAATTTCAAAACTCCATCTCTCTCCCCACATCCACCACTGCTGGCGGCTCACCTCCAACTGCGCAACGCTACGCGCTGTTCACATCCAGCTGCCCAACACTACAACGGCAGACAACAATGCAAACTAGCCACAGACTGCACACAGCACAGCCAGTGATTTCCATACAGAGCGCTATGTAACGTTGCCAATAAAAACCTAAACAGCCTACTTACACACTAAAGACAAAATGTGTATCCACAAGAGATGCGGCCTCTAATTAAGGAAAGTTTTATTCATCTCACAGTAGCCCTTGACACTACGTCCCAAGTTATCTGTTGGATGTACTCCAATCTCTGCCTTCACCTACATTTCATAGCCTCTAGTGCTCCGCCTGATATCATGGAAGTTATTGTCAGATGTCTGAACACACTTCCTATCGTCCTGTCCTGTCTTCTTGTCAGTGTTTTTCGCATGTTTGTAAGCTTACTGTCATATCGCTGGTTTAGTTGTGGAGAATCTTTGCGAGCAGCTGCGTCTGTGGGGTCGAGCGCGGGTTACGGAACTGATATGTTGCGTGGTGTGTAGCTCTGCGTGTGAGAGGCATTGTTAGCATGGAAGTTGAAGTGTTGCTACAAGTGTTATTACAGTAAAGTGATAAAATAAGTAAATGATTCAGAGGAAAGTGCGTCAATAAATAATTTAAAAATGAGCAGTGCTGCTGATAACGTATTTGTGTATCCTCTCGTTGCGTGTCGTACCGTACAGTATCAATCATCCTCACCATGTTCGGTCCCCAAGAATGAACTAATGTGAATCAGCAATACTATTTACCACAAAAGAGAGTATTCAAGTGCCAGTGTCTTATAGCGAGCGTGAGGACGTGTGTTCGATCATCGCGTTTCCGCATTATCAACAACCAGCCGCGCCGCGACGGTTACGCGCACGCTCGTACAAGTGAGAACTGAGATCTGAAAAACTAGCTTTACGAACAGTGTTATATCATTACTAGTGTCAAGGAGGACTGGTACCAAAAGAAATCTGTGTACGCGTGACGAGTGTAAGAACGTTCATGTGATCATCTGCATCATCAACAATCACCCGCGTCGTGTCGGTTACGCGTGCGCTCGTCCGAATGATATTGTGGACTGATAATCAACCATTAATCGGGATAACACTTCTGAATTAGAATGTAAACAGTGCAACCTGCGACTTTCTTTTATCGTCTCAGAACATAGTTGTTCATACCAGACGTAGGACAGTGTTGTGTTTTAACGCTGAGTGGCTCCCCTAAACCCGCTCGCATATTTCGATAGATAATTTCAGGCAAGCCAACAGCAGTGTGGAGCAGAACAGTACGACCGCCGCGGCATTATCAGGTACGTGGAGTGGAATCACGAAACGAGAAGCCAGTTTAAGGTACCCCACCCATTTGTACTCCCGGGCGTGTTACATTTTCTTTCCTTCATTTATTCTTTGGAGGAACTCCTCATGCCTTATCAATCCACTGGATTCTCAACATGCTTTTATAGCATCACATATCGAATGCTTCGATTCTGTTCCGTTCCGGTTTTCCCACAGTCCACGATTTAGTACTATAAAATGCCATACTCGAAACGTACATTCTCAGAAATTATTTCCTCAGATCGAGGCTTATTTTTGACACAAGTAGCCTTCTCTACAGCAGCAGTACCCTTTCTTCCATGTGATAGTCTGATTTTTATGCCATCCTTGCTTTATATGTCATGGGTTATTTTGCTTCCAAGGTAGTAAGGTTCCTTAACTAAATTTATTTCATAATCATCAATTTTGATGTTAAGTTTCTCGCTATTCTCGTTTTTGCTATTTCTCAATACTTTTGTCTTTTCTGGTTTATTCTAAGTCGATGTTTTGTACTCATCAGACTGTTCATCAGTTAAACAGCTCTTATAATACTTCTACACTTTCAATGAGGATAGCAATGACATCAGCGAATCTTATCAGTGATATCGTTCCTTTCACCTTGATTTTGATGCCACTGTCGAATCTTTCTTTTATTTCCGTCACTGCTTCTCCCACGTACAGATTAAAAATCAGAAGCGATAGGCTGCATGCCTATCTCACCATTTCTCTTCTGGGCACTTAGCTGTTGGTCTTCCAGATTTGTTGTTCCCTCTTGGTTCTTGCATATATTGTATATTACTCGTCGTTCCCTATACCTCACTCCTGTTTTTCTCAGAATTTCGAACATCTTGCACCATTACATATTATCGAAAGCTTCATCCAGCTCTACAAACCCTCTGAATATGTTTTGACTTTTCTTCAGTCTTGCTTTTATTCCCGAGGTCGGCTTCTACCAGTTTTTCCATTCTTCTGTAAAGTATTCGTATTATTATTTTACAACCGTGATTTATTAAGCTGATAGTTCGGTAATTTTAACAGATCAGCACCTCCTTCCTTTGGAATTGGAATTATTATATTTTTCTTGAAGTCTGAGGGAATTTCGCCTCTCTCATATATCTTGCTCACCAGATGGAAGAGTTGTTTCATAGCTGGCTCTGCCAAGGCTATCGGTAGCTCCAACGGAATGATGTCTGCTCCCGGGTCCTTGTATAGACTTACGTCTTCCAGTGTTTCGTCAGATTCTTCACGCAGTATCGTTTCTTCATCTACGTCGTTTTCCATTTCCACACTATTGCTCTCAAGTACACCTACCTTATATAGCTCCTCTATGTACTCCTTCCCCCTTTCTGCTTTTCCTTCTTTGATTAGGACTGGTTTTTCCAACTGACCTCTTGATGTTACAGGTGATTCTCTTCTCTCCAAAGATCTCTTTAATTTTCCTGTTGGCAACATCTATCTTACCCCATAGTGATATATGCTCCCTAACCTTACATTTGTCCTCTAGCCATTCTTGCTTTGCCATTTTGCACATCTTACCGATCTAATTTTTTAGACGTATTCCCCTTCGCCTGCTTCATTTATTGCATTTTAATATTTTCTCCTTTCATCGATTAAATTCAGTATCTCTCGTGTTACCCAAGGATTTCTACTAGCCCTCGTCTTTTTACCTACTTCATCCTCAGCTGCCTACACAATTTCATCTCAGGAAGCAACCCATTCTTCTTCTGCTGTATTCCTTTCCCCTGTTCTTGTCAATCGTTCACTAATGCTCCCTCATAAAACTCTCTAGAACCCCTGGTTCATTCAGTTTGTCAAGGTCCCACCATTTTCTTCAAATTGAATCTGTGGCTCATAACCAATAAATTGTAGTGAGAGTCCACATCTGCACCAGCACCTTACAGTTTAAAACCTGGTTCCAAAATTTCTGTCTTATATTATATAAACAATCCGAAACCTTCTGCTGTCTCCAGGTCTCTTGTACCTTCTTTCACGATTAGCTATGATTAAATTATGCTCTGTAAAAAATTCTACCAGATTGCCCCATTTTCTATTCCTTTCCCCTAGTCCATATTCCCCTACTACTTTTCCTTCTCTTCCTTTTTCTACTATCGAATTTCAGTCCCCCATGACTATTAAATTTTCGTCTCCCAAAATTATCTGAATAATTTCTTTTACCTCATCATACATTTCCTCTATCCCCCTCCTCATCTGAGGAGCTAGTTGGCATACAAACTTGTACTACTGTAGTAGGCGTGGGCTTCGTGTCTCTCTTGGCTACAGTAATGAGTTCATTATGCTGTTCGTTGTAGCTTACCCACGTTGCTATTTTCTTATTCACTATTAACCCTACTCCTGCAGTACCCATATTTGATTTTGTATTTATAGCCCCGTAATCAACTGACTAAAAGTCTTGTTCCTACTGCCACCGAACTTCACTAGTTCCCACATATTTTTGGAAGGGACGTAACCGTCATGGCTAGTCAGTTTTTAGTATGGTGTTTACTGCAATTGCGAGTTTTTCTGAGCAGCTTTGGTTAAGGTAATCAACCCTGTAAAGCCATTTTAGTTTGGTTTTCTTTGTGATTTCCACTATTATACGATCCACGAATTCTGGTGGTGGTGCTAAACTTCGTAGGATTCAATTGTGGATTTATTTTAATGTGCGACATTTTGCTACAAAAATCTCCCTAAAAAACACAGGACTGGCCGACTTATACATTGATGCCTCATCCTCACCCACAACAATTACGGCACATTACCTGCTCTTCCGCTCTCCCGTAATGTGAGGTGATACACAGACATTATGTGACAGTCTGGCCAAATGCGCAGTGCTCTGCAGCTGGCACAAATCGCAGAATCTTCGCGATGATTGAACGCCGACATCGGCTCCACAGAATTTACTTCTAAAATTTTAATACGTTGGATGTATATCAGCCTCACGCCCATCTTCAAAGGCAATCTATGCGTATCACTAAGTAACGCCACCGTTCACCACGGTAACCTATTGCCAAAATCAATCGCATGTTAAAGTTACTAGTAAAGTTATACCTAGAAGCAGAGTAAAGTGAAAATGCTTTATTTTTCTCTTCGCTGTCCTACAAGTAATATAAAAAGTAAGACATTCTGTTGATTTCCTTGTTTATTCTTGTTCTTATTTTCTTCTTAGGCTAAAGCCTGTTTCCTTGACTAGGCCGTTAGTCCACCCTGCTGTTCTCACTCCACATTTTCCTAGGACACCCAATTTTTCTTTTAACAGCTGGTGATTTATTTCTTAAGATTTTCAGAATCTTACTTTCACCCATCCTGCCTTTGTGTACGTTCCATTCATGCTTTTCTTATGTACCCACTCATTAATGGAGTCAATTTTACATCCTTTTTTAATGCTGTCACCTCTCTCTCTATCTCTGTGTCTGCACTGTAATCCTTCCCAGAATTTTCATTTATGTGGTTTCCATAAATCCTTGTTTTTGATGTTTACGGTCTTGTCTCAGCTGTGTTTATGGTAATTGGCCTTATTATTGTTTTGCATATTCTTACTTATGTATCACTTCCTATATGCTTGTTTTCCCAAATAGTATCATTTAAACACGCTATCCCTTTGTTTACTTTTTATACTTGTTTTCTAATTTCCTTTGCTGGACAGTTTAATACCAAGATTACCTACTGAATAATTTTTCCATACTCTTCCAGTTTGCGTCTAATTGGTTTAACAGATGTGGTCATATGTTTGGTTTTTTAAGTGAATATCACCATATTTAAGTTTTTGGCTTCAGGTTATCTTCGCTGCTTGCCAGCTGAATTTGAAGATTGTTTGAAAAAAGGTAAAGCTACTTGTATAGTACTTGTAGATTTAGATACAGATTTTTGAAAGTAATGACCGGAGTACACTCTTTGAAATTCGGAATGTAGCAGGGATAAAATACAATGGCCAGAGAGATTATGGGGAGAGATAGTTGACAATTGAGTAAGACTGGGCTTTAGTATATCCGCTATAAAATTCAATCTGTATATTGAGAGGATTTTAAGTTCAGGGAGAAGAAATGAAAACATTGACGTTTGCTGAGGAAGTTGTAATTCTGTTGGAGACGGCAGAGCACTTGTAATGTCAGTTAAATGGAATGGATAGTGTCTTGAGAGAGGATATAATATGAAAATAAATAAAAATAAAACAAGTGTAATGGAGTGTAGTCGAATTAAGTAGGCGGTGATGAGGAAGTCACATAAATCACTAACAGTAGTACCTGAGTATTCTTGTTTGGACTTAAAATAATTGACAATGGCCTAAGTTGAGAGGATCTACACTGCAGACTGACAACAGTACGAAAAGAGTTTCTGAGAAAGAAAAATCGTCTAACATCTAATATAATTGTAAATGTTAAAAAGTATTTACCCAAGGGTATTTGTCTGCAGTGTAGCCTTGTACAGAAATCAAACACGTACAATACTTTATTCAGGCACGCAGATTATAGAATATGTTTAATTGTCTTGCTATAAAGGAATGCTCGAGAATAGATGGGTTGATCAAATAACTAACAAACAAGTGCTGAATAAAATTGGGCAGAAAAGAAATTACAGCACAACTTGACTGAGGGAAGTGGTCGTCAGTTTGATAGTGAAGGGAAATGTCTGTCTGTGCGCGCGCGCGCGCGCGTGCGCGCGTGTGTGTGTGTGTGTGTGTGTGTGTGTGTGTGTGTGTGTGTGTGTGTGTGAGTGTGTGTGTGTGTATGTATGTTTGTGTGTGTGTGTCTGTGAGGTGTTGGGCGGTGGGTGGGGTTACAAGACTTTAATACAGTAAGTGGGTTCAGATGGGCATAGATTAAAGTTACATAGAGATGAGGAGTCTTGATGGGAATAGAGTAGTGTGGAGAGCTGAATGACTAAACCAGTGCCGGCCGGAGTGGCCGAGCGATTCTAGGCGCTACAGTCTGGAACCGTGTGACCGCTACGGTCGCAGGTTCGAATCCTGCCTCGGGCATGGATGTGTGTGATGTCCTTAGGTTAGTTAGATTTAAGTAGTTCTAAGTTCTAGGGGACTGATGACCTCAGCAGTTAAGTCCCATAGTACTCAGAGCCATTTGAACCATTTTGAACGAAACCAGTATTCGGTCTGAAGATCAAAAATCAGCAATAATTTTTTGTATGATGTTCACCTGACTTAGAAACAATTAGCAACGTTGGTTCTTCTGGCCTAATATGATATACAAAACTAGCTCTGTGCATGTAAACTTACACGTTTTTGTACACACATTATGATAAGTTAGATTTATTTGACTGGTCATCTACATAATTTCAATGTCATTACGATATTTGCTGTAAGTACTCTCAACACTGATAGGTTTTCTAACTTGAATAGTATTTCGTTAATAATTAGTATTTTAAAAGTACCATGAATTTTAAGTTTATGTTAATGGACAGACTGTTGGTATAGCATATTAATGTTTAGTACTCCTTAGTGTAACAGTTTGCTTAAAACATCTATAAATATTATTTATTTGGTTAACTGTCTCTATTAAAGACAAATTTAATTACTTAACATGATTTATATATGTGTCTACTTTACAGGAAAATGAAATATGCTTCAAATCATTTGTAACCTTACGAGTAGCGATGGATGAGAGTGATAGTATGCATAGCTATTTTTGCTCACTGTTCTATTAATATGAAATAGGGTAAAGATCATTCTGCGATATTCGAGCCGTATTTTGCTTTGATTGTAGGTTAAGACAAACTTGTATGTCATATTTACTATTTTGTATGTGTGTCTCTCTGTTGCTTTCAATAGTTACAGACTCTCTGTCACGAGTAAAAGAGGAAAGCAGTAATTTAAGAATACGTTGTACCAACCATCCTAATACGGCGTGCATAACGTCAAATATTTTTATAACATACGTTCTGGTATTCTATTGATATCGTGGCCGGAAAGAACGAGAAATGAGAAGCGTGTCAGCAGAGATCGAGACCACCCAATATAATACGAAGACAAAGGAGGCGTTTGTAGGATACATAATGCGAAACGAAAAATATGTATTCTTGCAGCTGATAACTGAAGCAGAAACTGAAAGCAGAAGAGGAAACGGAAGAAAGACTACGTCTACAGCGGGCGGAAGTACATGCTATTCAGCCTTTGATACACAGATGCATGAAACCGAGAAACAACAGAAAATCTTCCAGTGTTGAACATAATTTGGTAGCAGAACAAATTCCGGAAAGAACTCAAATGTAGCAACACACAGAAATCTATAAAGTGAATCAGAGGTGTGTAGCGATACCCGGTGCGACGTGAGATTGGAGACTGTGACAGGACAAGCAACCTGCGATGTCGAGGCAAGAAACCTGTACAAATAATTACCGCTGGAACAAGTTTAAATGTCTTAAAAATGTCTGCTTCAGAACTATTTACTCTTCCCATCCTAAAACACTGCGCTACTCAGAACCATTTATTGACATTAATTGACATTAAACAGTGCAAAATAACGTCTTCAAATTAAGGTGGCATCAATGCCCACATCTGCCTTAAAAGTCCAGTATGCTACTGGTGAAGTAAATACTGCAATGAAATTATAATCAAATTGTTACCGTCCGTCAGAGAAGGTCTTCATGCCAACGTCCACCGCTTGATTGCTTCCATCGACGCTGCGATATCGACAACTATGCAGGCAGCGGCAATCGAACATTTTGTAACCGTGGTCTCTAAGCCATGTCTCAAATTTGAAAGTTGGCATTAGCGTTGAAAACGAATGAATTATGACAATATTTCCACCAGGGATGTAATTTCATTTCGAGTGCAAGTCAAGCTGAAGTTTCCTCTTAGGCAAACAGAGTCGATTACGAGCGACGAATCGAAGGTGAAACCATTAAAGAGCGATCTACATGTACGGCCGAACCACCATTATTCGTCCCTCTGATGCCGAGCAGCCCTGAGATCAATGGGTGACCCTCGACAACAAACCGTACGTGTAAGGCGTTCTCCCTCCATCTCAGTCCCAAGTTGATAGCTACATGGATGCTATTTCTATGTTCAACCTCGTACATCGAATAAAACTGGCAATATGGAGCGAGATGTCACTGGACTCGTTTCTGGAAAAATGACGGTTATAATCTCTTTCCAGCCGTATGTAATTCAGTTTCCCACGATTTTCCTAAATCGCGTTGTTTGGAAGAGTACAGCCGATGTCGTTCCCAGTCCTCTCCCTAACCCAGACTCGTGCTCCGGCGATATCATCGTCTAAAGGATGTTAAATATGCCTTCGTTCTTCTTTAAAGTGACGAATTCACGAACACCTACTGGTTTAAGGAAATTATATTTCCGTAACTGCCAAGAGCAGATGGTGAATAAAACATTATTAGCTACCAGTTTTGGACATATGATCACCTCTAGGTACTATAAAATGGTCTGCAACAACCTGTGAGGCAATATTCACAGTATAGAGTAAAATAAAATTAAAACCACCCTGCGTCAGTTCCCCCTTGGACAGCTTCCTGCGACAATTTGTCTTCACAGTCTCCTGTATTCTCGTCAGGAGATTTCGGCATTATGCTCTTGTGATTATTTGCCACTTAGAAGCATGATCTCTTAGCATCACACAATGGCAGTCCCAAACTTTATGTGGTCGTTCCATTTTAAATGGTTTTGTACGCATACTTCTAAATATTTTGTGATGGTGCCTTTTTCCAGTGATTTTCTTTTGTTCTAGCGTTGTGACCTCTCCGTATACAAGAGCAGCGTCCGGAAAAACTTTCGATTTTATCCACTCCATATAGAATGTTTCAGTACAGCGGTTACAAACTTTCAGCAGTAATACAGTATATGTAGACGATAGAAAATCTCATAGGCCACGTCCTTTTTTTCTTGTGTTTTGTGTCGTCACTACAGCGCTATGAAAGCGTTTCCGATCAAGCAGTGCTATGATATTTTCCATCGTCTAGGCGTATCCTGTCTCTCCCCAAAGTAAGTAACAGCTGTGCTAAAACACTATGTGTATACAGAATGAGATTTTCACTCTGCAGCGGAGTGTGCGCTGACATGAAACTTCCTGGCAGATTAAAACTGTGTGGCCGACCGAGACTCGAACTCGGCACCTTTGCCTTCGCGGGCAAGTGCTCTACCATCTGAGCTACCGAAGCACGACTCACGCCCGGTACTCACAGCTTTACTTCTGCCAGCACCTCGTCTCCTACCTTCCAAACTTTACAGAAGCTCTCCTGCGAACCTTGCAGAACTAACACTCCTGAAAGAAAGGATATTGCGGAGACATGGCTTAGCCACAGCCTGGGGGATGTTTCCAGAATGAGATTTTCACTCTGCAGCGGAGTGTGCGCTGATATGAAACTTCCTGGCAGAGGTCCCGAGTTCGAGTCTCGGTCGGGCACACAGTTTTAATCTGCCAGGAAGTTTCATATCAGCGCACACTCCGCTGCAGAGTGAAAATCTCATTCTGGAAACATCCCCCAGGCTGTGGCTAAGCCATGTCTCCGCAATATCCTTTCTTTCAGGAGTGTTAGTTCTGCAAGGTTCGCAGGAGAGCTTCTGTAAAGTTTGGAAGGTAAGAGACGAGGTGCTGGCAGAAGTAAAGCTGTGAGTACCGGCCGTGAGTCGTGCTTCGGTAGCTCAGTTGGTAGAGCACTTGCCCGCGAAAGGCGAAGGTCCCGAGTTCGAGTCTCGGTCGGGCACACAGTTTTAATCTGCCAGGAAGTTTCACTATGTGTATACATTATGCGAATTAGAACATGCCAAATTTTGCAAAAGAAATTGGGACTATAAAAATCAGGAACAAGACGGCCAGCTAATCACAGAGAATTGGCATTAGTTTGCATCAGTAAAATTGAAAACGCAAATAACTTGTGTTATTTAATCACTGCAGGTAATTAAGACAGTTGATGCTGAATGGAAATACCAAATTTAATTTACACGAAGACGACAACAAAAATAATTCACACACTGACAAGAAAGGAGCAGTTTTTCATGTCATTCGTGTGCTGCTAAAAGGAAGTGAATGCTGAACACTGTGGATCAAAGACACGTGCCTCGGGCCGATGTAGGAAATGTAATTCGCCCGCGAAATGAGTGATTTAAGAAACTCTCGCAAGATCGATTCTTGAGTATTGTTCACTAGTAAGTGCATCTGTTATACTGAAGTAAAAGCGTAGACAGAGGAGATGTAACGAAGCGCGGCGCGGCGCGCTTCGCCAAGAGCTCGTTTAATCTGCGCAAGGGCTTCGGAGATGCTCAAAAAATTCGAGTGGCAGACGTTACGAGAGAGGCATTGTGCTTGAAATTCCGGGAGTGTACGTTCGACGAAAAAGTCGAGCAATACATTACTTCCTCCTGTATATAGCTCGTGAAATGAGCCCACGACAAAATCAAATGAATTACAGTTCACAAAGATTTTATCGACAGTCATTCATCCACGTATCTTTCGGGGATGGAAGATGGAAACGGGGGGGGGGAGGGGATTGTGGAAAGTAGAGTCATCATAAATGTGGAAACTTCCCCTTTGTATGTAAAGAAATACTGTGCTGGTAATCTTCTGCGTTATCTGATACTGAAACAGTTGAGTAACTCTGAGCGTACTCAGACAGTTTTCATCATCATCATCATTTAAGACTGATTATGTCTTTCAGCGTTCAGTCTGGAGCATAGCCCCCCTTATGCAGTTCCTCCATGATCCCCTATTCAATGCTAACATTGGTGCCTCTTCTGATGTTAAACCTATTACTTCAAAATCATTCTTAACCGAATCCAGGTATCTTCTCCTCGGTCTGCCCCGACTCCTCCTACCCTCTACTGCTGAATCCATGAGTCTCTTGGGTAACCTTGCTTCTCCCATGCGTGTAACATGACCCCACCATCTAAGCCTGTTCGCCCTGACTGCTACATCTATAGAGTTCATTCCCAGTTTTTCTTTGATTTGCTCATTGTGGACACCCTCCTGCCATTGTTCCCATCTACTAGTACCTGCAATCATCCTAGCTACTTTCAACCTTGTTGATAAGGTAACCTGAATCCACCCAGCTTTCGCTCCCATACAACAAAGTTGGTCGAAAGATTGAACGGTGCACAGATAACTTAGTCTTGGTACTGACTTCCTTTTTGCAGAAGAGAGTAGATCGTAGCTGAGCGCTCACTGCATTAGCTTTGCTACACCTCGCTTCCAGTTCTTTCACTTCTTTCCACAGTTTTCTCTTTACTTATTCTGATCATTTCTAAACTGACACACAATATTTTAGCGGAACGCAAACTGACTTTTAATAATCCCTACAAAAGAATAGCCCTCTCTAACAATAACCTATCCTTCATGAATCACTTACCTGAGCAAAATCTTCGTTACTCGAACTACTGGAATACAGCGAGCGCCATTACTGCCTGCTAAATAAAATATTCTAACTACTGAAGGCATTAACTACTGATAGGCATATAGTTAGCAAATGAAAGATTTTGATAGAGGACAATCAATGTATTTACCTTAATAGTGTTTAAAAGTCATTATATCAGTTCATGACATCCAGTCTTACAAATTTCCTTTTTCTGACGAACACACGTCCAGATCGTCCGCTTATAGCAACCTCTAAAAAACTCTGGCATATCTCTCCCCACCTCCACCACTACTGGCGGCTCACCTCCAACCGCCCAACGCTACACACTGTTCACATCCAACTGCCCAACGCTACACTAGCGAATATTCCAACAATGAGTCCAACCAGCCACAGACTGCGGACTGCGCAGTCAGCTATTTTCATACAGAGCGCTATGTGGCGTTACCAGCATAAAAACCTAAACAGCCTACTTACAATGTGTGTTGCCAAACAACAGAGTTTGCTTGTGAATAAACGCTGCCTGAAGTGTCCGGATACCTGTTACTGGACATTGACATGGGTTGTGCCCACCCTTAGCCTTCACGACAACTTGTACTCCGCTGAGGACACTTTCAGCAACGTGTCTCAATGTTTACGGAGGTAGCCCACTCGTCCTCGTGTTGGACGCCAAGGACTGAGCGAATTCGACGTTGTAACTCATCCCAAATGTGTACCACTGGGTTCAAATAGGGACTCTGGGCAGCATAGTGTGTTTAAGGAATGCTATTGTCCACAAACGATCGCCTCAAAGGCGGTGCTTTATGAAGGGGTGCACGGTCTTACCGATGCTGACAATCATTGTTTTCAAACTGTTCCTCTACTGTAAGCAGTACAAAAAAGGTGTAAAATATCTTCATATCCTTCCGCATTTAGCGTTTTCTCAAGAGCAATGAGGTGATCACACCCTAAGTATGTAAAGCACACTCATACCTTAACATCACCTCCTATGTACATCACTGTTGGCACTGCAGGTGATAACAGGTAAAGTTCTACAGGCATTCATAAAAGCCGAGCAGCTCCGTCAGTTACCCACAGGATACAGTGTCATTCATCACTCCAAATCATTCGATTCCTGTTATCCACTGGCCAATAGTGTCGCTCTTCACACCTCCTAAAGTGTCACAGTAGTCTCTAGCTTACGAGGAGCTGCTCGATTATTGTTCCCCATTCTTTTCAACTCCCCGCGCAAATTACTGTGCGAGGGGGACTGTTGGTAGTAGTTTGGAACTCACAAGCGATTCCTTCTGCTGAGGCTATGCGGTTTTTTTACAACCGCCCTCCACGGTATTCGACGGTCCGTGACCATCTCTACATCTGGCTACCTGACCTAGGTTTACCTATGGTTGTTTATTCGCGTCGCCACTTGACAATCACATTCACTAACAATGCATCTGGGCAGCTTTAGAATGGTTGAAATGTTTCAGATGCATTTCTTACTCAAGTGACACCAATGACTAATCCACGTCCGAAGTCCCGAGCTCACCATACCGATCCATTCTGATGGTACAGCTTCTACAGGGTGTTTCAAAAATGACCGGTATATTTGAAACGGCAATAAAAACTAAACGAGCAGCGATAGAAATACACCGTTTGTTGCTATATGCTTGGGACAACAGTACATTTTCAGGCAGACAAACTTTCGAAATTACAGTAGTTACAATTTTCAACAACAGATGGCTCTGCGGTCTGGGAAACTCTATAGTACGATATTTTCCACATATGCACCATGCGTAGCAATAATATGGCGTAGTCTCTGAATGAAATTATCCGAAACCTTTGACAACGTGTCTGGCGGAATGGCTTCACATGCAGATGAGATGTACTGCTTCAGCTGTTCAATTGTTTCTGGATTCTGGCGGTACACCTGGTCTTTCAAGTGTCCCCACAGAAAGAAGTCACAGGGGTTCATGTCTGGCGAATAGGGAGGCCAATCCACGCCGCCTCCTGTATGTTTCGGATAGCCCAAAGCAATCACACGATCATCGAAATATTCATTCAGGAAATTAAAGACGTCGGCCGTGCGATGTGGCCGGGCACCATCTCGCATAAACCACGAGGTGTTCGCAGTGTCGTCTAAGGCAGTTTGTACCGCCACAAATTCACGAAGAATGTCCAGATAGCGTGATGCAGTAATCGTTTCGGATCTGAAAAATGGGCCAATGATTCCTTTGGAAGAAATGGCGGCCCAGACCAGTACTTTTTGAGGATGCAGGGACGATGGGACTGCAACATGGGGCTTTTCGGTTCCCCATATGCGCCAGTTCTGTTTATTGACGGAGCCGTCCAGGTAAAAATAAGCTTCGTCAGTAAACCAAATGCTGCCAACATGCATATCGCCGTCATCAATCCTGTGCACTATATCGTTAGCGAATGTCTCTCGTGCAGCAATGGTAGCGGCGCTGAGGGGTTGCCGCGTTTGAATTTTGTATGGATAGAGGTGTAAACTCTGGCGCATGAGACGATACGTGGACGTTGGCGTCATTTGGACCGCAGCTGCAACACGGCGAACGGAAACCCGAGGCCGCTGTTGGATCACCTGCTGCACTAGCTGCGCATTGCCCTCTGTGGTTGCCATACGCGGTCGCCCTACCTTTCCAGCACGTTCATCCGTCACGTTCCCAGTCCGTTGAAATTTTTCAAACAGATCCTTTATTGTATCGCTTTTCGGTCCTTTGGTTACATTAAACCTCCGTTGAAAACTTCGTCTTGTTGCAACAACACTGTGTTCTAGGCGGTGGAATTCCAACACCAGAAAAATCCTCTGTTCTAAGGAATAAACCATGTTGTCTACAGCACACCTGCACGTTGTGAACAGCACACGCTTACAGCAGAAAGACGACGTACAGAATGGCGCACCCACAGACTGCGTTGTCTTCTATATCGTTCACATCACTTGCAGCGCCATCTGTTGTTGAAAATTGTAACTACTGTCATTTCGAAAGTTTGTCCGCCTGAAAATGTACTGTTGTCCCAAGCATATTGCAACAAACGGTGTATTTCTATCGCTGCTCGTTTAGTTTTTATTGCCGTTTCAAATATACCGGTCATTTTTGAAACACCCTGTATAATGACAACAAAATACTCCCTGCTTCCTTTTATACTGGCGGGTCCGTCTTTCGTGCCATCTACTAGTCAACTCCGCGTTACATAGGGGTTTCCAAACTCTTTTAATCGGATAGTGTAGATGTACAATGAGATAACAAAATTCATGGTCTAGTGATATGCAGATATACAGATGGCGGTAGTACTGCGTACACAAAGCTTAAAAGGGCGTTGCATTGGCAGAGCTGCCATTTGTACTCAGGTGGAAAAGTTTCCGACGTGGTTGTGGCCGCACGGCGGGAATTGACAGCCTTTGAACGCGGAACGGTAGTTGGAGCCAGACGGGTGGGGCATTCAGTATTCCGAGATCCACAGAGTCAACAGTGCGCCGAGAATACCAGACTTCAGGGTTTATCTCTCACCAAGAACAACACAGTGGCCGGCGGTCTTCACTTAACGACCGAGACCAGCGGTGTTTGCAAAGAGTTGTCAGTGCTAACAGACAAGCAACACCGCTTGAAATAACCGCAGAAATCAATATTGGGCGTACGACGAACGTATCCATTAGGACAGTGCGGCGAATTATGGCGTTTATGGGCTATGGCAGCAAACGACCTGTAACGCCGGAAATGCATATCCTCCTATTTCCATCTATTGAACTATAAATTTGTTTTCCTTATTTTTGTTACCTGAATATATAACATTTCTGTGTCTTCGTATATTGTAATTGTTTTACTATTTGTATATATATATATATATATAGATATATTTATGCGTTTATGTCGATGTATAATTGGTTTGTTTCGTAAATATTATTTGTATTTTTACGCTGGGTCTGCCTAGGGAAAACTGCTATCGAACGATTACATCGATAGGTCGTGTGAAGAATCAAAGTGTGTAGGATCTTTGGTAGTGTGAACTCTGTCGCGTGGAGCGCGGGCAGAGAGAGGGAGTCTGGCTGGAGTAGCGAGCGGAGCAGGTGTGTTGTGTGAAGCTCCCGCGAGTTGCCGCGCTTTCGGGGTTTGGCAGCATGTAATTGCGCTCGACTTGCGATGAGAGTTTCTGACATGGTGTCGCGGACGGGAAGCATTAGCTGGCGCACATCAAGAGCCCGTTCCGTCTGGTGATCGTGTCGAGAAGAAGGCGCGCCAACATCCAGCTTCTGCAACAGCGACGGCCGACAATGAGTGACTGTCGCCACCTCCTCGATCGACGGCTTCAAATCTTCAATCAACCAACGAGGAAGACTGGAAGCACGTAAAGTTTTAGAACTGTATGGCAGACCTCAGCTTTTCAAACTTTTATAATTGTTGCATCACAAAATTACAGCAACTTAGCATGAACCTTTGTTGCTCATTGTCCCAATTGCATTGCCAAGCAGGGTCCCTTCCTTTTCCGAAATGAACCCGCGTGTCGTTGAAATTCAAACGCCAGCATTAAAGTAATATAATTCAATTTCGATGCTTTAATTTCAAAGTTCAGTTAAAGTATTCATAGCTGGCTACAATAGTTAGATTACACTAGCACAAATTAAGAGTGCGAGTTTTGTTACCATATTTTAGCTTACCTGTGACTGCAGCTCAGCTTGGTACGTACTAAATTTTACTATTGTTAATTGTTCAGAATCATTTAATTCAAGTTCAAAGTTAAATCTCTTATTTCTAAATTGCGTAGATTCAAGTAGCTTTTGAAATGATTGTTGAGGTAGTCCAAGACTAAACGTATTTTACTGAATTTCGATGTGCTTCAGAAAGAAAGCTCACTATTAACTTCAGTCACTAAATTAACTTTCGATTTTCCGGTTTTATTAATTCTTTTGCTAAATTAAGTCAGAGTGAAGCGATATGTATTACTTCTGACAAACTATCAGTTTTCACACTACACTTGTCAGCCTTCAGTTGCCACGCTTCTAGTGCTGTGTAATAATCTTTCTTTTTCAGTTACTATAGTAATTGTCCTTAGGACTGGCGACCGTAATTTCCCTCAAATCTCAAATATCTAATTACTGCCAGTTGATTGTTAACGTAACGGCCGCACATTTACTTTCTTTATTAACTTTACCCCTTTTCAAAATTAATTTCCACCAGTTTCATTTGCATTTTTCCTTTCATTTAGATGTAACCCTTTCCTCCCTCTTTACCGAGAAATTAACCTCGGTGACGATTGCTTTTCCCAAATTTCCATTAGGTACACGCGTTTTAATTTTTCACTGTCATTAAGGTCGATAAGTGAGGGGGAGGTTACAGACCGACGCGAGTGCCTTCGCTAACAGCACGACATCACCTGCAGTGCCTCTCCAGGGCTTAGGGCCCTATAAGTTGCGTATTAGACGACTGGAAAACTGTGCCCTAACCAGAGAGTCCAGATTTCAGTTGGTACGAGCTGGTGGTAGGGTTCGAATATGGCGCTGTCCCCACGAAGCCATGGACCCAGGTCATCAGCAAAGCACTGTGAAAGGTGATGGCGGCTCCATAAGCGTGTGACCTGTGTGTACATGGAATGGACCGAGTCCTCCGGATGTTCGGCTGCTTGGAGACCTTATGAGTAATTCATAGACACCATGTTCCCAAAACGATGGGATTTTTGTGGATGGCGATGTGCCATGTCACCTGGCCACAGTTGTTCGCGGTTGTTTTGAAGAACTTTCTTATCATTTCGTGCAAATGGTTTGACCATCCAGATAGTCTGACGTGAGTCCCATCGAACATTTATGGAACATAACTGAGAGGTCGGTTCGTGCACAAAGTCCGTTACGGCCAGACTTTCGGAATTATGGACGGCTATAGATGCAATATAACAATGCAGTAAATGAAGCAGGCAAAAAGGAATACAAACGACTCAAAAATGAGATCGACAGGAAGTGTCAAGTGGCTAAGCAGGAATGGCTAGAGGACAAATGTAAGGATGTAGATGCTTATCTCACTAGGGGCGAGATAGATACTGTCTACAGGAAAATTAAAGAGACCTTTGGAGAATAGAGAACCACTTGTACGAATATCAAGAGCTCAGATGGAAACCCAGCTCTAAGCAAAGAAGGGAAAGCAGAAAGGTATATAGAGGGTCTATACAAGGGCGATGTGCTGGAAGACAATATTATGGAAATGGAAGAGGATGTAGATGAAGATGAAATGGGAGATACGATACTGCGTGAACAGTTTGACAGAGCACTGAAAGACCTAAGTCGAAACAATGCCCCAGGAGTAGACAACATTCCATTAGAACTACTGACAGCCTTGGGAGAGCCAGTCCTGACAAAACACTACCATCTGGTAAGAAAGATGTATGAGACAGGCGAAATACCCTCAGACTTAAAGAAGAATGTAATAATTACAATCCCAAAGAAAGCAGGTGTTGACAGATGTGAAAATTACCGAACTATCAGTTTAATAAGTCACAGCTGCAAAATACTAACGCGAATTCTTTACAGACGAATGGAAAAACTGGTAGAAGCCGACCTCGGGGAAGATCAGTTTGGATTCCGTAGAAATGTCGGAACACGTGAGGCAATACTGAACTTACGACGTATCTTAGAAGAAAGATTAAGGAAAGGCGAACCTACATTTCTAGCATTTGTAGACTTAGAGGTGGCAGGGGTAAAATACAGGGAGCGAAAGGCTATTTACAATTTGTACAGAAACCAGATGGCAGTTATAAGAGTCGTGGGGCACGAAAGGGAAGGGAGTGAGACAGGGTTGTAGCCTATCCCCGATGTTATTCAATCTGTATATTGAGCAAGCAGTGAGGGAAACAAAAGAAAAATTCGGAGTAGGTATTAAAAGCCATGGAGAAGAAATAAAAACTTTGAGGTTCGCCGATGACATTGTAATTCTGTCAGAGACAGCAAAGAACTTGGAAGAGCAGTTGAACGGAATGGCCAGTGTCTTGAAACGAGGATACGAGATGAACATCAACAAAAGCAAAACTAGGATTATGGAATGCGGTCGAATTAATTCGGGTGATGCTGATGGAATTAGATTGGGAAATGAGACACTTAAAGCAGTAAAGGAGTTTTGCTATTTGGTAGGCAAAATAACTGATGATGGTCAAAGTAGAGAGGATATAAAATGTAGACTGGCAATGGCAAGGAAAGCGTTTCTGAAGAAGAGAAATTTGTTAACGTCGAGTATAGATTTAAGTGTCAGGAATTCATTTCTGAAAGTATTTGTATGGAGTGTAGCCATGTATGGAAGTGAAACATTGTAGATAAATAGTTTGGACAAGAAGAGAATAGAAGCTTTCGAAATGTGGTGCTACAGAAGAATGCTGAAGATTAGATGGGTAGATGTCATAACTAATGAGGAAGTATTGAATAGAATTGGAGAGAAGAGGCGTTTGTGGCATAACTTGACAAGAAGAAGGGACCGGCTGGTAGGACATGTTCTGAGGCATCAGGGGATTGCAAATTTAGCATTGGAGGGCAGCGTGGAGGGTAAAAATCGTAGAGGGAGACCAAGAGGTGAATACACTAAGTAGATTCAGAAGGATGTAGGCTGCAGTGGGTACTGGGAGATGAAGAAGCTTGCACAGGATAGAGTAGCACGGAGAGCTGCATTAAACCAGTCTCAGGACTGAAGACCACAACAACAACATTGACGCAACACAGCTCAGTATTTCTGCAGGGGGCTTCCAACGGCTTGTTGAGTCCATGCCATGTCTTGTTGCTGCACTACTTCGGGAAAAAGGAGGTCCGACACTGTATTAGGTGGTACCCCTTACTTTTGTCTCCTCACAAGGGAACCTCCCCATCGCACCCCCTTCAGCTTTAGTTATAAGTTGGCACAGTGGATATGCCTTGAAAAACTGAACATAGATCCGTCGAGAAAACAGGAAGAAGTTGTGTGGAACTATGAAAAAAAAAGCAAAATATAGAAACTGAGAAGTCCATGTGCAACATAAGCAACATCAAGGATAATCTGGGCTTAGGAGCGCCGTGGTCCCGTGGTTAGCGTGAGCACCTCCTGACTGAGAGGTCCTTGGTTCAACTCTTCCCTCAAGTGAAAATTTTAATTCTTTATTTTCGTAAAGTTATGATCTGTCCGTTCGTTCATTGACGTCTCTGTTCACTGTAATAAGTTTAGTGTCTGTGTTTTCGCTACCGCACCGCAAAACCGTGCGATTAGTAGACGAAAGGACGTGCCTCTCCAATGGGAACCGAAAACATTTGATCTCAAGGTCATAGGTCAACTGATTCCTCCACAGGAAAACACGTCTGATATATTCTATACGACACTGGTAACGGCATGTGCTTCACATGACAGGAATATGTTGTCGACCCACGTAACTTGTACACTTGGCGAATGGGTAAAAAGATTCTTCTACATTGTCCGATTTAGGTTTTCTTGTGGATGTGATAATCACTCCCAAAAAGTGATGAAAACATAAGAGTTTGTCACATAAACTGCAACAAATGGATGCAACAGTTTCACAGTCGCAGTTTTCCCTGTGCTCTGTCAAAACATATGTTTTTAACGTTTTCAAATTTTTCCCTGTGGAGACCGTCAAATCCTGCGTATGTGCAAGCAAATCTGAACATGTCCTGGAATTTTGGAGAGCGAAGTTGATTATGTGTGAGTGCCTGAACTTTGATAATTATCAGAAAACAAAAAATTCAAGTTTTCACTCGAGGGTACACTTGAACTAAGTACTTGTTTTGCCGCAGGTACTCACGCTAACCACGGGACCACGGCGCTCCTAAGCTCACATTATCCTTGATGTTGCCTATCTTGCGCATGGACTACTCAGTTTGCATATTTTGCTTTTTTTTCATAGTTCCACACAACTTCTTCCTGTTTTCTCGATTGATCTGTGTTCAGTTTTTCGAGGCCTATCGACTGTGCCAACTTATAACTAAATCTGAGGGGGGTGCGATGGGGAGGTTCCCTTGTCAGCGTAGACGTCGATGTTGACTTGAATCGAACAGTGGGTGATGGCTGTGCCAGTGACGTAATGCGACTAAACAGTGGGTCGATCATTGATCAAAGGACTCCTTGTCCTTTAGGCCAGCCGGCGCGTCGGTGGCTTACCAGTGTGTGGCTGCGGCTGGCATGTTTGCACTTGTGGCGACCGCTCGAACACCTCCGCTAATGAGACGCCAGACGCCGTCAAACAACCGTCTGTTGCGCGCTGCTGGTGTCTGTCCACCTCCGTCTTATACGCGCTTTTGGATGCAACCGTGTTTGCTTTGATTGCAAACATCAATGAGCAGTGATCACAATATTGTCAAAGTTAAGTACTGTCGTAGGCACAGGTTAAAGTAAAGGAAATACTAGTAGACAAATGCAAAAATTGGCACAGTATCTCCTTGAAGGTAAAGCAGACTGGAAGAGGCGATTTTATTGGTAGCAAAAGGAAACAGTACAAGCCCACGCAATTACGAGTGGATGTTGATGGTTCTGAGCACTATGGGACTCAACATCTGTGGTCATAAGTCCCCTAGAACTTAGAACTACTTAAATCTAACTAACCTAAGGACATCACACACAGCCATGCCCGAGGCAGGATTCGAACCTGCGACCGTAGCGGTCACGCGGTTCCAGACTGAAGCGCCTTTAACCGCACGGCCACACCGGCCGGCACGAGTCGATGTTACTGGAGGGTTGGGGCCACTGACGGATCATTCTATCCAGACCTCTTGTATCGTGTAACCGACATCCTAAATGCACTATCTTATCAAAAGTGTCCAGACATCTCTATGTAATGCTGAACAGACCGCTAGATGACAAGACAAACGGACGCGCCGGTATAAAAGCAGACAGGGAGCACTGTGGTGTCAGCAGCGACGCATTGACAGTAGAATTGGTCGGTCAGGAAATCTCAGTGACTTCGAACGTGGACTAGTCCTTGGGTGGGACCTGAGTAATAAATCCGTAACGGACTTTTCACTTTCCAGTAGCGTCCAAGTCGACAGTCAGTGATGTAATTGTGAAGTGGAGACTGCGGGCTTTTAAATAATAAACAAAATGATGAAAGGATGTGGGCCCTCAACTACGTACCCTCCGACTCAGAGTTGCAAATATTAGAAGTTTTGACTGGTTTCGTTGTCTAGGGGCTGGGATACGTAGTTGTCGCATTACAGGCCAAACACGGCTGAGGCTACAGCACACGATAAGAATACACACATGAATCGAATGGTCGAAGGTTTCTCTCACTCGGCAATTCCGAATTATGAAAGAAACATATAAATTTATAAATGAAAGATTGCAATTAAATAAAATCTGCAGCTACTACCTTAACGACTTTAAATGATGAGTACGATAGTAGAAAAAGTTTTGAGAATGCGGTATATTTCTGCAAAACACTTGTTGGTGTCGATGATCCAGCAATTAAATAAAATATAAGTTGAATAACAGGGAAACAATAGATTCCTACTGCACGTAATTAGCTATGAACAACAACATAGCTCGCGAGATATTCACTTGTAAACACACACTACGTCTTCACTGTAGAAGCCACAGAAATCTCACAAGTGCACAAGTCGGCACTCCAAAATATTTCTATCTGCCGCGACCACGCGCAAACTACTCCACACTCTCCAAGTCTCTCGCGCAACCGTCCATCGCGCCTGCGCGTCCAGCACTCTCTGTCCTGTGCCGTACTCCCTCGCGCCACACCGTTCCCAACTACCGCACTTCCAAACTGCTCCCGTGTCCTCCTCCCCCACTTCCATACAGTCTCACCATTAACGAGCGCTGCGATTGGCTAGAGCGCTCCCTCCATGTCTCTAAGCCAATGTACACTCACCATATTTAAGCACATACGAAATACTGGATTTACATTTAAATACTTGAAATTAAATACATATTCCTACGGCTGGACCATAAACACGCTCTAACACACATTAATAAATACATAAACAAATTAAATAAACATATATCAATGGAACAGCAAGCAAAAGTAGGCCAGTAGCCTAATGTCTCTGTTCTTTCTAAAACATAGTAAATATTTGACCAATTTCTTCATGAATTGTATATATCGGATATAAGCAAAGACATAGATGAATAAATATATTTATAAGCATGCTGCTACCGTTTTTTCGTCTAACTGTGGAGTACTTACGGCCTGCCGCGATCGATAGTAGTCGGCCACTTTGACCTCCAATAACTCATGTACTGTTCAAGTTACATGCCTGTAATTTATACTAATTTAGGTTCACACTAATAGCTTTCGTTAGACACGTCAATCGACGAAATCGGATGAAGCGTTTACATTTTGGAAATTCGTTGCTGTGTGTTACTTGTCTAATTTACAGTCAGATATTAAACTTTAAACCAATGAAGATATTTAAAATCTGATTACACCATCAGAATCGTCATGCAAATAATGGTAATGTACATGTTTCTTATTGAGGTATCATAATTCATCTGGCTACTATTAGTTTCTATACGAACTGTGAAATATCTGCCATGATGGTTTCACACAAAGTCCGCCATCTTTGGCACTCTCGGCGTATACATCTCCTTCGTCGACACAAAGCACCGTCCTCGTCACAGCGGAATTCCCAGCCACGCGGCTGGACCATGCGCTGGGGCTACTCCCCTCTCGTCCAGCTAACATTCGCCGCCACGTGTTTGCTGCCGTGCCCTGGCTGGCCGAGTGGCCCACCCGGCCACCCCAACTCCGAACATATTTCCAGGGCGCAACAACTCGCCCGTTACCTCACAAGACGCAATGGAGCACCCACAGGTAAACAAACACGAGGCAGATCTAATGTACTGACAGACAGAGGGTGGTTGTAAAAGTCGCATGAAATCAGAGGGTAGTATCACTCGTGATTTTCAAAGTACGAGGTGCATTCAAGTTCTAAGGCCTCCGATTTTTTTTCTCCAGACTGGAAAGAGATAGAAACATGCGCATTGTTTTAAAATGAGGCCACGTTCATTGTCAATACGTCCTAAAGATGGCAGCACTGTACGGCAGATGGAATTTTACCGCCAGCGGCGAGAATGAGAACTGTTTTAAATACTTAAAGTGGCGACGTTTTTCTTACTTGAACAGCGCGCAATCATTCGTTTTCTGAATTTGCGTGGTGTGAAACCAATTGAAATTCATCGACACTTGAAGGAGACATGTGGTGATGGAGTTATGGATATGTCGGAAGTGCGTTCGTGGGTGTGACAGTTTAATGAAAGCAGGACATCGTGTGACAACAAACCGAAACAACCTCGGGCTCGCACAAGCCGGTCTGACAACATGATCGAGAAAGTGGAGAGAATTGTTTTGGGGGCTCGCCAAATGACTGTTGAACAGATCGCCTCCAGAGTTGGCATTTCTGTGGGTTCTGTGCACACAATCCTGCATGACGACCTGAAAATGCGAAAAGTGTCATCCAGGTGGGTGCCACGAATGCTGACGGACGACCACATGGCTGCTCGTTGGCCTGTTGCCGAGCAATGTTGACGCTCAACGACAGCATGAATGGGACTTTCTTTTCGTCGGTTGTGACTATGGATGAGACGTGGATGCCATTTTTCAATCCAGAAACAAAGCGCCAGTCAGCTCAATGGAAGCACACAGATTCACCGCCACCAAAATAATTTCGGGTAACCGCCAGTGCTGAAAAAATGATGGTGTCCATGTTCTGGAACAGCGAGGGCGTAATCCTTACCCATAGCGTTCCAAAGGGCACTACGGTAACAGGTGCATTCTACGAAAATGTTTTGGAGAACAAATTCCTTCCTACACTGCAACAAAAACGTCCGGGAAGGACTGCGCGTGTGCTGTTTCACCAAGACAACGCACCCGCACATCGAGCTAACGTTACGCAACAGTTTCTTCGTGATAACAACTTTGAAGTGATTCCTCATGCTCCCTACTCACCTGACCTGGCTTCTAGTGACTTTTGGCTTTTTCCAACAATGAAAGACACTCTCCGTGGCCGCACATTCACGAGCCGTGCTGCTATTGCCTCAGTGATTTTCCAGGGGTCAAAACAGACTCCTAAAGAAGCCTTCGGCGCTGCCATGGAATCATGGCGTCAGCGTTGTGAAAAATGTGTGCGTCTGCAGGGCGATTACGTCGAGAAGTAACGCCAGTTTCATCGATTTCGGGTGAGTAGTTAATTAGAAAAAAAATCGGAGGCCTTAGAACTTGAATGCACCTCGTACTACCAGCCAGTCTAATTAGTACAGTAGCTGTGCGTAGGGGGTTCAAAATAATGAGGTACATAGGTCAAGCAACCACACATTTCTGTACCCGGTGCTAAGCGATGCATGCAATGGTGTAAAGAGCGACGGTCTTTGGACGACTGGGATCGAGTGATTTGGAGTGATGAATCACAGTATACCCTGTGGCACTCTCATTGAAGGGTTTGCTTTTGGGGATGCCTGGAGGACTTTACTTGCCAGTATGTGTAAGTGCCAACAATGAAGTGACAACGAAATGTCGCGTGGCTAGCGCTTCACATCGGGTAGACCGGCCGCCTGGTGCAGGTCTTTTGAGTTGACGCCGCTTCGGCGACTTGCGCATCGATGGGGATGAGATGATGATGGTGAGGACAACACAACACACAGTCCTTTAGCGGAGAAAATCTCCGACCCGAGCTGGGAATCGAATCTAGGCCCCTTAGGGTGGCATTCCATTGTGCTGACCACTCAGCTATCGGGTGGACGGTAATGAAGTGATGTTACGGAATTGGGGGTATTTCTCGTGGTTACGGTGTGGTCCCCGCATTGCGCTTAAGAAAATGCTAAATATGAAACAAATGTAAATATGAAACACATGTTACGGTGCTGTGTACGGTGTACAGTAGAGGAACAGTTCTGAGATTATGGTTATTTGTATCAGCATGATAAACCACCTTATTATACAGCAACTATGAGCAACGGCTTGTGGACAATATTTCTGAAATGGATTGGCCTGTCAGAATCTCGGACCAAATGGAACATCTTTCGGATGAGTTTGAACGTCACCTTCACTCCAACGCCTGGAACATCTTCTAGATGACTTACAAAGTTGACTGCGCTTCGGATCCCTGCGTCCGACGTCACACCTAATGTGTTATAGTTCTTGAGGAAGAATGGGCTCCTATTTCTTCATAAGCATTCAGACATAACATTGAAAATGTCGCAAACAGAGTTCAAGCCATCATAAAATTGAAGGGGAGACACTTCCCATATTAATGTCCAATGACATATGGCCGGATAACTTTGATCAGATAACTTATTCGAATCGATTAAATAATTCGAAGTGCTGTTTTCACTTACTTAATGCCAAAAATGTGGTGCATTTTCTGACGTTAGCAAGAAATTTTCATTGTTTGTACCTATTGAATTATGGCACCATCTATTTTCTTTCAAATGGTTCAATTGGCTCTAAGCACTATTGGATTTAACATCTGAGGTCATCAGTCCCCTAGACTTAGAACTACTTAAACCTAACTAACCTAAGAAGATCACACACATCCATGCCCGAGGCAGGATTCGAACCTGCGACCGTAGCAGCAGCGCGATTCTGGACTGAAGCGCCTAGAGCCGCTCGGCCACAGCGGCCGGCACTATTTTCTTTATCAATGGAACTATGTATAGATTGAAAAGGGTGTTCGAGGAGGACTTGATCTAATAGTGCCGATAAAACTGTGCCGAAAAAACAGTGATCGTCTTAAGGAGAAAATGGTCCCCAGATGTTTACAATACTGTTCCTAAAGTAAGAAAACTCATAAATCACATAGGGTACATGGATTTACCTGTGCGGTTGTAGCCGGTCAGTCTGAACTGTGCTCTTGTCTGAATCACACAACTTCCTCGTCAAATTTTCAAGAAATATACGACAGTCAAAAAAGTAAATGTGGTTTACGTTTACTAAGAAATTGCGAAATTGTTAGACCAATAGCTTTATGAAGGAATGTTTGTCAATTGAAGACATAAAGTCTGTAAATGAGTCTGCGATCATACTGCGACACTTTATTTGTAAAAATGCGTCTTGACCAGGCAAACTGCGCAATTCACTATTACCAGTTTCGGCTACTGCCGTCTTCAGATTATAAAATATTCTGATGTAGGTATCAACGTCAAAATCTATACATGTAAGTACTTTGTAAGTTGAGAGGCACCCACATGCCTTGCTCATACTGTGGCATCAAGCAGTCAGGCCTGCAAGATGAGTGGTCTGCCAAGCGAGTGGTTTCATTCTTAGTTATCGAGTAATATTAGCTCTAGTACTCACACTTAAGTTACAAGTTATCCTCCTATATGATTACTACGCAACGGAAACGCATATCTGACTATCAGTGATTTACAGAACTCTGACTGTACACTACGCACTGGCAGTACCACATTTTCTTTTTGTCTTTTATTTGACGGCTTTTATTAACACGTGGCCATCCCACTGAATATGAATGGCGCACACATTATAAATTCGGGACTTTATGACAACATACAATTTGAAGGAATAGTCTACCAATCTCTTTCTTTTCACTATCTGATTTATTCCGATAAATTCCCTAACCTAAACACACAAATTCTATAACCTACAACAATAACATATGAGAAATTCCGCCCAGTGGGCATGGCTTTACATTAGTGAATCTCTATATTATGGTCTCGTAATTTATTTAACGCTACAGTGCACTTTCTGGATAGGTTGGTGGATCTTTTATTATACCTCACACTTCGACTCTCACAATCATCATCACGAAACTTTCCTCCAGACCGAGCGGTACAGAAGGAACAAGCATAACCCACTAATCTTTTGAAACTACTTCGCTACACACCCATGGAAACCACACATACCCAAATTACATGACATACACCATACAACAATATGAAATACTACACAGAGAATGGTTACAACATTATCACTTTCAGCTTTCCCACTTCAATTAATATTGATCCCAGTTTCACACGACACTGCCCCACTTTGTAATTCTACTTTCCTACTGTGAACTCTGGAGGTAAATGCACGTCTTCCTGTGCAATTCAAGCCATGTGGCGTTGCTGGATAGACGGCCGACTCACCTTGCTCCTCTCTCAGAGTTTGAATCTAGCGTCACACGCATAGTAATATTAATGTATTCATCACACACGCGAGTCCTCAACTGATGCCATGGACGAGTACTTCTCTTTATCCTTTGTCTCATACACAGATTGAGACTCACACAGTACTCACCACGTGGAAGTACTCGTCTCTTATTTCAAGTCCTGCACACGCCATTTCTTAAATATTTCAACTTATGGTACACACACTATTTCTTAAATATTTCAACTTATTGTACACATGCTAGTAATTCAACTTAACTTAAGCACACGGAAGTATTTCAACTTATTGCTACACGTGGTTTCTTTGTGACCGTTGGTCACTTCCGAAGATTACTACAATCCCATTAATATTACCTGCCTGACCTTTAATTCTCCCCACAAAAGTTCCTGAAATAGAGAAATTATTATTTCAAACTACTCTTAAATATTCCACATGCATACCATACCTCCACTCTTTCGTCATTACGGAGCACATCTAAAACAGGTGTTAACAGCACAGGATCCAGCGGCAGAGTGCCGAAACATGGCCGTTCTCGAGGTCCTCTCCCATCTCTGTCGAGGTGGGGGAAGAACCTTGCTATCGTATTGGTCAGCCACATTTCAGGCGCTCAAAGCTCTGGTAAATTTCATCTCTTTGGTCCCACCAAAGGTGGCCAAAGGATCGACTCAAAGATGATCATATATTCACATTCACTATCTGTGGTTAGCAGACGACCATACATTCATTCATTTCAAAAGATCTCACCAAACTGGATGTAGGGATTTATTTTGTGGGAGTGCACATCCGATAAATTAAATAAATAAATTGTCATTCATTTCTACACTGGTATCCGTCTTCGCTGTATTAATTGAAATTGAGTTATTTTACAAAAAAATGTGTTGTTTTGACAAAAATAATGAAGTATGTTGTACCTATTTTCAATGTCGGGCGGTACTGTACCCTTTCAAAGTGTTCACTCATTATGTAAATACATCTATAGATTTTGACATTGATACCTACATCAGAACAATTTATGATCTGAAGATGGCAGTAGCGAAATCCGGTATAGTAAATCTAAAATTTGTGTCATCAAGACGGACCTTTACAAATTAAGGAATGCTAATGATGCCAATCTGTTACCCTCTTTCTTCGGAAACATTTCAAAGAATTTCAAGTAAGTGGATGGAAGAAGGACAAAATGGCCAGTGAGCAAGAACAGTAACTGATAAAACCAACGCAACTTTCATTTTAGCAGCGGTAACACATATGCATACGAGGCAGCTTGAATTTGCGAGTAGGGTCAGCCAAAGAAGTGTTCTACGAATGCTACATTCCATAGTATTTCATCCTTTCCACATTTCGTTACATCAACAGCTTCATGAGGATAACTCCGACTGGTGTCTACGAAAATCATAATACGTTATGATATTCGTAGACACTAATCGGAGCTATAGTGGGTGACAATGTACCATGTTACCGGATCACAGTTCGAGAGAATGATTTGGCCACCCAGATCACCTGACAAAAATGCCATCGAATATTTATGGAACATAACTGAGACGTCAATTCATGCACAAAAATCCTACTGCAGGAACACTCTCCCCATTGTGAACGGTTATAGAGACAGCATGGCTAAGTATTTCTGTGGGGGAATTGTTGAGTTCATGTCATGTCGAGATACTGCGCTACTCCGGGCAAAAGGAGGATACATGAGGTTTCTATGGAAGCTTTTGTTACGGATGAAGCATCATTAACAAACTATGGGTAAATCAAGAAATATTCACTTCTGGTCAGCTGAACAGCCGCGCTGGCTGAGAGAAGACCATCAGATATGATCTTGTTCTGTCAACGTATGGTGTGGGCTTTTCGAGAACTGCGTCACTGAAGCACTTTTTGTTTACGCGAATCTAAATAGCTACAAGAATCTCTAGAGCCTCACAGATATGTTGCCGAAGTTATTGAAAGACATTCTACTGGATTCTAGGCCATCCATGAGGTACCAGCGTTATGGATGTCCCCCCATTTCTCCCGGATAGCTACAGAGACTCTTAACAGATAGTTTGCAGATCTTTGGATAGGAATTTTGGGAAACACAAAACGGCCAGTACGCTCAACAGAATTAAAATCTCCTCACTTTCATCTGGGGTGGGGGGGGGGAGGGGACAAAAACAAGAAGTCTAGTTGGAAAAACCTATCCTGCCGTAAGAGATGAAACTCATCTCTTTACAGCTTATATCTGTGGTCAAGGTTAAGATTTTGAGTACTTGATGTAACAGTCATAAAAGGCACACGAATCGTTACATGTTTAGTACAGTAGGGAAGAAGTTTCTAGCACCTTTTCTTCTGATGGTGGACAGTGGATTTTTCCCGCTAAGTTACACATGTTTTCCCTCTGCGAGACTGCGACACCCCACTGCGAGATAAAGAGTAATACATTGCAGAAGAGAGTACACGTCCATTGTTTCGTGCCGTGGCACGAATAACAGACGCATCACAGTGTACGACTGACAACGGGACAGCAATGGGAAATATAAGGCGTTGATTAACCTAAATTACCAAACCCTCGTAAAATTTATGATTGCAATAAGTATAAAAAATGACGTTTTTATTTAAGTTGGTATGTAACATACCATTGGAGATTTGACTCCACCCGAACAGGTCATGAAGACCCAACGGTACCAACGGCCGTCGCGTCGTCCTCAACCCACAGGCGTCACTGGATGCGGATATGGAGGGGCATGTGGTCAGCACACCGCTCTCCCGGCCGTATGTCGGTCTATGAGCTTGGTGGCCGCTACTTCTCAGTCAAGTAGCTCCTCAGTTTGCCTCACAGGGGCTGAGTGCACCGCGCTTGCCAATAGCACTTGGCAGATCGGATGGTCACCCGTCCAGGTGCTACCCCAGCCAACAGCGCTTAACGTCGACGATCTGGCAGAAACCAGTGTTATCTTTGAAGTGTTGGCAGAAGAGCCAACACTGTGTTGCTAGAGGAGGCCGAAATGCACGCGTTTAATTACACGCTGACTGGCGTGAGGTCTGGAAGAGTTAAGGGAATTAATAGTAGCAAATAAAGTACGTAGTTGATATAATACTTAACTTTAATCCACAATTGGTGTACATCGCTCTTGACGGTACATGTTATAATCTGCATGGGGGCTTAATTATTTATAAAATGCAAATATTTTTAGTAGCTGTATGTCCGATTACGCAAGTCTCGTAAACGGCTGGCCCTGACTAGTTTTTGTACGCAATCTGACTGCATGGAACAACAACAAAGAATGAAATGAAAATTTTCGTTAACACAGTTAATTAATTAAGTCCCCAGCAACTATAAAATCTACGAAGCCAACAAAGCACAAGTGTAGCTGTTCTGTGTGTGGTAGTATGACTCAACGCACATCTGGCACGGTTCTTCTTCAACAAGACAAGAATTTTTAAATACCAATTATACTGACGTGATAAAAGAAAATTAGAAATACTATAATTGCGTAAGGAAAGCAGAATTACACTCTAATACAAGAACACAAGCCAGATGCTTTGTTGACTGAACCTGTAATGATGCATTATTTGAGATACAGAAATATTAAAAAGAAAAAACAGGGAATTTGTTACCTTCATATATATTGACGAAAAGCACTCAGATCATTACAATATCTCCATTGGAACAACATCTGCTATCTCTCCCATCAAACCACTGCATAAAACATGGAACAACACTCTCCACTATCACATCTCACTCCGACTTCACGACAAGCAGTGTCCACCACAACTTCTCGGCAAGAACTGCCTGCCGCTACTTCTCAATAATCACTGCCAGTGGAGGCGGCGGAACAATACTCTCTGGCGCGATCTCTGGCGCTGTGGCTCAGTGTAGCCACCTTTCAAATCTCAATATCAAATGCTATGGCGCCTTGCTAGGTCGTAGCAAATGACGTAGCTGAAGGCTATGCTAACTATCGTCCCGGCAAATGAGAGCGTAGTTGCCAGTGATCCATCTCTGGCTAAGTCGGCTGTACAACTGGGACGAGTGCTAGGACGTGTCTCTAGACCTGCCGTGTGGCGGCGCTCGGTCTGCAATCACTGACAGTGGCGACACCCGGGTCCGTCGTATACTAGCGGACCGCGGCCGATTTAAAAGCTACCACCTAGCAAGTGTGGTGTCTGGCGGTGACACCACAATCTTTGCGGTAAGGCCGTTGGCCATTGGAGATCTAATAATTGTAATTAGCTAATACATAACCTATAAATTATCTCTTGGTTTGAATGAAATATAAAGTAGTAACTTTATTATGATTTAGTAGCAACGTAACATTTTCTCCCTTAAGCGTTCTGCCGCTGAAGAGCAAACGAAATGAAAGAGGTGGCACGCAGACAGATTACCGGGACTGAACTAACGACTGGATGTCACGAACGTAGACAGTGTCCAGTGGAACAAACGCTCTCTAGGTTCATTCATAAATTCTCTTCTCTGTGTTACCACAGATAAGATGCAACTATTCCCATTTGTACTGGAAATGCAAGTCATCTGATGGGCCTGAGTGAATTATACATCAAGGTTCTTAGGCTGTAATGATTCAGCAACCTAAAGATGAGCTCATAACTTGATACCAGGTTGCTAGATTACTGACAAAGAAATTTCATTTGTGGAACCGTCAACTGTGTCCGATTTCCCTTCTTATAATTTCCCCTAATAACAAATAGTTTGCATAGCGGTTACGTCCGGTGTAAAAGTGCAAAATGGCATTTGTTGGTATGAGATGGTCTAGTTTCTCCGTTGAACTGTTATTCCAAATAGTATCAGATACTCTTAGTGAGGTAAGGTCGAAGTTTTAGCGTGCTAGCCGTCGAGCGAAAGGGCACCTAGTGCTCATCAAAGCACTAACGTATGCGAATAAAACTGTGAACACTCCTCTAGTTATCTTGGAATATAATATGTGAATGTCCAGAGATACCCATTTGAAAATGTAGAAGAAACGGCAAGTCTTGCTCACTAAGACTCCATTCATATTATAAAAATGGGTGAACATTGATAAAATCGACACACAGTAGGGACGTATTTGTGACTGGAAATGTAACAAAAAAGGTCCTATAAACATGTACTCGTAATCGTACGTTGGCATGTTCAAAATGGGCTCCGCGGATTTGCAGCTGACAGAGATAGTAGCGGCTGCCATGCAAGATACAAATAATGGTACAATGGTTTACATCATGTTGGCGGGCCACTTGCCTGGAACTTGTAATGGGGTTCGTCTCATTATCCTGTAGAACCCGGTCCTCCATATCTGGTGTACGCACAGTGCGCCACCTCCCTGCACATTCGTCTGTCTGAAAGGACCCGTGAGAACACAAACGTCCAAATCGGGAGTGGAACGTTGTGCGATATGGTTGGTGTCTGTGAGCGTACTTGTTTTGGTATAGCCGTGCTACCTCTCGACAGTTTCCACCTGCTTGGTCATATATAAACACCGTCTCCTCTCGCACCCAACATGATCACCAGATCATTCTGCTGGTTACAGTTCGCTATGTCAATCACACAGCCTGCAACACGTAAGGAACATATGTCACGTGGTCGGAACGTTTATTTGTCAGTGCCATCTACCATGCAACGATGCATTTCCAAACATACGTTCTTAGGACCTTCTTTCCTCCATTTCCAGACGGGAATACGTCTCTGCAGTTTGTCGGTCCTATTAATGCTCACCCTATATACAGGGTTATTACAAATGACTGAAGCGATTTCACAGCTCTACAATAACTTTATCATTTGAGATATTTTCACAATGCTTTGCACACACATACAAAAACTCAAAAAGTTTTTTTAGGCATTCACAAATGTTCCATATGTGCCCCTTTAGTGATTCGGCAGACATCAAGCCGATAATCAAGTTCCTCCCACACTCGGCACAGCACGTCCCCATCAATGAGTTCGAAAGCATCGTTGATAAGAGCTCGCAGTTCTGGCACGTTTCTTGGTAGATGAGGTGTAAACACTGCATCTTTCACATAACCCGACAGAAAGAAATCGCATGGGGTTAAGTCGGGAGAGCGTGGAGGCCATGACATGAATTGCTGATCATGATCTCCACCACGACCGATCCATCGGTTTTCCAATCTCCTGTTTAAGAAATGCCGAACATCATGATGGAAGTGCGGTGGAGCACCATCCTGTTGAAAGATGAAGTCGGCGCTGTCGGTCTCCAGTTGTGGCATGAGCCAATTTTCCAGCATGTCCAGATACACGTGTCCTGTAACGTTTTTTTCGCAGAAGAAAAAGGGCCGTAAACTTTAAAACGTGAGATTGCACAAAACACGTTAACTTTTGGTGAATTGCGAATTTGCTGCACGAATGCGTGAGGATTCTCTACCGCCCTGATTCGCACAGTCTGTCTGTTCACTTCACCATTAAGAAAAAATGCTGCTTCATCACTGAAAACAAGTTTCGCACTGAACGCATCCTCTTCCACGAGCTGTTGCAACCGCGCCGAAAATTCAAAGCGTTTGACTTTGTCATCGGGTGTCAGGGCTTGTAGCAATTGTAAACGGTAAGGCTTCTGCTTTAGCCTTTTCTGTAAGATTTTCCAAACCGTCGGCTGTGGTACATTTAGCTCCCTGCTTGCTTTATTCGTCGACTTCCGCGGGCTACGCGTGAAACTTGCTGCACGGGTTCAACCGTTTCTTCGCTCACTGCAGGCTGACCCATTGATTTCCCCTTACAGAGGCATCCAGAAGCTCTAAACTGCGCATACCATCGCCGAATGGAGTTAGCAGTTGGTGGATCTTTGTTGAACTTCGTCCTGAAAAGTCGTTGCACTGTTATGACTGACTGATCTGTCGCCATTTTGTCTCACTGCGCTCTCGAGCGCTCTGGCGGCAGAAACCTGAAGTGCGGCTGCAGCCGAACAAAACTTTATGAGTTTTTCTACGTATCTGTAGTGTGTCGTGACCATATGTCAATGAATGGAGCTACAGTGAATTTATGAAATCGCTTCAATCATTTGTAATAGCACTGTATATATACGACCACTTCACGAGTGTGCCCTGAATATCAGGAATCTGGTAAACATCAAATCTCCGACATCGCTGCACCCACGATGACTAAAATGAATCGTTCGTCGTGACAGAAGTGCAACCCTTCGACACTTCGACACATTGCTACAGATTTTAATGCTGGACCATCAGCAAGTGTCAGAGTGAGAACCACTTCACGAAACATCATCGATGAGGGCTTTCGAAGTCGAAGGCCCATTCTTATACCCTTGATGACTGCGTGGCACAAAGCTGGGGCCGTCAACACCGACATTGAACTGTTGATGACTGTAAACATGCTGCCTGGTCGGACGAATCTCTTTTTCAAATTGTATCGAGCGGATGGACGTGTACGGGTATGGAAACAACAGCATGAATCAATAGCAACTGCATTTCAGTGGGGGACTTTCCAAGCTGGAGGAGACTCCGTAATGGTGTGGGGCGAGTGCAGCTGGAGTGTGTTATGGGACCCCTGATACGTGTAGATACGAGTCTGATAGCTGACACGTATGTACGTATCCTGTCTGATCACACGCAGCCATTCATATCCACTGTGAATTCCGACGGACTTTGGCAATTCCAGCAGGACAATGTTACACACCACACGTCCTGAATTGCTGCAGAGTGGCCCCAGGGACGCTCTTCCGAATTTAAACACTTCCGCTGGCCACCAAGCTCCCCAGACATCACCATTATTGAGCATATCTGAGATGCCTAGCAACATGCTATTCAGAAGAGGCCTCCACTCCCTCGTACTCTTGCGGATTTATGGACAGCCCTGCAGGATTCACGGTGTCAGGACCCTCCAGCACTATTTCAGACATTATTCGAGTCCATGAAACTTTGTTTTCCGTACTTCTGCGTGCTCTCGGGGGCCGTACACATTAGGCAGGTGTACCAGTTTCTTGGGCCCTTCAGTGTATTGAATCCATATACACACAAACAGCACATAATACTGCCGTCATTTCTTGGTAGAAGAATTCCATATTTAAGGTTGGAAAAATCGTTTTTGTGCTACTGATTTGTGTCTATTTATAACTGGTTTACGTCGTATTAGGCCATCTTCAGGTAGCAACAGTCTAGCGTCCACATTGAAGAGCCAAAGAACCTTATTCGCATTGGTGTGTAGAATGTGTAAGTCTGGCGACATGCTTTCTGATTTTCGGAAGAATATCATACACAGTTCCGAAGACTGCAAGAACTGTAAAGTGCGAGAATTATCTCACGATCAGATTAACAGCTCAAGCATCCGAGTTGCTGACAAGAATAATATACAAAAGAATGAAAACGAAAATTGAGGATTTGTTAAATGACGTTGCGGTTGATAATGGAAGCAACAAAGAAAAATCAAGACACATTCATAGGATTTGTTGACCTGGGAAAAGTCTTCTACAATGTAAAATGGTGCAAGATGTTCAAAATTCTGAGAGAAATAGGGGTAAGCTATAGGGAGATACGGGTAATATACAAAATGTACAAGAGCCAAAAGCGAATAATATGAGTGGACAACCAAAAACGAAGCTCTCGGATTAAAAAGGGTGTACGACAAGGATATAGTCTTTCGCCCATACTGTTCATCGTACATCGAAGAAGACTGATGAGAAGAAAAGAAATATTCAGGGATGGAATTAGAAGTCAAGACGAAAAGATATTAATGACATGATTCGCTGATGACATTGCTATCCTCAGTGAAAGTGAAGAAGAATTACGGGATCTTCTGACTGAAATGAACAGTCTAATGAGTACAGAATATGGATTGAGAGTAAGCAGAAGAAGACGAAAAGAATGAGAAGTAGCATAAACGAGAACAGCGAGAAACTTAACATCAGGCTTGATGGTTACGAAGTAGCTGAAGTTAAGGAATTCTACTACCTAGGCAGCAAAATAACCAATGACGGACGGAGCAAGGAGGACATCAAAAGCAGACTAGGACTGGCAAGAAAGGCGTTCCTGGCCAAGAGAAGTCTACTAGTATCAAATGTAGGCCTTAATTTGAGAAAGAAATTCCTGAGGAATCGTACGGTAGTGAAACATGGACTATGGGGGAACCCGAACAGAAAGAATCGAAGCATTTGAGATGTGGTGCTACAGAAGAATGTTGAAAATTAGGTGGACTGATAAGGTAAGGATTCAGGAGATGCTGCGCAGAATTGGAGAGGAAAGGAATATGTGGAAAACACTGAGATGGAGAAGAGGAGAAGCGAAAGGATGCTAGGACATCGCTTAAGACATCGGGGAATGACTTCCACGGTACTAGAGAGAGCTGCAGAGGACAAAAAGACAGAGACTGGAATATATCCAGCAAATAATTGAGGACGTAGGTGGCAAGTGCTACTCTGGGACGAAGAGGTTGTTACAGGAGAGAAGTTCACAGCAGGCCACATCAAACCAGTCAGAAGGCCGATGACTCAAAAAAAGGAGAGGCGTAAAGACAAAGAGAGGGAGAGGAGGAGGTTACAGAGAGGGGGAGGAGGTAATGGATGGAGAAACGTAAGAGAAATAGTTGGACAGAGACAGGGGAGGAGATGGACAGAGAAAGGAAAGGGGAGGAGATGGATAGGGGAGAGGAGTAAATGGACAGAGAGAGGGGAAGGAGATGGGCAAGGAGACGAGGAAGAAGGACTGAGACAAAGGAGGAGATGAGCAGAGAGAGGGAGAGGAGTAAATGGATAGAGCATTGGGGGGGGGGGGGGGAGAGAGATTGGAGGAGATGAACAGAGAGAGGGGGTTTAGGACAGAGAGGAGGTGAAGTTGGAGATAGCCGTAAAGAGGAGAGAAGGAGGAGATGGACTAACAGAAGACTGGTTTAAATACATACCTGGACAACGCCAGATACTCGGTTAGTATTGCAATAAATATCCTGGCTCATGTTCACGGTAACCTGAACGGTTGGGACTTATTCATGTAGCAAAAAGCCACACAACAGCACAGAACCACCTCTGACCTCTTATATGCTCTCCACATGCTTCAGATTGGACCGTCGGTGGAACTGACAGCGTGCCTCATTTGAAATGACGCAAAACCGCGACTCGTCTGGCGGTACTGCACCCATACAGTCAGCTACAGTCAAATTGTTGAGTTGTTGGCCCACTGCACGCGAACAGCATTGTGTTCACAGTGAACAATGGTCTTTTGCCAGATACCCGCTTCCAAACGTTCACAATGTTAGCATGGCACTAAATGAAATTGGCCTACATTCATTGACAACAACATCTGAAATCAGGTTTGTAGTTGATCGTCACTGACGAAGAATTACACTCGACTGCGGTCCCTATTCTTACTCGGGGTTAAATTAGCGCAAGTTGTATGCCCTTCCGTACACACCCACAAATCAGGCAACTTCATTCACAGTGTGGTCTTTGGCGCAGTCCGATCACGATATTCCTTCCTGCTGTTCTGTCTCGTCTTCCTGCCTAACCATCTTACTTAGCGCCACCCCCCCCCTCCACAACATCCCCCCCCCTCCACACACACACACACACACTTCTCTTCACTTCACTTACATGACTACGTCAGCAGTGGAAGGTCTCATGACTGCCTGACATCCGTTCTCCGTTAAGTACAGGATTCCAAGGCGACCATATATACACCGATGAGCCAAAGAAACTGGTACACCTGCCTAATGTGTATGGCCTCCGTGACCGTGCAGAAGTGCCGCAAAACAACGTGGTATGGACTCGACTAATGTCTGAAGTAGTGCTGGAGGCAGGGCTGTCCATAAACCCGTAAGAGTACGAGGGAGTGGAGACCTCTTCTGATTAGCACGTTGCAAGGCATCCCAGATATGCTCAATAATGGTCATGTCTGGGGAGTTTGGTGGCCAGCGGAAGTGTTTAAACTGAGAAGAGTGACCCTGAAACCACTCTGTAGCAATTCTAGACGTATGGGGTGTCGCATTGTCCTGTTGGAACTGCCCAAGCCCGTCGGAATGCACAATGGATATGAATGGATTCAGGTGATAAGACAAGATGCTTACATATCTAGACGTATAAGGAGTCCCATATCACTCCAACTGCACACGTCCCACGCCATTACAGAGCTTCCACCAGCTTGAACAGTCCGATGCTGACATGCATGGTCCATGGATTCATGAGGTTGTCTACATATCCGTACACGTCCATCCACACGTTGCAATTTTTTAACGAGACAACAGTCCAGTGTCGGTGTTGACGGGACCAGGCGAGGCGTAAAGCTTTGTGTCGTGCAGTCATCAAGGGTACATAAGTGGGCCTTCTGCTCCGAAAGCCTATATCAATGATGTTTCGTTGAATGGTTCGCACGCTGACACTTGCTGATGGGCTAGCATTGAAACATGCAGCAATTTGCGGAAGGGTTGCACTTCTGTTACGTTGAATGATTCTCTTCAGTTGTTGTTGGTCCCGTTCTTGCAGGATATTTTCCGGTTGCGGCGATGTCGGAGATTTGATGTTTTACCTCATTCCTGATATTCATGGTACACTCGTCAAATGGTTGTACGGGAAAACACCTGCTTCATCGCTACCTGGGAGATGCTGTGTCCCATCGCTCGTGCGCTGACTATAACACCACGTACAAACTCACTTAAATCTTGATAACCTCCCATTGCAGCAGCAGCAAACGATTTAACAACTGCGCAGACCATTGATGTTGAAACGTCCCCTTTGAAAAATTGTACACGACTGTGCTTAAACTAACACACAATATTTTTAGCGCAACGCAATCTGACTTTCAAAAATCCCTGCAAAAGAATGGCCCTGACTAATATTAATCTATACAAAATAATATTAATCTATACCTTTCACAAATCACTTACCTCACCAAAAATCTCCGTTACTCGAACTACTGCAATACAGCGAGCGCCACTACTGCCAGCTAAATAAAATATTCAAACTGCGGAAGGCACTAACTACTGATAGGCATAGTTAGCAAATGAAAGATTTTAATAGAGAACAAACAATGTATTTACCTTAATAGTCATAATATATATAGCAGTTCATGACATCCAGTCTAACAAATTTCAAAACTCCGCCATCTCTCTCCCCACATCCACCACTGGTGGTGGCTCACCTGCAACTGCGCAACGCTACGCGCTGTTCACATCCAGCTGCTCAACACTACAATGGCATACAACAATGCAAACTAGCCACAGACTGCACACAGCACAGCCAGTGATTTTCATACAAAGCGCTACGTAACGTTGCCAATAAGAAAACATAAACAGCCTACTTACATAGCCCCCATGCTCCCACAAAAAATTTTACAAATTGTTTTGGGCAGTGGCCAATAATGATTTGATAAAATTTTTCATAATTACAATAACAAAGAAATCAAAGGCACACACTTATTGATACAATGTTGGTCATAAGCTAAAATTTTCTCACAGTCCATAAAGACAGTCCTGATCATTCATCACAGTAAAATTGCAGAGTTTTTCTCAAAGTCTGAGCACTAGAAGAAAATGCACACAGAAGTAGTGGATTTCCCTGCAGTCTTGAAGATGTAGTGTTGGCCTTCCAACGAAAAGTGCTGACTCTTGACATGCAGACAAGTAATGGGCCACAACAGAGCAAACCCACAGCAGAGTCATTCGAACTTTTGAAGAATATTGGTAGGTAGGTCATCACAGAGCAGACCCACTGCAGTCCTGGTAGCGAGTATGGTATTGGTGGGCCACCAGAGGTGCAGACCCACTGCAGTCCTTGTAGAAATAATGATATTGGTGAGTCATCAAAGATGCAGACCCACTGTAGTCCATGTAGAGACGGCCAGCAGCCATCTGTAGCGACTGTGCAGGTGCACATTCACCATCGAATAGTCTTGCGGAGAATATAGCAAGTCCATAAACCACCACTTGTGCACTCACAATGTTTTTGGAATTGTCCTTAGAACCGCAATGCTGTTATCCAGTCCCTTGCTGAATTATTAACATACGTGCAAACACTATCACTTCCTACTTCTCACATATTGTCCATATACTATGACCAACAGAAATGGGTGCAGTGAAATGAATGCTTACAAGTTACTTAATGTGATAAACTGGTGTCAATTACAATTTTATAACATGAGAATACAATTACAGAAATACCGAAAACATCATTAAAGAACATAACAATACAGATAGCATTTGTAGTACACACTTTACAACAGAATAGAAATAAACATATACATCAATGTTACAGGAATTATGAGATAAGTAGATACATAAAATATCAGAATAAATTTTGAAACATCAACTTCACACATGAGCATTAAAACAAAACAGAATAAATAATGTCTAAACATCTTTACAAGGTAAATAACATATTATTAATGCCAATTATATTCGAGGATAACAGTATTCCTCATCATAGAGAATGTAGCTTAGTATTAGAAGAAGAAAAAATTCTATGAAACTACACAGAGACAGGAAGAAAACAAATACACAAGGGTACACAAACACATAGTGGGATAACACAAAAGGAAAGGACAGGGTTTGTTTTCACTGTAACATTTGCTGCTGCAGTCCAACCCAAAACTTCATTCCATAGATCATTCCTCTTATTTCGATATTTGCTCCAGCCAAAAAAATCCTATCCAAGCATGCTTTCTGTATTTATCTCGTATAACCTCTCAGTGCCTTTCTTCAAATTCATCACAACTCATTCTCTTATAGGCTACCCCCTCTTAAGCTAACTTAAATCTACTGAGCTCAGATGCTAAACTAAGGGACGAGGCAATGCAGCAGCACAAAACAATTAACAGAAACAGCAATGACAAAAAAATTCAGATTGGTAAAGAAAGCTACAGTAAATCTAAATTACCAAGCAAATGCAACATTGCAACTAATATGAGCCAATGTGCAGCAAGAAGAAAAATAAATCAGTAGTAAAACTGGCTTAACAGAATAATACAAAGTGAAATTTAGTAGCACTATGCCTGGGAAACAGCAGTAGCAAATGCAGTAACTAATATCTAAACATGACAAAGCTGAAGCAGAAAGAATATTACACTAAAGACAACAATGCAGATAAGGGAAATGTATATTCACATCTTAATGTCTATGTAATTAAAGTGGTGCACCACAACTTATTCTACAAAAGAAATTACCAAGTACTTGAAAAGAAAATGCTGTATGCAATTCCTGTGCAGGGAAATGTCTTTTTGTGCTCCTTCGTTTTTTTGAAGTACATCATAAAGTTAGTCTTTACTGGGTCTGTAGGCATAAAATATTTATATTAGTACACATATAACATTTTATTTTAACCATTGCTGCAGTGCAGCTAGAAACTAGATATTTAAAAAAAATGAAAATATGCACAAAGGAAGGCATGAACCATCATTCATTAGCCATATGGCATTTCATAAAGTAGTAAAAAAATCTCTCAACTCTCGTAGAAAGATACTTGTCATAATCAGGTGTCCAGATATAAGAATGTTTCCAAGTAATGAGCGTGTCATATTTGCGATGCTTTCTACAAAGGAATATCAATAGCGAGGATAATGGCCTCCCTTTTTTTTTCTACCTGTGCCTCTGAAAAGGCACACCCTAATGGCTTGTTCTCCAGGCGTCTGACACAGCTGGGTGCCCACGACGCATTACGTGCAGGTGGTCACTTAACTTTCTTACGGAAATATTTACGACAGCAGTTTCCGCTACTGTGACAGTCTCATATACAAAATTTCACGGGTCGAGTGTAGCTATAGGGAAATGCTTAGAAGCAAAATCTTATGAATATAGCAGTGTCCAAAAAATTTTCGCTGGCATTGTGATACATTCACGCATTTACACACATTTCATAACTCTTAAAGTACGATTCTTGGTTTCCAACATCCTTTTTCACAAGTCAGAGTCCCTAACCACTATTCATTACTCCTTACCTTATTACACATATATATATATATTCGTCGACACATCAATCTTGCGACGACACTTCAATATTTCATCATAATAAATACATAGCATAATCAAATTCCTCATATAGCACCAGCTTATTGATCATAAACATACCGCAACAGCATAATACACATAGTCATCGTAATAATAACATCATAACACCTCAGTCAACTCTCAAAATCGTCGTAGCTTCCTCCAATAATTTCAAAACCTAAAAAAATTCTCTGCTCATGTCAAAAGTGTCATCTGCCTCAAACGTACTTTAAAAATCGTGATCCCATACCAAATATATCATTCAAATCTCTCATAATATCACAATGGGTCCAAAAAAATATGAATAGTTCACAAAGTACAGACAAAATACAATTTCGTAAGTGTGAAGTTATCCAACGGTGTAATTACGTAAACATCAGTCACTGCCATAGTAAAAAAGTTTGTCTCTCTCAGTTAAATGATCAGATAGCTGTGTAATTTGTGTTAGAGAAATATGGTACCGATGTGTAAAGTTGTATAAGCAAATACCATATTAGCTAGGGCTCCTTTTGCTTGCCAAACACATGGTACACAAAGTAGGCATGTACCCCCCTGAGGATTAATGTAATTATACCCTCAGGTGTTACAGATTACAGCAATGGAATGAAATGTATCACGGAAAACTTTCTTTGTAATTCAAAAATCTTTAAAAATAAATGTTTTAAGTACAAAATTAATCACTGAAATGCGTGTCCTGTAGCGCTAAATGTGCGTCTTGTTGTAAGATAATCTCTGTCGAAGTGTCGTAGTTATTTTCCTCCGAAAGCTAAGTTCTGCAGAAGTCAATGTACTTACCTCATGATAAACAAAAGTGAAATGCTTTGTGTATAGATATCTTAGTTATTACGCTTATTGCCATGATGAAGAAAGTACTGTGCTGTAACGTATTGTTGAGCTACGAAAGAGGCTGTCTCATTGTAGCTATACCACAAAAGTTACTACTAAAACATGTTTTTCTTTACAGAAGAATTCAGAAAAACTGTGCAGATATAAAACAGAAACACCGCAAAAGCAACATTGTAAATTGTCACTCATTAGTATTGTCATGATAAAATCGTGTAGCTGTCACATAAACTAACCACTGTGTCATCTGGTATCTCACAGAAAGTACCTTGAATCCAGAAAGTATTTTCAAGTAAACCAAAATATTGCATTAAAATCTCATTAGCAGTACTGGTAAATGTTCTAAGTATGTGAGCCTGATAGTCGTTATGTAATCGTGGAACTAACAAGCAAGAATGTACACACACAGTAACACTGTGTCCTCTGTTGACTATCACAATGCAGTGGTAATTACTGTCTAAATATGTACCCTAGGTTCTAGACTGGATAGTTAACTTCAAAACATTGTTGCATGGTAACAGTTTCTAAGTCTGACAATGCATACTAGAAATGGGAAGTGAAACATTTTATGGCAAAGACAAAGTTAGAAAGCAGATTATCTTTCAATAAACGGTTTTACATGTGAAATGTGATGTAAACCTTTACTCTTCCTAGTAATCAGAGTTTCAACTTCAACGCAATTATCATGTGGTATACGTCGGTAAAGAATACTGGAATTTTTCCCAAGGTTAGCGTCTATGTTATTTTTCCCTGAGCCAGCGGGCGCACGTGGCTGCCTGCGGTGCGAGTCATTGTCTGTTTCTTTGTTGGCGCGCGTCGTTACTGGGATTAGGAGACCTAACTTCTACAAATTCGCCTTGCCGAGAGGGCCCTGCCCTGTTTAAATCCCGCCAGCTCTGATGAAATTCACTTCTGTCGTTTTGTCGGTAGTTTACATAGTTTCTTGTTTGTCGGTCATGTGGTGGAGAATTTCTCCCTGAATTACCACTGCACGGTGGACCGTTGCGTCTGAAGTTATTCTGTCTCCCGTGATAATAATAGTTCTGGTTGCCAAATTGTCTGTTTCTATGATTGTCTCTGTCATATTCATTACTACGGAAATGCGATCTTTTTCTGTAACTATTACTCTGCCAGTGGTTGTCATACAGGTGGTGTCTGTTTTGGTCACGATTTACGTTGTAAGAATAGGCTTGTTGTGGCCAGTTATTGTTTCTGTCGTCACGGAATTGTGACGGATGTGACCTGTAGAGATTGTTTTCCTGTTTTCTCATCCTGTGACTGTCTGTGTCAATTTCTAATTCTTGTAAGAGTCCCTCAAAATCTTCAATGTTGTCTTTGCAACGCCCTGCCAAAATAATATTTCTTAAATGTTCAGGCAATTTCATTAAGCAAATGCGGATGAGTTCCGAAGGGCTTTATGGGTTTGAAAGATACTGATTCTTGTGCAACATGTCTTCAAAATATTTCACAAGACTGGAAAATTCAGATTGTTCAAAGTGTTTCATCATCATGATGCTATGTTTTACTCGGTCTTGTGTAGCTAGAGACCAATATGCTGAGAGGAACGCATGGTAAAATTCTCCTTCACTGTAACAATCGTGAATGACCGATCGCATTCTTTCAGCTGGTTCATTCTCTAGGTAGCCACACATAAATTCTAACCTGTGCTCCAATGACCAGTTGGGAGGAAAACAACGAGAGAATTGATGGAGCCACGCTTGTGGATGAATGTCGTTGGCAGAATTCTTAAACGTTTTGAATTTACGTGTAGGAATGAACAGCTTATAGTCAAAATCATCGTGTCGGCGAGTAGCATATCGGTCGTTGTTACGTCGTGTCGGTGCTTCCATCTCAAAATTCGGTGCACCTTGTCAATTTCTTTCATAATTTCCGAAATTCCCTGTGTTATTATTTTGTGGCTTTTCCGTATTTCTAAGTTCCTCTTCCCGTGTTGGAGCGCGAGTGTCCTCTGAAATATGAAATTTTTGTATTACTTGTGCCAACTGATCTTGTACTTCCCGGATTTCTCTTTGGTGTTGCGTATTAATTTGATTCTGATTTTGTTTGAATTTCCTAATTTGTTCGCACTCTTCTGTGTCAGTGATGGCTACAGGTCTTGTGTCATTCAGATCATCATCTACCTTTGCAGATAAGTTAGTGAACTGATCCGAAAGTTCGGCTACTTTCTCCGATAGTGTACTTATTTCCTCAGTGTGTTTTTCTGAACCAAGTTTCATAGTGTCCATCTGTGTTGAAATCGTATCTACTGTGTCCTTTAAGTTTTCTTGAGTTTTTGCAAGTTGCGTAACCGAATCGGCAGATGCAACTGAGTCAATTTTAGCTTGCAACGTGTCGTGATTTTCATGAACAATAGTTTGGAGTTCTTTTATGGCTGCTTCGTGATTCTGTAATGCATTTTCATGCCGCGAAAAAATAGGTTGAAAATGCTCACAAATTTGTGTTTTTACATCATTACAGACTATTTGACATTTCGATTCAATGTTATGTAACTCAGTAGTTAAATCTTCACGTGTTTGTTCAAGCTTATGTTCCACTGAGTCTAACTTTTGAAGCTTTTGTTCCATTGTGTCTAACTTTTGAAGATTTTGTTCCATTGGGTCTAACTTTTGAAGATTTTGTTCCATTGTGTCTAACTGTTGCTGTGTTTGTCTCTGATTTTGTTCCATTTGTTGCATTAGCTGTAATAACAATGCATTAGTGTCTGGAATCTGTTCCTCTACGCTTTTCGGCAGTGCATTTGCACCGGCAACATTCACATTTTGACAAGCAGAAAATGTGTCTTGACTTATTTGAGAAAACGGTGAGGATGCAAAACCTGAATCTACAGTATTTGCAAAATTGTTTGCTGTCATTTCGGATTCCTGAGGCGAGCTGTTGCCAAGCGATCGATCGATAATGCTTCCCTGTTCACTAATTGTTTCACTGCCTATGCCATTGTTTGCCGCCCACTCCATTTCCCTATGCACAGTTACTAAATTACTACTTCGAATGTCTGTTAATTCACTACACAGTGGTGTTGATAAGCTACGCTCATTGTCACTATTATTTCTCAGTTTACTTTGGAGCCTAGTGTTACGTTTTTCACACGCCATTATTATCACAATATTTCACATGACAACACAAAAAAACACAATTTGAAGAGCAAAAATAGGCGAACACATTAACATAGCACTGAAAATAATATCTAGTTAATTGCAAGCGCAGCTGCGAAATACTTGGTGCAAATCTACATGCATGCCACAACTGTTTTACTGTACAACAATGAAAGACTGCAACTACAAAGGAGATTCTCTCTACAATTATGCACTAGCAATAAACAAGATCTACACTAATTACACAAACTACAAGAAAAAATCAGAAGATTCCAGTGAGGTATCCTGGCAGGGTCACCATATGAAACGTCCCCTTTGAAAAATTGTACACGACTGTGCTTAAACTAACAGACAATTTTTTTAGCGCAATGCAATCTGACTTTCAAAAATCCCTGCAAAAGAATGGCCCTGACTAACATTAATCTATACCTTTCACAAATCGCTTACCTCACAAAAATCTTGGTTACTCGAACTACTGCAATACTGCAGCGCCACTACTGCCAGCTAAATAAAAGATACAAACTACAGAAGGCACTACTTACTGATAAGCATGGTTATCAAATGAAAGATTTTAATAGAGAACAAACAATGTATTTACCTTAATAGTCATAATATATATAGCAGTTCAATACATCCAGTCTTACAAATTTCAAAACTCCGCCATTTCTCTCCCCACATCCACCACTGCTGGCGGCTCACCTGCAACTGCGCAACGCTACGCGCTGTTGACATCCAGCTGCCGCTGCCCAACACTACAATGGCAGACAACAATGCAAGCTAACCACAGACTGCACACAGCACAGCCAGTGATTTTCACATAGAGCGCTACGTAACGTTGCCAATAAGAAAACATAAACAGCCTACTTACAATGTCTTATACAGGCGTTGCCGACAGTAGTGCCGTATTCTGCCTATTTGCATATCTCTGTATTTGAATATCCATGCCTGCATGAGTTTCTTTGGCGGTTGAAGGTACTGAAATGGTAATGGTCAATTTAAATTGAAAATGGTGTAAATGTCCGTGTTATCGACTGGTGACCCAATCTCGTTATATTATACTGATGAACGTAAATGTGTTAGTAAACATTGATTATGTCCAAGTATCGGATTCCTAGCCAAAAAAGTAAAATTCTGTGAAACTCTACAGCAATAAAAGCTGTACATATTTACGCTGTACCTTTACTCAAACTTGCAAACCCCAGGATCAAGAAAAATAAACAAACATCATTTCCTACCACTAAACATAGTTGCCAGAAGTATATACTATCAGTGTTGTTGAATAATAGGTATGTATGCATCTAGAAATGCAATCAATTACTCGAAATCCATTGACCATCCAAATCATGCATCTCGCGTAATGTTATAATCATACCCAGCCCAAATACGTGTACAGTAGCTGTCGCTTTCGAATACTGCACAGGCTCCCGTTCTCGGCCAGTGGAAACAAAACACACTCCAGAAAATTCCTGGCAGATTAAAACTGTGTGCCGCAGTGAGAATCGAACTCGGGACCTTTGCCTTTCGCGGGCAAGTGCTCTACCATCCGAGCTACCCAAGTACGACTCACGCCCCGTCCTCACAGCTTCACTTCTGCCAGTACCTCGTCTCCAACCTTCCAAACTTTACAGAAGCTCTCCTGCGAACCTTCCAGAACTAGCAACCCTCATTCTGAAAACACACTCATGTTTCGAAGATAAATATTCTAAAAATGGCTGCATTTCAGCAACTGTTAGAGATCAGTAAGTGAATCCAAAGCAGCTAACTAGTTTGAACGTATGGTAGTTTTATTCAATCTTTCACCAACGTTTCGACGGATATAAACCTCTCTTTTTCAAAAACACATGTAAGTAGAAGACAACGTTACAGAAATTATTACAAACCAGGTAACTTACACGTCAAAATTGGTGACATGCCGTATAATGTCGGGTTGAAAATCTTTATAATTGACACAGTTATGTATTGCATGAGATATCACAATCTGTAAAACTTAGCAAATACAGTGAATGAATGGGAGCAGGTGTGACTACTATTTGTTTATCCATTTCTCTGTGGATTTTCAGTTCATCAGTAAGTGCATACAATGAAGACTGATTTGCTCATCGTTTGTAAATGATTCATCCATAAACAAAATCTTGCATAAAAATGCACCACCACTTTGCAATTTCCAGAGATTCACAAAACTGAAACCAGTTTTGAAAGTCTTCCCCATGAAGCTGTAAGTGAAATGTGGAAAGAATGAAATACTAAGTAGTAAACATTATAGGAAGGGAAGTGTAACAAATTCTGTTACAATAACAATGGATCGTCTACACACGGCCTTACGATTGGAGCAATATCTGATTTTAAAGAGAAAAGCAGTACTACATTACTTTTGCAGGTCAGAGCGTAACTACAATTTACCATGCTTTTCAAAATACTCGTGTCGGCTGTACCTCACCTCGTTACAGGAATCCAAGATTGCGTGTTGCAATGATGCATGTTGCAGGTATTTGGCTATTCTACGTTGAAACTAATGTCTTCAGATCCGTTTGTTGTAATCAATGGTAATGAGCTTTAGTGCACGATTTCAGATACGAGGCACTCACATATTTTGAATTATATTTGTCTACACAATATCATTTTCTGTGACAACCGTGAATGAGTTTCCATTCAGTTACGGATACAACACCGTTTAAGGCTTATTCACATCAAAACACATTCCTCGAAATATCTTGTTCACACACACACACACACACACACACACACACACACACACATACACACTGCTTTCCCAGTGACCCGCCGATCTGAGTCTCTACTGTTGAGTGCTACTTAAGTAAATAAATTAGTGAAATCAAAGTGAAGTAGAAATTAGAATATAAATGAAAAACTTGGTTTAGTTTAGAGAGTTACATACCGGCATTCAGCGGGTAGAACAGCAGAACAGAAGAGACAATGACCGTGAAGTCAGCAAGTTCCACATAAGCGGGCGCTGTCGATTCAGCCGTCAGGGCATCGCCCGACCGGCTCACGTGTTTCTCAGTTGTCGCATGTGAGCAAAGGCCCTCGCCTACATCCCAAGAGCCAATGACCGACGTTAAGAAGATTCTTCGAGAAGCTTTTCAACGTGACAGAAGAGGCAATGGCCGTGAAGTCGTTCACCTCCAGTTAACTGAAGTGAATAAATACGCGAGACGCGGTGGGCCCGACAGACGAAGACGAAAACGGAGACGGAGACGGAGACGAAGACGGAGACGAGCGATGAAGAAGACGAAGAAGTGAAGAAGCGTAGCAGTTGTTTTAAGTCAGTTTCGGTGCTGAAGACCGTCATGCAAGAAGAGACTACATCATGCACAGACGCACCAAGTCCGCCGCTGTAATGGAATAGCAAGCAGCAGCCTCAGCGGCAGAAGACAGAAGTTAAAAGGTATTTGAAGTCTGATTTTACGCACCCGGGTGACTCGTGAGGACGGGAAGGAGACGGCCTCACATCAGCAGTCACCTGTTAGCTGGGATGAAGATCTGACAGCCGAAGACTGGCAAGCGGGAGTCCGTTGTTCGAGTCCGGGACACTGGCCTTCCCCCGCCGCGCCGCTCCGCTGGCCGACGCACAACACACGCGGCCGCTTAGAGAAGAGAAACACTGGGACTCCACATCCAAGGTATCACCATCCGATGCATGACTTCGCTCGCAATAATTAAACGGGCCACCTCGCGCTGCGCGTCTCCGGTCAGCTGGACGAGACGGCGACACGAGATACACACCGCTACGCGTAATCAGACGCCGCCGCCGCTGCCGCAGCAGAAGGCTACGCAAACGACACGGCTGCCGCTCTCCGAACCAGAACGTCCAGTAAGATACAGCTGTACGAAACTTTCAATAAAAGTTATCTTATGTAAAAATGCTGTTTCATTCTACCTCATACCCGAGCCAAGGAAGAACCCACCCTGCCCACATGTTTTTAAGAGAGAAAAGTTAATTTATTTAATATTTTCACCCTGACAGAATGCTTTAGAATGCTCATCCTGACAATTGACTTGCATCAAAAGAGAAAACCCAGTTACATTTAGTGACAGAAGTATTACATTTAGTACCAGAACTGTTACACTACCGAATACTGATTTCTGTGTTTCAGAAGTCCACGTGATGCTGTGCACATATAGATTTAAATGTCTATACAGTGTGTTAACTGTAACTTGAACATTGTCTGCAGGGAGAGGAGGAAACAAGCCCGGCCACACCACAGACCGCCACGGGATGAGAAGACCTGCACGCGGAACAAGCTCCGCCTACCGCCTGCAGTGTAGGCATCCGAAGCCATGTCTCATGCTTCCACGAAATCAGAAATCAAGCCTGCGGGTAAAGAACACTTAAATGCTGTTCATAACCAAAACAATGTAGTTTATTGCTAAACATAACGAATAAAAAAAAAGTTCTCTAATGTTATATTTTAACACACTGTCACCACTTATATATGCGACACATCTCATGAATCGACCTGTTTAACAAAGATTCTGATTGCAAAAATTGCATATACTTATCCCCAGCAAAGGAATGAGTATGAAATGGAGTAAATTAGAGCACAGTAACACAGCAGGCAACGACGGCTACCTCACACAATATTGTCAACTAGGTAACGTTGGCAGCAGTCCAAAACAAATGACTGTCGGCCAAAGCCTTCTTATATCTGCTCACGAGCTGAACCATAAACTTAAAGTTAACACCCAGTGCGCACAAAAACCAACAGACTTGCCGCCAGCAAGTCAACCAATGAGTGGTCTTCTCATTACTACCCCACCACTCGACTGGTCAACATCTATAAGGGGGCCATCCATAAATTACGTCACACGAATTTCGTGATTTCTGGAGCCTTTCGAGAGTACCGCCAACGGACCAACAGAAAGATACGGCTGCGACTTAGTAGTGAATAACAACAATAAGTAGCGAATAACAACTGACTAGGATGATCCATTTTTCAGTTTGCCACAGAACATTAAATACATTTTTAGTGGGGGGGACGAAATATTAAAACCTACAAAACGCGAACTTACTGTCACGGCCACGAGCTCTGTTGTTTTAGAATTTTGAGAACGAAAGAATTTCTGAAAAAATCTGTAAGTGTCGGATTCTTTTTAATCTTTTTTTTTTTAATTGTCTGATGTTCATTCCAATTCACCTCCTACATTGTCACTACTGCTCAAACTTCACCATAAGTTGTTAATTTCGTTTTGTGTATGTTGTTTATTTTTATTGCTCTGTATACTTCACATACTTCGCGGTAAATTATTGTCAAATCAATTTTTTTACTATTTTCAGTTTGCTAGATAAAGTGGTAATCACAAAGTAGTAGAACCAAGGAAAACACGTCCACCCCACAAGTGTCGACTAAAGGATGTATACAATTAAACATAAACGAAATCGCTTATTGGAGGTTTTCGACGTATCCTCAAAGGCGGCCGGCGCGCGACACCGTAGGTATATCGAACGAGGACTCGCGTGGTCACAACGTACCAAAATGTGTCCTGGCCGGTGTGGCCGAGCGGTTCTAGGCGCTACAGACTGGAACCGCGTGACCGCTACGGTCGCAGGTTCGAATCCTGCCTCGGGCATGGATGTGTGTGATGTCCTTAGGTTAGTTAGGTTTAAGTAGTTCTAAGTTCTAGGGGACTGATGACCACAGATGTTAAGTCCCATAGTGCTCAGAGCCATTTGAACCATTTTCCTCCCTCTTCCCCCCGCCCCCCCCCCCCTTGTCTCACGACGTCACTCTTTGTTGACCGCTTCCCCCACACTTGACGTGTGACGTAATTTATGGATGGTAACTAATCGATAACATACAGGCTATCTTATCGCAAAGTGATACACAGGTACTTTTAAACATTTATTATTTTTTATCTGAATGTAGTTTATTGCTAATCATAACGAATAAAAAAATTAAAGCAAAAAGTCCATAGTGTCACTACGTTTACACGCGATATATTTCCGAAAGACAAAAAGCGAGTTTCGGAAAATGTTTTTTTGCTGTCATATTTACATACTACGCACTGACACAGATTGCTAGCCCAGTTAAATATGGCGCTTGGAAAACAGCACAATCGTTGTTTCTTTTCAGTTAGACGACCTGTAAACTACTTCAGTCTAATATTTCTATTTAGCTTTCACTGTACCGAAATCCACTCCATCCATATGAACGGAAAATTTTTAAGTACAAGCCGAAACCTGGCAGCACAAGCACACTCCAAAGCTGGTAGAGTTAACATGGGAACGAAAATCGATTGCAGAATTGGAAAACCGGCATCTAGAAACGGTTTTTCACAATCGATATTGAAGTGTTTACATGACCACCAAGAAGCGGTATTAGGAAATCGGTATACGAAATCCGGTTTAGGGAACCCCATGTAAGCAGGGTGTGTGCTCCATTGGCGACGACTCTAATCGAGCGTTGAAAACAATCACTAAGATTTGAAGTTTGGAGTATCTTTGTTTTTTTTCCCTCTGCATTTCCGCTTTTCAATGTTTGACATGCTATCTATTATATTATGTCGTGTTTTATGTATCTGCAAACAAGATATAATAAAGAACGTTATTTTAATGATAACAAGAACGTACTGTACTTTTTGTGAATCGACGTTATCCACTCTTGGTGAACACATACACTCCTGGAAATGGAAAAAAGAACACATTGACACCGGTGTGTCAGACCCACCATACTTGCTCCGGACACTGCGAGAGGGCTGTACAAGCAATGATCACACGCACGGCACAGCGGACACACCAGGAACCGCGGTGTTGGCCGTCGAATGGTGCTAGCTGCGCAGCATTTGTGCACCGCCGCCGTCAGTGTCAGCCAGTTTGCCGTGGCATACGGAGCTCCATCGCAGTCTTTAACACTGGTAGCATGCCGCGACAGCGTGGACGTGAACCGTATGTGCAGTTGACGGACTTTGAGCGAGGGCGTATAGTGGGCATGCGGGAGGCCGGGTGGACGTACCGCCGAATTGCTCAACACGTGGGGCGTGAGGTCTGCACAGTACATCGATGTTGTCGCCAGTGGTCGGCGGAAGGTGCACGTGCCCGTCGACCTGGGACCGGACCGCAGCGACGCACGGATGCACGCCAAGACCGTAGGATCCTACGCAGTGCCGTAGGGGACCGCACCGCCACTTCCCAGCAAATTAGGGACACTGTTGCTCCTGGGGTATCGGCGAGGACCATTCGCAACCGCCTCCATGAAGCTGGGCTACGGTCCCGAACACCGTTAGGCCGTCTTCCGCTCACGCCTCAACATCGTGCAGCCCGCCTCCAGTGGTGTCGCGACAGGCGTGAATGGAGGGACGAATGGAGACGTGTCGTCTTCAGCGATGAGAGTCGCTGCGGCCTTGGTGCCAATGATGGTCGTATGCGTGTTTGGCGCCGTGCAGGTGAGCACCACAATCAGGACTGCATACGACCGAGGCACACAGGGCCAACACCCGGCATCATGGTGTGGGGAGCGATCTCCTACACTGGCCGTACACCACTGGTGATCGTCGAGGGGACACTGAATAGTGCACGGTACATCCAAACCGTCATCGAACCCATCGTTCTACCATTCCTAGACCGGCATGGGAACTTGCTGTTCCAACAGGACAATGCACGTCCGCATGTATCCCGTGCCACCCAACGTGCTCTAGAAGGTTTATGTCAACTGCCCTGGCCAGCAAGATCTCCGGATCTGTCCCCCATTGAGCATGTTTGGGACTGGATGAAGCGTCGTCTCACGCGGTTTGCACGTCCAGCACGAACGCTGGTCCAACTGAGGCGCCAGGTGGAAATGGCATGGCAAGCCGTTCCACAGGTCTACATCCAGCATCTCTACGATCGTCTCCATGGGAGAATAGCAGCCTGCATTGCTGCGAAAGGTGGATATACACTGTACTAGTGCCGACATTGTGCATGCTCTGTTGCCTGTGTCTATGTGCCTGTGGTTCTGTCAGTGTGATCATGTGATGTATCTGACCCCAGGAATGTGTCAATAAAGTTTCCCCTTCCTGGGACAATGAATTCACGGTGTTCTTATTTCAATTTCCAGGAGTGTATTATGTCGTGTTTTATGTATCTGCAAACAAGATATAATAAAGAACGTTATTTTAATGATAACAAGAACGTACTGTACTTTTTGTGAATCGACGTTTCCCACTCTTGGTGAACACACAGAAAGCCATGAATTGCGAAAAGCATGTCAAGAGTGAGGTTACAACGCCGGCTGCAATAGACACGGCCTCATCGGAACAGTTGTTGTGCAATTCAGATGGAGTGACTACTTCTCATTTGCCTACAGTGCTTCCAGTCGACGGGCATCTGCTGGAAAATTCACATGATATGTAGCCAACGGTCAATTTACCGATTAGCTGCATCGCGTCTTCCATGCCACAAAGCGAAATCGCCGTGTCTCCGCACATGCCACAGCAGCCGGACGTGTGGTTCAGACTACTCAAGTTTCGATTGCTGCGTGTGGTGTATGTGGTGACAACTTACTGTTTGAACTTACCATCAGTGCTTCAGATACTCAAACTCTTTTGTTAATGTCATTCATTTTTCATAACATTACCACTGTGTGCAAGTACCAACACATCTAAGACCACGTGATTTGCCATGTTTGAAACGGGATGTGTCTTCATACACAGCTATCAGCTCTCTGTCGTAGACGCTCCACTTAGTTCAAATGGTTCAAAGTGTAAGTAGGCTGTTTATGTTTTCTTTATGTAAGTAGGCTGTTTATGTTTTCTTATTGGCAACGTTACGTAGCGCTCTATATGAAAATCACTGGCTGTGCTGTGTGCAGTCTGTGGCTAGTTTGCATTGTTGTCTGCCATTGTAGTGTTGGGCAGCGGCAGCTGGATGTGAACAGCGCGTAGCGTTGGGCAGTTGGAGGTGAGCTGCCAGCAGTGGTGGATGTGGGGAGAGAGATGGCGGAGTTTTGAAATTTGTCATGAACTGCTATATATATTATGATTATTAAGGTAAATACAGTGTTTGTTCTCTATTAAAATCTTTCATTTGCTAACTATCCCTATCAGTAGTTAGTGCCTTCCGTAGTTTGAATCTTTTATTTAGCTGGCGGTAGTGGCGCTCGCTGTATTGCAGTAGGCTCGCTGTATTGCAGTAGTTCGAGTAACGAAGATTTTTGGTGAGGTAAGTGATTTGTGAAACGTATAGATTAATGTTAGTCAGGGCCATTCTTTTGTAGGGATTTTTGAAAGTCAGATTGCGTTGCGCTAAAAATATTGTGTCAGTTTAAGCACAGTCTTGTATAAATGTCCTAAGGGGACGTTTCATATGGCGACCCTGCCAGGATACCTCACTGGAATCTTCTGATTTTTTTCTTGTAGTTTGTGTAATTAGTGTAGATTTTGTTTATTGCTAGCGCATAATTGTAGAGAGAATCTCCTTTGTAGTTGCAGTCTTTCATTGTTGTACAGTAAAACAGTTGTGGCATGCATGTAGATTTGCACCAAGTATTTCGAAGCTACACTTGCAATTAACTAGATATTATTTTCAGTGCTATGTTAATGTGTTCCCCTATTTTTGCTCTTCAAATTGTGTTTTTCTGTGTTGTCGTGTGAAATATTGTGGCAATAATGGCGTGTGGAAAACGTAACACTAGGCTCCAAAGTAAACTGAGAAATGACAGTGAAGACGAAAGCAGTGTGTTAACGCCACCATGTAATGAATTAACTAATATCCAAAGTAGTAATTTGGTAACTGTGCATAGGGAAATGGAGCGGGCGTCAAATAATGGTGTAGACAGTGAAACAGGTAGTAAACAGGGAAGCATTATCGATCGATCGGTCGGCAACAGCTCACCTCAGGAATTGGGAATGACAGAACACAATATTGCAAATACTGTAGACTCAGGTTTTGGGTTCTCACCTTTTTCTCAAATGAGTCAAGACACATTTTCTGCTTGTCAAAATGTGAATGTTGCTGGTGCAAAGGCACTGCCGAAAAGCGTGGAGGAACAGATTCCAGACACTAATGCATTGTTATTACAATTAATGCAACAAATGGGACAAAATCTTCAAAAGTTAGACACAATGGAACAAAATCAGAGACAAACACAGCAAAAGCTTCAGAAGTTAGACACAATGGAACAACACCAGAGACAAACACAGCAACAGTTAGACACAATGGAACAACACCAGAGGCAAACACAGCAACAGTTAGACACAATGGAACAAAAGCTTCAAAAGTTAGACTCAGTGGAACATAAGCTTGAACAAACACATGAAGATTTAACTACTGAGTTACATAACATTGAATCGAAATGTCAAAAAGTCTGTAATGACGTAAAAACACAAATTTGTGAGCATTTTCAACCTATTTTTTCGCGGCATGAAAATGCATTACAGAATCACGAAGCAGCCATAAAAGAACTGCAAACTGTTGTTCATGAAAATCATGAGACCTTGCAAGCTAAAATTGACTCAGTTGCATCTACCGATTTGGTTACGCAACTTTCAAAAACTCAAGAAAACTTAAAGGACACAGTAGATACTCTGAAAATTGGTTCAGAAAGACACATGGAGGAAATTAGTTCATTATCAGAGAAAGTAGTTGAACTTTCGGATCAGCTAAATAATTTATCTACGAAGGTAGATGATAATCTGAATGACACAAAACCAGTAGTCTTTAATGACAGAGAAGAGTGCGAACAAATTAGGAAATTCAAACAAAATCAGAATCAAAGTAATACGCAACACCAAAGAGAAATCCGGGAAGTACAAGATCAGCTGACACAGGTAATACAAGAATTACGTATTTCAGAGGACACTCGAACCCCAATACGGGAAGAGGGACATAGAAATACGGAACAGCCACAAAATAATAACACAGGGCATTTCGGAAGTTATGAAATAAATTGGCAATGTGCACCGAATTTTGAGATGGAACCGCCGACACGACATAACAATGACCGACATGCGACTGATGATTTTGACTATAAGCTGTTCATTACTACACGTAAATTCAAAACGTTTAAGAATTCTGCCAACGACATTCATCCACAAGCGTGGCTCCATCAATTCTCTCATTGTTTTCCTCCCAACTGGTCATTAGAACACAGATTAGAATCCATGTGTGGCTACTTGAAGAATGAACCAGCTGTAAGAATGCAATTGGTCATTCACGATTGTCACAGTGAAGGAGAATTTTATCATGCCTTCCTCTCAGCCTATTGGTCTCAAGCTACACAAGACCGAGTAAAACATACATCATAATGATGAAACATTTCGAACAATCTGAATTTTCCAGTCTTATGAAATATTTTGCAGACATGTTGCATAAGAATCAGTACCTGTCAAACCCATACAGCCCCTCAGAACTCATACGCATTTGCTTAATCACATTACCTGAACATTTACGACATATTATTTTGGCAGGACGTTGCAAAGACGATATTGAAGCTTTTCAGGGGCTCTTACAACAATTATAAATTGACACAGACAGTCGTGGGATGCGAAAACAGGAAAACAATCACTACAGGTCACATCCGTCACAATTCCGTGACGACAGAAATAATAACTGGACACGACAAGGCTATTCTTACAACGCAAATCGTGACCAAAACAGAAACCACCCATATGACAACCACTGGCAGAGTAATAGTTACAGAGAAAAATTGCATTTCCATAGTAATGAATATGACAGAGACAATCATAGCAACAGACAATATGGCAACCAGAACTATTATTATCAAGAGAGACAGAATAACTTTAGACGCAACGGTCCAGCGCGCAGTTACGACTCAGGGAGAAATTCTCCACCACGTGACCGACAAGAAAGAAACTATGGAATCTACCGACATGACGACAGACGATATGATCGTAACGACAGACCTTAACTGTATCAGAATTGGCGGGATTTAAACAGAGCAGGGCACTTTCGACAACGTGAATTTGAAGAAGCTAGGTCTCCCAATAACGACGCGCGCCAACAAAGGAACAGACAATGACGCGCACCGCAGGCTGCCGCGTGCGCCGGCTGGCTCAGGGAAAAATTACATAGACGCTAACCTTGAGAAAAATTCCAGTATTCTTTACCGGCGTATACCACATGATAATTGCGTCGTAGCTGAAACTCTGCGTGCTAGGAAGAGTAAAGGTTTACACCACATTTCACATGTAAAACCGTTTATTGAAAGATAATCTGCTTTTTAACTTTGTCTTTGCCATAAAACGTTTCACTTCACATTTCTAGTATGCATTGTCAGACTTAGAAACTGTTACCATGCAACAATGTTTGAAGTTCAATATCCACTCAAGAACCAAGAGAACTTACTTAAACAGAAATTACGACTGCATTGTTATTGCGAACAGACGACACAGTGTTATTGTGTGTGTACATTCTTGCTTGTTAGTTGCACGATTACGTAATGACTATAAGGCTCACATACTTAGAACATTTACCAGTACTGCTAATGAGATTTTAATGCAACATTTTGGTTTACTTGAAAATACATTCTGGATTCAAGGTACTTTCTGTGAGATACCAGATGACACAGTGGTTAGTTTATGTGACAGCTACACGATTTTATCATGACAATACTAATGAGTGACAATTTACAATGTTGCTTTTGCGGTGTTTCTGTTTTATATCTGCACAGTTTTTCTGAATTCTTCTGTAAAGAAAAACATGTTTTAGTAGTAACTTTTGTGGTATAGCTACAATGAGGCAGCCTTTTCCGTAGCACAACAATACGTTACAGCACAGTAATTTCTTCATCACAACAATAAGCGTAATAACTAAGATATCTATACGCAAAGCATTTCACTTTTGTTTATCATGAGGTAAGTACATTGACTTCTGAAGAACTTAGCTTTTGGAGGATGATAACTACGACACTTCCACAGAGATTATCTTACAACAAGATGCACATTTAGCGCTACAGGACACGCATTTGAGTGATTAATTTTGTACTTAAATCATTTATTTTTCAAGATTTTTGGAATACAAAGAAAGTTTTCTGTGATACATTTCATTCCATTACTGTAATCTGTAACACCTGAGGGTATAATTACATTACTCCTCAGAGAGGTACACGCCTACTTTGTGTACCATGTGTTTGGCAAGCGCAAGGAGCCCTAGCTAATATGGTATTTGCTTATACAACTTTACACATCGGTACCATATTCCTCTAACACATAAATTACATAGCTATCTGATCATTTAACTGAGAGAGACAAACTTTTTTATTATGTCAGTGACACATGTTTACGCAATTACAGAGTTGGATTACTTCACACTTACGAAATTGTATTTTGTCTGTACTGTGTGAACTTTTCATATTTTTTCGGACCCATTGTGATACTATGAGAGCTTTGAATGATGTATTTGGTATGAGATCATGATTTTTAAAGTACGTTTGAGGTAGATGACACTACTGAAATGAGCAGAGAATTTTCTTTAGGTTTTGAAATTATTGCAGAAAGCTACGACGTTTTTGAGATTTGACTGAGGTGTTATGATGTTATTTTTACGACGACGATGTGTATTATGCTGTTGAGATATGTTTATGATCAATAAGCCGATGTTATATGAGGAATTTGATTATGCTACATACTTATTAAGATTAAATATTGAAAAAGTGTCGACGAATATGTATATGTTTAGTAAGGTAAGGAGTAATGAATAGTGGTTAGGGACTCTGATTTATGAAAAGGATGTTGGAAACCAAAAAACGTACTTTAAGAGTTATGAAATGTATGTAAATGCGTGAATGCATCACAATGCCGACGAAAATTTTTTGGACACTGTTATATCAATAGCATTTGGTTTCTACAGATTTGTAACGCCAATTCTTGACCTGTGAAATATTTTTATATGAGACTGTCACTGTAGCGGAAACTGCTGTCGTAAATATTTCCGTAAGAAAGTTAAGTGACCATCTGCACGTAATGCGTTGTGGGCACCCAGCTGTGCGACAGACGCCCAAAAAAAAAAGCCTTTCAGAGGCACAGGTAGAAAAGAAAAAAAAAAGGGAGGCCATTATCCTCGTTTTTGACATACCTTTGTAGAAAGCACCGCAAATACGACACGCTTACATCTGCACACCTGATTATGACAAGCGTCTTTCTCTAGAATTGAGGGAATTTTACTGTGTTATGAAATGCCATATGGCTAATGAATGATGTTTCATGCCGTCCTTTGTACATATTTGCTCATTTTCTTTAATATCTAGTTCCTAGCTGCACTGCAGCATTGGTTAAAATAAAATTTAATATATGTACTAATATAGTTATTTTAGGCCTACAGATCCAGTCAATAAGAAATTTATGATCTACTTCCAAGAAAACGAGGGCACATAAATAGACATTTCCCTTCACAGGAATTGCATAAATAATTTCTTTACGATTTGGTAACTTATCTGCTAGTGTAAGTTCTCATGATGCATCACTCTAGTGTTAAGATGTGACATAGGTATTAAATATGGCCATTTTTACTGTAATATTTTTTCTGCTTGAGCTTTGTCACTTATAGATATAAGTTTTATATTCTTTATATTTTTATATTTGCTGCTGCTGTTTGCCAGGCATAGTGCTACTGAATTTTAAATTGTGTTACTCTTCTAAGCTAGTTTTACTACTGATTTATTTTTCTTGTTTGCTGCACAGCGCCTTATATTAGTTGTAGTACTGCAATTGCTTTGCCTATTTAAAATTTTTGTCCTTGATGTTTGTTTTAATTGTTTTATGCTGCTGCATTGCCTCGTCCCTTAGTTTAGCATCTGAGCTCAGTAGATTTAAGTTAGCTTAAGAGGGGATAGCCTCTAAGAGAATGAGTTGCAATGAATTTGAAGAAATGCACTGAGAAGTTATACGAACAAAGTACAGGTATAGGTAGGATTTTCTTGGAAATAAATAATGAGGTAAGACATATGTGAAATAAATACAGAAAGCATGCTTGGATAGGATTTTTTTGGTGGAAGCAAAGGTTGAAATAAGACAAAAGATCTATGGAATGAAGTTTTGGGATGGACTGCAGTACCAAATGTTACACTGAAAACGAACCCTGTCCTTTCCTTTTGTGTTATCCCACTATGTGTTTGTGTACCCTTGTGTATTTGTTTTCTTCCTGTCTCTGTGTAGTTTCATAGAATTTTTTCTTCTAATATTAAGCTACATTCACTATGATGAGGAATACTGTTATCCTCAAATTTAATTGGCATTAATAATATGTTATTTACCTTGTAAATATGCTTAGACATTATTTATTCTGTTTTGATTTAATGCTCATGTGTAAAGTTGATGTTTCAAAAGTTATTCTGATCTTTTATGTATGTACTCATGTCATAATTCCTGTAACACTGATGTATATGTTATTTCGATTCTTTTGTAAAGCTTGTACTACAAATTTTATCTGTATTGTTATGTTCTTTAATGATGTATTTTGTACCTTTGTAATTGTATTCTCATGTTATAATATTGTAATTGACACCAGTTCATCAATTTAAGTAACTTGTAAGTTACATTTCACTGCACACGTTTCTGTTGGTCACAGTAATGCACAATATGTGAGAAGTTGGGACTGTTGTGTTTGCATGTGTGTTAATAATTCAGCAAGGGACTGGATAACAGCATTGCTGGTTCTAAGGACAATTCCAAAAACTTTGTGAGTGCACAAGTGGTGATTATGGACTTGCTATATTAACTGCAAGACTCTTCAATGGTGATTGTGCACCCGCACAGTCACAACAGATGGCTACTGGCCATCTCTACAAGGACTGCAGTGGGTCTGCATCTTTGATGACTCACCAATACCATTATTTCTACAAGGACTACAGTGGGTCTACACCTTTGCTACTCACCAATACCATTATTTCAACAAGGACTGCAGTGGGTCTGCACCTCTGGTGGCCCACCAATACCACAATCTCTACCAGGACTACAGTGGGTCTACTCTGTGATGACCTACCTACCAATATTCATCAACTTCGACTGATTCTGCTGTGGGTTTGCTCTGTTGTGGCCCATTACCTGTCAGCATGTCAAGAGTCAGCACTGTCTTTCTGTTGGAAGGACAACACTACTTCTTCAAGACTGCATGGACATCCACTACTTCCGTGTGCATTGTCTTTTACTGCTCAGACTTTGATAAAAGAAACGGCAGTTTTACTGTGATGAATGATCAGGACTGTCTTTATGGACTGTGAGAAAATTTTAGCTTTTGACCACCATTGTATTAATAAGTGTGTGCATTTGATATCTTTGTTATTGTAATTATGAAAAATTTTATCAAATCATTATTGGCCACTGGCCAAAACAATTCGTAAAATTTTTTGTGGGGAGCATGGGGGGCTATGTAAGTAGGCTGTTTATGTTTTCTTTATGTAAGTAGGCTGTTTATGTTTTCTTATTGGCAACGTTACGTAGCGCTCTATATGAAAATCACTGGCTGTGCTGTGTACAGTCTGTGGCTAGTTTGCATTGTTGTCTGCCATTGTAGTGTTGGGCAGCGGCAGCTGGATGTGAACAGCGCGTAGCGTTGCGCAGTTGGACGTGAGCCGCCAGCAGTGGTGGATGTGGGGAGAGAGATGGCGGAGTTTTGAAATTTGTCATGAACTGCTATATATATATTATGATTATTAAGGTAAATACAGTGTTTGTTCTCTATTAAAATCTTTCATTTGCTAACTATCCCTATCAGTAGTTAGTGCCTTCCATAGTTTGAATCTTTTATTTTGCTGGCAGTAGTGGCGCTCGCTGTATTGCAGTAGGCTCGCTGTATTGCAGTAGTTCGAGTAACGAAGATTTTTGGTGAGGTAAGTGATTTGTGAAACGTATAGATTAATGTTAGTCAGGGCCATTCTTTTGTAGGGATTTTTGAAAGTCAGATTGCGTTGCGCTAAAAATATTGTGTCAGTTTAAGCACAGTCTTGTATAAATGTTCTAAGGAGACGTTTCAAAAGGGCTCTGAGCACTATGGGGCTTAACATCTGAGGTCATCAGTCCCCTAGACTTAGAACTACTTAAACCTAACTAACCTAAGGACATCACACACATCCATGCCCGAGGCAGGATTCGAACCTGCGACCGTAGCAGCAACGCGGTTCCTGACTGCAGCGCCTAGAACCACTCGGCCACAATGGCCGACGTTCCAATTAGTCTGTGACTCAGTTTCCAGGAAAGGAAACCAAGCGGTTGCCACGTACCTGCTATTTTGTGGTGGAGTGTTGCCCCTATGGCAAGGGGAGTGTTCTCACGTCATGTTTTGTATAGATTCTGTCAAAGCACAATATGTATATACCGTACGACTCCTTGTCCCGTATTAACGCGGAATGAACACACTCTGTAATTATCAACGAACTTTAAACCCATTACGGCGTCCTTGGAACGTGTTAAACAGATCTACCTGCTTCAACAGGACAACTCAGTGTTATTATAAACGATTGAAGCGCTTTGACGCATTTATTGTTGTTGTTGTTGTTGTTGTGGTCTTCAGTCCTGAGACTGGTTTGATGCAGCTCTCCATGCTACTCTATCCTGTGCAAGCTTCTTCACCTCCCAGTACCTACTGCATCCTACATCCTTCTGAATCTGCTTAGTGTATTCATCTCTTGGTCTCCCCCTACGATTTTTACCCTCCACGCTACCCTCTAATACTAAATTGGTGATCCCTTGATGTCTCAGAACATGTCCTACCAACCGATCCCTTCTTCTGGTCAAGTTGTGCCACAAACTTCTCTTCTCCCCAATCCTATTCAATACTTCCTCATTAGTTACGTGATCTACCCATCTAATCTTCAGCATTCTTCTGTAGCACCACATTTCGAAAGCTTCTATTCTCTTCTTGTCCAAACTATTTATCGTCCATGTTTCGCTTCCATACATGGCTACACTCCATACAAATACTTTCAGAAATGACTTCCTGACACTTAAATCTATACTCGATGTTAACAAATTTCTCTTCTTCAGAAATGCTTTCCTTGCCATTGCCAGTCTACATTTTATATCCTCTCTACTTCGACCATCATCAGTTATTTTGCTCCCCAAATAGCAAAACTCCTTTACTACTTTAAGTGTCTCATTTCCTAATCTAATACCCTCAACATCACCCGACTTAATTCGACTACATTCCATTATCCTCGTTTTGCTTTTGTTGATGTTCATCTTATATCCTCCTTTCAAGACACTGTACATTCCGTTCAACTGCTCTTCCAAGTCCTTTGCTGTCTCTGACAGAATTACAATGTCATCGGCGAACCTCAAAGATTTTATTTCTTCTCCATGGATTTTAATACCTACTCCGAATTTTTCTTTTGTTTCCTTTACTGCTTGCTCAATATACAGATTGAATAACATCGGGGAGAGGCTACAACCCTGTCTTACTCCCTTCCCAACCACTGCTTCCCTTTCACGTCCCTCGACTCTTATAACTGCCATCTGGTTTCTGTACAAATTGTAAATAACCTTCCGCTCCCTGTATTTTACCCCTGCCACATTTAGAATTTGAAAGAGAGTATTCCAGTCAACATTGTCAAAAGCTTTCTCTAAGTCTACAAATGCTAAAAACGTAGGTTTGCCTTTCCTTAATCTTTCTTCTAAGATAAGTCGTAAGGTCAGTATTGCCTCACGTGTTCCAGTATTTCTACGGAATCCAAACTGATCTTCCCCGAGGTCGGCTTCTACTAGTTTTTCCATTCGTCTGTAAAGAATTCGTGTTAGTATTTTGCAGCTGTGACTTATTAAACTGATTGTTCGGTAATTTTCACATCTGTCAACACCTGCTTTCTTTGGAATTGGAATTATTATATTCTTCTTGAAGTCTGAGGGTATTTCGCCTGTTTCATACATCTTGCTCACCAGATGGTAGAGTTTTGTCAGGACTGGCTCTCCCAAGGCCGTCAGTAGTTCCAATGGAATGTTGTCTACTCCAGGGGCCTTGTTTCGACTCAGGTCTTTCAGTGCTCTGTCAAACTCTTCACGCAGTATCGTATCTCCCATTTCATCCTCATCTACATCCTCTTCCATTTCCATAATATTGTCCTCAAGTACATCGCCCTTGTATAGACCCTCTATATACTCCTTCCACCTTTCTGCCTTCCCTTCTTTGCTTAGAACTGGGTTTCCATCTGAGCTCTTGATGTTCATACAAGTGGTTCTCTTATCTCCAAAGGTCTCTTTAATTTTCCTGTAGGCAGTATCTATCTTACCCCTATTGAGATAAGCCTCTACATCCTTGCATTTGTCCTCTAGCCATCCCTGCTTAGCCATTTTGCACTTCCTGTCGATCTCATTTTTGAGACGTTTGTATTCCTTTTTACCTGCTTCATTTACTGCATTTTTATATTTTCTCCTTTCATCAATTAAGTTCAATATTTCTTCTGTTACCCAAGGATTTCTACTAGCCCTCGTCTTTTTACCTACCTGATCCTCTGCTGCCTTCACTACTTCATCCCTCAAAGCTACCCATTCTTCTTCTACTGTATTTCTTTCCCCCATGCCTGTCAATTGTTCCCTTATGCTATCCCTGAAACTCTGTACAACCTCTGGTTCTTTCAGTTTATCCAGGTCCCATCTCCTTAAATTCCCACCTTTTTGCAGTTTCTTCAGTTTTAATCTACAGGTCATAACTAATAGATTGTGGTCAGAGTCCACATCTGCCCCTGGAAATGTCTTACAATTTAAAACCTGGTTCCTAAATCTCTGTCTTACCATTATATAATCTATCTGATACCTTTTAGTATCTCCAGGGTTCTTCCATGTATACAACCTTCTATCGTGATTCTTAAACCAAGTGTTAGCTATGATTAAGTTGTGCTCTGTGCAAAATTCTACCAGGCGGCTTCCTCTTTCATTTCTTAGCCCCAATCCATATTCACCTACTATGTTTCCTTCTCTCCCTTTTCCTACACTCGAATTCCAGTCACCCATGACTATTAAATTTTCGTCTCCCTTCACTATCTGAATAATTTCTTTTATTTCATCATACATTTCTTCAATTTCTTCGTCATCTGCAGAGCTAGTTGGCATATAAACTTGTACTACTGTAGTAGGTGTGGGCTGCGTATCTATCTTGGCCACGATTATGCGTTCACTATGCTGTTTGTAGTAGCTTACCCGCATTCCTATTTTCCTATTCATTATTAAACCTACTCCTGCATTACCCCTATTTGACTTTGTGTTTATAACCCTGTAGTCACCCGACCAGAAGTCTTGTTCCTCCTGCCACCGAACTTCACTAATTCCCACTATATCTAACTTTAACCTATCCATTTCCCTTTTTAAATTTTCTAACCTGCCTGCCCGATTAAGTGATCTGACATTCCACGCTCCGATCCGTAGAACGCCAGTTTTCTTTCTCCTGATAACGACGTCCTCTTGAGTAGTCCCCGCCCGGAGAACCGAATGGGGGACTATTTTACCTCCGGAATATTTTACCCAAGAGGACGCCATCATCATTTAATCATACAGTAAAGCTGCATGCCCTCGGGAAAAATTACGGCCGTAGTTTCCCCTTGCTTTCAGCCGTTCGCAGTACCAGCACGGCAAGGCCGTTTTGGTTATTGTTACAAGGCCAGATCAGTCAATCATCCAGACTGTTGCCCTTGCAACTACTGAAAAGGCTGCTGCCCCTCTTCAGGAACCACACGTTTGTCTGGCCTCTCAACAGATACCCCTCCGTTGTGGTTGTACCTACGGTACGGCTATCTGTATCGCTGAGGCACGCAAGCCTCCCCACCAACGGCAAGGTCCATGGTTCATGGGGGGGCATTTATTGTAGCTATATTATTTTGACATATTGTCACAGGACTTTTCAAACATAGAGCAAAACTCAAAAAGTCTTTTTTGCCATGTTATAAACTTCCCATATGTTCCCTCCTACTTATTCGGCAGAGATCAAGTCGATAATAAAGTTCTTTCCACGTTTGACGCAGCATGACCTGTCAATCTGTGCAAAAGCTCTGTTGGTGCGTGTTGTGAATTGGCAGGAGCCAATTCCCGGAGTTTGGAGGAAGCCGAAAGGCACGCGTTGAAGCTCACGCAGGCTGGCGTGAGGTCTGGAAAATGACAAGGAATTATAGTAGCCATAAATAGTACATAGCTTCTGGAATACTTAACTTTAATCCATAATTGGAGAACATCGCTCTTTTTGATACATTAATAACAATCTCAATATAAACTGGTAATGGCGCCTTGCTAGGTCGTAACAAATGACGTAGCTGAAGGCTATGCTAACTATCGTCTCGGCAAATGAGAGCGTATTTGTCAGTGTAGCATCGCTAGCAAAGTAGGCTGTACAACTGGGGCGAGTGCTAGGACGTCTCTCTAGACCTGCCGTGTGGCGGCGCTCGGTCTGCAATCACTGATAGTGGCGACACGCGGGTCCGTCGTATACTAGCGGACCGCGGCCGACTTAAAGGCTACCACCAAGCAAGTGTGGTGTCTGGCGGTGACACCACAGTGCGAGCTCGCAGTTCTGGTAGGTTTGTTAGTAGAGGAAGCGTAATCACTGAATTTTTCACGCAACCCCACACAAAAAGGTTGGATGAGGTTATGTCGGGAGGCGCGGAAGCCATGACGTGAAATTCTGATCATCAACCACACCTCCATTTCCTGGTTAAGAATTCACGAATATCACGATTAAAATGGGTTGGAACACCATGCTGTTGGTAAATGAACTCCACACTGTGGGTCTCCAGGTGTGGCATGAGTCAATTTTCCAGCATTTCCAGGTACATGTGTCCTGTAACGGTCCAACCGCAGAAGAAAAACGGACCACAAAAACTGAGACCGCACAGAGCACACTAACTTTTGGCGAATCTCGAATATGCTGCACCATACCGTGGAGATTCTCACTGTTCCCTTTGGCATTTCCAAAAAATATTGTTTCATGAGTGAAGATGAGTTTCTCAGAAAATCCATCGTCTCCCACAAGCAGTTGCAACTGTGCCAAAAATACAGAGTGTCTGACTACCACTGGGAGTCAGGGCTTGTAGCAATTGCAGGGGGTAAGGCTTCAGCTTCAGTCGTTTCCTTAAGAACTGTTACACGGCCGGTTGTCGTATGTTCAGCTCTCAGCTTGCTCTCTTCGTCGACTTATGTGGGCTACGTGCAGAACTTGCCGACACGTCGCAACTGTTTCTTCATCCACTGTAGGTCGACCCGTTTATTTCCCCTGGTAGAGGTATTCTCAAGCTTCAAATTGCGCATATCATCGCCGAATGGAGTTGGCAATTCGCGAATCTTTGCTGAACTTCGTTCTGAAACTTCGTTGCATTGTTACGGCAGCCTGATGTGAGTGCATTTCAAGCAAAATACATGCTTTCTCGGCTCCTGTCGCCCTTCTTGCCTAACTGCTCACTGCTGCACTCTTGCGGCAGAAATCTGAAGCGCAGGTGCGACAACGCGAAACTTTTTGAGTTTCTCTATTTGAGTGTTCAGTTTTGTGACTAAATGTCGGTTTATGTAGCCACAGCAGAATTTATGAAATCACTTCCATTGTGTACAATAACCTTGTACTTCGGGCCAGGTCTCTTGTCGCCTGACGCCTACGTCATACGACGCAATCTTTGCCGAGACTATGTTTTCAACAGACCAGGATCTACCACTATCAGACAATCAACTATCTTATCCTGTACTACCTCCAACCGTTGCTATATTTCGCTCTCTTTGTTATTGCTCGCGTAACAACTAATATATTGATAAATGGATGAGATAAAATATGTTGCTACGAAAAGAGACCTGAAATACTTTTTAGGGATGCTGTGCTGTGACTTTCTTTGGATCATTAATTTTCAACGAAACAAAATATGTTATGTTCTTCCTATTCTGGATCTGGCTTTTTATAAAAGGAAAATTGTTTCCTTACTGTAACCCGCTATAAAGTTCAACATATCTTTCTTACTTTACAGTCATTGAAAAGGCTACTGAAAATTATTTCGTTATCAATACTGATGTTACAGTACGCAATGTCTGTTCAACATCAAAATTTTGCAGTGGACTTTTGTTAACAGTAAAACACCAATAAGTACGACGACTTACACCAGAACATGGGACTACTATCAGAGGAAAAAATGTTTTTACTGCAATGTTTGGCAGATCAGAACTACACACAGCAAGATTTCTTTTGTGTCATGAAGGTAAATTATCTTTTTGCACTGTTAATAATATAACATCATCCGTAGCCCGCGTCCACCTGTAACACACATCATAAAATCTGCTGCTCTGCTCTGCAATCCCGAAAGCTGAAAGAAATAATTTTAGTTCACTATTGCCTGTCCGCTTCTTTGCGGTATGATTGGTTTCATTTAATGCAGTTTGAATGCGCCGCGGCAGCCGCTCGTTCGTTCGTAGCGCAGCTCTGAACCACGAATAATATTTAAATAGCTGAAAATGTCTTAAAAGGATGGGATAAAATACCAGGCAAGCTTATTACAAATCGTAATGCAAGTTTTCACTAAGTAACTCTATTCAAAACATTTACACACATCAAATTCTTACACACCTTTACAAATCAGTGCCTAATGGCGTCCTTCTCTCACTCTTGACAAAAGAATGTTACACAAGAGTCCGCAGCTCGTGGTCGTGCGGTAGCGTTCTCGCTTCCCGCGCCCGGGTTCCCGGGTTCGATTCCCGGCGAGGTCAGGGATTTTCTCTGCCTCGTGATGACTGGGTGTTGTGTGATGTCCTTAGGTTAGTTAGGTTTAAGTAGTTCTAAGTTCTAGGGGACTAATGACCATAGCTGTTAAGTCCCATAGTGCTCAGAGCCATTTTTTTTTTTGCTACACAAGCATACAATATAACGTCACAGGCTCTTCCTACTCACGTGACTCCAACAGACGACAAAGAAATTAATGCTCGGTCACTACTATTTATACTCGGTTTAATATATTTACATCTTTGTTTGATATTTAATAAGTATCGTCTGTGGTGGGTTCAGTACGCGCCGACACAGATATTATCTCCACCGAGCGAGGTGGCGCAGTGGTTAGCACACTGGACTCGCATTCGGGAGGACGACGGTTCAATCCCGTCCCCAGCTATCCTGATTTAGGTTTTCCGTGATTTCCCTAAATCGCTTCAGGCAAATGCCGGGATGGTTCCTTTGAAAGGGCACGGCCGATTTCCTTCCCCATCCTTCCCTAACCCGAACTTGTGCTCCGTCTCTAATGACCTCGTTGTCGACGGGACATTAAACAACACTCACCTCACAGATATTATCTTTAAAAAAAATCGATACATAATTCTATACAAGTATAAAACATGACACATAATGGTTTCTCTTTATTACATAAGGTTCACACAATCATTTTCCATGCAGAAATACTCGTAAAATTACAATCATCCAGTTCAATTATTTTTTTATTTTTTTTACAACATATAAAATGTGTTTTGCCAGGAGACGTTACATAGAGCTGGTGGCGTTGTACATCACAAATACCTGATGTTGCCATTTTTAAAGTAGGACGAGGACTTGAGGTCCGAATAATTTTGTTTTTGTATTTGACTTTTAGTGCTTTTGAAGTGTATTTTACGTGGGATGAACTTAAACAGTCAGATGATGGAAGCTTGACTCCCGAAACAGGTTGTTGTAGATTGTGTTCCTAGTTATTGTACGCTGAAATATTGGCAACGATTACCTTAACAACCGCTACCTATTGCCCTTAAGATGTACTTTTTGTGGATCCACGTTTCCCAACCTCTTTTTAAACGACGTGAGATTTCCACTGTAGGCCGGAACTGAAGGAGACTTCCTGTTGCTGACTCGTCTCATACTTTGTGCCGGTCAGTCACCACCACCACGGGCTTCTCCATCAGATTCGTGTTTTGCGTCCTCCCCGCAGACTCGCCTGTGGGTGTCTGGGCGCAGGTGTTGACCCGAGGCCGCTGTCTTGGGTAACCGAGCAGCCCAAGCCACGCTCTGGACGTCGCTCACCTTTCCCCGGTGTTGACACTGCCGGTGGACGGGGGCCTTCTACCAGGTGTTTATCTTCGCCACGCCGCCATACGCTCTGGAACTGGCCATCCAAACACGGTGGACGTGGCCGCTACTCGGTTACGAGATCGCTTTTGCCTCGCAGGGGGGAGGCGGGGCGGGAGATTTTGGAGGGGGACACATGGACATGCTGAAACATTTTCAAGAAAAACAGATATATAGCAGAGAAATTCTGGAAGGTAGTCGTTATAAAAATATATATATACTCGATAAAATAAATAAAAGCGTCACAGAGCAGTTATTAAAAAAGTACAATAATAAATACAAGTTTCAACTTACTTTTTGTGAGTGATTTAATTGAGAGCTTCTGTTTATTTTCGCAGGCCGATCATTGCATAAAATTGTGTCCCATAACACGGGATCGCTGCTTGCTGACGCTCTCAAATGGTTTTTCCGTCATAGCATTTGCATCTGTATCCTGAGGCGAGAAAACAGTAATTTATTTCATTATATTGCGTCACTGTGTCCAAGAAACCTTATGCTCTCACTGGAATTGGTGTATCCGTATACGGAACAAATATACGTAGTATAAACGTACGTGACAAAATATTACAGTACAGTAGAGTACAGCAGACAACCAACACCACGCAATTTATTTTTCCTTATTGTCTGTACGATGCGCGGAAAACTGTTTATAAATTTTTTAATTCACGATTAGAATTCAATAAATTGCAAATAGCAAACTGCCACGTGGCTTCTAGAAAGCTGCCATGCGGCTTCTAAAAAATTCACCAAATATTCCTGGCGTCAAACATAAATCTGTGGCAGGAAGGCAACGCCTTACCACGAAAAGTACCTCCTTTTATGAAGTGCCTTATTGGAAGCAGCAACTATGCATCTTCATCACAGGGCCAGATAGGGTTAGATAGGGTTAGGCAACAGTTAACCAAAATATATGTCAACACAGATTAATAACAATTTATAAACTATACTACCGTATAAAGACATGTCATTCTTTAACGTTTCTACCAAAAATCTCGAAAAGTTATAGACGGATTTTACACGATGCCCTATCGAACATTAGGATTACAAATATGTATATAAATGTATTTGTAGTACGTAAAGGGGAATTGTTGTTAGCAAAACTCTCGAAAAGTTCTTAACTAATTTGCTTCAAATTTTTACACGAGACTCTATTGAATATTTGGACAGACACAGGCTATGTATTCTATTATTACATACAATGTATAAATATACAAGTGATAAATAAAGGGGAAACGTAGTTACCAAAAACTCGCGATAAGTTCATGACCGAATTATATCAAACTTTTACTCGAAACTCCAATGAAAATTCAGATGGACACAGGCTACATATTTTATAAACCTACAATATATAAACATATATTTAATATAAAGGGTGTTAGGGCCAAAGGTAAAGATATTTTGATAATTGCTATCGTAATACGTACCCACTACAATGTGTTAGATTTGTTTCTCTGCGTCTAATAGTCTTCCCGCAAAAATATCGCATAATTTATGACCTGATGTTTTCTCCACAGTAGTAACTGCGGCAGGAAATGAACTACACCTATCAGTATTGACCATCTGTTTTGCGTCCATGCATCCACATTTCAGTACCTGACCTATTGGGTATAGAAAATGAACAATTAATGGCTCGCTTGTTCCACATTTACTTACAGGTACTACCCAACCTAAAAACATACTACTCATAATAGCAGTAATTATTAGTCTGCAAATGAAGTAGGGAGTGGGACAAAACCGAACTGTTAACATTATATCTTACGAAAATCGGACATCTGCTATTTTTTGTGTGATGAAGTTATTAATATTATGTGCATATTAAAGATATATGATAATGATGTATAATGCATTAATGATAAGTGGTTTAAGTTTTGTATCAAGCAAATGGCGGTTTTGGGCCATAGGTGGGGAAAACAGACACCCATAACATTTAAATGTAAAGAAGTTTATTCCAAAATTTGCAAAAGAATTTATACAAATGAATTTTTTAAAAGTAATGAAGCATTTATCAACATGAAATAATAAATTGACACTACATCAATTTACATTTAAGTTTTAAGAACAAAATTCGCAAACGAAATTGTCAACTTCTTCTTCACAATTTGTACAAGCCTCATGGGCCCATCCCTTATAATTCAGACACTGAATCCACCCCTCCCTGTCCTGTGAGATAGAATATAATTAATTGGAGAATATTCAAGCCTGTTCTTTTTTATTCAAGTCAAAAAAAATGGTTCAAATGGTTCTGAGCTCTATGGGACTTAACATCTAGAACTTAGAACTACTTAAACCTAACGAACCTAAGAACGTCACACACATCCATGCCCGAGGCAGGATTCGTACCTGCGACCGTAGCGATCGCACGGTTCTAGACTGAAGCGCCTAGAACCGCTCGGTGACTGCGGCCGGCTCATTCAAGTTATCCTCATCTTCGTCGACATTTATTTTCACTTTCTTTTGTTTTACCTTGCTATTATCAGATTTTGGTTGGAGCTTAGATTGAAAAGAAAGCTTTGTCTTTGGAAACATTTTTTTTAGTATCTTTGTCCAATGCTCCACTGATTTAGCTTTCATTCTTTCTTCTTTAACTTTCCTTTGCTCTCCTTTTTTTCTTCTTCTCTGTCTCCAGTTCTGATTTTTCAGGTGAGGATGATTGTCTTTCCTTTCTTCCTTTTATTCTAGTGACTTCTCTCCTTTTCTTACAAGGGTGGCATTAGTAATTTAGGTGTTATTAGAAATGCACTTGTTTCCAATGATATTTTTTGTAGACCTACTGGAATTGGTCCTGATGAGGTATGTGGTGTACTTCATTTTGTGCTTCAGAAGTTGAAGAACGAGAACACGCATCATCAGGTATTACAGATGTAGATGACTGAGGACGATTGTCATCAGGTATTCTAGAATCCGGACTCAGGAGAGTTGCAGAGCCCTGCGACTGCGCAGCAGCTGGTCCACTAGAAGCTAGATTCTGACACTGTGCAGCGTTCGATGCTTCTGTAGAAGTTGATGGCTGACCGTTTGTAGAATCTGATTTTTTTGGCTTAGCAGTAGTTTCATATGGAGCACACAGGTGATCAGGGAACACGTTACTAGGGTCAGAAAATTCGATGAATTCTTAAATAAAATTAGAAATGTGCCCTTACTGATACACCCCGATTCATGGCCACAGGTGAAGGATCGTGGAGGAGCATCATCCTTTAACGACGGATTTTCCTTCTTCCTGGTAAATTGGCGGTATAAAGTTCCCAGATCCATTCACACATGTTTCTACAGTAACGAGTACAGCTGTTCTCCAGAACATAAACACCCAACTTGTTCCCCCCCCCCCCCCCCCCAGAGGACTAACACCTTTGAAGGTTTCTTTCTTTGGAGCTGCGAGAATCCCTGTCTCCTCCACACTGTACACATCGTTTGCTTTCATTTTGTACTTGGTGGAAATTGACCCCAAAAGACCAAAAAATTACCCAGTGTCAACACTGTGAAAACCTTTAGCTCGAGTTAAAGATGTATCCTCCGGTGACCTTAGTTTTAATTCAGAATGTCGATTGTGGCGTTGCTCTTGGGGGACGAAAAGAAAAAGAATTGTTATTTTCTTTTTCTTTTTTTTTTGAAAAATGTCGTAAAAGTGAATATTTTGGTGGGCCATTTGGCAACAGAATCAGGGATTGATTACACTATTATAATAACATACGTTGAGGTTTGAGACTTTCTCGGCGTATTCCATTCGTGAAATCTTCTCTGGTGATCAGCCGAGTAAAGGCGTCGTCTTCTCGCAACGTTTCGAAGGGTTTCGTACCCATCATCTTCAAGCGAAGTGTCGAGATGCTGTGTTGCGAGGTCCTATAAAGGCTCCTGGACCAGTGACTGATCCCGGGCGCCGACCAATCAGGTACCTGCGGAATCGGCCGCCGCGCCAGTGGTGGGGGGTTCGCGGCGCGGACCGGGCGTCGAGTCCCTGCCGGTTCCTACTACGTCTTTGACCGCTACCGTCTTCGTGCCGGAGCGTTCTCTTCTAATTTTAGTTATTGCGGGATTCCAAGCTGTACTAAGTTGGAAACCAGTGTCTCGATTGATCAGGTTGCTGTTCAACCGAATTTCTACAGCCTCTTTGAAAACCGAATCCCAAAATCCTTTAGCGTCACACAGCTTCTTCGTACCCTCAAAGAGGAAGGTGTGTCCGTCGTTAAGGCTATGTTCCGCAACCGCCGATTTTTCTGTCTGACCAAGGCGTACATGTCTAATGTGTTCCGAGCGCCTCTGCGTGATGCAGCGCTGCGTTTGTCCGATGTATTTCGTACCACATTCACATTCAATACTGTATACGCCCGGAGTCTGCAGTCCTAGGTGGTCTTTGACTGAGCCAAGTATGTCCTTAATTTTACTTGGGGCATGAAAAATTGTCTTGATGTTGTGTTTCTCCAGAATGCGGGCAATCTTGGCTGTTGGCGGTCCCGCGTATGGTAGAAATGCCAGGCATCTGGTCTCATCTTCTTCTTCCGGTGTGTCTACCTTCCTGCTCTTGTGTAGGGCGCGCGAGATTTGCGTCTCATTATAACCGTTGCTGCGGAAGGTCTTCCTTAGGTGTTGTAACTCTGCAGGTAGGCTGTCATCATCACAGATAGACTTGGCCCTGTGCACAAGTGTGTTAAGCACTGAGTTGCGTTGTGCCGGGTGGTGGCAACTCTGTGCATGAAGGTATAAATCCGTATGTGTCTTCTTCCTATACACAGCGTGACCTAAGGTGCCATCAGGGTGCTTCTTGATTAGAATGTCAAGGAAGGGCAAGCTTCCGTTTTCTTCCACCTCCATAGTGAATTGTATGTTGTTGTGTATGCTGTTCAGATGTCGCAGGAAGTCTTGCAGGTTCTCTCTGCCATGTGGCCACACGACAAAAGTGTCAACCACATATCTGTGGAAGGCTTTAGGTTTCAGTGGGGCGGTGTCCAGGGCTATGTCTTCAAAGTGCTCCATGTAAAGATTAGCGATGCCTGGAGCTAAGGGGGACCCCATGGCTACACCATCCACTTGTTCATAAAATTTGCCTCCACATTTGAAGTGGGTGTTTGTTAACACATGCCGGAACAGCTTTATTGTGTCCTCACTAAAGCGTGTTTCGAGCAGCGCTAGGGAGTTTTCCAGCGGTACTCGTGTGAAGAGTGAGGTGACGTCAAAGCTGACAAGAAGATCTTCTTTATCCAGGCGAAAGCCTTGTAGTACCTTCACAAACTCCGCCGAGTTCTTGACATGGTGCTCACAGTGACCCACGATCGGTTTGAGCAGTTGTGCTAGGTACTTGGTTAAACCATATGTCGGTGAGTTGATGGTGCTCACTATGGGTCGCAATGGAACTCCGTCTTTGTGGATCTTAGGGAGCCCATATAGCCGTGGTGGTGCCGGTGCTCTGGGGTACAGCTTCCTGATGACGTCCTTTTCCAGTCCAGAGTCATTGAGCAAGGCGATGGTCTTGCGAGTCACGGAGGCTGTCGTGTCCTTGTCCAGTTGCTTGTAGGCAGTATCTTGTAGCAGTGAGTTTATCTTCTGCCAATAATCTTCTTTCCTCAGTATCACCGTGGCATTGCCTTTGTCAGCAGCTAGCCAGTTGCCTACAAGCAACTGGACAAGGACACGACAGCCTCCGTGACTCGCAAGACCATCGCCTTGCTCAATGACTCTGGACTGGAAAAGGACGTCATCAGGAAGCTGTACCCCAGAGCACCGGCACCACCACGGCTATATGGGCTCCCTAAGATCCACAAAGACGGAGTTCCATTGCGACCCATAGTGAGCACCATCAACTCACCGACATATGGTTTAGCCAAGTACCTAGCACAACTGCTCAAACCGATCGTGGGTCACTGTGAGCACCATGTCAAGAACTCGGCGGAGTTTGTGAAGGTACTACAAGGCTTTCGCCTGGATAAAGAAGATCTTCTTGTCAGCTTTGACGTCACCTCACTCTTCACACGAGTACCGCTGGAAAACTCCCTAGCGCTGCTCGAAACACGCTTTAGTGAGGACACAATAAAGCTGTTCCGGCATGTGTTAACAAACACCCACTTCAAATGTGGAGGCAAATTTTATGAACAAGTGGATGGTGTAGCCATGGGGTCCCCCTTAGCTCCAGGCATCGCTAATCTTTACATGGAGCACTTTGAAGACATAGCCCTGGACACCGCCCCACTGAAACCTAAAGCCTTCCACAGATATGTGGTTGACACTTTTGTCGTGTGGCCACATGGCAGAGAGAACCTGCAAGACTTCCTGCGACATCTGAACAGCATACACAACAACATACAATTCACTATGGAGGTGGAAGAAAACGGAAGCTTGCCCTTCCTTGACATTCTAATCAAGAAGCACCCTGATGGCACCTTGGGTCACGCTGTGTATAGGAAGAAGACACATACGGATTTATACCTTCATGCACAGAGTTGCCACCACCCGGCACAACGCAACTCAGTGCTTAACACACTTGTGCACAGGGCCAAGTCTATCTGTGATGATGACAGCCTACCTGCAGAGTTACAACACCTAAGGAAGACCTTCCGCAGCAACGGTTATAATGAGACGCAAATCTCGCGCGCCCTACACAAGAGCAGGAAGGTAGACACACCGGAAGAAGAAGATGAGACCAGATGCCTGGCATTTCTACCATACGCGGGACCGCCAACAGCCAAGATTGCCCGCATTCTGGAGAAACACAACATCACGACAATTTTTCATGCCCCAAGTAAAATTAAGGACATACTTGGCTCAGTCAAAGACCACCTAGGACTGCAGACTCCGGGCGTATACAGTATTGAATGTGAATGTGGTACGAAATACATCGGACAAACGCAGCGCTGCATCACGCAGAGGCGCTCGGAACACATTAGACATGTACGCCTTGGTCAGACAGAAAAATCGGCGGTTGCGGAACATAGCATTAACGAAGGAACCTCTTTGAGGGTACGAAGAAGCTGTGTGACGCTAAAAGATTTTGGGATTCGGTTTTCAAAGAGGCTGTAGAAATTCGGTTGAACAGCAACCTGATCAATCGAGACACTGGTTTCCAACTTAGTACAGCTTGGAATCCCGCAATAACTAAAATTAGAAGAGAACGCTCCGGCACGAAGACGGTAGCGGTCAAAGACGTAGTAGGAACCGGCAGGGACTCGACGCCCGGTCCGCGCCGCGAACCCCCCACCACTGGCGCGGCGGCCGATTCCGCAGGTACCTGATTGGTCGGCGCCCGGGATCAGTCACTGGTCCAGGAGCCTTTATAGGACCTCGCAACACAGCATCTCGACACTTCGCTTGAAGATGATGGGTACGAAACCCTTCGAAACGTTGCGAGAAGACGACGCCTTTACTCGGCTGATCACCCGAGAAGATTTCACGAAAGGAAACATACGTTGAGCATTAAATACATGAATAAGAGCAGCATATTGATATATATGAGATCGTTCGGAAGAAACATTATCATTTCTGTGCATTTTTATAGTCGCGATGTAGTCATACCCGGATCAACACTAAGGGACCAGAAGATTTATAAACTTTAAAAGAAATGCAACACTACACAAAAAAGTTGGTTCGGAAATAATAGGAAAACGATAATGTTCCTTCTGCCTCGTGCTGCGTTCGGCCCATCAGTGTGATCGTAATTTCTGGTGATGAAGTAACACAAAATAATTATAATTCAAGTAAATGAGGAGATGGAAATCATCAAGGTTAATTTACTAAAATAAGCACACTTATCTTTAACACACGTTTTTTTTAATGTTGCGTACCTTTTCATATTAAATTACAATAGATGACCATTGTAGTTAAATACTTCATACATAACAGTCAAAATGTCCTCTTGACGCTGTCTGTTCGATATCAGTTACAAGAAACTGCCATATTTTCTGATTGGAAAAAATAACAATTAGCATATTCACTCAATTTTTCACATAAAATATAAAATACAGTTGTGGAACGCAGTAAGTCCGAGTCCGCCTTTCACAGAATACAAACAGTAAAAGGTAAGGCGCCAAAAGCCTCATTTGTGTTGAAACAACAGAATTCTTTTTTATACCATTAATCGATACATGTACATAGAGATTTACAGGCACTGCGTAAGAACGGCAAAGATAAAGAATAATACATTTTGTCGCTGCTATGCGATGGTTCATTTCTTTTACTTTACAATTGTTCGATAACTTTAGGCCATCAGGCGTTTACTATTGAGGGTATATTAATGTTTCTGAGGCGAAAATTACTAATATTACACTGCCTCACATGAGGAGGGAAGGAATACCGAAGGTATTACTTTCATCCACATGCCCATTGGAATATTTGTAATTTTCGGGTGTAACATACAGGTTATTAAAAGTTTCATTTCACATTCATTCCATAACAAAAGAATTGACGTTTCAATTTGTAATTACAGACGGTGGATCATTGTGAATTTGTTCTGTTTTGGTTGGTTGGGTTGTTTGGGGAAGGAGACCAGACAGCGTGGTCATCGGTCTCATCGGATTATGGAAGGATTGGGAAGGAAGTCGGCCGTGCCCTTTCAGAGGAACCATCCCGGCATTTGCCTGGAGCAATTTAGGGAAATCACGGAAAACCTAAATCAGGATGGCCGGACGCGGGATTGAACCTTCGTCCTCCCGAATGCGAGTCCAGTGTCGAACCACTGCGCCACCCCGCTCGGTTTGTTCTGTTTTTCTATCAGTGTTTGCATGGATTCAGTCTTTCTTGATTATTCTTAAAATTAAGGCTATAAGCACACATATTTACAAAATTTATAAGTATATAGAGTCACACGTCATTTTTCATCGTTGCAAAAGTAATTTGACTATCACAACCGGTACACAACTTTCTGTTTTGACTGTATTCATTATATTGTCATCGTCTTGTCGATTGATTGCCTTGTCCGTTGTCGCACTTAATTATACATTTATTTTCGTCGCACATACACTATTTATGATAGACTTGGATTGTAGAGCGGCCACTGGTGATGGCTTCGACAAGGAAGTCCATATCTTTCACTTTCAGGGCTCGAGTGTGGCTCTCCGAATTATTTCACATATAAAACAGATAAAATATCTTATATTAGAATAGCTTACAAAACTAATTTTGTATACATGTGGGATGGGATATAGGAGGATGGGATCCTTTGACGTATTTTCGTGTGCTTATTTTCATTCGTGTCGTGACCTCTCGTTAAAGTTTACATTTCAACAGTGTTCAGAGGTGACCTTGTGACTTGTCTCTGTGTACAATCAGTCATTATAATAATTACGCTACCTTCTCTATCTTAGAGTCTCTCGGAAGGTTTATGATACATACAAAAATGTTTTCAGTACTGGGTGTGAATGTTTTTGCTACAGAATGTAGCGCACAGCAACTGTGTTGGCGGTTGAACGTTTACATTATTTCGTCACGTGGTGGCGGTCCGCCTCCACTGTTGCGAGCAATCTTGAAATTCAGTCTGTGGGCGCGCACGTGACCGGAGCTTTCTTGCAGAGCGTTGATTTCGCGCTTGAGGTGCCGTGCGCCGCTTTTGTTCGGCGGATCGTGGCTTTGTGCTTTTTAGATTGCTGGAGGGAGCTTCTGTCACTGAAACTGCCTCACATCACTTCCTGTCCACTATCCAGTTACGGATTCACAGGTAAGTGGTAGCTACCGCTGCAACTGCATGTGTGGAATGACACTGATTATTACACACAGCACACATCAATGAATTTTTCACACATATGGTGCAGTAGAATACTGCCACTGAAAATCGTCGAACTTTAAAACTTCACTTGCTCTGTGGTGAGGTCTGCGTGAACGGTGTATTAAAAGAAATTCTCGCTTCATAACATCACAGGGTGTTTACAAGTTGATTTACATACTAATATTTACAAGAGTTCATTTAAATCGAGAAATAATCTAATTGACCACTTTGAATCAGAACAATTTTTCTTAATTAGTCTTTTTTTTTATTTATGCTTACGGTCACAGGTAGGCTATTATAAGTCCTTTTTCTTTGACCAAATTCATTCCAATCTCCTTTACAAATTAATTTCATTCATAGTAATCTTTATCACGCTTGCTTATTCATTTTGTAGGCCCAATATATTTTTTTAGTGCTCATCTTATTTAGTTGCTTGTGAGGGGAGCTTCATTTATGTGAAAGTTTTTCTCGTATGTGCTTGTCTTTAAAGAAAGTTCGAGGACAGATTTGAAAATAGCAATTCCGCCTCGGGATTTCGTGTAGAAATACAAACAGTCGAAAAAGAAAAGTGGGCAAAGCGGGCCTACTCGCAGATCGTCGACAGAATTTAAATTGCTCCTCAACCAGGTCGAAAATTTGATTTACATTACGTATTCCAAAAGCAATTTGCGCGTCGCGAACCTACTCATTTTTATATGTAGTGCCTCACTTCCTAAGCACACGTGCATCTTTACAAGTTGATCCTGAGGAGTGGATAGGATCAAGGATCTTAAAGGATTTGCAGTTAGGAAAGGGATTCAATAATCACATAATCACAGAGAAAACAATAAATATTGCAGTGCGCACTTAAAATAAAATCTATCACTTCAAGCATGTATATCTAATATGTATCTTGCTGCAGCTTGCTTACTACTCTTTGCTCATTTCTTAGACTAAGTCAAGTTTCTGCATTACGCATTTGGGTATTAATTATCATCTGTATATATAAGCCTCTCACTAGAGTGTTGTTGTTTGTTGCTGTCGCGACCTGTGAAGCTTGGGCGAGATTCTTATTCTATTTGCTGCTAGCTTGTGAATTTGCAGTATCGCTAATTCTCAATAGTACCGTGAAGTTGGCATAATAAACCATGTTACTCATATGTTCTTTTACTCAGCTTGTTTATAGTCTGGACTCATCTTACTTTGCGTTATATAATAAACTTCCTTTTTATTCCATCACGCTTTTACTTAAGGTTAACGTCAGGCCTTTTTAGAAAAATTGCACTGCGTTATCAATCTGTTCATGCTTAATCCTAGGTATCTGTTTACTTCAAAGAGATGTTATTTCATCGCTGGCGCAGCACTGTGCTGGAACTTACAAGTTAAATCTCCCGACTGTTTTGCGCTAACAGGTGGTGCCTTATTTACGTCACATTTGAAAATAGGGAATAACCTCATGGAATCGAATCTTTTCACACAACTTTCCTCTTTTGTCTGGACGTTTAAGTATTTCCTTTTAAAACAGGTCATTAATTTGTCCTCGATTAAATTTCACTTACTAATACTAAGCACATATAATCATCATTTTCATATTACTATTTAGCGAGAGAAGTGCATTATTCGCTCCTTCCTGCTCATTCTCAAATTACTATCTAGCGAGAGAAGTGCATTATTCGCTCCTTCCTCCTTCCTCATTTTAGTACCTCGGAGCTAATTAATACCTCTCGAGTACATCATTTTTCTTACATACTAACTTATAACTAAAATTGAAAATCGCCTCTAGGACATGTCCTCCTGTTTACATAAAGATTATTCATGTAAATACTTGTCTACAACTTATTCTGTATTTTATTTTCCAGACGCGTTGTTTTAATACATAAGGTTTCCTTTTAGCACCGGTTAACGTCCGTAGTCAGTTCAGTTCAGTTCTTGTTACTCATTGGTTAATCCTGATCTCCAATACCTTAGAATTTTCTTACAGCTTAAATTAACTTAATTCCTGGCGTTATAAAATTTTCTTAGATCATGATGGTGGAACAATCCTTTGATTTTATTCGTGGAAGGGTCAGGTAACAAATAGCTACCAATGTGTGGTTTCCTCATTATCACAAAGGGACCTTCATAAATGTGTTGCTAGTTACGATTCTTCTTTAAAAACAGGGATGGTTTAAAGTGAGTCCTGACTAATACCTTTTCTCCTTCTTTGAAATCTATAACTCTGTTTACCTTCTTATCAAATGCCTTTTTTCGGAGGTTAGCATACGTTGTCAATGATATGAGAGCTTGCCTGATTTTTGCGTCTAGGTCCAATTCGTTGTCTTGTAACTTTGAAAGGGGGTCTATCCATTCATTCCTTTCTTTTGATCTTGACATTAACTCATGTGGCGTGAATTCGGTCGACAGATGAGGAAGGTGGTTTACAATCAGTTCGTAAGGTGTTACGAAGTCTACCCACTTAGATTGCTTATTCGGAATGTACGTCCTTATAAATCTGTTAAATTCTTTGAAGATTCTTTCTGTCGGATTCGATTGCGGTCGAAACAGGGATATAAAAATTTGTTTGATTCCATGGGGAGCAAGAAATGCACGCCACGGCAGTGATGTGAAATTTGAAGCATTATCGGACAAGATTAACTCTGGAACCCCGAATCGTGGGAAATAATCATTTTCAATGCGACGAATTATCGGATTTGCACAAAATGATTTCACTGCTTACAGTCTTATGTGCTTAGAAAAATTGTCCAGGATTGCTGTTAAGTATTTAGCGCCTCCCCTACCGGTGGGTAGATCAATACTAAGAAGCTGGTTTGGCCTTTCAGCAATTATTGGATTTAGTGGGATTGAAGTGGAAATGTTTAAGGATTTTGCCTTTTGACAGGTGACACAGTTTCTCAATAATTTATGGATTCTCTGATGTAGATTCGGAACATAACAGTAAGTCAAGATTTTCCTTTTACATTTTTCTGGTCCGTCGTGACCCCATGAAATGCGAGTGTACCACAGAAGATGTTCAATGAAATTTCGAGGGATGCAAACACACCACCTCTCAGATGACTCAGACGTCTTATGAAATAGCACTTGGTTATGAACTTTATAAAACTTGGACAACTTGTGGGCCGGATTTTCGTGAAGAATTTGTCTAATCTTTTTCCATTTTGGATCTGTATTTTGAAGAATCTGAATCTGCCTACATAACTGAAGAAAATACTTTGTGTGAATTGGATATTTCATTAACAAAACTTTATAATTAGACATTTGTTCCACCAGTTCGCTGGTTTCTGGTAAGCCCTCAGGTGAGCGAGAAAGTGCGTCTGCTATAACATTATCTTTACCTTTTATATATATAATGTCAAAGTCATATTCCTGCAGGAATAAGCACCATCGAGTAAGACGAGGGTGTTGCAACTTGCATGTAAGGAGGAATGATAAGGCTTGATGGTCTGAATAGACTTTAATTTTTCTTCCATAGATATAATAGCTAAATCGCCTAAAAACCCATATTACGGCAAGTGCCTCCAACTCCGTAACCGAATAAGACTTTTCACACTCAGATAACACTCGACTTGCAAAGGTGATCACTTGGATTTGCTCGTGTCCATTTACAAATTGAATCTGGAAAAGGCAAGCGCCGATACCCACAAAGGAAGCATCTGCAGTAATGCAAAATTCCTTATGCATCTTAGGATGATGGAGAATGTTACTGTTAACCAGACTGTCTTTAATTTTCTGAAATCCGTCTTGGCATTCCGGCGTCCAATTGCAATGTGAATTCTTTTTTAAAAGGTTGTGAAGAGCAGGATTGCTCAATACCTGATTGGGAACAAAACGTCTGAAAAATGACGTAAGACCGATAAATCCATTTAGTTGCCTTTTTGTAACAGGGGTTGGAAAGTTTTTTATAGCAGTCAATTTTTCCGGGTCAGGTTTAATTTCTTCAGGGGTGATGATGTGTCCTAAAAATTTAATTTCACTTTTTCCAAACTTGGATTTCTAAATATTTGCTGTAACACCATACTCTCTGAATCGTTGAAATACCTTTTGCAGAAGGGCCACATGATCTTCCCAATTTTTCGATGCTACAAGAACGTCATCCACTTAGACTGTTACCTCATCTAAAAGTTCAGGACCTAGTACATAGTCAAGGGCAGAAATAAAAATTCCGGAACTCACATTTAGTCTAAACGGTACAACTTTGAAATGGTAAGATCTACCTGCAAATATAAACGCAGTGTACTTCCTAGACTCCTGCGCAAGTTTTACTTGCCAGTAACTGCTTTTCAAATCAAGGGTGCTCAAATACTTAACTCCATGAAACTTCTGCAGATGCTCTTCAAGAGCCTCTGGTCTCGTTCTTATGGGTACTATAATTTTATTGATTAATCTTGCATCTAGGACTAGCCTTACGCCGGCCGCGGTGGTCTAGCGGTTCTGGCGCTGCAGTCCGGAACCGCGGGACTGCTACGGTCGCAGGTTCGAATCCTGCCTCGGGCATGGGTGTGTGTGATGTCCTTAGGTTAGTTAGGTTTAAGTAGTTCTAAGTTCTAGGGTACTTATGACCTAAGATGTTGAGTCCCATAGTGCTCAGAGCCATTTTTTTTGACTAGCCTTACGCTACCATCTGATTTTAGTACAGACAATAAAGGACTCGAATAAGGTGAATGAGATACTTCTATCACTTTCCAGAGTAACATTTTCCTGATCTCGCACATGACAGCTTCGCGTCTCGCATATGGAATGGAATAGCTTGTTCTACAGTAGGTTGAATGGGGTAGGACATCCATTCGAAATTCAAAGCCTTTTATTAGTCCAGGTTTCTTAGAAAATACTTGAACGTAATCTGTTAATAAATTGTAAAGCTCATTCTTCTGTTGCTTGGATAATTCAGTGGACTCACTAGCTTTACCGTATAATTCATTCTGACCGGGAATTAGGTCTTTATACTCATCGTCATTAACACTTTCAGGATCTGTCACGTCTTCTGTCTGACTGTACTGTTGTCTTTTAGTCCATGGCCGTACCGCTATTTGAAGCACCTCAAAGTTTGTCTTCACCTTACTTCTTAACAAATTTACAGTTACTTGTTGCTGGCTCGCTACTAGAGTACAGATTCCACACTCGATGTCAATTTTAGCTTTCGTCTGCCTCAAGAATTCCATACTCAGTATACATGGCACTGATAGGTTTGTAACAATAAGAAAAATGCACGTTACTGAAGTAGACTCTATCTGGATTTGAAGCTGAATCTGAAGATTTACACGTTGTGTTAGTGGACCAATTGCTCCCGAAACGGTGCAACCTTGAATTGGAAGCGATAAAACTTTGCATACAGAGGGTATTTGCTTAAATAAACATAAAGATAAGACATTTATATTAGCTTCTGTATCTACAATGGCTGTTACTGGTATGTTGGCAATTGATACTCTTATGGAAGCTTGAACTGGTTCGTCGCATACGTCATCATTGTCTTTCGTCTCAGTGTCTGCTGCTAGATCATCCCGTAAGTTTGTCTCTTTGTGATACCTAATTGCTTTAATTTCGTGTGGACTAAGGGACAGGGTGCCCCCATTCAAACCTGCAGCATCCTCTAGGAGGCTCAAAGGTGCTGCTTTTAATTTTCCGCTCGACGCTTACTTTCCTGCTGATTTATATTTCTGAAAGTTTCTTCCGTCTGGAACTGGTGGTGGTTTTGTGGTACGAACTCGGTTGGAAATGGATCTTGTTGTCCTGGCGTATTCGCTTGCGCATAATAAATTTGCGTATTATGCGGGCGTTTAGGCTTCAGACTTCCCGAAGGTCCGTTCGCTTGTTGCGTGAAGTGTATATTTTGTGGCTGAAAGGTATTTTGCTGTTTATTGTGTTGATTGTAACCGTTACTAAAAGGTGTACGTTGGTCTCCACCTTGATTATGCCATTTATTTCCTTTCCACTGACGATTTGAATCGTAAGACTGATCGTTTTGATAATTACCGTTGATCGTTTGCGTGTTTCCATATTGCTGGGGCTGTGTATTATAAAGTGCATTTCCGTACTGAGGTGGTGACGAATTATATATTGTATTGTATCTCTCGCCGTTATTGTACTTATTTTCGGATTTACTGTTGGAGTACGTAGTGTGTTTATTTTTGAAACCGTTGTGGGGTTGGTACTGGCCGTCGCTGTGACGCGCTTTCGCTCGGCCACCATTGTTGCCTGCGTATTCTGTATTGTGCTGGCCGCCTGCACTGAAGGGGGCGTTGCCAACATCAAACTCTAGCGTCCTCGTAAATCGGATCTAACGAGTCTAACACAGATAGGAAAGTGTCCGTATCGTCCTCAGACACGTTTACTAACTTTTCTCTTATCGCAATCGGTAGCTTAGTTTTTAGAATCATAATAACGTCTTTGGCGGTGATCGGCGAATCCCAGAACTTTTCAAAATATCTTCTCGAACTACCGCGCTTACTGTTAAACACTTCGGCGTTGTAAACCTCTTTTCTCAGGCGCTGTTGCACACCAGAACTCCAGAATTTAGCTAAAAACATCTGTTCAAACTCTTTGTAACTTTTACAAGAGTCGACCATTTCGGTTCCCCATAAGGCAGCATCGCCTACGATAAATCCACTAGCGAATTGAATTCGCTGGCGGTCACTCCAGCTACTCCGGAAAATTCCTGAAAAATTTCGGAGGAACACTATAGGATGAATTTCTCTTTTCTGTGGGTGAAAGGTCGGAAAAACACGATGTTTGATCACGCTTTCCTCCTGCATCAAACTGACAAAAGTGGGTGGGCTGGTACTCTGGTTAAATTGTGTTTCTATAGAACTATGAGTTTGAGCGTTATCAAATGGTGAACGGTAATGTACCTGCTGTTGTTCATTACATCGTGGTGAATTATTCTACTCTCCTGACACTGGAGGTGGGGAATTTTCAACTTGACATTTTAGTGTACGAACTTCATCAACTATCTGTTGACGCCATTCAGGTAAATCTTGAGCTAACGTTCGTCTTATCTGGCCTAATTCTGACATGACCGTGTCTCCTGTTTTTCCAGGGGCTGCCAATATTTCAAAGGTCACGTTTTTGACAGTTTCCCTGAGTTCGTTCTTGACCTTGTTTTCTATGAATCCGTCTTTGTTTTTAATCCACTCTTGGTAGTGGTCAGACAATGCTTCAGCATGTGCCTTAACAGTATTCTTTATTTGATCCTCTACATTAAGAGTCTCGATCTGTTTGGAAAGATCATCAACAACATTCTCGATCGTGTCTACTGCGGTTTTAACTCCTTTGACCTCATCAGAGATTGCAGTATAATCTTCTTTTAAGGTCGCAGCTTGTTTTTGATATTCCATCACATTTGAATTTATCTCTCCCTTGGCTGCTTCGATTTTTTCATCTAACCGTTTTGAAATATCCTCTATTTTTGACTCTACTTGTGTGTCAATTTCTAGCCTCATGGTCGTGATCTGACTACTGATTTGGCTTTGGACATTACCCAACAGGGTATTTAAATCAGCTGTTATGTCTGCCTTTAGTTCGGCCTTTACCGAATTTAATCGTGTATTTAGGTCATTTATCTCCGTTTGCAGATCTGTTTTTACTGAATTTATGTCTGCTTTTACTGAATTTATTTCTGTTTTTACTGAATTGCACAGATTTGTAAGGACCTGATTATTATTATGCCGTCTTTCGTCCTTCTCTTTTTCTTCGCGGGCCTTTTCATGTAATCTTTCCTGTTTTTTGCTTTCGAGCTTACGTTCCATTATTGCTTCGATCACTGCAGCCAAGTCATTTTTTTCAAAAGCGGGAATAGTTTGCACACTAGGACCAACTTCTAAAACTTCGGTCGAGGCTGCTTCTGCCTCCGCTCGTGTACCTATCGCGCGTGATCGTAGTGGATAGTGAGGTCCATTCGCATCAATGCTCTCGTCTGCTTTTGTTTGTGTCCGCTGTTTACCGTCAGCCATGTTCATGAATTATTTGTCAAACGTCAAAATGCTACAGATATTGTTTGTCACTGCCGTCAGTCGTTTGTCTGTGACGTAGTGCTATGGCTTACTGGGACCTAAGACTTCGAACTAGTATCTATGGTCGAAGACCTAAGATGAAATTTTAACTCTGAGTAACAACTGACGTTCATGTACGCCAAGAAGACAAGATGGTTCCTACCAATTACAAACAAATGAAATATCACACGTTTTACCAGTTTTGAGCGTAGTTATCCGCCATATCGTAAATTCTTTTTATGCACTGACAACAATGGTACACTTTTACTGAATTTAACTACTTAAGAATGGACTATGGACAAATTGAAATAAAGCTGTTTCAAGGCAAGGAAAGACAGGTTTATGTTCTGATCAACTCGAAAGACGCTACGTCACTACGAAAGCTTGGCTACTGCGTATAAAAATTTCACTTACTATGGCTGTCTTGATGGTGATACGGATGAATACTCGCGTTTTTTGGTAATTTCATCAATCGTTCTCCTGAATTAATTAAAAGGTTTTCCCACTTCTCTTTCTCGGTTGAATTGCATCCACATGAAAAAATGAAACAATTACTAGAACAAGTACTGAAAATTTTTTAAACACATACGTGAAATGATTTTTGATCAAGTCCCTGCTCGGGCGCCAAGTGTGGCGTTGCTCTTGGGGGACGAAAAGAAAAAGAATTGTCATTTTCGTTTTTTCTTTTTTTTCTTTTTTTTGAAAAATGTCGAAAAAGTGAATATTTTGGTGGGCCACTTGGCAACAGAAGCAGGGATTGATTACACTATTGTAATAACCACCACCCATTTTACACGTACTCTCTGAGCAACAAATAACGAAACTCCTTCTTCAGCAAAATAGCGCGTCAAGTAAAAAAATACTTCTACCTGATCTGACCTTATGACATCACATGAATTTTACTAATTAGCACTTTCACGTCCGATAGCTAGTCGCAGTTCCCGGATCTAGGGAAAGTTAGAGAACTGTTCTCCATTCCCCAGGTTAATCACTAATTCTGCAGCGTCTTTTTTTCAGAAATCTGGAGATTCTTATTTGCTGGAGATACTATTGAGGAAGGAGGAGGAGATTAGTGTTTAATGTCTCATCGACAGCGAGATCAGCAGAAACGGAGCGGAAGCTCGGATTCCGAAGGATGGGGAAGGAAATCGGCCGTGCCATTTCAAAGGACTCATTGCGGCATTTACCTGAAGGAATTTAGGAAAATAACGGAAAAACCTATATCTAGATGGCCGTCCTCCCGAATGCGAGTCCAGTGTCCTAACCAATGCGCCACCTAGCTCGATTTCAATCTCTGTCTTGCTCTACAGTTTTATTCTGAGCACGGGCAGTGCACCGATTTCCTGCTGATACAAGCTCTTTCTCCCTGCCACAGCTCCCAATGCTCGGACGGCCAGAGTGGAAACATACGTGAAAACCAAAGAGTAAATGCGGTTCGCCTGGAAGGTACCTGACAACGCATCTCCCTCTAACTCGGGCGTGGCTCGGGTCTTTTTCCACGAACACTTGTGCCCCAGTCGCATACCAAGGCCCGTACTTTTCTGCCAGACACTGCACCACCTGTCCTGAGTCCACTGTGCATGTGGTTCCCAAGCTCTCTCCGAAAAGCAAAGAATCGACCCAGCACCAGGTTAACTATGAAAATACTGATTAAGACAAGAAGTCACCAAGAAAATAGCACATACAGTCACTGCAATCAAATTTACTCTTCTAAGCTATTATTATCAGATCTTTTTTCCTAATTATCTTCCAGCTGAACTAATTACGAAACTGAATGGAAAGAGACAAACTGAATAGCTTGAACTTTTCATAGAGCATATGGACTATCAGACCAATTGTGTGATTGGATTGAGGAGTTCCTAGATAACACGACCCAGCATGTTATTCTCAATGGAGAGAAGTCTTCCGAAGTAAGAGTGATTTCAGGTGTGCCACAGGGGAGTGTCATAAGACCGTTGCTATTCACAATATACATAAATGACCTGGTGGATGACATCGGAAGTTCACTGAGGCTTTTTGCAGATGATGCTGTGGTGTATCGAGAGGTTGTAACGATGGCTAAAATGGCTCTGAGCACTATGGGACTTAACTTCTGTGGTCATCAGTCCCCTAGAACTTAGAACTACTTAAACCTAACTAACCTAAGGACACCACACACATCCATGCCCGAGGCAGTATTCGAACCTGCGACCGTAGCAGTCGCGTGGTTCCGGACTGAGCGCCTGAACCGCTAGACCACCGCGGCCGGCTTGTAACGATGGAAAATTGTACTGAAATGCAGGAGGATCTGCAGCGAATTGACGCATGGTGCAGGGAATGGCAATTGAATCTCAATGTAGACAAGTGTAATGTGCTGCGAATACACAGAAAGATAGATCCTTTATCATTTAGCTACAAAATAGCAGGTCAGAAACTGGAAGCAGTTAATACCATAAATTATCTGGGAGTACGCATTAGGAGTGATTTAAAATGGAATGATCATATAATGTTGATCGTCGGTAAAGCAGATGCCAGACTGAGATTCATTGGAAGAATCCTAAGGAAATGCAATCCGAAAACAAAGGAAGTAGGTTACAGTACGCTTGTTCGCCCACTGCTTGAATACTGCTCAGCAGTGTGGGATCCGTACCAGATAGGGTTGATACAAGACATAGAGAAGATCCAACGGAGAGCAGCGCGCTTCGTTACAGGATCATTTAGTAATCGCGAAAGCGTTACGGAGATGATAGATAAACTCCAGTGGAAGACTCTGCAGGAGAGACGCTCAGTAGCTCGGTACGGGCTTTTGTCAAAGTTTCGAGAACATACCTTCACCGAGGAGTCAAGCAGTATATTGCTCCCTCCTACGTACATCTCGCGAAGAGACCACGAGGATAAAATCAGAGAGATTAGAGCCCACACAGAGGCATACCGACAATCCTTCTTTCCACGAACAATACGAGACTGGAATGGAAGGGAGAACCGATAGAGGTACTCAAGGTACCCTCCGCCACACACCGTCAGGTGGCTTGCGGAGTATGGATGTAGATGTAGATGTAGATAGTACCAAGCAAGATGGAGCAGAGGTAAGGCACTGGACTTGTAAGGGGTGAGGCGAGGGACTTCCGTACATTTAAGCAGCCACACAGGAATGGAATTGGAGAATCTAATATGAGTTAAAATTTAAAGTATGCTCTGCCGTGCACTTCACATGCACTTACATAGTATAAAATATCTTATTGAAAGTATCTGGACACCCTTATCTAAGGCGGAATTGCCCTGCAGTTTTCACAAATGGCGGACGCTCCAGTATACAAAAGGCGGCGTTACTGTGAACAGTAACAACTGAGAAGGTCAGTCGGGAGAGTTCAGTCACTTCCACAGTGGATCCGAGTAATCAATACATAAGGGACGTTTCAGCCCTTCTGTAGGTGCCCACTCCGACCGTAGCTGGTGTGATTGTACAGGGTGTTTCAAAAATGACCGGTATATTTGAAACGGCAATACAAACTAAACGAGCAGCGATAGAAATACACCGTTTGTTGCAATATGCTTGGGACAACAGTACATTTTCAGGCAGACAAACTTTCGAAATTACAGTAGTTACAATTGTCAACAACAGATGGCGCTGCGGTCTGGGAAACTCTATAGTACGATATTTTCCACATATCCACCATGCGTAGCAATAATATGGCGTAGTCTCTGAATGAAATTACCCGAAACCTTTGACAACGTGTCTGGCGGAATGGCTTCACATGCAGATGAGATGTACTGCTTCAGCTGTTCAATTGTTTCTGGATTCTGGCGGTACACCTGGTCTTTCAAGTGTCCCTACAGAAAGAAGTCACAGGGGTTCATGTCTGGCGAATAGGGAGGCCGATCCACGCCGCCTCCTGTATGTTTCGGATAGCCCAAAGCAATCACACGATCATCGAAATATTCATTCAGGAAATTAAAGACGTCGGCCGTGCGATGTGGCCGGGCACCATCTTGCATAAACCACGAGGTGTTCGCAGTGTCGTCTAAGGCAGTTTGTACCGCCACAAATTCACGAAAAATGTCCAGATAGCGAGATGCAGTAATCGTTTCGGATCTGAAAAATGGGCCAATGATTCCTTTGGAAGAAATGGCAGCCCAGACCAGTACTTTTTGAGGATGCAGGGACGATGGGACTGCAACATGGGGCTTTTCGGTTCCCCATATGCGCCAGTTCTGTTTATTGACGAAGCCGTCCAGGTAAAAATAAGCTTCGTCAGTAAACCAAATGCTGCCCACATGCATATCGCCGTCATCAATCCTGTGCACTACATCGTTAGCGAATGTCTCTCGTGCAGCAATGGTAGGGGCGCTGAGGGGTTGTCGCGTTTGAATTTTGTACGGATAGAGGTGTAAACACTGGCGCATGAGACGATATGTGGACGTTGGCGTCATTTGGACCGCAGCTGCAACATGGCGAACGGAAACCCGAGGCCGCTGTCGGATCACCTGCTGCACTAGCTGCGCGTTGCCCTCTGTGGTTGCCGTATGCGGTCGCCCTACCTTTCCAGCACGTTCATCCGTCACGTTCCCAGTCCGTTGAAATATTTCAAACAGATCCTTTATTGTATCGCTTTTCGGTCCTTTGGCTACATTAAACCTCCGTTGAAAACTTCGTCTTGTTGCAACAACACTGTGTTCTAGGCGGTGGAATTCCAACACCAGAAAAATCCTCTGTTCTAAGGAATAAACCATGTTGTCTACAGCACACTTGCACGTTGTGAACAGCACACGCTTACAGCAGAAAGACGACGTACAGAATGGCGCACCCACAGACTGCGTTGTCTTCTATATCTTTCACATCACTTGCAGCGCCATCTGTTGTTGAAAATTGTAACTACCGTAATTTCGAAAGTTTGTCCGCCTGAAAATGTACTGTTGTCCCAAGCATATTGCAACAAACGTTGTATTTCTATCGCTGCTCGTTTAGTTTTTATTGCCGTTTCAAATATACCGGTCATTTTTGAAACACCCTGTAAGTGTAAATACGAAGAAACAATCACAACTAACCCAGAGTAGGCATACTCCAAGTACTGACGGAGAAAAACTGCCAAGCATCGCGGAATGCCTATGTAAAAAAAAAAAATAGCATGAAATCAGCGGAACCAATCACTAGTGAGCTCCAAAACGCTACCAGTAGTCCCTCCAGCAAAATGACTGTGCGTATGGGATTAACAGGCGTGCTACAATAGTTGAACTGCTCCTCATTTGTTTTTGAGTCATCAGTTTTCCGACTGGTTTGATGCGGTCCGCCGCAAACTTCTCTCCGGTGCCAGCCTCAAACTTTTCATCTTAGAGCAGCAATTACGACCTACGTTCTCAATTATTTGCTGGATGTATTGCAGTCTCTGTCTTCCTCTACACTTTTTACCCTCTACAGGTTCCTCCAGTACCGTAGATGTTATTCCTGATGTCTTAACACATGTCCTATCATCCTGTCCCCTCTTCTTGTCAGTGTTTCGATATATTCCGTTCCTCGCCGATTCAGAGGAGAACCTATTCATTGCTTACACTATCAATCCACATAATTTTCAATATTCTCCTGCAGCACCACATCTCAAATGTTTCGATCCTTTTCCCTTCATCTGTCACCATCACACAATGTGAAACTTCAAACGTACATGATGAGTAATTTCTTTATCAAATTAAGGCCTATATTTGATACCTGTAGATTTCTCTTGGCCAGGATTGCCCTTTTTGCAAGAGCTAGTCTACTTTATATGTCCTTGTTCCGTCTATTTTGCTTCCTAAGTAGCAGAATGCCTTAATGCAGTCTACTTCGTGATCCCCAATTCTGATGTAAATTTGCTTGCTTTCCTCAAATCTGCTACTTCTTATTGCTGTAGTCTTTCTTCGATTTACTTTCGATACGTATTCTGTACTCATCAGACTGTTCTTTCCATTGAACAGACCCTGCAAGTCTTCTTCACTTTCCGCTCCTCATAAGCCGCACACTTCTGTAGTCACTGTAGAGGTTGTGATAAGAGCGACGCTACTGGGCAGCGAATGACTCAAACCGGATGACTTTGAGTGGTGAATCACGCTGTACCTTGTAGCAATCCGATGGCAGGATTTGGGTTCGTAAAATGCCTGGAGAATGACGCCTGCACTGTATGCAGTGCCAACAGTGAAGTAGGGAAGATATGGTGCTGTGTTTGTTCCTCGGGATTAGTTGCATTTAAGAAAATGCTAAATGCGTACAGTAGAGGAACAGTTCGAAGACAGCGATGGTTTGTGTCAGGGTGACAATGCATCGACTCGTTATGTAGCATCTGTGAGGCAAAGGTTTGTGGATAGTTTCATTCTTGATATGAACTAGCCAGTCCATCTTCCTGGCCTGAATCTAATGGAGCACCTTTCAGATGAGGTAGAAAGTCGACTTTGCTCCAGGCCCCAGCGTCGAACTTCACTACCATCTCTGGTTGTGGCTCTTGAGGAATAATTGGCTGCCATTCCTCCAGAGACATCCAGATACCTCACTGAAACTATCCACAGCAGAGTTTAACCCTTCATAAAGTCAAAGCGTGGGAACATCCAGTATTAACATCTATTAATACAGGATGTTTCAAAAATGACCGGTATATTTGAAACGGCAATAAAAACTAAACGAGCAGCGATAGAAATACACCGTTTGTTGCAATATGCTTGGGACAACAGTACATTTTCAGGCAGTCAAACTTTCGAAATTACAGTAGTTACAATTTTCAACAACAGATGGCGCTGCGGTCTGGGAAACTCTATAGTACGATATTTTCCACATATCCACCATGCGTAGCAATAATATGGCGTAGTCTCTGAATGAAATTACCCGAAACCTTTGACAACGTGTCTGGCGGAATGGCTTCACATGCAGATGAGATGTACTGCTTCAGCTGTTCAATTGTTTCTGGATTCTGGCGGTACACCTGGTCTTTCAAGTGTCCCTACAGAAAGAAGTCACAGGGGTTCATGTCTGGCGAATAGGGAGGCCGATCCACGCCGCCTCCTGTATGTTTCGGATAGCCCAAAGCAATCACACGATCATCGAAATATTCATTCAGGAAATTAAAGACGTCGGCCGTGCGATGTGGCCGGGCACCATCTTGCATAAACCACGAGGTGTTCGCAGTGTCGTCTAAGGCAGTTTGTACCGCCACAAATTCACGAAGAATGTCCAGATAGCGTGATGCAGTAATCGTTTCGAATCTGAAAAATGGGCCAATGATTCCTTTGGAAGAAATGGCGGCCCAGACCAGTACTTTTTGAGGATGCAGGGACGATGGGACTGCAACATGGGGCTTTTCGGTTCCCCATATGCGCCAGTTCTGTTTATTGACGAAGCCGTCCAGGTAAAAATAAGCTTCGTCAGTAAACCAAATGCTGCCCACATGCATATCGTCGTCATCAATCCTGTGCACTATATCGTTAGCGAATGTCTCTCGTGCAGCAATGGTAGCGGCGCTGAGGGGTTGCCTCGTTTGAATTTTGTATGGATAGAGGTGTAAACTCTGGCGCATGAGACGATACGTGGACGTTGGCGTCATTTGGACCGCAGCTGCAACACGACGAACCGAAACCCGAGGCCGCTGTCGGATCACCTGCTGCACTAGCTGCGCGTTGCCCTCTGTGGTTGCCGTACGCGGTCGCCCTACCTTTCCAGCACGTTCATCCGTCACGTTCCCAGTCCGTTGAAATTTTTCAAACAAATCCTTTATTGTATCGCTTTTCGGTCCTTTGGTTACATTAAACCTCCGAGAAAACTTCGTCTTGTTGCAACAACAAGTGTTCTAGGCGGTGGAATTCCAACACCAGAAAAATCCTCTGTTCTATGGAATAAACCATGTTGTCTACAGCACACTTGCACGTTGTGAACAGCACACGCTTACAGCAGAAAGACGACGTACATAATGGCGCACCCACAGACTGCGTTGTCTTCTATATCTTTCACATCACTTGCAGCGCCATCTGTTGTTGAAAATTGTAACTACTGTAATTTCGAAAGTTTCTCCGCCTGAAAATGTACTGCTGTCCCAAGCATATTGCAACAAACGGTGTATTTCTATCGCTGCTCGTTTAGTTTTTATTGCCGTTTCAAATATACCGGTCATTTTTGAAACACCCTGTAGATGTCTCAATTCTTTTCCTGAAATAGTATGTGTAGCTGAAGACGTTTTGTGTTTGCATAGCGAGGGAACACATAACATGCGCTGGTCTCTGCTGCCACCAGCCCATGCTGGAAATATCCTGTTAACCATCACTTGAGTACAGACGTCAGTGAGCGTTTCTTATTTTGTAATAACTCCCATGTAACAAAATTCCCAACCACGGCAATTATTAAAGTAGTATTCAAAAGTCTGTAAACAATTCTTTCTTCACTTACCGAAGACTGATTGCTTACACAAAGTATTGATATTAAATGCCCTATGTACAATATTGTCAGCACTACCCTATCTGATTACAAGGTTCCTGTGATACCCCTGTCCAGGGGCCATCTTCGGTGACCCACAACACCAGCAGACCAAGAGAAAGCCAGCTGGACAACGTGTGGCGAGCACACGAGAAGAGGACGCTGCAGCCATTGTGGTAGCACGCAGTGGGGAGCTGGGCAGACACCCTCGCCTCGCTTAAGGGGCTCCGGAAAGGCTCAAAATCATGAAAAGTTCAATTTTTACTTTTTTGCGTTTTCTGAATCTGCAGACTATTACCTTTCAATAGATATATAATTTATTCAATTCCGAAGACTACAACTATTTTTAAATTTTTTTTGAAATGTGTTCTACATGGGCGTGACCCACTGTGGCGCTGTTAAACTGCTGTCAAACGGTGTTATTTTTAACGTCCGTGTTCATCAGGTACATTTTAGTGATGTGAGATAAAGTATGTGTTGTGGCTAACCTGTGATGGTTCAATATATATCGCTGGTGTGATTGTCGATTGTTTCATGTTTATTTACTCTGTCGTTATCTCGAAAATATTCGTAATTAATTCTGTTTCTTGAATCTCTGTTTTGTTGAAGTATAATAATGAGTAAAAGTAAAGTTATTAGAAATACACAAAGTGTCGACGAAATGAAGAAGGCTGTTTGGGCTCTTTTTTTTTCATATTTCTTCAACCGATGAAAATCCCCAACGTAGCTTGTGTCCCAAAGAAGAAGACAGTTGGTGTAAATATAACAAAGGATTGCTAACTGGTGAAGTGTACACCCATAAGCATAGTCTGCCTCATGCAATAATGGAGGTGATAAAACCTATTTTCAGAGACTTAGCAGCACCTGAACTGTTGAAAAAGTGTATTCACGGAAAAAAAAACCCAATGAAAGTGTAAATAGTGTTATATGGTCGAGAATCCCCAAGACTGTATTTGTTGGAATAGAAACACTTCACTTTGGTGTGTATGATGCTGTTGCGGCTTTCAATGATGGCAACATTGTAAGGTGCAAGGTATTTAGAAATATGGGAATGAAGATAGGTTCTAACATGGTACGAGCGATGCTTGCTTTAGACAAGGAACGCCTTCGGGCTGCAGACAGGGCTGTAAAGAGTCTAGAAATACAAGCTAGAGTAAACAGGAGGAGGAACAAGAGGAAGCTGCAGGAGGAGTTTGCAGAGGATGAAGATAATCCATCCTATGGACCTGGAATGCACTAAAAAGTTAATCCAATCTTTGTCGCCTGATTCCCAAAATTTTTATTTTCTCATACTAATTACATGTTTTCTAAGGATCTTCCAAACATATTTGTTTCAAACTTTCAGTAAATGTTACACAGTACCTTCTGCATAATTTAACACAGCCTTTTTCTAAAAAACTGTATATTTTTGAATATATAAATAAAAAATTGCAAAAAAATGTTGTGAATTTTCATTACAATTGAAAAAAAAACATCTTTAATAACTGAACTAAAATTTTGTAAAATCTCTGTGTGAAGTTGTAGCCCATATTCCAATAAATAATCTGTAAAAAGTTCAACTTCCTACCTCAAATACTTTGTGAGGAAAGATGTAATTTATAAGCGTAATTTTAACATTGCAAGTATAGGGCATTCCGGAGCCACTTAATAAGAGACATGCTGTGAAGAGCCTGGCGGACAATGAGAAGCGTGCTTAAAACCGATGGAACCCTGCAACATCAAGAATGCAAGCGTGAATGCACGTGAGCTTTTAATGCCTGGCAGCAGTCGTTTTATCCAGCATATAAACCAGGAAAATCACGACAATTTCAGCACCCCACAGGCACAGGAAGGAGCGTACACAAAGTGTGAAGGATTCTGAAAGAAGTGAGGTTGAGACAGGACAAATTACTGTCTCACCTATTTTTCGTATACGCAAAATTATAAAGATTTTGTTACAACCTGACCCACCATGAGCGAGACTCTAGAATGTTAACAGCCTGAGCAGGCGTTCATGGAACCTGGTAGGTCGCTAAAAGCATGAGGTAATTTTATGATTCTGAACTCATAGAAATGGCATGTTGGGAGTTGAAAGCAATTGGCGGTGAGGCCATACCTCAGTAAATCTTGCCAGACAGGTCAACAGCCATACAGGGCAGACAGAGCAGACCCTTGTCGAGACAGGTCTCCAGCAGAACAATGCCGCGATACCTGCATTGGCGCCAGCCGAAGCCTGGGCTGGAGACGAAGGACTGAAGAACACGTCTACACAGTGAACTCATAAACTGGGCATTGTGTGCGAAGCCACACGTAATACAAATTCACAAGTTTTCGTGTTCACTGATACTGCCAATAGGCCTGTGATGTACTCCCATCAGCCACCTCAGGTATATAAGAAACTCCAGCATCTGAAAAACATTAGAGACAGAATCTTTATTACACCTCATAGATAGGACTAACAACTAACAAACTCCAAGGCACGGGTGATTTAGATAAAGATCTTTAAGATAGTACCTGTTCGCTTGTTGGTGTGAGAAGTGACATGACTTTGGAGGAAAGCATCTTCCCCTTCGCAAAAACTTTAAAAAGCCAGTAATTGGTGCTTTCTCTTTTTTTCAGAGATGCAGGTTTCTTAACTCTTGCCCTGGTTCGATAGTAGTTTGTGCTGTCGTGTGGGAGGGGAGATTTAGCGCCTCTAGAGACCTACAACTGGCTCAAAACGGCGTGAATGTGGTGTCGTTCATGCACCTTGTGGGAAAACGGATTTCTTTTTTCTGAAGCGGTGCAAAGCACTCAGGTGCTGGACTTTTGTCTTGTAAGAGGCCTTCTGTTCGATGCCCTGGCATGAGTGGTTGGTGCTTGGGACCTGTCCTGAGACTGACTTCACTTGCGAGTAGATTGGACTGGGGAGCATATAGTGAAGTTCTTACTGTTCTGACAGTGTGATTTCAAACATCTCAGACTACTCGTTTGCTGAGGATACGCTTATTCGTCTTTGGCTTTCCAGTCTTGACGTTTAGTATCCTTGTGCTCTCTGTCATATAAGTGAGCCAAATTGGTCCTTGGTACGACAAGCGAACAGGTGTGTCAGACATTGAAATCCACTGTGATTTCAGGGCTCTGGTAGAGGGTAAATTGCGATCCATCTGCCTGATCGCTAGACTGTGAGATTTTTGCATTTCTTTCATGGCCGCGATCGATTCACAGGTGCCGCCTCACGTTTCACCTCTGCCACACCCATCTCGCCAGCTGCCAGTTACATTGCCACATGAAGCAAACAGGGTGACGTACTGCTCCTACATCGTCAGGGCGTACAGATCTCAATCGCCACTTGCTCTCAGCTGCAAATATGTAGTGAAACCACAGTAGCATGAATCAATCAAAGTCTGATCAGCGTCAGATCAGTTCAGATTGCGTTAACCACATTTTTAGGGCCAGTGTACTTGACTCACTTCTGCCACCGAGGATCCTGTTAAACCAACTGTTAGTTGTTCACAGTATTCAGTGAATAACTTGTTTAGCATAATTTATGTCTGTCTTTGTTTTTGTAAAATAAATGTTGTTAGTAAACTAAATTTGGCATACATTCTCAGTCAATTTTTGTAACAGCCTCACAGAGTTAACTTTCAAGGTTCTTAAGTAGACGTTGTTCTCGAATTTCAGGACATCCCTTATAAATCACAGATGCCAGCAGACTCTGAGACGAAGGCCACATATGAGTCTAACCAGGCCTCACAGATATAGCCGTTACAAAGAAGTGTTTCTAGCTGCTCTCGCAATAGCTTATGATGCAAGAAAACGTGGCAAGAATGTGAAACCATGAGAAGGTGCCAATTCCAGAGGCACAGACCAGCCCACGCCTGATACGAAATTTCCATCCCTGCATGGAGAGGTGTGGGCTTGAAACGGCGATCTTAGATAGTTAGTTAGTTACGTGTTCCATTGATCAATCTCAAGGTATGATGTGGAACGTGTCAAGTTCGTAATAAAGGTGCACATGAATCGAGGTTTTTTTAAGCTTAAAATGTTTAATATCTACCCATTTCCTCAAATGGCACAAAATGCATATATTGCAACTATGGATTTATTTTTTCCTATTCAAGAATTCATCTGTGGTACAGAAGGAGTTGTCAAGGAGATATGATTTCAATTTATTTTTGAAGCTATTACTGCTGTCTCTCAAACATTTTATTTCATCCGGTATCTTATCGAAAATTTTACAGCAGCATATTTTACCCCTTTCTGTGCCACAGACAGGTTAAATAGAGGATAGTGTAAGTCTATTTCTGGTGTTATAATCATGAATATCACTGTTCTTTTTCAACTGGTCCTTGTTGTTGAGAACAAATGCCATTACTGAGTAAATGTACTGTGAGGCTATTGTAAGCATTCCTAACTTTTAAACAGATGGCTACAGAATGTGCGGCTATGACTTCCACACATTATTCTGACCACTTTATTTTGAGCAGCGAATACTTTTTGAATATGTGTTGAGTTACCCCAAAATAATATTCTGTACATCAGAGTGAAAGTATGCGGAGCATGTTAGCTAATTTCTGTATCCTCAAAATTGGCAATTATTCTGATTGCAAAAGTTGTTGAATCTAGTCGCTTTAGGAGACCCAAAATTTGAATTTTCCAGTTAAGATTCTCATGTATATATACACTCAAAAACTTAGTATGCTCCACCCTGGCTACTGACTTCTGTTGATGTGTTATAAAAATTGAAGGAACTGTACTCCTTGCAGAAGAAAATGGGTGTACTGTGGTTTTTCAGAGTTCGTAGGAAGCCCATTCACAGAAAACCAGGTAATAACTTTTCCAAAGACATTATTTGTGTCATTTTCTATTGGAGTTTCTTTTACTAGTCAATAATGACGCTGGTTTCATTTGCAAACAGTGTCAGTTTAGCTTCTTCTTTCAGGTAAGAAGGGAGCTCATTCACATATATCAGGAACAGAGGGGCCCCGTGATCGAACTCTAATGTACTTTCATCCCACTTAAATGAAGTGGAAAACTTCCTTAAATCGCTTAAACTACATAAATAAACTTTTTGCTTCCTCTTCTGTAGATATGACTTATGGGAAGTACGTATGTCCTATACCTACAGTGTAAAATTTGCAATATTGATGACCCATTACCTCAGCACCTTTTAGAGAGATCTGAAATTTCTAGGAAGTATAGTTTCACTCCTTTTCAGATTACTGAAACAGGATCAGAGTATACAGACAAATAATTAATTAGTTATGATTTTTTTTGGAAAAGTCCCCTGTTCTTTCTCTAAGTAAAGACCGCTTCAAGTAAAGATGTTTTGGTGGTTCAGCAGGTGCAGTATACTAAGAGGTAACATAGTGTAAAATACGAAATATGTATCTGTAATAGTTCCTGACATAATGGGTCAAATATTTTTTTTAAATATCATTTCTGGGAAATCAAGTTTAAGCATTTTATTCGATGTTAACTCACGTATGGATACAAGCCAGCTCCTAGAAACAGCCAGTCCCACAATCAGCATTATCTGGATCCTGTACTTGATCATCCTGCAAACCTAGAAGCTTCCTCCATTTCCTGCCTCTTGCATCTTTAGTCACTCCCTCTGCTGCACACTGCGCTTTCATGATCCTGAGTCGATTCATTCGCTGGAAGGCTTGAAGTGTGTTGGCTCCTGGAGCGATACCAAGTTGCTCTAGTCTCCTAATTCGTCCCTTATTACCATCACTAAACGTTTTCACAGCATCGAAAACACCCAAGCATAGAGTTTTCATGCCTACGAAGACATTTTTTGGTATGCGGTCCAAATGACGTTACTGAAAGACACATTCGGGTTTTGCGTTCGACCATGGAGACATTTGGAAAGATCAGGATGAGCTAACTCTCTATATATTGGCTTAATTACATCCATCACTGCAGATGGTATGCCGTTTTTATGCCTAAAGTGTTCCTCTGTACTCGCTGCCTGAGCTTTGCGGTACTTGCACCATGAATCAGCACCAGGTGGGCAAAGACCATGTATAGGGGTGTCATGAGTGGATGATTTGCAGAATAATGTAGCCCACACTGCTCTTTTCATTCATTGCAGGACACGAGTATTGTTCCTTATTGCCATTCCATAATAATGCTGGAGTCCATCAGTGCTTTTGTCTGTAAATATTCCTTCACCATTTAGAGTTTTCCCATCCAATAATTTCCTTTGCTTCAATTTTCGAAGGCGTGTTCCCATCCGTTTTTACAAGTGGCCCACACATTCAATCTTCAAAATATGCTTTTCACCATAAGGTTGACTGTCCACAACTGATCTGAAGGCCTTCGAATCATCGTCCCCCAAGTACTCAGTGTAGCACACACCTGTTTCCTGCTGTGTGCGTCTGAATGTAGAAAGAACTGCAGCAGCCTCCGTACCCTCACTAGTTCTCTCATAATTCTTGGCACAATTTATTCTATCACTTTCACTTGTTTCATTGTCAACTGATTTACACTGATGGCAGTATTTATTTAGCACGTCGATGTCTAAAATTTTACCGGTGTCTACACCAGTGACAGCTGCAACTGCATTTTTGATATGTGCTCTCTCTCTTCTGCCATGTACCATCACCTGCCACAAGTAAGTCTGTCGTGTTATTTAATTCTACTGCTTCTTCAGCACTGGCTTTCATAGAAGCAACAGCAACAGATTTGACACATTCACCAGTTACTTCAGTGATCTTATTTGATCTGGTTGGTGGGTTTGACAAGTTCAGCTTCGCACATAATACTTGAGCTGCAGTCAATCCTTTACCTATGCAGCTCGTTCCATACAAGCATCTAACATTATACATTTCTCTCAAACTAGTCATTCTTCCATTTTTGAGAAGCCCAAAATGACGTAGAGAGCCTGTAAACTTTGCACTGAACAACAAGTTTGTTAGCTAGTCCAGTCGTTGTAGATGTGTCCTCAAAGATGCTAATTTGGCAACCACAAACCTTACACGATACAGCATCTTGTTAAACTTGTCCTAACACACTCAAATTTAATAAAATATAACCTAAACTATTTACATGATCTCCTTTGTCAATAAATAAATCCTCATGGTTTCCAAGTTTCCTCCACGAAAATACTAGTAGGTGTGTCCTCTTCTTTGGTCTGTGAAACACCTGTTTCAGGATCAGCACTGGATTCAGATCCAGTTGTATGCTGATTTCTATGGAAACGTCGCTTCTTAAAAGAACTCTTTCTTATCGTCATGTTGAAAAGAGATATAAGAACGTGTAATAGTACACGAAAGCACTGTGTTTATAGTTCATCGCCTATAAAACACTACACCCAAAAAGTAAATCCACAAGCTACATGTGCAATACTGCCATTTCTGTTTACACAGTGCATCCAACGTTAACATGAATTCAGGGAATAAACAGCTGCAAACCACAGCCTTGTAGATTGAATAGTTCCAGATATGGAAAGTCAATGCAGAAAGACCGGATTTTTTTACACTTGCACTATTAACTTTGAAATGAAGTCTTACTGATCGACCACAGCCTCTGAGCCCGGAAGTTTTAAATAATGTTATCAAGCTATCTGTTCCATTCATACATCAACCCCATTATGTCATAAACTTTTGTGTTTGATTTCATTTATTAATTGATTCCTGTTAATTATTTGCTCCAAGTGTGGGCCGATCTCATCGGTAATTTTCATTTTATGTAACGTCACAAAATAATTTCTCCATTTACAACAATCTGGACGCTTGTTAGTGGACATTTTTATGGGTGTGTCCTCCCTTCGCCTTTATAATGGCTTGACTCTGCTGAGGACGCATTGAATGAGGTGTCTGACCGTTTCGGGAGGAATGGCAGTCTTTTCTTCTTCAACAGCCGAAGCCGGAAAAGTGAGTCATTTTGAGCCCTGGGGTCCGGAGCGACGTTCTAACTCAAACCAAACGTGTCCCGTTAGGTTCAGTTCGGAACTTTGGCCAGAGCGGCCCATTTCGGGAATTTTATTGTCCACAAACCATTGCCTCGCAGATGCTGCCCTTCCTTTCAACTCCACATGCACAGTGCTAGTTGGAATGCTGGTAGCGCTTTGTAGTTCATGAGTGATTCCTTCCGCTACTTCCGGATACTTTCAGTTCGCTCTGTGACAATGATTTTTGAAGGTAATACATACAAATGTGAAATCAATCCGTCAACTGAATACTGTATTTCCAGCAATTTTTGTTCTGAGCATCCATCGAAACAGTTACAGCGATAACAACATATCAGACTGCTTACAATAACAATTACCACTAATGATTTTAGCCAGCACTACGTAGGTTCCAAAATATTGACTGTACTTGTAAGATTTATTGCTGTCAGTATCATTAACTGCATCGATCTTTTCGAACACTAGTTCACAATTAACATCCAGAGCTCTGAGTGCATGGAGGCACGAGCTCTTGGTGCAAACTGGCAAAGTATTAAACCTGCTTTGCACATCCCATTCGGCAAAGTTACAAAATAAAGCAAATTCAGTGTGGCTGAAAGCTGTCATAAACACATAAAATAGAAATTTGCATCAAAATAAATAAAACTTTTATGAATTTTATTAAGTCTGACGTACTGCTCGTAATTTCGCATGTCAAAGTTAGGAGTTTACGAAATAGAACGTACAAGGAGTCCATTAAAAGCCAAATACTTGCCGTTAACTTACATTACTTGTTCTGAGAATATTAACTATTTTCTCTTAAAATATTGTTCATGTATAAGCACCTTTAATTAATCAGTATAAAATAAAAACAATTCTGGAAGCGGACGCTGTTTATAAGACAAAATTAGTTCCTTCATCTGCGAAAAGGTGTTTAGATAATTGTGTTATCTTTGCACATACACTCCTGGAAATTGAAATAAGAACACCGTGAATTCATTGTCCCAGGAAGGGGAAACTTTATTGACACATTCCTGGGGTCAGATACATCACATGATCCCACTGACAGAACCACAGGCACAGAGACACAGGCAACAGAGCATGCACAATGTCGGCTCTAGTACAGTGTATATCCACCTTTCACAGCAATGCAGGCTGCTATTCTCCCATGGAGACGATCGTAGAGATGCTGGATGTAGTCCTGTGGAACGGCTTGCCATGCCATTTCCACCTGGCGCCTCAGTTGGACCAGCGTTCGTGCTGGACTTGCAGACCGCGTGAGACGACGCTTCATCCAGTCCCAAACATGCTCAATGGGGGACAGATCCGGAGATCTTGCTGGCCAGGGTAGTTGACTTACACCTTCTAGAGCACATTGGGTGGCACGGCATACATGCGGACATGCATTGTCCTGTTGAAACAGCAAGTTCCCTTGCCGGTCTAGGAATGGTAGAACGATGGGTTCGATGACGGTTTGGATGTACCGTGCACTATTCAGTGTCCCCTCGACGATCACCAGTGGTGTACGGCCAGTGTAGGAGATCGCTCCCCACACCATGATGCCGGGTGTTGGCCCTGTGTGCCTCGGTCGTATGCAGTCCTGATTGTGGCGCTCACCTGCACGGCGCCAAACACGCATACGACCATCATTGGCACCAAGGCAGAAGCGACTCTCATCGCTGAAGACGACACGTCTCCATTCGTCCCTCCATTCACGCCTGTCGCGACACCACTGGAGGCGGGCTGCACGATGTTGAAGCGTGAGCAGAAGACGGCCTAACGGTGTGCGGGACCGTAGCCCAGCTTCATGGAGACGGTTGCGAATGGCCCTCGCCGATACCCCAGGAGCAACAGTGTCCCTAATTTGCTGGGAAGTGGCGGTGCGGTCCCTTACGGCACTGCGTAGGATCCTACGGTCTTGGCGTGCATCTGTGCGTCGCTGCGGTCCGGTCCCAGGTCGACGGGCACGTGCACCTTCCGCCGACCACTGGCGACAACATCGATGTACTGTGGAGACCTCACGCCCCACGTGTTGAGCAATTCGGCGGTACGTCCACCCGGCCTCCCGCATGCCCACTATACGCCCTCGCTCAAAGTCCGTCAACTGCACATACGGTTCACGTCCACGCTGTCGCGGCATGCTACCAGTGTTAAAGACTGCGATGGAGCTCCGTATGCCACGGCAAACTGGCTGACACTGACGGCGGCGGTGCACAAATGCTGCGCAGCTAGCGCCATTCGACGGCCAACACCGCGGTTCCTGGTGTGTCCGCTGTGCCGTGCGTGTGATCATTGCTTGTACAGCTCTGTCGCAGTGTCCGGAGCAAGTATGGTGGGTCTGACACACCGGTGTCAATGTGTTCTTTTTTCCATTTCCAGGAGTGTATTTACCATGTACCCTCTATGATGAATTGTTACAGAAAACTCAAACCTTATTTTCAATTAGAATACTGACTTAATATACCCCTGCTCTCTCAACTGATTCTACATCAGAACAGAAATACTGTAACGTCCTGTGTAGTAACTATGAAGACTTTACCTAGTCTTAGCGCTGTATGCTACCAAAAATAACAAAGAAGGAAGGGGGGAGTGCAATGAATAAATCTGCCATTTTAAAAATGTTGCTAGTCTTATGGTCTTCATCTGGTCTTAAATCCCAGCATCAGATTCGACACTGGTCCCCGTTGTTTCCCATGTAGTTCCACAAAACTGTTCTCGCCTTTAATATGGATGTATTTGAATACATTTTGCTACCAAAGGACGGCAATGGTCAGTTTTCCGTTGAAACTGAATTGGGCAAATACGAAAGCATTTCTCGCCACACATAGAAACAACAGAGATAGGTGTCAGAACTTACACTTACTAATCTATCTTGTAGTTAAACAGTTTATAAAACCTAATTTACACCCCAAATTGTAGTTTAATTTACATATTCGATATTTGTATTTTATCATCAATACTGAAGAAAAAGTCCAAAATTACGAAATGATGTAACCATCCAGCAGAAAACAGACGACACTAGCAACACCTAGCAGCTGAATATGAGGACTGTAGTGTTCCACTTCCTATCATTTCTACAAAACCTTGATCTGGCTTGTTTTCTCCTAAGCCAATATCGCCTCGATATCGTTAATCAAAGTGCTACAACTCACTCTATATTCTTGATCATCATGTACTCCACCTTGTTTTCCACATCTCCCCCCATTCTCCCCTTGTGGATCCTTCACATCCAATTTCCACCTCTCGTCACTCACACTGAACATCTCCATACGTCCGACACTATCCAAAAGCTCGAATGTATCAATTTCTAATTTCAAGTCATGGATTGCTACTGCAACTATATAGATGCAATGCAGTAGCTACAATTACCGCACATAGTCTTTCATAAAAATTTCGACCTCTGCATGACAGTGAAATACGCCCCGATACTGAACCACCCTATCAAGACTAACGCTTTCGTCCCAGTCACACCCAACATCAAGGTTCCCCCTTTACTCTCTCCATCTTTCCATGCCCCTCCTTATTACGGCCACTGCTCACATCCCAACAGCCTGCTCCCTATCTGTTTCCTATCATCCATCCAACATCTACTATAATTTCGACAGTTACAACCCACTTGATGCCATTGTTTCTACACACGATCTACGATCTTACAGAAGTCTGGCGTTTGGTTAGATTTTTATTTTACCTTAATTTTTATTTTTTCATCAACACGAAGGAAGTTAAGACTAAATACTTTTGGATTACATGAGACCACTCACCGGAAAGACCGAAAAGCAGAGTCGTCGATAGGCATTCACAAAAAGAATGAAAACTTGGTAGCTTTCAAAGTAATCCTTTTTAGAGCTAGCGTAAAACACACGTGGAAAACACACACACTGACACATCCGCTTATGCACCTATATGGTCCCCGCTGGACGAACAGTTCCGGTGCTGCATTTCAACAGGACTAGACTGTGGTCGGGTTTGTGTCGGGTGGGGTGAAGAGAGTGAGAGAGATCTGAGGCAGGGAGAGAGATTGGGGATGGGGGGCTACTGGCTCAGAGGGCGTTAGTTGGCAAGGAAGGCAGGAGGGAGAGGTAAATAGGCTAGGTACGCGATGCACAGTTGTCAGAGCCGGTGGGGAGCGGCGCACGCTGTAGGTAACGTGGGGATGTGAATTGAGAGAGGTGGCAAACCGGCGGAAGGAAAAATTTTCGGTTCGAGGGTGTGGGGATATTGAAGACAGGACGATTTAAGACTTTTTTTTGTAATAACATGGAAAGAAATCATCTTTTTATTACTGTTTAGAAAACTATGTAAATGATTAACTGCCGGCCGCGGTGACCAAGCGGTTCTAGGCGCTTCAGTCCAGAACCGCGCGACTGTTACGGTCGCAGGTTCGAATCCTCCCTCGGGCATGGATGTGTGTGTGATGTCCTTAGGTTAGTTAGGTTCGCAGGAGAGCTTCTGTAAAGTTTGGAAGGTAGGAGACGAGGTACTCGCAGAAGTAAAGCTGTGAGGACGGGGCGTGAGTCGTGCTTGGGTAGATCAGTTGGTAGAGCACTTGCCCGCAAAGGGCAAAGGTCCCGAGTTCGAGTCTCGGTCCGGCATACAGTTTTAATCTGCCAGGAAGTTTCATATCAGCGCACACTCCCCTGCAGTGTGAAAATCTCATTCTGGAAACATCCCTCAGGCTGTGGCTAAGCCATGTCTCCGCAATATCCTTTCTTTCAGGAGTGCTAGTTCTGCAGGGTTCGCAGGGAGCTTCTGTAAAGTTTGGAAGGTAGGAGACGAGGTACTGGCAGAAGTAAAGCTGTGAGGACGGTGCGTGAGTCGTGCTTGGGTAGATGAGTTGGTAGAGCACTTGCCCGCAAAGGGCAAAGGTCCCGAGTTCAAGTCTCGGTCCGGCACACAGTTTTAATCTGCCAGGAAGTTTCATATCAGCGCACACTCCACTGCAGTGTGAAAATCTCATTCCGGAAACATCCCTCAGGCTGTGGCTAAGCCATGTCTCCGCAATATCCTTTCTTTCAGGAGTGCTAGTTCTGCAGGGTTCGCAGGGAGCTTCTGTAAAGTTTGGAAGGTAGGAGACGAGGTACTGGCAGAAGTAAAGCTGTGAGGACGGGGCGTGAGTCGTGCTTGGGTAGCTCAGTTGGTAGAGCACTTGCCCGCGAAAGGCAAAGGTCCCGAGTTCGAGTCTCGGTCCGGCACACAGTTTTAATCTGCCGGGAGGTTTCATATCAGCGCACTCTCCGCTGCAGAGTGAAAATCTCATTCCAGGTTTAAGTAGTTCTAGGGGACTGATGACCTCAGATGTTAAGTCCCGTAGTGCTCAGAGTCATTTGAACCATCTGAACTAACTGATTAACTACTTTGTTTCGACTGCATGCAATTTTAAACCTGTTGGCTGAATAGCAGGGTGTATGGGCCGACATTTCGGGCGAAGGGAACGAGACAACAATAAACAAACGAAAACTGAAGTGCGCTAAATGAACAGAGTACGTAATTGTTGCTTTATAGTCAGATTGCATCTCGTGAAACGACGTGTTTTCCGTAGGGGAAACAATATGCAGAGCAGGCAGCAACCGCGACACATAACAGGAAACTATAAACAGAACTTGTGTCGCGCTCTAATATTTTGCTCGATATTCAATTATTCGTGGCTCTGGTGAAATGCTTCGTCGGGGCGTTATTTTGCTAATAACACGCCCGCTCTTGTGTAAGCGGACCGTTAGCCGGGCCTCGCTAATGAAACATGAAACGGCAGAGCGGCGTTCAGATCGGCAGCCATAGCGCCTTTGCGGACGGACCCCCCGGGCCACGGGTGCGCAGAAAGCCTCCGGAAATTAAGCCCGCTCGCGCCGTGGCACGCGTGTTTCGCGCCGCACTCAAAGGCGAAAATTGCCTCGCGCCGGCTCTGTACTGCCGGGTTGCCTACATCGTGTCTCCCTATACAGCAGCGACGTGGCGTAATCGTGCTCCAGTGTTGAGTCCACAGTGAAGTTCCTTTCAGGTGGGTTGTACATGCAACACCTCTGTTGGAACAGCTACGGGGCATATCATAATTATTACATTTTAATGCAAGCCTGACGGAAGTGTCACTGCCTTGTTCCCCCCACCCCCCGCCCCCAGACCCATCTCTCTCACTCTCACTCTCTCTCTCTCTCTCTCTCTCTCTCTCTCTCTCTCCCTTCCTCTCTCTCTCTCTCTCTCTCTCTCTCTCTCTCCCTTTCTCGCTCTCTCTCTCTCTCTCTCTCCCTTTCTCGCTCTCTCTCTCTCTCTCTCTTGCACACAAGGGCAAAGGCACGCACGCACACATGCAAACACACACACACACACACAAACACACACACAGTTCCCATATTTTCGGAACGTAATGGTAACATTCTCCTGCACTGGCTGCTGCATTACACACCTACACACACACACAAACACACACACACACACACACACACACACACACAGACACAAACATACACAACATTTCACAAATTTGTGGTACATAATGGTAATATTCTGCTACACTGGCTGCTATTGGTTTGATCAAAATATTTCTACTCACCACCTTACAGTCGTAGCTGTTCAGTTTTTTTTTAAAAGTGACTGTCTCAACTACAGTGAGGTGGAACAAGTTAAAATACGAAACATAAAACAACCACTTGTGTGTTTATTCCAAAGAGTGAAAAGGCGACTTACATACTGGAAACCACCTGTTGCCCGTGTTTGGTTACGTTCTAAGCGTCACAAAATAATAGAGAACCTAAAGTGTTGCCTAGTATGTGATAAAATTAAACAGATGTAAAATTAAAATAGCAGAATTACAATAAATGACACCAGGCAGTAAAATAATTTTATCATATTACGGGACGTTTCAGTCAGCGTATTGGTTCCCAACCTGTGGATAATTACTCCACAAAAGGAAAAATGCAATTTTCTGAGGGTTGAAACACAATATTTCAATTGTGTTTTGGTCAAGAAACTAAATTATTGTTGAAAGATCATTACTGTAATCACTCTTTCGTAACAGCATAATACTGAATGTTGTTGTTGTTGTGGTCTTCAGTCCTGAGACTGGTTTGATGCAGCTCTCCATGCTACTCTATCCTGTGCAAGCTTCTTCATCTCCCAGTACCTACTGCAACCTACATCCTTCTGAATCTGCTTAATGTATTGATCTCTTGGTCTCCCTCTACGATTTTTACCCTCCACGCTGCCCTCCAATGCTAAATTTGTGATCCCTCGATGCCTCAGAACATGTCCTACCAACCGATCCCTTCTTCTAGTCAAGTTGTGCCACAAACTTCTCTTCTCCCCAATCCTATTCAATACCTCCTCATTAGTTACGTGATCTACCCACCTTATCTTCAGCATTCTTCTGTAGCACCACATTTCGAAAGCTTCTATTCTCTTCTTGTCCAAACTAGTTATCGTCCATGTCTCACTTCCATACATGGCTACACTCCATACAAATACTTTCAGAAACGACTTCCTGACACCTAAATCTATATTCGATGTTAACAAATTTCTCTTCTTGAGAAACGCTTTCCTTGCCATTGCCAGTCTACATTTTATATCCTCTCTACTTCGACCATCATCGGTTATTTTACTCCCTAAATAGCAAAACTCCTTTACTACTTTAAGTGTCTCATTTCCTAATCTAATTCCCTCAGCATCACCCGACTTAATTTGACTACATTCCATTATCCTCGTTTTGCTTTTGTTGATGTTCATCTTATACCCTCCTTTCATGACACTGTCCATTCCGTTCAACTGCTCTTCCAAGTCCTTTGCTGTCTCTGACAGAATTACAATGTCATCGGCGAACCTCAAAGTTTTTACTTCTTCTCCATGAATTTTAATACCTACTCCGAATTTTTCTTTTGTTTCCTTTACTGCTTGCTCAATATACAGATTGAATAACATCGGGGAGAGGCTACAACCCTGTCTCACTCCTTTCCCAACCACTGCTTCCCTTTCATGTCCCTCGACTCTTATAACTGCCATCTGGTTTCTGTACAAATTGTAAATAGCCTTTCGCTCCCTGTATTTTACCCCTGCCACCTTCAGAATTTGAAAGAGAGAATTCCGGTCAACATTGTCAAAAGCTTTCTCTAAGTCTACAAATGCTAGAAACGTAGGTTTGCCTTTTCTTAATCTTTCTTCCAAGATAAGACGTAAGGTCAGTATTGCCTCACGTGTTCCAACATTTCTACGGAATCCAAACTGATCTTCCCCGAGGTCGGCTTCTACCAGTTTTTCCATTCGTATGTAAAGAATTCGCGTTAGTATTTTGCAGCTGTGACTTATTAAACTGATTGTTCGGTAACTTTCACATCTGTCAACACCTGCTTTCTTTGGGATTGGAATTATTATATTCTTCTTAAAGTCTGAGGGTATTTCGCCTGTCTCATACATCGTGCTCACCAGATGGTAGAGTTTTGTCATGACTGGCTCTCCCGAGGCCATACTGAATAACTTACAGTAATTACATTTTTTGATTCATATACTAGTGTTAACATATTACACGATGTGGCGGGTGGCCGAGTGGTTCTAGGAGCTACAGTCTGGAACCGCGTGACCGCTACGGTCGCGGGTTCGAATCCTGCCATGGGCATCGATATGCGTGATGTCCTTAGGTTAGTTAGGTTTAGGTAGTTCTAAATTCTAGGGGACATTTTGTGGCGCAAATTAATATTTGCGAAACTAACGTTAGATCTTGTCTATCTTACTTGAATGGGCAGCCGTTTCTGGCCTAGGAATATTTAAAGCATTACTTCTTGCTCTTCTGGACTACCGTACATTTATATTTCTCGGATTGTGGAGTCTACTTCCACCTTATTAGGTACAGATTGGACAATTAATTTAAGCTTCAGGTTCTTAAAAAGCTATTTTTATCATTTTTTATTTTTGTTTTTGTTATTTACATGCCAGATTCCAAAATTTTCTCAATGATGACATCTCAGTATTTCATTCATGTCAATAATCTGAGCATTTCACCTGAGCATGACATGTTTCACATCGTAATTAATTCTTTCTTGAGTGCCAAATGATTATTTCGTCTTCCCTTTTTGTAAATAGCCCCGGCAGGTGGAAGATACCTTGAGGAATATGTAGTGGGGGGAATAAATCAACTCACTGGCAGAGATTCAACATTTTATTACAGAAAAACGCAATTTTGGATTACCACAAACGTTTACACTTATTTTTACGAATGTACCGTGAATGAAACAAGCCACTCGTAACTTTAGTCCTGAAACTGCTGTCTTTAAATGTTTTGCTCTTTCTCGTACGTTGTGAGCAATCACGACCTAAAAAGGTGTGCAGGGACACTTCAGTGTTAGTTTGTACACTGCTGGAAAACGTGTTCTGTTCAACGCAACTCCGCGAACCTCGTCAGCCATTATGGGAGCTAATCGCTCCTCGTGAATGACCCTGCGCCGACTGTCTATGCTGTCAGCTGGAAAGGAATTGCCCTGGAGCGCCGCATCTCCATCCTGCACTTCCACAGCCGGCTGCTGGTTTCTGGCGCACTCTGCTAGATGTAGAGCTGCACTTACAACTGCAGACACGGTCCATCTCTCTCTCTCTCTCTCTCTCTTACTCCACTCTCCCTCTGCACCTCCCTCATTGCCCGCTCCAACGACTTTCCATTTCGAGGCACGCCCCTGTGATAGATCACGGCGGTCGTAGAGCCGTTCCATTTGCTCCTCTAACTCCTGCGGTCTGGAGAGCGTGTAAATCACGGCCGTGAGCCGACTCATCTGAGCACACAGCAACGAAATCGCCAAATTGTTGAGAATTACGAACTCTTGGGAATATTATAAAAAAAGAAAAACTGTAACAGACATTCAGCGCGCAAGTCTAGAAAGAAATGAAACTTGTTGTTAATTTCTTGGGTGCATTTTGAAAAATGGTTCAAATGGCTCTGAGCACTATGGAACTTAACTGTTTAGGTCATCAGTCCCCTAGAACTTAGAACTACTTAAACCTGACTTACCTAAGGACATCACACACATCCATGCTAGAGACAAGATTGGAACCGGCGATCGTAGCGGTCGCGCGGTTCCAGAGTGTAGCGCCTAGAACCGCTCGGCCACTCCGGTCGACGGGTGCATTTTCCACAATTGTACAAAAGCAGGTGCCTCAACTCTTTACCCCATGTAACTTCCGTCAATACATACTTACGTATGTAGGAATATCAATCCAGTAAGGGACGTTGATTGAGTCGAAACATTTTTTTAAACTATTGCTTTGACTTCTCTGCTGTACAGGAGCGAAACTTGGGTTATCACAAAGTGAGGTAAGATCAAAATAAAGCAGCTGAAATGAGATTCCGACATACAGTGAAAGGTTATACATGCCAAGACTGGATTAGGAATGTGACAATTAGAGAAGAACTGGATGGTTAAGGGATAAACAGCACAACAGAAAAATCTAGAAACAGGTAGAAAGAGAATTGGAGCGGATATCCAGAAGAAATGCTGACGAATCAAATGTTGAGCTACAGACCGAGAGGAAGGAGAAACCCTGACAGGTGTAGTGTAAAATGGATTATTCATGAGAATTGCCTATGTTCCACTGAGGACGCTCACGCTGGCGAAAGATGGTCGTGTCTCTTACAAGCATTTTATGTACTGGAAAAAAATCTGCTGTCCGCACCCAGATCTGTGATCTGTGCAGGAGGTGCGTATGCAGTGATGCAACAACACGGGCAAGGCGCGGTGTGGTGAGGGCAGCAGCACTTGCTAGACGTGGATGTTTATGCCTTAGTGACGCCCTTGAAGGTGTCGTGAACACCTCAGAGAAAACGGACATTCTGCAACGTAAACGCTTAAAACAAATGAAGATAGTACATCTTAGATCTTAAATCGAGTTTGACGTGATCGGACGTGTTGATCGATATGTCTTAGTTTATGAGTTACTGATATTTCGATCTGCTTTCATAAATTATGTTGTGCCAATACGAAAACCATCCTTGGAAACGTATTCGTCATTCAGTAGCGGGAAGAAGTGAGACACACTCTTACAGCATCACTCTGCCTGGATAGGATGTCAAAAAGAATAAGTTCACGCACGGTCGTGGTACGCAGTACCTGTACCACGAGAATAAAAACTGTAAGACGGCCGTATCGGAAGAACAACAATCAAAGGTAAATTAGACCACATCACACAGACAGAGCCGCCGCCCAGTGTACCCAGTTCATGGCGTTATACCCAAGTCGCCGCACACACACAGGAGGACACGCATCATTGGCCCAAAATGAGATGGGCTGAAAGGTAATTTTTGAATAGAAAACAGGTAGGTAGCCTAATCACTAGAAGACACGATGATGATGATGATGATGATGATGATGATGATGATTGAATGTCCAAAGTACCGGGTGATCAAAAAGTCAGTATAAATTTGAAAACTGAATAAATCACGGAATAATGTAGATAGAGAGGTAAAAATTGACACACTTGCTTGGAATGACATGGGGTTTTATTAGAAGCAAAAAAATACAAAAAACAAATACAAAAAATGTCCGAAAGATGGCGCTTCATCTGATCAGAATAGCAATAATAAGCGTAACAAAATAAGACAAAGCAAAGATGATGTTCTTTACAGGAAATGCTCAATATGCCCACCATCATTCCTCAACAATAGCTGTAGTTGAGGAATAACGTTGTGAACAGCACTGTAAAGCATGTCCAGAGTTATGGTGAGGCATTGGCGTCGGATGTTGTCTTTCAGCATCCCTAGAGATGTCGGTCGATCGCGATACACTTGCGACTTCAGGTAACCCCAAAGCCAATAATCGCACGGACTGAGGTCTGGGGACCTGGGAGGCCAAGCATGACGAAAGCGGCGGCTGAGCACACGATCATCACCAAACGACGCGCGCAAGAGATCTTTCACGCGTCTAGCAATACTTTGTTTTTTTTTTTGTTCTATTAAAACCCTATGTCATTCCAAGCATGTGTGTCAATTTTTACCTCTCTATCTACATTATTCCGTGGTTTATTAAGTTTCAAATTTATACTGACTTTTTGATCATCCGGTACATAAAATATGCCTAATGTGTTACATTTTAGTTTTGTTACACAGGAGCCAGTTGACATTCACTGTTGGATAAATGCATCTTCTAGAATTTTCCATGAACTGCTGCTGTCTTCAGCCATATGCAGCCATATTCCTCCTGAATACGTTCTGATGCCACCCATCCCTCTTCCGTTCGGTCAAGACCGAGGTGGCGCACTGGTTAGCACACTGGACTCGCATTCAGGAAGACGGCGATTCAAACCCGCGTCCAGACATCCTGATTTAGTTTTTCCTTGGTTTCCTAAATCGCTTCAGGCAAATTCTGGGCTGGTTCCTTTGAAAGGCACGGCTGACTTCTTCCCCTAACCCGTTGGGACCGGTGACCTCACTATTTGGTCCCCTTCCCTAAAACAACCAACCTTTCGGTCAGCGTCTTAGCCTTATTATGGAATCTAACAAAGAGCTCTCTTGGTTCGGCTGATTCGCTTGGTTACATGTCCCGTGAACGTACATTTTACTTTCACTGCATTCGCTACTACGTCTTCTCTCCTGTCAGTTTATTAATTTCCCTATCTCTCCCAATCCCAACACGTATTTCTAAACAACACTTAGATTTACAATAATTTTCGAAATATAAATCTGCCTCACGTCGAGCCAATTGGGTACAAAGTTTCCTTTTTCAGACAAATCGGTTTCTTTATTTGAAACCATACTTAATTTACAAAAAACACTTCAGGCCATTTTTACTGTTCTACTTAGTTCTTTTCCTGTCTTAAAATTTCCTAAATGCAGAAACTGATACACTTCTTCCGAATAAATTTGTACATCACTATTTTAGTTTAGTGATAAGTATTTTCGTCCCTACTTTCAAATTTGTTCCATTGCTTCCATTAGGTTTTGAGGGTTATCTATACTAGAAGAAAACAGTGAACACAATCGGCGAAACTAATGTGATTCAGATATATTCCAATTACCAGCTTTCCCCTTTCGTTTTCTCATTTTAGAGATCTGAAATCTTTGAAGATAGTTTTGTGCATGTGAAATATCCCTGGATAACTCGCCATTGAATTCTGAATTTCTCAGTTTTCTGATGAGGTCTAATCAAGTCTACGACATTGACACATACATTCTTCAGCCTACAAAGATAGATTGCATCAGTGACTAATTTCTCAGTAACTGTTAAACTTTGACTCAGTTCAAGGAAAATTTATACTTCCTCAAAGTGTAAAGCTAACTGATAATTAAATGTCATTGTTATTTTGTATAATTTCGCCCAACACTTGTAGGTGCCACACTGTTGTATCCAGTTCTGCAGCCACGTGTTTCTTTGCTTGATTAACATCAAATGTTCTTTTCCTCTATGCGGTTGTTAATAATTCTAATGAATATCCTCCACCCTGTGGATAGTGGGCTGATTGGTCTTTAGTTTCCTATGTTTTGTATGTTCTCTGTGTTATGTTCCCTGTGTAGGAAATAGACACGATACATTATCTTTGTGTTACTCTGATATACACTATGTGATCAAAAGTATGCGGATGTCAGGCTGAAAATTACTTAGAAATTCGTGGTGCCCTCCATCAGTAATTTTGGAATTCAATGTTGTGTTGAAACACCATTAGCCTCAATGACAGCTTCCACTCTCGCAGGCAGCCCATTCTTCACGGAGTGCTACACTTGAAGAGAGGTATCGATGTCATTCGGTGAGGCCTGGCACGAATTGCGCGTTCCAAAACATCCCAAACGTGTTCTATAGGACTCAGATCAGGACTCTGTGCAGGCCAGGGATGTTATTGTCGCGTAACCACTCCGCCACAGGCTGTGCATTATGAACGAGTACTCGATCGTGTTGAAAGATGCAGTCGCCATCCCCGAATTTCTCTTCAACAGTGGGAAGTAAGAAGGTGCTTAAAAATCAACTGAGGCCTATGCTATGATAGTGCCAAGCAAAACAACAAGGGGTGCAAGCCTCCTCCACGAAAAACACGACCACACCATAACACAACCACCTCCAAATTTTACTGTTCGCATACACACGCTGTCAGATGACGTTCACAGGGCATTCGCCAGACCCACACCCTGCCAGCGGATCGCCACATTGTGTACCGTGATTCGTCACGCCACACAGCGTTTTTCCACTGTTCAATCGCCCAACATTTACGCTCGTTACACCAAGCGAGACGTCGTTTGGCATTTATCGGCGTGATGTGAGGCTTATGAGCAGACGCTCGACCATGAAATCCAAGTTTTGTCAACTCCCTCCTAATTCTGATAGTTATGTTATGTTATGTTATGTTAACCGAGGACCTAGCAACGACGGAGCGGCTCCGTCCCCGCCGCAGCCGCAGTGGTCCGCAACCCCACGACGACTACCGCTGTCCACTTCACCCCTCCGCCCTCCCATACCGAACCCAGGGTTATTGTGCGGTTCGGCACCCGGTGGACACCCCCCCCCCCCCCCCCCCCCCCCCGAGGGAACGTCTCACACCAGACGAGTGTAACCCATATGTTTGCGTGGTAGAGTAATGGTGGTGTACGCGTACGTAGAGAACTTGTTGGCGCAGCAATCCCCGACATAGTGTAGCTGAGGCGGAATAAGTAGAACCAGCCCGCATTTGCAGAGGCAGATGGAAAACCGCCTAAAAACCATCCACAGACTGGATGGCTCACCGGACCTCGACACAAATCCGCCGGGCGGATTCGTGACGGGGAGCGGCGCTCCTTCTCGCCCTGAAAATTTTGACAGTACTTGCAGTGGATCCCGATGCAGTTTGGAATTCCTGTGATTGTCTGGATAGATGTCTGCCAATTACACATTACGACCCTCTTCAACTGTCAGCGGTCTCTGTCAGTCAATAGACGAGGTCGGCCTGTACGCTTTTGTGCTGTACGTGTCCCTTCACGTCCCCACTTCACTATCACACCGGAAACAGTGGACCTAGGGATGTTTAGGAGTGACACCCAATCACCTGACCACGTTCAACGCCTGTGAGCTCCGCAGAACGCCCCATTCTGCTCTCTCACGATGTCTAATGCCTACTGAGGTCGCTGATATGGAGTGCCTGGCAGGAGGTGGCAGCACAATGAACCTAATATGAAAAACATACGTTTCCGGGGGTGTCCGGATACTTTTGGTTTATTCGATATATGCTTACAAAGACAGTCACGTATTTGGTGAGCTAGGGTACAAATTTCGTTATTATAACTTTATAAAACCGTTCGATTTCCTCTGACAACAACTTTCTTGTCCTCCAAACGTCGTAGTCGTGTCAAACAGACTTCCCAACCCATATCGCATTACTTTCGTGTAATACGAGGACGGATTTTATTATGTAGCGGTATGTACCCTCGCACTTTGTTTACAACAGCCTCAGTCAGCAAATTCATCTGCTGTAATATAGACTGCTTGTTGAATCATAGTCCTTCTACGTCCCAAAACGATGACTCCCTTCATTCTTCGAATTTATCTCAGTAAGTTTGTACAGCCACATGCACAGCTCGTAGCTCATCTCAAGGTGTGCACTTAATTATTCCTGTTTCATTATGTGACACAGTATAGTCCAAGTTTGCCTGTATCAGTCGATCCACCTCTCATAAACCTCAGTCACCATTTACCGTACATAGCTTTCACTAGGTTTATAAAACCACAACACGCTGTTTTTGTCAGTTCATTATTTATGGCTAGAAGGCAGTTTCCTCTGATGTTTCTCATAATCTTTTGGACGATTTGATGATTGACCACAGATGGACTTACTCTCCTACCGTCCTGGTCACCATGAACACCTTCTTCATAACGTTTTAATTTTATTCTGATGGAACTCTAATTAAAACTGAATTTTTTTCCTTGATGTTTTACGATGCCAAGAACATATTCTTTAACTTATTAACTACTAAATTGTAACGACTTATAGGTCGATTTTCGCTGCGCACAATTCAGATACGAAAGAACTAGTTTTCAATTTCATTGGTTTGAATCACTGGATGCATGGATCTCAAAGGAAATGTGTGTTACGATTTCAGCAACTAAATTCGCTTTGAATAACGATAGTAGAATTCTTGATACATTACTAGTTTCCTTTAAAAGGTAAAAATATTAAAAAAGTTAAATGTTTTCTGATATTATTTGTCTAAAATTAAGAAGCAAAATAGATTAGAGAAACATTTCACGAATCACTGAATAATACTCAAAGTTATGTACAACAAATTAGGCACGTCACATGCCACGTTTCTGCACAAAACATTTAGGGGTTGAAGATATTAACTTCTTGACACAGCATTTGCATAGCTAGCGGTAGTAGTTCGTGAAATACACTGATGCGCCAGAACATTATGGCCACCTGCTTAATAGCTTGCTTGTCCGCCTTTGAAACAAAATACGTCTCCGATTCTAAGTATCACGGATCCGACAGCTTTTTGGCAGGTTTTTGGAGGTATGTGGCATTAGATGTCTGTGCACAGGTCATGTAATTCTCGCAAATAACGGCCCGCTGGTTTGCATACGCGGTGATGGCGCCCAGTAGCGACCCAGATAGGTTCAATAGGATTTACATCACACAAATTTGGTAGCCGAGACATCAACGTGAGTTCACTATAATGCTCCTCAAACCACTCTAGTACGGTTCTTGCTCCGAGACACGCAGTTACACCCCTGAAAGATTATATCGTCGTTGCGGAAGACGTCAAGCGTGAAGGCACGCAGGTCGTTTGCAGCTGTCACTTAGTTCGGTTTCTACCACAGGTCCCACGCATGCGCAAGAATACGCTTTCCATAGCATAATACTGCTCCCACCAGGCCGTGTCCGTAGCGCGCTGCACGTTTCGAGCCCCGGTTCACTTCGATGACGGCGTTTGTGGAGACGACCAATGACCCAGTGTAACAAATATGTGATTCACCAGAAGAGCCGACACGTTTCAACTGATCGACGGTCGAATCTCAATGGTCTTGTTATACCGGAGGCAAGGTAGCCCCGGAGGGCCGGCAACACCACAGAGGACGAGGTTGTCTATGCATAGAGGCGTACCCAAAAGCACCATGTTTTTTTTTTCTTTATTGTTTTTCAATTCCCATTGGGGCGGGCTGGCAGCAGCATATGCGCTGCTCTTCAGCCGAATGACATAGAACAAACAATAGAAGACATTTAAAAATAACAAAGGAGAGAATATGGTCAACATAGATATAAAAAAGGAGGAACATCATGGAAGGCAATAGACAAAAAAACGGGGTGACCGTAAAATGGAGATAAAAAACTGTGAAAACTGTTTAAAAGTAGCACACACAAACGGCCACACACTGCGACAATTAAAAGAACACAAGGCACAGTATGACTGGAGCATAAAAGGTATCGACGGATGGCGTAGCACATAGCAAACACTGACGGCGAACCTCAAGGCAGTACACAATTAAAATCACACCTCTTGACGCACACGAGAAACAGCACTAAACACAACACTGATGTGACACACTGACGATGAACAAAACAGAGGATCTGCCAGGTGCAAGGAGATGAGGGAGAGTGGAAGAAGGGAGGAAGGGGAAGAGATGGGGGAGATGAGCGGTGGAGCGCGCAGAAGAGGGCCAGGTAGGGAGGGATGTGGGAAGAATGGAGGCAAGTATGGGGTGCAGGGTCTCAGGGGAGGGGGGGGAAGGAGGAAAATCCACTCTGGGAGAAGGAGAGAAGAGGAAAAAAGGGGGACCTGGGGAGGGGGCGGGAACAAGGCCAGGTTATAGTTGGAAGGAAGGGTAGATGTCACAGCGAAGTTTGTCATCCGGGAGGAGGAGGCGTTGGAAATTGCCCTGATGAAGGAGATGGAGGGTGTGGAGGTGGAGAGAGGGACAGATACAGCGATAGAGGTGCGGCAACATGCGGGGGTGGAGAGGAAGGAGGAAACCAGAGGGTGGGGGGGATCAAGCCTGCGGACAATGTGAAGGATGCGGAGATGTTGGAGGAACAGGAAGGGGATCAGTTCATACAGGAGCTGTGTGGGGGAGGAAGGCGGATACGGAAGGCAAGGCGGAGCACATGGCATTCAAGGATTTGGAGGGCCTTGTAAAAGCAGGTGAGGGCGGAGATCCAGGCAATGCTGGCTTAACAGAGGATAGGATGGATGAGGGATTTGTAGGTGTGGAGGATGGTAGAAGGATGCAATCCCCATGTCCGGCCAGACAGGAGTTTCAGAAGGCGGAGGCGGGAATGGGCTTTCTGCTGGACGGTCTGGAGATGAGGGGTCCAGGTGAGGTGTCGGTCAAGGGTGAGGCCAAGGTATTTCAGGGTGGGGGTGAGCTGCATGGGACGACCATAAAGGGTGAGGTAGAAATCATGGAGGCGAAAGGAGCGAGTGGTGCGGCCTATGATGATTGCCTGGGTTTTGGAGGGGTTGAGACGGAGAAACCACTGGTTACACCAAGTGGCGAACTGGTTAAGGTGGGTTTGGAGGGTACAATGAGACCGTTGAAGGGTAGGATAGAGAGCCAGGAAGGCGGTGTCATCAGCATACTGGAGAAGGTGGACTGGTGGGGGTGGCTTGGGCATATCAGCTGTATACAAGAGATAAAGGAGAGGGGAGAGGACAGAACCCTGGGGGACGCCAGCCGTGGGATAAAAGATACGGCAGTTGGTGTTGTGGAGGGTGACATAGGAAGGACGGTGCGAGAGGAAGGAAGCGAGCAGATGGACAAAATTGATAGGCAGGGCGTAGGTTTCGAGTTTAAAGAGGAGACCGGGATGCCATACATGGTCATAGGCATTTTGGAGGTCAAGGAAAACAAAAATGGCAGAGCGACGGGAGTTGAGCTGGAGGGACAGTAGGTGAACAAGGTTGAGGAGTTGGTCTTCAGCAGAGAAGGAGGGTCGGAAGCCACACTGGGTAAGGGGGAGGAGGTGGTATTGTGCAAGGTGCTGATGGATACGGTGGGAGAGGATGGATTCAAGGACCTTACTGAAGAGGGAGGTGAGGCAGATGGGACGATAGGAAGAGGTGGCAGAAGGGGGTTTGTTGGGTTTGAGGAATAAGAGGACGCGGGAGGTCTTCCACAGGTCAGGGTAGAAGCCAGTAGAGAGGATGACGTTATAGAGATGGGCGAGGACAGTCAGGAAGGAATAGGGGATTTCTCGAAGGTGACAGTACGTGACACAGTCATGACCAGGGGCCGTGTTGCGTTTGGACCAGAGGATAAGTTCAATGTCTTGTGCTGTGATGGGAGTGTTTATGTTGGAGGGGGGCAACTGCCCCAAGTACTGGAGACTAGGAGCAAGTGGAGTGACTGAGGTATTGGCACGTTCCATGACGGTGGGGAAATGAGCATAATCAAAGTGGGGATCATCGGGGATAGAGAAGACCTCGGAAAGGTGGGAAGCGAAGTGGTTGGCCTTACTGAGGTTGTCAGGAAGGGGGCGATCGTTATGGAGAAGGGGATAGTAAGGAGTGGAAAGGGAACCAGTAAGGCGATGGAAGGCGGACCAGTACTTGGAGGAGTTGATAGGTAGGGTGGCGTTGAGTCGTGTGCAGGTCTGGCGCCTGTTTCGGCGTTTCGTTGGTGTAATAAGGTTCCGTACGTGTCGCTGTATTTGCTGGTGGCGTTGGAGTGTATCCCTGTCACGAGTGCGCAGGAAGGAGCGATAGAGGCGGCGGGATTCACGGAGGAGGACAGCCCGTAGAGGGAGAGTGGGCGGTTTGGGTGCATGGTTTTAGTAGGAACATGGGCCTCCACGGCCTTCTGAAGGAAGGACGAGGCATGGATGATGTCGTCAGGATGGCGATAGGTAAGAGGGTGGCTTTCGACCTGGGTGGAGATGGAGTCCCGTTAGGCATCCCAGTTGGCACAGCGATAGTCATGGACGACCTTGGGAGGGGGTGCAGGGTGCGGAGCCGGAGGGGGGCGGTGAGCAGACGTTATGGTGAGAAAGACAGGGAGATGATCGCTACCTGTGGGGTCAAGGACGGCAACAGCAATACGCCCAAGGAGGTTGGTGGAGGCAATGACAACATCAGGGGTGGTGTCACTTTCGGGCCGGGTGTGCTGGGGAAGGGTAACAAGGTCACCTTGGATTGTGGAGAGGAACTGATGCCACCGCCGAAGGGCAGCAGGAGTGCGGCTATGGATGTTGAGGTCGGCAGCAATCACATAGGTGGAGAAGGTGTGGTCAATGTGCGAGATGAAGTCATAAGGAAGAGAAGCAGTGGAGCGGACATAGATGGTGGCACAGGTAATGGTGAGGGAGGGGAAGAAGACGCTAAGGATAAGGTGTTCAGTGGGGTCATTGAGGAGAGGTTGTGGTCGGACGGGGATATGCTTAAGGTGGCCAATCGTGACTCCAACCTGCGCACGAGGACCAGGAGCGTCAGTGCAGTGGAGGATACAGGGAGAGGTGCAGATATAATGGTGGGGCTGGAGAAAGGTTTCGTTCAAGAGGAAGGTGTCAACCTGATGGTGGGAGAGGGTGTGCATGAGGAGGTATTTGTTGGAGCGGAAGGAGCGAATGTTCTGGAAGAGGATGCGATACTCGCGCCGCGCCATGGCGGGAAGGAGGGGGGGAAGAGAGGGAAGCGAAGAGACTTAAACTAGGGTGTCAAGGTGGGTGAAGGTGAAGTGGGTTTGGTTGTGGCAGTAGGTGGCGAAGGTGTTCAGGTGGAAAACGGAGCGAGCGGCAAGGGAGATTTGTTGGAAGGTGTGGGGGCACTGAAAAGGGTGAATGTTTTGGAGGACAATGGTAAGGAACCGGATGATGTCCTTGGCCGTGGGGGGTGGATGGAGGGAATTGTTGGGATGGACAGGGGGATCGACAGGACGAACTGGGACTGTAAGCTCAGCGGTGGCTGGAGGGGGTTTAGCTTTACACTTGTCTGAGTAGGTGGGATGGGGGCCATTGCAGGTATTACAGGAAGGAGGAGCAGCGAGGTTGGGGCAGTTCTTAAGAAAGTGGGAGGCCTTGCAATGGGGACAGGTGGGGGGGGTTTTTGCAGTTGGGAGTCAGGTGGTCATTGTAAATCAGGCACCGCTGGCAATGGTAGGATTGGGGAGGGGATTGGGAGGATTCGACAGGGTGGCGACAGTGGTATATCAGGACACCCTGGGTGAGGAGATGGTCAATGGATAGGGCAGACTCAGAGAACACCCGCATGAGGTAGGTGGGACCAGAGGCATTGTGGATACGGCGGGCAGAGCGGATTTCCAAGTCCAGGTGGGAGTTCAGTTCTGCCAACACTTCATCCTCTGTAATCACTGGGCTGAGCTTGGTGATCACAGTGGTGTTGGTGGGGGGGGGGGGGGGGACGACGAGGAGGCTGGGGCTGACGAGGAGTGGAAGTGGAAAGGAAGGGTGTCAGAGAGGCGTGGGGGCCAAACATAACTCGTGGGAGTGTTCTCAGGAGGGCTGTGTGAAAGGATGGGGACGGGGACTTGATAAGGACTGAGTCCCTGCGGGGAATGAGTTGGGAAATGGGAGCACCAGGTAAGTACTTTCGCATCTCCATGGTGAGGGTACGAGCGTCGTGGAACTTAGGATCGGGAGTTGACAGGACAAAGGTGTGGAGGGTGGGAGCCGAGGTATTGGTGGCAGGAGGAGGGGTGGTGTCCATGGAGACGGCAGGGGGAGGGGGAGGAGGTGTTGACTTTTTGTGGGAAGGGGTGGAAGCAGAGTCGGTAATAACGCGTTTTTGGGGTTTTTTGGACACTGGAGGCTGGGAGGAGGGGAGAGGAACAGGGAGGAGAGGGAGGTGGCGGGTGGCAGATCCCTGTGGCGTAGTGGAGGCGCCGGGAGAAGCAGCCGGTTCAGTAGTGGCGATGGTAGCTCGGCGCGACGTGATGCGTGCGGGAGATGCAGATGACAAAGTGACAGGGTGGGTGAGATAGGGGAAGCCAACCACGTGAGGGGCGGCAGCAGAGGCGGTAACAGAAGCGTACGTGAGGGCGGGGGTAGTAGTGGGAGCTGTTGAGGGTGTGGAGGCTGGAGGAAGGGTGTAGAGGTGTGGGTATACAGCAAGGGGGGAGACAGGGGGATGGGTAAGTGGGGGAAGGGGAGGTGAGGTGGAAGGAGGGAGGCCAGGGGCGGCACTCCAGGAAGTGACTGTGGGAGAGGGGGAGGGGGAGATGTAGATGACAGTGGAGGTGGGAGTACTCATTGCAGACGAATGGCGACGGACAGACGAACGGGCAGCGGGCAGCGGCGGCGGCGGCGGCGGCGGCGGCGATGGTCGGCGACGAACAGACGGGCGGACAGCAGACAGCAGCGTCGGCGGCGGCGGCGGCGGCGGTTACGGCGACGGCGATGGACAGCGAGCAAGCAGGCGCACGGACGGACAGCTACAGCAGCAAGCGGCGGGCAGGCGGACAGACAGACAGACAGACAGACACAATCTTCGGAGATTCCACCCTGAGAGTAGCCCAGGCTTTGCAATCTGACGCTTTCGAAGGAGGGGATCCAACCCTCTAGATGAAAGCACCATGGTAAACACTGGCTATTTACATACAAGATTGGAGACAGACATTCCGAGCACTACTTCCTGCACAGGGAGCTCGAGCCATGGCCTGCAGGAAGTATCACTGCACCGAAATCTGATTGGCTGGAGACAGCTATTTAGGGGCAGAACCAGGTCGAAGCTCAGTTCACGCCGGATGCCGACCTCGTGTACTGCAACCGTCGAAGATTACGTCTTTGTCTCGGAATTGGACTGTTACTAGTGTGAGAGTGTGTTACTACGAACCTTTGTGGAAAATAAAATGTGAAATTTTGTTTGCCTCAATTAGGAAACTTTTTTTCGTTATTGCTACCTTTCGTTTATATGTTCAGTCATCAACCTTGTGAACTTACATCAATAAAAGTTGTGTTGTGAAAAATTGCGAATTGTCAGTCACAACGGGTGTTGTATCCACTGCAACCCTAACTGACGATGTCGTTGTGCAACATGTGAACACTTTAGTGTTAATACTCTCCAAGACCCAGGCGATCATCACAGGCTGCACCACCCACTCCTTCCGCCTCCATGATTTCCACCTCACCATTTATGGCTGCCCTATCCACCTCACTCCTACCCTCAAATACCTTGGCCTCACACTTGACCGCCACCTCACCTGGACTCCCCATCTCCTTACCATCCAACACAAAGCTCACAACCGCCTCCGCTTCCTGAAACTCCTGTCCGACCGGACGTGGGGTCTGCATCCTTCCACCATCCTTCACACCTACAAATCCTTGATCCGCCCCATCCTCTGTTATGCCAGCGTAGCTTGGATTTCCGCCCCTCCCCGGTTCTATAAAGCCCTCCAAATCCTCGAATGCCATGCGCTCTGCCTCGCGTTCCGCATCCACCTTCCATCCCCCATGCGCATCCTCTACGACCTCATCCCCTCCCCCACCTTCACCTTTTCCTTGAACACATCTGCACACTATATATTGTCCGCTGCCTTGATCCCCCTCACCCCCTGGTGTCTCACTTCCTCTCCACCCCTAACCAGTTGCCGCGCATTTACCATTGTGTCCCACCGTCTCTCCATCTCCACACCTTCCATCTCCTTTCCCAACACAACTTCCACCGTCTACCCCTCCCAGATGATGAGCTTCGCCCTGACATCTACCCTTCCTACTAACTCTTACCCCATCTTCCTGCCTCCTCCTCAGTGCTCCCTCTCCTCCCCCTCCCTCCTCCTGAGCGGCTTCCCCTCCTACTCCCCCTCCATCTCTTGTGCCTCCTTTCAGTGTCTCTGCACTCACTCTTGCCCTGTCTTCCCTCTTCATCTCCCACCACATGTGTCTCCTGCCTCTTCGTGTATCCACTGATGCCCCTCCTCTCTCCATCCCGCCACTTACCCTGCTGCCCCTTGCTCTCTCTTCCTTTTCCATCCTCTCTGCCCTTTCCCTGGGCAGGTCCCATCTGGCAGTTTTATTCTTCATCGTGTGTGCTCCAAGTGGGTTTTAAGTGTGTTTTCTGGATTATTTTTACTACTGTGGCCGACTATTAACGTGTGCCTGTCCATTCAGTGCCCTCTCTGAGTTTTGAAGAATCGCCAACTGTGTTTTTTAACTTTCTGGTGACCTTTTTTTTTTAACTGTCCTCCATGAACGTCTCCATGTTAGTCTATTTTTTCCCTCCATTTTCTCCCATTATTCTCTTTCAAGTTCCCCTTTATCGCCTTCTGTATGTGACATTTCATTCTTATTTTAAGTTGTCATGTCACTCGGCTGAAGAGCGGCGGATTGTGCCGCTGACAGCCCTCCCCTGCCCATATGGGGCAGGGGAATGAAATCCCAATAAAGGAAAAAAATGAACACTTTAGGAAGGTCTACTGTGGAGCGCTGCTGAGCGGTGTATTCCAGAACACTTGTGTGTGCACCAGCATTGTGCTCTTTCAGTAGACATACCACAAACATACATCTATCCTACTTTACAGAGACAAGCCTCCGAATGTCACGTTCTGTGAAGAGTCGTGGACGTCCAATCATTCAGAAGCTAGTGGTAGTTTCACTGTCCTTCTATCTTCCCCATTGATGTTCACGACAATAGCACATGAACATTCGACCAGCTTCGCCGTTTTCGAGGTACACGTTCACAGGCTCTGCTTAATAATAATCTGCCCATTTTCAGAGTCGCTTATCTTAATGGATTTTCCCATTTCTATAGGGTGACCCACCGTCCATATCTGTTCCGCTTACGTAGTTTTGTTACCGTGTGAGATGCTCGCAACGCCACCAGGGGGCATCCAGCTTCGCAGTTGGCAATGGTCATGTTGTTTTGGCTCATCAGTGTATTTCAGTTCACTCTTAAATCGGTTATGAAGTTTTCCTTAATTACCCTGCATAATTTCAAGCAATTAAATTTATTTATTTATTTATTTATTTTGTAAAACAGACCTCTTGCTGGACGATTTGTACCCCATTTATCGATTTCCCACTTTTCATTTGGCTACGAATATTAGGATAAAAATTTTCCCTCAAATCACTAATTGAATTTTCTTAATTACTCTGATTACTGTCAAGCAATTGACTCATTTTTTGCAAAACTATATCTCAGGCTATTCAATTTATCCATTTGTCAATTTCCCATTTTTCATTTGGCTGTTACATTCAACATCCATAATCCATTGTATAACTTCAAGGGGGTCTCATTTTCACTCGACTCAAACATCTGACCAAAAACTGAACCGTTTCTCATGTTGTAAACTATTCAGCAGGAGCTGAGATCAAAGAAAGGCACTTATTGATATGCTCTTCAGTAACGTGCTGCAACGTTCGATTCATTTGCTATACTTCAGCTTAACAGCTGGCACCAGTTTTAGTGCTTAATTGTGGGTCCATTGCTGTTTATCTGTCTCTAATGAATGCCTGCCTGATGCGGACAGATTAACACTGTAAATCCCTAGTAGTTATTGCAGGAGTGATTTTTCCGGATACACTTAGGTGGCAGCGGGTGCAAGTAACGTTACAAATAAACTCAAGAGAGATAGAAACAATCACCTGGGTCGTCTTAAATGCAGCTCAGTTCACCAACACCGGTCAAGACATACCCACGTGCGCTGTCGCACCACTTTTTCATGTAAATAAACAGATACGCACTACCAAATTCCACTCTTAAAATTCACCTGATGATGGTTGCCCCGTTGTGAAGCGAAACACTAAGGCAAGAACATCATCCTTCTGCAGTCCTGAATTATCATGGCATATTGTATTCTGTTCTTGTCTCCAGAACAGATCAAGCCTCAAACACATAAAATCGCTTATTAAATTCCCCAGTACTCCCATAATCGCTTCGTGGTATGTGAGACATACAAGTATGTGTGTACCTCTGACATTGTAGCTTTGTATCGATTTATAAAGTGCTGTGACTGTCTGTGTGAGTTTTGGTTGTCACAACGATGGGTGTTTGGCGCGTGCCAGCGTGGTGTGAAAGTGCAGCAGTATGCGGGAAGAGAGAGGCTGTGGGGATGCGTGGATTGGTCGCGCGCCTGTATTAAGTAGTATGTTTTATTTTTTGTTCCGTTAATGGTACATGGTTGCAGAAGATGCAATAACTGACACGATGTACGTTGTGTACAATTGGTGAATAAATGTGGTCTCTATTTAGCGCTGGTCTACTTATGTGCTAACCTACATTGTACAAAATAGTGTTTCTGAGCCGCTCCATAACAGAGTATAATACGAGTGGATCGTCGAAGTTTTAATGCCAGAAGCATTTCTCATACATCGTAGATGCTAATGATATATTACTAACGATATAATTTACGTAGAGTTCATATATCTAACAGGTTATAGTGTAAATAAAAGTCTTTTCTAAGAAAGGGTGGCTTTACAGCGCTTTAGTTGAGTATGATATTAAGTAGCAAGGGATTACCCTGCGAGGGGCGGGGGAAGGCAGTTCTTCAAAAACCAAACTCACATTCTGCCTCGCCATATATTACATATATCAACTACCAGTTTGAAGAAAGACACAAAAGTCACTGTCTGTGACTAGTAGCGCGTGTACTCGAAGCTATTTGTTGTTGAATCTCGAAACTACTAGCATTTCGCGTACGTTGCTATTCTCCTTACAAAAGACACATGGGTCTTGGTTCTAGGTGGCTCCCAATAGCGATGGTTTTTTTCTTCTCTCGTGTTACCAGTCAGCGTCAAATACACTAAAAAAGAGTAGCTGAAAGTTATCTGTCTGGCGTAAATAGTGAAGAAATTGTATACAAACTGTACTCTTTCAGTTAAGATCATTGTATGATCTGCGGTGACTTTGACTTTGGGTGGATACCAGTGATTTCGATGTCTACTAAAACAACAATAATAATCACCGTAGTTCCTGTATGCACTCGTTGCCCTAGTGCATCTTTATCTACAACCATATCATCCTCATTTCCCAGGTGCAGCCTCTTTAAATTTCCCTCTTCCCAGAACTCGCTATATCAGAGAACATTTGATGTGTTAAGTCTTTCTATAGCTGCCACTATCATTATTATTATTACTGTTACTATTATTATTATCATCACTATTAGTGGTAGCAGCAGCAATAGTAGTACAAGTACTGCCAGTATTAACTTTTACCAGTTCGTAGTCAATATTGTTTGCTCACGTTGTCACTATAGACACTCAAATCATTTTAATGCTGTTTGTCATACAGGGTGTTTCAAAATTGACTGGTATATTTGAAACGGCAATAAAAACTAAACGAGCAGCGATAGAAATACACCGTATGTTGCAATATGCTTGGGACAACAGTACATTTTCAGGCAGACAAACTTTCGAAATTACAGTAGTTACAATTTTCAACAACAGATGGCGCTGCGGTCTGGGAAACTCTATAGTGCGATATTTTCCACATATCCACCATGCGTAGCAATAATATGGCGTAGTCTCTGAATGAAATTACCCGAAACCTTTGACAACGTGTCTGGCGGAATGGCTTCACATGCAGATGAGATGTACTGCTTCAGCTGTTCAATTGTTTCTGGATTCTGGCGGTACACCTGGTCTTTCAAGTGTCCCCACAGAAAGAAGTCACAGGGGTTCATGTCTGGCGAATAGGGAGGCCAATCCACGCCGCCTCCTGTATGTTTCGGATAGCCCAAAGCAATCACACGATCATCGAAATATTCATTCAGGAAATTAAAGACGTCGGCCGTGCGATGTGGCCAGGCACCATCTTGCACAAACCACGAGGTGTTCGCAGTATCGTCTAAGGCAGTTTGTGGCGCCACAAATTCACGAAGAATGTCCAGATAGCGTGATGCAGTAATCGTTTCGGATCTGAAAAATGGGCCAATGATTCCTTTGGAAGAAATGGCGGCCCAGACCAGTACTTTTTGAGGATGCAGGGACGATGGGACTGCAACATGGGGCTTTTCGGTTCCCCATATGCGCCAGTTCTGTTTATTGACGAAGCCGTCCAGGTAAAAATAGGCTTCGTCAGTAAACCAAATGCTGCCCACATGCATATCGCCGTCATCAATCCTGTGCACTATATCGTTAGCGAATGTCTCTCGTGCAGCAATGGTAGCGGCGCTGAGGGGTTGCCGCGTTTGAATTTTGTATGGATAGAGGTGTAAACTCTGGCGCATGAGACGATACGTGGACGTTGGCGTCATTTGGACCGCAGCTGCAACACGGCGAACGGAAACCCGAGGCCGCTGTCGGATCACCTGCTGCACTAGCTGCGCGTTGCCCTCTGTGGTTGCCGTACGCGGTCGCCCTACCTTTCCAGCTCGTTCATCCGTCACGTTCCCAGTCCGTTGAAATTTTTCAAACAGATCCTTTATTGTATCGCTTTTCGGTCCTTTGGTTACATTAAACTTCCGTTGAAAACTTCGTCTTGTTGCAACAACACTGTGTTCTAGGCGGTGGAATTCCAACACCAGAAAAATGCTCTGTTCTAAGAAATAAACCATGTTGTCTACAGCACACTTGCACGTTGTGAACAGCACACGCTTACAGCAGAAAGACGACGTACAGAATGGCGCACCCACAGACTGCGTTGTCTTCTATATCTTTCACATCACTTGCAGCGCCATCTGTTGTTGAAAATTGTAACTACTGTAATTTCGAAAGTTTGTCCGCCTGAAAATGTACTATTGTCCCAAGCATATTGCAACAAACGGTGTATTTCTATCGCTGCTCGTTTAGTTTTTATTGCCGTTTCAAATATACCGGTCATTTTTGAAACACCCTGTATTTCAGCCATTATTTCGTGGATAACCACGATGAAAAATTGTATCACATGTTGAAACCTTGGTCCCATGTAAGAGAGAGCATGATGGCTCTAACCAGATCAGGTTAAATAAATAAATAATACAAATATATAAACAAAGTGTAGAATTTGGTAGCTTGGTCAGATTTTTCTTTATTAGAACAGATAACCCGTTTATGATCACATGTGTTATTAGAGCTTAAAAAGTAATGCCACAGCGGACATGTAGTTATAAACCGTGACGAAGAATTAGAATTCTGCAGTTTATTCAGATACGTAGCACATGTCTCTGTAGCTGAGTGGTGAGAAGAGGACAGCCATGTGGAGGACCGCGGCTCGCATCTCGGCGCTGCCACGAATTTCTCCTTAGTGAGGGGACTGCAACGAGGAGCGCTCAGCCTCGTGACGGTAACAGAGGAACCACGTCGATGAGAACTGGCGGCTCCGCGGTCTGGAAAGGAGACAGGGGCCGAAATAGCGATGAGTCTATTTCATGACCATCCATATTGTTTCCAACAGACGACATTGGCAGAAGCTGGCGGAGAGACGGGTAGACATCACGCAGTCCTCGCAGCCTGATTTCGGAGTTCGTAAATTCAACTATGTTATGCGTGAGAGGTTCCCACTATAAAGTATTAGCGTTAGTATGATTGCTGACTGCTAAACATAGTTTACCATCGTTTCTAGTTTTATCTTACACTCAAGCGTATTCTGTTTCCTCCACCCCTCTGCCTGGTACGAAACGCCCCCCCCCCCCACCCCCTACACACACAAAAGCTCACATCCTTGTAAATGTCAATATGGTGATACGGAGATGGATGTGAGTTAATCGTAGGTTTCTTGAATTATAGAACCTAGCACGTTCTCCTGGACATATCGAGTGTTCATCAGAGACATGGGTATCCTCAAGAGTACTCCAAAGAAAGGTGAAGGACTCAAGCGTATTCTGTTTCCTCCACCCCTCTGCCTGGTACGAAACGCCCCCCCCCCCACCCCCTACACACACAAAAGCTCACATCCTTGTAAATGTCAATATGGTGATATGGAGATGGATGTGAGTTAATCGAAGATTTCTTGAATTATAGAACCTAGCACGTTCTCCTGGACATCGAGTGTTCATCAGAGACACAGGTATTCTCAAGAGTACTCCAAAGTAGGGTCAAGGACTGCTTTTGTCCTCCATATACATAAATCATCTGGTGACACTGAAAATTTCGAAAAAGTGTCGTCGTTGAGTCACTGTAGGTGGATGCAGTATAATTTATAAAGAATTTATATTTGTTGTGATGAATGGCAGCTAGCTTTTAATGCGTAAAACTGCAAGTTAATGCACAAGGGTAGGAAAAACAATGGTGTAATGTTCGAATACGATGATGGTGGTTTGTTGCTTGAACAGTCATGGCAACTAAATATCTCGCAGTGGAAATCGATATGAAATGATACGAGCATTCGAGGTCCGTAATTCATCTACGATGGAGATCACGTAGAAAACACCAGTGTGACCATTTCTCAAACACTGGTTGAGTGTTTGGGATCCCTACCAGGTCGTGTTGCAACCAACACACGAGCATTACGGAAATAAGTCGTGAACTCAAATGAGAATCCTTGGAGGGAAACAGTGCTGAGAAAATTTAGATAACTGGCATTTGCAACTGACTGTTGAACGATTCTACAGCTATCAATGTACACTTGACAGCAAAAAAACTTGGCCACTGCTGAATGCAACCAAGATAACGCAGGTCCTGTAAACGACGAAACTCTGTGGGGTGCAGTCGTTTGGCTATACAAAATGGTTATCACAAGAGACCACTAAATAACTCTGCTCATTATGGCAGTCAGTCCAAATGTAATACCACAAGACAACAAATATTAGAAAACACGTTATTACAAATTCGTAAATTAAACTTCGTTACAGTAAGTAACATTTCAGAAGTCCAATCACATACATGACGAGCTGTTGTTGAGCCCACTGTTAACGAAACAAAGCTTGTATGTCTCATCGAGACTCGATTACGTAGAAAGAGACGTAAAACATCGAATTTCTCACCAGCATCAGTTTACAACGCCGAAACTCCGAACCTGGAAACAAAAGACGATATGTTTACACTGCACTGGGAACGCCATGAAGCATATATTGCCTCTGAAAAGTAAACACAAGACGTATGTAATAAAGTGCAACGCACAAGTGTGGAACGCCATGATGTAGTGGTGATAGATAGGGTGCAAAACATGGTACCCATATGAATTGCTAACTAAGCATAATCAGATATCTGATATTAAATATGTTCACCAATAGCTTGATACTGTAACCTGAAATGACGATACAAATGTTTTTTGCCTGGCAGGGATTCGAACCTGGAACCTCTCGCTATTGTCTTATAGCTATAAATATACATGAAATATTTACTATTTCTTCACTAGTAGCGAGATGTTCACATGCTCATCTGGAAGCAACAGGACGAATAGCTCTGTGCTGCCTAGGGCTCCGACACCCAGACCCCCCTCCCCCCCCAGCATGTAGGTATACAGGTTCACCCCACACGAAGAAGTGTCAACTATCAAATTTCCTTTCACTAGCAATCAGGTTCGCGCCGTTTTTAGATACCTGGAAGAGTTTGGCATCGTGAGGAAACAACGAAATGATGGAACAGAATCGTCTCGAAAGGTTCAAATCCAGAGAAAAATTGCAATCGGAGCTCGAATCCCAGTCCAGCGCAAATATTTTCAAAATCTCGAGCTCATTTAAGGTTCATGAACTAAAATAATAGAACTAATGTAAGAAAGTTTATTAGCGACAAAGTGTCTGCAAGCACCGACTTCCGCTTCTGACAGCCAAAACTAATCCTACTATTTTCTAGTCAGTGGCAAATGGACATTTTTAATGTTGATTTTAATCTACAGCACAGTGGTGTGTTCTTTACTTAGCGTTACTGGAGATGAAGAGTGTATGTTTGTGGCTGTTAAAAACTGTTTCCGCAGTAGGGATCGAATACAGATCTTTGCACTACAAGCTAGCCTCAGTCCAACCAACCACAGAATTTCACATGACTTAGCACCATGATTTTATCATAAAAGGGCGCACACCTCACGGCACGAGAACTGTTGATTTCCACCTGTTGTTTTGATAATCTGCGGTCTAGTAGTCAAAGTTATGCAGAGGGAACGCAAAGCCGCGATATCAAACCCATCCTTTTCCTTTCGTTTTTAAGCCATATTCCGCCTGACTCCTAAGAGCATCTGTCTGACAGATGGTAAGAGGCAGTTTCGTTCGTTTTCTAACCAGTCGGTAATAGAAAGATCTTGCGAAATATGTTTGTGAAAGGGCTCATGGGTGTCTGTCACGGTAAGACGAATTTCAACGCCATGAGCCAGCGGCTGCTTGATGCACACCGGCGTCCAACCAAGTGGTCGCGTCGCATCGGACGTAGATCTGTGATCACCCCAGACTTCTGTGCACTCGAATTAGCAAGTATAACATTGTGTAACATTGTATATGTTAAAACTGTGGTTCAGGTTGCTCTGTAGCTATTTTGTGTGGCATATTGCTATAAGCGTATTGAACTGTGGTCTTGTTTTGTTCAAGTTTGTAGTACAGCTAGTGCCATGACAACTTGAATATTTCTCATTTTTGTCGTCATGAAGAGCGTCGTTTATTAAACACCTGTGTCCTATAGGGAGTGAGTGCTGTCGAGAAAGACAAGTTGTATCGTTTCCAGTACAATCGTTTTCAGATGAATTAATCACCACATTCAGGAAGACAAGCAGACGTACATGAAGGACGTTACTACCATGGTCAATGACAATGTGTCCGATAATTGGCTAGTGACGACCAGTTAACCTCCGTGCGATATTTGCCTTCAGTTATCATAATGAGCTTAAAAGAAAGGAAGGAGGATTACAGTACAATGTCTCGCTGAAAACGAGATTAGTTCAGAAGCAGAATCTTGAACTGGGAATGCTGGGGAAAGAAATGATCTGTACCATTGCAAAGGGTTGCCGTAATAGATTTAAGAATGTCATCGTAAACCTAAATCAGTGTCGCCTCATGGCGATATCAATTACTGTATGATAACGTAATAAGGAGATAATAGTGGGTAAGCTATAACAAACATTATCACAAACAATGGCCTGTATACCTCGGCAAACTGTATTGTTATTGATATACAACTGGTGGCACGAAGTAGGTGTTTTGTGTTACAAATTGTTTTACGGGGATGTGACCATCCCAGTTGACATTTTTTGCCAACAAATTAAATGCTTTGCAGTCGCAGAGTAACAAATGTGACGTAGAAGACAGCAGGAAGGAGCTTCGTTGGCAAACACGGCTGCTGCAAGTGTTCTAATCTGGCAGCTGCGTGTGTTTACCTCTCTTGCCCCTTACTGATAAATCACCAAGAAAGTTCATTATTATTTTTTCTTTTTTTTTGTTTTTGTTTTTTTGTTTTGGCGATTGCCGTTTAAACGTGGCTTAACTCAGAATCAGCAAGTCGCTACATCTACGGGATGAAAAACCTACCTGTCCGCAGCTCGTGGTCGTGCGGAAGCGTTCTCGCTTCCCACGCCCGGGTTCGCGGGTTCGATTCCCGGCGGGGTCAGGGATTTTCTCTGCCTCGTGATGACTGGGTGTTGTGTGATGTCCTTAGGTTAGTTAGGTTTAAGTAGTTCTAAGTTCTAGGGGACTGATGACCATAGATGTTAAGTCCCATGGTGCTCAGAGCCATTTGAAAAACCTACCTACACATCATCAGACGGTTTTCGATAACGAGATGGAATATGTTGTAGACAACTTCTATGATATTTTTGACTGTTTTGTTGATCAATCTAATGGGAAACACTGTTAATGCCACTAAAGTAATATTAATGGCGTCCCATCATAATACCAACAAAAACATGAAGTTTTGTCATTCTGCAGTAGCTTTACCAGACTACAATCTAAATACGACGATGTGGCAGTGAGAGTAATAGCTGAATCATGCACAGTTAACAGAGTATCTAGTGATACGATTTCAGTAAGAGCTTTGTGTATGTTCAGTAGCAGTTCTGCAGTATTTTATGTTTCTTACCTCTAGATCTACTTGTTACTGAACACAGAGAGACGTCTTACGATGACAAAACTTCTAAAGATTCCGTTCTAAGTTCGATATAGATTCGTATAGCTCTGTCGTATAAGAGGTAAAATGTTACTGTCGCGCCAGTTTCGAAGTGAGAGCTACTACCTCTTATTCTTTACAGCGGGTCGTCATTTTCATAGAGCAAGCGACCAACTGCAGCGTTCAGCACCTCCTCATTGACCTTGTGATGGCTGATGCAGATAATTCGCAATGTACACAATGAGATTAGTTGTACTTGCTTCGTGAAAGACAGCTCCCGTGTCTGTAAACATATACACTCCTGGAAATTGAAATAAGAACACCGTGAATTCATTGTCCCAGGAAGGGGAAACTTTATTGACACATTCCTGGGGTCAGATACATCACATGATCACACTGACAGAACCACAGGCACATAGACACAGGCAACAGAGCATGCACAATGTCGGCACTAGTACAGTGTATATCCACCTTTCGCAGCAATGCAGGCTGCTATTCTCCCATGGAGACGATCGTAGAGATGCTGGATGTAGTCCTGTGGAACGGCTTGCCATGCCATTTCCACCTGCCGCCTCAGTTGGACCAGCGTTCGTGCTGGACGTGCAGACCGCGTCAGACGACGCTTCATCCAGTCCCAAACATGCTCAATGGGGGACAGATCCGGAGATCTTGCTGGCCAGGGTAGTTGACTTACACCTTCTAGAGCACGTTGGGTGGCACGGCATACATGCGGACGTGCATTGTCCTGTTGGAACAGCAAGTTCCCTTGCCGGTCTAGGAGTGGTAGAACGATGGGTTCGATGACGGTTTGGATGTACCGTGCACTATTCAGTGTCCCCTCGACGATCACCAGTGGTGTACGGCCAGTGTAGGAGATCGCTCCCCACACCATGATGCCGGGTGTTGGCCCTGTGTGCCTCGGTCGTATGCAGTCCTGATTGTGGCGCTCACCTGCACGGCGCCAAACACGCATACGACCATCATTGGCACCAAGGCAGAAGCGACTCTCATCGCTGAAGACGACACGTCTCCATTCGTCCCTCCATTCACGCCTGTCGCGACACCACTAGAGGCGGGCTGCACGATGTTGGGGCGTGAGCGGAAGACGGCCTAACGGTGTGCGGGACCGTAGCCCAGCTTCATGGAGACGGTTGGGAATGGTCCTCGCCGATACCCTAGGAGCAACAGTGTCCCTAATTTGCTGGGAAGTGGCGGTGCGGTCCCCTACGGCACTGCGTAGGATCCTACGGTCTTGGCGTGCATCCGTGCGTCGCTGCGGTCCGGTCCCAGGTCGACGGGCACGTGCACCTTCCGCCGACCTCTGGCGACAACATCGATGTACTGTGGAGACCTCACGCCCCACGTGTTGAGCAATTCGGCGGTACGTCCACCCGGCCTCCCGCATGCCCACTATACGCCCTCGCTCAAAGTCCGTCAACTGCACATACGGTTCACGTCCACGCTGTCGCGGCATGCTACCAGTGTTAAAGATTGCGATGGAGCTCCGTATGCCACGGCAAACTGGCTCACACTGACGGCGGCGGTGCACAAATGCTGCGCAGCTAGCGCCATTCGACGGCCAACACCGCGGTTCCTGGTGTGTCCGCTGTGCCGTGCATGTGATCATTGCTTGTACAGCCCTCTCGCAGTGTCCGGAGCAAGTATGGTGGGTCTGACACACCGGTGTCAATGTGTTCTTTTTTCCATTTCCAGGAGTGTATTTGATAAGTCGATGACACACCACAATGGAATTCATTCCAAATCTTTGATTGGTATACCTCTAACATACACTATGTGATCAAAAGCATCTGGACACCCCGAAAAACATACACTTTTATAAAAGGTGCATTGTGCTGCCACCTGCTGCCAGGTACTCCATATCAGTGGCCTCAGTAGTCATTAGACATCGTGAGAGAACAGAATGGGGCGCTCTGCGGAAATCACCGACTTCTAACGTGGTCAGGTGGTTTGGTGTCCTTTGTGTCATATATCTGTAGATTTCCACACTCCTAAAATCCCTAGGGCCACTGATCCGGATGTGACAGTGTAGTGGAAACATGAAGGGACACGTACAGCACTAAAGCATAGAGGCCGACTTCGTCTGTTGACTGACAAAGACCGCCGACAGTTGAAGAGGTTCGTAATGTGTAACAGGTAGACATCTATCCAGACCATCACACAGGAATTCCAAACTGCATCAGGATCCACTGCAAGTACAACGACAGTTAGGCGGCAGATGAGGAAACTTGGATTTCATGGTCGAGCGGCTGCTGAAAAGCCACACATCACGCCGGTAAATGCCAAACGACGCCTCGCTTGGTGTAAGGAGCGTAAACATTGAACTACTGAACAGTGGAAAAACGTTCTGTGGACGAACCACGGCACACAATGAGGTGGTCCTATGGCAGGATGTGGGTATGGCGAATACCCGGCGAACGTCACCTGCCAGCATGTGTAGTGCCAACAGTAAAATTCGGAGGCGGTGGTGTTACGGTGTGGTCGTGTTTTTCATGGAGGGGGCTTGTACCCCTTATTGTTTTGCGTGGCACTATCACAGCACAGGCATCAATTAATGTTTAAACACCTTCTTGCTTCCCACTGTTGAAGAGCAATTCGGGATGGCGATTGCATCTTTCAACACGATCAAGCACCTGTTCATAATGCATGGCCTGTGGTGGAGTGGTTACACTGGCTGGCGATCAGCTGACGACCAACTGGTTGGACTGGCCTGCACAGAGTCCTGACCTGAATCCTAAAGAATAAGTTTGGGAAGTTTTGGAACGCCGACTTCGTGCCAGGCCTCACCGACCGATACCTCTCCTCAGTGCAGCACACCGTGAAGAATGAGCAGCCATTCCCCAAGAAACCTTTCAGCACCTGATTGAACGTATGACTGCGAGAGTGGAAGCTGTCATCAAGGCTAAGATTGGGCCAACACCACATTGAATTCCAGCATTACCGATGGAGGGCGCCACGAATTTGTAAGTCATTTTTAGCTAGGTGTCCCGGTACATTTGATCACATAGTGAATCAAGTGAACTTTTCAAGATAATTCTATCATTCTAGGAAGTAATAAAGTAATAAAACTATCACAGCGTCACCAGACATGTTCCACTGTGTTGTCTTGATCCTACCATAGTCCCTTTTTTTTATTGGGCTAACGATTTAGCAATGCATCTTGTTTATCAGCGATCACTTCAATTGCTAGACCGTTCCACTCAGGTTTGAAGTCTGAGAAAAACGAACACCAGAATCTTTATGTGCGAGTTCTAATTATATCATGTTATTACAGTTGTAATATCATTCTTTGCACGGTGGTGCAAACAAAAACTGTATTTGGAGGAAAAAGGTGGTGGTTGAAATGTCGTGAAAATAGCGTGCAGCAGTAAAAAAAGCTTTTGCTTTAATATAGCGTTCCCAACTCGTCTCCCTGTCCCCTGCCCCCTCCCCCCCTCCAACCTCAAGAGACAAAAGAAAAACACCCATGATACTATCTCCCCTAATTCGCTATACCACAAAATGGCGCTCCAAAACAGACTACCCCTATACGTTCACATGTTGACCCAACGACCACGTCAATTACGATTACAGTGGGTACGAGCGTCGTTCAACAAAAACGTGGCGGCTCTTCGGCTGAATTACATTTTTCCTACACTACGAGGCCGCTGGTCGCCTCCATAAACGGCGTCATCTTGGTGAACAACAGCTCGCAACATGCAGCGCGTCACAGACGCAGGTTCGTGGGAGCAGTATTATGCTATGGGAGACATTCTCCTGCTCTTGCATGAGACCTGTGGAAGTAATCAGAGACACGGTGACAGCTGCGAAGCACCTACATCACTTCGTTCTTGATATCTTCTCCGAGGACGGCGCCATCTTTCAGCAGCATAAATGTCCATGGCTCGGAGCCAGAAACTTGCTACAGTGATCTGAGGAGCGTTGTAGCGAACTCGTGTTGATGTCTCAGCGACCACGTTCCGCTGATGTAAATCGTATGGAACCCATCGGGGTCGCTATCAGGCGCCATTTACGCGAATTACAAGGTCTGTGCGTAGACATATAATGCCACATACTTCCACAAATGTACCAAAAGACTGTTAAATTGTGGCATATACACTCCTGGAAATCGAAATAAGAACACCGTGAATTCATTGTCCCAGGAAGGGGAAACTTTATTGACACATTCCTGGGGTCAGATACATCACATGATCACACTGACAGAACCACAGGCACATAGACACAAGCAACAGAGCATGCACAATGTCGGCACTAGTACAGTGTATATCCACCTTCCGCAGCAATGCAGGCTGCTATTCTCCCATGGAGGCGATCGTAGAGATGCTGGATGTAGTCCTGTGGAACGGCTTGCCATGCCATTTCCACCTGGCGCCTCAGTTGGACCAGCGTTCGTGCTGGACGTGCAGACCGCGTCAGACGACGCTTCATCCAGTCCCAAACATGCTCAATGGGGGACAGATCCGGAGATCTTGCTGGCCAGGATAGTTGACTTACACCTTCTAGAGCACGTCGGGTGGCACGGGATACATGCGGACGTGCGTTGTCCTGTTGGAACAGCAAGTTCCCTTGCCGGTCTAGGAATGGTAGAACGATGGGTTCGATGACGGTTTGGATGTACCGTGCACTATTCAGTGTCCCCTCGACGATCACCAGTGGTGTACGGCCAGTGTAGGAGATCGCTCCCCACACCATGATGCCGGGTGTTGGCCCTGTGTGCCTCGGTCGTATGCAGTCCTGATTGTGGCGCTCACCTGCACGGCGCCAAACACGCATACGACCGTCATTGGCACCAAGGCAGAAGCGACTCTCATCGCTGAAGACGACACGTCTCCATTCGTCCCTCCGTTCACGCCTGTCGCGACACCACTGGAGGCGGGCTGCACGATGTTGGGGCGTGAGCGGAAGACGGCCTAACGGTGTGCGGGACCGTAGCCCAGCTTCATGGAGACGGTTGCGAATGGTCCTCGCCGATACCCCAGGAGCAACAGTGTCCCTAATTTGCTGGGAAGTGGCGGTGCGGTCCCCTACGGCACTGCGTAGGATCCTACGGTCTTGGCGTGCATCCGTGCGTCGCTGCGGTCCGGTCCCAGGTCGACGGGCACGTGCACCTTCCGCCGACCACTGGCGACAACATCGATGTACTGTGGAGACCTCACGCCCCACGTGTTGAGCAATTCGGCGGTACGTCCACCCGGCCTCCCGCATGCCCACTATACGCCCTCGCTCAAAGTCCGTCAACTGCACATACGGTTCACGTCCACGCTGTCGCGGCATGCTACCAGTGCTAAAGACTGCGATGGAGCTCCGTATGCCACGGCAAACTGGCTGACACTGACGGCGGCGGTGCACAAATGCTGCGCAGCTAGCGCCATTCGACGGCCAACACCGCGGTTCCTGGTGTGTCCGCTGTGCCGTGTGTGTGATCATTGCTTGTACAGCCCTCTCGCAGTGTCAGGAGCAAGTATGGTGGGTCTGACACACCGGTGTCAATGTGTTCTTTTTTCCATTTCCAGGAGTGTATTTCTTTTCTCCCCAATTCTATTCATTACCTGCTCGTTAGTTATTCGATCTACGCCCTAATTTTGAGCATTCTTCTGTAGGACTACACGGGTTCACAGGTAGATGCCGTGTTTCTTGACTTCCGCAAGGCGTTCGATACAGTTCCCCACAGTCGTTTAATGAACAAAGTAAGAGCATATGGACTATCAGACCAATTGTGTGATTGGATTGAGGAGTTCCTAGATAACAGGACGCAGCATGTTATTCTCAATGGAGAGAAGTCTTCCGAAGTAAGAGTGATTTCAGATGTGCCGCAGGGGAGTGTCATAGGACCATTGCTATTCACAATATACATAAATGACTTGGTGGATGACATCGGAAGTTCACTGAGGCTTTTTGCAGATGATGCTATGGTGTATCGAGAGGTTGTAACAATGGAAAATTGCACTGAAATGCAGGAGGATCTGCAGCGAATTGACGCATGGTGCAGGGAATGGCAATTGAATCTCAATGTAGACAAGTGTAATGTGCTGATAATACACAGAAAGATAGATCCTTAATCATTTAGCTACGATATAGCACGTCAGCAACTGGAAGCAGTTAATACCATAAATTATCTGGGAGTACGCATTAGGAGTGATTTAAAATGGAATGATCATATAATGTTGATCGTCGGTAAAGCAGATGCCAGACTGAGATTCATTGGAAGAATCCTAAGGAAATGCAATCCGAAAACAAAGGAAGTAGGGTACAGTACGCTTGTTCGCCCACTGCTTGAATACTGCTCAGCAGTGTGGGATCCGTACCAGATAGGATTGATAGAAGATATAGAGAAGATCCAATGGAGAGCAGCGCGCTTCGTTACAGGATCATTTAGTAATCGTGAAAGCGTTACGGAGATGATAGATAAACTCCAGTGGAAGACTCTGCAGAAGAGACGCTCAGTAGCTCGGTACGGGCTTTTGTCAAAGTTTCGAGAACGTACCTTCACCGAAGAGTCAAGCAGTATATTGCTCCCTCCTACGTATATCTCGCGAAGAGACCTTGAGGATAAAATCAGAGATTAGAGCCCACACAGAGGCATACCGACAATCCTTCTTTCCACGAACAATACGAGACTGGAATAGAAGGGAGAACCGATAGAGGTACTCAAGGTACCCTCCGCCACACACCGTCCGGTGGTTTACGGAGTATGGATGTAGATGTAGATGTAGATTTCATCGTCGTAGTCTTTACACTTTATGGTCCACGTTTTACTTCCACACAAGTTTATGCTACAGACAAATACCTTCAGAAAACTTCTAAATATACTTTCGATGTCAGCAAATTGCCGTATGTCAGAAACGCTTTTCTTACTATTGTCAGTCTGCACAGTACAGGTTGGACCTAAAGTTCCCATATGCCTGTAAGTCTTGTTAAATACCAAATGTTATTATCCAGGTTTGTAGCTATGTTACTTCTTATCAGTTTTATGTATGTGGTGTCATTTCTTTCGGACATATCTGAAAGAACAGGGACTATTTTGATCCAGCAACCGCATTGAATTAAGACACGAACGACTTACAGACATTGGCTGCGAGTGGGGATTGATTTATTAAATCAATGGGAAAAGTTGAAAATTTGCGTCGGGTCACGGTTCGAACCCGGGTCTCCTGCTTAGTAGGCAGATTCTCAATTTTTTACGGGAAATGGATCAGGTCGTGGAGTGACGGAGGGTAGGTGGGCAGGGGTAGCAACCCGAGGCCTGGCCACAATCTCTCCCCCCTCCCATTCCGGTGGATGTGGTACAAGGGATACAATGGTTTATTGTTTCTTTTTGGTATTTTATTTAATTAAGTAATTTGGTTCTTTTTGTTAAGCAGTAAGTAACTGAAACTATAAGTATACTCGTTGAGTCGAATTGGGGACGCACATAACTGAAAACACATAGTTGCAGCAAAGAGCAAAAAGAAAGAGAGCAAAGTGTGATGCTAAGGAAGCCATTAAAGAAAACCTAAGGGTGGAATCCGTACCACCATTAACCGGTACTACATCTTGGACCGGATGGAAAACAAAAACTGCAAAGAACATTTCGCACTAGGGACGAAAAGCGGAAAGGGGGCAAATACTTTTACACAGTGCGAGGGGTCACGACGAAACTCTCCATCTGCTTTGTCATCCAGGTATGACTTCTCGTAATGACCAAGATAGAACCCACGTTGTACCGTGTAGTGTTCTATCATCGTCTTGTAATTTTAGCTTCTGTTACCCGTGATGATCCAGCTGCGTGGAGGGTCGTGGAACGCACTCCATAAATAATTGGAAAAATATTGTCTATAGTTTGGGTTACGGAGGATCTTGCAATGTCGTTCCTGCAAATAGTTCCAAAAGTCTAAAGTGTCCTTAGCGCCGTCTTCAAACAAATAATGCACTGCATGTCCACCAAGCCACGTCATGGCATTAGTTTTTGTGCGTGGGTAATACATCTCATCTGGGAATAAGAGCCGGCCGCGGTGGTCTAGCGGTTCTAGGCGCTCAGTCCGGAACCGTGCGACTGCTACGGTCGCAGGTTCGAATCCTGCCTCGGGCTTGGATGTGTGTGATGTCCTTAGGTTAGTTAGGTTTAAATAGTTCTAGGTTCTAGGGGACTGATGACCACAGATGTTAAGTTCCATAGTGCTCAGAGCCATTTGAACCATTTGGGAATAAGAGAGTCTAGGGTTCGATATGATTCGGCGACATTGTTACGCTGACATTTGCTTCACTAAGTGCCACACTACAGTAGACTCGCCACAGCTAAGACGGTGTTCGTCGTTGTCTTGAACGCCACAGCTCGTGAACATGGGTGAGTCCACCATATGGCTAGCATGTTGCCTTGGTCTGGTCACCTGCTTACCACATCGCCGTGACGGCAATGTCCAGTGTTACATGGTGAATCGTCCTCTACACTATTCGCCAGTTGATGTTCGGGTGATTCCTCTCCACGATGTTATCGGGTCGTCCACGCTGCAGGACACGATAAACCGTCCTTGCCGTCGCCAGTCGAGTCGCTGGTAAAGGCAAGTCGAACGTAACTGAGTTAGAGGTAAAAGAAACCGATGTAGAAGAGGGACGAGGGGACGTGGTGTATCGGCACAGGTGACGAGAGGGAGGGCTGCGCTAGTTCTTCTAATAACAAACTCGTCAGACTCTCCGGATAGCGGTGCTATAGTTTGACTAACGCGCTCACAAAAAGGGCGACCTCCCTGTCATGAACGTGATAAAGGTCAAGCACCTCCAGATCCGGAAGAAGGGTGAGAGTCCCATATGTGATTCTGAAAAGCATTCCTGAACTCACGAAGGACCCAAAAGCAGCGAATATGCGGCGAGCTAACATCACCAGTATAGGTAATATCAGGGCGATGTGCGCAATGCGTGACGCTAAATGTGTGTTGACATACTGGGTCCGTTGGACGATGTCCAGTGCTCGTAGGCGGTTGTTGGCTGTCCCAGTCCGAACACTTCGTAGAAATCGTCGAAAGTTGTGAGCCGCGGTTCGTCGTATATCGTCTGTGAAATCAATGACAAGGCATTTCAAAGTATCTCTTTTTGCGACGTTGATAGGACTACCAGTGGCCATGCTACTGCGCTGGTGGTGTCGTCGCTGATGCGGATGACAATCACCAGGTCGTCAGCATATGATTTTCATCGGAAAGTGTGGCCTCGTAACTTCATGCCCGTTAGTCGCTGGCGCAGGCCACATAGAGTGGTTCCATGGCCACAGCGTAAAGTACATTGGACACAGGGCAGCCGTGGTGAGGGGCTGTGTAGGTCGGTCGTTGACGATCACCTTGGATGTCGCGCCACAGAGTAGTCGCATGACGACAGTGACAAATGGCTGTGTGTATCGCATATGTTGGAGGACCGCTTCCAAAGAGTCGTGGTCCACGCGATCGAAAGCTTGACTGAAATCGACTGCCGCCAGCGCATCCTTCAGATGATATGCCCTCGCCAGTGAGGTCAAGTCACGATATTCACTGAGTGCTGTTTCAATATTATTGTCGCCTCCTAATGACTTTTGAGCGGCGGAGATGATGTGTTGTAAGATCTGATGTATCAGCGCCGCCAACAGTCGAGAAAAGATCTTAAAGTCGCAGTTCAATAGCATCAGCGAGCGGTAGTCCTGCATCCGTGAGCCACCGGAAGAATCATCTCTTCTACAAGGGCAGCAGGGAGCAGCACTTCTGGGGACAGTAGTTCGCGACAGTTGTCCGTCCATCGGGTGGCTAATAAATGTTGAAAATATGCGATTGCAGGCTTTCTCGGCGTATTTCAGCTATGAAATCTTTATGGGTTATCAGCCGAGTGGCGTCGTCTTCTAGTCGCAACGTTTCAATGGACTGCGTATCCATTTTCTTCAGGCGAATATTATGGATATGCAATCCATTGAAACGTTCCGACTAGAAGGCGACGCCACTCGGCTGATAACCCGTGAAGATATCATAAATGTTGAAAAGTCCGTTAAAATTCCAAGGGCAGGGCATCAGAGACCTAGAGACTTGTTGACAGCTCCTTTTCTAATGGCGTCGATCACTTCTTCTTCCGAAATTCCTTACATCAAGCCCGCTTCCATTGCCGGCGTGACGGTGCCGTAAATCGTCTGAGAGACGTCCTCCAGTGCTGTCGGATCAGGATGTAACGCCGGAAATGCATATCCTCCTATTTCCATCTATTGTACTATAAATTTGTTTTCCTTATTTTTGTTACCTGAATATATAACATTTCTGTGTCTTCGTATATTGTCATTGTTTTACTATTTGTAAATATATATTTATGCATTTATGTCGATTTATAATTGGTTTGTTTCGTAAAGATTATTTGTATTTTTACGCTGGGTCTTGCCTAGGGAAAACTGCTATCGAACGATTACATCGATAGGTCGTGTGAAGAATCAAAGTGTGTAGGATCTTTGGTAGTGTTAACTCTGCCGCGTGGAGCGCGGGCAGAGGGAGTCTAGCAGGAGTAGCGAGTGGAGCAGGTGTGTTGTGTGAAGCTCCCGCGAGTTGCTGCGCTTTCGGGGTTTGGCAGCATGTAATTGCGCTCGACTTGCGATGATAGTTTCTGACATGGTGTCGCGGACGGGAAGCATTAGCTGGCGCACATCAAGAGCCCGTTCCGTCTGGTGACCGTGTCGAGAAGAAGGCGCGCCAACATCCAGCTTCTGCAACAGCGACGGCCGACAATGAGTGACTGTCGCCACCTCCTCGATCGACGGCTTCAAACCTTCAATCAACTAACAAGGAAAACTGGAAGCACGTAAAGTTTTAGAACTGTATGGCAGACCTCAGCTTTTAAAATTGTTCCATTTGCCTCGCAAAATTACAGCAACTTAGCGTGAACCTTTGTTGCTCATTGTCCCAATTCCATTACCAAGCAGGGTCCCTTCCTTTTCCGGAATGAACCCAAGTGTCGTTGAAATTCAAACGCCAGCATCATTTTATTTCACTGCTTTAATTTCAAAGTTCAGTTAAGGTATTCATAGCTGGCTACAGTATTTAGATTACACAAGCACGAATTAAGAGTGCTAGTTTTGTTACCATATTTTAGCTTACCTGTGACTGCAGCTCAGCTTGGTACGTACTAAATTTTACTATTTTAATTGTTCAGAATCATTTAATTCAAGTTCAAAGTTAAATCTCTTATTTCTAAATTGCGTAGATTCAAGTAGCTTTTGAAATGATTGTTGAGGTAGTCCAAGACTAATCGTATTTTAATGAATTTCGATGTGCTTCAGAAAGAAAGCTCACTATTAACTTCAGTCACTAAATTAACTTTCGATTTTCCGGTTTTATTAATTCTTTTGCTAAATTAAGTCAGAGTGTAGCGAAATTTATTACTTCTGACAAACTTTCAGTTTTCACACTACACTTGTCAACCTTCAGTTGCCACGCTTCTAGTGCAAATTATATGTGTAATAATCTTTCTTTTTCAGTTACTATAGTAATTGTCCTTAGGACTGGCGACCGTAATTTCCCCCAAATCTCAAATATCTAATTACCGCTAGTTGATTGTTAACGTAACGGCCGCACATTTACTTTCTTTATTAACTTTACCCCTATTTCAAAATTAATTTCCACCAGTTTCATTAGCATTTTTCCTTTCATTTAGATGTAACCCTTTCCTCCCTCTTTACCGACAAATTAACCTCGGTGACGATTGCTTTTCCCAAATTTCCATTAGGTACACGCGGTTTAATTTTTCACTGTCAGTAAGGTCGATAAGTGAGGGGGAGGTTACAAGGAGTCTGAGCTGAATATAGCTGGGAATAGATCGTAGAACGCTGTGCTTATGGCTTGTTACTTGGTGAGGCGACGACCGTCCTCCGTGTAGATGAAGCGTATCAGCGCACTTTGGCTTCGTTTACGTTCACGAAGTACGTGGAACATAGACGGGCGTTCGCTTCCTATCCTATCCTGCGTCCCCGAGCGGATGACCACCCCCTCTAGGTGGCGTTGCGTATTAGCGATGATCTGAGCCTTAGCACGGTGGACCGCCGTTTGTCGAGACGCGCCGTACCCTAAAGTAAAAATCGAGTGTATGTCTACGCCAAGCAGCGTAGTCGCGAACGTAGGTTATCAACGTTCGCCTCACTGCCGCAGTCCAACCTCCAGCGGATCGTTATGGGATATGCTCGGAGGCGATTTTCACACGAATGCCAGGTATGCTCAACGGCTTGGCGGCAGTCCGGGTACGACAGGTGGGAGACGTTTAGTTTCCATGGGCTACGGCTTCTCCACACTTGTTGTAGCCGTAGAGCGATGGCACAGATGTAAGCTGAGTGGTCCGAAAAAGCTGCAGGCCACAGTTCCGCATCCTGTGTTCCAGCGACAAGGGAGCTTGAGACATAAATCTGGTCGATGCGACTGGAAGAGTGACTCGTGAAGTGTGTGAATCCCGGTCGGTGGCCGTGAAGATATTCCCAAGTGTCCACTCTCTGCAGGCCTCGGATTAGCGTCTCGAGTTCCTGGCACGGATTACGTCGTGGGAGTTGGTCTCTGGGTGCCAGTACACAATTACAGTGACCTCCAGACAACAGATGGTCGTGGCGGCCTTGGAAGAGCGGGGTGACGTGTTCCACAAAGAATCGTGAACGTTCGCTACGTTTGTCCGTCCCGGAAGGTGCGTAGATATTGATAAGGCGGACACCTAATACTGTGAGTGCCATTTCTCTCGCCCCAGGTTCAAAGAGGCTACCGTCCGCCACAATCCCTTCTCCAAGAAGTACAGCGAGCGACGCTGCTGCCTGTGGGGGAAGCTGGAGAGACGCATGCGTCATAACCGTACATGCCTGAGAAGTCGTCGACGTACACCTCCTGAAGAAGGGCTATGTCGATGGAATCACAATTCAACATATTCTGAAGCAAGGATAACTTAGCGTGCGTCCGTATAGTGTTGGTGTTTATAGTCGCAACATGATAAGTTTGAGGTCTATCAAATGGTTCAAATGGCTCTGAGCACTATGAGACTTAACATCTGTGGTCATCAGTCCCCTAGAACTTAGAACTACTTAAACCTAACTAACCTAAGGACATCACACACACCCATGCCCGAGGAAAGATTCGAACCTGCGACTGTAGCGGTCACGCGGTTCCAGACTGAAGCGCCTAGAACCGCAAGGCCGCAGTGGCCGGCTTGAGGTCTATCCATAGTACTCGTGTTGGCCATCAACACCTTTGTAAGGAGAGTGTGCACCTGACGTCATGCAGTCTCATCGCTTTCACTGATGGTGGAAAAGGATCAACGCTGGTGAGGTGAACTCACCCCCGTGTCGTCCGACAAGATGGACAAGGAGTTTTCCTCACCGCCGTCCGCCCAGCCGCCATGAAATACCATCGGCTGTTGGTGGCTGTTAGTGGCTGCTGCAGCACTCGGCGCAGACTCCTTCGGCACTACTGGTTGGGAATCGGCAGCGGCTATCTGCTTGTGATTCTGGTCTTCTGTGGGGTCGGTGGGACTGACGCCGTCACAATGGCGATCTGTTGGGTGGGATGTTACTGCGGCCTCTGTACCGCCAGTACCGTCGTCGCATTGTCCACACCCCATGTGAGACGTTCGCTGCAAGCACTCGTCCGATGAAGCACGCTACCGCCTCTTGTGTTTCCGCGGGGAACGCTGTTTACGGACGTGTGTTTCCGTATCCGAATGAGGGTGGATCTCTTCAGCTGCTCCAGTGTCTGGGAGAAAAGCCGCTGTCGGCAAAATCTGTGGGTCAATGTCCATCCTGTCATCCGTGCTTCCTTGCAAGGTCGGGGGCGCCGTTTTAGTGGCTGGATCAGGTACTGCAGAATCCATGGTGTCCTCGTTATCGGGGGTGGCTATTGGACGAATGTAGTCGGCATCGGACAGCGTGGCCGCTTGTGCAACCGCTGCATAATTGAGTGGAAGGGTCGTCACCAAAGAAGGACTCATAACTTCACCTGTCGGAGTTTGAACAAGCCGTCGTTGGAGACAATTCGACCCGACGTGTCCTTGGCCACAAATGGAGCAAGTGCGTGGCTGTCCGTCATACATAATAATCGCCCTACATCCGCAGATGACAAGATAGGATGGTACATGTTTTGTCAGTTCACTTTTGATCTGTCGTACCCCGTTAAGAAACGTGTACTTTGTAAAGGTGGTCCATTTTATGGCCATGTTGCTGACCCCTCTTTCCGTAAGGTTGGAAAGCCGCGGTGACTACGGCCGGTGGTACTTCGAACAGGAGTTGGAAGACTCGTATCGTACGGAGGTCAAGCCCCACGTGATCGATAGAGACTGCCCCAATACAGTCATCACAATGTTTGAATTGAAGGCCGTTCGCATGTTCGCGCACGATTCTGTTGCACATGTCGTCACTTACTAACTTGACGTAGGCGACTCTGCTCGTGATAGAGAGATGAATGCCAATTATGTCCTGCGGATCAATTTTAACCTCATCACGTAGAAAACGTTCATGTACGTTAATTCTTACAAAGAAGAAAACAGCAACCAGCCACTATTTTAAAAAAATGGTTCAAATGGCTCTGAGCTCTATGGGACTCAACTGCTGTGGTCATAAGTCCCCTAGAACTTAGAAATACTTAAACCTAACCAACCTAATGACATCACACACATCCATGCCCGAGGCAGGATTCGAACCTGCGACTGTAGCGGTCGTGCGGTTCCAGCCTAGCGCCTTTAACAGCCACTATTAATACTGCTATTTATTTAGGTAAAAAAGTTCACCATCAGACGGCTGTTCACATGATTTTCGAGATACACTTTACATTATCGTCCGTTTTCGATTTTTATTATTCCACTGTGGCGAAGTATTTTTGGTGTGTTGTTGCCGTCGAAAATTCCGCGCGATTTTGTTGCGAAGTTGCAGGACGGTATTTTTCGCATATTCCTAAATATATCCAGCACTTACGTAACTTGTATATCACCATATTGTGCAAAGCACCACATACACGCATCTGCAATCTCTGTGATTGTGGTGTCACCGCCAGACACCACACTTGCTAGGTGGTAGCCTTTAAATCGGCCGCGGTCCGCTAGTATACGACGGACCCGCGTGTCGCCACTGTCAGTGATTGCAGACGGAGCGCCGCCACACGGCAGGTCTAGAGACACTTCCTAGCACTCGCCCAGTTGTACAGCCGACTTTGCTAGCGATGGTTCACTGACAAATTACGCTCTCATTTGCCGAGACGATAGTTAGCATAGCCTTCAGCTACGTCATTTGCTACGACCTAGCAAGGCGCCATTATCATTTGTTATTTATCTTGTGATGCATGTACCGTCAGACCGATGTTCACCAATTATGAATTAAAGTTAAGTATTCCAGTAGTTACTTACGTTCTTTGCTACTATAAATCCCCTTAACTGTTCCAGACCTCACGTCAGCCTGCGTGAGCTTAAACGCGTGCCTTTCGGCTTCCTCTCCTAGTGGCTTGGCTGTCTTGTCAAGTCACAACAGTGATAACTTCACATGTGGCAAATTCTTTTGATGTGTGTGTGTGTGTGTGTGTGTGTGTGTGTGTGTGTGTGTGTGGTGCTTCACACAATATGGTGATATACAAGTTACGTAAGTGCTGGACATATTTAGGAATATGCGAAAAATACAGTCCTGCAACTTCGCAACAAAATCTGCAATCTCTGTGATAATTTCACATGTGGCAAATTATTTTGGTGTGTGTGTGTGTGTGTGTGTGTGTGTGTGTGTGTGTGTGTGTATGTGTGGGTGGGTGGGTGGGTGGGTGGTGCTTCGCACAATATGGTGGCTCAATTGGCTCTGAGCACTATGGGACTTAACATCTATGGTCATCAGTCCCCTAGAACTTAGAACTACTTAAACCTAACTAACCTAAGGACATCACACAACACCCAGTCATCACGAGGCAGAGAAGCACAATATGGTGATACACAAGTTAAGTAAGTGCTGGATATATTTAGGAATATGCGAAAAATACAGTCCTGCAACTTCGCAACAAAATCGGCAGAATTTTCGACGGTAACCACACACCAATAATACTTCGCCACGGTGGAATAATAAAAATCGGAAACGGACGATAATGTAAAGTGTATCTTGAAAATCAGGTGAACAGCCGTCTGATGATGAACTTGCCAGTTCGAAACCGGTAACGGCGCTACGTACCTAGATAAATAGCAGTATTAATAGTGGCTGGTTGTTGTTTTCTTCTTTGTAAGAATTAACCTACATTAATTGTACACAGCCACGGTCTCACCAGGTCAGTTTTAGACAAAATAGCATTAGAAAACGTTCCACTTCAGAAGCTCTTGGCCGTGCATGATCCTGTTGAAAACTGATATTGATGTTTGTTTGTCTGTATGAATGAGCCATATTATGTCGGTAGTGATGGACTCTAAACCAGCGGCGACGAAGTAGTAAACAACTACGGACGGGACGTAAACATGACTCCCTCGTCGCAGCGCTGCGGAAAGCAGACTGCATCTGTTCACTGGTCCATCCCGACACTGCTTAACGGCAGTGCGTGGACTACTCCTGTGAGATCCCCTGCTGTACCCGCAGGACAGGACAGACAGTTTAATTTATGGAAAGGGGACAAAATGAGTGACTGTCAGCTGCATTCGAACATACCACTTTATTCATTTGACAATCATTACAAGAGTAAAGAAAACATTAAAAACAGAGCAAGCCAAACATTAATTTTAAAACTTAAGTCCCAGCTAAATGCGCCATTCAATGTCACGCCTCAAGGGCAAAACAACTTTAATTTAAAATCGGTTGAAGGCCAATAACTTAAGACTCAAAATAGGAATTTGAATTTAAAAGGCAGAAGGCCTCATCTTAAAACATTTCTCTGAATTAGGTTGAAGGCCCAAGCAATCTCAGGCCCTAAGGGAAAAACAACTTTAACTTAAAATCGGCTGAAGGCCAATAAGGCTCAAGACAGGAACTTGAATTTTTAAAGGCAGAAGGCCTTATCCTAAAACTTCTTTAAATCAGGGAGAAGGCCCAAACAATCTCACGCCTTAAGGGCGAAACAACTTTAATTTAAAATCAGCTAGAAGCCATACACAAACAAACAACAAGGGCAAATAAGAAAAGGCAGCACATCAAACGGCGCTCGGAAGTTTCCAAGGGTCGGCCTGCAATTCAAACACTAACGCTCGCTTAGGTGAGGCAGGCAGTCGGCCCAACAATTCTCAATCCGGCGGCAACCCAACCGACAGACAGTCAACGGACCAAGCGACAGGATAACTTCATGTCCATCCGACCAGCACACAACAGGGAGTTCAATGGAACAACCTGCGTTGAAGGTATCGGCGCCCACAACGAATTACACATTCAGCTGTCATACTACACGCCGTGCTGGACAGCCACAACACGCTGAGGAAAATACACTGCCTGAATTTACATCAACGGTCAGGGCAGGTAACCGGAACGTTAACAGCCACAAGGCAGAAGATTCCACTGGTGCACTTCAATTCAAAAATAATCAAGTGAAAACACACGTTGTTGCTCCCGGAATGTCCCAACAGCCCACAACGAAATTCAAACGACACAATGTGAACAGTTGGGGCTGGCTGGTAGATTAAGTAAATACTCAACTTCCGTGTCTGGGATCGGTGAGCCACGGACCTCGTGGCAATGGGAACAGCCACTCACACTCCGACCGTTCGTAGACACCGCCAGCGGCCCCGGCCAGACACGCACTTTGGAGTCTTCCTCGCTGATCCACGCCAACCGACCAACTGCCCGCATATGGCACAGCCGGAAACTATAAGCGCGAGGCCAAAGGTTGTACAATGGTGCGAATATCGATAAACGCTGCTGCTGACACTCGCAGAGAGAGAGGTTAACAGCATAATCGCGATGTCTGTGAGAGATTAATCACAGAATAGCATCCAAGATTTAATGCAAAGCATAACACGAGCCAGCCATTGCTCACCCTGCACGCCTCCTGTCAGACACAAATAATAAACTCATCCACACACTACTAATGTAGTGCCCCTTGCTCATTATCTTCAATATTCGCGGTAGTTCGCCGATTCCAGTGAAGAGTTGGAGACAGGTGTGTATCCACTAAAGAGATCATTGGCCATCCTCGCCTTAATTATGTGTATGTGGTGTCTCTAATTTAGATCACGTCCGAAAGAAAAAGCACAATTTTTTGATCCAGCAACTACTACGAATTAAGACCCTAGAGATTGAGAGACATTGACTGTGGTTGGACATTGATGTAAGTCAATGGGGAAAGTTTAAAACTACATTCGTAATGTGTGTGGACAAGTCGAGATTTTAGGTCTGATGGGAGGCGTGCTAGGGTAGTCCGCCCAATTGTTATGACCACTGCGTCCGACCGAGCGAGGTGGCGCAGTGGTTAGACACTGGACTTGCATTCGGGAGGACGACGGTTCAATCCCGCGTCCGGCCATCCTGATTTAGGTTTTCCGTGATACCCCTAAATCGCTCCAGGCAAATGCTGGGATGGTTCCTTTGAAAGGGCACGGCTGACGTCCTTCCCCATCCTTCCTAATCCGATAAGACCGATGACCTCGCTGTCTGGTCTCCTTCCCCAAGCAACCCAACCAACCACTGCGTCCGGCTGGTTTAGTCGACCCCCTTCGAGCGCTGAGCGGGAAGGTTCTTGTTTGTGTCACATGCCGCAGCATCGCTTGTGTGAAGTTTTCCTCGTTAGTTTTGTTCCGTCTGCCGAGAGATTCATAGCGCCTCCGCTCCACCATACTGTCCGTCTGTGTTCGTTTACTTGCAGCGGTGTCGGCCGCTCCGCTATGACTACAATGGTTTCCACGTGTATTCCACGAAAAAGTACTGTGAGCTTTGCTTTCGATAAAACATCACGACACGTGCAGCCTGGATCTCTAGAAATCCACGAGTGGCTTGTCGATACATTTCATGTGAACGCTGACCAGGTCCACACCGCTTATTTTGATGCAGACGAGTACGTGTTTTACGTGAAATCTGTGGATCCCCTTCACGTTGAACGTTTACTGTCGCGACGTGGTTTTCAAGTCCCGTTCAAGCATCACGATAATTCCGTTAGTATGGTGACACTCGCAGATGCTGCAATGGAATATACCAATGTTCGAACGTTCATCCTTCCGCCGGGAGTTGATGACAACTTTGTAAAGGACATATTGACTCTTTATGATTACATGAAAAACGTCAGTCGTGAACACTGGTCTACTCAACACAGGGTGTTTCAAAAATAACCGGTATATTTGAAACGGCAATAAAAACTAAACGAGCAGCGATAGAAATACACGGTTTGTTGCAATATGCTTGGGACAACAGTACATTTTCAGGCGGACAAACTTTCGAAATTACAGTAGTTACAATTTTCAACAACAGATGGCGCTGCAAGTGATGTGAAAGATATAGAAGACAACGCAGTCTGTGGGGGCGCCATTCTGTACGTCGTCTTTCTGCTGTAAGCGTGTGCTGTTCACAACGTGCAAGTGTGCTGTAGACAACATGGTTTCTTCCTTAGAACAGAGGATTTTTCTGGTGTTGGAATTCCACCGCCTAGAACACAGTGTTGTTGCAACAAGACGAAGTTTTCAACGGAGGTTTAATGTAACCAAAGGACCGAAAAGCGATACAATAAAGGATCTGTTTGAAAAATTTCAACGGACTGGGAACGTGACGGATGAACGTGCCGCAAAGGTAGGGCGACCGCCTACGGCAACCACAGAGGGCAACGCGCAGCTAGTGCAGCAGGTGATCCAACAGCGGCCTCGGGTTTCCGTTCGCCGTGTTGCAGCTGCGGTCCAAATGACGCCAACGTCCACGTATCTTCTCATGCGCCAGAGTTTACACCTCTATCCATACAAAATTGAAACGCGGCAACCCCTCAGCGCTGCTACCATTGCTGCACGAGAAACATTCGCTAACGATATAGTGCACAGGATTGATGACGGCGATATGCATGTGGGCAGCATTTGGTTTACTGACGAAGCTTATTTTTACCTGGACGGCTTCGTTAATAAACAGAACTAGCGCATATGGGGAACCGAAAAGTCCCATGTTGCAGTCCCATCGTCCCTGCATCCTCAAAAAGTACTGGTCTGGGCCGCCATTTCTTCCAAAGGAATCATCGGCCCATTTTTCAGATCCGAAACGATTACTGCATCACGCTATCTGGACACTCTTCGTGAATTTGTGGCGGTACAAACTGCCTTAGACGACGCTGCGAACACCTCGTGGTTTATGCAAGATGGTGCCCGGCCACATCGCACGGCCGACGTCTTTAATTTCCTGAATGAATGTTTCGATGATCGTGTGATTGCTTTGGGCTATCCGAAACATACAGGAGGCGGCGTGGATTGGCCTCCCTATTCGCCAGACATGAACCCCTGTGATTTCTTTCTGTGCGGGCACTTGAAAGACCAGGTGTACCGCCAGAATCCAGAAACAATTGAACAGCTGAAGCAGTACATCTCATCTGCATGTGAAGCCATTCCGCCAGACACGTTGTCAAAGGTTTCGGGTAATTTCATTCAGAGACTACGCCATATTATTGCTACGCATGGTGGATATGTGGAAAATATCGTACTATAGAGTTTCCCAGACCGCAGCGCCATCTATTGTTGACAATTGTAACTACTGTAATTTCGAAAGTTTGTCTGCCTGAAAATGTACTGTTGTCCCAAGCATATTGCAACAAACGGTGTATTTCTATCGCTGCTCGTTAAGTTTGTATTGCCGTTTCAAATATACCGGTCATTTTTGAAACACCCTGTATTACATGATGATTTGACTATGGTCTACTGAAGTTTCATGATAATACCAAGTCACTCTGATAAAAAAAAGCAAATGGACAGAGTATCTGCATAGAAAGCGGAAGACCCCAGTTCAAGTCACGGTCCAGTACAAATTTCAACTTTCCCCATCGACTTTGTAACGGAACATATTAAAGGCTTTACTGTACCGAAGTATGCGATACCCTCCAAATTCAACCAGTTTAACGAGTATTTATGATTATAGAAAAGTTATTGTGTATGTTAACAATGATTGCGTAACATGTCTCCATAAACAGTCAACCCATTAAATTATACTGAATAACTAACCCACACAAAAGTTAATATCACTTGATCACTGATACAGCAAATGTCATCATGTAAAAACACTGAGTTCATCTTAAATAATTAATATGAAGTACGAAAAATAGTGTACAACTTAGGTATTTTGGATCTCCTTAAATAAAAATCACCCAGTGAAACCTATTTGTTCACTAGGAGCGGTTTCACTTAGTATTCACGAAATCAATCCTGTTTTAGACGAAAACCAATGTATTTCTTAATAATTCATATTATTTACTTATTTATGCAAATTAGAGAAGTCAATTGACAAACTTCTAGAAAACGGACTTTTTGTAACAAAGAATTATTCTGTCAAGTCAACAAATCTGTCTGTCATTTTAATAACATGTTAAATTATGTCACTCGATGCAAATTAATAACTTTTCGGCACAAATTATGATAACAGATGTACATGTGACTTGTAAACTATATCTCTTTTTAGTAGTTCTTTGACAAGGTTATAAATACGAGCAGCAAGAAGGGTCGAGGAGGCAGTCGGAATGTCACTGTGGTACAGTGTGTTAGTGTGTTATTGTTTGAGGTGGATAAACAATGCAAAGAACATGTAAAGGAAGTTGTGTTGTGTCATAGTCTTTGGTGGACAGTAGAATTAAGATGGCCACCAGAGAAATAAATATTTGAAGTTTACATATTTGTTGGTTTCGTTCATCCTTTATCATCAAAAGCACATAAAACAAAACACGGGACCTCATGTTTTTAACCCTAGACAACCAGATTTAGAGCCAGCATCAACATCGAGATACAGCAGCGATCCAGCAAGCAGCAGTGATTACTACAATGCATTGTAATGGCGCCAACCTAACATCAAGTGCTAACAAGCTCCGTAAATGGGAGTGAAATAGTGCGATTATAGCAATTAGCAATATCTACGACCAGGCGACCATTACAACTTGAATGAATGCCCTCACGCAGCCATTTTCTGTAAGTCCTTTGTGTCTTTCCTATCAATTGTTGCAATCAATCGTTGGAATTCATATCTAAACGTTTTCGCAGCCACAGTTGAAGTTTTAAATTTTATGTGAGAGGTCACAGTTACACTATTGGCGAGCACTTAGTGGCAAGTGTGTGGGTGCACGAACCTCATCATACGTGGCAGACAGTGACACAGATTATGTGAGCATTCCAGGAAAGACTTAATGAGGCTCCGCCGCGGAAGGCAACACTTCTTTATTGGGGAAGACGTGCTTTTGCTTTTGGCAGACTTAAAGAGAGGCTGCAGAGTGGAAGGAAGAAGACACGAAAGAACACATATGCCAGAGTATCTGCTTCTACTGAACAATCTCCTACGAGGTCGTCAGGTAAACATGTTTCGGAACTGGGTACACCGAGGACAAACCGAGGACAACAATGCGGGATCACATGAAAGGTCACATAACGTCAGACCTTTTCGACCGATATTGGTAAACGGGTTGTTGGGTACAAACTGACATGAACGCGTTTTAGTATGGCGTGCTTTGTTAACTCAATTTCCTAATGCAGTGAACCGTGTGAGGGTTATGTCTTCAGGTGAATGTGCCATTTATCGCAGCTCACGCGCTAGAAATATCGTCGTTTGGACCAAAGAGAATCCCCATTACACAGTCGAGTTAGGAAGAAACCCGCCTCACGTAATGATATGGGCAGCGATGACATCACGACGTCTGTGATACGTGGGATTTAGGGAAGGCAGTAAAAGGTGTGGACAGGGCCTAATCAGTTACCGTTGGTTGCGCAGTAAATGCGTACACTTTATTTAAGGAAATAATTTTTTTAAAACAATCATTTAAAAAAAATTGACTAACACAATCTTCACTGATGGCTGAAGGCCTTATTAAGAAGAATTCAAATTATTTGTCAGCTGAAGGCCACAAGCAATAGGAATAATTTAAATAAAATAATATTTTTAAACAATTGACACAAACCAAATAAAAAATGAAGTGATCCACAGACAGTGCTCCAAGTATAGACCTGAGAAAAGTCTCTACAGCTGCGTAAGCGGTGAGGCAGGCAGCCAAGAGCTATGGTCACCTAACAGGATGGCAACTCAAACTAGGGACAGTTTAAACGCTGATCAATCATCTTACCAAATCCACCTAAAAGTGTGATAACCATTACAACGATGGAATAATTCAAGCGAGGACGAAGTGACAGACAGCACTGCGCCTTCAGAATCCGGTGTTTAAAATATCGAAAGGCAAAAAGAACCACTACAACCAACGTAGACAGAAAAGAAACTGCAGTCGACACCGCAATCAAGGAGGCTGTCAAACTACACGTCATGCCGTGCAGCATCGGCAAGACGAGGAAAGATACACTGCTGCAGTAAAATACCGCTGGGTGCACTTCACCAATAATAACACAAAACTCAAAAACTAATAACAGGCAGTAGAAGATGGCTAATAGATTCCGCCAACTCGATGTACTCCACTTGTTGCTGTTCGTCTCACGGCGACCCAGTGAGCAGCAACGCACGAACAAATGATGGGATCACAAAGTACGAGGGCAGTTCAACAAGTAATGCAACACATTTTTTTTTCTCGGCCAATTTTGGTTGAAAAAACCGGAAATTTCTTGTGGAATATTGTCAAACATTCCGCTTCGTCTCGTATAGCTTCATTGACTTCCGACAGGTGGCAGCGCTGTACGGAGCTGTTAAAATGGCGTCTGTAACGGATGTGCGTTGCAAACAACGGGCAGTGATCGAGTTTCTTTTGGCGGAAAACCAGGGCATCTCAGATAATCAGAGGCGCTTGCAGAATGTCTACGGTGATCTGGCAGTGGACAAAAGCACGGTGAGTCGTTGGGCAAAGCGTGTGTCATCATCGCCGCAAGGTCAAGCAAGTCTGTCTGATCTCCCGCGTGCGGGCCGGCCGTGCACAGCTGTGACTCCTGCAATGGCGGAGCGTGCGAACACACTCGTTCGAGACGATCGACGGATCACCATCAAACAACTCAGTGCTCAACTTGACATCTCTGTTGGTAGTGCTCTCACAATTGTTCACCAGTTGGGATATTCAAAGGTTTGTTCCCGCTGGGTCCCTCGTTGTCTAACCGAACACCATAAAGAGCAAAGGAGAACCATCTGTGCGGAATTGCTTGCTTGTCATGTGGCTGAGGGTGACAATTTCTTGTCAAAGATTGTTACAGGCGATGAAACATGGGTTCATCACTTCGAACCTGAAACAAAACGGCAATCAATGGAGTGGCGCCACACCCACTCCCCTACCGAGAAAAAGTTTAAAGCCATACCCTCAGCCGGTAAAGTCACGGTTACAGTCTTCTGGGACGCTGAAGGGGTTATTCTGTTCGATGTCCTTCCCCATGGTCAAACGATCAACTGTGAAGTGTATTGTGCTACTCTTCAGAAACTGAAGAAACGACTTCAGCGTGTTCGTAGGCACAAAAATCTGAACGAACTTCTCCTTCTTCATGACGACGCAAGACCTCACACAAGTCTTCGCACCCGAGAGGAGCTCACAAAACTTCAATGGACTGTTCTTCCTCATGCACCCTGCAGCCCCGATCTCGCACCGTCGGATTTCCATATGTTTGGCCCAATGAAGGACGCAATCCGTGGGATGCACTACGTGGATGATGAAGAAGTTATTGATGCAGTACGACGTTGGCTCCGACATCGACCAGTGGAATGGTACCGCGCAGGCATACAGGTCCTCATTTCAAGGTGGCGTAAGGCCGTAGCATTGAATGGAGATTACGTTGAAAAATAGTGCTGTGTAGCTAAAAGATTGGGGAATAACCTGGTGTATTTCAATGCTGAATAAAACAACTCCTGTTTCAGAAAAAAAATGTGTTGCATTACTTATTGAACTGCCCTCGTAGTGGAGGTTTTACTACTGGATTAATGTTCACTCAACTCAACGTCCTGGGTCCGGTGGACAAAGAGGTTGTGACCCTCGCAACTACATCCCCTCGATCCAGCAATGCCTGCATGCCGCCAGCAGTCCCGTCATGTCCTCGCACTGCCGGACCACTCTGCAGCTCCGTCCCAACCGAACTACCACACACACCCAACCCGGAAAACACTTCATGTCCTTCCAAAGATAGTACGGGTGCTAGAGATCCATAAACGCTGCTGCTGCCACTCTCGGACAGACAATGCTAGCAAACGTAGTGGCGCCAGTAAACAGAAGAAGAAAACTAGAAGCCACTATCCCAATTACACGATGCCAACCAGCCAACGGCACCAACGCGAGCTGCAATGGCTCAGTCTGCTTCGACTGTACTTTTTGAAAGGGGCTGTGAAGGACATAAATTATTTACACATGTTACAAACATGGTTAATACTTCAACTAGAGGAAAGGAGGGTTACAGAAGGTATATAGTTGCAGCAGTATGGAACGCCTCCTCACTGCGCTCTTGGATTGCGCGAGTTCCTAAATGAACACTTTGCAGGTCGGTGGATAGGTCGTGGTCCATCAGTAACACACGCTTCCTTGAAGTGGCCGTCGAGAAGTGCTGACCTCACTATGTAGTGGGACGAAATTGAAGCGTCACCCATCCACCAGTGTCAGCCCAGTTTGCAGGTGAATATAAGTTTAATTTAGTTTTTGTTTATGTATTTTTGTAATATTTTGTAATGGTTGTGAATTGCCTAAAGTTTTGTATTTTTTTTATGTTTCATGTACGGAGAGGGCGGCGCAACGAACGGAGACAGCATCTTCGTTGTCGCGACCAGAGAGAAAATTGCTGGCCACTATACGTCGCGGGTCGACAGCCAAAGAGCAACAGAAGATCCTGGAACCGAGTTGTTGCGTCGTGCTTCTAAAAATTGATAAATGAAAATATGTAATTTTTTTGTACAACAATGATATCATAGAAAGTTTAATCATATTGAAAATGTTAGTTTTGTCTCGTCAAGGCTCAGGTTCACGTCTGTATGTAGGAAGATAATAAACTGGTGGATGCTATTAAAGTTGAAATACGTGTTCTGAGGATTTATTTATGAAGAATTATGTGAATGAATTAATAATATATTTGACGAGATTATTGAATTTTGACAGTGTTCATCGCGACTTTGAATCTCAAAGTTTATTTAATGTGGTTCTAATATCGATTAAATCAAGATAAAGTGTATCAATATAATTTCTGAGGAGAAACACACGACGTCAAAAATTGAAAAAGTTCACGCAAACCAATTGGCCCAAGTGACGTAATTCTGTGCATACGACTCAAATGATGTTTTACAGTTTCGTTCAAAAACCATTCTGAGACAATTTAAAAAGAATATAAATAATTTTGGAGTGGGTTGTAACTGACGTAGGTGACGAAGTCTGCATATGGTCATATGTCGAAAGAAAATCATTTATAAGAAACTTACGTCGTTACACTACAGCTACACCTTACAACTTGTTATGGGGAGTCATTAAGGCGCACGTAACTGCACGTAATTATGCTACGAAAGAACTTCACAGTGTTGTTTAGGATGCATTTCGCAATTTAAGACCGGACATTCTCAAAAATGCGCCAAGAAACGTATGGAAATCTGTTTAAAACATGATGGAGAACACACCGACGTATTGGACACTTAATACATTAGCAAGTACTTTTATGAAAACAAATCAGTTAATTTAGCGTTCGATCCTAGGGGGTACGGGGACTTTTCGCCCACCCTGCATGCCTTCTCTGCTTCAGCCGTCATAAGTTATTTTGGTTTCCAACTAGCAAATTTATGGAGTAGAGAATTAAATTTAGAAGGTAGCAAGCACATGCCTTCGTGCACCTCTTCGTTTTTAGTCAATTTTCTGATTCCGAGTGTAGCTCGTGAAGCATACAGCAGTTAACTAAAGCCGTAAAGTAGACGTATTTTCGGAAAATTACCAGCGGCGCAGCCAACTCTGCGGGAATCTGAATCCCTTCCGGGCGTGGCGCGGCATTAGCGCTTATCTAGGCGACTTCGCAGCGCGTTCGCGTTATCTGAGAGTGCGTGCGTTAGCAGCGAGCGGGGCGGGGGGCTGCAGCCCTCTGGTACGTGGTAAGGGCGTGCCGACGGCCGGGCGGCTGCGCGTCCCATCTCCCTGAGAGCGCTGGAGAGCGCGCCGTACGATTATGTAAATAGCGCAGCCGTCTGGCGGAGTTCAACAAACTACCGCTACCGTACACCCTAGCCGTGGAACACTTACAGTTCAACAACCACAATACGGTTGGAAAATATGGCAGTGGCGGGTAGATAATCCTCGACACGAACCTCAGATACTGTCTCAAAGAATGTGCCGAAAAACATAGAAAGGTTGCCCAGAAAGTAATGCACCGCATTTTTTTTTTCTCAGCCAAAAACAGTGCCGCGAATGCGAAACGTTACGTACATTACTGGCCATTAAAACTGCTACACCACGAAGATGACGTGCTACAGACGCGAAATTTAACCGACAGGAAGAAGATGTTGTGATATGCAAATGATTAGCTTTTCAGAGCATTCACACAAGGTTGGCGCCAGTGGCGACACCTACAACGTGCTGACATGAGGAAAGTTTCCAACCGATTTCTCATACACAAACAGCAGTTGACCGGTGTTGCCTGGTGAAACGTTGTTGCGATGCCTCGTGCAAGGAGGAGAAATGCGTACCATCACGTTTCCGACTATGATAAAGGTCGGATTGTGGCCTATCGCGATTGCGGTTTATCGTATCGCGACATTGCTCCTCGCGTTGGTCGAGATCCAATGACTGTTAGCAGAATATGGAATCGGTGGGTTGAGGAGGGTAATACGGAATGCCGTGCTGCGTCCCAACGGCCTCGTATCACTAGCAGTCGAGATGACAGGCATCTTATCCGCATGGCTGTAACGGATCGTGCAGCCACGTCTCGATCCATGAGTCAACAGATGGGGACGTTTGCAAGACAACAACCATCTGCACGAACAGTTCGACGACGTTTGCAGCAGCATGGACTATCAGCTCGGAGACCATGGCTGCGGTTACCCTTGACGCTGCATCACGGACAGGAGCGCCTGCGATGGTGTACTCAACGACGAACCAGGGTGCACGAATGGCAAAACGTCTGGATGAATCTAGACTCTGTTTACAGCATCAAGATGGTCGCATCTGTGTTTGGCGACAATTCGGTAACCGCTCATTGGAAGCGTATATTCGTCATCGCCATATTGGCGTATCACCTGGCGTGATGGTATGGGGTGCCATTGGTTACACGTCTCGGTCACCTCTTGTTCCCACTGACGGCACTTTGAGCAGTGGACGTTACATTTCAGATGTGTTACGACCCGTGGCTCTACCCTTCATTCGATCCCTGCGAAACCCCACATTTCAGCAGGATAATGCACGACCGCATGTTGCAGGTCCTGCACGGGCCTTTCTGGATAAAGAAAATGTTCGACTGCTGCCCTGGCCAGCACATTCTCTAGATCTCTCACCAATTGTAAAAGTCTGGTCAATGGTGGCCGAGCAACTGTCTCATCACAATACGCCAGTCAGTACTCTTGATGAACTGTGGTATCATGTTGAAGCTGCATGGGCAGCTGTACCTGTACACGCCATCGAAGCTCTGTTTGACTCAATGCCCAGGCGTATCAAGACCGTTATTACGGCCAGAGTTGGTTGTTCTGGGTATTGATTTCTCAGGATCTGTGCACCGAAATTGCGTGAAAATGTAATCACATGTCAGTTCTAGTATAATATATTTATCCAATGAATACCTGTTTATCATCTGCATTTCTTCTTGGTGTAGCAATTTTAATGGCCAGTAATGTATATATTATTTGAAGTCTCCTGAGTGAGCGATCCAAGTTTCCGTCACTTCCGACAGATATAGCAGCTGCAAAATGGCGTCTGTAGGTGAGGTACGTTACAACGTTACAAGCAACGTGCCGTCATTGAATTTCTCACTGCAGAGAAAGAAACTGCGTGGAATATTCACAAACGCTTGTGCAAAATCTATGGAGCACCTGCTGTCGACAGAAGTACAGTTAGTCGCTGGGCACGGAGGGTGAGGTCATCAGAAGACGGTTCGTCGGAGCTCCGCGATTTGCAGCGGTCGAGGAGACCGTCAACGGCTGTCACAGCGGACATGTTGCAGCCAGCTGATGTCATTCGCGAGGACAGACGCATTGCGACTCGGCAGGTGACGCTGCATCTGTCAATCAGCAAAGGAAGTGTGGATGCAATTAATGATCCGCACTCTTGGATAAGTGTGCAAGATGGGTCTCGTGGTGTCTAACGGTGGATCACAAATGGCAAAGAAAATACATTTGTCTTGATTTGTTGCAACGTTTTGAAACTGAGGGGGAAGCCTTCTGTAGCGGATTGTGACAGGTGATGGAACCTGGGTTGAGGCCGAAGCAAAACGAGTCGATGGAATGGCGCGATTCCCACTCCTCACAGAAGAAAAAATTCAAGCCAACTGCTTCCACGGTCATGATCACCGTGTTCTGCGAATGTGGAGGTGTAATTCTCGTTAACGTGATGCCAAGAGGCGGTACCATTTATTAAGAAGCATATGGAAAATGTAAGTTAGCGTTTGGCGTCATTGGCCGGGAGACCCCTTGCGGGGCAGGTCCGGCGGCGGTTGCGGTTAGTGTTTAACGTCCCGTCGACAACGAGGTCATTAGAGACGGAGCGCAAGCTCGGGTTAGGGAAGGATTGGGAAGGAAATCGGCCGTGCCCTTTCAAACGAACCATCTCGGCATTTGCCTGAAACGATTTAGGGAAATCACGGGAAACCTAAATCAGGATGGCTGGAGACGGGATTGAACCGTCGTCCTCGCGAATGCGAGTCCAGTGTGCTAACCACTGCGCCACCTCGCTCGGTAGGTCCGGCCGCCTTGGTGCAGGTCTTGTTACATTCGACGCCACATTGGGCGACCTGCGCGCCGGATGGGGATGAAATGATGATGAAGACAGCACAACACCCACTCCCTGAGCGGAGAAAATCCCCGATCCAGCCGGGAATCGAACCGGGACCTGTAGGACGGCAATCTGTCAGCCTGACCACTCAGCTACCGGGGTGGACATTAAGAAGCACATGTCAACACATTAATAAAACTTCAAGACGCGCTTCCGGCGACTTCGGCGCTACAGTAGCCAAGGAGATGTTTTGCTGCAACACGATAACACTCGGCCCTACACAAGTCTGAGGACTCCTGAACACGTCGCAAAACAGGGTTGGACAGTGTTACCCCACCCACCCTACAGACCTGACATAGCCCCCTCGGACTTACACTTTTTTTGGGCCATTAAAGGATGCCATTTGTGGAAGACATTTTGAGGACTATAAGGAGGTGATTCACAGAGTGAAGCAATGGCTCCGACACCATGAGAAGGATTGGTACCAACAGGGCATACACGCCCTTGTGTCTTACTGGAGGAAGGCCGTAGAACAGGATGGAGGTTACGTAAAAAAATAGGGCGTGTAATTCTCAAAAAAAAAATTGGTTCAAATGGCTCTGAGCACTATGGGACTTAACATCTGAGGTCATCAGTCCCCTAGAACTTAGAACTACTTAAACCTAACCAACCTAAGGACATCACACACATCCATGCCCGAGGCGGGATTCGAACCTGCGACCGTAGCTGCAGCGCGGTTCCAGACTGAAGCGCCCATAACCGCTCGGTCACAACGGCCGGCTGTAATACTCATTATGTTCAATAAAGAATTGTTGAAGAAAAATGCGGTTTATTAATTTCTGGGCCACCCTCGTATTTTGCTATAAAGCTATTTTGTCAGTAAATGTCATTTTGTGCGACTCATAGTTGTACGGTAAAATACAGTTTTCTAACAGCTGGCACCCACTAAATGAACGACATGTTTTTATACATCTTATTGTGTCTAGACATTACCAGTTTCTTATATTTCGTTCATTTTCTTTAACGTACACTTTGAAGTATTAATCAGTTTTTCAGTGTTTACGGTGGCGTAATTTCGAATTAAGAAATAAAAAATTAAATTGGAGCCTAAAATGAAGACAAAAACAGGATAAATGTATGGCCCATGTACTTGCAGCAAAAATGTCGCAATTATTTCCCAAGCTTTTAATTAAGAAGTGATACACTCAACATTCGTCCACGTTGGTTTCACTCATACCTGACCTCCCGCCAGCAACACTTCCTGTCCGGCACCATAAGGTCTCCATGGAGGGAGGTAGTGTTACGCGTCCCACAGGATTCGGCATTATGTCCTACACCCTTTTTATTGTATGCCATCACTTTTGCCCTCCTGCAAACATCACATGTATGCCGAAGACCTCCAGTTGTGTCTAAAAGCAAAACCCATTAAGGTTTATCAACCTGAACACAGTTATCGAGAATCTCAATACCGACCCGTGTTCACTAACAAAATGGGCGCAGGACATAAACCCAGGCGGTACTGGCTGGTCATTCTAAGCTCATTAACTCAAAATAACAGGAATCTCTACCATATTTTATCCTACGTGCGACAAATATCAACTTTCCTCCCCCAGAAAAGAGTCTAGGAAGATGAAGACCTGCAATATGCAAGAAGGTATCAGGATCTCTCCATGCCTCAAAGGTGTATAAAAAGCTCTTCCCTCTTAAGCCGAAAAAGAAACCTGTACAAGTCCGCAGCTCGTGGTCGTGCGGTAGCTTTCTCGCTTCCCACGCCCGGGTTCCCGGGTTCGATTCCCGGCGGGGTCAGGGATTTTCTATGCCTCGTGATGACTGGGTGTTGTGTGCTGTCCTTAGGTTAGTTGGGTTTAAGTAGTTCTAAGTTCTAGGGGACTGATGACCATAGATGTTAAGTCCCATAGTGCTCAGAGCCATTTGAACCATTTGAACCAAACCTGTAAAAACACTAGGTGATTGATTACAGTGATATTATCCTGCAAGGTCTTTCTCAGGAAAGCTCACTGCACCTGGAACTGCTTATGACTGCCTGTGTTAGCTACATCTGCGATGTGAGTCTCTTTGATCATATTTCGCCATCATATACACAGTTATCCCATCTGCGCGTAGACAAGTGTCTTCTGTCCTATCAATGTCCATATCCCTCATGTTTCTCCTCGACCTTAATGCTCTTGCCTGAAGAACGTGGCACCGGGCAGTGTGGCCGAGCGGTTCTAGGCGCTTCAGTCGGGAACCGTGCGACCGCTGCGGTGGCAGCTTCGAATCTTTCCTCGGGCATGGCTGTGTGTGATGTCCTTAGGTTAGTTAGGTTTAAATAGTTTTAAGTTCTAGGGGACTGATGACCTCAGATGTTAAGTCCCGTAGTGCTCAGAGCCATATGAACCTGATGAAGGTGGCACAAACACCCGTTCCCATGAGAGCAAATTCCTTTCACTGCATCGTCCAGCCACTTTCTCTAAGTTTTTCTCAGTAGCAGAAATCCGTCTCTGAAGAACCTTCCGCATTATATTAGAGAACTGAAGAACACCTCCAGCTTCAGAAGACGGTTCATGACACATCTACTAAAGCAAAAATAGTGGCTGCCATTGTCCCTATAAGCACTCGTTAACTTTTCACATCCTTCTTTCCAATCATATCTTCCTTATTTACCACCGATCTTAGCTGGTGCAGTCTACTTAAATTTCCTTTCCCCGGAAGTGAAAGTATCTATTTTGTACACTCATAAATTACTTTTATTATTCACCACTACCATTATGGTTATTATTGTCATCATCATATTATTGTATTTTCCGGAGCGTACTTCAGCCCAATCGCGAACAGTTTTGGCTCGGTGAGATGGCCCATTGTCATCCACAAACATTCCAAAGTTGTTTCAGTACATGAACTCCATGAATAGCTACAAATGGTCTGCAAGTGGAGTGAGCACTCCGTCTAAACGTCACGAGTGGCCCATCGGGACCATCCGACCGCCGTGTCATCCTCAGGTGAGGATGCGGATAGGAGGGGCGTGTGGTCAGCACACCGCTCTCCTGGCCGTTATGATGGTTTTCTGTGACCGGTGCCGCCACTGTTCATTCGAGTCGCTCCTCAATTGGCATCACGAGGCTGGGTCTGCAAGTAGACGAACATAACCCATTACAGTCAATGATCGGTTCAGTTGGAGCACAGGACGCAGTCTATTCAATGTAAACACAGCCCACATCGCTATGGAGCCACCACCAGCCTGCACAGTGCCTAGTTGACGACCTGGGTCACGGTTTTGTGGGGTCTGTGCTGCACTCAACCCTACCATCAGCTCTTTCCAACTGAAATTCTGACTCACCTAATCAGGTCACGGTTTCCCACTCGTCTATGGTCCAAATGATGTGGTCACGAGTCCAGGAGTGGTCGTACTTGCGTCGGTCGTCTACCATAGCCTAATAACGCTGAATTTCGCCGCACTGTCCTGTCGGATACCTTCGTTGTACGTTCCACACTAATTTCTGCTGGTATTTCATGCTGTGTTGCTTGTCTGTTAGCGCTGACAACTCGGCACAAACGCCGCTGACCTCGGTCGTTAAGTGAAGACAGACGGTCACGGTGTTTTCCGTGGTGACAGGCAATGCCTGAAATTTGGTACTCTCCGGCACAGTCTTGACACTGTGGATTTCGGAATATTGAAGCCGCTAACGATTTCCGAAATGGAATGCCCAGTGTGTCTAGCTCCAAATACCATTAAGTGTTCAAAGTATGTTAATTCCCATCGTGCGGGCATAATCGCGTCTGACACCTTTTCACATGCATCACCTGAATACAGATGATAACTTCCCCAATGCGATACTACCGCCGTCTGTAATGCACATATCGCTATCCCATGACTTCTGTGACCTCAATGTATTATTCTCCTTATTAGTAGCAGTAGTGGAAGTACTGCTACTTTGTTAGTACACAGTCAGTTTAATAAGTCATCGTTGCGAAACACTAACATGAATATTTACAGAATGAAACGTCCCCTTAGAACAATTTTGCATGTGAAACGTCCACTTTGAACAACTTGTACAAGACTGTGCTTAAACTGACACACAGTATTTTTAGCGCAACGCAATCTGACTTTCAGAAATCCCTACAAAGGAATGGCCCTGAGTAACATTAAACTACACCTTTCAGAAATCACTTACCTCACAAAAATCTTCGTTACTGGAACTACGGCAATACGGCGAGCGCCACTACTGCCAGCTAAATAAAAGATTCAAACTACTGAAGGCACTAACTACTGATAGGGATAGTTAGCAAATGAAAGAAATTAATAGAGAACAAACACTGTATTTACCTTAATAGTCATCAATAGTCATAATATATACAGCAGCTCATGACATCAATTTTTACAAATTTCAAACTCCGCCATCTCTGTCCTCACATCCGCCACTGCTGGCGGCTCCCCTCCAACTGCCCAGCGCTACGCGCTGTTCGCATCCAGCTATAGCAGTTCATGACAACAATGGCAGACAACAATTCAAACTTTTCATATAGAGAGTGCTACGTAACGTTGCCAATAAAAAAACATAAACAGCAAACTTACATAAAGAAAACATAAACAGCCTACTTACATAGCCCCCATGCTCCCCACAAAAAATTTTACAAAATGTTTTTGGCCAGTGGCCAATACAGATTTGAAAAATTTTTTCATAATTACAATAACAAAGATATCAAATGCACACACTTATTGATACAATGTTGGTCAACAGCTAAAATTTTTTTCACAGTCAATAAAGACAGTCCAGATTGTTCATCATAATAGTAATTACAGTTTCTCATTAGTAAAAGAAATTGCACACAGAAGTAGTGGATTTCCATGTAGTATTGAAGAAGTAGTGTTGTCCTTCCAACGGAAAGACAGTGCTGACTCTTGAAATGCTGACAGGTAATGGGCCACAATGGAGCAAACCCACAGCAGAGTCATTCGAAGTTCTGACGAATATTGGTAGATAGGTCATCACAGAGCAGACCAACTGCAGTCCTGGTAGAGAGTATGGTATTGGTGGGCCACCAGAGGTGCAGACCCACTGCAGTCCTTGTAGAAACTGTGGTACTGGTGAGTCAGCAAAGGTGTAGACCCACTGTAGTCCTTGTAGAAACTGTGGTACTGGTGAGTCAGCAAAGGTGTAGACCCACTGTAGTCCTGGTAGAGATGGCCAGCAGCCATCTGCTGCGACTGTGCAGGTGCACAATCACCATCGAAGAGTCTTGCAGAGAAGATAGCAAGTCCATAAACCACCACTTGTGCACGCACAAAGTTTTTGGGAATTGTCCTTAGAACCAGCAATGCTGTTATCCAGTCCCTTGCTGAATTAGTAACACACGTGCAAACACTAACAGTCCCTACTTCTCACATATTGTCCATATACTATGACCAACAGAATGTGTGCAGTGAAATGAATGCTTACAAGTTAATAATATGATGAACTGGTGTCAATTACAATTATATAACATAAGAATACAATTACAAAGATACAAAATACATCATTAAAAACATAACAATACAGATAATATTTGTAGTAATAGGGGCTTTACAAAAGAATAGAAATAAACATATACATCAGTGTTACAGGAATGATGACATGAGTACATACATAAAAGATCAGAATAACTTTTGAAACGTCAACTTCACACATGAGCATTAAAACAAAGCAGAATAAATAAAGTCTAAGCATCTTTACAAAGAAAATAACAGAGTATTAGAAAAATTCTACAACATAGCTCTCATCAGCTAAACACATAAAGACAGGAAAAACACAAATACACACGGGTACCCAAACACATAGTGGGATAACACCAAAAGGAAAGGACAACACACAATTACATATTGGGAAAAAACAGCAAAGAGGAAAGGACAGGGTTTGTTTTACTGCAGTATTTTGCTTGGAGATCTCCCTTCATTCCATAGATCGTTCGTCTTATTTCAACCTTTGCTTCCACCAAAAAATCCTATCTAAGCATGCTTTCTGTATTTATATGTTCACATATTGCTTACCCCATCATTTATTTACAAGAAAATCCTACCTATACCTCGTTCCTGTATTCTATTCATATTTCTTTCAAAATAATTATTTCTGATTGTACAATACTCATTGGGGCCCAAATCTTTCTTCGCAATGCATTCTTTACCTATTCTCCATAGTCAGTTTCTTATATAGTCTACCCCCTCTTAAGCTAACTTAAATCTACTGAGCTCAGATATATATACCAAGGGACGAGGCAATGCAGCAAAAAAAAATAATTAACACAAACATCAATGACAAAAAATAGAAATGACAAAGCAAGCAGCATAAATTAGCAAAGCAAGTGCAATATTACAACTAATATAAGGCAATGCAGGAAACAAGAAAAACTAGCTTAGAAGAGTAACACAAAGTCAAATTCAGTAACACTATGCCTGGCAAACAGCAGCAACTTATACCTAAACATGACATAGCTCAAGCAGAAAAAGTATTACAGTAAAAACAACAATGCAGACAAGGGAAAAGCATATTCACATCTTAATGTCTATGTAATTAAAGTGGTGCACCATAACAACTTATTGTAAAAAAAATATTACCATGTACTTGAAAAGAAAATTAAGTGTTACTGTTACGAGTTACTTCTTATTGTTCTTTCCTTTCCAAGTGCTCCTTTTTTAAAGAATGTGGATTACAAAATTATCATTTAATAGATCTGTTGACAGAAAGAGTTCACATTAGCAAATGCATCTCATTTTATAAAAGCAATGCTGCAACACAGCTGGAAACCAGACATCAAATGAAATAAGCAATTACACAAACCAAAGCATAAAAATGTCATTCAGTAGTCATGTGACATTTCATTTCATAAGTTAATTGCTCTCAACTCTCGTACAAAGACTCTTGTCATAATCAGGTGTGCAGATGTAAAAATATTTCTTGTCATTTTGTTAGGCATTTCAGTAAATATCATAAATTTTTAAGTAACGAGGGTGTCGCATTAGCGATGAAAGGCACATCCTAATGGTTTATTCTCCAGGTGTTTGACACAGCTGTGTGCCCACAACGCATTACAAAAATCATATGTTTTCAAGTAACGAGCGTGTCGCATTAGCGATGAAAGGCACATCCTAATGGCTTTCTTTTCTACCTGAGCGTCTGAAAAGGCTTGTTCTCTAGGTGTCTGACACACCTGGGTGCCCACGTCACTTAACTTTCTTACGGAAATATTTACGACAGTAGTTTCCGCTACAGTGACAGTCTCATATAAAAACATTTCACAGGTCAAGAATTTTATTGACATAAACATACCTCAACAGCATAATACACATCGTCGTCGTAAAAATAACATCATAACACCTCAGTCAAATGTCAAAAACGTCGTAGCTTCCTCCAATGATTTCAAAACCTAAAGAAAATTCTATGCTCATTTCAGTAGTGTCATCTACCTCAAACGTACTTTAAAAATCATGATCTCATACCAAATACATCATTCAAAGCTCTCATAGTATCACAATGATACCAAAAAAATATGAACAGTTCACAAAGTACAGACAAAGTACAATTTCTTAAGTGTGAAGTAATCCAACTCTGTAATTGCGTAAACATGTGTCACTGACGTAGTAAAAGGATGTTTGTTTCTCTGTTAAATGATCAGATAGCTGTGTAATTTATGTGTTAGAGAAATATGGTACCGATGTGTTAAATTGTATAAGCAAATACCATATTAGCTAGGGCTCCTTGTGCTTGCCAAACACATGGTACACAAAGTAGGCGTGTACCCCCCTGAGGTTTATTGTAATTATACCCTCAGGTGTTACAGATTACAGCAATGGAATGAAATGTATCACGAAAAACTTTCTTTGTAATTCAAAACTCTTTAAAAATAAATGTTTTAAGTACAAAATTAATCACTCAAATACGTGTCCTGTAGCGCTAAATATGCGTCTTGCTGTAAGATAATCTCTGGGAAGTGTCGTAGTCATTGTCCTCCGAAAGCTAAGTTCTGCAGAAGTCAATGTACTTACCTCATGAAACACAAAAGTGGAATGCTTTGCGTATAGATATCATACTTATTACGCTTATTGCCGTGATGAAGAAAGAACTGTGCTGTAACGTATTGTTGTGCTACAGAAAAGGCTGTCTCATTGTAGCAATAGCACAAAAGTCACCACTCAAACATGTCTCACTTTATAGAAGAATTCAGAAAAACTGTGCAGATATAAAACAGATACACCGCAAAAGCACATTGTAAATTGTCACTCATTAGTAACATCGTGATATAATCGTGTAGCTGTCAACATAAACTAACCACTGTGTCATCTGGCATTTCACAGAAAGCACCTCAAATCCAGAATCCACTCTCAAGCAAACCAAAATGTTGCATGAAAATTTCATTAGCAGTGCTGGTATATGTTCTAAGTATGTAAGCCGTATATTCGTTACGTAATCGTGCAACTAACAAGGAGGAATGTATAAATAACAACACTGTGTCGTCTGTTCGCAATAACAATGCATTCGCAATTACTTGTCTAAGTTACCTATGTTCTTGACTGGATGGTTAGTTAGCTTTAAAACATAGTTGCATGTTAACAGTTTCTCAGTGTGTCAAATTGTACAAGTAACGTGAAGTGACAATTGCAAAGACTAAGTTAAAAAGCAGATTATCTGTCAATAAATGGTTTTACATGAGAAATGTGGTATAAACCTTTACTCTTCCTAGTACGCAGAGTTTCAACTTGAATGCAATTATCATGCGGTATTCGTCCGTAAAGAATACGGGAATTTTGCTCAAGGTTAGCGTCAATGTTATTTTTCTCGGAGCCAGCCGGCGCACGCAGCTGCCTGCGGTGCGAGTCATTGTCTGTTTCTTTGTTGGCGCGCGCCGTTATTGGGGTTAGGAGGCCTAACTTCCACAAATTCGCCTTGCCCAGAGGGCCCAGCTCTGTTTAAAACTCGCCAGTTCTGATGCAGTTCAGGTCTGTCGTTACGATCATATCGTCTGTCGTCATGTCGGTAGTTTACATAGTTTCTTTCTTGTCGGTCACATGGTGGAGAATTTCTCCTTGAATCGTAACTACGCGCTGGACCGTTGCGTCTAAAGTTATTCTGTCTCCCTTGATAATAGTTATTTTGGTTCCCATATTGTCTGTTTCTCTGATTGTCTCTGTGATAGTCATTACCGCGGAAAGGTGATCTTTCCCTGTAACTATTACTCTGCCAGTGGTTATCATATGGGTGGTGTCTGTTTTGGTCACGACTTACGTTATAAGAATAGCCTTGTCGTGTATTATTTCTGTCATCGCGGAATTGTGACAGATGTGACCTGTAACTGTTGTACTCCTGTTTTCGCGTTCCGCGATTGTCAGTGTCAATTTCCAGTTCTTGTAACAGTCCCTGAAAAGCTTCAATGTCGTCTTTGCAACGTCCTGCTAAAATAATATGTCTCAAATGTTCAGGCAGTTTGATTAAGCAAATGCGGATGAGTTCTGAGGGGCTGTATGGGTTTGACAGGTATTGATTCTTGTGCAACATGTCTTCAAAATATTTGACAAGACTGGAAAATTCAGATTGTTCAAAGTGTTTCATCATCATGATGCTATGTTTTACGCGGTCTTGTGTGGCTTGAGACCAATATGCTGAGAGGAAGGCATGATAAAAATCTCCTTCACTGTGACAATCGTGAATGACCGATCGCATTCTTACAGCTGGTTCATTCTCCAAATAGCCACACATAAATTCTAATCTGTGTTCTAATGACCAGTTGGGAGGAAAACAATGAGAGAATTGATGGAGCCATGCTTGTGGATGAATGTCGTTGCCAGAATTCTTAAATGTTTTGAATTTACGTGTAGTAATGAACAGCTTATAATCAAAATCATCGTGTCGGCGAGTAGCATATCGGTCATTGTTACGTCGTGTCGGCGGTTCCGTCTCAAAATTCGGTGCACCTTGCCAGTTCCTTTCATAATTACCGAAATGCTCTGTGTTATTATTTTGTGGCTTTTCCGTATTTATATGTCCCTCTTCCCTTATTGGGGCGCGAGTGTCCTCTGAAATACGTAATTCTTGTATTACCTGTGTCAGCTGATCTTGTACTTCCCGCATTTCTCTTTTGTATTGCGTATTAATTTGATTCTGATTTTGTTTGAATTTTCTTATTTGTTCATACTCTTCTGTGTCCGTGAAGGCTACGGGTCTTGTGTCATTCAGATCATCATCTACCTTTGTAGATAAGTTAGTGACCTGATCCGAAAGTTCAGCTACTTTCTCCGATAGTGAACACATTTCCTCAGTGTGTTTTTCTGAACCAAGTTTCAGAGTGTCCATTTGTGTTGCAATCGAATCTACTGTGTTCTTTAAGTTGTCCTGAGTTTTTGCCAGTTGCGTAACCGAATCGGTAGATGCAACTGAGTCAATTTTAGCCCACAAGGTCTCATGATTTTCATGAACAATGGTTTGCAGCTCTTTTATGGCTGCTTCGTGATTCTGTAATGCATTTTCATGCCGCGAAAAAATAGGCTGAAAATGCTCACAAATTTGTGTTTTTACGTCATTACAGACTTTTTGACATTTCGATTCAATGTTATGTAATTCAGTAGTTAAATCTTCACGTGTTTGTTCAAGTGTGGTGTCTAACTTCCGAAGATTTTGTTCCATTGTGTCTAACTTTTGCTGTGTTTGTCTCTGGTGTTGTTCCATTGTGTCTAACTTTTGAAGATTTTGTTCCACTGTGTCTAATTTTTTAAGATTTTGTTCCATTGTGTCTAACTTTTGAAGATTTTGTCCCATCTGTCTCTGATTTTGTTCCATTTGTTGCATTAATTGCAATAATAATGTATTAGTGTCTGGAATCTGTTTCTCTATGCTTTTTAGCAGTGCATTTTGACCGGCAACATTCACATTTTGACAAGCAGAAAATGTGTCTTGACTCATTTGAGAAAAAGGTGAGGACCCAAAACCTGAATCTACAGTATTTGCAAAATTGTGTCCTATCATTTCGGATTCCTGAGGCGAGCTGTTGCCGACCGATCGATCGATAATGCTTCCCTGTTCACTACCTGTTTGACAGTCTACGCCATTGTTTGACGCCCGCTCCATTTCCCTATGCACAGTTACCAAATTACTACTTTGAACATTAGTTAACTCATTACACAGTGGCGCTAACACATTGCTTTCGTCTTCACTGTCGTTTCTTAGTTTACTTTGGAGCCGAGTGTTACGTTTTTCACACGCCATTATTGAGACAATATTTCACACGATAACACACGAAAACACAATTTGAAGAGCAAAAATAAGAGAACACATTAACATAGCACTGAAAATAATATGTAGTTAATTACAAGCGCAGCTGCGAAATACTTGTTGCAAATCTACATGCATGCCACAACTGTTTTACATTACAACAATGAAAGACTGCAACTACAAAGGAGATTCTCTCTACAATTACGCGCTAGCAATAAACAAAAGCTACACTAAATACACAAACTACAAGAAAAAATCAGAAGATTCCAGTGAGGCTAAATAAAAGATTCAAACTACTGAAGGCACTAACTACTGATAGGGATAGTTAGCAAATGAAAGATATTAATAGAGAACAAACACTGTATTTACCTTAATAGTCATCAATAGTCATAATATATACAGCAGCTCATGACATCAATTTTTACAAATTTCAAACTCCGCCATCTCTGTCCTCACATCCGCCACTGCTGGCGGCTCCCCTCCAACTGCCCAGCGCTACGCGCTGTTCGCATCCAGCTATAGCAGTTCATGACAACAATGGCAGACAATAATTCAAACTTTTCATATAGAGAGTGCTACGTAACGTTGCCAATAAAAAAACATAAACAGCAAACTTACATAAAGAAAACATAAACAGCCTACTTACAAGAAGAATGGAGAAAGTGATAGAAGCCGTCCTCACGGAAGACCAGTTTGGAGTCTAGAGAAATGTAGGCACAGGCGAGTCTATACTGACCCTACGACTTATCTTAGGTTAAGGAACAGCAAACCTAAGTTTATAGCTTTCGACAACGTTGCCTGGCATACTCTCTTTGAAATTCTGAAGGTGGCAAGGGTAAAGAACGGAGAGCAAAAACAAAATGGTTCAAATGGCTCTAAGCACTATGAGACTTAACATCTGTGGTCATCAGTCCCCTAGAACTTAGAACTACGAAACCTAACTAACCTAAGGACATCACACACATCATTGCCCGTGGCAGGATTCGAACCTGCAACCGTAGCGGACACGCGGTTCCAAACTGAAGCGCCTTTAACCGCACGGCCACACCGGCCGGCTGGAGAGCAAAAGCTAATTAAAAATTGCAGAGGAAACAGACGACAGTTATAAGAATCGAACGGCATGTAAAGCAAAGGCAGTGATTGAGAAGGGACGTCTCCCACTGCCACATCAATTCCGAGACTGTCTCAAATTGGCGGGCATCTTGAATGGGTGTGAGAGGTCGTAGAATCTAGCGGACGACGTTTGTCAAGTTCAGAATATCATACGGAATGTTGAAAATTGGCCGAATACATTTGTGCTGGTACAAACTGCCGGCATCCGTGGCCGAGCGGTTCTAGGCGCTTCAGTCCGGAACCGCGCGACTGTTACGGTCGCAGGTCGATGCTTCGGGCATCGATGTGTGTGATGTCCTTAGGTTAGTTAGGTTTAAGTAGTTCTAAGTTCTAGCGGACTGCTGACCTCAGATGTTAAGTCCATAGTGCTCAGAGCCATTTGAACCATTTGCTACAAACTATTTTTGAGGACTTTGTGGTGTCACCGCCAGACACCACACTTGCTAGGTGGTAGTCTTTAAATCGGCCGCGGTCCGCTAGTATACGACGGACCCGCGTGTCGCCACTGTTAGTGATTGCAGACCGAGCGCCGCCACACGGCAGGTCTAGAGAGACTTCCTAGCAGTCGGCCTAGTTGTACAGACGACTTTGCTAGCGATGCTACACTGACAACTACACTCTCATTTGCCGAGACGATAGTTAGCATAGCCTTCAGCTACGTCATTTGCTACGACCTAGCAAGGCGCCATTACCAGTTAATATTGAGACTGTGAAGAATGTACAGTCAAGAGAGATGTTCACCAATTGTAGATTAAAGTTAAGTATTCTACCAGTTACCTCCTTTTTTTGCTAGACTCAACTCCTATAACTGTTCCAGACCTCACGCCAGCCTGCGTGAGCTTTAAAAGCGTGCATTTTTCGGCCTCCTCTAGCAACACGGTGTAGGCTCTTCTGCCAACACAATAAACTTTGTAATACAGTCCGTACTAGAACTATGAGCTTGAAGGACTAGTTGGAAAAACCAGCGATTTCATCTGTATGCTACCTTCTGCTTCAAAAATCGAAGAGATGATACCGCTTCCTGCCGATAAATCAATGCACAAGGTATCACCTTGCTGTTGTTATGAAAATCACCTAGCCGTGAAAACGGGAATGCACTCAGCTCAAGTACTCCACACTGGCGTGACAAAAGTCATGGGGTAGAGATACGCACGAATATAGGTGACAGTAGTATCGCGCACACAAGGCATAAAAGGGCATTTGATTAGCGGAGCTGTCATTTTTACTCAGATGATTCATGTGAGTCATGTAATTATTGCCACACGACGGGAATTAACAGACTTTGAACGTGGAAAGGCAGTTGGAGCTAGATGCACGCAACGTTCCATTACGGAAATCGTTATGGAATTCAACATTCACTTAAGGGGCTCCGGAAAGGCTCAAAATCATGAAAAGTTCAACTTTTCCTTTTTTGCGTTTTCTGAATCTGCAGACTATTACCTTTTAATAGATATATAATTTATTCAATTCCGAAGACTACAACTATTTTTAAATTTTTTTTAAATGTGTTCTACATGGGCGTGACCCACTGTGGCGCTGTTAAACTGCTGTCAAATGGTGTTATTATTAACGTCCGTGTTCATCAGGTACATTTTAGTGATGTGAGATGAAGTATGTGTTGTGGCTAACCTATTTTCAGAGACTTAGCAGCACCTGAACTGCTGAAAAAGTGTATTCACGGAAAAACTCAAAACCCCAATGAAAGTGTAAATAGTGTTATATGCTCGAGAATCCCAAGACTGTATTTGTTGGAATAGAAACACTTCACTTTGGTGTGTACGATGCTGTTGCGACTTTCAATGATGGCAACATTGTAAGGTGCAAGGTATTTAGAAATATGGGAATCAAGATAGGTTCTAACATGGTACGAGCGATGCTTGCTTTAGGCAAGGAACGCCTTCGGGCTGCAGACAGGGCTGTAAAGAGTCTAGAAATACAAGCAAGAGTAAACAGGAGGAGTAACAAGAGGAAGCTGGAGGAGGAGTTTGCAGAGGATGAAGATAATCCATCCTATGGACCTGGAATGCACTAAAAAGTTAACCGAGCGAGGTGGCGCAGTGGCTAGCACACTGGACTCGCATTCGGGAGGACGACGGTTCAATCCCGTCTCCGGCCATCCTGATTTAGGTTTTCCGTGATTTCCCTAAAATCGCTACAGGCAAATGCCGGGTTGCTTCCTCTCAAAGGGCACGGCCGATTTCCTTCCCCATCCTTCCCTCACCCGAGCTTGCGCTCCGTCTCTAATGACCTCGTTGTCGACGGGACGTTAAACACTAATCTCCTCCTCCTCCTCCACTAAAAAGTTAATCCAATCTTTGTCGCTCGATTCCCAAAACTTTTATTTTCTCATACTAATTACATCTTTTCTGAGGATCTTCCAAACATATTTGTTTCAAACTTTCAGTAAATGTTACACAGTACCTTCTGCATAATTTAACACAGCCTTTTTCCAAAAAACTGTATATTTTTGAATATATAAATAAAAAATTGCAAAAAAATGTTGTGAATTTTCATTACAATTGAAAAAAAAATCATCTTTACTAACTGAACTAAAATTTAGTAAAATCCCTGTGTTAAGTTGTAGCCCATATTCCAATAAATAATGTGTAAAATGTTACTTCCTACCTCAAATACTTTGTGAGGAAAGATGTAATTTATAAGCGTTATTTTAACATTGCAAGTATAGGGCGTTCCGGAGCCCCTTAACAACAGAGAGCAGCGGCATTTGCGTAGAGTTGTCGCTGCTAACAGACAAGCAACACTGCGTGAAATAACCGCAGAAATCAATGTGGGGCGTACGACACTCGTATACGTTAGGACAGTGCGGCGAAATTTGGTACTAACGGGCGGCAGGAAGTGTCCCACGCTAGTACCTTTGCTAACAGCACAACATCGCCTGCAGTGCCTCTCCTGGGATCGTGACCATATTGGTTGGACCCTACACAATTGGAAATCTGTGGCCTAGTCAGATGAGTCCCGATTTCAGTTGGCAATAGCTGATGATAGTGTTCGAGTGTAGCGCTAGAAGCCATGGACCCAGGTTGTCAACAACACACAGTGGAAACTGGTGGTGGCTACATAATGGTGTGGGCTGTGTTTACTAGAGATGGGCAAAACTGATCTTTTCAGAGATCGGATCAGAACTGTTCACTCCCTGAAATGAATTAGCTCTTTTTCATGACTCACCACTCATTTACAATAGAAAATAAATGGAAGGCACATTGCCCTTTAAACTTGGTTTATTCCAGTACTATACCTGTATTTTGACCTTATTTGATCCTATTTTGAAGTAACACAGATAATGAGTAAGAATTTTGTATTGTTTATTGAAATTTCCACGATATGACAAAGTTTTTGATTATTGATTTATTTTGCACTATCGTGGTTTTTTGGGAGATCATAAAATGTTGTAACTTGAGATTTACATTAACAATATATTTGGCTATAATGTATTAAAATTTTATTAACCTCATACAAATACATCGCAAGCCATATATTTTTAAAGTGAACATTTCCTTCCAAAGACGCCTAAAATCGCAAAATCCGTACCACAATAAGAAAAAAAATATAAATTTGACTGTAAAACGAAAGTGCTGCATATAGCCTTACGCAGATTAAAACAAGGAAGATATTGGTGTATCACATTTTGTGATACGTTTATCGGTTCGCTCGTAATTAAAGCGTAAATTTGAGTGTCCATAATAAAAATCCTATAGTAAGAGGAGTCGTCAGGAACCTAATCTGATCAGTTTAAACAAATAAACATAAAATAAAAACAAATGATGTATACGTAACATAATAATGTAATATACATAGCGGTATTACTACGAAGAACAATATCCAGTAGAGACGAACTCCAGTGCAGAAGCACTGAGTCGAGCATGTCGAGTCGCGAGCTGTATTACTGCGTGAGCTAAGACCGCAGAGACCAGAGTGACACCTGAGTTGCTTTGCTCAACGCTCTGGCTAGAGTCGAGAACGGTGGGGTGAGCATTGAGCGGGCGAGTTCCGAGGGTGGGGGGAGCAGTGAACTCACCCACTCCGAGACAAATCGTCCGTTCCCTTGCGAGCAGGTTGTTGCAAGTAGTTCCTATGTTATCCGCTACGTGGCTCTCTGTCCTGTTGCTCGCATCAACTGCCCAGAGGGCAGGACGTGCGACTGAAACGATCGCCGACAGAGTGCGACGCAAAGTTAGCTGCGCCAGACACTGCACGTGGCAGACGACGCACAGAGACGGCACGGCATATGTGAAACACAAAATCCAATGGGGCACTGCACAATGCAGGCAGCCAACGTAGAAGCAGGGCAGAGGCCGGCACTGGCTGTGTTGTGTGGCGTGCACTGTGCTGTGACCAGCAGCGGCGCTGCTGATATGCTCCGTCTCTCTCTCTCTCTCTCTCTCTCTCTCTCTCTGCCATGGGAAACGTTTGGAGCTACCGTTCTTTTTTTCTGAATCACTGATTGTTCACTCCTTTGAAAGATTCAACTCTATGAATCAGTTCAAGAGCGCATCCCCCATCTCTAGTGTTTACATGGAATGGACTGAGTCCTCTGGTCCAACTAAAGCAATCATTTACTGAAAATGGTTAGGTTCTGCTACTTGGAGGCCTTTTGCAGCCATTCATGGGCTCCATGTTCCCAGACATCGATGGAATGCTCATGGATGACAATGCGCCATGTCACCAGGCCACAATTGTTCACGTTTTGTTTCTACCGAACGATGCGACTATCTAGACCGCCCGATGTCAGTCCTATCTAAGATTTTTGGGGTATAATCATGAGGTCACTTCGTACACAAAATCCTATGCCGGCCACAGGTTCGCCTTTCGCAACTTTGGCCGCAACTATTGACGGCTGAAGAGGCAAAATGACTCAACATTTCTACAGGAATTCCAGCAAAATTTTGAGACCATGCCACGTCGTGTTACTGCATTATGCCGGGCAAAAGGAGATCCGGCACAAAACTAGGAGGTAGCCCGTGATTTTTGTCACCTCACTGTGTATCGTTGGAGGGTTATTGCCAACTGCGGAATTGGGAAGCAACAAAGTTTCATCTGTATCCGACCCTGAATCGTCGCTTCATGTAGACCTGTTGAAGTGGTGTGCCAAACATTATCCTCTGTACGCTTTTTGCACGTCGCAGTCCCTGCACACGCATTATATCTCACGTGCTCTTACGGTAGGAATTTTGTTTACTGCAGACCTTCTAATTCACATTATTGTTTAAGTGGTGAAGGAATAAATCAAGGCCTATCACAGCAATATGGTAGCTGTTATGTAAGAGGAAAAATGTTTCTAGATGGATTTCTTTGGTTCTCCCAATAGACTACACAATTTAAGTAGTCCACATCGGAATACTGGGAGATTTTTGAAGTAGCAATCGAGAAAACTCAGTAGGGAGGATAGATATGGGTGGCGGTATCAGTGACCGAATGATCATCCAACAAGTCCCAACTGAGACACTTATCTTTTTTCAGCCATCCAGAGTTGGTCAAGTAAATCATCATCCTGCCATCCGAGTCATTACCAGGTGCCTACACAACGCGAGAGATAAACAAATGGACCAAAACACTACGACCAGAGCCAGTGCGACATTCAGTGTCATTTGAGGGAGTTGAAGGAATGTGACGCAGTAGGAGTGTTCTATAAGAGAAGCAGAAACGAGTGGTGTATCATTCCAGCGACAATACGGGCCGTAAAAGCGGAAATGAACTAGCACAGCCGACACTGATAATGGGCAAATAATCATTGACCGACGCCTGAGAACGATGTTCTCGAAAATGTCGGAGCTCATTGGCTACTCGTGTCCTGCTGTTGTGACCATAACGGTGTGACTAACCCTTCCTTTTCAGACAACCAACTCGTCGTAATCTGGAGAAGTGTCACGAATCAATGCACGGAAGAATAATAACACTGTGTAGTTCTACAGACAAATTCTGCCCGGATCAGATGATAAATAAACTCGTACACCAGAGAGAGAACTCCATAAGTTCCACCAAAAATAAGCAGCAGTTACGCTGATGTCTTGTGTCCAACGAGGGTAGATGAGTATCACATGACAACAACGGAACTTACATACAATGAGCGCCTGAGATATCTGAACTTTATGCTACAGTTTACGCTATAGTCCCTGCTTAGACCAGTAGGTTATCGAAGCATTGTGCAACAAATATTTCGAACTCTTCGCTGAAATTCTGCTTCACATCATCGACAACCTATTTTCCCATCCCACATTGGAATTTAGTTTCGGTGGTTAACACTTTTCTATATATAACAGTAATCATGTAAATTTCAGACCTGCAGTAATAATAAATTTATGTAGAATGCATGAAATGTCGGTGACGTGATGGCACTAGATCGGCACCAGCTCGAAGTTCAGCGATCTATAGTGCTGGAAAAAAAACCGCCTCAAGACCTGCGGCCAGGTTCATCAGGGCACAGTATGTGCGTACTGAGGCACTGTAGTGTTAGTGATTCATTTGTCGCAGAAATCGGGGATCAGATGGCGCTGAAGAGGCTTGTCTGTGCATCCCCTGTTTTTCGTACATTGTTTTTTTCCCCTACAGCCAATAACTGTGCTGTTTGTAGAGATGAACGCTCTTTGGAACATTCATTCTATGGTACAACCATGCCCTGCCGACGACTGTCGAACGCCTTAAGCCATCTGAACGGCGTCGAATTGTGAACCTGCGGGAAGCTAAACAACTGTAACGACGGACTGCTGCACTTGTTGGACACAGTGCATCGGTTGTGTATCGGTGCTTACAGCAGTTGTCTGTGCGACACTGTCACACCCGTGTACCAGGATCAGGACGTCCACGTAGTACAGACGCACCTCAAGAACACGTATTTTTTCAACATCGCTGGCCGACCGGACATCATTCGCAGAAGAAATCTAGGCACATGTTATCCTGACGTTGTTCTGGCGTAACCACAAGCACCGGAACGACGATAAAGAACACAAGAGAAGAGAAGGCGGTGAAAAGACGTCGGCCAATGTGAGCTGTGGCCGGCTCGCCTTGATGCCGTTCGTTCTTTGGCATTTCGTCACAATCGAATGGCGTCTTATTTCTCCCTGAGTTTGTAACCTCCCCCTCACTTATCGACCTTAATGACAGTGAAAAATTAAACCGCGTGTACCTAATGGGAATTTGGGAAAAGCAATCGTCACCAAAGTTAATCTGTCGGTAAAGAGGGAGGAAAGGGTTACATCTAAATGAAAGGAAAAATGCAAATGAAACTGGTGGAAATTAATTTCGAAAAGGGGTCAAGTTAATAAAGAAAGTAAATGTGCGGCCATTACGTTAACAATTAACTAGCGGTAATTAGATATTTGAGATTTGGGGGAAATTACGGTCGCCAGTCCTAAGGACAATTACTATAGTAACTGAAAAAGAAATGTTATTACACATATAATAAGCACTAGAAGCGTGGCAACTGAAGGTTGACACGTGCAGTGTGAAAACTGAAAGTTTGTCAGAAGTAATAAATTTCGCTACACTCTGACTTAATTTAGCAAAAGAATTAATAAAACAGGAAAATCGAAAGTCAATTTAGTGACTGAAGTTAATAGTGAGCTTTCTTTCTGAAGCATATCGAAATTCAGTAAAAGACGGTTAGTCTTGGACTGCCTCAACAATCATTTCAAAAGCTACTTGAATCTACGCAATTTAGAATTAAGAGATTTAACTTTGAACTTGAATCAAATGATTCTGAACAATTAACAATAGTAAAATTTAGTACGTACCAAGCTGAGCTGCAGTCACAGGTAAGCTAAAATATGGTAACAAAACTCGCACTCTTAATTTGTGCTTGTGTAATCTAAGTATTGTAGCCAGCCAGCTATGAATACTTTAACTGAACTTTGAAATTAAAGTAGTGAAATGGAATGATGCTGGCGTTTGAATTTCAACGACACTCGGGTTCATTCCGGAAAAGGAAGGGACCCTGCTTGGTGATGCAATTGGGACAATGAGCAACACACGTTCATGCTAAGTTTCTGTAATTTTTTGATGCAACAATTTTAAAAGTGTGAAAAGCTGAGGTCTGCCATACAGTTCTAAAACTTTACGTGCTTCCAGTCTTCCTTGTTGGTTGATTGAAAGTTTGAAGCCGTCGATCGAGGAGGTGGCGACAGTCACTCATTGTCGGCCGTCGCTGTTGCAGAAGCTGGATGTTGGCGCGCCTTCTTCTCGACACGGTGACCAGGCGAAACGGGCTCTTGATGTGCGCCAGCTAATGCTTCCCGTCCGCGATACCATGTCAGAAACTATCATCGCAAGTCGAGCGCAATTACATGCTGCCAAACTCCGAAAGCGCGGCAACTCGCGGGAGCTTCACACAACACACCTGCTCCACTGCCCCACTCCAGCCAGACTCCCAAAGATCCTAAACACTTTGGTTCTCCACACGACCTATGGATGTATTCGTTCGATAGTATAGTTTTCCCTAGGCCAGACCCAGCGTATAAATACAAATAATATTCACAAAACAAACCAATTATACATCGACATAAATGCATATATATACAAATAGTAAAACAATTACAATTAGTAAAGACACCGAAATGTCATATATTCAGGTAACAAAAATAAGGAAAACAAATTTATAGTACAATAGATGGAAATAGGAGGATATGCATTTCCGGCGTTACAAGTTTACTGCCATAACGAGTCGCTGACTTGCCTCCATCAGTGGCAGTAGCAGCGCTTATCGGTACTAGTACTGCTGTACCATCTTTGGTGTGACCGCTATATTTCTAGGTGGTGGTGTGTGTGGCGGTCAATCAGTTGGGACAGAGGAGCGAGGAAGTCTCTGCGGCGCACAGTCAGGCCGGTACCACTGGTGGCACGCACGTGCAGTCGGATTGTGAGGCGCTAGCTGCAAGAACTACAAAGTTCGTTGCCCACCGAACCTGGACACTGAAGTTGAGTGATCAGTTAACCTGTTATGAAACCTCAACTGCTGTGACATCTCTTCATTCATTGTCGGTTTTTGCTTCCTGAGCTGTTCCAGCTACCAGCAGTGTATGGAGTGTTGGAGTAAGTGTAATTTTGCAGCCATCTCCCTGTGTGGTCCTTAAGGGGCTCCGGAAAGACTCAAAATCATGAAAAGTTCAATTTTTACTTTTTTGTGTTTTCTGAATCTGCTGACTATTACCTTTTAATAGATATACACTCCTGGAAATTGAAATAAGAACACCGTGAATTCATTGTCCCAGGAAGGGGAAACATTATTGACACATTCCTGGGGTCAGATACATCACATGATCACACTGACAGAACCACAGGCACATAGACACAGGCAACAGAGCATGCACATTGTCGGCACTAGTACAGTGTATATCCACCTTTCGCAGCAATGCAGGCTGCTATTCTCCCATGGAGACGATCGTAGAGATGCTGGATGTAGTCCTGTGGAACGGCTTGCCATGCCATTTCCACCTGGCGCCTCAGTTGGACCAGCGTTCGTGCTGGACGTGCAGACCGCGTGAGACGACGCTTCATCCAGTCCCAAACATGCTCAATGGGGGACAGATCCGGAGATCTTGCTGGCCAGGGTAGTTGACTTACACATTCTAGAGCACGTTGGGTGGCACGGGATACATGCGGACGTGCATTGTCCTGTTGGAACAGAAAGTTCCCTTGCCGGTCTAGGAATGGTAGAACGATGGGTTCGATGACGGTTTGGATGTACCGTGCACTATTCAGCGTCCCCTCGACGATCACCAGTGGTGTACGGCCAGTGTAGGAGATCGCTCCCCACACCATGATGCCAGGTGTTGGCCCTGTGTGCCTCGGTCGTATGCAGTCCTGATTGTGGCGCTCACCTGCACGGCGCCAAACACGCATACGACCATCATTGGCACCAAGGCAGAAGCGACTCTCATCGCTGAAGACGACCACTGGAGGCGGGCTGCACGATGTTGGGGCGTGAGCGGAAGACGGCCTAACGGTGTGCGGGACCTTAGCCCAGCTTCATGGAGACGGTTGCGAATGGTCCTCGCCGATACCCCAGGAGCAACAGTGTCCCTAATTTGCTGGGAAGTGGCGGTGCGGTCCCCTACGGCACTGCGTAGGATCCTACGGTCTTGGCGTGCATCCGTGCGTCGCTGCGGTCCGGTCCCAGGTCGACGGGCACGTGCACCTTCCGCCGACCACTGGCGACAACATCGATGTACTGTGGAGACCTCACGCCCCACGTGTTGAGCAATTCGGCGGTACGTCCACCCGGCCTCCCGCATGCCCACTATACGCCCTCGCTCAAAGTCCGTCAACTGCACATACGGTTCACGCCCACGCTGTCGCGGCATGCTACCAGTGTTAAAGACTGCGATGGAGCTCCGTATGGCACGGGAAACTAGCTGACACTGACGGCGGCGGTGCACAAATGCTGCACAGCTAGCGCCATTCGACGGCCAACACCGCTGTTCCTGGTGTGTCCGCTGTGCCGTGCGTGTGATCATTGCTTGTACAGCCCTCTCGCAGTGTCCGGAGCAAGTATGGTGGGTCTGACACACCGGTGTCAATGTGTTCTTTTTTCCATTTCCAGGAGTGTATAATTTATTCAATTCCGAAGACTACAACTATTTTTAATTTTTTTTTGAAATGTGTTCTACATGGGCGTGACCCACTGTGGCGCTGTTAAACTGCTGTCAAATGGTGTTATTATTAACGTCCGTGTTCATCAGGTCTGCCTCATGCAATAATGGAGGTGATAAAACCTATTTTCAGAGACTTAGCAGCACCTGAACTGTTGAAAAAGTTTATTCACGGAAAAACTCAAAACCCCAATGAAAGTGTAAATAGTGTTATATGGTCGAGAATCCCCAAGACTGTATTTGTTGGAATAGAAACACTTCACTTTGGTGTGTATGATGCTGTTGCGACTTTCAATGATGGCAAAATTGTAAGGTGCAAGGTATTTAGAAATATGGGAATGAAGATAGGTTCTAACATGGTACGAGCGATGCTTGCTTTAGACAAGGAACGCCTTCGGGCTGCAGACACGGCTGTAAAGAGTCTAGAAATACAAGCAAGAGTAAACAGGAGGAGGAGCAAGAGGAAGCTGGAGGAGGAGTTTGCAGAGGATGAAGATAATCCATCCTATGGACCTGGAATGCACTAAAAAGTTATCCAATCTTTGTCGCTCGATTCCCAAAACTTTTATTTTCTCATACTAATTACATCTTTTCTAAGGATCTTCCAAACATATTTGTTTCAAACTTTCAGTAAATATTACACAGTACCTTCTGCATAATTTAACACAGCCTTTTTCCAAAAAACTGTATATTTTCGAATATATAAATAAAAAATTGCAAAAAAATGTTGTGAATTTTCATTACAATTGAAAAAAAATCATCTTTAATAACTGAACTAAAATTTCGTAAAATCCCTGTGTTAAGTTGTAGCCCATATTCCAATAAATAATCTGTAAAATGTTCAACTTCCTACCTCAAATACTTTGTGAGGAAAGATGTAATTTATAAGCGTTATTTTAACATTGCAAGTATAGGGCGTTCCGGAGCCCCTTAACTATTAAATTGGTTGTTGCTTATCAGTGAAGTGTACTGGTGGCCTTGTGGCCGTAAACGCCCCAGTTACCTGCTCTGGTCGTTACCATAGTTTTCCGACAGTGTGTTTTTCCTTGCCGTGTTGATGCTGTCTGGCACGGCGTGTAGTTCGACAGTGTTTTAGTTGTTTGTTCATATTTTTTTCTTAAGAGTGGTTATTGTGTCTTGGCGGTTTCTTTTTTTTTTACGCCAATTCTGAAGACGTAATGTGGCTGGTATCGTCATCCTCAGCTGATATTTTCCATTGTCGTACCATTGGTCAGGCAGAAGGAAATCGATTAGGTTGTTGGTGGGTCCTTCAGGCATCCCTGGTTTGGGTTGCCATCCGATTATTTAACCTTACTCTTGGCCGCCTGTCTCACCTCACCTTACTTTAGAGCTACCTCCTCAGGCTAACCCTTGGAAAACTTCTGGGCACCACTGTTCTGTTGCTTTTGGATTGTGATTTTCATTTTAGTCTGATGCACTGTCTTCGGCTGTCTATTAATTTAGCTTGTTTTAATTTTTAAGATAAGGCCTTCAGCTGACTTAAATTGAAGTTTGAAAATTGATTTGTTTAATAACTAAAATTTTTAAAGTCTGTTCTATCTGAAATTCTTGTTATCCAGGCCCTAAGTCCTGAGTTGTTCAATGTCCAGTCTGTGGCCTGCAGCCGAGCTTTTACGTGAAATATTTTTAAGATAAGAACTTCAGCCGTCTGAAATTAAAACTTTGAAAATTCTCTTGGTTAAAACTATTTTTTTTTTCAAAAATTTGCTCTATCTGAAGTTCTTGTTATTCACGCGCTAAGCCCAGAGTCGTTCAATGTCTTGTGTGTGGCCTTCAGCCGAGTATTTAATTAATATATCTTTTTATTGAGGCCTTCAGCCCCGTGTATTCTTTAAAGCAATTTTTATAATTTGTGTTCAGGTCTTCATCCGTTGTTGTTTTTGGTGTGGTTTTGGGCCTTCAGCCCAGGAGGTATCGCAATTTTTCTTAACTAAGCCTTCAACCAATACTATTTTAATTTGATCCTTTTAAGGCAATGTGTAATTAAGTGGTTATTAGGAAAATAAAAGTTTGTGTGTTTTGTGCAACTGACAGTAACTGATCACGGCCCCCTCCACAACCTTAACCCGATCCGCTCTGTCCTGCAAAACGAGATTTCGCGATGGTGCGCTGACTAGGACCGCATCACGACAGGAGCGGCCCCTACCAGCCTCGACCGCTCGGTATCGGTTCAGTATTCGGACAGGATTAGGACAGTATTCGCACTGTTGTAGACCGGCACCCGCAGAAGTGTAATGTGCTGCGAATACACAGAAAGACAGATCCCTTATCATTTAGCTACAAAATAGCAGGTCAGCAACTGGAAGCAGTTAATACCATAAATTATCTGGGAGAACGCATTAGGAGTGATTTAAAATGGAATGATCATATAATGTTGATCGTCGGTAAAGCAGATGCCAGACTGAGATTCATTGGAAGAATCCTAAGGAAATGCAATCCGGAAACAAAGGAAGTAGGTTACAGTACGCTTGTTCGCCCACTGCTTGAATACTGCTCAGCAGTGTGGGATCCGTACCAGATAGGGTTGATACAAGACATAGAGAAGATCCAACGGAGAGCAGCGCGCTTCGTTACAGGATCATTTAGTAATCGCGAAAGCGTTACGGAGATGATAGATAAACTCCAGTGGAAGACTCTGCAGGCGAGACGCTCAGTAGCTCGGTACGGGCTTTTGTCAAAGTTTCGAGAAGATACCTTCACCGAAGAGTCAAGCAGTATATTGCTCCCTCCTACGTATATCTCGCGAAGAGACCATGAGGATAAAATCAGAGAGATTAGAGCCCACACGGAGGCATACCGACAGCCCTTCTTTCCACGAACAATAGGATACTGGAATAGAAGGGAGAGCCGATAGAGGTACTCAAGGTACCCTCCGCCACACACCGTCAGGTGGCTTGCGGAGTATGGATGTAGATGTAGATGTAGATGTAGAACAGTATTTAGTTATCCATATCCGTTGCTTGTTTGGACATTGTCTATAGCGAAGAACATTACTGTTTGCATGTCGCCGATCGCTTGGTACACTTGTTGTAAATACAAGTTAAGTATTGCCATTCTTTTTATTTGTAATGAAAACTATTAATGCAACTTTGATTGTATTGTTGTATAGAATTCCGAGAACGCTGCATCTTTTAGGCACCCTATACGAGTCGAGTGGGCAGGACTCCACAGATGTGTTACTAAGGATCACTGGCAACCATCGGTTTACAGCAAGTTAAAGATCGTCTGTGCGTCTGTCCGGGCTACCGCTGACAGTACGACACCGCCAAGCATGGTGTACCGTCCCCCGTGAAATATTAGAAATAACTCGGAAATGGCAGTGAAAGAAAAAGAAAACATTTTAATATTAGATTATAAGTGAACACTAACCGCTCAGGAGAGATACAATATTTTCTCATGCGTATTATTATTGTATAAAATTCTGTGAATAATTTTCGAGTGCAGAGAATAAGAAGATGCACTCGGAACAAGAATGGACCAGATAGCTGAAAAAGAAGCAATCATTTGTTTTTTATTTTAGCCGTTATCACTTCTTATCTTCGTTGCGAGTAGACTGACATCTTGGCGAGTGCCGTTGAATGTAAGCAATACTATATCTTTAATCAGATAATATATTAGTTTCATGTTATTATTCACTTTTAATTTGTAAGAGGTGAGCCCTATCTCATGTCCGCTTCCTTGAAATAACCTGCATTTTAAGTAATTTACAGGGCAACAATTGCGGCGGCCATTGCAGCCAACGACGTCATTACGTGGCAACCTTAACTTAATAAATTAGCGGAAGCGAAAACCTCGCCCGCTACAGTTATAACATTTTTTTCGTAGCCGCCAAACGTTGCAGCAGAGTACGTAATTTTAAGATTTCTATTTGCATTTCAATTGCTGAGATCCAGAGCAAACTCTAAAAGCGATAAGAAATAATTCTCGCGTGGGTGTGTGGGCAAAATGCAAATAATAATTAAAGATCTCATGCTTGATTAAGAAACCTAATTAGCCGGGGCAGTAATCTGAAAAAGTTTATTTCCTTTTCCGACGTATATGTCCATGTTCTAAGATCAGTGTGTCTTGTAGTCAGTAAAGTGGCAAATAATTTTGCTAAAGATTAACTTTGATTAAACGGACAATTTCCACAAAAGCAATTTAATGTAAGTCAGGATCAAAAATCAAATTATCAATTATTTTGAGCAAAGCCCACCACGTTACCATAACAATACTCTATCATTATCAATGCATAATTTGTGTGGAGAATAATAAATCACCTTGTCACGTGAGAATGGCTACACTGGGATCGTGGAAGAGTTATGTGGAGAGCGGATTGGAGCTCTGGTGTTTTCAGTGTTGAAAGTACGGTCTGTCTGCATGCAACTGACGGACAAAAAAAATGGCTCTGAGCACCATGGGTCGTAACATCTATGGTCATCAGTCCCCTAGAACTTAAAACTACTTAAACCTAACTAACCTAAGGACATGACACAACACCCAGGCACCACGAGGCAGAGAAAATCCCTGACCGCGCCGGGAATCGAACCCGGGAACCCGGGCGTGGGAAGCGAGAACGCTACCGCACGACCACGAGCTGCGGACAACTGACGGACATACACACGTACAGAATAGACCTGGTGAACGGCCGTTTCTGGAGTGCATTCGCTCACAATATACAGGGTGATTCAAAAAGAATACCACAACTTTAAAAATGTGTATTTAATGAAAGAAACATAATGTAACCTTCTGGTATACTTCATTACAAAGAGTATTTAAAAAGGTTTTTTTTCACACAAAAACAAGTTCAGAGATGTTCAATGTGGCCCCCTCCAGACACTCGAGCAATATCAACCCGATACTCCAACTCGTTCCACACTCTCTGTAGCATACCAGGCGTAACAGTTTGGATAGCTGCTGTTATTTCTCGTTTCAAATCATCAATGGTGGCTGGGAGAGGTGGCCGAAACACCATATCCTTAACATACCCCCACAAGAAAAAATCGCAGGGGGTAAGATCAGGGCTTCTTGGAGGCCAGTGATGAAGTGCTCTGTCACGGGCTGCCTGGCGGCCGACCCATCGCCTCGGGTAGTTGACGTTCAGGTAGTTACGGACAGATAAGTGCCAATGTGGTGGCGCTCCATCCTGCTGAAATATGAATTGTTGTGCTTCTTGTTCGAGCTGAGGGAACAGCCAATTCTCTAACATCTCCAGATACTGTAATCCAGTTACAGTAGCACCTTCGAAGAAAAAGGGACCAAAAACTTCATTGGCTGAAATGCCACAGAAAACGTTCACCTTAGGCAAGTCACGTTCATACTGAGTTGTTTCCCGCGGATTGTCAGTGCTCCATATACAGACATTGTGACGGTTGACTTTCCCGTTAGTGTGGAAAGTTTCTTCATCACTAAACACAATCTTTGAAACGAAAGATTCATCTGTTTCCATTTGAGCAAGGATAAAATCACAGAAATCGATTCTTTTAATCTTATCAGCTGCAGACAGTGCTTGAACCAATTTCAGACGATAAGGTTTCATAACTAACCTTTTTTGTAGAACTCTCCATACAGTTGATTGTGGAATTTGCAGCTCTCTGCTAGCTCTGCGAGTCGATTTTCCTGGGCTGCGAACAAATGCTTGCTGGATGCGTGCTACATTTTCATCACTCGTTCTTGGCAGTCCAGAACTTTTCCCTTTGCACAAACACCCATTCTCTGTAAACTGTTTATACCAACGTTTAATACACCACCTATCAGGAGGTTTAACACCATACTTCGTTCGAAATGCACGCTGAACAACTGTCGTCGATTCACTTCTGCCGTACTCAATAACACAAAAAGCTTTCTGTTGAGCGGTCGCCATCTTAGCATCAACTGACGCTGACGCCTAGTCAACAGCGCCTCAAGTGAACAAATGTACAACTAAATGAAACTTTATAGCTCCCTTAATTCGCCGAGAGATAGTGCTTAGCTCTGCCTTTTGTCATTGCAGAGTTTTAAATTCCTAAAGTTGTGGTATTCTTTTTGAATCACCCTGTACTATATCTTTAATCAGATAATATATTAGTTTCATGTTATTATTCACTTTTAATTTGTAAGAGGTGAGCCCTATCTCATGTCCGCTTCCTTGAAATAACCTGCATTTTAAGTAATTTACAGGGCAACAATTGCGGCGGCCATTGCAGTCATGACGTCATTACGTGGCAACCTTAACTTATAAAATTAGCGGAGGCGAAAAATTCGACCGCTACAGTTATAATAACATTTTTTTCGTAGCCGCCAAACGTTGCAGCAGAGTACGTAATTTTAAGATTTCTATTTGCATTTCAATAGCCGAGATCCAGAGCAAACTCTAAAAGCGATAAGAAATAATTCTCTCGTGGGTGTGTGGGAAAAATGCAAATAATAATTAAAGATCTCATGCTTGATTAAAAAACCTAATTAGCCGGGGCAAAAATCTGAAAAAGTTTATTTCCTCTTCCGACGTATATGTCCGTGTTCTAAGATCAGTGTGTCTTGTACTTAGTAAAGTGGCAAATAATTTTGCTAAAGATTAACTTTGATTAAACGGACAATTTCCACAAAAGCAATTTAATGTAACTCAAAATCAAAATCAAATTATCAATTATTTTGAGCAAAGCCCACCACGTTACCATGACAATACTCTATCATTATCAATGCATAATTTGTGTGGAAAATAATAAATCACGTTGTCACGTGAGAATGGCTAGACTGGGATCGTGGAAGAGTCATGTGGAGAGTGGATTGGAGCTCTGGTGTTTTCAGTGCTGAAAGTACGGTCTGTCTGCATCCAACTGACGGACAAAAAAAATGACTCTGAGCACTATGGGACTTAACATCTATGGTCATCAGTCCCCTGGAACTTGGAACTACTTAAACCCAACTAACCTAAGGACATCACACAACACCCAGTCACGACGAGGCAGAGAAAATCGCTGACCCCGCCGGGAATCGAACCCGGGAACCCGGGCGTCGGAAGCGAGAACGCTACCGCACGACCACTAGCTGCAGACAACTGACGGACATACACACGTACAGAATAGAGACCTGGTGAACGGCCGTTTCTGGAGTACATTCGCTCACAATATACATTAAAAAAAGGAGTGGCGCCCCTGCACGCCAACACCGGCGTGGTGGCCATCATTGAAGTTCTGCTGTCACGTTCGTCTCTGATAGTTACTAAAGGAGGACTGCTCGAGGTGTGGGGTCACGGTGTTATCCACACGGCTGGGTAGGATTACCCACTAACATGGTCGCATCAAGAAGATATACAATGGACGAAAAGCGAACGAAGGATATAGTCTGTCGGTAAACTGAAGAGCGAGCGAGCGAGTCCCCACTCTGCCAACCCAGCTACGTCACGAGGCGCTCCTACAGGCCGTTTCATAACGCAGTACTGGCCCTGCCGCGGCGCGCGCTTTAAATCTGTGTCGACGCCGTGTACAGATACGTCTCGCCTGCGTTCAGTTTCAGACAAATGGATTGAGACCATAAGGAACACAAAAAATTATACCTTCTTCCGAAACACAACATTATAGAGTAAATATTATTAACATAAGAACGGAAGTCAGAATTCTACTACAAACACAGAACCGAATGCCTGTTCATATGAATGTACGTTCCTCTGTTGCTATTCGTAAAACGAACCCCATATAATGCAATCAGTCTGTAGAATTTAAGGCTTGTTCTTATTTTGTGTTTCTAGTAAAACGTAGAAGTTTTCTTTGAAGGACTGCATTGAAAGTTAACAATTCTTGCAACATGAAGAGTGTTTAAAAATTCTGTGTGTAGTATTAGTCCGATTTGCACTACTTTTTTGTCACTGTCTTTTTAAACATGCCTCAAAAGTATGTGTACAATGTTATGCATATTGGGTATTTACTCTGTTGTCAGCTGTCAGAAAGGTTACATGTGTTTTGGTAGCATCAACGATTATTTGTTTTGTATAAAAATAAATTAGAGAACCTGTATTAAATTTTGCTATAAGAATGGAATAAAGTGTATGAAATTTTTAGAAATGGTGAATATTGCTTTTGGTGAGCCTGTTATGAGTAAACCCAGGGCAGACAAGTGGTATAAACATTTCAAAGCAGGCCTTAAAGAACAGCGGTTTTACAAGCATGGATGGGATTAAAAATGCTCAGTTAAGAGACTTATAAACTGTCCCGAAGAAACAGCTCCTAAAGTGTTTCGGGAATTGGAAAAAGCACTGGCATAAGTGTATAGTATGTATTGGGGAATATTTTGAAGAGGATAACATTGCTGTAGATTAACAAATGGCTTGGTTCAAATGGCTCTGAGCACTATGGGACTTAACATCTGTGGTCATCAGTCCCCTAGAACTTAGAACTACTTAAACCTAACTAACCTAATGACATCACACACATCCATGCCCGAGGCAGGATTCGAACCTGCGACCGTAGCAGTCGCGCGGTTCCGGACTGCGCGCCTAGAACCGCAAGACCACTGCGGCCGGTCGTAGATTAACAAGTAAAGTTCTTACCAAAAAATAAAAATGAATATGTGAACGCACCTCGAATGTCAATCATTTTGCTTAGGAGTCCAGAATCGCTGTACATGTTTCGAAGGAAATTTCAGCAGTGTTTAGAATAGCTAGTGCGCACATGTTTTAAGCAATATGTCTTAGAATCAGGTGAATAGTGACCGAGATACAGATTTAGTGTTCGATAAGCATAAAAGTTTTTACGTGATTTTGAAACTGTCTATAATGATGAATTTCCTCCCAAAATTATTAGTTTTCCTTCGTGGCGATTCCAGCAAACCATGCGGCTTATGTTTCCGTTCCTCACTTATGTGTCCTATTGGGTGAGGCTGCATAGATTGCAGCGCTTTAATTGGGACTGACAATATTAGCCAACAGTTCCCTTTGGGCCGCCTCTTTAATGCACGCCATAATAACATTAGAGACGATCGAACGCTCGTTGCTCCGCAAATACCTCCACTTCTTCGTATTCTGCATATTTTCATGCAATGCTAGACGGTTATCGATCACTTCCGGATATCGAAGTACATCAGTAAGTATATAAAGTTAACTCACTGGCACTGGCAACTAAGATCTCACGAAGAGAAACGACGTATATCACTGCACGCCGATCTACACCGCTAGACCGATAACACGCAACAGATTTTGGGTGCCCCTGTAGCCCGGTGACAGCGTTCTTCCGGGAAAGGCCACTTCTCCCACCAAAAGCGCTGCTCGCTCTTGAGTTTACAGGCAGACTATAGCGGTTTCAAGGGTGGAGGGGGAAAAGTGCCAAGGCAAGTACCAAGAGAAGAAAATGTCTGCGATAGTCTGGTCAGCTAGTAAGAGCAGCAGTAGTTTTCTTGCTACCTGCGACGGATCATGAAAGGGTGAGGCTGTTGTCAGTTTTGGGTACCACGCAGTGCTGGGTACCGTTGTCATAGCTTGGGTCGTCGTAAGGGTGTCAGTCCTTTCGAGGAGGGGTACTGCTGGGCTGGGCACCTGTGAGCCTCCTGGGCCAGCTGCAGCGTCTCTACCTGTAACAAGCCAAGGTCATTGTACGAGTGGTTGTGTGCTCATAAATCGATCTCACTGAGTAAGGGTTTTGATGGGTTTTGTTTGCGTTTTAGTGTGCTGTACGGCTTCCCTGCATAGCCGGTCGGCTGGTTTACTGCTGGTTGCTGCAGGGGTCCGCTGTGTCTGTGTGTTGGTGCTACCCGTACGTTGTTAATTGTCCCTAACTAGTTGTGTTTTTGGACGGTTATGGCTGTGACCCTCACGGCATACAGGTTCCACCCCAGGTTTTATAGTGTGGAGAAGGGGGCGCCATCAGTTATAACCCACGGTCATACGAGGGCTATCCACAAAGTACATTACGTTTTGGAATTAAAAATAAATAAAGTATTGGAAATTTTTTTTATTATATAAAGATGAAAGCCACACTTAAATACTACTTTTCTACATAGCTGCCATTTAAATTAAGGCACTTATCGTAGCGATGGACGAGCTTGGAAATTCCTTCGTCGTAAAATTCGGCCGCCTGCGCCTTCAACCACGTGGTTACCTCTTCTTGAAGCTGTGCGTCGTCATCAAAACGCTGCATAGCCAACCACTTCTTCATTGCTGGGAATAAGTGGAAGTCGCTCGGTGCCAGGTCGGGACTGTACGGCGGATGAGGAAACAACTCCCACTTAAAAGATTCGAGAACTTCACGAGTGGCATTTGCCGTGTGGGCCCGGGCGTTGTCGTGAATCAGCAAGATCTTTGAGCCCAACTTTCCCCTGCGCTTGTTTTGTTTTGCTCTTCTGAGGTTGTGCAGAGTTTGGCAATACCTTTGAGAGTTTATTGTAGTGCCTCTTTCCAGGAAATCCACAAAAATCACACCTTTTCTGTCCCAAAAGAAGAGGTAACCACGTGATGAAGGCGCAGGTGGCCGAATTTTACGACGAAGGAATTTCCAAGCTCGTCCATCGCTACGATAAGTGCCTTAATTTAAATGGCAACTATGTAGAAACGTAGTACTTAAGTGTGGCTTTCATCTGTATATAATAAAAAATTCCAATACTTTATTTATTTTTGATTCCAAAACGTAATGTACTCTGTGGATAGCCCTCGTATTTGGTGTTTCCGCAGTGCCCACTACACTGCACAGGCGCTACTGCCATTTCTTCGACTTGACATTGACGTGCTTTTTCAGCAAGAACAATGCACGTCTACGTACGGCTGCTGCGATCAATGTTCTCTTCTTGCTGTACAGCAAATGCCCTGGCCAACAACTGATAAAGCCTGAACTTACTCGTTCTCCAGCGCTAGCAAGACCCATTGCTGAAATGCACCAAATGATGCAAGATGCTTGCCACAATCTATCGCAGAATTCCATTTGACTTCTTTATGGTCGTTGGCATTCGAAAATACACGCCTGCGCTGCAGCCAGATTGGCATACGCAGCGTATTGAAGCCCACTGTTTGGGCACTCTTTACGGTGACATTTGTGTTTCCTTTGATCTGGATTTGTTATCATATACATTCATGCTCATAAATTAAGGATAATGCTGGTACATGGTAAAAAAATGCTCTGGTGAATGGTTTGCGGCTTTAAATTACCTCAGGGTATGGCCATGCGGTACATTTGACCTGCAGTCGTCGCACGGTGGGGCTGGCAGGAGTCCACATACGCAGAGGTGTGTTGGTGCATGTCAGACTACGGTTCAGCGAGTGAGTGTGCAGAAGTTTCCAGACGTGCTAATGGTGGTTGTGTGTTGAAAATGGCTCAAAGAACACGTATTGATGACGTTATGAGGGGCAGAATACTAGGGCGACTGGAGGCTGGTCAAACACAGCAGGTCGTAGCACGTGCCCTCCATGTACCACAAAGCGTGATCTCAAGATTATGGCAACGATTCCAGTAGGCAGGAAACGTGTTCAGGCGTTACAGTATGGGACGTTCACAGTGTAAAACACCACAAGAAGACCGATATCTCACCATCAGTGACCGCAGACGACCACGGAGTACTGCAGGTAACCTCGCTCGGGACCTTACCGCAGCCACTGGAACAGTTGTCTCCAGACACACAGTCTACAGACGACTGAACAGACATGGTTTATTCGCCCAGAGACCTGCAAGGTGAATCCCACTGACCCCTGGTCACAGGAGAGCCCGTAAATCCTGGTGTTAAGTACACAGTACATGCTTATTGGAACATTGGCCCCAGGTTCTGTTCACAGACGAGTCCAGGTATAGTCTGAACAGTGATTCTCGCCGGGTTTTCATCTGGCGTGAACCGGGAACCAGATACCAACCCCTTAATGTCCTTGAAAGGGACCTGTATGGAGGTCGTGGTTTGATGGTGTGGGGTGGAATTATGAATGGTGCAGGTACACCCCTGCATGTGTTTCACAGAGGAACTGTAACACATCATGTGTATTGGGACGTCATTTTGCACCAGTATGTCAGCCTTTTCAGGGGTGCAGTCGGTCCCACCTTCCTGCTGATGGATGATAACGCACGGCCCCACCGAGCTGCCGTCGTGGAGGAGTCCTTGAAACAGGAGATATCAGGCGAATGGAGTGACCTGCCTGCTCTCCAGACCTAAACCCCATCGAGTACGTCTGTGATGCTCTCGAAGGACGTATCGCTGCACGTCTTCAAATACCTAGGACACTTCAGGAGCTCAGACAGGCACTGGTGCAAGAATGGGAGGCTATACCCCAGCAGCTGCTCGACCACCTGATCTAGAGCATATCAACCCGTTGTGCGGCCTGTGTACGTGTGCACGGTGATCATATCCTATTTTGATGTCGGGGTACATGCGCAGGAAACAGTGGCCTTTTGTAGCACATGCGTTTCGGGACGGTTTTCTCAACTTATCACAAATACCGTGGACTTACAGATCTGTGTCGCGTTTATTCCCTATGTGCCTATGCTAATAGCATCAGTTTTGTGTAGTGTCACGTTGTGTGGCACCACATTATGCAATTATCCTTAATTTATGAGCATGAGTGTACATCTGCAATGACGACTATTGGTCACATCACTTGTTAACAAAACGGCCTTGCCCTTGAAGGTGTTGCATTTTTTTTCCGGCAATGTGATTTGTTTCGTTTTTCTGTCAACCCACTATTATCTCTAACACTATGAATACAGTTCTAAATTGCACTGCCACATTTATACAAAACACAGATAAATAGGTGTAAACCATAGGGAAAGAGGAGTAATACACATTGATCACTCAGAACATTATGACCACCGACCTACTACCGATATAAACCCGTACAGATAATAGGAGCGTCACCTGGCAAGGAATGTCTGCTAGTTAAACACACGCACGGTGCATATCATATCAGTTAGCGTTCTGCCCGTGTGCAGAATTGGGAAGGCGCGCGATCTGAGATTGACCGTGTGGTGTCACCGCCAGACACCACACTTGCTAGGTGGTAGCTTTAAATCGGCCGCGGTCCATTAGTACATGTCAGACCCGGGTGTCGCCACTGTCAGTCATCGCAGACCGAGCGCCACCACACGGCAGGTCTTGGGAGACTTACTAGCACTCGCCCCAGTTGTACGGACGACTTGCTAGCGACTACACTGACGAAGCCTTTCTCTCATTTGCCGAGAGACAGTTAGACTAGCCTTCAGCTAAGTCCATGGCTACGACCTAGCAAGGCGCCATTAACCATTTCTAGGGAGAGTCTCACTTGTGTCATCAAGAATGCTGTATACAACAGTTCGGTACAAACGCGATCCCATCCTCGTCGCCAAACTGTTGTGGACTGACAAGACAGCCAGTCCACAGTGACGGGTAACCGAAAGGCACGCGTTTACTCACGCCGGCTGGCGTTAGGTCTGAAACAGGATACGTAATGAATGCTATAAAGAAAAGTACGTAGCTGCTGGAATACTTAACTTTAATCCATCATTTGTATACAGCATTCTTGATGATACAAGTGAGACTCTCCCTAGAAATGGTTAATGGCGCCTTGCTAGGTCGTAGCCATGGACTTAGCTGAAGGCTATTCTAACTGTCTCTCGGCAAATGAGAGAAAGGCTTCGTCAGTGTAGTCGCTAGCAAGTCGTCCGTACAACTGGGGCGAGTGCTAGTAAGTCTCCCAAGACCTGCCGTGTGGTGGCGCTCGGTCTGCGATCACTGACAGTGGCGACACGAGGGTCCGACATGTACTAATGGACCGCGGCCGATTTAAAGCTACCACCTAGCAAGTGTGGTGTCTGGCGGTGACACCACAGACCGAGGGCAGATTGTGATGGCCCGGAGGCTTGGTGTGAGAATTTTGGAAGTTGTCGGCTGTCCGAGGAGTTCCGCGGTGAGTGTCTTCAACACGTGGCGAAACCGAGGTGAAAACATGTCCAGAAGTCGCGGGGTTGAGCAGCTACCCCTCATTACAGATGTCGGACGTCGTAGGCTGGGCAGACTGATAAAACTGGGCAGGCGGTGAACTGTGGCGGAATTAACTTCAGACTTTAATGCTGGGCAGAGTTCAGGTGTGTCTGAACACACAGTACACCGAACACTCCTACGAGCCTCAGCAGCCAACGACCCATACATGTGCCAACGTTACCACCACGACATCGACAACTACGACTGAAATGGACACGTGACCATTAGCACTGGTCGTTGGGCAGTGGCAGACCATAGCGTGGTCTGATGAATGCCGATACTTTCTTCATCGTGCCGGTAGGAGGGTGCAAATCCGTCGTCTGCCGGGGAAACAGCTCCTTGATATCTGTACTGCGGCCGGAGACAAAGTGTCGCCGAATGCATTATGGTCTGGGGGAACATTCGCGTGGGCATCCAAGCGTCTAGTGGAGCTCATGCAAGGCACCATGACGACCAAGGAGTACCATACATTGGTTGCAGACCACGTGCAACCCTTCATTACGTTCATGTCTCTCGATAGCAATAGCATTTTTCATCAAGGTAATGCGCCATGTCACAAGCCCAGAAATTTGATAGAGTGGTTGGACAAACACAGTGGCAAGTTCCGATTGATGTGCTTCCCCCCCCCCCCTCCCCCAACTTATAGATTTGAACCCGATGGAACAAATCTCCGATGTGTCATCTGCCCCCACCCCCCACCCCCACCCTCTACCCGGAATTTACGGGAATTAGGTGGCTTGTGCAGATATGGTGCCAACTCTCTCCAATGACTTACTAAGGCTCCATTGCTTCCATAACACGACACGCCGCCGCTGTTATCCGTGTCAAATGTGGACATACCGGCTATTAGGTAGGTGGTTGTAGTGCTCTGACTGATAAGCGTGCAATACGTATGAGAACCAGGAGGGAACAATGTGAATGGAAGAATGAAGTGCTCAGATTGAAAAGTGTATAAGTCAGAAATGCAGTCTTTCACCCCTACTGTTCAATGTATAAATCGAGAAAGCAATGACGGGGAAGAAAAAAGCTTTTGGAATGGGATTATAATTCAGGGTGAAACGATATCAATGATACTTCGCTGACAACATTGCTACCCTCTATGGAAGTGAAAAAGAATTATGCGATTTGTTGAATGGAATGGACAGTCTAATGAGTGCGGAATAGGGATGGAGAGTACACCAAAGAAAGACTATAGAATGAGGAGAAGCAGAAATGAGATGAGCGATAAAGTTAGTATTAAAAGTTGAGACCACGAAGCTAAGAAGAAATTGCCTTAGAACGAAGATAACACATGACGGACAAAGCCGGGACGACATAAAAGTAGATTAGCACTGGCAAAGAGGATACTCCTGTCAAAAAAATTCTGTTACTACTAAACATCTGCCTTAATATGAGAAAGTAATTTCTCAGAATATACATTTGATCCACAGTATTGAATGGAAATGAATTATGGAATGAGGTAAAAGCATTTGAGATGTGGTTCTATAGAAGAATGCAGAAAATTAGATGGTCTGACAGGTAGAAAATGTGGTGGTCCTTTGCAGAATCGGCGAGGAAAGGAACATGTGGGGGCCACTGACATGAAGGAGCGACAAGGTGATAGGATACGTGTCAAAAGATCAAGTAATAACTTGCATGGTAATAGAGGGAGCTGTAGAGAGAAAACCATAGAATACAGAGATTAGAACGCATTCAAGAAATTATTGTAGACGTTGAGTGCAAGCGCTGTTCCGACATGAAGAAGTTGGCACAGGAGAGTAGTTCGTGCCGGACTGCATGAAGCCAGTCTTATGACTGATGACTCAAAACAATATCAATAAATGAAAAGTCAAGAGGTACATAACAGCAATACCTCTTTGAGCGATCAGTGCCCAGACAACTGTTTACGCCCTTTCCCTGACTAGATAAATTAGAATTTCATTTTATGTTACGAGTAAAAAAAAAGTCATTTACTGAAATTGAGCAGTTGCAGAGTGAAGAAATTGTGATTGGCCTCACTTAGTGTGATGCCTTCAATGCAACTGCATAGCGAAGATGATTTAAAGTTTAGAGAGATTTTCGTAGGTGACTGTCTACAGCTGTTAAATAATTTGGGGAAAAAAATTGTTCCATCAGCTGTACAATTTTTGTTTATTCTCCACCGGTTTCGATTGCTACAATCATCTTAAAGGAATGAAACCTTGCACAACAATCGATTGACCATATATTTCCGTCATATATGAGCTCATATATGACGGAAATGTATGTCTTATCGATTGATGTACAATATTTTTCTCCTTGTAACAATCGAAACCGGCAATAGATAAACGTAAAACTACACATCTGATGGCAAAAATGTGCTTTTTTCCAAAGGTTTTATATTTGTTGTTCCAAATGCATGCCAAAGCAACGTTATGTGCGTGTTAACTGAGCCTGAGAAACATATCAGCAGACCTGTTTATAAAGGAAGAAACGAGGCTGCAGTGTTCCGTTAGATTACTTGATAGGCGTAATGAAAAATAAACACACACTAGAGCTTACAGTTCTAGAAACTAAAATTCAGGAATTCATCCATTTATTCGTGATCTGACTAACATAAAATAACGAAAGCGAGGGATTAAACGAGTCGCAGAATTTAGATCAGTACAAGCTGGGAGTCTTCAAGTGACCGAGTTAAAAGCTGAAGTCCTGGTAACGTGCCATCTAATGGCTGAATAAATAGTAACTGCCAATACTATACGGTAATTAGATTAAAAGTGCGATTTAATTGATTTAACTGACAAATGACTAGGAAAAATGAATTCCCCTACTCCACATATGAAACAAGTTACATCTTAAGAAATACAGCAGAAATGAATCATCCTTGCGTTTAAAGCAGTATGAAGTTAATTTCTAGTCAAGTTAAATACTAATATTGAACGAATAACACCCTCTTCCATGAAAGCAGTCTCATTGTTTCAAGTTAACACTATGAAGGCCATCATACGTGACAGAACTAAAGTCAAAACACTGATCGACAGTCGTGGACTTGCTGAAAAGCCTAACACACCTAATAAAGGGTATACACAGGACAGCAGATGGAATGTCAATTAGAAGATGAATAGATTTAGCGACAAGTGAAAATAAGAGCGACAGCTAGTTCCGTTAGTTATCGCTCGTCGCTTAGTTTCAAAGATTTGAGAATATTTGGCACTTAACTGCACGTTATTAAGATACATCCACCTCTTTTGTCGCTCTTGCTTCCTATTACCCCAGGCACCTGTGGGTGACACAAAACCGCAGAAACCACTTGTCGGTTCCATGGGTAGTAGGACAGTCGAAGTCCTGCCGATAAGCTGCCAAAAGCGAGCCGGTGTCAGCCGGTTAGACGGAAGTGTGTCACCTGGGAGCTGTGATCCGATTACACACCCTCACAGTATGTCTGTCATCGCAGAGATGCCATAAATCACAAGCTGGGAACAGTTAGGATTATGGTTGATGATTTATGATAGAATTACAGCCGCTACTACTCGATTCCTCGCTGCCTAGGGTTACTGTAGTAAAAGGATCATGACTCAGTTCCGAAAGCACTACTAAATTCAAATAAATGAGACATAAGTGCATTTTTTACATTGTTACAATTCATGGTGAAACCTTCAGCTGTACTTTACGAGGGTTGGAACTTTAAGAGTGGCAACTATTTATTTACAGCTCGTAAAAAATAGATACGTTTTTCAAAGTTTTACTGGCCTTCAGAGTAGTCACCAGAATTGTGTATAACCCGTTGCCAGCGGTGTGAAAGTCTATGCTGTTCATTTTTGGAACACAACCTACGACCAGCTTAGAGACGGAAGTGATGCCACTTTCTGCAAGACCTGACCATAATTTTGCAGGACAGTGCTCAAGCACGTACAGTGTTAGCTGTTACTGATTTCTTTTAATGATGGGGCTGTTAAGTGCTATACTACCTACTGCAGTCCCCTGACTTAAGCCCTCGTAAGTTCAACTCGATTCGCTTCAGAACTGCTGCAAATTCGTCGGGCAATAGACAGCGCCGCTCGAACTGTCAACACAACTGGCACTGCTAAGAGTATCCTAAGACTTCCACATCGCTGGCAACGGTTTATACCCAATGCTGGTGACTACTTTGAAAGTCAGTAAAACTTTGAAACACGTATCTATTTTGTACGAGCTGTAAATAAGTAATTGCCACTATTAAGGTTCCAACCCTCGTATTTTACATAATTCGCTACCAGTTTCGGTCAATAATCTTTATCAAGCTTAAAACGAATAAATGTTTACTTGCTAGTATATGCTATTTTGGTTTTTATCTGTTAACATAGCAACATCCTAGCTCAGTAATATGTCCTAGCGGACTTATTTTTCGGCAATTACGATGTTTTGTAATATAAAAAATTTCACCAATGTGGCTTTACCTGGTTTACTGATGTTAATAATTGGTTCTCTATGGCTTAAGACGATTTATTTTCTGCATTTACGATATATTTTAGATTACAAATGTTGCCAGTGTGGCATTTCTTGTTGTATTGCGTTTGTATATACGGAATTTCACGAGCTAGCTCACTAATATACAGTGTTTACGTGGAACTAAAGATCATATTGTACCTCTTAGTAAATTAATACTGCTATTGCTAGCATGTGCTATAGTTTTTATCTCTGAAATGGCGTTGTACTTGACCGTATCCTTGACGTTTTGGCGTAATTACCTCTCTCAGTGTGTTACTAGATGTCAGATGTCGATGTGGACTTGCTTCTTGACGAAAACTATTGTACATTGTGACAAATTTTTACGTACTTAAGTGGGCTCAACAGAGAAAATTACTTTTGTTCAATTATGGTATAACTTTTCTGCAATTTATGTCAGTAAGTGATATACTAAATGGTTTCAAATGGCTCTGAGCACTATGGGACTCAACTGCTGTGGTCATAAGTCCCCTAGAACTTAGAACTACTTAAACCTAACTAACCTAAGGACAGCACACAACACCCAGCCATCACGAGGCAGAGAAAATCCCTGACCCCGCCGGGAATCGAACCCGGGAACCCGGGCGTGGGAAGCGAGAACGCTACCGCACGACCACGAGATGCGGGCAAGTGATATACTATTTAACCTTAAATTTCTATGTAATTGGTTCGATGCCCGCTAAAGGCCCGGAGAAAATAATTACAAAATTCGAAAAGACAGGTTCTTTTGAAGTGCAATGTGGCAGAGGGGGGAAAGGATATGACAGAATGCTCTGTGCCCAATGCTATCTCACTTAGGCAATAGGAAAAAATTAGAGAATAAAAATACTCAAAAGTCAGACTTTCTTCTAGTTACAGTGGGCATGCCTACGAAATCTATTTTTGGATCTTTTCTATTCATCATTTATATAAATGACTTATTCAAATTATTTCACGTGACGCTGTGTTATACAAGGACGACACAACAATCACTGTAACTGGTACCAACTTTGAAAATGTGCAATATAGTGTGGAGTGGTGATGGAGAGACGTACGACGTCAGTCGAGCCGGCAGCTGTGGCCGAGTGCTTGTAGGCGCTTCACACAGGAACCGCGCGACTGCTACGGTCGCAGGTTCGAATCCTGCTTCGGGCATGGATGTGTCTGATGTCCTTAGGTTAGCTACGTTTAAGGGGCTCCGGAAAGGCTCAAAATCATGAAAAGATCAATTTTTACTTTTTTGCGTCTTCTGAATCTGCAGACTATTACCTTTTAATAGATATATAATTTATTCAATTCCGAAGACTACAACTATTTTTTAAATTTTTTTTGAAATGTGTTCTACATGGGCGTGACCCACTGTGGCGCTGTTAAACTGCTGTCAAATGGTGTTATTATTAACGTCCGTGTTCATCAGGTACATTTTAGTGATGTGAGATGAAGTATGTGTTGTGGCTAACCTATTTTCAGAGACTTAGCAGCACCTGAACTGTTGAAAAAGTGTATTCACGGAAAAACTCAAAACCCCAATGAAAGTGTAAATAGTGTTATATGGTCGAGAATCCCCAAGACTGTATTTGTTGGAATAGAAACACTTCACTTTGGTGTGTATGATGCTGTTGCGACTTCCAATGATGGCAACATTGTAAGGTGCAAGGTATTTAGAAATATGCCAATGAAGATAGGTTCTAACATGGTACGAGCGATGCTTGCTTTAGACAAGGAACGCCTTCGGGCTGCAGACAGGGCTGTAAAGAGTCCAGAAAGGAGGAGGAACAAGAGGAAGCTGGAGGAGGAGTTTGCAGAGGATGAAGATAATCCATCCTATGGACCTGGAATGCACTGAAAAGTTAATCCAATCTTTGTCGCTCGATTCCCAAAACTTTTATTTTCTCATACTAATTACATGTTTTCTAAGGATCTTCCAAACATATTTGTTTCAAACTTTCAGTAAATGTTACACAGTACCTTCTGCATAATTTAACACAGCCTTTTTCCAAAAAACTGTATATTTCTGAATATATAAATAAAAAATTGCAAAAAAATGTTGTGAATTTTCATTACAATTGGAAAAAAATCATCTTTAATAACTGAACTAAAATTTTGTAAAATCCCTGTGTTAAGTTGTATCCCATATTCCAATAAATAATCTGTAAAAAGTTCAACTTCCTACCTCAAATACTTTGTGAGGAAAGATGTAATTTATAAGCGTTATTTTAACATTGCAAGTATAGGGCGTTCCGGAGCCCCTTAAGTAGTTTTAAGTTCTAGGAGACTGATGACCTCAGATGTTAAGTCCCATAGTGCTCAGAGCCATTTTTTTCGACGTCAGCCGAAGATGTGGCCACAGCATTGCAGGAGGGGTCGAGAGGTGGTGTGCAAACACGTTGAGAGCCAGGAATTGCCCGAACGTTGCCCGCAATCACGGTACATAAAATCCTACGAAACGTACTGCATTGTTATCCACACTAAGTCACATGTTCAGCTTCCCGCTGACCTGTCATCAAGACAAACGTTCGATCTGGAATTTATTGCTCGAATTGAAGGAACAATAAATGGCCGTGGAATATGCTTTGTACAGACAAAACCCATCTCCGAGGACACGTCAATAAGCATAATTACAGACTATAGGTAACAGAAAATCCGTACACACATCAACCGTTACCGCTTCATTCTGCAGAGCTCACTGTATGCTGCGGGGTGACCACATCGTTTATCACAGGGTCTATTCTTTCGAGGAGACGAGTCCTGCGGGACATGTTACATGTACCGCCACTGGTAAGCAAAAAAATGGCTCTGAGCACTATGGGACTCAACTGCTGTGGTCATAAGTCCCCTAGAACTTATAACTACTTAAACCGAACTAACCTAAGGACATCACACACATCCATGCCCGAGGCAGGATTCGAACCTGCGACCGTAGCGGTGGTGCGGCTCCAGACTGTAGCGCCTTTAACCGCTCGGCCACTCCGGCCGGCCACTGGTAAGCGCTATAAGACTCATTCCAACCCTTCAACAGCGTGCATGTGTGGGTAGGATGATTTTTATTCAAGAAGACGCTCCTCCGCACATTGCACAGCCATTGAAGCGGCTTCTGCAGAGGCATTTCGAAAATGCTAGAATTATCAGCCGTCATTTCCTCACAGGCTGGCCGTCCAGGACATCCGATCTTGACCTATGTGACTTATAACTGAGGGGTTATCTGAAAGATGTGTTCAGTGCTCCACTTACGAACGTAGCTGAATTAGGTGCACACAATGAGCAATGTATTCTGAACGTGACACACGAGACGGTCGACAGCTTACTGAACATGTCTTGCGCCAGTCTCACGACTATTAGAAACCGATGTCATTTTGCTATTTATGTTGTTTTTCACCCCAGGACAGTTAAAAACCGATTTTTCTCGTTCGATGTGGTAGGACCTGCCTTAGTGGATGGGCACGATGTCTGACTACCGCGCTTGTGCACTCACGACCACTGAACAGCACACATGGTGAAATGTGCGGGTCAGATCATAACCGTTGTAGTGTGATTCACCTGCCATTCGTAGCCGACACCATCCACGTCAAGAGGCTTCTAGCGCAGGCTATTGGTAAAATGTTCGTTAATTTTTTTTCGAGACGTTTCCACTTGCGTCAATAACATTGAGAGCTGGTCACTTAGGATGGGGCAAGATAAGGTTACGATTGTGGACGGGGCTATAATCAGATACTCTCGGTTGCACAACAAATACTTAAACTTTATTTAAAGACATTAAAATTTTAAAACACTCTCTTAAAAAACCACAATTGACAGTATGACGGCTGAAGGCCATATCACAGGAAAAAATTCCACAATTTTGGGGCCGAAGACCACCAACAATAACCTCAAACAACAAACGGCTGAAGGCCTGAATTAGATGTCAGAAGAACAATTCCAAATAGCACATATTAAGATAAATACTTCGTTTTAAAACAAACTATAACACGGCTGAAGGCCTTATTACAAAAGAAGTGAAATTATTACTCGGCTGAAGGCCACACACAACTTCGAATAACAAATGGCTGAAGGCCTCAATTAGAAGTCAGAAGAACAGTTCCAAATAGCACTTTCTAAATAAATACCTTGCTTTTAAAACAAGTCTGCATAAAAAAAGCTTACTGTAACACGGCTGAAGGCCTTATAATGAAAGAAGTGAAATTATTACTCGGCTGAAGGCCACAACAATTTCAAATAACAAACGGCTGAAGGTCTGAATTATAAGTCAGAAGAACAGTTCCAAATAGCACTTTCTAAATAAATACCTTGCTTTTAAAACAAGTCTGCATAAAAAAAGCTTACTGTGACACAGCTGAAGGCCTTATTATGAAATAAGTGAAATTATTACTCGGCTGAAGGCCACACACAACTTCAAATAATAAACAGCTGAAGGTCGGAATTAGAAGTCATAAGAACAATTCCAAATATCACACATTTATACAAATACTTTGCTTTTAAAACAAGTTTGCTTTAAAAAAAACTTACTGTAACACGGCTGAAGGCCTTAACACGAAAGAAGGATTATTGCTCAGCTGAAGGCCACACCAACAATAATAGAAAATTGCAAATATCCTTAAAACAAACATCACAATCTAAGGAATCAGGACAAGCGGTTCTCAGCAAGTGTTCCAAGGGGCGGCCTGGGAATGTGAGACAGGCAGCCAAGAGTTGTACGTAACAGGATGGCAAGTCATACTAGGGGCAGCTTAAGCGCCGACCGACCTACTAACCAATCCGCCTAACGAGCGATCACCGGTACAACAATGGAATATTTTTAGGCAAGGGCGCAGAGACAGACAGCACCACTTATTCAGAAAACAACCAAGGCCGAAGGGAAAACTAGATCCAAAGTATACCTTCCAAAAAATATGCACAGTACAATACAAGAGGCTCTCGAACTACATGTCGTGTCAGATAGCATCAACACGATGTGGAAAGGTACACTGCCGTAAAAGTACACTAACCTCCAGGGCAGGTAACTGGGGCATAAGCGGCCACAAGGCAGAAAATACCGCTGGTTGCACTTCACTAATAAGAATAATACTAAGTTCAATGATGAATAACAAATAGAGAACGATGGCTGCAGTATTTCACCGCCTCAAAACACTTCACTATTTGCCGCCAGGCTCAGCGGCCCTGGGAGCAACAACCCACCGACAAAAGGCGAGATCTCAGAATAGTCGAGGATGCATTAGCAGTTAACTCTTCATTCAACTTAAACGTCCAGGGTTCGGTGTGCAATGAAGCCGTCGCTCTCGCAGCTACCCCTCCTCGATCCGGCAGCGGCAGAACACCGCCAGCGGTCCCGGCTTGCCCCCGCACTGCTCGGACCTGCTCACTGCTGCGCCCCCAACTGACCTGATGTCCGTTCGCAACCCTCCACTCCACACAACTAGAGATGGGGGATCCGCTCTTGAACTAATTCATAGAGTTGAATCTTTCAAAGGAGTGAACAATCAGTGATTCAGAAAAAAAGAACGGTAGCTCCAAACGTTTCCCACGGCAGAGAGAGAGAGAGAGAGAGAGAGAAAGAGAGAGAGACGGAGCATATCAGCAGCGCCTCTGCTGGTCAGATCACAGTGCACGACACACAACACAGCCAGCGCCGGCCTCTGCCCTGCTTCTACCTTGGCTGTCTGCATTGTGCAGTGTCCCATTGGATTTTGTGTTTCACATATGCCGTGCCGTCTCTGTGCATCGTGTGCCGCGTGCAGGGCCTTGGCGCAGCTTAACTTCGCATCGCACTCTGTCGACGATCGTTTCAGTCGCACGTCCTGCCCTCTGGGCAGTTGATGCGAGCAACAGGACAGAGAGCCACTTAGCGGATAACATAGGAACTACTTGCAACAACCTGCTCGCAAGGGAACGGACGATTTGTCTCGGAGCGGGTGAGTTCACCGCTCCCCCCACCCTTGGAACTCGCCCGCTCAACACTCACCCCACCGTCTCGACTCTAGCCAGAGCATTGAGCAAAGCGACTCAGGCGTCACTCTGGTCTCTGCGGTCTCAGCTCACACAGTAATACAGCTCGCGGCTCGACCTGCTCGACTCAGCGCCTCTGCATCGGAGTTTGTCCCTATTGGATATTGTTCTTCGTAGTAATACCGCTATGTATATTACATTATTATGTTATGTATACATCAATTGTTTTTATTTTATTTTTATTTGTTTAAACTGATTAGATTAGGTTCCTGATGACTCCTCTTACTATAGGATTTTTATTATGGACACTCGAATTTACGCTTTAATTACGAGCGAACCGATAAACGTATCGCAAAATGTGATGCACCAATATTTTCCTTGTTTTATTCTGTGTAAGGCTATATGCAGCACTTTCGTTTTACAGTCAAATTTATATATTTTTTTCTTATTCTGGTACGGATTTTGCGATTTTAGGCGTCTTCAGAAGGAAACGTTCACTTTAAAAATATATGGCTTGCGATGTATTTGTATGAGGTTAATGAAATTTTAATACATTATAGCCAAATATATTGTTAATGTAAATCTCAAGTTACAACATTTTCCGATCACCCAAAAAACCACGATAGTGCAAAATAAATCAATAATCAAAAACTTTTTCATATCGTGGAAATTTCAATAAACAATACAAATTTCTTACTCATTATTTGTGTTACTTCAAAATAGGATCAAATAAGATCAAAATACAGGTATAGTACTGGAATAAACCAAGTTTAAAGGGCAATGTGCCTTCCATTTATTTTCTATTGTAAATGAGTGGTGAGTCATGAAAAAGAGCTAATTCATTTCAGGGAGTGAACAGTTCTGATCCAATCTCTGAAAAGAACAGTTTTGCCCATCTCTACACACATCGCGACCCTGGAAATACTAGCGGTGGCTCCAAAGATAGTACCACAGTACTCGAATCGATAAGCGCTGCTGCTGCGACTCATGGCCAGGCAAGCCAGCAACTTAGTGACGCCAGTAAATCGAATAAGAAACGAGATGCCATAACCGCAATGACAAGATGCCAAGCAACAAACGGAATGATCACGAACCGTGCACAGCTCAAACATGCTGTTCAAATTTGACACTGTAGCCTCCCCCTCACCTATCGACCTTAATGACAGTGAAAAATTAAACCGCATGCACCTAATGGAAATTTGGGAGAAGCAAACGTCACCGAAAGTTAATTCGTCGGTAAAGAGGGAGGAAAGGGATATATCTAAATGAAAGGAAAAGTGCAAATGAAATTGGTGGAAATTAATTTTGAGAAAAGGGTAAAATTAATAAAGAAAGTAAATGTGCGGTCGTTACGTTAACAATTAACTGGCGTTAATTAGATGTTTGAGATTTGGGGTCGCCAGTCCTATGGACAGCTCCTATAATAACTGAAAAAGAAAGATTATTGCACATATAATTAGCACTAAAAGCGTGGCAACTGAAGGTTGACACATGTTGTGTGAAAACTGAATGTTTGTCAGAAGTAATAAATTTCGCTACACTCTGACTTAATTTAGCAAAAGAATTAATAAAACCGGAAAATTTAAAGTTAATTTAGTGACTGAAATTAATAGTGAGCTTTGTTTCTGAAGCACTACGAAATTCAGTAAAATAAGGTTAGTCTTGGACTACCTCAACAATCATTTCAAAAGCTACTTGAATCTACACAATTTAGAAATAAGAGATTTAACTTTGAACGTGCATTAAATGATTCTGAATAATTAACAATAGTACAATTTAGTACATACCAAGCTGAGCTGCAGTCACAGGTAAGCTAAAATATGGTAACAAAACTTGTGTAATCCAAATATTGTAGCCAGCTATGAATACCTTAACTGAACTTTGAAATTAAAGCAGTGAAATCGAATGATATTACTTTAATGCTGGCGTTTGAATTTCAACGACACTCGGGCTCATTCCGGAAAAGGAAGGGACCCAGCTTGGTAATGCAATTGGGACAATGAGAAACAAAGGTTCATGCTATGTTGCTGTAATTTAAAGAGGCAAATGGAACAATTTTAAAAGCAGAGGTCTGCCATACAGTTCTAAAACTTTACGTGCTCCCAGTCTTCCTTGCTGGTTGATTGAAGGTTTGAAGTCGTCGATCGAGGAGGTGGCGACAGTCACTCATTGTCGGCCGTCGCTGTTGCAGAAGCTGGATGTTGGCGTGCCGTCTTCTCGAGACGGTCACCAGGCGAAACGGGCTCCTGATGTGCGCCAGCTAATGCTTCCCGTCCGTGACACCATGTCAGAAACTATCATCGCAAGTCGAGCGCAATTACATGCTGCCAAACCCCGAAAGCGCGGCAACTCGCGGGAGCGTCACACAACACACCTGCTCCACCGCCCTACTCCAGCCAGACTCTCTCTGCCCGCGCTCCATGTGGCAGAGTTAACACTACCAAAGATCCTAAGCACTTTGGTTCTCCACACGACCTATCGATGTATTCGTTCGATAGCATAGTTTGCCGTAGGCCAGATCCAGCGTAAAAATACAAATAATATTTACAAAACAAACCAATTATACATCGACATAAATGCATATATATATATATATATGTATGTATATAAAGTAAAACAATTACAATATATAAAGACACAGAAATGTCATATCTCCAGGTAACAAAATAAGGAAAAAAATTTATAGTACAATAGATGGAAATAGGAGGATATGCATTTCCGGCGTTACAACGTGATTGCGAGCAGTAGTTCTCTTTCTATGGTCTTTTGAATCTGGATCTTTAATTACGGATAGCCTGTACGCTTTTATACAGAAAACAAAAATATGGACTTCACAAGCACCTGTAGTTGTCCTATAGGATCGAATGTCATTCAGGTGAGTCATGGTCACAACAATAATACTGACCCGCCTTAATGGAGGAATAATGAACAGACTGTCAATAAAACAATAAACAAGGGAGTGTGTCACAGAGCAATAAAAAGTAATCATTCGACCAAGCAAAAAATACATGAGAAACCTGTGCAATTTTTTCAATAACGACTGTTGACTGAACGCCACTGCTGTTCAACAGAGCACTCAAAGGAGAAACACAGTGTGCTGCGCTGCGTGTGTGTGTGTACGTCTGCAATAGTTTTAGAGTGGCTTGTTGACGGTCCTCAAAGCCTGCTGCTCTTCCCCTCTCCCATCTGCCGCTGCGATGCTAATTGGACGGATGTAGCTTGCCAGAGGGACGTAATTATTTCGTCTCGTGGGACGGGATCCTAGCAGAAATTCATAATGGTGACCTTTGCGCGCTCCCTACCGCGCCGATCTTCCTGTTCGATGAAAGCGTAAACAGGGCAGACAGTAACAACAGGCGAACTGTCGAGGCTGTGATTCATTTTAACTCGTTGTCTGGTGTCGTGGAGGTAACGAGTACGTCAAGAAAGGGCGGTGTTCTTCAAGGTCTCGAGAGAAAAGAACACAGCTACTTTCATCTCGCTGCTAGGCAAATACGCTACATCCAGGAGAGGATGTTTGCGTGGTAGAGCCTTGTCACAACATCCATTTTAACAGGCACAAGGGATCCCACAAACTTCTAGGATGCCATCTCTGCAGAACTGCGCACTCCCATCTCCACTTGAGAACACACGAAGTACCGAGCGTCCACATCTAGACATACCGTCACACTCAGACGTTACCACATGTGACGGGACACTTATTTATTTAATTTTTATTTATTTGCGCATTTATTTCAATTGCCCAGGTCTGACATCTTTAATGAATTGATACGACAACATGCACATAACATGACGAATAAATCGTGACAATGGTATATATTGTAATTACGTTCTTGTTGAATGTACTGACATGTATGGCAGCAGTACAAAGGGCATTAAATGTAAAAAAGTTTACTAGTCAGAGAAAAAGCGAGAAATGGCATGGTACAGTTATCAGATATGAACGAAGGCTCAAGTGGTTCAAATGGCTCTGAGCACTATGGGATTTAACTTCTAAGGTCATCAGTCCCCTAGAACTTGTTGTTGTTGTGGTCTTCAGTCCTGAGACTGGTTTCATGCAGCTCTCCATGCTACTCTATCCTGTGCAAGTTTCTTCATCTCCCAGTACCTACTGCAACCTACATCCTTCTGAATCTGCTCCATACAAATACTTTCAGAAACGACTTCCTGACACTTAAATCTATACTCGCTGTTAGCAAATTTCTCTTCTTCAGCAGCGCTTTCCTTGCCATTGCCAGTCTACATTTTATATCCTCTCTACATCGACCGTCATCAGTTACGGTATATTAATAATTTTTACTTATGGACCGTCTGACAGCAACTGAATAAAACACAATTTTAGTGCCACTAAAATTGTGTTTTATTCTGTTGTTGTCAGACGGTCCATAAGTAAAAATTATTAATATACCGTAATATTACACGCAACTGAGGAAGACAGGACTATAAAAGTTGAAGATGTCATCATCAGTTATTTTGCTCCTCAAATAGCAAAACTCCTTTACTACTTTAAGTGTCTCATTTCCTAATCTAATTCCCTCAGCATCAACCGACTTAATTCGACTACATTCCATTATCCTCGTTTTGCTTTTGATGATGTTCATCTTAGATCCTCCTTTCACCATTCCATTCAACTGCTCTTCCAAGTCCTTTGCTGTCTCTGACAGAATTACAATGTCATCGGCGAACCTCAAAGTTTCTATTTCTTCTCCATGGATTTTAATACCTACTCCGAATTTTTCTTTTGTTTCCTTTACTGCTTGCTCAATATACAGATTGAATAACATCGGGGAGAGGCTACAACCCTGTCTTACTCCCTTCCCAACAACTGCTTCCCTTTCATGTCCCTCGACTCTTATAACTGCCATCTGGTTTCTGTACAAATTATAAACAGCCTTTCGCTCCCTGTATTTTATCCCTGCCACCTTTAGAATTTGAAAGAGAGTATTCCAGTCAACATTGTCAAAAGCTTTCTCTAAGTCTACAAATGCTAGAAACGTAGGTTTGCCTTTCCTTAATCTTTCTTCTAAGATAAGTCGTAAGGTCAGTATTGCCTCACGTCTACCAGTATTTATACGGAATCCAAACTGATCTTCCCCGAGGTCGGCTTCTACTAGTTTTTCCATTCGTCTGTAAAGAATTCGTGTTAGTATTTTGCAGCTGTGGCTTATTAAACTGATTGTTCGGTAACGTTCACATCTGTCAACACCTGCTTTCTTTGGGATTGGAATTGTTATATTCTTCTTTAAGTCTGAGGGTATTTCGCCTGTTTCGTACATCTTGCTCACCAGATGGTAGAGTTTTGTCAGGACTGGCTCTCCCAAACCACCTGTAGTTCCAACGGAATGTTGTCTACTCCGAGGGCCTTGTTTCGACTCAGCTCTTTCAGTGCTCTGTCAAACTCTTCACGCAGTATCGTATCTCCCATTTCATCTTCATCTACATCCTCTTCCATTTCCATAATATTGTCCTCAAGTACATTGCCCTTGTATAGACCCTCTATATACTCCTTCCACCTTTCTGCTTTCCCTTCTTTGCTTAGAGCTGGGTTTCCATCTGAACTCTTGATGTTCATACAAGTGGTTGTCTTATCTCCAAAGGTCTCTTTAATTTTCCTGTAGGCAGTATCTATCTTACCCCTAGTGAGATAAGCCTCTACATCCTTACATTTGTCCTCTAGCCATCCCTGCTTAGCCATTTTGCACTTCCTGTCGATCTCATTTTTGAGATGTTTGTATTCCTTTTTGCCTGTTTCATTTACTGCTTTTTTATATTTTCTCCTTTCATCAATTAAATTTAATATTTCTTCTTTTACCCAAGGATTTCTACTAGCCCTCGTCTTTTTACCTACTTGATCCTCTGCTGCCTTCACTACTTCATCCCTCAAAGCTACCCATTCTTCTTCTACTGTATTTCTTTCCCCCATTCCTATCAATTGTTCCCTTATGCTCTCCCTGAAACTCTGTACAACCTCTGGTTCTTGCAGTTTATCCAGGTCCCATCTCCTTAAATTCCCACCTTTTTGCAGTTTCTTCAGTTTTAATCTACAGGTCATAACCAATAGATTGTGGTCAGAGTCCACATCTGCCCCGGGAAATGTCTTACAATTTAAAACCTGGTTCCTAAATCTCTGTCTTACCATTATATAATCTATCTGATATCTTTTAGTATCTCCAGAGTTCTTCCATCTATACAACCTTCTTTCATGATTCTGAAACCAAGTGTTAGCTGTGATTAAGTTGTGCTCTGTGCAAAATTCTACCAGGCGGCTTCCTCTTTATTTCTTAGCTACGTTTCCTTCTCTCCCTTTTCGTACTACCGAATTCCAGTCACCCATGACTATTAAATTTTCGTCACCCTTCACTATCTGAATAATTTCTTTTATTTCATCATACATTTCTTCAATTTCTTGGTCATCTGCAGAGCTACTTGGCATATAAACTTGTACTACTGTAGTAGGTGTAGGCTTCGTATCTATCTTGGCCACAATAATGCGTTCACTATGCTGTTTGTAGTAGCTTACCCGCATTGCTATTCTCCTATTCATTATTAAACCTACTCCTGCATTACCCTTATTTGATTTTGTGTTTACAACCCTGTAGGCACCTGACCAGAAGTCTTGTTCCTCCTGCCACCGAACTTCACTAATTCCCACTATATCTAACTTTAACCTATCCATTTCCCTTTTTAAATTTTCTAACCTACCTTCCCGATTAAGGGATCTGACATTCCACGCTCCGATCCGTAGAATGCCAGTTTTCTTTCTCCTGATAACGACATCCTCTTGAGTAGTCCCCGCCCGGAGATCCGAATGGGGGACTATTTTACCTCCGGAATATTTTACCCAAGAGGACGCCATCATCACTTAATCATACAGTAAAGCTGCATGCCCTCGAGAAAAATTACGACCGTAGTTTCCCCTTGCTTTCAGCCGTTCGCAGTACCAGCACATCAAGGCCATTTTGGTTGTTCTTACAGGGCCAGATCAGCCAATCATCCAGAATGTTGCCCTTGCAACTACTGAAAAGGCTGCTGCCCCTCTTCAGGAACCACACGTTTGTCTGGCATCTCAACAGATACCCCTCCGTTGTGGTTGCACCTACGGTACAGCTATCTGTATCGCTGAGGCACACAAGCCTTCCCACCAACGGCAAGGTCCATGGTTCATGGGGGGAGGCCCTAGACTTAGAACTACTTAAACCTAACTAACCTAAGGACAGCACACACATCCATGCCCGAGGCAGGATTCGAACCTGCTACCGTAGCGGTCACGCGGTTCCAGACTGTAGCGCCTAGAACCGCTCGGCCACTCCGGCCGACTATGAAGGAAGGACCAGTAACAGATCATGAGAAAACCATGGACAATGTTGACAATGTGACAGAGCTGGGATATGCCTAAACGGAGCTACGTCGATAATAACACACAAATTTTTGATATCCTCTTGAACGAGAGTGGTTGTTGGAGATGACGCAGGTTACTGTTAGTTTCTTTCAAGTCGCTTAGCTAAACAGCAGAAAAAAATAGCGTTATGCGTAGGTAGAGCTAGCATGCTGGATGAATCCGACCTACATCTACTCATGTACTCATGTGAATAACTTCATGCTTTTGTTTATTCAGGGTCAATTGCCACTTCTCGCACCTTACAGATATCTTATGCAAATCATTTTGCTATTCATTCTGATGACTTTACAAGGCAGTAAATGGCAGCATCGTCTGCAAACAATCTAAGACGGCTACTCAGATTGTCTCCTATGTCGTTAATATAGATCAGGAACAACAGAGGGCCTATAACACTCCCTTGTTGAACGCCGGTTATTACTTCTGTTTTACTCGGTGACTTGCCGTCTATTACAACGATCTGTGACCTTACTGCAAGAAATCACGGATCCAGTCGCACAAATGAGGCCATATTCCATAGGCACGCAGTTTGGTTAGGAGACGCTTGTGAGGAACGGTGTCGAAAGCCTTCTGGAAATTTAAAAATATGGAATCAACTTGACATTCCCTGTCGATAGCACGCACTACTTCATGAGTATCAAGAGCTAGTTGTGTTTCGCAAGAATGGTCTTTTCTGAATCAGTGCTGACTATGTGTCATATATGTTCCAAAACCATACTGCAAATCGACCTTAGTGATATTGGTCTGTAATTCAGCGAATTACTCCTACTTCCCTTTTTGAGTATTGGTGTGACTTGAGCAATTTTCCAGTCTTTACGTACGGATTTTTCTGTGAGCTAGCGATTGTATATAATTGCTAAATATGGAGCTATTGTACCAGCATACTCTGAGAGAAACCTGACTGGTATACAATCCGGACCGGAGGCCTTGGCTTCATTAAGTGATTTAAGATGCTTTGTTATACCGAGGACATCTACTTCTATGTTTTTCATCTTGGCAGTTGTTCTTCATTGGAACTCAGCAATATTTATTTCGTCTTCTTCGGTGAAGGAGTTTCGGAAAACCGTGTTTAATAACTCTGCTTTAGAGGCACTGTCATAAGTGACTTCACTGTTGTTATCGCGCAGTGAAGGTATTGATTGCATCTTGCCACTGGTTTGCTTTATGTATGACCAGAATCTCTTTGGGTTTTCTGCCAGATTTCGAGACAGAATTTCGTTGTGGAAATTATTAAAAGCAGCTTGCATTGAAGTATGCGCTATATTTCGAACTTCTGCAAAACTTTACCAGTCTTGGGGATTTTGCATTCTTTTAAATTTGGCATGCGTTTCTCGCTGCTTCTGCAACAGAGATCTGACCCCTTTTGTATACCATGGGGGATCAGTACCATCGCCTATTAATCTATATGGTATCTCTCTCTCATTCCACATCTTTTCTATGCTTACATGATCAGATCGGTAGGAGTGAAAACTGTCTCTTAAAAAGGTGTTAAGAGCGTTTTTATCACCTTGTTTAAGTAGATACACTTTGCGTTTCTTTTTTATGGTTTTAGGTGTTACGGTATTCAGCCTATCAGCAACTGCCATGTGGTCGCTAATCCCTGTATTCATCACGATGCTATTTGTCCAGGATTACAGGATTATTTGTTGCTAAGAGGTCAAGTATGCTTTCGCAACCATTTACGCTTCAAATGGGCTCATGAACTAATTGTTCAAAATAATTTTCTGAGAAAGCATTCAGTGCAATTTCAGATGACGTTTTATGTCTGCCGCCGGCTTTAAACGTATAATTTTTCCAGCATATTGAGGGTAGATTGAAGTCACCACCGACTATAACTGTGTGAATGGGGTACCTATTTGAAACGAGAGGCAAGTTCTCTTTGAACTGTTCAGCAATATCTTCTGAGTAGGTGTGTGTGTGTGGGAGGGGGGGGGGGGGGGAGGAGTCGGTGAACGATCCAATTAATAGTTTAGTCAGATTGTCAGCTATAACCTCTACCCATACTATCTCGCAAGAACTATCTACTTCAATTTCACTACAAGAAAAAATACTTCTGACAGCAATAAATACTCCACCACCAACTGTATTTAATGTACCCCTTCTTAACACTGTTAAATCCTTTGAAACAATTTCGGCTGAACTTATTTCCGGCTTCAGCCAGCTTTCTGTACCTACAACTATTTGAGCTTCACTGCTTTCTATTAGGGTTTGGAGCTCTGGTCCTTACCCAACACATCTACGACAGTTCACAATTACAATACCGATAGTTTCTACAACTACCTTACTGTGTTTTTCCTGACCCCTCTCAGAGGTACGCCCTTTCTGTGGTTTACTGAGCCCCTCTAACGTAAAAAAAAACGCCCAGTCCCATCCACACAGCCCCTGCTACACTTGTAGCCGCCTCCTGTGCGTAGTGGACTCCTGACCTATTAAGCAGAACCCGGAAACCCACCACCCCATGGAGCAAGTCAAAGAATCCGCAGCCTACACAGTCACAGAGCCGCCTGAACCTCTGATTCAGATGGTCCACTCAGCTCTGCACCGAAGGACCACAGTCGGTTCTATCGACGACACTGCAGACGGTGAGCCCCGCCTTAATCTCGCAAGCAAGACGCAGCCTTTACCATATCTGCTAGCTGTCCGACGCAGAGAGAATCTCCTCCGATCCAATGCAACACACGTCACTGGTATAGACATGAGTCACCACCTGCAGTTGGCTGCACCCTGTACTCTTCATGAGATCCGGAAGCACTCTTTCCACATTCGTAACGACTCCTCCTGGTATGCACATGGCCTGCACACTGGCTTCCTTCCCCTCCTTGGCAGTCATCTTCCTAGGGGGCCCCATTACACACCTAACGTTGGAGCCCCCAGCTACCATCAAACCCACCCTATGTGAACGCCCAGACCTTGCAGGCCGAGAAGCTCCTCTGGAACACGGTGGACGACTGCATCCAGCTTAGAGACATCGTCAGCCACAGATAACGCCCAAAACCTGTCCATTATACGAACCGGGGAGGCCCATTGATCGGCCCCTCGGAACGTTTTTCACTGCCTGCCAGACTTTGGAATGATCTCCCACTCAACCTTGGGTGATGGGTCAACCTCACTACAGGCACTACCTGGGGTGACCACAGCAGTGGACCAATCAGGAGCACGTTGGATGAACTCGACGTTTCTTGCATCTCTGCCTCTGACTCCCCCATATTTATGCCCTTTGGCAGTAGCCTCAAGCTGTGTGACAGAAGCCAATGCAGCCTGGAGCTTTGAACGAAGGGTCGCCATATCAGTTCGCATCTGTACACAGCAATCACAGTTCCTATCCATTACTGATGTCGCTCCTATTTGAAGCTCTTTTTTTTTATTTGGTCATCAGTCTACTGACTGGTTTGATGTGGCCTGCCACGAATTCCTTTCCTGTGCTAACCTCTTCATCTCAGAGTAGCACTTGCAACCTACGTCCTCAATTATTTGCTTGACGTATTCCAATCTCTGTCTTCCTCTACAGTTTTTGCCCTCTACAGCTCCCTCTAGTACCATGGAAGTCATTCCCTCATGTCTTAGCAGATGTCCTATCATCCTGTCCCTTCTCCTTATCAGTGTTTTCCAAATATTCCTTTCCTCTCCGATTCTGCGTAGAACCTCCTCATTCCTTATCTTATCAGTCCACCTAATTTTCAACATTCGTCTATAGCACCACATCTCAAATACTTCGATTCTCTTCTGTTCCGGTTTTCCCACAGTCCATGTTTCACTACCATACAATGCTGTACTCCAGACGTACATCCTTAGAAATTTCTAACTCAAATTAAGGCCGGTATTTGATATTAGTACACTTCTCTTGGCCAGAAATGCCTTTTTTGCCATAGCGAGTCTGCTTTTGATCTCCTCCTTGCTCCGTCCGTCATTGGTTATTTTACTGCCTAGGTAGCAGAATTCCTTAACTTCATTGACTTCGTGACCATCAATCCTGATGTTAAGTTTCTCGCTGTTCTCATTTCTACTACTTCTCATTACCTTCGTCTTTCTCCGATTTACTCTCAAACCATACTGTCTACTCATTAGACTGTTCATTCCGTTCAGCAGATCATTTAATACTTCTTCGCTTTCACTCAGGATAGCAATGTCATCAGCGAATCGTGTCATTGATATCCTTTCGCCTTGTATTTTAATTCCACTCCTGAACCTTTCTTTTATTTCCATCATTGCTTCCTCGATGTACAGATTGAAGAGTAGGGGCGAAAGGCTACAGCCTTGTCTTACACTATTCTTAATACGAGCACTTCGTTCTTGATTGTCCACTCTTTTTATTCCCTCTTGGTTGTTGTACATATTGTATATGACCCGTCTCTCCCTATAGCTTACCCCTACTTTTTTCAGAATCTTGAACAGCTTGCACCATTTTATATTGTCGAACACTTTTTCCAGGTCGACAAATCCTATGAAAGTGTCTTGATTTTTCTTTAGCCTTGCTTCCATTATTAGCCGTAACGTCAGAATTGCCTCTCTCGTCCCTTTACTTTTCCTAAAGCCAAACTGATCGTCACCTAGCGCATTCTCAATTTTCTTTTCCACTCTTCTGTATATTATTCTTGTAAGCATCTTCGATGCATGAGCTGTTAAGCTGATTGTGCGATAATTCTCGCACTTGTCAGCTCTAGCCGTCTTCGGAATTGTGTAGATGATGCTTTTCCGAAAGTCAGATGGTATATCGCCAGACTCAAATATTCTACACACCAACGTGAATAGTCGTTTTGTTGCCACTTACCCCAATGATTTTAGAAATTCTGATGGAATGTTATCTATCCCTTCTGCCTTATTTGACCGTAAGTCCTCCAAAGCTCTTTTAAATTCCGATTCTAATACTGGATCCCCTATCTCTTCTAAATCGACTCCTGTTTCTTCTTCTATCACATCAGACAAATCTTCACCCTCATAGAGGCTTTCAATGTATTCTTTCCACCTATCTGCTCTCTCCTCTGCATTTAACAGTGGAATTCCTGTTGCACTCTTCATGTTACCACCGTTGCTTTTAATGTCACCAAAGGTTGTTTTGACTTTCCTGTATGCTGAGTCTGTCCTTCCGACAATCATATCTTTTTCGATGTCTTCACATTTTTCCTGCAGCCATTTCGTCTTAGCTTCCCTGCACTTCCTATTTATTTCATTCCTCAGCGACTTGTATTTCTGTATTCCTGATTTTCCCGGAACATGTTTGTACTTCCCCCTTTCATCAATCAACTGAAGTATTTCTTCTGTTACCCAAGATTTCTTCGCAGCTGCCTTCTTTGTACCTATGTTTTCCTTCCCAACTTCTGTGATGGCCCTTTTTAGAGATGTCCATTCCTCTTCAACTGCACTGCCTACTGCGCTATTCCTTATTGCTGTATCTATAGCGTTAGAGAACTTCAAACGTATCTCGTCATTCCTTAGTACTTCCGTATCCCACTTCTTTGCGTATTGATTCTTCGTGACTATTGTCTTGAACTTCAGCCTACTCTTCATCACCACTATATTGTGATCTGAGTCTATATCTGCTCCTGGGTACGCCTTACAATCCAGTATCTGATTTCGGAATCTCTGTCTGACCATGATGTAATCTAATTGAAATCTTCCCGTATCTCCCGGCCTTTTCCAAGTATACCTCCTCCTCTTGTGATTCTTGAACAGGGTATTCGCTATTACTAGCTGAAACTTGTTACAGAACTCAATTAGTCTTTCTCCTCTTTCATTCCTTGTCCCAAGCCCATATTCTCCTGTAACCTTTTCTTCTACTCCTTCCCCTACAACTGCATTCCAGTCGCCCATGACTATTAGATTTTCGTCCCCCTTTACATACTGCATTACCCTTTCAATATCCTCATACACTTTCTCTATCTGTTCATCTTCAGCTTGCGACGTCGGCATGTATACCTGAACTATCGTTGTCGGTGTTGGTCTGCTGTCGATTCCGATTAGAGCAACCCGGTCACTGAACTGTTCACAGTAACACACCTTCTGCCCTACCTTCCTATTCATAACGAATCCTACACCTGTTATACCATTTTCTGCTGCTGTTGATATTACCCGATACTCATCTGACCAGAAATCCTTGTCTTCCTTCCACTTTACTTCACTGACCCCTACTATATTTAGATTGAGCCTTTGCACTTCCCTTTTCAGATTTCCTAGTTTCCCTACCACGTTCAAGCTTCTGACATTCCACGCCCCGACTCGTAGAACGTTATCCTTTCGTTGATTATTCAATCTTTTTCTCATGGTAACCTCCCCCTTGGCAGTCCCCTCCCGGAGATCCGAATGGGGGACTATTCCGTAATCTTTTGCCAATGGAAAGATCATCATGACACTTCTTCAAACACAGGCCACTTGTCCTGTGGATACACGTTACGTGTCTTTAATGCAGTGGTTTCCATTGCCTTCTGCATCCTCATGTCGTTGATCATTGCTGATTCTTCCGCCTTTAGGGGCAATTTTTCCACCCCTGGGACAAGAGAGTGCCCTGAACCTCTATCCGCCCCTCCGCCCTCTTTGACAAGGCCGTTGGCAGAATGAGGCTGACTTATTATGCCGGAAGTCTTCGGCCGCCAATGCTGATTATTTATCAAAATTTAGGCAGTGGCGGGAATCGAACCCAGGACCGAAGACGTTTTGATTATGAATCAAAGACGCTACCCCCAGACCACGGACATGAGAGGTAACGCATGAGAAAGTAGGATGTCCGTGATGTACCTTCGTGCCATCAGATATTCCTCAGTCAACTATCAATCGTGACTTGAAGTCATGTGCAATGGCTATCCACACCACGATGTTACAGGTAACACTGACGTGGCTCTCCAAGATGTTGGAAGAATGGGGCCTTTCCCCAACCCGACACGTTCACCGATGACGGTCGTCTGGGATAGTGCTGAACCGCGATTCATCACTGAACGCAATACGATGCCATTCATCATCAATCGGTGCCTCTTGGTCACGGCGTCTCTCCCAACGCAGCCTTTTGTTTTTTTTTATTTTTTTTATTTATTTATTGTTCCGTGGGTCCAAATTAAGGAGTAGTCTCCATGGTCATGGAACGAGTCAATACATGAATTTATAACACGATATTAGAAACAGATAAAATGAAATATAAAAAAAAACATATTCAGGTGACAAGTCGTAAGTTTAAATGAAGACAATCAACAATGTAACACTGGAATTTGCTTAATTTTTTAGCTCTTCCAGGAGCTCCTCGACAGAATAGAAGGAGTGAGCCATGAGGAAACTCTTCAGTTTAGACTTAAAAGAGTTTGGGCTACTGCTAAGATTTTTGAGTTCTTGTGGTAGCTTATTGAAAATGGATGCAGCAGAATACTGCACTCCTTTCTGCACAAGAGTCAAGGAAATGCATTCTACATGCAGATTTGATTTCTGCCTAGTATTAACTGAGTGAAAGCTGCTAACTCTTGGGAATAGGCTAATATTGCTAACAACAAACGACATTAAAGAAAATATATACTGTGAGGGCAATGTCAGAATTCCCAGATTTTTGAATAGGGGTCGACAAGAGGTTCTCGAACTTACACCACATATAGCTCGAACAGCCCGTTTTTGAGCCAAAAATACCCTTTTTGAATCAGAAGAATTACCCCAAAAAATAACACCATACGACATAAGCGTATGAAAATATGCGAAGTAGACTACTTTTCGTGTTGAAGTGTCACTTATTTCAGATACTGTTCTACTGGTAAATAAAGCAGCATTTAGCTTCTGAACAAGATCCTGGACATGGGCTTTCCACAACAGCTTACTATCTATCCGAACGCCTAGGAATTTGAACTGTTCCGTCTCGCTTATAATATGCCCATTCTGTCTGATCAAAATATCGGTTCTTGTTGAATCGTGAGTTAGAAACTGTAAAAACTGAGTCTTACTGTGATTTAGCATCAAATTATTTTCCACAAGCCACGAACTTATTTTATGAACTACATTATTTGTTACTGTTTCAATATTACACACAAGATCCTTCACTATCAAGCTGGTGTCATCAGCAAACAGAAATATTTTTGAATCACCTGTAATACTAGAAGGCATATCATTTATATAAATAAGAAACAGCAGTGGCCCCAGCACCGACCCTTGGGGAACGCCCCACTTAACAGTGCCCCATTGGGACTGAACATCACTACCACTCTCAATATTGCGGAGAATTACCCTCTGCTTTCTGTTCTTAAAGTAAGAGGCGAACCAATTGTAAGCTACTCCCCTTACTCCATAATGGTCCAACTTCTGCAGTAATATTTTGTGGTCAACACAGTCAAAAGCCTTCGTTAAATCAAAGAAAACACCTAACGTTCGCAACCTTTTATTTAATCCGTCCAAAACGTCACAGAGAAAAGAGAATATAGCATTTTCAGTTGTTAAACCATTTCTAAAACCAAACTGAACATTTGACAGCAAATTATGTGAATTTAAATGCTCCAGTAACCTTGTATATACAACCTTCTCGATAACTTTAGCAAACACCGATGGCATAGAAATAGGTCCAAAATTGTCAACATTATCAATGTCTCCCTTTTTATAAAGTGGCTTCACTACCGAGTACTTTAATCGGTCAGGAAACCGACCACTCCTAAAGGAAAAGTTAAAGATATGGCTGAGAACTGGGCTAACATACATAGAACAATACTCCAGTATTCTGCTAGATACCCCGTCATATCCATGAGAGTTCTTGGGCTTTAGTGATTTAATTATTAACTCAATCTCCCTCTTGTCAGTATCATGGAGGAGCATTTCAGGTAACAGTCTCGGAACACTTTTTTCTAAGAGCGCTATATGATTCCCTGTTGGGACTAGGTTTCTATTTAGTTCACCTGCTATATTCAGAAAGTGACTATTAAATACTGTACATATATGCGACTTATCAGTAACACGGTGTTTTAGTATCTACGGCAAGCTACCCATGTGATGGCAACTCCGTAGTCTGTCAGCTGGTGGTCTCCGACCAATGGCGTCGGATGACACAGAACGTTGCAGGGAGTTGAGTACTTGCTCTCGGACGGCAGGCACAGATGTAAAGTAAGACGTTCATTCAAAACACCTTCAGCCGTCTAAATTTCCAGTTGTGATTTTATCTGAGCAACCGGTTCCAGCGCTACATTACGCCATCTTCAGACCCCCCGACTGACATGCTGAAAGATTCCGACCTTTGGTCCAGTCAAAATAGGGACCAGCATCCACTGACTCAGGGATCTCTTCAATCATCACTTGCCGGAATGTGACCCAGCGATCTCTTCGATCATCACTTGCCAGCAAGTCATGATCGAAGGGAAAGTTGATCAAAAATCTACGGATAACAGTCACTGAATGCTGTCCCCTATTCTGGGCGTAATGTAGCGCTGGAACCGGTTGCTCAAACAAAATCACAACTAGAAATTTAGACGGCTGAAGGTGTTTTGATCGACATTTAATATTGCACAGCCCAGGTCCTGCAACCATTTGTATAAAGATGGACTTACACAATGAAGTGGTTACGATGTGCTTGGTGCAGAATACGTCGAGTATGAGCTAGGGGCGCCCAACCACAAATTTATCAGTGCCCAATGAGGTAAACCCTTCCTTGTGGTGGTCAGATGTGTTCAGCCAGAACCCTGACGATCAGTGGACCTATATTCATGTTCCCATACAGTCGAACATCGGCTCGCTGTCACATCCGGATCCGCAAATCTGGATACTGCATGATTCAGGCAGTCCTTTCAAACTGTCAGGTGCTGATAACGCTGCCTCCTACGAGTACGAGTCATCTCCATGTCCAGCACGGTGATCACACAACATCTGATGCTGTTCTCACCCCGTATATATCCTACCAAGCCTGGTAACAACAGTAAAAACGAAAAACACTAATGTATTCTAGTAGCCGTTCTACCTGTCGTGGAATATAGCACCCCTGTTCGTTTACAAACCCAACGATGGAGTTATGTCGAAATCCGGCAATGTCTTCTGAGCGCTTTACTTCTTTTGTCAGACAGGTTACTTGGCATTTGTGCAACAATCTCAACTTGATAGCCAGCACGTACCTCCAGAAAAACGGAATGAAGCTCTCTCCACATACAAGATGTTAACAAGGAAAGTGTCTTTTATTCCACAGCCCAGTAAATATGAACTCTAAAATGCATACTGTAAGAGCTACGAGCACTTGTATATCGTCATCTGCAACATCGTTGCGACAGAATGCAGTAAACAAATGAGGACACATTCCTCTGTTGTTGTCCACAGATACAGCACACAATATACAACTGTTACCTTAGTTTCTGTAAACCGTATTTACAGTTCAGGGTATGTGCAGTGCACACATTAGTTCTAATGCAACCAGTTTGTTTTGATAAAGGTATTCAGTTCCTATCAAACGAAAACCCTGTACCGACAAAGAAGATATCATTCCAACAGTGGCTGGGGATGTGGTTCATCCATGATAGAACGCCAGCTCATTTTTTTCTAATGTCCGAGAACACCTTACTCAGACATTTAATGAGTCTGTCCCCCCCGGTATTAATACCGTTGATTTTTTTTTTATTACGGGAATACTTAAAATCTTTGCTTTATGTGGAGTCCAATTAATGAAGTAGGAACCCTACAGGAGCGCTTCATCGATGCCTGGAACTGCATCCGTAACCAACCTGGACTTTTTCATAGAGTGCGTGGTTCCCTAAGACGTCGGACAGTAGCATGCTTTACTGTGATTTGACGTTATATTAAGCACTTCGTTTAGCGATTGCTTGCAAAGGCAGATCGTGTGCTACAACAAACAGATTACACTAGAAGAATCATATCAGAGAGTAACGTTGGGTGTATTTTCTTGTGTCCACGAACGGGTCACGCTGAATGGTATAAGCTTTCATTACCTGCCTCCTCTTATGCAGCGGTAGTACTAACAATCATGAAGATCAAAAATTCTTTAATCAAGAAGGAGGGGAAAAGTTTAATTACACTCCTGGAAATTGAAATAAGAACACCGTGGATTCATTGTCCCAGGAAGGGGAAACTTTATTGACACATTCCTGGGGTCAGATACATCACATGATCACACTGACAGAACCACAGGCACATAGACACAGGCAACAGAGCATGCACAATGTCGGCACTAGTACAGTGTATATCCACCTTTCGCAGCAATGCAGGCTGCTATTCTCCCATGGAGACGATCGTAGCGATGCTGGATGTAGTCCTGTGGAACGGCTAGCCAAGCCATTTCCACCTGGCGCCTCAGTTGGACCAGCGTTCGTGCTGGACGTGCAGACCGCGTGAGACGACGCTTCATCCAGTCCCAAACATGCTCAATGGGGGACAGATCCGGAGATCTTGCTGGCCAGGGTAGTTGACTTACACCTTCTAGAGCACGTTGGGTGGCACGGGATACATGCGGACGTGCATTGTCCTGTTGGAACAGCAAGTTCCCTTGCCGGTCTAGGAATGGTAGAACGATGGGTTCGATGACGGTTTGGATGTACCGTGCACTATTCAGTGTCCCCTCGACGATCACCAGTGGTGTACGGCCAGTGTAGGAGATCGCTCCCCACACCATGATGCCGGGTGTTGGCCCTGTGTGCCTCGGTCGTATGCAGTGCTGATTGTGGCGCTCACCTGCACGGCGCCAAACACGCATACGACCATCATTGGCACCAAGGCAGAAGCGACTCTCATCGCTGAAGACGACACGTCTCCATTCGTCCCTCCATTCACGCCTGTCGCGACACCACTGGAGGCGGGCTGCACGATGTTGGGGCGTGAGCGGAAGACAGCCTAACGGTGTGCGGGACCGTAGCCCAGCTTCATGGAGACGGTTGCGAATGGTCCTCGCCGATACCCCAGGAGCAACAGTGTCCCTAATTTGCTGGGAAGTGGCGGTGCGGTCCCCTACGGCACTGCGTAGGATCCTACGGTCTTGGCGTGCATCCGTGCGTCGCTGCGGTCCGGTCCCAGGTCGACGGGCACGTGCACCTTCCGCCGACCACTGGCGACAACATCGATGTACTGTGGAGACCTCACGCCCCAAGTGTTGAGCAATTCGGCGGTACGTCCACCCGGCCTCCCGCATGCCCACTATACGCCCTCGCTCAAAGTCCGTCAACTGCACATACGGTTCACGTCCACGCTGTCGCGGCATGCTACCAGTGTTAAAGACTGCGATGGAGCTCCGTATGCCACGGCAAACTGGCTGACACTGACGGCGGCGGTGCACAAATGCTGCGCAGCTAGCGCCATTCGACGGCCAACACCGCGGTTCCTGGTGTGTCCGCTGTGCCGTGCGTGTGATCATTGCTTGTACAGCCCTCTCGCAGTGTCCGGAGCAAGTATGGTGGGTCTGACACACCGGTGTCAATGTGTTCTTTTTTCCATTTCCAGGAGTGTATTTCTGATCCAAAATGCATTCTCAGTGCCATAGAGAAGAGGAACTCCCAAAAATGCATCAGTAAAATTATCGACATAGCTCGCGAAGAAATAACTATATTTATTTCCTTTGGATAAAATCTCTCACAGGCTCTTTGTATAACGAAAGAGTAAACCAGTTCATCAAGGAAGCTGCCTAATTCGGAGTTTATCTTGATATCCAATTAATTTTCACCGATTTCTTATGTCAAATGGAAGCGAATACCGATTTCTTATATCAGATGGAAGCATAATTCAGATCCCAGTGGTAAGCGTAATAAGAAACATCGAACTTAAATAAAGAAAAGAGTTGCTGTTGAGTTCAACGTCACTTCTCTTGCCGTGCTTTCATAGCACGTCAGAGCACTACAGAACTATCCAAGCAGCACTCGAATCACAATAAGCCATTTCAGCTTTTCTTCTCATTTGTATCACCTAAAACTAACAAATTCAGACATTTGTGATTGCAATAATTAAGACGTGGGAGATATTAATCATTTAATCTTCGCTTGTTCTAAGTTTCAGAAACGTAGAGAATAATTCCTCGCAGAACGGAAATGCATGTCCTACAATCATTACTGGTGTTTCACTAAAAATTCGTAAGGCAGTCTTTAGATGTTTGACAAGATTTATTCTAGTTAGTGATTTTGAAATCCTACCAAATACCTATTTAGAGGGCACAATCGCCATTTATATTGCTTAATTAGAATGACTGCTTGCATCTCAAAGACTGGTGACTGTACAAACCTGACTGTTCAAAATTTTCAGATAAAAATTTAACTATCACATCTCTGTTTGGAAATTAAGAAGCTTTTTCATTTTTGGGTAATAAGAAGAAACATTAATTAGTTATTTTAAAATAATAAGATATGTTTAAAAGAACAGTTTTTTGTTACTGTTGATGACTAAATAGAATAATTGTTGAAGACCTTATGGTATAATTCTTGGAGGCTACATAGGGTAATTGTTATTGCAAAATGGTATACGCACACTGAATGCCACATATATAAAAAATTAACGAACAGAGAAATAACGGTTGTGCGATACTATCCGTGGTATAGAAAGTCTGAATATAGAAACAGAATTAAGGAATTATCAGTGATAGTTCATTAATGTGCAAAGCAAAATGCATATTGGATGTTCCTAACAAAGGCTTATGATAAAGTTTCCACAGTACTGAGAATTGAAGTTACAGAAAAAGTGATAAGCAAACATTTCACTCAAGGAAGTATATCCACACCCACACATCGAAAAATTTTAAAAAGGCAATAGAGCCTTTTTGTCTTATTTTTTGTTTTTTTTTCTAGGAACCAAATAACGACAAAAACAACTGTTTGTCACCTTCAATATGACTTGACCTTTTCGCTGTCAAAAAAATGGATTTTTAATGAGTTCATCTATTTACGTTCTTATTTATACACAACCTTATTTTCTCCATTTACGGTAGAGCATACAGAGTTTTCGCTTTCTAATATATAACTCACAGGAATAACCTCCAAGTCCTCATGGAACCATCGATATGTCACGATAAGAAAAGCAAACAATAATATAATCATCAAAAAGACACAAAAGCATGAAACTCACTATTATAACATGAGTGAGCTTAGGGATATTAGCAGAGAGATTAGTAGTCGACGCACCTCTCCCCCTGCCAGTGTAAACATCCTACATTTCTTCCCGAAAATAGTTGATGTAGACGTTCCCTTGATAAATACCAAACATGATACACATGCAGTGAAAATTAAGAGTCCGGTATGACGTGGATCACAAAGTAATTATTACATAAAGTTCTAGGTCCTTTTATATACTTAGACAGCGAATAATTCTGTCTTATTACTCATATAAGTGTAAAAAAACGTTTGTAGCCTTCCCGCTTCATTCAGTTTACACTGCAATCGACCGTGACTGTGTGTACACAATTTGTCGGAAAGGCACTAATGCCGAAGAAAATTGTAAAGTGAGAAGTAGATACACTGCGCTAATAACGAATGAGTGGAAATATGTTTAATTACAGAGATTAGCTTCGAATGATTAGTCAATTTGTCATTACTGAGAAAATTGGAATTTAGCAAAATTTTAATTATGTAATGAATAACGCGGTCGCCAGTCCCAAAATGGTAGTTTTTTGCTCAAACCACTCTTTATAATGGAATTTATGTTTATGTGATAATCAATTACTAGTGTGTGGACGACTTCAGTCATTACTTACCTGCAAATTAATTCGTATGTCCAAGCGGTAACACAAATGGTTAGTAAAATCAAAAGTACGTATTTAAACCATAGAATTCTTTTAAGAACTTATAGACAAAAGCGTATGAATTACTGTGTTAAGCTGCCTCCTAGCAATGACACAGTGTAGCCTCATTGTGATCTTTAGTATTACTAATTTTGGTTAGCAGATCTTTCCCAATAATTACAGTTAACTCTGAATAATATTACAGTTAAATTCGAATTACTTCAAAACGAGCAAAATATCATGGTAACGTCGGAATACTACAAACAAGACATCAATACACAAATTTATCATAAAAGCACATAAAAGTAATCGCTATAGCTAAACAAACGGTAAATTAATTTTGATTTGCCAGATTATTTTGACACTTATCACAAAGATCACATTCAAAAGTTATTCATGATTGGTGTAGTTAAAAATTTATGTAATTACTTTGATTAATTAACAAGAAATGAACTTTCCACCCAAAAGAAAAAATTAGCTATACTTTCTGTCAAGGTTATTACCTCTTAGATTATTAGAATTTTCATTAATAATGTGATACCGGGAACGTAGAACAATAGCACATAGATCCTATTGTAGGCAACAATGACTTGTGTTAATGGTAACCACAAATTTTTGATTAAAGCTCACACCAATGTTATGTCGTTCCAGTAACTCAAAACACTGGCAAGCCTCTACAAAACTGAACGTTTGAAATGCCTCGATTTTGCGTTCTGAGACGATGCATGCGCAAAGTAGTAGGTCTGTGGCCACAACAGCAATAATTATGTCTCGTTTCCAAATATAAATCTTCCTTATGCGCGCTGTAGCTCAATAGTACTCTTCGTTTTAATCCTCTTGAAGCCTCATTCATTATAAATCACCGAACTACTGTGGCGCTTGGATCTTGCAGTACTTCTTGCAATCACAACAAAGCTTCTGCAGACACTGTCACCACATAGTCGCCGCGTCAGAGCGTCCTTTCTCAGTCTCAGCTAATGCAAGTCTCTCTCTAATGGCTAATGTTTCACTACTCTCTGCGAATACTATACAGAGTTTCTTTCACCTTTTTTTTTAATCAGCAGTGTTCTGACTGGTTTGATGCGAACCGCACGAATTCCTCTCCTGTGTCAACTTCTTCATCTCAGAGCAGCGCTTGCAAACTACATCCTCAATTATTTGTTGGATGTATTCCAGTTTCTCTCTTCCTCTAAGTTTTTGTCCTCTACAGCTCCATCTAGTACCATGGAAGTCATTTCCTCATGTCTCAAAAGATGTCCTATCATGTTGTGCCTTCTCCTTGGCAGTTTTTCCACGTATTCCTTTCCTCTCCGATTCTGCGCAGAACCTCTTATTGCTTACCTTACCGTTCCACCTAATTTTCAACATCTGTCTGTAACACCACATCTCAAATGCTTCGATGCTCTTCCCTTTCGGCTTTCCCACAGTCCATGTTCCCATGCCGTGCTCCAAACGTACATTCTTAGAAATTTCTTCCTTGGATTAAGGCCTATGTTAGATACTAGTAGAATTCTCCTGGCTAGGAATGCCGTTTCTGCCAGTGCTAGTCTACTTTCGATGTCATCCTTGCTCCATCCGTCATTGTTTATTTTGCTGGCTAGGTAGCAGAACTCCTTAACTTCATCTACTTCGTGGCTATCAATCCTAACGTTATGTTTCTCGCTGTTCTCATTTCTGCTACTTTTCATTACTTTCGTCTTTCTTCCATTTACTCTCAATCCATATTCTGTACTCATTAGACTGTTCATTCCATTCAGTAGATCATGTTACTCTTCTTCACTTTTATGCAGGATAGTAATAGCATCGGCGAATCGTATCACTGATATCCTTTCACCTTGAATTTTAATTCCACTCCTGAACCTTTCTTTTATTTTCATCATAGCTTCTTCGATGTATAGATTGAACTCTAGGGGGGGGGGGGGAAGACTACATCCATCTCTTACACTGTTTTTAATCCGAGCACTTCGTTCTTGATCGTCCACTCTTATTACTCTGTAAGTAGGCTGTTTATGTTTTCTTATCGGCAACGTTACGTAGCGCTCTGTATGAAAATCACTGGTTGTGCTGTGTGCAGTCTGTAGCTAGTTTGTATTGTTGTCTGCCATTGTAGTGTTGGGCAGCGGCAGCTGGATGTGAACAGCGCGTAGCGTTGCGCAGTTGGAGGTGAGCCGCCAGCAGTGGTTTGTAATTGTATTCTCATGTTATAATATTGTAATTGACACCAGTTCATCAATTTAAGTAACTTGTAAGTTACATTTCACTGCAGACGTTTCTGTTGGTCACAGTAATGCACAATATGTGAGAAGTTGGGACTGTTGTGTTTGCACGTGTGTTAATAATTCAGCAAGGGACTAGATAACAGCATTGCTGGTTCTAAGGACAATTCCAAAAAACTTTGTGAGTGCACAAGTGGTGGTTTATGGACTTGCTATCTTCTCTGCAAGACTCTTCGATGACGATTGTGCACCTGCATAGTCGCAGCAGATGGCTGCTGGCCATCTCTACAAGGACTACAGTGGGTCTACACCTTTGCTGACTCACCAGTACCATTATTTCTACAAGGACTGCAGGGGGTCTGCACCTCTGGTGGCCCACCAATACCATACTCTCTACCAGGACTACAGTGGGTCTGCTCTGTGATGACCTACCTACCAATATTCTTCAAAACGTCGAATGACTCTGCTGTGGGTTTGCTCTGTTGTGGCCCATTACCTGTCTGCATGTCGAGAGTCAGCACTGTCTTTCTGTTGGAAGGACAACACTACTTCTTTAAGACTGCATGGACATCCACTACGTCTGTGTGCAATTTCTTTCACTAATGAGACTTTGTGAAAAAAACTGTAATTACTATTATGATGAATGATCAGGACTATCTTTATGGACTGTGAGAAAATTTTAGCTTTTGACCAACATTGTATTAATAAGTGTGTGCATTTGATATCTTTGTTATTGTAATTATGAAAAATTTTATCAAATCATTATTGGCCACTGCCCAAAAAAAATTTGTAAAGTAGGCTGTTTATGTTTTCTTATCGGCAACGTTACGTAGCGCTCGGTATGAAAATCACTGGCTGTGCTGTGTGCAGTCTGTAGCTAGTTTGCATTTTTGTCTGCCATTGTAGTGTTGGGCAGCGGCAGCTGGATGTGAACAGCGCGTAGCGTTGCGCAGTTGGAGGTGAGCCGCCAGCAGTGGTGGATGTGGGAAATATGGCGGATTTTTGAGTACAGAATGGATATTATGAACTGCTATGTATATTATGCTTTTTCAACACTATTAAGGTAAATACATTGTTTGTTCTCTACAAAAATCTTTCATTTGCTAACTATGTCTATCAGTAGTTAGTGCCTTCAGTAGTTTGAATCTTTTATTTAGCTGGCAGTAGTGGCGCTCGCTGTATTGCAGTAGTTCCAGTAACGAAGATTTTTGTGAGGTAAGTGATTTGTGAAAGGTATAGGTTAATGTTAGTCAGGGCCATTCTTTTGTAGGGATTTTTGAAAGTCAGATTGCGTTGCGCTAAATAATATTGTGTGTCAGGTTAAGCACAGTTGTGTATAAATTGTTCTAAGGGGACGTTTCAACTCCCTCTTGGCTTTTGTACATGTTGTATATTACCCGTCTCTCCCTGTAGCTTACCCACATTTTTCTCAGGGTTTCGAACATCTTGCACCATTTTACATTGTCGAACGCTTTTTCCACGTCCACAAATCCTACGAAAAAGTTTAGATTTTTCTTTAGCCTTGCTTCCAACATCAACCGCAACGTCAGAATTACCTCTCTGATGCCTTTATCTTTCCTGAAACCAAACTGATGTTCATCTAGCATATCCTCAATTTTCTTTTCCATTCTTCTGTATATTATTCTTGTCAGCAGCTTGCATACATGAGCTGTTAAGCTGGTTCCGCGATAAATTTCGCACTTGTCAGCTCTTGCAGTCTTCGGAATTGTGTGGATGATATTTTTCCGAAAGTCAGATGGTACGTCGCCAGACTTATTTACACACCAACGTGATTAGTCGTTTTCTTGTCACTTGCCCCAATGATTTTAGAAATTCTCATCTATCCCTTTTGCCTTTTTGATCTTATGTCCTCCAAAGCTCTCTTACATTCTGATTCTAGTACTGAAGCCCCCATCTCTTCTAAATCCACTCCTGTTTCTTCTTCTTCCACATCAGATAATTCTTTCTCCTCGTAGAGGCCTCCAGTGTACTCTTTCCACCTATAAGCTCTCTCCTCTGCATTTAACAGTGGAATTCCCGTAGCACTCTTAATGTTATCACCCTTGCTTTGAATTTCACCGAAGGTCGTTTTGACTACACTATGCGCTGAGTCAGTCCTTCTGACAATCGTTTCGCTTTCGATTTCTTCAGGTCTTCCACGCAGTCATTTCGTCTTAGCTTTCGTGTACTTCTTAATTATTTCATTCTTCAGCAGCTTGTATATCTGTATTCGTGAGTTTCCGTGAACAATTTTGTACTTCTTTTTTTCATCGATCAATTGAAGTATTTCTCCTTTTACCTATGGTTTATTTGTAACAAAATTCAAATGGCTCTGAGAACTACGGGGCTTAACATCTGAGGACATCAGTCCGCTAGACTTAGAACTACTTAAACCTAACTAACCTAAGGACATCACACATATCCATGTCCGTGGCAGTATTCGAACCTACGACCGTAGCGGTCGCGCGGTTCCAGACAGAAGCGCCTAGAACCGCTCGGCCACACTGGCCGGCTATTTGTAACAATTTTTTCTTTCCAACTTCTGTGATTGCCTTTATTAGAGACCTTCATTCCTGTGATTGCCTGTATTAGAGACCTCCACTTTTCTTTAACTGTACTGCCCACTGAGCTATTCCTTATTGCTGTATCTACAGCCTTAGTGTACTTAAAGCGTGTCTCGTCATTCCTTAGTACGAGTACTTGCGTATCCCACTGCTTTGGATATTTTTTCTTCCTGACTGATCTCTTAAACTTCAACCTATTCTTCATCACAACTAAATTGTGATCTGAGTTTATATCTGCTCCTGGGTAAGCCTTACAATCCAGTATCTGATTTCGAGATCTCTACCTTACAATGATGTAATCTGAAATATTCCCGTACCACCCGGCTTTTTCGAAGTATATCTCCTCCTATTGTGATTCTTGAGCAGAATTTTCACTATTACCAGCTGACATTTTGTACAGAACTCAATTAGTCTTTCTTCTCTCTCATTCCTTGTCCGAAGCCCATATTTCCTGTAACCTTTTCTCTTACTCTTTCCCCTACAATTACGTTCCACTCCACAATAACTATTAGATTTTCATCTCCTTTTACGTACTGTATTACCTTTTCAATGTGCCTATATACTTTCTCTATCTCTTCAGCTCACGAAATCGGCATGTATACTTGAACTATCGTTGTCGGGCTTGGTTTGCTGTCGATTCTGACTAGAACAACCCTATCAGTGAACTGTTCACAGTAACTCACTCTCTGCCCTACCTCCTATCCATAACGAATCCTACTCCCGTTGTACCATTTGCTGCTGCTGTTGATATTACCCTACACTCAACCAACCAGAAATCCTTGTCTTCTTTCCATTGCATTTCGCTGACCCCTACTATATCTAGATTGAGCCTTTGCATTTCCCTTTTTAGATTTTCTAACTTACCTACCACGTGCAAACTTCCGACATTCCACGCCGCGACTCGTAAAAGATTACCCTTTCGTTGATTAGTCAGTCTTTTTTTCATGGTCACCTCCAACTAGCAGTCCGCTCCCGGAGATCCGAATTGGGAACTATTCCAGAATCTTTTGCCAATGGAGAGATCATCATGACACTTTTTCAATTACAGGCCACATGTCCTGTAGACATACGTTATGTGTCTTTAATACAGTGGTTTCCATTGCCTTCTGCGTCCTCATGTCGTTGATCTTTGCTGATTCTTCCGCCTTTAGGGGCAGTTTCCCACCACAAGGACAAGAGAGTGCCCTGAACTTCTGTCTGCTCCTCCACCCTCTTTGACAAGACCGTTGACAGAATGAAGGTGACTTCTTATGCCGGAAGTCTTCGGCCGCCAGTGCTGATTACTAATCAAAATTCATTTGGTGGTGGGTTTCGAACCCAGGACCAATGACGTTTTGTTTACTAATTAAAGACTTTACCCCGAGGACCCTTTTACCTACTCAGGCAGTATCATTGGGTCTATACGAAACTACACTGCTGCCAGTATGTCCACTGTACAAAAGTTACAAAAATTATTTTCAAAAATTTGTAAAAATAGTTTCTCATATTACCTTTGATGAAGATTATACAACACTGAAATTGACCATATAAACAAAGAAATAAGGAAAAATAACATTTATAAAAAGGAATAGAATTCAGTAATTCAAAAGTAGTGTTGTATTATATTGGAACTTACTGTTGTGTAGTGTCACAGGTTGACTCGAGAGCTGTGTCCTCTTAAGGGCAATGAGTATATATTGACGCCCTTCATTGAGAATGGGTCAAAAGTCATGTTCAAGACTGTAAATAATTTTTAAAATGTAATAAAAGTCTACACAGAAAATTCTGTCATTTCTAATATACTATAGCACTATGGACGCAAGTAAACAAAAAATTAACTTTGAGATATAAAGGTTGTGTATCCTGGTAAAACTATGTGATATCTCTTCAAGCTCACTGACTCTTATGTCAAAAATAGCAATTCGACTGCTGTATTTGCCACATGTTATGGTCGAAATTAGTACAAACATTTAACCACGATGTTACCTCATAGTCTGACGTTCATCCAGCTTGCCACTATTCCTCAATCGCAGTCGGTCCTGTAAATGAACCCTCGACTGCCTTCTTTGGTTGTCAAGGTGTCAACTGTCTTTCTATTCTCAAACTGTTAATCAAATTAACGTTTTATAACTTTGCTATTCTCATTTTATTACATACTGCTGTACGCATTCTAATCTTTGACAATATTACATTTCGCGATTGAATATATAACGGTTTATGTAAACGCAGGTTGCGATATTTTCCTAACGGACCCCAAACTCTTACTCTTAATACGAATGTTCTGAAGGCAACGGGTAGCCTCGGTGCCACTAACATTAAACTGGAAGTGCTGATCAAATCAAGCAAGTCAACTTGTAACTGGAGTAGTTCTCTCTTGACCGCCGGCAACTCCACTCTTTCTGCCATGTTCTGATGACGAAAGGAGAACTGCGACGTCACTAATCTGCGTGTATTTCCAGGTTGGGCTGTGGAAGAATATCCCAAGACCTCTACTTGCACATTCCTGTTTCCCCCACTTTCGTTTTTTTAGCTCTGCCTTCCGTACACGTGCGGTAGTTTCTGTAGTCTCAATTATTAAGTTCTTTGTGTTCTAAACCTATCAGGTTCTAAGCCAATGTTTGGTCTCAGCCCATTCTTCACAACCCTTAGTAACTGAAAATTCGTCACATTATGTCTCTTTTTGCCATCTCTTTCTTCTCTTTTCGATCTCTGTTCCTCTCTTGTTCATTTTATTTATTCTTTTGAATCTCACGGCTACTGCTAGTAGTAAATTTTCTTGTAAGTACCTATCTTCATGCAGGTAATATATTGTTACTGGATAATCCATTAAGCTGTTTTATTGATGGTACTTGAAGCTTCTGTTAGATTTCGAAATTATACAATTTCATCTTGTGACTTGCCTGTATTAGTCAGACTCAGTCGAAATATTGAAGCAGATAAAGTGATCGAAAATGTAACCAAACACAGGGAGACCGAAATTTCATACTTGCTCAACGAAAACTAAGTGCAGAGCTGAATGGTTTAGTCAGTAATAGCACACTAATGGAATACAATCACCCTTTCCTAACGTCCCATCTATAAATATGAATCACACCAAAGGTACACACAGATATATATAGACCTATTAGCCTGTGTTCACGTTCGACACATATATACACTGAACTCTTCCTCCCCCTCACTGTGGCCACTTCTCCTTCACTTTGTCTGTCCACCTCATCCACCCGCCTCTAAATATCTTCTTCTCCCTACTCCCTCTGTCTCTTCATCCCCTTCTTCCCCTTCTCTCTGTCCACCTCCTCCGTCCCCTCTCCCTGTTACATCTTTCTCCCCATCCCTCTGTCCATGTACTCCTCGCCTCTCTCTCTATCTGCACTACATCTGCCCACTGTACTTCTACACCTTGTACCTGCCTCATAAATTTCCCCCCTCCTCCCCTCTCTCTGTCTGTTTCCTCCCTCCTCTCAATCTGCCCGTTTCTTCCTCTGTCCATCTCAACCTGTCCCCAGCCATGCTCATCGGCATGTGTAGCCTCTGCAGTACACCTCAGTAACTACTCCCACCACATGGCTGTTTTGCAGAGCAGGCTACACATTTATTTGTTCCTGACATACAGCCGCCACTGAATGGTTTCCGAGATGGAACACATTTAATATCACTTTTGTGCGTTGAGGTAGCATGTTGAGGTATCAGGTTGAGACGAACATTTTGATACAGGACACTTGTGTTCGGGAACCTGCCTCAGATTGGCCAACAAAAACTACATTAGCTACAGCGCATGGGCGTCGAGTGAGTTTTTCAACATTCTAACGCTCTCCTCGCACAAACCATTAGTTCTAGACAAAACAATGAATAGGATCTCTTTTTGTAGGAAATATAGTTTAATTTTGTACTGCGACACGTTTTGCTGGAGTGTACGGTTTTCGAGTTGTTCAAGTAAAACATACAAAAGTGATAGGAAATCTGTTCTATCTTGGAAATGATTCGGAATAGGGCATACGTCCATATGAAGGTTTTGTTCAGTATCACTAACACTATCACCTCTGAAAGCATGAACCTTTCCTCCTGACTATATATATGTGTGTGTGTGTATGTATGTGTGTGTGTGTGTGTGTGTGTGTCAAAAAATATATACACGTCAAAAAATCATTATCTGGTGAAACTACACAGTTAAAACTTGTGCATGCAATGACATCAAATATCACCACTGCACTCTGACGTATTCAGTATTTTTCTTAAGTCACTGTTAGGTGAAATAATAGCATCCAATTGTAAAAACATCGAATCAGTTGGCATGTTCGAGACACTCTCCTTCACGTTACTTCGACTCAACACCACAGTTCATCGGAGACAAGAGTGATGTGTAAATTCACTGTATGCCATACAGTATATGTCCAGTAGAAAAACTACACGAAAAATAAATAAACTAACGAATTTTGACGGCATAAGGCGTCACCAAGCGCCCAGAAAGTTCAAATTTCCGTGGTTGCTCGCCGTGTCTGAAGAGCGACTGTACCTGACGCCTGGGCCGCCTCAACTTCTGGCGGCGCTGTGGCACGATATGGATCAGCGTCGTTTGAGCTGCTTTCTCGGTATGTAGCCAACGACTTGAAAAAAAAAAACCGCTTCGGAGACGGATGTGCGGTGAGGACTGCGTAATGGAGCGTGAATGAGGTGCATGGAATCGGCAGTGGTGGGGTCACCTGAATTAGCTTTGTTTTAATAAGAAGCAGTAATATTGCTCGTGAGGTCGGCTACGACTAGTTGATGATGAATTTTGACCTGTGAGGAAACTGGCAGCGACTGTCGAGTTAAAACTGATGTGTGGCACTCGTTTGTCCAAGTGGGCCAGTTGTGCTGCGAGTAGTTGTAGCTGAAGATGGGACGTATTTTATTAATGTGTGACAGCCGCTGTCTCTATCACGTTCCTTGGTAGTGACAGTAACTGGATCTGGGAGGGTGTTTGTACTGCAGTTTTAAATTTGGACTGGTTCATAGTAACTGAAGTTATGCTACTGTTACACCCCGATAAGTATCTTAAGCTCCACCCACTGCCATCTAGAGGGAAATGCTAACCGAGTCGTGGAAAACACGGAAGCTACTGCAGCGAGGGGAAAGGACCGAGTGCAAAGGTCTTCAAGCGAAGCATAATGACATCGCGGAAGCCGAAAGATTTCGTCATACTAGTGACAAAGCTAGGTACAACGCAAATCTAAGTATTCAGGTGTCAAGCCAGCAGAAAAGAGCCTCTGAAAGGTGAAGCTGCGAAAGCTGACAGTGAGGCAAAATCGGGACATTGTCATGGCCATCCCCACAGCGGCAGAGTCCGCAGGAAGCGCCAATGTAAATATGCCACCCTTCTTAACAAAAGTGGGTTGGTTGGTTGGTTGGTAGATTTCGTGGAGGGCACCAAACTACAAAGGTTGGATTGCTGCCATCACCCAGCAGGATGCTTGACCTGCATGACTTGTATGACCTGGACGCTGTCTGTCATCAGCCTTCCAGTGAATGAGCACCACTTGTTGTAACCAAAACCAACCGCGGGAACACCTTGGGCTGCGGATCGGAGCCGCCAGGCGGGGAAGCTGCCGGCGGTGGAGCACGCACCACCGGGTAAACACAAGGACGAGTCGGACGACAGACCAACGACAACTGACAACTACCGACTATGACCGACATAACAAGGAAGAGATAAACAACGGAGGCTTGTGGAAACCACAACACCAAACACCAAACACCAACAGTAAATCCACTCGGAACCAGAGCCAGGCAAATGTCAACAACGAGCAACGACCAGAACGCAGTACCGCCGAGATAGAAACGTAATCCAGAGCGAGTACCAGACTGACTGGACTAGGTTTTTTTTTCTTTATTGTGATTTCATCCGCCGCTCTTCAGCCGAGTGACATGACAACTTAAACAAGAATAAAATGATACATACATAAGGAGATAAAAAAAGGGGAGCATATAACAGATCTGATCTGTGGGAGGGGGCCAAAGGTTGGTTGGTTGGTTGGTTGTTTGGGGAAGGAGACCAGACAGCGTGGTCATCGGTCTCATCGGATTAGGGAAGGATGGGGAAGGAAGTCGGCCGTGCCCTTTCAGAGGAACCATCCCGGCATTTGCCTGGAGTGATTTAGGGAAATCACGGAAAACCTAAATCAGGATGGCCGGACGCGGGAGTTCCATATAACAGAGTAAGGGGAGAAAATGGAGGTAAAAATACATGGACATGGAGACGTTCATGGGGGACAGTTAAAAAAGTCATCAGAAAGTTAAAAAAACACAGTTGGCGATTCTTAAAACACAGAGAAGACACTGAATGCGCATGCACAGGTTAAAGGTCGGCCACAGTATTAAAAACACTTCGGAACAACACACTTAAAATTGGAGCACACACGACGAAGAATAAAACTGCCAGGTGGGACCTGCCGAGGGAAAAGGTCAGAGAGGATGGAAAAGGAGGGGAGAGCATGGGGCAGCTGGGCAAGCGGCGGGATGAAGAGAGGAGGGGCATCAGTGGGTTCACGAGGAGGCAGGAGACACATGGGGCGGGAGAGGAAGAGGGAAGACAGGGCAGGAGGGAGTGCAGAGACACTGAAAGGAGGCACAAGAGAGGGAGGGGGAGTAGGAGGGGGAAGCCGCTCAGGAGGAGGGAGGGGGAGGGGAGGGAAGGAGAGGGAGCCCTGAGGAGGAGGCAGGAAGATGGGGTAAGAGTTGGTAGGAAGGGTAGATGTCAGGGCGAAGCTCATCATCCAGGGGGGGGGGGGGGGGTAGCTGTACCAGGGCAGAGCGGGTCCCTATATACGAAACCGGAGGGAGCGGCTACTGGCCGCTGTCTGCACGTGGCGTAGCGACGGCGCCCTCGCTGCGTGAGACTCGCTGCACGGAATAGCCGCCGCGGAGGCGGAGCCCTCTATGGGCTGACCACGTCCATTTGTTCTGGCGCGTGTTCGAATTCCGAGGCGGAAGGTACTATACTCCATATACCGAAACCAGAGACGTACTGTAAATACGGCAAAGCGCATGACCACAGCGCTGCCGTCGAGGGGTGTACAAGGCAGGGGCGTCAGAAATTAAAAAATGAAACTTGTGTTTTTTATAATTTGGCACCTGAACATGATAAAGAGATCCGAGAACTACCTTCCGACGTCTTTACTTACATTACATTAAAATTTATTGTCACTCAAAAAGAGAAATATTTAAGCTTTCAGGAAAAGTTGTTTTTTCGCGTTACTCTATATTTATCACGCCATATCTCCTAAACTGTGTGTCACACAGCAAAATAATTTTATAATTGCCTTCAGTACTATATGCCGATGACGTCTGCAAATTTTCTGCTCAATAGAGTCAGTAATAGTGAAGCAATGAATTAAAATCTCACGTCAGATATAGAACTGTTACCAAATCATCGTCCGAAATATAGTAAGCGACAAACTTTTTCCCTTTACATTCTTTTGTGGGGCTGTAAGCGAGAAAAGTTTCAGAAAGGTTTGAATTTAATTTTGTAGTTTGTTCTAATGCGATGGGTGGAACCGTTTGTCCTTTATGAGCGATGCATTGTGCGGTTCGCAGGCGCGGCGCTCAGTCAGTGTGGCCGCCTCAGTTGCAGGTGTAAGCTCGTTAGTGGGTGTTGTACAGCAGGTATTTCACGATATCTTAAGTTCATCTGTAAAGATGCTTGAAAGACTAGTTGTTGATTATTAGAGTAAGTATATGTGTTTGTAGTCACGCTGAGCATTCACTGTTTATGTGCACATCCAATAGCATCACATGGTTTCTTATTTTATATATTCACTTATTTCATTAGCATCACATATGGCTGTCCTCATTATGTCATCCACGGATTCAGCGAGCGAGGTCGACGTATCAGTTCTGAGTCTTAATGTGTATAAAACTGAACTTTTACATGCAGAGCAGTCGATGAGTGACATTGTTTCGAAAACAGCTGCAGCCACAGGTGTTGGACGTTCTTCAGTGCATCGTGTGATAAGTGAGTACAAGGCCACACACTCTTTGAACTCTCCCAAGAAGACTGCTGCCTTGCCGTCACCACGCTGGAGTGTGTGGTTGTGGGGACTTACTGAACTCAGTTTAACATTATTTTAACATTGTTGTTAAATGTATTTCGTACATTGTTGCCTAGGTTTATCACAGTCCGCTGTGAAAGCTCGGCAGCCAGCCGAACGCCGCCAGCTGCAAAGCGTGCGCCAAGGATTTTCCACACCCCTACGTATCACGTGAACACCGAATGCTTTCTCTGGAAACGAGCATAGTCGCTCACGTGACACTGTTTATGTTTCGTCCCAGCTCTCGGTGAATAGACTGTAGACCACTGTTTCTCATCCCATTCCTGTGGCACAAACCGACGATGCGGCTCCTGTCTCCTAAACGGGGGCTGAGAGTTGACCCCTGCGTTCCAGCGAGAACTTAGGTGGACCTGGATCGAGACTTCTGAGTGCAAATCTTCGACGTCCACGAGAGCACTTTGGAGGCCGATACACAGGGCTTGGGGCCGCCAGATTCCGTGGCTCGACGGCAGCCTGTGACGGAACAGCTGCCATCTGACGCTTCGCTGTGCTGGCTGCACTGCAAGACGAGTGCAAGCCAACCTTCCGCCACTGATGAGGAGCTATCCTGCCGGCACTGTTGGGGCACAGTGCTTTGCAACAGAATCCTGTATTTATGCCTAATGAATCTACACTCCTGGAAATTGAAATAAGAACACCGTGAATTCATTGTCCCAGGAAGGGGAAACTTTATTGACACATTCCTGGGGTCAGATACATCACATGATCACACTGACAGAACCACAGGCACATAGACACAGACAACAGAGCATGCACAATGTCGGCACTAGTACAGTGTATATCCACCTTTCGCAACAATGCAGGCTGCTATTCTCCCATGGAGACGATCGTAGAGATGCTGGATGTAGTCCTGTGGAACGGCTTGCCATGCCATTTCCACCTGGCGCCTCAGTTGGACCAGCGTTCGTGCTGGACGTGCAGACCGCGTGAGACGACGCTTCATCCAGTCCCAAACATGCTCAATGGGGGACAGATCCGGAGATCTTGCTGGCCAGGGTAGTTGACTTACACCTTCTAGAGCACGTTGGGTGGCACGGGATACATGCGGACGTGCATTGTCCTGTTGGAACAGCAAGTTCCCTTGCCGGTCTAGGAATGGTAGAACGATGGGTTCGATGACGGTTTGGATGTACCGTGCACTATTCAGTGTCCCCTCGACGATCACCAGTGGTGTACGGCCAGTGTAGGAGATCGCTCCCCACACCATGATGCCGGGTGTTGGCCCTGTGTGCCTCGGTCGTATGCAGTCCTGATTGTGGCGCTCACCTGCACGGCGCCAAACACGCATACGACCATCATTGGCACCAAGGCAGAAGCGACTCTCATCGCTGAAGACGACACATCTCCATTCGTCCCTCCATTCACGCCTGTCGCGACACCACTGGAGGCGGGCTGCACGATGTTGGGGCGTGAGCGGAAGACGGCCTAACGGTGTGCGGGACCGTAGCCCAGCTTCATGGAGACGGTTGCGAATGGTCCTCGCCGATACCCCAGGAGCAACAGTGTCCCTAATTTGCTGGGAAGTGGCGGTGCGGTCCCCTACGGCACTGCGTAGGATCCTACGGTCTTGGCGTGCATCTGTGCGTCGCTGCGGTCCAGTCCCAGGTCGACGGGCACGTGCACCTTCCGCCGACCACTGGCGACAACATCGATGTACTGTGGAGACCTCACGCCCCACGTGTTGAGCAATTCGGCGGTACGTCCACCCGGCCTCCCGCATGCCCACTATACGCCCTCGCTCAAAGTCCGTCAACTGCACATACGGTTCACGTCCACGCTGTCGCGGCATGCTACCAGTGTTAAAGACTGCGATGGAGCTCCGTATGCCACGGCAAACTGGCTGACACTGACGGCGGCGGTGCACAAATGCTGCGCAGCTAGCGCCATTCGACGGCCAACACCGCGGTTCCTGGTGTGTCCCCTGAGCCGTGCGTGTGATCATTGCTTGTACAGCCCTCTCGCAGTGTCCGGAGCAAGTATGGTGGGTCTGACACACCGGTGTCAATGTGTTCTTTTTTCCATTTCCAGGAGTGTATTATTGTCAATGATGTTTCCTTGGCACTCTCGAGCGTAACCTAGCACCTCACCGCCACATCCCGCCCAGCTCTCTCCCGAAGACTGTAGCACTGTGGGACATCAGCCCTATATTACCAATGCCGGTTCCCTCTTTGTGTCTCGAATTAAATGGCTGCAAATGAAGCTGAAGGTCGACCACCAGTTGTGTTTCGAAAAACAGGATTTTTATCTCAACAATTTTGAGTAGATATCTTCGCTTTTACATGGCAATTCTCGGTAAGCACCTTCAACGCCAGTCTGATGTAAATTGAAGCTGGAGCTTGACCCGACGTTGTTATGAATTAAAACTTCAAATGTTTCTTTTTATTAAATAAATTGCATTTTAACGTAAGACTTTTGGGTGGGCACCTTCAGTGCCAGTTTGAAGTTAAAACTGGAGCTTCACCAGAATTATGCTTTGAATTAAATCTGCAAATGTTCTTGTTTTTAAACGATTGACTTCATGTTAACTAACGTTGGAGCTTAACAAGGGTTGTTTTAGACTGACTTGTCTTTGTGTCTTAAAATTTTCGTATTAACAGTGTTGCTAATGTCTGAACTAGAGGGCATATACACTGAAGAGCCAAAGAAACTGGTCCATCTGCAGAATATCGTGTAGGGCCCCCGCAAGCACGCAGATGTGCCGCAACACGACGTGGCATGGACTCGACTAACGTCTGAATGCTGCTGGAGGGAATTGACACCATGAATCCTACAGGGCTGTCCATAAATCCGCGTGAGTACGAGAGGGTGGAGATCTCTTCTGAACAGCACGTTGCAAGGCATCCCAGATATGCTCAATAATGTTCATGTCTGGGGCATTTGGTGGCCAGGTGAAATGTTTAAACTCAGAAGAGTTCCTGGAGCCACTATGCAGCACGTGTTGGGTGTCGAATTGTCCTGCTGGAATTGCCCAAGTCCGTCTGAATGCTCAACGGAAACGAATGGATGCACGTAATCCATTACAGAGCCTCCACCAGCTTTTACAGTCCCCTGCTGACGTGCAGCGTCGATGGATTCATGAGATTGTCTCCATACTTGTAAACGTCCTTCCCCTCGATACAATTTGAAACCAGTCAACATGTTTCCAGTCATCAATAGTCCAATGTCGGTGTTGACGGGCCCATACGAGACGTAAAACTTTGTCTCGTGCAGGCATCAAAGGTACATAGTGGGCCTTTCACTCGGAAAGCCCATATCCGTGATATTTCGTTGAATGGTTCGCACATTGACGCTTGTTGACGTACCAGCATAGAAATCTGCGGCAATTTGCGGAAAGGTTGCACTTCTGTCGTCGTTGGTCCCGTTCTTGCAAGATCTTTTACCGGCCGCAGCGATGTCGGAGATTTGGTATTGTATCGGATTCCTGATATTGACGGTACACTCGTCCAATGGTCGTGCAGGAAAATCCCCACTTCATCGCTACCTCGGAGATGCTGTGTCCCACCGCTCGTGAACCGTCTGTAAAACCAAGTTCAAGCTGATTTCAATCTTGATAACTTGGTATTGTAGCATCAGCAACCGATATAACACCTGCTCCAGATACTTGTTGTCTCATACGAGGTGCATTCAAGTTCTAAGGCCTCCGATTTTTTTTCTCCGGACTGGAAAGAGATAGAAACATCCGCATTGTTTTAAAATGAGGCCGCGTTCATTTTCAATACGTCCCAGAGATGGCAGCACCGTACGGCAGATGGAATTTTACCACCAGTGGCAAGAATGAAAACTGTTTTACTTAAAATGGCGACGTTTTTCTTACTTGAATAGCGTGCAATCATTCGTTTTCTGAATTTGCGTGGTGTGAAACCAATTGAAATTCATTGAAAGTTGAAGGAGACATGTGGTGATGGAGTTATGGATGTGTCGAAAGGGCGTTAGTGGGTGCGACAGTTTAATGAAGGCAGAACATCGTGTGACGACAAACCGAAACAACCTCGGGCTCGCACAAGCCGGTCTGACGACATGATCGAGAAAGTGGAGAGAATTGTTTTGGGGGATCGCCGAATGACTGTTGAACAGATCGCCTCCAGAGTTGGCATTTCTGTGGGTTCTGTGCACACAATCCTGCATGACGACCTGAAAATGCGAAAAGTGTCATCCAGGTGGGTGCCACGAATGCTGACGGACGACCACATGGCTGCCCGTGTGGCATGTTGCCAAGCAATGTTGATGCGCAGCGACAGCATGAATGGGACTTTCTTTCCGTCGGTTGTGACAATGGATGAGACGTGGATGCCATTTTTCAATCCAGAAACAAAGCGCCAGTCAGCTCAGTGGAAGCACACAGATTCACCAACACCAGAAAAATTTCAGGGAATTGCCAGTGCTGAAAAAATGATGGTGTCCATGTTCTGGGACAGCGAGGGCGTAATCCTTACCCATTGCGTTCCAAAGGGCACTACGGTAACAGGTGCATCCTACGAAAATGTTTTGAAGAACAAATTCCTTCCTGCACTGCAACAAAAACGTCCGGGAAGGGCTGCGCGTGTGCTGTTTCACCAAGACAACGCACCCGCACACCGAGCTAATGTTACGCAACAGTTTCTTCGTGATAACAACTTTGAAGTGATTCCTCATGCTCCCTACTCACCTGACCTGGCTCCTAGTGACTTTTGGCTTTTTCCAACAATGAAAGACACTCTCCGTGGCCGCACATTCACCAGCCGTGCTGTTATTGCCTCAGCGATTTTCCAGTGGTCAAAACAGACTCCTAAAGAAGCCTTCGCCGCTGCCATGGAATCATGGCGTCAGCGTTGTGAAAAATGTGTACGTCTGCAGGGCGATTACGTCGAGAAGTAACGCCAGTTTCATCGATTTCGGGTGAGTAGTTAATTAGAAAAAAAATCGGAGGCCTTAGAACTTGAATGCACCTCGTACATAGGCATTGCCGACCGCAGCGCCGTATTCTGCCCGTTTGCGTGTCTCTGTATTGAAATACGCATGCCTATACCAGTTTGTTTGTTGCTTCAGTATGTATTTTTTGTATCTGTGTGAGGTGCTGGGCCTCAAGCTCCGGAAATAGAATTTTTTTCTTTGGTTGGCCCTTGGGAAAATAAAGAGGTTTTAGAAAATGTGTGAAAGACTGTCAACCCAGCGTCACGGCACCACAAAGACAAGCTCCGCTACGAAAGTGTTTCCTAGTCTGAAATGTGGAGTTAACAATCATGGTAGGGTGGAGATGGGCGTTAACGTGTTGCAGAGTAGCCCAAGAAACGTATCTCTGGTGCAACGATAGAGCTGTATTCATTTTCTCCCATTATTACGTTCAAATATGAGGCCAGTGTGCTCTCCGAGTAAAGGGAATGACCCTCACATTTATAACAACTTTCGCATGGATGTTAATAGATTAAAAAAACTACTTGCTGTAAAGCACCAAATACGACGCCGTGTGACGCCAGAGTATATCTGTGAATGTCGACAACGTCCTAGAACCGCCATCATTCCCCGTTGCTAGCCTAAAGGAAATGATATTAGCGTTTACCGTTCCATCGTCTTCGATGCAACTGAAGATGGAAGACAAGATCGGACTGGATAATGATAAGGTTTTTAAAACCATTCTTCCTGGTATTCGTCTTAAACTATTTTGAGAAAACGTACATCTGGACAACCATACGGGAATTTGTATACTGCTCATTTGAAACGTCCCCTTAGAAAAATTATACACGACTGTGCTTAAACTGACACACAATATTTTTAGCGCAACGCAATCTGACTATCAAAAATCCCTACAAAAGAATGGCCCTGACTAACATTAAACTATACCTTTCACAAATCACTTACCTCACAAAAATCTTCATTACTCGAATTACTGCAATACAGCGAGCGCCACTGCTGCCAGCTAAATAAAAGATTCAAACTACGGAAGGCACTAACTACTGATAGGCATAGTTAGCAATTGAAAGATGTTAATAGAGAACAAACAATGTATTTACCTTAATAGTGTTGAAAAATCATAATATACATAGCAGTTCATAATATCCAGTATTACAAATTTCAAAACTCCGCCATCTCTCTCCCCACATCCACCACTGCTGGCGGCTCACCTCCAACTGCGCAACGCTACGCGCTGTTCACGTCCAGCTGCCCAACACTACAATGGCAGACAACAATGCAAACTAGCCACAGACTGCACACAGCACAGCCAGTGATTTTCATACAGAGAGCGCTACGTGGCGGCGGCGTTACCAATATAAGAACCTAAACAGCCTACTTACACCTTCACAAGGCTGCTCCAATGCTTTAAGCATACTTGATCATAGTCAGATAAATGTCGCTTAGATTAGTTACAACGGTACTTTCATTGCCATTAGATAATAATAATTTGCTGTGCACAGTTTGGAAAAGCCATCACAGATGAATAGCAGGATTCATGTTCCATGTTACAACTTGATAGATCGCCGAAGACGCCCGACCATTACGTCGTCTCCGACTCATTTAAAACCGAGAATTCTTCCGGGGTGTATGGCCTTGGTCCATGGAACTCTTCTATAATATAAGAGTTCCATGGACCAAGGCCATACACCCCGGAAGAATTCTTGGCAGCTGAAACATCCGGTAGTGAAAGCCTTCATTGTATGGACAGTTAAAACCCCCATATATTGTATTTTGATATTCCTTTTATCAGAAAATGGAAATGTAGTACACAAATAAAACCAATTTTAGTTAATGCAATGAAATTTGTTTCAAAGAGACACAGACTAAATCACACGTACGTCTGCTCCAGCAAGAGAAAGGAAGACAATTACAAACGAATCCCGTAGCGGCGAATTTACATCCTTGTTTGGTGCTAGGAGCAATTTACACAAAATAACTATATAGTCAGGGTGGTTACCAGCTTTTGAAGTGCCGGTACTGGAATGCAGCTCTCATGGTGATGAAAAGTGGCTCGAACTTAAATCATCTAAATCGAGAGGCTGGCCATCTGAAGGATACACTTGGTTTCCTTCCTGTGGCTTTGACCAGGAGCTGTAACATTTTGATGATTCTTTGTAGAGTGCTTTAAACTAAACATCTGTATCACTTTTTAGTTATAGCGATAATTCCGATTTTTTAAACCAGTCATTGCTATATCTCCCATTTGCATTTTTAAGTAAATCTTGGCAATTACATCCCTGATTTCGTTACAAGAAAATTGAAACGTCCCCTTTGAACAATTTTACATGTGAAACGTCCACTTAGAGCAATTATACAAGCCTGTGCTTAACCTGACACACAATATTATTTAGCGCAACGCAATCTGACTTTCAATAACCCCTACAAAACAATGGCCCTGACTAACTTTAACCTATACCTTTTACAAATCACTTACCTCACAAAAATCTTCGCTACTCAAGCTACTGCAAAACAGCGAGCGCCACTACTGCCAGCTAAATAAAAGATTCAAACTACTGAAGGTACTAACTACTGATAGGGATAGTTAGCAAATGAAAGATATTAATAGAGAACAAACAATGTATTTACCTTAATATTCATAATTGACATTCAGTCTTACAGATTATCAAAACTCCGCCATCTCTCTCCCCACGTCCACCACTGCTGGCGGCTCACCTCCAACTGCCCAGCGCTACGCGCTGTTCGCATCAACAATGGCAGACAACAATTCAAACTAGCCACATACTGCACACAGCACAGCCAGTGATTTTCATATAGAGAGCGCTACGTAACGTTGCCAATAAAAAACATAAACAGCAAACTTACATAAAGAAAACATAAACAGCCTACTTACATAGCCCCCATGCTCCCCACAAAAAATTTTACAAATGTTTTTGGCCAGTGGCCAATAATGATTTGATAAAATTTTTCATAATTACACTAACAAAGATATCCAATGCACACACTTATTGATACAATGTTGGTCAACAGCTAAAATTTTCTCACAGTCCATAAAGACAGTCCTGATCGTTCATCATAATAGTAATTACAGTTTTTTTCACAAAGTCTCATTAGTAAAAGAAATTGCACACAGAAGTAGTGGATTTCCATGCAGTCTTGAAGAAGTAGTGTTGTCCTTCCAACGGAAAGACAGTGCTGACTCTTGACATGCTGACAGGTAATGGGCCACAACAGAGCAAACCCCCAGCAGAGTCAGTCGACGTTTCGAAGAATATTGGTAGGTAGGTCATCACAGAGTAGACCCACTGTAGTCCTGGTAGAGAGTATTGGTGGGCCACCAGAGATGCAGACCCACTGTAGTCCTTGTAGAGAGTATTGGTGGGCCACCAGAGATGCAGACCCACTGTAGTCCTTGTAGAGATGGCCAGCAGCCATCTGTTGCGACTGTGCAGGTGCACAATCACCATTGAAGAGTCTTGCGGATAATAGAGCAAGTCCATAACCACCACTTGTGCACTCACAAAGTTTTTGGAATTGTCCTTAGAACCAGCAATGCTGTTATCCAGTCCCTTGCTGAATTATTAACACACGTGCAAACACTAACAGTCCCTACTTCTCACATATTGTCCATATACTATGACCAACAGAAATGTGTGCAGTGAAATGAATGCTTACAAATTACTGAATTTGAGTAACTGGTGTCAATTACAATTATATAACATAAGAATACAATTACAAAGATACAAAATACATCATTAAAAACATAACAATACAGATAATATTTGTAGTGCAGGCTTTACAAAACAATAGAAATAAACATATACATCAGTGTTACAGGAATGATGACATGAGTACATACATAAAAGATCAGAATCACTTTTAAAAATTCAACTTCACACATGAGCATTAAAACAACACAGAATAAATAATGTCTAAGCATCTTTACAAAGAAAATAACAGAGTATTAGAAAAATTCTACAACATAGCTCTCATCAGCTAAACACATAAAGACAGGAAAAACACAAATACACAAGGGTACACAAACACATAGCGGATAACACCAAAAGGAAAGGACAACACACAATTACATATTGGGAAAAAGCAGCAAAGAGGAAAGGACAGGGTTTGTTTTACTGCAGTATTTTGCTTGGAGATCTCCCTTCATTCCATAGATCGTTCGTCTTATTTCAACCTTTGCTTCCACCAAAAAAATCCTATCTAAGCATGCTTTCTGTATTTATATGTTCACACATTGCTTACCTCATCATTTATTTCCAAGAAAATCCTACCTATACCTCGTTCCTGTATTCTATTCATATTTCTTTCAAAATAATTATTTCTGATTGTACAATACTCATTGGGGCCCAAATCTCTCTTCGCAATGCATTCTTGACCTATTCTCCATAGTCAGTTTCTTATATAGTCTACCCCCTCTTAAGCTAACTTAAATCTACTGAGCTCAGATATATATACCAAGGGACGAGGCAATGCAGCATCACAACAAATCAACACAAACAGAAATGACAAAAAATGCAAATTGGCAAAGCTAGCAGCATAAATTAGCAAAAGTCAAATTCAATAACACTATGCCTGGCAAACAGCAGCAACTTATACCTAAACATGACATAGCGCAACCAGAAAAAATATTACAGTAAAAACAACAATGCAGACAAGGGAAATGCATATTCACATCTTAATGTCTATGTAATTGAAGTGGTGCACCATAACAACTGATTGTAAAAAAATATTACCATGTACCTGAAAAGAAAATTATGTTTTACTGTTACGAGTTCCTTCGTATTGTTCTTTCCTTTCCAAGTGCTCCTTTTTAAAGAATGTGGATCATAAAATAATTATTTAATAGATCTGTTGACAGAAAGTGTTCACATTAGCAAATGCATCTCATTTTATAAAAGCAATGCTGCAACACAGTTGGAAACCAGACATCAAATGAAATAAGCAATTACGCAAACGAAAGCATAAAAATATCATTCAGTAGTCATGTGACATTTCATTTCATAAGTTAATGGCTCTCAACTCTCGTAGAAAGACACTTGTCATAATCAGGTGAGCAGATGTACGAATATTTCCCATCAATTCATAAGCATTTCAATAATTAGCACAAAGTGCGAGTAATCATATGTTTTTAAGTAACGAGGGTGTCGCATTAGCGATGAAAGGCACACCTTAATGGCTTGTTCTCCAGGTGTTTGACACAGCTGTGTGCCCACAACGCATTACAAAAATCATATGTTTTCAAGTAACGAGCGTGTCGCATTAGCGATGCCCTCTACAAAGGAATGTCATAAACAGGGGTATAGGCCTCTCTTTGTCCTTCTCTTCCACCTGTGCCTCTGGCACACCCTAATGGCTTTCTTTTCTACCTGAGCGTCTGAAAAGGCTTCTTCTCCAGGTGTCTGACACATCTGGGTGCCCACGTCACATTATCTGCAGGTGGTCACTTAACTTTCTTACGGAAATATTTACGACAGCAGTTTCCGCTACAGTGACAGTCTCATATAAAAATATTTCACAGGTCATGAGTCCCTAACCACTATTCATTACTCCTTACCTTATTCGTCGACACTTTTTCCATATTTCATCATAACAGATACATAGCATAATCAAATAACTCATATAGCATCAGCTTATGGATCATAAACTTACCGCAACAGCATAATACACATCGTCGTCGTAAAAATAACATCATAAAACCTCAGTCAAATCTCAAAATCGTCGTAGCTTCCTCCAATAATTTCAAAACCTAACAAAATTCTCTGCTCATGTCAAAAGTGTCGTCTGCCTCCAACGTACTTTAAAATCATACTCCCTTACCAAATACATCATTCAAAGTTCTCATAGTATCACAATGGTTCCAAAAAAAAATATGAACAGTGCACAAAGTACAGACAAAGTACAATTTCTTAAGTGTGAAGTAATCCAACTCTGTAATGGCGTAAACATGTGTCACTGACGTAGTAAAAGGATGTTTGTTTCTCTGTTAAATGATCAGATAGGTGTGTAATTTATGTGTTAGAGAAATATGGTACCGATGTGTAAAGTTGTATAAGCAAATACCATATTAGCTAGGGCTCCTTGTGCTTGCCAAACACATGGTACACAAAGTAGGCGTGTACCCCCCTGAGGTTTATTGTAATTGTATCCTCAGGTATTACAGCTTACAGCAATGAAATGAAATGTATCACGAAAACTTTCTTTGTAATTCAAAAATCTCTAAAAATAAATGTTTTAAGTACAAAATTAATCACTCAAGTACGTGTCCTGTAGCGCTAAATATGCGTCTTGCTGTAAGATAATCTCTGGGAAGTGTCGTAGTTATTGTCCTCCGAAAGCTAAGTTCTGCAGAAGTCAATGTACTTACCTCATGATAAACAAAAGTGAAATGCTTTGCGTATCGATATCATACTTATTACGCTTATTGCCGTGATGAAGAAAGTACTGTGCTGTAACGTATTGTTGTGCTACAGAAAAGGTTGTCTCCTTGTAGCTATACCATAAAAGTTACTACTAAAACATGTTTTACGTTCCAGAATAATACAGAAAAACTGTGCAGATATAAAACAGAAACACCGCAAAAGCAACAATGTAAATTGTGTCACACATTAGTAGTGTCGTAATATAACCGTGTAGCTGTCAAAGAAACCAAATACTAAGTCATCTTTAATCTCACAGAAAGTACTTCAAATCCAGAATCCACTCGTAAGCAAACCAAAATGTTGTATGTTAACAGTTTCTCAGTGTGACAAATTGTACAAGTAGCGTGAAGTGAAAATTGCAAAGACTAAGTTAAAAAGCAGATTATCTGTCAATAAATGGTTTTACATGAGAAATGTGGTGTAAACCTTTACTCTTCCTAGTACGCAGAGTTTCAACTTCAACGCAATTATCATGTGGCATACGTCGGATTCTGTAAGGTCCATTGTAAACTAGAAAGAATTTGTGACTCAAGTGTTTCTTCTTATGTGACAAAGAATGAGCTTTAATGAGAACTTTCTGAACAATATATAATTTCTTTTTCTCCTTTTCTCTGCTGCAGATTTTATATTTTTAAGAGCCAAATCAATTATGTCTTTGTGTCGCAGTTTACGTGTATTCGGGAAAGGTACAAGCTCTCTGATTCTGTTCGGTGGTTCTACATTCTTCAGTACAAGAGTAGGTGGTAAAGCAGTGGAATCATGAGGCATTTCATTCAGCACATTTTGAAATAAGTGTAAATATCTGTCCCAATGCTGATGCTTTCTGTGACAATAAAGTCTGCAAAGCTTATTGATTTCTTTCATAATCCGTTCAGACGGGTTACAGTGTGGTGAATACAATGAAATAAAAACAGGTTTGATTTTATGATTCCGAAGCATGCGTGACCAAACAGCAGATCTGAATTGCGGTCCGTTATCTGAAATGACTTTACTAACGTGTCCAACTTCACGTAAGAAATTTTTAACAAAGGCGTTGGATACAGACCGTCCAGTGGCTTTACGTAACGGAGTGAAAGAAACAAATTTTGAAGTAAGTTCAACAGCGACTAGAACGTACGAAAATCCATTCGATGTTCTGACAAGGGGTCCCAAGAGATCAACAGCAGCAAATTCTTTTAATTTAGAAGGAATAATAGGAAATAACGGAGCACGATGTGAGATAGTAGATGGTTTCGCCTTTTGACAAAGTTTACAAATAGACAAGACTCTTCGAATTCGCTTTTCCATATTGTTAAAATAACAAGTCGTTCGAAGAATATGATAACATTTTCGTGGACCAAAATGTGCGTAGCTGAAATGAATGTACCAAATGAGCTTATTAACAAAATCGTCTGGAATGCAAAGTACCCATAGCTTGTCATCAACAGTGCAGCGTTTGAAGAGTATGTTGTTTCTAACTAGGTAATAATGCCGAATCTGAGTGTGTGTCTTTTCATGCCATTTACTTTTGATATCTTTCCAAATCGGATCTTTATCTTGTTCATGAGCAATGTCCTTTAAAGATGTGGTGATGAAGTTTTCAAAGGCGACTTTCTGAATGTAAAGAATACTGAAATTTTTCTCGAGGTTGCCTTCTGTGTTACTTTTCTCAAGCCCAGCCGGTGCGCGTGACAGCGCGTCCGCAACAATGTTCTCCTTGCCGGGAACGTAGACTATTGTGAAGCGGAATTCTTGCAGAAACAATGCCCAACGTTTTAACCTATCATGATTTCATTTTGAAGACATAAGAAATTGTAATGCACGATGATCACTGTATACTTTTACGTGCTTACCAGAAAGAAAGAAACGGAATTTGTTAAATGCCCAAACGATAGCTAAAGCTTCTAATTCAGTAACGGAATAATTTTTTTCAGATTTTGTTAGCACTCGGCTAGCAAAAGCAATGGTTTTCTGAACAGTAATGTCATCTTCTATGGCTTCTTGAAATAAATGGGCACCAAGACCAACTTTGGAAGAATCAGTGCTAAGGCAGAAATCTTGTGACAGATCTGGATGAGCTAGTATTGGCGCGTGAAGTAACGCTTCTTTCAAAGAATTGAATTCCAACTGTGCTTGTTCGTCCCAGTTCCAAATAGTATTTTTTTCAGTGAGAGAACAAAGTTTTGGTGTAACTAGAATTTGCATATTCAGAAAACGACGGTAAAAATTTACGAGACCTAGAAAACTGCGGACTTGTTTTTTTGTGGATGGAACTGGAATGGCTCTAATTGCTTCTAACTTTTCAGGATCCGGCTGAATGCCTTCAGAAGAAATAATATGTCCCAAAAACTTCACCTTTGTCCTACCGAATTCAGACTTTTCCAAGTTAACTGTAATTCCAGATTCTGCAAAAATACGTAACAAACTGTTGAGTATGCGGTTATGTTGTTCCCATGAAGCTTCTGCTATTAGAATATCGTCCACATATAAGGTGATGTGACGTTTTAAGAACTCAGGTAATATGGAATTTAACCCGCGAATGAATGCTGCTGAAGAAATGTTCAAACCAAAAGGAAGTTTCCGAAACTGATAACAAACGCCGAAACAAAGGAAAGCTGTGTATTTTCTACATTCTGGATGAAGTTCGATCTGATAAAAGCTGGATCTGAGATCAATGGAAGACAACACTTTTACACCATTAAAATTTTGAAGAAGTTCTTCCATCGTCTGCGGCCTGTCTGTTTCAGGAATAATGATAGTATTGATTTGTCTCGAATCTAAGACAAGTCTGATCGATCAATTTTTCTTCTCAACAACATGTAACGGATTGTTGTATGAGCTTACTGCAGGCTCAATAATGCCCTCGTCAAGCATAGATCGTATTTCTGTTCTAACACGGTCCCTATAATGTGCTGGAATTACGTATGGTCTAACACAAAATTTAGTATGCTCACGAACACGAAATTGGTATTGAAACCCCTTGATTGTTCCTGTTTTGTGAGTAAAAACTGTGGAATGTGCTTGTAAAATCTCAAAAAGGTCCTTCCTATCAGTGTCATTACAATTCTCAATTGTCTGAATTTTATTCTGAATTAACTCATTAATTTCAAATATGCCGTCGATGTCAACCCTGTCAGTACTTGCAGAGTGATTGTTGGTGTCTACTTCCGTAGAAAATTCCGAACTGTTGTCTAACAGAACGTAAAGCCGATTAATTTCCTCATCATGGTTTGAGAGCCAGTCTTCAAATTTCAAAGCTATTGACATACCTTCTTTCTCTAAACTTATTTCAGCATCGTGAAAGCTTAAAATTGCTTTGTATTCATTCAAAAAGTCTACTCCCAGTATAATTTCCGTCGACAATAATGGAACAATAAGAAAGTTCATAGAGAAGCTGTGGCTTTGACAAAAGAATTCTAAATTGGTTTGTTGGCGTACATCTACACTTTTTCCAAAGATTGCACCTTGTAATTTAATCTTACGTAACGGAAGTGTGGGGCAATCGTTCGATTTGTTGCATTTGCTAAAAGCTGTTTCACTAATTACTGAAATGGGACTGCCAGAGTCAAGTACTGCCGTAAATTTTACGTCATTTACAGTAATGTGGATCACAGGATATGCAATGTTGTTATGTTTTACGTCGTGTTCCTGGAGTAAGATGTCCCTAATGTCTTCCATTTTTACGTAATTACTAGCTACGGCAGCTCCGTCGTCAGTTTCATAAGTACGTCTTGTGGCTGCCAGTGGTGTGAGTCATCGCCTATTGTCTCTTTGTTGGCGCGCGTCGTTATTGGGATTTGGAGGCCTAACTTCCACAAATTCGCCTTGCCCAGAGGGCCCAGCTCTGTTTAAAACTCGCCAGTTCTGATGCAATTCAGGTCTGTCGTTACGATCATATCGTCTGTCGTCATGTCGGTAGGTTCGATAGTTTCTTTCTTGTCGGTCATGTGGTGGAGAATTTCTGCCTGAGTCGTCACTGCGTGCTGGACCGTTGCGTCTAAAGTTATTCTGTCTCCCTTGATAATAGTTATATTGGTTCCCATATTGTCTGTTTCTCTGATTGTCTCTGTGATAGTCATTACCGCGGAAAGGTGATCTTTCCCTGTAACTATTACTCTGCCAGTGGTTGTCATATGGGTGGTGTCTGTTTTGGTCACGATTTACGTTGTAAGAATAGGTTTGTCGTGGCCATTTATTGTTTCTGTCGTCACGGAATTGAGACGGATGTGACCTGTAGTGATTGTTTTCCTGTTTTCGCATCCCGCGACTGTCTGTGTCAATTTCCAGTTCTTGTAACAATCCCTGAAAAGCTTCAATGTCGTCTTTGCAACGTCCTGCCAAAATAATATGTCGTAAATGTTCAGGCAGTTTGATTAAGCAAATGCGGATGAGTTCTGAGGGGCTGTATGGGTTTGATAGGTACTGATTCTTGTGCAACATGTCTTCAAAATATTTGACAAGACTGGAAAATTCAGATTGTTCAAAGTGTTTCATCATCATGATGCTATGTTTTACGCGGTCTTGCGTGGCTTGAGACCAATATGCTGAGAGGAAGGCATGGTAAAATTCTCCTTCACTGTGGCAATCGTGAATGACCGATCGCATTCTTACAGCTGGTTCATTCTCTAAGTAGCCACACATAAATTCTAATCTGTGCTCCAATGACCAGTTGGGAGGAAAACAATGAGAGAATTGATGGAGCCATGCTTGTGGATGAATGTCGTTGCCAGAATTCTTAAATGTTTTGAATTTACGTGTAGTAATGAACAGCTTATAGTCAAAATCATCGTGTCGGCGAGTAGCATGTCGGTCATTGTCACGTCGTTTCGGCGGTTCCATCTCAAAATTCGGTGTACCTTGCCAATTTCTTTCATAATTACCGAAATGCCCTGTGCTATTATTTTGTGGCTTTTCCGTATTTCTAAGTTCCTCTTCCCGTGTTGGAGCGCGAGTATCCTCTGAAATATGTAATTCTTGTATTACCTGTGTCAGCTGATCTTGTAATTCCCGCATTTCTCTTTTGTACTGTGTGTTGATTTGATTTTGATTTTGTTTGAATTTTCTAATTTGTTCATACTCTTCTGTGTCAGTGAAGGCTACGGGTCTTGTGTCATTCAGATCATCATCTACCTTTGTAGATAAGTTAGTGACCTGATCCGAAAGTTCGGCTACTTTCTCTGATAATGAACTAATTTCCCCCATGTGTCTTTCTACTGTGTCCTTTAAGTTTTCCTGAGTTTTTGCAAGTTGCGTAACCGAATCGGTAGATGCAACTGAGTCCATTTTAGCTTGCAAGGTCTCATGATTTTCATGAACAATAGTTTGCAGCTCTTTTATGGCTGCTTCGTGATTCTGTAATGCATTTTCATGCCGCGAAAAAATAGGCTGAAAATGCTCACAAATTTGTGTTTTTACGTCATTACAGACTTTTTGGCATTTCGATTCAATGTTATGTAACTCAGTAGTTAGATCTTCACGTGTTTGTTCAAGTGTGGTGTCTAACTTCCGAAGATTTTGTTCCATTGTGTCTAACTTTTGAAGATTTTGTTCCACTGTGTCTAACTTTTTAAGATTTTGTTCCACTGTGTCTAACTTTTTAAGATTTTGTTCCACTGTGTCTAACTTTTTAAGATTTTGTTCCACTGTGTCTAACTTTTTAAGATTTTGTTCCATTGTGTCTAACTTTTTAAGATTTTGTTCCACTGTGTCTAACTTTTTAAGATTTTGTTCCACTGTGTCTAACTTTTTAAGATTTTGTTCCATTGTGTCTAACTTTTTAAGATTTAGTCCCATCTGTCTCTGATTTTGTTCCATTTGTTGCATTAGTTGTAATAACAATGCATTAGTGTCTGGAATCTGTTCCTCTACTCTTTTCGGCAGTGCATTTGCGCCGGCAACATTCACATTTTGACAAGCTGAAAATGTGTCTTGACTTATTTGAGAAAACGGTGAGGACGCAAAACCTGAATCTACAGTATTTGCAATATTGTGTCCTATCATTTCGGATTCCTGAGGCGAGCTGTTGCCGACCGACCGATCGATAATGCTTCCCTGTTCACTACCTGTTTGACTGTCTACGCCATTGTTTGACGTCCGCTCCATTTCCCTATGCACTGTTACCAAATTACTACTTTGAACATTAGTTAACTCATTACACAGTGGCGCTAACACATTGCTTTCGTCTTCACTGTCGTTTCTCAGTTTACTTTGGAGCCGAGTGTTACGTTTTTCACACGCCATTATTGTGACAATATTTCACACGATAACACAGAAAAACACAATTTGAAGAGCAAAAATAGGAGAACACATTAACATAGCACTGAAAATAATATCTAGTTAATTGCAGCTGCGAAATACTTGGTGCAAATCTACATGCATGCCACAACTGTTTTACAGTACAACAATGAAAGGCTGCAACTACAAAGGAGATTCCCTCTACAATTATGCACTAGCAATAAACAAAATCTACACTAATTACACAAACTACAAGAAAAAAATCAGAAGATTCCAGTGAGGTATCCTAGGCTAAGGGTCGACATATGAAACGTCCCCTTTGAACAATTTTACATGTGAAACGTCCACTTAGAGCAATTATACAAGCCTGTGCTTAACCTGACACACAATATTATTTAGCGCAACGCAATCTGACTTTCAATAACCCCTACAAAACAATGGCCCTGACTAACTTTAACCTATACCTTTTACAAATCACTTACCTCACAAAAATCTTCGCTACTCAAGCTACTGCAAAACAGCGAGCGCCACTACTGCCAGCTAAATAAAAGATTCAAACTACTGAAGGTACTAACTACTGATAGGGATAGTTAGCAAATGAAAGATATTAATAGAGAACAAACAATGTATTTACCTTAATATTCATAATTGACATTCAGTCTTACAGATTATCAAAACTCCGCCATCTCTCTCCCCACGTCCACCACTGCTGGCGGCTCACCTCCAACTGCCCAGCGCTACGCGCTGTTCGCATCAACAATGGCAGACAACAATTCAAACTAGCCACATACTGCACACAGCACAGCCAGTGATTTTCATATAGAGAGCGCTACGTAACGTTGCCAATAAAAAACATAAACAGCAAACTTACATAAAGAAAACATAAACAGCCTACTTACAAAATGACTTTCTTGAATGGTACAACAGCCGTCTGAGCAATCGCTGTAGTAAACTTTGAAACCCTTATAACAGTCTTATTCAGAAGCTGAAATTTGTGTGTTGATTGTTGACATTCGTTTAAGGATATTTGGGATATGCAGTCGGTCAACAAATGACGTAGCAAAGGGAGCATTTGTGTGGCCCATCTCGGATACTGTTCAAATATATGGGACCTGTACCAAATAGGACTAAAAGGGATTAATGCCCGTTCACCATAAACGGAAGTTCGAATAGCCACAGATTTGCGTAACCAATGAGAGACAGTCACGAAGTCGTTGAAGACCCTGAACTGGCAGATGCCTGGAGATAGACACCAACTATACCACGAAGATCTAATTACAAAATATCCAGAAAGAGTATTCAGTGACGATTCTAGAAATAACCTTCAACCTCGTACCTATCGCTCCCGTACGAACCGCAAACACAACCGAGAATTATTACATTCACACACAGTGGCGTTTAGGCACTCATTCTTCCCACGCTCCATATGCGAATGATCGGAAAGTACCGCCTGCCACGATCTTTAGTGGTTTAAAGAATATAGATGTCTGTCTATATAAATATCATATCGTTACTTCTAGCCAAAGCAAAGACACCAGTATTACAAAAATGATTATAAATCCCATCCAAGACGATAAGAGTTTGAGATTGACGTGACAGGTTGACCTTTTGCACTAAATATTTGACCCAAGGGGTGAGTATGTTGGTGTGAACCCAGCCCCACTGGTGTGCAAGGCCAAAAGTCCCTGTAGGAGCCACTATCATAAGCTGGTTGCTCGTGATCTTTTCGCGAGAATATCGCCAAACGATGGTGCTCATGCAGGAAATCACTGTTATTGTTAACCCCTCTCTGTAGATGCAACGGTGACAATTCGGCGTATTCTCTTTCTTCCAACCATATTCCGAATTTTTCTTTGAAAGCCGGCCGCTGTGGCCGAGAGGATCTAGGCGCTTCAGTCCAGAACCACGCGGCTGCTACCGTCGCAGTTTCAAATTCCGCCACGGGCATGGATGTATGTGATGTCCTTAGGTTAGTTAGGTTTAAGTAGTTCTAAGTCTAGGGGACTGATGACCTCAGATGTTAAGTCCCATAGTGCTTAGAGCCATTTGAACCATTTTTTCTTTGAACATTGTTTAATCCGGCTTCACCTACCTGCTACAGTCTACCAGAGGGATAACTGTATTATTTACAGACTCACTTCAACATTCTCCTTGTTAACCTCTAAGGCACGGGAAAAGGCAGTCCAACAGGACTTTGCGTGGGTAATCTGTTTGTGACATTGCAAGAAGTGATCCATTCAAGCCACGTCAGCATCGCCTTCTTTATGTTTTAGGATCAGAAAACGTCCATGTGAAGGAGATATGTCACCATTATATTACGTCAAAAGCTGGGACTTCTTGCTCAAATCTCGCAGCACATCACGAGGCACATTTGAAGTTTTTGCTCTATTAAGAGCACCCATTTTCTACTTCCTTACGCCACAGATTGGTTTTATCACACAGCTTCATTCCACTGCTTTATTTTATTCTTTGGATCGCGCTTTCACTTGTTTCTGGACTTTTTAAAACAATATGAAACTGGGACGGATGACGTAAGTCGGGGTGCCTATCTTTAGCAGCACGAAATATTTACTGGGCAAGTTTCACACTGCGCAACAGAATAAAAAGATCAGTTTTTCGGAATCCTGTAATTCCCACCCATTGCGACGCACAAGTTTGAAATCTGGCTTAAAGTTGGGTACACCCTTCCTCTATAATGGTGAAATGCGTAGCACCCTGGGGTACCACTCCCGGGCTCGACAACGCTTCGAACAGCAAGGTGTCGACACATGAGACAAAAGGCCACAATTCAGAAGTTCATGTGACGTGTAAAGTGTTGGTACTCAACATTTCATTGATTCACTATAAACTGTTTAACGTTACTATTTATCACCATTAATCATCAACTTAGTATTTCCTTTCATTAATACGTAATGAGAAAGCAGAAACCAATTTATCCAATGTGGTCTCTGAATCTGGCATAACCTTACGTAATCATTTTAACACAGAAAATAATAGCAATGTTAATTATAAAATTCTCAGTTATTCTTTCCATCACTTATTTCACTTATTAATCACTGATTTGCCAACAATATACTAAAGATTTCACAGTCTTGGCTGACTACAGGTAACTCGGAATTTTCATTTACCAGGTTAGGATCCTGGTTGGTTTATGAGCGGGATAAATTACCAGGTGGACGCAATTGTTAATTTGGATGATGGTTATTATTCTTAAAGCACATTTAAACTTCCTGGCACACACTATAATACACAGCTAAAATGTCGTACACTCTAACCTGTGATCAGCGAAGGTGGCGTTGGTGGCAACAACTGCATTAATATCAGAACGGCTAAGAGCAGTTATCCACGTCGGACTTATTTCCTCCTCATAGCGATGATCCATCTCATAATCAACAGCCCGTTTTTCTCCCCATACCAGGCCGTGATAACCGAGGCAAGTGCAACAATATGGCGCACTCCACACTATGCTGGCGCTGTACGTGCTGCCTCTAAGATCACTGGCCACCGACTGACTTTGTTCGCACCCGCCAAAGCGCGCCAAACGTTTCCGCTCCCACCTTTTCCTACGCTTACACAGCTTTCCGTTCAGGACGGAACTACTCCATCTTTTATACTACACATATCTCATCCTGCCAGTAACTATTACATACATAATTACATTATAGCACCTTTTTACATTTAATAACTATAACAAATAGATACAGGGTGTTTCAAAAATGACCGGTGTATTTGAAACGGCAATAAAAACTAAACGAGCAGCGATAGAAATACACCGTTTGTTGCAATATGCTTGGGACAACAGTACATTTTCAAGCACACAAACTTTCGAAATTACAGTAGTTACAATTTTCAACAACAGATGGCGCTGCGGTCTGGGAAACTCTATAGTACGATATTTTCCACATATCCACCATGCGTAGCAATAATATGGCGTAGTCTCTGAATGAAATTACTTGAAACCTTTGACACGTGTCTGGCGGAATGGCTTCACATGCAGATGAGATGTACTGCTTCAGCTGTTCAATTGTTTCTGGATTCTGGCGGTACACCTGGTCTTTCAAGTGTCCCCACAGAAAGAAGTCACAGGGGTTCATGTCTGGCAAATAGGGAGGCCAATCCACGCCGCCTCCTGTATGTTTCGGATAGCCCAAAGCAATCACACGATCATCGAAATATTCATTCAGGAAATTTAAATACGTCGCCCGTGCGATGTGGCTGGGCACCATCTTGCATAAACCACGAGGTGTTCGCAGTGTCGTCTAAGGCAGTTTGTACCGCCACAAATTCACGAAGAATGTCCAGGTAGCGTGATGCAGTAACCGTTTCGGATCTGAAAAATGGGCCAATGATTCCTTTGGAAGAAATGGCGGCACAGACCAGTACTTTTTGAGGATGCAGGGACGATGGGACTGCAACATGGGGCTTTTCGGTTCCCCATATGCGCCAGTTCTGTTTATTGACGAAGCCGTCCAGGTAAAAATAAGCTTCGTCAGTAAACCAAATGCTGCCCACATGCATATCGCCGTCATCAATCCTGTGCACTATATCGTTAGCGAATGTCTCTCGTGCAGCAATGGTAGCGGCGCTGAGGGGTTGCCGCGTTTGAATTTTGTACGGATAGAGGTGTAAACTCTGGCGCATGAGACGATACGTGGACGTTGGCGTCATTTGGACCGCAGCTACAACACGGCGAACGGAAACCCGAGGCCGCTGTCGGATCACCTGCTGCACTAGCTGCGCGTTGCCCTCTGTGGTTGCCGTACGCAGTCGCCCTACCTTTCCAGCACGTTCATCCGTCACGTTCCCAGTCCGTTGAAATTTTTCAAACAGATCCTTTATTGTATCGCTTTTCGGTCCTTTGGTTACATTAAACCTCCGTTGAAAACTTCGTCTTGTTGCAACAACACTGTGTTCTAGGCGGTGGAATTCCAACAACAGAAAAATCCTCTGTTCTAAGGAATAACCCATGTTGTCTACAGCACACTTGCACGTTGTGAACAGCACACGCTTACAGCAGAAAGACGACGTACAGAATGGCGCACCCACAGACTGCGTTGTCTTCTATATCTTTCACATCACTTGCAGCGCCATCTGTTGTTGAAAATTGTAACTACTGTAATTTCGAAAGTTTGGCCACCTGAAAATGTACTGTTGTCCCAAGCATATTGCAACAAACGGTGTATTTCTATGGCTGCTCGTTTAGTTTTTATTGCCGTTTCAAATATACCGGTCATTTTTGAAACACCCTGTATCTTTACAATATTTAAAAGTAAATATTACACCCTTTTTCTTAATATGTACATTCATTTTAATCTTATCAAAGAGTTTCAGTATCGATTTCGCTTCAAACAAGATGTCTCTACTTCCGCTTTAACAGTTTCAATAAAATATTTACAAAACATTTTTAAAAAATATGAACAATAATGTCACAAGTTCGCGATGTTGTTGTAACAGGAAGACGTTCTTCACAATTTTAGACATTACTGGCACCTTCTGAACGTTCAACCCTTCTGTAAGGACACTAAGGGGCTGCACCCCCATCCAACGTGATGGCGCCCGGTTAGAGTGCAGCATGGTCACAATTTTTGCTCTCGCGTACAGGTTGGAACCCGTAGGGACCGTTCAAAACCATTTGACGAAATCTGAACGTGATCCAAAGCAGCTAAGGGTTTATGCTTTTTGAGTGCTCCTATTTTGTTCCTCCTGTGGCGCGATCACAGGCCGATGCGACACTGACATACGCGTGAACAAAACGTCAGGGTCTCCCTTTAAGACGGCCCAGACCAGCCAGCTAGGAACAGGGTCAACAAAACGGGGCGCATAATATGGTCAAAACACAGCTGTACTGTAAGGTTGCCTCGGTTGAGTCCTTCCAAGAAAAGAAGTGGCGCCCCAGACCATCACCCAGGTTGTTGGGCAGTACGGCTAGTGACAGTCATGTTGGTATGCTACCAATGTCTGACGTACACTCCTGGAAATTGAAATAAGAACACCGTGAATTCATTGTCCCAGGAAGGGGAAACTTTATTGACACATTCCTGGGGTCAGATACATCCCATGATCACACTGACAGAACCACAGGCACATAGACACAGGCAACAGAGCATGCACAATGTCGGCACTAGTACAGTGTATATCCACCTTTCGCAGCAATGCAGGCTGCTATTCTCCCATGGAGACGATCGTAGAGATGCTGGATGTAGTCCTGTGGAACGGCTTGCCATGCCATTTCCATCTGGCGCCTCAGATGGACCAGCGTTCGTGCTGGACGTGCAGACCGCGTGAGACGACGCTTCATCCAGTCCCAAACATGCTCAATGGGGGACAGATCCGGAGATCTTGCTGGCCAGGGTAGTTGACTTACACCTTCTAGAGCACGTTGGGTGGCACGGGATACATGCGGACGTGCATTGTCCTGTTGGAACAGCAAGTTCCCTTGCCGGTCTAGGAATGGTAGAACGATGGGTTCGATGACTGTTTGGATGTACCGTGCACTATTCAGTGTCCCCTCGACGATCACCAGTGGTGTACGGCCAGTGTAGGAGATCGCTCCCCACACCATGATGCCGGGTGTTGGCCCTGTGTGCCTCGGTCGTATGCAGTCCTGATTGCGGCGCTCACCTGCACGGCGCCAAACACGCATACGACCATCATTGGCACCAAGGCAGAAGCGACTCTCATCGCTGAAGACGACACGTCTCCATTTGTCCCTCCATTCCCGCCTGTCGCGACACCACTGGAGGCGGGCTGCACGATGTTGGGGCGTGAGCGGAAGACGGCCTAACGGTGTGCGGGACCGTAGCCCAGCTTCATGGAGACGGTTGCGAATGGTCCTCGCCGATACCCCAGGAGCAACAGTGTCCCTAATTTGCTGCGAAGTGGCGGTGCGGTCCCCTATGGCACTGCGTAGGATCCTACGGTCTTGGCGTGCATCCGTGCGTCGCTGCGGGCCGGTCCCAGGTCGACGGGCACGTGCACCTTCCGCCGACCACTGGCGACAACATCGATGTACTGTGGAGACCTCACGCCCCACGTGTTGAGCAATTCGGCGGTACGTCCACCCGGCCTCCCGCATGCCCACTATACGCCCTCGCTCAAAGTCCGTCAACTGCACATACGGTTCACGTCCACGCTGTCGCGGCATGCTACCAGTGTTAAAGACTGCGATGGAGCTCCGTATGCCACGGCAAACTGGCTGACACTGACGGCGGCGGTGCACAAATGCTGCGCAGCTAGCGCCATTCGACGGCCAACACCGCGGTTCCTGGTGTGTCCGCTGTGCCGTGCGTGTGATCATTGCTTGTACAGCCCTCTCGCAGTGTCCGGAGCAAGTATGGTGGGTCTGACACACCGGTGTCAATGTGTTCTTTTTTCCATTTCCAGGAGTGTACATACAGACATGTCTTCACTGGTCATCGGGGCTCAGTTCGAAGCCGGCCTCATCAATGAAGACAATTCTACTCCAGTCAATGAGGTATGAAGCCGAAGACGTGAAGAAGTGTTTGGAGACGCCCTGGACAGCGGCGAGATAAGACAAAGGGGAGTCAAATGAAAACCTTAAATCTGTAATAACAAATCGAAATTTCGCGCCGTTCTCCTGTAAGTTGGTAAGCGTGCTACAAACAGCGTGCACAATGGCCTGTAGGTTGCAGCGTAGTGCAGATGTACACGTACTGTCGCAGTATCAGTATAAAGATGACCACCCCACTTGCGACTTGCACCAGGGAAAAACAGCGTTCTGTTATTCGGTTTTTGTAAAGTGAAGATGTGAAACCTATTGATATTCATCGACGAATGAAGGTTCATTACGGTGATGCATGTTTGTCACAGCAGCACGTCTCCGAATGGAGTAGGAAGTTCGCAAATGGTGTGACTTCAGTGGAAGATGCTCCTCGTTTAGGTCAGGCAAAACGAGTTGTGACTCCTCAGAACTTTGCAGCAGTTGAAGCCATAGTGAAGGAAAACCGCCGAGTCACACTGAATGACATTGCAGCATGTTTACAGACTAGGCATGGGTCAGCACGCCACATTGTGCATGAGTGTGCTCCAGTTTCACGAAGTGTCTGCAAGATGGGTGCCGCGGCAGCTGACCCCTGAAATGAGAGAACGACGTGTTGATGCTTGTGAAGAATTTCTTCGGCGCTTTTAACGAGAAGGTGATGGCTTCCGTGCAAGAATCGTTACTGGGGACAACCTGCATTTTGAATGTCTTCCTCATCCACCATACTCACCAGACCTTGCCCCAAGTGATTTTCATATGTTTGGACCACTCAAAGACGCAATGGGAGCAAAGAAGTTCCGTTCTGATGAAGAGGTACGCAACGCGGTGCATGAGTGGCTGCGCGGACTACCAAAAGAATTTTTTTCCAAAGGAATTTATGCACTTTGCAGGCGTTGGAGGACTTGCATTGAGCCGGCCAGTGTGGTCGAACGATTCTAGGCGCTTCAGTCAGGAACCACGCTGCTACTGCGGTCGCAGGTTCGAATCCTGCCTCGGGCATGGACGTGTGTGATGCCCTTAGGTTAGTTAGGTTTAAGTAGTTCTAAGTTCTAGGGGACTGATGACCTCAGATGTTAAGGGGCTCCGGAACGCCCCATACTTGCAATGTTAAAATAACGCTTATAAATTACATCTTTCCTCACAAAGTATTTGAGGTAGGAAGCTGAACTTTTTACAGATTATTTATTGGAATATGGGCTACAACTTAACACAGGGATTTTACAAAATTTTAGTTCAGTTATTAAAGATGATTTTTTTCAATTGTAATGAAAATTCACAACATTTTTTTGCAATTTTTTATTTATATATTCAAAAATATACAGTTTTTTTGGAAAAAGGCTGTGTCAAATTATGCAGAAGGTACTGTGTAACATTTACTGAAAGTTTGAAACAAATATGTTTGGAAGATCCTTAGAAAACATGTAATTAGTATGAGAAAATAAAAGTTTTGGGAATCGAGCGACAAAGATTGGATTAACTTTTTAGTGCATTCCAGGTCCATAGGATGGATTATCTTCATCCTCTGCAAAGTCCTCCTCCAGCTTCCTCTTGTTCCTCCTCCTGTTTGCTCTTGCTTGTATTTCTAGACTCTTTACAGCCCTGTCTGTAGCCCGAAGGCGTTCCTTGTCTAAAGCAAGCATCGCTCGTACCATGTTAGAACCTATCTTCATTGGCATATTTCTAAATACCTTGCACCTTACAATGTTGCCATCATTGAAAGTCGTAACAGCATCATACACACCAAAGTGAAGTGTTTCTATTCCAACAAATACAGTCTTGGGGATTCTCGACCATATAACACTATTTACACTTTCTTTGGGGTTTTGAGTTTTTCCGTGAATACACACCAGCGATATTTATTGAACCATCACACGTTAGCCACAACACATACTTTATCTCACATCACTAAAATGTACCTGATGAACACGGACGTTAATAATAACACCATTTGACAGCAGTTTAACAGCGCCACAGTGGGTCACGCCCATGTAGAACACATTTCAAAAAAAATTTAAAAATAGTTGTAGTCTTCGGAATTGAATAAATTATATATCTATTAAAAGGTAATAGTCTGCAGATTCAGAAAACGAAAAAAGTAAAAATTGAACTTTTCATGATTTTGAGCCTTTCCGGAGCCCCTTAAGTCCCATAGTGCTCAGAGCCATTTCAGCCACTTGCACTGAGCATGGGGAGATCATGTTGAAAAGTGATAGAGCTTTGTACCACTTCTGCACAATAAATAATATTTAAAAAAACATTTAAGGTTTTCATTTGACTCACCCTCGTACCAATCTATCGCTTGCCATACGGCCCAACAACCAAGAGCGATGGTCTGAACATCCACTTGCCCTTTAGTTCTCATACGCGGCTACCTTACACCATAGCGGTACGTTGACAATGTTCTGCGCCCTGTTTCGTTGCCCTTCGTGGCAAGCCGTCCTGGGCTTACCTTTCAGCTAGGTAATGCCAGCCCGCACACGACGAGAGCGTCTTCTGCTTGTCTTCGTACTCATCAGACTCAGAAAGATCACCCAATCTCTCCACAGTTGTGCCCGTTTGGAGCATTATGGGTAGGTCCTTCCATCCAGTTCGAGATTTCGACGCTCTAACGTGCCAGCTGGTCAGAATTTGGCACGATATCCCTCACGAGGACATCCGACAACTCCATCAATCAATGCCAAGCCGAACAACTGCTTGCATCAGGGACAGAGGTGGACCATCGCGTTATTGACTTGCTCAATTTGTAAAACTCTTTCCCATGAAGAAATAATCCAATTGTTCTGAAATTGTAATCATCTGATTGTCAGTACATGTACATCACATCTACCGACTTCCGTCCCATTCAGATAATTACTTCGTGGTGCATCTTTTTTGTCTTATAGTCTATTTACAGCAGTATTCAGTGATGCTGTAACAGCCTTATCCTCAATTATTGTCTGTTCTACGTTGAGTGGAGAAGTTCGGTCCTGACGATGACCGGGAAATCTATTATTTTACCTTGACGAGTCGGTTCTCTGATTACTTGAGCAAGGCGATTTTGGGATAAGGTAATTAGATCTTTGTACATTCCTTATACTTTCAGTATGGGAGCGATCTGCAGTGTAACTTCGCATCACAAGATCGGTAAAAAAGCTTTTTATTGGATGACCAGTTTCGCCAGAGCTATGCTGTCATCATCAGTCTTGTGCTTTAAAATACTGCAAAGTACTGTCCATCAGTGTTTTTAAAGCATGAAATCCGCCGATGACAGCGTAGTTCTGTCGAAACCGGTCGTCCAATAAAATGCCCTTTTAGCGATCGTGGCCTTGTCAAGTTTACTTCAGGTACCACGCATTTAGATCAGTTTCACTTGGTTCTCTGTCCTTACTATCTGCGTTAATGAATTGAATCTCTCAGCCTATAGCTGGAATGTTCAAATCTTCAACTACGAGGGCAGTTCAATAAGTAATGCAACACATTTTTTTTCTGAAACAGGGGTTGTTTTATTCAGCATTGAAATACACCAGGTTATTCCCCAATCTTTTAGCTACACAACACTATTTTTCAACGTAATCTCCATTCAATGCTACGGCCTTACGCCACCTTGAAATGAGGGTCTGTATGCCTGCACGGTACCATTCCACTGGTCGATGTCGCAGCCAACGTCGTACTGCATCAATAACTTCTTCATCATCCGCGTAGTGCCTCCCACGGATTGCGTCCTTCATTGGGCCAAACATATGGAAATCCGACGGTGCGAGATCAGGGCTGTAGGGTGCATGAGGAAGAACAGTCCACTGAAGTTTTGTGAGCTCCTCTCGGGTGCGAAGACTTGTGTGAGGTCTTGCGTTGTCATGAAGAAGGAGAAGTTCGTTCAGATTTTTGTGCCTACGAACACGCTGAAGTCGTTTCTTCCATTTCTGAAGAGTAGCACAATACACTTCAGAGTTGATCGTTTGACCATCGATCATCTCGAACGAGTGTCGCACGCTCCGCCATTGCAGGAGTCACAGCTGTGCACGGCCGGCCCGCACGCGGGAGATCAGACAGTCTTGCTTGACCTTGCGGCGATGATGACACACGCTTTGCCCAACGACTCACCGTGCTTTTGTCCACTGCCAGATCACCGTAGACATTCTGCAAGCGCCTATGAATATCTGAGATGCCCTGGTTTTCCGCCAAAAGAAACTCGATCACTGCCCGTTGTTTGCAACGCACATCCTTTACAGACACCATTTTAACAGCTCCGTACAGCGCTGCCACCTGTCGGAAGTCAATGAAACTATACGAGACGAAGCGGGAATGTTTGAAAATATTCCACAAGAAATTTCCGGTTTTTTCAACCAAAATTGGCCGAGAAAAAAAAGTGTTGCATTACTTATTGAACTGCCCTCGTAATATTAAGAACATGACCAAGAAAAGTACGCGAAACCTTCAACAAGTTTCCCCTCAGATATGACGCCACTTCTGACCCTGAGATAGCACTGAGGACCAATACGCACAGCGGTCGCGACGACGCAGGACGCGGGCGCGACCTCATAGGGAGGGGCCAGTCGGCTCCCCTTTGAGGCCGCCGCCGCTCTGCCGCCCCCGCGCGGCACTGACAGGTGGTGCGTCGCTGCTGGGAGCCCATCACCGGACGCGTTCGGCCGTCAAAGGGCGGCGCGGCCGCCTCGATTGCCGGATCGGCACGCCCCGCGTTCCGTCAGATCACTGCGCTGCACTGGCGTTTCGACGGCGTTGCCCTCTCTTCATCATCGACCACCAGTATCACCGCGACACCCGTTAGATGGAGTCTGCCGGCTTCTCATTCCCGCAGCTCTCTGAAACCCGCCTATTGATCTCAATCTGGTACTCTGCAATGGAGCTGTTGATGGACTCGATCCCAGATGTTGATGTGTAGATACCGATCTCCATGAAACGGCACTCCAGTTTGCAAATGATTTACACGTACTTCGTACTGGTGGTGAATGTATCGTACCGCACTGACCCGAAAATAAGCCGCAGTTTTCCTTCAAAACACCGCAAAAATAAATAAATAAAAAATAAAAAACAGGATGCTGCTTCTCTGTACGATTATACAAATACCGGTATATTTTCACACCATCTTCTTCTTCGTTGGTGTTCAGCCGTGAAGTATAATTCCAACAGCACGCCACTACCGTCTTCGAATTGTAAAAGTTATATTCGAACAGCTGTTATTTTTTCATCATCATCATCATCATTTAAGACTGATTATGCCTTTCAGCGTTCAGTCTGGAGCATAGCCCCCCTTATACAGTTCCTCCATGATCCCCTATTCAGTGCTAACATTGGTGCCTCTTCTGATGTTAAACCTATTACTTCAAAATCATTCTTAACCGAATCCAGGTACCTTCTCCTCGGTCTGCCCCGACTCCTCCTACCCTCTACTGCTGAATCCATGAGTCTCTTGGGTAACCTTGCTTCTCCCATGAGTGTAACATGACCCCACCATCTAAGCCTGTTCTCTCTGACTGCTACATCTATAGAGTTCATTCTCAGTTTTTCTTTGATTTCCTCATTGTGTGTGTAGTGATGATGTGTGGTTTGTGGGGCGCTCAACTGCGTGGTTATCAGCGCCAATTTCCTCATTGTGGACACCCTCCTGCCATTGTTCCCATCTACTAGTACCTGCAATCATCCTAGCTACTTTCATATCCGTAACCTCAATCTTGTTGATAAGTAACCTGAATCCACCCAGCTTTCGCTCCCATACAACAAAGTTGGTCGAAAGATTGAACGGTGCACAGATAACTTAGTCTTGGTACTGACTTCCTTCTTGCAGAAGAGAGTAGATCGTAGCTGAGCGCTCACTGCATTAGCTTTGCTACACCTCGCTCCCAGTTCTTTCACTATGTTGCCATCCTGTGAGAATATGCATCCTAAGTACTTGAAACCGTCCACCTGTTCTAACTCAGCAGCTGTTAGTCCCTCAGCTGTTACTTTTATTTATTTTTATTTAGCCTAACAGTTTCGACTCCTTAATAGAGTCATCTTCAGGCCTTGTAGCACTAACGACAAAAAGCATCCACTCGTACAAGTATATAACAGGCATCCAATATTTGCGCCTGATTTCCGTAGAAGACTTGATGAGCAATATGTGCTCTTCATACACGTAACAACTGTGCAGGGACAGGGCAATGTGTGAAGGGCAGACACTGCTCGTAAAGTCTTCTACGGAAACCAGGCGCAAATATTTGTTCCCTATTCTGATCAGCCAGAACATTGTGATCACTATCGTTACAAACCCGTCCAGGCGATAGTACCGCCACCTGGCGGGAATAACTGAAAGTCAGACACACGAACGTTACATGTAGTATCAGTGTAGTATCAGTGAGCTTGCTGATCGTGTATAGAATAGGGAGGCGCACGATCTATCTGAGTTTGGCCAAGGGCACATTGTGATGCTGTAACCTCCCCCTCACTTATCGACCTTAATGACAGTGAAAAATGAAACCGCGTGTACCTAATGGAAATTTGGGAAAAGCAATCGTCACCGAAGTTAATCTGTCGGTAAAGAGGAAGGAAAGGGTTACATCTAAATCAAAGGAAAAATGCTAATGAAACTGGTGGAAATTAATTTTGAAAAGGGGTAAAGTTAATAAAGAAAGTAAATGTGCGGCCGTTACGTTAACAGTTAACTAGCGGTAATTAGATATTTGAGATTTGGGGGAAATTACGGTCGCCAGTCCTAAGGACAATTACTATAGTAACTGAAAAAGAAAGGTTATTGCACATATAATTAGCACTAGAAGCGCGGCAACTGAAGGTTGACACGTGTAGTGTGAAAACTGAAAGTTTGGCAGAAGTAACAAATTTCGCTACACTCTGACTTAATTTACAAAAGAATTAATAAAACCGGAAAATTGAAAGTTAATTTAGTGACTGAAATTAATAGTGAGCTTTGTTTCTGAAGCACTACGAAATTCAGTAAATCACGGTTAGTCTTGGGCTACCTCAACAATCATTTCAAAAGCTACTTGAATCTACGCAATTTAGAAATAAGAGAATTAACTTTGAACTTGAATTAAATGATTCTGAACAATAAACAATAGTAAAATTTAGTACGTACCAAGCTGAGCTGCAGTCACAGGTAAGCTAAAATACGGTAACAAAACTCGCACTCTTAATTTGTGCTTGTGTAATCTAAATATTGTAGCCAGCTATGAATACTTTAACTGAACTTTGAAATTAAAGCAGCGAAATTGAATTATATTACTTTAATGCTGGCGTTTGAATTTCAACGACACTCGGGTTCATTTCGGAAAAGGAATGGACCCTGCTTGCCAATGCAATTGGGACAATGAGCAACAAAGGTTCATGCTAAGTTGCTGTAATTTTGTGATGCAACAATTTTAAAAGTTTGAAAAGCTGAGGTCTGCCATACAGTTCTAAAACTTTACGTGCTTCCAGTCTTCCTTGTTGGTTGATTGAAGGTTTGAAGCCGTCGATCGAGGAGGTGGCGACAGTCACTCATTGTCGGCCGTCGCTGTTGCAGAAGCTGGATGTTGGTGCGCCTTCTTCTCGACACGGTCACCAGACGAAACGGGCTCTTGATGTGCGCCAGATAATGCTTCCCGTCCGCGACACCATGTCAGAAACTATCATCGCAAGTCGAGCGCAATTACATGCTGCCAAACCCCGAAAGCGCGGCAACTCGCGGGAGCGTCACACAACACACCTGCTCCACTCGCTACTCCAGCCAGACCTTTGCTCTCCCCGCGCTCCACGAGACAGAGTTAACACTACCAAAGATCCTACACACTTTGATTCTTCACACGACCTATCGATGTAATCGTTCGACAGCAGTTTTCCCTAGGCAAGACCCAGCGTAAAAATACAAATAATATTTACGAAACAAACCAATTATACATCGACATAAATGCATAAATATATATATATATACAAATAGTAAAACAATTACAATATATAAAGACACAGAAATGTCATATCTTGAGGTAACAAAAGAAGGAAAAAAATTACAGTTCAATAGATGGAAATAGGAGGATATGCATTTCCGGCGTTACAATGCCCCAGAGGTTCGGCACGAGCATATCAGAAACTGCTCTACTTGTAGAGAGTTCGAGGAGCGCTGTAGTGAGTGTCTTCAACACATGGCGAAACCAAGGTGAAACCATATCCAGACGTCGTGGGGTTGGCTAGTCACCTCTCATTTAGGATATCGGGCGTCATAGGCTGGGCAGACAGACAACACAGGAGAGGCAGCGAACTGTGGCGGAAAACTGCCGCGGAACTAACACAGTACTTTAATGCTGGGCAGAGTAAAATAGTGCCTGGACAGACAGTGTACCAAATACCTATGACGATGGGCCTTCACAGTCGACGACCCATGCATGTGCCAATATTAACACCACGACATCGGCAGTGTGCCCATCGGCACTGGACGTTGACAAGTCTCGATACCATGCCAATGGGAGGGCGGGAATCCATCGTCTTCCAGGGGAACAGGTTCTTGACACCTGTACAGCGGGAAGGAAACCAAGCTGGTAGCGGCTCCATTATGCTCTGGGGAACATTCACGAGGGTTCATGCAAGGCACCATGACGGCCAAGGAGTATCGTATACCCCTTCATGACGATCATACACTCCTGGAAATTGAAATAAGAACACCGTGAATTCATTGTCCCAGGAAGGGGAAACTTTATTGACACATTCCTGGGGTCAGATACATCACATGATCACACTGACAGAACCACAGGCACATAGACACAGGCAACAGAGCATGCACAATGTCGGCACTAGTACAGTGTATATCCACCTTTCGCAGCAATGCAGGCTGCTATTCTCCCATGGAGACGATCGTAGAGATGCTGGATGTAGTCCTGTGGAACGGCTTGCCATGCCATTTCCACCTGGCGCCTCAGTTGGACCAGCGTTCGTGCTGGACGTGCAGACCGCGTGAGACGACGCTTCATCCAGTCCCAAACATGCTCAATGGGGGACAGATCCGGAGATCTTGCTGGCCAGGGTAGTTGACTTACACCTTCTAGAGCACGTTGGGTGGCACGGGATACATGCGGACGTGCATTGTCCTGTTGGAACAGCAAGTTCCCTTGCCGGTCTAGGAATGGTAGAACGATGGGTTCGATGACGGTTTGGATGTACCGTGCACTATTCAGTGTCCCCTCGACGATCACCAGTGGTGTACGGCCAGTGTAGGAGATCGCTCCCCACACCATGATGCCGGGTGTTGGCCCTGTGTGCCTCGGTCGTATGCAGTCCTGATTGTGGCGCTCACCTGCACGGCGCCAAGCACGCATACGACCATCATTGGCACCAAGGCAGAAGCGACTCTCATCGCTGAAGACGACACGTCTCCATTCGTCCCTCCATTCACGCCTGCCGCGACACCACTGGAGGCGGGCTGCACGATGTTGGTGCGTGAGCGGAAGACGGCCTAACGGTGTGCGGGACCGTAGCCCAGCTTCATGGAGACGGTTGCGAATGGTCCTCGCCGATACCCCAGGAGCAACAGTGTCCCTAATTTGCTGGGAAGTGGCGGTGCGGTCCCCTACGGCACTGCGTAGGATCCTACGGTCTTGGCGTGCATCCGTGCGTCGCTGCGGTCCGGTCCCAGGTCGACGGGCACGTGCACCTTCCGCCGACCACTGGCGACAACATCGATGTACTGTGGAGACCTCACGCCCCACGTGTTGAGCAATTCGGCGGTACGTCCATCCGGCCTCCCGCATGCCCACTATACGCCCTCGGTCAAAGTCCGTCAACTGCACATACGGTTCACGTCCACGCTGTCGCGGCATGCGACCAGTGTTAGAGACTGCGATGGAGCTCCGTATGCCACGGCAAACTGGCTGACACTGACGGCGGCGGTGCACAAATGCTGCGCAGCTAGCGCCATTCGACGGCCAACACCGCGGTTCCTGGTGTGTCCGCTGTGCCGTGCGTGTGATCATTGCTTGTACAGCCCTCTCGCAGTGTCCGGAGCAAGTATGGTGGGTCTGACACACCGGTGTCAATGTGTTCTTTTTTCCATTTCCAGGAGTGTAGGTGCTTGCGTTCCAAACAGAGAGCTGCCACTGAGTTTCTTTTGGCGGAAGACCAGAGCATCGCAGTCATTCATGGGCGCTTGAAGAATGCCTACAGAGACCTAGAAGTGAACAAAAGCACGGTGAGTCGTTGGCCGAGGCCTCGGTCATAAGCAAAACAAAGTCTAGTAAACCTCTCTGATATCCCGCGTGATGGCCGGCCGCACACAGCTGTGACTCCCGCAGTACTGGAATGTACCGAAAGTCCGATCGACGCATCACAATCAAAGTCCTCGCTGCACAACTGGAAGTGTCTGCTGATAGTGCTGACACACTCGCCCACCAGTTGCGGTATTCTAAGGAGTGCGACGGCTGGGTTCCTCGCCGATTTGCAGAGGAACACAAAGAGCAACGAAGGACCATCTGCACGGAATGGCTTGTGCGTTACGAAGCTGATCGTGACAGTGTTTTGCCTAACATCGCCACAGGCGATGAAACATGGGACCATCTCTTCGAATCGGAAACAAAACGCCAATCCATGAAGTGGCTCCACACCTCCTGTGCTCCGAAGAAAAAGTTCAAAGCCGCACTCTCAGCCGGTAAAATAAGGTCAACGGTTTTCTGGAACTGCGAAGGGGTCATTGTTTACGTCCTCCCTCGTGGTGCAACGATCAACTCTTAAGTGTATTCTGATATCATCACGAAATTTAAGAAAAGACTACACAGCGTGTAACGCCGGAAATGCATATCCTCCAATTTCCATCTATTGTACTATAAATTTGTTTTCCTTATTTTTGTTACCTGAATATATGACATTTCTGTGTCTTTATATATTGTAATTGTTTTACTGTTTGTATATATATATTTATGCATTTATGTTTGTTTGTTTTGTGAATATTATTTGTATGTATACGCTGGGTCTGGCCTAGGGAAAACTATGCTATCGAACGGATACATCGATAGTTCGTGTGAAGAATCAAAGTGTGTAGGATCTTTGGTAGTGTTAACTCTGTCGCGTGGAGCGCGGGCAGAGAGGGAGTCTGGCTGGGGTGGTGCAGTGGAACAGGTGTGTTGTGTGAAGCTCCCGCGAGTTGCCGCGCTTTCGGAGTTTGGCAGCATGTAATTGCGCTCGACTTGCGATGATAGTTTCTGACATGGTATCGCGGACGGGAAGCATTAGCTGGCGCACATCAAGAGCCCGTTTCGCCTCGTCACCGTGTCGAGAAGAAGGCGCGCCAACATCCAGCTTCTGCAACAGGGACGGCCGACAATGAGTGACTGTCGCCACCTCCTCGATCGATGGCTTCAAACCTTCAATCAACCAACAAGGAAGACTGGAAGCACGTAAAGTTTTAGAACTGTATGGCAGACCTCAGCTTTTCAAACTTTTAAAATTGTTGCATCACAAAATTACAGCAACTTAGCATGAACGTGTGTTGCTCATTGTCCCAATTCCATTACCAAGCAGGATCCCTTCCTTTTCCGGAATGAACCCGAGTGTCGTTGAAATTCAAACTCCAGCATCATTCCATTTCACTACTTTAATTTCAAAGTTCAGTTAAAGTATTCATAGCTGGCTGGCTACAATACTTAGATTACACAAGCACAAATTAAGAGTGCGAGTTTTGTTACCATATTTTAGCTTACCTGTGACTGCAGCTCAGCTTGGTACGTACTAAATTTTACTATTGTTAATTGTTCAGAATCATTTAATTCAAGTTCAAAGTTAAATCTCTTATTTCTAAATTGCGTAGATTCAAGTAGCTTTTGAAATGATAGTTGAGGTAGTCCAAGACTAACCGTGTTTTACTGAATTTCGATGTGCTTCAGAAAGAAAGCTCACTATTAACTTCAGTCACTAAATTAACTTTCGATTTTCCGGTTTTATTAATTCTTTTGCTAAATTAAGTCAGAGTGTAGCGAAATTTATTACTTCTGACAAACTTTCAGTTTTCACACTACACTTGTCAACCTTCAGTTGCCACGCTTCTAGTGCTAATTATATGTGTAATAATCTTTCTTTTTCAGTTACTATAGTAATTGTCCTTAGGACTGGCAACCGTAATTTCCCCCAAATCTCAAATATCTAATTACCGCTAGTTGATTGTTAACGTAACGGCCGCACATTTACTTTCTTTATTAACTTTACCCCTATTTCAAAATTAATTTCCACCAGTTTCATTAGCATTTTTCCTTTCATTTAGATGTAACCCTTTCCTCCCTCTTTACCGACGAATTAACCTCGGTGACGATTGCTTTTCCCAAATTCCCATTAGGTACACGCGGTTTAATTTTTCACTGTCATTAAGGTCGATAAGTGAGGGGGAGGTTACAAGCGTTCGTGACCACAAAAGTGCAAGCGAACTTCTCTCTCTCTCCCTGACAAGGTTGGCTGGTTGCTTGTTTGGGGGAAGAGACCAAACAGTTAGGTCATCGGTCTCATTGGATTAGGGAAAGACGGGGAAGGAAGTCGGCCGTGCCCTTTCAGAGGAACCATCCCGGTATTTGCCTGGAGCGATTTAGGGAAATCACGAAAACCTAAATCAGGGTGGCCGGACGCGGGATTGAACCGTCGTCCTCCCGAACACGAGTCCAGTGTGCTAACCACTGCGCCACCTCGCTCGGTCTCCCTGACAAGACGATGCCTCACACAAATCTGGGCACCCGAGACGAGCTCACAAAACTTCATTGGACTGTTCTTCCTGATCCACCCTACAGTTCGGATTTCGCACATTCCGATTTCCATCTGTTTGGCCCAATGTAGGGTGCACTCCGCGGGAGGCAGTGCGTGGGTGATGGGGAGGTTATTGACGGAGCAGGGCGGTGGTTCCGACGTCGACCAGTGGAGGGTATATAGGCCCCCCCAAGTGAGGTAGCGTAAGGTCGTCGCATTGATCGGAGATTACGTTGAAAAGTCGAGTTTTATAGTCAAAAGACTGAGCAATAATATGTATACTAGAATCCTGAATAAACCTGCTTTCAGAAAAAAAATGTTGCCTTACTTATTGAACGTCCCTCGTATACAGGGTGTTACAAAAAGGTAAGGTCAAACTTTCAGGAAACATTCCTCACACACAAAGAAAGAAAATATGTTATGTGGACATGGGTCCGGAATCGCTTACTTTCCATGTTAGAGCTCATTTTATTACTTCTCTTCAAATCACATTAATTATGGAATGGAAACACACAGCAACAGAACGCACCATCGTGACTTCAAACACTTTGTTACAGGAAATGTTCAAAATGTCCTCCGTTAGCGAGAATACATGTACCCACCCTCCGTCGCATGGAATCCCTGATGCGCTGATGCAGCCCTGGAGAATAACGTATTGTATCACAGCCGTACACAATCCGAGCACGAAGAGTCTCTACATTTGGTACCGAGGTTGCGTAGACAAGAGCTTTCAAATGCCCCCATAAATGAAAGTCAAGACGGTTGAGGTCAGGAGAGCGTGGAGGCCATGGAATTGGTCCGCCTCTACCAATCCATCGGTCGCCGAATCTGTTGTTGAGAAGCGTACGAACACTTCGACTGAAATGTGCAGGAGCTCCATCGTGCATGAACCATATGTTGTGTCGTACTTGTAAAGGCGTATGTTCTAGCAGCACAGGTAGAGTATCCCGTATGAAATCATGATAACGTGCTCCATTGAGCGTAGGTGGACGAAACTAAAATTAGCTCTAACATGGAAATTAAGCGTTTCCGGACACATGTCCACATAACATCTTTTCTTTATTTGTGTGTGAGGAATGTTTCCTGAAAATTTGGCCGTACCTTTTTGTAACACCCTGTATAACGCTGCAACAGTTTGGATTGCTCACGTTTCATTTAGGTAATGGCTGTTATCATGCTGACAGTCCCATTATTTTACAAGACGGGACAGGTACTGTTCTCCTCCAATTGAACTCAGTAGAAGTTTGTTTTCACCAGTGAGTGGTAGCATCGAAAGAAAATCCAAAGCGGAATTTAACACAGATATGATTCAAATTTCAAACTCACAGATACTCGTTATGCAAAGAGCTTTCCAGTTGAGAATCTAATGCAAAATATTGGATGTATCTAAAGTGCGATGTTCGAGCGAATTTAAGAATAAACTGCAAAATGCCATTTTATCAACTAAATCCCACAGGCCAAAACCTATGGAAGTATCGCCAATTTGAAGTTTAGTTTCTTTCCTTTGTACATGGCTTCCTGGGTCTACAGTTCTCAAGATGTCATATGAGGAAGACGCGAGTGTCTTCGAATTCCATACAGACTGGCATGGACGACGTCAATCTGTCACAAGATACCTCATTTTGTTTGAGCCCCGAATATGTTTTAGCATTCCAAGGTAGACTGATGTCGATGAAGTTAGACGATAGGTTTGTGGATCACTATTCCCACACTGCCTGTAACACGTGTGACCTGTGCTTTCTTCCAGCTACTGGCCAAAGTTTCTTGTTAGAGGGACCTACGATGTATTATTGATTAGAGAGAGGCTAACTCCGACGCAAATTCTGTGTCGAATCTGATAGGGATTTCATCGTTCATTTTTCGTTAATTTTTAGCGATTTCAGCTGTTTGCACTGAAATTAATAACTGCATCATTCATCTGTGCAGTGATACGACAACACAACTAAATTTTTGTAAGCGAACGTTTGAAAATGGAGTTCAGCATTTTGTTTTTGTATTGCTACCATATGTTCTAGATCCTGTATCGCCATAGAGTGTCTGGATATTACATTAGGTGTCAGTGACAGTCTTTATTTTTGAAAAGAATTTCTTTCGGTTTCGTGATAGGTCTTCCTATAAAATTCTGCCACGGCAGTCATTTAAGGCTTCACGCATTGCTCCTTCGACAGCCAAACTTGTTCCATTTAGCATCTCTCAGTCTGTAGCTCTGTGCTTTGTTTGACACCTAATGTGGGGCAGTAGCTATTCCTTTAGAATGAAAGAATCAGTCGTATAAAACGAAAATAACTTTACTGTAATTTAACGGAAACCAAAACAATTACCATAATAAGAACATTTTACCAACGAAAATTGCCAAACAGCCATAGGTTTTGAGAAGTTATTATATTTAGTCAAGCAGTTTCGGTATCTCGCTAATGCCATCTTCAGGCCCCTATGCACTCCATGTATAGACAGATATATCCATACTTGCATAATTGGTGACATCAGCATCTGGATTCTGTGAATTCGTTTTTGGAGTATTTACTTCGAAGACTTGACTTCACCTGACAGTCAGTTGTTGTCAAGTTTTCAGAGAAAACACTCGAAAAACGAATTTTCAGAATGCAGATACTGGTGGCTAGTGTTACTCAAGTGTCTCTAAATCTGATTGTCTATACATGGAGTGCATAAGGGCTTGAAGGTGGCATTAATGAGATGTCAAACTGGTTGTTCAATGAAATATCATCTCAAAACTTACGTTTGGCAATTTTCCTTGGTAAATATTAGACCTGCCGCTATTCTGTATCTACAATGGATCAACATAGATTAAGAGCAGCTTGTTCGAAAGTACGGTTCATTGTACATAGGGCGAATCAGAGTCGGCTACGCAACGTTCACTACCACTCTGAAGCTTGCCACCTGTTATTAGAAATTGGGAAACGTTTTATTAGTGATTTTGAGTTATTAAATTTTCTTTATCTCACGCTCGAAGTTGGGGTCTGTTCGCAGGACCTTTCCTAGGATTCGCGCTGCAATAGGGCTATGTTGCAGGCCAAGAGTAGTTCGTACCGTTTAGAGACTGCCGAAGAAGTACGCTTTACAAGCGTGACTCATGGTAAGTGCAGGAAGATCGTCACGGGAGATTCTGCGCGATCTGGTCACAGCGTCGGTTCAAGAAGTGTCCAACCTGCACACAAGCTACCTTCCGTCACGTTTCTAAGACTGCGGACTTCAGGCCGCCGTAACTTAGTCGTTATGGCTTCTCCAATCAGCTTTTGAAATGTTCACCTTCCCTAGGGGGCCCCGTATATATAGCTGAAATATATCAATCTTATTTCCTGTTTAATTCTCCTGTTATCATATGAGACTTCCCTGGCGAAGCACATCTCTCACTCCGACCGCGGGAGTCCTGTGGTCATCTTGTGAATAGGGCAGGTTCTCGCACCGTCACACCGCAAGCTTCAGTTGGTTTTAACTATGACCGATCGAGTTCACGTAAATAGATACCGCAGTCCAGAGAGGGCAAGAGGGCCAATTGTCCCCTCCTGGAAACTGGGTACAGTTTTTTTTATTAATCACGGAATTTCTGGCAAGCTATGTCTGTGACTCCACTAAACTTCAGGCTTAAAATTGCCGATAGTGACGATAAATACTACAGCTTTAGCAGTCATTATATATCTTCCTGTTTCTTACTTGTATCTCTGTTAATGGAAAATCATGCCGATTTCTTGGTACGACAGCAGTTTGCAGAACCTCCCCAAAATGATGTCTTCAGTATTTTCTGTCGCTTTTTCGTTCAATCATTTTCGAGTCGCAGCAAGCAGCCGGTCCAGCACCTTGGCGGGTGGATTCCATCACTGATTCCCTACACATAAACACGGCAGTAGTGCATTTGTCATTCATCCGTCTCCGTCACAACAGGGTCACAACAGTAGTTTACCATTTGTCTGTGGAAATAGAAAGCCCACGATGGTTTGCTGCTACTGCAAGTAGTTTTACAAAATAGTGCTTTTGTAGTACACTCTAAAAACACAGCTGTAATATATTGTAGGTGTGTATACCTATAATTAATTCCAAATAATAACAATAACAATTCGGTCGGAAAAAGAAAAAAGCGTTATCTGCGCTAGGCGAGAGGAAATAATGAATGAAAGTCGAAGGACTCAGGGATTGTGAGCTTCTCAAAGTCTATGGATGTAACACAGCGCCACCTGAAGTCAAAGAGCTACGAATTCTGCATTCCAATTGGCATGCTGCACGATGATGTGACAAACTGGAGAAATGAGGATTACCTTGGTGCAGTACTAGACTGCTGAAAGCTGATTCTACCGACCAATTTAAGGATGATTCTAGAAGGTTTTCTACATTGATCTACTTGCCCATTAGGCCTTGGCTACGCTTTACCTAACCAACTCAAAGTAACCTAACTTCCAAAACACCTTTTGTTCAAATAAAGTTATGCTTGCCGACACTAAAAAATATAAATCATGGAAGTGATGCCATAAATCCATCACCATGAACAAACGTGAAGCGTTATAAGCAAACAAAGTTTTACAGATGGCATCAAAATTTTGTAAACCTGTTCTAATTTTTTTTTCCTCTTCTGCACTTCAAATGATATTTGTGTGTTGCTGATATCCAACTAGATTTTCTAACTCATTCTAATTCCTTTTTCTATTTCAGATTTTTAATTTTCAGCGAAATTTCAGGTCACTGAATCAAAAATGTGCGATCAACATTCAAATTAATAACAAGGACGTATTTTGCATCACAACGAAAGGATAACGTTCTACGCGTCGAGGCGTGAAATATCGAAGTTTGTATGTGGTAGGGAAGCTAGAAAATCTGAAAACGGAAATGGTGAGGCTCAATATGGATATAATGGGCGTCAGCGATGTGAGATGGAAAGACGACAAGGCTTTCTGGTCTGACAAGTATAGCAAAATATCAACAGCAGCAGAAAATGGTATAAGAGGAGTAAGATTTGTTATGAACAGGAAGGTAGGGCACAGAGTGAGCTACTGTGAACAGTTCAGTGATAGGGTTGCTCTCATCAGTATCGACAACAAACCAACGCTGACAACAATACCATAGGTAGACATGCCGACGTCGGAAGCAAAAGATTTAGAGATAAAGTATATGCGGATACTGAACGAGTAATTCAGTACGTAATGTGAGATGAAAATCAAACAGTCATGCAAGTATGGAATACGGTTATGGGAGAAGGAGCAGAAGAAAGCATTACGGCAGAATACGGGCTTGGTAGTAAAAATGAGATAGGAGAAAGACTAATTGAGTTCTCCAATAAATTTGAGATGGTGATTGTGAATACTCTGCTCAGGAGTCACAAGAGGAGAAGGTATACGTGGAAATGGTAGGGAGATACAGGAACATTTCAGTTAGGTTATGAGAGCATCATGATCACATAGACATTCCTAATCATATACTGGATTGTACGGCGTACCCAGGGACAGATATAGACTCAGATCACAATTTGATAATGAGGAAGAGCAGGGTGAACCTTAAGAGACTAGTCAGAAAGCATCGGTGCGCAGAGAAGTGGGACATGGAATTACTAACGAATGAAGAGGTACACATGAAGTTTTCTCGGATTATAGATGTTGCGGTACTTAGTACCTCAATGGGTATTTCAGCTGAAGAGGAATGGACAAGTCTAGAAAAGGCGATCACAGAAGTTGGAGAGAAAAACATAGGAACATGGAAAATAACAATGAAGAAAACCATGGGTAACGGAAGAAATAAGTACTTCAGTTTCTCGGCGAAAGAAGAAAGTACAACTGAAATTCAGGAGTCCAAAAATACAAGCCACTTAGAAACGAAGTAACAAGAAGTGTACGAAAGCTAAGACGAAATGGCTTCATAAAAAATGAGAAGTAATTGAAAAAGAAATGATTGTCGGAAGGACAGATAGCGTACTGAAAAGTCAGAGTCGGAGAAATTGAAAACAAGGACTGTAAATTAAGAGTGCGATGGTGATTCTACTGTTAAATGGATAGGGGGAAAGAGTACATTGAAGAGGAAGGACATATATGATGACGTGATAGAAGAAGAGACAGGAGTCGTTAGAGGACAGACAAGGGATCCAGTATTAGAATCAGATTTTAGAAGAGCTTGGGAAGACATAAAATCAAATAAGGCAGAAGGTATAAATAACATTTCCATCGGTATTTCTAAAGTCATTGGGAGAAGAGGCAACAAAACTATTATTCACGTTGGCGTGTAAAATGTATGAGACTGACGATATACCATCATACTTTCGGCTGAACGTCATCCACGCAATTCCCAAGATTGCAAGACCTGAAAAGCGCGAGAATTATCGCACAGTCACCTTAAAAGCTCATGCATCCACGTTCCTGACAGGAATAGAGAAGAATGGAAAAGAAAATTGAAATCTGTTTGATGAAGATCAGTTTGACTTTAGGAAACGTTCAAAAATGGTTCAAATGGCTCTGAGCACTATGCGACTTAACTTCTGAGGTCATCAGTCCCCTAGAACTTAGAACTACTTAAACCTAACTAACCTAAGGACATCACACACATCCATGCCCGAGGCAGGATTCGAACCTGCGACCGTAGCGGTCTCGCTGCTCCAGACTGTAGCGCCTAGAACCGCACGGCCACTTCGGCCGGCTTAGGAAACGTAAAGGCACCAGAGAAGCAGTTCTGATTTGCTGGCGATAATGGAGTTAAGACTGAATGAAAATCAAGAGACATTCGTAGGGTCTGTCGACCTGGAAAAGCGTTCAGAGGGTACCATATGTTCTAAACCCTGAGAAATATAGTTGTAAGCTATACGGAAAAACGGGTAACACAATTTTTTCAGGGACCAAGAGGGAACAATAAGACTGAAAGACCAAGAACGAAGTGCACGGATTAAAACGGGTGTCAAGATGCCCCTGCAGTTCAATTTCTACATCGAAGAAACAATCACGGAAATAAGAGGAAGGTTCAAGAGTAGGATCAAAATTCAAAGTGAAAGGATACCAATCTTAAGACTCGCTGATGACATTGCTATCTTCAGTGAAAGTCAAGAAAAATTACAGGACTTGGTAAATGGAATGAACAATCTATTGAGTACAGAATATGGAATGAGAGTAAATCGAAGAGACACGAACGAAATGAGAAATATCAGAAATGAAAACAGCGACAAATTTAACATTATAATTGGTGACCAGGAAATAGATGAAATTAAGGAATTAGCAACCTAGGCAGCAATATGAGCAATGACGGACGGAGTAAGGAGGACATCAAAACCAGACTACCACTGGTAAAAAGGCACTCCTGGCCAAGAGAAGTCTGTTAGCATCAAACATAGGCCTTAATTTGAGGAAGAGATTCCTGAGAAAGTACGTTCTGAGCATAGCATTGTATGGTAGTGAAACATGGACTGTGGGAAAACTGGAAAACAAGAGAATCGAAGCCTTTGAGATGTGGTGCTACAGAGGAATGCTGAAAATTACGTGGACTGATAATGTAAGGAACGAGGAGGTTCTGCGCAGAACAGGAGAGGAAAAGAACGTATGGAAAACATTGACACGAAGAAGGGACTAGATAATAGAGCACCTATTAAGATATCACGGAATAACTTCCATGGTACGAGGGAGTAGTAGACTGTAGAAATTATAGAGGAAGACAGAGACTGGAATAAATCCAACAAATAATTGAGAGCGTAGGTTGCAAGTGCTACTCTGTGATGAAAAAGCCGGCACAGGAGGGGAATTCGTGTCGTGCTAAGGCATCAGTGGATAACTTCCATGATACTAGAGGGAGCTGCAGAGGGTAAAAATCGTAGAGGAAGACAGAGATCGGTGTACATCCAGCACATGTTGCTCTGCAATGAAAAGGCACAGGAGAGGAATTTGTGGCGGGCCGCATCAAACCAGTCAGAAGAGTGATGACATTAAAAAAATTGCATACACCATTGAAATATGCCTACCGTTTGGTTACCAAAGTACTCTACAATAGCAGTATAAGTAGACAGCTACAAGTCTTTTGACACAGGCCTACAATAAGTTTTATGTACTTCCTGGCAAATTTAGTTCTTGCGGCACGCCAGGCTTTCAAACTCATCGAATCAGTTATGTGAAAACTGTCAAGTTTGCATCTTGCGCCTGTTGCAAATGGACGCCCATACTGCAAGACATTCCATTCCTTTGTAATCTCCACGAAGCCGTTCATGAGGTGGGCGTAGTATGCTTGTGCTTTATTATTACCACTGAAAGACGAATCCATTGCTACAGTGTTAACACCCCCCCCCCCCTTCGACGGAAAAGAAAAAGGCATCCCACGTTCGTTCACTTTCAATAACGTCCCAGACTCTGACTGAGGCAAAGCTGATGCTATAAAAACGATTGCATAGCGTCTGGATCGATACAGCACGCCCAGTTGCTTCCAAAAATGTAGCGTGCAACTCAGCTGCACTACCGTCGAGGTTGTTCAGAAGTTGAGCTGATGTTGTTGAAGAAGATATCAATGTTTCGTGGTTCACGAAAGAGGTTGATTTTTCGAATGACCTCACAGTTATGTACACGAGGCCCATGAGATAGACAGGCCGCGTCGCGTACGTCACGAAGGTAGCCCTGAACTCGCTCGCTCGCTCAACTCAGCAGACAGAATGCGTTTCTAAACCTTTTAACTCGCAGATGGGTGTGTAAGTACTAACGAGAATTGCATCTTGCACTGGAATCTGCTATTATGAAGTCTTACTGATTAACAGTACTACAACAAAATTTAATTTAAGATCAGTACTCTATATAAATGATATAACGGCTTGTTTATAGCATTTAGTCTCTTCTGCTTGACAGTACCCATTACATGCTGGAAGTGGTGCCTTATGCAAGTGATAATAATTTTAGCATGATTTTATTTTATTGCACGCCAGTACAGCCATAATAAATTATAAGTACGTTCATGGACTTCCCATCATTGTAGGACTAATAAGAGTTGTTGTTGTTGTTGTTGTCTTCAGTCCTGAGACTGGTTTGATGCAGCTCTCCATGCTACTCTATCCTGAGCAAGCTTCTTCATCTCCCAGTACCTACTGCAACATACATCCTTCTGAATCTGCTTAGTGTATTCATCTCTTGGTCTCCCTCTACGATTTTTACCCTCAACGCTGCCCTCCAATACTAAATTGGTGATCCCTTGATGCCTCAGAACATGTCCTACCAACCGATCCCTTCTTCTGGTCAAGTTGTGCCACAAACTTCTCTTCTCCCCAATCCTATTCAATACTTCCTCATTAGTTATGTGATCTACCCATCTAATCTTCAGCATTCTTCTGTAGCACCACATTTCGAAAGCTTCTATTCTCTTCCTCTCCAAACTATTTACCGTCCATGTTTCACTTCCATACATGGCTACACTCCATACAAATACTTTCAGAAATGACTTCCTGACACTTAAATCTAAACTTAATGTTAACAAATTTCTCTTCTTCAGAAACGCTTTCCTTGCCATTGCCAGTCTACATTTTATATCCTCTCTACTTCGACCATCATCAGTAATTTTGCTCCCCAAATAGCAAAACTCCTTTACCACTTTAAGTGTCTCATTTCCTAACCTAATACCCTCAACATCACCCGACTTAATTCGACTACATTCCATTATCCTCGTTTTGCTTTTGTTGATGTTCATCTTATATCCTCCCTTCAAGACACCATCCATTCCGTTCAACTGCTCTTCCAAGTCCTTTGCTGTCTCTGACAGAACTACAATGTCATCAGCAAACCTCAAAGTTTTTATTTCTTCTCCATGGATTTTAATACCTACTCCGAATTTTTCTTTTGTTTCCTTTACTGCTTACTCAATATACAGATTGAATAACATCGGGGAGAGGCTACAACCCTGTCTTACTCCCTTCCCAACCACTGGTTCCCTTTCATGTCCCTCGACTCTTATAACTGCCATCTGGTTTCTGTACAAATTGTAAAAAGCCTTTCGCTCCCTATATTTTACCCCTGCCACCTTTAGAATTTGAAAGAGAGTATTCCAGTCAACATTGTCAAAAGCTTTCTCTAAGTCTACAAATGCTAGAAACGTAGGTTTGCCTTTCCTTAATCTTTCTTCTAAGATAAGTCGTAAGGTCAGTATTGCCTCACGTGTTCCAGTATTGCTACGGATTCCAAACTGATCTTCCCCGAGGTCGGCTTCTACTAGTTTTTCCATTCGTCTGTAAAGAATTCGCGTTAGTATTTTGCAGCTGTGGCTTATTGAACTGATTGTTCGGTAATTTTCACATCTGTCAACACCTGCTTTCTTTGGGATTGGAATTATTATATTCTTCTTGAAGTCTGAGGGTATTTCGCCTGTTTCATACATCTTGCTCACCAGACGGTAGAGTTTTGTCAGGACTCGCTCTCCCAAGGCCGTCAGTAGTTCCAATGGAATGTTGTCTTCTCCGGGGGCCTTGTTTCGACTCAGGTCTTTCAGTGCTCTGACAAACTCTTCACGCAGTATCGTATCTCCCATTTCATCTTCATCTTACTAATAACAGTAAGATTCCATAATTGCGGATTCCAGTAGAAGATTCAACAGGTGTAGAAACGTAGTTTGTCTGCTGATTTGAGGGAGCGAGCGCAGGACAACCTTCGTGACGTACGCGCCGCGGCCTGTCTTTCTCGTGGGCCTCGGATGTACAGCAATTCAGTGGGCGTCTTAATACACTGGCAACTGTACGTGCCCCAAATGGCAAGGCGCTTGAGGTCCAAGGTTGAACTGACCGTTCGAGGAGTATTAGCAGACTCGGCAATGTATACAAGTCGAACTGACCTCTTCACGATGAGAGACACAGGGCGCTCTACCTGACTGCACTGCAGGTTTACTTTTGCCTCCATTACACACTTGGCTACACGTGATTACACTGCTCACAGAAATAACTTATTCGAAATCGTGTAATTGTGTTCCATTGCGATGTATAAGTCTGAAATTTGGCTCAAAGTTGCTGCAACCTTCCTCTGTAATGGTACAAAAGAGAGGCACTCTGAGACTTCACTCACGGGCTCGGCAAAGCTTCAAAGGTAGCCAGGTGTCGTTTGATGCGAAAAAAGGTCACAACTCAGGAGTTCATGTAAGGTATAAGGCTTCCTAACGAAATCACATCGGCACCAAATTTCACCACAATTCTTCCCAACGCCGTCGTGGACGTTTCACACTGTGGAAAGGTCGTCACACTCCCTCTCACCCACATTTTATCCCTCTTTCGACGCCTCTGCGACAGAGATGATGATGTTTGGTGTGTGGGGCGCTCAACTGCGCGGTTATCAGCGCCAGTACAAATTCCCAACCTTTGCTCAGTCCGATTTCGCCATTTTCATGAATGATGAGGACAACACAAACACCCAGTTATCTTGAGGCAGGTGAAAATCCCTGACCCCGCCGGGAATCGAACCCGGGACCCCGAGCTCGGGAAGCGAGAACGTAACCAGGAGACCACGAGCTGCGGACTCTGCGATAGAGACCAGAAACTTGACACCTAGTGTTGAAATCACGCATATTTCTTATTCTAAGCAGATAAAAACTATTTATATACATCGCTGCTCAGAATCGACGCGAAAAGGCCTGAGAAGATGGCATAAAGGGTGTCAATGAAAGCCACCCCTACCCTTTGGGCGTTGATTCTCATACATTTCGCGATCGAAAACGACGGTTCACAGTGCGATGACCAACAGGACGCCGCTTCTTGACAACGTTTGTCACTCCTTGGCGTGTAAGGAAATTGCAGTTTTTGATCTGGTGGTACCACTAGGGACCATTCAAAACCATTCGACGAAATTTGGTGCGATCCGAAGTAGCAAAGGGTGTTTACGCTTTTTCTAGTCCCTCTGTTCAGCGCCCTCCTGTGGTGAGATCAAGGAACGATGCAACATTAACATTTGTATCAGTAAAGCGACGAAGGTCCTCGGTGTCACCCACGCACCTTTGTTAAGGGCGTTAAAAGGGTACCCGTCAGAGACATCGACATTCGTTCAGCTGCGTGTTGCCTCTCGGCTACTCCAGCGCCCGAAGGTAGGCAACCCTACCCGAAGAGTGTCAAAGGGGGTTGCCTGTCATTAGGTTAGGGCTCAGTCCCCTGCGGGAGGGGGGGGGGGGAAGCGGTGTCGAAGGTTGTCGAAAACGCCGTCCTCTTCCTCAGTGCATTGCGAACTGCCGTTTCCGACCGAGAAATCTGTGGGACCAGCCCTCAAAGGGAAGGATACGTTTCATTGAAGTCCCCTTTGTGCTGCCTGAGGGCTTTTCGTGTCGATTATGAGCGACGGTTTGGTGTTGCTGTTCTGATCCACATTACAGAGGCAGCAAAAGATGGAGTGAAATGTGGGTAAGAGGAGGTGAGACGACTTTCGCATCGTGTCATACGTACACGATGGAGCTGAGCAGAATTATAGTGAAATGTTGTGCTAATGTGACACCATTAATACGCCTTTCACTTCACATGAACTTGGAAGGTATGGGCTTCGCAGTTAGAAGCGTCACCAGGTCTGACGTTACGTCACATGCCGCCACGCTTTTGCACCACTACATTGGAAGGAGCCAGATTTCAAACTTGCGCGTCCAATGGAGGGCAATTGCGAGGGTTTCGAAGAAGGGATACTTTTAACGCAATGTGTTTTCTGTGCTGAGGGGCCGAATTAAGTTACCTGTGTGGGATTAAATGTGTTGAAAACTGTTGCAGTAACAATAATACATCGCCACGAAGTTGTCTGAAGCGCTGGGGAAAGAAGCACGGGGAACGGAGAGTAGTGTGGAAACACCGCGAGAACGGCGAGCTTGAACATCAGTGCTGCTGCCAGCTCAGCCTGCTGGTTGTGCTGTTGTATTTGGACAGGGATTGCGCCTGTGCAGTGTCCTCAATACGTTTCATGTGTCGGTCGTGGTCAGAACAGTAAAATGTAAATGTCGTGTGGCTAGGGCCTCCAGTCGGGTAGACCGTTCGCCGAGAGCAAGTCTTTCGATTTGACACCACTTCGGCGACTTGCTCGTCGATGGGGTTGAAATGATGCTGATTAGGACAACACAACACCCAGTCCCTGAGAGGAGAAAATCGACCCAGCTGGAAATCGAACCTGGGTCCTTAGGATTGACATTCTGTCGCACTGACCACTCAGCTACCGGGGGCGGACTGGTCAGAACAGTATTCTGTGTATGTTCCATAAAAACACGGGAGAACTGCCGGATATCAGTAACTTCCTGCCACGATATTTCGGCGCAGAGTCTTCTGGCCATCTTCAGGTGAATGCCACTGTAGTAGTACTGGCGAGTACGCGCTGAGCTCCGCTATTTAAAGCGTACTCGCCAGTACTACTACAGTGGCATTCACCTGAAGATGGCCAGAAGACTCTGCGCCGAAATATCGTGGCAGGAAGTTACTGATATCCGGCAGTTCTCCCGTGTTTTTATGGAACAATCAGTACGCCGGGAAAGCTTTAAACATCACAGTATTCTGTGTAGTTTAGAGCATCGTGTCGGAGCTAAATGGATTCGAAAGTGGGAAAATTGTTGGCGCTCAATAGCGGTTGCTTCAGTAACCAAGGTGGTCAGTGTATCGAAGGAGGAGGAGGAGATTAGTGTTTAACGTCCCGTCGACAACGAGGTCATTAGAGACGGAGCGCAAGCTCGGGTTACGGAAGGATGTGGGAGGAAATCGGCCATGCCCTTTCAAAGGAACCATCCCGGCATTCGCCTGAAACGATTTAGGGAAATCACGGAAAACCTAAATCAGGATGGCCGGAGACGGGATTGAACCGTCGTCCACCCGAATGCGAGTCCAGTGTGCTAACCACTGCGCCACCTCGCTCGGTTCAGTGTATCGAACCTTTATACCCCATACAGAGGGAAAAACATCATCCGCAAAGTCAGAACTCGGACGAAGGTGTGTGCTGAGTGATCGTGATTCAAGGACTGTGACAAAAAGGCCGATAGTTGCAGAAATCACTGCAGAACTGAACGTCACGCTAGTGAACCCTGTCAGCACGAAAGCCACAGTAAGGCAACTCCATAAGCAGGGAATTGCACGGGGACTTGGAACGTCAAAGTCACTCATAAGCGATGCAAATGTCCGTAACTGGAAAACGTGGTGCCGAAGCCATAGAAGCTGGACTATTGAGCAATAGGAGAGAGTCATTTGCTCGGATGAGTCTTGTTTCACACTGTTCATAACTTCTGAACGAGTTTACGTCCCAAGAGTGAATCATGGCGGGGTTCGGTGGTGATTTGGGCAACCATCTCGTGGTATTCCGTGGACCCCGTGGTCAGTCTGCAACCTGGACGGTTACACCAATTCGACAGTGGGCTGGCAGCAAATGTGCGTCCGGATGCTAGTATAGCTGTTGACGAAACACATTAAAACTATGTACCTGCTAGTAGTTGCCTTTTGTAACTACACTATTTGATCAATAGCATGGACACCCAAAAGTATACGTTTTTCATATCAGGTGCTTTGTGTTGCTACCTACTGCCAGGTACTCCATATCAGCGGCCTCAGTAGTCATTAGAATGGGGCGCTCAGCAGAACTCAGGGACTTCAAAAGTGGTCAAGTGATTGGGTCTCACTTATGCCACACGTGTGTACACGAGATCTGTACACTCCTAAACATCTCTAGGCCCACTGTTTCCGGTGTGATAGTGAAGAGGAAACGTGAAGGGACACGTACGGCACAAACCGACCTCGTCTGTCGATTGACAGAGACCGCAGACAGTTGAAAAGGGTCGTAATGTACACTCCTGGAAATGGAAAAAAGAACACATTGACACCGGTGTGTCAGACCCACCACACTTGCTCCGGACACTGCGAGAGGGCTGTACAAGCAATGATCACACGCACGGCACAGCGGACATACCACGAACCGCGGTGTTGGCCGTCGAATGGCGCTAGCTGCGCAGCATTTGTGCACCGCCGCCGTCAGTGTCAGCCAGTTTGCCGTGGCATACGGAGCTCCATCGCAGTCTTTAACACTGGTAGCATGCCGCGACAGCGTGGACGTGAACCGTATGTGCAGTTGACGGACTTTGAGCGAGGGCGTATTGTGGGCATGCGGGAGGCCGAGTGGACGCACCGCCGAATTGCTCAACACGTGGGGCGTGAGGTCTCCACAGTACATCGATGTTGTCGCCAGTGGTCGGCGGAAGGTGCACGTGCCCGTCGACCTGGGACCGGACCGCAGCGACGCACGAATGCACGCCAAGACCGTAGGATCCTACGCAGTGCCGTAGGGGACCGCACCGCCACTTCCCAGCAAATTAGGGACACTGTTGCTCCTGGGGTATCGGCGAGGACCATTCGCAACCGTCTCCATGAAGCTGGGCTACGGTCCCGCACACCGTTAGGCCGTCTTCCGCTCACGCCCCAACATCGTGCAGCCCGCCTCCAGTGGTGTCGCGACAGGCGTGAATGGAGGGACGAATGGAGACGTGTCGTCTTCAGCGATGAGAGTCGCTTCTGCCTTGGTGCCAATGATGGTCGTATGCGTGTTTGGCGCCGTGCAGGTGAGCGCCACAATCAGGACTGCATACGACCGAGGCACACAGGGGCAACACCCTGCATCATGGTGTGGGGAGCGATCTCCTACACTGGCCGTACACCACTGGTGATCGTCGAGGGGACACTGAATAGTGCACGGTACATCCAAACCGTCATCGAACCCATCGTTCTACCATTCCTAGACCGGCAAGGGAACTTGCTGTTCCAACAGGACAATGCACGTCCGCATGTATCCCGTGCCACCCAACGTGCTCTAGAAGGTGTGAGTCAACTACCCTGGCCAGCAAGATCTCCGGATCTCTCCCCCATTGAGCATGTTTGGGACTGGATGAAGCGTCGTCTCACGCGGTCTGCACGTCCAGCACGAACGCTGGTCCAACTGAGGCGCCAGGTGGAAATGGCATGGCAAGCCGTTCCACAGGACTACATCCAGCATCTCTACGATCGTCTCCATGGGAGAATAGCAGCCTGCATTGCTGCGAAAGGTGGATATACACTGTACTAGTGCCGACATTGTGCATGCTCCGTTGCCTGTGTCTATGTGCCTGTGGTTCTGTCAGTGTGATCATGTGATGTATCTGACCCCAGGAATGTGTCAATAAAGTTTCCCCTTCCTGGGACAATGAATTCAAGGTGTTCTTATTTCAATTTCCAGGAGTGTATAATAGGCACACATCCATCCAGACCATCACACAGAAATTCCAAACTGCATCAGGATCCACTGCAAGTACTATGACAGTTAGGCGGGAGGTGATAAAACTTTGATTTCATGGTAGAGTGGCTGCTCATAAGCCACACATCACGCCGGTAAATGCCAAACGACGCCTCGCCTGGTGTAAGTAACGTAAACATTGGACGATTGAACAGTGGAAAAAAGTTGTGTGAAGCGACGAATTTCGGTACACAATGTGGCGATCCGATGGCTGGGTGTAGGCATGATGAATGCCCGGTGAACGTCATCTGCCAGTGTACGTAGTGCCAACAGTAAAATTCGGAGGCGGTGGTGTTATGGTGTGGTCGTGTTTCCCATGGAGGGGGCTTGTGCTCCTTGTTGTTTTGCGTGGCACTGCTACAGCACAGGCCTACATTGATGTTTTAAGCACCTTCTTGCTTCCCATTGTTGAAGAGCAATTGCATCTTTCAACACGATCGAGCACTTGTTCATAATGCACGGCCTGTGGCGGAGTGGTTACACGACAATAACATTCCTGTAATGTATTGGCCCGCACAGAGTCCTGACATGAATCCTATAGAACACCTTTGTGATGTTCTGGAACGCCGACTTCGTGCCAGGCCTCACCAACCGACATCGATACCTCTCCTCAGTGCAGCAATCCGTGGAGAATGGGCTGCCATTCCCCAAGAAACCTTCCAGCACCTGATTGAACGTATGCCTGCGAGAGTGGAAGCTGTCATGAGGGGTAAGGGTGGGCCAACACCATACTGAATTCCAGCATTACCGATGGAGGGCACCACGAACTTGTAAGTCATTTTCAGCCATGTTTCCGGACACTTTTAATCACTCAGTGTAGCTGAGTGACCCAATGATTGTATGTTGCGCATACCCAGACAATTTATTGTACTAAATATTAAAATCAGTTGTATTTTTGAAGATAGTTACGCAATATGAGTCGCATTACGTGTATTGCAAAAGTTTCAGAATGTAGTCTAAGCATTTACCTATCACTGCGGCTCATAAGCCCTTCTCTACTAGTAACTATACATTTTATTTTAATGAAGTTTTATGATTTCTCCTAATTTCTCAACTTAGTCATAATTTTGCAAAAAAATTACAAACTTTTACTTATGGGCTTGTCATAAAGTGTTGATGCACGTTTCCTCCTGCCTGCGAGGCCTGTAAGGTTAGAAGCAATTTTGCAGCAACCAGATTTCTGTCTGCGCAGCGTCTGTTACGTCGTTTGCCACTGTTGAGTCACGCTGTTATTCTTTCAGTGCTCAACAGTCCTCCTTGTGACAGTCAACAGTCCTCCTTGTGACAAGCATATGTTCGTCCATTATTTCGTAACAGTCAACTGTTCTACGAACTGAAAATGTTACGGAGAAGAGGACTATCAGATGAGAAGATAAGGGAATTGTTGGAGCTGTCTTCTGCTTCTGAAAATTCACCTAATGAATTTGAATTTTTAGTGATGATGATCATTAGGCAGATGTCGCTGGAAACAAAGAACTACCCGAAGATGACGATCGACGATCATGAATACTCCTTTACGAAGGCGGGGCAGAACAATTTAGTGCAAATCCTGTTGAGTGTGACTCTTTGTTTTCTCGTAACGGCAATGAAATATGGGCTACAGCTCCTCAAGCTGGAATTTCTGCTAGCCGGAGCAAAAAGGATGTATTGAAAGAAGACCAGGGACCTACATGTCATTCGATTAGGACCTGTGATAATGAAGAAACTTGTTTCATGTTTTTTCTCTCTTGTACCCCTTAGTGACAATCTGTGTGTGTGTGTGTGTGTGTGTGTGTGTGTGTGTGTGTGCGTGTGTGTGTGTGTGTGTGGACCAACAAGGAAGGTCGAACCGGTCACGTGGACTGGGTGGATGAAGATACGCATTACATGAGAAAGCTTCTTGCCGTTCTGCTCCTGACTGGAGTTTAAAAGTCAAGAAATCAAGATATGTCAGCTTCGGTGTGTTGAGGATGGCCGACAACTGTTCAATGAAATTATGTCTCGCAACTGCTTCCATGCTATTCTGAGAGTGTTACGCTTTGATAGTGCAACAGCCTGACGTGAACATAGGTTAAGTGACAAACTGGAATCAGAGAAGTTTTTGAGATGTTGGAAATTACCCTTAGGGATGCGTAAATTCCAGGATCGTACATGACCGTGGATGAACAATTGGTCACATTTCGAGGTCACTATCCATTTAGACAGTACATCCCATCAAAACCTGGTAGATACGGAATAAAGTTCTGGAGAATTTCTGACAGTGTAACAAGCTACTGCTGGAAGATGAAAGTGTATTTTGCGAAGGACGAAAAAACCATAGCTTTGCGACTTGGAGAATGTTGTGAAAACCCTGGTGATTGAACTTGGAAAGTCTGTACGTAATTATTTTTTTTACACCTCTCCATTTAGCTCATTATTTGTTGTAAAAAGATCTGACACTAGTCAGCAATATACGAGAAAACAAAGGTAAACCGCCTGCCGATTTTTTTTACACCTAAAGCGCGTGAAGTATACTCTACATTATTTGGTTTTCAACCAGATAAGATGATAGTCTCTTGTGTTTCTAAGAAAAACAAAGTTTTTACCATCCTTAAGTCTCTTCAAGACCAACAAAGGGTGTCATTATCATAAGTAAAGAAGCCTCAAGTTATAATGACATATAACGCAACAAAGGGCGGCGTTGACACTATGGAACAGAAGACTTGATGCCACGTGTGAAGAGAAAAAGAAGGCGCTGGCTATTAGTGGTTTTCTTCAACACGATCGAATTAAGAGTAATGGATGCAGACGTAATTTGGATGATGCTGACCACCAACAAAAAATGAGACGCTTGACTTTCACAATCAATTTGGGAAAGCAATTAGCAGGGGTAAAGAAGTGAATGAATTCATTAGTAACATAGAGATCCAGGAAAGGCAATGAAACCGCCAGCTAAGAAAGGAGAAGATGTGCATATTCTATAGAGAAGAAAGACAGAAAACCTCAAATTACATCTTATAAGTGCAGCAAACCTGTATCCTTCGAACATTATGCTATTGTCTGTAGACACTGGCCGGCCGGGGTGGCCGAGCGGTTCTAGGCGCCACAGTCTGGAACCGCGCGACCGCTAAGGTCGCAGGTTCGAATCCTGCCTCGGGCAGGGATGTGTGTGATGTCCTTAGGTTAGTTAGGTTTAAGTAGTTCTACGTTCTGATGACCTCAGAAGTTAAGTCCCATAGTGCTCAGAGCCATTTGACCCATTTTTGTAGACCCTGCGCAAATTCCCTGTGAGAATAGAAGCCACCAGCAAATGAAAGAAAAATCTGCTTTTGAAAACGTAAACTTTAAATAAATAAAATTATTTTATAAGTATTTAAACCTGAAAACTCGTTCACATCATAAGCAGCCAAAATAGTGTCAATTTATGTCAACGTAAACAACACCGGCCTGGGAGGCCTGAGTGGTAGGCAATGCTACACAGATTTTCTGGTAAGCAGAGGGTTAAACGACGTTACTCAGCATTCCGTGGTTCTCACTGACAGAATGGAATTATTTGAGTGATAATTATCAAGTGTAAGCATTGATCTGATGTTCATTGGACAGTGCAACTTTTGTTTAATATTGTGCAGGGAGGAGACCCCCCAAGAGGGATCATTGCCGACAAAATTTTATTAAATAAATTTTCCATGCATAATGTTCGGCCGTAGCCGGCTTGGGCATACTGTGGTGGAAGGTGCTGGCCGGAAGACCGTGGTCGGCACATTCCTGCCACGCGCTCCCCGGTCAGACTCCAGTCCCACGGGTTGGTTGCGCTGACGGGGGTACGCTACTAGCAAGGCGCGTAGGCGGAATCAACCCTCCAATCAGAGACTAATCGTGTGATCAGGTGGGGACGCGGCCGGGAGCGGCGAGGGCGGCTCGGAAACAGCTCCGCGCTCTCTTAGCTTCAGACCTCGGCCCCGAGTAGTCGCTCCTCTAGCCTCTGCCTCTCTGATGAGCAGACGGGAACCCCTCTCGGGGCTGCTCAGCCCTACGTAGGCACCAATGTATCATCGTTACAGGAATAAACTGGGTCCATTCCACTTCATTACTTTTCATTTTACAACGCCCTCCGCTCCTGACCTCTATCCTGACGAACAATATGAAGAATATAACGAAGCCTGAACAGGTGCATTTATTCTATGGACTTGGAACTTTAGATTTTACGTAGTGAAGAACTTTACTGAGTACGCAATCAGATACATGTTTAGGGACGGTTTCAATTAAACAAGCGTTGTCCATATTCGGGGATTTGAACACGAGGCCCCAGCTGATGGACTTTTCACCTGAGTCAGAACTAAAAATTCTTTGAGCGGTCAGGGACGGGAGTGTGAGAACAGAGAGGCAGTTAAATAATCCCAGCCCCGAAATAACAGAAACACAATGGAATAATTTTGCTCCTGGATGTAAGGGGAAATTCAGAAAAGGAACACTGACGATGAAAGATAATCGAGACCATATTATGATAAGCAAAGTTTTAAAGAGGAACGTTGTGAAAAAAGGAAACAAAAAAATGATTTATATTATTTTGAAGTACAACTACAATGTTGTTATACATAGATCTCTTTTTTATCTAGGAACCATAATTTTCTCGCCCTGATATCTTTTACATCTTGCTCATAAAAATTTTTCGTTGTTTTACAATAAGATGGATTAGTTATTTAAAAGCAAATACCGCCAACAACACCAGCACAGCGTTTTAAATGGCTAGCATGTGTTAGTGGAGCAATGTTTCACGGCACACGCGGCAGTCGTGTGCAGGAGTAAACACTCATAAAGTTGGGTGTGATTTATGACGCAGGTCTCTAAATAGTTATTGGAAGTTAATATATGTGTCGGCGCAGAGTAAAGTCTGACTTACGCCGCGTCTACCTCCCTGGAAACTGCCATCTAACGCATAAATATGCGGAAAGCTTACCGCCAGCCGATGCGAACCTTACAAAACGCTGCCGACGACAGGACGTCGATATCCGCTGGAACGTAAACTGGAGACGGCGACAGAACTTCGAAACCAGACAGTCGACAGCTGCCACCAACATTTCTTTGGATGAGAATGACTCACCTGAAACATAGAAGTGATGGCTCTATAGCAAAACACAGCCCCACCTCGAGTAAACACACGCAGCGACTTCATTGCGCTATTGTCTTATTAGAACACTCTGTAACAACCTCTTCTAAAATTTGTTCTTATTTGAACTGTAATTCAACGTTAAGATACAATCAAACACAACTGACACATAATAACCATGATTCAGAAAATGTCGTTCTTATGAAACAAAACTTGCTATCTATTCACTTGAAGTAATTAGTGGTGTTGACTCGGTTTCTCGAGTTGGTTCCATATTTCTTGATTTCGAGAACGCTTTTGTTTCCGCTCCTCACAAGCGCCTTCTAATAAAATTGCGTGGCTATGGAATATCGTCGCAGCTGTTCGAGCTTAGTTGTGATTTCCTTTCAGCAAAGTAACAGTTCGTAATAATTGAAGGAAAGTCATCGACTGAAAAAAAATTGATAACTAGGGTTCCCAAGGACGTATTATAGGCCTTCTGCAGTTAATTAGTTAGGTAGTTACACGTTCCATGGATCATTTTGCACGATAGATCGTAATGACGTACAACGAGTCATTTTACGTTCACATCGAGAGTTCTTTTTTTTACAAAAGAAAAAAAGATATACAGATATTTCCTACCCACCACTTTCTACAAATTACAGTAATAGAAATTCTTCAGTGGAATAGAAGGAGTTGTCAAGAAGAAACTTTCTCAGTTTGTTATCAAATTTTGCTTCGGTATCTGTCAGACATGTTATATCAAATAATTTTTGTTGCAGTAATGAATGCCATATTCCATTCTCGTATTGCAGTTATGTACCTCACTGTTCCTTTTTAACTGTAGTGGATTATTTAGAACAAACTTCATGAGGGGGTAAATATAGTATGAAGCAGTAATCAGAATGACCAACTCTTTAGACAGATGTCTACAAGATAATCGTGGATGAATTATTCTTACAGCACGTTTTTGGGCAGTGAAGACTTACTTTCTTAAAGATGAGTTCCCCAGAACAGTATTCCATATGACACTATTGAATGAAAATATGCAGAATTTGTCTCTCCGCAAGATTTGCAATGATTCTAAGCGCAAATGTGGCTGAACCAAGTTGTTTTAGGTGTTCCAAATGTTTTTTAATTTAAATTCTCAACAGTATGGACCCCTAAAGATTTTGAAGTTTACACTCTATTTATTATTTCGTTATTATTTCCTCACCACTTATCATTGGTGTAGTACCTCTAGGTCTGCAGAACTGATTGTGTTGTGTCTTCTTAAAACTGATAGACCATTTACAGAATACCAGCCAATGACACTTTTAAGAACATTTTTACCATTCCTTCTGTTTCTGTACATATGACTGAATTGACTAGAATACTAGTGTCATCTGCAAAAACAACTAACTCTTCTTGTTGTACACTAGGATCATTTGCGTATATGAGGAACAGTGGTGGACCTAAGACTGAACTTTGGGAAACCCCATACGTGATTTCTCCCAAGTCAGAATTATGTCACTGGACATATTGCTTCAATTACTAAGTACAACTTTCTGCATTCGTTTGGTTAGGTATGACATTACCCATTGGTTGGCTACACCATGAATCCCATAAAACGTCAGTCTATAACTATTAACCATTTAGGAGGCAAACTGAGCAACCTTCGTAGACTGTTTTCAGGTAATGTTGTCGTTTATCGTCCAGTTAACTCATTAGAAGATGAAAACGAACTGCAAAATGATTTAGACAACATATCTGTATGGTGTGAAAAGTGCCAATCAAAAGTGAGAGGTCTTTTACATATTAGAAATATCCGTTAAATTTCGGTTACACGATAACTGACACTAATTTGAAGATTGTTGATTCAACTAAACGCCCCGGGAATACAATTACGAACAACTTATATTGGAATCATTCCGTATAAAATGTTGTGAGGAAGGCGAAACAAGGGGCAGAACACTTACAAGACGCAACAAATCTAAAACTGCATACATTACGCTTGTCCGTCCTCCTCTGGAGTATTTCCGCGCGGTGTGGAATCCTAACCACATTAGACTGCGAATGACATCGCAAAAGTGCAAAGAAGGGCAACTACTCGTTTTGCATTATCACGAAATAGGAGCGAAGTGTCTCGGATATGACAAGCGAATGGAGGCGGAAATCATTAAAACAAAGTTGTTTCTCACTGCGGCGAGATCTTTTCACTAACTTACAGTCAACAAGTTTCCCGAACACGAAAATATTTTGTTGACTCCTGCCTACTTAGGGAGAGATATGGTGATCATAATAAAATGAGAGGAATTGGAGCTCGCACGATAAGGTTTCGTTGTCCATTTTTCCCATGTGCAACTGCCTGAATATGGTTCCGTGAACACTCCGCTAAACATTTCAGTGTTGCAGAGTAGTAATGTAGATATAGATGAGTTGTTATTCTCATCACTAAGGAGTAACAATGATGAAATAAAGAACGAAAACAATGGTAAATGCCTTGACTGTGAACAAGCAGGAATAAAACACAGAAAGTCACCAAGAGATTAAGGTTTTTTTTTTTTTTGGTTATAGTAACTTCAGCGAGATTTGAACCGCAGAAGAAAATTCGAAATACATGGGAAAAAAACGAAGAAACGAGCAACGACAGAAAATCAAGACGCAAGTATTCGAGTTACTAATAAAAATTGAAAGCAATATAGGAAAATTACTACATAAATTTGCGAGCGCTTGTAGAATGTGTGTTTCATGCTGCGTAGCCAGGTGACGGACTGTTTCACATATACGACGATTGTAAAGTGCGCTTGTTTCTGATACACGAAGCGGCCATTGTGCGTGTGTCAAGCTACAAGTCTCAGGTCCGGGGCGATCAATCCTTTTCTATGACTTACAGCTTCTTTCACTTCTTGGAACGCTATATTGATGCGAGAAAGGGAAAACCGCATCATCATTCAGAGTATGCGTTAAATTGTAGGCTCCTTCTAATTGGAAAGACAGTCCAGAGATGGCAGAAACGCATGGGCGCAACCTCCATATACATAGTGAAGAACTGCAGTCTTCAGACAATCGGGTTAGAAACAACTATACTTTTACTGACTAACGAGCGACGGGGCAACGATTATTTAGGTTATACTGCGAAAAATATTACTGTTACATCTAGCAGCATCACCAAGAAGAAAGCTACACTTATGCTTCATTTGTTTCAGGCACTTAAGACTATTTGTCGGCCTGGAAGAAGCGTTCGACAAATTGAAATCGTGCAAGATGTTCGAAATTCTGCGGAAAATAGGGGTAAGCTATAGGGAGAGACAGATAATATACAACATGAACAAGAGCCAAGAGAGAATAATAAAAGAGGAAGACCAAGAATGAAGCGCTCGGATTTAAAAGGGTGTTAGGCATGAAGCTTTACTGTATGGTTGAATGATGATGGCGTCCTCTTGGACTTCCGGAGGTAAAATAGTCCCCCATTCGGATCTCCGGGCGGGGACTACTCAAGAGGACGTCGTTATCAGGAGAAAGAAAACTGACGTTCTACGGATCAGAGCGTGGAATGTCAGATCCCTTAATTGGGCAGGTAGGTTAGAAAATTTAAAAAGGGAAATGGATAGGTTAAAGTTAAATATAGTGGGATTTAGTGAAGTTCGGTGGCAGGAGGAACAAGACTTTTGGTCAGGCGAATGCAGGGTTATAAATACAAAATCAAATAAGGGTAATGCAGGAGTAGGTCTAATAATGAATAAAAAAATAGGAGTGCGGGTAAGCTACTACAAACAGCACAGTGACGCGAACATGAAGCCCACGCCTACTACAGTAGTACAAGTTTATATGCCAACTAGCTCTGCAGATGACGAAGAAATAGAAGAAATGTATTATGAAATAAAAGAAATTATTCACATAGTGAAGGGAGACGAAAATTTAATAGTCATGGGTGACTGGAATTCGGTAGTAGGAAAAGGAAGAGAAGCAAACGTAGTAGGTGAATATGGATTGAGGGGAAGAAATGAAAGAGGAAGCCGCCTGGTAGAATTTTGGACAGAGCATAACTTAATCATAGCCAACACTTGGTTCAAGAATCATAAAAGAAGGTTGTATACATGGAAGAAGCCTGGAGATACTGACAGGTTTCAGATGGATTATATAATGGTAAGACAGAGATTTAGGAACCAGGTTTTAAATTGTAAGACATTTCCAGCGGCAGATGTGGACTCTGACCACAATCTATTGGTTATGAACTGTAGATTAAAACTGAAGAAACTGCAAAAAGTTGGGACTGTAAGGAGATGGGACCTAGATAAACTGACTAAACCAGAGGTTGTACAGAGTTTCAGGGAGAGCATAAGGGAACAACTGACAGGAATGGGGGAAAGAAATACAGTAGAAGAATAATGGGTAGCTTTGAGGGATGAAGTAGTGAAAGCAGCAGAGGATCAAGTAGGTAAAAAGACGAGGGCTACTAGAAATCCTTGGGTAACAGAAGAGATATTGAATTTAATTGATGAAAGGTGCAAATATAAAAATGCAGTAAACGAAGCAGGCAAAAAGTAATACAAACGTCTCAATAATGAGATCGACAGGAAGTGCAAAATGGGTAAGCAGGAATGGCTAGAGGACAAATGTAAGGATGTAGACGCTTATCTCACGAGGGGTAAGATAGATACTGCCTACAGGAAAATTAAAGAGACCTTTGGAGAAAAGAGAACCACTTGTATGAATATCGAGAGCTCAGATGGAAACCCAGTTCTAAGCAAAGAAGGGAAAGCATAAAGGTGGAAGGAGTATATACAGGGTCTATACAAGGGCGATATTCTTGAGGGTAGTATTATAGAAATGGAAGAGAATGTAGATGAAGATGAAATGGGAGATATGATACTGCGTGAAGAGTTTGACACAGCACTGAAAGATCTGAATCGAAACAAGCCCCGGGAGTAGACAACATTCCATTTGAACTACTGACAGCCTTGGGGGAGCCAGTCCTGACAAAACTCTACCATCTGGTGAGCAAGATATATGAGACAGGCGAAATACCCTCAGACTTCAAGAAGAATATAATAATTCCAATCCCAAAGAAAGCAGGTGTTGACAGATGTGAAAATAACCGAACTATCAGATTAATAAGTCACGGCTGCAAAATACTAACGCGAATTCTTTGCAGACGAATGGAAAAACTCGTAGAAGCCAACCTCGGGGAAGATCAGTTTGGATTCCGTAGAAATATTGGAACACGTGAGGCAATACTGACCGTACGACGTAGCTTAGAAGCTAGATAAAGGAAAGGCAAACCTACGTTTCTAGCTTTTGTAGCCTTAGAGAAAGCCTTTGACAATGTTGACTGGATTACTCTCTTTCAAATTCTGAAGGTGAGAGGGGTAAAATACAGAGAGTGAAAGGCTATTTACAATTTGTACAGAAATCAGATGGTAGTTATAAGAGTCGAGGGGCATGAAAGGGAGGCAGTGGTTGGGAAGGGAGTGAGACAGGGCTGTAGCCTCTCCCCGATGTTATTCAATCTGTATATTGAGCAAGCAGTAAAGGAAACAAAAGAAAAATTCGGAGTAGGTATTAAAATCTATGGAAAAGAAATAAAAACTTTGAGGTTCGCCGATGACATTGTAATTCTGTCAGAGATAGCAAAGGACTTGGAAGAGCAGTTGAACGGAATGGACAGTGTCTTGAAAGGAGGATATAAGATGAACATCAACAAAAGCAAAACGAGGATAATGGAATGTAGTCGAATTAAGTCGGATGATGCTGAGCGAATTAGATTAGGAAATGAGACTCTTAAAGTAGTAAAGGAGTTTTGCTATTTGGGGAGCAAAATAACTGATGATGGTCGAAGTGGAGAGGATATGAAATGTAGACTGGCAATGGCAAGGAAAGCGTTTCTGAAGAAGAGAAATTTGTTAACGTCGAGTATAGATTTAAGTGTCAGGAAGTCGTTTATGAAAGTATTTGTATGGAGTGTAGCCATGTATGGAAGTGAAACATGAACGATAAATAGTTTGGACAAGAAGAGAATAGACGCTTTTGAAATGTGGTGCTAAAGACGAATGCTGAAGATTAGATGGGTAGATCACATAACTAATTAGGAGGTTTTGAATAGGGTTGCAGAGAAGAGAAGTTTGTGGCACAACTTGACTAGAAGAAGGGATCGGTTGGTAGGACATGTTCTGAGGCATCAAGAGATCACCAATTTAGTGTTGGAGGGCAGCGTGGAGGGAAAAAGCCGTAGAGGGAGACCAAGAGATGAATACACTAAGTAGATTCAGAAGGATGTATGTTGCAGTAGTTACTGGGAGATGAAGATGCTTGCACAGGATAGAGTAACATGGAGAGCTGCATCAAACCAGTCTCAGGACTGAAGACCACAACAACAACAAGGCATGAACGTAGGCTTTCACCCATACTGTTCAGTCTACACATCAAAGAAGCAATGATGCAAATAAAACGATTCAAGAAGGAAATTAAAAGGGGAAAGGATATCAATGACAAGGTTCGCAGATGGCATTGCTATCCTGAGAGAAAGTGAAGAAGGATTACAGTGTCATCTGATTGGAATAAACAGTCGAATGAGTACAGAATGTGGAGTGAAAGTAAATCGATGAAAGACGAAAGTAATGAGATGTAGCAGAAATGAGAACAGTGAAAAACTTAACATTAGGAATGATGATCAGGAAGTAGATGAAGTTAAGGAATGCTGTTACCTAGGCAGCAAAGTAACCCATGACGAACGGAGCAAAGAGGAGACCAAAAGCAGACTAGCATTCCTGACCAACATGTCTACATCAAAAATAGGCCTTAACATGAGGAAGAAATTTCTGAGAATGTACGTTTGGAGAACAGTATTGTACGGTAGTAAAACATGGACTGTGGGGAAACTGGAAAAGAAGAGAATCGAAGCACTTGACATGTGGTTTTACAGAACAGTGTTGAAAATTTGGTGAACTAATAACGTAAGGAATGAGGAGGTTCTGCGCGGAATCGGAGAGGAAAGGAATGTATAGAAAACATTGACAAAGAAGAAGGACAAGATTATAGGGCATCTATTAAGACATCAGGAAATAACTTCCATGGTATTAAAGGGTGCTGTAGAGGGTAAAAACTGTAGAGAGAGACTGGAATACATCCAGCAAATAACTGAAAACGTAGGTTGCAGGTGCAACTCTGAGATAAGAGGTTGGCACAGGAGAGGAATTCGTGACGGGCCGCGTCAAACAAGTCAGAAAACTGACCACTTAAAAAATAAAAAATAAAATGCTAAAAATTTATTTCCACTGTGTTAAACACTAGGCTAACAGACTATATTGTGAACGCGTCTAAAAACCTTGAGTTTCATTTACACCAGAAATGATAAATGAAGGCAACCGAATCGGTACAAGAGGTAACATTGTTTTTTTTTTGTGCGTTTCCTGTAATGCTTGTTGAATCATTCGAAAAGATGTAATACATGCATGTTAGCAGCAGGTATCGTAGGCTTCATAAAAATGGATAAAGGAGACTATCACGCAGGGATTTTATACAGGAAGACATAAGCCGAACTGAGGTAAATAAACGGGAAATCTGCTCCTGCGTTTGCGACACAGCAAGCTGGAATTACTCCACCTGTTATGTCTTCAACTCCTGTTAATAACTGATTATTTTTTCCTTTGCTTATTTATGAAAACCTGTAAATTTTATGTATAGCGTACATGTGAGAGATGTTCGAATATTCTAAAAACTTCAATTAAATTGTTTCCCAAGTAGATTCATTAGCTTAATAGTATTGGCGCGCTGATTCTAATTTGCAATTAGTTTTATGGGAAGTTGGTTAATTAAAAGTTATATCTTACTGAAAATCCCACCTCATTACGTAATCAAAAGAACATCATGAGGTAATTAGTATTTCTAGTGGCGCAATTTCTAGTGGCGCAACTAGTTAGAACAGCGTCAGATCAATTTTCGTGTAAGTGTTTCGAATTCTGTGAAACTAGTTTTCGGGATAACTGATTTCAGTTTCAGAACTGGAAACATCTTCTATTGCAGACTTTGCCTCTGTTCGTTAATTTCCAACCTTCACGAATGTACTTTTTAACTTCAATTTTCCACACTAAATATACTTAAATAATTAAGTCATTAATTCGATTTTTGAATAACTTAACGAAATTTTTATTATGGCGTTTGTACCCGTAAGTCGGATATTCCCATATCTGCATAAACTGATCCATAAACTTTTCTAAATTCGAAGAGTACCACATTTGTTCGGAGGAAGGCAACGCAAACCACCTCCATTAGGACCTTGCATAGTACGGCGATGCGGGTCTCCCGCATCGTTTCCCTACGCTCTGTCAAAAAGCCTTCATTTCCATTTCCACCAGATTTGTGACAAATCAGAATTTGTATCAATACTTATAGTCCATCCTGAATAGCAGAATCTAACCCAGCCATTTTTTCAAATGATTGTGTAGTTCAGAAATAATAATTTGTTCATACTCCAGTGTTTAAATAATTGGACGTCATTCAAAATCATCAGTCTTTGCCCAGTCTATGTAGTGCTAACAGACACATAACACCCACATGATGTTCAATATACTCCCCGTGTTCGCTCACACAACGGGTATGAGCAATTTGTTCGAGGAAATACGTCTACCGGCCGTCGCGAAAAAGCAGTAATTTCGAAGTCTGAAACCCTACAAGTGATTTTTTTATTCCAGTTAGATGATGTTTGAACTGAACTGTGTGACGATTGGGAGGGCATTCGGACCAACAGTGTCATATGAATGACTGTTGATCGTCATTACTTTAATTCATGATCAGTCTCAGTGAACTGTTGTAGTGAACTCCTTCCTGAGGGATTACTACAAGACAGTACTGAATGTGAACTGTGACGTTCTGGTGTAAAAGTGAACTGAATTTAGCGCCACTCTTAATTGTGTTGTTAATTGTTGAAGTTTGTTTGATGACTTCTTAGAGCAACCACTACAGTTGCGCTCTACCAAAACAACGGCTCGGTAGTTTTGGTACAGTATTGGTAGAACCGGTAGGGAACTAAACATAACTAAACGTGCGAGATAGAAACTGGTAGCCGAAGACTTCTCTTTGTTTTGTTTGTCGTTTTGCACATGATTACAACCGCACATCGTGTAGTGTTAATCCATTATGTATTTTACATCCTTGAATAACATAAATTGCATTTTATAAGTAACAAAACTTAGTTGAAACTATAACTTCAGCACTTTTATATAAGCAAAACAATTACTTTTGGTGTAACTACAATTTACATGCACAAACATAAAAATCTTATACTCAGTAGATCGTTCTTCATTATGACCACAGACCAGAGTTTCCTGTTATTAGTGATAAGTGTGAAAGTTGTTTATGAATAACAGAATCAGGTTTTATATAAGTTCTATGAAGTATTGAAGCGATGGTTGATACGTTTTCGTTTTGAAGATTTTTTGAAATTTTACCTTTTTTGAGAAAATTGCGTTTGTAGTGTTACATGATAAATTCGTATTTTTTATTTTATTTTTACCGCATCACCCCACTGTATTCTTTTTTTTAAGTCATCAGTTAGATACGACCCACCACGAATTCCTTCCCTGTGCCAGTCTCTTCATCTGAGAGTTGCCCTTGCAACCTACGTCCTCACTTCCAATCTCTGTCTTCCTCTACTGTTTTAACCCTCTACTGCTGCCCCTAGTGCCATGAATGTCCTTCCCTGATGTCTTAACAGTTGTCCTATGATCCTGTCCCTTCTTCATGAGAGTGTTTTCCACGTATTCCATTCCTCTCCAATGCTGCGCAGAAACTCCTCAATCCTTACCAGCCCATCTAATACGCAACATTTGTCTACAGCACCACATCTCAAATGCTTCGATTCTCTCCCTGTTCCGGTTTCCCCAAAGTCCATGTTTCACTACAGAACAATGCTGTGCTCCAAACGTACATTCTCAGCAATTTCTTCATCAAATTAAAGCCAATTTTTGATATTAGTAGACTTCTCTTGGCCAGGAATGCTCTTATTGTCAGTGCTAGCTGCTTTTGGTGTCCTCTTTGCTCCGTCCGTCATTGGTTATTTTGTTCCTAGGTAGTAAAATTAGTTAACTTCATCTGCTTCGTGGCCAACAATCCCGAAGTTAAGTTTCCCGCTGTTTTCATTTTTCCTACTTCTCATTATTTTCGTCTTTCTTCGATTTAATCTCAATCCATATTCAGTACTCATCACAATGTTTATTCCATGCAGCACGTCGTGTAGTTCTTCTTCACTTTCATTCAGCAGAGGAATGTCATCAGCGAATCGAATCATTGATATTCTTTCACGTTGAATTTTAATTTCACTCCTAAACCTTTCTTTTATTTCCATCATTGCTTCTTCGATGGACATACTGAACAGCAGTGGCGAAAGCCTACATCCCTGTCTTACACGTTTTTTAACCTCAGCACATCGTTCTTGATCGTCCACTCTTATTTTTCCCTCTTGTCTCTTGTACATATTGTATATTACCTGTCTCTCCCTGTAACTTACGCCTATGGCGTAAGCATTAGCAGTTTCACTTTACAAACCTGAGTTAAAAATAGACAATTTCAATTTTACTATAAATGCCGTTTATTTTCAGGTAACAGGCAGGAAGATAACTGTGTGGAAAAAAATGTTTCCTAGGCTCCACGTCCTTTTTTATAGCCTCACTCAGTCAAGACGGTTCACCGCTTACGGTCTCTAGGGCAATCTAGTAAGACGTCTATCGCATACGCAAACAAAGCGACCGAAATGAGGTAACGCCCGGTATGTATGCAACACACCTAACGTACAGGTAACGATCGTAGCTAACCAAGGCTACTAGCAAAAACTACTGTAATCTATGCTTACTTACGATAGTTTACGGTAGTCAATGGTTGTTTTACAACTCAAGCTACCACTGATTATTGACCGGTTCTTCATTAATTTGTGCTTCAATAACTTCACAACTTGTCTGAGTAATTCCGCCACATGACTTGGTTCTTTGTGAGCGGCGCCTAGATTTTACGCGATAATAATCTTACGAAGTTGAAAAACTGACCATCGTCCCAGTAATAGCATCTTGGGGATAATAAACGAGCAAAAAGTGCAAAAACTCTGATGGTGTGTGCATTTTGGGGCGATCACGATCCCCTTCTCATTAAGATTTTCAGCTTAATGACTACAACAGGTAGGTGCTACCGACGAAGCGACACAGAAAGAGCTAAAGGCATCAGGCTGGTAAGAGTAGACAGTCGAGACTGTTTACCCCTGGTTTAGCTTCGTACTCACAGTTACGAGTCAGGTATTTCTCCCAATCTTACATTATGTCTACCAGCCGGCCGCGGTGGTCTAGCGGTTCTAGGCGCGCAGTCCGGAACTGCGCGACTGCTACGGTCGCAGTTTCGAATCCTGCCTCGGGCATGGATGTGTGTGATGTCCTTAGGTTAGTTAGGTTTAAGTAGTTCTAAGTTCTAGGGGACTAATGACCACAGATGTTAAGTCCCATAGTGCTCAGAGCCATTTGAACCATGTTTTATGTCTACCAAATTTGGTTCACACGGCTCTAAGTGTTCTAGACTCACGCTTTATATGGCAACATCTACGGTTTATGTATCATCAGGCATGTCACCAGTCAGCCTAACGTCCACGAGATCTAAGTATTGGCAATAATATACAGAATCCGCCAGAGAACTGTATACACTCTTTGTCACGCACTATCGAGATATCGATATTGTCGTTCGATTTCAGTTGCTTGTGTGTTCTAGTATGGTCTTTGGCTGAACAGATGTTAGTACTTTCATCTCGCTATTGAGAAAACAAGATGGCTGGAGCACGTTTAACACTGGAGCCACGAAAAGTATTATGAAGTGGTTTTTCAAGTTTTATAATGCCATTGAAGTCCAACGTCAGTGGAAGTGGGAGTCTGAGACAGAACCGCCAAACCACCTAACAATTAAAAGCACTATTGCGGGGTTGGTGTGTCGAACCCGGGACTCCAGATGACAGAGCTGAAGCCGGGACCTAGCACGCCGTATTTTGTCAGGGGGCTGAGGGGCAGTGCAGAGTGATACAGCAGTATTCAGTAACGTTCGTTTATTCCTATAATTTACAGTACTCGATGGGTGAAGCGTAGTTTCGGCGTGCCGCCCGCGCGCTGTCCCACAAGACCAGACTCCTGGTGTGCCGGCGCTGCTGCTGCCATCATCAGTGCCGCCCTGCTGGAAGTGAGTCGCGCTCTCCCGGTCATGCCTACCAATGCGTTGCGACTTGCACCACGATGCTGCCCGCGATTCTAGAGACTGCTAAAGTCCCTGGTCCTCGCCGCCCTCCGCCCTGTTTGGCCTGCTCTGTCCGACCATGGGATGAAGGAGGGTGTACTGGTCACCCGTGGCCCTCAGTCCGCCACTGCTCCCAGGACACGACTGGACTCGAGCCCGCATCCTCCTGGACGCTGTGCCACACCTTGCCACTAGTGGTGCTTGGCGGATGGCAACAATCGCCGCCATCTCTGGCGCTGTCGCAGTGCTGCTGTGCCTCCCACAGCATACTCCTCTCCCGGACCCCGGTACACCAGGTGACCCGTAGACTCGAGTGGAACCGAGCCCCTCCTGGACTCGCTGCAGACCGGTCACTGCCGTCATTCAGGCAGACCGTGCAGTCTCCATGTTCCAGGCTGCCGTTCCGTCCCACCCTGGTGTTGTGTCCCTGGAGGCGGAATATAGTCCGAACAAGCACAGGGTTATTACAAATGATTGAAGCGATTTCACAGCTCTACAATAACTTTATTATTTGAGATATTTTCAAAATGCTTTGCACACACATACAAAAACTCAAAAAGTTTTTTTAGGCATTCACAAATGTTGGATATGTGCCCCTTTAATGATTCGGCAGACATCAAGCCGATAATCAAGTTCCTCCCACACTCGGCGCAGCGTGTCCCCGTCAATGAGTTCGAAAGCATCGTTGATGCGAGCTCGCAGTTCTGGCACGTTTCTTGGTAGAGGAGGTTTAAACACTGAATCTTTCACATAACCCCACAGAAAGAAATCGCATGGGGTTAAGTCGGGAGAGCGTGGAGGCCATGACATGAATTGCTGATCATGATCTCCACCACGACCGATCCATCGGTTTTCCAATCTCCTGTTTAATAAATGCCGAACATCATGATGGAAGTGCGGTGGAGCACCATCCTGTTGAAGTCGGCGCTGTCGGTCTCCAGTTGTGGCATGAGCCAATTTTCCGCGGGCTGCGCGTGAGACTTGCCCGCACGCGTTCAACCGTTTCTTCGCTCACTGCAGGCCGACCCGTTGATTTCCCCTTACAGAGGCATCCAGAAGCTTTAAACTGCGCATACCATCGCCGAATGGCGTTATCGGTTGGTGGATCTTTGTTGAACTTCGTCCTGAAGTGTCGTTGCACTGTTATGACTGACTGATGTGAGTGCATTTCAAGCACGACATACGCTTTCTCGGCTCCTGTCGCCATTTTGTCTCACTGCGCTCTCGAGCGCTCTGACGGCAGAAACCTGAAGTGCGGCTTCAGCCGAACAAAACTTTATGAGTTTTTCTACGTATCTGTAGTGTGTCGTGACCATATGTCAATGAATGGAGCTACAATGAATTTATGAAATCGCTTCAATCATTTGTAATAGTCCTGTACATAGAAAACAGAATAAGGGTTTATACAGAATACTTGCTGCCAGACTGGCCGCTATAAGTGAAGCTCGACTGACGTGGCAGACTCTATCCCAAGCTAAAGTTGTCCGTCTGCTTATATCAGTTTTTCCCTCGCTTCTGATGTAGTGTCAGAGAGAGACAGAAACCATAGCAGGGATAAATTCCCACACGTCAGCTACTTACAAATCGCCACTCTTGGCTCTGGCCTAGTGCCCCGCCTCATGCACTGCAGTAACTGAAAGCAACGCTGCGGTTTTCTGCCTCGTTGTTGCTCCACTCAAAACAAATTGTGCATACAATACTACAGTTGCAGATCCGCGCCCGCGAGTGCCATGTTTACTTTGCCTGGCCTGCTGGCTGTTGACTGCTACCACACTCTGCCAGCGGACCCAGATTTCATCGCCCAACCGAGCCTTCATGGAATTTTGACAAAAATTCCCTTTCTTTCGACTAGGACTAATACTAGCACAGCAGCATCATTGACAAGTTCGAATTGCACGGAACGATTTGTGATATTCACAAAGGAAGACAGGCCGGGAGACAGCGCACAGCTACAAGTCCTGCTGCGTCGGCTTTCGTGTTGGAAACGTTTGTTAATTCTCCACAGAAGTCTGCTACACAATGTGCACGTGAAGTGGGGGGACGGGGGTGGTAGCAGTACAAGTGTACGAAGAATTCTGAATGCTGAAAATGGAATGTTTACATTCCAAGATTACTGTACGCGATTAATGATGGCGATCCTGATAGCCAAATGCAATTTTGCGAATGGTACCAGCAAGTGGTAACTGATGACGTACAATTTGTGACGATGATAGTGTGGAGTGACGAGGCACAATTTAAACTTAATGGAACCGCGAATCGGTATAACAGTGTGTACTGGGCACCGGAAAAATCCGCATTTTTATGTGCACAAAGCGGTCAAACCACCAGGCGTTCGCTTTTCTTGTGGACTATCATCTGGGGAATTAGTAGGACGCTTTTTCTTTGATGCTACTGTCACTGGAGAAGTATACCTAGAAATGTTATGCACATCAATTTCGTCAGGCATACGTGCGCTTTATGGAGCTGATGAAGAAGTCTTCTACCTAGCCGTACGAGCTTTCCTCTGTGACAATTTTCCAGGGCATTGGATTGGACGAAGAGGGCCCATTGAGTTCCCTGCACAGTCACCAGATGTAACACCTATGGACCTTTTGATTGTGGGGAACTGTGAAAGATAACGTCTATCGACGTAAGCCACGCACGCTGGAGGAACTTCGCCAGGAGATTACAGCGACATGTGCAGCGACATCCACTGTAATATTGACTGACGTTATTGTGGCGACCGCTCGTCCTTCTGTTACGTGTGTAGCCGCCAACGGTGAACATTTTGAACATTTAAAGTAACCATGTGCTAAACTGAAAGTTGGAAAACATGTGTGATCACTTATTAAATGTAAAATAAACACATACGTAATACTTTTCGTTCCTTAAATTGTGTATACATTTTTTCTGGCGGACTATGTACGAGCGGCGATCAAAACGTTTCCCTTAGAACGCCATACAGTGCAGTCGGTAAAATCGCCGTGAGCATTGAGGCAATCATTTCTCCGACTCACCAGGTTGAAGACTAAGTTATCTGTGCACCGTTCAATCTTTCGACCAACTTTGTTGTATGGGAGCGAAAGCTGGGTGGATTCAGGCTACCTTATCAACAAGGTTGAGGTTACGGATATGAAAGTAGCTAGGATGATTGCAGGTACTAGTAGATGGGAACAATGGCAGGAGGGTGTCCACAATGAGGAAATCAAAGAAAAACTGGGAATGAACTCTATAGATGCAGCAGTCAGGGCGAACAGGCTTAGATGGTGGGGTCATGTTACACGCATGGGAGAAGCAAGGTTACCCAAGAGACTCATGGATTCAGCAGTAGAGGGCAGGAGGAGTCGGGGCAGACCGAGGAGAAGGTACCTGGATTCGGTTAAGAATGATTTTGAAGTAATAGGTTTAACATCAGAAGAGGCACCAATGTTAGCACTGAATAGGGGATCATGGAGGAACTGTATAAGGGGGGCTATGCTCCAGACTGAACGCTGAAAGGCATAATCAGTCTTAAATGATGATGATGATGACCAGGTTGAAGATACCTTTTTGATTAAACACCGTGTCCCATGCTGTGAAGAAATTCATAACTGCCTGCTGCACTTCTCCGGCCGACATGAATCGCAGACTGTTCGAGGGCTCTTTTTTTTCTTTTTAGGGACGGAAGGCATAATTATATGGGGGAGATCAGGACTATATGGCATGATTTTGAGTTGGTGTAAATTCTGCATTACGACATTTGCGATAGAGGGATGTGCGTTATCAAGAAGCACCAGCATCCCTCATCGCTCGATTCTACAACGATGGTTTCGACAGACATGCTGCCCCGTACACATCTACATCTGCATTTATACTCCGCAAGCCACCCAACGATGTGTGACGGAGGGCACTTTACGTGCCACTGTCATTACCTCCCTTTCCTATTCCAGTCGCGTATGGTTCGCGGTAAGAACGACTGCCGGAAAATCTCCGTGCGTGCTCTAATCTCTTTAATTTTACATTCGTGATCTCCTCGGGAGGTATAAGTAGGGGGAACCAATATGTTCGATATCTCATCCAGAAACGCACCCTCTCGAAACCTGGACAGCAAGCTACACCGCGATGCAGAGCGCCTCTCTTGCACAGTCTGCCATTTGAGTTTGCTAAACATTCGTCACTCTACATCGATGTCTACCGGTGTTAGTCTTTCGCCAGCCAAGAAAAGAATAACATCACGTTAGTACTGTTGGGACGGATTTTGTAATAAGGTCGCCATACTTCACGTTACCGCATTTATCGCACGCACGTCCGAAAGATACGAATGCTACACTAATCCCTTGCCTACAAGTCAATACTTATATACTTGCATCGAAGTGTTCTACGTTGCATATCCGCTGCAGCAACGCCCTCAAACGGAAATTTTTTGATTGGCCCCAGTAGCTCGTTGGAGAATATTTTTACCGGTCACTACCTTCACATCTGCACCACGAAGATTAAGGTGCCGTGGTGTCGTGCATCAACAGTATCTCTTGGCCAATAGTAGCCGTTTTGGTTGGAATTGTTCCAGGAGTTTCAGAGTTGAGTTCAGATATAACCATACAGTGTTGTCTTAACCCCATGGATAATTTCCTTCTACACTCCTGGAAATGGAAAAAAGAACACATTGACACCGGTGTGTCAGACCCACCATACTTGCTCCGGACACTGCGAGAGGGCTGTACAAGCAATGATCACACGCACGGTACAGCGGACACACCAGGAACCGCGGTGTTGGCCGTCGAATGGCGCTAGCTGCGCAGCATTTGTGCACCGCCGGCGTCAGTGTCAGCCAGTTTGCCGTGGCATACGGAGCTCCATCGCAGTCTTTAACACTGGTAGCATGCCGCGACAGCGTGGACGTGAACCGTATGTGCAGTTGACGGACTTTGAGAGAGGGCGTATAGTGGGCATGCGGGAGGCCGGGTGGACGTACCGCCGAATTGCTCAACACGTGGGGCGTGAGGTCTCCACAGTACATCGATGTTGTCGCCAGTGGTCGGCGGAAGGTGCACGTGCCCGTCGACCTGGGACCGGACCGCAGCGACGCACGGATGCACGCCAAGACCGTAGGATCCTACGCAGTGCCGTAGGGGACCGCACCGCCACTTCCCAGCAAATTAGGGACACTGTTGCTCCTGGGGTATCGGCGAGGACCATTTGCAACCGTCTTCATGAAGCTGGGCTACGGTCCCGCACACCGTTAGGCCGTCTTCCGCTCACGCCCCAACATCGTGCAGCCCGCCTCCAGTGGTGTCGCGACAGGCGTGAATGGAGGGACGAATGGAGACGTGTCGTCTTCAGCGATGAGAGTCGCTTCTGCATTGGTGCCAATGATGGTCGTATGCGTGTTTGGCGCCGTGCAGGTGAGCGCCACAATCAGGACTGCATATGACCGAGGCACACAGGGCCAACACCCGGCATCATGGTGTGGGGAGTGATCTCCTACACTGGCCGTACACCACTGGTGATCGTCGAGGGGACACTGAATAGTGCACGGTACATCCAAACCGTCATCGAACCCATCGTTCTACCATTCCTAGACCGGCAAGGGAACTTGCTGTTCCAACAGGACAATGCACGTCCGCATGTATCCCGTGCCACCCAACGTGCTCTAGAAGGTGTAAGTCAACTACCCTGGCCAGCAACATCTCCGGATGTGTCCCCCATTGAGCATGTTTGGGACTGGATGAAGCGTCGTCTCACGCGGTCTGCACGTCCAGCACGAACGCTGGTCCAACTGAGGCGCCAGGTGGAAATGGCATGGCAAGCCGTTCCACAGGACTACATCCAGCATCTCTACGATCGTCTCCATGGGAGAATAGCAGCCTGCATTGCTGCGAAAGGTGGATATACACTGTACTAGTGCCGACATTGTGCATGCTCTGTTGCCTGTGTCTATGTGCCTGTGGTTCTGTCAGTGTGATCATGTGATGTATCTGACCCCAGGAATGTGTCAATAAACTTTCCCCTTCCTGGGACAATGAATTCACGGTGTTCTTATTTCAATTTCCAGAAGTGTATATAGCAGTTCATGCCATCCAGTACTACAAATTTCAAAACTCCGCCATCTCTCTCCCCACATCCACCACTGCTGGCGTCTCACCTCCAACTGCGCAACGCTACGCGCTGTTAACATCCAGCTGCCCAACACTACAATGGCAGACAACAATGCAAACTAGCCACAGACTGCACACAGCACAGCCAGTGATTTTCGTACAGAGCGCTATGTAACGTCGCCAATAAGAAAACATAAACAGCCTACTTACAAATTGTGAATACATTTTTTCTGGCGGACTATGTACGAGCGGCGATCAAAACGTTTCCCTTAGAACGCCATACAGTGCAGTCTGTAAAATCGCCGCGGGCATTGAGGCAATCATTTCTTCGACTCACCAGGTTGAAGACACCTTTTTGATTAAACACCGTGTCCTGTGCTGTGAAGAAATTCATAACTGCCTGCTGCACTTCTCCGGCCGACATGAATCGCAGACTGTTCGAGGGCTCTTTTTTTTCTTTTTAGGGACGGAAGGCATAATTATATGGGGGAGATCACGACTATAGGGCATGATATCGAGTGTCTCCCACTTCAGTTGGTGTAAATTCTGCATTACGACATTTGCGATAGAGGGATGTGCGTTATCAAGAAGCACCAGCATCCCTCATCGCTCGATTCTACAACGATGGTTTCGACAGACATGCTGCCCCGTACACATCTACATCTGCATTTATACTCCGCAAGCCACCCAACGATGTGTGACGGAGGGCACTTTACGTGCCACTGTCATTACCTCCCTTTCCTATTCCAGTCGTGTATGGTTCGCGGGAAGAACGACTGCCGGAACATTTTACATTCGTGATTGCCTCGCGAGGTATAAGTAGGGGGAACCAATATATTCGATATCTTATCCAGAAACGCACCCTCTCGAAACCTGGACAGCAAGCTACACCGCGATGCAGAGCGCCTCTCTTGCAGAGTCTGACACTTCGTCACTCTACATCGATCTCTACCGGTGTTAGTCTTTCGCCAGCCAAGAAAAGAATAACATCACGTTAGTACTGTTGGGACGGATTTTGTAATAAGGTCGCCATACTTCACGTTACCGCATTCATCGCACGCACGTCAGAAAGATACGAATGCTACACTAATCCCTTGCCTACAAGTCAATACTTATATACTTGCATCGAAGTGGTTCTACGTTGCATACCCGCTGCAGCAACGCCCTCAAACGGAAATTTTTTGATTGGCCCCAGTAGCTCGTTGGCGAATATTTTCACCGGTCACTACCTTCACATCTGCACCACGAAGATTAAGGTGCCGCGGTGTCGTGCATCAACAGTATCTTTTGGCCAATAGTAGCCGTTTTGGTTGGAATTGTGCCAGGAGTTTCAGAGTTGAGTTCAGATGTACCATACAGGGTTGTCTTAACCCCATGGATAGTTTCCTTCTAGTACTAAGTGGTATGTGTAACAAATTTGGTTCAAATTCCATCAACAGCTCCAGAGCACTGCTGGAATACACACACACACACACACACACACACACACACACACACACACACACATAAACACACACGCCCTTGGACCTAAGCTCACCGGACGAAATATTATGCAGTCCCTCACAAGAGAACATCGTTGCTCTAGAGCGTTGTATATGGTATGATATGCACCTGTGGTCTAGGGGTACCGAGTGAAGGGTGTAACACCATAGCTCTAATACTCTACGGATTTATTTTACTTTTGTTTTATTTAATGTTACATCGTTGAGCTTCTGTAAATGTGTTTGGATCGATAACTCAAAATTGTATACTCCTTTCTTTGTAAATACTTTGATGTCATGAGTTGATTCTATGTAAAGTAGTGTATCTGTAATTTAAAATTCTTTGTCCCATTTGGAGGGAACAAAACTTACTGTATATGATTGTAATTTTGTGTGAATTATTTTTTGTATAGATATCAATATGTGTAAATGTTTTGTTTTATTTAATGCATTTGGTTGCTGTTATATAAATTGCTGATCCTCACTTAGGGTTCTTAGTTAGTTTGTATGTAAATGGTGTAGTGGTTCCCCTCAGGAACGGAACTGTGTAGCGCGCGAAAATTGTGGTTGGCATAGGTGGAAAAGGTGGAACTGATAGTCAGTCGGAGACGGGCTACCAGTCGAGGACGAGCTACCAGTCGGGGACGAGCCAGCAGTCGGAGACGAGCTACGAGTCGGAGACGAGCTGCGAGTCCGTGCACTGCCATGTAAAAGATGCATATTGTGCTGATTCCGAGAGAGGCTTTTCCTGCTTCTTTCCAAGGCCTCGGATGGATGGATAAATAGCTGGAACTATTCTGGAGTTTGTATCTATCATCGCCACCAAGAAATGACAGAGTCCAGAAACTCTGCCTACAATTCCACCTACCAACATGCAGTTACCACCACATTGCGCAATCATTACATCGGAATACTTCAATGATGTACAGTGAAGGATCAGCTTAATGGATGTGTTAGTGTGCTCAAATATAAGGTAATTTATATCTGAATTTATGTACCTACCTTGATTTTTTTCCTTATCATTACACCTCTCAGGTTCCTCTCCGTTTGAACTAAAGTGATATCCGAGTGTCCTTACTAAAAGAACATTAAAGCCCAGTATTTTGCTCTTTAATGCCTCTTCCACATAGTAAAACAGAAAGTTAAAGTTAATGTGGCAAGAGAGTGAGTTAAAGTAAATGTTGTTTGCTGAAAATATTCCTATTAAAACTGCTTATTAGAGTGCTGTTGGCAACTTCAAAATTAAAAGTTCTTAAGACTGAGGCTTATAAAGTAAATGATCACATTGTTGTCTGTGGTAAATTCTAAAAGGTGAGTCAGTTTCTTGCAATTTTGTCAACATTGTGTTTCGCTGTAGCAAAAGTGGGAAACTGCAATAGTAGAAAATTATACACTCATGTTTGCTAAGTGTTTGTCTCTCTTGTGTATTAGAAGTGCATATTAATAATAATGTTATAAAGACCATTCACTTTGTGTAAACCCTGAAAGTAATAGTGTGTTTCGGTATCTGTTAGAATTTTGAAAATAGTTTCTGTTGCTCTAACTGTTAGTTTCAATCTTACCGTAAACGTATGTATGTGTCAGAGTTCATTGCACTCGCGTGTGACAAAGTATAGGTTGTGTTTATTCGTTAAAATTACTAATAACTATTTTCTTAAACGAGAATGTTAATCATTCTCTTGCCTAGTTAGGCTGGCGACCGTTTTTTTTTTATCAGTTTAACAGCGCAGATAGGCAAAATTTTGTTTGTTACTGTTCAAATATTCACGTAATTCTGACTTTCACTTCCGATAAGCCACCTCCATTAGGTACAGCACGGTCAACCTAACAAAATTCCTCTCAGAGGGTAACACTGTTCTGTTGCTTTTTACCATTATTAATCCAACAATATAATCTTGTTTTGCAAATTGCCTCCAGTTTTGAGGTTGTGGTATAACAGTAGCAGACAGGAGTGTTATATGTGGTGCCGCGTGACAGGACGTTGTTCAGTTTGCATCTACAGACGGAAAAAATTATAAGTAGTTAGCATTTTACAAACATAGAGTGAACGTAAAACGTCCAGCGGCACGAACCTGTATTTTACTTGACAGAACTGGTAGTGAAAGTTCAGTTTAAATTAAAAATAAAAGGTATCAGTACTTAATAATAGCTAAAATGGACAGGAAACTAGAAATAAATCTAGAAACGCGAGAGCAGAATGCAACCGAGATCAGTTCAAGCAGCACACCAACAGATGGCATGACACGCGAGTTAAATTACGTACGTTATCACGCAGACGTCAATAAACAGATCGAAGCTATGTGTGTCGCGCGTACTAAGCAAGACAATATGGGCGATGTTGTCGAAGACAGTGGCTATGTCAATGAATCGCGGGATATGTTTGAGTCACCAAAAACTGAAAGGGAAGTAGGACTCGAACACAAAAATGTAGCAGAACCTAAAAGTGAAAAGAATCCAGATATGATAGAATTGTTAAAAATGTTGTCTGCACAAATTGCAGCGCAAAATGACAATATCAATGACAATATTAAGGCACAAATTGCAGCGCAAAATGACAATATCAATGACAATATTAAGGCACAAATTACAGCACACAGTGACAATATTAATGCACAAATCGCAGCACTGGGGCAACAAAATGTAGAACAAAGACGGCTAATTGCAACACAGGGTAGTGATATTAGTAAACAAATGCAAGAGCAAGGCAAGAATCTTAGTAAACAGATTGAGTAGGTTGATGTAAAAGTAGACATTGTGAGTAATGAAATTAAAAACCTTAAAAGCGAAATTACTGTCATCAATGGCAATATTGCCAATGTACAAGGACAGATTGATGACATTAATGAAAGATTTGACACTGAAGTAATTAAAATTCAAGATCAAATAGAACCCTTAGTCTGTACTAAAGTGGACGAAAAAGTATTCTGTATTAAATCCGAAATACAAACAGAATGTAACGTGGAATTTGCACAGATTAAACAATCTGTAACAGAAACAAGTAGAGAATTAACCAAACAGATTGTTACTTGCGAAAAGAAGTGTGAACATAACACTTCACAAATCCAAGGCAAAATGTATGACCTGGAAAGAAAATTACAATCAGGACCTACACATTTTACTGAAAAAATGCCTTTCAGTAAAATGTTAGAGGGCGAGGAAAAATTCGACCCAGCAAAGAGACATAACGGCTGGCACCCCCTTGATTTTGTAAAGAATTGCGAAAGAAATTTTCCTGAATATTTGACTGACCAGGAAAAAATTAATGTTGTAATCAGTGCATTAACGGGAGAAGCAAAAAGGTGGGGACTGAATCTGGATAATGAGCAGATGTCTTTTGAAAACTTTAAGCAAAAATTTATTGACGAGTACTGGTCAGAACAAAAACAAGACCAGTTGTGGAGGGAGTTTCTAATGGCCAGATTGTATGATATCAGAGGTAGGCAAACCATGAAAGAGTTTTGTGAATCATTGTACAGAAAGCTGATACATCTTAAGGCTAGGAGGACTGAAGCCGAGATCGTTTGGGTTCTTTGGCAGAAACTGCCTGAGGATTCTAAACGGTATGTTGGGAGTACCCATAGAAGTTTTTCTGCGTTTCTGGAAAGGGTAGAGGATGAAGATCACTGGCGAAGAAATCGAGAGACCCGTCCCTACAATAACAACAATTATTTGCGAGAAAGTAATGAGCAAAACGAACGACCTGAAAACGATAGATTTCGTGTAAACACGATTCAAAGAGGTCGTGCGAGAGGTAGGGGAAATTGTACGACGCGCGGCAGAGGATACATGGCGCGGAATTTCCAAACTAGAGACGAAATGGAAAACTGAAAACCGCGTGTGTTACGGGCCGGATTCACGCGGAAACCGATTTTGGACCCAAAGAAAAGATGACAAATAATAGATTCGAGAAAGAAAGATGCAAAATACGGGGCAGGAAGGTTAAGGACGCGCCTATGAAAGACGGGCGCGGAGTGATACATAGTGGCGTTCCCAGTGCAAACTCACGTGACCGTTCGTGCTCGGGCCAGCGCTTGCTGGAGCACCGTACATTGCACTTGCCAGCACACACAAATGGCAGACGTCAGAACAAGATGGCTGCCGTAGAGAAAAACAGGAGAGGCGGGATCGGACACTTCCATTGGCCGGTTTCAGTAGTAAATGAATGTAAAAATGGAAATAAAGTTAATATGTCATATGATAAAGATAACTTAGTATCGGAATCGTGCGAAAAGACTTTATTAAAGGAAGAAAGGGAGACAGAAAAGGAGAGTGACAAGGGGAATATTTGTACTATTAATGATGTGTATGATTTAAAAGGCGTAAATGTGGGGGAGGTTATGATGAATAAAGAGGAAAGGAAGGTAGAATATGCCACGCAAAAGACGTGTGCATAATTAATAATAGGTGAAACTGATGAAGAGGAGGACGTTAGTAAACATGACATTATAAGCAGTGCAGGTGAAGTTATTGTTGATGGAAAAGTGTTTAGAGATTCTAAAGCAGAAGGGTCTAGTAGGAATTTCGCACGATTACCTGAGAATGATAACAAAAGGGAAAATGAAATGAAAATTATCGAAGTATATGACGATTATACTAAGTATGAAGTTAAGGCTGAAATCGTTCAAAGTGATACAACAGAAGTGCCTGAGTCTCCAAACGATATATATTGTGTAGAAAATGAGTCGAAAAATGAAGTGGCTGAAGCATCTAGTGATGATCTGCCTCACTGTTTAAAAGTTGCTTTCCTGCTAGAATCTGGTAACGAAATAGCACCTAGTGATAGTTCAGATGATGAAGGGTATATGAATACAGATAAGAATGAAAATACTAACTTCCCCTATTGTTCAAAAGTAGAGTACTTAAGTGAATCTGATGGTGAGGAAGGGAGTAGTGATGACTTCAGTGAAGATGAATTTTCAGGTGTAAACGAAAGTGAATACACTTTTACTGAAATAGGATATGAGAAAATTAGTGACAATTTTCTAAAGCAAAATACAGAAAGTAGGACTGGGCCAAAACCGAATGAATTATTCAGTAATGTAACACAGGGGCATAATTTGCAGGAACCTCCAGATGATACTATACTGGGGCAAGCCTTAACAAATGTTTTGAAGGGGTGTGAATTACAGGAACAAAAAGAACCACCTGATAAAATAATAGCAGAACAGGAGATGTTGCGCCTTGCTAAAGACTCTGAAATTCCAAAACCTAAAAAGCCACCTGATGAAACAAAACGCTGGCAAGATCTGAATAGCATAGTGAAAGATATAGGAGATAGGAGGCCTAAAAAGCCACCAGACTTAAGTAACTGTTTTATGAACCATAAAAGACTGCCTTGTTAATAAAGTGACTGGGGGCAGGCTGCTGTATGTATATATATTGTTAATATAATGTATGACTTTATTATTATTGTATCTGAGTGTTACCTGAAAATGAATTATTGTTTTGTTGATCGTGAGGCCTGTGGCAGGTTGTTTTTTTTTTTTATTTACTGTAGTGTACTGTTTGACTTTGCTTAGGAAATGATTAAATTTTCAATTGAATACTTATTGTTGCCAGTCTAATTATGATGAGAGGGACATGTAGTGTGAGAAACCTGAGAACTTTATGACTAATGATGCTTATAGTAACTTAACGAGAGTGCAAAGAACTCCACAATAATCTATTTCTAATATACTTAAAATTCAGAAAGGGCTTATGTTTGCAGTATGTGGTTTACTTAAAGATACATGTCTTCAGATGAGGATTGTTAGCCTCAGGGGACATGCACTCTTTGCATTGTCAGGTGCCTGACGAGCACCAGGGACCCGAGTCGTTGCCAGCACTACTTCCGTTTCTTTTCGTGCTGCCAACCTTCCTCTTCATCATTCAGAACTTTTACTATCTTCTTTCCTTCTTCTCTATCAGAATAGACTGAAAAGTGTAGAAATAATATAAGATACTGTGTGTTGTTTGAGGACAAGTAAATGAATAATTAAGTTGGGTACACTAGAAAATGACCAAGAATAATGTAAGTATTGTAGATATTGTAAAGAGAAAATGTAATGGAAAAGTAAAGGGAAAAGTATAGATGAGAAAAGAATAGCTTACTGAAAAAAAAGGTAAATGAATGCCATAATATGATTAAATTTAAATGTTTTTGGAAAAAAAAATGGCTCTGAGCACTATGCGACTTAACTTCTGAGGTCATCAGTCGCCTACAACTTAGAATTAATTAAACCTAACTAACCTAAGGACATCACACACATCCATGCCCGAGGCAGGATTCGAACCTGCGACCGTAGCAGTCACGTGGCTCCAGACTGAAGCGCCTTTAACCGCACGGCCACACCGGCCGGCCTTTTGGGAAAAAAAAAAAAAGGGGGCAAATATGGTGTTGAAAAACTTTGTGTGATTAAAATGGAGGAGATAAACCTGACTAATGTCTGGAAAGTAGATGTGAGATGTATGTGTCCAGTGCCACAAAGGGTTGGCAGAAATCACTTGCAATAGGATATAAAATTATTGTCCTGATCTTGATGTATGTAATGACCTAACAGTGTGAAAAAGCAATGACAAATGAGTAGTAAAAATACTTTATCCTAACTTGATCCTGAATATGACATTTAAATGTACTCTATTAATTATGTGTATATTGCCTGATTTTGTCATGGTGTAAAGAAAGATTTAACATTACCAGTGTCTAGTTACTGTTTCAAAGTTACAGGTTTCATGTTTTATACCATTAATACAATTGGTAACAAAGATGTGACATGATGATGAAAAGCTTAAGGATGATGACAATAAACTTCTCAAAAGTATGTTGTTGGGCAGCAAAACAAGACAAAAGAATAAGAATGCTGTGGTCCTAAAGCTGAGGGCTACCCAAATATGCTGTGTGAGCAGTAGCCAAAGGACTTGCCATTGTGGGGCAAGAAGTTGATAAGTGGTCACGAACTGCCAAACTTAGAGGATGGGGCAGTGTGTCAATTTAAAAATGTGCATTTTAGTGTTCTTAATCTAAATTGTGTATTTGTGTCTAAATGTTTACATACAAAGACTGCCAAACCAATAAGGGACAGTATGAGTAACATGGACTGCTAGTGCTGAGGCAAGCAGTGAACTAAGATAGGTTTTTTGAGCAATATGTTATGAACTGACTATTCTTATTGAAGTCAGTGAAAAGTTATTATAAAATATGCATGCATTCTTATTCAAATGGATGTAGATGTTTTTGATAATAGATTTTTTTTTAAATAACTTAAAGTTCTGGACTGCCTTGTTTTAAAACACAGCAGTGATGATTAAATATAGGCTCTGAATATGTTAGTGTGTTTATGTGCAACAAATATTTTGGACTGCTATTAATGAAGAGCAGCTTTAAAGTTAATTATTTTGAAACAACCTTGCAAAGTTACTTTGGTATTTAAAGAGTCAGTTGGAAAAAGGTTCTCATAGTTGTTTGTGTAAATATTTGAGCATATGTGGATGCAAACTGAAATTTTCAACATTTCATTAAATACTGAACCTTGTAAAATGTACTGTGATCATGACTATACTTGTGTGTCTGAAACTTACATTCCTTTAAAAATATTGAAAGACAAATTTCTGCTTTGTTGAGTTAGAATGTTCTGTGTTGTTGTATATGTGTATTTTCTTTATTTTGTTTAAAGGCTTTACCTATTATACTAATATGTAGATTAGTTTGTGTACTGTTTGTCAATTATTTGAACTGTGTGTGTATGAAATGAACATGCTTAAAGATATCTAGTGTAATGATGAAAATTAGTTTCCTTAAACCAGTGTGAATATGAAAATTTCTGTAAATGTCTTATTTTGAAAATCTTTTGGAAGAAATGTATGAAATTTCTTAGTGTTTACAGTGTATGTTTGTAATATGTTTCTTTTTCTCCCAACTGAAGTTGGGTGAAATTTTTTTTTTGTTTGTACCCAACACCGCTTAGGTGTTATAGATGTTTCCTTGAAGTATCCCTTACAGGAAACTTCAACGAACCATGGGGCATGTGTAACACCATAGCTCTAATACTCTACGGATTTATTTTACTTTTGTTTTATTTAATGTTACATCGTTGAGCTTCTGTAAATGTGTTTGGATCGATAACTCAAAATTGTATACTCCTTTCTTTGTAAATACTTTGATGTCATGAGTTGATTCTATGCAAAGTAGTGTATCTGTAATTTAAAATTCTTTGTCCCATTTGGAGGGAACAAAACTTACTGTATATGATTGTAATTTTGTGTGAATTATTTTTTGAAGAGATGTCAATATGTGTAAATGTTTTGTTTTATTTAATGCATTTGGTTGCTGTTGTGTAAATTGCTGATCCTCACTTAGGGTTCTTAGTTAGTTTGTATGTAAATGGTGTAGTGGTTCCCCTCAGGAACGGAACTGTGTAGCGCGCGAAAATTGTGGTTGGCATAGGTGGAAAAGGTGGAACTGATAGTCAGTCGGAGACGGGCTACCAGTCGGGGACGAGCTACCAGTCGGGGACGAGCCAGCAGTCGGAGACGAGCTACGAGTCGGAGACGAGCTGCGAGTCCGTGCACTGCCATGTAAAAGATGCATATTGTGCTGATTCCGAGAGAGGCTTTTCCTGCTTCTTTCCAAGGCCTCGGATGGATGGATAAATAGCTGGAACTATTCTGGAGTTTGTATCTATCATCGCCACCAAGAAATGACAGAGTCCAGCAATTCTGCCTACAATTCCACCTACCAACATGCAGTTGCCACCAGATTGTGCAATCATTACATCGGAATACTTCAATGATGTACAGTGAAGGATCAGCTTAATGGATGTGTTAGTGTGCTCAAATATAAGGTAATTTATATCTGAATTTATGTACCTACCTTGATTTTTTCCTTATCATTACACCTCTCAGGTTCCTCTCCGTTTGAACTAAAGTGATATCCGAGTGTCCTTACTAAAAGAACATTAAAGCCCAGTATTTTGCTCTTTAATGCCTCTTCAACATAGTAAAAAAGAAAGTTAAAGTTAATGTGGCAAGAGAGTGAGTTAAAGTAAATGTTGTTTGCTGAAAATATTCCTATTAAACTGCTTATTAGAGTGCTGTTGGCAACTTCAAAATTAAAAGTTCTTAAGACTGAGGCTTATAAAGTAAATGATCACATTGTTGTCTGTGGTAAATTCTAAAAGGTGAGTCAGTTTCTTGCAATTTTGTCAACATTGTGTTTCGCTGTAGTAAAAGTGGGAAACTGCAATAGTAGAAAATTATACACTCATGTTTGCTAAGTGTTTGTCTCTCTTGTGTATTAGAAGTGCATATTAATAATAATGTTATAAAGACCATTCACTTTGTGTAAACCCTGAAAGTAATAGTGTGCTTCGGTATCTGTTAGAATTTTGAAAATAGTTTCTGTTGCTCTAACTGTTAGTTTCAATCTTACCGTAAACGTATGTATGTGTCAGAGTTCATTGCACTCGCGTGTGACAAAGTATAGGTTGTGTTTATTCGTTAAAATTACTAATAACTATTTTCTTAAACGAGAATGTTAATCATTCTCTTGCCTAGTTAGGCTGGCGACCGTTTTTTTTTTTTATCAGTTTAACAGCGCAGATAGGCAAAATTTTGTTTGTTACTGTTCAAATATTCACGTAATTCTGACTTTCACTTCCGATAAGCCACCTCCGTTAGGTACAGCACGGTCAACCTAGCAAAATTCCTCTCAGAGGGTAACACTGTTCTGTTGCTTTATACCATTATTAATCCAACAATATAATCTTTTTTTGCAAATTGCCTCCAGTTTTGAGGTTATGGTATAACAGTAGCAGATAGGAGTGTTATAAGGGGCGCAGTGGTTAGCACACTGGACTCGCAATCGGGAGTATGACGGCTCAAACCCGCGTCCAGCCATCCTGATTTAAGCTTTCCGTGATTTCCCTAAATCGCTTCAGGCAAATGCCGGGATGGTTCCTTTGAAAGGGCACGGCCGACTTCCTTTCCCATCCTTTCCTAATCCGATGATACCGATTACCTTGCTGTTTGGTCCCCTCCCCCGAATCAACAAACCAACCGTGATATGACCGATTCTATTGCTGGCACGGTAGTTCGGCGTTTTCGGTCACAGGATTAGCTGCCCCGTGTATTAAAAGAAACTGACTGAATGGATCAACGACGAACTTGAACGGCTGTCATGGGACGTCCGCCACGAAAAAATGCAACGAACAAAAATCAACAAAATGAGATCAACAAAAAAGGGGAGTAACGTCTTCGATTAGTAATCAAAACGTCCTCGGTCCCGGGTACGAATCCCAGCAATGCTTAAATTTTGAATAAAAATCAGCAGCATTGGCGGCCGAAGACTTCCAACATAAGAAGTCACCCTCATTTTGTCAACGGCCTTGGCAAGGAGGGCGGAGGAACGGATAGAGGTTCAGGGTACTCTCTTGTTCTTGCGTTGCCCCTGAATGATGAAGAATCAACCATGGCCAACGCCAAGACGGTGAAGAAGGCAATGCAAACCACTGCACTAAAGGCACATAATGCATATCCACAACACATGTGGCCTGCAACTGAAAAAGTGTCATCATGATCTCTCCATTGGCAAAAGATTCCGGAAAAGGCCCCCATTCACATCTCCGGGAGGGGACTGCCGAGGGGGAGATCACCTTGAGAAAAAGATTGAATAACCGATGCAACTATGACGTTCTACGAGTCGGGTGTGGAATGTCAGGAGTTCGAATGAGGTAGGGAAGGTAGAAAATCTGAAAGGGGAAATACTAACACTAAGTCTAGACATAGTAGCGGTCAGTGAAGTGAAATGGAAAGAAGGCAAGGATGAGTCAGGGTCAGATGAGTATGGGTTAATATCAACAGTAGCAGAAAATGGTGTAACAGGAGTAGGATTCGTTACGAATACGAAGCTAGGCCAGAGAGTGTGTTACTGTGAAGAGTTCAGTGATAGAGTTGTTCTCATAAGAATCGACAGCAAACCAACACTGACAACAACATCTTAGGTATACGTGACCGACGACGCAAGCTGAAGATAAAAGATAAGGAAAGTATATGAGGATATTGAACGGGTGTTCCAATACATAAAGGGAGATGAAAATCTAATAGTAATGTGGAAGTGGAATACTGTTGTTGGGGAAGGAGTGGAAGAAAGGGTTACGGAAGACCACGGACTTGGTAACAGGTATGAGAGAGGAGAAAGATTGAGTTCTGCAACAAATTTCAGCCAGTAATAGTGAATACTCTGTTCAAACATCACAAGAGAGGAAAAGGCCGGGCGACACACGAACATTTCAGTTAGATTACATCATGGCAAGGTAGAGAATTCGAAATCTGATATTGTATTGTATAGCGTGCTCAGTAGCAAGTAGAGACTCAGATCGCAGTTTGGTAGTGATGAAGAGTTGGACGAAGCTTAAGAGACTTAAGGAAACAGTGCGCAAAGAAGTGGGATACGGAAATACTACGGAATGAAGAGACACGCTTACAGTTTCGTAAGGCTACACATACTGCCTTAAGGAATAGCTCAGTAGCCAGTTCAGCTGAAGAGGAATTGACTCCTTTAAAAAGGACAATCACGATGTTGGAAAGAAGAAAATAGGTACAAAGACGGTAACTGCGAAGAAACAATGGATACCAGAAGAAATATTTCAGCTCATCGATGAAAAAAGGAAGTACAAAAATGTTTAGAGAAAATCAGGAGTACAGAAATACAAGTCGCTGAGGAATGAAATCAATAGGAAGTACAGGGAAACTATAGCGAAATGGCTGCATGAGAAACGTGAAGCAATCGAAAACGAAATGATTGTCGGAAAGACTGACTTAGCATATAGAAAACTGAAGACAACCTCAGGTGAAATTAAATGCAACGTTGGTAACAATAAGAGTGCAACAGGAATTCCACTGTTAAGTGCAGAGGAGAGAGCGGATGAGCGGAAAGAGTACGCTGGAGACCTGTATGAGGAGGAAGACTTGTCTGATAATGTAGTAGAAGAAGAAACGGAAGTCAATATAGAAAAGAGAAGGAATCCAGTATTAAAATCAAAATATAAAAGAGCTTTGGAAGACTTCACATCAAATAAGGTAGAAGAGATATATAACATTCCATCAGAATTTCTGAAATCAGTGGGGGAAGTGGCAACAAAACGGCTATTCAGGTTGTGTGTACAATGTATGAGTCTGGCGATATAACATCTGAATTTCGGAGAAATATCGTCCGCACAATTTCGAAGACTGAAAGAGCTGACAAGTACGAGAATTATCGCCAAATCAGCTTATCAGCTCTCTGAGAGCACTCTTGCCTCTGGCTAGACAGCCGCCGAAACCACGACAGCGCCGAGCACAACTACTCCACTGTAGTGAAAGAGTTGGTTCAAATGGTTCAAATGGCTCTGAGCACTATGGGACTTAACATCTATGGTCATCAGTCCCCTAGAACTTAGAACTACTTAAACCTAACTAACCTAAGGACAGCACACAACACCCAGCCATCACGAGGCAGAGAAAATCCTTGACCCCGCCGGGAATCGAACCCGGGAACCCGAGCGTGGGGAGCGAGAACGCTACCGCACGACCACGAGATGCGGGCAGTGAAAGAGTTGACTGGAGGGTGGAACGGCAGTCTGCCGTCTTTGGTGATGAGAGCGGGTTCTATCGGAATGCGAGTGATGGACGTACACATGTCTGGCATAGACCTAGTGAGTGACTTAGTCTGCATCTACATCCGCACCATGCTCCGTAAGCCACCTAATGGTGTGTGGCGAAGGTTACTTTCGGTACCGCTATCTCATCCCTCCAACCGTGTCCTACTCGCGAATAGTGCATAGGAAGAATTATTGTCGAAAAGCCTCTGTACTGACTCTAATTTTTCGAATTTTCTCCTCGTGGTCAACACGCGAGACGTATGTGGGGGGAAGTAATATGTTGTCCGACTCCCCCTGAAATGGCTGTTCTGAAATTTCAATACTAAATCTCTCTGTGATGCACAACGCCTCTCTTGTAATGTCTGCCAGTGGAGTTTGTCTAGCATTTCCGTAACGCTGTCTCGCCAGCTAAACGATCCCGTGGCAAAACACGCTGTTCTTCGTTGGATCTTCTCTCCCTTTCAGTCCTGCCTGATAGGGATCCCAGATGGATGAACAATATTCAAGAATCGAGCGAACAAGGGCCCTATAAGGCACTTCTTTCGTGGATGAGTTACATTTCCTTAAGATTCTTGCGATGAACTGCGTCTGGTATCTGCTTTTCCCAATGACCACTTAAGGTCGCTCGGGATAGTTCCGCCTAGATATTTTACGGCAGACGTTGGTCATCAGTAGTGTAGCTGTACAGTAGTGGATTTATTTTCCTATGTATGCGCAATATATTACATTTATTTACGTTCAGGGTCAACTGCTACAGACTGCAGCATTCATCAGTTCTCTGCAGGTCGTTCTGCAAATTCTCTGGCGTTGCTACATTGGTATAGACAACTGCATCATCTGCGAATAGACTTAAAGAGCATCCAACACTTTCTACTAGATCACTTACATACACTATTGGCCATTAAAATTGCTACAAGAAGAAGAAATGCAGATGATAAACGGGTATTCACTGGACAAATAAATTATACTAGAACTGACATTACATTTTCACGCAGTTTGGGTGCTTACATCCTGAGAAATCAGTATCAAGAACAACCACCTCTCACCGTAATAAAGGCCTTGATACGCCTGGGCATTGAGTCAAACAAAGCTTGGATGGCGTGTACAGGTACAGCTGCCCATGCAGCTGCAACACGATACCACAGTTCATCAAGAGTAGTGACTGGCGTATTGTGACGAGCCAGTTCCTCGGCCACCATTGACCAGACGTTTTCAATTGGTGAGAGATCTGGAGAATGTACTGGCCAGGGCAGCAGTCGAACATTTTCTGTATCCAGAAAGGCCCGTACAGGACTGCAACATGCGGTCGAGCATTATCCTGCTGAAATGTTTCGCAGGGATCGAGTCAAGGGTAGAGCCACGGGTCGTAACACATGTGAAATGTAACGTCCACTGTTCAAAGTGCCGTCAATGCGAACAAGAGGTGACCGAGACGTGTCACCAATGGCATCCCATACCATCACACCGGGTGATACGCCAGTATGGTGATGACGAACACACGCTTCCAATGTGCGTTCACCGCGATGTCGCCAAACACGGATGCGACCACCATGATGCTGTAAACAGAACCTGGATTCATCCGAAAAAATGACGTTTTGCCATTCGTGCACCCAGGTTCGACGTTGAGTACACCATCGCAGGCGCTCCTGTCTGTGATGCAGCGTCAACGGTAATCGCAGCCATGGTCTCCGAGCTGATAGTCCATGCTGCTGCAAACGTCGTCGAACTGTTCGTGCAGATGGTTGTTGTCTTGCAAACGTCCCCATCTGTTGACTCAGGGATCGAGACGTGGCTGCACGATCCGTTACAGCCATGCGGATAAGATGCCTGTCATCTCGACTGTTAGTGATACGAGGCCGTTGGGATCCAGCACGGCGTTCCGTATTACCCTCTTGAACCCACCGATTCCATATTCTGCTAACAGTCATTTGATCTCGACCAACGCCAGCAGCAATTTCGCGATACGATAAACCGCAATCGCGATAGGATACAATCCGACCTTTATCAAAGTCAGAAACGTGATGGTATGCATTTCTCCCCCTTACACGATGCATCACAGCAACGTTTCACCAGGCAACGCCGGTCAACTGCTGTTTGTGTATGAGAAATCGGTTGGAAACTTTCCTCATGTCAGCACGTTTTAGGTGTCGCCACCGGCGCCAACCTTGTGTGAATGCTCTGAAAAACTAATCATTTGCATATCACAGCATCTTCTTCCTGTCGGTTAAATTTCACGTCTGTAGCACGTCATCTTCGTGGTGTAGCAATTTTAATGGCCAGTAGTGTAGAGTGTAAACACCAACGGTCCTACCACACTTCCCTGTGGTACTCCCGATATTACATTTACATCTGTCTATTTTGTTCCGTTAAGAGCGAAGTGTTGAGTTCTATCTGCAAGACAGTTTTGAACCCAGTCGCAATTGGTCCCCGTCACTCCGCAAGCTCGTTTTTTTTTTTTTTTTTCATTAAACAGAATTGCCGGACGGTGTCAAATGCCTTACTGAAATCAAGGAACACGGCATCAACCTGAGCGCCGTTGTCCACTGGGTTGTGGATCTCATGGAGGAACAGAGCGAGCTGAGATTCGCGAGATCTCTGTCTGCGGACTCCATGTTGATTTTTATAGACGAGATGTTCATTTTCCAAGAACGTCATAATTCTCGAGCATAAAACATGTTCCATAATTCTACAACAGATTAATGCCAACTATATACACTCCTGGAAATGGAAAACAGAACACATTGACACCGGTGTGTCAGACCCACCATACTTGCTCCGGACACTGCGAGAGGGCTGTACAAGCAATGATCACACGCACGGCACAGCGGACACACCAGGAACCGCGGTGTTGCCGTCGAAAGGCGCTAGCTGCGCAGCATTTGTGCACCGCCACCGTCAGTGTCAGCCAGTTTGCCGTGGCATACGGAGCTCCATCGCAGTCTTTAACACTGGTAGCATGCCGCGACAGCGTGGACGTGAACCGTATGTGCAGTTGACGGACTTTGAGCGAGGGCGTATAGTGGGCATGCGGGAGGCCGGGTGGACGTACCGCCGAATTGCTCAACACGTGGGGCGTGAGGTCTCCACAGTACATCGATGTTGTCGCCAGTGGTCGGCGGAAGGTGCACGTGCCCGTCGACCTGGGACCGGACCGCAGCGACGCACGGATGCACGCCAAGACCGTAGGATCCTACGCAGTGCCGTAGGGGACCGCACCGCCACTTCCCAGCAAATTAGGGACACTGTTGCTCCTGGGGTATCGGCGAGGACCATTCGCAACCGTCTCCATGAAGCTGGGCTACGGTCCCGCACACCGTTAGGCCGTCTTCCGCTCACGCCCCAACATCGTGCAGCCCGCCTCCAGTGGTGTCGCGACAGGCGTGAATGGAGGGACGAATGGAGACGTGTCGTCTTCAGCGATGAGAGTCGCTTCTGCCTTGGTGCCAATGATGGTCGTATGCGTGTTTGGCGCCGTGCAGGTGAGCGCCACAATCAGGACTGCATACGACCGAGGCACACAGGGCCAACACCCGGCATCATGGTGTGGGGAGCGATCTCCTACACTGGCCGTACACCACTGGTGATCGTCGAGGGGACACTGAATAGAGCACGGTACACCCAAACCGTCATCGAACCCATCGTTCTACCGTTCCTAGACCGGCAAGGGAACTTGCTGTTCCAACAGGACAATGCACGTCCGCATGTATCCCGTGCCACCCAACGTGCTCTAGAAAGTGTAAGTCAACTACCCTGGCCAGCAAGATCTCCGGATCTGTCCCCCATTGAGCATGTTTGGGACTGGATGAAGCGTCGTCTCACGCGGTCTGCACGTCCAGCACGAACGCTGGTCCAACTTAGGCGCCAGGTGGAAATGGTATGGCAAGCCGTTCCACAGGACTACATCCAGCATCTCTACGATCGTCTCCATGGGAGAATAGCAGCCTGCATTGCTGCGAAAGGTGGATATACACTGTACTAGTGCCGACATTGTGCATGCTCTGTTGCCTGTGTCTATGTGCCTGTGGTTCTGTCAGTGTGATCATGTGATGTATCTGACCCCAGGAATGTGTCAATAAAGTTTCCCCTTCCTGGGACAATGAATTCACGGTGTTCTTATTTCAATTTCCAGGAGTGTAGATATCTTTACAATATTTAAAAGTAAATATTACACCCTTTTTCTTAATATGTACATTCATTTTAATCTTATCAAAGAGTTTCAGTATCGATTTCGCTTCAAACAAGATGTCTCTACTTCCACTTTAACAGTTTCAATAAAATATTTAAAAACATTTTTTTAAAAATATGAACAATAATGTCGCAAGTTCGCGATGTGGTTGCAACAGGAAGACGTTCTTCACAATTTTAGACATTACTGGCACCTTCTGAACGTTCAACCCTTCTGTAAGGACACTAAGAGTCTGCACCCCCATCCAAAAGTGCAGCATGGTCACAATTTTTGCTCTCGCGTACAGGTTGGAACTAGTAGGGACCGTTCAAAACCATTTGACGAAATCTGAACGTGATCCAAAGCAGCTAAGGGTTTATGCTTTTTGAGTGCTCCTATTTTGTTCCTCCTGTGGCGCGATCACAGGGCGATGCGACACTGACATACGCGTGAGTAAAACGTCAGGTTCTCCCTTTAAGACGGCCCAGACCAGCCAGCTAGGAACAGGGTCAACAAAACGGGGTGCATAATATAGTCAAAACACAGCTGTACTGTAAGGTTGCCTCGGTTGAGTCCTTCCAAGAAAAGAAGTGGCGCCCCAGACCATCACCCAGGTTGTTGGCAGTACGGCTAGTGACAGTCATGTTGGTATGCTACCAATGTCTGACGTATATACAGACATGTCTTCACTGGTCATCGGGGCTCAGTTCGAAGCCGGACTCATCAATGAAGACAATTCTACTCCAGTCAATGAGGTACGAAGCCGAAGACGTGAAGAAGTGTTTGAAGACGCCCTGGACAGCGGGAGTCAAATGAAAACCTTAAATCTGTAACAACAAATCGAAATTTCGCGCCGTTCTCCTGTAAGTTGGTAAGCGTGCTACAAACAGCGTGCACAATGGCCTGTAGGTTGCAGCGTAGTGCAGATGTGCACATACTGTCGCAGTATCAGTATAAAGATGACCACCCCACTTGCGACTTGCACCAGGGAAAAACAGCGTTCTGTTATTCGGTTTTTGCGTAGTGAAGATGTGAAACCTATTGATATTCATCGACGAATGACGGTTCATTACGGTGATACATGTTTGTCACAGCAGCACGTCTACGAATGGAGTAGGAAGTTCGCAAATGGTGTGACTTCAGTGGAAGATGCTCCTCGTCCAGGTCAGGCACAACGAGTTGTGACTCCTCAGAACTTTGCAGCAGTTGAAGCCACAGTGAAGGAAAACCGCCGAGTGACACTGAATGACATTGCAGCATGTTTACAGACTAGGCATGGGTCAGCACGCCACATTGTGCACGAGTGTGCTCCAGTTTCACGAAGTGTCTGCAAGATGGGTGCCACGGCAGCTGACTCCTGAAATGAGAGAACGACGTGTTGATGCTTGTGAAGAATTTCTTCGGCGCTTTTAACGAGAAGGTGATGGCTTCCGTGAAAGAATCGTTACTGGGGACAACCTGCATTTTGAGTGTCTTCCTCATCCACCATACTCACCAGACCTTGCCCCAAGTGATTTTCATATGTTTGGACCACTCAAAGACGCAATGGGAGCAAAGAAGTTCCGTTCTGATGAAGAGGTACGCCACGCGGTGCATGAGTGGCTGCGCGGACTACCAAAAGAATTTTTTTCCAAAGGAATTTATGCACTTTGCAAGCGTTTGAGGACTTGCATTGAGCCGGCCAGTGTGGTCGAGCGGTTCTAGGCGCTTCAGTCAGGAACCACGCTGCTACTGCGGTCGCAGGTTCGAATCCTGCCTCGGGCATGGATGTGTGTGATGCCCTTAGGTTTAAGTAGTTCTGAGTTCTAGGGGACTGATGACCTCAGATGTTAAATCCCATAGTACTCAGAGCCATTTCAGCCACTTGCACTGAGCATGGGGAGATCATGTTGAAAAGTGATACAGCTTTGTACCACTTCTGCACAATAAATAATATTTAAAAAAACATCCAAACCGTCATCGAACCCATCGTTCTACCATTCCTAGACCGGCAAGGGAACTTGCTGTTCCAACAGGACAATGCACGTCCGCATGTATCCCGTGCCACCCAACGTGCTCTAGAAGGTGTAAGTCAACTACCCTGGCCAGCAAGATCTCCGGATCTGTCCCCCATTGAGCATGTTTGGGACTGGATGAAGCGTCGTCTCACGCGGTCTGCACGTCCAGCACGAACGCTGGTCCAACTGAGGCGCCAGGTGGAAATGGCATGGCAAGCCGTTCCACAGGACTACATCCAGCATCTCTACGATCGTCTCCATGGGAGAATAGCAGCCTGCATTGCTGCGAAAGGTGGATATACACTGTACTAGTGCCGACATTGTGCATGCTCTGTTGCCTGTGTCTATGTGCCTGTGGTTCTGTCAGTGTGATCATGTGATGTATCTGACCCCAGGAATGTGTCAATAAAGTTTCCCCTTCCTGGGACAATGAATTCACGGTGTTCTTATTTCAATTTCCAGGAGTGTAGCTTTTTAATTGTGTGGATCTGTCTTACGGCCTTTCTTAAAAATGGAAGAGACCTGCTGCTTTTCTCCATGCGGCCATGACCCCCTGGTCCCACATCAGGCGTCGTAGTATGGGGAGCCATCGCCAGAGGGCTAGGGGATGGGGGGAGCAGGGGGAAGGTTAGACTGTATACCGATGCGATTGTTTGGGGACACTTTACTATGACGTAGTAACCTTCCCGTATAAATAAAAAAATGTATAAAGTAATGATGTGTAACCTTCCCGAACAGAAAATAAAAATATAAAAATAATGAAATTTGGATAACTAAATTCTGACGTATGAAAACTGATAAATCCTAACTCATGAAAAACTGATAAATTCTGACGTAAGCAGCGCTACGCCATGGCCCTGTGAAATCAATCCGAACCCGTCCGTGAGAAATAAACTGAAAAATTCTTACCTCTTGACGGTGCCGCCGGATAACGATTTCTGTATATCTGATCTTAAATGGTACAGCTCCGTGCAATGCTGGCCTATCTGCTAATACTGGATAACATCTGTCTGAGATCTGAATTACTAAAAAAAAATGACTTTACTGACACAGCTGCGCAGCTGGTCGTCCGATTGCTAAAGAGCACATGACGATGATCTGACAAAAATTCAGTTAAATGACTGGATCGGGACTGGCAATGAAATAAGGGTAAATTATACTTTTATAGTTAACTGGCAAAAACAATTGATTTCCGAAAATTTTTACGTTATTGATAAAGATCTGCAATCCATAACACGGGAAAATTAAATATATTACAAATCTGAGTCAACTGGTGATGACGAGTCACAAAAGAAAAGATTGAAACAAATTCGTATTAACATCTCAGACAAATGACTTAACTACGCGCATGCCAATAAAAATAATTAAGTTTACCTAAAATAGATGGCTGACTTAATTACACTGTTGATTTTTCATTATATTAACAATTATTCGTTTGTTCATCATTATCTCATGGCATCATTTACCTCTGCGGCTGATCACAATTATTGTTCAGTTCCATATAATAAATGACTTCAACAACTGCTAACTATAAACTGCGCTTACTAACGACAGACCACAACTACACTGTATGGGCGAGCGACTGCAAATGCGGCAGAGACTGCTCTGACCTGCGACTCTATTGCAGCTCTCTTTTGACAGGGACAAAGATATTTTATGTCTCAGGCAGCGCCTGTGAACTGTCGTTCTAGCAAGTGAGCGATATATCGAGATTACATTAGCTCCAGCAGGGTGGTGAACCCTTTACAACGTGCATGTTTCATCTGGTCTGAATTTGCAGTGATGAACTACCTGTGACCTCACTTGTTAAGAAAATGACCTTGTCGTAGTTGCATTTTTGTTCCAGCAGTGTACGAGGTGCATTCAAGTTCTAAAGCCTCCGATTTTTTTTCTAATTAACTACACTGCTGGAAATGGAAAAAAGAACACATTGACACCGGTGTGTCAGACCCACCATACTTGCTCCGGACACTGCGAGAGGGCTGTACAAGCAATGATCACACGCACGGCACAGCGGACACACCAGGAACCGCGGTGTTGGCCGTCGAATGTCGCTAGCTGCGCAGCATTTGTGCACCGCCGCCGTCAGTGTCAGCCAGTTTGTCGTGGCATACGGAGCTCCATCGCAGTCTTTAACACTGGTAGCATGCCGCGGCAGCGTGGACGTGAACCGTATGTGCAGTTGACAGACTTTGAGCGAGGGCGTATAGTGGGCATGCGGGAGGCCGGGTGGACGTACCGCCGAATTGCTCAACACGTGGGGCGTGAGGTCTCCACAGTACATCGATGTTGTCGCCAGTGGTCGGCGGAAGGTGCACGTGCCCGTCGACCTGGGAACGGACCGCAGCGACGCACGGATGCACGCCAAGACCGTAGGATCCTACGCAGTGCCGTAGGGGACCGCACCGCCACTTCCCAGCAAATTAGGGACACTGTTGCTCCTGGGGTATCGGCGAGGACCATTCGCAACCGTCTCCATGAAGCTGGGCTACGGTCCCGCACACCGTTAGGCCGTCTTCCGCTCACGCCCCAACATCGTTCAGCCCACCTCCAGTGGTGTCGCGACAGGCGTGAATGGAGGGACGAATGGAGACATGTCGTCTTCAGCGATGAGAGTCGCTTCTGCCTTGGTGCCAATGATGGTCGTATGCGTGTTTGGCGCCGTGCAGGTGAGCGCCACAATCAGGACTGCATACGACCAAGGCACACAGGGCCAACACCCGGCATCATGGTGTGGGGAGCGATCTCCTACACTGGCCGTACACCACTGGTGATCGTCGAGGGGACACTGAATAGTGCACGGTACATCCAAACCGTCATCGAACCCATCGTTCTACCATTCCTAGACCGGCAAGGGACCTTGCTGTTCCAACAGGACAATGCACGTCCGCATGTATCCCGTGCCACCCAACGTGCTCTAGAAAGTGTAAGTCAACTACCCTGGCCAGCAAGATCTCCGGATCTGTCCCCCATTGAGCATGTTTGGGACTGGATGAAGCGTCGTCTCACGCGGTCTGCACGTCCAGCACGAACGCTGGTCCAACTGAGGCGCCAGGTGGAAATGGCATGGCAAGCCGTTCCACAGGACTACATCCAGCATCTCTACGATCGTCTCCATGGGAGAATAGCAGCCTGCATTGCTGCGAAAGGTGGATATACACTGTACTAGTGCCGACATTGTGCATGCTCTGTTGCCTGTGTCTATGTGCCTGTGGTTCTGTCAGTGTGATCATGTGATGTATCTGACCCCAGGAATGTGTCAATAAAGTTTCCCCTTCCTGGGACAATGAATTCACGGTGTTCTTATTTCAATTTCCAGGAGTGTAGAATGCACCTGTTACCGTAGTGCCCTTTGCAATACAATGGGTAAGGATTATGCCCTCGCTGTCCCATCATTTTTTCAGCGCTGGCGGTTACCCGAAATTTTTTTGGTGGCGGTGAATCTGTGTACTTCTATTGAGCTGACTGGCGCTTTGTTTCTGGATTGAAAAATGGCTTCCATGTCTCATCCATTGTCACAACCGACGAAAAGAATGTCCCATTCATGCTGTCGTTGTGCTTCAACATTGCTTGGCAACATGCCACATGGGCAGCCATGTGGTCGTCCGTCAGCATTCGTGGCACCCACCTGGATGACACTTTTCGCATTTTCAGGTCGTCATGCAGGATTGTGTGCACAGAACCCACAGAAATGCCAACTCTGGAGGCGATCTGTTCAACAGTCATTCGGTGATCCCCCAAAACAATTCTCTCCACTTTCTCGATCATGTCGTCAGACCGGCTTGTGCGAGCCCGAGGTTGTTTCGGTTTGTTGTCACACAATGTTATGCCTTCATTAAACTGTCCCACCCACAAACGCACTTTCAACACATCCATAACTCCATCACCACATGTCTCCTTCAGCTGTTGATGAATTTCAATTGGTTTCACACCACGCAAATTCAGAAAACGAATGATTGCACGCTGTTCAAGTAAGGAAAACGTCGCCATTTTAAGTATTTAAAACAGTTCTCATTCTCGCCGCTGGCTGTAAAATTCCATCTGCCGTACTGTGCTGCCATCTCTGGGACGTATTGACAATGAACGCGGCCTCATTTTAAAACAATGCGCATGTTTCTCTTTCCAGTCCGGAGAAAAAAACTCAGAGGCCTTAGAACTTGAATGCACCTCGTATGTAGATGTAAAACTGTCGAACATTTTCAGATTAAAAAAAATCAGTACATACTGGACACACACGCAGATGGTAGCGTGTGGTGTTCGGTAAGGTCGGAGGGGGTAAGGCGGAGTGGCGGAGTCGATCTGAGGAGCTGCCGCTCGCTGATAGGGCACGCGCTCGACAACCCCCCCCCACCCAAGCGACCCCCCCCCCCCCCACCGTCCACCCACAGCGCGCTTGCTTCCGCTCGCCACAGCAGGGGCAGGGGAACCCCCGCTGACGAGCACTCGCGACGACGTCTCCCTGACAAAATTTGCGCCGGCGGCAGCGACTGTATCGGTCGATCTGCGACACGGCGTGGCCTCGCGCATAAGTTAACGGGGCCGAGGTTCTGCGCAGAACCTCGCCAGACTGCGCCACTGAACTCTGCTTCCATTTAACTAGGTAGCATGTAGCATTACTGACGTATTTAATTTTTCCCTTGTGAACGGAATATACCCTACTGCATGGAAAAGAAGCATAATCTGACCCATTCCTAAGATCGAAAACCCGCAACTGCCTAGTGATTACCCACCAGTTAGTACACTGCCTGCTGTTTCCAAAGCACTTGAATACGTTGTTCATGATAAAATTACTGAACAGCTGCATGAATTCAACCTGCATGACAAATTTCTATCCAGTTTCCGTAAACACCACAGCACCAGCACTGCAAAAGCAACTAATGACCTGAAATGTCATCGACAGCCGAATAGCAACAATGTTGACGCTACTAGACTTCAGCAAGGCTTTTGACACTGTTAACTTTGACATATTGCTAAAAAAACTGTGACAGCCTAATTTCTCAGATAGTGCAATGAGGTAGCTTGAAAGCTACTTAGAAAACAGACAGCAATGTGTTGTCTGTGTAAATGAAAAATCCTCCTGGAAACATGTCTCCTTAGGAGTGCCACAAGAATCAGTCTTAGGCCCACTTTTGTTTTCCTTACTCAATGAAATTTGTCGGTTCTGTCCTGCTGCAATCGTACAGCTGAATGATGATCTATTTTCAGTGGCAACATGGGCGAAAAACCTGGGGTTTAAACTAAATGCAAACCGACAAGTAATCTCAATAGCTCATCAGAAATTAATAAGTTCAGATTTCCACGAACGGCTGCCTCCTATTATGCTCGACGATATTCCAATACCATACCAGAAAACAGTTAAGAACTTGGGTGTACTTTTGGGCGGACCGAGAATACAGTCGATGTGTGCCGGAAGACGTCCGCTTGTCTCAATGCACTCAAAAAGTTTCGGAACGTATTTCCACAGGACATGAAACGCCAGCTCGTGCGAGCACTCGGTCTACCGAACCTCCACGTTTCTGCTGTAATTCAATATGGCATGAGTAGTGAAAACAAGGGACGGTTAGGACTAACAATGAACGCCTGTGTGCGTTACACCTGCAACATTCGCCAGTACGATCACGTTAGTGCTTCTCCCAGCTAGGAGCTAGGGTGGCTGCGTCCGGACAAATTGTGTGACTACTACACTCTGTGTCTACTTCACTGGCTCCTCATTGTGCAAGCACCCCAGTACCTCCATTCAGAGGTTAAGGATACAACGTACTTATAAACGGTGGAAAAATCGAAAATTTTTTCTGACTTTATTAAATTCTGTAGTCTTTCCTGATTACGCTGATATATACATTATGGGGTTTCAGATGCAAAATTACCTATATGTATACCAAATTTTAAAGTTACAGTCATGTACGCCGCCACACCCCCTTTATTTCTGTTACAGAAAACAGTATTATTTCAAAAAGAACTGTGAACTTTCTGTTTCCAGCGATTATACGTATGATACATTGTATATGTTGGTGACAGTGCAGATTTTTCTGTCTGTAAATAATTATCTTTGCTAGTATTTACTTTCGTTTCGCTGAAGCAGTTTGTTCATTTGTTACTGAATGTTTGTTGCCCAAGTGCTACATATATTTGTCGAAGTGCATATCCTTTAGTGTGCAATAAATAAGAACTCTGCCACACATCAAGAAATTAAATAAAAGGAAATTCCGTGATAACCAGTTCACAGACAAAGCAAGCCACACTGTTGAAAGTAACCTATGTATCAGTTCTTCAGGAAAGAAACTCCCACATGTCACACCTCCTAGTGATTCAAATTTTTGTGTTAACAGTGACGTTGTTTGTACTGGATTTGTTGTTGTTGATGTGGGTATCTTATTTTCTTTGATAAAGAAAGTGGCGAAATGTAAAGAATGCGATGGAACAACAAAATAGCAGGAAGGGTTTAGCGTCAAAATTAGTTGTTCTGTAAAGATCCTGCAATAAATCTACCTCGAAAATGACTTCGAACATTGTGCATAATTCATATGATGTGAATTTTAAGTAATTGTATGCAACGCGTGCTGTAGGAAAAGGAAAAAACCCTCCTCAAACGTTTTGTGGTTTGATGGACCTTCCTCCTCCTCCCAGCAGGTTCAGCAAGCACATAAAAATATTTTAGGTGCCTTGACGGCTGTGTCTAGAGCATCTATGAAACGTGCAGTAGAAGAAACTGTAAATATTAGTGGAACCAGGGACATTGCTGTTACACTTGATGGGACATGGCAACGTCGAGGATATCGTTCCTTGAATGGTGTTGTAAGTGCTACTTTTCTGGAGAATGGAAAAGTTGTTGATTTTGTGTACTGCCACAGCTGCCATGGTAACACTGAAGGACATATTGAACATCAGTGTTCTAATAACTATGATGATTACAGAGATGATATCAGAGATCGGTGCCAGTTAGATATACGTTAGATATATGAAGTGATGGAGACTCTAAAGCTCTCAATAAGATACATGAGTTCAATGTTTATGGTGATATCTTGGTAACAAAACTGGAGTGTTGTGGACATGTCCAAAAGAGAACGGGTGCTAGATTGAGGGAGCTACGAAGAGAAATGAAAGGAAAACTGGTATCTGAGGGAAAATCTCTGTCTGTCTGAGGCAGATTGACAGAAACTGAAATAGACCTTCTTCGGAGTTATTATGGACTGGCCATTAGACGAACTGCACCTCTCAGTGATTTTACAGCAATGAGAAAAGCTGTAAGGGCCACCTACATTCAAAAGTTGTCCACAGAAGACCACCCTGTTCACAGACTTTGCCCTAAAGGATCAGATTCTTGGTGTGGTTACCAAAAAGCAAGACAGTGGTCAAATATACCATCATAAGCATTCTCTTGCTGAGTCTGTTATGAATAGAGACCTGGATGACCCTGTTTTGCTTAGAAAATGTCTTCATTGGAGCACCCAGAATACAAATGAAAGTTTCAACTATTGCATATGGGAAAGATTACCCAAGTAAGTTTTTGTAGGACTAAATACATTAAAAATTGGTGTACTAGATGCAGCGATATGTTTCAATGATGGAGTGATAGGAAGGTTGGAAGTCCTGAGAAGTTTAGGCATAAAAAGTGGCTGTAATATGGAATATCAATTGCTTGCGTGTGACAGACAACTGGTGCATGAAGCTGAAAGATTCGCTCTTCAAGTTACCAAAGAAGCAATAAGTGCTAAAATTAATGCCAAGAGGAAGCTTGAAGATGAGGAAATGCTGCAGGATGAAGACTATACTTCAGGAATTTCTGAGGCATAGATTAATTCGACTCATATCTTCATGTACAAATAACTGCAAGTTGTATTTTTCAGAATTCAGGTACAAATAGTTCCTAAGGTTTATAAAATATTGCTCAATTTTTTTCTGTAACTTGCAATAGTCCATACTTACATAGTAGACCTAAGCTTTATTGCAGAATCAACTAAATTATAGAAAAAAATAACATTTTACTAGATAAAAATTATAAAAATTAAAATGTAAGATGTGAGGTTTTTTATCCTTGTAATATAAAAAATAATGGAATTAAATAGGCCTAGTACCTCAGCCATCATGCCATGCATATCTGGTGAAAATTTAGTCTCCTTCAAATGTATAACATTGGATTAAATAGTACCTCAGTTTGAGGAAGCATTTTGGAAAAAAATTGCAGAAATTTCTTTGCAATTTCTTTGCAATTTTAATAACCCTAAGCAGGTTCAAAAATATTCAAAATACTTCTAATTTCTTTAGAAAGTGTGCTTATTACCTGATATCAACAAAAAATTGCTGGTGATTTACCACCAGAAGGAGGTTCTTACCCATTGGTCTGAAAATGATCACAGTTGTGGTCGAAACCCGTCACTGGAATAAATAATTTGTGGTCAAGACTGTTTTTGATAGTAAATATTATGAAGAGCGCCTGAAAGAAGTAGGTCTTGATTTTTATATAATACTGAGGCGGAAAAGTACCCTGTATCCTTAAACACGTTTCATGTCGTCATAATCGAAACACGAGGTCACTTTTATTTGGTATACTAACTGTGCACACTTGCAAAACAAAAAACTTGCAAACTCCTTCTCGGTTGCCGCTCTCCGAGTCTGGAAACCTCATAACGTTTTCCACAAAATTGATGTACAAAGCCAATATTCCTCTCTGTCAGCCGGCCGGGGTGGCCGAGCGGTTCTAGGCGCTACAGTCTGGAACCGGGCGACCGCTACGGTCGCAGGTTCGAATCCTGCCTCGGGCATGGATGTGTGTGATGTCCTTAGGTTTAAGTAGTTCCAAGTTCTAGGGGACTGAAGACTTTAGAAGTTAAGTCCCGTAATGCACAGAGCCATTTGAACCTCTCTGTCAAATATCGAAGCTAGTATCTCCTATCCTTCTCCGTTCTCTTCTTCTATCTCCATTAGCCACGCATATTTCCTGAACTGTGTTTAAACACGTCCCCATTCTTCCCCTTCTTTCACCACAAGTTTCCCTCATACCCACTGGTGCTAGCACTCCTATGTAAAATCTGCCTTTATCATAATGGCTAATTATAGCAGTACTTATCATCTACGAATATAAACTGTTTGTGTATGTATTTTTCCAAGTGTACCTTTGTAATTGTTTATTTCTTTTTTTTTTTACTACATGTAGTTTAACACGCCTACTGAAACATATGAAAGCAAAATATGTACACTGCCTGGTTAGGTGTAAGAGAGGGTCTGATAGCTTTAATCTTGCCAGGTTAAAGAAATCAATAAATAAACAAATACATAAAAATAAACGGGCTGGTTTCTTAGAGGACTATAGGACTGAACTAACATGAAAAAGTTATTTTTTCAGCAACACTCATTTTTATGCAAGACTTCATGTCATTAAATTGTTGCTCCGTCTACCTTAAATATAGTGCCAGTAATTTCGTCACATAACACGAAAAATATTTTTGTGGAGTACGTCTGCTACCAGCAACTATGAAGATATCAAAAAAAAAATTACTGCTTGTTCTGTTCTGTGGCAACTGTAGATTTAGGAAATATATTTTCAGGAGGTGGGCCCCATAGCTCTTATATATTTGAAAAATGCCATATTACCTTCTTGAGCTTCTGCAAAAATACTTTATTTATGCAACCAGTTTCAGTCATCTAGCCATCATCGGGTTCTTATATATCAAATAAAATAATACATAAGTAAAAACAGACGATTAAATTGTCACGAACTGGTAACTAACCTGATTCTGTAAATTGAAGATATAATGGGGAGAGAGGAAAGGTAAATGAAGGAACGATTGGTGTCAGCTGCATCGGCACTTTTTGCGGAATCAGCCGAGATGAGTGCAAACATATGCCGTACTGGGATTCGAACCTGGGATCTCTTGCTTACCAGGCAGGTGTCTCCGTTCTTTCGGATATGTATGAAAGAATAGACACGTAGCACCCGTATAACCGATTCGTCTCGATGGACAACGAATCCACTATCTTTAGTGTGCAGGCACAGTTATATTCGACCTCCTGCGGGGAACTCAAAGTAACGAGAATGGAGGACATGCGGATAGATGGTGCTATGTGGATCGGCGGAGAGGCGTTCAGAGATAGTCTACTCTACTCACATAATATGTTACATGCATGTACCGTGGTTGAAAGTCAAATACTTTCGGTTCGATATTTTACTGGATTTTGGATAAACTCTTTCAGTTACAAATCATAATACCATTGCTCCAGCGATGAGACAAAACATTATGAGCACGCGCTTAACAGCTTGTTGCCCCACCTTTGGATCACAATAAGTCAGCAGCCAGGGTAGAGCATACTCAGTTTTTGGGTGTACATATAGATGAGAATCTTAACTGGAAGATTCATATTTTCGATCTCCTAAAGCGATTAGGTTCAGCAACTTTTGAAATCAGAATAACTGCTAATTTTGAGGATACAGAAATTAGCAAGATAAGATACTTTGCATATTTTCAATCTCTGATGTCATACGGAATAATATTTTGGGGTGACGCAAAAAGTATTCACTGCTCAAAAGAAAGTGGTTAGAATAATGTGTGAGGCTCATAGTAGCACATCTTTCAGGCATCTCTTTTACAAGGTTAGGAATTCTTACAACAGCCTAACAGTGCATTTACTCAGTAATGAAATTTGTTCTCAACAACATGGACCAGTTTAAAAACAACAGTGACATTCATGATTATAATACCAGAAGAAAGAAAGACTTACACTATCCTCTACTTAACCTATCTTTGGCACAGAAAAGGGTAAAATATGCTGCTTAAAACTTTTCGATAAATTACCAGATGAAATAAAATGTTTGACAGACAGCAGTAACAGTTTTAAAAATAAATTGAAATCGTATCTCCTTGACAACTCCTTCAATACCATAAATAAATTCTTAAATAGGAAAAAGAATCATAGGTATCATATATTCTGCCGGCCGCGGTGGTCTAGCGGTTCTAGGCGCGCAGTCCGGAACCGCGCGACTGCTACGGTCGCAGGTTCGAATCCTGCCTCGGGCATGGATGTGTGTGATGTCCTTAGGTTGGTTAGGTTTAAGTAGTTCTAAGTTCTAGGGGACTGATGACCACAGTAGTTAAGTCCCATAGTGCTCAGAGCCATTTTTTTAATATATTCTTTTTGTGGCATTTAAGGGAATGTGGTAGGTAATAAAAATTTTAAGGTTAAAAAAACCTTCATTCATGTGTGCATTTCTTATGCAGTTGACACGTCCCACATCGTAACGTGAGATTGATCAATGAAACCGGTAACAACAGCGATAGTGCACGGTAGTGCATGGTAGGATTCTGGAGATACGTGGCGCCAGATTCCCACACAAAGGTCATTCAGTTGTCTTGAATTACGTATCGATGATTTCTGGATGCAAAACTGGCGCCAGATAGCGAGACGTGTTCCATCGTGTGGCCAAAATGAGTTCACAATCATCAAACGACTGTAGCGCGAGGTGGTCTCGTGACACAGATCGTCATCCTGCTGGAACATGCCACTGCAATCAGGAAAGGCGTGAGGCATGAAAGTATACAGTTGGTCCGCAGTAATCCCCACGTAGTCTTTACCCACCTCAATGCTTCCTTGGCAGCCCTGGTGAGTGAATCTCTCCCACAGCACAGTACCTTCCCAGCCGCCCTGCGTTCATGGCATGTTTGAAGCTGGCGTTCAGCCTGAATGACGACTACAGCCTCGTGTAACAAGCAACATGTTTCACCCGACCAGAAGACACGTTTATAATGATCCACGGCCCATTCTCGACGATCACGTACCCACCGAAATCGAAACTGACAATGTTGATGGGTCAAGATGGGAACATATAAGGGTCGTCTGCTGCAGACCCACATGTTCAACGTCGTACGCTCAACGGTGTGCTCCGAAACGCTTGTGCCTGGACCAGAAGTGTACCCCATCCGTCAGGTCTGCTGCTGACCGACTGAGCAGGCGAGGCTCCGACCTCCACGTTCTGTGACAACGGGTGGACGTCTGACACCCCGTCTCATACTCGTACTTTCAAAGTCCTACAACCGCTTCGCGAAGATGCTGGTGACAGTAGCACATTAACAACGCATCAACTTCTCCGTTTCCGAGATGCTCGTTCCCAGGCAGGGGGCCATAGCAGTCGGTGCTTTTTTTGTGCACATTTCCCCATTTGTGGCCCATATGATCACTGGAATGCGTCCCCATTTGCATCTGCTCCGCTTATATACTTTACTTACAGCGTCACGTGGTCTCAGCGGATCACCACATCCTGTCTCGTGCTGGGCAGTGGGCATAATGTTTTGCCCCACCGGTGTAGATATCAGTCAAGAATTCAGGTACACTACACATCTCGAGCAAGTCATCTTCACTTATGTGAACAGACAAACTGAAACGTCCCCTTAGAAAAATTATACATGACTGTGCTTAAACTGACACACAATATTTTTAGCGCAACGTAATCTGACTTTCAGAAATCCCTACAAAAGAATGGCCCTGACTAACATTAACCTATACCTTTCACAAATCGCTTACCTCACAAAAATCTTCATTACTCGAACTACTGCAATACAGCGAGAGCCACTACTGCCAGCTAAATAAAAGATTCAAACTACTGAAGGCACTAACTACTGATAGACATAGTTAGCAAATGAAAGATTTTGATAGAGAACAAACAATGTATTTACCTCAATAGTGTTCAAAAGTCATAATGTATATAGCAGTTCATGATATCCAGTATTACAAATTTCAAAACTCCGCCATCTGTCTCCCCATATCCACCACTGCTGGCGGCTCACCTCCAACTGCGCAAAGCTACGCGCTGTTAACATCCAGCTGCCCAACACTACAATGGCAGACAACAATGCAAACTATCCACAGACTGCACACAGCACAGTCAGTGATTTTCATACAGAGCGCTATGTAACGTTGCCAATAAGAAAACATAAACAGCCTACTTACAAAACATATCCATAGCAAACATTTGGTCTAGGGAGTACTAGGGGCGTTCAGTATGTAATGAAACATTTTTTTTTCTGCAAACAAGTTGGTTTTATTCAGGATTCCAGTACACCATGTTATTCCTCACTCTGTACAAAACCGTATTCTTCAACTTAATCTCCATTCACTGCCACAGCCTGACGTCACCTTACTTAGAGCGCCTGTGTGCACGCACTCCTCAGCTGGTCGACGTCGGGGTCAACGACTTGCTGCATTGGTAACCGCCCCACCATCCACGTAATACTTCCTGCTAAATGTATCCTTAATTGAGCCAAACAGCTGGAAGTCGGAAGGTGCGAGATCAGCGTGCATGAGGAAGAAGAGTCCAGTGCAGTTTTGCGAGCTCGTGTCGGGTGCGCAGTCTTTTATGAGGAAAGATACGTCGATCACCTCGAATGAGAGTGTCCGCACTTTTCAACACTGCCACAATCGCAGCTGCGTGCGGCCGACCTTGTTGCGATGATGACGCACGCCTCGCCCAATGACTCACCGTGCTTTTCTTCACTGTCAGGTGTCCGTAGACATTCTGCAAGTTCCTATATCTGAGATGCTCTGTTTCCCCGCCAAAATGAACTCAATCACAGCTCTCTGCTTGGTTAAGCGTCTCAATTACAGACGACATTTTGAAGATTACATAAAGCACTGCCACCTACCGGAATTCCAAGAAACTAAAGGGTCTGAAGCCGGAATATTCCACGATGTCGCGCAAAAAATTCCGAATTTTTTTCAACCGGAACTGACCGAGGAATAATTTGTAGCATTAGTTATCGAGCGCCGCTCGTAATATGTTGTTGTGGTCTTCAGTCCTGAGACTGGTTTGATGCAGCTCTCCATGCTACTCTATTCTGTGCAAGCTTCTTCATCTCCCAGTACCTACTGCAACCTACATCCTTCTGAATCTGCTTAGTGTATTGATCTCTTGGTCTCCCCCTACGATTTTTACCCTCCACGCTGCCCTCCAATGCTAAATTTGTGATCCCTCGATGCCTCAGAACATGTCCTACCAACCGATCCCTTCTTCTAGTCAAGTTGTGCCACAAACTTCTCTTCTCCCCAATCCTATTCAATACCTCCTCATTACTTACGTGATCTACCCACCTTATCTTCAGCATTCTTCTGTAGCACCACATTTCGAAAGCTTCTATTCTCTTCTTGTCCAAACTAGTTATCGTCCATGTCTCACTTCCATACATGCCTACACTCCATACAAATACTTTCAGAAACGACTTCCTGACACCTAAATGTATATTCGATGTTAACAAATTACTCTTCTTGAGAAACGCTTTCCTTGCCATTGCCAGTCTACATTTTATATCCTCTCTACTTCGACCATCATCGGTTATTTTACTCCCTAAATAGCAAAACTCCTTTACTACTTTAAGTGTCTCATTTCCTAATCTTATTCCCTCAGCATCACCCGACTTAATTTGACTACATTCTATTATCCTCGTTTTGCTCTTGTTGATGTTCATCTTATATCCTCCTTTCAAGACACTGTCCATTCCGTTCAACTGCTCTTCCAAGTCCTTTGCTGTCTCTGACAGAATTACAATGTCATCGGCGAATCTCAAAGTTTTTACTTCTTCTCCATGAATTTTAATACCTACTCCGAATTTTTCTTTTGTTTCCTTTACTGCTTGCTCAATATACAGATTGAATAACATCGGGGAGAGGCTACAACCCTGTCTCACTCCTTTCCCAACCACTGCTTCCCTTTCATGCCCCTCGACTCTTATAACTGCCATCTGGTTTCTGCACAAATTGTAAATAGCCTTTCGCTCCCTGTATTTTACCCCTGCCACCTTCAGAATTTGAAAGAGAGTATTCCAGTCAACATTGTCAAAAGCTTTCTCTAAGTCTACAAATGCTAGAAATGTAGGTTTGCCTTTTCTTAATCTTTCTTCCAAGATAAGTCGTAAGGTCAGTATTGCCTCACGTGTTCCAACATTTCTACGGAATCCAAACTGATCTTCCCCGAGGTCGGCTTCTACCAGTTTTTCCATTCGTCTGTAAAGAATTCGCGTTAGTATTTTGCAGCTGTGACTTATTAAACTGATAGTTCGGTAACTTTCACATCTGTCAACACCTGCTTTCTTTGGGATTGGAATTATTATATTCTTCTTAAAGTCTGAGGGTATTTCGCCTGTCTCATACATCGTGCTCACCAGATGGTAGAGTTTTGTCATGTGGCTCTCCTGACGCCATCAGTAGTTCTAACGGAATGTTGTCTACTCCCGGGGCTTTGTTTTGATTCAGGTCTTTCAGTGCTCTGTCAAACTCTTCACGCAGTATCTTATCTCCCATTTCATCTTCATCTACATCCTCTTCCATTTCCATAATATTGTCCTCAAGTACATCGCCCTTGTATAAACCCTCTATATACTCCTTCCACCTTTCTGCTTTCCCTTCTTTGCTTAGAACTGGGTTGCCATCTGACCTCTTGATATTCATACAAGTGGTTCTCTTCTCTCCAAAGGTCTCTTTAATTTTCCTGTAGGTAGTATCTATCTTACCCCTAGTGAGATAAGCCTCTACATCCTTACATTTGTCCTCTAGCCATCCCTGCTTAGCCATTTTGCACTTCCTGTCGATTTCATTTTTGAGACGTTTGTATTCCTTTTTGCCTGCTTCATTTACTGCATCAATTAAATTCAATATTTCTTCTGTTACCCAAGGATTTCTATTAGCCCGCGTCTTTTTACCTACTTGATCGTCTGCTGCCTTCACCACTTCATCCCTCAGAGCTACCCATTCTTCTTCTACTGTATTTCTTTCCCCCATTCCTGTCAATTGTTCCCTAATGCTCTCCCTGAAACTCTCTACAACCTCTGGTTCTTTCAGTTTATCCAGGTCCCATCTCCTTAAATTCCCACCTTTTTGCAGTTTCTTCAGTTTCAATCTGCAGTTCATAACCAATAGATTGTGGTCAGAATCTACATCTGCTCCAGGAAATGTCTTACAATTTAAAACCTGGTTCCTAAATCTCTGTCTTACCATTATATAATCTATCTGAAACCTGTCAGTATCTCCAGGCTTCTTCCATGTATACAGCCTCCTTTCATGATTCTTGAACCAAGTGTTAGCTATGATTAAGTTATGCTCTGTGCAAAATTCTACAAGGCGGCTTCCTCTTTCATTCCTTCCCCCCAATCCATATTCACCTACTATGTTTCCTTCTCTCCCTTTTCCTATTCTCGAATTCTAGTCACCCAGGACTATTAAATTTTCGTCTCCCTTCACTACCTGAATAATTTCTTTTATCTCGTCATACATTTCATCTATTTCTTCATCATCTGCAGAGCTAGTTGGCATATAAACTTGTACTACTGTGGTAGGCATGGGCTTTGTGTCTATCTTGGCCACAATAATGCGTTCACTATGCTGTTTGTAGTAGCTAACCCGCACTCCTAATTTTTTTATTCATTATTAAACCTACTCCTGCATTACCCCTATTTGATTTTGTATTTATAACCCTGTAATCACCTGACCAAAAGTCTTGTTCCTCCTGCCACCGAACTTCACTAATTCCCACTATATCTAACTTTAACCTATCCATCTCCCTTTTTAAATTTTCTAATCTACCTGCCCGATTAAGTGATCTGACATTCCACGCTCCGATCCGTAGAACGCCAGTTTTCTTTCTCCTGATAACGACGTCCTCTTGAGTAGTCCCCGCCCGGAGATCCGAATGGGGGACTATTTTACCTCCGGAATATTTTACCCAAGAGGACGCCATCATCATTTAATCATACAGTAGAGCTGTATGTCCTCGGGAAAAATTACGGCTGTAGTTTCCCCTTGCTTTCAGCCGTTCGCAGTACCAGCACAGCAAGGCCGTTTTGGTTAATGTTACAAGGCCAGATCAGTCAATCATCCAGACTGTTGCCCCTGCAACTACTGAAAAGGCTGCTGCCCCTCTTCAGGAACCACATGTTTGTCTGGCCTCTCAACAGATACCCCTCCGTTCTGGTTGCACCTACGGTACGGCCATCTGTATCGCTGAGGCACGCAAGCCTCCCCACCAACGGCAAGGTCCATGGTTCATGGGGGGGCTCGTAATATACAACAAATAAATTAACAGTAATAGGAAACACAAATAGCGCAGTCATCCTCCGCTGCGAAGAAGGTTTTCGGAAGTATTTTGGAACTGTTTCCCCTACAGGCAATGCCAGTCCTTGCTGAACCAGTAATTCCCTTAGAATGAGTTCCAATTGGGAACGCTGCGTGGAGTAGCCACGAGGTCTTAGACGCCTTGCCACGGTTCGCGTAGCTCCAACCGAGAATGGGCGTGTGTGTGTGTGTGTGTTGTCCTTGGCATAAGTTAGTTTAAGTTAGATTAAGTTGCGGAAGCCTAGGGACCGATGACCTCAGCAGTTTGGTCCCATAGGAACTTACCACTACCGCCACCACCAATCGGGAACCGGCGCACAACTTCAATCTCACTGGAAATTTTTCGGAAAGAACAAAGTTCGTTAAGCAATCAATTTCAAAAATACGATACTCTGTGGAATCATGGTTCATTTCTTTAATTTCACAATATGTCTTTACAGGCCTTCGAAGCAATGTCTGTTTTTCTGAATACCAGCGGCCCAGCATTTCTTGAACTCCCGCTAGGAAGCTGTCTTTGTTGAACTGTCTGATTACTCGGGTCTTTGCATTAGAAACGTCATCAATGATTTTAAAATGTTTCCCTCAGAGTGGTTTCCTGAGTTTTGGACGCAATTCAGTTTGGTTGTCTCATGCCAGGTATTGTAAGGTGGATGGGGGAGGATTTCCCGTCCATAAATCTCTAAACCCTGTAGTGGGACGCGAAATTGAAGCGTCACCCATCCACCAATGTCAGCCCAGTTTGCCGGTGAATATAAGTTTAATTTAGTTTTGTTTATGTATTTTTGTAATATTTTGTAATGGTTGTGAATTGTCTAAAGTTTTTGTATTTTTTTATGTTTCATGTACGGAGAGGGCGGCGCAACGAACGGAGACAGCATCTTCACTGCCGGGACCAGAGAGGAAATTGCTGGCCACTATATGTCGCGGGTCGACAGCCAAAGAGCAACAGAAGATCCTGGAACCGAGTTGTTGCGTCGTGCTTCTAAAAAATAAAATAAATGAAAATTTGTAATGTTTTGTACAACAATGTTATCATAGGAAGTTTAATCTTATTGAAAATGTTAGGTTTGTCTCGTCAAGGCTCAGGTTAACGTCTGTACGTAGGAAGATAATAAACTAGCGGACGCTACTAAAGTTGAAATACGTATTCCGAGGATTTATTTATGAAGAATTATGTGAATGAATTAATAATATATTTGACACGATTATTGAATTTTGACAGCGTTCATCGCGACTGTGAATCTCAAAAAGTTTATTCAATGTGGTTCTAATATCGATAAATCAAGACAACGTGTAGCAATATAATTTCTGAGGAGAAACAAACGACATCTAAAATTGAAAAAGTTTACGAAAACCAATTGGCCCGAGTGAAATAATTCTGCGCATACGACTCAAATGATGTTTTACAGTTTCGTTCAAGAACCATTCTGAGACAATTTAAAAAGGATATAAATAATTTTGAAGTGGGTTGTAACTGACGTAGGTGACGAAGTCTACACATGGTCATATGTCGAAAGAAAATCATTTATAAAGAACTTACGTCGTTACACTACAACCCCTACCTAGTGGTTCGGCAATAGCCGGCCGTGCATTATCATTCAGAGTAAGCTCTCCAGCTGCGAATGTGTCGAATCTTCTTTGCCGAATCTTTCGCTACAAAACATTTCGCAGTAAGTCTGTGCTGTATCGCTCTGTTACAATTGTTCCCTGGGGCACTGTGTCTCTTGGTATCGTAACATTCTTATATTCTTCTTCTTCCCAAGGCCTAAGCCTTGTCTCTGCACCCACAGCGTCCTCTCACCAGCAGTTCTCCTAATCTCCGTACATGAAGAAAAACCCCGTCTCACTGAACATATTTTCTAAATAGGGTGTCCTCTGTCGTCCTCGTTTTCTTCCCTACTAATTTGCTTTTGAAAATGTTTTGCAGAAAAATAGCATGTGTAATTAAGGATCTAATGTGATTTTATTTGCATTGGCCTTTAACTTTCTTGCTGAAGAATCTCATTTGTTTTTATTTCATTCCAGCTAGTCTCGTTATTTCGTCCAGAATTACATTTTCGCAGCTTAGAGGCGAGCTTTCTCCTGCTTTGAAACGTCCAGGTTTCACATCTATAAGTTAGAATAAGTCTTACACATTTTTTCTTAGTTTGGAAGCTGATGTGTTTCTACAGTTCAAAGTTCTTCTTATTTTTGAAGTCAGTCGTTGCCATTTCTAGTATTATCCTGATTTCATTGAAACATCTATCGTTTACCTCCACAGTGCTACCGAGGCAGTGAAATTCAGTTACTTCCTCGAGTTAATCACTTCCTATTTTGACGTCAGACTTACGTCCACTTTCTTTCTTGTCTATGACCATTATTTTGTCTTTTGATAGTTTTAGTTTTGTTATATCTTGATGTAAGATCTTAAGCATCTCATATAGTTCTTTCTCTGAGTCTGACACTATTGCAATGTCACCGGCAAATCTGATGCAGTGAATATGGACACCATTAATTTTGATTCTAGTCGTCTTTTCTTTCATTATTGTTATTGGTTCCTCGATGAACATATTCCGTAAGGTGAAAGAGGCCACCCTCTTCTTACTCCCCTTAGGATTTTTTCTTCGTTCTTGCTGCCATTATTGAACAGTTCAATACTAGTCCTATTGTTTTATTCAAAATTAATAGCTTTCCTTCCAGTAAAGTCACACTTTGTGCATTGCTTTAAATAATAACTTCCAATCAACCACGTCAGAACCTTTTTCTAGGTCAATAAATGCTATATACGTATGTTTTTATAGTTTATATTTCCTTCCAGAATTTGACTTGGAGCCAATATTCCTTCTCTTGTTTCATCCTCTGATCTGTAGCCAAATTGATCATTGGCTAATTTCCAAGCTATTTTCTTTTTAATGCTATCTTTAACTATTGACACTAATGTTTTTGTTGCATGTGACAAATGAGGTGGTGTTATATAATTTTTACAGTCGTTTGTATTTGCCCTCTTGAGTAAAACTGTGTTTCTACTTTTTATGAATTTAGGTGGTATGATACCGTCTTCATAAGATATATATACCATAGTAAACAATTTCCTTTCGATACTGTCGCTGCTGTTTCGTAGGAGCTCTGTAATGATATCTATATAGTTGCTTTACTTGATTTTAATCTATTCAGTACAAGGAAAAACTTTTCTTTGGTTAACGGTGCTCCCTTTTTTTAATAATTAGTTCTTCATCTTCAATATACTCATTTAAACTTCCAATTTCAGCACAACAATACGGGTTTTCAATAGCCTTTCTACCCCTCATATCGTTATATCAAATAGCGGTTTTCCATTTTTATCTCTCACTATGTTACTCGTGGTTCTCTGTCTGTGTTGCAACAGTTTCATCTTGGAGTAAGCCTCATCCTGATTCCCACATTTAAAAGCATTTTCCATTGCTTTGTTAATTTTCTCCAGCCACATCATTGTTATCTTGTTTTTGATTACTTCACTTGATCATTAACCTTGGCTTTCATCTTATAGTATATTCCTCATGTCAGTGAGTTCCAATAATATTTCTGTGTTCATCCAAGGCTTCCTAGATTCTAACTTCTTTATTCCTAATAGATCTGTGGGCGCATTTGTTATATTTGTCTTGATAATATCCTAACTTCTTTCTAACCTGTCTGATTCCATTGTTACAAAATAGAATTCCTGCACAACGACTGCAATTTTCACTTCATATGTTGACTAGTTCTTTGGATATTTCAGCTGACACTTCTTAACTCGGATACTGCACTTCCCTGCGGGAAGTGTATGTTCACTGTATATATTAACAGCAGTGTAACAGTGACTAGATTTTACTTGATTACTGTATCTCTGCTTCACTATTATTTTTGCTGTTGTGGTCTTCAATCTGAAGACTGATTTGATGCAGCTCTCGATGCTATTCTGTCATGTGCAAACCTGTCAAGTCGAGGACCGCATGCTGCTATGCGTCACACGTGACGCACCGTTGTTAATTTCCTTCTCCTCGGTGTACTGTGTACGTAAAACAAAAACACCTGTTAACCATTGAACGAGATGCCGACGAGCCTCACGATCACGACATGTCATTCACCCACAGATACAACACATGACACACCAATGACCTGATGTGTATCTGCCAGCGTTTCCAAGATACGAGAAAGAACAAATCCCATCGTAATTTATGTGAAATTGTATCAGAACTTGTGAATACAAGTTGCCGGCGGTAACGGAGTGTACAGTCTCATGTTAGGGAATGTGTGTCCTGTAAGCGGAAAGAGTGGTCAACGGCAGAAGTGAAACCGCGGCGTGCATGACGTGTTTACAACACATCTGCTCTGCTCACTCTGCCCGATACTCTCCGTGTCGACAGCTTATAACGGCCACGTCACAGTGTTACTAAAGTACCATGGCAAGTTTCACAAACGAGGAATGCGCCGACATCCACCTCACCTTACGGGCTTGCAGATGGTAGAGCTGAAGTTGGAAGGCTACTGTGTCACGAGAGGTTTCCTAGCCGGTGCTTTCCATGCGGAAAAACGTTTTACACTATGGACAGGCGCTTGAGGGAGTATGGTGCATGTGTAGCACCTCCTGGATTTAGTGGTCGTGTCCGGCCGTCGACGTACAGTGCGGATGACGAAGAAAAAGGTGTTACAAACTGTTGCGGAGGACCGAACAATAAGCACCAGGTCTCTCGCCACTGCGGTCGGAATGTCACAATCTACTGTTATGTGAGTACTCCATAGTAACCATTACCATCCCTTGCGCATGCAGAAGGTGCAGGCATTATTACCGGAAGACTACCAGAGGAGGCTGGACTTCTGCGACTTTATTCTACGGCGTCAGACCCATGACCAGCATTTTTCACGAACAATACTGCTCACCGACGAATCCTACTTCACGAAGAAGGGTATAGTGAATTCGCATAATTGGCATGAGTGGGCGGAATAAAGCCCCCACAGCACAGTGATACAACGGTACCAACAACGATGAGGTGTCAATATCTGGTGTGGTAGGTATTATTGATCACCATCTCACAGGGGCCCATGTGCTACCACAAAGGCTTACAGGAGAGCGGTATCTGCGTTTCCCGGATGCCACATTACCGGAACTGTTGGAAGACGTTACTTTGGCCTCTCGTATGAACCTGTGGTACATGCATGATGGTGCCCCCGCTCACTTCAGCGGCACAGTGCAACGCCACCTGGACAATGCCTTCTCTTCGAAATGGATCGGTCGTGAAGACCCTGTAGCATGGCCAGCAAGATCGCCAGACCTGAATCCATTGGATTTCTTTTTGTGGGGCCGTCTAAAATCTGTGATTTATGAAGGAGAGATTGTTGATGTCAACACCCTTCGACGCAAAATACAACATGCCTGTAATAATACGCAAAGAGATACAGACATGTTGGATCGTGTTCAGCAATCCTTCCTGCGAAGAGTTCAACTTTGCCACCACACACATCGTGGCTGTCACTTTGAACAGAACTTATAAACCGCGACTGCAGCTTCTGGTCATGCGTTTCTATGTTAGTTTAGATTTGTACAGCTGTACTGTATTCGTCTGTAGTAACTGCCACATACCTGTGTAGCTGTATTTTGTACTCTGCATCTATGTACTCGTTTCTTAAAACTAAGTCTGGGACACAAAAACCAAATTATAAAACATGCATGTACAGTAGTGCAGCCCCTCCTCACGTTCCTTTCCCTATGTCAACTAGCTACGATACATAATACCGGCCAGCGTAACCGATACGAGACTTACATGGGCGCTGTCATTGCTCGCTGTGTCACGCAGACCTTCGCCTGACACCGCATGCCTCGCCTTCTCGAGAGCGGCTAGACTACCTGCAACACTCGCGTGTTGTGCCCCGTTGCCGAACTGTCCCCTTGACCAATATCGGCGCACAGTAACACCCAGAAGTCCATATTTCTAGATTTTTACCATTCAATTGCATTGTCATATATTGACATAGGAACATGTGAAAAACGAATTTATGTTTGTAGCTCAGTATGTGGCAATTTGCACGACATATGTTTCCTCATTTATGACTCACCCTGTACTGGTGATCTGTGAAGTGCAATGGAAAGAAGAAAGATATCTGGTCAGACGAACATAGGGTTATATCAACAACAGCAGGAAATGGTAAAACGGAAGTGGGATTCGTTATAAATAGCACAGTAGGGCCGAAAGTGAATTACTACGAGAAGTTCAGTGATGAGGCACTTCTCATCGGAAATGATACAAAACCAATACCGACAACAGCAGTTTAGGAACACATGGAGACCTCGCAACCAAATGATGAAGAGCCAGAGAAAGAACATGGGGATACTCAGCGAGTAATTCATTAGGTAAAGGGAGACGAAAATCTAATAATCATGGGGTGATTAGAATGCTGTTGTAGGGGAAGGAATAGAAGAAAGAAATAAGAGAGGAATATGGACTTGGTGCGAGGAATGACAGAGGAGAAAGACTGAGTTCTGTAATAAATTTAAGCTAATGACAGCAAATACTGTTAAACAATCACCGGAGGACGAGGAATACTTGGAAAAGAACCAGAGACATGGGAAGATTCCAGCTGGTCACGGTCAGACAGAGATTCCGAAATCAGATAGTGAGTGGTAAGAAGCACTCAGGAGCAGGTACATATTCGGATCACAATTTAGTAATGATGAAGTTTAGTGATAGGGTACTTCTCATGAGAACCTATACAAAACCAATACCGACAACAGCAGTTTAGGAACACAAGGAGACCTCGCAAGCAAATGAAGTGGTAGAGAAAGAACATGAGGTTTAAGGGAATCATCCGTAAGAATCAGTGGGGAAGAAAGTAGGATACTGAAGTAATGAGGAATGATTACACAGGTCTGAAGTTTGGTAAAGAAGTCGATACTGCTGTAATGAATATCACAGTACGCAGTTCAGTTGAATAGGAGTGGTCACCCCTAAAAAGAGTGTTCATGGATGTTAGACTGGCGGACATAAGTACAGTACAGGTAACTGCGAAGAAACCTAGGGTAACAGAAGAAATACATCAATTAATCAGCGAAAGGAGGAAGCAGAAAAAGATGGGAATACAACAAAATAAATCATTTAAGAATGAAATAAACAGAAAGCGCAGAAAAGCCAAGGCGAAATGACTATAGAGAAAATATGAAGGAATCTAAAAAGAAATGATCGTCAAAAGGATTGACTCAGCATACAGAAAAGTGGAAACAAACTTCGGTGAAATTAAGAACGAGGGTGGTTACATTAGGAGTACAATGAGAATTCCACTGTTAAACGCAGAACAAAATTTTTTTAAGCTCAACTTCGCGGTCTGGTCACCAGCGAAACGCAGAAGGGGGAGCGAATAGATGAAAAGTACACTGCAAGTGAAGTATCTGCGGAAAAGACAAGTCCGAAAACAATTTGTTGGACTCACCAAAACGAACCAATAATATACGATCCAAAAGAACAACAGACTCGATCCCAAGTGCGGATGGTCACAAATAGAAAATAACAGATAATAATAGAAACGACCTGACTCTTCACTGAGAGAGACCACAATAAAACAATTCCACAATGTCAAGATGTTTTTGACTGTACCAAGTCCATCTCCAAGATATCATCCAGCTAGAAGAGGCGTCCGGCCGTGACTGCGGGGGTGGCATCTCTTTATACATCCAAGCGGTGCGCCGAACTGCCCTATGCCGGCAGTGCGCCACCCTATAAGTCCCGTGTGGTGGATGTATCAGCCGGAACTATTTGCGATCACGTGCCTGGCGTATCAAAGTAGTTCCTGGGCTGGCTGCAACCTCTGGTGAAGCTGCGCTGCAGGCTCCCCGAATGGGTAGCGGTCCCTGGCGGCCGTTGACGGAGACCTGGTGTTGTGTTGTGTTGTGGCCGTCTGTAAATATTTGTGCTGTCAACACAGACGACGTAGGTTTTCCTGGTGAGTATACGCCATCTGCTGCAGGCATCCCATGTTGGTTGAACGTGAAGTGGGATGCCAATGCAGTAGGCGCTACGATGTATAAAGTGGGCGGCCGCAGCAGCAGCAGCAGCCTCCATGAGAAGGAGTAACTGTCTGACTACACGACAGAAGAAGAATTTGGAATCGATATGGAAGACGTAGGAGATCCAATATTAGAGTCATAACTTAAAAGAACTCTGGAAGACCTGAGATCAAACGAGGCAAAAGGAAATTTCATCGGAATTTCTGATAATCATTGGGCGAAGCAGCAACCAAACGAGTATTCATACGAAGTGTAGAATGTATGAAACTGGCGACGTACCATCATGCTTAAGGAAAAATACTATCCACAGAGTTCCTACGACTGTAATAGCTGATAAGTTCGACAATTATCGCACAATCAGCTTAACAGCTAATACAGCCCAGTTGCTGACGAGAATAATAAACAGAATAATGAAAAAGAAAACTGAGGATGTGTTAGATGAAGATCAGTTTCGCTTCAGGAAGCTTAAAGACACCCGATAGGCGATTCTGACATTGCGTTTGATAGTGAAAGCAAGAGTGAAGAAAAATCAAGACAGGCTCATAGGATTTGTAGACCTGGAAAAAGCGTTCGACAATGTAAAATGAGACAAGATGTTCGAAATTATGAGGGAAATAGGAGTAAGCTACAGGGAAAAACGGGACTGGTATTTACAATATGTGCAAGAACCAAGTGGGAACAAAAAGATTAAAGAAAAATAACGACGTGATCGGATTCAAAAGAGTGTAAGACAAGGATGCTGTCTTTCGTCGCTACTGTTTAGTCTACACATCGAAGAAGCAATGACGGGAAGAAAATAAAGGTTCAAGAGTGGGATTAAGATTCTGAGTAAAAGGACATCAATGATAAGATTTTCTGATGACACTGCTATCCTCAGTGAAGGTGAAGAAGAGTTGCAGGATATGCTGGATGGAATGAGACAGAAAATGCACTGAGAGTAAATCGAAGAGAGACGAGGGTGAGAAGTAGCAGAACTGAGAACAGCGAGAAACTTAACATCATGATTTGTGGTCACGAAGTAGATGAAGTTAAGGAATTCTGCTAACTTGGCAGCAAAGTAACCAATGACGGCCAGAGAAAGAAGGACATCAAAAGCAGACAAGCATTGGCAAAAAGGGCATGCCTGGCCAAGACAAGTCTACTAATATCAAACACAGGCCTTAATTTGAGAAAGAAATTTCTGAGAACGTAGGTTTGCAGCCCAGCATTGTATGGTTGTGAAACATGGACTGATAAGGTAAGGAATGAAGAAGTTCTCCACAGAACCGGTAAAGAAAGGAACACGTAGAAAACACTGAGAATAAGATGGAAAAGGATGATAGGACATGTGTTAAGGCATCATGGAATAATTTCCATGGTATTGGAGGAGGCTGTAGAGGGTAATTACTGTAGAGGAAGACAGAGATTGGAACACATCCAGCAAATAACTGAGAACGTAGGCTACAAATTGTACTCTGAGATGAGGAGGTTGATATAGGAGAGAAATTCGAGGCAGGCCACATCAGACCAATGAAAAGACTGATGACCACCTCCTCTATCCCCCCCGCCCCCCTTCAAAAAAGAAACTATCTTGTCATCAGTCATAATCGTCAGCTTAGCTTTCGACTGTTGGCGACGGCATTTTCTTGCGGAAACAGATGTACAGTTTCAAACAGCCAAGATCACTATTGTACAGCATTTAATGTGATGACAGGTTCCAACAAACTACGTTGCCACAATTATATCTTCAGCACTACATTTCATTGAATCTTCTGTTTCTCCAGTAATCTAGATCGCCCCCTAGCTTGACAATGTCAAACCTATATGGTATTTTCTAGGTCGACAAGAGTCAGGATGTTTCCACTGGGAGAGCTGAGATTTCATTCTGGCTCAGAATCTGGGATATTCGTCTATGGTAACAATCCTTTTTATAACCGACCTTCCTCTGCCTCATAGCGTTGGAGCAATTGTTGTGCTATTTGCTTTTTGCTCTTTATTCAGATGACGACGAACCCATTTTTCCCGGACTTTTCTGATCCGTAGTTTCCCGGTTACGATTCTGAACGACGAAGAGACATACAGGATTGCTTCCTTTGCAATTTCTTCTTATGTTTTGTGTTGATCTTACAAAAAAGGCTGTCGGCAATAACAGCAGAAGCGCAGTCTGTTGCAGTTCCTGGCCTCCCAATCCTTGGTTTGTCTTCAGCCCTTGTCCAGCCTTCGCGGTAAGGGAGACCTCACCATGATAGTGTGCTTCGATTCAGTACACTAGCCCCACAAACTAGAGGCTTGTGAACTTCTGTAGGTGTTTATACCCGCAAACTTTCAATTTTGATGTACGACCGTTCGTCGCTACCTTAGTCCTTCTCTCCCTCCATTTCAAATCAGAACATCTCACTCAAATAAAAAATTATCGCAACATTGAAAATGCGTTGTGACAGTTGAAAGCCTGACTCACAACTTACGCGTCCCACTATTACGGACGTGCATACGGTCTGTGTGTAGGTTTTGAAATAGCCCTCGTACTTCGACCTACTCATTATAGTAGGAAAGGAACGAATTTTCTTAAGAAAAAGGTACTTGCTCAGATGAGTCTTCTGTGTTTCCCAAGAAGCTGAAATTTTAAATACCGAGAAGATAGAATAGTCGTGTGCTTCAGGCAGTCTCTGTACGTTTAAGTCAACACAGGGTACTTATGAATTACAGAAAGTCGTTCTTTATATAACTTGATTAGTTCTATACACTTTCCTGCTCACAGTGATATACAAGGTGATTCACGAAGATATGCAAATATTTTAATATGTTAAGAGAAAACTTAAGAAAAAAGGTTCGCAAATGTTTAGTTACAGAGTTACTGCTAATAAAAGATTTTGCCTGAAATTTAGAAACTTCGCTAATAGGAGGCCTTCGAAAAACTGTGCGAGATTAAAGTAAAGCATGATTTCCATTTATTTTGTTGCTATTGATCTGGTGAATCTAATAAAACATGTCCCACACGTGTATCTGCAGTAGTTTTCCAGAACATCCAGAGAAGCAAAGAAGTAATTTCGCGAAATTTTTAATTTATTAACTAGTTGGCCCAATTTGTTTTTAAAATTCCGGACAATTGCACAGAAGTTGTAGAGACTTTAATTTTGGAAAAATAACGTTAACTGAAACTGTATGAATTTGTCAGATAATCTGGTTTTATTAATACCACAGCACACGTGAATTCATGTTAAACCGAAAAAAGATGTTCTTTCACTGGACAATACAGAAAAGTAACAGGTTTCAAGGTCAGGAAACGACTAAAACAACTCACTAAAGATTGCCAACAATGAGATAAACATTTCTATATTCGTAATGGAAAGTATTTGTATAATAATCTTTGCTTTTCTGGATGTTCTGGAAAACTATTGCAGCTACAAGTCTGGGACACGTTTCATTAGATTTACCAGACCAATAACAACAAAATAAATGGACATCGTGCTATAGTTTAACCTCATACAATTTTGCGATGGTTTCATACTAGCGAAGTTACTAACTTTCACGCAAAATCTTTTACTAGGCGTAACTCCGTAAATAAACATTTGCTGACCTATGTTTATACGGACTTTTTTCTGTAGTTTTACTTGTAGAATAATATATTAAAATGTTTGCATATCTTCGTGAATCACCCTATGTACATTCTTTGGTTTAGAATGAAATTTTAGTGTTAGGGTCATGTACGCCGTCACGCTGCCTTTATTTCAATTATAGAAAACCATTAGTGTTTCACAAAACAACGAGAAACTGTTTATTTCCAGTGCCTCTGTTTTGAATGTGTTGTATATGTTGGCAACACTGTTGGTTTCCAGCATCAGTAAATATTGTCCTTGTTCATGTTTAGTTTTACTTTAGTGAAGTGTTGTATTTACGTTTTACGTCCTTGAGATCACCAAACAAGCGAGAAGTGCTAAACGGAACGCCAAGAGGAAACTTTAAGATAACTTAATGCAGCAGAATGAAGTCTACTCTTCAGAAATGTTCTGAGACACTATTTAATATGACTCGTATCTTCATTCACAATATCCGTAAAGTAGTATTTCTCAGAATTTTGGTAGACATGCCTCCTTAAGAATATAAAGCAATTCACCTGCCTTTTCTGTAACTTGTAAATGTCTAAACCTATCTGCTGCAGAAGACGTAAATTTAAATAAATTTCTTAGTTGGTAAAAATATTCTAAAAATAAAAATATAAGGCGCAATAACATTAATACGCATAACGTGCGGAACTGAATAGGTCATACAAATCTGCTAAAAATTTTCTCCCCTCCATATGTATATACATTATGGGGTTAGATAGTGCCCGAATTTGAGGAAGCATTTTAGAAAACTATATGTATCAATACTTTGTTATTGCTTTTTATGAACATCAGAGCGCCCTAAATTGCTCAAAATACTTGCAAACTGTTTATAAAGAATTCTGCATTAACTGTGATAAAGTACAAAACTGTAAAATATATACAAAATAAATAGTGCATGAGATAAACAGTTTTTAATTTCACATAATACAGAGCCGAAAATGTACTCTGTGTCCTTAAAGGTCATAATACCTAATAGCCGTAGACGCCGCTTTTATACAAAGTATCATTGTGAGAGATTTCTGCTGAACGCCTGTGGTGTACAAGCCGCCGACCAAACACTGTGTCCAATGGGCGAAACGTTATGAGAAGTAGGAGACCGGGATATCTGTGGTACGCATCGTACTTCGGAGAAGGCATCTGGTAGGGCGCTGTGCTGTAACATAGAATTCGGAAATGTGTGACGGAGGGCAGTAATTCGAGCTCTAAGACTGCTTGCACAGTGTCCGTTAAGGATCCATGCGCACTACGCAGCCGGGCTGCGGCGAACAATTTGAGCAGCCAGTTCTATCAACCGACGACCAACCGTGATAGGGAGTCGGAACCAAGCGAGTCGAGAGGGATGCGGAAAATATTACAATTATGTTCTCGTAAGAAACCCAAAATAAAAAAAAAAGGGACACTGGATTCATGGTCTACCTCTGGAGAGGCAATCAAATGCCATATTTCAAACTTGTGTATTCGAAATTACTCGGATCGTTTCTTTAGCGGGTCAAGAATGTAAACATAATCATTTGATATTTGTAAACATAAGAGATTCAGTTACCGATACAAATGCAAGCGCGTGTGGTTGTATAACTGCTATCGTTGAGAAACGTTGACTAATTGATCTGAGTGTCACGGGGCATCATACCGACAGCTCGAATAGTCTATCGATCGTAATGCAATGGCTGCAGACGGCCTAGTGACGGGATGGACTCAGCGCGAGGTGTGGCGGGAAGACTACACACCACGAGAAAGTCGAAGAATTGTTCGACTGGCTCTGATGAAGAGACGGATAACAACAGTTGAAATCCTGGCAGATGTAGCAGGTAGACTGCCATCGCGAGCCGCCGGCACAGCAAACTGGGTTGAGATATTGAGCTGCCACGCGTCGTTTGCCGCTGGCACGGTACCACAAACACTGGAAAGATTCATGATGTAGGGCCGGAGTCAACTACACTGCGCAACAGAACTGAAGGAAAACTTTTTTGAAACCACATAATTCCCACCCATCGCCACGCTTAAGTTTAAAATTTGCTCGAAGGGGTGTAAAACCTGTCTCTGTCGTGTTGCAAAAGACTGGCGCCCTGGACGTCACTCTCGGGATGATGATGATGATGTTCGGTTTGCTGGGCGCTCAACTGCGCCAGTACAAAGTCCCAATCTTTAGACAGTCCAATCTCGCCGCGTTCAGGAATGATGATGAAATGACGAGGACAACACAAATACCCAGTCCCCGGGCAGAGAAAATCCTGAACCCGGCCGGGAATCAAACCCGGGACTACCATGATCCAGAGGCAGCAACGCTAGGCACTAGACCACGAGTTGCGGACGCTTCTGACGGCAAGGCGGCGACACGCATGGAAAAAATAGCACAGCTCAAAAGTTCGTGTGATGTGTAAGGTGGCTTAATGATGACACACTGACACTAAGTTTGACCACAATTTCGCCCAATGACACAGTGGACGTGTAACCCTATGGAAAGCTCGCCACATCCCTTCTTACTATCACTCCACACGTTCTTTTGACGCTTCTGCGATGAAGGACAGAACCGCGACGCCGAGCTTTGAAAACATGTGTTTTTCTTATGAGTGGCCGAGGAAAACTTTCTAGACACACAGCCGCTCAGATTCGGCAAGAAAAAACCACAGGGGGTGGTATAAAAGGCGTCAATGAAACTAACCCTTTCTCTGGGGCATTGACCCAGATATTCGTGGTTGAAAATCATAGTTCACAATGCGATGGGCAATCAGATGTTCTTCACAACCGTTGAAGCTGCTGACAACCTCGTGCATTTCACCCCTTCTCTAAGGACACTATGGGACTGCATCCCTATCGAGCATGCTCGCACCCTTTTGGAGTGCAGTCAGCTTCAAATGGCGAATATCTAAATTTACTCATTAGTGTTTCGCGAAAAGAACGTCATCTTCCCCTATGGATTCGTCGTAGCACGTGTTGGTCGAACCTAACGGTAACACGTATCCCCGGCATGTTGATAGGGTTCATGTCTGGAGAAAATGCTGGCCACTCTAGTCGAGCGATGTCGTTATCCTGAAGGAAGACATTCACAAGATGTGCACGATGGGGGAGTGAATTGTCATCCGTGAAGACGAATGCCTCGCCAATACGCTGCCGATATGGTTGCACTATCAGTCGGAGGATAGCATTCATGTATCGTACAGCCGTTACGGCGCCTTCCATGACCACCAGCGGCGTACGTCGGCCCACATAATTCCATCCCAAAAGAGCAGGGGACCTCCATCTTGCTGCACTCGCTGGACAGTGCGTCTAAGGCGTTCAGCCTGACTCGGTTGCCTCCAAACACTTCTCCGACGATTGTCCGGTTGATGGCATACGCGACACTCATTTGTGAAGAGAACCTGATGCCAATCCTGAGCGGTCAATTCAGCATGTTGTTGGGATCATCTATACTGCGCTGCATGGTGTCGTGGTTGCAAAGATGGACCTCACCATGGAGGTCGGGAGTGAAGTTGCACATCCTCCAGCCTATTGCGCACAGTTTGAGTCGTAACACGACGTCCTGTGGCTACACGTAAAGCATTATTCAACATGGTAGCGTTGCTGTCAGGGTTCCTCCGAACCATGATCCGTAGGTAACGGTCATCCACTGCAGTAGTAGCCCTTGGGCGGCCTCAGCGAGGCATGTCATCGACAGTTCCTGTCTCTCTGTATCTCCTTTATGTCCGAACAACATCACTTTGGCTCACTCCGAGACACCTGGACACTTCCCTTGTTGAGAGCGGACGCGATCGAACTGCGGTATTGACCGTCTAGACATGGTTGAACTACAGACCACACGAGTCGTGTACCTCCTTTCTGGTGGATTGACTGGAACTGGTAGGCTGTCGGAGCCCCTCCGTCTTATAGGCGCTGCCCATGCATGGTTGTTTACATCTTTGTCTGAATTTAGTGACATCTCTGAACAGTCAAAGGGACTGTGTCTGTGATACAATATCCACAGTCAACATCTATCTTCAGGAGTTCTGGGAACCGGGGTGCGGCAAAACTTTTTTTTGTGTGTATAATGAAACTTTAACTCCAAACAGCATAACTCCTACGAAGAGAATGTTTTCAATTATAGGTTAACGAGGGCTAGAAGATGCGTGTTGTGGAGTGTGCCTTCAGTATTATGACTGTCAAGCGGCATTTACCGCAAAAATGTATAGAAATTGAAAGGGACAGACCAGAGAGAATAGTTAAATGAATCTGCTTGCTTCTAACTTTATTGTTGAGCATGAATACGGAGACTTCTTCAGCTCCGCGAAATTACATGTTCAAAACATTTTACAAACAGGATTTGTTACATAGATAGAAGAGCTGTAAAGGAAGCAATAAAATAAAATAAAAATTAGTGATTTTGTGTAATTGAAATTTATTGTCTGCAGCAATAAATAGTAATTTGACACCCAGTATTAACCATAGTGTAATTGATATTTAAGTTTTACTAATATTCCCTCACCAATGGATATTTACAGTTGTAGTTAAATTTCTTGGTTATAATACTCTTTGTTCTGATGGATCAATAACACGGGCTCATGTCTCACAAAATCTTTTTGTCAATTTTCGCCCTCATAATGAGTTGTTGGATTGAGACATCCCACTAAAAACAAACAAGGTTGGTCCGTCAACTCGTCGGTGCGTGTGGAAGGGCGTCATTGGTTGTTGTTGTCTCGGACTGTCGCTTACATTATAGGGACAAATTAACCTTGCAGCATAGATATATACCGTCCGATGGCCGCCCGATATCGGATCGGGAGATCCAATATAGCCTAACACATCACTGTAGTTGTATCTTGAGGCGTTGCCCGTCCGTGAGCATCATATTTTGTCACCCAACATTTCACCGACGTCTTTCAGGTGCGAAATTATTGTCTGAAGCATTTGTGGTGTCTGGATAACTGAAAATAGTGCCAACATTCCCGTCAAATATAGACCGCTACAAATCGTTGACGGAAGAAAATCCACGTCCAATCAAATGTCCCAGTTGAGCAAACAACGTTGGAACTGTACTGCCAAATGACCAACATAGCGGTCATCTCTCGAGGTGCGAACACTGACTACCAGCTCCTGGGTGTGAATGACCGTCATATAAAAATTGGTTGCTCATATGTATTGCTTCCGTAGCAATATGTAATGTACGAAGCAAAAAGTGACGGTAGATTAATTTCCAGGAGCCTTTTTCGGTACCCCAATTCTTGCTTACTTAAATGCTGATATTGCACTCTTTCAAGGTTCTCCTTTGACTGATTCTGAGCTAAAACTGTTCTTTTCGGTCACTTAAGACAGAACGTTACTGGCCTTAGGTCTTCGCTATCTCTCGGCATTATCTCTGAAGCGTTTCTGATACCCTCATCTAAGCAATCTGTGAGTTTATATTCATTTCTATCACAAATTTTGGGTGTTGAAAATTTAGAAATGTTAGTGTAGCGCCGGCGATAAGAGTTGTATCAGATTCATGTGTAATATTGAAGGCTTAGTCAGTGAAAGAGTGACTGAGGTAGATACATCCGCGGCAGTCAGGACACCCAGAGAGATGATAGCTTAACGGTGTACCGCTCTAGATGGAAGTAGCTTTTATCAAGGTTGCGCCGAATAGCGTCCCCAGAGCGGGCCGAACAGCCTCGAAGGAAGCAATCTCGCCATAAATCCGCTTAGCGGATGCGGTTATCCTCTTCCCATTTCGAATCAGAACCATCATTTTAGCACAGGGAAGAGCTCAAGAGGAAATATCACAAAAGAGGCTGGACACTACCTGCAATGGAAACCCTACTTTAAAATTTTGTTACAAAATCTTTAATACGGGTTCCACATTTGTGGTGTGATCTGTTGATTACTTAGTTGCGGAAAAGAAGCAATGCAGTAAATTTTTTTATAAAGTTCATGTTAATTTATAGTACTCGTATTAGTTGTACCTGGAGAGCCATGCAAGTAGCGTATTTGCCAGAAATGTCAATGTCTACGCACATTTTTTGTACTGTACAATCGAGTTTGCAAAACTAAGGTACAATTCAAACGTAAATATCAAATGTTAGAACAGGAAGGCTTACATTTACATCGTAAGTGAAATGTAGAATCAAATGTGTCGGTTCTTAATTGCAAAAATAGGCACACATGATATTTATGGCTTATAGCGGCATCTGCACAAATTGAAAACATTGGTCTGAGTAATCTGTACGTATTTTTGGCGCAACTTTCAAATATGCAATCAAAATAGAGAGTTTCCATTTGAAAATGCAAAGCTGTCTCTTCCCATGCAGATGGGATGGTTAGGAGCAGACCAATTGTAGCACACATATTTGTCTTCTTTAGTAATATTAACTTTTGACCTACAACATTTTTTTCGTACAATGCGTCCTTTTCGAGACATTTAGTGTCTCAAGGTCAAACAAACATTTTGTATACTATACAAGACTAATCCACCAAACGATGGAAAATGAAAGAGTACAATCATCCAAGTTAAGAACACTGAAGCCAGTGTAGTAGATATAGCAGCAGCAAAGGTTGTGTGTGGAATTATTTTCAAGAGATTGAAAGTATTAAAGGAAATTACCTACAAAATTGGAGAAATTCCTGCTGAATAAAATACTGTGTAATTTTACAATGTACAGGAAAAAGTGTGTAACAACAGATGTTAATAAGTACCATAGCGTTTTCACCCAGCCAATAATTCGTTATGTACTCTCCAAGGCAGATGAGCCAAGTTTAGTGGACCAAGCAAGAAGCAGGCGCTTATAAGGTGAGTTGAGTTTATTTTGAAGTCCACTACCCAAAACACTACTTCTATTTATTCACAGACATATGTTTCGACACCTGTGTGTCATGTCCTGAGGGTCATATTAATTTCTGTGAAGTATAACACCCACTTTATGGCCATATATCTGTTGTAGACCTAAAGAATGAAGCGTGCCTATTTTATTTGGATCTGTTTAGACTGTTCATCAGCAAATTACCTTACTAGTGGAAATGCATTATTACAGATCGCTCTTTTGTGCCCTTTTTTTGTCGTTCTGACAGCATGTCGTCTGCAAAGCTGTCATGAAGAAAATATGTTCATTTTTGAAGTACTTTTTCGTTGATCGTGGTTTTATACATCACTGTACCTACATTTTCCGTCCTGTTGTGTATTGCTTTCTACTGTTGTTGTGTGCACTGTGTTCACACTGATATTTTTTATTTTCCCTCCATCCTTCACTTCACACATATTTTGCGCAAAAAGTGATTTGAGCAGAAATTCATAGACATAAGACCCATTGAAAGGTGATATGCTATTATCACTGATCACTTGTTCATCGTTTGCCTCAAGTTTAGTTTGGGCCTAAATCTGAATGTTTCGTGAGAACTATTGTATGTAGCATCTTTGCTGGGGGAGAAGTTACCTGATGTGATGTACGCCAAAATAAAAACGTAAATCACGTGGTTAGAAAAAATTCGTTCTCTGTATGCTAAAAAGTAACGGCTCAATGTTGAGGTACATAAATCACACCTTGAAGTAGATAATCTCACAAAAACATCAGCTTACTTCAATAACATCACATAACGAACCCAATCATACACAGAAACCCTAATGGAAAGCAAGTAAGAAACACAAACCAAAAAACTGAATGACCTCATGAAATTCACCACTCCAATGAAAGAAGATCGGGTGCCCAGCTGAAGTATTATGACAGACTTGTCAATTTTACTGACATAGAACTAACAAAGCAAAAAAGAGAATTACCTAAAAATGGGGCCCAAAGACAACATAAATACAAACATGCCGCACATAATAATAGAAAAGCTGATCAAAGAAACAGAATACATAATAAAACAAAAATAAATGTGGGAAAACCCTAATTTCGGTGCCGCCTGGACAATGGAATTGATATCAGATGAGATACAACATGTAATCAAGGAGAACATCAACTCAAAAACAAAAAGAACAGAACAAAACACACCCAGAAAACTAAACACAATGCCAGCAACAGGAAGACAGATAAAGGGAATACCCAGGTGAGCTGGAGTACATCAACAAAACAGAAGAAGTCATGAAAGAGAACAACAGCATTAAACTAATCACACTCAATCACTCAGTCACTCACTGATACAGAGATTGTACACTTTCACAAGGAACAGAAACCTACAAAATACCAGTGACCCGGTAGAAAAGATAAAGTACATCAATATAAAATCAACAGCAAGTCTTATATCATTTTATACCACACCCATGTAAACAAACGTGCCAATAAGGGAAACAACCAGTATTTTAAACTGCAAAAACAAGGGACCACACAAATGCTCATGAGGATTAAACTGTGGTCATCCCCCTTACTTTCATAAACGACATAGTCCTTAACCACAGCGAAAAAACATTTTTCAGTGAACTTTTACATCCAGAACAATACAAGGTTCTATACTGGTACCGTTGTGTAGATGAAATCATTTGCTTGATAAATAAAACAGAAACCCAGATAAAAAGAACTACACAGTGACACAAGCACAATTCACCCAAAAAAAAATTCACCAGTCAGACATGAAACTTAATTTCTTAGACATCACTACACACAGAGTGAACAATAAAGACAATTTTGGAATACTCAGGCAACCTGCAGCCACAAGCACAGCCATTCCAATCACCCCATGCACACAGACTCTTAAGCTGCGCTTACATGCTACACAGGCTCAACAGAACTCCTCTGGACAAACCCAACTACAGAAATAAACACAATAGACAGCCATAGAGAATAGATAAAACACAAAAACAATAAACAAATTGAACAACAACATAAATAAGAAAAATAAGGACGAACAAAGCATGAACAAATCACCAGCTGCAACACAGAATCAGGAACACAAACACTAGACAAACATAGAGAACCAGGAACATGTTACAGTGAACACAGCATGACTCATACCCACATTCAGCACCAAAAAGATCCACAGGGTTGGTAACACACTGAAGAAACAAGGCCGACAAATATCATTCCGTACAAACAACACAGGGCAGGAAAATCAAATCATTAGGAACACCTCTACAGACAAATTCTCCAAAGCTGAAATCCATCAGTTAACCAGTAGTTATGCCTCTCTGTCTACATAGGCCAAGATGGTATGACACTGGTTAGGCTGGGATTGGTAAGGCACTGGTATATGCTAAATAACATTTTATTTAATTTTAGCATGAGCCAACTTTTGTTTCTTCTTTTGGGTTAACACCAAATCAACACAATACCTCCAAATTCACCAGTTAAACAACCCACTAGCTGCAGTTGATACAACTTCATAGATTAACCCAGAGAACACTCTCATCACAAAGAAAATTCTTTACAACCACAAAAAATCAATTAAATCGTAATTTAAACACACATTAGAGGCAATGAAGTCAATTTCCAGATTCTTCAAAGACCAAATTGGTATATGTATCTTCACATTTAGTTACTTCGCCAGTTATAAAACAAAACTTAATCAGGTTTACACACAAAGTTGTTTTACCAATACAATGTGAGTTGAGCAAACTGAGTCTCAACTTTCAATATTTACCTTAACTACTGCCTAAGGTTTACATGAAACAATTAATGAGTACCGAAGTTTCACAGTCTGTGATTTGCACACTCTTACAATCTACCTTGTCCCAGGCAGTTCTACGTGCCTCTGGTCTGGTTAGCCAAGAACCTAATCTTTTGCTTCTCGGAGTGTGGAATAGGGTATGTAAACCTTCCCCAGTCCCATCAATGAATAGTAACCAAATGAATTCAAAGGCTCTGGAGAGTTTACATAAGATCCAACCTTAAACATAGATGGCAACCATCATACATCAGTACTTAAAAATTTCGTTTACCATTCCATTATGATTAAGAAAAGTGGCCAAGACCAAAAAAATCCTTGAGAAATAACCAAGTACTGGCTACATTAAGCAGTACAGCTGTTAATAACTACAGCTTTAGTAACTGAACAAATACCTCAGAGCATACTTCTACAAGAATCAATTAAACAACAAAACTGAGTTGCACAAAATAATTAGTACTGCAAAGACGGGCACAGGGCCAAAGGCATGACATTAACAAAAAAGTCACCAAATCTGTGAGAAACAAACAACAACATACCGCAGATGTCTGTATGTCATCAAACAGAAATGAATGCATTCTGATACATAAACTCACTTGATCCTAATTATTTCTTAAGTTCACTGAAAATAAAAATTATGGAAGTAGCTAAAGAAAATTTAAAATTTTTTGATGTCTCGAAAATAAATTTAAATTTATTTTGTGAATACAGAATTCAAATAATAAAGTTGTGGAATGCGGACATCGATCTGAGTATTATCGGATAACTTCAGTAAATGATATATTTAAGAAATTTAGGAATGGAAAACGAGATTTTAACAAAAACAGCTAATTTTCAAACTCACAATTTTAGTGAGCCATTAAACAGAATACCTGGAATTCTGTTAGCAATAAGAAGACATATCCCTTTAAGACACTCCTCTCACAGTGAATTACAAGAAAAACAAAACTGAAAAAACCTTCCATTAAAATAAAAAGTAATGATCAAAAATGTAATCTATATTACATCCAGTAGACAGACAGAAGTGTAAAAATCCAGACAGAACTAGCAGCAATTATAAAAAAATTGTTATAGAGCTTAAAAAAATGTAATATTTTGTTTCCAAACCTTAGACGAATATGAATACACCACTTAATTTGATTCTTTTGATGAAAAATTTCAAATATATCCAATAAAAATAACAAATTCTAAGGAAGAAAAACATATAACTCATTATATTGTAAAAAAGAAATAATTCAAACTAGTGTTGGATATAAGATACATCTAGACTTGTTTCAAGTCAAATGAACAAAAACTGAGCTCTAAATTTAATTGTTATTCATGTTTACTACATTTTCATAGTTATAAAAAAATAGATGATCATGCAAATAAATGTTTACTTAATAAACCATAAAAATTAGAAAACCAGAAAAGGTGAATACATAAAATTTAGAAACTGTAAGTATACTCGAAGCTCCTAATGTTATCTAGTCATATTTTAAGCTAAAATACCCAACTCCATCAAAATTAAGAAATATTATAATGTTTTTGTTATATTCTAGGATATATTGATATATAGAATCCAGTAATATTTTTCGTTATATTCTAAAATATATTTTTATATTCACTTCAATACCATGTTACATTCTTACAAAGACAACTTAAATCACTAATTTCTGGCAATCTGTACTTTTTTATTTCCATTTTCATCATGTTTCATGTTTTTTTTTGGGGGGGGTAATAATATTTTTGAATGCTATTGAATGGGAATTCATTTCATCTAGTCTTTGTGACAATATTTAGTAACATATTTTACACACACTCACATGCACACAACACACACTTACACACACACACACACACACACACTCACACACACTCAAACAGAAAATAATTTTTTATTACATATTTTTATCATACTCATTTACATATTGTCTACTCATTGTTCTATTATTGTCTTTTGTATAATTCTGTAAAGTAAAATGATCGATTGATTTCGCAACCCCACAATCACCACAACCTTAGATTTGACAGCTTTTATTTACCATGAAAAAAAAATAAAAAATTAAAAGTATTTTAATAAATGAAATCTTTCTTTGTTTAATTATAAACCTTGTTTAATGATTACTGACGAAAAAACTTTTATTTGAAGCTATAGATGTTGCAGAAACAGAACATTTGGAGAAAAAACAAGTGACTATAAGGAATATTGATTAAGATGACAGGATTATTTATGAAAATATAAAGGGAATCCCTTAGATGCTCTTAAGAGGTAATGATAAAAATACTATTTTCATAAATATATCTCATTTATATTCTTATATTTACAACCTACAAAGGATGAAGCTAAAAAATTTAAGAACTGGTTACTAAGGATGGTTTATAATCTGTAAGAAATCACGGTGAATCAACAATTAGAAAAATAACAATAAATTCATTCGTAAATCAGAGCATACAGAAAACTTAATGATATTGAACTAAATCGTTTATAGGATCTGAATAAAAATAAGGTTAATTATGTGCAAAAGTCAGATGAAAAACTTGATAGATCTGTAGAAATTTTAAATTAAAAAATTAAGAAATAAATACAATACTACCACATGTTGGACAAGCAATTGAAGATCATATTTTAAGGCGAACTTTCGTAGATTTAAGTTTATATGATCATAGCTTTTGATATAATTTTTAGGTAGTACAACAAAAAAAAGAATAAAAAATAAACAATAAAATTGGAAATAGATACCCTAATTGTGTACAAATCCTAAGACTTGATTCTGATCCCAATTCAGTACATTTATATCAAAGAACTAAAGAAACTTTGAAAACTGCATAATATCACAATTCTTTTAATGTGTTAAACACACCAGATCAGTTTATTAATAATATAATAAATGAAACTCTTTAGTTTAATTAATTTATAAAATAACTGCTATGATGGAACCTCTAAAATCTACCAAATTATTATTTTCATCAGTATCATCTGTATCTAAATCTTGAATTACTATACAATGAATTAGAACAAACAAAGGATATTTATTTATTTAATAAAATTGCAGCCAAATAGCCATATACAGTTACTTTGCTTAACATTTTACATTTACATTTTACATTTTTGCATATTCATTTATCGATTTCACTCTTTTACTGCACAGTTCTATGTGATATTGTTCACAGGCTTTGTTACACAGTTCACATACACATGTTGCGGTTGGGTCGTGATAAGTTTTGTTTTTCAGGTTAGATGATGAAAGCCGTGAGTAGAAAGTCTAGTTACAACATGTCGCTGTTCGAAGTTTGGTGCTGTCCATGAGCGGTTCGTCATTGCTTCGGTGCCATAAAACTCCGGCCATATTTTTTCTCGTTTGTCCTCCATGATCTTCAGTTGCTTTCTGCAAGCCCTGGTGTGTGGCATCATATATCGAAGTCTGATGTCTTCAATTAGGAATGTCTCTCTCGCTAGCAGGTACACTAGTCTAGATCTTGTTGTCTTTGAGAGACCTAGTGCTCTTTTTAGATAGGTCGATTTTACCTTTTCTAGTGTTTCTAGATTTTTTTCTGTCAGGTGGTCCCATATAACCTCCATCCCATAGGCCAGGATTGGCAAGATTTTTGCGTTGAATAATTTCATGGCCGTTTCTAGACTGAGTAGGTGGATGTTTTCGATGTCCTGTATTGCTATTATTGCTTGGGCTGCACGTTCTGTTGTATGTTTTGTGAAGCATTTGGCTGTTGGTTGCAATGTCACTCCTAGGTATTTAAAGTGTGATGAGATTTTTATTTTTTGTCCTCTGATACTGATTTCCGCATTCATGGGTGTTTTGCCTCCTTTTCTGAAAATTACCATTTCTGTCTTTGCTATGTTTATGTCTAGTTTGTGTTCACTGCACCATCTGTCTATTTTCTCAATGATTCTCTGCAGCTTCTGTATATCTGTTGAACCTACGGCTATGTCGTCAGCGTATGCATATACATACACATCTTCTTCATTTTCTCCAATTCGGAGTACTTCTTCAGTGGCAAGAATGTATAGCAAAGGGCTCATTGGGTCACCCTGTAAAACTCCGTTCGATTGCAGAATGGGGTTCGAAAAAGAGAGGTTGTCTGATATTGTAATTAAACTGTATTCGAGGATTGATTTGATTATTCTTGCCCATATGCTATCTTCTCCCATTGTGTTTTCCAGTTTTCGGACTATGAGCTCTCTTTCCAATAGGTCAAAGGCTTTGGTAAAGTCTATGAACACTGTGTAGAACATTTGTTTCTTTTGTAGCGCATCATCGATGTTGTTTAGAAGAAGCCTGACTGCCGTAAGCGTTGATCTTCCAGATCTGAAACCCATTTGTCGTTCTGGGAGATGACTGTCCACAGAGGCTTGGATTTTTTGTGTTATTATCTTAGAAAACATCTTGAATTGAGAATTTTCCAGGGCTATGCCTCTGTACTTGTTTGGGTCCATTGGGTCTCCTCTACCTTTGTAGAGAACTTTTATTGTCGAGTGTCTCCATTGTGTCGGAATTCTTCCAAGTTCCAGGCATTTGTTAAACAGTTTGGTCCATATGTGTTGAAGGGCCTCTTTTGCATCTTTTATATGTTCATTGTATATATTATCAGGTCCTGCTGCTTTCTTGTTCTTCAGTGCTTTTATTACTTCTTTCACATCATCTTCATTTAGGGGTTCCCATGTATTGTCTTTTTCCTTAGTTTGATGTTGTTTCTCTTTCTTTGGGGGTGTTTTGAGTCCTTGTTTGTTCAGTATCTTACTGAAGTGGTCTTCCCATTCCTTCAGGTCTATATTTGGTGTATGAGCCATTTTTCTTGGTCTTACTGCTATGTATGGGTCTTTCTCTGCTTCATCCGCTTCTCTTTTTGCCTCACTTTCTATGTATTCTTTTTTCTTCTCTTCTATTAGTTTTTTGTAGATTCTCCTCTCTTCTGCGTACAGTTTGTATGTTTCCTCGTCATGCTGGTTTCTTAGTCTGTGGAGGATTCTTAGAACAGTGTTCCTTTTGCTGTAGCATTCAGCATCGAACCATCTTTTGGCCGTCCTTGTTTTGGGGATTGTTTGTATCACTGAATTTTTTAGGACGTCTTCTATTTGGTTTGTTGCTTTTTCAAGGTCTCCTTCCTCTATGAAAGTTTCTATTTCTGTTAGTTGTTCTTGCTCGTTTGTTAATTTTACTATATCAGTTTTTCTTTGTGTGATTTGGTGGGTCTTTCTTTCTGGCGGTGACGTGACGATATTTATTTTTATCTTCATTGGAATGTGCTTTCGTATAGGAGTAATGGAGTCATGCCATATTGGTTGAATACTTCCTTCTATGTCTCCTCTTGTTAATGCGATATCAATGGTGCTCTTCCCATTGTGGCATATGTATGTAGGTATCTGCCTATCGTTAAGTAGGGTGAAACCATCTTCTTCTAGGGTTTCAACGACTAGTTTTGTTTTATAGTTTTCTGTGTCTATTCTGCAGTTGAGATCGCCTGCAATAATGGTGGGTTTGCTGTCGCATTGTTTGATGAGTGTGACTATTTCGTCAATTATTTCTACAGCATTTGTGTGCGGTTTAAAATAGGCTGCAATTATATTTATGTTTGCCGCTTCTATTAGCATACTATTTTCTTGTTTTATGATTTTTTTGGTGGGCGTCATCCAGGGTTTCAGTAGGATAGATATTCCTCCCATAGGTCGTCCTCTTTCTCCCTTCTTTGCCATTAGGTGATAATTATAGAAATCTTTATGTTGCCAGCTGTCTATCAGGAAGGTTTCTGTTAGAATTGCAAGATCCGAATTTTGCAGAATGTCTGTTGGTGTCAGGTTAAGAGCACTTTTTACTCCCTCTGTATTCGACAAGACTGCTTTTATTTCTTGCTCTTCTGGTTTTCTTCTTAGTTTAGTTGAGCTCTGCTCCCTCTTCCATTGATCGTCTTGGGAAACGAAATCGACGTACTTTTATGTTTTCTGGCCAGAACTCTGGTTCTAGTGTGATTTGTAGCTTTTCAAACGGAATGCCTACTTTGAGAGCTTTTTTGTCGCCCAGTGTGCGCAGTTCTTCACATTCTAGTTGTCCCAGTATTCCGTTCTTGTTAAGGTATTTCACTACTGTAGCAGTTGTGGTGGTTCTCTTTAAGTTACCGATGTATAGCCACGCTGTTGTTTCTGCTGCTTGCATTTCTTCGTCCTTTTTGATACCCATTATGGTTTTATAATTACTCTGGTTTCTTCTGTACCAGCTCCTCCCTGCCACAGTACTCCAAGTCGGTTCCTCTAGTTCATTGACCTGATTTCGGGTTTTATTATGTTGCTCATGTGTATTGATTTGGACTTGTAACTGATTTTGTTGCTGGAGCAGAGGGTTTCTGTATATTGTCGTTCCCTCTGGTTTAACTTTGTTGTTGTATTTAGTTTGTATGTTGTTTCCATCTGTTTTGGTTTTCTCTGCGTCTAGGTGGCTTTCCTTTTCTAGAGTTTTCTTTATTTGTTCTTGTATTAATATCCCTAGTTGGTTTTTTAGGAAATCAGTTATCTCCTCCACTTTATGCCTCAGTTCTCCCATTTCCGTCTTATTTCCATCTTTTTTTGCTTTTTCCAGAAAGCTACCCACACCGATATTTTGGTTCATAAAATATAGGAAAACCAAATTCTGTATTATGTTTAAGGATAGTAATAATATTAGTTACCCAATTAAAATATATATCTGTTTCATCAAGGTCTATCTATCAAGTTTCTATCAGCTACATTAGAATTTAGAAATATTAATTCAAAAGGTATATTTTTTGACAAAGTAATATAAACAGTACTTTTAGCAATAACAATTTGGTTACTAAACCATAACAAACTTCCAAAATTATCTTTTATAGACACACACAATTTAAGGATACAGTGTATTTTTCCAGCACAATATTATGTACAGATCAACACCTATTTATTCCAGGCACTGTTTATAATGTATATGTTTTACAGATTTTTGTTGATATCAAGTAATAAGCACACTTTATAAACAAATTAGAAGAATTTTGAATACTTTGTTACCGGCATAGGGTTTTTAAAAAATTACAGAGAAATTGATGATATTTTTTCCAAAATGCTTCCTAAAACTGAGGTACTATTTAATCCAGTGTTATACATTTGAAGGAGACCAAGTTTCTACCAGATACACATGCAATGATGGCTGAGGTACTAGAGCTATTTAATTCCTCCTAGTAAAAATATCACATATTACACTTTAATTTTTATAATTTTTCCTAATAAAAATATTATTTTTCCAACAATTTAGCTAATCCTACAATAAAGCTCAGATCTGCTACTTACCTACAGACTATTGCAAGTTACAGAAAAAAATTAGTGCAATGCTTTATAAACTTAAGGAAATATTTGTACCTGAATTCTGAAAAATACAACTTGCAGGAAGGTGCGAATGAAGATATGAGTCCAATTAAACCATACCTCAGAACATTCCTGAAGCATAGTCTTCATATTGCAATATTTCTTTATCTTCAAGATGCCTATTGGCATTCCTTTTAGCACTTCTATCTCCTTTGGTAATTTGAAGAGTGAATCTTTCAGCTTCTTGCACGCTTTGCCTATCACACGCAAGCAAATGATCTTCCATATTAGAACCATATTTTATGCCTAAATTCTCAGAACTTCCAACCTTCCATCACTCCATCATTGAAGCATATCACTGCATCTAGTACACCATCATATTTTTAGAGCTCCACCACACTCTATACCTCCAGTGTAACCATCATAATACTTAGAACACTGATATTCAGTATGTGCTTCAATGTCACCATGGCAAGTGTTGCAGTTCTTAGATAAGCACTCAACATGAAGAGCTTTTCCATTTTCCAGTTAAGTAGCACCTACAACACCATACAAGGAATGATGTCCTTGATGTTGCCCTGTCCATCAAGTGCGACAGCAATGTGCCTGGTTCCACTAATATTTACAGTTTCTTCTACTGCACGTTTCATAGATGCCTTAGACAAAGGCGTCAAGGCAGCTAAAAGTATTTTTATATACTTGCTGAACCTACTGGGAGGAGGATAAAGATCCATCAAACGACAAAACGTTTGAGCAGCCTTTTTTCCTTTTTCTGTTGCACGAATTTGCATACACTAACTTCAAATTCACATAATACAAATAATGCATTGTATGAATTATGCACAATGTTCGAAGTCATTTTCGAGGTAGGTTTATTACAGGACATACTCACAACAACTAATTTTGATGCTAAATCCTTCCTGCTACTTTTTTCTTCCATTATTCACAGACAGCCTACACCATCATTTCGCCACTTCCTTTATCAAAGAAGATAAAATGACCACATCAACAACAACATATCCACTACAAACAGTGCCATTGTTAAAACAAAAATTTGAATCACCAGGTGGCATGCAATGTGGGAGTTTCTTCCCTGAAGTACTGATACATAGGTTACTTTCAACAGTGTGGCTTGCTTCCTTTGTGAACTGGTTACCACAGAATTTCCTTTTATTTAATTTCTTGATGTGTGGAATAGTTCATATTTATTGCACACTAAAGGAAATGTACTTCCACAAATATATGTAGCACTTGGGCAACAAACATTCAGTAACATGTGAACAAACTGCTTCAGTGAAACAAAGGTAAATACTAGCAAAGATAATCATTTACAGACACTAGAAACCTGAACTGTTACCATCATATACAATGTATCATACGTGTAGTCGCTGGAAATAGTAATTTCACAGTTCTATTCAAAATAATACTGGTTTTCTGTAACAGAAATAAAAAGGTCTTGGCATCATACATGACAGTGGCTTTATAATTTGGTATGGATAGGTCATTTATCATTTGAAACCCTATAATGTTACACAAATGTTTTCTGGAAACACTATAGAATTCAACATCATAAAAAATATCGATTTTTCCACCATGAATAAGTACCATGTATTTTAAAGTCACTTATGTTTAAAATTTTATCTTCTTTCACGCAAATATTTGTCCGTATTTATGAATAAATTTTATAAAATTTTTAAACATAATTCACCAATAGCAATTATTACAGTGTCTCAGTCAAAATATAATTTATTATTTTTGGAGTAATAATTGGTGTTAAGAAATTTGTAACTACTTGAATATTTCTATAACTATCTCTTGTAGGAACAGATAATCTTTTTTGAAAACTGATGAATTATGTTTTAACTCAAATAAGCAACACATTTAAGAGTAATAAAAGATTATTTATTTAAATGAATAGCAAACCTGATTGGGAGTCAAAAATGAGAAATTCAGAAAAGAAATTACAAACTATAAGTGGCAAACTTATAACTAATTCATTTCAAAGTTCTGCAATTGGATCAACTGAATATGGTAAAACAACATTAATCATTGATAATTATATTTCAGCCCCAGGATGAGGAAAGTAGACTCATATTAGTCACTTATATATCATCATAAATATTTAAACTGTTTAATGATACTACATTGATTAAACAACATGATAGAGGTTATACATTTAGCAGATAAATACTTTGCTAAAGAACTATGAAGAAGAAGCTAAAAATAGAACAAAGTTAAAAGGTGGGGAACAAGCAGTTGCATCAAATGTAAAAAAAATAAACGTAAGATAAAGAATATTAGAATTTATCAACTATAGTGTAGATCAAGTTTTTGGATTAAGACCTGTTCGTACATTTCAGTTTGTTGGGAAATTGTCAGTAATATCTGATGGACTTAAATTAAATGTTGGTGATAGGACATATGAATATACAGGTGGGTAAACGAATCTTTTAATTAGAAAACAGAGTATTATGGATAATATGGGTGAAAAATTTATTTCTTCTAATTTATCAAATCATGCAGATATATTATTTCATTCCATTGCAATATAATGTGATGAAAGCCTAAATAAAATAAAATATAGGAGATGTTTCAAATATAACAATTTAATAAAGGAAATCCTTGAACTTCATTTTCCAGAATTATCACTACGTTTACACTCAAGTTCATATGAGAAACTATGTGAAGGATTAAAAAAAGATACAGAAAAATCAATTGAATATGTTCGATTGAACGATGTTAGATATTTAATGGACAGATCAGCAGTGATTCATGGCGACAAAATAACTGGAAATAAAAATTCAAATAGTATACATTTTTAACTAAACTTCTGAATATTTTACAACATACTTTTTGGAAATGATAAAACATGGTAAAGGTTTAGTAAATTCTTAAATTAATTAATTCATGTTTGAATTGAAACTTCCTCATTATAATTATTGTGGTCCAGCAATCAAATTAGAAGAAAGAATAGCTAGAGGTGATGAAGGAATAAATTAATTAGGTGAAGCTTGAAAAAACCATATTATTTGTTATTGAGATAATACTTGTAGCAGATAACGAATTTCAATCACTTTCAAATGAAAGAATTAAAGATGAAGGTGCATCACTTGGCGAAAGATTAGCTGCAAGAGCAGTTATAGAAATGATGTCTTGTAAAGAAAATTAGATATGAGCCATGATGAAAACAGTTTGGGGTCATAAATTTTTTTAAATAAGACAAATGTACAAAATTTAAATATTAATATTATTAAATCTATTTAAATTTTTGATCTATACAATGAATAATTTTACAATTGCTTGTACTTTCCTTTCTAATGGCAAAACTAAACGAAAATTTACCAATTTTAAGGCTATTATGAACAATTAAGTACCAGTGACAATATCATACCGATGCTCAAAAAAGAAAAAAACATAAAAAATTAGTGGAAATTTTCTAATAGCATTAGATATTCCTGTTGTAATAAAATTATTGAATAAGTAACAAAAAAAAAACAGAAGATTCTGGATTAATGAAACATGAAGCTGGATTTTACCCTTTTAGTTGTTAGCATTACCATCTTTAGTGCTTTGGTACAGTAGTTGAAGCAACCACATTAGTAAGATGAATGACAGATAATATATAAGAATAGAAAGAATTAGAAAAACAAATAAGACATAAAATAGTAATGGAAAACAAAGGAACTGATGTAAAAAAATATGCACAAAAATTAAAACATATAATGAACATGTATCTAATTTTTTATATAGAAAGTCTTCCTACAGAAATAAAAAATAAACATTTGAGACATGTACTCATGATTAGTAAATCACACAATAAATGAAAAGATTTTTATGTGTATAGTTATTTCTCATAATCTTGGGACTTATTACATTTGTTGTTATGAAGCAAAACTAAAAAAATTGTTTTAAATTCATTTGGTGACAATATACCAAAAGACAGTTACATTTTTGGGATAAATTGATTTATCTTACAATGCTGCAAGAATACAAAATTTTAATGAATTTATATGTGGTGATTTCTATTAAAAATTATTGGCACATACTAATTAATTTAATGTATCATTGAATCTTATAAATGAATAATTTTTTTCAATTAAAAAAATATGAAGAAATAGGAATATATTAAAATCATAAATTAGTAAACATGAATTGGGATTAAAAATTAGTAAACTACTAAAATAAAAAATAATGAAGATGAATAAGAAATAAAAACAAAGATTAACAAAAAATTGAATTAAAAATATAAAAATAAATTTAGGTGAAACAAAATCAGAAACTACTACAAAAATTAAACTATTTTGTTACCATTTTAACATAAATTACAAGCTACATTATTAAAAATTATACAGAAAACGAATTCAAAAACACTTATTACAAAAATTGAATACAGAAATATTCTAAACAGAATCGAATGAAAGAAATGACATTTATGATTGTGCTATTGTGTTTCTATTTCTCGTTCATGCATATAATTTTTGATCCTCATTCACATTAATTAATTTTTGAACTTAAGATTTTTCTAAGTCTTCATATTTCATTTTATTGCCAAAAATGTGCATTTATAGATTCAAAAATCATTCAGTTTATAGACAATAGTTACATCATAAAAAGAGAAATAACACTAATTCAAAACTTAATTATACTTTTGATGTATTTAATGCACTAAAAGGTTAAGGCTTATGATAAATAAATAATTGAATTTACTTTTATGTCTGTAAATGTACAAAAAACACATAACTGCTATTTTATTAAGTGTGTTTGATAATGTTTACAAAACAACTTACAAACCAATCAGTAAAAATATTGCATAAATCTAATTTTCTAACTGTAAAATTAAATGATAAAGTTAATATTGTACCAGTAGATGTAAAATTAATTTTATTTGGGAATGTTTAGTCATATATAAGTGGATAATTCAAATTATCTTCTGGACAACCATATTTGGCGTTCGAAATGTTAGACATTTACTGACACAAATCATCCATATGGAATACCAACAAAAAATAAAAGATTTGAAAGTATTTGCACAGTTTGTAAAAATAACAAAATTTGTTAAAAAATATTTTAGGTGATAGGATGCAATGCAAATGCTGCTTCAGCAGTTGCTGTTTACAGCACAGTATTCATGAAGAAACAATTAATGAGTTATACATACTGATGCAAATAAATTTCGAAGTTAAATTCTTATTTCTTTTGGTTTAGATGATTAGTGGAAGATAGATTTAGTAGAAATTGATTTTAAAACATTGGAAAGAATATTAAAAATAAATAAAGGATGCAAATATCCATAATGTATCATTGATCTTTTTTTTTCAAAATTTACTTACCATTAAAGATAAAACTATTAAAAATATTTCACAAGCTTTTGAAAAGATTTTAAAGCAAAGATGTCAAAAAAATTTACAAACACTAAATCGGCATGACTTTTATAAAAAAGGTTTCCAATAACTCATGAATTAATATAATATTGACCTTATTCAACTTCCACAGCAATATAATCAGCTGTTGTAAAAGGATTCAATGGAAAATTAAAAGAAAAGATGTGGAATGCATGTGCACTTCTAGGTAATTATTAATGGGTAGGTATGAATCCCTAATTTATTGATCAATATTGTAATGCAAACATTCAACAACAAAAATGAAACAAAGATATGTAAGCAGAGAAATGAAAAAAAGTTATTTTGGAAACGGTTTATGTGAGAAGTTTTGTAGATGTCAAACCATAATATAAAACAGAAGATTAAGTAAGAACAAGTAAATAAAAAGGAATTTTTGAAAAAGGCAACATAGGTTATTCGTCAGGAGGAATTCTTGAGCTGACTCACCATAAGAAATTTTTGGCATTAAAAAAGTTATTAATTCTAGCGAATAACATAAAAATTCAAAATTTCCAGATATGTATCTTATTGAAGAAGTTATAAAATAGAAATATGACAAAAAATGGCAAAAAGCTTTGAAACGAAAAATAATGTAACAATATAATTTTAACCAAATTTAATCTCTATAAATCAACAGAATTTAGAACTATCAATTTTTTCTTTTCCAGTGAATTGAAAGAAGTGAATATAATTTAAATGTTCTTAATAAATATGTAGATATTAATATCAATATTACAGGTGGTTTGGTTTAACCCAATAATATTCAATTATTTATGAATTTTAAAATAATTCAAGCTGATGGTTCAGATTTCCTACATATGATAGAAAATCTAAAAAGAATTAATTGATAACTATGTTGTTAAATGATTTGATTTTGTAAATAAAAAAGAAAGGAAATAATATTTTATCAAGAATAGAACATCCTTTTATTTATTTGTCAGTTTTATTATTTTCCTTCATCTGTTTCTGATAAAACTTATGTGGAGGAACACATACTTAGTAATGGTACATTAAAAAGCAAAGAAAATGAAGTACTTCATCCACTAGAAATATTAGGTGTCTTTTGTAGAGACTGGAAAAAAGTAAAGTGGGGAGGTGGCTTAACTGTTACTGTTACTTTTACATCAATTTCAAATGATGCTATTCCTAGATCGTCTGATGAAAATAATGCTGCTGTTGAAATAAAAAATGCTCCATCAAAAGAAGGAAAAATTATTATTGCAACTGGAAATTAGAGCATCTATTGTTAAATATACACATGAATTATGAACTTGAATTAGAACAAGCATGTTTAAAAATCCTAAAATATCACTATCTTTCTATGAATTGCAAACTGTGAAAGTTGCTAGATTGAGTTATAAAAATAATTTTGAGTCAGAAATAATAAATAATTATAATTTAGCGTAGTTTGATGTATATGTATTTTTCAAACAAAAAGAAAAATTATACAGATAGCAGATTCTTCATTATTTGGTAATGTTAAAGTAGAGAATGTTGTTGTTGTTGTGGTCTTCAGTCCTGAGATTGGTTTGATGCAGCTCTCCATGCTACTCTATCCTATGCAAGCTTCTTCATCTCCCAGTATCTACTGCAACCTACATCCTTCTGAATCTGCTTAGTGTATTCATCTCTTGGTCTCCCTCTACGATTTTTACCCTCCACACTGCCCTCCAATGCTAAATTTGTGATCCCTTGATGCCTCAAACATGTCCTACCAACGGATCCCTTCTTCTAGTCAAGTTTTGCCACAAACTTCTCTTCTCCCCAATCCTATTCAATACCTCTTCATTAGTTACGTGATCTACCCACCTTATCTTCAGCATTCTTCTGTAGCACCACATTTCAAAAGCTTCTATTCTCTTCTTTTCCAAACTAGTTAATGTCCATGTTTCACTTCCATACATGGCTACACTCCATACAAATACTTTTAGAAACGACTTCCTGACACTTAAATCTATACTCGATGTTAACAAATTCCTCTTCTTGAGAAATGCTTTCCTTGCCATTGCCAGTCTACATTTTATATCCTCTCTACTTCGACTATCATCGGTTATTTTACTCCCTAAATAGCAAAACTCCTTTACTACTTTAAGTGTCACATTTCCTAATCTAATTCCCTCAGCATCACCCGACTTAATTCGACTACATTCCATTATCCTCGTTTTGCTTTTGTTGATGTTCATCTTATATCCTCCTTTCAAGACACTGTCCATTCCGTTCAACTGCTCTTCCAAGTCCTTTGCTGTCTCTGACAGAATTACAATGTCATCGGCGAACCTCAAAGTTTTTACTTCTTCTCCATGAATTTTAATACCTACTCCGAATTTTTCTTTTGTTTCCTTTACTGCTTGCTCAATATACAGATTGAATAACATCGGGGAGAGGCTACAACCCTGTCTTACTCCTTTCCCAACCACTGCTTCCCTTTCATGCCCCTCGACTCTTATAACTGCCATCTGGTTTCTGTACAAACTGTAAATAGCCTTTCGCTCTCTGTATTTTACCCCTGCCACCTTCAGAATTTGAAAGAGAGTATTCCAGTTAACATTGTCAAAAGCTTTCTCTAAGTCTACAAATGCTAGAAACGTAGGTTTGCCTTTTCTTAATCTTTCTTCTAAGATAAGTCGTAAGGTCAGTATTGCCTCACGTGTTCCAACATTTCTACGGAATCCAAACTGATCTTCCCCGAGGTCGGCTTCTACCAGTTTTTGCATTCATCTGTAAAGAATCCGCGTTAGTATTTTGCAGCTGTGACTTATTAAACTGATAGTTCGGTAATTTTCACATCTGTCAACACCTGCTTTCTTTGGGATTGGAATTATTATATTCTTCTTGAAGTCTGAGGGTATTTCTCCTGTCTCATACATCGTGCTCACCAGATGGTAGAGTTTTGTCATGACTGGCTTTCCCGAGGCCATCAGTAGTTCAAATGGAATGTTGTCTACTCCCGGGGCCTTGTTTCGGCTCAGGTCTTTCTGCCTTCCCTTCTTCGCTTAGAACTGGGTTGCCATCTGAGCTCTTGATATTCATACAAGTGGTTCTCTTCTCTCCAAAGGTCTCTTTAATTTTCCTGTAGGCAGTATCTATCTTACCCCTAGTGAGACAAGCCTCTACATCCTTACATTTGTCCTCTAGCCATCCCTGCTTAGCCATTTTGCACTTCCTGTCGATCTCATTTTTGAGACGTTTGTATTCCTTTTTGCCTGCTTCATTTACTGCATTTTTATATTTTCTCCTTTCATCAATTAAATTCAATATTTCTTCTGTTACCCAAGGATTTCTATTAGCCCTCGTCTTTTTACCTACTTGATCCTCTGCTGCCTTCACTACTTCGTCTGTACTGTACTGTATTTCTTTCCCCCATTCCTGTCAATTGTTCCCTTATGTTCTCCCTGAAACTCTCTACAACCTCTGGTTCTTTCAGTTTATCCAGGTCCCATCTCCTTAAATTCCCACCTTTTTGCAGTTTCTTCAGTTTCAATCTGTAGTTCATAACCAATAGATTGTGGTCAGAATCCACATCTGCCCCAGGAAATGTCTTACAATTTGAAACCTGGTTCCTAAATCTCTGTCTTACCATTATATAATCTATGTGATACCTTTTAGTATCTCCAGGATTCTTCCAGGTATACAACCTTCTTTTATGATTCTTGAACCAAGTGTTGGTTATGATTAAGTTATGCTCTGTGCAAAATTCTACAAGGCGGCTTCCTCTTTCATTCCTTCCCCCCAATCCATATTCACCTACTATGTTTCCTTCTCTCCCTTTTCCTACTGACGAATTCCAGTCACCCATGACTATTAAATTTTCGTCTCCCTTCACTACCTGAACAATTTCTTTTATCTCGTCATACATTTCATCTATTTCTTCATCATCTGCAGAGGTAGTTGGCATATAAACTTGTACTACTGTAGTAGGCATGGGCTTTGTGTCTATCTTGGCCACAATAATACGTTCACTATGCTGTTTGTAGTAGCTAACCCGCACTCCTATTTTTTTATTCATTATTAAACCTACTCCTGCATTAGCCCTATTTTATTTTGTAGTTATAACCCTGTAATCACCTGACCAAAATTCTTGTTCCTCCTGCCACCGAACTTCACTAATTCCCACTATATCTAACTTTAACCTATCCATTTCCCTTTTTAAATTTTCTAGTACAGAATATTTAGTTAAAAATGCAAGGAATGAAATTCTTCCTGAAGAACAATGTTTAAAATACTTGTGATTGACTTTATGATTTTAAAAAATAACATGATTAAAAGGTGACATTCATATAAGTCCATGTACTTTCGTGACAGATTATCCTATTTATGTTATAAATATGACTCAATGAAAAAATAATGTTGTAACTCAAAAAGCTACTATGAAATTATGTGTTCGTTTTAATTGTAAGATTCATAATAATAATTTAGCCTATATAATTTTCTATGGAAAAAGTAATTTAGCTTATGAAGCTCAATATAGAAAATTACTTTAAAAAATTTAATTATATAAAAATAAAAAATTAGAAACAATTTCAGGACTGTTAACTTCTTATCTACATTTCATTTTCAAGTGCTTTAAGAAAGATGGAGGAAATAAAAACTGAAAATTTTACTCATTATTTATTTTTCTGCATAATTCTTTTTATGTAGATTTTACTAGAATTTTCCATTTTAAACTGGTTAATTTTTGACACAGCATTAGTACAAAAATCAGGTTTTTGGGAAATGAGAAAAAACTGTCCATCATCATAATGCAGCGATGTGTATAGAATTTGGTATGCATAGGAATATGTTTATGCAGTAAGAAGCATAATATACGTTTGCAAATGTATGAAGTGTTATGTTGTACACACAAGTACAAAAACTATGATGGACATATGTCATTAATACTTGAAAAATATGATATTACATTTAGAGTGCTTATTATATGTAACCCTCCGTGACACAATTGGACTACACACTCTTAAATGCCATTTTGGTGAACTGAAGCTGCAGTAGATGCTGTGTACATCAGTAGAAATGCTGCAGTCACCTACTTATTCATCACACCCACTGCTATTGTGGATCTGACATTGGTATTTTATAACGAAATTTGCATAGCATCTGAAGGCAAACATGAAGCAGCTGACATTGGCTGTAATGAGAAGTTTTAAATATTTACCTTATTTAAGAACATAGATCTCCATGGAGTTCAGTAACTGCACTAAAAATCTCCATGTGGAACGTTCAAAGTTCTATGCTGTCTTACCCTTGCTCTTCATATCCAGATCACTTCGTCTGTTTTGGTAATGGTAAACCTGGCATGCAGTTCTGCACCCTTGTCTGAATCATGTAATGAGACAGAAACAAGCTGTCATGCATGTCATTGTGTCTTTGTATCAAACTCTTACAGTATTTCATATTATTTATAAGGTCAATTATTCATCGAAAGAAATAATTTTACAAAATAACATTATCAACACTTTTGCCACGATAATAAAAGTGAAATATCTTTCCATTAACACTGCATACAGGGTGTACATTAAGTCTGGGAACACTTTAATTATTTACTGGACAAGAACTAAACATTGTACAGATGTCATATATATTGCAATTTGAAGAGAAACTCTGAAAGTTTTTTTTTTATAAAAAACATTTGATATGCAAACCATGAGTGTCCTGGCAGACATCAATATGGTAATCGAGTCGTTCCATACCCATCCCAGCATGGCATCGTCGACTGTGGCATTCGCATTCGTTTCCTGTTTTCTCTCCTGGAGCTCTCCTACATCATGTGGCAGAAGTGGTACATACACCAGATTGGCCGGCCGCGGTGGTCTAGCGGTTCTGGCGCTGCAGTCCGGAACCGCGGGACTGCTACGGTCGCAGGTTCGAATCCTGCCTCGGGCATGGGTGTGTGTGATGTCCTTAGGTTAGTTAGGTTTAAGTAGTTCTAAGTTCTAGGGGACTTACGACCTAAGATGTTGAGTCCCATAGTGCTCAGAGCCATTTTTTTACACCAGATTTTTAATGTGTCCCTACAGAAGAAAGTCACACGGAGTGAGATCTGGTGATTGGGGAGACCATTTCATGAAACAGCTATCCCCCTCTGTAGCATGGCTGATCCAACAATGTGGCAGCTCCATGTCCAGGGACCCACGACCCACGTACTTCACGATGAAAATGGTATGGAGCCCCATCTTAATCAGAGATGAATGGAGCCATTTCAAGTTCATGGGATGCACAATGCACCAGTTTCTTTGGACTACTTCTGAATGTGTCTCGTAAGCAGTACACATTCACTTCACTCACTCACTCTGGGACCTCTGCTTCTCTTTGCCGGGCACAAGAAACCCATTGTAACGAATTTTTTGTGCCAGTGGTAAATGGCCTTCCTTGTTGGTGGCTTCTTACCATACTTGGTTCTAAACATCCATTGAAGAGATGTAGCACACTTGTCTTTGTCGAACTCCAACAGACAGAAACCTTGCTCCACTCCTGAACTCGCCATGTTTACGATTAGCACTGACAATCGGAAAATTACCAAACTACGCTGTGGCGCATACATTAAAAAACTTTCAGGGTTTCTCTTCAAAATGACATGTGTATGATATCTGTACAATGTTTGGTTCTTGTGCAATAAATAACTGAAATTGTTCCTGGATTCTATGTACACCCTGTATTTTTTGGTTAATAGTTTCCCAAATTTCGTTCTTTTTGTTAAGTTAAAAAGATACCTCACATCACTTTCAGCAGTTCATCTAAAATTAGGATTTTTCTAACCATAATACAATGTATCCACTTGATTGACATCTGTTCACAAAAATTTAGAAGATCGTAAATACTGTTTCTATCCGAACACATAGGATTTCTAACTCAAAAAGTTGCAGAAGTTCAGAAATGACAAATTTTGATAACTAGAAACTTCGATATTCACATCGATATACACGAAAAATTGATTAATCACACAAATCCTGCATTTCTTTCAGAAATCAGTTTTCTCACACGCAGTATAAGGCACATGTAAGCTCTCTATTTTTATCTGAGGAGCAGGGTGATTGAGTTATTTAAGGGACTGGAGGGAGAAATAGGCGCACCCAATTGGGAAGCAATGGAGGGGGCATCAACGACTTTCCCAAATCCTGGCCATCAGCAGAAAAATAAACCTGATTCATTTAGACTTGTTGCGTACACACTGAACTCCAGTACACATTTGATTCAATTATTCCATTGGTGAAGGATTTCATCACTGAGAGGGACATATAGTTGCAGGTGGTGAATCATGCAGCCAACCACAAGTTAAGAAACACTTAATTTTAAATGCAGTTCAGCAGCATAATTTGCTGTCAAATATACAGTTATATCATCGAATCTGTCACATCGAGAAAATCTCGCCGTTGGTGTGTATGACTTTATTATTCGCATATTTGATTTGTTCTCAAAATTAATTTTATTGACATATACACTGCCTATAAAAATAACTGAACCCCCCAGATGGGGAGGATGCTGAGGGCGTATGTGATGTCATTTCAGTGACTATTATACTGAGTAAAATTTACAACGAACTTGGCAGTATGAGCCTACTTATGAGCATGACGTTGCACGTGCTGTGGCGTGGATGCATTCACTTATTCAATTGGGAAGGGTTCTATTTAACAGCTGAATCCTCCCTAGAGAGAGATGTTAGCCCACAATTGTTTTAAATGGTCCTCAATATCTTGGGTACTGGCATTGGGATGGAGCCGAGCTACTCCCATCCATATTCTATCCGAGACACCTCTGGGGATTTTGTTGACCATGGGCGTATTTCAGCATCACGATGACAGTTCATAGACACGTGTCATGTTTGTATAAGCATCGTCCTGACAAAAAATGACACAATAATACTATCATGTGAGAGATAACATATGAGGACACAGAATGTCTGTGAAGTACCTTTGTGTCGTCATAACCTTCTCAATCACTATCAGCCTGATCTAAAGTAATACCCGGTGGCTCCCCATACCACGACGTCAGGAATAACAACACTGTACCTCTCCAAAACATTGGCACTGCGGGATCTCTTCCCTCAGCTGCCACAATAGTCCTCAATGAAGATCACTGAGGGTAATGCAGAACCACAATTCTTCACTGAATACGATGTGATGCTGTTCATCAGCAGTCCATGCTTCCTAGTCGTGGCATCATTCCAAATACAGCCATTTGTGTTGTGGTATTAAAGGCAGCCTACACATGGGAATGTAATTCCCTATCGCTGCTAGTCTTTGACCAATGGTGCTGGACGACACGGAATGTTGCAGTTGGTCCGTTATCTGTTCTGGGATGCTAGGTAGAGGCGTGAAGAGGTGCGCAATACGACAGTCCTTCCTCACGGTGGTCACATGTTGTCGACTGGATCCTTGACAATGAACATGCCTGCCCCACGTTACCATGCAGAGCAGCATCAGGTCACTGCCACATCCAAATGCTCCATCAATCTGGATATTGCACAATTAAACCATCTGAAGTAAACCATCCGACGAAGTGGAGACGCGGAATGAACTCCGTTTCAGTTGCTGATATCACTGTTTCCCGTGAGTACGTAGCATCTCTGTGTCATTCTCAGCAATCACTCAATATCTGACGCTGCTCACGCACCTTGTATCTCCTGCCAGGTCTGGTAACAGCACTAAACATCAAAACACAACTTCACTCTGGTGGCCGTTCTGTTACAGAGAATTCCAGCTATAATCTTTTACATACCCGCAGATGATATGTATGAGTGCGAAGTAACATTGAAATCTAACCATATCTTCTGGGAGCTACAATTTTTTTATCACATAGTCTATTTAGTATCCGTGAACGTAAAATAACACAAAAAAGACGAATTTGGAAAATGTAGAAATTTTCTAAAAACGGGTGAAACCTCCCATTCCTATTTGTGACGAGTTCTATGTACGTTGATATGATTAACATTTTCCATCACAATTTTCTCAAAAAACCTGATTGCAAATTTAGTCTTACATTTTGGTAGTAGCTTCCACCGAAGAAATCTGGCACAAAATTTTAATCAGCTCTAGACGACATTTTTCATGTGACATTCCATGGGTCATGGCAACTATCGTACAGCGTGCGGATTTGTAACATCACCGTAACCGCAGTAAATACATTCTAAAGCCCATTACCGAACTCAACTGACATACTGAGACCGCGTGTGAGGATAGTTCGGTACCAGCGCCTGAAACATTCAGTGTAAGCTCGACTGTGCGACACGATGGATGTAAGCAGAGTGGAAAAGCGAGTATACATCAAAACTGCCTCGATGGCAGAAACGCTAATCGTTGTATGAGCAACTACGAGCAGCTGTGGGTGACAAGTTATCACCCATGAACGTCATCCTGATTATGGCGTACGACAGCCATGGCATTCTGAAGTATGGCGCATAGTGACAGAAATTCCAATGGAATTCAGCGAATTTCCCATCATTCGCAACTCTGTGAGGATGCATTGGGGCACTATGCCGAAGGGCAGTAGTTGATTATGATTCATTTACGTTCCATTTGTACTCTTGCACGTTCAATTTACACAGAGTTCCAATGCGTTTTTCACATTTCAACTTACGCCGTGGCCTCCTGTACTAGAACGCTATTTTATGTTAGCATTCAGATACACACACACTGCCTTAGCGGTTCAATGCACATCATGGAATTCCCATACTGTCGCATCATCGCAAGATATACCATAGTTGCCATGACTCATGACATGGATTAAAACTGAAGAAACTGCAAAAAGGTGGGAATTTAAGGAGATGAGACCTGGATAAACTGAAAGAACCAGAGGTTGTACAGAGTTTCAGGGAGAGCGTAAGGGAACAATTTACAGGAATGGGGGAAAGAAATACAGTAGAAGAAGAATGGGTAGCTTTGAGGGATGAAGTAGTGAAGGCAGCAGAGGATCAAGTAGGTAAAAAGACGAGGGCTAGTAGAAATCCTTGGGTAACAGAAGAAATATTCAATTTAATTGATGAAAGGAGATAATATAAAAATGCAGTAAGTGAAGCAGGCAAAAAGGAATACAAACGTCTCAAAAATGAGATCGACAGGAAGTGCAAAATGGCTAAGCAGGGATGGCTAGAGGACAAATGTAAGGATGTAGAGGCTTATCTCACTAGGGGTAAGATAGATACTGCCTACAGGAAAATTAAAGAGACCTTTGGAGTTAAGAGAACCACTTGTATGAACATCAAGAGCTCAGATGGAAACCCAGTTCTAAGCAAAGAAGGGAAAGCAGAAAGGTGGAAGGAGTATATAGAGGGTCTATACAAGGGCGATGCACTTGAGGACAATATTATGGAAATGGAAGAGGATGTAGATGAAGACGAAATGGGAGATACGATACTGCGTGAAGAGTTTGACAGAGCACTGAAAGACCTGAGTCGAAACAAGGCCCCTGGAGTAGACAACATTCCATTAGAACTACTGACGGCCTTGGGAGAGCCAGTCCTGACAAAACTCTACCATCTGGTTAGCAAGATGTATGAAACAGGCGAAATACCCTCAGACTTCAAGAAGAATATAATAATTCCAATCCCAAAGAAAGCAGGTGTTGACAGATGTGAAAATTACCGAACAATCGGTTTAATAAGCCACAGCTGCAAAATACTAATGCGAATTCTTTACAGACGAATGGAAAAACTGGTAGATGCCGACCTCGGGGAAGATCAGTTTGGATTCCGTAGAAATGTTGGAACACGTGAGGCAATACTGACCTTACGACTTATCTTAGAAGAAAGATTAAGGAAAGGCAAACCTACGTTTCTAGCATTTGTAGACTTAGAGAAAGCTTTTGACAATGTTGACTGGAATACTCTCTTTCAAATTCTAAAGGTGGCAGGGGTAAAATACAGGGAGCGAAAGGCTATTTACAATTTGTACAGAAACCAGATGGCAGTTATAAGAGTCGAGGGACATGAAAGGGAAGCAGTGGTTAAGAAGGGAGTAAGACAAGGTTGTAGCCTCTCCCCGATGTTATTCAATCTGTATATTGAGCAAGCAGTAAAGGAAACAAAAGAAAAATTCGGAGTAGGTATTAAAATCCATGGAGAAGAAATAAAAACGTTGAGGTTCGCCGATGACATTGTAATTCTGTCAGAGACAGCAAAGGACTTGGAAGAGCAGTTGAATGGAATGGATGGTGTCTTGAAGGGAGGATATAAGATGAACATCAACAAAAGCAAAACGAGGATAATGGAATGTAGTCGAATTAAGTCGGGTGATGTTGAGGGTATTAGATTAGGAAATGAGACACTTAAAGTAGTAAAGGAGTTTTGCTATTTGGGGAGCAAAATAACTGATGATGGTCGAAGTAGAGAGGATATAAAATGTAGACTGGCAATGGCAAGGAAAGCGTTTCTGAAGAAGAGAAATTTGTTAACATCGAGTATAGATTTAAGTGTCAGGAAGTCATTTCTGAAAGTATTTGTATGGAGTGTAGCCATGTATGGAAGTGAAACATGGACGGTAAATAGTTTGGACAAGAAGAGAATAGAAGCTTTCGAAATGTGGTGCTACAGAAGAATGCTGAAGATTAGATGGGTAGATCACATAACTAATGAGGAAGTATTGAATAGGATTGGGGAGAAGAGAAGTTTGTGGCACAACTTGACCAGAAGAAGGGATCGGTTGGTAGGGCATGTTCTGAGGCATCAAGGGATCACCAATTTAGTATTGGAGGGCAGCGTGGAGGGTAAAAATCGTAGGGGGAGACCAAGAGATGAATACACTAAGCAGATTCAGAAGGATGTAGGTTGCAGTAGGTACTGGGAGATGAAGAAGCTTGCACAGGATAGAGTAGCATGGAGAGCTGCATCAAACCAGTCTCAGGACTGAAGACCATAACAACAACAACAACATGGAATGACCCTCTTATGCAGCAGCTAAAATTTAATACTACATTTTAATGACACATTTTACTATTAGAATTTGTACTTTTCTGTATTGCCTTTGAATAAGTTAGACCGCAACAGAATTTTGATTTCCTGATGTAACTTGGATGTTCTAAACAATTATACTACTCACTTAATTGCTAATTATTAATTATTATTATTTTCTTTGTTGTAAATGTCAGCGTATTGTATATTCCACCCTAGGCCTAGTTAAGGATGTTTCTTAGCCCACGTCATAAAAGTAATCACTTTGCCTGAGAGCTGAGTACAATGCAAGATGTGAAGTACGATCCTCAGAGCAAGCAAAGGCCCGCAGCCATAGACGATAACTTTCAGCCGATCAATCACGCTGTGTCCGATAACGTACTTGCCTCTGTAATGCATGAAATTGCGACCAAATTTTGTAGTTTTTGCAAAACAGAAAAAAGAATGTATGTGCGGTTGCTACAGATGGGGATGTCCCCTTTTCCACTGCACTTCCATAATACATCCCACCTCAGTGCAACCCAGCTTAAATCTCTGTGGTTGTCCTGAATCTACTACATACACTATGTGGTCAACAATATGCGGGCACCTGCCTCAAAATGACTTACAAGCTCGTGGCGCCCTCCATTGGCAATGTTGGAATTCAATATGGTGTTGCCCCACCCTTAGCCTTGACGACACCTTCCACTCTCGCAGGCAATCGTTCAATTAGATGCAGGAAGGTTTCTTGGGGAACGGCAGCCCATTCTTCACGGGGTGCTGCACTGAGGAGGTTATACATTTGTATTACTTTTAACACGTATTGTTGTTGTTGTTGTTTTTTGGGGAAGGAGACCAGACAGCGTGGTCATCGGTCTCATCGGATTAGGGAAGGATGGGGAAGGAAGTCGGCCGTGCCCTTTCAGAGGAACCATCCCGGCATTTGCCTGGAGTGATTTAGGGAAATCACGGAAAACCTAAATCAGGATGGCCGGACGCGGGATTGAACCGTAGTCCACGTATTACAGGCTCCTTTATGTATTCCGTTGCGCTTTGGATGTGTACTTACTACCTAATAATTCATTAATTGAAGTTAGATGGCGTTGTTGTGCATTAATTTATCAAAATTTTATATTAAATGGGAATACTTTCAGGGCTTTAGTACCGAAGTCTTAACAGTTATGCACTTAGGTTAAAGCTTGGAACGTAGCAACAGCTTTCATATTGTACCGACCATTTATGATAGAAGCGAAGTAATCCTGAATTCCGTGGCTACGCGTTAAAGACTCCAAACGCTGGAGCAGTTGGTGGCACTAATGCATTTGCGTTTTTCTTTTTACTATTGACTTCACGCAATCGTTCCATTTCATATCCCTTCGTACTATTACCCTAATATATTGAAACAAACTGGTAAGTTCCAGAATTTTACAATTGACGTAGTAGGATACCACCGGACATTTTCTCTGTGTTAGGGACATTGTCTTGAATTTAACCTCATTAACAGAATTGTTTATTACACCAAGTGGAAATGTTGTCAAAGTCACTCTGCAATACTTGACGTTTATGCAGTGTCGGTACTTTCTCGTAGACGTTAGCATCGTCAGAGAATAATCTAAAAGTGCTGCTGATCCTATTTGATAAGCTGTTTGTGTATGCTACGAACATTAGAGATCGTGGTGCACTTAATTAGGGAACAGCAGATTTTATTTTCGTACGTATTGGATATTTGCTGACAACAACATGTTCTGGAATCTAACCGTCACATATTCTTCATGTCAGTTGCATATTTGTGAAGGAATTCCAAAAGGTCGTATCACAGTTATCTGTGACACTGTGGCATCTCTTCGGAAGTTCCAGCAGGACGGGGTGTAATTGTTATGCTGTTTATAGCCGTATTCGATGTAATGTGTGTTTTCGTTCTGCGCTTGTGTAATTGCTTTACTTAATTTAGTTTCATTTTGAAAATGTTTAAAACGTGAGGCACTAACATTCGCACATTGCTACTTCAACGATGATAAATTATTTACAGCAACTAAAGTAGATAGACCAGCGTCAGTGACTGCGCATTTAATTATTGTGTTGCGTATTCCAACAATAATACAAGAATTAAATATGAATTCCGTGGTGGTCCAAGGAGACGTGGAATTTCCTCTTTTACGCATTAGCTTAAAGTAAGTTTTAATTCAGACTAAACTGATACTATATGGCAATAGTGCAGTTGCGATAGTGTGAACAAAACTTATTTGTATCATCACTTTTTATTCCATAGTTGTCCCGTGACCTTTTCTAGTAGAGCGCTATAGTGGGCGTATCCAAACGACAAAATCACTACTTGCAAGACGCCAGTAATGGAGCATGTGAGTGTATATACACGCCTGGTGAAAGCGTCTCATTAAATGCAGGGCACCAGATCGTCGAGATATTTATGAGCATAAAGCATTCATCTCGGCATTACCAGGTTTATTCTCGCATGATGCCACTCTACATAGCTCCGTGGCGGTGGTTCATAACTACACTCCTGGAAATGGAAAAAAAGAACACATTGACACCGGTGTGTCAGACCCACCATACTTGCTCCGGACACTGCGAGAGGGCTGTACAAGCAATGATCACACGCACGGCACAGCGGACACACCAGGAACCGCGGTGTTGGCCGTCGAATGGCGCTAGCTGCGGAGCATTTGTGCACCGCCGCCGTCAGTGTCAGCCAGTTTGCCGTGGCATACGGAGCTCCATCGCAGTCTTTAACACTGGTAGCATGCCGCGACAGCGTGGACGTGAACCGTATGTGCAGTTGACGGACTTTCAGCGAGGGCGTATAGTGGGCATGCGGGAGGCCAGGTGGACGTACCGCCGAATTGCTCAACACGTGGGGCCTGAGGTCTCCACAGTACATCGATGTTGTCGCCAGTGGTCGGCGGAAGGTGCACGTGCCCGTCGACCTGGGACCGGACCGCAGCGACGCACGGATGCACGCCAAGACCGTAGGATCCTACGCAGTGCCGTAGGGGACCGCACCGCCACTTCCCAGCAAATTAGGGACACTGTTGCTCCTGGGGTATCGGCGAGGACCATTCGCAACCGTCTCCATGAAGCTGGGCTACGGTCCCGCACACCGTTAGGCCGTCTTCCGCTCACGCCCCAACATCGTGCAGCCCGCCTCCAGTGGTGTCGCGACAGGCGTGAATGGAGGGACGAATGGAGACGTGTCGTCTTCAGCGATGAGAGTCGCTTCTGCCTTGGTGCCACTGATGGTCGTATGCGTGTTCGGCGCCGTGCAGGTGAGCGCCACAATCAGGACTGCATACGACCGAGGCACACAGGGCCAACACCCGGCATCATGGTGTGGGGAGCGATCTCCTACACTGGACGTACACCACTGGTGATCGTGTAGGGGACACTGAATAGTGCACGGTACATCCAAACCGTCATCGAACCCATCGTTCTACCATTCCTAGACCGGCAAGGGAACTTGCTGTTCCAACAGGACAATGCACGTCCGCATGTATCCCGTGCCACCCAACGTGCTCTAGAAGGTGTAAGTCAACTACCCTGGCCAGCAAGATCTCCGGATCTGTCCCCCATTGAGCATGTTTGGACTGGATGAAGCGTCGTCTCACGCGGTCTGCACGTCCAGCACGAACGCTGGTCCAACTGAGGCGCCAGGTGGAAATGGCATGGCAAGCCGTTCCACAGGACTACATCCAGCATCTCTACGATCGTCTCCATGGGAGAATAGCAGCCTGCATTGCTGCGAAAGGTGGATATACACTGTACTAGTGCCGACATTGTGCATGCTCTGTTGCCTGTGTCTATGTGCCTGTGGTTCTGTCAGTGTGATCATGTGATGTATCTGACCCCAGGAATGTGTCAATAAAGTTTCCCCTTCCTGGGACAATGAATTCACGGTGTTCTTATTTCAATTTCCAGGAGTGTATTTGAATCTGCGGCGACACTACCGTGCGTTATGAACCATCGTCGTTAACGAGCGGTGACCAGATACACTGAACAGACCTTGCGCACTCTGATGACATTTACAGAATGCTGTATAGTCGGCATCACTGATTGCCAAATGCCATCACTTACGGTTTTATGGGCTATTCGTACTATTTCGAAAATCCTCTTTCGAAGTAACTCGTGGCGGACGTATAGAAGCTATACATTGTCTGAACACACCTCTAAACATTATCTTCCTCCACCTTCATCCAGGCATTTGCATTCCATCCACGCGACTCCTTAAAAAGCGTAATCTCTCAAAGGAATATTGTACTTTGCAGTGCTTTTGTAGAGTGGATAGCGTAGTGCTCCACATTTCTTAAGGTACGGATAGCTTATGGGGTGCTGTAAGTAAGCAAAATGGACGAACATGATTTCACAGCGGTGCCGGTGACCGTTTCAGCTGTTTCATCTGTATTACTAAAGGACTCATCTGGGGCAAGGTACAAGATCGCATGTTGCTTCTGTAACTGTTTCCAGGGAAAATAAAAGTTTCATATTCAGTATTTCATATAACTGCTGGCCGAATTTAAAAATTTAAAATGGTGCCGTATTCTATTCATTAAGCTGTATAAATTTATATTAAAGGCTTAACATAGTAAGACAAACAGTTCAGCTACAAACTGTTACTTGAGACAAAGTAACATGCAAATTACTCAGATTATGTTCATCCAGTATTCGAGAATGAGAGCACTTGGAAACTTCCATCAAAACGTACACATAATTTTAAACTTTTACCAAACTTTTTCTTCGTGACCCCCCCCCCCCCCTCCACGCCTCCTTCAGCAAATTTTGTTGAAAAGCTTAGTCTAAACGAGGAAATAACAGAACGTTAGAGATTGTACACTCTGAAAAGTTAGTGTAAGATTATATAAACTTCGTACTTATCGACGTAAATGGCGGGATGTTATACTATGATGTAAACGATTACAAGTTGCTGTTGCAGGCGAACGATAGACAGTAAAATTGTCAGCAATGTAATAATTGTACAGAGGAACCGTCATCAAGAGGCTTATTCACATCGAAAGGTGATAACAGACTAACAAGACGGAAACACGTCAAGCAGTACATGGAAAACAGGCAAATCTAATGCCATGTTAAAGACAAAAACAGTGCAGCATATATTAACAAGTGAAACTTGAACCTAACAAACAAAGTGGTACAATGCAATCTTCGGGTGAAAGTAAATAATTTAGTTCTGTGAAACAGATGGTTATATTAAGTGTGCGAGGTAAATAGAACCAAAGAAATTCAAACAGACCACAATGTTCAGTAATAAATTTTTAACGACTGTGGGGTGCATTCAGCTGAGCTGATTGCTTAAAAAAATACTTTAATTGTATCCAGCATAACCAAAGAAGAAGGACTGCGGAGAGGGTGGAACTATTTCTGTAAAGTGCAGTTTTAATGATCCACTGAAAGTACAGGACCATCTGAAAAGAAACAGCCGCGCAAGGTAGCCGCGCGGTCAGCGACGCCTTGCCACGGTTCTCGCGGTATCCTCCGTCGGAGGTTTGAGTTCTCCTTCGGGCATGGGTGTTTGTGTTTTCCTTAACGTAAGTTAGTTTAAATTAGCTTAAGTAGTGTGTAAGCTTAGGGACCGATGACCTCAGCAGTTTGCTCCCATGGTTGTTACCACAAATTTTTCCAAAAATTTCCAAAGAAAAACGAAAGGGAATAGGGAAAAATGGTAGAAGAATTGGTGGGGGGGGGGGGGGGGGGAGGAAGAAGAGGGAAAGAAGGAGAAAGAAACGAAAACCAACAAAGGGAGACAACGGAAGTTAACCATCAAGTATTAGCTTACGCATTAATTAAGTAGATAAGTATATTTATATTACATGAACAATCACACTGGGGTTTGCGGGTGCGGCGGAGTGTGCGTGGGAGGGGGGCGGGGGGGTTGATGAAAGGAAAAAAGTTCATTACGGACTGCATCTTTACTGTTCATGTCGTAAAGGTTCAACATCAGGTACGACGTTTTAATGTATTACTATATGGGAAACACATTTTGCAGACATTATCTGTGGTGTCACCGCCAGACACCACACTTGCTAGGTGGTAGCTTTTAAATCGGCCGCGGTCCAATAGTATACGTCGGACCCGCGTGTCGCCACTGTCAGTGATTGCAGTCCGAGCGCCGCCACACGGCAGGTCTAGAGCGTCTTCCTAGCACTCGCCCCAGTTGTACAGCCGACTTTGCTAGCGATGGTTCACTGACAAATTACGCTCTCAAAAGTTAAGTATTCAAACAGCTACGACCTTTTTTGCTAAAGCCTAACTTCCGTAAATGTTCCAGACCTCACGCCAGCCTGCGTGAGCTTAAACGCGTGCCTTTCGGCTTCCTCAGAGTGGCTTGCCAAGTCACAACATTATCCACATACACTGTCGAATGTATCAGCACAATAATATCATTATACGACGCACAGTTCAGGAGAAGTGACGTCATAAAAACTGAAATGTGTGAAAACTAGATTTGGCTTAGAACGGAGCGCAAATTGCCCGCTAAATTACCCTCATACACTGCCTGATAGTGAGACTATTTAGCAACCTCTAGCAAACTTTAGACACAATTTCAAACCTTTTCTAAACTTTTTCTCACTCACTTACTTAACATCAAATACACTACGTGATCGAAAGTATCCGGACAACACCAAAAACATACGTTTTTCATATTAGGTGCATTGTGCTGCCACCTACTGCCAATTACTCCATATCAGCGACCTCAGAAGTCATTAGACATCGCGAGAGAGCAGAATGTGGCGCTCCGCGTAACTCACGGACTTCGAATGTGGTCACGTCATTGGGTGTCACTTGTGTCATACGTCTGTACGCGAGATTTCCACACTTATAAACATCCCTAGATCCCTGTTTCCAATGTGATAGTGAAGTGGAAACGTGAAGGGACACGAACAGCACAAAAGCGTACAGACCGACCTCGTCTGTTGACTGACAGAGACCGCCGACAATTGAAGAGGATCGGATTGTGTAAAAGGCAGACATACGAGGTGCATTCAAGTTCTAAGGCCTCCGATTTTTTTTTCTACCAACTGGAAAGAGATAGAAACATGCGCACTGTTTTAAAATGAGGCCGCGTTCATTGTCAATACGTCCCAGAGATGGCAGCACCGTACGGCAGATGGAATTTTACCGCCAGCGGCGAGAATGAGAACTGTTTTAAATACTTAAAATGGCGACGTTTTCCTTACTTCAACAACGTGCAATCATTCGTTTTCTGAATTTGCGTGGTGAGAAACCATTTGAAATTCATCGACAGTTGAAGGAGACATGTTCATGGGTGCGACAGTTTAATGAAGGCAGAACATTGTGTGACAACAAACCGAAACACCTCGGGCTCGCACAAGCCGGTCTGACGACATGATCGAGAAAGTGGAGAGAATTGTTTTGGGGGATCGCTGAATGACTGTTGAACAAATCGCCTCCAGAGTTGGCATTTCTGTGGGCTCTGTGCACACAATCCTGCATGACGACCTGAAAATGCGAAAAGTGTCATCCAGGTGGGTGCCACGAATGCTGACGAACGACCACATGGCTGCCCGTGTGGCATGTTGCCAAGCAATGTTGACGCGCAACGACAGCATGAATGGGACTTTCTTTTCGTCGGTTGTGACAATGGATGAGACGTGGATGCCATTTTTCAATCCAGAAACAAAGCACCAGTCAGCTCAATGGAAGCACACAGATTCACCGCCACCAAAAAAATTTCGGGTAACCGCCAGTGCTGAAAAAATGATGGTGTCCATGTTCTGGAACAGCGAGGGCGTAATCCTTACCCATTGCGTTCCAAAGGGCACTACGGTAACAGCTGCATCCTACGAAAATGTTTTGAAGAACAAATTCCTTCCTGCACTGCAACAAAAACGTCCGGGAAGGGCTGTGCGTGTGCTGTTTCACCAAGACAATGCACCCGCACATCGAGCTAACGTTACGCAACAGTTTCTTCGTGATAACAACTTTGAAGTGATTTCTCATGCTCCCTACCCAACTGACCTGGCTCCTACTGACTTTTGGCTGTTTCCAACAATGAAAGACACTCTCCGTGGCCGCACATTCAACAGCTGTGCTGCTGTTGCCTCAGCGATTTTCCAGTGGTCAAAACAGACTCCTAAAGAAGCCTTCGCCGCTGCCATGGAATCATGGCGCCAGCGTTGTGAAAAATGTGTACGTCTGCAGGGCGATTACGTCGAGAAGTAACGCCAGTTTCATCGATTTCGGGTGAGTAGTTAATTAGAAAAAAAATCGGAGGCCTTAGAACTTGAATGCACCTCGTATATCCAGACCATCACACAGGAATTCCAATCTGCATCAGGATCCACTGCAAGTACTATGACAGTGAGGTGGGAGGTGAAAAAACTTGGATTTCATGGTCGAGCGGCTGCTCATAAGCCACACGTGAGCCTGGTGAATGCCAAATGACGTCTCGCTTGGTGTCCTTGAGCGTGAACATTGGACAATTGAACAATGAAAAACGTTGTGTGGAGTGGCTAATCACGGCACACAAAGCGGCGACGCGATGGCAACGTGTGGGTATGGCAAATGTCCGGTGAACGTCATCTGCCAGCGTGCGTAGTGCTAACAGTAAATTTTGGACGCGGTGGTGTTATGGTGTGATCATGTTTTTCATGGAGGGGGTTGAACCCATTGTTGTTTTGGGTGCCACTATCACAGCACAGGACTACATCGATGTTTTAGGCACCTACTTGCTTCCCATTGTTGAAGAGCGATTCGGGGATGGCGACTGCACGTTTCAACACGATGGAGCACCAGTTCATAGTGCACGGTCTGTGTCGGAGTGGTTACACGACAATAACATACCTGTAATGGACTGGCCTGCACAGAGTCCTGACCTGAATCCTACAGAACACCTTTGGGATGTTTTGGCCCCGCAGATCGACATCGATACCTCTCGTCAGTGCAGCACTCCGTGAAGAATGGGCTGCCATTCCACAAGAAACCTTGCTGTACCTGATTGAAAGTATGACTGCGTGAGTTGAAGCTGTAATCAAGGCTAAGGGTGGGCCAACACCGTACTGAATTCCAGCGTTACCGATGGAGGGCGCCACGAACTTGTAAGTCGTTTTCATCCAGGGGTCAGGATGCTTTGATAGTGTACATTAACTTATTTCTAAGGTAATCAGACGGCCGGCCGATGTGGCCGTGCGGTTCTAGGCGCTTCAGTCTGGAACCGCGTGACCGCTACGTAGCAGGTTCGATTCCTGCCTCGGGCATGGATGTGTGTGATGTCCTTAGGTTAGTTAGGTTTAAGTAGTTCTAAGTTCTAGGGGACTGATGACCTTAGAAGTTAAGTCCCATAGTGCTCAGAGCCATTTGAACCATTTTTGTAATCAGAAGTTTAAAGCTATTTTACCCATGGGAGATCGATTGTTTAAAGAACCGCTGAACGAAGTCCTCAATTGCAGGCACAAGAAGATCAATCACTTAATATAATAGCAATTATATGAGTAACAAAGCATACTTAAACCGTTTAGCTTCACCAGGTTTCGTACCGACAGCCTCTGCTCCGTAACCAGAAGAAAATCATACACAATAGTTATTGTAACGAAAACAAATTAAGAGCGATTCCGTCAAATTATGATAGGAAGGCAGTGGAAAGAACAATACTATCTGACCGGCAGCACAGATAACTTAGCGGTTCTGTCGTATTCGTCCTTTCGATCTTCCGAGTTGTCTCGCCTAGCAATCAACAATAGGTTTAAAAGGTGCATTCGCCGAAAACAGACAGCCTTTGCTAAATATCTGAGGCTTCACCACTCGGGAACACGGCTACATCACGTACCCTAGAAAGCTGTCCATGTGGTTTGGAGCCTGGGTCTAGGCACGCCTACCACAGAAGCTCGTACTGACATCTCTGTGACATTACAAAAAAGAGAGAGCCACTGTTTACCTCGGGTGCTATTAAAAACCTCGGTTTACAACGGAAAAATTCAACAAACCAATGTGACACTGCTTTTTACGGTCAACCTAACTGCGTGTATCGAAGCAGTAGTGGAAGGACCAGTCTTAAGTTGCCAGATACTGGAGCCGCCTACTGCATCTTGCAGACGTATCCCTGCATGTGAAAGCCTTGAAGTGCATGCAAAGACTTGCTGAAAATGAAAATCGCGATGTTGGCGGTAATTAGTAACTTTATAACGGAAGTAGGTATAGACTCGCATAACTGGAGCAAGAATGCGTGTTTACCTACGTATCATCGTTACTTGTTTATCATGTCTCGTCTGCCCTTGTGTTACACACAAAACTGATACGCAGTTTTCCACAATCATTACTTATCGAAGCTTATGAATTATTTTTCAGTCTCAAGAGCACAACTTTGTTTAAACTACGTAATTATAAAATACAATCGCTATCCCATGAAAGTGTACCATCTGAATGCAACACAAGAGATCATTTCCACTGTCGTTCCGAGAAGGGTCGTTCAACAGACGCACGATTCTATAGACCTGTATCTCCGCAGTCGGGCTGTTGCAGAATTTTTGTACAAGTTTTAGTCTCGTGTCTTGTACATTTCTGGAGGCTGAAAATCTCCTCTTTAAAAATAAACATGGCTTCCTAAAAGAACGCTCGTGTGGAATCCAGCTGTCTCTGTTCGTCCGTGAGACATAGAAAGCAGCAGATACTGGTTCCCAGACTGAATCCGTGTTCCTTGCCGTCAGGAAGGTGTTCGATACAGTTCCACACTGCTAACTAATGAATAAATCCATACGGAATGTCAAACCAACTGTGAGACTGGATAGAGGACTACCTGGAAAACACAGCACAGTATGTCATTTTCAGCGGAGATTAATCTTCAGACCATTAGTTGTCACAATATATGTAAATGATCTAGTGGATGAGATCGGACGCTCTATGGGGCTTTTCGCGGATAGTGCTGTTGTTTACAGAGAAGTTTCAATTGTAACGAAATGCAAGAAGGCTTGCAGAGGATCGATACTTGGTGAAGGGAGAGGAACCGGTCTCTGTGACCGAGCGGTTCTAGGGACTTCAGTCCGGAAACGCGCTGCTCCTACGATCTCAGGTTCGAATCCTGCCTCGGGCATGGATGTGTATGATGTCCTTAGGTTAGTTAGGTTTAAGTAGTTCTAAGTCTAGGGGACTGATGACCTCAGAAGTCCCATAGTGCTTAGAGCCATTTATTTGAAGGGAGAGGCAGATGACCCTCAACATAAACAAATGTAACGCACTGCGCATCAGTGGACAGAAAGATTCATTACTGGGTGATTACACGACTGCAGCCCATTCAGTTGAAGGAGTTATTTCCATAAAATGTCTATGAGTATATGTACGGAGCGAACTGTAGTGCAGAGACTACGTAAAACTAATAGCCGGTAAGGCAGGTGTCAGACTGAGATTCATCGGAGGAATCCTTGGGAAATGCAGTGAAGAGCCAAAGAAACTGTTACTCCTACCTAATATCGTGTAGGGCCTCCGTGAGCGCGCAGAAGTGCCGCAACACGACGTGGCATGGACTCGACTAATGTCTGAACTAGTGCTGGAGGGAACTGACACCATGAATCATGCAGGGCTATCCATAAATCTATAAGAGCACAATGGAGTGGAGATCTCCTGCGAACAGTACGTTCAAAAGCATCCCAGATATGCTCAATAATGTTCATGTCTGGGGAGACTGGTAGCCAGTGGAAGCGTTAAACTCTGAAGACTGTTTTTGGAGCCACTCTGTAGCAATGCTGGACGCGTGCGGTGTCGAATTGTCCTGCTGGTATTGTCCAAGTCAGTCGGAATGCGGAATGCACGTGAATGGATGCAGGTGATCAGACAGGATGCTTACGTACATGTCACCTGTCAGAGTCGTATCTAGACCTATCAGAGGTTCCATGTCACTCCATCTGCACACGTCCCACACCATTATAGAGCCAACACCAGCTTGCAAAGTCTCCTGTTGACATGCAGGGTCCATGGATTCATGAGGTTGTCTCCATATCCGTACACGTCCATCCTCTCGATACAATTTGAAACAAGACTCGTCCGACCGGGCAATATGTTTCCAGTCACCAACAGTCCAATGTCCATGTTGATGGGCCCAGGCAAGGTGTAAAGCTTTGTGCCGTGCAGTTCAAATGATTCAAATGGCTCTGAGCACTATGGGACTTAACTGCTGTGGTCATCAGTCCCTTAGAACTTAGAACTACTTAAACCTAACTAACCTAAGGACATCACACACATCCATGCCCGAGGCAGGATTCGAACCTGCGACCGTAGCGGTCGCGCGGTTCCAGACTGTAGCGCCTAGAACCGCTAGGCCACTCCGGCCGGTGTGTCGTGCAGTCATCAAGGGCACACGAGTGGGACTTCGGCTCCGAAAGTCCTTAACAATGATGTTTCGAAGAATGGTTGGCACGCTGACACTTGTTGATGACCCAGCATTGAAATGTGCACCAATTTGCGGAAGGGTTGCACTTCTGTCACGTTGAACGATTCTGTTCAGTCGTCGTTGGTCCCATTCTTGCAGGATCTTTTTCCGGCCTCAGCGATGTCGGAGATTTGATGTTTTGTCGGATTCCTGATATTCACGGTACACTCGTGAAATGGTCGTAAGGGATAATCCCCACTTCATCGCTACCTCGGAGATGCAGTGTCCCATCGCTCGTGCGCCGACTACAACACAACGTTGAGACTCACTTAAATCTGCCATTGTAGCAACATTAATGGATCTAACAACTGCGCCACACACTTGTTGTATTATACTCGTATAGGCTCTGCCGACCTATTAACATATCTCTGTATTTGAACACGCATGCCTATACTAGTATCTTTGGCGCTTCAGTGTATATAGCAACAATTACTTTCGACCGGCTGTGGGCAAAGAAAATATGACGGATGGTAATATTACCGCCAGGGGAATATCATTTCTACAAAGAGGGTGTATCCACTGCAATTCGGAACTGATGGAGCTACTTTGATTACGTCGCTACCACCGACGGACTGCCGCAGACTACCAAATTCTTTAGCGTTTCAGTGTACAAGGAGGTAGCTTACAAAAACCTAGTTCGACCATTACTTGTATATTGCTCGTCAGTCTGGGATGTATGCCAGATGGAATTGACAGAGGAAGTAGAGATTCATTCAGCAAACACGAATGCGCTACGGAAGTGCACAGTAAAATCTCAGTCAACAATGCAAGGCAAGCGTTGTGCATTGCTGCGTACTTACTGCTAAAGTTCAGAGTCCGTACGTGTCTAGATTAATCATCCAATATATTGCTTTCTTCTACGTATATCTCGCGAAAAGATCATGAAGGTAAAATTAAAGAGATCTGAACCCACATGGAGGCGAACAAGCTATCGTTCTTTCCGTGAAGTATTCGCGACTGGAACAGCGAAACGTGGAAGGGACAGCCGCACACAACGTAACCCCCGTCGCACACCATAAGATGTTGATGTGCCTGATGTGTGCCCAGTTGGCGAGAGTGATGCACACATCATTCGACTATTATCTATGTACTCGTAACCTCGCAACAACGTGTGCCAGCGTGATCCAACACATACCGCGACCTTCAAAATGCTTCAAATAGCTCTGTGCGCTATTCGAGTTAACATCTGAAGTCATAAGTCCCCTAGAACTTAGAACTACTTAAACCTAACTAACCTAAGGACATCACACACATCCATTCCCGAGGCAGGATTCGAACCTGCTACGTAGCAGCCACGCGGTTCCGGACTGAACCGCCTAGAACCGCTCGGCCACAGAGGCCGGCCGCGACCTTCCTCCACGTTCCTGCGTCCAATGACAATATTCCCGCAATCACGTTAATTCTGCGCTCTGTGACTTGCAGTAACTGACATAGACGTGTGGAGCAATGAATTCTGTTAGGGGAAAACCGCAACAGAACCACACTAATGGAATCTCCGTTAAAGGTTGCGGGAAGATGACGGGACTAACAAAGGGAAGGCCTCAGACACAGACAACCGATTCGGCTCTTATTCGGCAGGTCGCGTGTGTACGACGTAAAATGAAAGACTAAGACATTCTAGTTCAACGCCCCCGAGTTTTTGAGAAAACCCCCCTAAAGCTCATTATGTGAAACCGACTCAAAAATGAGAGGATCGATAGATAATTGAAAATTGAGCATTTTTCATCGTCATACGTCCCCAAACGCGTATTTTCCTAGAAATTCGTTCAAAGAGTGCCTCTGCTGTAGCTTCCAAGGCTTATAGCTTGTGATCGGAAATCCGTGTTCTGTTCCTAAGTACATCCTGCATCTGTTTTTTTTATTTGTATTTTTTCCGTATCGAAATGCGTACGAATAGGACGGTTAATAACATGATCAATAAGGAATAATAAGAAGCAATGCAAATAAATTTCTCGTACGACTTGGATCAGCAAAGAATTAAACTTTTAATCCCCGTTGCTTTACAACAGCTATTTCACTTGCTCTCTCTCTCTCTCTCTGTTACATGTCCTCACTCCCTTTCGAACAACTACATGGATGGTACATGTCATATAAACATCTGACGCAAATATACTCACAGCACCAAGAAAATCTAATAAATGCACTCTTTGCGCAACTACGAAGCCATGCTGAAAAGTAATACCTCCAAATTTTTAATGTGAAAACTCTAAAAGGCTTGTTAAATAATACAAACGTTATTAACATTCTGCATGTTTATTCTTCATGTCTACATACTTATTCCTCAACATAGTCACCCTGAGGTGTAAGACATGTCTCTCTACCAGTGACCAGTTTTTTCATACCGTCACTGTAGAATTTTTTACTCCGCTGAAGGAACCACAACCTTACCTCTATTTACACCACTTCATCACTATCAAATTCAAGTCCTTTAAGTTTTGGTAACAGATGAAAATCGGACGGAGCTAAGTGGGGACTGCTCGGAGGATGGTCGGTAACAGTGAACCCAAGGAGTCGGATTGTTACAGGTGCAGCGCTCATGTGTGGTCTGGCATAGTCATGCTGAAGTAGAGGGTACTCCACGTATGGACGAACTCTTCCAATTAGAAATTCGATTACAAAACGCTGTTTCTCATGCACCGTCATAGTTACGTTACGCATCGTCATGTTACATGCTACAATTCGGAGTCGTCTGACGGCAGAGGGCTGCAGATTTGTGTACTTGAATAATAAGGACGTAGAACGTTCAAGCAATAGGAATTCCAGGTAGGAATACCGACAGCGTTGGAAAAGAAATTGCTACTTGCCACGAAGAAAACACGTTAAGTTGCCCGAGATGCTGTAGCTGGCGGTCGCGTTTGCGTGAGGTGTGCTTGCTAGTGTGTGTGAATGGCGTGCGTTTCTCTTTTGCTGATGAAGACAGCGGCCGAAAGCTTTATGTAAGTGCCTTTTAATTGTGCCTGCCTGCAACGTAACGTGTCTTCTTTACGGTAAGTAGCAATCTGTCTTTTGCTGCATTGTTGATGTAAAATGTTAACAACGTTTGTTTCATTTAAAAAGCTGTAAAAGTTGTTACATAAAAAATTCTGTGGCATTACTTTTCAGCATGCTCTCGTACATAGTTCCTCCCGAAGATTTGGCGGAAAACAGACGTATTTCATTTAAAAATATTTCTTTTTCGAGATTTCTTTTTAATTCATTCCATGCGTAAAATCGTTGCTTGAAATTTTAGTTCTTTACTAATCCAAGACGTTTGAAAAATATAATTGCCTACTTTGTTATTATTCCTCATTGATTACCTTATTAACCCTTCGATTCCCATCAATTTGGATTCAGGACACACAAACTAGAAAAACTGTAAAATGTATTTGAGAATCGCACACAGATTTTCTGCTACCCAGTCAGATGGCGAAGTCGCTACGTAAGGGGTGCTTTTGTTGAACACTGTTTGCCTTATGGGCATACAAGCAGCAGTAAAAATTGTTTCTCTCTTAGATTTCTAGGGAAATTTACTCTTTTTGAGCCCATACAGGATTTTTAAAAAATGCTTAATTTTCAATGATTGATAGATCTATCGATACTACTACCTTTTTCCTTTGATAAAGGAACCATTGCGTGTAAGCACTTCAAGAGTGACGGCGCGGTGACTGAGGCGAAATGTTTCATTGTTGTTGTTGTTGTGGTCTTCAGTCCTGAGACTGGTTTGATGCAGCTCTCCATGTTTCATAAACAACCAAAATAAGAACTTCTACCACCAGGGTCCCCAGTAAGTGATACACAGTTGTGGAAAAAGTGTGAATTTGTGGAGAACTACTGGAGACAGAGACGGGCCAGCACCACCTACAAATTTCTTGGTCACCCCTTCATGCTTTCGAGGTGTTAACACATTAAAATTAAAGAGACATTTGAAGGAAATAGAATCAGCTGTATGAATATCAAAATCTCAAATGGGAAACAAGTCCTACGTAAAGAAGGGAAAGCTGAAAGGTGGAAGGACTGTGTAGAGGTATGCAAAGGAGATAAATTTTATGGCAATATCATAGAAGGTGAAGTGGACGTAGATGTTGACGAGATCGGAGATGTGATACTGTGTGAAGAATTTGACAGAGGTGCGAAAGATCTAAGTCGAAACAAAGCCCCTGTTGTAGACGGTATTCCGTGAGAACTGCAGACATTCCTCGGAGAGCCAGCCACGACAAAACTCTTCCATTTGGTGTGTAAGGTGTGTAAGATTGGTGAAATACCTTAGGATTCAAGAAGAATGCGATAATTCCATCATCATCATGATCATCATCATCATTTAAGACTGATTATGCCTTTCAGCGTTCAGTCTGGAGCATAGCCCCCCTTATACAGTTCCTCCATGATCCCCTATTCAGTGCTAACATTGGTGCCTCTTCTGATGTTAAACCTATTACTTCAAAATCATTCTTAACCGAATCCAGGTACCTTCTCCTCGGTCTGCCCCGACTCCTCCTACCCTCTACTGCTGAATCCGTGAGTCTCTTGGGTAACCTTGCTTCTCCCATGCGTGTAACATGACCCCACCATCTAAGCCTGTTCGCCCTGACTGCTACATCTATAGAGTTCATTCCCAGTTTTTCTTTGATTTCCTCATTGTGGACACCCTCCTGCCATTGTTCCCATCTACTAGTACCTGCAATCATCCTAGCTACTTTCATATCCGTAACCTCAACCTTGTTGATAAGGTAACCTGAATCCACCCAGCTTTCGCTCCCATACAACAAAGTGGGTCGAAAGATTGAACGGTGCTCAGATAACTTAGTCTTGGTACTGACTTCCTTCTTGCAGAAGAGAGTAGATCGTAGCTGAGCGCTCACTGCATTAGCTTTGCTACACCTCGCTTCCAGTTCTTTCACTATGTTGCCATCCTGTGAGAATATGCATCCTAAGTACTTGAAACCGACCACCTGTTCAAACTTTGTTCCTCCTATTTGGCACTCAATCCGTTTATATTTCTTTCCCACTGACATTACTTTCGTTTTGGAGATGCTAATCTTCATACCATAGTCCTTACATTTGTGATCTAGCTCTGAGATATTACTTTGCAAACTTTCAATCGAATCTGCCATCACAACTAAGTCATCCGCATATGCAAGACTGCTTATTTTGTGTTCACATATCTTAATGCCACCCAGCCAGTCTATTGTTTTCAACATATGATCCATAAATAATATGAACAACAGTGGAGACAGGTTGCAGCCTTGTCTTACCCCTGAAACTACTCTGAACCATGAACTCAATTTACCGTCAACTCTAAGTGCTGCCTGACTATCCACTATCCATAATTCCAATTTCAAAGAAATCAGTTGCCACAGGTGTGAAGATTACCGAACTACCTGTTTAATAAGACATCGTTGCAAAATACGAACACGAATTCTTTACAGAAGAAGGCATATACTGGTAGAAACCGATCTCGGGGAAGATCATTTTGAATTCGAAATAAAAGTACGAAAACACGAGGCAGTACTGTCCCTATGACTTATCATAGAAGGTTAAGGTAAGATAAACCTACGTTTATAGCATTTGTCGGAAACGAAATGAAATGAGTGTATGACGTCGTTGGCCGGGAGGCCCCATCGTGGAAGTTCGGCCACCAGGTGCAAGTCTTATTTCAGTCGACGCGACACTGGGCGAATTGCGAGCCGTCAAGTGGATGAAATTATGATGAGGACAACACAATATCCAGTCCCAGAGCGGAGAAAATCTAAAACCCGGCCGGGAATCAAACCCGGGCCCGCTTGCATGGGAGACGAGCACGTTGTGTTTGCTCGTTGCAGACGTCACATGACGTCCGATCAAGTTCGTTGTTGATCCTTTCACGCAGTTTCTTTTTTTTTTACTTACAGAGGCCAACCAGGTCTCTGACCCAACACGCTGAGCTACCGTGCCGGTGACTCAGCTACAAAGACGGACTGTAGACTTAAAGAAAGATTTTGACACTGTTTGCTGGAATACTCTCTTTGAAATACTCAAGGTAGCTGGGGTAAAATACAGGGAGCGAAAGACTGTTTACAACTTATACAGAAGCAAGACGGCAGTAATAAGAGTCGTAGGTCATGAAAGGAGAGCAGTGGCTGAGAAGGGGGTGAGACAGGGTGTAACCTCCCCCTCACTTATCGACCTTAATGACAGTGAAAAATTAAACCGCGTGTACCTAATGGAAATTTGGGAAAAATCAATCGTCACCGAAGTTAATCTGTCGGTAAAGAGGGAGGAAAGGGTTACATCTAAATGAAAGGAAAAATGCTAATGAAACTGGTGGAAATTAATTTTGAAAAAGGGTAAAGTTAATAAAGAAAGTAAATGTGCGGCCGATACGTTAACAATCAAGTAGCGGTAATTAGATATTTGAGACTTGGGGGAAATTACAGTCGCCAGTCCTAAGGACAATTACTATAGTAACTGAAAAAGAAAGGTTATTACACACATAATTAGCACTAGAAGCGTGGCTACTGAAGGTTGACACGTGCAGTGTGAAAACTGAAAGTTTGTCAGAAGCAATAAATTTCGCTACACTCTGATTTAATTTAGCAAAAGAATTAATAAAACAGGAAAATCGAAAGTTAATTTAGTGACTGAAGTTAATAGTGAGCTTTCTTTCTGAAGCACATCGAAATTCAGTAAAATACGGTTAGTCTTGGACTACCTCAACAATCATTTCAAAAGCTACTTGAATCTACGCAATTTAGAAATAAGAGATTTAACTTTGAACTTGAATTAAATGATTCTGAACAATTAACAATAGTAAAATTTAGTACGTACCAAGCTGAGCTGCAGTCACAGGTAAGCTAAAATACGGTAACAAAACTCGCACTCTTAATTCGTGCTTGTGTAATCTAAATACTGTAGCCAGCTATGAATGCCTTAACTGAACTTTGAAATTAAAGCAGTGAAATCGAATTATATTTGAATTTCAACGACACTCGGGTTCATTTCGGAAAAGGAAGGGACCCTGCTTGGCAATGCAATTGGGACAATGAGCAACAAAGGTTCATGCTAAGTTGCTGTAATTTTGTGATTTGAACAGTTTTAAAAGCTGAGGTCTGCCATACAGTTCTAAAACTTTACGTGCTTCCAGTCTTCCTTGTTGGTTGATTGAAGGCTTGAAGCCGTCGATCGAGGACATGGCGACAGTCACTCATTGTCGGCCGTCGCTGCTGCAGAAACTGGATGTTGGCGCGCCTTCTTCTCGGCACGGTCACCAGGCGAAACGGGCTCTTGATGTGCGCCAGCTAATGCTACCCGTCCGCGACACCATGTCAGAAACTATCATCGCAAGCCAAACCCCGAAAGCGCGGCAACTCGCGGGAGCTTCACACAACACACCTGCTCCACTCGCTACTCCAGCCAGACTCTCTCTGCTCAGCCCGCGCTCCACGCGGCAGAGTTAACACTACGAAAGATCCTACACACTTTCATTCTTCACACGACCTATCGATATAATCGTTCGATAGCAGTTTTCCCTAGGCAAGACCCAGCGCAAAAATACAAATAATATTTACGAAACAAACCAATTATACATCGACATAAATGCATAAATATATATATATATACAAGTAGTAAAACAATTACAATATACGAAGACACAGAAATGTTATATATTCAGGTAACAAAAATAAGGAAAACAAATTTATACTACAATAAATGGAAATAGGAGGATATGCATTTCCGGCGTTACAAGGGCTGTAACCTATCTCCAACGTTATTCAATCTGTAGACTGAAGAAGCAGTAAAGGGAACCAAAGAAAAATTTTCAGTAGTAATTAAGCTACAGGAAAGAGAAATAAAAACTTTGAGATATGCCGATGACACTGTAATTCTGTCAGAGACAGCAAAAGACTTGGAGGAGCAGTTGAACGGAATGCAAAGGGACGAGGAAGGAGGATATAAGATCAGCATCAACAAAAGCAAAACAATAATAATGGAATGTAGTCGAATTAAATCAGATGATGCTAAGGGTACTAGATTATCGAACGAGATACTTAAAGTGGAAGATGAGTTTTGGCATTTGGGCAGCAAAACAAGTGATGATGGTGGCGCAAACAAAGAGGATGTATAGAGTGATGATTATTGAACCATATGAAATAAAATCGTCATAACGTCTGAACGTTTTGCATTAGGTCGTTCCAACTGCACGCTTGGTCGCGGGACACGATGGCAATTAGTGTGTGCAGTATGCTTTGGTTTAGCGACGAAGTCTACCTTCATTTGGATGGGTTCGTCAGTACGAAAAATTACCTCTTTTGGGGGACTGATAATCCGCATTTCGCGATCTAGTAGTCTCTTCGCCCTCAACGGGTGTCTGTGCGGCGTGCAGTGTCCAGTCACGGAATAATCGGTGCGATATTCCTTTATGGCACGGTAACTTCCGATCGGTACGTGAAGATTTTGGAAGATGATTTCATCCCCGTTATCCAAAGTGACCCAGATTTCGACAAGATGTGGTTCATGCAAGACGGAACTCGACCCCGTCGAAGCAGGAGAGTGTTTGATGTCCTGGAAGACCACTTTGGGGACTGTATTCTGGCTCTGGGGTAGCCAGAGGCCACTGGCATGGCCTTCGATTGGCCGCCATATTCTCCAGATCTGAACACAAACGACTCCCTTTGGTGGGGCTATATTAAAAACAAGGTGTACAGCAATAACCCTGAAACCATTGCTGAGCTGAAAACAGCCCTACAGGAGATCTTCGACAGGAACGATTTTCCGGCACTTCAGCAGGTCATGCAGAATTTCGCTATTCTGCGCCACATCATTGCCAATGATGGCAAGCGTATCGAACATGTCATAACCTAAATCCGAATATCTGTAGTGACGTTTACGTCTTGAATAAAGTGTGTGCAGGCCGTAGTTTGTCACTAATTTACGTTTCTTTTTTTTCATATAATTCAATAATTGTCACCGTGTACAATATATACTGACAATGGCAAGAAGATCATTTCTGAAGAAGATAAATTTATTATCATCGGAAATAGATTTACGTGTTTGAAAGTCTGATCTGAAAGTACCGGGTGATCAAAAAGTCAGTATAAATTTGAAAACTGAATAAATCACGTAATAATGTAGATAGAGAGGTACAAATTGACACACATGCTTGGAATGACATGGGGTTTTATTAGAACCAAAAAAATACAAAAGTTCAAAAAATGTCCGACAGATGGCGCTTCATCTCATCAGAATAGCAATAATTAGCGTAACAAAGTAAGACAAAGCAAAGATGATGTTCTTTACACGAAATGCTCAATATGTCCACCATCATTCCTCAACAATAGCTGCAGTCGAGGAATAATGTTGTGAACAACACTGTAAAGCATGTCCGGAGTTATGGTGAGGCATTGGCGTCGGATGTTGTCTTTCAGCATCCCTAGAGACTTCGGGCGATCACGATACACTTGCGACTTCAGGTAACCCCAAAGACAGTAATCGCACGGACTGAGGTCTTGGGACCTGGGAGGCCAAGAATGACGAAAGTGGCAGCTGAACACACGATCACCACCAAACGATGCGCGCAAGAGATCTTTCACGCGTCTAGCAATGTGCGGTGAAGCTCTATCCTGCATAAACATCGTACGTTGCAGCAGGTGTATATCAACCAGGCTGGGGATGATGCGATTCCGTAACATATCGGTGTACCTCTCACCCGTCATTTTTACTGTCCACCGCCATCTGTCGGACATTTTGTGAACTTTATTCTTTTTTTTCTTGTTTTTTTCTTTTGTTCTAATAAAACCCCATGTCATTCCAAGCATGTGTGTCAATTTTTACCTCTCTATCTACATTATTCCGTGGTTTATTAAGTTTTCAAATTTATACTGACTTTTTAATCACCCGGTATTTGTCTGAAGTGTGTAGCAGTGTATGGAAGTGAAACATTGACGATAAACGCTTTAGACAAAAATAGAATGGAAGCTTTCGAAATGTAATGCTACAGAAGAATGTTTAAGACAGATGGGTAGATCACGTAACTAATGAGAAGGTACTGAACAGAACTGGAGAGGCAAGAAATTTATGGCACAACTTGATCAGAAGAAGGGATCAGTTTGACAGACTTTCTGAGGCATCAAGGGATTACCAGTTTAACATTGCAGGGAAGTGTGGAAGGGGGAGGAGGGGAAATGGTAGAGGGAGCAGACGACAGTAAGAAGATTCAGTTGGAAAGCTGCATCAAACCGTCTACGGACTGAAGGCCACAACAACAACAACAATTAAAACACCCTCGTAGTTGATGCCTCAGCACGAAGGAGGGAGGTTCCGTGCACAACGCGGTGGTACCCGAGCCCGCGCAGTATTCGCCTCTTCTGCTTCTGATTCAGCTTCCATCCGGTTGCCGACAGAGGCAGCACCGCCTCGCGCTGGTAGCCAGTTACGAGCGCACAGCCAGCCACGCGATTTCACGCTCCAGTCACCACGGCCGGCTCTGGCGAACGCAGTCCCCGGCGACAGGGTGGGCAGAGACGCCTGAAAGCGACAGCACCGAAGTATGCTGCGGCTGGTAAACTTAGAGCAGGGGCGGGCAAACGTTGCACGCGGCTCATGAGCGCACAGCGCTGCACGTGTGCTGCTCACGTGCAGGCGTAGACCGGGGATGTGGAGACAGCCGGCAGGTTGCGGCAGTGTAGTGCCAGGCTAAGCTGCGGACGTTGATGCGAAGCGAGCACTATGTAGTAGAGATGGGCAAAACTGTTCTTTTCAGAGATTGGATCAGAACTGTTCACTCCCTGAAATGAATTAGCTCTTTTTCATGACTCACCACTCATTTACAATAGAAAAAAAATGGAAGGCACATTGCCCTTTAAACTTAGTTTATTCCAGTACTATACCTGTATTTTGATCTTATTTGATCCTATTTTGAAGTAACACAAATAATGAGTAAGAAATTTGTATTGTTTATTGAAATTTCCACGATATGACAAAGTTTCTGATTATTGATTTATTTTGCACTATCGTGGTTTTTTGGGTGATCGGAAAATGTTGTAACTTGAGATTTACATTAACAATATATTTGGCTATAATGTATTAAAATTTCATTAACTTCATACAAATACATCGCAAGCCATATATTTTTAAAGTGAACGTTTCCTTCCGAAGACGCCTAAAATCGCAAAATCCGTACCAGAATAAGAAAAAAAATATATAAATTTTACTGTAAAACGAAAGTGCTCCATATAGCCTTACGCAGAATAAAACAAGGAAAATATGGGTGTATCACATTTTGCGATACGTTTATCGGTTCGCTCGTAATTAAAGCGTAAATTCGAGTGTCCATAATAAAAATCCTATAGTAAGAGGAGTCATCAGGAACCTAATCTAATCAGTTTAAACAAATAAAAATAAAATAAAAACAATTGATGTATACATAATATAATAATGTAATATACATAGCGGTATTACTACGAAGAACAATATCCAGTAGAGACGAACTCCGATGCAGAAGCGCTGAGTCCAGCAGGTCGAGCCGCGAGCTGTATTACTGCGTGAGCTAAAACCGCAGAGACCAGAGTGACACCTGAGTTGCTTTGCTCAACGCTCTGGCTAGAGTCGAGACGGTGGGGTGAGCGTTGAGCGGGCGAGTTCCGAGGGTGGGGGGGAGCGGTGAACTCACCCGCTCCGAGACAAATCGTCCGTTCCCTTGCGAGCAGGTTGTTGCAAGTAGTTCCTATGTTATCCGTTAGGTGGCTCTCTGTCCTGTTGCTCGCATCAACTGCCCAGAGGGCAGGACGTGCGACTGAAACGATCGCCGACAGAGTGCGATGCGAAGTTAAGCTGCGCCAAGGCCCTGCACGCGGCAGACGACGCACAGAGACGGCACGGCACATGTGAAACACAAAATCCAATGGGGCACTGGACAATGCAGGCAGCCAAGGTAGAAGCAGGGCAGAGGCCGGCGCTGGCTGTGTTGTGTGACGTGCACTGTGCTCTGACCAGCAGAGGCGCTGCTGATATGCTCCGTCTCTCTCTCTCTCTCTCTCTCTCTCTCTCTCTCTCTCTGCCGTGGGAAACGTTTGGAGGTACCGTTCTTTTTTTCTGAATCACTGATTGTTCACTCCTTTGAAAGATTCAACTCTATGAATTAGTTCAAGAGCGGATCCCCCATCTCTACTATGTAGTGAACGTTGTATTCCAAGAAACGGAGAAGTGGAGATTTGCTATCTTTTAAAAAGTAATGGGAGAATCATTTTTTCTTTGTGCAAAAACGTGAAAATTCGAAATGTTTAATATGTGGCAGTATTCTCGCTGGTCAACGGAAGTTTAGTATTGAAGGCCATTATAATAAATTTCACAAGGATGAGTACCAATTTATTGTCGGATTCTGAGCGGATGGGGAATTGACTGAGCATAAGAAGAGCGACCTGGCGATACCAGATGAATCTGTCGTAGTTGGCCGGCCGGAGTGGCCGAGCGGTTCTAGGCACTACAGTCTGGAACCGCGCGACCGCTATGGTCGCAGGTTCGAATCCTGACTCGGGCATGGATGTGTGTGATGTCCTTATGTTAGTTAGGTTTAAGTAGTTCTAAGTTCTAGGGGACTGATGACCACAGCAGTTAAGTCCCATAGTTCTCAGAGCCATTTGAATTTGTGGTAGTTGCTGTTGTCACGAGAGATCTTCGACTTTCTCTCGTCATGTCTCTCATCTAACTAATTTAACATTTTATGGAGCATGTAACAACAATAACTGTATATATTATAAATTTTTTCTTTCTGAATTTCGAGAGATTAATGTAAGCAATGTTTTGAATTTCTTTTTCTTTTCGTATCGTTATGTTAAAGAAACTATAAGCAACTTTTGAAATGAATATTATTATTATGTTAGATTTCAAGTAATGTGGTAATCAAAGGGAAGTTTACTTAGTGTTGGAACTCTTGTAAGATGTGAAAATTGTATTTTATACGCCTGGTCCATATGTAGGAAAGGTATTAATATATGTTGAGTAGAAAACCTGTGGTGAATACCCTACCTGTAGGGGAGCGGGAAAAGGTGGAGGCAGGCCAGTGCGGGAAAACGCACACTGGCGTGGTTCGGCACAACGGGCTCAGTATTACAGTTGGAGTTGGGCATTGGTCAGAGGAACACGTACCGTATCGAGGAGGCTATCTAGGAAAAGTGGATTCCATTGAGCCTTGGATGTGCCGATTCCGACGACTAAATGGCATGGCTATATTCTTAGGCACAAAAATGGAAAGATTACGACGCTAAGAAGAAGAAAAGTGCCGATGCAGTGAGGGCCTTAGCCGTGCTTGCATGTGTGCTGTGCTTCTCACTATCTCGCTGCCCCCCATCCGCCGCACCTACTTGCACAGGTCAAACATTTAATTCATCTTTAGAATTGTATCTGTGTGGACCAGTGTCGAAAATGTTTCTAACTCTTCAATAATAATGTGACTTTTACCAGAATTGCCCTAACAATTAATCATCCTTATCACTGACCTAGACAGGGTCCTTACCACATATTGTGCAACCCGAGTATCCCGAACTGAAAGTTTAAAGTTAGTGTTAATGAGAATTATCAGCAGACAAATCTATGCTATAAAGAAGTTTAAAGTTCTGTGTGTTAATGCAAATGTTAGTAAAGAACAACAGTTTGATTAAATTGGAAGATAATTTTTTGAATTGAGCTAGCAATGACACTTAATTAATTTGAGACAGAAAGAATGATAGTTAAATAATCCAGAAGTGAGACAAAAGAGTAGTAATCCATAGGTTAATAATTCTGAGTGTTAATTTACCTTCAGTACTTAATAGTTTCAGTATAACGACCATAACAGTTTCAGGGCCCCCCCTTCTCTTATCCATTCTTTCAAACCTTGAAGTGTACTGATCAGATTTGACCAGCAAAGTTAAGTTCCATATTAAACTTAAGTGTATTAGTGTTTATCCATCCTTAATAGTGACATTGTATGTGTACTTTCAAGATTGCTAATTCTAGGGTAATCTATGCCCGATTTCAGTCTGATCAATATACAAAATGCAGTTAGTAGTAATCATTGCAGTGTGGTGTTGTGTATTTATAGCTCGTCCAAATTAGTACAAAAGGAGAAAACTTTAGTTCAGTGGATTTTTCCGGTTCCAAACTTTGCCATAAAACGCAACATTACTACGTGTTATTATGCTTGTACATGCACCCACTTGTACAAGGAAAAACTCACTCAAGGCCTAATTAGGCTGACGACCGAATTATTAATCATTGGTAGTATCTACTGTGCGTACTTCTTGTCCATGCGAACGAGTAATTATACTTTACATTTGCTTGACGCATCACTGTGGTTACTGACTGGATATAAGTCCGAATTGCTTCCAATTAGGTACACGCGGTCAACTTATGTACTAAAATCCTTGTTTATAAGGTGAAGCCCGTGAACTTATTACAGTACAGGCTTTAAAGAGCTAACGTACGCCCGAGCGGGCAGTAGCGTTACAAGTGGCTTCCCGGTGACAGGACATCCAGTTGTTGTCGGTTACAAATTAACGTAAAGACCGAACAGTGGATGTTCAGTGGCACGAATAGCAATAAGGTTCAGTAAAATAAACTGCAGTGTGAGTCAAGTATAATAGTGTGGTGTAATTGGCATTTAGTATGGACAGAAACGTAGACGTTTATGTGCCAAGCGAAATGGAGAATGCGGCTGGCAGTAGCAGGAGTTTACGCGGCCAGATAACAGATGGCGTTAGCGGAAGACAATTGGCGTACATACAATACCATGAACACATCAACTAACAGATTGAAATGTCGAGATCGTCTCGAACACAGCAAGGGACAAAACAGGAAGAAGAGGGTGACTTTGTAGGTGATAGTGGGTACGTGAACGAATCCACTGACATGTTTGATTCACCACAGATAAAGAAAGAACCGAAAGAATCTTTTGAAGTAGGATCGGAAAACACAGATTCCGTAGAACAAAACTGTATGAAAATTTTAAGCATGAACGATTTATTTGAACAATTAACCAAACAAATTGCAGGACAGACTGAGCAACTAAAAACACAGAGTAATCAGCTTCAAAAACAAGTCGGTAATCAGGTTAATCAGCTTAAAACATACGTTGTCGAGCAGCTCAAAACACAGAATGAACAGCTTAAAACACACGTTGATGAGCAGCTCAAAACCCAAAGTGATCAGATTATAGCACAGGTCGAAGGACAGGGAATTAAAATTAGTAAACAAATAGAACAAGTAGAACAAAAAGTGGGTAATTTAAGTTCTGTGGTAAATACTCTGAAATTTGAAATTGATACCATTAACAAAAATATGGATACTATGCAGGAGGAAATTGGTAACATTAATAGTATATTCGATGTTGAAATTCTCAACATCCAAGAGAAAGTAGAACCTCTGGTTGAAACTAAGGTAGACAAAAAAGTTTTCGGTCTTAAAACTGAGATCGTAAACGAATGTCAACACGGGATATCACAATTGAAAAAGGTAGTTTCGGACACTGAAAGAGATTTAGGTGAAAAAGTAACCGGATGTGTTCAAAATTGTACGAAAATTCAAGGCAAAATTTTCGATCTGGAGAGTAAAATTAAAGATAGGCCTGGTGTTGTCTGTAATGGCACACCAATTACGAAGCTATTAGAAGGTGAGGAACGCTTCGATCCAGCCAAGAAACATAACGGGTGGCATCCGTTAGATTTCATCAAAAATTGCGAGAGAGTATTTCCTGTGCACTTGTCTGATCAGGAAAAGATAAATGTAGTAATTAGCGCCTTAGCAGGTGACGCTAAGCGCTGGGGAATCAATTTAAATACCGAACGAATGACTTTCGAAGAATTCAGGTAAAGATTTGCGGAAGAATATTGGTCTGAACAAAAGCAGGACCATTTATGGCGCGAGTTTATCATGGCCAAACAGCATGATAACAGGGGCAGGAATTCTTTGAAAGATTTCTGCGAGTATTGGTACAGGAAATTGACACGTTTAAGGGGTAGAAGATCAGAATCAGAAATTATCTGGGAGCTATATAAAAAGCTTCCGGAGGATTCAAAGAGGTATGTAGGAAGCAATCATCATAGCTTCCAAGCATTTCTAGAAAGGGTCGAAGACGAAGACCATTGGCGCGCAAGTCGTGCCAATTATCAAAACTTTGGAAACCATAATAACCAACACAATGACGAAAGAAATGACGGCGATGGATTTCGCGTCAATGTAATACAGAGAGGAAGAGGCAGAGGAAATAATCCAGGTCGCGGTAGAGGGTACACCGCGCAAAATAATAACGACGCGGGAAACTAATTTCTGCGAACGTTGCGGGCCAGACGGAAGCGGACAATACATACCGGCCCCGATTTATGAAAAGATACCGGACCAACCGTAATGTAATGAAACAGGCTAGGGACAGACATGGAACGACGCAACGTGTTGTGGCGAAACAAGCGTCAGGTGCGAGCCAGAATGAGTCATCTCTGCCGCACAGAGCGCTACATGTTAACAGGCAAGTGGAGCATCAGAGGGCAACGACCCAGCCTAGCAGAACATCTGTTCAGAGAGAAGCCGCTAGCAATACGGCAGCAGTAGGTACGAACGTAGCGATAAGAGCTGAGAAAAATTTTACGAGTGATAATTCCGTGGCAAAGGAAACAATAAATGAGACTGTGAGTACACAGAAAGGTGCGGTTAGCAGTGTTTGCAATGAGGTAAAAGGCGATAATGAATTAGCAGAAGTAACTGATTGGCGTGTGCAGATCGACGATCTGTACAAGGGCCTAAAGCAAGGTGAGTGGGAGGATTTTAAGAAGAAGTATAAGGCGAGGAAATTAGTTGGTGGAAAGAGAAATAGTAGGGACGTCAATAAAGTGACGTGGCCCAAATTTGAAGAGGGGAGAATAAATAGCGCTGCGCAAAGTACGCGTGCTGCCGATAGAAGGAAGGTTAATGATAGGAAGGATTTGGAGGATGAAATCCTCAGCATTGATGAAGAAATAACTTCTGCTAACAATCCGCCAATAGTACAAGCTTCTACCGAGAGGCACCGTGGAGAAGGGGCAGATGATTACCTGAAAGTAATTAAAGTCCATGAGGATTACACTGAATATGAAGCCACAGTAGATGTAAATAAAACTGATGATGAGGCCGTTTTGCCAAAAGAGGAGATTGAATTAAAATCCAAGCCTGACGACAATACTGAGGAAGAACTTAGTGACTGTCTCAGAAAAGCTTTTAAGTTAGAACCTGAAAGCGATCCGGAATGGTCGGATTCCGACGATAGTTCAGATGATGAAAGGTACGCAAATACAAACAAAATTGAATATACTTACTTTACCTATTGTGCAAAAGTAGCGTACTTAAGTGAATCTGATGGTGAGGAGGAGAGTAGTGATGACTCTAGTGTAGATGAATTTTCAGGTGTAAAAGAAAGTGAATATACTTTTACTGAAAGAGGGTATGAGAAAATCAGTGAAAATAAAGGGGATGCAGTTTATTGCGATATTGTACCTAACGATGACGACGTATCAAAACAAAATCCAGACGTTGAAACAGAACAAAGAAAGAAAGAACCACCAGACGACTCAGGGTTTATTTCGCAAAGAGTTCAGGTAATTAATGACTTTGAACTCCCGGAACCAAAGAAACCGCCAGATATATGTGAAGTGAATGTTAAAAGCATATCTTGGGACGATGTTATTGTCGACCCGGATTTGCTCAAGGAAGACCACAGTAATGAAAAACATTTGACGGTTAAACAAACTATAATACCAGTTTAAATTTATAATGTGAAATTGCAAGTACTTCTTGATACTGGGTCTCAGATAAGTGCAATTTCCCAGTCATTTTTCGAACACTTTTGTGATAAGCCTGGGCTAGTAATTATGTCAGTAACAGGTGTAAAAATTGTTGGTGCAACTGGCAAGGCTTGCAAGCCGGTAAAGAACCAGATTTTGGTTGAATTTAGTATAAAAGGACAAAACTTTGAACACGATTTTTTGGTTGTGCCAGACTTGAGTACTAAAATGATTTTGGGGATAGATTGGTTGGATAAAGAAAAGGTTATTATTGATTGTAGCCAGGGAGTGACCAAAATTAATAGTACATTTAGGAATTTGGAATTAAATTTTGAGGAAATTGGGAAAGTGTTTGATTCAGGAAATGATTCTTTGTTGTTGGAGATCGACCAAGGGAATGATGGATTGACAAACAAGTATGAGGTGTACCATGTCCAGAGATTATTAAATGAGAGCGACGAGCAGGGGCATGAATTTAAGGGAATGGTGGAAAATTTAGAGGGAATATCTCCCGAACAGAAAGCAAAATTGCTTGAAATTTTAGATAGTAACAGCCCCGTATTTTCGGACAAACCTGGCCTAGTTAAGAATTTTGAATACCAGATTGAGACCATAGAGCATAAACCTTCCTTCGTAAGACCGTTTTCGATACCCATATCAAAGAGGCAGGCTGTTCAAGTGGAAATAGATAATATGATAGAATGGGGGGTAATCGAACGAAGTAGCAGCGAGTATAATAGTCCCCTTATCATAGTGAACAAAAGGGATGGGGGAGTGAGAGTAGTTATCGACGCCAAGACTTTGAACAAAATTGTAAAGAAGGAAATAGATAGACCTGAAAATCTGGACGAAATGCTCCAAAAATTTTATAACGTGAAATATTTAACCCCCCCCCATGAACCATGGACCTTGCCGTTGGTGGGGAGGCTTGCGTGCCTCAGCGATACAGATAGCCGTACCGTAGGTACAACCACAACGGAGGGGTATCTGTTGAGAGGCCAGACAAACCTGTGGTTCCTGAAGAGGGGCAGCAGCCTTTTCAGTAGTTGCAGGGGCAACAGTCTGGATGATTGACTGATCTGGCCTTGTAACATTAACCAAAACGGCCTTGCTGTGCTGGTACTGCGATCGGCTGAAAGCAAGGGGAAACTACGGCCGTAATTTTTCCCGAGGGCATGCAGCTTTACTGTATGATTAAATGATGATGGCGTCTTCTTGGGTAAAATATTCCGGAGGTAAAATAGTCCCCCATTCGGATCTCCGGGCGGGGACTACTCAAGAGGATGTCGTTATCAGGAGAAAGAAAACTGGCGTTCTACGGATCGGAGCGTGGAATGTCAGATCCCTTAATCGGGCAGGTAGGTTAGAAAATTTAAAAATGGAAATGGATCGGTTAAAGTTAGATATAGTGGGAATTAGTGAAGTTCGGTGGCAGGAGGAACAAGACTTCTGGTCAGGTGACTACAGGGTTATAAACACAAAGTCAAATAGGGGTAATGCAGGAGTAGGTTTAATAATGAAGAGGAAAATAGGAATGCGGGTAAGCTACTACAAACAGCATAGTGAACGCATTATTGTGGCCAAGATAGATACGAAGCCCACACCTACTACAGTAGTACAAGTTTATATGCCAACTAGCTCTGCAGATGACGAAGAAATTGAAGAAATGTATGATGAAATAAAAGAAATTATTCAGATAGTGAAGGGAGACGAAAATTTAATAGTCATGGGTGACTGGAATTCGAGTGTAGGAAAAGGGAGAGAAGGAAACGTAGTAGGTGAATATGGATTGGGGCTAAGAAATGAAAGAGGAAGCCGCCTGGTAGAATTTTGCACAGAGCACAACTTAATCATAGCTAACACTTGGTTTAAGAATCATGATAGAAGGTTGTATACATGGAAGAACCCTGGAGATACTAAAAGGTATCAGATAGATTATATAATGGTAAGACAGAGATTTAGGAACCAGGTTTTAAATTGTAAGACATTACCAGGGGCAGATGTGGACTCTGACCACAATTTATTGGTTATGACCTGTAGATTAAAACTGAAGAAACTGCAAAAAGGTGGGAATTTAAAGAGATGGGACCTGGATAAACTGAAAGAACCAGAGGTTGTACAGAGTTTCAGGGAGAGCATAAGGGAACAATTGACAGGACTGGGGGAAAGAAATACAGTAGAAGAAGAATGGGTAGCTTTGAGGGATGAAGTAGTGAAGGCAGCAGAGGATCAAGTAGGTAAAAAGACGAGGGCTAGTAGAAATCCTTGGGTAACAGAAGAAATATTGAATTTAATTGATGAAAGGAGAAAATATAAAAATGCAGTAAATGAAGCAGGCAAAAAGGAATACAAACGTCTCAAAAATGAGATCGACAGGAAGTGCAGAATGGCTAAGCAGGGATGGCTAGAGGACAAATGTAAGGATGTAGAGGCTTATCTCACTAGGGGTAAGATAGATACTGCCTACAGGAAAATTAGAGAGACCTTTGGAGATAAGACAACCACTTGTATGAACATCAAGAGCTCAGATGGAAACCCAGTTCTAAGCAAAGAAGGGAAAGCAGAAAGGTGGAAGGAGTATATAGAGGGTCTATACAAGGGCGATGTACTTGAGGACAATATTATGGAAATGGAAGAGGATGTAGATGAAGATGAAATGGGAGATACGATACTGCGTGAAGAGTTTGACAGAGCACTGAAAGACCTGAGTCGAAACAAGGCCCCCGGAGTAGACAACATTCCAGTAGAACTACTGACGGCCTTGGGAGAGCCAGTCCTGACAAAACTCTACCATCTGGTGAGCAAGATGTATGAAACAGGCGAAATACCCTCAGACTTCAAGAAGAATATAATAATTCCAATCCCAAAGAAAGCAGGTGTTGACAGATGTGAAAATTACCGAACAATCAGTTTAATAAGCCACAGCTGCAAAATACTAACACGAATTCTTTACAGGCGAATGGAAAAACTAGTAGAAGCCGACCTCGGGGAAGATCAGTTTGGATTCCGTAGAAATACTGGAACACGTGAGGCAATACTGACCTTACGACTTATCTTAGAAGAAAGATTAAGGAAAGGCAAACCTACGTTTCTAGCATTTGTAGACTTAGAGAAAGCTTTTGACAATGTTGACTGGAATACTCTCTTTCAAATTCTAAAGGTGGCAGGGGTAAAATACAGGGAGCGAAAGGCTATTTACAATTTGTACAGAAACCAGATGGCAGTTATAAGAGTTGAGGGGCATGAGAGGGAAGCAGCGGTTGGGAAGGGAGTGAGACAGGGTTGTAGCCTCTCCCCAATGTTATTCAATCTGTATATTGAGCAAGCAGTAAAGGAAACAAAAGAAAAATTCGGAGTAGGTATTAAAATCCATGGAGAAGAAATAAAAACTTTGAGATTCGCCGATGACATTGTAATTCTGTCAGAGACAGCAAAGGACTTGGAAGAGCAGTTGAACGGAATGGATGGTGTCTTGAAGGGAGGATATAAGATGAACATCAACAAAAGCAAAACAAGGATAATGGAATGTAGTCGAATTAAGTCGGGTGATGCTGAGGGTATTAGATTAGGAAATGAGACACTTAAAGTAGTAAAGGAGTTTTGTTATTCGGGGAGCCAAATAACTGATGATGGTCGAAGTAAAGAGGATATAAAATGTAGACTGGCAATGGCAAGGAAAGCGTTTCTGAAGAAGAGAAATTTGTTAACATCGAGTATAGATTTAAGTGTCAGGAAGTCATTTCTGAAAGTATTTGTATGGAGTGTAGCCATGTATGGAAGTGAAACATGGACGGTAAATAGTTTGGACAAGAAGAGAATAGAAGCTTTTGAAATGTGGTGCTACAGAAGAATGCTGAAGATTAGATGGGTAGATCACATAACTAATGAGGAAGTATCGAATAGGATTGGGGAGAAGAGAAGTTTGTGGCACAACTTGACCAGAAGAAGGGATCGTTTGGTAGGACATGTTCTGAGGCATCAAGGGATCACCAGTTTAGTATTGGAAGGCAGCGTGGAGGGTAAAAATCGTAGGGGGAGACCAAGAGATGAATACACTAAGCAGATTCAGAAGGATGTAGGTTGCAGTAGGTACTGGGAGATGAAGAAGCTTGCACAGGATAGAGTAGCATGGAGAGCTGCATCAAACCAGTCTCAGGACTGAAGACAACAACAACATTTAACCAGTCTGGATATGACCGCTGGATACTGGCAAATCCCATTGAGTAAAGAATCCCGCAAATATACCGCTTTTCTATTCGCCGGGAAATGCTATCAGTATAAAGTAGTGCCATTTGGGCTTAGCACATCTGTGGCAGTATTTATTAGGGCACTGGACTTTGTGTTAGGTAGAGAACTGAGTTCCCGGCTAACCATTTATGTAGACGATTTACTGATTGCTACAGAAGAATGGCAAGAGCATTGCGAGTTATTGCAGAAAGTTTTTGTTGCTCTACAAGGAGGGGCATGACACTTAAGTGTAGGAAATGTGAATTTGTGAAATCGGAAATAAAGTTTCTGGGGCACATTATTACTACGAACGGTATTGGCAAGGATCCGGAAAAGTTAAATGCAATAGCAGGGTGTCCAGCTCCTAGAAATAGAAAACAGTTGAAGGCCTTTTTAGGTTTATGTGGGTTCCATAGAAAATTCGTCAAGGGGCAAGTTTTTAATAGTCCTAATTTGAATAATCTACTTAAGAAAAATAGTGCTTTTGTGTGGACTGAAGGATGCATAAGAGATTTTGAAAACTTAAAAGGGGAACTTTTGAATGACAATATTTTGCATCACCCCATACTGTCAAAACCTTTCCATATGAGTACTGACAGCAGTGCTTATGGAATTGGCATAGAAGTTTTCCAAGAAATCTGTGAGGGCAAAGAAATCGAACACCGGACTATCGCATTTGCAAGTAGAACCCTAACAAAATACGAGAGAAACTACACTATTTCGGAAAAGGAAGCTTTAGCCATTATATGGGGGCTAAAGAAATTTAGAAATTATCTGTGGGGCCATAAGCTCATTATACATACCGACCACAAAGCTTTGACTTTTCTTAAAGATTGCCGTTTACTTAATGGTAGGCTAACTCGTTGGGCTTTGTACCTGCAACAATTTGATTACGATATTTGCTATGTTAAGGGTACTGAGAATTATGTGGCCGATGCATTATCTCAACTGCCTAATGGTATGAGTGAAGCGCCCAATGAAAATGGTGAAGAGGGTACTTTTCAGATAAGGTATATGAAAGAAGTTTCAGGAAAAAGGAAAATTGAGCAGATATGTAAAAATATGAGATACCATCAGAATGAGGATTCAACCTGGAAATCAATGAAGGTAAATTTTGACAGTGTGCAGTATCCTCAAATTAAGAAATATTACAAAATTTATAAAGGCATTTTATATAAGAACAAAGATTTAGTTACTGAGGAATGGAGGGTATGTTGGCCAAACCAGTTTGATACTGATGTCATTGATTATTTTCATTTAGCATTGGGGCATAGTGGGCCGAAGAAATGTTTGGATAAATTGAATAATGTAATAGTGATTACTGGTAGTATAAGTAAGAAGGTAAAGGAACGGATTAAGTCATGTGATGTCTGTCAAAAGACCAAAGTACCGAACAGAACTAGTAGGAGACCAATGCAAAGTACATTGCCTGAAGACACCCTAGACTTATTATCGGTAGATTTATATGGTCCCCTCCCAAAAACTTCGGGAAATTGTGCATATATTTTGGTGATTTTGGAAGTATTTTCAAAATTTGTGAAATTATACCCCTTGCAAAAAGCAACAGCAAAAGCTGTATTTAGTAGGATGGTCGAATACTTCAGGACCATTGGGAAACCCAAGGCAGTACTATCTGACAATGGACCCCAATTCATATCCAAAATTTGGAAAGAAGGAATGGAGAAAAATGGTGTGGAGGTTAAATATATTGCAGCCTACCATCCTGCAAGCAACCCGGTTGAAAGGTACATGCGAGAAGTCGGGAGGTTGTGTAGAACATACTGCAGTCACAATCATAGAGCCTGGGGCAGATTTATATCGGATTTTGAGAATGTCATGAACACATTACAACATGAAACTACAGGATTCCCACCGGAAGAAATTTTGTTAGGCAGAAGTAGTAAAAGTTTAATTGAAGAAAAACTAGAGTTTCCACCTTGTACAAGTTTGGGATTGGATCAAAAGAAAGAATTGGTGATAAAAAGGGCAAAGCAAAAAGCTGAATCTAGATCTAAAAGACACAATAAAAATCTAAAAGTTTCAAAATTTAAAATTGGAGATTATGTTCTTTTAAAAACCCACGAAAAATCTAGTGAACTAAACCATGAAATTTCAAAATTTAAATATATTTATAATGGACCATATATAATACAGAATATTCCACACGATAATGCTTACTACCTGATCTACCCAAAATCCAAAAGACCTTTAGGTGTAAGAAATATTGTGGACCTGAAACTGTATGTTCCTAGGAACGAGTAATTGTGCTGTATCTTATGCTGAACCCAAGTTATTTTAAATGTAACTAATCTTTGTAAATGTCTGTATACCCTTGAAAGTGTGCTAATGTAGTTATGTGAGTTTCAGATTACCAATTGTACTGTAACTGTAAAAATGTATGGAGAAAAGGAATGAAAAGAAAGGATAAATGCTATCAGCCAGATAAAAGATGGGACTTTCAAAAATGAAAATGGGCAGTGTATGAACCATAATATAAAGGACTGCCAAATACCAATGAGGGCAGATAAAATGTCGATGGAAAATTGTAAATGTAATCCAGGGGATGTGACAATATGAAGTGAAAAGGACTGCCCAAATCCGCATAATAGGCAGCAAATATGTGCAGTTAATTTTCTGAATATATGTGTGTGTTTTGTTTAGTAAGTAAGGAAATGGACTGCTATTCAAAGCAAGCAGCAACAAATTATCTTATAGTGTATACGAAATATGCATTTGTTTTTGTAGTTAAATGTTTGTATTCCATAATCTGAAATTATTTCTTTGAGAAATTTAGAAAAAATGATTAAATTACTATTTTAATAATGTTATGATGGGAAGTTGGACTGTGCAAAAGGCACTTGAGTAAATGACAAGTAATTATTCTTGATATGTTAAAAAAGTGTAAACCTATATACAGTGAGTAAAAGGAAATATGTAGTGTAAATCTTTTTGGACATTTAAGTAAAGATTCGGAACCACTGTATAATGGTAAGATTTAGTGTTCCCATAAAATTTAGACTTAAGAAAATTTTTTGGAAACAGGGGCATGTGTAACAACAATAACTGTATATATTATAAATTTTTTCTTTCTGAATTTCGAGAGATTAATGTAAGCAATGTTTTGAATTTCTTTTTCTTTTTGTATCGTTATGTTAAAGAAACTATAAGCAACTTTTGAAATGAACATTATTATTATGTTAGATTTCAAGTAATGTGGTAATCAAAGGGAAGTTTACTTAGTGTTGGAACTCTTGTAAGATGTGAAAATTGTATTTTATACGCCTGGTCCATATGTAGGAAAGGTATTAATATATGTTGAGTAGAAAACCTGTGGTGAATACCCTACCTGTAGGGGAGCGGGAAAAGGTGGAGGCAGGCCAGTGCGGGAAAACGCACACTGGCGCGGTTCGGCACAACGGGCTCAGTATTATAGTCGGAGTTGGCACCGGTCAGAGGAACACGTACCGTATCGAGGAGGCTATCCAGGAAAAGTGGATTCCATTGAGCCTCGGATGTGCCGATTCCGACGACTACATGGCATGGCTATATTCTTAGGCACAAAATTGGAAAGATTACGACGCTAAGAAGAAGGAAAGTGCCAATGCAGTGAGAGCCTTAGCCGTGCTTGCATGTGTGCTGTGCTTCTCGCTATCTCGCTGCCCGCCATCCGCTGCACCGACTTGCACAGGTCAAACATTTAATTCATCTTTAGAATTGTATCTGTGTGGACCAGTGTCGAAAATGTTTCTAACTCTTCAATAATAATGTGACTTTTACCAGAATTGCCCTAACAATTAATCATCCTCATCACTGACCTAGACAGGGTCCTTACCACATATTGTGCAACCCGAGTATCCTGAACTGAAAGTTTAAAGTTAGTGTTAATGAGAATTATCAGCAGACAAATCTATGCTATAAAGAAGTTTAAAGTTCTGTGTGTTAATGCAAATGTTAGTAAGGAACAACAGTTTGATTAAATTGGAAGATAATTTTTTGAATTAAGCTAGCAATGACACTTAATTAATTTGAGACAGAAAGAATGATAGTTAAATAATCCAGAAGTGAGACAAAAGAGTAGTAATCCATAGGTTAATAATTCTGAGTGTTAATTTACCTTCAGTACTTAATAGTTTCAGTATAACGACCATAACAGTTTCAGGGCCCCCCCTTCTCTTGTCCATTCTTTCAAACCTTGAAGTGTACTGATCAGATTTGACCAGCAAAGTTAAGTTCCATATTAAACTTAAGTGTATTAGTGTTTATCCATCCTTAATAGTGACATTGTATGTGTACTTTCAAGATTGCTAATTCTAGGGTAATCTATGCCCGATTTCAGTCTGATCAATATACAAAATGCAGTTAGTAGTAATCATTGCAGTGTGGTGTTGTGTATTTATAGCTCGTCCAAATTAGTACAAAAGGAGAAAACTTTAGTTCAGTGGATTTTTCCGGTTCCAAACTTTGCCATAAAACGCAACATTACTACGTGTTATTATGCTTGTACATGCACCCACTTGTACAAGGAAAAACTCACTCAAGGCCTAATTAGGCTGACGACCGAATTATTAATCATTGGTAGTATCTACTGTGTGTACTTCTTGTCCATGCGAACGAGTAATTATACTTTACATTTGCTTGACGCATCACTGTGGTTACTGACTGGATATAAGTCCGAATTGCTTCCAATTAGGTACACGCGGTCAACTTATGTACTAAAATCCTTGTTTATAAGGTGAAGCCCGTGAACTTATTACAGTACAGGCTTTAAAGAGCTAACGTACGCCCAAGCGGGCAGTAGCGTTACAAGCACTGTTTTCAAGTTTTCAGGACGACAACAATAATAGCCCAGCGGTATGTGCAAGTTATAAGACTGCACTTAATATAGCGAGAGCTGGAAAACCATTTGCTAAATTAATAAGTCTCGGTTAATTTACTAACTGTTTGTGTTTGTCTGTATGTATAAATCTTGTTCCAGATATTAAACGTATTGTAAACTCCACTTTTGATAATTAAATAAAATGTATCGTAGATAATAGGTACTCTTTCAAACCATGATTTCTTTCAAGCACTCCTACTAACCTTATTCATTCACTCAATAAAGCAAGCTAGGAAACAAAACGCATTACAGAGGAAGGAGAGGACAGAAGGTATGGGAGATAAGCGGGTGGCCAGCTTGCCCCTGTGTGCACGGGGAACACCTGTTAACTGCACGCGTGCAAGTGCACCGCACATGTGCAGGATTCCTGCCCACCCATGACTTAGAGGAAGACTTTGTAAAAGCATTGATGGCAGATTCAACGATTTCATGTCACTGTAGCTGTAGGATTTCTTGGCGGACGTCCATTCTTTACATATGAGGGTTACTTTAAAATTTAGATCGCACCCCCTCTTTGGTCAGATGTAGTGATATGTGGCTGGACCTTCCCTCTTTAATGCTTTACCTCGTCTGAGCTAAAAATAATTTTTTACATTTTTTTAAACACTGATTTAAACACCTCAATAAAACCATTTTTATTTGCGTATTAAATAGAGTTTTCAACCCATGACTGAAAACGTCACTTTAAACTTGCCAATCCTGAGTAGTACTGGAACGAGCAGACGGACAGAAACGTACGAACACAATGGCTCCACGAAAATGATATTAATCGTACAGACGGATCCCTAAAAAATTAACCTTTCATTAGTATATAATAAATACATTAAATGTCATTGAACTTTTACTTACTTCACAGATGAAAGACAACATTGTTTCTACCTTTCTTTGAACTGTACGATTATGTAGCTTTTCGACCTCTTCATCTATAAGATCACTAAGAAGACAATTCCTGTTGGTGAACTCCGGCTTAGCTTCCTGCCACAAACGATTAACTTCTTTATGTAGTTGAAGGTGAGCGGGGGGGGGGGGGGAATGGGGAGGAAGGAAAGGAACTAACGATATCAGCTACATCGGGACATGTGAAATCAGCGGCGACCAGCCAAAATGTGTGCCAGGTCGGGATTCGAATCCGGGATCTCTTCCTTAGCTAGGTAGTTGCCACTGCACCACCCAGACAGTGTTTACCGCGAATACGCGGACTATCCTGGTACAATCCCCAGCCGATCCACAGACTAAGCTAGGCTGCCCCCTGTCTGTAGTCTCCACTCATGTGACTACATTTTAGATTCCCTCTGGAGGTCGAACGTAAATATGTGCCCACACTGAAGGTTGTGAATGAATCAATTATATAAATGATGGTGTCTGTCCATCTTGTCGTGTCAGAACAAACAGAGTCTAGGCATTCAGATAATACAGGGTGGTCCGCAGCTCGTGGTCTCGCGGTCGCGTTTCGCTTCCCGAGCACGGGGTCCCAGGTTCGATTCTCGGCGTGGTCAGGGATTTTCACCTGCCTCGACATGACAGGGTGTTTGTGTTGTCCTCATCATTTCATCATCATTCATGAAAGTGCCGAGACTGGACTGAGCAAACGTTGGGAATTTGTACGGGCGCTGATAACCGTGCGGTTGAGCACACCACAAACCAAACATCATCATCATCATCAATACAGGGTATCCCAAAATAATGTTTACAATCTTTGAAACTGAACATCTCTTTAACGAAAGGGTTTACAAAAACAATTTTAGTGGTGTTAGGTGCCTCATGGTACGACTTAAGGTGGTAGCATTCAAACTGATGTCCGTCCATCACAATACACCGTGACAACGACTTACGACTGAGAGGCATGGCAACTTTATTGTTTCCAACGGAATAGCATCACAGGCTTGCTGAATTTGCTCTCTAAGATCATTCAGTGTGTGTGGTCTCGCAGAGTACCACACAGAAGGAAGTCTAGAGGAGTTAAATCTGGACCTCGAGCGTGATACTCCACACTCCCTCTTCGTCCTCTCCATCTTGCAGGGAATGTACGATTGAGAAATGCCCTCACATCCAGGTGAAAGTGAGCTGGCGCCCAATCCAGTTGAAAGTAATAATCTTCATTTCCCAACACAACGCTAAGACCAGGACTTATTCGCTACGGTCGCAGGTTCGCATCCTGCCTCGGGCATGGATGTGTGTGATCTCCTTAGGTTAGTTAGGTTTAAGTAGTTCTAAGTTCTAGGGGACTTATGACCACAGCAGTTGAGTCCCATAGTGCTCAGAGCTATTTGAACCATTTGAACCAGGACTTATCATTTCCAACAATTTCAAGTAGGAGTCGCCCGTCACAGTGTTGTCAAAGAAGTACTACCCGGCTAACCCTCTAGAAGACAGACCACACGAGACTGTTACTCCTGGTAGATTAACATGCCTTTGCTCGGTTACGTATGGATTCTCCCTGGCCCAGTACACGCAATTATGCCAGTTAATTGTTCCATCAAGTTTAAACGTCGCTTGATCTGACCAAAGAATTCGATCTTGGAAACGCTGCTCTTCTTCACATCTCTTAATGAACCACGCACAAAATTCACTTCGCCTATCAGGATCATCCACGTTAAGAGCATGGAGAAGTTTTGAGATGTAAGGCTTAAAGTTCTGAGACTGCAAAATTCTATGAACACTGCTTCTGCAGATCCCAGCTCACGAGAGCATTGCCTCACAGATTTCTTCGGGGATCATGGGTATGCCTGGATTACTGCATCAACTCTCTCATTGTCTGCTGAACTTCTGTTTCGTCCGCTATGTTCCTTCTTCATATCGTGCACCGTTCCTTCAACTTCCAACTTATCTCTGATTCTTGTAATTGTTACTCTTGTCGGTGGTGGTGTTCCAAATTCAACTCTCCAACGTCGGCATACCGCACTCACATTCTCTGTTTTCCAGTAACACTTTAGCACCCATTTCCGTTGTTCAAAGGATAATGCCCTGTTTTATTACAATCCTGAAACAAAAGAAAGCATTGTTATGTTTTTCACCGCCTTCTAAATTATTACCCATAAAAATTGTATTTCTGTCTCCTTTAATTAAAGAGATATTCTGTTTCAAAGAGTGTATACACGATTTTGGGACACCCTGTGCATGAGGGCTATTCGCAAAATAAGTTCCGATCGATGGAATGGAAACCATTGTGAAAATTAAAAATGATTTACTAGCAGCATTTTATTAGTTACATGTTCCAGCCACTTCTCTAAGTTGTCACCGCTCAGTCATAGATATGTCTGGTAGCGTTGTTCCAACTTCCCAGTTCCCTCATCACAGATGGCAGCTTCCTGTGCTTTCCGCCAATTCTCTACGCTTCTTGTCTGTGCCAAAACGTTGTCCTCGTAGCCAGCTGTTCATCTGAGCAAAGATGAAACTCAGTGGCATCCAATTATGGCTGTATTGTGGGTGATCAAACACTTCCCATTGAAAACGCTCGAGGAGCATCCTCATTGTCCCTGCCGAGGGTGGGCAAGAACTGTCAAGAAGAAGGAACTGTATGACAGGTACGTTATGTGGGCTGCATGACATCAGGCGAAATCTGCCACCAGGCCCTCATACTTGGTGGCAAACACTACTGTTCTAAGCATTTTTAGGTGCTCACCGTCCGCTCGAAACTGAAAAGAGCGACATGATGCACTCGATGCACACACTACAGACACTTCTCAAAACACATATGGAAAGCTTCTTCGAATTTTCACAGTGGTTTCCATTTCGTTACCGACCAGAACTTATTTTCCGAACACTCCTCGTGTGATTAACTTCTTGCTCACACTTGTGTTTCGAAATATCAGCATACTGCTGAACAGACCCATCATGAAACTTTTGACGCAAATTCATGTTAAACACATCAGCTTTAAATGCGTTTTAGAATATCACGACTGACTCACTCACTGACACGCAGTGATTTCGACCAGAGTGACATGCCACTTGTGTGCCACTTGTCTGAAATCGTGGAATCCCAGACATCAAAACATGTAAATGATTCAGTTCAGTTCAGTTCAGAGAGGCCATACACTGCTGAGCATTTTAATAATGCTCATTCTCTGTATTAAAAGGGTTGACGCAATATTTTCATTGCCCCTAACCCTTTAATGAGATATGGTGAAATTTTGCCCGACCACTCCCTCCCCCCACCCCAATCACCACAAGCGCCAGCACCATTCATCTACAACTACATCCAAGTGATAACTCTTCAATTCACAATAAAGTGCCTGCCAGAGGGTTCAGAGAACCACCTTCAAGGTGTCTCCCTACTGTTCCAATCCAGAACAGCGTGCAGGAAAAACAAGCTCTTAAAATTTTCTGTGCAAGCCTGATTTCTCTTATTTTATCGTGATGATCGTTTCTCCCTATGTAGGTGGATGTCAACAGAATGTTTTTGCAATTGAAGGAGAAAACTGGTGACTGAAATTTCTTGAAAAAAATCCTGTTGCAACTAAAAACGCCTTAGTTTTAATCATTTCCACTCCAATTATGTACCATGTCTGTGTCACTATCTCCCCTGTTTCGCAATAGTACAAAACGAGATGTCTTCTTTGAATTTCTTCGATGTCATCCATCGGAACCCCCCCCCCCCTCCCACACAGCAACACTCCAAAACAGGGCAAACAAGCGTGGTGTAAGCAGTCTCTTTACTAGACCTGTTTGGGTTAAAATATGTTTGAAATGTGAAATGTTAAAAATTATTTATAGCCCTTTTTATGAATCTGTGAAATTTAAATAATAAACTAGGATTAGATATCCTATTACTTTAAATGTTAATATACTTACCAGGGTAGTACTAGTTAAGGTGTTTAAATCCAAAGTGGTATCTCATTCCATTCAGAGGAACCTACCACGCAATTGATAATACACAATTTGCTCTACTTAATTCTCAGGATTAATAATTATAAAAAATTTCAGGTCAAGGTGCAGCTTTTAATAAAGGGGAGGTGTGTTACAATAGATTTTTGTTCATAAGAGATTTGATGGTGAATGTGGACCTGATAATAATTTAATTTATTTAATTTACTTAATATTGGCTCTGAGGTGTGTACACATCACCTGTCACTCTCATTATTGATTATTCTATTGAAATTATTTTAAGGTAGCTTCAATTAAGATAAGTCGTAACATAGTAAATGTACTGGAAACTGTATCTAGGAAGAGGTTCAAGATATAAATTATTAGTAAAGTATTTCACTTACATTGACAATTTTTCTGTGCAAATCAGGATGTCTAGACTATTAAGTATGTTATATTGGTTTTTTGTTTATTTAATTGTTTAATATCAATATTTTTGTTGTTTTTTGTCCTAGTGTATTTTATAGAACTGATTTTTTAATTTATAGTAAATTCGTAATGTAAGTATTTTATGAAATATTATTTTAAATTTTTAAAGTAGGTTTTACTTGTTGAGCCTTTTGTATCAGGGTTTATCAAAATTTTAGTATTTATATTCCTTGTCTCGATATGGGTTCATTTATAAATAGTGTATAGTTAATGTGTCATAATAATTGTTAAGTTATTTGTAGAAATGAAATGTTAATCGTTTCCTAAGATATATATTTTCTTAAGAAAAAAGTTATTTTTTTAAAGCTGATTGTTTTTACTTAAATTTTTAAATATAAATATTAACTTATTTATTCTTTAAGGGATAAGCTTTAAAGTTAATAACCTATAATTTGCTTGTCTTGGAATATAATAGAAAGCTTTAAACCAGCTACCTTTAAGATTGCATTTTAGTTCATTATTTTATATTTTGATCTTATAATTACTTTTGGTACCACATTAAGATTTTTATTTACTTTAATAATCTTTGTAATAATGATAGAATTACTATATTTATTTGTATAAAAAAATCACTTTTGTTAACTTATTATAATCAACTAGGCAAAATTGATTTCCTGTTGTACATCAAAACCACATCCTCTTGAAAATATTTTGAGGTCACTGAGCGACATTTAAAGAGCTGTGGTATTTAGACCATGCAAAGGTAGCATAATCATTAGTCTCTTAGTTAATGGCTGGATGTAATGGCTTGACGAGAAATCAACTGTCTCTTAATAAGTTTTTGAATTTAACTTTTAACTCAAAATGCTTAAATTTATCTTTAGGTTGATAAGGTCCTATAAAACTTAACATTTTACTTTTATATTTTTTTGATGATCTTCCTATATTTAAGTATAATGTTTTATTAAGTTACCTTAGGGATAACAGCATAATTGTTTTCAACAGTTCATTTCGACTAAGCAGATTGAGACCTCAATGTTGAATTAAGAAAAATTTTGGGTGCAGGTACCCAATAATTAGGTTTGTTTCTCCTTTAAATTCTTACATGAACTGAGTTCAGACCAGCATGGGCCAGGTCCATTTCAATCCTAAGATTATTTTAGTATAAAGGACCATATGGTTAAAATAGTTTTTTGTTATTGAATAATGTTAATTAGTTACTATTTTGACAGATTAATGTGATGAGTTTAGAATTCATTTATGTAATTTTTTATACGAATAGGATTGAAACTTCATGATTCATTTATGCTTGCTTTGATATTTCTTTTACTGGTTATTTGTGTTTTAATTAGAGTACCTTTTTTACTTTATTAGAGCGAAAGGCTTTAGGTTATATTCAAAAATCATAAAGGTCCAAATAAGGTAGGGATGTAGGGATTCCTCAACCTTTTGGCGAAGCTATTAAACTGATTTGTAAGGAGGAGCCTATTCCTATTATATCTAGTTATTTACATTATTATTTTTCTCCTGTCTTTTTTTTTCTTTCGCTGTTTGAGTGATCTTTCCTTATCTGACTTACATGTCTTCCTTTTCTCATAGTTTTTTTGTTTTTTATGTTGTACTAGATTAGGTGTTTATACTTTTAAAACTGCTGGTCGATCTTCTAATTCAAATTATTCTTTGTTAGTTTCTTTACATTCTGTTGCTCAAACAGTTTCCTATAAATTTAACTTAACTTTAATTTTATTGTCTTTATCAACTTTATTGTTGATTTATCATTATTTCTTTTCCTTTAGCTCTAGGTTGTTTTGCCTCTTGTTTAGCTGAAACTAATCAAACTCCTTTTGATTTTCCTGATGGTGAGTCTGAATTAGTTTCAGGGTTTAATACTGAATACTGTATAGGTTGTTTACTTCAATTTTTTGGGCTAAATATACAAGAATTGTTTTTATAGGAATGTTGTTAGCTTTAATTTTTTGGGCAGTGATTTTTATTCTTTTATATTTTTTATTAAGCTTGCTATTATATCTTTTGGTTTATTTGAGTTTGAAGTAATTTACCCTGCTTTTGTTATGATACATTAATATATTTAGCTTGAAAGAGTTTCTTACCCTTGCCCTTGAATTTTTTATTTTCTTTATTGGCTTAAAGTTATTATTTATTTCACTTAATTAGTGAAATTGTTTGAGGAAAATTAATAGAAGAGTTAAACTTCTAGTTTTATGTTTTCAAAACACACACTTTTCCTAAGCTAATTAACTTGTTTATTTTATTCCTTAATTAGCTTGTCTCTTGTGTTTGCAACATGTAAATTAATTAAAAAGTATGTACAGTAGATAATTGTTAGGATTTGTCCTGCTAAAACACATGGTTCTTCGTTTGCCAATTCATGTTAGTAAACATACAACAACTACTATGATTCAAAATGGAATTTCATTGATAGGGTAGAATTGAATACTTTGGAATGATGTTTTATTATAAAATGGTAAAATTATTAAGATTCTACTTAATAGAAAAAGTGCAATAACACCTCCTAATTCATTACAAATGAACCATAGAATTGCATAATCAAAAAGGAAATACATTTCTGGTTGTAAATGAGCTGGTATGAATATGAACACAATTACAGTTCTAATTATTTAGGTGTGTATATACAGATAGAATCCATAACAGATCCCTCATCAGTGGACTACACTACTGAATGCTATTTCATTTTTTGAGGTATATTGTATATCCAATCATGATATGAATTCCTAAACATAATCCTAATAAAGACACAAAATTTCTTCAAAATGAGATAATTGTTGGTGCAGGTAGATCAAGTAGGGAATTATTAACAATTTTAATTGAAAAGTGTCTTACTCATAAGGTTTTATTCAGTAGTAATATTTTCTTATTTTACGAATAGGTCCTTGGTTAATTTTAGTGATTTTGATACCTGCTAATAATGCTATAAGTAAATAAATTGTAATATTGTGTTGTAATGATAATTGTTGGTCCATTTTATAATTTTTCAAAGAATTTGTTATTTCTTGATAACTGATCGAATTATTAATATTTATTGATTCAGTATTTTTGAAGAAGTCTATAAATATTTTACTCTAAAATAATTAATGTTGATAATGAAGATTCATATTGTGAAAGTAACAGTTATTGTAATTGATTTAAGTTCAAACATTTCATTTGATGCAGTTCTTGTAATATAAATAAGTAGAACTGATAACACCACTGAGAAATGATAAAAATTAAATATATGACATTCAATAAGTTTCCATTATTGTTCCTGTTACTAATTCCAGGAGAAACGTTTGAAGAATAATGAAAAGTATTATTGATATTGGATGTCCTAATTTAATAAAATTAATATTTATTACATTTGATTGTGATATTATCATCATTTTGATCATTTCGGGGGTTAGATCATAAAAATATCGGTTTTGGGGACTCATGATGCAAAGCTTTCCCCCCCCCCCTGAAGTATTAAAAGTGAGAGCTAGACTTATATCTGGTATACAATACTGGTGTTTTTTCTAAACTTATGTTTATGCTCCCTGTTTTTACGTCTTTATTGGTTTATTTTGCTGGTTTTTATGTGTTTTCTTCGAAATGTAAACACTTATTGTTAGTTCTGTTGAGATTAGAGTATATTGTTCTTTCTTAATTCAAACTAATTATTATTTTCCTTATTGAGTTTGATTGATTATTGTTTCTTGTTTTTTTTAGTTTTTCCTGTTTGTGAGGAAGCTTTAGGTCTTCCTATCTTGGTTTCAATGAGTCAGTATCATGGTAATGATATTTTAAATTCTTCTAGATTGTCTTTATGTTAAAATATTTACTTATGGCTGTTTTTATCTCTATTTGTTTATTAAATATTTGCTAATAGTTCATTCATTCTTTAATGTTCCTGTCGATTTTTGTTGTTATGATTTGTGTATATTCATTTGCTGATTTAAATTTAATCAGATATTATTTTGGTATTGATTATTTTTCTTTTAGTTTGATTATGTTGAGTTTTTGGATTTGTTCATTAACAACTACTGCTAGAGGTTCAGTTTATTTAACTTCATATTATTCTAATTCTTTTGTTTTTACTGTTTTTATTTTAATAATTATGCTTTATTGTATTTTGCTAGATGAAATCTTGTTTCTCTTTATATTTTTTGAGGGTACATTGGTTCCTACTTTATTTTTAATTTTAGGTTGAGGTTATAAACCTGAGCATTTACAGGCTGGTGTTTCTTAATTTCTTATACTTTAGTTTGCAGATGGCCATTATTGCTAGTTTGATTTAATGTTTAGGATTTTGCTAATACTTTATATTTTCCTTTGTTGTTTGATTTTAGTTCTTATTATTTTATGTTTTTATAATTCTGGCTTTTTAGTTAAGAGACCTATGTTTTCGATTGATTTATGGCTTAGTAAGGCTCAAGTAGGGGCCCCTATTTCTGATAGAATGATTCTTGTGGGTGTTTTGTTGAAGTTAGGAGGTTATGGATTTTCCATGTTATTTCTTATTTAGCATCGAAGTTTAATTATTTCTGGTTATATTTAGGTGTATCTGTTGGTGTTATTGTTAGATTTATTTGTTTTTGTCTAGTTGATTTAAAGTCTTTAATTGCCTATTCTTCTGTTGCTCATATAAGAATGGTTATTGGTGGATTAATAATCATGAATTGATGAGGTTGTATATGTTTATCTTTCTTTAATGATTTATCTTGGTTTATGTTCTTCTAGTTTGTTTTGTTTGTCTAATATTATTTATGAGAATTTAGGAAGATTACGATTATTAATTAACAATGGTATGATTAATTTAATACTAAGAATGGTTTTGTGTTGAGTTCTTTTAAGATGATCAAATATGGCTGCTGCTCCTTCATTAATTTGGCGGGTGAATGGAGATTATTAAATAGAATTATGTCTTGATCTTTTTTTTAGATTTTTTGTTTTTAGATTTTTTTAGAACTATTTATTCTTATTCTCAGCATGGTAATTATTATTCTGGGTCTTATACTTATTCTTTTGGCTATTTTCGGGATTATCATCTTTTACTTTTACATTGATTGCCTTTAAAGGGGAAATATTTCTTTGTTTTAATTGCTTAAGTATTTTAATTAAAAATATTTTTGTGGGACCAATGATATGAAGTTTTTTCATCTTAGGCCAAGTGTTTATTTTCTAAATTGTTAAGGCTTTCGTGGCCACTTGTTGACAAACTGCCTATTGGCTTCTGTCTCAGGTTCTTCGGCCGACGTTCATCTAATGATTTTTCTGACGTTTCGCCAGCACGAGTGTCAAAGCTTCACCCTCCATTCACCACCAGCAATTATCAGTTGTGGAACAGTTTTTTCGAAATCCAGCCTGGTAATCTTGAATAATGTTTTCCGTGTAAGATTTAAGTTTTTCCAGAATGATCATTGAGAGGATGTTATATTCAGCAAACTGATTCCTCTGTAATTTTCACATTCCATTCGGTTTCCTTTCTTGTGTATTGGACAATTTTTTGCAGTTTTCCAATCTTCTGGCAGAGTTTCAGTTTTCCAGATAATTGTGATCGTTATAAATTTCTTTGTGTAGTTTGCTTCCGCCCTCTTTTAACATCTCTGCTGATATCTGTTCCTCGCCTGCTGGCTTGTTGTTTTTGAGATTTTGAATGGTGTGGACCACTTCCTGTTGTGTGATTCTACATTCCTCATTATTAATGCTGTCACTCTCAGACACTGTGTAATTGAAGGCTATGTGCAGATCAGTGCAATTTAACATTTCTGAGAAATACTCTTTCCCTCTTTCTAGGATATCTTGCAGTTGCGTTAGCATATTTTGATTTTTATCTTTTATGAATAGGTTTTCACTTTGATAACCTCTCTTACTTTTCTTTGTTTACTGAAACAACTTCTTTGAGTTTCCATCCCTGCTTTCACTTCTATAGATTCTAGTACCCCACTTAGATATTTCATTTTCTATGTTCGTAGAACTCTTGCTGTTTCTCTTCTAACCGCCTTGAAGCTCTCTCTCCTGTCCTTACTCTCCTTATTATGCAGCCACAGCATCCTGGCCTCTTTCCTCCTTTCTACTGCTCTCTGACACTTTTCATTGAACCATTTCCGTTTCTTCGTTTTCTTTTTCTTGCCCAGTGTTTTTTCTGCTGCATTTGTCAATACAGTCTTTCTTCTTTTCCAAGCCTTCTCGACACTATTTTCCTCCTCAGCTACTTGCAATGCTGTAAATCGGTTATTTATTTCAACCAAAACCTAATTTAGACATCGAACGGCTGAAGAAACTGTCTGTTAAAGAATCCTATGCGATTGAAATGAATAACAAACATTAATGCACGCCTTTTATTTGCTGGCCTAGCATTGCCTCAAATAATGCCATTAGTTTATACTTCGAAACAACAAATTCTTTCCTAATAACACGCTTTATTCGTATGAGTACCACCCCTTCTGTAGAGGAAGCGACTTCTAACATCACCATCTCCGTCTCGTCACATAACTACAAATTGTGTGACTTCAAATCATCGTTAAAACAGAGATCCTGATGCAGCTGAAACGCGTCATCAAGAAATAACTCTATAGAACTAATTCCTTCCCCCCTGAACCATGGACCTTGCCGTTGGTGGGGAGGCTTGCGTGCCTCAGCGATACAGATGGCCGTGCCGTAGGTGCAACCACAACGGAGGGGTATCTGTTGAGAGGCCAGACAAACATGTGGTTCCTGAAGAGGGGCAGCAGCCTTTTCAGTAGTTGCAGGGGCAACAGTCTGGATGATTGACTGATCTGGCCTTGTAACATTAACCAAAACGGCCTTGCTGTGCTGGTACTGCGAACGGCTGAAAGCAAGGGGAAACTACAGCCGTAATTTTTCCCGAGGACATGCAGCTCTACTGTATGATTAAATAGTGATGGCGTCCTCTTGGGTAAAATATTCCGGAGGTAAAATAGTCCCCCATTCGGATCTCCGGGCGGGGACTACTCAGGAGGACGTCGTTATCAGGAGAAAGAAAACTGGCGTTCTACGGATCGGAGCGTGGAATGTCAGATCCCTTAATCGGGCAGGTAGGTTAGAAAATTTAAAAAGGGAAATGGATAGGTTAAAGTTAGATATAGTGGGAATTAGTGAAGTTCGGTGGCAGGAGGAACAAGACTTTTGGTCAGGTGATTACAGGGTTATAAATACAAAATCAAATAGGGGTAATGCAGGAGTAGGTTTAATAATGAATAAAAAAATAGGAGTGCGGGTTAGCTACTACAAACAGCATAGTGAACGCATTATTGTGGCCAAGATAGACACAAAGCCCATGCCTACTACATTAGTACAAGTTTATATGCCAACTACCTCTGCAGATGATGAAGAAATAGATGAAATGTATGATGAGATAAAAGAAATTATTCAGGTAGTGAAGGGAGACGAAAATTTAATAGTCATGGGCGACTGGAATTCGTCAGTAGGAAAAGGGAGAGAAGGAAACATAGTAGGTGAATATGGATTGGGGGGAAGGAATGAAAGAGGAAGCCGCCTTGTAGAATTTTGCACAGAGCATAACTTAATCATAGCCAACACTTGGTTCAAGAATCATAAAAGAAGGTTGTATACCTGGAAGAATCCTGGAGATACTAACAGGTATCAGATAGATTATATAATGGTAAGACAGAGATTTAGGAACCAGGTTTTAAATTGTAAGACATTTCCTGGGGCAGATGTGGATTCTGACCACAATCTATTGGTTATGAACTGCAGATTGAAACTGAAGAAACTGCAAAAAGGTGGGAATTTAAGGAGATGGGACCTGGATAAACTGAAAGAACCAGAGGTTGTACAGAGTTTCAGGGAGAGCATAAGGGAACAACTGACAGGAATGGGGGAAAGAAATACAGTAGAAGAAGAATGGGTAGCTCTGAGGGAAGAAGTAGTGAAGGCAGCAGAGGATAAAGTAGGTAAAAAGACGAGGGCTAATAGAAATCCTTGGGTAACAGAAGAAATATTGAATTTAATTGATGAAAGGAGAAAATATAAAAATGCAGTAAATGAAGCAGGCAAAAAGGAATACAAACGTCTCAAAAATGATATCAACAGGAAGTGCAAAATGGCTAAGCAGGGATGGCTAGAGGACAAATGTAAGGATGTAGAGGCTTGTCTCACTAGGGGTAAGATAGATACTGCCTACAGGAAAATTAAAGAGACCTTTGGAGAGAAGAGAACCACTTGTATGAATATCAAGAGCTCAGATGGCAACCCAGTTCTAAGCAAAGAAGGGAAGGCAGAAAGGTGGAAGGAGTATATAGAGGGTTTATACAAGGGCGATGTACTTGAGGACAATATTATGGAAATCGAAGAGGATGTAGATGAAGACGAAATGGGAGATAAGATACTGCGTGAAGAGTTTGACAGAGCACTGAAAGACCTGAGTCGAAACAAGGCCCCGGGAGTAGACAACATTCCATTTGAACTACTGATGGCCTCGGGAGAGCCAGTCATGACAAAACTCTACCATCTGGTGAGCACGATGTATGAGACAGGCGAAATACCCTCAGACTTCAAGAAGAATATAATAATTCCAATCCCAAAGAAAGCAGGTGTTGACAGATGTGAAAATTACCGAACTATCAGTTTAATAAGTCACAGCTGCAAAATACTAACGCGAATTCTTTATAGACGAATGGAAAAACTGATAGAAGCCGACCTCGGGGAAGATCAGTTTGGATTCCGTAGAAATGTTGGAACACGTGAGGCAATACTGACCTTACGACTTATCTTAGAAGAAAGATTAAGAAAAGGCAAACCTACGTTTCTAGCATTTGTAGACTTAGAGAAAGCTTTTGACAATGTTAACTGGAATACTCTCTTTCAAATTCTGAAGGTGGCAGGGGTAAAATACAGGGAGCGAAAGGCTATTTACAGTTTGTACAGAAACCAGATGGCAGTTATAAGAATCGAGGGGCATGAAAGGGAAGCAGTGGTTGGGAAAGGAGTAAGACAGGGTTGTAGCCTCTCCCCGATGTTATTCAATCTGTATATTGAGCAAGCAGTAAAGGAAACAAAAGAAAAATACGGAGTAGGTATTAAAATTCATGGAGAAGAAGTAAAAACTTTGAGGTTCGCCGATGACATTGTAATTCTGTCAGAGACAGCAAAGGACTTGGAAGAGCAGTTGAACGGAATGGACAGTGTCTTGAAAGGAGGATATAAGATGAATATCAACAAAAGCAAAACGAGGATAATGGAATGTAGTCAAATTAAGTCGGGTGATGCTGCGGGAATTAGATTAGGAAATGAGACACTTAAAGTAGTAAAGGAGTTTTGCTATTTAGGGAGTAAAATAACCGATGATTGTCGAAGTAGAGAGGATATAAAATGTAGACTGGCAATGGCAAGGAAAGCGTTTCTCAAGAAGAGGAATTTGTTAACATCGAGTATAGATTTAAGTGTTAGGAAGTCGTTTCTGAAAGTATTTGTATGGAGTGTAGCTATGTATGGAAGTGAAACATGGACGATAACTAGTTTGGACAAGAAGAGAATAGAAGCTTTCGAAATGTGGTGCTACAGAAGAATGCTGAAGATAAGGTGGGTAGATCACGTAACTAATGAGGAGGTATTGAATAGGATTGGGGAGAAGAGAAGTTTGTGGCACAACTTGACTAGAAGAAGGGATCGGTTGGTAGGACATGTTTTGAGGCATCAAGGGATCACAAATTTAGCATTGGAGGGCAGTGTGGAGGGTAAAAATCGTAGAGGGAGACCAAGAGATGAATACATCAAGCAGATTCAGAAGGATGTAGGTTGCAGTAGATACTGGGAGATGAAGAAGCTTGCACAGGATAGAGTAGCATGGAGAGCTGCATCAAACCAGTCTCAGGACTGAAGACCACAACAACAAACAACAGAACTAATTCCTCAGACAAGTCAGCCTCTATGTCCTGTACATATTCTTCCATAAGCATTTCCAGATCCAAGTCTACAGACACAGTAAGATCAATATCCATATAGAAATCTACGTTGAAATCCATACTCGCATCTGGATCCAGGCCAATCTCCACATCCAAATCGCAGTCCACCGGCCACCTTAAGGAAAATAAAGAAATAATTACTTTGTGTTGCAATATATTGTACGAATAATTATCCAAAGAGGTTTTCACCTTAATCTGTGTCATTCTTGAGTGAACGTTTGTCCAACGAAAACTACATCATAGCAGAAAACAGCTATGTTCATATTGTAGCACTTTCTTTCATAGAACATTGTAGTACATAAAATAAACAGACACTTTTGTTAGTTTCAATCGGGGGAAGGGACCCCCTACCTGCAAACCCTGACGTGCTACAAAATGCTTAAACAAACTTACATAATGGATGTAACCTAGAAAAGTCCACAACATTTACTGTTCAAAAACACATGTTACTTACATCAAATGAGATCAGCACCCAAATTAAATTGCAACAGAAGATAAAAGGTCATACAGTTTCGTAACGATTGACATAGGTAAAGTGATTTGCTTTGACTAATAATACTTAACACTAGGCTGGGGTCAAAAAATTACTCAGTTACGGCTCCTATATCAGTAATCCTTAGCACAACACGTTTACAATAACAGCTGCTAACCAACACCGTCATTATTGAAAGTCGGATAAACTAGTTCCACATACAAGGAAGAATAGCCAGCTAATATTAAATGCTAATTAGTCAAAATATTCCCTTATTCCAAGAAAATGTTCCGCTTTTATTTTCGTACATTTATGATTCCGTGCAGCACAAGCTGGCAAGTAGCGACGCCAGTACAGTGATATCGGCCAGCAGTATTCAGAGTGAGAAGTGTGTGAGGGTGTAGTAGCCGTTGGCGACTTACCAGCTGACAGTCGCGAAAGCGACTTCGTCGAGCGCAGTGCAAAGGAACTCAATCATTTTGACTGACAACTTAGCACCAAATGAGCGTTTGCCTGGTTACCTCGGCCGTATTTTGATTGCTGAAACGGAAGAAGAGGCAATTGCAGCACCTACGAGTGTTACACCAAAACTGTGATCGAGGAGCACGCCGTTTCATTTATTTATTTATTGGGCCTTTATGTGACCATATGTCGGCAAAACAAAATATACGTAGACACCCCCGCACTTTCTGACGTGTGTGAGAAAAGTAGTGAAACTGATTTTATACTACCAGAGTTTTTATTTTTTTCAAACAACAATACAATCTCCTTCAAAGTAACTCCCTTTGGCCGTTATACACTGGCGGAGCCGCCGTTCCCACTCTTGATAGCAGCGCTGAAAAACTTCAAGTAGTAGCGTCTTCAACATGTAGTGTAGGGAAGCAGCATACTCACGCCTTATAAAATTCACATCAGCCTTTCCATTGTGTGCCAGCCAGTCCGCTGTAACTAGCTCTGACCTCATAAATGTTGCACAATACTTTAAAAATCAAGTAAATAATCTGAAACGTTTCTAGCATGTCAGGAGTAATACTAAATCAATATGTGTTGAATATCAGTTCAATAACTTTAACCATTTTCGAAATTTGGACGTTTTTCTGTAAAAATCATTGGCGCAACAGAAAAGAGCTAGAAACTTAAAAATTTATATTTAGATTCCTTTTGCATAATAATTTAAGAAACAGTATTCTGGATCTCACAAATTAAAATTTTAGTTGAAATTCATGATTTTCTGGTTTTTGTCTTAGAAATTAAGGAAGCAAGATAGATTAAATAGGCGAATAAATAAAGCTAGGATGTTTAAATTTAAGTAGAAGGGAGATCCGCTATAATCATAAAAATGTGAGAAGTTTCAACAGAATAACTATAAAACTATAGCTATAACGTATCTCCAAAGAGCAAGTTCAGAGCTCGTCTACTGCGTGTAGTGTAATTAAATTAATTCTCTCGCCCAAAATATTTGACTTAGCCACGTCAGACTTCAATTATGATTACTTAATTGTGTGCTGACTGCACAATTAAATTGAAAGCTTCATCGGCCATCAGCAAAGGAAGCAATGATTTATTCGATAACTTAAAGTGGTGCATTACTAGCCCAGCGGCTAGTCGGGAGAGCAGATTCGATCAGGCGTTCCCTTAGCCGTCCGCACCGCGGCTTTATACACTCCTGGAAATGGAAAAAAGAACACATTGACACCGGTGTGTCAGACCCACCATACTTGCTCCGGACACTGCGAGAGGGCTGTACAAGCAATGATCACACGTACGACACAGCGGACACACCAGGAACCGCGGTATTGGCCGTCGAATGGCGCTAGCTGCGCAGCATTTGTGCACCGCCGCCGTCAGTGTCAGCCAGTTTGCCGTGGCATACGGAGCTCCATCGCAGTCTTTAACACTGGTAGCATGCCGCGACAGCGTGGACGTGAACCGTATGTGCAGTTGACGGACTTTGAGCGAGGGCGTATAGTGGGCATGCGGGAGGCCGGGTGGACGTACCGCCGAATTGCTCAACACGTGGGGCGTGAGGTCTCCACAGTACATCGATGTTGTCGCCAGTGGTCGGCAGAAGGTGCACGTGCCCGTCGACCTGGGATCTGACCGCCGCGACGCACGGATGCACGCCAAGACCGTAGGATCCTACGCAGTGCCGTAGGGGAGCGCACCGCCACTTCCCAGCAAATTAGGGATACTGTTGCTCCTGGGGTATCGGCGAGGACCATTCGCAACCGTCTCCATGAAGCTGGGCTACGGTCCCGCACACCGTTAGGCCGTCTTCCGCTCACGCCCCAACATCGTGCAGCCCGCCACCAGTGGTGTCGCGACAGGCGTGAATGGAGGGACGAATGGAGACGTGTCGTCTTCAGCGATGAGAGTCGCTTCTGCCTTGGTGCCAATGATGGTCGTATGCGTGTTTGGCGCCGTGCAGGTGAGCGCCACAATCAGGACTGCATACGACCGAGGCACACAGGGCGTGAATGGAGGGACGAATGGAGACGTGTCGTCTTCAGCGATGAGAGTCGCTTCTGCCTTGGTGCCAATGATGGTCGTATGCGTGTTTGGCGCCGTGCAGGTGAGCGCCACAATCAGGACTGCATACGACCGAGGCACACAGGGCCAACACCCGGCATCATGGTGTGGGGAGCGATCTCCTACACTGGCCGTACACCACTGGTGATCGTCGAGGGGACACTGAATAGTGCACGGTACATCCAAACCGTCATCGAACCCATCGTTCTACCATTCCTAGACCGGCAAGGGAACGTGCTGTTCCAACAGGACAATGCATGTCCGCATGTATCCCGTGCCACCCAACGTGCTCTAGAAGGTGTACATCAACTACCCTGGCCAGCAAGATCTCCGGATCTGTCCCCCATTGAGCATGTTTGGGACTGGATGAAGCGTCGTCTCACGCGGTCTGCACGTCCAGCACGAACGCTGGTCCAACTGAGGCGCCAGGTGGAAATGGCATGGCAAGCCGTTCCACAGGACTACATCCAGCATCTCTACGATCGTCTCCATGGGAGAATAGCAGCCTGCATTGCTGCGAAAGGTGGATATACACTGTACTAGTGCTGACATTGTGCATGCTCTGTTACCTGTGTCTATGTGCCTGTGGTTCTGTCAGTGTGATCATGTGATGTATCTGACCCCAGGAATGTGTCAATAAAGTTTCCCCTTCCTGGGACAATGAATTCACGGTGTTCTTATTTCAATTTCCAGGAGTGTATGTAAGAACGCTGCGAGAGAAGGCCAGAAGGCCCCAGTTCTCTCCAGACGCTGATTAACGCACCACCTGTGCCGGGAGTCGCGTCGCATAGCGTCGGTATCATTGCTATAAACAGCCTTGGATACCGTAATAAGTTACTCGGGATACGTGTAACCATGAAATCGTTTTCGAGTGAAGTGTTAATTCTGGGATGACTTTAATGATCTATCTTCAGTTTGCGTATGTCGTATTTTCACGTGCCGCCGCAGGACAGACATTCTACCATTATTTAGCGTGGCGTTTGATGAACATTATCATCAAATTATGGCGAGCATTCACTTAAAAATTTAATTTGAACAGTTATAGTGGCATCAGCGCATTAGACTCTGAACTGCTCTGGTAGTTGGATTATGTGGATTCTTTTTGGTCAGTGACTTTCAGAATATATGAACATTTTAGAGAAAATGGTTTTTGATTATGAACCCCAGACAATCTCCTAATTCCTCAGAGCTATAAGCTGTAGCTATAAATGTATTTCTCAGATGAATTGGGCGCTAGGAATTCTAATTACAGGCTTCACATTTTGCTAATCACTTTCAGGTTGCCAATATTGTAGTTAGAGAGCCAGTGTTGAGAACAGCAAACAACAGCATAAATACAAAAAATTTATTCAAAAATATCCACCCGCCGCCCCACAGTAGGTCACATTCTTTTGAATGTTCTCTGGAGTTCAAAAGGACGTTCTTCAAAGACATTTTTCAATTTTGGGTGAGGAAGAAAAGTCAGAGGACTCAGATAAGGTGAACATCTTGGTTGTGGAACAACAGGAGTCTCTTTACAGATAAAACGTTCGGTGATGGAAGTGGCTGTGCAACATGGGGCGTTGTCATGGAGAGGTAGCCACTTATCTGCAACGTCCTGTACCACTCGGTTCACCCTGTTCCTGCGCCTTTCTAATTCATCTTTATGAAACACTTGGTTGACACCTTGTCCTGGAGGAACAATCTAAGAAGGGCACGCACATCTCCGATGTTGTCGTCGGTTTTAGAAGTTGAAGATCTCCCTGAAGCTTCATCTTCGGCGTCTTCTCGACCTTCCAAAAATGATATGTGCCCGCAAAAAACTTGTGCTCTTGGCAAGAAATTATCCCATAGGCCAGTTTCAAATTCCGCTGTTGCATTTTCGTGACACACGACAAAAACTCAACTTCACTGATGCCACTCTCAAAATTCACGTGCTGGCTCCACGAATCTGAAACTCTGATTGGGCATCTGGAAGGGATGAACACACCTATGTACACAAGTAGAACAAAACAGATTTGCCAGATCTCTCACACAGAAGTGATTTCTGGTGAACCCCAAGAGAGCGTTATAGGCCCTCTGCTGTCGCTGATCTATATAAACGATTTAGGAGACCGTCTGAGCAGCTCTCTTAGGCCGTTTGCGGATGACGCTGACGTTTATCCTCTACTGAAGTCATCAGAAGATCAAAACAAATTGTAAAACGATTTAGATAAGATATCTGTGTGGTGGGAAAATTGTCAAGTTACCCTAAATAATGTGTACTGTATATGGACAGGGAAGGGGGGAGGAGGTTGTTACAAATGCCTCGTGATGACAGTGTGCAGGAGGTTGAGCGATCAGGCCTTGAGAGTGGACATCCAGAGATGCCGTTAAATGACAGAACAGGAAAATAGGTACAATAAAGAAAATATATTTCAGTGCATGGCGTACAAGGGGCGCGCCTAGGGTCGGAAGTCACCAGGTTTAGGCCAGCCTAGGAGGTCGAACAATTAATTGAAATGGGAAACGGAAGAGGAAGCAGTTCGTGTTAACTTATGTTGGTGGCCAGATGTGAAAAGCAGAGCCAGAGGCTCTGCCTTCAGAAAGGACGTCTGTTCTGCTCGAGGTCTGGATTACAAGAGAGGGAGGCAACTGTGTTCCGCACCACAGAACACTCCAGCGTCCACACACGGGATTCATTCTACGCACGCTATTGGCTAAAATCAATGGCGTGAATTCGTTAGCAGTTTCAGCAGAGGTCTCATAGTGTCTCCTGTCCGCCGCTTTAACTGGACAGAACTGCCTCGGTTTTGAAAGACGGGCAACTTGTGTCACGTAGCCACAGCGTAAGTTGCTCTAGGGGTAAACTTGTAATGATTTGACTGAGCCTTTGAAATAAATTTTTTAAACAAATTTCCAAATATATTCCTTAGCTGGCTGCCACCATGTACACTCGACAGCAAAAAAAGTGGGTCACGCCTGAATTCCTACGTGTAGGCTGCACCTGAATGTATGCAACCAAGATAACATATCTGTGTTGCACATCGTCACAACCCTCCACAGTACAGTCGTTGTAAGATACACAATGGGTACCGCTAGAGCAGGGCTTCACAACATACGTGCTCGCGAAGCAAGCTGTGAGCAGCAAGGCGCGAGCATGGAGCAGTGCGAGCACGCTACCCCCACTACCAGACCAGAGCGGAGAGTGGGGAGAGTCACGTGGGGCACACAACAGCTGCCACCAGTCAATGTAAATCTGTGGCCACCTGCAGGGATATCACTCACGAATTATTACTGTGACAAATGAAACAAATAAAGGAGAATGTACACATGCCACATAATTTTATTAGCTTAGTGTATGCCTCTACATTCGTATTAATTTGTGAACTGTTACACAATAAAAGGTGTCACTGAAGTGTGGGATTCTCTGTTATCTTGTACTTTTTGCTCTTTACAATTACTTCTATGTTCGGAGTAATTGTTCTTGTGCATCGTAGGCGCAGCCTGCAATGTAAATTTCGATCAGACAATGCGTTTCTCAGGCGCATCTTGTTACATTTCATTGCAGAGAACAGTTATTCACAAACATACGTGGAACCGAACATTGACATTATTGTAGCCGCCAGTTTGTGCAAATGAGGAAATCTATCCTGAGGGAAGTGTCTGTAAAATTCCAAAATGTTTTTCTTGTTCCGAAATTTGTCTCTGTATTCTCTGTCACACTGCAGGTCAATAATTTCTAGTTGCAGCTCAGGACGAATTTCTTCAATATTCGCTGAATATGGAGAGGAGAACAGATCAGAATCACTGTCTAGTGTGTCAGCGCTTGAAAGCGTTGATCAAATTCTTCCTTAAGGGCAACTAAACTATGTGAATAACGTTCACAGTCTATGTGAACATCTTGCATGGATGATAATTTAGGAAATTTAGCTAGATTTCCTGTTTCCAGCTGACTCACCCAAAGTGTCAATTTCATTTTAAAAGCTCGTATTCGATCTATAAAATGAGTAATTAGCAGATCTTTACCTTGTAGTGAAATGTTCAAAGCATTTAGATGGTTAGTTAAACCTGCTAAGAACGCGAGATGACATTTCCATGAGGGCTCTTTCAATTCAGGAACACACATGTTATTTATTTCCATGAACATATTTATCTCATCTAATAGGCAAAAATTCGATTTAATAATTCGCCACGACTAAGTCAGCGGACCTCGCTGTAATAAGGCAGGCTACCATACTGGTTTTCTATATCCTCAAGAAAGCTTTTAAATTGGCTGTGTTGTAGCCCATGCTTCCTTATATAATTGGTTGTACGAACAACAACACTCATCACATTTTTTAGAGTGATACTCTTTGCACATAAGTTTTCCTCGTGGATCACACAGTGAACGCCCCTTATTTCATTCGGCACGGTCAGTTTTTGCATTTTCTCCTTCAACAGCGCAACGAAACCTAATTTTTTCCCTATCTCCGGTTGTAGTGTTCTTCATGGCTACTACATCGAGGAGCTCCTTCCTCACCTGAAGATCTCTGTTAACACCTCTAATAAATATGGAAAGCTGCGCTGTTCCAGTGATGTCAACACTTTCGTGCAGAGCTAGAGAATACGCCATAAAATCTTTATAGATATTTGCAAGCTGGCTCTTGACGTCGTCTGCCATGTCCTGTATGCGACGCATAATGGTCATGTCAGATAATGGCACAATCCGAAACTGTTCAACTTGAGATGGACACAAATGTTCCGCTGCAACTACCAAACATCTTTTATTAAATCACCATCAGTGAAGGGGCGCAGGGATTTTGCTAAAAACAAAGCAATTTTGTAGCTCACTTTGAGAGCTGCCTCAGTTGATTTTTCTTCGTCATCCAGATCGTCTTCGGATAGCTTCCTTTTAAGTTTAATAACTTCCTGTGCACGATCTGGTCCATCACATTTTCCATTTCCGTAGCCTTTCGCGTGGTACGACATGTAATGGCGCTGCAAATTAAATTTCTTAAAGGAATTCAGCGTTTTGTGACATACTAAACATTTTGCAACACCATCTTTTTCTGAAACAGATACAATTCCTCCCAATGGGGGTTGAACTGCGAAAGCATGGTTGGGGTTACACAACGGCGACTTGATATTATTCTTAACCAGCGAAGTGACTGTTAGAGCTGCTCGTAGTACTTTTAACGTTACACAGTCGGCGCGAATTCAATAGGCACGCTGCGGTCCTATTCATACGTGCGCGCGCATTTCCCCTCCCTCCCCTCCCTCCCTACTCCGCGAGAGCACGTGCCTGAGCAGACGCGAGTACTCGTGCTCAAAACCGGCCAGTTGTTAAGCCCTGCGCTAGAGACTACTAGAGAACACCGGTCTTTATGACAGTCCGTCCAGATGTAAAGTAACACCATGATAGTACAGAAGAGATCAGACAGTCCTTAACGTTTGTAAACTAAACTTAACTTCAAGAAGTGACATTTCAAACGTTATGGGACAACTAATTCTGTCACGTAAATCGTTCAGTAATCCTTAGGCACAATGAAGGGTATACGAAATGAGTTTTTCGATGAAAAAATAGATTTTTGAGTAAATTCATTTTCGAAAAATTTAGACTCTCCCGTTTAATAACATGTACAAAATATTTGGATGACGTGAATAAAACTATTTTAAATAATTTTTTAAAGTAATTTCGACACACGATGTTCCGCACCTTGTATATGAGACGCGAAATATACCTGATATAGACAGCTTTGCCAGAGATATAATTGAGCACAAGAGAGTTAGCTTTTCTGTTGGTTACACTGCTAGACAGTTGACAATAGATTCTGCACCATTTGTAATTGTTTCCTTTGTGAGTACATCCATGTCATTGATGCGAAAGTCATATGTGGAGAAGTCATTGAGTTTTCTTTCCTTCAACATGCCAAGACCTAGTCTGAAGGAAATGAAAGCGTGTACATTGGCGCAAGGAAGTAAAGTGTACTAAAAATTCGTCTGATTCATCTTCATCAGCATCTGATGTCCCAGTAGCGACTAACCTCAACACTGGTAGTGATACATTGAGTGATGCTGCTGCTTCAAGAAGAAAACTAGCTGGAATTGAAGAAGAATACAAGAAACTAAATGCTGGGACTACAACATATGAGGTAATTAACGTCTCTTTATTATCAGATGTTTTGGAGAACAATGTGTGCTGCAAACAATGTGAAAAATATGGTGTTTCATTGAAAACAAACTTACATGTAGGACTTGCTTGTGAATTAGAGCCGGCCGGAGTGGCCGAGCGGTTAAAGGCGCTACAGTCTGGAACCGCAAGACCGCTACGGTCGCAGGTTCGAATCCTGCCTCGGGCATGGATGTGTGTGATGTCCTTAGGTTAGTTAGGTTTAAGTAGTTCTAAGTTCTAGGGGACTTATGACCACAGCAGTTGAGTTCCATAGTGCTCAGAGCCATTTGTGAATTAGAGTTGATGTGCAGTTATTGCAAACACAGTGTTACTTTCTTCAATTCCTCACATGTTACTGCAGATACAGGTAAACTATACGATATAAACATTAGACTGGTTTATGTATTACGGTGTATAGGAAAGGGCAGGGCTGCAGGTGCCATGTTGTATGGTGTGATGAACCTCCCTCCTCCACCTTCAAAATTTAACAAACACATAATTGCAATAGGCTCTGCTGTAGAAGATGTGGCACAGGAAAACATGAAAGATGCTGTTGAGGAACCAGGTTTTGAAAATAATAATAGCAGAGACTTGTCCATAGCTTTTGATGGAAGCTGGCAGGAGAGAGGCCACACATCTCTGAATGGTGTAGTAACAGCTACAAGTGTGGACACTGGTAAGATAGTTGATGCGACAATACTTTCCAAGCATTCCAGATGCAAGGAGAAAATGAAAACTAAACATGAAGAGGAGTGCATGGCAAATTACTATGGGTCAAGTGGTGGTATGGAAGTTGCTGGTGTAAGAAGAATTTATCAACGCTCAGTAAAATGGTACAACGTTAGATACATAAATTATCTTGGAGATGGTGACTCAAAGGCTTTCAAAGAAATTGAGGAACTGAGACCCTATGGTAACGATGTGAAAACTTCCAAACTGGAGTGTGTTGGCCGTGTTCAGAAAAGGATGGGATCAAGACTTCGACGGCTCAAGGCTAGCATGAAAGGCAAGAAATTGAGCGATGGAAAAACTTTAGATGGGAAAAATAGACTGACAGATGCTACAATAGATCATATTCAGAAGTGCTATGGTCTAGCAATAAGACAGAATACAGCAGATGCAGAATTAATGAGAAGAGCAGTCTGGGCTCTGTTTTTTCATACAGCTTCAAACAATGAGAATCCCCAACATGGGCTATGTCCAAAAGGAGACGATAGTTGGTGCAAGTACAACAGAGGCAAGGTAACTAAGAAACAATACAATCACCCTCATCACCTGCCACCTGCCATAATGGATGAAATAGAACCAATATTCCGAGACCTCGCAGATATTAGTCTACTAAAGAAATGTCTTCATGGCTGGACTCAAAATCCAAATGAGTGTGTGAACGATGTGATATGGAATAGACTACCTAAAACTGTGTTTGTGGGTATAAACACACTTCACTTTGGCGTTTATGATGCTGTTTCATAATTCAATCAGGGCAATATAACAAATTGCAAAGTTCTGCAGAAGTTGGGGCTCTGTGTAGGACTACGAACTGCTGCAGCTATTCATTGTTTGGACAAGGAACGGCTCAGGTCTTCAGATAATGCCATAAAAGTATATTCAAAGATGGCTAGACAGCATATCAGAGCCATCAAGAGGAAGCTGTTGGACGATTCTGATGATACAAGCTATGGAGCAGGCTTGTACTGAAGTAAAAACTTTGAAGCTAATTTCCTGTAACTTTAGTTTTTTTGTGTATAAGGTACATTTTCTCAGGGCCTATTTGTAGTAGAAAGGTGAAATTTTCTGTAGTTGTTCCTTAAGACCTTCTGATATATCTGAATTAAAATATATGTGGAATTATTTTGTATTAATGAATGTAAATTTTAAAATACTTGTTAAAATGTATAACTTCTTTTAACATTTACAAAAAATAAAATATCTGAAAAACTATACATTATTTTTTCAAAATTAATAATTCAGCATAAAAGCAGAACGTATCTCTGCGTTCTGTGAAAAAAATCAAGAGTATCGTCCAAATAACAAATGAGAAAATGTTCCTAACTTTTAGCTCAATTTAACATTGTAAGCATAGTGCGTTCCGTATACCTTTAAATGTTTGAGACATTATATGGATTTATAAAGTTGTATGGCAACTGTAAACAAGTTCTTTGCTGTCTAAAAGGTTTACCCAACACATGCTGAACGTTGTTCAACGTTCAACGGGGAGTGGATTCGCATCAACTTTATGTGATACTGAGCAGTTAAAAGAAAACGTGATTAACGGCGGCAAGCACTCTACAGAAATCCCAATATTAACAGCGAATCACAAGTAATATCATTGTTAACATTACTCATCAACAGTTACTTGTACACAAAGTTGTACTTTCAATGACATGACTAGCATCTTCGTTCTGGATCTGGATGCAAGCCCAGAACGTAAAGCCATTGTTAACCAAGCAAAGCTTTGTGTCTTATCGAGACTCGATCACTAGGCAGAAAGAGACGTCCAATACTGACGTTTGCACTAGTATCAGTTATCAGTTTTCAACTTGAACGTAAATGACGATAATGTATGTACGAAACCAGGAACTCTAACATGACAATTACCTTCTTGGTAATTAACCTCGAAAGACGTTGTATATTGTTACATTGTCAAGGAACAAAAGATGCACATGTTTAAAATTGAAATGCCATCATGTAATGCTGGTGACAAGGATGCGAACCCAGCACCTAATCGGATTGTTGAATAAGTACGTAAAATCAGAATGTAGATATCACAGTTTGTCACCAGTAGTGAGGTTGGAACCTTAAATGAAGAGTGAAGTTGTATTGCCTGACCGGGATTCGAACCCGGCGCCTACCGCCGTCGTTGTCTAACCAGGAACAGACGAGAAATGTCCAATGTTGGTCCACCATCAGCGAGATGTGCGCGCGTTTAACTAGAAATAAGGCGACGAAAACGTCTATGCTGACGGAGTCGTACGCCACACACATGGTTATGAAGACACGTTAATAATCAAACTCTTAGTCAGCAGTATCTAGGAGCAGCATGTTCAGTTGCAAATCTTAGGGCCTTTCTCATCCCTAGTAACGTGTTGCATAGTATCGGTGATATCATGGTGTTACAATGGTTCAAATGGCTCTGAGTACTATGGGACTTAACATCTGAGGTCATCAGTCCCCTAGAACTTAGAACTACTTAAACCTAACTAACCTAAGGACATCACACACATCCATGCCCGAGGCAGGATTCGAATCTGCGACCGTAGCAGTCGCGCGGTTGCGAAATGAAGCGCCTAGAACCGCTCGGCCACCGCGGCGGGCTATCATGGTGTTAATTTACAAGTGGATTGACTGCCCTAAAGTAGTAGCTCTAGTAGTCGTGTATCATTGCGATGTAAATAGTGCCTCAGCAGAAAGTAATTTCCGTCGTGCAGCACGTATTCTTTCAAAGACTCTGAGTACATGTTACAAGCGCACAAAACGTGTATTATATACTACGTATATACTATTATTTGGGGAAGCTGCCGCCAAACCTGTTTACTTTTACATTCCGCTTAGTTGTCGTGGTTGAATACACACTCTTTAATCAGCGTTGTGGGTAAAATCTTCTCAGGTATTGTTGAAAGGAAAGTGCGAGTATTAGTTGAGGACCAATTGGATGAAAATCAGTGTGGGTTTAGGCCTCTTAGAGGTTGTCACGACCAGATCTTTAGCTTACGGCAAATAATGGAGAAGTGTTATGAGTGGAACAGGGAATTGTATCTATGCTTTATAGATCTAGACAAGGCATATGACTGGCTTCCTAGGAGGAAGTTATTGTCTGCTCTACGAGATTACGGAATAGGAGGCAAACTTTTGCAAGCAATTAAATGTCTTTACATGGATAGTCAGGCAGCAGTTAGAGTTGACGGTAATTTGAGTTCATGGTTCAGAGTAGTTTCAGGGGTAAGACAAGGCTGCAACCTGTCTCCACTGTTGTTCATATTATTTATGGATCATATGTTGAAAACAATAGACTGGCTGGGTGAGATTAAGATATGTGAACACAAAATAAGCAGTCTTGCATATGCGGATGACTTAGTTGTGATGGCAGATTCGATTGAAAGTTTGCAAAGTAATATTTCAGAGCTAGATCAGAAATGTAAGGACTATGGTACGAAGATTAGCATCTCCAAAACGAAATTAACGTCAGTGGGAAAGAAATATAAACGGATTGAGTGCCAAATAGGAGGAACAAAGTTAGAACAGGTGGACGGTTTCAAGTACTTAGGATGCATATTCTCACAGGATGGCAACATAGTGAAAGAACTGGAAGTGAGGTGTAGCAAAGCTAATGCAGTGAGCGCTCAGCTACGATCTACTCTCTTCTGCAAGAAGGAAGTCAGTACCAAGACTAAGTTATCTGTGCACCGTTCAATCTTTCGACCAACTTTGTTGTATGGGAGCGAAAGCTGGGTGGATTCAGGTTACCTTATCAACAAGGTTGAGGTTACGGATATTAAAGTAGCTAGGATGATTGAAGGTACTAGTAGATGGGAACAATGGCAGGAGGGTGTCCACAATGAGGAAATCAAAGAAAACTGGGAATGAACTCTATAGATGTAGCAGTCAGGGCGAACAGGCTTAGATGGTGGGGTCATGTTACACGCATGGGAGAAGCAAGGTTACCCAAGAGACTCATGGATTCAGCAGTAGAGGGTAGGAGGAGTCGGGGCAGACCGAGGAGAAGGTACCTGGATTCGGTTAAGAATGATTTTGAAGTAATAGGTTTAACATCAGAAGAGGCACCAATGTTAGCACTGAATAGGGGATCATGGAGGAACTGTATAAGGGGGGCTATGCTCCAGACTGAACGCTGAAAGGCATAATCAGTCTTAAATGATGATGATGATGATGATGATGATGTTTTAAATGAATGTATTTTTGAACGTATTGTTCGTCAAATATTTGAATGAATCGTCAACCGCAGGTGTGCCTGCACGTGTTATAGCATAATAGCTGTAGCTGCGTTAGTTTATACTACAGACTTGGGCAGGTTAGGTGTAACTTTTGATCCTTCAAGGGGTGATCGTGGCCTTGCGGCCCGGGGCAATACTCTTCGCGGCTCGCGAGCTACGGGCCAGCCAGGCTGGCCGAGGCGAGACGGAAGTGAGCGAGCTGGCGGTGGCGTTGGTGTGCCAACAGAACGGGACGAACCATCAAGGCTGCGCCGCATGCCACTGCCCCTCCGTTTGATATAAATATGTTTACCTCCTCTCCTGGCATCAGTATAAGAGCGGCAAGCAGAAATACACATCAGGCTGTCTGCCGTAATGGCTCACTAGGAGAGGTCTATTCGAGATAGAGTCGTCGCTCTCACTGAAGAAGGAGGACGTTCCGTCAGAGAAGCTGGCAGACGGCATGGCGTACCACATACCACTGCAACGAGATGGTGGAGGATCTGCCTTGAAAGAGGCACCACCAACAGGGCTCCTGGCTCAGACAGGAAGAGAGTGAGCTCACAGCAGGAGCCGGCCGAAGTGGCCGTGCGGTTCTAGGCGCTGCAGTCTGGAACCGCGAGACCGCTACGGTCGCAGGTTCGAATCCTGCCTCGGGCATGGATGTGTGTGATGTCCTTAGGTTAGTTAGGTTTAACTAGTTCTAAGTTCTAGGGGACTAATGACCTCAGAAGTTGAGTCCCATAGTGCTCAGAGCCACTTGAACCATTTTTTTCACAGCAGGAAGACAGGAACCTAGTGTCTAGGAGCAGAGAAAATCCCTTTCAGAACGCGAAGCAGTTGCAGCGGGAGACCAACTTCCCCGGTTCCAGTAACACGATTCGCCGAAGGCTGAGCGACGCTGGACTGCATGCACGACGGTCCGCAGTGAAACAAGAGCTCAGCGAAGACAACGTTTTATACCGGCAAGCATTTGCGGAGCTCCATCTGAGGGCGTCGAGGAATAACGTCATTTTCACTGAGGAGAAGGTGTTTTCCACCAATAAGGACGGTCCACGAATCGTTTACAGGCCGCAAGGGACTCGCCATCGACGCGAATATGTAACCACGACGAGAAGAAGTGGCCGGATATCTTTTACCTGCTTGGGTTGGATTTCTGCGAGAGGGGCGGGAATTCTTCACAGGAGAGAAGGAACTCTGGACAGCGTGCAAAAAAATCAAATGTGTGTGAAATCTTATGGGACTTAACTGCTAAGACCATCAGTCCCTAAGCTGACACACCACTTAACCTAAATCATCCTAAGGACAAACACCCACACCAATGCCCGAGGGAGGACTCGAACCTCCGCCGGGACCAGCCTCTCAGTCCACGACTGCAGCGCCTCAGACCGCTCGGTTAATCCCTCGCGGCGGACAGCGTGCATATTGGAAAATGTGAGGCTTCCATCAGTGCGAATGCTGTACGCAGAAGGGGACGTCACATTGCAAGAGGACCATTCTCCCATTCACAAGTCTGCATTTCTTCAGCAGTGGCTCTCCTCGATTGGTGTCAACGTCATGGACTGGCCGCCACGGGCGGCTGATATGAACCCCATGGAAAACATGTGAGCTGAGGCCACCAGAACATTAACAGAAACTGGCCACGAAACCAACCAACTACTGCCGACGCTCTTTGGGACTGCGTCCTGGAAGCCTGGGAGGAAGTTGCTTCTTCAGGCTGTTACGTCCGACGGCTTATGCATTCCATGCCAAGACGCGTGGTAGAAGTACAAAATAATGAAGGATTCTGGATAAAATATTAGAGTCCTTAAAATGTTTTGTTATGTCTTCTTTTTCGTCATTTTCCCTCATTGGGAGTTAGTGGAAGATCGCGTGGCCACAGAAAAGATACAATATGGGTTAGTTTTCCTTTGAGCTGCCTTTTTAATTCAAGTGGGTTTCTTTTGAATATACAGTTTGTTAAATATTCTACTTTGATTTCATTTATACCCTTTCTAGACACTTACAAACTAATCAGCGTAGATGGACTCCGTCACAGTAGTTTTTGTTATTTCAAATACATCTCTCTCTTCCCCTCCATGCATGAGTACACACTCCGTCCTCCACACAATACGCAAACAATTTCATATTATGTTTACTCGTTGTTATATCTCCTCTATTCTCTCTCACACTCTCTCTCTCTGACACTATCGCTGCAAGTGTCCTTCTATTCTATTCCCCCAAAACTTTATAAACAAATCTAGCGGTTTCCATTGACGCTATATTTTTTTTTTAATTGCTGCTTTCTTTACTCTCTATCATTCCTCTGAAACCTATGAAACCGTATTCTTTGATCTCCCCTAACCCATTCTTCGTTCTGGAAACAGTCCTTCCTTATCTCTCAGTCCTAAGATAAAACGAACTGTGGCACACATCTAAGTAAGCAATACTTTGCAAGCATTTCATGCGTTTATTTGCACTTCTGCACTTCTATCCATTCACAGATCCCGCCCTCCTTCCTGTTATCCGTCCCTTGACATCTGCATCTACACCTAAATGAATACTCTGCAATTCATAATTATGTGCTTGGCAGAGGGGTTCTGTGGTATGGTGGATTAATCTTGTATTGATGTGTAAAACGTGTAGGTTCACATCTCACGCCAGGCGTAGATTTTTAACACACACAAGTAACTCCCCTTCGCCCTAGTAACGCCAAGTGCAGAACGCCAGTAAGCTCCGTAGTTCAATATCCGCAGTAAAGATAACATCCCTCCGCTGCCGACTGGGGCAGAGCGGCATTCGTTTGAGCTGTGACAGATGGAGAAACCCTGGAAGGCAGAGGCCCTGTCACCAGCAAGCCGTCGTAAACTAGAAAAAGTATTTCATTTAATGAACCAATTGCCATGCAAGTTCACAAGGCTCTTACTTTATTTGTAACTGAGACGTTGAAAATTGTGGTGCTGGACTGGGATTCGAATTCGATTTCACTGTGTTCCCTAAGACTGCAAACTCTTCTAGGCCTCCTGGAAAGGCACCTATCTGGTTTCGAATCCTGATCAGCACAAAATATTCATTATTTCATTTCAAGTTCTAGCATGTGCTCTCCGAACGACTAGTGAAAAACAGTTGTATTTTCAACGTCTCTTAGTGCGCTGTCAGCTGTAACGTGTTCGTTTCAACTCACAGGCACATGATGAGCTTATTATCACAGCATTACAAGATCAAACGTTTCCTTACATCTTTTCAACTTCAAACATTCCTCTCCATCCTCCTGGCGGAAACGGATTTGGGTTTAACGTTGTGTTCGTTGTGATCCCCAACGACGATATGTTGTGGATTCAACTTCTAGCCACCAGAGTATTTTCCATCACATCACTGAAAGTTCAAACATGCCACTCCTAGCTATTATTGGAAAAGAATTTTATAGTTAAAGTGTCTTCATGACCACGTGTGCAGGTTTTGAATACCATTCAGCGCAGAACTTTTCGTCGCCTGATGTCTAGCTAAACATGCGCACATCTCGCTACTGGTGAACCAACAATAGCTATTTATCGTCTGTTCCTGGCTAGAAAACGACGGCGCTAGATGCTAGATTCGAACCCCCGTCAGGCAAAAACAATTCTATCGTCATTTAGGGTTCCAACATCTCGCTATTGGTGAAAACATTTTATATTTAACTTCTGATTTTACGTACTTCGTTAACAATCCGATTAGGTGCTGGGTTCACATCCCTGTTACAAGCTTTACATGAAGGCATTTCAGTTTTAAACATGAGCATATCTTGTCCCTTGTGAATGACACCATATTAAACGTCGGTGGGCGCAGTTCCCAGGAAGGTAACTGTTATGACAGGATTCCCAGGATTTTGTCATTTATTTTCAGGATTTGAATTGATAACTGATACTGGTGCAAACGTCTGTACTTCACGTCTCTTTATGCCTAGTGATCGGGTCTCAATAAGGCAAAAACAAAGCTTAGCTTAGTTAGCAATGGTTATAGGTGCTCGGTTTGAATCCAGGCCCAGAACGACGACGTTGGTCATGTCATTTAAAGTTCATATTTGTGTACACGTAGTTGTTGATGTATTACGAGAACAATGATATTACTGGTGATTCGCTATTAATGTTGAGATTTCCAAAGAGTGCTTGTTGCTGTTAATCGCGTTTTTTTTACTGGTTCGTCCAATATCCAGTTTCCAGAGTCACTCGCAGTTGAGCAATGTTCAGCACGTGGATGGAAAACCTTTTCGAGAGCGAAAAACTTTTTTCCAATCGCCGTACAGCTTTGTAACTCCATATATTGTCTCAAGTATTTAATTTTGACCAAGGATTACTGTACGATATATGTAAAATAATCCGTTTTCTCAGAACTTTTGGAATGTCACTTGTTGTAATTAGGGTTTGTTTATGAGTGTAATGGGGTGTCTCATCCCTAAGAACGTGTTTTCTAATATGTTTTGTATAACGATATTAGTTGACGCTTTGACTGACAGCCATAAAGACCTTTGGTCTATAGTAGTCTCTTGCGGTATCTATTGTGTGTAGTCAAGCGACTGTACCCCACAGGGTTTTGGTGTTTAGAGGACCTGCAACACAGCCACGTTATGTTGGTTGTATTTGGCAGTGACCCACTTTTTTTGCTGTCAAGTGTACAAATGAAAAGTGTGAGGTCACCAATATCAATGCTAAAAATAACCGTTAAACTTTAGTTACGTGATAAATCAATCAAATGTATAGGCCGTAAATTCAACTAAACACCTACAAATTACATTTACTAACAACTTAAATTAGAAAGAACACACAGAAAATACTGTGGAGAATGCGAACCAAAGAATACTACTAATGAGACTGTTATCGATAAAAAGGGGAGAGAAAGTCACGGACACAGTAGGGGATATGGGTTGGACATGATTAAAACAAAGGCAGTGGGACCTCCTCACGAAATTTCAGTCACTAACTTTCTCCTTTGAGTGCGAAAATATTTTGTTGACGCCAATCTACATAGGGAGAAACGATCATCATAATAAAATAAGCGAAATCGGAGCTCTCACGGAAAGATAAAATTATTCGTTTTTTTCCGAGCGTGTTTCGACCGTGGAATAAAAGAGATTTGTTGTGAAGGTTGTTTTTATGAACCGTCTTCCAAGCACTTAAGTGTGATTTGGAGACTGCCAATGTAGCTGTAGTGTTAGTGCTGTCAAAAAGTATCGGTTTTCTCTGACAACTGATAGATTTTATAGGAAAACAATATTGAGGATACAACAAATTCATTGAAAAAAGGTATATCATTCGGAAGGAGGCCAAGAATACAGTCACGAGAGTAACATATTAGTTACAACATAACTGTGGATCACAATGTTGTCAGGCTGGCACTAACCGCCAAGGGCACTAGTCGAAGACTAAGTTCACAGAGAAAACACTAGCGGAATGCTCCATTCGAAACTAAACACTGACTGAGGTCAAGTCGGTAATAAGCATTTGCTAGACACTAAGTGCGGCAGTGATCACCACCTGGACATTCGTGGCCTGTATGTCTCAGTCCGAGTATGACGATTGTTCTGTAATAGTTTCAATAAGATAGCAGAGTTTGGGGCCGAAATCCAGGAAGTCCAACTCAGAATAACGTCACTAATGTTGGACATACTGTCCTGGTGCAGTGGGTAACGTCCATGGGCATCAGCCGGTGTGAGATTCCGGAAGAATAAATGACGATGACTTCGGACAGCGGCGTTTGCACTGAACCATGAACTTCGAAGCAATCCTGTTCGATGGAATGAGCAGTACGCGTCGCTTGGACCAGGAGAGGCCTTCGAAGCCTGACTGACTCGTGCTGTTCTGTCGCTGGCTTATACGAGGTGCATTCAAGTTCTAAGGCCTCTGATTTTTTTTTCTCTGGACTGCAAAGAGATAGAAACATGCGCATTGTTTTAAAATGAGGCCGCGTTCATTGTCAATACGTCCCAGAGATGGCAGCACCGTACGGCAGATGGAATTTTACCGCCAGCGGCGAGAATGAGAACTGTTTTAAATACTTAAAATGGCGACGTTTTCCTTACTTGAACAGCGTGCAATCATTCGTTTTCTGAATTTGCGTGGTGTGAAACCAACTGAAATTCATCGACAGTTGAAGGAGACATGTGGTGATGGAGTTATGGATGTGTCGAAAGTGCGTTCGTGGGTGCGACAGTTTAATGAAGGCAGAACATCATGTGACAACAAACTGAAACAACCTTGGGCTCAAACAAGCCGGTCTGACGACATGATCGAGAAAGTGGAGAGAATTGTTTTGGGGGATCGGCGAATGACTGTTGAACAGATCGCCTCCAGAGTTGGCATTTCTGTGGGTTCTGTGCACACAATCCTGCATGACGACCTGAAAATGCGAGAAGTGTCATCCAGGTGGGTGCCACGAATGCTGACGGACGACCACACGGCTGCCCGTGTGGCATGTTGCCGAGCAATGTTGACGCGCAACGACAGCATGAATGGGACTTTCTTTTCGTCGGTTGTGACAATGGATGAGACGTGGATGCCATTTTTCAATCCAGAAACAAAGCGCCAGTCAGCTCAATGGAAGCACACAGGCTCACCGCCACCAAAAAAATTTCGGGTAACCGCCAGCGCTGAAAAAATGATGGTGTCCATGTTCAGGGAAAGCGAGGGCGTAATCCTTACCCATTGCGTTCCAAAGGGCACTACGGTAACAGGTTCATCCTACGAAAATGTTTTGAAGAACAAATTCCTTCCTACACTGCAACAAAAACGTCCGGGAAGGGCTGCACGTGTGCTGTTTCACCAAGACAACGCACCCGCACATCGAGCTAACGTTACGCAACAGTTTCTTCGTGATAACAACTTTGAAGCGATTCCTCATGCTCCCTACTCACCTGACCTGGCTCCTAGTGACTTTTGGCTTTTTCCAACAATGAAAGACACTCTCCGTGGCCGCACATTCACCAGCCATGCTGCTATTGCCTCAGCGATTTTCCAGTGGTCAAAACAGACTCCTAAAGAAGCCTTCGCCGCTGCCATGGAATCATGACGTCAGCGTTGTGAAAAATGTGTACGTCTGCAGGGCGATTACGTCGAGAACTGACGCCAGTTTCATCGATTTCGGGTGAGTAGTTAATTAGAAAAAAAAATCGGAGGCCTTAGAACTTGAATGCACCTCGTACAGGGTGAGTCACTTAAGATGTGAGTCACATATCGAAACGTGGTTTTCGGAAAAGTGCTAGAATATCTTTTTGATTGGTTAATGTCTTTAGCGCTGGTATCACCTGAGATGTTGAAGTAAGTACTCTTTTTCTAAATGGAACCGTATACTTTTAATAACTGCGTTCGGTAACTCTTGCGTAGCGATCACAGTGATATTGCGTTTGTCAATGTTGACGTTGAAACCTGTCGTAAAAGATTCTAGAAATGTTCTAAAACGTGAGAGCACGGTGGCCGGAAATGGCATTTGCGGTGCAAGCACTGCCAAGCAGGCCTCTCGGGCCACGCTGCGTAGTTGTATATCGCAAGGTGGGCCTGCGCTTCGAGAATAACGTTTTATTTCCCCTTGAACCAGCTTACGACTAGATGAAGGATGCTATATATGGAAATCGACATAGGTCAGAATCTAACATATCACAAAGGGCGTTGGAAAACAATTTTGCATTTGTGTATGATCCCAGATTTAAGTGAGCTGAAACAGAGAAATCAGGAATGAAGTACTCTTATACGCTGCAAAAAGCAACTACTGTACTAAACATCTAAATGTTAGAAGGAAGATTTGAGTTATCTTTTCCTGTAGGTGGCTGTGTGCTTCTTAGAGGTAAAATACATGCTGTCGGACAACTGTCTCCGCCTACGCTGCTCTAAATTATATCATATGAGATGCATTCGTCGAATTAAACATTTTATTAAAAATTCTTTGGTGACCACCTATTCATCACAAAATAAATATTCTTTTTAAGGAAACGTCATTTCATGCTGAACGTAAACGCGTACCAATATCGCGTCGAATATATTGCTTCCCCCTACTTATACCTCCCGAGGAGATCACGAATGTAAAATTAGAGAGATTTGAGCGCGCACGGAGGCTTTCAGACAGTCGTTCTTCCCGCGAACCATACGCAACTGGAACAGGAAAGGGAGGTAATGACAGTGGCACGTAAAGTGCCCTCCGCCACACACCGTCGGGTGGCTTGTGGAGTATAAATGTAGATGTAGATGTAGGACAGTGTTACCACCTACGTGCAATTCACGCTGTCGACTTATTTGTCATTGCAACGCAATTTCGTATAAACGTAAATGAAATAAACATTTTACTAACAATGATTTGGTAATAACAAAATCACATAACTTAAATTTTGTATTCCAAAAAGTTAAAATTTATTTAAGCATGTGTTCAAACTGTTGGTTATGAACGGAAAGGCAGTGCTGCAGTCGCCGTTCGAAATAACGGTGAACGCAAGTAATTACAGTAGATGATATGGTAGAGCATGCACTGGCGATTCGACGATGCATACACTATGTGATCAAAAGTATCCAGACACCCACAAAAACATACGTTTTTCATATTAGATGCATTGTGCTGCCACCTACTGCCAGGTACTCCATATCAGCGACCTCAGTAGTCATTGGACATTGTGAGAGAGCAGAATGGGGCGCCCCGGGGAGCTCACTGACTTCAAACGTGGTCAGGTGACTGGGTGTCACTTGTGTCGTACGTCTACATGCGAAATTTCCACGTTCCTAAACATCCCTAGATCCACTGTTTCCATGTGATAGTAAAGTGGAAACGTGAAGGGACACGTACAGCACAAAGGCATAATGGCCGACCTCGTCTGTTGACTGACAGAGACTGCCGACAGTTGAAGAGGGTCGTAATGTGTGATAGGCAGACATGTATCCAGACCATCACACAGGAATTCCAAACTACATCAGGATACGCTGCAAGTGCTGTGACATTTAGGCGGGAGGTGAGAAAACTTGGATTTCATGGTCGAGCAGCTGCTCATAATTCATACATCACGCCGGTAAATGCCAAACGACGAGTCGCTTGATGTCCTTGAGTGTAAATATTGGACAATTGAACAATGAAAAAACTTTGTGTGGAGTGGTGAATCACGGTACACAATGTGGCCATCCGGTGGCAGGGTGTGGGTATGACGAATGCCCAGTGAACGTCATCTGCCAGTGTGTGTAGTGCCAACAGTAAAATCCGGAGCGGTGGTTTTATGGTGTGGTCGTGTTTTTTATGGAGGGAGCTTGTACCCCTTGTTTTGCATGGCACTATCACAGCATAGGCCTACATTGATGTTTCAAGCATCCTCTTGCTTCCCACTGTTGAAGAGCAATTCGGGTATGGCGATTGCATCTTTCAACACGATCGAGTACCTGTTCATAATGCACGACCTGTGTCGAGTGGTTACACGACAATAACATCCCTGTAATGGACTGGCCTGCACAGAGTCCTGACCTGAATCCTAGAGAATACCTTGGGATGTTTTGGAACGCCGACTTCGTGCCAGACCTCACCGACCGACATCGATACCTGTCGTCAGTGCAGCACTCCGTGAAGAATGGGCTGCCATTCCCCAAGAAGCCTTCCAGCACCTTATTGAACGTACGCCTGCGTAAGTGGAAGCTGTCATTAAGGCTAAAGGTGGGCCAACACCGTATTAAATTCCAACATTACCGCTGGAGGGCGCACGAACTTGTAAATCATTTCCAGCCAGGTGTCCGGATACTTTTGATCACATAGACTGCTTAACCATGGACTGCATCTCTGAGTGTTCCCCAGAGAAATAAATCTAGAGGAGTCAAATCGAGGGACCTCGCACATCCTTTGACAATAAAATTTCATCCTATCCAAAATCCAGAGAAGCTCTCATTCAGTATATGCGTTGCAACACGGTACAACCGTCGTGCTGTGGCCGCATATACTGTCGAATATTAAGTGGTACCTCTTCTAGAAGAACCTATAGAATGTTCTTCAGGAAGCATGCCTACTGATGTCCAACGCCTGAGATGAAATAATGTCCCACAATGTAATCTCCTATGATGCCGTCCCATACGTTTACGCTCCACGGCCTTTGATGTTGCACCTGACGAAGCCACTGTTAATTTTGGGCTGCATGTTATGCAAATTTGCATTAGCTTGGTTAGTAGACGTTGCTTCATCGGTAAAGATCACACGTTGGAAAAACGAACGGTCGTCTCTCAGTTGCTGAAAGGCAAACTGACAAAGTTCTGTACGACATTCGGAATCAAGGTCGTCAAATGCCTGATGCAATGGCTGATAATTACCCACATGTGCTTGTATCTCTAGGAAGTCCAAAATTTTAAGCTGTTCTTTTCACAGCTTCCCTCTTCAGTGCTTACTCATAACTAGTGCAATTTCTTCATTTATAAATTTCTCAGTAACACGACGAACTACAGTTCTCTTAAATACGACAACATTGCAATCAGCAGTATCATTACCAGGAAGAGGACACCAAAACTGCCATCTCCTCTCTAGATGCAACATGCTTACATTGTCCCAAGAAGACGCTTCAGGAAATGGACGGTCCACTGCACATTCATGCAACGAATTTAAAAAGTGTGGTGATATTGTGGGGGGCATTCTGTAGCTAGGCGTAATATTAGCTTGTAGTATTTTCATTTCTTTAATGTGTTCAAGCTTAACGTTCTTTTTTTTAGTGAGTTAGACACCTTCCAATGCACGTGGTACAGAATCGGGCTGTAATTAATACATCTGAATAGTAGGCGACTTGACGAAATGACACTCTCATTTATTTAAATGATTCCAGGATTTTCTAATTTATCTAGCATTCCTCTTTGTTTAATTGTTTCGTTTGTGGTGGCTCAGTATTCCACATGGTCCACGTAAGGACACTTTTTCTCTTTCTTGTATCAACGCTAATGGTTTGAAGCGAAATAACAACCAATGGAGCAGAAGCTTGTATGATTTACTTACGTTCTCGGGTCACCGATAATTCTGTGTTTAAACATACGACTATTTATATGGCGTTAGATGCATCTTTTAACCATCACCTCTCATACACGCTCTGCCTTCAACAGGAATGTTAGTCAGAGCGAGCTCAAATTGCATCCTGCATTTTTTTCAGAACTGCAGTTAGTTTCGTTTTTTTTTCATTATTTATTGCTTCTAAGGCAAGTGATGGCATCGAGATTCCGAGGCTGCTCGTTGCTCTCATCTTACGTTCGATGTGGTTGCTTTAGACATTTATAGTTCAGGTTTAGGTACAGAAAGTTGTTGATAAAAAGGTAGGCTTCCGCAGCCATTGTCACAGTCAATAAAAATTTTCTGAGTTTATGACCGCATTGTCAATATGTAAAACTACCGACGTTTCGGCCACTGTTGCAACTGACCTTATCAAGGTGCTTTTGTTTACTGCTGAATGAGAAAACTTTGTTTCTTACATACCTGCAAACGTAGCTGTTATCTAATTGTTATAGGCTGTTAAGGATGAAGGGCAGTGATGTTAGAAGTTCTTTATTGGTGTTTTTATTGGTGGAAACCCGACGTTTTGATGGTGTTCGTATTACTGCTTGTGATTGGTGGAAATCGGCTCCAACGCCAGTAAAGAACTTCTAGCATCCCTTCCCTTCATCCTTAACAGCCCTTCAGAATTAGATAACAGCCACGTCTGCAGGCATACAAGAAACAAAGTTTTGTCATTCAGCAGTAAACTCGCTTCCCACGCCCGGGTTCCCGGGTTCGATTCCCGGCGGGGTCAGGGATTTTCTCTGCCTTGTGATGGCTGGGTGTTGTGTGATGTCCTTAGGTTAGTTAGGTTTAAGTTCTAGGGGACTGATGACCATAGATGTTAAGTCCCATAGTGCTCAGAGCCATTTGAACCATTTTTCAGCAGTAAACAAAAACATCCTGAAGAAGGTCATTTGCAACAGTGACCGAAACGTCGGTAGTTTTACATATTCACAATGCGGCCACAAACCCAGAAAAATTTTATTGACTAAGAAAGTCGTTGGTTTATCATACGAAGCCATCCGTGCTCATTGCATATGATAGACCTACAAGTTGCATCATGCATACATTCCCTGAATCAGAATAAGAGCTTGCTAGAATTAACTGTGATCGTATCATTCACTCAAGCATTCACTTATGCACCCAGTTCTTTCCGTTGTGCAAAGTAAGCACTATTTGGTCAGATTGCGCTATAAGTCATTTATTGTGTCTAAACTTTATTTACAAAAGGCCACTTATTCATGGGATTTTTCTTAAAACGTCTTTCATGTGCTCAGAAGAATATACAAAAGAGTAGTTGGCTTACACGGTGGATGAATTTCAAGAGCCTCGTACATTACACAGAGTGATTCAGATCTACCGTACAGACACTTTTTCTTGTAAACTGTGCGTCCGATCATTTTTGGGTCCAATGTCTTTTAAGGACTCTTCTAAGGGTTGCTCGAATGATTAATTTAATATTTCCGTAAAGCTGCTGCAAAATGAAGAAAACTAAATTCATTTGAGAATTTCATATAGGATCAAAGGAAAAAATTAGTACCGTTAAAAAAAGCTCTTCAAACTGAACATTTTTTTCAGGTTACCTTCCATTCAGAAAGCAGCTGCACTGAGAATGGCTAGGTTCTACGCGAAATCTAGATCTGCACAATAAAATTTAAAAAGGACGACTGATCGCTGCAATCTATAATATACAAGTGAACATTTTTTTGTCTAAAATCTTTATTTGTTGCACATCGGTGATAACATCAGAAAACTTTTCCTGGCAACGTGACACGCAACGCTACACCACTCAGCGGAAGTAACTGGAGATGGTTGGTGCTAGTTCCTCATTGCTAGTAACATTACTCCCAACTAATATGCGGCATTTTGTTGGAACACAGTCAAAGGCTTATGTGGAGGTTACCACTTTTTGTCACTCGTTCAGTAATGGCATATTTTGAGAAAGAGGCAAAAATTTGGAAATTTGTGGTAAGTTCCTATGGGACCAAACTGTAGAGGTCATCGGTCTCTAGGCTTACACAATACTTAATCTAACTTACGCTAAAGACGGCGGACGCACACACATGGGAAAGCCGCGCGAACCGTGACAAGGCGTTATGTGCTTGCGGTGTTCGGAGAATGATGCCATAATTACTTATGCTCCCTGATCAAAAGTTTCTACACACCCCTATGTAAGGCGGAACACCACCAGACGTCGCAAGAGGCGGACTCGCCAGTATAAAAGAAGGCGGGGAGTCCTGTGTTGACAGTAGACAAGCAGTAACAGCATAATGAGTCGATCAAAAGAGCTCACTGACTTCAAACGTGGTCTAATCACTGGATGTCTCCTGAATAACAAATCCACCAGACATTTCAATCCTCGTAGAGCTGCCCAAGCCGGCCGGAGTGGCCGAGCGGTTCTAGGCGCTTCAGTATGGAACCGCGCGACCGCTACGGTCGCAGGTTCGAATCCTGCCTCGGGCATGGATGTGTGTGATGTCCTTAGGTTAGTTAGGTTTAAGGGGCTCCGGAACGCCCTATACTTGCAATGTTAAAATAACGCTTATAAATTACATCTTTCCTCACAAAGTATTTGAGGTAGGAAGTTGAACTTTTTACAGATTATTTGTTGCAATATGGGCTACAACTTAACACAGGGATTGTACAAAATTTTAGTTCAGTTATTAAAGATGATTTTTTTTTCAATTGTAATGAAAATTCACAACATTTTTTTTTGCAATTTTTTATTTATATATTCAAAAATATACAGTTTTTTGGAAAAAGGCTGTGTTAAATTATGCAGAAGGTACTGTGTAACATTTACTGAAAGTTTGAAACAAATATGTTTGGAAGATCCTTGAAAACATGTAACTAGTATGAGAGAAATGGCTCTGAGCACTATGGGACTTAACATCTATGGTCATCAGTCCCCTAGAACTTAGAACTACTTAAACCTAACTAACCTAAGGACAGCACACAACACCCAGCCATCACGAGGCAGAGAAAATCCCTGACCCCGCCGGGAATCGAACCCGGGAACCCGGGCGTGGGAAGCGAGAACGCTACCGCACGACCACGAGATGCGGGCTAGTATGAGAGAATAAAAGTTTTGGGAATCGAGCGACAAAGATTGGATTAACTTTTTAGTGCATTCCAGGTCCATAGGATGGATTATCTTCAGCCTCTGCAAACTCCTCCTCCAGCTTCCTCTTGTTCCTCCTCCTGTTTACTCTTACTTGTATTTCTAGACTCTTTACAGCCCTGTCTGCGGTCCGAAGGCGTTCCTTGTCTAAAGCAAGCATCGCTCGTACCATGTTAGAACCTATCTTCATTCCCATATTTCTAAATACCTTGCACCTTACAATGTTGCCATCATTGAAAGTCGCAACAGCAGCATACACACCAAAGTGAAGTGTTTCTGTTCCAACAAATACAGTCTTGGGGATTCTCGACCATATAACACTATTTACACTTTCATTGGGGTTTTGAGTTTTTCCGTGAATACACTTTTTCAACAGTTCAGGTGCTGCTAAGTCTCTGAAAATAGGTTTTATCACCTCCATTATTGCATGAGGCAGACTATGCTTATGAGTGTACACTTCACCAGTTAGCAATCCTTTGTTATATTTACACCAACTGCCTTCTTCTTTGGGACACAAGCTATGTTGGGGATTTTCATCGGTTGAAGAAGTATGAAAAAAAAGAGCCCAAACAGCCTTCTTCATTTCGTCGACACTTTGTGTATTTTGCCTAATAGCCATTCCATAATAGTTCCGTATTTTGTCAATTACACTGTCAGTTAACCTTCCCTTCCCATCCAACCCTTTACCATCACTGAGTTTTTGTTTCTTGTACGAAGCTTTCAGTCGCCGAAGTCTTGTTCCCATTCGCACCAGCGATATATATTGAACCATCACAGGTTAGCCACAACACATACTTTATCTCACATCACTAAAATGTACCTGATGAACACGGACGTTAATAATAACACCATTTGACAGCAGTTTAACAGCGCCACAGTGGGTCACGCCCATGTAGAACACATTTCAAAAAAAATTTAAAAATAGTTGTAGTCTTCGGAATTGAATAAATTATATATCTATTAAAAGGTAATAGTCTGCAGATTCAGAAAACGCAAAAAAGTAAAAATTGAACTTTTCATGTATTTGAGCCTTTCCGTAACCCCTTAAGTAGTTCTAAGTTCTAGGGGACTGACGACCTCAGAAGTTAAGTCCCATTGTCCTCAGAGCCATTTAAACCAAAAGCTGCCCAAGCTGACTGTCGGAGACGTCATTAAGTGGAAACGTGAAGGAACAACCGCAGCTAAACCAAGACCAGGCGGACTTAATGTAGGCCTACTGACGGACGGGGACCGTCTAGCATTGCGGTGGCTCGTTGTAAAAAAAAATCGCTTGAAATTAACGGAAGCACTCACTAGTTAGTTCCAAAGTGCAACCGGCAGTCCAATTGGCACAATGACTGTGCGTAGGAAGTTAACGAGAATGGAGTACAATGGTCGACCACTACCTCAAAAGCCTCACATTACTGCAGTCAATGCTAAGCGATGCTTGTGGTGCTGTATAGAGTGACGCTGCTGGGCTGGGGGCGACTGGAAATGAGAGACTTTGAGCGATGAACCACGCTGTATCCTGTGGCAATCCGGTAAAAGGGTTTGGGTTTGACGAATGCCTCGAGAACTTTACCTGCTATCGAGTGTTCTGCCGACGATGAAGTACAGAGCAGGAGGTGTTACGGTATGGTGATGTTTCTCGTGGATGGGGTGTGATCACCCCAATGAATTTACGAAAACGCTATATGCAAAGTGCTATCAACACACTTTGCAGCGCTGTGCAGTGCGTACAGTACAGAAACAGTTCGGAGGCTACGATTATTTGTATCAGCGTGGCAATACGCCCCGTCATAAAGCTGTATCTGTGAATGAAGCAATGGTTTGTGGCCAATAACATTCCCGAAATGGACTGGTCTAGCCCGGTTCACGACCTAAACCCAGCGGAAAACCTTTGGGGTGAATTAGAACGTTGACTCGCTCCAGAACTCAGTGTCCAACAAGGCCACTTCTCTGAATTCGGGTCGTGACGAAGAATGGGCGAGCAGTCCTCCAAAGACATTCACATACCTCATTAAAAGAGTACGCCACCAAAGTTCAAACTGTTATACAGGGTGATTCAAAAAGAATACCACAACTTTAGGAATTTAAAACTCTGCAACGACAAAAGGCAGAGCTAAGCACTATCTCTCGGCAAATTAAGGGAGCTATAAAGTTTCATTTAGTTGTACATTTGTTCGCTTGAGGCGCTGTTGACTAGGCGTCAGCGTCAGTTGATGCTAAGATGGCGACCGCTCAACAGAAAGCTTTTTGTGTTATTGAGTATGGCAGAAGTGAATCGACGACAGTTGTTCAGCGTGCATTTCGAACGAAGTATGGTGTTAAACCTCCTGATAGGTGGTGTATTAAACGTTGGTATAAACAGTTTACAGAGAATGGGTGTTTGTGCGTAGGGAAAAGTTCTGGACGGTCAAGAACGAGTGATGAAAATGTAGCACGCATCCAGCAAGCATTTGTTCGCAGCCCAGGAAAATCGACTCGCAGAGCTAGCAGAGAGCTGCAAATTCCGCAATCAACTGTATGGAGAGTCCTACGAAAAAGGTTAGTTATGAAACCTGAACGTCAACTACCCGAGGCGATGGATCGGCCGCCAGGCAGCCCGTGACAGAGCACTTCATCACTGGCCTCCGAGAAGCCCTGATCTTACCCCCTGCGATGTTTTCTTATGGGGGTATGTTAAGGATATGGTGTTTCGGCCACCTCTCCCAGCCACCATTGATGATTTGAAACGAGAAATAACAGCAGCTATCCAAACTGTTACGCCTGATATGCTACAGAGAGTGTGGAACGAGTTGGAGTATCGGGTTGATATTGCTCGAGTGTCTGGAGGGGGCCATATTGAACATCTCTGAACTTGTTTTTGAGTGAAAAAAAACCTTTTTAAATACTCTTTGTAATGATGTATAACAGAAGGTTATATTATGTTTCTTTCATTAAATACACATTTTTAAAGTTGTGGTATTCTTTTTTGAATCACCCTGTATATTGATAAGCCAAAACATTATGACCATCGCCCACATGGTGGCGTTGCGGACGCTTTACGCGATAGGAAAAGTTCGTAAGCAGAGCAGACGCCGACTGGGGATAACCCTAGCGAAGACATGGGCGGCAAATGGCGAAATCCATTGAGGTAAACCACTTTGACAAAGAGCAGAGTATTATTACGCAGAGGCTGTGAACCAGTATGTCGAAAAGGGCGAGACTGGTCGAATGTTCACAGGCTACTGTCGTGACCATCTACAGCACAGTGAAATAACCTCTAAGCGTTAAATCAGGGGCGGGCAAACGTTGCACGCGGCTCATGAGCACACAGCGCTGCACGTGTGCTGCTCGCGTGCAGGCGTCGAACGGGACAGTGCCGACAGCCTGCAGGTTGCGGCAGTGTAGTACCAGGCTAAGCTGCGGACGTTGAAGTGAAGCGACCACTACGTAGTGAACGTTGTATTTCAATAATCGGAAAATGCAGAGTGAATCGAGGAAACGGAGAATTGGAGATTTGCTATCTTTTAAAAAGGAATGGGACAATCATTTGTTCTCTGTGGAAAAACGTGAAAATTGGAAATGTATAATATGTGACAGTATTCTCGCTGATGAGCGGAAGTTTAATATTGAACGCCATTATAATAAATTTCAGTATGTTGCCGTTCTTAGTGCAATAAAAGAGGAATTTCTCAAGCGATTTGGGGATATATCTGACTTATCCCAAGGTTTTGAATAGTTCTCGAGAGAATATGGTTTCTGTAGATGATATTCATCTCAGTTTGCAAATGGAATTAATAGATCTACAGTGTAATTCTCGTCTGAGAGACAAGTTCCTTTTGGCAAGACGTGTAATAAATTTTTATCACGACTTTCCACAGCAAGAGTTTCCTCGTCTCCATCGTGAAGCCATGAAGATAGTCAATGTTGGGCTCGACATACTTTTGTGAGAGATTTTTTTCTGTTATGAAAATCAATAAGTCTCGGTTAAGAGCAAACATCAGTAATGAAAATTTACGTAACTGTTTGCGTTTGTCTGTATGTAGAAATTTTGTTCCAGACGTTAAACGTATTGTAAACTCCACCTGTGATAATTAAATAAAACGTATCGTAGGTAATAGGTACTCTTTCAAACCATGATTACTTTCAAGCACTCCTACTAACCTTATTCCTTCATTTAATAAAGCAGGCCAGGAAACAAAACGCATTACAGGGGAAGAAGCGGAGAGACGGTATGGTGGGGAGGGGTGAGAAGCGGGTGACCAGCTTGCCCCTGTGTGCACGCAGAACACCTGTTAACTGCACATGTGCATGTGCACCGCACACGTGCAGAATTTCTGCCCGCCCCTGCGTTAAATGGTAGAACGTCCATGACTCTTCATAGAATGCGAGGTTCGGACGTTTGTCTACTCTGTAAAGTAGGGCAGATGGTGATCTGTGGCATCTCTGCCGAAAGAACACAGTGCTGGTGCACGCACAAATGTCTCGGAGCACACCGTTCAAAGTACACTGTTGACCGTGGTGCTCCGCAGCAGACCACCCACATGTGTTCACATGTTGACCCAACGACATCGTCAGTTACGGTTGCAGTGGGCACGGGTCCACTGGGATCGACTATCGACGGAAACTTGTCAGCTGCCTGGATGAACCACGTTTTCGCTACACAAGGTCGATGGTCGTCTCCACAAACGCCGTCATAGAGGTAAACGGAGGCTCTTAATGTGCAGCGCGCCACGGGCGCAGGCTGGTGGGAGCTGCATTATGCTATGGGAGGCATTCTCTTGCGCTTGCATGGGACTTGTGGTAGTAATCGAAGTTACGCTGACAGCTGCGAACCACATGCATCAATTCAGACTTGGTATCATCCCCGACGGCGATGTCATCTTTCAGCAGCATATCTGTCCGTGTCTCGTAGCCACGGCCGAGGAGCATTATAGTGTACTCACGTTGATGTCTCGCCGACCAAATTCGACTGATGTAAACCGGGCGCCATCACCGCGTACAGAAATCAGCGGCCCGTTACTTACGTAAATTAAATGGCCTGTGTGTAGAAGTCTAATGCCACATACCTCTACAAACCTGCCAACAAACTGCCGGATTCTGACGGATTCTGACAGAGAAACAAGCTATTAAGCAGAATGAGATTTTCACTCTGCAGCGGAGTTTGCGCTGACATGAAACTTCCTGGCAGATTAAAACTGTGTGCCGGACCGAGACTCAATTTTGGAACCTTTGCCTTTCGCTCGCAAGTGCTCTACCTTCTGAGACACCCAAGCACGACTCACGCCCCGTCCTCACAGCTTTAACACCGCCAGTATCTCGTTTCCTACCTTCCAAACTTCATAGAAGCTCTCCTGCGAAACTTGCAGAACTAGCACTCCTGGAAGAAAGGATATTACGGAGACATGGCTTTGCCACAGGCTGGGGGGATGTTTCCGGGAAGAAATTTTCACTCTGCAGTGGGGTGTGCGCTGAAATGAAACTTCCCGGTAGGTTAAAACTGTGTGCCGGATCGAGACTCGGTCCGGCACGCAGTTTCCATCTGCCAGGAAGTTTCAGGCTATTAAGCAGGTGATCATGATGTTTCGGCTCATCAGTGTAAAGGCGGAAGGTGGACAAACTTCATATTAATGTCCACAACAGGTGTCCGGATACTTTTGATGAGAAAGTGTGGAAGTGTAGAAGTAGAGTGGGTTTGTGCAGAGGTCCTGGAGGTTTCCGGTGACTCGTTACAGAGTAAATCATTACATTTGATGGCTCGCTTGCCTTCAGCACTGCTTGGTTCTGTCTACAAGGCCAACATGCCTACGAAGTTTTTCGCGACTGAGTCCTTGCAAAAAAAATAAAAGCACTTTATCAGTAAGCCGAGTCATACTGCTGTGTATCACTGTTAACGTACAACCAACACTGCCAGAAAAACACAGCCCAGGCATCATCGAGCAGAACTGAATAGATATGAGAAGGACAGATTGAACATTCTTGTTGTCGGCAGGTACCGTGGGTGAAAGGGACCAGTTTGTTTCCAACAAAAATACGCAGCGCATACTTCTGACATTTGCAGGGTTGTGCAGATATTTTCAGTGCAATACAGATACAAAGGTACATGGGCTTCAGCTTCTGTCTCTGTAACCACAGGTCCCTTAAACATACTATACAGAAAATATCCCTCAACAGCCTCCGAAACTTTGTCGGTGGAGTTCGGATCCGGTCTTTATTGGCATAAACTTCCTGACAATTCTCCCCTCAATTTCAGCAAATTTTAATTTTTGTTTATTTTTACTAAGGTTTCGTGACTGTTCTGCAATTTGATACAACCCACGAAACTCTATTAAACCAGCAAGGTGGACATTTGACCTCTTCACAACCGGATGACGACACCCAAGAGAAACTGAAAATCAATATGGCGTGCGGAGCTGCGGTAACGAAGCTGCTCGTCGTTAATTACGTACGTGTGTACCGTCCTGTCCTCTGGTTCTCGGAATTGCAAATAAAGATAGCGCGCAGTCCAGCGGGATAGAGTTTCCGTGTCAGGGTTCACATATAGACCTCGCTGTGAGCGACTTGGAAAGGTACTCCCGAACGATTCTGTTATCTTCTCTCTTTCTTTTCTCTCTCTTTCTCTCTGCTTTTGGCACTACGTACACATAAATTTTAACTATATTTTGTGCCTTCTGAGGCAGATTTATCTTCGAGTAATCTGCCTCTTTGTTTCAAGTGGAAATTTAAGCACACTTGTGAAATATTGTATTCGGAGTAGTTAGTGAAGTTTTGGTTATCACTTCGAAAAAATAAAGTTACCGGATTACTTTTTTGTTTACACTGGTGAACAAATTTTTTGCTACAAAGAATTCGAACTGTCTTTGCTAAGTTGTGGGTGCGCAGTTCGAAAATGAAATCAGCAATGGCAAACAACTAAACAAGATTTTTATGGCGAGACAGCATATCCAATTTTTTTGCGATTTGCTTTATATTTAATAAACTATTACGCCACCGCAATTATGCATTTGGTGCTTCAGTATAACATAACTAGTTAATACGCTTTTGTAAATAACGTCAAAAAACTATTCATGATTGAATACTCCTAAATATGTGACACTGAATTCATCTGTGCTTTTCAAAAAAATCTGTATAATTTAAGCCAATTTCTCGACTGGGAGCTATAATAATAATTAGGTATGAATTCATATAAGCCAACGGCCTTGCTGCAGTGGTAATATACGGAAATTAAGTGCTGTCGGGCTTACCTCACACTTGGATGGGTCACCGTCCGGGTCAACCAGGTACTGTTGTACTGTTGGCAAGCGGGGTGCACGCAGCCTTTGAGAGGCAACTTAAGGAGCTACTTTACTGAGAAGTAGTGGCTCCGGTCACGAAAATTGACAACGGCATGGAGAGTGGTGTGCTGACCATCATCACCATAATCGTTTTCCAGCTCCAGTTTTCCAGGTCTGGTGTACAAGAACTCGCCGTCTCCTCCTGTCTTCACACATCTTCTGTTACAGGACAACTCCCCATTTGTGTCCTCTCTCCTCCACATCTAATATTACAGTCTCTATCCAGCGTTTTCTTGATCTTCCCGATGGTCTGCTTCCTACGAGGTTCGGGCTAAAATATATTCTCGCTGGTCTTTCGCTATTCAGTCTCATTATGTGCCCATACCACTGAAGCCTGTGTTTCTAGTAACAGGTTACAAACTACATTTCTATTCACCTCGTTTCTGATTTTGTCCTTTTTCGTTGCTTGGTTCATAGTTCTAATGAATCTCATTTCTATTTCCTGAATTCTGCTGAGATCTTTGTTTAGTAGGGTAAATGTTTATAAACCACATGTAAGGATTGGTAAGAAATAGGTGTGGTACATGGTCGCTTTGGCTTTTCGTGACATTTTATCCCCCCATAGAATCCAAGGTACACACGAACTCCACGCCTACCACAGTAGTACAAGTTTATATGCCAACTAGCTCCGCAGATGGCGAAGAGATTGAAGAAATGTATGAGATAAAAGAATTTATTCAGATAGTGAAGGAAGACGAAAATTTGAAAGTCAGGGGGGACTGGAATTCGGTAGTAGTAAAAGGAAGAGAAGAAAAAGTTTTGGTTAATATGGAATGAGGGTAAGGAATGAAAGAGGAAGCCACCTGGTAGAATTTTGCACAGAGCATAAGTTAATCATAGCTAACACTTAGCATAAAACTCATGAAAGAAGGTTGTATACGTGTTGTATACGCTGTCGCCCTCAGTGGTTCACAACAGGCCCCAGCAGTCCACCCACCCCACCGCCGCCCCACGCCGAACCCAGGGTTATTGTGCGGCCCCGCCCCCAATGTACCCTCCCCGGGGAACACCTCATACCAGACGACTGTAACTCTAAATTTTTGCGTGGTAGAGTAATTATGGTGTACGCGTATGTGTAGATAGGGTTTGCGCAGCAATTGCCGACATAGTGTAACGGTGGTGGAGTAAGGGGAACCAGCCTGCATTCGCCGAGGCAGACGGAAAACCGCCTTAAAAACCATCCTCAGGCTGGGCAGCACACCGGACCTCGACACTAATCAGCCGGGCGGATTCGTGCCGGGGACCGGCACGCCTTCCCGCACGGTAAGCAGCGCCTTAGACCGCGTGGCTAGCTGGGCGAGCTCTTAAATGTATTACTAGCGACCTCCCTGCCTTCGTATGGATACCCTAACTGTCCACTGTCGGACGTCTCGTCTGGCATAGCAGTAGCAGTCAGGGAGTCCCAAAAAAACACCGGGAACACTATGTGTGTGGAGCTGGAAGGCACGCTGATCGGTTTCGAAGAAGGGACCCATATGCGGAAACGCTTGGCCTGAGCGATGGAGCGCGTGGGAGATGGATGTGCATTCCATATATATCAACAAACCCAACACGAGTAGCACATCACGCTGTCTACATTATAAATGGGCTTTGAACTGCAGATCTCCTATGTCAACACACAACCTACATCGGATTTTGTAGTGTAACGACGTAAGTTTCTTATAAATGATTTTCTTTCGACATATGACCATGTGCAGACTTTGTCACCTACGTCAGTTACAACCCACTCCAAAATTATTTATATTATTTTTAAATGGTCTCAGAATGATTCTTGAACGAAACTGTAAAACATCATTTGAGTCGTATGCACAGAATTACGTCACTCGGGCCAATTGGTTTGCGTGAACTTTTTCAATTTTTGACGTCGTTTGTTTCTCCTCAGAAATTATATTGATACACTTTATCTTGATTTAATCGATATTAGAACCACATTAAATAAACTTTGAGATTCAAAGTCGCGATGAACACTGTTAAAATTCAATAATCTCGTCAAATATATTATTAATTCATTCACATAATTCTTCATAAATAAATCCTCATAACACGTATTTCAACTTTAATAGCATCCACCAGTTTATTATCTTCCTACATACAGACGTGAACCTGAGCCTTGACGAGACAGAACTAACATTTTCAATAAGATTAAACTTCCTATGATATCATTGTTGTACAAAACATTACAAAATCTCGTTTATTTTTATTTTTAGAAGCACGACGCAACAACTCGGTTCCAGGATCTTCTGTCGCTCTTTGGCTGTCGACCCGCGACGTATAGTGGCCAGCAATTTTCTCTCTCGTCGCGGCAGCGAAGATGCTGTCTCCTTTCGTTGCGCCGCCCTCTCCGTACATGAAACATATAAAAAAAATACAAAAACTTTAGACAATTCACAACCATTACAAAATATTACAAAAAATACATAAACAAAACACTAAATTAAACTTATATTCACTGCAAACTGGGCTGACACTGGTGGATGGGTGACGCTTCAATTTCGTCCCACTACACTGTGCCGAGTCTCACACACATGAGCCAATACGTGCAGTTGTGTTTGAACTATTTCAGTCGCTCCGCAGACTCGAGCAGTAAGGTCCTCTGCTGACGTTACAGGGGTGTCATACGCCATATTCTTCATACTACCCCACAGAAAACAGTCGAGGTGCCAGGTCTGACAACTGTGCTGGCCATGGAAGTGGTACACTCCCACCATTCCATCGACTGGATATGCAACATTGGGATGATCCCACACAACGACATCAAAGGGTGCTGGAGATCTGTCGTGTTGCAGCCACATGCTCATCCGAACATTTAGTGGCATTGCGTCCGATAGGGTAGGCAAAACATCTGTAATGAATGTGCAGAAGATTGGTCCTCTTAGTGTGTTTGGCAGTATATATGGCCCACTGATATGGCCAAAAATCATCCTGGCCCAAAAACTAATACCGATCCTGTGTTAGTGATTTCTAATCACCTGGGCACGCCGGCCAGTGTGGCCAAGCGGTTAAAGGCGCTACAGTCTGGAACCGCGTGACTGCTATGGTCGCAGGTTCGAATCCTGCCTCGGGCATGGATGTGTGTGATATCCTTAGGTTAGTTAGGTTTAAGTAGTTCTAAGTTCAAGGGGACTGATGACCTAAGATATTAAGTCCCAAAGTGCTCAGAGCCATTTGAACCATTTTTACACAGTGACTAAATATAAATCGAAAACAAAGTGTAAAAAGTGTACGTAGTATATTTGTTATTAAAAAGTTATTTTGATTTATATTTTAGAAAACTGCCAAAAGTAAAAGAGGAGGAGATCTTACGATTTCTGAAGCAATACGGCTAAAATAAAAACAGCGGAAGAACGAAGAGTGCGAAGTATGTTTTAAGTTCCAAACAAACGAGAATGAGCGCCGTGAAAAGCAGAGAAACAGAAGAACAAGGAAATGAACGAACTGAAGAATCAACAATTTCGAAAAAGCATTGCAATGAGTGAATTGAAAAAAAAAACAATAAATTGTGAACAGTCAAAGTGATACAGTGACGGAATATAAATCCTACTGACCATATGACTAGCCTCATTAAACTCAACATTAATTTCTGCGACATAGCCACTGCTGAAAACGAACTCATCGACTAAATTTATCCAAACATTGTTCAGAACTATACCAATCCGGACTGGGTATTTGAAAGAGCAATTTTACCAACTGAAAATAATATTGACGACGATATCCTTGAATATTCAAAAGAAAATTCCAGGTGAAGAGAGAATATACAAATCGATCGATACGGTGGTATACTTTGAAGAAAGTGTGAACTTCCCTTCAGAATTTCTAAGCTCTTTGCAAGTACCAGGAATGCCGTTACACTGCCTTCGACTTAAAAGTGAATCTCCGATCATACTACTCAGAAATATCAGCTCACCAAAACTATGTAATGGGACAAGCATGATCGTCAAACAGCTATGGAATAACTTCATCGAAGTCGAACTTACGAGTGGAAAGAACTAAAGACACAGGCTACTTATACCAAGAATACCACTGCTCTCTACTGTATTGCCGTTCCAATTTATAAGACTGCAATTTCCAGTCAAATTAGCCTATGGTTTTACGATTAACAAAGCGCAAGGACAAACTTTAAATTATTGCGGCATGAAACTCAAAGACTCCTGCTTCTTGATGGTCAGCTATACGTTGCTTGCTCTGGAGTAGGAAATTCGAAAAATTTGTACATACCTACCACCGATAACGAAATGAAAAATGTTGTTTACAAACAAGTATTGTAAAGAGTTAGAATACGTTACCAATAAAAAAATTTACCTATGGTATTTTAATAAGTATTATGAATAGTTAGAATATGTTGCCAATGAAATTTTTCGCGTCTTACACTTTAAAGTTTATCCTTTTATTCCAACTACCATACAATCTCATATGAACGCCCTGAGCGAAGCCTGGTACCCAAGCTAGTTTTGACTATTGTTTTATCGCGCCGCACGACGCCACACAGGTCCTCGGTCTGCATCCTGATGAATTCGTAACGGTTTCCAGTCGGCGGAGGTCAGCCCTTACAATTCTGTAATATGCAGTGTAACTATGTTTTACTGTATATGTTGCTTCTCTAAACTTTAATTGAGTATGAGCAAACTCCTTTTTGATTTTCTTTGTAATGCTTTTGCTAGCCGCACTGTCTGAAACTATATGCAATACTCACAACTGTTGTACGAAGTATGATGCGAGGCCGATATCAATAGCTGCAGTCGAACAATGGGTGTCAGGGGAAGCGCAGTAGCGTTTGTATGCTGGCGCGCACTACGTAACATGATAGTATCTCGTCGGGTAAAAGCACACGAAACTGTACCGCTGTGCTTTTGTGTTTCGAACATGGTTTGTACTAGACATTGACGTGAACCTCATGAAAGAAAATGAGAAAATGTTTGAATACTGCGAGCTTCGCAGAGTGTTCTGAGTAGAAGAGACAACGCACACGCTAGTAGACAGAGATTGTCGATATTAAAACCAAAATGTTTCCAACCCACCGACTTGTGCAAATTAAAGTACTTTAAGATTCTTAACTTATTTGCAGTTTAATGAACTGCTGCGCGCGTTAAAAAATCAACACTCGCTGTGGAATCATTTGTACTGTTTAATATGTGTGAAACCGACTCACCAAATTGTGAATTCGCGAAAATAAACAGACAGACTGTATCTTAGCGAACGGAGGTTTGAAATGAATTTTACGTCGGTATACGACTGTGTCCTGGACGTTAATAATACAGGGTGTTTCAAAAATGACCGGTATATTTGAAACGGCAATAAAAACTAAACGAGCAGCGATAGAAATACACCGTTTGTTGCAATATGCTTGGGACAACAGTACATTTTCAGGCAGACAAACTTTCGAAATTACAGTAGTTACAATTTTCAACAACAGATGGCGCTGCGGTCTGGGAAACTCTATAGTACGATATTTTCCACATATCCACCATGCGTAGCAATAATATGGCGTGGTCTCTGAATGAAATTACCCGAAACCTTTGACAACGTGTCTGGCGGAATGGCTTCACATGCAGATGAGATGTACTGCTTCAGCTGTTCAATTGTTTCTGGATTCTGGCGGTGCACCTGGTCTTTCAAGTGTCCCCACAGAAAGAAGTCACAGGGGTTCATGTCTGGCGAATAGGGAGGCCAATCCACGTCGCCTCCTGTATGTTTCGGATAGCCCAAAGCAATCACACGATCATCGAAATATTCATTCAGGAAATTAAAGACGTCGGCCGTGCGATGTGGCCGGGCACCATCTTGCATAAACCACGAGGTGTTCGCAGTGTCGTCTAAGGCAGTTTGTACCGCCACAAATTCACGAAGAATGTCCAGATAGCGTGATGCAGTAATCGTTTCGGATCTGAAAAATGGGCCAATGATTCCTTTGGAAGAAATGGCGGCCCAGACCAGTACCTTTTGAGGATGCAGGGACGATGGGACTGCAACATGGGGCTTTTCGGTTCCCCATATGCGCCAGTTCTGTTTATTGACGAAGCCGTCCAGGTAAAAATAAGCTTCGTCAGTAAACCAAATGCTGCCCACATGCATATCGCCGTCATCAATCCTGTGCACTATATCGTTAGCGAATGTCTCTCGCGCAGCAATGGTAGCGGCGCTGAGGGGTTGCCGCGTTTGAATTTTGTAGGGATAGAGGTGTAAACTCTGGCGCATGAGACGATACGTGGACGTTGGCGTCATTTGGACCGCAGCTGCAACACGGCGAACGGAAACCCGAGGCCGCTGTCGGATCACCTGCTGCACTAGCTGCGCGTTGCCCTCTGTGGTTGCCATACGCGGTCGCCCTACCTTTCCAGCACGTTCATCCGTCACGTTCCCAGTCCGTTGAAATTTTTCAAACAGATCCTTTATTGTATCGCTTTTCGGTCCATTGGTTACATTAAACCTCCGTTGAAAACTTTGTCTCATTGCAACAACACTGTGTTCTAGGCGGTGGAATTCCAACACCAGAAAAATCCTCTGTTCTAAGGAATAAACCATGTTGTCTACAGCACACTTGCACGTTGTGAACAGCACACGCTTACAGCAGAAAGACGACGTACAGAATGGCGCACCCACAGACTGCATTGTCTTCTATATCGTTCACATCACTTGCAGCGCCATCTGTTGTTGAAAATTGTAACTACTGTAATTTCGAAAGTTTGTCCGCCTGAAAATGTACTGTTGTCCCAAGCATATTGCAACAAACGGTGTATTTCTATCGCTGCTCGTTTAGTTTTTATTGCCGTTTCAAATATACCGGTCATTTTTGAAACACCCTGTAGCATCGTGTGTTCAAGAAACGTATAGTCGCGCGTATACTTTGACTTGTATGGCAACAATTACGTTCGACCGCCTGTGTCCAAAGGAATATGACGGAGGGAAACACAGTCGCCAGGAGAATATCGTTCCTAGAAAGAGGACTGTGTCCATTCCAATTCGCGACTGATGGTGCTACTTTAACTACGTCGCTACCACCGACAAGTTGCGGCCGAATTCACGACTCACCACCCACGCATAGACAAGCTACACCGCAAACTGCTCTCTTGCTCTATAAGGACTCCAAGTTATTTAACACTTCCCAGTAATTCTCCTTTCTTTATAATGAACAAGCTGTGCACGGCTCGTGTTCATCCTATTAATTGTTTCTCATCTTCTATTACGGTAGTGCCGCCTCGTTTTCTTATTCCATTTACTGGCATCACTAACTTCCTGCCTTACTTGCCCGTGAGTGGCAGCAGCAGCAGCGCGTCTCGATAAACGCACTGTCGTACCATCTCTGAAGCGACCGATAGTATTTCCAGGTCGTCGTGTGTCTTGTAGTCGGTGAGTGGGAGACGCACCAGCAGTGCAGTCACGACGGAGCAACATTCGCGAACGGACCAGTAGTCCAGTCGGTCGGTTAACCCGCGGCACACGGACCGTGCTGTCGAACGTTAACGTTGAGCGTGCCGAGTTCAACGTGCTGCTGAACGCTCAGGAATGATGCGGCTTGTGCATACGGTACGTGGGCCCCAACGTGGTATACGCGATCGCAACGCGCTCCAACGGCAGTTGAGCGATGTTTCTAGTTCGTAAATCACACTGTTTACTCAACGGGCGAGCGTAAAATTCCCACGTTAGCAATATTAAAACGCACATTTCCTCCATCGTCCACGAAAAGGAAAGTATCATGTCCAATCAATAAGGACAGAGACATATAAAAGTTCCATTACAAACAGTGCGGTGCAAATTTGGAATACTTCTCCGCATAAGATAAACATTATTTCATCATTCCCACATTTTATTAAAATCACAAGGTCAGTCTTACTCAATCACTGTTCCTACCCAACAGCAGAATATTTGCAACATGTGAATTACGAAGCGAAAAAGAAAAGGAGCAAAATATCTTTATGGAAGTAGCGCAAGCTGTCCGTCGATTAAGCCAATCGAACAAAGGCACCCCTCAATAAAAGGTGAACTTATATTTACATAATATCAAATATCATAGGATATACTTATATTAAACTAATAATAAAGTATCAGAACCTAATAAAAACGCTAATGTTAGGAAATAAAATACGGAAGTGTCAAGACGCGAACCACCGCCCCAACTATCAAGTTAATACGTAACAGTTACGCTACTCATTACGCTAATCCAAGAGCACGCGCACGTGTCTCGTAAGTAATGTAAGTATGTTACCTGTTGCAGAAAACGTTATCGTTGATACGTTACTAATTGAAATTTAATTGTAACAAATTGTATAAGAACAATGCGTTTTGGGTGGGTCATCCTCTGTCACTGCCTTCAAATAGCCTACTCTCATAAGACGCAAGTTACAATAATTCTTTTGCCATGAATATGATGTTTCTCGTTATTTTATTGGTTTTCCAATGATTCTCAATTTGCTGGTGCTGAGAAACGGCATATATACATATAGGCTTGAAATGAACGCCAATATGGCGCCTCACAACTCTGTACTGAAGGGAGACGGCGTGCGTGTGACGTAGGTGGCGTTGTGCCATCTCATTGGTCAACGCTCAGACGCACGCTCAGTATATCTGACACGCCAGATATTGCTCTGCACGTTCGGAAAGACTCCCGAACGTGCTATTCCACGCTATGACGTCAGAAACTCGGCACGCTCAACGTTCAACGTTCTGATGCACGGTCCGTGTGCCGACGGCTTTAGAGTGGAACAGCAAGCAAGCCCCCGTCGCGCGAAGTCGGGCTGGAGCCGTTGGCGGCGTGCACACGCGGTTGCAGTGTGAGGTGCTGCTTGCGAGTGAAACGAAGTTCGTCGCCCACCGATCTTGGACATGAAAGTTGAGTCCTCACTTAACTTACTATCGAGCCTCAACTGTTTGCATTTCTTCGTTTGACCCTGGTTGTCGCTTTTGGGACATTCCCGCGAGCAACAACTTGTATGTATTTAAGTCGACTAAGATTCCAGACATCTTCCTGCGAAATTTAACTTAACTTATTCCCTGTTATGGAAGTCCACCCGGGGCATGTTCTGCCTTGTGGCCATTGACGTTCCGGTTACCTGCCCTGGTCGTTGACGTAATTTTAGGCTGTGTATTTTCCTCGCAGTGTTGTTGCTGTCCAGCGCGGCGTGTAGTTCGACAGCTGAGGTGTTGTTGGTCGTTGTGGGCACCAATATTCTGTGTGTCGTGTATTGAATGTGTATGCCGTTTTGCTGGTTGCATGAAGCGGAACTGATTTGGTTGTTTGGTCGGTCGGCTGTCTGTCAGTTGGGTTGTCTCTAGATTAAGAAGTCGTTGGATAGGCTGCCTGTCTCACCTAAACGGGCGTTAGTGTTACAATCCAAGGCCGACCTTTGGAAACTTCTGAGCACCGTTCCTTGTGGGTTATGTTATAATTTCCCTGTTTGGATTTTATATATTTGGCTGATGTGTGGCTTTCAGCCGATTTCAAAAACTGGTTCAAATGGCTCTAAGCACTATGGGACTTAACAAAAAAATGGTTCAAACGGCTCTGAGCAATGGGACTTAACTTCTGAGGTCATCAGTCCCCTAGAACGTAGAACTACTTAAACCTAACTAACCTAAGGACATCACACACATCCATGCCCGAGGCAGGATTCGAACCTGCGACCGTAGCGGTCGCGCGGTTCCAGATTGAAGCGCCTAGAACCGCTCGGCCACAGCGGCTGGCACTATGGGACTTAACATCTGAGTAATTACTTAAACCTAACTAACCTAAGGACATCACTCACATCCATGCCCGAGGCAGGATTCGAACCTGTGACCGTAGCAGTCGTGTGGTTCCGGACTGAAGCGTCTAGAACCGCTCGGCCACCGCTCCGGTTCAGCCGAGTATCAGTATCTCATAAATTAATGTTCTTGTCTTGCCCTTAAGGCATGAGATTGTTATATTTTTATATGGAGCCTTCAGCCGAATTTTACTGGAGAGGTTTTAAAATAAGGTCTTCTGCCTTTTAGATTGAAACTCTTTCTAGGCCTTAAGCCGTTAAACATATTTGTTGATATGTGGACTTCAGCCGAGTATTAATATCTCCTAAATTAATGTCCTTGTCTTGCCCTCAAGACATGAGATTGTTATTCTTTATTTTATATGAAATGTTTTAAGATATGGCCTTCTACCTTTTGATTGAAACTCCTCTCATTGGTTAATATGCGACCTCCAGCCTAGTTCCATTAAAATTAAATTGCTAAGGTCTTGAGCCGATTAAATTGAAGATTTAGAAAATATTCTTGAGTGAATCCTCCCGAAGAACCTTGTATTTCAATTTTGCTTAAGCCTTGTGGCCTTCAGCCGATCTAAGGTTAATCAAAGGAGGTCCATTAAAGTTTTGAGTGTTTGGCATCCTTGTTGTAATATTGTGTGTTGGTAAATAAAGTTTGTATCGTGACTGACAGGAACTCATTTTGGCCCCTTTCCACTGAGAGGCACCCACATGCCTTGTTCATACAGGGGCATCAAGCAGTCAGGCCTACAAGATGAATGGTCTGCCAAGCGAGTGGATTTATTCTTATTTCTCAATGACTGATTATGAGCTCTAGTACCCACAATTCAGCTACAAATTATTCTCCTGTTTGAATATTACGCAACGGAAACGGATAACGCACATCTCACTATTAGAAATGTACACACGCTCTGGCAATACCACATTTTCTTTCTTCCTCAACGGCTTTGATCAATACATGGCCATCGCACTGAATATTAATGGCGCACACATTATTAGTTCTGGATATCGTGACTACACACTATTCGAAAAACAAGGCCATCAATCTTTTTCTTTTCATTATCTTTTTTATTCCGATAACTTCTATTATGATTCAAAGATAAACTAAACACACCATTACATTTTATACAACAGTTACACATGAGAAACTCCGCCCAGTGGGCATGGCTTTACATTGGTGATTCTCTATCTTATGGTCTCGTAATTATCTGACGCTACAATGCACTTTCTGGATAGGATGGTGGATCGTTTGCTATATCTCACACTTCGACTCTCACACCCATCATCACGCAAATTTACTCCAGACCGAGCGGTACAAAAAGGAGCATGCATAACCCACTGCCTCTGAACCTATCTTGCTACTCTCCCATGCAAACCACACATACTTAAATTACATGAAATACATCACACTGGCAACATACAATAATCACGAAAAATAGTCACAACGTTAGAATCACTTCACTTTCAGCTTTCCCACTTCAATTAGTATTCATCGCAGTTTCACACGACACTGCCCCACTTCGTAACTTTTCTTTCTTACTACGAACTCTGCAGGATATATGCACGTCTTCCTGTGAAATACAAGCCAAGTGGCGTTGATGGATAGACGGCTGACTCACCTTGCTTCTCTCTCAGAGTATTAGAGTTTTAATCTAGCATCACACGGAAACATAACACCCAAAGTAATATTAAGATCATATTCATCACACACACGAGTCCTCAACTGATACCTTGGACGAGTACTTCTCGTTATCCTTTGTCTCATACACAGATTGAGACTCACACAGTACTCACCACATGGAAGTGCTCGTCTCTAATTTCAAGTCCTGCACACGCCATTTCTTAAATATTTCCAACTTAGAGTACACACACCAGTAATTCAGCTTAACTTTAGCACTCGGAAGTATTTCAACTTAGTACTAGCACTCGCAAGTATTTCAACTTAGTACTAGCACTCGCAAGTATATCAACTTATTGCTACAGGTGGTTTCATTGTGACCGTTGGTCACTTCCGTAGATTACTATGATCTCCTTAATATTACCTGCCTGTCATTTAGTTCTCCCCCAAAAGTTCCTGAAATAGAGAAATAATTATCCCAAACTACTCTTAAGTATTCCACATGCATACCATTCTCTCCACTCTTTTGTCTTTACGGAGCACACCTAAGACAGGTCTTACCAACACAAGATCCAGCGCCAGAGTGTTGAAACATGGCCGTTCTTCAGGTCATCTCGCACCTCCGCCGAGGTGGGGGAGCACCATGCTACCGTGTTGGTCAGCCACAATTCAGGCGCTCAAAGCTCAGGTAAATTTCATCTCTTTGGTTCCACCAAAGGTGACCAAAGGACCGTCTCAAAGGTGATCATATATTGCACATTCACTATCTGCGGTTAGCACACGACCATACATTAATTTATTTCACAGATCTCACCAAATTGGATGTAGGGATTTATTTTGTGGGGGTGCACATGTGATCAATTAAATAAATAAATTGTCCTTCTTTCCTACACTGGTATCCGGCTTCGGTATATTAAGTTCAAATGGTTCAAATGGCTCTGAGCACTATGGGACTCAACTGCTGAGGTCATTAGTCCCCTAGAACTTAGAACTAGTTAAACCTAACTAACCTAAGGACATCACAAACATCCATGCCTGAGGCAGGATTCGAACCTGCGACCGTAGCGGTCTTGCGGTTCCAGACTGCAGCGCCTTTAACCGCACGGCCACTTCGGCCGGCTAGGTATATTAAGTGAAATTGAGTTATTATTACAAAAAAAATGTTGTTCTGACATGAATAACGAAGAATGTCGTACCTATTTTCAATGTCGGGCGGTACTGTACCCTTTCACCACAACCTAATCCGGCTACCTTTCCCACCAAGTAATTCTGTCACTGTTGTAGCCGCTGGCTGGAGGTGAGTTGCAGAACCCCCTCTCGCGAGCCATGGCAGAAGGGTTTTCCTTACGGCAATTGAGGGAGCTCGTGATTAGGCAGTAGTTGACCACCGAAGTTCGAAAACAGCTTGAGTGTCGTTACATTTGGGAAGTGCAGCGCGATAAGGATCAGTTACATCAGTATGTCGATAGAGTTCAGACGGCATCTTTGGCCTTGTTGATTGATTTGCCTGAACAAGAATTGGTGTCTATTGTTCTTAGGGGAATGCGCGTGGTGGATAAGTCGCATTTTATCTTCCATAAGCAGCCTTCAACCTGGGAAGAGCTCCGTAATGCGGTTGTAGCAGTATCGGCATTGACACTTGGGAACTATGTACAGCACGAGGTTAAGGGGCAGGCCGTCGGTGCTGGTTTCCAAGTCTCTACATCCGCTGAAGTCATTAGAAGGGAACCCCGGCGTTGTATCAGGTGCGGCAGTACGGCTCATTTGGTGCGCTCTTGCGTTCAGTCTCGCGCACCCAGAGCCAATAAATGACGCCGGGCTGGGCAGTGACCTCGGGATCCAGCCTTTAGACCCTGGCGTACCCGTGTTGTCGCTCCCTCATCACCGCCCTTGCCTTACGTTTGTTCTCGAGTAGGTGACGAACCGATTTGTGCTCTTTTGGATTCTGGTAGCTCCTTCTCATTATTGAGCTTCGAGTGGTTTTTGGAATTTGGGCGTCTTACGAAACTTAGATCGGTTCCTTCTCCGGTGCAGGGATGTCGGGTGGCCAATGACCAAGTGTTGTCTTTGCACAGTCGAGTCCGAGAGAGTGTTTCGGTGGGGGATTTTTCCTGGCCTATGTCATTAGCTTTGGTTAAGGAACTGCCGGTTGATCTAATTTTGGGGTGTGATTGGATTATTCTGGGCACATCTTTTTCTTTAAGTTCGCTCCTGTAGAGAAGTTTGGTTTCTGTGAGTGCTCTAAACGTATTGTGCATCGGAATGTCGACACATTGGCCATTGAGGCGGTGGCTAATGAGTTTGATCTTACCCTCTCTCACCGCATCAGGCTTCTCAATTACGGGATTTGTTACACGGTTTTCCTCAGCTTCTTAGTGATAACTTCGAGGTAACCAATTTTCTTAATTATCATATCCGCCTGTCCGCAGATATTCCGGTCAGGCAATCCCCATATTGCCTCTCAGTCCCTAAGGTGAAGATATTCAAGGCTAAAATGTCGCAAATGCTCCAACAAGGATTGATTAGGCCTTCTACGTCTGCTTATGCTTCCCCCATATTCCTTGTTCCTAAGGATCAGGGGGGTGATTTTAGACCTGTGGTTGACTACCGCCGTTTGAACGCTAAGATTGTCCTCGATTCGGTACCCTTACCTGATCCGCATAATTATTTCACTTGATTTGCTGGCGTTAGTTGGTTTACTGTTCTTGATTTGAACCAGGCTTACTATGAAATTCTATTAGCTGAAGAGTGTAAACAAGTTACCGCATTTTGTACTGATTGGAATTTGTTTCAGTTTAACAGAGTTCCCTTTGGTCTAGCGACCGGTGCGGCTGTTCTCACTCGTTTGGTGGATAACATTCTTGGCGACTTGAAGTCAGTTTGTGCGTATAATTATTTAGGCGACTTAGTTATCTATAGCCGTTTGTTTCAGGACCATTCGGATAATATCCAGCAAGTTCTTGTGAGATTACAGGGAGCCGGGTTGACTGTTAACCTAGTAAGATGACGTTAGCCAGGCAGCAGATCTCCTTCTTAGGTCACATAGTGTCGGGTGAGAGTATTCCCATCGACTAAGAGCGCACTAAGGCCTTACGCGCTTTGCCTCCGCCTACTGACAAGTGCGGAATTGCTAGGTTCATAGGCATGGCGAACTATTTTAGGCGTTTTGTTCCAAATTTTGCTGAGCTGGCAGCATCCTTGAACGAATTGCACCGGAAGGGCGTGCGTTTTGAATGGGGACCCGCCCATAAAGCTGCATTCGAGCACATTAAGGCAGCCGTATCCAGTCCTCCGGTTCTCGGAGTACCAGACTTAAATAAAAGGTTTATTGTCCAAACTGACGCATCTAATGCTGGTATTTCAGCTGTTCTTCTCGAGGAGTTCGAAGGGCAGAGGCAGCCATTAGCTTATGCGTCTCGTCGATTAACTGGTGCCGAACTTAAGTACTCCGTCTGTAACCTCCCCCTCACTTATCGACCATAATGACAATGAAAAATTGAACCGCGTGTACCTAATGGAAATTTGGGAATAGCAATCGTCACCGAAGTTAATCTGTCGGTAAAGAGGGAGGAAAGGGTTACATCTAAATGAAAGGAAAAATGCTAATGAAACAGGTGGAAATTGATTTTGAAATAGGGGTAAAGTTAATAAAGAAAGTAAATGTGCGGACGTTACGTTAACAATTAACTAGCGGTAATTAGGTATTTGAGATTTGGGGGAAATTACGGTCGCCAGCCCTAAGGACAATTACTATAGTAACTGAAAAAGAAAGGTTATTACACATATAATTAGCACTAGAAGCGTGGCAACTGAAGGTTTAAACGTGTAGTGTGAAAACTGAATGTTTGTCAGAAGTAATAAATTTCGCTACACCCTGACTTAATTTAGCAAAAGAATTAATAAAACCGGAAAATCGAAAGTTAATTTAGTGACTGAAGTTAATAGTGAGCTTTCTTTCTGAAGCACATCGAAATTCAGTATAATACGGTTAGTCTTGGACTACCTCAACAATCATTTCAAAAGCTACTTGAATCTACGCAATTTAGAAATAAAGGATTTAACTTAGAACTTGAATTAAATGATTCTGAACAATTAACAGTAGTAAAATTTAGTACGTACCAAGCTGAGCTGCAGTCACAGGTAAGCTAAAATAAGGTAACAAAACTCGCACTATTAATTTGTACTTGTGTAATCTAAATATTGTAGCCAGCTATGAATACCTTAACTGAACTTTGAAATTAAAGCAGTGAAATCGGGCGTTTGAATTTCAACGACACTCGGGTTCATTTCGGAAAAGGAAGGGACCCTGCTTGGTAATGCAATTGGGACAATGAGCAACAAATGTTCATGCTAAGTTGCTGTAATTATACACTCCTGGAAATTGAAATAAGAACACCGTGAATTCATTGTCCCAGGAAGGGAAACTTTATTGACACATTCCTGGGGTCAGATACATCACATGATCACAATGACAGAACCACAGGCACATAGACACAGGCAACAGAGCATGCACAATGTCGCCACTAGTACAGTGTATATCCACCTTTCGCAGCAATGCAGGCTGCTATTCTCCCATGGAGACGATCGTACAGATGCTGGATGTAGTCCTGTGGAACGGCTTGCCATGCCATTTCCACCTGGCGCCTCAGTTGGACCAGCGTTCGCGCTGGACGTGCAGATCGCGTGAGACGACGCTTCATCCAGTCCCAAACATGCTCAATGGGGGACAGATCAGGAGATCTTGCTGGCCAGGGTAGTTGACTTACACCTTCTAGAGCACGTTGGGTGGCACGGGGTACATGCGGACGTGCATTGTCATGTTGGAACAGAAAGTTCCCTTGCCGGTCTAGGAATGTTAGAACGATGGGTTCCATGACGGTTTGGATGTACCGTGCACTATTCAGTGTCCCCTCGACGATCACCAGTGGTGTACGGCCAGTGTAGGAGATCGCTCCCCACACCATGATGCCGGGTGTTGGCCCTGTGTGCCTCGGTCTTATGCAGTCCTGATTGTGGCGCTCACCTGCACGGCGCCAAACACGCATACGACCATCATTGGCACCAAGGTAGAAGCGACTCTCATCGCTGAAGACGACACGTCTCCATTCGTCCCTCCATTCACGCCTGTCGCGACACCACTGGAGGCGGGCTGCACGATGTTGGGGCGTGAGCGGAAGACGGCCTAACGGTGTGCGGGACCGTAGCCCAGCTTCATGGAGACGGTTGCGAATGGTCCTCGCCGATACCCCAGGAGCAACAGTGTCCCTAATTTGCTGGGAAGTGGCGGTGCGGTCCCCTACGGCACTGCGTAGGATCCTACGGTCTTGGCGTGCATCCGTGCGTCGCTGCGGTCCGGTCCCAGGTCGACGGGCACGTGCACCTTCCGCCGACCACTGGCGACAACATCGATGTACTGTGGAGACCTCACGCCCCACGTGTTGAGCAATTCGGCGGTACGTCCACCCGGCCTCCCGCATGCCCACTATACGCCCTCGCTCAAAGTCCGTCAACTGCACATACGGTTCACGTCCACGCTGTCGCGGCATGCTACCAGTGTTAAAGACTGCGATGGAGCTCCGTATGCCACGGCAAAGTGGCTGACACTGGCGGCGGCGGTGCACAAATGCTGCGCAGCTAGCGCCATTCGACGGCCAACACCGCGGTTCCTGGTGTGTCCGCTGTGCCGTGCGTGTGCTCATTGCTTGTACAGCCCTCTCGCAGTGTCCGGAGCAAGTATGGTGGGTCTGACACACCGGTGTTAATGTGTTCTTTTTTCCATTTCCAGGAGTGTAGTTACGAAAATGGTACAGTTTGAAAAGCTGAGGTCTGCCATACAGTTCTAAAACTTTACGTGCTCCCAGTCTTCCTTGTTGGTTGATTGAAGGTTTGAAGCCGTCGATCGAGGAGGTGGCGACAGTCACTCATTGTCGGCCGTCGCTGTTGCAGAAGCTGGATGTTGGCGCGCCTTCTCCTCGACACGGTCACCAGGCGAAACGGGCTCTTGATGTGCGCCAGCTAATGCTTCCCGTCCGCGACACACGTCAGAAACTATCATCGCGAGTCGAGCGCAATTACATTCTGCCAAACCCCGAAAGCGCGGCAACTCGCGGGAGCTTCACACAACCACCTGCTCCACTCGCTACTCCAGCCAGACTCCCTCTCTGCCCGCGCTCCACGCGGCCGAATTAAGACTACCAAAGATCCTACACACTTTGATTCTTCACACGACCTATCGATGTAATCGTTGGATAGCAGTTTTCCATAGGCAAGACCCAGCGTAAAAATACAAATAATATTTACGAAACAAACCAATTATACATCGACATAAATGCATAAATATATATATACAAATAGTAAAACAATTACAATATACGAAGACACAGAAATGTTATATATTCAGGTAACAAAAATAAGGAAAACAAATTTATAGTACAATAAATGGAAATAGGAGGATATGCATTTCCGGCGTTACACGTCTACGAGTGCGAGGCGTTGGCCATTTTGTTCGCATTGGAGAAGTACCGCTTCTGCCTTGAACATCGAGTTTTTCAGCTAGGAACCGACAATCAGGCTTTGAGCTGGGTGTTGGCTAGGCCGCGTAAAATTGGCCGCATTGCCAGGTGGGCGGTATGCATTTCGGCTTTGCAATATGAAGTTAAACACGTGAGAGGCTCTGAAAATATCCTTGCGGATGTCCTCAGCCGGATGTTCGCCGAATCGACTCCTAGTGAGGGAACCCAGGAGACAGTCTTAATTGTGTTGTTCAGGGTGAAATTCCCCTCTTGTTCGATGATGTCGCTCAACATCAGGATCAGGATCTTATTTGGGGCCTGATTAAGCAACGCCTATTGGCGGGAGAGTTGTCGGATGAGTATGTTGTCAAGAGTGGTATTCTCTGTAAGACGGTGGGGGATGCTAAGGAGAGCAAGATCTGTTTTCCAGTAGCTTTGCTGCGCTCAGTCTTTCGTTACTTTCATGATTCGTTGGTGGGAGGGCACTTAGGAACTTATACGACTCTCAAAAAAATCAAGGAGCATTTAACTTGGCCCTCCATGGACCGGAATGTGAGAGAGATGGATCCCAATGCCGCTTGTGTAATGTAGCTAAACCCAAGAGTGCTCTTCAACAAGGTTTGTTGAGTTCTGAGCCTAAGTCCTGCCCTATGCACAAACTTTATATTGATTATCTAGGACCTTTGCCTCATACTGAGAAAGGTCATCGATATTTGTTAATTATTATCGATGTGTTCTCCAGATTTGATTGGCTCCTTCCGAGGCGTAATGTCACCACTATCAGCACTATTTCTCATTTAACTAATGTGTTCAGTGTTTTTCGCCCACCTAAGCAACTTGTTAATGATAATTCTCCAGCCTTTCTTTCGGCTCCTTTCAAGGCATTCTGTTTTCAGAACGGTGTCAAGCATATCACGACTACGCCGTATTATCCGCAGGGATCCTTTGCGGAGAGAGTTAACCGAAATCTTAAATCCACATTGATTATTTATCATCAGTAAAAGCCTAGGAAATGGGACTCTAATCTTCCTTGGCTTAATTTACCGCCAGTCATGAAGCTTTGACAGCTACGCCCGCCTACTTGATCCTTTCCTATCCGGTTAATTACCCTCTTTCGAACTTGTGGGGAATTCAAGATCAAATTCCGGCGGATATTAGTCCTCAAGTCATCAAGGAAAACTGGAACCGTGCCAGACGTAATATACTCAGGGCCCATAATAAACAAGCTGAGCGTTACAATCGTAATCAGGGAACCTTTAGGGGGGGGGGGGGGCAGAAGATCAGATCTATGTCCGTAATTTCCCCGTTAGGCAGGTGCGTGTTGGGAATCTAAGTAAATTTACTCCTCGTTTTCTGGGACCTTGCACCATCCTGTGTATTTTAGGCCCAGTGAATCTGTTGGTGAAGGATTATGTTTCGGATCGAGCAACGTAACCTCTTACCTGTGTTTACATTCCGCGCTGACCAGTTACAGCTGTAGCGGCGCATCGAAAGCTAAGTACTAATTAATTGTTTGTGTATAGTGGTTTATTTAGGAACTATAGTAGTCTTCAACCGGAGTTTTTAGTGTTTTCTGGTGAAATAATTTGCTGAAGAACCTTTTGGGAACTGTTTTCAGCTTCGTTACTGTCTCATTAGACGTTTGATTCTCTTTCTGTATTAGTCTTTTGTTTTATTCACATTTGTTGTTTATTAATACTGTTAATAATAGTAGATACTTCCCTTGTAGAGTAAGTCTGTGTTTATTGTAGTCAGGTTTTTAACATCTTCTTATTGTAGTAGCGGAACTTAGAAAAAGTAAAATTTTACCATGAGTGAGAAGTGTGGGCTTTGCCGTAGGTTCGTGAGTAGTGGATTGCGGTGTGAGACTTGTTCGAAGTATTTTCACTGGGGGGAATGCAGTGGGGAAGCCAGTGGGCATTCTGGTGAGATCCTCTCCTGGAACTGCAGGTTATGTAGCAAGAGTAAGTTGATAGAGGAGCAGGAGCGTAAGATCTGTGCCCTTCAGGTGCAGTTGAAAAACGCACAGGAGGAGCTAGATAGGATGATGAGGGAGAAGGGGGTTGGGGAATGGGAGCTGGCTGTTGGCAAGACATCTGCTAGGAGAAGAAGATTTTCAGATAGTTTTACTATTGGTGTTTACAATAGATATGACCAACTGTCAGAGTCTAGTGGAGAGGAATCTCTAGTAGCTGTAGATGTAGGAAGTATACAGCAGACCTCAGTAGTTACGGTGGCTAGAACAGTTGCAAAGTCGAAGAGGAAGAAGAATGTTCTGCTGTTAGGTAGTTTTCATGGTAGAGGTGTAGGCCAGCAGTTGCAGGAAGTGCTGGGGAGTGAGTACCAGGTCACCAGCACTGTGAAGCCTAATGCAGGATTGGCTCAGGTGACTGTTAACATAGGGGGGTTATGTAGGGATTTTACTAAAGAGGATCAGGTAGTGATTGTGGGTGGGGCTGGTAACAGTATTGATAGGGATGGGGAGTATGACATAGATCGTGACCTGGAAAAGATAGCCACTCAGACTGGCAACACGAATGTGCATTTCGTGGAACTTTTTCAGCGTCACGATCGGCCTCATCTTAATACAGCCGTCAGGCGTAATAACATGAGACTTAGGGGTGCGCTGATGACAGAAAGCATGGGTCACATTTCAGTGGTGTCGGTGGAGTCTATCAGCAGGACGGGTTTCACTAGACATGGCCTGCACCTCAACAGGTATGGGAAGGGGAGGTTGGCAAAGCTTATAGGTGACAGCATAGGTGGGGTTGGTGGGATCACTCATGGGAAAATTCCTACAGTAGTGGGTGTTAGAGCTGCACCTTTTTTAGATTGAAGTCAGCTGATATGTATTCCTGCTTAAGGGAAGTCTCTCTAACAAAGGAACCACTTTTGACAAAGCTTAGGTATCCGAGAAATGAGGGAATTAGTATATTTCATCAAAATATACAAGGTATTAGAGATAAAGTTAGTGAACTGCTTATAGATGTTGACTCTGAAATTATTGGTATATCTGAACACTTCTTAAATAAGGAGATGATTCAGAGGCTTCCTTTACCAGGATACAGGTTGGCTGGCAGCTTTTCGAGGAGCTCTTTGTGGTGTGGGGGAGTAGCCATGTATGTGAAAAACGGCATCCCATTTGAGTCAATTGATGTTTCAAAGAACTGCACTGAAAAGGTGTTTGAATGTTGTGCAGGTGTGGTTACATTTAACGGAGCTAAACTTCTATCTGTTGTTATTTATAGATCCCCAGACTCCGATTTCACAACATTTTTGCTAAAGCTAGAGGAGGTTCTTGGTTCACTTTATAGGAAATACAAAAAGTTAGTTATATGTGGTGACTTCAATATTAATTGTATAAGTGATTGTGCAAGGAAAAGGATGCTGGTAGACCTCCTTAATTCATATAATCTTATGCAAACCGTATTCTTTCCAACGAGAGTGCAAGGGAACAGTAGAACAACCATAGACAACATTTTTGTTCATTCCTCATTACTAGAAGGGCATTCTGTTAGCAAAAAGGTGAATGGCCTTTCAGATCATGATGCGCAAATTTTAACTCTAAAAGATTTTTGTGCTGCAACACGTGTTAAATATAGTCATCAGCTGTTTAGGAAAGCTGATCCAGTTGCTGTAGAGACCTTTGTAAACCTTATCAAGGAACAAGAGTGGCAAGATGTTTATAGCGCTGATACAGTAGACGATAAATATAATGCTTTTCTCAAGACTTTACTCGTGCTCCTTGAAAGTTGCCTTCCGTTAGAACGTTCAAAACAGGGTACTAGCACAAACAGGCAGCCTGGGTGGCTGACTAAAGGTATAAGAATATCTTGTAGAACAAAGTGGCAATTATATCAAAACGTTAGATACAGTCAAAATCTAAATGCAGCAGCCCATTGCAAACAGTATTGTAAGGCGCTTAAAAATGTTAGTAGGAAGGCAAAAAGTATGTGGTATGCAGATACAATAGCTAAGTCTCAGGATAAAATTAAAACCATATGGTCAGTCGTAAAGGAAGTGGCTGGTCTGCAGAGACAGGTCGAGGATATAGAATCAGTGCGTAGTGGAAATGTCCGTGTTGCTGATAAGTCGCATATATGTACAGTATTTAATAATCACTTTCTGAATATAGCAGGTGAACTAAATAGAAACCTAGTCCCAACAGGGAATCATATAGCGCTCTTAGAAAAAAGTGTTCCGAGACTGTTACCTGAAATGCTCCTCCATGATACTGACAAGAGGGAGATTGAGTCTAGGCGCCCAGTCCGGAACCGTGCGACTGCTACGGTCGCAGGTTCGAATCCTGCCTCGGACATGGGTGTGTGTGATGTCCTTAGGTTAGTTAGGTTTAAGTAGTTCTAAGTTCTAGGCGACTGATGACAACAGCAGTTGAGTCCCATAGTGCTCAGAGCCATTTTTTTTTTTTTTTTTTTTTTGGAGATTGAGTTAATAATCAAATCACTAAAGACCAAGAACGCTCATGGATATGACGGGGTATCTAGCAGAATACTGTAGTATTGTTCTATGTATGTTAGCCCAGTACTTAGCCATATATGTAACTTTTCCTTTAGGAGTGGTCGGTTTCCTGACCGATTAAAGTACTCGGTAGTGAAGCCACTTTATAAAAAGGGAGACAGGGATAATGTTGACAATTATAGACCTATTTCTATGCCATCGGTGTTTGCTAAAGTTATCGAGAAGGTTGTATATGCAAGGTTACTGGAGCATTTAAATTCACATAATTTGCTGTCAAATGTTCAGTTTGGTTTCAGAAATGGTTTAACAACTGAAAATGCTATATATTCTTTTCTCTGTGAGGTTTTGGACGGATTAAATAAAAGGTTGCGAACGCTAGGTGTTTTCTTTGATTTAACGAAGGCTTTTGACTGTGTTGACCACAAAATGTTACTGCAGAAGTTGGACCATTATGGAGTAAGGGGAGTAGCTTACAATTGGTTCGCCTCTTACCTTAAGAACAGAAAGCAGAAGGTAATTCTCCGCAATATTGAGAGTGGTAGCGATGTTCAGTCCCAACGGGGCACTGTTAAGTGGGGCGTTCCCGAAGGATCGGTGCTGGGGCCACTGCTGTTTCTTATTTATATAAATGATATGCCTTCTAGTATTACAGGTGATTCAAAAATATTTCTGTTTGCTGATGACACCAGCTTGATAGTGAAGGATCTTGTGTGTAATATTGAAACAGTATCAAATAACGTAGTTCATGAAATAAGTTCGTGGCTTGTGGAAAATAATTTGATGCTAAATCACAGTAAGACTCAGTTTTTACAGTTTCTAACACACAATTCAACAAGAACCGATATTTTGATCAGACAGAATGGGCATATTATAGGCGAGACGGAACAGTTCAAGTTCCTAGGAATTCGGATAGATATTAAGCTGTTGTGGAAAGTCCATGTTCAGGATCTTGTTCAGAAACTAAATGCTGCTTTATTTACCATTAGAACAGTATCTGAAATAAGTGACACTTCAACACGAAAAGTAGTCCGCATATTTCCATACGCTTATGTCGTATGGTATTATTTTTTGGGGTAATTCTTCTGATTCAAAAAGGGTATTTTTGGCTCAAAAACGGGCTGTTCGAGCTATATGTGGCGTAAGTTCGAGAACCTCTTGTCGACCCCTATTCAATAGTCTCGGAATTCTGACATTGCCCTCACAGTATATATTTTTCCTTTAATGTCGTTTGTTGTTAGCAATATTAGCCTATTCCCAAGAGTTAGCAAATGGTTCAAATGGCTCTGAGCACTATGGGACTCAACATCTTAGGTCATAAGTCCCCTAGAACTTAGAACTACTTAAACCTAACTAACCTAAGGACATCACACACACCCATGCCCGAGGCAGTATTCGAACCTGCGACCGTAGCAGTCCCACGGTTCCGGACTGCAGCGCCAGAACCGCACGGCCACCGCGGCCGGCAAGAGTTAGCAGCTTTCACTCAGTTAATACTAGGCAGAAATCCAATTTGCATGTGGAATGCACTTCCTTGACTCTTGTGCAGAAAGGAGTGCAGTATTCTGCTGCATCCATTTTCAATAAGGTACCACAAGAACTCAAAAATCTTAGCAGTACCCCAAACACTTTTAATCTAAACTGAAGAGTTTCCTCATGGCTCACGCCTTCTATTCTGTCGAGGAGCTCCTGGAAGAGCTAAAAAATTAAACAAATTTCTACTGTTACATTGTTGATTTTCTTTATTTAAATTTACGACTTGTCACCTGAATATGTTTTTTTTTAATATTTATTTCATTTTATCTGTTTCTAATATCGTGTTATAATTTCATGTATTGACTCGTTCCATGACCATGGAGACTTCTCCTTAATTTAGTCCCACGGAACAATAAATAAATAAAATAAATAACTGCTCTGGTAAGCAGTACTGGGTTCACCATAGTCAAATTATAGCCCAGTGGGTGAGTCCCCCCCTCCCTCCCTGGCATTGAGTTTGAGGCAGGGGGGGGGGGGGGGGAGGTTGAGCCGTGCACTGCTCGTGTTCATCCCATTAATTGTTTGTCATCTTCTATTACGGTAGTGCCTCCTCGTTTTCTTATTCCATTTACTGGCATCACTAACTTCCTGCCTTACTTGCCCGTGAGTGGCAGCAGCAGCGCGTATCGATAAGCGCACTGTCGTACCATCTCTGAAGCGACCGATAGTACTTCCGGGTCGTCGTGTGTCGGGTAGTCGGTGAGTCGGAGACGCACCAGCAGTGCAGTCGCGACGGAGCAGCAGTCGCGGACGGACCAGCAGTCCAGTCGGTCGATTAGAGTGCAACAGCAAGCAAGCCCCCGTCGCGCGAAGTCGGGCTGGAGCCGTTGGCGGCGTGCACACGCGGTTGGAGTGTGAGGTGCTGCTTGCGAGTGAAACGAAATTCGTCGCCCACCGATATTGGACATGAAAGTTGAGTCCTCACTTAACTTACTATCGAGCCTCAACTGTTTGCATTTCTTCGTTTGACCCTGGTTGTCGCTTTTGGGACATTCCCGCGAGCAATAACTTGTATGTATTTAAGTCGGCTAAGATTCCAGACATCTTCCTGCGAAATTTAACTTAATTTATTCCCTGTTATGGAAGTCCACCCGCGGTATGTTCTGCCTTGTGGCCATTGACGTTCCGGTTACCTGCCCTGGTCGTTGACGTAATTTTAGGCAGTGTATTTTCTTCATAGTGTTGTTGCTGTCCAGCGCGGCGTGTAGTTCGTTGTTGGTCGTTGTGGGCACCAATATTCTGTGTGTCGTGTATTGAATGTGTATGCCGTTTTGCTGGTTGCATGGAGCGGAACTGATTTGGTTGATTTGTCGGTCGGCTGTTTGTCAGTTGGGTTGCCTCTAGATTAAGAAGTCGTTGGATAGGCTGCCTGTCTCACCTAAACGGGCGTTAGTGTTACAATCCAAGGCCGACCCTTGGAAACTTCTGAGCACCATTCTTTGTGGGTTAGCCCGCATCTCGTGGTCGTGTGGTAGCGTTATCGCTCCCCACGCCCGGGTTCCCGGGTTCGATTCCCGGCGGGGTCAGGGATTTTCTCTGCCTCGTGATGGCTGGGTGTTGTGTGCTGTCCTTAGGTTAGTTAGGTTTAAGTAGTTCTAAGTTCTAGGGGACTTATGACCACAGCAGTTGAGTCCCATAGTGCTCAGAACCATTTGAACCTTGTGGGTTATGTTGTAATTTCCCTGTTTGGATTTTATTTATTTGGTTGACGTGTGGCTTTCAGCCGATTTCAAAAACTGGTTCAAATGGCTCTAAGCACTATGGGACTTAATATCTGAGTAATTACTTAAACCTAACTAACCTAAGGACATCACTCACATCCATGCCCGAGGCAGGATTCGAACCTGTGACCGTAGCAGTCGTGTGGTTCCGGACTGAAGCGCCTAGAACCGCTCGGCCACCGCGGCCGGTTCAGCCGAGTATCAGTATCTCATAAATTATTGTTCTTGTCTTGCCCTTAAGGCATGGGATTGTTATATTTTTATATGGGGCCTTTAGCCGAATTTTACTGGGGAGGATTTTAGATAATTCCTTCTGCCTTTTAGATTGAAACTCTTTCGAGGCCTTAAGCCGTTAAACATATTTGTTGATATGTGGCCTTCAGCTGGGTATTAATGTCTCTTAAATTAATGTCCTTGTCTTGCCCTTGATTGTTATTCTTTATTTTATATAAAATGTTTTAAGATACTATAATACTCCTAACTGCTACTACTGTACCATAACCTCAATGCTAGAAGCAGATTGTGACATAAAACAATTTTGTAAAAGCAACTATGGCACAAAGCAACAGAACAGTGTTACCCTCTGAGAGGAATTTTGTTAAATTGACCGTGTTGTTCCTAACGGAGGTGGCTTATCGGAAATGAAAGTAAGAATTACGTAAATATTGGAATAGTGACAAACAAAATTTTGCCTAGCTATACTATTCCTAGAATAAGGGAAACGGTCGCCAGCCTAATTAGGCAAGAGAAAGATTAACATTCTCGTTTATGAAAGTAGGTATAAGTAACTATAATGGACAACACAACAGACACAACCTAGACTTAGTAACACACGAGTGCAATGAACTCTGACGCACATATGTTTTAAGATTGACGCTAACAGTTAGAGCAGCAGGAACTATTTTCAAAATTATAACAGGTACAGAAAAACACTATCACTTTCAGGGTTTACACAAACTGAGTGGTCTTTATACTGTTAATATGCACACAAGAGAGACAAACACTTGGCATACATGAGAATGTAACGTTTCACAACTACAGCTTTATCACTTTTACTACAACGAAACACAATGTTGACAAAATTGCAAGAAACTGACTCTCCTTTTAGAATTTACTACAGGCAACAATGTGTTCATTTACTTTACTTAAGGAATTTTAATTTTACTGTTAGCAACAGTACTTTGATAAGCAGTTTTACTAGGAAAATTGTTTTCAGCAATTATCATTGACTTTAACTTTCTCTTTAATAAGTTCAAGAGGCATTATTTAACAGAGCTCTAGGCTTCAATGTACTTTCAGTAAGGACACTCGGTAATCACTTTACTTCAAACGGAGAGGACCCTGAGAGGTGTTATGATGAGGAGTAAAATCAAGGTAGGTAAATAAATTCCAATATGAATTACCTTATATTTCAGCACACTAACAAATCCATTAGGCTGATCCTTCACTGTACATCAATATAGTATTACGTTACAGTGATTGCGCAACGTGGTGGCAACTGCATGTTGGTAGGTGGATTCGCAGACAGAATTGCTGGACTCTATCATTTCTTCGTGGCGATGATTCATACAAATTCCAGAATAGTTCCAGCTATTTGTCCATCCATCCGAGGCCTTGGAAAGAAGCAGGAAAAGCCTCTCTCTGAATCATCACAATATGCACCTTTATACTAGCAGTGCACGGACTCGTGGCTCGTCTCCGACTGCTGGCTCGTCTCCGACTGACTATCAGTTCCACCTTTTCCACCTATGCCAACCACAATTTGCACGCGCTACACAGTTCCGTTCCTGAGGGGGACCACTACACCATTTACATACAAATTAACTAAGAGCCCTAAGTGAGGATCAGCAGTTTACGTAACAGGAAACAAATACATTAAATAAAACAGAACATTTTCACATATTGACACTTCTACAAAAAATTATTCACACAAAATTACAATTACATACAATAAGTTCTGTTCCCTCCAAATGGGACAAAGAACTTTAAATTACAGATACACTACTTTGCATAGAATCAAATCACGACATCAAAGGTTTGACAAAGAAAAGAGTATACAATTTTATGTTATCGATTCAAACACATTTACAGACGATCAACAATGTAACATTAAATAAAGCAAAAGCAAAATAAATTCATACAGCATAAGAGCTGTGGTGTTACAATACGGCCTTCTGCCTTTTGAGTGAAACTCCTCTTATTGCTTAATATTCGACCTCCAGCCTAGTTCCATTAAAATTAAATTGCTCAGGCCATCAGCCCGCCGTAAAAGATTAGCCGATGCCGGCACGGTAGCTCAGCATGTTTGGCCAGGGAGCCGATTGGCCTCTGTAATAAAAAACTGAGTGGAAGGATCAACCACCGAACTTGAACAGGATGTCTTGCGACGTCCGCAACGACCAAACACAACGATCAACAACGAATAAAATGAAAAAAAAAGCGGTCTAAGGCGCTGCAGTCATGGACTGTGCGGCTGGTCCCGGCGGAGGTTCGAGTCCTCTCTCGGGCATGGGTGTGTGTGTCTGTTCTTAGGATAATTTAGGTTAAGTAGTGTGTAAGCTTAGGGACTGATCACCTTAACAGTTCAGTCCTAGAAGATTTCACACACATTTGAACTTTTTTTTGCCTTCAGCAGATTAGATTGAAAATTTAGAAAATATTCTTGGGTGAAACCTCCAGAGGAACCTTGTATTTCAATTTTGCTTAAGCCTTGTGTCTTGGATTTTGAATGTGGCCCTCAGCCGATCTAAGGTTACTCAAAGGAGGTCGATTAAAGTTTTGAGTGTTTTGCATCCCTGTTGTAATATTGTGTGTTGATAAACGAAGTTTGTATCTTGAGTGCAACTGGCAGAAACTCATTTTGGCCCCTTTCCACAACCTAATCCACTCTCTGCTGCTATCCCATCCTTGCTCTTTCTGTAAATGTAGTTTCAATGAAGAGTGTTTACAACCTGTGCTGACATTGTTAATCCCACTATTAGCTGTAGTCATTGCTATTTATCACCTTCGTCTTTCTCTTTTATTTTATTGTAGATGTTAATGCATGTGTTTCTAGGTAATTTTGAAGGGGCTGTTTCTATATACAGGGTGTTTCAAAAATGACCGGTATATTTGAAACGGCAATAAAAACTAAACGAGCAGCGATAGAAATACACCGTTTGTTGCAATATGCTTGGGACAACAGTACATTTTCAGGCGGACAGACTTTCGAAATTACAGTAGTTACAATTTTCAACAACAGATGGCGCTGCAAGTGATGTGAAAGATATAGAAGACAACGCAGTCTGTGGGTGCGCCATTCTGTACGTCGTCTTTCTGCTGTAAGCGTGTGCTGTTCACAACGTGCAAGTGTGCTGTAGACAACATGGTTTATTCCTTAGAACAGAGGATTTTTCTGGTGTTGGAATTCCACCGCCTAGAACACAGTGTTGTTGCAACAAGACGAAGTTTTCAACGAAAGTTTAATGTAACCAAAGGACCGAAAAGCGATACAATAAAGGATCTGTTTGAAAAATTTCAACGGACTGGGAACGTGACGGATGAACGTGCTGGAAAGGTAGAGCGACCGCATACGGCAACCACAGAGGGCAACGCGCAGCTAGTGCAGCAGGTGATCCAACAGCGGCCTCGGGTTTCCGTTCGCCATGTTGCAGCTGCGGTCCAAATGACGCCAACGTCCACGTATCGTCTCATGCGCCAGAGTTTACACCTCTATCCGTACAAAATTCAAACGCGGCAACCCCTCAGCGCCGCTACTGTTGCTGCACGAGAGACATTCGCTAACGATATAGTGCACAGGATTGATGACGGCGATATGCATGTGGGCAGCATTTGGTTTACTGACGAAGCTTATTTTTACCTGGACGGCTTCGTCAATAAACAGAACTGGCGCATATGGGGAACCGAAAAACCCCATGTTGCAGTCCCATCGTCCCTGCATCCTCAAAAAGTACTGGTCTGGGCCGCCACTTCTTCCAAAGGAATCATTGGCCCATTATTCAGATCCGAAACGATTACTGCATCACGCTATCTGGACATTCTTCGTGAATTTGTGGCGGTACAAACTGCCTTAGACGACACTGCGAACACCTCGTGGTTTATGCAAGATGGTGCCCGGCCACATCGCACGGCCGACGTCTTTAATTTCCTGAATGAATATTTCGATGATCGTGTGATTGCTTTGGGCTATCCGAAACATACAGGAGGCGGCGTGGATGGGCCTCCCTATTCGCCAGACATGAACCCCTGTGACTTCTTTCTGTGGGGACACTTGAAAGACCAGGTGTACCGCCAGAATCCAGAGACAATTGAACAGCTGAAGCAGTACATCTCATCTGCATGTGAAGCCATTCCGCCAGACACGTTGTCAAAGGTTTCGGGTAATTTCATTCAGAGACTACGCCATATTATTGCTACGCATGGTGGATATGTGGAAAATATCGTACTATAGAGTTTCCCAGACCGCAGCGCCATCTGTTGTTGAAAATTGTAACTACTGTAATTTCGAAAGTTTGTCTGCCTGAAAATGTACTGTTGTCCCAAGCATATTGCAACAAACGGTGTATTTCTATCGCTGCTCGTTTAGTTTTTATTGCCGTTTCAAATATACCGGTCATTTTTGAAACACCCTGTATGTGTGCAGTGTTTCCATGAGGCAAATTTTTGTATTTAATCGTGCTATGCGGTAGCTAGCGCGATCTGTGGCATCTGCCTTTAGCTTCCGGGCTCCAACCGATACCGACAAGGCTGTTCGCTTCTCACGGATGCAAAGCACAATATCAGTGGGAACTTTAAATCTGACGACCTCTATGACTACAAGGACTATCTTTACGTTTCGTTGATCCTCATATTACAGCACAAGGTACAAGGTACAATTACTAGTCTATTTGCTTTCTGTATAGTTACAATTCAGCAATATTACAGCCTGTTCCGCGACTGTTTGCAACTGATACCGTTTATACTAGTAAAGTCGGTAGTGAAACAGTTCTTTTGAGTTTCAATAAAAATAATCAAAATCTTTTTCGTTACATATCTACGAGGGCAGTTCAATAAGTAATGCAACACATTTTTTTTCTCGGCCAATTTTGGTTGAAAAAACCGGAAATTTCTTGTGGAATATTTTCAAACATTCCCGCTTCGTCTCGTATAGTTTCATTGACTTCCGACAGGTGGCAGCGCTGTACGGAGCTGTTAAAATGGCGTCTGTAACGGATGTGCGTTGCAAACAACAGGCAGTCATCGAGTTTCTTTTGGCGGAAAACCAGGGCATCTCAGATATTCATAGGCGCTTGCAGAATGTCTACGGTGATCTGGCAGTGGACAAAAGCACGGTGAGTCGTTGGCAAAGCGTGTGTCATCATCGCCGCAAGGTCAAGCAAGACTGTCTGATCTCCCGCGTGCGGGCCGGCCGTGCACAGCTGTGACTCCTGCAATGGCGGAGCGTGCGAACACACTCGTTCGAGATGATCGACGGATCACCATCAAACAACTCAGTGCTCAATTTGACATCTCTGTTGGTAGTGCTGTCACAATTGTTCACCAGTTGGGATATTCAAAGGTTTGTTTCCGCTGGGTCCCTCGTTGTCTAACCGAACACCATAAAGAGCAAAGGAGAACCATCTGTGCGGAATTGCTTGCTCGTCATGTGGCTGAGGGTGACAATTTCTTGTCAAAGGTTGTTACAGGCGATGAAACATGGGTTCATCACTTCGAACCTGAAACAAAACGGCAATCAATGGAGTGGCGCCACACCCACTCCCCTACCAAGAAAAAGTTTAAAGCCATACCCTCAGCCAGTAAAGTCATGGTTACAGTCTTCTGGGACGCTGAAGGGGTTATTCTGTTCGATGTCCTTCCCCATGGTCAAACGATCAACTCTGAAGTGTATTGTGCTACTCTTCAGAAATTGAAGAAACGACTTCAGCGTGTTCGTAGGCACAAAAATCTGAACGAACTTCTCCTTCTTCATGACAACGCAAGACCTCACACAAGTTTTCGCACCCGAGAGGAGCTCACAAAACTTCAGTGGACTGTTCTTCCTCATGCACCCTACAGCCCCGATCTCGCACCGTCGGATTTCCATATGTTTGGCCCAATGAAGGACGCAATCCGTGGGAGGCACTACGCGGATGATGAAGAAGTTATTGATGCAGTACGACGTTGGCTCCGACATCGACCAGTGGAATGGTACCGTGCAGGCATACAGGCCCTCATTTCAAGGTGGCGTAAGGCCGTAGGGTTGAATGGAGATTCCGTAGAAAAATAGTGTTGTGTAGCTAAAAGATTGGGGAATAACCTGGTGTATTTCAATGCTGAATAAAACAACCCCTGTTTCAGAAAAAAAATGTGTTGCATTACTTATTCAACTGCCCTCGTAAGTTAAATGTTGGGTAAAATAATGGTCATAATTTCGCAAAGTGGACCTCTTAGTTCGTGTTTCTTGGCACACAGAATCACGCCGTCAGCTACTAATCAAGATATGCTCACATGGACTATATCGGAAAATATGTGATTACTAAGTGAATATTTGACCAATAGAACGAGTACATTGAACTGGAAGGTGAATATTCCACAAAAAACGAAAGTAATATCGTACTTGTTTCGTTTTGCATATCGTCTTCTTCCATCGGTTGGCACAGTCATCCCATATCACTGGTTTTGTTGCGTGTTTACTGTGCAGCTTGTTAGGCATCCCAGCTCGCCCGTGGCGAGGATCAGCAGTGCTCTCGGCTGTTTGCTGTTTCAGAGGCAGTGACGTGGAACCATATGACACACATTTATGTGCGTTTTTCGCAATCTCCGGTGTGTGGTATATCGATTCTGTCAACAGGTGGCGATTAAACCACCATTTTAAATAACAGAAACGTTTATCTGTTCCGTCGTTTATTATATCATCCCAAGGCGTCCTCGAAAAGGTTTTAATGAAGGTACTTGACCCACATATGACTGGATTATTTAAAATATTCTCATAGCATTGTGAGGAAATATTTCCAGTTCTACAATAGGTCCAGTTCTTCTAAGTGTTGATTTAGTTCGCTTAATGGATGTACAGTATCACAGCTGATACAGCAGCAAATCGGATAACTTCATTCGTGGTTGGTTACGGGCATGACCTAACATGATAGCCCCTTCCTGCAATTCTGTCACATTTCCACACCAGTTCACCTTACTGCGCTAATTCCTTCCAACCAACGGGCGCATACACCACCTGATCGGTAGTATCTGCATACGTATCAGTGGACATTAATATGGGGTGTCGTCGCTCTTCGCCTTTATGCCTATGCGTGTGCTATCAGTTACCAAATTTGGTTTACTACACACTATGCGCCAACAGAACAAGTAGTCTTGTCACGGGAAAAGCCATGTATAACCTTATACACTGCACCGTTTGTGCACTGATACTATATTTGTAACCAATTATGCTATTTAGATGCAGTATAATGTTACCCTCTTTGAGGATTTTTGCAGAACTGACCGTGAAATGCCTAAACGGTTTTGCTTAGTGGGCATAAAATTGTAACTGACTAAAGGTAACTGATCCAATTTAGAAACTGTTTTAACTAATTAAACTTGCTCAAATGAAATAGAATACGGTCGCCAGCCTAATTAGGCTTAGTGGAAAAACACAGCCTATACTTCTTTCCTACGAAAGTGCAATGAATCCAGTCACAAGCAAAAAAGTGGTAAAGGGGGTACTAACAGTTATTTTAAAACATACCTGTCCTCGCAAACACAAAAGATATTGTTACACTTATCAATTTTAAATACTTTGTCAAATCGGAGTAACTTCATCAACACAACAAATGCAAGCCAATACTAAACTGCAAACTGGGCATGTGTCTAGTCTTATTTTGTAAGATATTTTCTACACAGCACAAATTCAATTAAATTTCACTTGCATAAACATTCACACTTTTCTTTAAAAACAAGGAAGTAACTGTATTCATGGATAATGTTATTTCTAGTAGCTTTACTTTCATTGAGAATAAAACAGTAAGTAGGTGGCTGTAAACTGATATTACACTTTTTGGCACATAATGTGCACAAAACTCAACATAAATTTCAATAGTAATGAGAACTTTATGTGTTTTTAACAACTTTCAATGGGGGGGGAACTTAATCTTGACCACTGTCGTAAAGCAAACTAACACACTTTCATGAATAATTTAAGGTATGCCAACATTTAGAATTCTCCTTTTCAATTATTGACTCACCTTTTATGCATTTTTATAACAGATTATACAGTAAATATGTTCACCAGGTATTGCATTCCAAACCAATTGTAACGGAACTGAAATGATGGTGGGCTGACAGTAATTTGGAGCCCGCGCGTCGGAAACGGGCGCGCTTGTGTGAGACTGCCAGGGAGTGCACCCTGATGCCATCTATTGGCGAAACTGGGAATTAGCGCTGTCAGACAATGCACTAAGCTCTCAGAGTCAAATGTATTCTTTTTCTTGGTAATTATAAGTTATTACTGTATAATTTAATGTTGTACAATGCTAGTAGTAAATTATTATGACTGGTATGGACTCCAGGGTAGTAAATATAAATATTCTTAAATACTAAATGATTTCGGTGAAAAGGTGGTAGGGGAACGCCCCCACTCTTGGTGATACGAGCGTAGCTAGGGGTAGCTGGAGACACAGAGACTGAACAATGGAATGGCCTGGGGAGTGTTGACGTGATTGGACGTGCGTAACTGTGCTCACGCAAAAGTGATTGTGCAACAGCGAAGAGGCGAATATCGTCGCCGTTTGTGGAGTAGAACGCGACGAATGGTTGTTGAAGCCGCCTCTACGCCACTGGGGCTGATTGTAAGAGTTCCTGCGCCCAGAATTTATGGCGGACGTGCAGTAGCTTATACGAGTGCTACAGCTCGCAGTTCCAGCCACCATTAAGGGCATGAGGCGTGAAGAGCTGCGTTAGCCACGTGCATCTCACCACCAGCACCGACACGTCTACCCAAGGCAAGACTGCTTGCAATTGTTAAGTCGAACTTTGTATACATGTAAAAGGAGAATACCAGTTTTCTTTTTTGCAAGTGCAGAGGACAGAATATAGTAATGAGTAAAATTACGACGCATGTTGTTCATTGTAAAGTGTAGTAACCTCAAACATAGTATAGTGAAATCAGACTGAGGCCACCATCGCCTCTTTCATTTACAATTCTTTTGGTTGTAGAATACTTTAGCGTATAAGAATGTTGAAAAGAGCAATGGTCACACCAGAATGAGTCGCCTATTTACAGTTACTTAAATTTTTCTGAGCAACCTTTCAAGTAAAGTCACTTAACTGATTCTGTATCAATGGTCCAAAGAGTAATATCCAAAATCATTAAATAAGTTGAAGGATAGAATTTTGTTAACCGAAGTTGCATAACCTGTCTTGGTAGTAATTACCAAGCCAACTCACAGAAATTGAGAGAGTATTTGCTTTGTAGAATCATCTAGAATGATCAGAAATAGTAATATTCAGAATTAAGTTTAAATCCAACTCGAGCCATTTCACTTTGAAACGAGCCCAAAAATTGATTTATTCTTTTGCTCCTTCAGAGCTGGCGACCGTAGTTATAAGTATTTTCAGGAGGATTCGACGGTAAGTCTGCTGCTCTCGTCGTGCTGATAGGATTATCCACTGCTGCTAGCAGTGGTGATTGCATACATAAGCTCACTACCAAGTTAAGTGGGTCAGGTAGGCAGTGTTACCGTGTGAACTGTAGGGCACTGTAGGCCGTGGATCGAACCCGTTCAATCATCACAGCTCTTAGGGAAATAGTCCGGTTAGGAGTGTACTATTCATTAGGTAAATACTGGCGAGTAACGGTCAAAAATGTATACGCAAGTGAATTTAGCAAGGTCCACGTAGCACCTAGTTAATGTGGTGCAATGGCGAGGGTAGGAGTGGAGTAAAAGTGAGCTGAGCTTGTGGCAGCTGTGCTGGATTCAAATATTAACTACGTGAATTCACTACTGCCTCTTACCATTGGGACTGAGCTATTTACAGTTAAAATACGTAGCAGTAAGCGCAAAGGCGTGACAGCTACAAGTCCGTATTGGTTTTATACATACGGAATTGGGAAGTGGGTCATTCCGTCAGTGGAGGGGGTTAAAACAACCGAGTCAGCGGAGAACATACCCCATTTACTGATGGAAAGATTCAGCGGTTCGGTCGCATGTGGCGACCGTGACAGGACTAACCAAGTTTGTAGAATAATGGCTGCAATAAAAGTGTTTTATATAAACTTGTAGTTTCAAGAAAATTTTAAATTTAAAATTCTGTTGTAGACAAATATACCACAATTGGTAAGTTCAAGACGACAACCTGCAAAGCAGCAAAAGAAAGTCCAATAGTAGGAGTTAAACAAGTAATACTTGGTTTAATAAACATTTCTATTAGGCACGAAATACAGCAGATGGAGTCGAATAGTAACAAGCAAGACGAAAACATTACAAGGTCAGACCCAGAATTAGGGACCATAGATACTGTTGTAGGGTTGGAAAATCTTATAGATGAATCCACACCCATAAGACAGGAGGAACGGGAAGTGAAATCAAAGGTAGTGAAAAGTGAACCCAATGTATCTGTGGATGCAAGTCACAAGGGAGAGGATATGGAATTAACAAGTTTGTTAAATAGGATGATGGCGCAAATTCAAGAAGGGAATGCTAGTTTGAAAGCAGAAATGGCTAGTCATATATCCCAATTGGATGAAAACCTATCTGGTAAAATAAAAGCCAATTTAGATATTTTGAATACGCAAAGCCAACGTATCACAGGGGTAAACAAATCAGTAAATAGCATTAGGGCTGAAATAACAAATGTTCAGAGAAAAGTCACAGAAATAGAGAAAAGATTTGATACCGAAATTCAGAGAATAGAGAAATCAGTGGAACCTTTGGTTAGTGAAAAATTAGAACCGATAATTGAAAGTAAATTACAGGTGGTAGTACCAGTTCTAAAGAAAGAGATTGTTAAAGAAACGGCAGCTGATATTGAAACACTGCGCAATACCTTGTTGAGTTTTGATGCATGTGTGCAGGAGCAGGAAAATACACTGCGCAATGAGATAAAATTATTAAGTCAGCAAGTTCAGAATCAGACGTTTCTTAACTGTAGTGGTGTCCCATTGGTAATGCAAAAATCGGAAATACTGAGTAGGGAGGAAAAATACGATCCTCAAAAGAAACAAGGTGGATGGCATCCAATGGATTTTATAAAAAATTGTGAACGTGTCTTACCAACAGACATGTCAGATAAAGAAGAAATTAATTTAGTAATAGACGCTTTAGCAGGTCATGCTAAACGTTGGGGATTGAATTTGGATATCGACAATTTGAAGTTTACAGACTTCAAAGAAAAGTTCCTTGAGGAATTCTGGAGCACACAACAGAGAGATAGGTTGTGGAGAGAATTCGTTGTCGCCAGAATGCCAGAACATGGGCGTGGGCTCATGAAAGAATACTGTGAAGGATGGTTCAAGCATTTGGAGTATCTTAAAGATCGTAGATCAGAATCGGAGATAGTGTGGGAGTTGTGGAAAAAGCTACCTGACGATTCAAAGCGTTATGTAGGAGGCACTCATCGAACATTCGATGAATTTTTAGAAAAAATCGAGAATGAAGATAGGTGGCGTGAAACTAGAGAGTTTCGAGGTTTCAGAAATCAGAATGGAATAGTAAAAGGTGGTAGGAATGAACCGCAAATTAACATGATGAGAGGAAGAAGTCAAGAAGGTAACTCTCAGCGAGGGAGAGGACACTATCAGGGAAACAGGATGCATTATCAAAATCAGGAAAACTAAATACCGCGCAGGTCAAGGGCCTAACGCGCGCGGAAAGAAAGAAATGGCCCAATTATAGGGAAGATCGGAGTAGGCAGTACTATAGTAGGATAGTGCGTCGTTCGCCTGAAGAGCAGTTACATAAACGAAACTTTGCGAAGTATAATGCAGAGATACAAACAGAGGAGAGAGAGCAGGGAGGAATTATTAAGGGAAATGAAGTAGGAAAAGAATATCGGTCGGATGTGAAGGCTCACATGAATGAAATAAGTACAATTCGCGGTCAGAGTGACGAATTGATGAAGGAAGAGTCAGAGGAGGCGTTGTTTGTCGGTAGGGATGGCAACTGTGCAGAGAGGCAGGGGCAAGGGAGGAGTGATGTGACTTATGGTAAAAGGTTCGTACGAATAGTCGACGAATCGCATCGAGAAGTAATTAAAGAGGAAAGGGTGGATAAGAAAAAGGGGCATAGTGCAGAGACGCATGCCGATTCAGAAATTACCTCGTATGCAGAATATATACATCAGCTCAAAAGCCAGCCAGCACAATTAGAAAGATCTTCCACTCAAGTGATTAATTTGGACCCGAATATGACAGTATTAGAGAGCCATACCGATTATGATGTGTACCTAGTGACAGCAAGAGTACATGACTGTGATGAAGATTCTTTTAAAGAAATTAGAGAAAGTGTATCTAACCAAGAGAAAGAGTGTTGTGATCCCTGTAGTACTGAAGCAAATGAGTTGAGTGAGACTGGAATTCCATTAGTAGGGGAAAATAATGAAAGTAAGAGTGGCGAATGCACTATCCAACAAAGGGAAAGTATTGAAATGGATTATAATTTGCGAGAATTATTTGAACCCGAAGAAGGTCATATTTCTAAGGAGGAGGAATTATCGTCAGAATCATCAGAAAGCATCCAGGGAGAAAAAGAAATAGAGGAAGTTTCCGATTCCGCAACCGAGAGGTCAGGCATGACAGATTCGAATGAGAACACGATGGCATTAAAGAGCCTAGACGAAGGACTATTGGAAAAAGTGGTGAAAGAATTTAGGATGAAAAGGAGAAAGAAACCTCCGGATGGAATGGTCAGTATAAAAACCGGAAAAATAATATGGCAAGACTTGGCGGTGGAAAAGGATTTATTATGGGAAGATAAAGAAAGTATGAAAGAGGACAATAGGATGCAAACGATCCTACCTATTAATGTATGTGGGTACGATTTATATGTATTGTTGGATACGGGTGCTCAAATAAGTGCTATTTCGCACGCATTTTTTGAGATGATTAAAGAGCAACGAGGAGTAGTCATGATGCCAGTAACAGGTGTTAAAGTGATAGGGGCGACAGGGAAATGTAGTAAACCTGTTAAACATCAAGTGATGATGGAATTTAAGATAAAAAACAAGCTATTTTCTAATGCATTTTTAGTAGTTCCAGAGCTCAGTGCCGAGATCATTTTAGGCATTGACTGGTTAATAAAACAAAAAGTAATTATAGATTGTGACAAAGGGATAATAGTTTGTAAAGTTGATAGTGCGGTATTAGAAATACCATTTGAATCATCTAGAGTAATGGAAGAGAACCAGCTGAGATGGGTGGAATTTAGAGATGATCATGATTCAGGAATAGGTCAAAAATTCGATTGGTTTCTGGTGAGGCAGATAGTTGAAGATGGAAATAAGGAAACACTCCTTCGAAATGTAGTGGATAAAACGGAAGGACTATCTGATGCCCAAAGGGAGGATCTATGGCAAATTCTGAAAGAAAATCAGGAGGTATTTTCGGACAAACCGGGACGAGTGATAAATTATGAGTACTGCATGGAGGTAGAGGAGCATGAACCTTTCTTTAAACCACCATATAATGTACCCTTGTCTAAGAAAGAAGCAGTTCAAAAAGAAATAGATAAAATGGTTTCATGTGGGGTCATTGAACGGAGTTCTAGCCCATATAATAACCCATTGGTGATAGTAGGTAAGAAGGATGGAAGTGTACGAATAGTGATAGATGCTCGTACTCTGAATAAAGTAGTGAAGAGGGAGTTGGATCGTCCAGAGAACATAGATAATTTATTGCAGAAGTTTAATGGTGTAAAGTACATGACTAGTTTAGACCTAACGGCAGGATACTGGCAAATCCCATTAAGTGAGGAGTCTAGGAAGTACACGGCACTTTTATTCAATGGCAAATGCTACCATTACACAGTGGTACCATTTGGCCTAAATACTTCCGTTTCAGTGTTCATTCGGGCTTTAGACAAAATTTTAGGGAGTGAACTTAGTTCGCTAATCACGGTTTATGTAGATGATTTGTTAATTGCTACAAGGACATGGGAAGAGCACATGGAGTTATGCGACAGGGTGTTCAAAGCTTTAATTACTACAAGGACATGGGAAGAGCACATGGAGTTATGCGACAGGGTGTTCAAAGCTTTAATTAAAGGAGGAATGACCCTGAACCTGAAAAAATGCGAGTTTGTGAAGAAAGAAATAAAGTTTTTAGGTCACATAGTAACACCAGAGGGAATTGAAAAGGATCCCAATAAAGTCAAAGCAATAAGAAATTGTCCGGCTCCCAAGAATAAAAAACAACTAAAGTCGTTTATAGGACTTTGTTCCTTTTATTGTAAGTATGTGGATGATCAGGTGTTCCATAGCCCACATCTGAACAACCTACTTAAGAAGAACAGTGTGTATATATGGACTGAGGAATGTGAAACAGCATTCAACCGGCTAAAAGACAATTTGGCTAAAAACATAAAGTTATGGCACCCTGACCTGTGTGAACCATTCCACATGGCAACAGATAGTTCAGATTATGGATTGGGAGTATCCATATTTCAGGAGGTAATGATAGATGGGGAAAAAACTCATAGACAAATGGCATTTGCGAGTAGAACCATGTCTAAGTACGAAAGAAACTATACAGTTTTAGAGAAGGAGGCTTTAGCTATAGTATGGGGTTTTAGGAAATTTCAACTTTTCTTATGGGGACATAAGACTGTGGTCCATACAGACCACAAAGCTTTAATATTTTTGAAGGACTGCCGATTGTTACATAACAGGTTGACCAGATGGGCGCTGTTTTTACAACAATTTGATATAGAGATCAATTATGTTAAAGGGAAAGAACATGCAGTACCGGATGCTTTGTCGAGATTACCGGAAGGAGGTGAGACACTAGAAAGTGTAAAGAATAGGGAAGATGTTTTTGAGGTGAATTACTTCAAAAAAGCGGAAGGAAGAGAAAAAATTAGGGAAATATGTCGGAATATGCGAAGTTATCAAAGTGATGATGATGCACTCAAGTCGGTAAAGGTCAAGTTTGACAATCCGGACGCAACTAACATAAGGGCTTCATATAAAATACATAAAGGTGTACTGTATCTTCAAAGATTAAATAATCCAGAGAAGTGGAGAGTATGTTGGCCGGAACAACACACTGAAGTGCTGATAGATTATGTTCACTTGGCATATGGCCATTGTGGTGCACGGAAGTGTACCGATAAGTTAGATGAATGCATTACCTTTAACAACATGGCACGAAGGGTAGCACAGAGGATAAGATCTTGTGATCTATTCCAAAAGGCGAAAGTAACAAATGCAACTAATCAAGGGCCCATGCAATCAATAAAACCTGATGAAGTATTAGAAATAGTAGCAGTAGATATCTTTGGACCATTACCGAAAACCATGGGGGGTTTTGTGTACATATTTGTAGCAGTTGAACTTTTCTCAAAGTATATAAAGCTTTATCCCTTGCGAAAAGCTACTGCCAGAGCTGTGTATGATAAAATGGTGTGTGATTATTTTGTGAAAGTAGGGAAGCCAAAGAGAATACTATCAGATAATGGTGTTCAGTTTTGCTCAAAAATGTGGAAGGATGGGATAACTGAGAAACAGGTAGAAGTGGTACATATCTCAGCTTATCACCCATCAAGCAATCCAGCAGAAAGATATATGCGTGAGATAGGTCAGTTATTTAGGACGTACTGCCATAGTAACCACAAGAAGTGGGGCATGTATGTGAGTGAATTTGAAGAAATCATGAATTCATTAACAAACGAGAGCACTGGATTTACTCCAGAAGAAATCCTGAAAAAGACAAGGAGTAAAAGTCTAGTAGAAGACCTACTAGAATTTCCAAATAGAGTTGAATTAGATTATGATAGTAAAAAGAACTTAGTAAAAGACAAGATGAGAAAACAAGCAGATGCGAGAATTCGTCGTCACGACGAAAAAGTAAGGAATCCCAAATTCAAAATAGGTGATCTCGTTCTTGTAAAAACACATGAAAAGTCAAGTGAAATTAATAACGAGATCAGCAAATTTAAATATATATATAATGGACCATTTAAAATAGTGTCCATACCCAATGTGAATGCTTATTATTTAGAGTACCCATTAACAGGCAAACGCCTGGGAGTAAGAAACATAGTGGATCTCAAAAGGTATGAACCACGAATTCTACCAGATTGAAAATAAATATATAAATAAATATTAAAGTAAACCAATATGTAAATAGTTGTGTTTCTTTTGTTCTATGTGAAAGGTAAATGCTCACTAAAATATATTGCAGTATTCTAATGAAACTTCTAGTTTAAGTAGAGACTAAACAGACTGGAAAAGACTGAGCTTCTAAGAAAGCCTTAATAGATGTGTAAATAAGTGTTGTGGAAGAGGTAGAAAAGTGAGGAGGTAAAGTGAAAAGGACGGGCTACAAAGTAATAGGCGCATAATGTGTGTTTTACTTGCCTCAGATAAAAGAAGTGTATTTAAAACTTTGTAAAAAAAAAAGATGTTTAAAGTGTACTGTGTTTAGAAGTAATAAAATTGGAAAGAATATATCTAAATCATTTATGTAACGTTTAGCAGGAAAGAGAGAAAGAATTGGTGTTTAATTTTAAATATGTAATATAAGTATCGAGGTGTATCAGTAAGAAAGGGAAAACCCTTGGTAAAAAGCTTATCGAACATTTCAGATTCATTATAGGAGAGACTTCTTATTGAATTATCACTGTAAGATACTTCAATAAGAAGTGGGGCATGTGTAACGGAACTGAAATGATGGTGGGCTGACAGTAATTTGGAGCCCGCGCGTCGGAAACGGGCGCGCTTGTGTGAGACTGCCAGGGAGTGCACCCTGATGCCATCTATTGGCGAAACTGGGAATTAGCGCTGTCAGACAATGCACTAAGCTCTCAGAGTCAAATGTATTCTTTTTCTTGGTAATTATAAGTTATTACTGTATAATTTAATGTTGTAAAATGCTAGTAGTAAATTATTATGACTGGTATGGACTCCAGGGTAGTAAATATAAATATTCTTAAATACTAAATGATTTCGGTGAAAAGGTGGTAGGGGAACGCCCCCACTCTTGGTGATACGAGCGTAGCTAGGGGTAGCTGGAGACACAGAGACTGAACAATGGAATGGCCTGGGGAGTGTTGACCTGATCGGACGTGCGTAACTGTGCTCACGCAAAAGTGATTGTGCAACAGCGAAGAGGCGAATATCGTCGCCGTTTGTGGAGTAGAACGCGACGAATGGTTGTCGAAGCCGCCTCTATGCCACTGGGGCTGATTGTAAGAGTTCCTGCGCCCAGAATTTATGGCGGACGTGCAGTAGCTTATACGAGTGCTACAGCTCGTAGTTCCAGCCGCCATTAAGGGCATGAAGCGTGAAGAGCTGCGTTAGCCACGTGCATCTCACCACCAGCACCGACACGTCTACCCAAGGCAAGACTGCTTGTAATTGTTAAGTCGAACTTTGTATACATGTAAAAGGAGAATACCAGTTTTCTTTTTTGCAAGTGCAGAGGACAGAATATAGTAATGAGTAAAATTATGATGCATGTTGTTCATTGTAAAGTGTAGTAACCTCAAACATAGTATAGTGAAATCAGACTGAGGCCACCATCGCCTCTTTCATTTACAATTCTTTTGGTTGTAGAATACTTTAGCGTATAAGAATGTTGAAAAGAGCAATGGTCACACCAGAATGAGTCGCCTATTTACAGTTACTTAAATTTTTCTGAGCAACCTTTCAAGTAAAGTCACTTAACTGATTCTGTATCAATGGTCCAAAGAGTAATATCCAAAATCATTAAATAAGTTGAAGGATAGAATTTTGTTAACCGAAGTTGCATAACCTGTCTTGGCAGTAATTACCAAGCCAACTCACAGAAATTGAGAGAGTATTTGCTTTGTAGAATCATCTAGAATGATCAGAAATAGTAATATTCAGAATTAAGTTTAAATCCAACTCGAGCCATTTCACTTTGAAACGAGCCCAAAAATTGATTTATTCTTTTGCTCCTTCAGAGCTGGCGACCGTAGTTATAAGTATTTTCAGGAGGATTCGACGGTAAGTCTGCTGCTCTCGTCGTGCTGATAGGATTATCCACTGCTGCTAGCAGTGGTGATTGCATACATAAGCTCACTACCAAGTTAAGTGGGTCAGGTAGGCAGTGTTACCGTGTGAACTGTAGGGCACTGTAGGCCGTGGATCGAACCCGTTCAATCATCACAGCTCTTAGGGAAATAGTCCAGTTAGGAGTGTACTATTCATTAGGTAAATACTGGCGAGTAACGGTCAAAAATGTATACGCAAGTGAATTTAGCAAGGTCCGCGTAGCACCTAGTTAATGTGGTGCAATGGCGAGGGTAGGAGTGGAGTAAAAGTGAGCTGAGCTTGTGGCAGCTGTGCTGGATTCAAATATTAACTACGTGAATTCACTACTGCCTCTTACCATTGGGACTGAGCTATTTACAGTAAAAATACGTAGCAGTAAGCGCAAAGGCGTGACAGCTACAAGTCCGTATTGGTTTTATACATACGGAATTGGGAAGTGGGTCATTCCGTCAGTGGAGGGGGTTAAAACAACCGAGTCAGTGGAGAATATACTCCATTTACTGATGGAAAGATTCAGCGGTTCGGTCGCACAATGTTCAAGAACATTTACTTTAAAGCTAACCTCAAAATGGATTGTTGTCTATTAGTTATCATCATAGTTCTTTACTTCTGAAACCAGAAGTTAAGCAAGTAAATTTAAAAATCCACAAAACTTTAAAATGAAGTAGTTCAATCACTAGGAGGCTTTCACAAAAGCGACACTTACTTACTCCTCAACTTTACCAAAATCCACAGTAATTTTTGATAGCCTTTTTCACCCAGCTTCAAACAAAATTAATCAAATAATTGTCTTTCTTTTTCATTGTCATTTCCCACAATCTGGACACTCGTAAATTATTGTTCAAACGGAGAGGATCCTAAGAGGTACTTTGATGAGGAACAAATCAAGGCAGGAACATAAAATTTGGTATAATTTACCTTGTATTTGTACATACTAAATGTGCTGATCCATCACTTTACAAACTATGATTCCTCCTCTCTGTTACAGCGATAGCGCAATATTGGTGCCGAGTATATAATGGCAGATGGACTTGCCGTTGGAATTGAAATGCTCTGTTATTTTCCTCATGGCGACAATCATCAGATTTTATAATTCTTTCAGGCCACAGAACATTGTATTAAATCCAGTTATCCACCCGAGGCTTTGGCGTAATAAATCCAAGCACTAAAAGCCTCACTCGGCACCTATGCAATTCACCTTCCAATCACTACGTGCCACCTGTACGGTAGCTAGTCTCCGACTGATTCTCATGTCCGCCGTTTTACTCGCACCAACCGCAATTTGCGGGCGCTAAATAACTTCCGTTTTAGAGGGGAATCACTCCATCTTTTACCATAACATGAACCAAGAGCCCTAAGTGTGGATTAGCAGTTACGAAGTAGCAAGTAAACATTTTAAGCAAACGTTGCATTTACCCATACTAACAAATAAATACAAAATTATTTAACCAAAATGATCCATTTATAAATACAAAAAAAAATGGCTCTGAGCATTATGGGACTTAACTTCTGAGGTCATCAGTCCCCTAGAACTTAGAGCTACTGAAACCTAACTAACCTAAGGACATCACACGCATCCATGCCCGAGGCAGGATTCGAACCTGCGACCGTAGCGGTCAAAACTCCGCAAGCCACCTGTCGGTGTGTGGCAGAGGGTACCTTGAGTACGTCTATCGGTTCTCCCTTCTATTCCAGTCTCGTATTGTTTGTGGTAAGAAAGATTGTCGGTATGCCTCTGTATGGCCTCTAATCTCTCTGATTTTATCCTCATGGCCTCTTCGCGAGATATACGATCGAGGGAGCAATACACTGCTTGACTCCTGGGTGCAGGTATGTTCTCGAAACTTCAACAACAGCCCGATGAGGATAGCACACACACTCAGTCGCCGGGCAGGAAAATCCCCAACCCGACAGGGAATCGAACACAGGACCCCATGATGAAGAGGTGGCAACGCTAGCCGCTAGACCACGAGCTCATTGTGAATAACGACATGCGCCTCATTATTTATCGAGATTTGACTTGGGCTTTCCAAGTCTATTTTTCGTCCTTGAAAATTTAAGTAAATAGTCAAATAACATACGACATTCACTACAACTTCATGAAAATGCATCTGTTTTTTTTATTGTTATTATATTACCCTTCAAATGCCATATAAATTACACTACTGGCCATCAAAATTGCTACACCACGAAGATGGCGTGCTACAGACGCAAAATTTAACCGACAGGAAGAAGATGTTGTGATACGCAAATGATTAGCTTTTCAGAGCATTCACACAACGTTGGCGCCGGTGGCGACGCCTACAACGTGCTGACACGAGGAAAGTTTCCAACCGATTTCTCATACACAGACAGCAGTTGACCGGCGTTGCCTGGTGAAACGTTGTTGTGATGCCTCGTGTAAGGAGGAGAAATGCGTACCATCACGTTTCCGACTTTGATAAAGGTCGGATTGCAGCCTATCGCGATTGCGGTTTATCGTATCGCCACATTGCTGCTCGCATTGGTCGAGATCAAATTACTGTTAGCAGAATATGGAATCGGTGGGTTCAGGAGGGTAATACGGAACGCCGTGCTGGATCCCAACGGCTCCGTATCTCTAGCGGTCGAGATGACAGGCATCTTATCCGCATGGCTGTAACGGATCGTGCAGCCACGTCTCGATCTCTGAGTCAACAGATGGGGACGTTTGCAAGACAACAACCATCAGCATGAACAGTTCGACGTCGTTTGCAGCAGCATGGACTGTCAGCTCGGAGACCATGGCTGCGGTTACACTTGACGCTGCATCACAGACAGGAGCGCCTGCGATGGTGTAATCAACGACGAACCTGGTTGCACGAATGGCAAAACGTCATTTTTCGGATGAATCCAGGTTCTGTTTACAGCATCATGATGGTCGCATCCGTGTTTGGCGACATTTCGGTGAACGCACATTGGAAGCGTATATTCGTCATGGCCATACTGGCGTATCACCCGGCGTAATGGTATGGGGTGCCATTAGTTACACGTCTCGGTCACCTCTTTTTCGCATTGACGGCGCTTTGAACAGTGGACGTTACATTTCAGATGTGTTACCCGTGGCTCTACCCTTCATTCGATCCCTGCGAAATCCTACATTTCAGCGGGATAATGCACGACCGCATGTTGCAGGTCCTGTACGGGCCTTTCTGGATACAGAAAATGCTCGACTGCTGTCCTGGTCAGCACATTCTCCAGATCTCTCACCGATTGAAAACCTCTGGTCAATGGCGGCCGAGCAACTGGCTCGTCACAATGCGCCAGTCACTACTTTTGATGAACTGTGGTATCATGTTGAAGCTGCATGGGCAGCTGTACCTGTACACGCCATCCAAGCTCTGTTTGACTCAATGACCAGGCGTATCAAGTCCATTATTGCGGCCAGAGGTGGTTGTTCTGGGTACTGATTTCTCAGGATCTATGCACCCAAATTGCGTGATAATGTAATCACATGTCAGTTCTAGTATACTATATTTGTCCAATGAATAACCATTTATTATCTGCATTTCTTCTTGGAGTAGCAATTTTAATGGCCAGCAGTGTAAATAATGTGGCCAGTGAAGAAAAAAGTATAAATTAAAAAATAAGTGCTCATGGATCTCGAAACTTCGGTTTTCTTACAACGCACGGAAGCTTACTACTTACCACAACGACTTCTTACCACCAGTAAATTCGCACAGATACGTCAATTACATAACAGATGCGTAAAACTTCTCTTGCCATTGGCTCGAAATTGGCAGAGTAGTGCACCTTACTACTTACACATTACGATGTTTTAATGGCCTAGTAAATGTGTACAAAGTTTGAAGGAAACCCGTGCTCTCAGCGTCGTGGCCTCCCCCTGGGAGTGGCGAGCGTGGAGGACGCTCACAAGGGGGAGGGGGGGGGGGGTTGGTCTGGACGCGTACCGATAAAATCCACGCAGTGGCGATAAACGCCGTATTTCAGGTGGTAGAGTGGTTAACGCAACTACCTGATGGGAGATCCCGGGTCGAATCTCATTTTTCACTCGTCGCTGATGATTCTGCGTAATGTCCCGATGCAGCTAACGTCAATAATCGCTTGCCTTTCCTTTCTTATCTCCCTCCTCCACCTTCAATTTACATATTATTCCTCTGCTCTTCCTAACTTATCAGTTTTATTCGGTAAATATCAGGTCGAAAATATACCCGTGGTAGGCGTAGGACATTAAGTATACGTGTACAAATACGGACGAAATTGTGTCTCAGGGTAGTTGTAATCTGCCCCCTCCTTCCTTCTTCCACATATTGTCCACAGTAAACAATGCCCAGTCCAAGTAATTAAGAAGCAGAGTCTTTTATGAAGATTTGAGAGGAGCGAAGATCACAATAAACTTTCAAGTTTACTTAGCTTGTCATGTTGAGATGGCTCCGGTTCTTCTTGTCTAGGATTCTGATTCTTGAAGCTGATAATCTAACATCAGGTCCTCACGGTTGGTTTGAATTAAATAAATTGGAAGATTGTTGATGCAGAATTTTCTACGTAAATATATGGTTCAAATGGCTCTAAGCACTACGGGACTTAACATCTGGGGTCATCAGTCCCCTAGACTTAGAGCTACTTAAACCTAACTAACCTAACGACATCACACACATCCATGCCTGAGGCAGGATTCGAACCTGTGGCCGCAGCAGCAGCGTGGGAACGACATCACACACATCCATGCCTGAGGCAGGATTCGAACCTGTGGCCGCAGCAGCAGCGTGGTTCCGGACTGAAGCGTCCAGAACCGCTCGGCCACAGCGGTCGGCTTAAATATATTTTCCACTGATTTTCTCGCATTTTAGTATATCAAACAGTATTTTGATTTTTTACATTAACAAAGCCAAAATTACAGCGTTCGCACCTATTATACAAAAATACATCCAATAACATCAGAGGCAACCTTACAACTCTCACACTCTGTGGAAATAACAATATTCCAAAGGGTTTACAGATCTTCTTAACAAATGAATTCCTACCAGTTTTTGTTATATTATTAATTTCGATTATTATTTGATAAATGAACCCAGAAATAAATATAGTTAACAATACAGGATTGCGTAATTAATAATAGAAACTTTTAGTGTGCAAATAATTCGTAATTTCAAGTGTTTCTAAAAAAAATAATTTTAACTTTACATTCAGAACTAGTACTTATCGATTATAACAACCAAACTAAAATATTTTATAAAGTAATTCATTTTCATAAATTTTAGCTTGAAATATCATATACTGTGAACAAAATTACATGAAAGTTTTCAGAAAAGCAACTATATAGCACTGACCTGTCCAAAATTCGAAATATAATACTGATATTGACAACTACTGTTGAGGAAAAGTAATGCTAGAAGAGGATGTCCCGTTACATATTGCAACCAAACACTCATCCACAAGGTCGTGCGGTAGCGTTCTCGCTTCCCACGCCCGGGTTCCCGGGTTCGATTCCCGGCGGGGTCAGGAATTTTCTCTGCCTCGTGATGGCTGGGTGTTGTGTGCTGTCCTTAGGTTAGTTAGGTTTAAGTAGTTCTAAGTTCTAGGGGACTGATGACCATAGATGTCAAGTCCCATAGTGCTCAGAGCCATTTGAACCAGCCATTTTGAACTCGTCCACAGAAGTTGCTTCAGTAACGTTTCAGGCCGCATCGTCATATGTTTACCTATTTATGGCTTAATAATATTTGAAATAAACCCATAAACAATTGCGACATTTGCAACTGTCTGAAAAGGAGCACTGGATTATTTTTTTAGGTGACGTCAGAGGTGGTGAAAGTATCTGCAGTGTGCACGTTCTGTATTCAAAGTGTACACCCACACCTCCTGTTGTTTCTCCATGTCAACCATCACATTTTTGGCGCGAGCGAAACACTGCTACTGGCCCGAGATCACGCAAAGAAAATCGCTGACGCTCCACAGCACCGCCAAGTACTGCACCCAGCTAGTGGTGAGGATAGATGCAGGGAAAACACTCCCGGCAAGCAGCGAGCAGCGATGTGCCAGCAGCGGGGCTCTGCCCATAATTCATGCCCAACCCAGAGAAGGCGTGCCCATCCGTCATGTGGCAGGTGCCGAGAAAACTTGCGGGTACACATCCCGTGGGTTTGTGCGTGCATCCTGCGTGAAACACGCTGGATTTTACATTTAATACGAAATTAAGCTAAACAGTCTTTCGTCTTCTAAACTAAATTATTAGGACATGACTAAATTAATACACTACTGGCCATTAAAATTGCTACACCATGAAGATGACGTGCTACAGATGCAAAATTTTACCGACAGGAAGAAGATGTTGTGATGTGTAAATGATTAGCTTTTCAGAGCATTCACACAACGTTGGCGCCAGTGGTGACACCTACAACGTGCTGACATGAGGAAAGTTTCCAACCCATTTCTCATACACAAACAGCAGTTGACCGGTGTTACCTGGTGAAACTGAAACGTCCCCTTTGGAAAATTATACAAGACTCTGCTTAAACTGACACACAATATTTTTTAGCGCAACGCAATCTGACTTTCAGAAATCCCTACAAAGGAATGGCCCTGACTAACATTAACCTGTACCTTTCACAAATCACTTACCTCACCAAAAATCTTCGTTACTCGAACTACTGCAATACAGCGAGCGCCACTACTGCCAGCTAAATAAAAGATTCAAACTACGGAAGTCACTAACTACTAGTAGGCATAGTTAGCAAATGAAAGATTTTAATAGAGAACAAACAATGTATTTACCTTAATAATCGTAATATATATATCGGTTCAGACATCCATTCTGTACTCAAAAATCCGCCATCTCACTTCCCACATCCACCACTGCTGGCGGCTCACCTCCAACTGCGCACCGCTACGCGCTGTTAACATCCAGCTGCCCAACACTACAATGGCAGACAACAATGCAAACTAGCCACAAACTGCACACAGCACAGCCAGTTATTTTCAGAGAGCGCTACGTAACTTTGCCAATAAGAAAACATAAACAGTCTACTTACATAAAGAAAACATAAACAGCCTACTTACAAAACATAGTTGTGATGCCTCGTGGAAGGAGGAGAAATGCGTACCATCACGTTTCCGACTTTGATAAAGATCGGATTGTAGCCTATCGTGATTGCGGTTTATCGTATCGCGACACTGCTGCTTGCGTTGGTCGAGATCTAATGACTGTTAGCAGAATATGGAATCGGTGGGTTCAGGAGGGTAATACGGAATGCCGTGCTGCGTCCCAACGGCCTCGTATCACTAGCAGTCGAGATGACAGGCATCTTATCCGCATGGCTGTAATGGATTGTGCAGCCATGTCTCGATCCCTGAGTCAACAGATGGGGACGTTTGCAAGACAACAATCATCTGCACGAACAGTCTGACGATGTTTGCAGTAACATGGACTATCAGCTCGGAGACCAGGCCGGCGGTTACCCTTGACGCTGCATCACAGACAGGAACGCCTGCGATGGTGTACTCAACTTCGAACCTGGGTGCACGAATGGCAAAACGTCATTTTTTGGATGAATTCAGGTTCGGTTTACAGCATCATGATGGTCACATCCGTGTTTGATGTCATCGCGGTGAACGCACATTGGAGGCGTGTATTCGTCATCGCCATGCTGGCGTATCACCCGACATAACGGTATGGGGTGCCATTGATTACACGTCTCAGTCACCTCTTGTTTGCATTGACAGCACATTGAACAGTGGATGTCACATTTCAGATGTGTTATGACCCGTGAAGATTAGATGGGTAGATCACATAACTAATGAGGAAGTATTGAATAGGACTGGGGAGAAGAGAAGTTTGTGGCACAACTTGACCAGAAGAAGGGATCGGTTGGTAGGACATGTTCTGAGGCATCAAGGGATCACCAATTTAGTATTGGAGGGCATCGTGGAGGGTAAAAATCGTAGAGGGAGACCAAGAGATGAATACACTAAGCAGATTCAGAAGGATGTAGGTTCCAGTAGGTACTGGGAGATGAAGAAGCTTGCACAGGGTAGAGTGGCATGGAGAGCTGCATCAAACCAGTCTCAGGACTGAACACCACAACAACAACAACATGACCCGTGGCTCTACCCTACATTCGATCCCTGCGAAACCTTACATTTCAGCAGTATAATGCATCACCGCATGTTGCAGGTCCTGTATGGGCCTTTCTGCATACAGAAAATGTTCGACTGCTGCCCTGGCCAGCACATTCTCCAGATCTCTCACCGATTGAAAACGTCTGGTCAGTGGTGGCCGAACAATTGGCTTGTCACAATACGCCAGTCGCTACTCTTGATGAACTGTGGTGTCGTGTTGAAGCTGCATGGGCAGCTGTACCTGTACACGCCATCCAAGCTCTCTTTGACTCAATGCCCAGGCATATCAAGGCCGTTATTAGGGCCAGAGGTGGTTTTGGGTGCTGATTTCTCAGGATCTATGCACCCAAATTGTGTGAAAATGTAATCACATGTCATTTCTAGTACAATATATTTGTCCAATGAATACCCATTTATCATCTGCATCTCTTCTTGGTGTAGCAATTTTAATGGCCAGTAGTGTAATAAAGGCGAAGTGTAACAGACGAAGAGTTACTATTAACTAGAAAATGTAAGATATTATATTGAATTATTTGATAGGTATCTGGCGGTTTCCGGCGACTAGAGGAAGCAATGTGGCGCTGGTGTACAAGACTCACACGTCCTCTTCATCATTGGACTTACTCGGAGGTGCTTTGACGATCTTCTTTGCAGGATAGTCGGCTGTGACGATCTGCCAAACTTCGTCTCCGAAGATATGACGCCGTTTGGAGGAATTTTCTCTACCCTTAAAATGACTGCGTACACTCAAGATACTTTTAAATCAATCCTACTACATTCCACTTCCACAAACAGAACACCACATAGCAGTTTTCACATAAAAGAATCATATTTCGTAAGCCCAATGACTCGCGGTCCGTCAGAAACTATTACTGTACTTTACAATAAATACAGTTCCAAAAGTCTATCAAGGTTCTCACAAGTTAACCATCCGTAACTCTAGGGAGTCAGTGAGTCAGCAAGTAAAAGTAAGTGTCTTTTCTTTTCTTTTCGTTTACACAATTCAACTGTTCACAATAATGACTGACGTAGCACCGTCACGGAGTAAGGCGCGCTTGCTCCTAGTGCTGGTCATGTAACACCTGTGATGAGCGAGGCATCCACTTGCCCGCGCCGATCGACCGTCACTATTGCCGTACTCTCCCTATACACGTTCCAGCAACCCTACCACAACAAAGGTCAAAAATTAATTATGATTGTAGTGTTGCTCACGCTGCTAAATATTGCATTTTCGGGCAACAACAAAGTTATATTACGTGGCAGGTGTCATTAGAGCACAGTTAATAAAGTCATTTCTTGAAATAATGGATAAACTAGGCACTCATCTTTTCGTGTTTCCCACACTGGTCTCGTTGTGAACTTATGGCTCAATCGTCGAAAATCTGGGTAGTGATGATTCCAAGCTCGGATGCAAAGAGGCCTAGGTGTTATTCTACGATATGCAAAAGTTTTCTAGATGTGTTTCATAAACCATTCTTGAAGATTAAACTTTTGCAAGTTAGCACAATGATGTAAAAAAAGTAATCAGCACTCCGAATTAAAGTTTCACTTGTTTTTATTACTTTTGTTGCAACATCACTTCACAATATAAAACATACTTGAAAATATCTTCCTCGCTGTTAAAGTTCACATCTCATAAACTGAGTACAATTTGAGTCTTTTCAACATAACGATCAAGACTTGACTCTCTAATAACCCCCTTACGCGCCCAAAAATCAGAGTTACAAGTACGTCAAAGATCATAGTGGCATAAGAATAATATCATTGCAATATATACATATCGAAGTACCTCTACATTAATGAAATCTAATCTGAATGTTGTCACATAAATATGTTACAGAAACACAGTAGAATATTGCTCATATCGAGAGGTTGAGGTGAGGTGCCGTAATGGTTACGTAATTCAAGTACCATTACAACGACCATCCTGCATACGCAGAAACCGGTGGCGAGGTAGGCACATCTCCACTCTCTCACCCTCGTACTTAAAATATCGCGTGTTCGATACGGTGGAAAGCCGAATGTCTCTAGAGTTTACACCGAAATTCTCGAGGCGCTGCAGGTAATGTTTGCAATTAACATAACGCAACTCAACATTATTACTAATTCTAAGATTTAAAATAACAGCAAGTGTAAAAGCACATGAACAGGAGGAAATGAACGCTGTATGAATAGATCTCGCTTAGAAGTGTTCTCTCTCCTGTCATGACATCTTCTGGCGTTTCCACAGCAGTACTTACCTTTCGTAGATTTCTGCTGTTGGTAGTGGTTCTTCGGACTCTTGTTACCTCATATAATTGTACTTTCATTAATAACAACGATCTGTGGATGCGAATGCACATATTGTGGCAGAAAGTATAACATGTCTCTTGTTGGGTTCATGTATGCTCTGGCAATACATTGCGTGTTTTACATTTGTATATCTATTAATACTCCAGTATTCGAGTGTTTGTCAGTTTCTGTAAGTACTCTGTACACTTCTCCCACCACTGACTCTGCAGTGGAAGAAGTCCTTCCAACACATATTGACTCCATACGTTCGAGCCTCGAAAGTGTCGTTGAATGAGTTTTCCTAGTATGTGTTCCTAACCTCACACTGTTTCTTGTGTATTCTCTACAATACACTAAGGTAATAAGCCATCATTTGGAAACATTCTGTACAGTTATCTCCTCTAAAACCATCGTTGTAAGAAGTTAGAGATCTGTCTGGAATTAGGACAAGAGCAGAAGGGGGTCAGAAGAAGGGGTCGTCTATGAAGAGATCTACATTTGTAGATGATTGGCCACCAACAGTGAACGGGCAGCCTGTTATCGGCGCAGTGGTTTTCCCGATGTTAGGAAGACCTAAGCTCACAGCTAATAAAGTTTTGTTTGTTATAACACGACCCGTTTCGCAGCTTTAAGCCGCATCATCAGGTGAATCTACATGGTAAAAAGCAAAGTACAGTGCCTTGAGGAAGGGCTGCACTTATGACACGGTGACCGATTCTCTTCAATCATCGTTGGTCCCGTTCTTGCAGGTACTTTTTCCGGCCGCAGCGATGTCGGAAATTTGATGTTTTACCAGATTCCTGACATTCACGGTACACGGTACGTGAAAATTCCCGCTTCATCGCTACCTTGGAGAGCTGTGTCCCATCGCTCGTGCGCCGCCTATAACACCATGTTCAAATTCACTTAACTCTTGGTAACCTGCCATTGTAGCAGCAGTAACCGATCAACACTTGTTCCCTTCTACAGGCGTTGCCGACCGCAGCGCCGTATTCTGCCTGTTTACATATCTCTGTATTTGAATACGCATCCCTACACTAGTTTCTTTGGCGCTTCAGTGTATGACTAGGAGCGCTGGGTCACTACCTTTACAAGCGAGAATAGTAGAGAATATTGTCAGATACTAGCATCTAATCATAAAAACAATGACAATTAGCCAGAATACTATGGTATTTTAATTCCAGCTGGTTATTCTACGCGAACTTTGTGTTTTCTTTTTTATGTCTAAAAAAATTCCACTTCCTCTATTATATACAAAATAGGTTATGGCATTTTTCTGTTTTTTGAAGTATTTTTAAATTTTCTGAGGGGCTTGTGATGTTGTGCCCCCCTTCGTGGAAGTGCGCTGTTAATGCAGAGCGACGATTATTTAAGTTAAGGTGTTCCTGAAATCAAATTCGAAATGGCATACCGGTTTGTCTTATATATTTCTTATGGCAATCATTGCATGTAATGCACTATAAACGCACTTCGTTATATTTATTCACCACAGCTTTTTCCTTGTGCCCAAGTTTTCTGCCTGGTTCTGAAAATGTAAAATACATTGGAATAAAATTTTTGGATCTCATAGGTCTACCATTTTTTTCGGATATTGCACCCAGATATGGTATTCTCCAAAAAAATAGAGCGTTTTTTGTCTACTCGGCTGGTATAAGCGTTATAAAATCTGCTACTAATCCAAATTTCTCTTTTTCAATATGTTTCTATTAATTACGTTAACAAATTCTGAATCGTAACGGTTTTGATACGCTATACACTGTATAACTTCATATTCAGCCACTTGAATTTCTCTGGTAACGGGCACTTCGTACATACGGTTTAACACGGCTCGGAATACTGCGGATTTATTTGTCATTGCTCGACTTGACTCTCTGTGTATAAGAAGACCTGTCGTGGTTGGCTTTTGGTAAATATCGAAGCCTATATTTCCCTTTTTACGATCACTTGGAGGTCTAAAAACGATGAAGTGTCATTCTCAGCGCTCTGTCCACTGAACTCTATCTTTCGGTTGAAACTACACTCCTGGAAATTGAAATAAGAACACCGTGAATTCATTGTCCCAGGAAGGGGAAACTTTATTGACACATTCCTGGGGTCAGATACATCACATGATCACACTGACAGAACCACAGGCACATAGACACAGGCAACAGAGCATGCACAATGTCGGCACTAGTACAGTGTATATCCACCTTTCGCAGCAATGCAGGCTGCTATTCTCCCATGGAGACGATCGTAGAGATGCTGGATGTAGTCCTGTGGAACGGCTTGCCATGCCATTTCCACCTGGCGCCTCAGTTGGACCAGCGTTCGTGCTGGACGTGCAGAATGCGTGAGACGACGCTTCATCCAGTCCCAAACATGCTCAATGGGGGACAGATCCGGAGATCTTGCTGGCCAGGGTAGTTGACTTACACCTTCTAGAGCACGTTGGGTGGCACGGGATACATGCGGACGTGCATTGTCCTGTTGGAACAGCAAGTTCCCTTGCCGGTCTAGGAATGGTAGAACGATGGGTTCGATGACGGTTTGGATGTACCGTGCACTATTCAGTGTCCCCTCGACGATCACCAGTGGTGTACGGCCAGTGTAGGAGATCGCTCCCCACACCATGATGCCGGGTGTTGGCCCTGTGTGCCTCGGTCGTATGCAGTCCTGATTGTGGCGCTCACCTGCACGGCGCCAAACACGCATACGACCATCATTGGCACCAAGGCAGAAGCGACTCTCATCGCTGAAGACGACACGTCCCCATTCGTCCCTCCATTCACGCCTGTCGCGACACCACTGGAGGCGGGCTGCACGATGTTGGGGCGTGAGCGGAAGACGGCCTAACGGTGTGCGGGACCGTAGCCCAGCTTCATGGAGACGGTTGCGAATGGTCCTCGCCGATACCCCAGGAGCAACAGTGTCCCTAATTTGCTGGGAAGTGGCGGTGCGGTCCCCTACGGCACTGCGTAGGATCCTACGGTCTTGGCGTGCATCCGTGCGTCGCTGCGGTCCGGTCCCAGGTCGACGGGCACGTGCACCTTCCGCCGACCACTGGCGACAACACCGATGACTGTGGAGACCTCACGCCCCACGTGTTGAGCAATTCGGCGGTACGTCCACCCGGCCTCCCGCATGCCCACTATACGCCCTCGCTCAAAGTCCGTCAACTGCACATACGGTTCACGTCCACGCTGTCGCGGCATGCTACCAGTGTTAAAGACTGCGATGGAGCTCCGTATGCCACGGCAAACTGGCTGACACTGACGGCGGCGGTGCACAAATGCTGCGCAGCTAGCGCCATTCGAGGGCCAACACCGCGGTTCCTGGTGTGTCCGCTGTACCGTGCGTGTGATCATTGCTTGTACAGCCCTCTCGCAGTGTCCGGAGCAAGTATGGTGGGTCTGAGACACCGGTGTCAATGTGTTCTTTCTTCCATTTCCAGGAGTGTATTTAGATAGTTCGAACCAAAAGATACACTTCAGTGGGCGGTGCGCTGAGAATGACACGTCATCGTTTTTGGACCTCCAAGTGACCGTAAAAAAAGGAAATACAGGCTTCGATATTCATCAAAAGCCAACAAAAATGGTTCAAATGGCTCTAAGCGCTACGGGACTTAACATCAGAGATCATCAGGCCCCTAAACTAAGAACTACTTAAACCTAAGTAACCCAAGGACATCACACACATCCATTCGAACCTGTGACCGTAGCAGCAGCGCGGTTCCGGACGGAAGCGCCTAGAACCGCTCGGCCACCGCGGCCGGCTCAAAAGCCAACCAACACAGATCGTGTAATACACAGGCAATCGTGTCACCCAATGAAATGTAAATCCGCAACATCCCGAGCCATGTTAAAACGTATGTACGAAGTGCCCTTACCACAGAAGCACAAGGTGCTGAATATGATGTTGTACACTACATAGCGTATCAAAACGCTTACGATCCAGAATTTGCTAACGTAATTAAGAGAAGTATGTACACTGAAAAAGAGAGATCTTCCTTCCCATATCGGATTAGAGGCAGACAAAGGAACGCTCAATTTTTTGTAGAATACCATATCTTGGTGCAATATGCGAAAAAATTGGCAGACGTATGAGATCCAAAAACCAACGTATTTTTCATTTTCAGCTCTATGCAGAAAACTCAGGCACAAGGAAAAAGCTGTGGTGAATAAATATAATGAAGCGGGTGCTTTACAAGCAATGTTTGCTCTAAGAAATATATAGAACAAACCGGCAGCTCATTTCGAATAAGATTTCAGAAACACCTTAACTTAAATAATCCCTGCTCTGCATCAAAAGCGCACTTACACGAAGGGGAGCACATCATCGCAAGCCCTTCAGAAAATTTAAAAATACTTCACAAAAAAGAAAAAAGCCATATTTTCAATATATTAGAGGAAGTGGAAATTTTGAGAGATAAAACAGAAAACGCACAGTTCGCGCTAAATAACCGGTTGGAATTAAAGCAATCCTGGCTAATTTTGATTGTTTGTATGATTAGGTGTTAGTATCTAATAATATTCTGTACTATTCTCGCTTGTAAAGGCAGCGACCCAGCGCTACTAGTCGTAAGCGTATGACGTCACACTGACCACGTGGATAGGTTCCCTTCCGCCACCCAGCGTCTCCGTCGTTCGTGCGGGCCGCTTTTGCCTAGCCCTGTACCCAGCTGCGCTGCTGTCGTACTGGTAAGACACTGCCACCTGATTCTTTCCACACTGTAATCTGCGTAGTGCCATGACTAATTATATTAGCAGTGACAATTTTTTATGGCGAATCTGGCCTCTTTATTAAAAAAAATTTTTGTCGTCCGCTCACTATAAAATATTTCCTTTTCTTCTTTTTAGATGCAGGCAAATTTTGAAGAATGAGGCTCTTCTTCTTTACCTTTCGTTCAGCATAGTATTGACGATATTTTCTGAATAGTAAATTTTGAATAGGAGCGATGGGTACACCTATAATCTTTTAACATTGTGAGTATATACACTCCTGGAAATGGAAAAAAGAACACATTGACACCGGTGTGTCAGACCCACCATACTTGCTCCGGACACTGCGAGAGGGCTGTACAAGCAATGATCACACGCACGGCACAGCGGACACACCAGGAACCGCGGTGTTGGCCGTCGAATGGCGCTAGCTGCGCAGCATTTGTGCACCGCCGCCGTCAGTGTCAGCCAGTTTGCCGTGGCATACGGAGCTCCATCGCAGTCTTTAACACTGGTAGCATGCCGCGACAGCGTGGACGTGAACCCTATGTGCAGTTGACGGACTTTGAGCGAGGGCGTATAGTGGGCATGCTGGAGGCCGGGTGGACGTACCGCCGAATTGCTCAACACGTGGGGCGTGAGGTCTCCACAGTACATCGATGTTGTCGCCAGTGGTCGGCGGAAGGTGCACGTGCCCGTCGACCTGGGACCGGACCGCAGCGACGCACGGATGCACGCCAAGACCGTAGGATCCTACGCAGTGCCGTAGGGGACCGCACCGCCACTTCCCAGCAAATTAGGGACACTGTTGCTCCTGGGGTATCGGCGAGGACCATTCGCAACCGTCTCCATGAAGTTGGGCTACGGTCCCGCACACCGTTAGGCCGTCTTCCGCTCACGCCCCAACATCGTGCAGCCCGCCTCCAGTGGCGTCGCGACAGGCGTGAATGGAGGGACGAATGGAGACGTGTCGTCTTCAGCGATGAGAGTCGCTTCTGCCTTGGTGCCAATGATGGTCGTATGCGTGTTTGGTGCCGCGCAGGTGAGCGCCACAATCAGGACTGCATATGACCGAGGCACACAGGGCCAACACCCGGCATCATGGTGTGGGGAGCGATCTCCTACACTGGCCGTACACCACTGGTGATCGTCGAGGGGACACTGAATAGTGCACGGTACATCCAAACCGTCATCGAACCCATCGTTCTACCATTCCTAGACCGGCAAGGGAACTTGCTGTTCCAACAGGACAATGCACGTCCGCATGTATCCCGTGCCACCCAATGTGCTCTAGAAGGTGTAAGTCAACTACCCCGGCCAGCAAGATATCCGGATCTGTCCCCCATTGAGCATGTTTGGGACTGGATGAAGCGTCGTCTCACGCGGTCTGCACGTCCAGCACGAACGCTGGTCCAACTGAGGCGCCAGGTGGAAATGGCATGGCAAGCCGTTCCACAGGACTACATCCAGCATTTCTATGATCGTCTCCATGGGAGAATAGCAGCCTGCATTGCTGCGAAAGGTGGATATACACTACTAGTGCCGACATTGTGCATGCTCTGTTGCCTGTGTCTATGTGCCTGTGGTTCTGTCAGTGTGATCATGTGATGTATCTGACCCCAGGAATGTGTCAATAAAGTTTCCCCTTCCTGGGACAATGAATTCACGGTGTTCTTATTTCAATTTCCAGGAGTGTATTTTAGACAATTCTTTACTAATTTTAATATCCACAAAACGTGGTACCATGGCACTTTGCTTTCTAGTAGTTAGGTTCACCTGAGGATGCGGCTTGAAGCTGCGAAATTGGTCGTCTTTTAATAAACAATAGTTTCACCAGAAAAAAAATGTTCAAATGTGTGTGAAATCTTATGGAACTTAACTGCTAAGGTCATCAGACCCTAAGCTTACACACTACTTAACCTAAATTATCCTAAGGTCAAACACACACACCCATGCCCGAGGGAGGACTCGAACCTCCGCCGGGACCAGCCGCACAGTCCATGACCGCAGCGCCTTAGACCGCTCCGCTAATCCCACGCGGCAATAATTATACCAGCTGTGAGCAAAGGTCTTCCGAACACCATACCTTTCAACAGCTGCGGTCGCACATGGTATAAAATAGTTTGTCATGCACTGACTTCATGACCTGTTGCCAGGCAGGCCAGCTGGCTGCCTGCTGCAGAACCAGAGTATGCTGAGGTGCGATGGCGCAAGGCACCAGCCCAGCGCAGGAGTGGCGAGGGAGGTTACCTCATGCCACTCCCAACGTTGCGTCACCTCGGTCCTTAAGTGACTTGTGCCGTGGTTGGATCTTAAGAAGCTCGGTAGAATTGTCATTAACATTCGCCATCCAGACCCAGCAGTACCTGTCTTCGACAGTTGCCTACACCGAGAGCTACTTCACAGCAGCTGTCAACCTGACATGGGTCACCCACCCTCATCTGTAACTAGCCGCCACCTTTGTAGTTTCTGCTCTATGGGTCGTTTCCACGCCTCACGCTGCCAGTGTCTCATCAAGAGCCCTTCGAATGGATTCTCCCCCGAGGTACCATCAACCAGCTCTCAGGCATATCCAAGAGGTCGTTGGTTCACAGTCCCTGCCTGTGCATGCCTACCACTACTGGCTGATGGTGTCTAGAGCTTACACTTCTTGCTGTCAGTGGAACGCCTGTTCTCTGCCTCGTGATGACTGGGTGTGGTGTGATGTCCTTAGGTTAGTTAGGTATAAGTAGTTCTAAGTTCTAGTGGACTGATGACCATAGATGTTAAGTCCCATAGTGCTCAGAGCCATTTTTTGGAACGCCTGACACAGTCACAGCCAACTCTGGCTGCCAGCGTCCGTGCACTGCCAGCATGCTACTTTGTGTAATGCTAAGGCGGTCACCGCCACTCGGGGTCAACACACATCACTGAGACATCGCCTGCAGCTGCTGTATCAGTTCTCGCTAAATAATGTATGATGTCGATTCGGCTGCATTGCTGATTCTGTGACTGTCAAGGAACTTATCACTCGCTCCCCACCTGTTGCTCACCATTGTGGGATGACATTCACACTACTTGTAATGCCGGAAATGCATATCCTCCTATTTCCATCTATTGTACTATAATTTTTTTCCTCGTTTTGTTACCTCAAGATACGACATTTCTGTCTCTTTATATATTGTAATTGTTTTACTATTTGTATATATATATTTATGCATTTATGTCGATGTATAATTGGTTTGTTTCGTAAATATTATTTGTATTTTTATGCTGGGTCTTACCTAGGGAAAACTGCTATCGAACGATTACATCGATAGGTCGTGTGAAGAATCAAAGTGTGTAGGATCTTTGGTAGTGTTAACTCTGTCGCGCGGAGCGCGAGCAGAAAGAGTCTGGCTGGAGTACCGAGTGGAGCAGGTGTGTTGTGTGACGCTCCCGCGAGTTGCCGCGCTTTCGGGGTTTGGCAGCATGTAATTGCGCTCGACTTGCGATGATAGTTTCGACATGGTGTCGCGGACGGGAAGCATTATCTGCCGCACATCAAGAGCCCGTTTCGTCTGGTGACCGTGTCGAGAAGAAGGCGCGCCAACATCCAGCTTCTGCAACAGCGACGGCCGACAATGAGTGACTGTCGCCACATCCTCGATCCGTGTAACCTCCCCCTCACTTACCGACCTTAATGACAGTGAAAAATGAAACCGCGTGTACCTAATGGGAGTTTTGGAAAAGCAATCGTCACCGAAGTTAACCTGTCGGTAAAGAGGAAGGAAAGGGTTACATCTGAATGAAAGGAAATGTGCTAATAAAACTGGTGGAAATTAATTTTGAAAAGGGGTAAAGTTAATAAAGAAAGTAAATGTGCAGCCGTTACGTTAACAATTAACTAGCGGTAATTAGGTATTTGAGATTTGGGGGAAATCACGGTCACCAGTCCTAAGGACAATTACTATAGTAACTGAAAAAGAAAGGTTATTACACATATAATTAGCACTAGAAGCGTGGCAACTGAAGGTTGACACGTGTAGTGTGAAAACTGAAAGTTTGTCAGAAGTAATAAATTTCGCTACACCCTGGCTTAATTTAGCAAAAGAATTAATAAACCCGGAAAATCGAAAGTTAATTTAGTGACTGAAGTTAATAGTGAGCTTTCTTTCTGAAGCACATCGAAATTCAGTAAAATACGGTTAGTCTTGGACTACCTCAACAATCATTTCAAAAGCTACTTGAATCTACGCAATTTAGAAAGAAGAGATTTAACTTTGAACTTGAATTAAATGATTCTGAACAATTAACAATAGTAAAATTTAGTACGTACCAAGCTGAGCTGCAGTCACAGGTAAGCTAAAATACGGTAACAAAACTCGCACTCTTAATTCGTGCTTGTGTAATCTAAATACTTTAACCGAACTTTGAAATTGAAGCAGTGAAAACGAGTTAGCTATATTACTTTAATGCTGGCGTTTGAATTTCAACGACACTCGGTTTCATTTCGGAAAAGGAAGGGACTCTGCTTGGCAATGCAATTGGGACAATGAGCAACAAAGGTTCATGCTAAGTTGCTGTAATTTTGCGAGACAAATGGAACAATTTTAAAAGCTGAGGTCTGCCATACAGTTCTAAAACTTTATGTGCTTCCAGTCTTCCTTGTTGGTTGATTGAAGGTTTGAAGCCGTCGATCGAGGAGGTGGCGACAGTCACTCATTGTCGGCCGTTGCTGTCGCAGAAGCTGGATGTTGGCGCGCCTTCTTCTCGACACGGTCACCAGGCGAAACGGGCTCTTGATGTGCGCTAGTTAATGTTTCCCATCCGCGACACCATGTCAGAAACTATCATCGCAAGTCGATCGCAATTACATGCTGCCAAACCCCGAAAGCGCGGCAACTCGCGGGAGCGTCACACAACACACCTGCTCCACTCGCTAATCCCGCCACACTCCTTTCTGCTCAGCCCGCGCTCCACGCGGCAGAGTTAACACTACCAAAGATCCTACACACTTTGATTCTTCACACGACCTATCGATGTAATCGTTCGATAGCAGTTTTCCCTAGGCAAGACCCAGCGTAAAAATACAAATAATATTTACGAAACAAACCAATTATACATCGACATAAATGTATAAATCTATATATACAAACAGTAAAACAATTACAATATACAAAGAGACAGAAAAGTCATATCTTGAGGTAACAAAGCAAGGAAAAAAAATAATAGTACAATAGATGGAAATAGGAGGCTATGCATTTCCGGCGTTACACGTGCCCCACATTGTCTGAGGATGTTCGTGTAACGTAAACAGACTCAGAAAATGTCCCAAAAAAGAAACAGCGGAAATGCATACGCTCAAAACATCAAAAAAATTTAGCATTCGTCTAATTAATCGTAAACCAATTTTTATACAATAATAATTGAGTGGAGATACTCCTAATCTTATTCCACTCTGTCATCTTGCCCAAAGTAAAACAGGTTGACAACATATCAAAATTCATAAAAAAACATAGAAAATGGTTTAGCTATTCCAAAATCATTAAAATTCGTAACACTATAAGAAATGGAATACTATTTGCAAAATTAATTAGAGTACATGGTCATAAAAAACAGGTATATCAAAATACGCAAACTAATGATTAATTACATAGAATACACATTTTTATGTAACCTTTTCATAATTTATTTTCTCATCATGTCCAATTAACGCTAAACAAGAAAATAATATACAGCAGATCGAAAAAAAAACATAAATATTGACAGCAGAATTCTTTCACATCAGCTGTCTGGGAAGAAAAGCAACTCCACATTCCGTAATCGCGAGTACAAAGAATGCCGACAGCGGCACAAGAGCCGACAGCGACACAAGAGCCGACAGCGGCTCAGCCTTGCTAGTATTGTTGCGCCCGCCTGTGCGGCACGCTTGATCTCACTCGCCCTTGTAACGGCGTTTCCAGAACGTCCGTTTCACTGAATTCTTTCGGAAAAACTCACTCCCGAGTAATCTCAAGGAGTCCATAAACACTATCACAGTGGATAACTCAACACTGTCCATCATCACACGCATGTACTAGCCTGAAACTTAAAACAGCGTCTAAGTACATCGGCAATGACTAATAAAAACACACATTCATGAAATATTACAGCAAGTTACAAAATCATATTTACATTCCTTAATCTACTGTGACTCAGCTGAAAACTTAAACTAGCAGCTTGGATTTTTCAGATGATTACTAATCAGTTACTCTTAAATCATTTAGTCAAAATTAATTACTTATTAATTACAACTTCTTTAATGACCTCTAGGTCAGGCAAAAGCATGGAAATCTAGCAAATCGTGGAATATTACGCTCTATATTTACATACTATACAAATTACCCATTCTGTGGTATTAATCAATCCTAGGTTGGTACAATTTTAGGTCTACAATGTTCCGTATACCTAATAGTTTTCCAGAGCTTGGATACTCTAAGCAATAAGCATTTGTGTGAGGTATACCAATGACTTTATATGGTCCATTATAAACAAACTTAAATTTAGAGATTTCATTGTCTATCTCGCTCGATTTCTCATGAGCTTTTACAAGTACTAAGTCTCCGATTGCAAACTTAGCAAAACGCGCTTTAGCGTCATGACGACGTATGCGAGCGTCGGCTTTTAGCTTCATTACTTCTCGCAAACGATCTTTCTTCACACCAATACTAATGTCAATCCGTGGAGGGAATTTGATTATCTCTTCCAATTCACTTTCTACACTTTCGTCAATGCCGAAATTCCTCACGTTACGGCAGTTCAAATTCATTCCTACGTCAATGTCATCCAGCCAGTTAACAATGTGTATAGGCTGGTATTGCCTATGCACACCGTCTCCTGCCTCGTCAAAACTAACTACTATTGTTTTATCTTGTGACGTACATGTCAAAGTTTTACTTTCGCAATTAATCACTGCACGGTACTTTAATAGCCAATCTAACCCGATAATTACTTCCGTAGTCAAGTCTGGCACGACGACAAACTCTTGTTCAAATCGTGCCCCACATATCTCGAAGTTGACAAAAATCTGTTTTGTGACCGGTTTACTGGCCTTCCCAGTAGCACCGATAATTTTCACTCCTGTTACTGGCATAACTACGATGCCAGGTCTGTCTTTCAGTAACTCAAATATTTTCCCAGATACAGCACTCAATTCTGCACCGGTGTCAATCAACACGTTTAGTTGTAGGTCGTGCATATTAACAGACACTACTATCTGTCTACACTTGTCCTCGACTGTTTCTTTATTTTCCCACAGTAAATCCTCGTCTATATCCAGGTCATTCCAGAAAAAACCATCCGGCTTTGATCCTAAATCCGGCTTATCTGGCGGCTTTTTCAGCCTCTGTTCACATACAGTTTTAATTTCAACACGTTTGTCCTGAGGCTGCAGCTTCGCCTCCAATACCGACACCTTTTCCTGCAACTCGTCAACTAGTGAGTGTTGCTTTGCTATCAATTCATTAATTGTCACCTTCGTTGATTCCACTTTGGTCAGATTGATCTCATCTGCCAATCTACCTGGAGAAATGTGCCCAGTAGTATCTGCCATTACTTCCTCTAGATCTGCGCAACCCACACTGCTATCGTCTGACCGTATAATGTCAGCACTAACCTCATACACGCTGTAATCTACGTGCTTTTCTACCAATCGTTTCCGGCTGCCACTAAAATTCTCGTAATCTTTCTCCTTAATACTTTAACAATGTTTAAACTGGAGGTTTGCGTCGGAAGGGTCGGCTACTTCTACCACTACAACTTTCGGTAAGGTCTGCCGGTTAGGGCCAGAACTTTCCGTTACTACTTCAACATCCTACCCTTGCGGGACGAAACACGACGAATCTTGCTCGTGCTCCCCATTAACATCAACTATTTCTAGTAAAGTCTGCCGGTTAGGGCCAGAACTTTCTATCACTTCACAAACACTATCTTCCTGCGGGACGAGACGCGGAAAATCCTGCACGCGCTCCCCATAAACACTTCTCTCATACAGACCCCTATAATCTCTCAGTTCGTCGTATAAGCGACCGAACTGCCTTAACCAGACCTCATCCTTCTCTGCATCCCCTCGCTCGATGACGGACGTGTTATCCGACATCTGATCTTCTCTCAACAATTGCGAATCATTCTTAGACTCAATTTCCAGTTCCGCTGTGGGTATTACAGCTGCCACTTTATAATCGATTTCCGGAACACTACTTAAATTGTTCTCACTGACAGTGAATGTACTACCTACTGCCGTGTATACAGCTGATCTACTACTTGTGGGCGCACTCCTTTCTCCTAACACTGGCACACACTCCCGCCGTTGATTATTCCACACGGAATTTTCATAATGACGATACCTGGGTTTTCTCCTGTTATTGGGCCGCCAAAATTTCTCCACGCCCGCTCGGCCCCTCACCGGCGCGGCTAAAGGTTTCCCTGTCTCGTCCCAGCAGATACGCTCCCCGGATGCTGCTGAGGCGGCTGATCACACCCTCTGGCGTTATTACTATTCTGTGAAGCCCGTATCACGTTAGTATGATACTGGTTTCTGTCATTCCTGTTATTATTTGCATTGCACTGATTGTTATTACGGTCCGAACCATTATTGTTATTGCTGCGGTATGCATTATTCCCATGGTTATCGTTGTTATGGTTGGGGTGGTACCAGTTGTTGTTACCACGGCTTCTACCACTGTCGCGATTATTGCGCCAATTGTCCTCGTCCTCAACTCTTTCCAGGAAATCATTGATTGTCCTGTAATTGCTTCCTACGTAGCGTTTTGTATCATCTGGAAGCTTCTTGTAGAGTTCCCAGACTATTTCGGATTCCTTGCGGCGATCACGCAAATATTCCAACTTGCGGATCCAGCCCTCACAAAACTCCCTCATCGAACCGCGCGAATTCGCATCGAAAGGCCTCGATACGACAAATTCGCGCCAGACACTTTGCTGTTTTTGCTCTGACCAGTATTCAGCCAGAAACAAATTTTTAAACTCGTCAAAAGTCAGGTTCGTAATGTTGAGGTTTAAGCCCCAACGCTTGGCATCACCAGCCAGCACATCAATAACCGCATTAATTTTTCTCTCATTAGTCCATGATCTGGGTAAAACTCTTTCACAATTTTTAATGAAATCCGTCGCGTGTATACCGCCTTTTTTCAAGGGGTCGAACCGCTCCTCTTTCGTCAACAATTCCGAACTATGTGCACAGATTGGCACATAGCTCTGTTTTTCGTCAAGTTTCTTTTCTAATTCCGACACTCTCGTAATTACTTGGCAAGTGGTTGTCGCAAGCGTTTCCACTTCCCTCTTTTTCTCTTCGCAGCTATTAGCCTGCTCCCTCACTTTAGTGTCTACTTCGGACACTAAAGCCTTTAAAGTTTCCACCTTCTGTTGATCCTCTTTTTTCACTAATTGAATTTGTTCCGTCACCTTATTCTCGATGATCGGAGCAACTGCTTCTCCTACACTTTTCTCGATTCTGTTAATTTCGGAATCAAAACGAGTAATTTTGCTCGCAATTTCCGCCTGAACGCCTATCATTTCCTGTTTAAGATTACCGATTTCGGTATTAATTACAACAATATCTTCTTTGATTTTATCAACTTTTGTATCAACAACTCCAACATTGTTGTTAACAACATTAATAGCTTTGTTCTGATTGTCTAGCTTTCGTTCAATTTTTTCAGACTGAGCTTCTTGCTTGGCAGACAGAGCTTTAATTTCTGCCGATTGACTCTTGATTTCATTAATCAAAACATTCAATAAATCATTTAAATTCCCGGAAACTACCGGTTTTACTTCCGTAGCTGGTTCCTCTATATATGTTCCCCCGTACTCATCATCAAGGGGTACAGATTTGATTTTCGCTTCCGATTCCGAAACATTTTCTGAAGTTTGGAATTCCATTCCTGCTCTTTGTTGCGTTTCGGCGGTCGTGTCTTTCATGCTAGCCGCCTGCCCCTGAACAATGGGAACCGCCGTGCGCGTTTCCCACTGTTCGACCGATTGTTCCGTATCCAAGTCTACCAAATTTTGGTAATTGTTGCCTTCACTCATTTTAATAATTTTCAATATAAATGACAAATCTCAAATATAATTAGGATTACTCCCACTACTTATTCTCGCTGACGTAACGGCCTGTACGTAACCAGTACTTTGTTACGAGATTTGCACAATGCAAAATTCGTGTCCAGAACAACCTCAAATTGAAGATTGTCCTGTCACGGTCGCCACGTGTAACCTCCCCCTCACTTACCGACCTTAATGACAGTGAAAAATGAAACCGCGTGTACCTAATGGGAGTTTTGGAAAAGCAATCGTCACCGAAGTTAACCTGTCGGTAAAGAGGGAGGAAAGGGTTACATCTGAATGAAAGGAAATGTGCTAATAAAACTGGTGGGAATTAATTTTGAAAAGGGGTAAAGTTAATAAAGAAAGTAAATGTGCAGCCGTTACGTTAACAATTAACTAGCGGTAATTAGGTATTTGAGATTTGGGGGAAATCACGGTCGCCAGTCCTAAGGACAATTACTATAGTAACTGAAAAAGAAAGGTTATTACACATATAATTAGCACTAGAAGCGTGGCAACTGAAGGTTGACACGTGTAGTGTGAAAACTGAAAGTTTGTCAGAAGTAATAAATTTCGCTACACCCTGGCTTAATTTAGCAAAAGAATTAATAAACCCGGAAAATCGAAAGTTAATTTAGTGACTGAAGTTAATAGTGAGCTTTCTTTCTGAAGCACATCGAAATTCAGTAAAATACGGTTAGTCTTGGACTACCTCAACAATCATTTCAAAAGCTACTTGAATCTACGCAATTTAGAAAGAAGAGATTTAACTTTGAACTTGAATTAAATGATTCTGAACAATTAACAATAGTAAAATTTAGTACGTACCAAGCTGAGCTGCAGTCACAGGCAAGCTAAAATACGGTAACAAAACTCGCACTCTTAATTCGTGCTTGTGTAATCTAAATACTTTAACCGAACTTTGAAATTGAAGCAGTGAAAACGAGTTAGCTATATTACTTTAATGCTGGCGTTTGAATTTCAACGACACTCGGGTTCATTTTGGAAAAGGAAGGGACCCTGCTTGGCAATGCAATTGGGACAATGAGCAACAAAGGTTCATGCTAAGTTGCTGTAATTTTGCGAGACAAATGGAACAATTTTAAAAGCTGAGGTCTGCCATACAGTTCTAAAACTTTATTTGCTTCCAGTCTTCCTTGTTGGTTGATTGAAGGTTTGAAGCCGTCGATCGAGGAGGTGGCGACAGTCACTCATTGTCGGCCGTTGCTGTCGCAGAAGCTGGATGTTGGCGCGCCTTCTTCTCGACACGGTCACCAGGCGAAACGGGCTCTTGATGTGCGCTAGTTAATGTTTCCCGTCCGCGACACCATGTCAGAAACTATCATCGCAAGTCGATCGCAATTACATGCTGCCAAACCCCGAAAGCGCGGCAACTCGCGGGAGCGTCACACAACACACCTGCTCCACTCGCTACTCCCGCCACACTCCTTTCTGCTCAGCCCGCGCTCCACGCGGCAGAGTTAACACTACCAAAGATCCTACACACTTTGATTCTTCACACGACCTATCGATGTAATCGTTCGATAGCAGTTTTCCCTAGGCAAGACCCAGCGTAAAAATACAAATAATATTTACGAAACAAACCAATTATACATCGACATAAATGTATAAATCTTTATATACAAACAGTAAAACAATTACAATATACAAAGAGACAGAAATGTCATATCTTGAGGTAACAAAGCAAGGAAAAAAAATAATAGTACAATAGATGGAAATAGGAGGCTATGCATTTCCGGCGTTACAGACGCTCCCGCGAGTTGCCGCGCTTTCGGGGTTTGGCAGCATGTAATTGCGCTCGACTTGCGATGATAGTTTCGACATGGTGTCGCGGACGGGAAGCATTATCTGCCGCACATCAAGAGCCCGTTTCGTCTGGTGACCGTGTCGAGAAGAAGGCGCGCCAACATCCAGCTTCTGCAATAGCGACGGCCGACAATGAGTGACTGTCGCCACATCCTCGATCGACGGCTTCAAACCTTCAATCAACCAACAAGGAAGACTGGAAGCACGTAAAGTTTTAGAACTGTATGACAGACCTCAGCTTTTCAAACTTTTAAAATTGTTGCATCACAAAATTACAGCTACTTAGCATGAACCTTTGTTGCTCATTGTCCCAATTGCATTACCAAGCAGGGTCCCTTCCTTTTCCGAAATGAACCCAAGTGTCGTTGAAATTCAAACGCCAGCATTAAAGTAACATAATTCAATTTCGCTGCTTTAATTTCAAAGTTCAGTTAAAGTATTCATAGCTGGCTACAATATCTAGATTACACAAGCACAAATTAAGAGTGCGAGTTTTGTTACCGTATTTTAGCTTACCTGTGACTGCAGCTCAGCTTGGTACGTACTAAATTTTACTATTGTTAATTGTTCAGAATCATTTAATTCTAGTTCAAAGTTGAATCTCTTATTTCTAAATTGTGTAGATTCAAGTAGGTTTTGAAATGATTGTTGAGGTAGTCCAAGACTAACCGTATTTTACTGAATTTCGATGTGCTTCAGAAAGAAAGCTCACTATGAACTTCAGTCACTAAATTAACTTTCGATTTTCCGGTTTTATTAATTCTTTTTCTAAATTAAGTCAGAGTGTAGCGAAATTTATTACTTCTGACAAACTTTCAGTTTTCACACTACACTTGTCAACCTTCAGTTGCCACGCTTCTAGTGCTAATTATATGTGTAATAATCTTTCTTTTTCAGTTACTATAGTAATTGTCCTTAGGACTGGCGACCGTAAATTCCCCCAAATCTCAAATATCTAATTACCGCTAGTTGATTGTTAACGTAACGGCCGTACATTTACGTTCTTTATTAACTTTACCCCTTTTTCAAAATTAATTTCCACCAGTTTCATTAGCATTTTTCCTTTCATTTAAATGTAACCCTTTCCTCCCTCTTTACCGACAAATTAACCTCGGTGACGATTGCTTTTCCCAAATTTCCATTAGGTACACGCGGTTTCATTTTTCACTGTCATTAAGGTCGATAAGGGAGGGGGAGGTTACATACTGTGCCATACTGGCATCGTAAAAATAGAAAGAACACCTGAAGTCGTACAGAACGGAGATCAGTTTGGCTTCAGGAATGAAGCAGATACTAGAGAAGCCACTCTGATGTACACTATGCGATCAAAAGTATCCGGACACCTCCCTGAAAATGATGTACAAGTTCGTGGCGCCCTCCATCGGTAATGCTGGAATTCAGTATGGTGTTGGCCCACCCTTAGCCCTGATCACAACTTCCACTCTCGCAGGTATACGTTCAGTGAGGTGCTGGAAGGTTTCTTGGCGAATGGGAGCCAAGTCTTCACAGAGTGCTGCACTGACGAGAGGTATCGATGTCGGTCGGTGAGGCCTGGCACGAAGTCGGCGTTCCAAAACATCCCAAACATGTTCTACAGGATTCAGGTCAGGACTCTGTCCAGGCCAGTCCATCATAGGGATGTTGTTGTCGTGTAACCACTCCGCCACAGGCCGTGCGTTATGAATAGGTACTCGATTGTGTTGAAAGATGCAATCGCCATCCCCGAATTGCTCAATAGTGGGAAGCAAGAAGGTGCTTAAAACATCAATGTAGCCCTGTGCTGTGATAGTGCCACGCAAAACAACAACGGGTGCAAGCCCCATCCACGAGAAACACGACCTCACCAAAACACCACTGCCTCCCAATTTTACTGTTGGCACTACACACGCTGGCAGATGACGTTCACCGGGCTTTCGTCATACCCACACCCTGCCATCGGATCACCACATTGTATAATGTGATTCGTCACTCCGCAGAATGTTTTTCCACTGTTCAATCATCCGATGTTTACGCTCCCTACACTAAGCGAGGCGTCGTTTGACATTTACTGGCATGATGTGTGGCATATGAGCAGTAGCTCGAGCATGAAATCCAAGTTTCTCACCTCCCGCCTAACTGTCATAGTACTTACAGTGGATCCTGATGCAGTTTGGAATTCCTGTGTGATAGCCTGGGTAGATGTCTGCCTTTTACACATTACGACCCTATTCAACTGTCGACGGTCTCTGTCAGTCAACAGACGAGGTCGGCCTGTACGCTTTTGTGATATACGTGTCCCTTCACGTTTCCACATCACTATCACAGATAGTGGACCTAGGGTATTTTATGAGTGTGGATATCACGCGTACAGACGTATGACACAAGTGACACCCAATCAACTGATCACGTTCGAAGTCCGTGAGTTCTGCGGAGTGCCCCATTCTGCTCTCACACGATGTCTAATCACTACTGAGGTCGCTGATACGGAGTACCTGGCAGTAGGTGGAATCAGCAGAATACACCTAATATGAAAAAGTGTGTTTTTGGGTGTGTCCGGATACTTTTGATCACTTAGTGTAGTTATTAGCCGGCCGAAGTGGCCGTGCGGTTCTAGACGCAGCAGTCTGGAACCGCGAGACCGCTACGGTCGCAGGTGATGTCCTTAGGTTAGTTAGACTTTAAGATATTTTATTTTATTCTGAAAGCAACCAATTTTAGGATTTCATTTTGCCATCTTCAGGTAAATGAAATGCCAAAACTCGTTGCTTTCAGAATAAAATAAAATATCTTAAAGTATATGGCTGTTGGTGAATTTTATTGACATTTAAAATTACTTACCAGCCGATGTCCCCTGACCATGATGGACCAATAGAGATGTTATAGTACTGAGGCTGAAGTGTAGAGACTAATGAATAGTCTAAAACATCTAAAAAAGCTTAATGGTGATGATAAAAATGGAAGCGCAAGAAAGGCAAGTTCGTGCTAAGATGGATGTAAGGGCTGTTGTAATTCGTCTGTCGTTTAACTTGGAGACGTGAAGAAAGCAATGATGGAAGTAAGAATTTTTAATAGGAATAAAAGAGCAAGGGAAACACATGTCAAACCTAAGCTTCTTTTGTGAATAATGCTATCTACATTGGTTAACTTTTCTTTATTTTATCACATAATTTCATAGCATTTTTCAGCTATTGTCATCTTTACATACAAGTTCAAAAATTATGAAAATGCGTTCAGTGACAGCTGCAGGATAATCTACGTTGAAATTGGGCATGAATTCAGTTGACACCCCACTTAAGGATAAATTTTATTGCTTGTGATACTGAATTTTCTTTTCACAGGCTGACATTACACAAAGAAAGCTTGCACCTGAGGTGAGCTTGATCTGTCGTGTATTAGGTTGCGTCATGATGCCTCTGTCAAACAGAGTAACCGCCGGAAGTAAAGTTTTGCGCACTTTGGAAGCTCACGCCAAGAAGGGTGGTGGATGTTGTTGTTGTTGTGGTCTTCAGTCCTGAGACTGGTTTGATGCAGCTCTCCATGCTACTCTATCCTGTGCTAGCTTCTTCATATCCCAGTACTTACTCCAACCTACATCCTTCTGAATCTGCTTGGGGTATTCATCTCTAGGTCTCCCTCTTCGATTTTTACCCTCCACGCTGCCCTCCAGTACTAAATTGGTGGTCCCTTGATGCCTCAGAACATGTCCTACCAACCGACCCCTTCTTCTAGTCAAGTTGTGCCACAAGCTCCTCTTCTCCCCAATTCTATTCAATACCTCCTCATTAGTTATGTGATCCTCCCCATGAACCATGGACCTTGCCGTTGGTGGGGAGGCTTGCGTGCCCCAGCGATACAGATAGCCGTACAACCACAGGTACAACCACAACGGAGGGGTATCTGTTGAGAGGCCAGACAAACGTGTGGTTCCTGAAGAGGGGCAGCAGCCTTTTCAGTAGTTGCAAGGGCAACAGTCTGGATGACTGACTGATCTGGCCTTGTAACAATAAGCAAAACGGCCTTGCTGTGCTGGTACTGCGAACGGCTGAAAGCAAGGGGAAACTACGGCCGTAATTTTTCTCGAGGGCACGCAGCTTTACTGTATGATTAAATGATGATGGCGTCCTCTTGGGTAAAACATTCCGGAGGTAAAATAGTCCCCCATTCGGACCTACGGCCGGGGACTACTCAAGAGGATGTCGTTATCAGGAGAAAGAAAACTGGCGTCCTACGGATCGGAGCGTGGAATGTCAGATCCCTTAATCGGGCAGGTAGGTTAGAAAATTTAAAAAGGGAAATGGATAGGTTAAAGTTAGATATAGTGGGAATTAGTGAAGTTCGTTGGCAGGAGGAACAAGACTTCTGGTCAAGTAAATACAGGGTTATAAACACAAAGTCAAATAGGGGTAATGCAGTAGTAGGTTTAATAATGAATAGGAAAATAGGAATGCGGGTAAGCTACTACAAACAGCATAGTGAACGCATTATTCTGGCCAAGATAAACACGAAGCCCACGCCTACTACAGTAGTACAAGTTTATATGCCAGCTAGCTCTGCAGATGACTAAGAAATTGAAGAAATGTACGATGATATAAAAGAAATTATTCAGATAGTGAAGGGAGACGAAAATTTAATAGTTATGGGTGACTGGAATTCGAGTGTAGGAAAAGGGAGAGAAGGAAACGTAGTAGGTGAATATGGATTGGGGCTAAGAAATGAAAGAGGAAGCCGCCTGGTAGAATTTTGCACAGAGCACAACTTAATCATAGCTAACACTTGGTTTAAGAATCATGATAGAAGGTTGTATACATGGAAGAACCCTGGAGAAACTAAAAGGTATCAGATAGATTATATAATGGTAAGACAGAGATTTAGGAACAAGGTTTTAAATTGTAAGACATTTCTAGGGGCAGATGTGGACTCTGACCACAATCTATTTGTTATGACCTGTAGATTAAAACTGAAGAAACTGCAAAAAGGTGGGAATTTAAGGAGATGGGACCTGGATAAACTGACTAAACCAGAGGTTGTACAGAGTTTCAGGGAGAGCATAAGGGAACAACTGACAGGAATGGGGGAAATAAATACAGTAGAAGAAGAATGGGTAGCTTTGAGGGATGAAGTAGTGAAGGCAGCAGAGGATCAAGTAGGTAAAAAGACGAAGGCTAGTAGAAATCCTTGGGTAAAAGAAGAAATATTGAATTTAATTGATGAAAGGAGAAAATATAAAAATGTAGTTAATGAAGCAGCCAAAAAGGAATCCAAACGTCTCAAAAATGAGATCGACAGGAAGTGCAAAATGGCTAAGCAGGGATGGCTAGAGGACAAATATAAAGATGTAGAGGCTTATCTCACTAGGGGTAAGATAGATACTGCCTACAGGAAAATTAAAGAGACCTTTGGAGATAAGAGAACCACTTGTATGAACATCAAGAGCTCATATGGAAACCCAGTTCTAAGCAAAGAAGGGAAAGCAGAAAGGTGGAAGGAGTACATAGAGGGTCGATACAAGGGCGATGTACTTGAGGAAAATATTATGGAAATGGAAGAGGATGTAGATGAAGATGAAATGGGAGATACGATACTGCGTGAAGAGTTTGACAGAGCACTGAAAGACCTGAGTCGAAACAAGGCCCCCGGAGTAGACAACATTCCATTGGAACTACTGACGGCCTTGGGAGAGCCAGTCCTGACCAAACTCTACCATCTGGTGAGCAAGATCTATGAAACAAGCGAAATACCCTCAGACTTCAAGAAGAATGTAATAATTCCAATCCCAAAGAAAGCAGGTGTTGGTTGATGTGAAAATTACCGAACAATCAGTTTCATAAGCCACAGCTGCAAAATACTAACACGAATTCTTTACAGAAACTAGTAGAAGCCGACCTCGGGGAAGATCAGTTTGGATTCCGTAGAAATACTGGAACACGTGAGGCCATACTGACCTTACGACTTATCTTAGAAGAAAGATTAAGGAAAGGCAAACCTACATTTCTAGCATTTGTAGACTTAGAGAAAGCTTTTGACAATGTTGGTTGGAATACTCCCTTTCAATTTCTAAAGGTAGCAGGGGTAAAATAGAGGGAGCGAAAGGCTATTTACAATTTGTACAGAAACCAGATGGCAGTTATAAGAGTCGAGGGACATGAAATGGAAGCAGTGGTTGGGAAGGGAGTAAGACAGGGTTGTAGCCTCTCCCCGATGTTATTCAATCTGTATATTGAGCAAGCAGTAAAGGAAACAAAAGAAAAATTCGGAGTACGTATTAAAATCCATGGAGAAGAAATAAAAACCTTGAAGTTCGCCGATGACATTGTAATTCTGTCAGAGACAGCAAAGGACTTGGAAAAGCAGTTGAACGGAATGGACAGTGTCTTGAAAGGAGGATATAAGATGAACATCAACAAAAGCAAAACGAGGATAATGGAATGTAGTGAAATTACGTAGGGTGATGCTGCGGGAATTAGATTAGGAAATGAGATACTTAAAGTAGTAAAGGAGTTTTGCTATTTGGGGAGCAAAATAACTGATGATGGTCGAAGTAGAGAGGATATAAAATGTAGACTGGCAATGGCAAGGAAAGCATTTCTGAAGAAGAGAAATTTGTTAACATCGAGTATAGATTTAAGTGTCAGGAAGTCATTTCTGAAAGTATTTGTATGGAGTGTAGCCATGTATGGAAGTGAAACATGGACGGTAAATAGTTTGGACAAGAAGAGAATAGAAGCTTTCGAAATGTGGTGCTACAGAAGAATGCTGAAGATTAGATGGGTAGATCACATAACTAATGAGGAAGTATTGAATTGGATTGGGGAGAAGAGAAGTTTGTGGCACAACTTGACCAGAAGAAGGGATCGGTTGGTAGGACATGTTTTGAGGCATCAAGGGATCACCAATTTAGTATTGGAGGGCAGCGTGGAGGGTAAAAATCGTAGAGGGAGACCAAGAGATGAATACACTAAGCAGATTCAGAAGGATGTAGTTGCAGTAAGTACTGGGAGATGAAGAAGCTTGCACAGGATAGAGTAGCATGGAGAGCTGCATCAAACCAGTCTCAGGACTGAAGACCACAACAACAACAACAGTTATGTGATCTATCCATCTAATCTTCAGCATTCTTCTGGAACACCACAGTTCGAAAGCTTCTATTCTCTTCTTGTCTAAACTATTTATCGTCCATGTTTCACTTCCATACATGGCTACACTCCATACAAATACTTTCAGAAACGACTTCCTGACACTTAAATCTATACTCGGTGTTAACAAGTTTCTCTTCTTCAGAAACGCTTTCCTTGCCATTGCCAATCTACATTTTATATTTCTCTACTTCGATCATCATCAGTTATTTTACTCCCCAAATAGCAAAACTCATTTACTAATTTAAGTGTCTCATTTCCTAATCTAATTCCCTCAGCATCACCCGACTTAATTCGACTAAATTCCATTATCCTCGTTTTGCTTCTGTTGATGTTCATCTTATATCCTCCTTTCAAGACACTGTCCATTCCGTTCAACTGCTCTTCCAAGTCCTTTGCTGTCTCTGACAGAATTACAGTGTCATCAGTGAAGCTCAAAGTTTTTATTTTTTCTCCATGGATTTTAATACCTACTCCGATTTTTTCTTTTCTTTCCTTTACTGCTTGCTCAATATACAGATTGAATAACATTGGGGAGAGGCTACAACCCTGTCTTACTCCCTTCCCAACCACTGCTTCCCTTTCATGTCCCTCGACTCTTATAACTGCCATCTGGTTTCTGTACAAATTGTAAATAGCCTTTCTCTCCCTGTATTTTACTCCTGCAACCTTCAGAATTTGAAAGAGAGTATTCCAGTCATCATTGTCAAAAGCTTTCTCTAAGTCTACAAATGCTAGAAACGGAGGTTTGCCTTTCCTTAATCTTTCTTCTAAGATAAGTCGTAAGGTCAGTATGGCCTCAGGTGTTCCAACATTTCTACGGAATCCAAACTGATCTGGCCCAGGTCGGCTTCTACCAGTTTTTCCATTCGTCTGTAAAGAATTCGCGTTAGTATTTTGCAGCTGTGGCTTATTAAACTGATTGTTCGGTAATTTTCACATCAACCAACACCTGCTTTCTTTGTAACTGGAATTATTATATTCTTCTTAAAGTCTGAGGGTATTTCGCCTGTCTCATATATCTTCCTCACCAGATGGTACAGTTTTGTCGGGACTGGCTCTCCCAAGGCCGTCAGTTGTTCTAATGGAATGTTGTCTACTCCCGGGGCTTTGTTTCGACTCAAGGTCTTTCAGTGCTCTGTCAAACTCTTCATGCAGTATCGTATCTCCCATTTCATCTTCATCTACATCCTCTTCCATTTCTATGATATTGTCCTCAAGTACATCGTCCTTGTATAGATCTTCTATATACTCCTTCCACCTTTCTGCTTTCCCTTCTTTGCTTAGAACTGGGTTGCCATCTGAGCTCTTGATATTCATACAAGTGGTTCTCTTCTCTCCAAAGGTCTCTTTAATTTTCCTGTAGGCAGTATCTATCTTACCCCTAGTGAGACAAGCCTCTACATCCTTACATTTGTCCTCTAGCCATCCCTGCTTAGCCATTTTGCACTTCCTATCGATCTCATTTTTGAGACGTTTGGATTCCTTTTTGCCTGTTTCATTTACTGCATTTTTATATTTTCTCCTTTCATCAATTAAATTCAATATTTCTTCTGTTACCCAAGGATCCCTACTAGCCCTCGTCTTTTTACCTACTTGATCCTCTGCTGCCTTCACTACTTCATCCCTCAGAGCTATCCATTCTTCTTCTACTGTATTTCTTTCCCCCATTCCTGTCAATTGTTCCCTTATGCTCTCCCTGAAACTCTGTACAACCTCTGGTTTAGTCAGTTTATCCAGGTCCCATCTCCTTAAATTCCCACCTTTTTGCAGTTTCTTCAGTTTTAATCTACAGTTCATAACCAATAGATTGTGGTCAGAGTCCACATCTGCCCCTGGAAATGTCTTACAATTTAAAACCTTGTTCCTAAATCTCTGTCTTACCATTATATAATCTATCTGATACCTACTAGCACCTCCAGGATTCTTCCATGTATACAGCCTTCTTTTATGATTCTTGTACCAAGTGTTAGCTATGATTAAGTTATGCTCTGTGCAAAATTCTACCAGACGGCTCCCTCTTTCATTTATTAACCCCAATCCATTTTCACCCACTATGTTTCCTTCTCTCCCTTTTCCTTCTCTCGAATTCCAGTCGCCCATGACTATTAAATTTTCGCCTCCCTTCACTACCTGAATAATTTCTTTTATTTCATCATACATTTCTTCAATTTCTTCGTCATCTGCAGAGCTAGTTGGCATATAAACTTGTACTACTGTAGTATGTGTTCTTGTTCCTCCTGCCACTGAACTTCACTAATTCCCACTATATCTTACTTTAACCAATCCATTTCCCTTTTTAAATTTTCTAACCTTCCTGCCCGATTAAGGGATCTGACATTCCACGCTACGATCCGTAGAACGCCAGTTTTCTTTCTCCTGATAACGACGTCCTCTTGAGTAGTCCCCGGCCGTAGATCCGAATGGGGGACTATTTTACGTCCAGAATATTTTACCCAAGAGGACGCCATCATCATTTAACCATACAGTAAAGCTGCGTGCCCTCGGGAAAAATTACGGCTGTAGTTTCCCCTTGCTTTCAGCCGTTCGCAGTACCAGCACAGCAAGGCCGTTTTGGTTAGTGTTACAAGGCCAGATCAGTCAATCATCCAGATTGTTGCCCCTGCAACTACTGAAAAGGCTGTTGCCCCTCTTCAGGAACCACACGTTTGTCTGGCCTCTCAACAGACACCCCTCCGTTGTGGTTGCACCTACGGTACGGCCATCTGTATCGCTAAGGCACGCAAGCCTCCCCACCAACGGCATGGTCCATGGTTCATGGGGGGGGGGAGGATGAGCTACTATATTTTTAATATATGCCCACACTGCTGAGACCAACCAAGGAATAGAAATGCACGATCTCTCATGTTAAAGAGTTCAGTGCGCTAAACAGTTCAACATCTTTAACCTAAATGAAGAAATAATGGACATATCGTTATAAACTGAGAATATTTAGATAAAAAATACCACAGTAGTGACCAAGGTGTCAGCTTAAGGAGCTCAGCGAGACACGTCTGGCGACACACACATTTACTGTCAGCAACCACATAATTCATGAAAAATAAAAATTATATGTAGATATAGTATAAAGCTGAGTTAATGCAAAATACACCGGCAAACAAAAAAAGTCGCGTATCCGAAAGGCATGGTTGGATCCCAGTGAAACTTCGCACATGCACACACCATCGGCAGCTATATATATAATGATTAGAACTGCAATGTTCAGTGACAAGCAGAACGACCACCAGAGTGCATTTACGTTGGCTGTGTATAGTGTTGTTACCAAGCATGCTAGGGTACAATTATAAGGAACATGACAGTGTAACATGCTCAGTGAGCGTTGTGAAAAACATGGAGGTACTGTATACCTGTATGAGACAGTGTTATCAGAACCTGACAGAGTTTGATAGAGCCTCATCGTGGGTCTCCAATTGGCCGACTTGTGGAACATTTGGATGACCAGCCCAAATAGCTGCACATGTTAGTACGCTACTTCTGGGGTTTATGGAGGTCCACAATCTCCAGATCGAATCCGCTCAGCTTATTTATGACCATTCAGTGTGGATGTGTTTTAGGCAGCTCCCCACATACGACTAGGTCAGCACAGGTCTGGTGCCCACGTTCTGCCATAGTTACACGTTTCACGAGCATTTTAGAAAACATTGTCACACTTTCACAGGGATAACACTAGATACACACAGATGGGGTACTTGAATCCGTCCTAGGGAGAGGGGACGGCGGGCAGTGGGGTCGGGGGGATGGGTGGTGGTGACAGGAAGGGCATTGGGCCATCCTCTACTGATAACATTGCTAAATCCAGGTTAACTTACTGAATCCACGAAGATGCGTGATAAGTCCAGGAAAAAGAAGAAAAATTGCGTTGCATTCCAGATGTGACAGTAGGCCAACGTCGGACTGCTTGAAAACGTGTGGGCAGGCACACTCATCGTACAGGTTCCGTCAACGACATATAATCCCCACACGTGAGGATAGCCTTGCTGTGCACCAAGCACATAGTAATCCCTTTTCATCTAAGCCTGCTGTATGAGAATAGCTAAATGGATCCCCTGGAATATTCTGTGTCATCCTAGATCATTGGTCAGAGACCAACAGCAGACTGGGAACTATTGTCGCATGCATTGGCTGCCACTAAAACAACACAAACGACTGCATTTGGAGCAGAGGCGTGACCGGGAAATATGGACTACTGGAGTACTGTCACATGCGTTGGTTGCCATTGACACAACAAAAATGACTGCATTTGGAGCAGAGTCGTCACTGGGAGCTATGGATGGATGGCATCATATTGTGGGCAGCGATGAATCACAGTTACGCACTACCCCAGATAATCGTCATCGGCGAGTTTAGTGGCGACCTCGGGAAAGGCTACAGTCTTCCCATGTCGTGTAGAGGTGGAGTGGTGTTAACTCCTTCCGTCATGGAGTCAAGAGCCGTCATGTATGACTTCAGGTGACGGCTGGTCTTGATTGAGCGACCTCTGAAGATACAGCAAGATCTCACAGACATCCTGCGTTCTCGTGTGTTACCTCTCGCAGGAGTAGCGTGGTATCATTTTCAACAGAACTACACTCGTCCGCACACGGCACGTGTCTGAATGATGTCGAGGTATTCCTGTGGCCACTAAGATTCCCAAATATACCCCCCCCCCCCCACAGAATATGTGTGGGACCAGCTCGTATGTCAACTCTTTCCCAGTGTCAGCACCCAAGATATTAAGGATCAGTTACAACAATTGGGGACCAAGCCAGCTTCCCTCAGGAGAGGATAAACTGGTCTATGATATCCTTTCCAACCAAATCTGTACATGTATCCAGGTCAGAGGAAGTGCTATGTGATACTGTTAAGTGGGCTCATAGTTCAAAGTTCTTTATAAATATGACTCGATATTGTCCTCGCTGAAATAATAACACATGCTCTTTCAACTGGTGAAGTTTCATTTCATTTCCTCTTCCCCTTCTGGGTACTTCACGCTTTTTGTCGAGCAGTGTACTAGTATTTTGTCATTTCGACGTACAGGGCTATTACAAATGATTGAGACGATTTCATAAATTCACTGTAGCTCCATTCATCGACATTTGGTCACGACACACTACAAATACGTAGAAAAACTCATAAAGTTTTGTTCGGCTGAAGCCGCACTTCAGGTTTCTGCTGTCAGAGCGCTCCAGAGCGCAGTGAGACAAAATGGCGACAGGAGCCGAGAAAGCGTATGTCGTGCTTGAAATGCGCTCACATCAGTCAGTCATAACAGTGCAACGACACTTCAGGACGAAGTTCAACAAAGATCCACCAACTGCTAACTCCATTCGGCGATGGTATGCGCAGTTTAAAGCTTCTGGATGCCCCTGTAAGGGGAAATCAACGGGTCGGCCTGCAGTGAGCGAAGAAACGGTTGAACGCGTGCGGGCAAGTTTCACGCGTAGCCCGCGGAATATTGGCTCATGCCACAACTGGAGACCGACAGCGCCGACTTCATCTTTCAACAGGATGGTGCTCCACCGCACTTCCATCATGATGTTCGGCATTTCTTAAACAGGAGATCGGAAAACCGATGGATCGGTCGTGGTGGAGATCATGATCAACAATTCATGTCATGGCCTCCACGCTCTCCCGACTTAACCCCATGCGATTTCTTTCTGTGGGGTTATGTGAAAGATTCAGTGTTTAAACCTCCTCTACCAAGAAACGTGCCAGAACTGCGAGCTCGCATCAACGATGCTTTCGAACTCATTGATGAGGACATGCTGCACCGAGTGTGGGAGGAACGTGATTATCGGCTTGATGTCTGCCGAATCACTAAAGGGGCACATATCGAACATTTGTGAATGCCTAAAAAAACTTTTGGAGTTTTTGCATGTGTGTGCAAAGCATTGTGAAAATATCTCAAATAATAAAGTTATTGTAGAGCTGTGAAATCGCTTCAATCATTTGTAATAACCCTGTATATTCTCACCAAATTGTGAGACATTGACCTGGCAGTCGTCTGCTATTTCGATTAACGCCATTCCTAACGAGATCCACGCTCCAATGAGTGCCACCAGTAATAATTACAGCACGTTCCCGGCATTTCCACTTGAAGCTGCATTTTACGCCCATACTAAATTGATGCTTAATGCCCAAGCCGAAATGAACTTGGCCCCGCTACGGAAGCTGGATGGATTTCTCGTTTCTGGCAGGCAGCGAAAGCAATTTCCCTAAATGAGCTACAGAATATAAACGAAGATCAACAGTTATCCCAGTTGCGCCGACGGTAATGGCAATTCCACAGGCTGTCGATAATTTTTGCCAACCGGGTCGCCTCGAGGGGCTCTCGATTTATGAATGATTGCCTCGGAGCCGCCGTGATAACAGCTGGAGGCGGAGGAGAGTAATGGGCTGATTTGGAATTGTAATGCGATTGCGCCGAACAGGCGGACCCTGCCTCCCGGGACTTGAAACGACGAACAGGGCCCAGACGTTGCAAAACTTGCGACTGCTGGTGTCGTTTTAGTGATTTCCTTTTTTACGGGCATTAGGCCTTGGCGGATCAATGTTCCAGTGCCTTCCAGAGCTGGAGATATCCTCAGAGGATATAAAGACTCAGGAAGTTGACTTTCACACATAAACAAACTTCGCAAACCAAACTGCTAAAGGGCAACTGCACAAGGGTTGAGTAGTGACGTCATTCGACCACTACCAAAGATCGCAGAGACGCGCTGTCGTGTGTTATGGAACTTGTACTGCTGAAGACTAGGCGCTGTTTGCTTTATATGGCACTAAGGCCCACAACTCGTCTAATTTCAGACCTTCTTCTGCTAATCTTTGTTGGTCCATCATGGACAGGGGACATCGGCTGGTTAAGTAATTATCAGTATTAATTAAATTCGGCAACAGTTGTGTAACTTCAGATGTTACTTTATTTTAGTTTCAAGGCTACCAGTTTCAGCATTTCAATATGCCATTTTCAGGCCCCATTTCCATCTCTCCAAATAAACAAGAATATCATATAGGGTCATAAATCTCTGAATGTCGTCAAATAAATCGTTACAGTAGTGCTTCATTCGATGGCTCAATTGCTACCATGATTCGAATGAAGCACTAGTCTTGAAACGTCCCCTTCGGAAAATTATGTATTACTTTGCTGGTATACCTCTTACGTTATTTGATTTTCAAACAGCTGAACAAAACTGAACGTACTCAGATATTTCTCTCTTTACTTATTCTGATCAACACTAAACTGACACACAATTTTTTTTTAGCGCAACGAAATCTGACTTTCAATAATCCCTACAAAAGACTGGCCCTAACTAACAATAACCTATACCTTTCATGAATTACTTACCTCACAAAAATCTTCATTACTCGAACTACTGCAATACAGCGAGCGCCAATACTGCCAGCTAAATAAAAGATTCTAACTACTGAAGGCACTAACTACTGATTTGCATAGTTAGCAAATGAAAGATTTTGATGGAGAACAATCAGTGTATTTACTTTAATAGTGTTCAAAAGTCAGTTCATGACATGCAGTCTTACAAATTTCCTTTTTCTGACGGACACACGTCCAGATCGTCCGCTCTCAAAACTCTGCCATCTCTCTCCCCACATCCACCACTGCTGGCGACTCACCTCCAACTGCACAATACTACGCGCTGTTCACATCCAACTGCGCAACACTACAATAGCGAATATTCCAACAATGCCAACCAGCCACCAGACTGCACACATCACAGTCAGGTGGCGTTACCAACATAAAAACCTAAATAGCCTACTTACAGTGTAACGATTGAATTCACGACACCCAGAGATTTGTGGCTCTATAAGACATTCTCGTTTATTTGGAGAGATGCATAAGAGGCTTGAAGATGACATATTGAAGTGTTGAAACTGGTAGCCTTCAAAGTAAAATTAAGTAACATCTTAGCTTACACAGCTGTTGGTGAATTTCACTGACAATTTCTTCTTGTTAAAGTCGTTATTGTGCATGGCAACACTTGCCAATGCAAGATCAATGACAAAAATAGGCGCAACTCCGCCGTCTTCGGCAGCGGTCGGATGAAGTCATGATCTGAACGTTGCCCGAAGTAGCGTAACCAGACGGTCTAACGCTGAGCCTTTTTAGGTTTCAAAATCGTGATAGGCTGACCACTGCTACAAAAAATGGAAAAGTGCCTTCCACTCCTATACAAATTAAAGTCATTGTTGTCGTAATATTTTATTACGTCAGAAAATATTAAAACCCTGCTACACTCAGTCAGCTACCATTTAAAATAGAGGGACCACTCCATAGCCCATTGTTGGGCTACTGTCTTGTTAACAAACAAAATACAATCAGCTAAAATGCTTAGTGCTGTCAGTGGTTCTTCACAAGCACTACGTACCGGGGGGTTTCCTCGCTAGAGGAGAAATCCATGCGTCAGGTGTGTCTGTCCAAGACGGAGACGTGCTAATAACTCTTCGTTATACATCTGCGACAGAATAAACTGTGCCACGGCCGTCTCGTTGCCTTCGCCAACAAAAATCCGTTATCTGTCATTTCTACTCACTGTGCCTCCCAGTGACGCAAGATATATTTTCTCAACAAGGAGGACATTGCATGTAGAGAAACTTCCCACTGAGCCATTGTACAGCGTGATCACAAAGTCCCACTACACCCTATGTATTACATGGATGTTAATTAATTAACATCAGAACCATGTCTGCTTACAGCATGGAGGAACAGATCGGAATGCACATGTGAATCCACGAACGACCCTACACAGGAAAATCAATGAGAGATATTCAGCATGGTTTCGCCGTATGGTTTCAGAAACAATACCAATAATTTTACAGAGGGAGAAGAAGCTCTTTGCAACTGGTTGGGTAAAAACCCCGCTCAGGACGACTATCAACACCTTTGGAAACGTATGTGGAGGCTACAGCGTCTGTCGAAAGTTCGTCAAAACAGTCCACTCGTAAGCTATCACAGGAATTAGGAATTTCGTACTCGACATAAAACAAACTTATGTAGAATAATCTGAAGTTAAAGGCATTTAAACCTTCATTTGTAAACGAACTGAGTGATAGTAACATGCAGAAACGCCATCAGGCTTGTAGGCGACTGCTCGATGTCGTTATAACTCTTCCTTCAACGAGGAAAGTGTTTTTCTCGGACGAGTGTGTAATATATCGCAGTGCAAAAACGAGAAATATTTATTTCTGCAGTAACGAAAACCCACATTTTTATGAAGAACACAACCCACCACATGTCATGCTCTCGGCTGCAATGTCTGAAACCCACATGCTAGTTCCATATTTTTTTTAACTGTGCTCTTAATCGCACTGCATATCTCACCATATTACGTGATTGGTTTATTTCACATCTGCAAGATCGGGGACTGCTTGGTCGCATGTGGTTCCATCATGATGTAACACCGGTACATAATGCGTTAGAGAATACCTCAATAAATTATTTTTTGATAAATGGTCTGGACGTGGTTCTGTCCATTTGCCTGCGTCTTTGGAGTGGTCACTCCAGAGTCCTGATCTGCCACCTTGCAACAGTGCATTATGGAGGTTCATTTAAGAGAAGATTGCTGTTACACGTTACGACACAGTGCACAAAAAATGGTTCAAATGGCTCTGAGCACTACGGGACTTAACTTCTGACGTCATCAGTCCCCTAGAACTTAGACCTACTTAAACCCAACTAACCTAAGGACATCACACACATCCATGCCCGAGGCAGGATTCGAACCTGCGACCGTAGCGCCTAGAACCGCTCGGCCACTCCGGCCGGCCACAGTGCACAAACTTAAGGATGCTGTTCGTGTGGTGTCACCGCCAGACACCACACTTGCTAGGTCGTAGCCATGGACTTAGCTGAAGGCTATTCTAACTATCTCTCGGCAAATGAGAGAAAGGCTTCGTCAGTTTAGTCGCTAGCAAAGTCGTCCGTACAACTGGGGCGAGTGCTAGTAAGTCTCTCAAGACCTGCCGTGTGGTGGCGCTCGGTCTGCGATCACTGACAGTGGCGACACGCGGGTCCGTCGTATACTAGCGGACCGCGGCCGATTTAAAGCTACCACCTAGCAAGTGTGGTGTCTGGCGGTGACACCACAGTTCGACGTGCATTTACTGCTATAGCAATGCTGAGGAGAATTTCACATCATACGTGGAGGAGACTCATACTCTGTTATGAAAATAACGTTGCTGCTACACCTTACGTCATGGTACACTAACTTAAGGATGCTATTCGACTTTCATTTACTGCTACCACGCCAGAAATGCTTAGGAAAATTTCACGTCTTACGTGGAGGAGACTCATACTCTGTTACGAAAATAATGGTGCACACGGAGACACCGTGAAATAAGTAATAAAGAATAGTCACACTACCTCAAAGTTGGCCTTTACCTCGATCCCACATTAGTACAATGCAATCATCTACTGAATATGTGGACACATGATAGGGGATAAGGGGACTACATGATCTCTCTGTAGGTATTGCGCCGGCCGAAGTGGCCGTGCGGTTAAAGGCGCTGCAGTCTGGAACCGCAAGACCGCTACGGTCGCAGGTTCGAATCCTGCCTCGGGCATGGATGTTTGTGATGTCCTTAGGTTAGTTAGGTTTAACTAGTTCTAAGTTCTAGGGGACTAATGACCTCAGCAGTTGAGTCCCATAGTGCTCAGAGCCATTTTTGTAGGTATTGCGCAGGCCTCCTTGGCTGCTGTGTCTGCCAGTTCGTTACCCCACATTCCCATTTGCCCTGGTATGCAGCAGACTGTCACCTTCGCCCCTAGTTTCTGTAGGAGAAGTAGGTTTTCCTGGATGTGATGAAGTGCTTTCTCTATTGGGTACAAGCACTGGAATGTTTTCTGTGTAGTTATGGAGTCACGCAAGTGAGAAATTTCGTAGTGTTACTATGCTCGTTTCTTACAGTGCCCTCAAGACGGCTTATACGTTCAGTAAGTCCATTATATGCTATAAACAGTGGCAGCTATTGTATAAGAGCACAGGAGCACGTGAACACCCTAATTTTCGACACCTTTAGGATTTATTGGTTATTTTTTCACTGTCTTTTTTTATGATACGGTACAATGCAGCATCTCCGATCTTTGGCGGCCTAACTGTGTTGTTATGACAGTAAATGTGACCACAGGCCAGTGTCGTTGCGTCTCTGCAGTACACTTTGGAAGTGGCGACGGTGGGACTTGGAGTCCCGTGCCACCCCCTCCACCCCCCCCACCCCCTCACCACCTCACCCCCCCACCCCCACCCACCCCCGCCGACGGTGACAGTACTCATCAGTCAGCAGTAGAGATGGGCAGAACTATTCTTTTCAGAGATCGGATCAGAACTGTTCACCCCCTGAAATGAACTAGCTCTTTTTCATAACTCACCACTCATTCACAATAGAAAATAAATGGAAGGCACATTGCCCTTTAAACTTGGTTTATTCCAGTACTATACCTGTATTTTGATCTTATTTGATCCTATTTTGAAGTAACACAGATAATGAGTAAGAATTTTGTATTGTTTATTGAAATTTCCACGATATGACAAAGTTTTTGATTATTGATTTATTTTGCAGTATCGTGGTTTTTTGGGTGATCGGAAAATGTTGTAACTTGAGATTTACATTAACAATATATTTGGGTATAATTTATTAAAATTTCATTAACCTCGTACAAATACATCGCAAGCCATATATTTTTAAAGTGAACGTTTCCTTCCGAAGACGCCTAAAATCGCAAAATCCGTACCAGAATAAGAAAAAAAAACATAAATTTGACTGTAAGACTTAAGTGCTGCATATAGCCTGACGCAGCATAAAACAAGGAAAATATTGGTGTATCACATTTTGCGATAAGTTTATCGGTCCGCTCGTAATTAAAGCGTAAATTCGAGTGTCCATAATAAAAATCCTATAGTAAGAGGAGTCGTCAGGAACCTAATCTGATCAGTTTAAACAAATAAAAATAAAATAAAAACAAATGATGTATACATAACATAATAATGTAATATACATAGCGGTATTAATACGAAGAACAATATCCAGTAGAGACGAACTCTGATGCAGAGGCGCTGAGTCGAGTAGGTCGAGCCGCGAGCTGTTGCGTGAGCTAAGACCGCAGAGACCAGAGTGACACCTGAGTTGCTTTGCTCAACGCTCTGACTAGAGTCGAGAACGGTGGGGTTAGCGTTGAGCGGGCGAGTTCCAAGGGTGGGGGGAGCGGTGAACAGCCACCAGTCACCCGCTCCGAGACAAATCGTCCGTTCTCTTGCGAGCAGGTTGTTGCAAGTAGCTCTTATGTTCTCCGCTAAGAGGCTCTCTGTCCTATTGCTCGCATCAACTGTCCAGAGGGCAGGACGTGCAACTGAAACGATCACCGACAGAGTGCGATGCTAAGTTAAGCTGCGCCAGACACTGCACGTGGCAGAGGACGCACAGAGATGGCACGGCATATGTGAAACACAAAATCCAATGGGGCACTGCACAATGCAGGCAGCCAAGGTAGAAGCAGGGCAGAGGCCGGCGCTGGCTGTGTTGTGTGGCGTGCACTGTGCTCTGACCAGCAGAGGCGCTGCTGATATGCTCCGTCTCTCTCTCTCTCTCTCTCTCTCTCTCTCTCTCTCTCTCTGCCGTGGGAAACGTTTGGAGCTACCGTTCTTTTTTTCTGAATCACTGATTGTTCACTCCTTTGAAAGATTCAACACTATGAATCAGTTCAGGAGTGGATCCCCCATCTCTAGTCAGCAGTCAGGAGTAAAACTTAGTCCGATATGGACAGGTAGGGTGGGAAGTATTGGACGTAGAATGACGGCTCCTCCCACCGAAAGATGGGGCATGCCACCAGGCCTATCGTTAACCAAGGTCGGAATCCGATTCCTCTAGGATGTCGATGCAACCTGCGTGGAAGTGTGGTCCCAAAGTGGCGTAACCCACGGACAGTGTCCCGCAGGGCATCCACTTTCTCATAGAGCCGCCGCGCGTTGTTGGGTATGATCGTCTTGAGTGGGACGATATCAGCTTCCTCAAGGAGAGTCACAATTATCGTGAATGGCGGGGCGTGCAGGCTCCACCTGAGAACCTCGTTCTGCAGGCGCTGCAACGTCCGCATCCTGGTGACACCAATCGTGGCCCATGCAGCGGACCCATACGTGAGGGCAGGCAGGATAACTGTTCTCTAGATGCGGACCTTCGTATGCAGGTTAAGTTCCCTACTGCGGCAGAGGGGACACAAAGCCCTGGTCAGCTTTTACCCCTTTTGGCGGCATGACAGTGGAATAGCAACTTGTGGTCCATCCGGACTCCTAGATAGGTAGGTGGTCGTCGGGGACCAAGGCATCTGTACACCTGCAACCGAAATATTGCGGCGGAGGACGGCGCACCGTTTGGTGAAACAGACTGCTGTAGTTTTGGCGGCATTGAGAGCTATTTTGTTTGTCCGGCACCAGGTGTTGGTGGCGTCCACCTGTCGCTGGAGGGGGGCGACGACGGCCAGTGGTATAGAGTGCTGTGTTATCAGCATGTTGTGCCAGGTGGCACTCAGGGATGACCGGCATATCATTCACATTGATATTAAAAAGAATGGGAGACAACAACGACCCTTGTGGAGTGCCTGCATTTTTCACTGAATGCTGTTATATGTTATGTAGACGCGATAATCTGAAATACACGGCAGTAAATCCACCGCGCTATGCTACTTTGCTACTCCTCCAGACTCCGTGAAACTTGGCAGCACGGTCGCGAGCACACCTTAAGTTGTGCACGTTTTAAGGAGCTTCTGCGCATGCGCAACTGGTGTGACGTAATTGCGTCACGGGCCAAACACATACGGATTTGATGAGCAAGGTGCGCGTTTCACTCTACTACAAATTTACGTCAGTGGCACCAGGTGGCAGCACATTGCAACGGACTTTCATCCCCGTTCGCTTGGCATAAATTCCGCAAGACAGTAGCACACTCCGCAGATACGCCCATTCACTCACTAGGTACTTCAATTAGATCGGACATCAATATATGTTATGGCTATAATGATAGAAAAACCTATTTTGTGGGGTTCTGAATAAGATACAGTATATTAACACTTTACCGCCCGCTCGTCTCGTACAAATCTATTCGCTTGGCGCCAGCAGCGCTAATTCGGATTACTTGGCTTGTAGCCGGCCGTTCTTGATTATCGGGAGATTATAAATTGTTAAGTTTTACGGATCTCATCGTTAGTTCTCATAAGTTCTCAACCCTGTTCCCCTAATTTCATGAAATTTCGAAGATATCTATACGCAACTAAATCCAAAATTTGTTTGTTTCATATACACTCCTGGAAATTGAAATGAGAACTCCGTGAATTCATTGTCCCAGGAAGGGGAAACTTTATTGACACATTCCTGGGGTCAGATACATCACATGATCACACTGACAGAACCACAGGCACATAGACACAGGCAACAGAGCATGCACAATGTCGGCACTAGTACAGTGTATATCCACCTTTCGCAGCAATGCAGGCTGCTATTCTCACATGGAGACGATCGTAGAGATGCTGGATGTAGTCCTGTGGAACGGCTTGCCATGCCATTTCCACCTGGTGCCTCAGATGGACTAGCGTTCGTGCTGGACGTGCAGACCGCGTGAGACGACGCTTCATCCAGTCCCAAACAAGCTCAATGGGGGACAGATCCGGACATCTTGCTGGCCAGGGTAGTTGACTTACACCTTCTAGAGCACGTTGGGTGGCACGGGATACATGCGGACGTGCATTGTCCTGTTGGAACAGCAAGTTCCCTTGCCGGTCTAGGAATGGTAGAACGATGGGTTCGATGACGGTTTGGATGTACCGTGCACTATTCAGTGTCCCCTCGACGATCACCAGTGGTGTACGGCAAGTGTAGGAGATCGCTCCCCACACCATGATGCCGGGTGTTGGCCCTGTGTGCCTCGGTCGTATGCAGTCCTGATTGTGGCGCTCACCTGCACGGCGCCAAACACGCATACGACCATCATTGGCACCAAGGCAGAAGCGACTCTCATCGCTGAAGACGACACGTCTCCATTCGTCCCTCCATTCACGCCTGTCGCGACACCACTGGAGGCGGGCTGCACGATGTTGGGGTGTGAGCGGAAGACGGCCTAACGGTGTGCGGGACCGTAGCCCAGCTTCATGGAGACGGTTGCGAATGGTCCTCGCCGATACCCCAGGAGCAACAGTGTCCCTAATTTGCTGGGAAGTGGCGGTGCGGTCCTCTACGGCATTGCGTAGGATCCTACGGTCTTGGCGTGCATCCGTGCGTCGCTGCGGTCCGGTCCCAGGTCGACGGGCACGTGCACCTTCCGCCGACCACTGGCGACAACATCGATGTACTGTGGAGACCTCACGCCCCACGTGTTGAGCAATTCGGCGGTACATCCATCCGGCCTCCCGCATGCCCACTATACGCCCTCGCTCAAAGTCCGTCAACTGCACATACGGTTCACGTCCACGCTGTCGCGGCATGCTACCAGTGTTAAAGACTGCGATGGAGCTCCGTATGCCACGGCAAACTGGCTGACACTGACGGCGGCGGTGCACAAATGCTGCGCAGCTAGCGCCATTCGACGGCCAACACCGCGGTTCCTGGTGTGTCCGCTGTGCCGTGCGTGTGATCATTGCTTGTACAGCCCTCTCGCAGTGTCCGGAGCAAGTATGGTGGGTCTGACACACCGGTGTCAATGTGTTCTTTTTTCCATTTCCAGGAGTGTATTTGTTTATTTACATTTTTTTGTACTTAGTTTTTCTCTTTCGTATGAGATGCAGCAAAAGAGTCAATGCAACAGTATCATTCCTTCATCAGTTGAGATGTTTTGACTTAGATTAAAAATTTATTTAAACTTTTTGGAAAAATAATCAATTACGAATTGCACTTTGAAAAGCCGGTCGGCCTTATCCGGTTTATTGCTGTTGTCGGAAAAATATTTTTCTGAATCGGTTGCGGGACATCGTTTTGCTAAATATCGGTGTGTCTATCAACGGATTCGTTGACCGATAATCATCGATCCTTGCTTTTTTACAATTCTCATTAAGATAGCAAGCCCAAACCATTTTCTAAGTTCGGTTCCCATAACGTCGAAAAATTTGGCATTTTTTTATCTAGTTTCCTTCTATTGCAATTATGACTGTAGTACTTATTTGTTTCGTTGTATCGTTCCCAATATATAATTCTACGATACCCATACGCTCAGTGTATCTTTGGGAAATATGTTTGGACCCAGAGATCCTTCAAATTTATTGTTGGTCCTCAGTAAATCAAAGTCTGACCACTGTGCACTGTCTTCTTCGTCTGATTCACCCGAATCAGCTGGCAACCATAGCGTTCGTCAAATTCTTCTTGGACGTATTTCACTATCTTCCGACGATTCTGCTTCATTTTTATTTTTTTGATATCCAATGTCTTCTTGCTAATCGGCCAAGTCGTCCGGAACGTCATACAAGACGTCAGCGCATTCGTCGTAAATAATCGTATCGTCTCTTTCGTCTGCAATGATGAAAGAGCACAAGTACTTATAAAAACAAAAAACTTGTTGACGTGTGTAACTTATTATTACCTAAACAAAACACCAACAGAATGCAAAAGATACACTCCTGGAAATGGAAAAAAGAACACATTGACACCGGTGTGTCAGACCCACCATACTTGCTCCGGACACTGCGAGAGGGCTGTACAAGCAATGATCACACGCACGGCACAGCGGACACACCAGGAACCGCGGTGTTGGCCGTCGAATGGCGCTAGCTGCGCAGCATTTGTGCACCGCCGCCGTCAGTGTCAGCTAGTTTGCCGTGGCATACGGAGCTCCATCGCAGTCTTTAACACTGGTAGCATGCCGCGACAGCGTGGACGTGAACCGTATGTGCAGTTGACGGACTTTGAGCGAGGGCGTATAGTGGGCATGCGGGAGGCCGGGTGGACGTACCGCCGAATTGCTCAACACGTGGGGCGTGAGGTCTCCACAGTACATCGATGTTGTCGCCAGTGGTCGGCGGAAGGTGCACGTGCCCGTCGACCTGGGACCGGACCGCAGCGACGCACGGATGCACGCCAAGACCGTAGGATCCTACACAGAGCCGTAGGGGACCGCACCGCTACTTCCCAGCAAATTAGGGACACTGTTGCTCCTGGGGTATCGGCGAGGACCATTCGCAACCGTCTCCATGAAGCTGGGCTACGGTCCCGCACACCGTTAGGCCGTCTTCCGCTCACGCCTCAACATCGTGCAGCCCGCCTCCAGTGGTGTCGCGACAGGCGTGAATGGAGGGACGAATGGAGACGTGTCGTCTTCAGCGATGAGAGTCGCTTCTGCCTTGGTGCCAATGATGGTCGTATGCGTGTTTAGCGCCGTGCAGGTGAGCGCCACAATCAGGACTGCATACGACCGAGGCACACAGGGCCAACACCCGGCATCATGGTGTGGGGAGCGATCTCCTACACTGGCCGTACACCACTGGTGATCGTCGAGGGGACACTGAATAGTGCACGGTACATCCAAACCGTCATCGAACCCATCGTTCTACCATTCCTAGACCGGCAAGGGAACTTGCTGTTCCAACAGGACAATGCACGTCCGCATGTATCCCGTGCCACCCAACGTGCTCTAGAAGGTGTAAGTCAACTACCCTGGCCAGCAAGATCTCCGGATCTGTCCCCCATTGAGCATGTTTGGGACTGGATGAAGCGTCGTCTCACGCGGTCTGCACGTCCAGCACGAACGCTGGTCCAACTGAGCCGCCAGATGGAAATGGCATGGCAAGCCGTTCCACAGGACTACATCCAGCATCTCTACGATCGTCTCCATGGGAGAATAGCAGCCTGCATTGCTGCGAAAGGTGGATATACACTGTACTAGTGCCGACATTGTGCATGCTCTGTTGCCTGTGTCTATGTGCCTGTGGTTCTGTCAGTGTGATCATGTGATGTATCTGACCCCAGGAATGTGTCAGTAAAGTTTCCCCTTCCTGGGACAATGAATTCACGGTGTTCTTATTTCAATTTCCAGGAGTGTACTAAAGTTCTGTCGCCGGCCACTGAACTACATTATGCACACGACAACACTGTGGTGTCTCCAGACGGTAGAGTGTTAAGTTTCGGATTTTATCGTACAGAAAGCCATCTGAGACGCTGAGAACCATAAAGTATATCATCGTCTAATGTGAGACTGTAGCATTTATGCATGCTTCTGATATCTGTTGACGGTGGATCCGATTCATCTGTGCTGTAGGCCGTCATTGTGCGTATGAACATTCACGAAAAGCTGGCTCACTAGTACCTTTGATATTCACCTGGATGGGGGATCGGCGACGGTGTGCTTTAGGCCCTTATGGTTCTCAGCGTCTCATATCTATTACAGTGAAGTGGTCATGTTGGCAGACAGCTCTACCTGAATTTAATTATTTCCACAAACGGCAGTTTGTGTTTGTAGTTGGTTGTTTACTGTGCGGGAATCTGCTTCTGTACGTAGTGTCAACATGAGTTCTGTTGAATCTAATGATAATTAAATGGACACCCTAGCTGCAAACAGGCGTTGATATACATCATTGGAGACATGTTGAAAATATTTGCTCCGACTGGGACTCGAACCCGGGGGCTCCTGCTTACGTGGCAGACGCTCTATCCATCCTTTTTTTTTCATTTTGTTCGTTGTTGATCGTTGTGTTTGGTCGTTGGGGACGTCACACAACATCCTTTCAAGTTCGTTGTTGATCCTTTTACTCAGTTTTTTTATTACAGGGGCCAATGCGCTCTCTAAACGAGCACGTTGAGCTACATGAGGGCACAGAGGATAGTGCGCCTGCTCCCCGTGAGACCCACATTCCCAACATGTTCACACCACTACATTCGTAGTGCACCTAACAGATGTTTGCCCATCACACTCATTACTCGTGGCAGATTAATCTACCCAGTCCCTTACGAGTTGGGACATAGCGTGTGCATTCGCACAAGAAGATGAATGAATGGGTAGCCATATTTTAACTATACAGGGCTATTACAAATGATTGAAGCGATTTCATAAATTCACTGTAGCTCCATTCATTGACATATGGTCACGACACACTACAGATACGTAGAAAAACTCATAAAGTTTTGTTCGGCTGAAGCCGCACTTCAGGTTTCTGCCGTCAGAGAAGTCGAGAGCGCAGTGAGACAAAATGGCGACAGGAGCTGAGAAAGCGTATGTCGTTCTTGAGATGCACTCACATCAGTCAGTCATAACAGTGCAACGACACTTCAGGACGAAGTTCAACAAAGATACACCAACTGCGAACTCCATTCGGCGATGGTATGCGCAGTTTAAAGCTTCTGGATGCCTCTGTAAGGGGAAATCAACGGGTCGGCCTGCAGTGAGCGAAGAAACGGTTGAACGCGTGCGGGCAAGTTTCACGCGTAGCCCGCGGCAGTCGACGAATAAAGCAAGCAGGGAGCTAAATGTACCACAGCCGACGGTTTGGAAAATCTTACGGAAAAGGCTAAAGCAGAAGCCTTACCGTTTACAATTGCTACAAGCCCTGACACCCGATGACAAAGTCAAACGCTTTGAATTTTCGGCGCGGTTGCAACAGCTCATGGAAGAGGATGCGTTCAGTGCGAAACTTGTTTTCAGTGATGAAGCAACATATTTTCTTAATGGTGAAGTGAACAGACACAATGTGCGAATCTGGGCGGTAGAGAATCCTCACACATTCGTGCATCAAATTCGCAATTCACCAAAAGTTAATGTGTTTTGTGCAATCTCACGGTTTAAAGTTTACGGCCCCTTTTTCTTCTGCGAACAAAACGTTACAGGACACGTGTATCTGGACATGCTGGAAAATTGGCTCATGCCACAACTGGAGACCGACAGCGCCGACTTTATCTTTCAACAGGATGGTGCTCCACCGCACTTCCATCATGATGTTCGGCATTTCTTAAACAGGAGATTGGAAAACCGATTGATCGGTCGTGGTGGAGATCATGATCAGCAATTCATGTCTTGGCCTCCACGCTCTCCCGACTTAACCCCATGCGATTTCTTTCTGTGGGGTCATGTGAAAGATTCAGTGTTTAAACCTCCTCTACCAAGAAACGTGCCAGAACTGCGAGCTCGGATCAACGATGCTTAAGAACTCATTGATGGGGACATGCTGCGCCGAGTGTGGGAGGAACTTGATTATCGGCTTGATGTCTGCCGAATCACTAAATGGGCACATATCGAACATTTGTGAATGCCTAAAAAAACTTTTTGAGTTTTTGTATGTGTGTGCAAAGCATTGTGAAAATATCTCAAATAATAAAGTTATTGTAGAGCTGTGAAATCGCTTCAATCATTTGTAATAAGCCTGTATATGAAGGTAGTATCTGTTCCCGAAAGAGCACGGGGAGCGTGCAAGAGATAAGTCCCTGCAGGCGCATTATCTTCTGTGCCCTCGGTGGCTCAGATGGATAGAGCGTCTGCCATGTAAGCAGGAGATCCCGCTTTCGAGTCCTGGTTGGGAAACACATTTTCAGCATGTCCCCAACGATGTATATCAACGCCTGTTTGCAGCTAGGGTGTCCATTTAATTATCATTTCATTCTAGAGAAGCTGCAATGGTATCTGTTCTTTCGGGAAAAGATACTACCTTCATATCCGTTGAAACTGTTTTAAGTGCTAACAGAAAAGAAAATTACCAGAAAAAGTTAGCCGCAATGAAACTAGGGCCTCCAAGGCCAGATCCATTGACTGAGAAAGTATAAGCGTGATTGCAAGCGAACAAAGCAGTATTAGCGTTAGTCGCGTGCGTGCAACGTAAGAATGTCCGATTTCAGCCCACAAAGTTATTCGTTAACTAATACATGTGTTAGGGATCTTGTACATTTATCTGAAAAAATAAAAACAGTGCAAAAGCTCCCACTTAAAAAAATGCTAAACGGAGAGTAACAAAAGCTTAAACGTTATTTCGTTCTTGCCCTAAACTGTACTTAATTATGTACAAACAACAAAATTCCCAAAAAACGATTCTTTCTTTTTTCAGACAAGTAATAAATATTATTACTATCATTATCATTATTTCTCTTTTCTGTCTCAGACGTTATCTGGTTAACAATGGAAAGTGACGCGGACCTTGATCAAGCGTGACTTCCATTTAACTGTACGGTATATGTTACATTGCATTTAGGAACTTTCGGGTAATTGAACATGTATCAATAATTACAGATTTCTGTAGTTGTATATATATATTTGGATGTAGCTGTATTGCGTTGATGTACTGGTGGATACTGTGTGGTATGACTCCTGTAGTTGATAGTATAATTGGTACAATGTCAACTTTATCCTGATGCCACATGTCCTTGACTTCCTCAGCCAGTTGGATGTATTTTTCAATTTTTTCTCCTGTTTTCTTCTGTATATGTGTTGTATTGGGTATGGATATTTTGATTAGTTGTGTTAATTTCTTCTTTTTATTGGTGAGTATGATGTCAGGTTTGTTATGTGGTGTTGTTTTATCTGTTATAATGGTTCTGTTCCAGTATAATTACCGAGCGAGGTGGCGCAGTGGTTAGCACACTGGACTCGCATTCGGGAGGACGACGGTTCAATCGCGTCTCCGGCCATCCTGATTTAGGTTTTCCGTGATTTCCCTAAATCACTTCAGGCAAATGCCGGGATGGTTCCTTTGAAAGGGCACGGCCGATTTCCTTCCCCATCCTTCCCTCACCCAAGCTTGCGCTCCGTCTCTCATGTCCTCGTTGTCGACGGGACGTTAAACACTAATCTCCTCCCCCCCTCCCCCAGTATAATTGGTATTCATCATTCTCCAGTACATTTTGTGGTGCGTACTTGTATGTGGGAACGTGTTGTTTTATTAGTTTATGTTGTATGGCAAGCTGTTGATGTATTATTTTTGCTACGTTGTCATGTCTTCTGGGGTATTCTGTATTTGCTAGTATTGTACATCCGCTTGTGATGTGGTCTACTGTTTCTATCTGTTGTTTACAAAGTCTGCATTTATCTGCTGTGGTATTGGAATCTTTAATAATATGCTTGCTGTAGTATCTAGTGTGTATTGTTTGATCCTGTATTGCAATCATGAATCCTTCCGTCTCACTGTATATATTGCCTTTTCTTAGCCATGTGTTGAATGCGTCTTGATCGATGTGTGGCTGTGTTAGATGATACGGGTGCTTACCATGTAGTGTTTTCTTTTTCCAATTTACTTTCTTCGTATCTGTTGATGTTATGTCATCTAAAGGGTTGTAGAAGTGGTTATGAAATTGCAATGGTGTAGCCGATGTATTTATATGAGTGATTGCTTTGTGTATCTTGCTAGTTACTGCTCGTTCTAGAAAGAATTTTTCTTAAATTGTCTACCTGTCCATAATGTAGGTTTTTTATGTCGATAAATCCCCTTCCTCCTTCCTTTCTGCTTAATGTGAATCTTCCTGTTGCTGAATGTATGTGATGTATTCTATATTTGTGGCATTGTGGTCGTGTAAGTGTATTGAGTGCTTCTAGGTCTATGTTACTCCATTTCACTACTCCAAATGAGTAGGTCAATATTGGTATAGCATAAGTATTTATAGCTTTTGTCTTGTTTCTTGCTGTCAGTTCTGTTTTCAGTATTTTTGTTAGTCTTTGTCTATATTTTTCTTTTAGTTCTTCTTTAATATTTGTATTATCTATTCCTATTTTTTGTCTGTATCCTAGATATTTATAGGCATCTGTTTTTTCCATCGCTTCTATGCAGTCGCTGTGGTTATCCAACACGTAATCTTCTTGTTTAGTGTGTTTTCCCTTGACTATGCTATTTTTCTTACATTTGTCTGTTCCAAAAGCCATATTTATATCATTCCTGAATACTTCTGTTACCTTTAGTAATTGGTTGAGTTGTTGATTTGTTGCTGCCAGTAGTTTTAGATCATCCATGTATAGCAAATGTGTGATTTTGTGTGGGTATGTTCCAGTAATATTATAGCCATAATTTGTATTATTTAGCATGTTGGATAGTGGGTTCAGAGCAAGGCAAAACCAGAAAGGACTTAATGAGTCTCCTGGGTATATTCCACGCTTAATCTGTATTGGCTGTGATGTGATATTATTTGAATTTGTTTCGATATTCAGTGTGGTTTTCCAATTTTTCATTACTATGTTTAGGAACTGTATTAATTTAGGATCTACTCTGTATATTTCCAATATCTGTAGTAACCATGAGTGGGGTACACTATCAAAAGCTTTTTGGTAATAAATGTATGCGTAGTGCAGTGATCTTTGTTTAGTTTTAGCTTGACATGTCACCTCTGTATCTATTATCAGTTGCTCTTTACATCCACGTGCCCCTTTGCAGCAGCCGTTTTGTTCTTCATTTATAATTTTGTTCTGTGTTGTATGTGTCATTAATTTCTGTGTAATGACTGAAGTTAATATTTTGTAGATTGTTGGTAGGCATATTATGGGGCGATATTTTGCTGGATTTGCTGTGTCTGCTTGATCTTTAGGTTTCAGATAAGTTATTCCTTGTGTAAGTGTATCAAGGACTGTGTATGGGTCTGCAATGTAACTGTTAAATAATTTAGTTAAATGTGAATGTGTTGAGGTGAACTTCTTTAGCCAGAAATTTGCTATTTTATCATTTCCAGTGGCTTTCCAATTGTGTGTAGAATTAATTGCTCGTCTGACTTCATGTTGCAAAATTATCACTTCAGGCATTTGTGGTATCATCTTGTATGTGTCTGTTTCTGCTTGTATCCACCATGCATGCCTGTTATGTTGTACCGGGTTTGACCATATGTTGCTCCAGAAGTGTTCCATGTTTGTTATGTTTGGTGGGTTATCTGTTTTAATGTGTGTGTTATCTATTGTCTGGTAAAATTTCTTTTGGTTTGTGTTGAATGTTTGGTTTTGTTTCCTTCTATTTTCACTTTTTTTGTATCTTCTAAGTCGTTTGGCCAATGCTTGTAATTTCTGCTTCTTTTCATCTAATTGCTCTATTGCTTCTTGTTGTGAGATTTTTACCTAACCTTTTTCGTTTTTGGTCTGATATTTCTTTTCTTATAAATTGTGTTACCTGTCTGATGTCTTTTCTCAGTTTTTCTATTCTGATCTGTAGCCTGTGTTGCCATGCTGGTTTTGTGGGTTTCTTCTGTGTATTGGTTGGTTCTGATCTCTGCCTAGTGGGTACATTTAGTGTTGTGAGTGCTCCTACATAAACCAGTAGTTGTAACTCTTCCATAGTTGTATTTTCGTTTATTTTATTGTGTATGATTGTGTTGATAGTTGTTATTGTTGTTTCGACTTGTGGGTTATTTGATGGTCTATGCAAGAATGCTCTAATGTCTGTATTTGTGTCTTTGTATTCTATATATGTCAACTGAAATTTTTCTTCTATATCTAACATGTGTGTCACTTCATGTTCTATTTGTGCTTGTTCTGGTATCTGTCTTAAGATTTCGTTTTCCTGTGATTGTTTAATTGACGTGTGTTGTTCTTTGTTTGTTTGCTCTGGGATGTTTGAGTCAATTACTGTATTTTCTTCCTCTTCTGATTGCACATTATTTTGTTCCAGTATTTGTTGTACTTGTTGTTTGATGTTTTCTAATTCTGACTGGGGTATCCTGTTATTTTTGATTATTACACGAATCTGATCAGCTAGTCGTTGTTCTGTTAAAAATTTTAATTCTGGGTATCTGGTAATAAATGTTGTGCATACTTGTGATCTGTATACAGTTGTGTTGGTTCCAAAGTTTGTTGCTTCGTAATAAAAGAACTTGAGGTGTCGGTTAACTTCATCTGACCATCTCATCCTCTGTCTTTGTTTTCCTTCTAGGGTGGTTGCAGGAAGCATATCCTGCAAAACACCTCTATTTGGATTTAAATCGTTTGCCGTATGGCTAGCAGTGTCGTTACAATTGTGGACGGGCATAGGGTTCAAGCATCGTCCCAGACCATGACAGCGCTTGTCCGAGGCTTCATTAGTTCTGTCCTGAACCAACTAATCACACTAAAAGGGGGGTTAGCCCTATTAGCGGTTTGTTCTTTTCGTCGCCTTTTACGACTGGCAGAACATACTGGAGGCCTATTCTTTTCTTCTTCTTCTTATTATTATTATTATTACAGGCAGTGACCCTAACTGTATAAATATGTTGATAAGCGTAACTGTTATAAGGCAGATTCTATTAATTTCACACTTTCATATATATCTGACTTTAAAAATTTGTGAACATCCAGAATTTATACTCGCGAACCACCACTGACTATAAATGCCTTTAGCTTCAAACTACGTGCTTATGAAACATGGGCAAATGTGGGTTCAAATGTGTTTGGCCGTGATCTTATATACTACAGATTGTACAGATCGTTTGTGTACAATAATTTGCAGCACTGCTCTCAAGATAATACCTGACTCACACTGGTCATCAAATCTAAATCTTAGGTCACACTTCACGCATTTTACCTGTCTATAACGTTGAATACAGCAGAACAGCAACACTGGTTCTTTATTACAAGGCCTAACGCAGATTCTTTCTTACAAGGCCGCAGACACATTACAAAGCTGATTTAACACAATTCATGTAGCAGGGTTCAGCTGTTCTTTTTAAGTGATTTTATTAAAACCTAACTCTAACACCTGCAAGAATTTATGTCAAAAGATAGTAGTAACTCTCAAAAGTTAGTTAGGGGTGGGGGGTCATAAATCTTTGTCAATGAAAAATTTTGTTCCAAATGAGATTCTTAAATTTATTGCAAATGTCAGTGGCTTACAAAATACTCATTTCTTTTGAGTTCTCGTGTGCTATTAACGACGATGTCCGTTCTATACAGAAGAAATGGAGGAAGCTGTCGACGTGGCGAAAACTGTCGATGTGGTGAAAACTACTCAGACACATGCCATGAACATGAGACACCATTTTCTCTAAATTCTTGGGTAGAGATTAAGAGATTAAACAGGATAGTGAAACATATTGCATGTGAGCCTTATAAGACGTGCCGATTATGTTTTGCACTTATAATGAAACTCTTTGTTCGTTTCAGTATTTCACCATTGTCAAAGGAACTAAATGTCAAATAGAACACAGTGAGAAACGTGTCTCCATCACAAACTGAATACAGTACACTGCAGATTAGTGCTCTTAATGGCTGAACAAGCGTGACCAGTGAGTGTCAGTGCAGACCGAATACATAGATTGTTATGTTACATGTTAGCACAGCATAAAGTTTAAGTATCCTCAGAGCCTGATTGGGTCGGATGCTATAGCCACCTGGTTGACGCTGCTGCTTCCAGTCTCCGGCCGAGGTGACCGAGCGGTTCTAGGCGTTACAGTCTGGAACCGCGCGACCGCTACGGTCGCAGGTTCGAATCCTGCCTCGGGCATGGATGTGTGTGATGTCCCTAGGTTAGTTAGGTTTAAGTAGTTCTAAGTTCTAGGGGACTGATGACCTCAGACGTTAAGTCCCATAGTGCTCAGAGCCATTTGAACCATTTGCCTCCAGTCACTCTCACTGCCGGTAACAATGCTAGTTCTACGTCTAACATTTTACATAGATTTAACTTTCAGGTCTCTCCCAGCGTCCCTTCCAAAAGTGATTACCATATGTTTAATTCGTATCAAAGCACGGAACAACAAAATCTTTGTTACAAAGAATAACAATTTGTTACATGACAAAGACTTTTGGAACAGGGTAAAAATTACACTGCATGACACACTTTTTGCCCTCTGCAATAAAATAGGTGATTATGACTAATTCTCGTATGCTGAATTCAGATTTGATTTCTCTTTTTCTCCATTTCGTAGAGTTTCTTTTCCATATCAGTTTTTTTTCTCCGTTGTGGAAATATGCTTTAATTTAATTCAGATAGGTTTCAATTCACATGCAAAAGGGAAACTTTCTTTCCTGTATATTTTGATCCATGTATTTGTCCATCTAATGTTAGCTATCATAAACAGAAACCACAGTTCTGCCTTGTGCAACCACCTGGCGAGTTTTCATGCAATTTCGAAGAAAGAGTATTGGTACAGCGTGACAGTTATTGAACTATATGAAAAAATCATAAATTAGTTACAAACTACGGCATGCACACACTTTGTTAAACATGTAAACGTCACTACAGATATTCGGATTTAGGTTATAACGTTTTCGATATGCCAGCCATCATTGGCGACTACGTGGCGCAGACGAATAGCGAAATTCTGCATGATCCGCTGAAGTGTCGAACACCGATGCTGTAGACGACCTCCTGAATGGCTGTTTTCAGCTCAGCAATGGTTTTCGAGTTGTTGCTGTGCACCTTGTCTTTAATATAGCTCCACAAAAAGAAGTGGCATGTGTTCAGCTCCGGAGAACATGGAGGTTAATCGAGGCCCACGTTAGTGGCCTCTGGGTACCCCAGAAACAGAATGCAGTCCCTAAAGTGTCGGAAGTTCTATGCAGCTTTTCGCGGATGATGCTGTAGTATACAAAGAAGTTGCAGCATTAGAAATTGCAGCGAAACGCAGGAAAATCTGCAGCGGATAGGCACTTGGTGCAGGGAGTGGCAACTGACCCTTAACATAGACAAATGTAATGTATTGCGAATACATAGAAAGAAGGATCCTTCATTGTATGATTATATGATAGCGGAACAAACACTGGTAGCAGTTACTACTGTAAAATATCTGGGAGAATGCGTATTGAACGATTTGAAGTGGAATGATCATATAAAGTTAATTGTTGGTAAGGCAGGTACCAGGTTGAGATTCATTGGGAGGGTCCTTAGAAAATGTAGCCCATCAACAAAGGAGGTGGCTTACAAAAGACTCGTTCGACCTATACTTGAGTATTGCTCATCAGTGTGGGATCCGTACCAGGACGGGTTGACGGAGGAGATAAAGAAGATCAAAGAAGAGCGGCGCGTATCGTCACAAGGTTATTTGGTAAGTGTGATAGCGTTACGGAGACGTTTAGCAAACTCAAGTGGCAGACTCTGCAAGAGAGGCGCTCTGCATCGCGATGTAGCTTGTTGTCCAGGTTTCGAGAGGGTGCGTTTCTGGATGAGGTGTCGAGTATATTGCTTCCCCTTACTTATACCTCCCGAGGAGATCACGAATGTAAAATCAGAGAGATTCGAGCGCGCACAGAGGATTCTGGCAGTCGTTCTACCCGCGAACCATACGCAACTGGAACAGGAAAGGGAGGTAATGACAGTGGCACGTAAAGTGCCCTCCGCCACACACCGTTGGGTGGCTTGCGGAGTATAAATGTAGATGTAGATGTAGAAAGTGCTCCTCCTACGGGACGTCGAACACTCTCCTGCTTCGATAGGTTAGAGCTCCGTCTTGCATGAACCACATCTTGTCGAAATCAGGGTCACGTTAGACAGTGGGGATGAAATCATCATACATAAACTTCACGTACCGTTCGGTAGTCACCGTGCCATCAAGGAATATTGCGCTGATTATTCAGTCACTGGACGTTGCACACCACACAGTAATTTGTCGAGGATGACGAGACTTCTCGATCGCGAAATGCGGATCCTAAATCCGCCAAATGCGCCAATTTTGCTTATTGACGAACCCATCCAAATGAAAGTGGGCTTCGTCGCTAAACCAAACCATACAGTGCATACTAATTCTCATCATGCTCGGCGGCCAACTGCGCAGCTTGAACGTCCTAACGCAAATCGTTCTGGAGTTATGTCGATTTTATTTCATATACACTCCTGGAAATGGAAAAAAGAACACATTGACACCGGTGTGTCAGACCCACCATACTTGCTCTGGACACTGCGAGAGGGCTGTACAAGCAATGATCACACGCACGGCACAGCGGACACACCAGGAACCGCGGTGTTGGCCGTCGAATGGCGCTAGCTGCGCAGCATTTGTGCACCGCCGCCGTCAGTGTCAGCCAGTTTGCCGTGGCATACGGAGCTCCATCGCAGTCTTTAAAACTGGTAGCATGCCACGACAGCGTGGACGTGAACCGTATGTGCAGTTGACGGACTTTGAGTGAGGGCGTATAGTGGGCATGCGGGAGGCCGGGTGGACGTACCGCCGAATTGCTCAACACGTGGGGCGTGAGGTCTCCACAGTACATCGATGATGTCGCCAGTGGTCGGCGGAAGGTGCACGTGCCCGTCGACCTGGGACCGGACCGCAGCGACGCACGGATGCACGCCAAGACCGTAGGATCCTACGCAGTGCCGTAGGGGACCGCACCGCCACTTCCCAGCACATTAGGGACACTGTTGCTCTTGGGGTATCGGCGAGGACCATTCGCAACCGTCTCCATGAAGCTGGGCTACGGTCCCGCACACCGTTAGGCCGTCTTCCGCTCACGCCCCAACATCGTGCAGCCCGCCTCCAGTGGTGTCGCGACAGGCGTGAATGGAGGGACGAATGGAGACGTGTCGTCTTCAGCGATGAGAGTCGCTTCTGCCTTGGTGCCAATGATGGTCGTATGCGTGTTTGGCGCCGTGCAGGTGAGCGCCACAATCAGGACTGCATACGACCGAGGCACACAGGGCCAACACCCGGCATCATGGTGTGGGGAGCGATCTCCTACACTGGCCGTACACCACTGGTGATCGTCGAGGGGACACTGAATAGTGCACGGTACATCCAAACCGTCATCGAACCCATCGTTCTACCATTCCTAGACCGGCAAGGGAACTTGCTGTTCCAACAGGACAATGCACGTCCGCATGTATCCCGTGCCACCCAACGTGCTCTAGAAGGTGTAAGTCAACTACCCTGGCCAGCAAGATCTCCGGATCTGTCCCCCATTGAGCATGTTTGGGACTGGATGAAGCGTCGTCTCACGCGGTCTGCACGTCCAGCACGAACGCTGGTCCAACTGAGGCGCCAGGTGGAAATGGCATGGCAAGCCGTTCCACAGGACTACATCCAGCATCTCTACGATCGTCTCCATGGGAGAATAGCAGCCTGCATTGCTGCGAAAGGTGGATATACACTGTACTAGTGCCGACATTGTGCATGCTCTGTTGCCTGTGTCTATGTGCCTGTGGTTCTGTCAGTGTGATCATGTGATGTATCTGACCCCAGGAATGTGTCAATAAAGTTTCCCCTTCCTGGGACAATGAATTCACGGTGTTCTTATTTCAATTTCCAGGAGTGTAATTCAATAATTGTCACCGAGTAATTACACTGTAATGGCAGTTCCTACTGTATTGCATGTTGAGCTTATGCAAAGTTTGTGACATACCAGTATATTCTGTCAGAAATTTCTGCGCAAAACATCTAAATACTGTGTAATTATCCCCAATAAGTTTTGTTGCATATGTGGGGAATACGCACTGAAAAGCCAAAGGCTTTATGTTACTCTTGTACGTAGTTAAGAACGCATGTGAATTATATATGGCTGCAGAGCTGGGGACCAACATAAGACTTTTTCAACTCATCTTTGTTGTTGTGCATGTACAAAAGTAAATTACGGAAGTTGCTGCAGGGGTCTCCAGCATCAATGCCTTGCATGATACCAGTAATGTGATGCGAACAGAAGGATCATGCCACTGACTTTTATTTGTCCTTGACCAAAGCGAAAGGACATTCTGCAAAATCGAAAGATTCACTATCAGAACATGCACTCAGCCAAGTGGCCAGTTCTTCATTATATTTGTCCATCTCCTACGGCATCATGTGACTGTGTCATTGGTGAACAACGTATAGAGACAGAATGAGATTTTCACTCTGCAGCGGAGTGTGCGCTGATATGAAACTTCCTGGCAGATTAAAACTGTGTGCCCGACCGAGACTCGAACTCGGGACCTTTGCCTTTCGCGGGCAAGTGCTCTACCATCTGAGCTACCGAAGCACGACTCACGCCCGGTACTCACAGAGTGCTAGTTCTGCAAGGTTCGCAGGAGAGCTTCTGTAAAGTTTGGAAGGTAGGAGACGAGGTATTGGCAGAAGTAAAGCTGTGAGTACCGGGCGTGAGTCGTGCTTCGGTAGCTCAGGTGGTAGAGCACTTGCCCGCAAAAGGCAAAGGTCTCGAGTTCGAGTCTCGGTCGGGCACACAGTTTTAATCTGCCAGGAAGTTTCATATCAGCGCACACTCCGCTGCAGAGTGAAAATCTCATTCTGGAAACATCCCCCATGCTGTGGCTAAGCCATGTCTCCGCAATATCCTTTCTTTCAGGAGTGCTAGTTCTGCAAGGTTCGCAGGAGAGCTTCTGTAAAGTTTGGAAGGTAGGAGACGAGGTACTGGCAGAAGTAAAGCTGTGAGTACCGGGCGTGAGTCGTGCTTCGGTAACTCAGATGGTAGAGCACTTGCCCGCGAAAGGCAAAGGTCCCGAGTTCTAGTCTCGGTCGGACACACAGTTTTAATCTGCCAGGAAGTTTCATATCAGCACACACTCCGCTGCAGAGTGAAAATCTCATTCTGGAAACATCCCCCAGGCTGTGGCTAAGCCATGTCTCCGCAATATCCTTTCTTTCAGGAGTGCTAGTTCTGCAAGATTCGCAGGAGAGCTTCTGTAAAGTTTGGAAGGTAGGAGACGAGGTACTGGCAGAAGTAAAGCTGTAGTACCGGGCGTGAGTCGTGCTTCGGTAGCTCAGGTGGTAGAGCACTTTCCCGCGAAAGGCAAAGGTCCCGAGTTCGAGTCTCGGTCGGGCAAACAGTTTTAATCTGCCAGGAAGTTTCAACGTATAGAGACAGCTGTGCGAACGACCCAGCAGCAGCAACCAACATAACACGTACTGGTCAGAATCAGGTGTATTTGCCACCAAAGTCAAAATCATCACAACATATTACACAGGAAGATCTCCGTGTGGATTTCAATCTGTCACAGAATCTCTAACAGGCACAATATGAGCTACTGGCTTCGCGAATGCAAAGTCGAAATTCCTCGCTCAGAGCGTTAAAGTGACTTCATTTAGGAGATGGTAGAGTGAGTTTGAAACTTTTTCCTCTTCCTCCACAAAGCTTCTGTACTGTAGTGACACCAGTGGTTTGTTTGGAGCACTGCGTCATGTTCGCAACCCCGAGGACTGGTGACTCTTTATTGACTCCTCAAAATCAAGCCAGTCATCCTTCACAAGGGTAATAGATATTCCTCAGTTCCTGTCGGGTATTCGGTTAACAAGAAAGAGACTTAAGAAAGTATGCAAGATTTTCTCAGTTACTTACACTATTACGTGTAAATAATAGGGATATTCTCTGGTATGCAGGCAGGTCATATGAATTACTGCTATTTTCTGTGCGAGTGAGACAGTCGCAATAAGAAAAAACATTACGCACATAAAGACTGGCCAAAGTGAAACGCCTACATTCCAGGTAAAATGAGTTTCGCATGAGGCGTTAGTAAACCGTAAAGATGTTATCTCTCGCCCTTGCATATTAAAACAGGGCTAATGAAGATATTTGTAAAAGCGCTGGAGAGAGAAGGGAAAGTGCATGCCTGAAGACAGTTTCCCAATGTCAGCGGCGCAGAGATTACGGAGGGAGTACTTACTTGCCCCTAAGTATGACGGCTTATGCATGATATAGCTTTCATCAACTCATTAAGTGAGCCTTAAAAAGATGCATGGAATGCCTTCAAGTCAATGTGTATGCTTTTTCTTGGAAACCACAGATCTCCCTATAAAGGGACTGTGAGTAACTTGATGTCAGGCCCGGTAGCTGAGTGGTCAGTGTGACGGATTGCCGTCGTACGGGCCTGGGTTCGATTCGCGACTGGGTCAGTGATCTTCTCCGCTCAGGGACTGGATGTTGTGCTGTCTTCATCATCATTTCATCCCTATTCGGCGCACACGTCGCCCAATGTGGTGTCGAATGTAATAAGACCTGCGCCGAGGCGGCCGGGCCTGCCCCGCAAGGGGCCTCCCACCCAATGACGCCAAACGCTCATCTCCATTTCCAATAACTTGATAAGAAGTTTCCAACATACGAATTATCGTACGTCACCAATTTAGCGTTTCCTTGATTGCAGTCTTGACTTTTTCTGTCAGAACTTGGGAGGTACAAGTGATGAACAACTGTGAACGTTTTCATCAGGACATTGTAGTAACGGAAAAGCTGTTTGTGGGCCGATGGAACTGCAACGTGTTGGCATAATGTTGCTGGTCCTTAGAGACACAGCAGGACATGAATAAAAAGCAAAGGAACAAAATTGCCCTTATAAATTCATCCTTACGTGAAACATTTGCCTTTCAAAATGGCTCAAATGGCTCTGAGCACTATGGGACTTAACAGCTGTGGTCATCAGTCCCCTAGAACTTAGAACTACTTAAACCTAACTAACCTAAGGACATCACACACATCCATGCCCGAGGCAGGATTCGAACCTGCGACCGTAGCAGTCCCGCGGTTCCGGACTGCAGCGCCAGAACTGCTAGACCACTGTGGCCGGCTACATTTGTCTTTCCACTGTTCCAAAACTATGTACACTCATGCTCATAAACTAAGGATAACTGCATAATGTGGTGCCACACATCGTGGCACTACACAAAACTGGCGCTAATAGCTTAGGCACATAGGGAACACACACGACACAGATCTGTACGTCCACGGTATCGGTGATAAGTTGAGGAAACCATCCCGAAACACATGTGCTACAAAACGCCACTGTTTCCTGCGCATGTAACCCGACAACAATATGGGATATGATCACCATTCACACGTACACAGGCCGGACAACGGGTTGACATACTCTGGATCAGGTGGTCGAGCAGCTGCTGGGGTACAGCCTCCCATTCTTGCACCAGTGCCTGTCGGAGCTCCTGAAGTGGCGTAGAGGTTTGAAGACGTGCAGCGATACGTCGACCTTGAACATCCCAGACGTGCTCGATGGGGTTTAGGTCTGGAGAACAGGCAGGCCACTCCATTCGCGTGATATCTTCTGTTTCAAGGTACTCCTCCACGATGGCAGCTCGGTGGGGCCGTGCGTTATCATCCATCAGGAGAAAGGTGGGACCCACTGCACCCACTGCGGACATTGTACTGGTGCAAAATGACGTCCCAATACACCTGACCTGTTACAGTTCCTCTGTCAAAGACATGCAGGGGTGTACGTGCACCAATCATAATCCCACCCCCCACCATCAAACCATGACTTCCACACAGGTCCCTTTCAAGGACATTAACGGTTTGGTATCTGGTTGCTGCTTCATGCCAGTTGAAAACCCGGTGAGAATCACAGTTCAGACTATACCTGGACTCGTCCGTGAACATAACCTGGGATCACTGTTCCAATGACCATGTACTGTGTTCTTGACACTAGACTTTACGGGCTCTCCTGTGACCAGGGGTCAGTGGAATGCACCTTGCAGATCTCTGGACTAATAAATCATGTCTGTTCAGTCGTCTGTAGACTGTGTGTCTGGAGATAACTGTTCCAATGGCTGCAGTAAGGTCCCGAGCAAGGCTACCTGCAGACTCTGTGGCCGTCTATGGGCACTGATGGTGAGATATCGGTTTTCTTGTGGTGTTTTACACTGTGGGCGTCCCATACTGTAGCGCCTGGACACGTTTCCTGTCTGCTAGAACCTTTGCCATAATCTTGAGATCACACTTTGTGGCACACGGAAGGCCCGTGCTACGACCCGCTGTGTTTGACCAGCCTCCAGTTGCCCTAGTATTCTACCCCTCATAACGTCATCAATATGTGTTATTTGAGCCATTTTCAACACACAGTCACCATTAGCACGTCTGAAAACGTCTGCACACTTACTCGCTGCACTGTACTCTGGCATGCACCAGCACACCTCTGCGTATGTGGACTGCTGCCAGCGGCACCGTGCAACGACCGCAGGTCAAATTCACCGCATGGTCATACACCGAGGTGATTTAAACCCCCAAACGGCCCACCAGAGTGTTGTCTCACCACGTATCAGCATTATCCTTAATTTGTGAGCATGAGTGTATTTTTCATAAAGAATAAAATCTCTACGTTTGGAAAACGATATGCAACAAGAAATATTTATTTTCAAATCCTTATTCCTCATAACCATGATTTATTCGGGAAAAACAGCTAAATGTTTGTGGCAGGTAAGATTATACACTGCTGGAAAAAAATTAGTACACCTGTAAAGACGATGTCGATCTTAATCCAATGACGGCATATTCCACCTGGGGGATAGCAGATGTACTGGTAATGGTTTCAACTTCTTCAAATGTTCAAATGTGTGTGAAATCTTATGGGACTTAACTGCTAAGGTCATCAGTCCCTAATCTTACACACTACTTAACCTAAATTATCCTAAGGACAAACACACACACCCATGCCCGAGGGAGGACTCAAACCTCCACCGGGACCAGCCGCACAGTCCACGACTGCAGCGCCCTAGACCGCTCGGCGAATCCCGCACGGCTCAACTTCCTCCACCTACATCTAGTGGAGTGGCATAGCTACCATCTGTGTCTGCCTGTTAACAGGGAATGGTCACAGCCAAAAGGCTCAGCGTGGTGCAGACGTGCGAAGCAAGCAGGCAACCGTGCCATGGAGATGCATTCGTGCTTCCTACAGCCAACTGAATGAGTATAACAGGCGCCAAATTGTGGCCTTCCGAATGGAGGGATGGTCCTTTCGGAGAACTGCGACACATGTTGGATGTGCTTGGTCAGTTGTGCAACAATGCTGGTGTCTGTGGTCACGAGATATTCTCACACCCGTAGTCAAGTTTCTGGACGTCCAAGCAGCACAGACGCCCGCCAGGATCGCCATGTCGTAAGGGCAGCAGTGGCACATCGTGCAGATACTGCAGCACAGATGAGAGGGCTTGTAAGCCCAGACATGTCAGACGCTGTTGCGGATTGGTTACTACAGTTCAATTCTTTTATCTTGGCGGCTCGCGCACGCCCGCCCAGACGCGGGAGATTGCTGCGTTGCCAGTTGCACACGACGCACGTGCCAATAGAAAGCAGCGCCATAGTATAGCATAGTTCGCAAGCTTACGTGTAGGGGGGAGCGTGCAGTTCATGAAGTAAAGCCACCACGGCCGCATTAACCCTTTCGCTGCTACAAAGACGTGCTCCCTGCATTCCGCGCTGTGCGCGATTTTGTCACTGCACCGCTCGCCTGTGCAGACACATCGTGTTCCGACTGCTTTGACACTCTTATCAATCGATTCCACAAAAACTATTTGGCCCAAAAATTAGATTTTTACACATCTTCTTGACTGATACCTTCCCCCCATAAATGACTTAATTTTGTTTCGATGTTCAACGCAGTTATTATGCAGCATTAAATACAGTAAACCATTGCACGAAATTTTGAAGAGTTTGCAGAGGTAAAAGTCCACAAAGTATACTTTCCGTATCGTCGATTTTAGTTGCCACAATGTTGAGAATGAAATGTGGACAAATTTCATATAAAATTTACTGTATAACAATAGCTCATTTAAGTACCACATAGGTGTCGTATGTAATATTGAGAAATATTCCGTCTTTCGCGACTATAACAAAAGTTTTATTTACACTGAGCACGTTTGGCTTTATTTTAAAGCACTTCAATCAATCAAAAGGAAGTAGACAAAATACATTAAACAAAACTGTGGACTTACAAAAACATTAGGACTTGAATATACCGTCTATCAGTGAAGTGCTCTGAGCTATGTCAAATATAATTTTTTTTGTGTGGCACACACAAACATCATTTATTTGCTAAAACACTGATCTGCCAACACAAACGTTGAATATTGTGTTACCGCAGCACAAAACTATGAAAGGTGACTTGGCAATGGAGGAGACAAAATACTGTCCACTGAAGATGCTTCAAAAGAGAGAAACGCGTCTGGTCTAAATAAGTCCCTTATTACAGTTGCAGAAGAGGAATAAATTGCAGTACCATTGGTAAAACTGCGACTGTGGAACAAAAACAAGAAAGAGAACATGAGTACCATTGTGTATGTGCCATACCTTTCCTTGATTGAAGTGCTTTAAAATAAAGCCAAACGCGTCTGGTGTAAATAATACTTTTATTACAGTCGCGAAAGACGGAATATTTCTCAATATTACATACGACACCTATGTTGTACTTAAATTAAATGAGCTATTGTTATACAGTAAATTTTATATGAAATTTAGGTATCTTGTCCACATTTCATTCTCAACATTGTGGCAACTAAAATCGACCATACGGAAAGTATACTCTATGGACTTTTACCTCTGCAAACTCTTCAAAATTTCGTGCAATGGTTTACTGTATTTAATACTGCATAATAACTGCGTTGAACATCGAAACAAAATTAAGTCATTTATGGGGGGAAGGTATCAGTCAAGAAGATGTGTAAAAATCTAATTTTTGGGCCAAATAGTTTTTGTGGAATCGATTGATAAGAGTGTCAAAGCAGTCGGAAAACGATGTGTCTGCACAGGCGAGCAGTGCAGTGACAAAATCGCGCACAGCGCGGAATGCGGGGAACACGTGTCTGCAGCAGCGAAAGGGCTAATGAAGAGACAAAGCACTACAAATTTCAAAAAATTGCATTCAAACGAATATAATTCGTGAAGTAAGGCACTTCGATATTGTTTTTAAACAATGAAAATATTAAGCACCACTCAAGGTTCGAACTCATAACCTTTCGCGCAGCAGCCAAACACCTTAACCATTACGCTAACACACCTCGTCTGACAACAATATGCCATGAGTATCACCTGAATTATGAGTCTTATTGCTTGTTTGGTTTAATTAATTAATAGAATATGAAGCAATTGGTATAAAGAATGCTTTTTTCCAAACTTTCTATAAAAGAATGTCTGCTATTAAGACATTGCTTTTGTTCTATTACTTTATTTATGACTGAACGTTTCTAAAACTGAAGACACTCGTCCATGCTCTGCACTGCAGTCGAGATGTGGCAACGTCGTTCTCTGTTCATTGGATGACTGTGTTTTGTGACGTCAGATGCGCAGAACGAACCTAAAGTCGGCCGCCAACATAAATGACGCGCACTTTAGCAACGGGGCTACAGGCACACACACCTCTAGCCCATCTTCCACTCACGCCATATGCATAGCTCGACTGGTGCTGTCAGAGGATCACTTGGAAGATGGAATGGTTCGCCGTGGTCTTTCGACTTAGACCTAGCGAGCGCTGTCTCATAGAGAGCATTCGTCCAAGACACACTGGCCCCACCCGAGGCCTCATGGTGTGGGGTGCGATAATTACAACTCTCATCGATCCATGGAGGAGGCGCTAACCAGCGCTCAGTACGTGCAGAATATTGTCAGACCCACGTTTTTGCCATTCTTGCAACAGGAAAGCGATATTTTATTCCAACAGGATAATGTTTGTGCACACTGTGCCTATGAAACTCAACATGCTCTGCAAAATATGCACCAACTTCCCTGACCAGCACAATTTTCGGACTTGTCTCCAATCGAGCAAGTGTGGGATACAAATGTTGTGGGGAAGCCTAACCAAAGGCCGCGTTTTATTGGCAGGACACTTAGAAAATGTAACAGACCTACTAAGGAGACTGCCTATACTACGCTTGTCCGTCCTCTTTTAGAATACTGCTGCGTGGTGTGGGATCCTTACCAGGTATGACTGACGGAGTACATCGAAAAAGTTCAAAGAAAGGCGGCACGTTTTGTATTACCGCGAAATATGGGAGAGAGTGTCACAGAAATGATACAGGATTTGGGCTGGAAATCATTAAAAGAAAGGCGTTTTTCGTTGCGACGGAATCTTCTCACGAAATTCCAATCACCAACTTTCTCCTCCGAATGCGAAAATATTTTGTTGACACCGACCTACATAGGGCGGAACGATCACCACGATAAAATAAGGGAAATCAGAGCTCGTATGGAAAGATATAGGTGTTCATTCTTTCCGCGCGCTATACGAGATTGGAATAATAGAGAATTGTGAAGGTGGTTCGATGAAGACTCTGCCAGGCACTTAAACGTGATATGCAGAGTATCCATGTAGATGTACAATAGGATGAGAAGTGACATGTGCGACTTGTCAGCCAACAAGTGTTATAGAATTACATGAACAGTTCGAGCAACCACAACAGTTCGAGCAACCACAGCATAAAGTATCTCAGGACAGTATTCATCATATGTACAGTTGACTAGCTGCCAGAATCAGGGCCTGCATAGCCGCCCATTGAGACTACAACACGTGCTACTGTGGGTGTTTCAGCACGGGTCGATACCTGGTTCCACAGAACCGTTTGTGTTAATGATCTGTAAATGTAATCGTTTCATGTACTCCATATCACTGTTGCAACAATAAATTTTGAATGTATTGGAAACCTCTTAAGGGGAGTTGGAATGCCGGAAAATGGAAAAAATTCACATTTTCAGTTTTTAACCTTATAACTTAATTTGAAATTTTCTGCTTAAAATGGTGCAAAATTTGTTAAGAAATTCCAATTGGAAGTATTTTTATTTAATTTTTCAAAATTACATGTGCGCCCAGCAAAGTTACCCATCTTGTGATTTGTACACATTTAAATCTTCGCATTTCCGAAAACATTACATATAGAAGGCTGTGGATTTCACTCTTCAGTTGTAGAATCTTTGATCCTTCCATAGGTACCATTGTTTTTACGACTAGCTGTGTTTATTGTTCAGTTTTTGATCTGTGAGTGTTTGTTTTGAGCCTCGAGTTTAGTTTGTCGCTCATTTGGAGTTTGTTATCTGTCTTGTTTTGACTTTCAGTGGTGAGTGCGTAGTTTCTACGATGCCTAGGAGTGCATCATTATTTAAAAAGCGAAAGTTTCGCGGTAATAGATTTACAAATAACGTTTGTTCAAGTGATTCTGCTTCAGCACCTGTTGATGCTGGTGAAAGTTCTGACGTTTGTACAGCTGAGATGTGTGAAGGAGACACGCCCACCAGTGCATCAAAAAAGAAGTTATCAAACTGTGCAAGTGAAATTACAGATGAAGCTTCTAATGAACAATATGTTTTAGTCGACTTTCCTGTTTTTACTGAGTTTATGAAGAAATGTTTGTGTTGTAATCTTTGTGGAGGTTCTTTTGATATGAACATAACAAAATCTATAGGACTTTCCTGCAAAATTGCTATAGTTTGTGCCAGTTGTGAAAATGAGACCTGTTTTTGGAGCTCTAAAACATGCAGTAGCAATTTGTTTGAGAGTAATATCAGGCTAATGTATGCAATGAGAGCAATTGGTAAAGGACATACTGCTGCTCAAACATTTTGTGCCATAATGAATCTTCCACCTCCACCTGCTAAAATTGACAATTACACTGAAGTGATAGGAGATGCTGTTCAGTCTGTAGCAGATTTATCAATGAAAGCTGCTGCCAGTGAAGCAAAATATATAAATGAAGGAAACCCAGATATCCCTGTTGCTTTTGATGGAACCTGGCAGAAAAGGGGTCACACATCCAAAAATGCTGTTGCTACTGTTACTAGTGTGGACAGCGGTAAAGTTTTGGACTATGAAGTGCTCACTAAACATTGTTACCATTGTGCATCTGGTAAGATAGAAGCAGCTCACATATGTAGCAAGAATTATGAAGGTACGAGTGGAGGCATGGAGGCTGCCGCTGCTGTGAAAATGTTTAGCAGATCAGAAAAAGAACGGGGAGTATTTTACACAAAATTCCTTGGAGATGGGGACTCCAAGGCATACAAAAGTGTTACAGAATCCATGCCATATGTCAATAAGACAATAACTAAACTAGAATGTGTCGGTCATGTTCAGAAACGAATGGGCACTCGTCTAAGGAAACTGAAACAGAATCTGAAGGACAAAATTTTGTCAGATGGTAAAACCATTAGAGGTCGCCTGTCAGATAAAATTATAAATGAATTACAACAATACTATGGTATGGCAATAAGAAATAATGCAAATAATTTGCAGGAAATGAGACAAGCTGTATGGGCCACATATTTACATCGATCATCAACTGATGATAATCCTCAACATTTTGCTTGTCCAGATGGTCCTCAGTCATGGTGCAATTATAGAAAATCTCAAGCTACTGGGGATCCTTATCACCATAAAAATTATATTCCATTGGCTGTTATGGAAGTAATTAAACCAATATATAGAGACTTGGGGCATCCTGATCTTCTGCGAAAATGTCTTCATGGTTGTACCCAGAATCAAAACGAGTCGTTCAACAACCTCATTTGGACTCGTGTACCTAAGAATGTATTTGTTGGGATAAAAACATTGAAATGGGGAGTCAGTGATGCTGTTATTTCATTCAATGATGGTCATATGGGTAGGCTAAAGGTCATGGCAAGGCTCGGCATTGCTCCTGGTATCAACACCATCAGAGGTCTTCAGCTTCTGGACAGCGTGCGAGTAAGGAAGGCTCAGTATGCAGCTGAATTTAATACAAAAAAAGCAAGGGCAGCAAGGAGAAGAAAGCTTCTAGGTGAAGAAGAAGAACTAGAAGATGACCCTGATTACTCTGCTGGACACTTTTGATAATAGAATAAAAGGTATTTGTGAATTTTCATAATAAATTACTTTAATCGCATTTTCTGGCATTTGACATTTTTAGTGTTACATGTACCTTTATCTCATAAACCACTCAACCAACAACATTCAAATTTTCAGAAATGCTGCAAAACAGTTCAAAGAGGCCACTGAACTAGAATCATGACAAGAACTGGCTTATTCTCTGAACTAGGGAAGTTTATGTTATACTTTTTCCAATAAAAAATGGCTTAATGGTAAAAAATTCATAAATACTATACCAACAAAAAGAAAACATTGGTTCTAGTTCAGTGGGCTCACAATATATGCTGAAAACCTCTGCCAGAATTTCAAAGTTCTGAAGATAATAGTTCCAAAGAAAAAGGTACACAAAGTTAGCAAATTTAACATTGGCGAGATAGGGCATTCCAACTCCCCTTAAAGGATGTACTATTTTTTTTTTCTAGCAGAGTAAATGTCATTTGTTTTTTAATGAGACTGGAGCCCTACTTCCGAGAAGATCACGAATTAAAATTAGAGAGATTCGAGCGCACACGGAGGCTTTCCATCAGTCGTTCTTCCCGTGAACCATACGCGGCTGGAATAGGTAAGGGAGGTAATGATAGTGGCATGTAAAGTGCCCTCCGCCACACACCGTTGGGTGACTTGCGGAGTATAAATGTAGATGTAGATGAATATTGAACAAACACAGAGAGAGCTCTTATTCTTGTCACATTTCTTATAAAGAGGCTTAAAAATTGCACGTTTTACCCTGTCTGGAAGAATTCTCTGTGCCAATGGTGCGTTACATTGTTACATGCGGAAATAATAAAGTGAAGTGTAGTAGATGTGGACAACATGACACATGGAACTTTGGGTCAGTCTGGGAGGCATGCCCAGATAGCTGAAGTGATTAAGGCGACCACTACTGATAAGCGGTAAATATAGGCGCGAATTCCGGTCTAGCACAAATTTTCATGTGTGGCTAATGAAATGTACAGTTTACATCAAAACGTATTTGCAGTTTGTGAATAAATTTCGTAATACTAATTAAGATAGAACAACTTTTCAGGATTCGGTTTCTGATTCCATCAATACCATATAAGCGTTTTTTTTTTTTTTTTTTTTTTTTGAAATTTTATAATTCTGTTAATTTCATTGAAGGATGTTTATGCTACTTATAATTTCTTAAAAGTTTTGTGGAATGACATTTTCATTACAATCTCTTGTGATTTCAACCGAACAATTTAATCCTACTTTTTGCTGCTACATTTAGAAAATGATTCTTAAAATGCTTGCAACTTGGGAATTATCGGTGAGTACATTGTCATTTAGTTTGTTATGGTATCCTGTTTATTGATGGTCTATTCTGTCTCCTATTTCACAATATCACATATGGTTTTAGCCTCATGTCTGCATTAATTTCTATCAGAATGTGCATACTTCTGGACATTTTAATGACTTTTCTTAAATTATAACAGTATTTTTGTAGTATGCAAGTAACGTTGTATCTTAACTTATACTGGCCTGAATATAAATTCCCTCCTCCTCTTATGTGAAATTTTAAGACCCTCAGTTACTCATGGCTTACTTGTTTTTTAATGGATTTTCTGAGTAACTTCTTTAGGAAAGCTGCTTTCAAATTAATTTACTATGCAATAACCATCAGCACTTCCATATTGCAGGATTCAACTGTTCTTTTTAAGGAATTTTACTAAAACCCAGTTGAACACCTGCAAGTGCTTACCTCAAAACATAATACTAAGTATCGAAAATGGGTGGTTACACAATTTATCAATTAAAAATGTTGTTGCAAAAGATCATCAGATTTATTACAAATGTCAGTGACTCACAAAACACTCATTTCTTATGAGTCCTTGTCTGCCATGAAATACAATGTGTGTCCTATACAGAAGAAGTGGGGGAAGCTGTTGACATTATCACATGTTGTGAAAACTACTCAAACACATGCCATTACTGTGAGGGACCATTTTTTCTAAATTCTCTGGGTGGAGATGAAGAGTTTGAATAGGGCCATGAAACGTATTGCATAAAAGCCTCACCAGACATAGTGATCATGTTCTGCACTTATAATGCTACTCTTGTCTTGACCATGAAACTATTTAATTTCCTCCTGAAAAATTTCAGGATTTATACATTGTCAAAGGAACTAAATATCAAAAAAGAAACACCTAATGAGAAACATATCTACATCAAGAACTGAATATAATACACTGTAGATTATTGGTCATCATGGTAGGAAAAAGCATGACCAGTGAGTGTCTATGTAGACTGAATAATGTATAGTACAGACTGTTCTATGTTAGCGCAGAATAAAGCTTAAATATCCTCCAATTTTAGGTATGACGCCATATGGCCCTACAGACTAACTGTATATTTTGGTGAGCGGACTAGCATATACATTGGATTGGTCTATTATGTTCTTATTAAGCTGTGCTTGCACACAGTCACTTATCTGACAGGCTCTGGCATGGGATTTGCATCACGTGAAGGTGGCTCGAGTCAGAAAGACTGTTTTGTGCTTTTCAGATTCCTTTACTACCTGTCTTTGCCATGTCACACTACAAGCAGCAGCAGTATGGTTGAAGCATCCATTTGTCTCTCACAGAAAGATTGTTTTGTGCTTTTCAGATTCCTGTACTACCCGTCTTTGCCATGTCACACTACAAGCAGCAGCAGTATGGTTGAAGCATCCATTTGCCTCATGAAAGTATGTGTGTGTGTGTGTGTGTGTGTGTGTGTGTGTGTGTGTATGTGTGTGCGTGTGTCGTCCCACAATGCTGCCAGGGAGTAGCACGGCCAAGCAGTGGTGTAATGCCACTGCTTCTGTCAGGAGTCCCCAAGGCCCAGCAGCTACTGCAGCGATGACTGAGGTGCGGTTGATGTCTCCAGCATTGCCCCGTTGACAGCAACCGGTGATGCAGAGATCGTGACCCATTGGAGCAGTGTTGTGACCAGCCCACTATATCCCAGGACTGAGCTGGCCTTGTGGCAGCTTTGAGTCTTGTGTCTTAGTGCACACTGTCCTGGTGCAGGATCAAACTGCAGACCACCTACAGCATTCCAGATGGTGCCCCAAGTGTCACAGTCAGATGATGGTATGATGCAATACTAACACAAGATGATTTCAGTACAAATGTGACTAGATATTTATGTGCTCACAGGCTGTGCTAGCTTGGGTTTTGCTATGCCTTGTCACACATACTTGTATACTAAACACTTCCATGGTTGCTGGTGTGGAAAGGTCTCCACCTTCTTCTGCTCAGGTGCTACTGTGCCAACTATTTCCACACCTTACCAAGCCAACTCACCTCGCAAAGCATGATGGTGTTGTTGTGTTTCGTCAGGCATAACATTCACACTCGCCTGTGGCTGGCTCTGCTGCAATCTACACTCCTGGAAATGGAAAAAAGAACACATTGACACCGGTGTGTCAGACCCACCATACTTGCTCCGGACACTGCGAGAGGGCTGTACAAGCAATGATCACACGCACGGCACAGCGGACACACCAGGAACCGCGGTGTTGGCCGTCGAATGGCGCTAGCTGCGCAGCATTTGTGCACCGCCGCCGTCAGTGTCAGCCAGTTTGCCGTGGCATACGGAGCTCCATCGCAGTCTTTAACACTGGTAGCATGCCGCGACAGCGTGGACGTGAACCGTATGTGCAGTTGACGGACTTTGAGCGAGGGCATATAGTGGGCATGCGGGAGGCCGGGTGGACGTACCGCCAAATTGCTCAACACGTGGGGCGTGAGGTCTCCACAGTACATCGATGTTGTCGCCAGTGGTCGGCGGAAGGTGCACGTGCCCGTCGACCTGGGACCGGACCGCAGCGACGCACGGATGCACGCCAAGACCGTAGGATCCTACGCAGTGCCGTAGGGGACCGCACCGCCACTTCCCAGCAAATTAGGGACACTGTTGCTCCTGGGGTATCGGCGAGGACCATTCGCAACCGTCTCCATGAAGCTGGGCTACGGTCCCGCACACCGTTAGGCCGTCTTCCGCTCACACCCCAACATCGTGCAGCCCGCCTCCAGTGGTGTCGCGACAGGCATGAATGGAGGGACAAATGGAGATGTGTCGTCTTCAGCGATGAGAGTCGCTTCTGCCTTGGTGCCAATGATGGTCGTATGCGTGTTTGGCGCCGTGCAGGTGAGCGCCACAATCAGGACTGCATACGACCGAGGCACACAGGGCCAACACCCGGCATCATGGTGTGGGGAGCGATCTCCTACACTGGCCGTACACCACTGCTGATCGTCGAGGGGACACTGAATAGTGCACGGTACATCCAAACCGTCATCGAACCCATCGTTCTACCATTCCTAGACCGGCAAGGGAACTTGCTGTTCCAACAGAACAATGCACGTCCGCATGTATCCCGTGCCACCCAACGTGCTCTAGAAGGTGTAAGTCAACTACCCTGGCCAGCAAGATCTCCGGATCTGTCCCCCATTGAGCATGTTTGGGACTGGATGAAGCGTCGTCTTACGCGGTCTGCACGTCCAGCACAAACGCTGGTCCAACTGAGGCGCCAGGTGGAAATGGCATGGCAAGCCGTTCCACAGGACTACATCCAGCATCTCTACGATCGTCTCCATGGGAGAATAGCAGCCTGCATTGCTGCGAAAGGTGGATATACACTGTACTAGTGCCGACATTGTGCATGCTCTGTTGCCTGTGTCTATGTGCCTGTGGTTCTGTCAGTGTGATCATGTGATGTATCTGACCCCAGGAATGTGTCAATAAAGTTTCCCCTTCCTGGGACAATGAATTCACGGTGTTCTTATTTCAATTTCCAGGAGTGTATTATACTTCCTACTGCACATTCTGACCAAATGCGGTTGGGGCATCACATTGCCCTCCCTCTTAACAAGGCCCTGGTTCTCTGGTCATCTTAACCAAACTCTGCTTAAACATTAGAATGACAGATCCTGGCAGCTGGCACAAATGGCACTGGTCTGCTCTTTCAAGATTGCTTTCACCATCAAGTTTCCTTAATTACTTAAATCCCTTAGTTTTCTGCTCTAACTTATTATTACAGTTCCCTCTCTGCCTCCTAGGCCTTGGGAATCCAGTCCACTGGAATTTGAACAGTGAGTGGGTCCAAACTTCGTTCAAATGGTTCTGAGCACTATGGAACTTAACATGTAAGGTCATCAGTCCCCTAGAACTACTTAAACCTAACTAACCTAAGGGCATCACAAACATCCATGCCCGAGGCAGGATTCAAAGCTGCGACTGTAGCAGTCACGCGGTTCTGGACTGAAGCACCTAGAACCAGTCGGCCACCACGGCCGACCCGAACTTCATCTTCTGTTCCACTTTTTGTATGTGTAAACAAGGACTACGCTTTGCAGAGTGAGTGTCACTGCAGTAGTTTGCTTGACAATGATCAACATTGTTTCCCTTCTGTACTGTACTGACTCGCATGCTGCATCAGTGTCACCAGAGGCTGGATCCTCATGCTCACTAACAAGTTTGTTTGTGGACTGCATTAACTTGCATCCCAAAGTCTGGTTCAACATAAGTCAGATTTATGGCTGGTAACAGTTCCATGGGTTCCTCTGACTAAAACAATATAGGCTAAAAAATGCTTATATGAACTATCCCCAAAATTGTGCCAGGTAGATGCAAAGTAGGTCCCACTATTTAACATGATGTCCTGTTTATTAATAATCTATTCCCATCATATCTAACCATTCTGATGTTGTGAGTTTCCCCAGCTCGAAACAACTGGCTGGTACAAAGGAAGAGTACAACCAATTATCCTCAATTCACTGGAAGTACAACTCAGGCCTACTCACCTCCTCTTGCAATCCTTCTCTGACTTCTGAGCTAGCACTAACTTCACTCCACAGGAACTGTAACCCTCTCTCACTACGCTGATGGAACAAACAGTGATCTCACCCATACAACACTTGTATAACTCTTCTTCTTCCATCTCCACTTGTCTGCCATTTCCTTCTACCATCAATGACAACCATTGTGACTTTACCCCAACAAACTTTTTTAGCATACCCCACTTAACATGGTATGCATAAACTACAAACGTTGGTATCATACCAAATCCCTGTTACTGGAAGGAGAGCTGAAACATACACTTTGCTCCATTGGCCCTTGCTTCTACTGTGGCTAGTTTAAAATAACAAGATACATTTTTATGATAAGTCTCCAAAACCAACCTTAATGCTGGTGGCAGTTCTTTTTGCACTGTTCCGTCAAGGTGTTGGTTCCACAATGCTTCCACTCTGATGATGACCAGTAGCCTGGTTACAACCTGCATCATCTTGTCTCCAGGGTATCTCACCTACGGGCAGGGATACTTACTACCTTTCCTCCCCCTGAAGTCCCCTACTGCCCCATATCAGTTCATTTCACCTATATTAAACATTATACTACACCTGTTTCTAAGATACAGAAAAGATAAATCTATTCTTATCTCCTAGATCTATCGGTGCTTCACCTACAACCTCTTGCTTACTCCTCTGCACCTTCTTTTCCAGTTTCCCTTACTGGTCTGGCCCTCCTGTTCCAGGGGTAACCTCCAGACTCCCTTGAAAAGGTTTCGGACGCCCCACATGAACGATTGTTGCTCACATCAGGAGCTGAATCTTGACTTTCACTGGTGACATAATTTCCACAACTTGATATGGCCCTTGATACTTCATAAAAATTTCTTTTTGCTTTCCTGTTTGGAGTGTATGAAATCAGTAGTATTACCCATTGGACAACATTTTATTGTAGCATTCTAGCTGTGATGATCACTGCTTCTTCTTGCTTTTTCACGCCCATTTATTTGCCCTGCACACCCTGTTCCATATATGTCTTATAACCCTTGAAAATACCTTAACTGATTCTCCTGTCTTCCCCTTCTTGGATTTCAACATGAATGGCGACCATTTTACAACCATATGGTGATAATCCTCTTCAAGAGCTGCTTCAAGTTGTATGTTGAGACCACATGCCTTAAGTAGATACAACAACTTGTGTGGTGTGCATCCACACAGTGTTTTAGCATCTTCCTTATAGTTCTAAGCACCCTTCCAGTTCTCCAATTAGCTTGAGGATTACAGTACTCATCCTCAGTTTCTTCACACATTAGAGGTTACACAATCCCTTAAACAAATCTGACATAAAGTTGGTTCTTTGATTCATTATTATCGTTTTGGGTACCCCAAACTTCAGTATCCAATTGCTTGCTACTGCTTGTGCCACTGTTGCTGCCTGTTGGTTTGGCATTGCGACCATTTTCACATGCCTATAATCTATAATTGTGGATACATATTCAATACCTGCAGGTGCTTCCTTGAAAGGACCTAAAACATCAGTCCTGAGAAATTCAAAAGGTGTTAATGCTTCAGGTAATATTTCCAATGGTACTCTTTTTTGGCACAAATCTGCTCTCTCTGTGAACTGCATGTGATTCCACACATACTGGTTCATGTATGTCTTCCTATTCTTCCACCAATACCTCTTTGCCCAGGGCACTCACACCCAGGGTCAAGAGGGGCCACCTCCCCCCCCCCCCCTCCTTCCACCTCTCAGGGAAACAAAAAATAGTGTAGTCAGGTGTTTATCTTTCACAAAAATTATTTAAAATCTGGTATTATGTAGGCTTTTAACAGGTACAGAACTGTTGTTTTTTATGGCTACATAAGTTGCTGTTTTCGTTCCTATATATTAAAAACGCCCCATGCTTTCAGGGTTCCCCCCACAAACAATCGTATGGACGCCCTTGCTATCTCCCACTCACCCGTTGGTAGGCTTGTGTCATCCATGACCTGCCAACACATCATCATGTGTCTGCTGTAGCACTCTGTTCCTTGGTTTCCCTGTACAGTGATCCATCCTGCCTTGTCATCCATCTTCTGGGCTGTTTGCCACTCCTTAGCTCATTACCACCTACGTGTAACACTGCTGCTTTCCTATTTAAGACATCTGTGTTCCCATGTTTCTTTGCAGGTTTATGAATGACCTCAAAATCAAACTCAATTGTACCATACATCATGTCAACCTACTAGACATGTCCTTCAACCCCAGTAATCATTTAAACATTGCTTGACCTGTTAATCACTTGAAACATTTTCCGTAAGGGTAACGTATGAAGTAGGTGATTCCAAAGATCAGGCTCAACAGCTCTCTTTTTTTGTGAAGTATTTCCTCTCTGCTGAGTTCATTTGTCTTGATGCATAGACTACCATGTGCTCTGTGCCCTCTATTTCTTGAGACAACACATAGCCAAGTGCATGGTTGGAAGTACCGTATGACAGAATGAATTCTGTACTGAAATCTAGAAACACTAAGATCGGACTTGACGTCAAACCTTCTCTCAGTTTTTCAAAAGCACAGTCCTCTGGCCAAACAAATTATGAACCTTTCCTTAGAGGCTGCAACAGTGGTCTGGCAACATCCACAAATCCCTTTAGAAATCTTCAGCAATAGTTTGTGGCTCCAAGGAATGATTACAGTTCCTTCACTGACTCAGGCACAGAAACTTCACGTACAGCTTTAATCAATCTCAGGGTGTTTTAACCCCATCCTTAATAATTATGTGACCAAGGTATGCCACCTCTGCCAATACAAAATTACTCTTTTCTGCAGCCAATGCTAAATTTGCTGTCCTCAGTCTCAGGACTGCTTCTCTCAAGAATAGTACATCTACATCTATATCTAGTGCTGTTCCACATCACTCGCATAGATGATAATATCGTCAAGATAGATCAAGTACTTATGTGGTTTCAGTCCTCTGAGAACTCTACCTAACAATCTGTGAAACATTGCAGATGTGTTCTTTAATCTGGAAGGCGTCCTCTTATACTGATACAGTGAAGAAAACGCTGTTTTTAGTCTAGCTTCCAGACCGACTTCTAGTTTATATTAGCAATTCTTTCAGTCTATCATTGAAAAATACTTGCACTGGCCCAAATGGTCTAAGGTTTCATCTGTTAAGATGAAATGGTTTCATCTGTTAAGAGTCATAGAATTCAAATGTCAATAACTGCAACAAAACCTCTACTTCCGTGATCCATTCACTGATTTCTTTGACATGACAAAAATTTCAGGCCCCCACTGGCTATTACTCTCCTTAATAACCCCTCCCTTCAGCTGCTGATTGATAAATTCTTCCAGAATCAGCTGCAAAAATCTTGATGTTCTACATGGTTTTCTGTAGACCAGTGATTATTTCCCTGCTGATATCCAGTGCTGTGTAATAAGCGTAGCTGGCAATGACCGTTTTCGAAAAACAAATTCCTAAATTCCAAAAGTAACTCTTCCATCTACACCCTATCACTTCCCTTTAGGTGCTTTACCTTCTTTCGTAATGTAGTTTCAATAGTGTTTGGCGACTGTTGGTGGCCGACACCTCTTGTGTCCCACACTTCCTCCTCCAGTATATCCACATTAGTGATCAACAACCCTCGGCGCTGAAATTATCCACAAATACAGGTACTATTTTCTCACTGTTTATATCACATATGCTTACAACACTTATACTTCTCTTCACTAAGCAATCTGCCTCATACAACACGCATCGTGGAGTGGCCACGCAGTTTGAGGCACCCTGTCACGGACTGTGCGGCCCCTCCTGCCAAAGGTTCAAGTCCTCCCTTGGGCATGCATGTGTGTATTGTTCTTAGCATAAGTTAGGTTAAGTAGTGTGAAGTCTAGGGACTGATGACCTCAGCAGTTTATTCCCTTAGAAATTCACACACATTTTCGTACAACACTTCTCTGCACTAAGCAACCTGCCTGATTCATTTTTTCATTTACTTTCAATGCTTCCACTACGCATGAAATTCCTACCAGTAATCTGGACTCAAGCAATTTCCTTAGGTGCATGATTGTGTGAATAGCCTTACTGTGATTGTTTGCAGTTAAAATGGTTTGTCATTCATGATAGTCTCACCTCACAACATCGCTACACTGGCAGCGGTTTCACCCAACACAACATCGCTACACTGGCAGCGGTTTCACCCAAATCAAACATTTTCTTGTCAAGCTCACCCATATGTTGCCGAAGATAGATTTTGGTACAATGCTGATACAAGAAAACCAACCCCAGAATCATGTCACAGCCCTCACTCATGTCTGGAACAATCTCTAAAGGCACTGTTTGAACTGAAACATACCCAGGCAAAAATCTACATCCACCAATCCCAATGGCATGATATCTCTTTGTAGCTTCATATCATACTAGGAATGACAGTACGTGGACCTCGGGTTTCCTTTGGCATTTAACATCTGGTTCTTTCCCAGTCCCCTACCTTTGAAAGTACTGTGACCTGTGCCTCTACTCCCATTGTCCCAAAGCTGGCGACACTGTCTCCTCATATGCCCTATTTGTTCACACCTATAACACCTTATATTGGTAGAAAACAAAACCCGTCTAACCTGATATATCAGTTTCTTCACATTCTACTGCTAATCTAATAGCTGATTGTGAATCAATAGTACCCCCTGTTTATACTCTTCTTGACATCTCTGAAGGTAATCCTGTTAAAAATGCGTGAAATACCCTCAGCTCAGCCTCTCGTAAAATCACCTCACTCACCATAGGATTCTGTCCCAACTCGTAAGTACACCCATTGATCATCCTTATTCCATCTCCAAATTATTCCACCCCCTCTGCATGTTCCTTCATTACCATGCCCAACTGGTCCCTAAAATGTCGACACTATTCTGCTTCATATACCTCTCGACTAAACTCTCCTTAAATTCCTCAAAAGGTCTAGGTCCCTTGAGCGTCTCTGTATACCCCTCATAAGTTTTTGCTTCTCCTGTTAATCTTAACTTTACTACACTTAGAAGTTCCACATCAGGCCATCCCCACATCTGTGCCAAATTCTTAAGATCTTTCACAAATGCTTGCACATGCTCAGTTGATTTACCAGAGAAAAGAACAACTAAACTTGCAGCTAACAAATCTGTACCTCTCTGCTGTGGTGATTGCAGCTCCACTAGACCACGTAATATCTTATTAACTGCTGTCAACTGCACCAACCTTTCTGATAATATTCGAACTGCCTCCAGTTCTGACACACCTGCAGAGGCTATGCAGAGGCCTTGTTCTCCCCCAGACTCATTTTCAAACACCAATAAAAGACACACAAAGTATAGTGCGCATAAAATGCCCTGGCCACTAGATGCGCAGTCCGCTGGGGAAACATTGGGATTGTGGCAGGGGTGGGGGGGAGGGGTCTCTCAGAGCACTGTAGGGTAAATGCCAAGCACTGGAGGGTAAGTGCCATTCCAAACTGAAGCCTACACTCACATTTTTGGGAAAGATCTGTCACCTCTTCTTTGGTTAGTATCTAAAGAGAATTCTGCCAGAAATGCGGCAATTTATTTTCACCTGGTTTGTTAACCATTTGTAACATTCAGAAGAGAGTCAGGAAAGGGGAATTTTGAGTAATGCCTACACATTTCTCTTGTTGCCATGTTAAAATTTGCATCTTTTGCCAAAACTCAGCAAAATTTACACAGTCTCACCTCATTAACATGTTGTTCAGAAGCAATTGCGAGGGAATTCTGAAGCAGTGGTTTATTAAGTGAGGAAATGAAGAAAAGTAAGGTTAGCATCTTATGAAAAAGCACATCCTCAGAAGGAAATAGATGTGTAATGATTCCACCTATGTTGTTCAAAAACCCATAGCGTTTCTTGTTTCACCAACAATCAACGGCCCTTGAAAATTACATTCTTTCATCAGAAAAGTCTGTAGTTAGTGGAATAACATGGTAGATAATGAAGTTTTGCATAATAACCATACAGTAAAATATTCTTCTCTTTGTGTGCTATCATTTGCCAAAATCTCATTTCGATATCTGAAACCATTTATGAAAGATGAAGAATGTTGTGGATTTTCACTCTGGCTTTTTCACTGACGTGGTGTGATTGCAAAAGAGTGTGCTACGTCAGATCAGTTTCCTCAAGATTGGTGACAGATAGGGCCTCAAATCAAGTCTAAAGAAAAATTCAATTTGTTAGCTAAATTTGATACACAGCAGCATATTATGTAATATGCACCAGATGCAGAATCATAGTGACCTCTATTTTTCATCACAAACTTTTTTGAATTTAGTGCAGTGCTTTACTTCCACTAATATATCACAATAACCATGACCATTAATGAAATGATGGGCACTTCACAATGAACCTGACATATAAGGCCACAAGTAAAGCAAAAATCAAATTTTGTTAGCGAATAGTTTCTGTAAAGTCGTTTGAGAAAGACCACAGGGCTTGCGCATCGATTCTGTCATCGCCGACTGGCTGAAAGGCGGCAAACGCTTGTCGACGTCCCCTTCTGAACAAACAATGAACACGCCCAGCTCTCTGGACAAAAACTGGTCATTGGCAACCATATCCGGCGTGACCTATACAACACATTAACCCACTTCTTACTTCTAAACATTAACTGTTTCGATTCTTAGCATTGCCTAGCCATATGCACATAGTGTTTACATCTGAAAAATATCGATTCTACACACAGTGCTGAATGACCTAAGTTAACAGATGTAGCCAGTCATGACTCCTGTTACCTCTGAAGCATGACAAATCTACTGACTCTACTTGTAACAAAATTCACCTTACAAAAGGCACAGTAGTCAAGCCTCTTTCCAGTCCGCAGCTCATGGTCTAATGGCTAGCGTTGCCACCTCTGGCTCATGGGGTCCTGGATTCGATTCCCAGCCGGGTTGGGGATTTTCTCTGCCTGGGGATTGGGTGTTTGTGTTGTCCTCATCATTTCATCATCATCATTCTCATTCGCATCACAGGGTGGCAACAGGAAGGGCATCTGGCCACACCTTAAATTAATTATGCCAATGTTCAGACATTGCTCCACAAAAGCAACATCAGTACCCTAACAGCAGCAAAGAAGGCGGAACACAGAGGAATTGTTTTGTGCTTTCCAAAATCCTTTATAACGGCTCTCCACTGTGATTCATTCCAAGTAGAGGCAATATGTTGAGGCATTCAGTTGTCTCCCACACATGTGCATGTGTGATGTCCCTCAATGCTGACAAAGTGTGGTGAGGAACAGCATAAATCCACTGCTTCTGTCAGCGACGTCCCCCCCGGACTTGGCAGCCGAGGCGGCGGCAGCCAAAGCTGCTGTCTCCAGCACTGCCCAGCTGTTGGCAACGGTTGATGCAGTAACCGTGACCCACCGCAGTAGCACTGTGGTTGACCCCACAGTGGCTCTGCAACTCGTGTCACTGGACAGGTTGCCCTGAGTAGGGTCGAACCTCAGCTCCCAGCATTCATACAGCATACCAGATGGTGCCCCAAGTGTCACAGTGCTTCAGTCATGGTGCCGGGATACTAACACAAGATGATTTCAGTACAAAACTGGCTAGGTATTTATATGCTCAAAGTCTGCACTTGCTTGGGCTTTGCTATGCCTTGCGGCATGTATACTAAATGCTCTCATAGTTGCTGCCATGGAAAGGCTTCCACCTTCCTCTGCTTAGGGGTTCCAGGTCAGCTTTTTGCACACATCGCATGGCTGGCTTGCCTCGCAATGTACATCTTAGTTGTGTTTTGTAATATGCAACAACCACACTCACCTGCAGCTGGCTCTGCTGTAATTTACTTCCTACTTTGCACATTTATGACTGAATATGGTGGTGCACTATGCACACATCTAGCATATGGTGCTGTTTCTGTCAGTTGCGTAGTTCTATAATTTATGTATGTTACAAAGTAAGATGTAGCACTTGTTTTTGTGCCATCCAATTTTTAAAATCTGTTATCAAACTAACACAGTGATTAAATTATACGAATCTATCTGACTGACTGATGACATAACTTCCATTCAGTTCTCTTTGCTTTCATTTGTGGTTCTGTACACGCGGTTGGTTTTGTTATTAGATTTTATTTTTGTTCATATCTGCTCAGATCCTGTGGATCCCAGTGTTATTGTTGGCGGCTATAAAAGTTGAGTGTATGCCGTTACATAAAGCTATTACATTTATGGAACTACTACATATTCCACATCCGAGAGTAAAAATACATCATGCAGTGTCTTTTGTTCTTCATACATACGACTGATTTGTAAGAAAAGAGCTTCCGGTACTGTGACCTTTTAGGGTGCTTCTGAAATTTAGACTTCTTAAATTATTATTGTAACACTTTTCTTTGCTTTTTAAAAGTGGGTATGTTTGTGTGTTTGTGTTTGTTTGTGTGTCTATCGACATGCCAGCACTTTCATTTGGTAAGTCACATCATCTTTGTTTTTAGATATAAATATCAAGAAAGTTATTTAGAACAATTTTTCATATAACATATGAAGAAAATTCATCACAACAGGGAAAATACATATATAAATGAGAAAGTGCTGGTAGATAGACACAATAAAAAACACACAAACACACACACAAATTTCAAGCTTTCAAAACCCAAGGGTGCTTCATCAGGAAAGAGGGAAGGAGAGGGAAAGATGAAAGGAGGTGGGTTCTAAGGGAGAGGGTGAGGAGTCATTCCAATCCCGGGAGCAGAAAGACTTACCTTAGGGGGAAAAAAGGACAGGTATACACTCGCACACACACACATATCCATCCACACACATACAGACACAGACACAGGCAGACATATGTAAATTCGAAGACATTGGGCAGAGATGTCAGTTGAGGTGGAAGTACAGAGGCAAAGATCTTGTTGAATGACAGGTGATGTACGAGGGGCGGCAACTTGAAATTAGCGAAGGTTGAGGCCTGGTAGGTAACAGGAGGAGAGAATATATTGAAGGGAAAGTTCCCATCTCCGGAGTTCTGATAGGCTGGTGTCAGTGGGAAGTATCCAGATAACCCGGACGGTGTAACACTGTGCCAAGATGTGCTGGCCGTGCACCAAGGCATGTTTGGCCACAGGGTGATCCTCATTACCAACAAACATTGTCTGCCTGTGTCCGTTCATGCGAATGGACAGTTTGTTGCTGGTCATTCCCACATAGAATGCGTCACAGTGTAGGCATGTCAGTTGGTAAATCACGTGGGTGCTTTCACACAAGGCTCTGCCTTTGATCGTGTACACCTTCCGGGTTTCAGGACTGGAGTAGGTGGTAATGGGAGGGTGCATGGGACAGGTTTTGTACAGGGGCAGTGACAAGGGTAGGAACCAGAGGGTAGGGAAGGTGGTTTGGGGATTTCGTAGGGATGAACCAAGAGGCCAGCTTCACACATCCGTCCACATCAAACCCAGCAACAAGCAACAGTACCTCCATGACAGCTGCCACCCATTCCATATCAAACGGTCCCTTCCCTACAGCTTAGGTCTTCATGGCAAACGAATCTGCTCCAGTCCTGAATCCCTGAACCATTACACCAATAACCTGAAGACAGGTTTCGCATCCCACAACTACCCTCCTGACCTGGTACAGAAGGAAATAACCAGAGCCACTTTCTCAACCCCTCAAATCCAGAACCTCCCACAGAAGAAACCCAAAAGGGCCCCCCTTGTGACAGGATACTTTCTGGGACTGGATCAGACTCTGAATGTGGCTCTCCAGCAGGGATACGACTTCCTCAAATCCTGCCCTGAAATGAGATCCATCCTTCATGAAATCCTCCCCTCTCCACCAAGAGTGTCTTTCTGTCATCCACCTAACCTTCGTAACCTCTTGGTTCATCCCTATGAAATCCCCAAACCACCTTCCCTACCCTCTGGCTCCTACCCTTGCAACCGCCGCTGGTGTAAAACCTGTCCCATGCACCCTCCCACCACCTCCTACTCCAGTCCTGTAACCCGGAAGGTGTATACACGATCAAAGGCAGAGCCACGTGTGAAAGCACCCACGTGATTTACCAACTGACATGCATACACTGTGAAGCCTTCTATGTGGGAAGGACCAGCAACAAAGTGTCCATTCGCATGAACGGACACAGGCAGACAATGTTTGTTGGTAATGAGGATCACCCTGTGGCCAAACATGCCTTGGTGCACGGCCAGCACATCTTGGCACAGTGTTACACCATCGGGGTTATCTGGATACTTCCCACTGACACCATCCTATCAGAACTCTGGAGATGGGAACTTTCCCTTCAATATATTCTCTCTTCCCGTTACCCACCAGGATTCAACCTCCGCTAATTTCAAGTTGCCGCCCCTCGTACATCACCTGTCATTCAACAAGATCTTTGCCTCTGTACTTCCACCTCAACTGACATCTCTGCCCAATGTCTTCGAATTTACATATGTCTGCCTGTGTCTATATGTGTGTGGATGGATATGTGTGCGTGTGCGAGTGTATACCTGTCCTTTTTTCCCCCTAAGGTAAGTCTTTCCACTCCCGGGATAATCATTTGAGTCACTATTGAAAAATTCTTTAACAGAGTGTAATTGATGCTGTTCTCAGTCCTGTGCAATTTTACTTGTTAGTAATTCTGGTGGCAGACACTGCACTTCTCAAGGTAGTGTCTTGGACATTTTTAGAGCAACTGCTGTTGGAAAATTGTCTTGTGTTCCACACAGTCAACAGTGTGATACTTCTACGTTTCTCTTATTGTGGTTGTTATAATTATGTACTTCTTGTCCCTTGCCGAAAGCCATTGTTTTTCTTTTTTGCTGATAACACATAAAAAAACAGTGACTGACAATGGACATTATTCTCAATGGTGAATGTAGGCTTGAAGTGCTGCAGTCTTTTGCCTGGTGTGATGATCTTGGCAGCTTTTTTGTTTGTTTGTAACATTAATGTGCCCTTGCAACTTGTAGAGTGTTCTCATAATCATCAGTCATAAAGGCCTACAATTTAAATGTTGTAGGATGTAGAATGTGTAAATACTTTAGGATTAAAGGAGACCACTCACCAAAAAGCAGAAATGCTGGGTTATTGAGAGGCACACACAAAAGAAGGAAAACTTGCTAGCTTTTGGAGTTATCCTAAGAACTAGTGTAAAATACACAAAAACTCTCTCTCTCTCTCTCTCTCTCTCTCATACACACACACACACACACACACACACACACACACACACACACACACACTCATGATGCTGGCTAGACTGATAATGCATACACACACTCATGATGCTGGCTAGACTGATAATGCTAATACTATTTTGCAACACGTGGCTTGGTTATGAGGCGATAGCGTCCGGTGGGGTGGGTAAAGGGAGAAGGAGATGGGAGGCAGGGAGAGGGACGGGTGTGGGTGGCTAGTAGCTTGGAGAAAGGTGGACAGTTTGCAGGCTAGGAATGCAGAAAGGAGGGGTGGCAGTTATATAGGCTGACACAACTGTAGCGGCTGCTGGGAAGTGGCACACGCAGAAGGTGACTTGGGGATATCAATTGGGAGGGGATGACAGGCTGGAGGAAGGGGAAACTGTTGGGTGGAGAATGTGGGGCGTTATGTTACCTGCAATTGAGGCCAGGATGATTACAGGAGCAGAGGATGTGTTGTAAGGATGACTCCTATCTGTGCAATGCAGCTTGTGGTGGAGGGGAGGATTCAGATGGCCCAGATTGTGAAGAACCATTGAAATTGATCATCTTGTGCTTTGCTGCATATTGTGCCAACTGCTGGTCAACTTTGTTCTTGACAGCAGTTTTGCAGTGGCCATTCATCCTAGTGGATAGCTGATTTGTAGTCATACCAACACCATGCAGAGCTTGCAGCAGAGTTGGTATATGATATGGCTGCTTTCATAGGTGGCCCATCCTCTGATGAGGTAGGATGAGGCTGTTACAGGACTGGAGTAGGAGGTGCTGTGTGTCTCCATCCTCTCCTCCATCTACATTAAACTAATTAACCAGGAACAGTACCTGCATTTCAGTAGCTGACATCCCTTCCACCTCAAAGAATCTCTCCCATACAGCATAGCCACACGTGGATGAAGTATCTGCAGTGATGATAATTCCCTTGCCCCGTAGGCTGCAGGCCTCACAAAGGCCTTCATAGATAGGCATTACTTTTAAACCTAGACCACAAACTGATTTCTTGTGCCATATACTCACACACGCCCAGTTCACCCACCACCCCCAAGAATCAACTACAAAGGAGCACCTCCCTTGTCACCCAGTATCACCCTGGATTGGAACAAATGAACCATGTTCTTCAGCAGGGCTTTGATTATCTCTCATCCTGCCATGAAATGAGGGATATCCTACCCAATATCCTTTCCATTCCTCCTAAAGTGGTGTTCCGTCATCTACCCAACCTATGCACCATCCTAGTCGATTCCTATGCCACTCCCAATCCCAACCTCTTGCCGCAGGGATCATATCTCTGTGGCAGATCGAGGTGCAAGACCTGTCCAATCCACCCACTCAGGATCTCCTGTCACCACCTTATCCTAACCCATCAAAGTCTTGACTACCTGTGAATGCAGCCATGTCATATAACAACTCTGCCACAAGCACTTCACAGCCTTTTATTTTGATATGACTACCAGCTACCTGTTAAACAACAAGAATGGTCACCATCAAACTGCTGCCAAGAAGAAAATTGACCACTCAGTGGGTCAACATGCAGCTGATGACAACATGCTGATCTTCAATATCTGCTTCACAACGCGAGTGGTCTGGTCCCTTCCCTCCATTGTCAACTTCTCTGAACTGCACAGATGGGAGCTATCCTTAAGCTCATCCTCCACTCCTGTAATCATCCGGGCCTCAATTTCAGGTAACCTACTATCCCTGCAATCTTCACCCAACAGTTTCTGGTTCCTCCATTCTGTCATCCCCTCCCAGTTCATGCCCCCATCTTGCCTTCAGCGTGTGTCATTTCCCACTGGCTGTTACAGTTTCGAAGGAACAGTTCAAGAAATTGCTTTAACTGACTTAGGAAAACTACTAAAAACTTAATAATGGATCAGTGGATAGTGATTTGAGCCACCATCCTTCCTATTCAGAGTCCAGCATGTTGCCATTATAGTACCTTGTTCAATAAAACATTACAAAATTGGTAGTATATAGAAACAGTTCTATACATAACTATTACATTGGATACAATAGCTGCTTACATTTGGAGAGGAAAAAATACAGTTTAAACAGAAACAACTATATTTTTCAAGGAGTCTAAGTAAGGGTTGGTATGAAGTGGGGAATGGAAGAAATTGTTCAATTTTTGGACATCTATGCTATATATAGGTGTTTGTGGGATTTCAATGATGTTGACAACAAAAACAAGGAACAACATATTGCTGCACTTGAGGATGTCCTATGTGATCTAAACATTGATGGGCTGACAACATTTGAGCTGCATGGCAAAATACATTTCATTAGGAGTGCATATACAAATGCAGGCAAGGATAACATTTGGCCCTGGAACAGCCCACATCTACAAGACAAAAGTCCTGTGGTTTGGGGTGACTGATTCTTTTTAAGGGAAGTTGTGTACAGGAGGAAAGGCTTTAAAAATTTGGTAAGCTGAGTTCTTTATTCAGTAATACATTATTTAAAATGTCACAGCAGTGCTTCACATTCACAATTTTTAGTTCATACTTTTAAACTTTGACACAGTACAAATCAATTCCTTCATGTGGCATACTTAAAATAGTTATTGCTAATGGCTTGCAGTTTTGCATCTATCAGCACCCCAGCAATTAAGCTTCTCCATGTTCCTCGCTGGTAAACACCACTATCCACATTCTTCTGGTCTATCAGTTGTGATTGTACTTATTGTTGGGGATCTGTTTTTCTCCTTCAGTTATGTATTGCACATGTAGCTCTGAAAATTTTGTCCTCTGTTTGGGGTTGAAGTGGTATTGGCTTCTCAAACAAACAAAATTTGTAAACCATAATTCCAAATCCGTTTTCCATAACACAGTGAGCTCTCAAAAGTCTGTAGTGGAATATTCTTTCTTTTAAACTCAATGGGCCATGCTTTGAAAAAGGCTTCATTAAATGTAGTGTTGCAAAAATATCACCATCAGATGCCTTTCCTGCTTCACTTACATCAAGGTAAGTGAAACAGCAATCACTGCTGCTAAGAGAACACTACTGAAGATACTCTTGTAATAATGAAACTTAAAAACAGTTTTTGGTGGACATTTTATAACAATGTGTTTCCTTTCCACTGCACCAAAGTATATCTAATGTCATATATCATCATTATATCCCTCCCTTCATTATCAGTCTGGAGTACTTTGTAAAAAAGTGAGCAGGTTACTGATCCAAACATTGTAGTTCATTAGAATGATATCACATTGTTATCAGGTATACTACAGTTCAAGCTATAACAATCTCATTCTCTCCCTTCCAGGATGACAAAGTAATTGAAGAAGATGACAATCAGCAGGAATCAAAGGTCATACTAATATGTGAACTCCCCCCCCATCCCACCCCTCTCCCCTTTCCCGTCCCACCCCTCTCGGCACCACCCATATCAAGCATAAACAGAATCAGGGACAATGTGAGTGATCATCCTTGCAACAGCAGCTTGCAGTCAGCATCAAAACTGAGTACGAAGAGAAGGTGTGCTGAAGACCCTTTCTAGCATTTCAAAAACACTGTTGCTATGCCAAGGTCAATCACAAATATCTGCCTGAGGAGGAGAATGAAGTTGCCAGGTTTGAGAAAGGATGATGAAGCAAATGTGAAAACTGCTGGACAAATACAACATAGAACCAATGGAAGAAATGCAGTCCTTAATTACCTTTCAGCAGAAGCGTTCCTTGACCAAAAGGCAAGAGAAAGAACAAGTCGACCTGGGACAGTTTGTTGCTGCCAAGGAAATACAGGGTGAAGAAGAAGGGCTACAACAAACAGAAGCCATCACCTTATACTACGACACCCCCCTAAATTATGTTAAACTGTAATGGTGTGGTCTTACAGCAGAGGCATTTTCTATCTTTAATAATAATACATAAACAATTAAGTGCTGTTTTGCTTTACCTATATGTATTCTGCAAGTCCCATGTAGATGCGTCACAAACATTTGGAACAAATTTGGCAATTGTGTATTCTGAATTTATTTTTTTTTTCTTTTTAATTTGAAGTAAGGTCTTATGGGACAAAACTGCTGAGGTCATCGGTTCCTAAGTTTACCACTTAATCTAACTTATGCCAAAGACAACACTCACACCCATGAGCAAGGTATGACTTGAACCTTCGATGGGGGTAGCGACACAAACCATGATAAGGTGCCTCAGACCACTTGGGTACCCCGAGCAGCAGTATTCTGAAATACAACAGGTATTGTACAGATGACTATGAATTCGCACTTACCAAGAGATGCAATGTGATTAATAATTTCAATTCTGGCATAGCTCTTCATGCACTGCAGTATTTTTCTTTGTTATTGTATTATTAACCATATTTACAAAAAACTTGAACTGGGCTGGTGACATTCTAAGATGGTTAATTTTATTTCTAGGGTCTACCACTACAGTTTCTTCCAGCAACCAACCTGATGTCTTTTTTTACCAGTCATGAACCCAAACATGTTTCTTCTTTATTATCTTTTTTCCCATGCAGCGATTTCACGCAAACAAACATTAACTCCCCCACATCTCATATAGCTACTAAAACTTTCATTTTACCCATGCCTACAGCACTAACAAAACAACACTGAAGTGCACATTGGTGTCACTGTGTCTACAGATATATATACAAAACCATTTATGTGCAACATGTTTCATGAAATGAATAGCACAACTGAATGTCATTGTGTAAACTAGGCTTTATGATGACACATTCAATATCATTGTGAGATGAACACTGGATGAATAAATAGGTAATAAAGATTCAAAAGATATCTACTAAATAATTAAGATTACTCCATGAGTCACATGCAATGCATACTGTTAATTTCACAAATGCCGTAGTACCCAGAGAAGAAGGTACAAACTTATAATCAACATGGTACCGCTTTTACAGTAGAATTTGTGAATTATGGAGGCAAAATTCCAATACTGCTGATAGAAACACATAACAGTGTTAAAAGCCATCCTAGGTTACAGAACTGTTTGTTTCTTCCTCAAGGAGGAAAGAAGTAAAAATTGGGGAACATTAAAAAAGAGGCAGGTTACCCACACCTCAGGACAAGGGGCTCCCATCTGTAGGAGGATGTGGGGAGTCAACATCCATGCAGTTAAATTGTATATGAATATATAAATAAAATTTCTTATGCATAAAAAGGCAACGTAAGAATATATCACATTTCGAAAAAAGATGCCACTTTCTCAATTTCACAAATAGCTTTTGTTTGTTCATTTTGTGCTTGCTCAATATTTACTTGAGTACACTCTAAGAATTGTCCAATGATAACAGTTACAAGCTATGTGTATTGTCCCCTACTGATAAGGATAATTGTTTCTTATAAGGTGATAAATGAGGTTTTTCAACCTCCAAATAATAATTTCATTTTAATGAGAGACTTTTAGAAGACGTGTTTCCATTTTTATTTTAAATTTTTCAAGTAAATTGAATTTTTCACTAAAATATTGACAGTTTTTCTAAAAACACTTGGACTACAATACAGACCGCATCTGTGAACTCTACACTAGAATCAGAATTAACAAGGCAATTATTTTTGTGACTTGTTTCATTCTTATTGTATCTATCACTGACCATAAAAAACTTGCCTTTTATTGTCAACTTTAAATAATATTAAAAAGTTAATATACTTAGAAATGAATGTATGATTTGCAATGTTATTGATGACACATTTACAAGATGTTGTTACCTACCTGAAATATCATTATTTATGTTTAGTTTTGCAAAAATAAATACATACATTCTAACTGCCTACAAATATAAAATGCCTGACACAGCAGAACTGAAATTTTGCTTCATGAACCTAAGTACAGACCAGTCATTCTGTTTCCTTGTACTCGGCTGATTACGGCAATAGACAAAGTCAAGTGCATATACTTCTACATAAACTACAATATTGACGTAAATTGGTTTACATAAAATAGGTACATATTAGAATGCAGTATTTTCGTCTTCAAAAATTCATCAGTGGTGTAAAATGGATTGTTCACTAGTAGCTTGTATAATTTAGCTTTAAAAATATTTACAGGCAGTTCTTTAAAGTCAGCACTTGGTCTATTAACCATCCTTAGTCCAAGAACTAGGTAGGAGTTCTGCGATTTTGATAATCTATGATATGGCACGTCTACAGATTTTCTGTTTCTAGTACTGTGGCTATGAATATCACTTCTCAACACAAAATTAGAGATGTATATAAAATACTTTTACAGCAAAAACCAGAAATTAAAAATGGTGCACATAGTTTTTCCCAAATGCAAATTAAATTCGTTTCTCCTAAACAATAGCTTTCGTTATGGTATTCAGTGTAAAGACTGGTTTGAGGCTGCTCTCTGGCTAGTCTATGCTGTGGATGCCTCTTTATCTCTGCCTAGTCACTGCATCCTACATCTACTTCAAACTGCTTACTGTATTCAAGCCTTGGTCTTCCTTGAGAATGTTTCCCCCACAGTTCCCTCTATAACCTAATTATTCCTTGGTGCCTCAGAATGTGTCCTTCTATAAGTATTCTGTGAACATCACTTATCGAACTGACAATTCAGTAATACTCACACTTGTCAGCCCTGCATTTAGAATTGGAATTATTACATTCTTCTTGTACTCTGAAGTTATTCCACCTGTCTCGTCTATTCGTATATCTTGCACATGTGGTGGAATAGTTTCAACATAGCTGGCTCTCTCAAGGATCTCCATAGGTCTGAGGGAACATATATTTCAGGGGCCTTGTTTCTGCTCTAGATTTTTCAGTGCTCTGTCAAATTTTTCTATCAGTATTCTATCTCCCATCTAATCTTCATGTACTTCCTCTTCCCTTTCTATAATATTGTCTTCAGGTTCATTTCCCCTGTAGAGCATCTCTAAACATTCCTTCCACCTTTCCCTTCTTTGCTTAGTACTAGCTTGGCATCTGAGTTCTTGATACTTATTTACTTCTCTTTTCTCTAAAAGTCTCTTTAGTCTTCCTACAAGCATTATCTATGTTTTCTTAAGTTACATATGCTTCTCCAGCCTTGCATTTGTCCTCTAGCCATTCCTGCTAAAACATTTTACACTTTCTGCCAATCTCACTTTTTAGATGTCTGTATACACTTTTGTCTGCATCATGTTCTGTATTTTATTTTCTCCTTTTGCCAGTTAAATGCACTATCTCCTGTGGTATCCAAGAATTTCTACTAGGACTCATCTTTTTACCTGTGAAATCGGCTGCTGGCTTTGCGATTTCATCTCCAAAGCCTTCCATTCATTTTCTATTTTATTCCCTTCCCCAGTTCCAGTCCAACATTGTGTAGTGTTCCCTCTGAAACTCTCGGTAATCTCTGGTTCTTTCAACTTATCCAGGTCCTATCTCCATAATTTCCTATCTTTTTGTGATATCTTATGTTTTAACTTACAGTTCATAACAAATAAATTATAATCAGACACTACATCTGCCCCTGAAACTGTCTTATAGTCTTACCATTATATAATCAATCTGAAACTGTGCAGTTCCTCCAGATCTCTTCCACATACACAATCTTCTTACATGATTCTTAAACCAAGCATTAGCAATGATTAAGTTAGGCTCTGAGCAGAATTCTGCCAGGCACATTCATTACATTTTCCTCTCTCTGACCTACCTGAATAATTTCCTTTCTCTCATTATACATTCTTTCAATCTCTTCAATATTTGCAGAGTTAGATGACACATAAACTTGTACTGCTGTGGGGAGTATTGGCTTCATGTCTATCTTGGCTATGATAATGCTTTCACTATGCTGTTCATAGCAACTTATCTGCATTCTTATTTTCTTCTTCATTGTTACACCTACTCCTACATTACACCTATTTTATTTTGGATTTGTAACTCTGTACCTACCTGACAAGAAGTCCTGGTCTTTCTGTCACTGCACTTCACTAAATCCCACCATATCTATCTTCAACCTATCCATTTCCCTTTTTCCAATCTCTAACCCCCTTACCCAATTAAGAGTTTAACATAACACACTCCAGTCTCTTGAATGCCAGATCTATTTTACCTGATGATAATATCCTCCAGAGTAGGCCACCTCAGGAGATAAAAATGGGGGACTATTTTACCTCCATAATGAAGCCATCATCAGTCAACCAGAAAGAGGAATTTCATGTCCTCAGAAAAGATAACTGTGGCTGTAGTTTCACCTTGCTTTCAGCCATTCACAGTACCAGCTCAGCAAGGCTCTGTTGGCTAATGTATCAATGCCAGATTAGTCAACCAACCAGACTGCTGCCCCCTGCAAGTACTGAAAAGACTGCTGCATCTCTTTAGGAATCATACATTTGTCTGGCTCCTCCACAGATACCCCTCCATTGACAATAGACCTATGGTATGGTCATCTGTATCATCGAGACACTCAAGTCACCCCACCTCAGCAACATCCATGGTTCATGGGTGGGGGGAATAGACACGCATAAAATACAAAAACCTAGAACTACCCTTGCTTTCAGAACTATTAGATCCATCCTCAGGGAGGAAAGAGGAATGATTTTTAGCTTTTCACATTTTCATTTGTGTCCAGGGAGAATTACAATGTCATTGACAAACATTAAAGTTTTTATTTCTTCTCCATGAACTTTAATTAATCTTTTTCAGTTTCTCCTTGTTGTTTCCATCTTGGATCTGAGTTGTTGATGTTCAGTATAAGTGCTTTTCTCCCCTCCAAAGGACTCCTCAGTTTACCCATACACAGCATCTATCTGTCATAGTGCCATGTATTCTTCAACAGCTTTGCATTCCTTTATCTATTCCTGCTTAGACATTTTACATCTTCCATTACTCTCATTTATTAGATATCTGTATTCATTTTTGCTTGCTTCATTGCCTTTAGTTTTATACTTTCTCCTAAATTCAATATCTCATATGTTATTCAATGATTTCTATAGGGTCTTATCTTTTAGCCTATTTGATCCTCTGCTGCCTTCACTATTTCATCCCTCCAAGTTATCAGTTCATCTTATAGTGTGTTTCTTATTCCTCTTTCACTTAGTCACTGTCTAATGCTCTTGGTGAAACCTCAGAATCTCTGGCTGTTTCAATTTATGCACATCCCATCCCCTTAAATTTCCAACATTTCTGCAACTTCTTCAGTATTATCTGCATTTCATAACTAATAAATTATGGTCAGATGGTCAGAGCCGATACCAGTTCCTGGAAATGTTTCGAAGTTCAAAATCTGATTTCTTAATCCTTGTTTCGCCAATATGTAATCTAACCAAAATCTTCTAGTATTTCCCAGTATTTTCCAAATTCGCAACCTTCTTACATGGCTCTTAAAACAATTGTCTGCAATGATTAAACTGTGCTCCATGCAGAATTCTACCAGGTGGTTTCCTCCATTCATTCCTCTCCCTCAGTCCATGTTCTCCTACTATTTCTCAATTCTCTTTTCATGCTATTTAATTTCCATCCCTCATTATAATTAAATTTTTGTCTCCCTTAATGCACTGAATAAGTTCTCTTAACTAATCAACCTTTTTTCAATTTCTTCATCATCTGTGTAGCTAGCAGGTACAAATTTGTATGTACTACTGCAGTATGTCATGGCTATGTTTCTGTATTAGCTACTGTACTCTGTTCTGTATGCTTTTCATAGCAGTTTACTCACATTTCTGTTTTCTTATTTGTTATTTAACTTAACTCCTGCATTACCCATATTCAAGTTTGTGTTAACAGCCTGGACTCATCTGACCAGGAATTCCATTCTTGACATTTCACCAGGTTCTGCTGCATCTAATGTCACCCTATCCCTTTATCTTTGCACGTTCTCTATCCTAGCTACAGAGGAAAAGGTTTTCACATTTCATGTTCTGACCCACAGAATGTTGTATTTGTTTTATCTGATGAGAACACACTCCTGGGTTGTCGCCATCTGGAGATCTCAATGAGGAACTATTTTACATCCAGAACATTTTAGCCAGAAGGATATTGTCACCATTGACCTACACATTAGAGCTGCATGTCCTTGGAAAATATAACTGCTTGAGTTTCTGCTTATTTTAAGCCATGCCACAGTACTAACAAGGAAAGGCCTTGTTGGTTAATCAGATCAGATAATCATCCTTACTCTCATCTCTCAACTGCTGAACAGACTCCTGACCCTGTTCTGGGGACCACATTTTAGCCTGGCCTCTCCACAGATACACCCCTGATGCAGTTGCACCTATAGTATAGTTATTGTATTGCTGAGGCATGGAAGCAACCACACCAAGTAAAGGTCCACAGATCATGGGGATTTCCTGCCATCACATAGAAGTAAGCAGTTTCTTACGACCTGTAAATGACTATTATGTAAACATATACATCTTCTGTAATGAAATCCAACAATGGAAAATCCAGGATGTAAGAATAACAATGCTATGAAAAGGGTAGACTACTACTCACCATACACAGGAAATGCACAGTCACAAACAGGCTCACAACAGCTTTTTGGTTATCATGCCAACATAGTACGCAGCACACAAGCTGCAGCTTATTTGTAGATCACATGACTGCTTTTGAAGATAGCCCTGTCTTCAGTGGTATAGGTGATGCTTGTGACCAGATTGGAGTAGGTGGTGGTGGGAGGATGTATGGAATGGATGTTGCATCTAGGTCTGTTACAGAGGCATGAGCCATAATGCAAGGGGTTGGAACAGGGGTGGAGTACGGATGGACAAGGGTGGTGGAAAATTTTTATTGCCATTATTTGGCCAGCGAGGGTGGAGATCTGGTGGCATAAAGTCCCTGATTGCCAGTCTTTGCACCATTGTCCTAGAGGGATGTTAGTTCCACGACCTGCTTGCTGCTGTTTGACAGGAGTAGAATATGTGCTGGCACCAGATTTCACCCTCTCCCTTCTCTTCATCAATAATGACACCAACCAAATGCTACATTATACTAGCATTCATGATAGACATCCGCAGAACATGGGTAAACACTTGACACTTCATAACAGATTGGAGAAAGGCAACAGCAAATCACCTCCACTATGACATTGCTTAGAATGGTGGTGCATGATTTCTGCATCTGCTCCTCTGCATTCATTCCCTGAGAATGAGACTACTTTGATGTTGTAAGAATGTTTCTATGGAAGAATTAAATTTCTCATCTACGTATGCCCTTGGATTTTCCACTAATGTTGTTAGTAAGTTAGATTCTGTAAAACTGCACTTTTTCCTTCTTAACTAACCTTTGCCAAGAGAGGTGGCACTGTGGTTAGCACATTGAACACACATTCAGAAGCATGATGGTTCAAATCCTTGTCCAGTCATGTAGATTCAGGTTTTCTGTGTTTTCCCTATATTGCAAATGCTGAGATGGTTCCTCTGAAACAGCATGACCAATTTCCTTCCCTGTTTGTCCCTGATTAAAGCTTGTACTGTGTTTCTAATGAGCTTATTGTTACTGGGATACTAAACTCTAATCTTACTTCCTTTTAACTAAACTTAATTGATGGAGATGTTTGGTTGCTGCCATTTGGCTGTCAGGGTTCGACAAACCATTTATTATGGGACTCACATTTATTTCATAACTGTTGGATTTAGAAATAAATTTTCTATCATTCCTTCTGCACTTGTTTGAAATGTTATGCTGGGGAACAAACCAAAGCTGGGTATCAGCAACTCTAGGTACCTTGATCAGTTCTGTCCAAGATGAAATCAGTACTGAAATTATCACATATGAGATGCATCCAGAAAGCAAGTTTCCTGATGTTGTTTTCTTTAAACTAGATGTATTTAGTCAAGATCTATGATATGACAATCAAATCCCAGCTAAACAGGTCCCACCCAGTGCAAGTACCACAGCAGCAGTGCCCCAAAATGGCATCTCTTATTCGTTATCCTGTCAACTGCAAGGTTCAATCACTGACAAGGTTCCTTAATGCACAAAATGTAGTGCCCATCAAAATTCATCATCAGCTCTGTCAGGTCTATACGCAGAAAATCATGAGCAAACAGATGGTGCATTGCTGGTGTAGGCTTTTTTCCAAAGGTCATCAAGGGTCCATAATGAAGATTGCACTGGGTGACTATCCCTCATCAATGATCACGTGTCGAGCTGGTGCAGGAGCGCATCCTAGAGAACCATCGCTACAAAATTACAGAACTAATAAACCATTTTCTGCAGATATTGCGATCCTTGTTGCATGAAGTTGTCACTAAGCACCTGTTGTTCAAGAAATTGTGTGCCAAGTGTGTGCTGAAAAACCTGACAACCAAACAAAGAACAAAACCCTTTGGAGCAGCACTGACACTTCTGCAGTGGTGTCATAATGATGTTGACAAGTTCCTTAACATGATCATCATGGGCAATTAGACGTGGATTTATCACTTGACCCCAGAAACCAAGCACTGGTGTCACAGTGGACCTCCACTCAAGACGAAATTGAGACAGACCATGTCAGTCAAGAAAGTGTTGTTCACAGATGTTCTGGGACAGGAAAGGTATTTTCCTCATTCACTTCATCCCCAGAAGTGAAACACTGAATGCTGACCATTACTGTGAAACAATGCAAAAACTGTGAAGTGGCATTCAGAACAAGAGGCATGGAATGGTTACTGCAGGTGTTGTGCTGCTCCGTGACAGTGCTCATCCCCATATGGCCCACTGCACAGCAACTGTTATGCAGAAGTACGGCTGAGTGCTGTTTGGTCATCCAGCATACAGTCATGATCTTGCTCCCAGTTTATTTCCATCTTTTCTTGCATCTCAACAAATTCCCATCCTCCAGCCAGCATTCTGACAATGATGAAGAGCTGAAGGTAACTGTAACACATTGGTTCCATTCAGAGACTGCAGACTTCTGCAACACAGGAATACAAAAGTTGATCACACAATATGACAAGTGCCTCAGTTATTTGGTGACTATTTGGAAAAATAGCTCAAACATTGCTGTACCTGTTGCCAATAAATTTTTTGATCTGATTATGTTGTTTTTGTGTTAAACAATAGGGAAACTTACTTTCTAGCTGTGCCTCATGCTACTGCCTCCCTTACAGGGATAAGGTCAGTGGTATACTGTCTGATAATTCATTAATAATGCCTTTCCCAGATAAACTTTTGATGAGACTTCAGTGACAACATAACCACATTATACTTCTTTCTTATATACTTAATTGAAAATTCGCAGTTGAAAGCACATTGAATGAGGAAACAAAATATATATATATTTTTTTTAATAAATATACCCAAAAGCCAACATGTAAGTCTCCACAGCTTACTATGCCAGTAGTTTTCCCTATAAATATTAGCTAACATTTTTTCAGGGTGGTACAAAGAATTCCTGGACTTAGAATTGGGTAACAAATAAATATCAGTTACTGAAACCTCCTTTCAGTAAACTCAAATATTGTAGCATAGCACTCAAACATTCAATCATCAAAATGTTTTGAAACACTGACCCTCGAAAAACATTTGGAGGAAATGGCCACATCTCTCATCAACAGGAAATAATTCAGAATGAAATCAACATCAATGGTCAGGCTCCATCTCTTGGCTGATGTACATCTACAGAGAGGCAAGTTAAGTGTTTAATGTTTTCTGTGTTTTCCTTGCACTATAGGTATTAAATGTAATGCATGTTTTTCTGTTTAAGACTTTTAATTTCACGTTTTTGTAAGTGTAAATTCATTCACTCTGTAGAGCAGTAGTTGCTCACAGGACAGCCAGCTACATAGCTGATTAACACATCAGTGCCCACTGGTGACACATGCAGAGGGTAACAAGGTGCAAATCTAGGATTCTGTCTGCTTTTACGGTTTACGTCTTCAGTTAAGTCTTGCTAGACTGGTTAGGATGTGTGCATACTGTGTGCACATGCAGGAGGCCCTGGCCACAGATCACAACAGCTGAGTGCACATTTGGCTACAGTCAGTCACCTTCAGACTGCTGCCCCAGGGTGTGGCAGTGGCAAAGAATTTGGCACATAGCATGGAACACCTTGGGTGTTGCTTGTTTTGCCCACAAACTTTGCTTCTGAGGCACCTCGCTGTGCACCCAACACATTCAATGCACCCTCACAGCAGGGTGAGTGGCAGATGACAACGCGTTGCCATCGCTCAAAGCGGAGGGCCAGTGTGGAGACTGGCTGCCTGGCCTCGCCCATTCACCCTGTGAATGGGCAAGTGGTCGCTCCTTCAGCAGGGTCCGAGCAGGCACATGGAGGGAGAGGTTTACTAGTTAACAGGAGCTCCAATGTTAGATGCATTATGGAGTCCCTTAGGCAGACAGTGTTCAGGACTGGAAAGAAAGCCAATGTGCACTCAGTACATCCGCCAGGAGACCACATCCAACATACGGAGATGGCTTTGCCTGTGGCTATCGAGCGTGCAGGCTAAAGCATCTCCAACATGTGGCTCACATCGGCACCGACAATGCCTGTCGCACGGTTTTCTATTGCATGAGTTCTGAGGCCATCCTCAGTTTGTACAGGTGCCTGGCAGAAGTGGTGAAGACTGCTAGCCTCATTTTTCAGGTGCAGACAGGGCTTGCAATTTCCAGCATTGTTCAGAGAGTCAATCAGGGTCCTTTGGCTTTGAGCCAAGTGGAGAGTTTCAACCAAAGGCTTCGTCGACTTGCTGGTCTTGGCTGCAGATTTCTAGACTTGCATTATCATATGGGGATTTTTAGGACTCCCCTTCATAGGTCAGGGGTGCACTACACAAAGGAAGCAACTACTCTGGTGGCAGAGTACTTATGGGGTGTACATGAGGTTTTTTTTAAGATGGACAGTAGTTTGAGGTGCTCTGGTGAGCACTCACCAGACGATACACTGCAAGGGAAGTCAGGCAGCAATCAGAATAAAGACACTTTAACTGTCAAAATTTTATCAGTAAACTTTCAAAGTATTCATAGTGAAGTTCCTGAATTTACTACACTGCAGTCAAGTTCTCACTCTCAGATTATTCTTGGGACCAAGAGCTGGCTGAAACGTCAGGGTGAAAGCTCTGAGATATTTAGTGAGTCATGGAACGTATATTGACAAGACAGATTAGAGGCCATAGGAGAGGGAGTGTTCACTGCAGTTGACAAAAATATTGTCCCTGCTGAGGTCAAAGTTGAGTGTGACAGTGAAGTTATCTGTCACATATAACAGGTATAGGGGAAACCAAGTTAAGTGTTGGATGTTTTTTACCATCCACTTGAGTCTACTGTGACAATTCTAAAGTTATCCAAACAAAGTCTACTGACAGAAGTGCATAAATACCCTGATCATGACCCTAATGAGTATAGACTGAGATGCCTACGGATTCATTGCAGAGGGTACAGGCAGACACTCATTCGAAATACTTTTGAACACATTCTTTGAAAACGGTCTTGAGCAATTACCTCGGCAGCTCACATGCAATGGATATATCTTAGACCTTCTAGCTACAAACAGGCTGCAATTTATAGACAATGTCAGTATAGAAATGGGAAATGGGGATTAGGGATAATGATCTAATTATGGCAATTATAACGATAAAAGTTAATAAATCAGTCAAGAAGTCTAGGAGAGCTTCTCAGCTAGACAGAGCAGTTAAGCAGTTGTTAGCATCTCACTTATACAGTGAACTGACATCACTCAGTTCCAGTGAGATTGATGTTGAGGAAAGCAAAGTTAAAGCAGATTGTAAATCATGGTCTGGAGAGTTATGTGCCAAGTAACTGGATAGAGGATTGAAAAGATCCACCATGGTTTAATAATGAAAATCGTAAGACACTGAGGAGGCAGAGACTGTTGCACGCTCAGTTCAAAAGACAACCCACAAATGACGACAAGCAAAGGTTGGTACAAATTCATGAGTCTGTGGAAAGATCTATGTGCGAAGATATGACAACTACCAGCATCACACCTTAGCAAAATATGTGGCAGAGAACCCGACAAAATTCTGGACCTATGTAAAATTGCTAAGGAAGCCTAATGCTCCCATTCAGTCCCTTGTTAACCAATCTAGTGTGGCAGTTGAAGATAGCAAAATGAAAGCCAAAGTTTTAAATTTCACATTCAACAAATCATTCACACAGGAGAATCATGTAAACCTATCATCAGACAGATTCCCTTACGGACAACATAGTAATAAGCAATTAAAGCATCACAAGCAACTGAAAGATTTGAAAGCAAATACATCACCAGGTCCAGATGGAATCCCCTTTTAGTTTTATGAAGAGTATTACGTAGCCTACATTTACTGTGCATTCCTCGAACAGTCCCAAATGTCTGGAAAAAATCACAGGTGTCTCCAACATATAAGAAGAGTAAAGAAAATGGACTTGCAAAATTACAGGCCAATGTCCCTAACTCTGGTTTGTTGCAGAATCCTTGAACATATTCTCAGTTCAAATACATTATACTTTCTTGAGACTGACAAGCTTATGTCCATGAATAAGCATGGTTTTAGAAAGCATTGCTTGTGCGAAATTCAGCTGCCTTTTTCTCACATGGTAAACTGTGAACTATGGATGAAGGGCAACAGGCAGATTCTATATTTCTAGATTTCTGGAAAGCATTTGACGTGATGCTCCATTGCAGGCTGTTAATGAAAGTACAAGCATATGGACTAAGTTCACAGATACGTGATTGGCTCAAAGACTTCTTAAGTAATGGATCCGGGTGTATTTTAGTCGATGGCGAGTGTTCATCAGAGATAATGGTATTGCCAGGAGTGCCCCAAGAAAGTGTGATGAGACCTTTGTTGTTCTCTGTATATCATTTGGCAGACAGGGTGGGCAGTACTCTGTGGTTCTTTGCTGCTAAACTGTGGTGTACGGTAAGCTGTCAAAGTTGAGTGACTGTAGGAAGATACAAGACAACTTAGACAAAATTTCTATTTGGTGCGATGAATGGCAGCTGACTCCAAATGTGGAGAAATGTAAATTAATGTGGACACATAGGAAGAATAAACCTGTAACTTTCAGTACAGTATTCTTCAGGAACTTGAATGGGAATCCCTGCAGGGAAGGTGATGTTCTTTTCATGAAACACTATTGAGAAAATTTAGAGAACAGGCATTTGAATCTGACTGCAGAACAATCCTACTGCCGCCAACATACTTTGTGCATAAAGACCATGAAGATAAGATATAAGAAATTAGGGCTCACATGGACGCATATAGACAGTTGCTTTTCCCCTCGCTCTATTTTTGACTGGAATGGGAAGGGATATGACTAGTAGTGGTACAGGGTGCACTCCACCATGCACATTATGGTGGCTTGTGGAGTATCTATGCAGATGTAGAAGTAGGTGCTTCATGTAACCCATACCAGGTCAATCCTCCCAACCTGCCCCATCCCTCTCCAGTACTTAGCTGATAATTGTCCTCAGAATACATCCTTCAGTCCTGTAGTTCTCCTGGCCTCATTCTCTGCTAGCCCATCCAACATCCACCTCAACCCCTGTCCCACATGTCTCCTACTTCATTCAGTCTTCAGTCTCCTCACCATAGTCTCCCTCTTCTTGTGCTCTTTCTACCCCTTCCACTTCATTATGCGTGACACACAACCCTCCCAACCTGCTTGTCTTCCTCTCTTACTGATCACAACTAACACAAACCCTCACTCTAACTGTACAATGTAGCTGTGTGTGTAAGGAGGGGGGGGGGGGGGGAGAGGGAAAGGGGGGTTGGGAGGGGAGGGGGAGGGAGAGGAATGTGTTTTTCCTGTGTTTGTTAGCTCCAGAGGGGACACCGAATCTCATTTATGTGCCTGTTGACCACTCAGCTGTACAGTGAGTGAACTTCCTGCACAAATTTCATTATTTTTATTCCCCCAATGACTTTCCATAATCATCTAAATACAATTTCATATCTACTGTGATATCTGATGGAAGCTATACATCCAGCTGGCACCACGTAGGGGCACAGTGTGCGTGTGTGTGTGTGTGTGTGTGTGTGTGTGTGTGTGTGTGTGTGTGTGTGTGCGCGGACCCTCTACCTCGAGAGAAGATTTATTCTGAAAGCTAGCAAGTTTTCTTTGTTTTTTGTGTGTGTATGTCAGTGATGATGCTTGGTTTGTGGGGCACTCAACTGCATGGTCATCAGCGCCCGTACGAAGTCCCAATCTTTACACAGTCCAATTTTTACACAATCCAATCTAGCCACTGTCACAAATGATGATGATGATGATGATGAAATGATGAGGACAACACGAACATCCAGTCCCCAGGCAGAGAAAATCCACAACCTGGCTGAGAATTGAATTCAGGACCCCGTGATCCAGAGACAGCAATGCTAGCCACTAGACCACGGGCTGCAGATGTGTATGTCAGTGACTAAGCACTTCTACTTTTCAGTGTTTGGTCTCGTTTACTTCTATGAGGACATCGGCACTGGGAACATCTCTGACCAGAGAACTTACATGGTGGAATGGGATATCTGTGTGGTGAAGAGACTTGGCTGTTCAGTTTAGAACCTGTAACTGTGCAGATATGTTGTATGATGTGCAATACAAATAAAGTATTATTGTCTCACAAGTATGATGTCTTTACTATTTGTATGATTGCTGCACCCAGTAGGCAAATGTGCCATACTGTAGACCCACAACTTTTGTGACAAATGTGCAGTACATAATAACATGCAGTAACATTGCAGCCATCTTTTATCGGTTACACCATATCACCAGCCCCTCCAGACCATGTGACAAATCAAGATGGGATCTTTTTACTTCCTCTCTTGTTTTGCCCTCTGCCTCCTTAAATTTATTTTATTTTTGCCTAATTACTTTTGACATGCCCACCCCCCGGTAGCTGAATGGTCAGCGCGACAATATGTCAATCCTAAGCGCCTGGGTTCGTTTCCCGGCTAAGCCAGAGATTTTTCTCCGCTCAGCGACTGGGTGTTGTGTTGTCCTAATCATCATCATTTCATCCCCATCGACGCGCAAGTCGCCGAAGTGGCGTCACATCGAAAGACTTGCAACTGGCGAACGTTCTACCTGACGGGAGGCCCTAGTCACATGACATTTACTTTTAACATACTTGAGTATAATCCGCATTTCCATAGAAGAGAAAGGTTGGCCCTCAGTAGGGAGAAATATAGCACCAGGTCTAATTTTGTGCTTAGTTTTGTGTATGTCATCAATTACCCGTTTTATTTTGACTATTCCTAGGTAATATCTTTTATTATAGGGTGAAATCAGTAATTGTTTCATGATTTAGATTCTATTGTTGACTTACAAACAAATATAAATTCTGTAATAATTATTAATATTTGGAAGAACTATTACTAGAATTCTTACAGTATTTGTTTGGCTCTATTCCAAAATAATTACCAGCTATGTCAAAAGTATTGTTTGCACAACTATATCTGATAATTTCATTATTTAAACAAATAATTCTGCCTAACACTTGTAGAAGAAGAAGCTGTTAAAAAGAAGGAATTTTTCTATATATTCAGTTAATTGAATGAGTTACGCTTTAATTGTAATTTCTGTAACTCAAACACCAAACAATGTATAGTTTCAGGACCTATTATTATGAGGATATATAAAGACCATATTTTTAGATGAGAAACCTGTGTTGGTTAGAAGAACTACAATGCATCAACTTAACCGAGAAATAAGTGTAACACAAATAGGCCATGTGTTAAAATAATGACAGTGTCTGTTTAATACTGTCACACGTACCGTATTATTCTGCAAGAACTGTGTGGTTAGGTTTTTACTGCTCTCAGATGTTCAACCATAAACTATTGTAGCAGTATGCTGACATTTGCCTGCAAACTATTAATGAGGCTTATCAAAAGTTAACCAATAGTGAACTGGCCATATTAACTATGTAATATCATGAGTTGGTGAACAGTGAAAGTAAATAACTGTGAAACACAACTGTGCAACTATTGGCTACATCATTTACTGTAGTCAGTGCTGAACTTCCACCCCCCACCCCACCCCCCCACCACCAATATAACAGCGCAGTATGTCAACACCGAAATGAAGCAGGCAAACGTCACATTTGGTGCCCTTCCAGGTGAGGATTATTGTATTTGGGCACAATAAACTAGGACTCGCAAACTTTGAACAGTGAACTCAAGAACCGTTTACAATACAGTGATTTTAATTAAGGAAGTGCAACAGCCAATCAGTGCATGGGTTTCATGGCCACAGTATGACAGTATAATAGCATCAGTGAATCGATTCTATGGAAGCAGCCATTGAGTACAGGAGCAGCCAATCAGCATGCAGGTGGATGCAGCTGACCAGGATAAACAACATGCATCACTGAGAAAATTACAACTTGCAGCAGTCGTGCAGGCAACAAATCGAGATGACAACTGCAGCAACTACAGCAGAAGCAGGAGAAGAATGAATAAGAATAAGGTAATTCATAGCAAAAGCTGTTTTATATTAAATGATACATGATGACTGGCTTTAATGAACAAGACAGTGTGATGGGAGAGAATGGACAACAGGGGAATTATGTGATTGAAAAAAAAGCTGTAGAGGTTAAGTTTTTAAAGGAACAGAAATACTTAATTTGGTAGATGATAGTGGTTATAAATCAGACATAAAATTAACGTTGAATGATTGGGACAAAAGTCCCATTGTAGATGATACGATAAAAGCGTCATCTACATTGTGTGGTGATGTGAGCGAAATGGACAAATACAGTACTGAATTGGATGAAATCGTTAAGGGTAAGGGAGAGGAATCAGCAAGAGCAACAGTTTATGGCAGATGGATATTTGGAAGCAATGTTAAGGCAAATTATGAGTACTATGTGTATGAAAGAAGACAGTAGTAGTATGAAAAAAGACATTAGCAGGGTGGAAAAGAAAACTGATAGCATTAGAGCTGACATGGTTAGCTTAAAGGATGAACTGAAGAAAGAAATTAAAAAGGAAATTAAAGTAGTTGGTTCTAATCTTTCATAATTAAATAAGAAGGCTGAGGTGGCAGTTAAAGATTGTGATGAAAAGATAAAGAAAGTAGAGCAGAATACTACGAAACTATATATGATTCTTAAGGGTTAAGCATGTAATAATTCGATGTAAGACATTTTGTTGAGTCTGAATTTTGTTCTCGTACTGGTCGGTAGAGGAGGAAACATTCCTTAACCGATGTGAAGGTATAAAGGCTGTAAAAAGGAGAGAGAGAGAAGGTAAATACAATTTATTCAAAACAAATATCACGAAGGTGTAACGCTTTGTGATTTCCTATAGCTAAAAAATTGCAAGGTCTAATCTGAGCCTGTCCTGAATAACAGCGAAGAACATTTATGTTATCATATATTTTCTTCGTTTGATCACGGTTGTGATTCGCACGTTTCTTTTTGTTACACGACGTGTTATGGATATTTTCATTTTACGCGCAAAAGTGCACACAGCTTTAATCGAACCAGCGTCTTTCGGAAATGATAACTTTTAATCAGTACAATTACGCGAATACTGTCTAAATCGCAACAGTGATCGCAAAAATGTTTCCTGGACCAAATAATTCTTATAAAATGTGTATTCTCCAAAGCGAGCAGCATTGCACTATCGCTGACTCGCAACAATTGAAAGAGTAAAATCAATGCTTAAATAAAATTGCCACCTTTTAATAATTATTATTATCCCATTAAATAAATAAATAGCAATTCAGTGGCTATCCAATCAATAAACAGAGGGGGCAATTCAGTGGCAACCTATTGACAGGACTAGCTTATATGTGTGTGCTAATGTGTGTTTTTTCTATTTGTTTCATGCTGTAATGAGCAGAAATCTATGACGACCCTAAGCACGATATTTTTGCTGTGCCATTCCATCCCAGTGGCAGCAGAACGAAGCACTGCGTAAGGTAGGCACATCATCTTCTTCAATCTTAGTAAAGAAACGAAACAAAAAAAAAATTACATTTAGTGAGTGTGTTCTCTTAGGAAGCTATAAGAGTCAATTATACTTAAATAACTGCGAGAAGGATCAGCAAAATACAGCATCAAGTGTTTTCAGTAGAGGTTAACTGAACGAGATTGGAACTGAATTTTAATCAAACGAAAGTGAACATTTATAGTACTGATTCCAATCTGGTGCAGTGTAGTAATTATTTTATGTTTTGTGTGATGGAATAATTGATGTGTTGCGTGTGACGTTTTTCCGATTAGACTTGCACCCAAACATTTTCAAACATAGTGAAAACAGTGTGACGTGTGAGAAAAGCTACACAGCAGGAAGTAACTATAGAACATTTAGAGGAGGAAAGAATAACTAGTGATGTAGAAATTGATAATATTTTTTCAGATCAGACAGAGGATGTAGAACAGGATACTAATATTAAAGTCAGTGATTCATCTGCTGTAGAACACTCAGGCAGAATACAGACGGTAGTTCAAGTGCATACTGAAGCAGAACCACAAGAAACACCAGTTACAGTCGATTTACCACTGGTAGAGCCAACACAAACAGTAATGGATCCATTTTCTCTCTTAATGATGAAAATGGAACAAATGTTTAAAATACAGGAACAATCACAGTTACAGCGCGAACAAGAAACTGCTAAACAGCTTGCAACTGAGATTAATAATAATATTAGCAGAGTAGATGAACAGATTAGGATCTTGGATGAGCGCATCAGTCAATTAGATAAGCGTACACAATTAAGCTTTTAACAGTTCTCAAAAGAGATAGATCAAAAGCCTGAAAACCGGTTAAAAGAACACGCTCGCCAGCTGCGACAGCAAATAGATGCCCAGTTGTCTGCTATACAGAACAACATTTCAAGTATGCAACAAACATACCATGACTTACCACAGAATGTACAGCAAGTAACCCTGGATGTGGACAAATTAGAACAAACACACACTTCTTTGGAAGCAGAAATACGCAACATAAGTACGCGTATAGAAAACCTTATGGTTGATAATAAAAACGTAATAGAACAAAAATGCAAAGAACAAGAAGAACGCGTTGTGACCACATTCAACATATGGCTAAATGACAAAGACAAACAAATTAGTACTGTTATACAGAAGGAACTACCTGTGATGTTACAATGAGCAGGAACACAACTGATACATGAAAACAACACAAAGATTCATGAACTCCAGACTGAATTACAAAATGTGCAGAAAGTGCTTAATGAAACACGTATGCAAACATCTCATAACAGTTCACCGGAGTGTGTTAGTATCACAGAAATACACCCTGATCATTATGAAATGCCTTTAACTGAAAGTAGGGGGCAGACAGGCAATAATTTCAATCCAACACGTGGAGTAACATCCGTTTATCCAGACCATACACAATCATTGGTGACTCAGGATGCTTTAGAGAAGAATTCACAGTTTCAGAAGTTTACCAATGATAAGAACGGACCCCATCCAATTGTGTTTATCAAAGGGATCCACGGAATAATGCCAAAAAGTTGGAACGAAAGGGAGAAAATTGTCTTTACCATTACCCGTATTCAAGGTGAGCCAGCGTTGTTCGTGACACAGAAAGCTGAACAATGCAGCTCCTTCGATGAATTTGAACAAGCTTTTCTAAACAAGTATTGGTTGTGTGGGGTACAAGAACAATTAAGAAAAGACATTTATAGTCCTGAGCCATTTAATAGAAAAGGCGGTACTTTACAGAAATATTTCGAAAAGTATCTGGACAAAGTGAAATATTTATCCACACCAATTCCTGAGTGTGATGTTTTAAAGATATTAAAGGAGAAGTTACTGCGTATCTAAAGGAGAAATTGTTTCACATTCCTGAAGACAACGTGGAACATTTTCTATCTGTACTGGACTCTTTAGATTTGGTTATCGAAGAGGACAGACACCATTATGGGAATAATTCGTCAAATAATGGTAATGGTAACGGCAATGGGCGAAACCACAAGAACAATAGTAATAGAAACACCTACTATGGCAATCAAAATCATTGGAATAGTCCGAATCATTCAGGATGGCAGAACCACAATATGAACACAAATGGACAGTACGGTAATGCACCGAATCACAATTATCATCCACAGAACAATAGCGGACAAAACAATAATGGAAACTTTTCAAAGAAATAGAACCGAGATTTTAGAGCTAATGCCAATTTCAATAACGGTAATTTTTCAAATAATCAGCAAAACATGCAACCACCACATAACTGGTCAACACAGAATTATGCACAACAGCAATGGCAGCAGCCTAGGCCATCGCAATATCACAACAACAATCATGTACAACCCCCGTACAATACAAATATGTCAAATAACATGCAGCAGCATATGAATGCTGCAGCCATGGCAACCACCGAATCAAAATTTCAAGATCATTGAGGTAAGTGAACCGCAACCAGCAACCAGTACCAGTCAGTCAAACTAGTTGCAATGACATTCTGCTCCTGTGTGTCAGTCGCAGGGTGTCTAGGGGGCACTTGCATGAATGATGTTAGTAATAACGAGCAACCAAGCGTGCAGACAACCAGCTGTAGTAACATGAGAATGTGTGTCGCATAGAACAGCAGTGATCAGGTCGAACGACGCAAAAGATGCAGTGTGTAGGAATAATTCTGTTGATGTTGCTCAGCAACATAGTTCAACTAGGCAGATGTTAAGATATGATGATGGAGTCGATATATGAGAGGACTTACGTCAAGATTTTTGGAAGAAGTGTAATTTGTTTGAACGGGAAGTTGTACAAGCAGCTATAGTTTGTAATATTTATGGTATTCAAACTACGGTGATTTTAGATACTGGAGCATCTGTTTCTGTGCTGAATGAATCATTCTTTCTTCCCTTAAATAAGATTTGAAAGATTCCAGTTTTTCCAGTCATTAATTGTCGAGTTACAGGAGCCATTAGTCAGAAAGCCCAACTAGTTCGGGAACAGACACGGATTTGTATTAATTTTGGAATGGGAGCCAAAGAGTGCACCTTCCTTATTGTAAAGAATTTAGCCATGAACTGTCTCCTCGGATTAGATATTTTGCGAGAGACGGAAACTATAATCGATCTTGCAAAGGGTGAATGCAGCATGTGTTTCGGTGACACGAGAGTCAGGTTAGACTCGGTAAAGACCAAAGAATTGCATGGCAAATATTGTCAAATTTTAAAGATAGAACCGATTGATTCATGCACATTTATGGCGGCTTCGAGATAGTTTCAATTGCAGTACATTCCCGGTCATGGAAGATGTGAAGGACGAGGAGAATGTCCACCTCTCTGAAATAGTAGAAAAAGTGCAACAATCCTCTGGTCTTGACAGTCTGCAACAAAAGCAATTATTAGACACACTTACTAATTATTGTAAAGTATTTTTGAAGAAACCTGGACTAATTAAAGGTTATGTGTACGACATGCAAGTGTTTCCCCCTGAAATTTACTGTCATCTAACGTACTCAATACCCAACACGAAAAGGGAAGCAGTAACAAAAGAAATTAGACGAATGCTTGGAGGAAGAGACTTTCAGAATACCAATTAGTTGTAAGAAAATTTCAGCTCCAGTTCTACGGAGAAGAGGACGCCGTGCTGCAGCAAGGAGAAGAAGAATTGCTTCAAGATGATTCCACCCTAAGACACTTAATCAAACATAATACAAACTTGTTGGGGTTTAGTAAACTTTCAGGAACTTATGCGTGTGAAACTATGAACAGTGAACAGAACTGCATATTTCACATAACAGTAGGATATAGTGACTTTAGAAAATAAACGTTTCATTTTGTTGATTGTTAACTATTTTGAACTCACTAGGGTGAGCAGGTTATGTTCTTTTTTTTTCTTTCAGACTGTGTACAGAATACACTTACAATATATAAAGTTTACGCGAGTTATGTATAGGTTTAACAAATTTTCCCCCGTAAGTTAGTGCTCGGACTTGCATGAGCTATAAACCAGGTCGAACAAGATGTTGTCCATGACTGAACAGATCATTACACAGACAAACATATACAGACTTGTGTTTATCACTGCACAATTCTTTGTAAGTCCAGGAGCACCTTTTCGAGAAAACATATGACTTAGGATTTGCTTTTATATTGTAAATGACTACAATTATGTACTTCATTTGATATGTACAATCATTCAGTTATTCATCATTATATAACTAGACTGTGTAAAGACATTCTTATGGGTAGCACAAGGACTTTACCTTGTCAGACTTGATAACTGTGATCAAGTGACTACGTGGTGGAGTGAACATGTCACAGATGACCTATGAACAAAGACTTCCTGTGAACATTATCCTCTACATGTACGAACTTTATTTCACTGGCGAAAGAGTGGAATTTAACACGAAAGTGGACGCTCATTGAGTGCGTTGTGTTACCAGGATTTCATTTTCAAATTTTGTGCTACGAGTGTTTAGTAATGCCAAATATTCAGAGTGTTATTGGGACCACATGCGTGGACGTAACATTCCAGGCCTAACTAAAACTCAAGAGCAAGTGTTTTTATCGATCAGTCAGCAACAGTGGTGAGTCGTAACAGTGTTGGGAACTGCTACTGACTATATCATTAAACCCATTGCAGAACTGTGTCAATGTTGGAACGTAATTACATGAACCTTTAATTGCAGATAACAAGTTACATCGGAAGGACAAATGGACTTGCATCATGATAAAGAAACTCACAAAAAAAAAAAGAAAAAAAAACCCACATTCTTCTTGTTGAGTGAAACAGTGTGAGTGTGTGAAATATGATGTAATTTAGATGTTAATTTAAGGAACTGATACTGCTGTTTGAATTTCATGTGACTGTATGCTGAGATGCTGAGCACACGTGTCGGTGAGGGCCGCATACTGCAGTGACATCATCCGTCATTCCTTGCCGCACCCTGCCACGTCATTGCAGTCCATCGCAGACTTACCTGTTGGGGCGAGACATCGGTGTTGCAGTACACCAAGTCGCCAGCCGTGGTCACCAGCAGCACTATCACGAAATTGTACCATTATTAAATGTCATACGAAGTGAATATTCAAATGTTGAAAATTAAAAAAGAGGGTGTGGAAGGTGTGCTCGCTCCGCCAAGGTTTTTTTCCGGGGTTTTTCCCATTGGCCTTTGCCCAAATGGGGGAGCATAACTCAAAATCCCTGAGACTAAAAAGTAAACAAAGCACATGCTTCCAAGTGAAAGAACACAGTGAACTTTAAACAGAACAGACAAGGAAAATAAGCCTGCTTGGATGTCCAGTCAAACAAGTGTGACTGTACATCCAAAGGGGGCAATGTAGTGCTACAACAATGAAAATTAATATTACGATGATGTCAAACCTTATTTTCATGATTTAAAGAAGTATTCATGATATTAAGAATGTAATTATAATTTTATTATTTTCATTTTTGTGCTCAGTGTATCAAAGACTTTCTAGTGCACAGAAGACATTAGCATTGTTTGTACTACAAAACTATATATGATTCTTAAGGGTTAAGCATGTAATAATTCGATGTAAGACATTTTGTTGGGTCTGAATTTTGTTCTCGTACTGGTCGGTAGAGAAGGAAAAGTTCCTTAATCAATGTGAAGATATAAAGCCTGTAAAAAGGAGAGAGAGAGAAGGTAAATACAATTTATTCAAAACAAATATCTTGAAGGTGTAATGCTTTGTGATTTCCTATAGCTAAAAAATTGCAAGGTCTAATCTGAGCCTGTCCTGAATAACAGCGAAGAACATTTATGTTATCATATATTTTCTTCGTTTGATCACGGTTGTGATTCGCATGTTTCTTTTTGTTATGCAACGTGTTATGAATATTTTCATTTTATGCGCAAAAGTGCACACAGCTTTAATCGAACCTGCGTCTTTCAGAAACGATAACTTTTAATCAGTACAATTACGTGAATACCATCTAAATTGCAACCATGCACTATCGCTGACTCGCAACAATCAAAAGAGTAAAATCAATGCTTAAATAAAATTGCCGCCTTTTAATAATTATTATTATCCCATTAAATAAATAAATAGCAATTCAGTGGCTATCCAATCAATAAACATAGGGGGCAATTCAGTACGTCGACACCAAAGACTGTCAACGAAGAAATAAAGCAGACAAATGTCACAACCACACCTCAGGAACTAACATGAGTGATATGCATCATCAGTCATCAGTGTAATAACTGTCAACCAGTTCTCAAATATGAACTAAATACAATTATGGGTGTTGCTCCTTAAAATGGCACTTACACTGACATGCCATAGCAATGGCCACCACTGAATGAGCTACTGTTAAGACTCCAAACAGGTTTTGATACCAAGTGCATCAGGTCACAATCCAGCTGGACAGGTCTGACTAAATATGAATAACTGCATCAAAAATGCTATACAGAAATACAGTTGTAATATAAAGCAGAGTGCCCCAGGCCTCACACAACCTGGATGTGGTTTCTGGAACTGCACGACAGCATCAACCCAACCATACGTGGATCATACCTTGATTCTGAGAATTGGAACACACTCCAAGCTACCACTATTCCACAAGGAACAATCAGCACTTTTGTTCACCACAGTGGAATGAGTGTTTACTTCATTAGGCATTTTAGATTACTCTAATTTGCTACTTAGCAAAGCATGGTGTTATTACTAGTGATGTCATCCTCACATCATCCAAATGCAAAAAATACAAAGTAGTTAAATCCACTTTGCTCCTGCAATTGTGATGCACACCTATGATGAGCAACTCACTGACAAGATGCTATCTCACCAGTGGTGCGAGCTATGGATACTTCTTGACATGACCCTCATGCCAGACACTGCATTATGGACTCTATGGATTATCAAGCTTCTGACACAGCTACAGTTTACCAGGATCACTCATGAGGCAGAAATTACATGAAAATGATGTCACCACCACCACCACTACCACTACCACCAGCTGCACAACTCACACACCATCACCAGTCCAGCTGGTACTATGCGCCAAGCACCACCATCACCTCAATGTTGTTGAATTGTTGCTACAATGCCCAGTTTGGTGATGCCACATGGAACTGCTGATGTTCATGCAGTTTCCAACAACACATGCAAGCTGCAGTGGATGCACCAGCCTTTGCCAAACCCTCAAGCTGCCAACACCCACATCATGTGGGTCACACATCCACTAACTCCTACCACTGTGGGATGGAAGCTTCTATGTATTTGATCGAGGCACATATAAATACTTACTTATTAATACAGGGTCACACATCAGCACATTATCAAAGAACACACCTGATGCACTGTTCAGCACAACATTCCTACCACTCCACACCACAAATGACTCACATATTACTGTGCGTAGAACCACTAACTGTACCTTGGTACAAAGACCAGATCAACAGTTTCCATGGACCTTCATGCTTACAGCATGAGTAAACCAGTAGTAGAAATGGACTTCCTGTGGCACTTCTGTCTCTTACTGGATTTAAAAAACACAGCACTGCTACATCAAGACAACGGATAACTTATCACAAGGCTCTTCACCCTGATGCCTCCTCATCCATTGGAAACTAGCCTGTACTCTGCAATGACAATGCAACTCTACAGAAATGCATACCAACATGTCTGCTGCATTTTTGCACACACATAAGCAAAGCAAGAGCCTTTTGCTCACACATTACACAACCAATGTGGGCACTACCTCTGCTATGTCCACTTTGGTCAACCTTGGTTCATCACAGATGTACAGTCAATGACACTGAACAAACTATGCTGAACACAGGCAAGTAATGCACATTCTGCCTCATCTCTCACCACATTAAATGAGTGCTCCATACCCCTTCACAACCAGTCATGACAAAAGTTTAGTAATGCAACTTTCACAGTGGTATGGTGCACTGAATCCTCATGACCCCTGGTCCACTGGTCTGATACAAAACACACTGGTTAGCACCCATATAATTATGGGCTATACAAGCAAAGGTTGATGAACTATTACAATCAGGAGTAGTGTGCCCTTCACTCAGTCAGAGAGCTTACCAATAAAACTTGTGCTGAAAAAGTGTGGTTCCATGATTACAGAGCTCTCGATGCTTGAACAACACACAACAGTAATTCCATGGTAAATATTCAATATTTTATTCACTCTCTTGCAGGAGCCATTATTTTCAGCATTTTTAGCATTTTCCTGATTGCAGGAAAGCTTACTTCCAAATACCTGTGAGCCCAGATGACAGCTGTAAGATTGGAATAATCATACCTTTTGGACTTTTCTTTTCCTGCCTTACAGTCTAAAGAATGCAGCTCAAACTTGACAACAGCTCATCACAGAATCCTCCTGGAATCTGACTTTTTTGTGCTCATCATGATGATTTTCAGATATTTTCTGCCACACCACATGAATACAAATGGAATCTTGAACCAGTTCTTGATGCTGTTCAGGAAATGGGCATGGCCATAAACATGGATAGATCACAGTTGCAAACAACTGAAGTGACCTTCCTCGGACAAGTATTGAACACCACAGGAATCAAACCCACTTCAGAATGAATGGAACTCTTTATGCATTTACTACTTTTGCAGAATTACCATGAACTACAGCATTCCTACACATCATAAATTTCTATCGGCATCTACTGCCACACAAGGCAGCAATAAGCTAGCTAAAGACATTCAGCTACAGCGACCACTTTGGTGCACCCAAAACACAAGGCACAGCTCACTATTTCAACAAACAATTACAACAAGCCATGGCTGGCAAAGCACAACCGTTTTCTTTCTTCTTGAAAAATCTCACATATGAAATGGTCTACATTCAGCCACGTATTTATCACAGTTTACGAAACTGTTAGATATTTTAAAAGATATTGAAGGAAAGCAAATCTTCAGAAATGTAAGATTGTGCACTTCACAAAATGAAAAAATGTAGTATCCTATGTCTATAATATTAATGAGTCATGTTGGAAACAGTAACTCATACAAATACCTGAAGATAACACTTTGAAGGGATATGAAATGGAATGATCACATAGGTTCAGTCATGGGTAAAGCAGGTGGTAGACTTTGGTTTATTGGCAGAACACTGGGGAAGTGTAATCAATCTACAAAGCAGATTGCTTACAAATCACGTGTACGACCTGTTCTAGAATATTGCTCAGGTGTGTGGGTCTCATACCAGACATTGAACATATACAGAGAAGTTGAGCATGAATGGTCATAGGTTTGTTTAATCTGTGTAATAATGTCACAAAGATACTCAAGGAAATGAACTGAAAGACTCTTGAAGATAGATGTAAACTACCCCGAGAAAGTTTATTAACAAAGTTACAAGAACCGGCTTTAAATGACAGCTCTAAGAATATACTACAATCTCCAACATATCACTCACATAGGGATTGTGATGATAAGATTAGAATAATTACTTCATGTACAGAGGCATTCAAACAATCATTCTTCCCACACTCCATATGTGAATTCTAATAACTCTAATAACCGGTACAATGGGATATATCCTCTGCCATGCATCTCATGGTGGTTTGCAGAGTATAGATGTAGATGTAGGTGCAGAAGTCATCATCTATATGGATCACAAGCCACTTGCAGGTGCCACATAACACTCCTCAAAATACATTAGTCCTACTCACTTCCATCATCTCAATTTGATAGCACAATATATGACGGACATTCGTCATCTGCATGGCACCAACAACGTAAGTTTCAGACCACCTTTTATGGGTCAATGTCATTTCTTTACAATTAAACTAGAACAGACTAGCAGAAAAATGGAATCAGGAAGGGACCATTACGGATTTACTGAAAAACATAGAATGGTGGATAGTCCCTGGGACTAACACCTTGATTCTGTGTGATGTACCACAGGGCAGAATTTGGTCCCTAGTTCCCATAGCAATGTACCACACAATTTTCAAACAATTTCACAACTTGGCACACCATCGGGTTAGGCCAACAGCATATCTCAACACTGAACATTTTGTGTCACCCAACATTAAACATGACTGTCACATCTGGAGACAGGCTTGCCTGGTGTGACAGCATAGCAAAAGTTGGCTGTTATACACAACCAAAACTTGGAATCATTCTCAAGGTATATCACAGTGACCAACATGTGCATTTAGATCTCATAGGCCCCCTTCCGGAATCAGAAGGGTGCAGATATTTCCTATCAATTATCAACATACTTTCTCATTAGGCAGAAGCAGTCTCAATGAAAGACATTACAGCAGAGACAACAGCTCGCACATTTATTGATACTTGGATTGCTAGATTCAGCTGCCCTGAAATCATAATGACAGACAAGGGAAGACAATTGGAATCTGGACTATTCAAAGCACTATGCAACTTCTGTTGCATCACCTGCAATCATAAGAATGCATACCAGCTTCCATAGAAATTGACTTCTTGAACAGTGACATAGAATTCTCAAGTGCCATGTGATATGGAGGGCTGTATGCAGAAGCTTTGCCAACGGTGTTCCTAGGCACTCGCAAGGAAATCGAGAAAGACTTATATGGATCATTAATCTTGAATGGTGAATCCTTGCCTTTCCAGCAGAATTTACTTTACTGATCCAGCCCTTTGAACCAACAGACTTACTGGCACTGGTTCAACAGCTGAAGAGACACATCAACAATATACCGGTGCCACCATCTACCCCACATACCACTACAAAAGTTTTCTTCCACAAAGCACTGGGTAACTGAATTTATAATGCTATGGGATGATATGATTTGGCCAGCTTTACAGCCACCCTACTCAGATCCACTCAGTGGCACGAACTATGACTCATGTGATCAGTTACCCTTCAACATGCAAACAACCAGGCTGGATCCCAAGGGGGCCACTCCTCATCACACTTAATACACAAGGCTTTCATCCCAAAAATATCAGTATGAAACTTGAAGACAGTGAACTGATAGTTGATTTCTCCAGTGACAATCATACGACAGCTGAAGGACTGGTTCCTTGACTCTATACAACAGTTACCAGTAACCAACGAAAGTCAACTCCATGGCTATATCTTCACATTTGTCAGCAGACAGCATACTCACTATCACAGCCCCAAGGGAATAATAACAGCCACCACATAGCATACCACAGACAGAAGCAGATCTGCCTACTGGTGCGCATCCCAGGCAGCTCTATCGACATCTACCGCCAGAGCCAAGTGTATCCTGATACGGACACCCATGCTGACCTCCTCAACATTTGGCCATATCATCTATACAGCACTACAGCCATGAGCCAATCCATGATGAGGAACAGGCCAACTGTGCCCTGCTCTGCAGCTGGCCGCGGCATGTACGGTCACTATCACCACACTGACATGGCTGGTCAATGTGCACCTGCGCACAGCAATTCCAGAAGATTATGCCAATATCCACCACTCCTCCCAGTGCTCCCCTGTATGGGAGTGGAGGCTGAGAAGCAGAGGTCCTCTATGGAGACTGGTAATGTCTCTCGTCACAGAACTAATGTGGCAGAGTGGGATATCTGTATAGAAGAGAGATTTGGCTGCTTGGTTTAGAACCTGTTGCTTTGCACTCTCTCTCTCTCTCTCTCTCTCTCTCTCTCTCTCTCTCTCTCTTTCCAAACAGACGTTGAAGACCCAATGGTGGCGACCAGCCACCGTGTCATCCTCAGCCCTTAGGCATCACCGGATGCAGATACGGAGGGGCACATGGTCAGCACTCCACTCATGCGTTCATTGTCAGTTTTTGTGATTGGTGTCACTACTTCTCAATCAAGTAGCTCCTCAATTGGCCTCACAAGGGCTGAGGGCACCCTGCTTACCAACAGAGTTCGGCAGACCCAGATGCCCGGACGGTGACCCATCCAAGTACTAGTCAAGCCTGACAGTGCTAAACTTCGTTGATCTGACAGGAACCAATGTTGCTGTAGTGGACTGACCCGACAGCCAATCCACTATGACTTGTAGCCGAATAGCATGCGTTTAAGCTCACGCACACTGGCGTGAGGTCTGGAACAGATTAAAGGAGTTGAGTCTAATAAATAAAGTACGGAGTTGATGTAAAACTTAACTTTAATCCATAACTGGAGAACATCGCTCTTGTTGATACATTATATAATCTCAATATAAACTGGTCATGGCGCCTTGCTAGGTCATAGCAAATGACGTAGCTGAAGGCTATGCTAACTATCGTCTCGGCACGTGAGAGCGTATTTGTCAGTGTAGCTTCGCTAGCAAAGTCGGCTGTACAACTGGGGCGAGTGCTAGGACATCTCTCTAGACCTGCCGTGTGGCGGCGCTCGGTCTGCAATCACTGACAGTGGCGACACGCAGGTCCGACGTATACTAGCGGACCGCAGCCGATTTAAAGGCTACCACCTAGCAAGTGTGGTGTCTGGCGGTGACACCACAGTTGCCACTGTGGCAAAGCCATTGGCTTGTGTTGTATTATATGTGATAAAATAAAGTATTAGTGTCTCACCAGCATGTCATCTTTATTATTGGTATGTTCCCTGCACCCAGTAGACGAATCTAGTTCACTTGGAAGCTATACGGTGCTAGGAAAAGCACAAGTTACATTTTTATTGTATCAGCCTTCCCAACAGGCATCAGTTCCCCATTTTCCTCATGAGTGCTCTTAAATAACAAGAATCACCTCTCCTTTCTCCATTATTAGCTTGCAAAATGAAAAGAACAGTAAGCTCTAATGTGCAGTGTTCCCAAACTGAGTAATCATTATCAGATTTAAATTACTTGACACAACATTGCAGACTCAATCAGAGAAATCAACAAACTTTGATTGGGTCTTCATTGAAAAGTACACTGTACATAGTGTCCACATGCTTGGCTATTGACAGCAGCTAAGGGTATTGGCAGAAGAAAGTGCTAACCCCACAAGAGTGTATTTTAAGTTAGTGCATGCTATGTGTTCAGTTAAATACAAACACAAGAATTATGTATCAGACAAAGCTTTCTAGTCATACATCTGCAACTACTTGTTACCAGCATGTGATGTGCTTGAAAACACAATAGTTAACATGATAAAATTAATCATTCCTAAATTATCTGTTAGCACTTCCTTCCACCAACCTCTTCAACTGATAGTGCAGACTATAATTTCACAGCAATAACTAAGAATCCTTGTGCAGCAGTCAACTGATTACCAATAGCTAATCTCCTTACAGAATGAATACATTCAACCATGTTGTGCATTTTCTCAGTAGGTTATTGCAATGGTGCCCTGTGCCAACAGCATGATGTAGAACTTATTTGTCATGCAGGTTGCAGCAAGCTCAGCCCCTACAGTGCAGATGACATGGAACTTCGCAACTCATAAACTCCATGGCTAGATCAGCAGTTAGTGTAAACAGCAGTCTGGCCAGGTCACCAGATCACATGCATGGCAACAGTACGGGTCATTGACAAACTGCCCCTCTCCATGTATCCGCCATGTCACGTACCAAAAATATGCCCACACATATCCATCCTTGAGGCAGCTAATTAGGTCAGTGCATGAGCTCTAGAGAGCAGTTCTGTTGCAGCCTGCATCATGGACTGGCTAATTGACTTCTGGACAGCAAGCCGCCTCTTCAACTGGGACTCTTAAGTGACTTGTTCAGACTTCGTATAACTGTAATATTTTTCTTCCAGCCAACATTGTGTCAGACTGGACGTTTCTATCTTTGTCAGGCTTAGATATGTAATTACTGTTAGCTCTCAATACTTCTTAAGTAAAGTACACCATAAGTGTTGTTAAGTGTTTATTCTACTTGACTGAAGCTTAGCTTTGGACTTTGGTTTTAAACCTGAAGTGAGAAACTTATTTTTCTGTTTTAATGTAAAGTTAACAGGACCTGTAGACTCTGCTCATTTTAAGAGCAAGTGACTACAGGAAATTAATTCACTGTCTTTAACAGAAAGCTCTTAAGACTTCAATATTGTGTTCACTGAAGTTCACAGAACTTATTTATTTACTTTGTGATCCTGGAAGTCGAGATGGTTCTGTTGTTTATGAACCATCATTCATTTCTTTCACTTACTGAAGGATTAGCATCTATTTTGTTTCACTTATTGTGGAACCATCCTTCCTCTGTTTCATTATAGAGGACATTTTTGTGGGAATTTGTGTTCAGTGAACTTTTGTTTGTTTTATATACCTTGGCACTTGTGCTCACCAGCAGTGAACACATTAGTTATGACATCTCTGAAGATTTCAGTGTGCCTAGCTGTTGCAGATATGTTGTGTACCAATTGTTGTAAAAACATAGCATTAAGTTTAATGAACTTGGGCTATCTTAAGCCCATTAGACAATAACCTTATAGTCTTTGTGGGACGTCTTAGTGGCAAAACTGCTAAACTACTACATCATTCTTTTCCATATTGTCACTGAAGACAGCCTTCCATTTGGTGTGACATAATGTAGCATAATATTTCTACCAACATATCATCACAACACTGACTTTCTAAATAGCTGCTCTTCAACTGATAAACCTAAATTACATTTACGGAGCATACTGCCAACTTTTAAATCATAAGTGTGTGCACGCATACATAAATTACTAATTATACTTTAATAGACAACAGCAGCTGAGTAGAAAAACTAAAAATGCAGTAGATATTTTAAAACTGACTGATTTGCCGTGTTCTGAAGAAGATATTTAGTTTGTATCAATTTAAGTACAAAACTCCTGAATTATAACCATGTAAGAAGATAATCTTCAAAAAAAAATTAGTAGTGTGCCATATGATTTACTTGTGTAGCTCACATGATAGGCTATTGCAAAAACTACACTTCACATGAAGATTCCGTGGAATCTGTACCATGTATATATCTAGGCTGCAAAATGTAAATAGTCCCCTCTACACATTTATGGTATAGCACAAGTGGCACATTCCTATTAATGTGGCAGTGGCAATTGGAATACAGTGACTATGTCATCTCTATGAGACCAAGATCTGTGAACTTTGGCTGGCTTTCTGAATTGCCCTTTACCTAGCAATTTGTGCATTAACAAAATGGAAGCAGTTTACAGATTTTGGTTTTTCTTACTAACATATTCCATGCTATTTCAGATGTAAATTAAGAAATAAGTCAACTTACAGAAAATGCTTTGTTAATTCATTCATTGGAACCAACAACAATAATATTTTGCAAGCATTATAGTGTTCAAGAAAGACTTGACTCAAACCAACTATGGCAATTATCAGACTAATAGGCTTCATCATAAGCATGAAACACAATGCAAAGTGAGAAAAGTTCAACAACATGTGTACCTACTGTATCAGTGCCACGAAACAGTATATTACAATTATAGGGCCAAACATCCTTATTTGGGAGGATGACATTTGAAATCCATGCCTGGCCATCTTGATTTAAGTTTCCTGAGTTTTCCCTAAATTGCTTCAGGCAAATGCCAGGAAAATTCCTTTGAAAGGACACAGCTGATTTTCTTCACCCTCCTTCCCTAATCCTCAGCTACATCTCTAATGATCGCATTGTTGATGAGATGTTAAACACGAATCTCCTCCTCAAAATCCTTACCGAAACATTTAGAATGTGTGGTAATGAAATTTTTAGGACAGTCTACAAATGTAAATACCTCTAACCTTTTCAGGAAGGACATGCAGCTGGTTGGTTGGTTTGGGGAAGGAGACCAGACAGCATGGTCATCGGTCTCATCGGATTAGGGAAGGATTGGGAAGGATTGGGAAGGAAGTTGGCCGTGCCCTTTCAGAGGAACCATCCCGGCATTTGCCTGGAGTGATTTAGGGAAATCACGGAAAACCTAAATCAGGATGGCCGGACGCGGGATTGAACCGTCGTCCTCCCGAATGCAAGTCCAGTGTCTAACCACTGCGCCACCCCGCTCGATGGACATGCAGCTATTAGCACCTTAAGTTGCTAGCAGTTCTAGGGTAAAAATGATACAGGGTGTCCATAATTAAAGTTCCAGTTTCAAAACACTGTACAGAGAGAACCAATGCTCTGAATAATGCTGGGGGAACCATCACAGAACAAAAACAAAATCTGAGCAATAAGTGGCACTGTAAGCAATAGAACATGCACATCAACAGACGTGCAGCACACGGCTGTTCCTCAGTTTGCGTCCAAGACATTCAGCATGACTTTCTCTGTGAAGGATAGCTCACTGTTGGTAAAGCACTTCTGCAACAACGACTGTGCACCAGTAGCCCTGCAGAAGTTACAGACACTCAAGGCTATGAAAAAAGGAATTGGTCCAGTGTCTGATAAGGGTCTGGATAGAATGATTACAAAATTCAAAGGGACACATTCTTCTGAAGTACAATGTGGCAGAAGGTGGAAAGCAGATGATCCAGCATCTGTTGATGATGTGGCCACAACATTGCAGGATGGGTTGAGAGGTGGTACGTGCAAACTTGCAGTGCATGGAGAATTGTCTGAATGTTGGACATGACTGTGAGTACAGTGCATAAAATCCTGTGAAACATATGGCATTGTTATCCACACAGAATCACCCATGTTCAGGAGTTGCTTCTTGATGACCTACCAGCAAGAAAAACATTCATTCTGGCATTTCTTCTTCACATCAAAGCAGACAATGAATGGCCATGGAACACTCTGTGGACAGATGAAACCCATTTCCATCTCCAAGTACGGTACATGTCAATACGCAGAATTACAGAATATGGGCACGCACTTCAGTCCGTACCACTTCATTCTGCAAAGGTGACTGTATGGTGGCAGCTGATGACATTGTTGCAACACTGCTGTATTTTTTTAAGGAGATGAGTTCTGCAGGTTCTGTTACCTGTACCATCACTGGCAAACGCTATGAGAGTCTTTTGAGCACCAACATCATTCCAGTCCTTCAACAGCATGGATGTATGGGTAGTATCCTTTTTGTGCAAGATCTATGCCTCCACACATTGCACAGCCAGTGAAGCACTGTTGCAGAGCTGTCATTTCTCTACAGCCTGCCCGGCCAGATCACCTGATCTTAATCTGTGTGACTTGTGGTTGTGGGGTTACCCAAAAGATGTTGTGTTCAGTGCTTCAGTTACGAATATAGCTGAAATGAAAGAGCACATTGCACAATGCATTCTGAAAATGAGCTCCGAGACACTCCTCTATGTTGTGTAACATGCTGTTTTCCTATTTCAACTTGTGACAGAAAACAGTGGACAGCATACTGAACATCTGTCACACCAGTCTTAGAATTAGAAACAGATGTCATTTTGCTTTTTATGCAGTTTTTGACCCCATTAAAAAACTGATGTCATTTTGCTATTTATGTTGTTTAATGGACCAGGACAATGGAAAACTTATGTTATTTTTGCTTTTTATGTGGTTTTTGGCCTCAGAACAATTAAAAACCAATTTTTCCCAACCGATTCATACAACCTTGCCATGGTGGATGGGCTTAGCTAACCAACAGTGCCACAACTGTTGACTGCCACACTTGTGCAGTAATGCATATTGAACAGTATCGATGGTGTAATGTGCAACTCAAATGATAGCCATCATATAGTGATTCGTGTCATTTGTAGCCGACCCCACTCATATAAAGAAAATTTTTGCTTGTTCCATGATGTTTCCCCTGTACCAATAATATGCTGTTCAAACTTGACATCAGTCTGAGCAGTACTTCTCTTTCTACAGCTTTCTGAAACTGAAACTGTAATTATGGACACCCTGTATGTTAAATAACAGAGTACTATAGGAAATACTATAGGAAACTGAAATTACTATAATATTTAAACAGCAGTTTATTATTCGAATTTATTGTGGGTAACCACAAGTGAAGTGCAAACAAAAAATTAACACTTGTCACAAAATCAAGTGCGAAGAAAATTGTTTGGCAAGGGTGAATGTAGTTTGCAGACAAATGAGATGTGGATTAAGGGGGTTGCATGTGTGGTGTCACCGCCAGACACCACACTTGCTAGGTGGTAGCTTCAAATCGGCCGCGGTCCATTAGTACATGTCGGACCCGCGTGTCGCCACTGTCAGTACTTGCAAACCTAGCGCCACCACATGGCAGGTCTAGAGAGGCGGACTAGCACTCGCCCCAGTTGTACGACGACTTTGCTAGCGACTACACTGACGAAGCCTTTCTCTCAGTAGCCGAGAGACAGTTAGAATAGCCTTCAGCTAAGTCCATGACTACGACCTAGCAAGGCGCCATTAGCCTTACAGTGATTGTAATTAACTGTATCTGGAGATAGTCTCATTTGTATCGTCAATAGCGATGTACCACAAGGATGCATTAAAGTTAAGTATTCAAGGAGCTGCATACTTTTCTTATAGCATTAATTAAGTATCCTGTTCCAGAACTCACGCCAGCCGGCGTGTGTGTATGCGTGCCTTTCGGCTACCTCAGAGTGGCGTGGCTGTTTTGCTACGCCACAACAGCATGAGCTGTGGACAAGTTCATTTCATCAACACTATGTGAAGTGTAATGTGATTGACAATTTATAGCTTCATTTGCTGTAGTTGTGGAGATATCCAGGCAGGCACTGATCTTGCAGCAAGATTCTTCAATATGTGAAGAACTGAATTTTTTCCATCATCAACTGCAGTAAAGTCAGGATAGATCCAATCTGTAATGGGTTTTTTGTTTCTGTTTAAAGTTGTTGTTGTGGTGTGTACGTGTTATTGTAAAATGTATGAAAATGTAGCAGCAAGAATAACAGTAGTATTTGAAAGAAAGAAATTATCTCTGACAATTCTTATTTATATGCTGCTGAGCCCAACTAGAACGAATTATTTTGTTGTACCTTATCACTTCAAATAAATATTGAAATGCTGTTTCAATAATTCAGTACTTGACATTCAAATGTATGCACCAAATAATTTATATATCACACCACAACCTCTACCCATAACAACAATGGTGTCATAAATATTTTTATTTCAAGTCACTGATAAATTATTCTGAGAAAAATTAATCTTACACACCAGCCACATAATTATTTCGTTTATGTTAAGTCTAAGAGTGTTCTACTGAATGTTATTTTCACTGTTAGGATAGAAAAATAATAAATTCCTGTGGGTTCTTGTCCTCAGAGTTCAAATACTGTAATATCAATTGAAAGAATTAATGTCTGATTATTTCTGCAGTTTGAAATTTCCACTCCCTACGCTCATGTAATGGCTGCAGACAAAGCACAGTCTGGACTGCTGTGGACACAAAACTTAAAACATTCATAGTTAGTTATCTAGTTACAAATAAAAGTCCATAAACCAGAATTCCATTTAGTAAATTGTACGTTATATTTTTCTTGTGATCATTAATGACCACCTCTTACAATATTGAAAAGAACAGACCTCAGCTTATCTTCGATCTCATCTACTTCATACATCATAGAGAACAACAGAAGAAGAAAAAATTCCACAGACAATGCCAATACATTCTTCTAGTGGTATTATCTTTAGTTCTATGATTATTCTTTGTAGAAAATTGTTTATAAAAATAATAAAAGATATTGTTGTTGGACATTTCACTATATACTAATAAGTCTTTTCTCAATTCTCACATATAGGCTTTAAACTCATTTCTGTAAAAACATTCATCACTTCATAGATCTCAAGCTCTGTCGCATATACTAGTGACACAAAATATTGGCGTTGACATTACAAATCTTGTAAAAGCTGAACTGGCAAGAATCAGCAGGATGTTTCCAATAAATCAAAATGCACCTCTCCAATTCATATTAGACTTCATATAACATTGATCTTTCCCCTCTCAGATGTCTCTGTCATACACATATGTCAGTCCTTGCAGTTTACCCATCAAATGTAGAGTCTATGAAATCACATATACACAATGGCCCCCAACACCCACACAGCTTCACTCCTCTTACTTCCCAAATTCATTACGTAAGCTTTAAGTTCAGCAAAATTAAAGCATTTCCTGCTTGCACCTTGTGTTCCTTAATTTATGATTCTTCTTATGCTTCAATAGTTACTTAGGCATTGTAAGCTCTGGACATTCACTGATATTAGTCTCTTGGAATCATAAATACACTACTGGCCATTAAAATTGCTACACCAAGAAGAAATGCAGATGATAAACGGGTATTCATTGGACAAATATATTATACTAGAACTGACATGCGATTACATTTTCACGCAATTTGGGTGCATAGTTCCTGAGAAATCAGTACCCAGAACAACCACCTCTGGCCATAATAATGGACTTGATACGCCTGGGCATTGAGTCAAACAGAGCTTGGATGGTGTGTACAGGTACAGCTGCCCATGCAACTTCAACACAATACCACAGTTCATCAAGAGTAGTGACTGGCGTATTGTGACGAGCCAGTTGCTCGGCCACTATTGACCAGACGTTTTCAATTGGTGAGACATCTGGAGAATGTGCTGGCCAGGGCAGCAGTCGAACATCTTCTGTATCCAGAAAGGCCCGTACACAACCTGCAACATGCGGTCATACAATATCCTGCTGAAATGTACGGTTTTGCAGGGATCAAATGAAGGGTAGAACCACGGGTCGTAACACATCTCAAATGTAACGTCCACTGTCAATGTGAACAAGAGGTGACCGAGACGTGTAACCAATGGCACCCCATACCATCATGCCGGGTGATACGCCAGTGTGGTGATGATGAATTCACGCTTCCAATGCGCATTCACTGTGATGTCACCAAACATGCATGCGACCATCATGCTTCTGTAAACAGTATCTGGGTTCATCCGAAAAAATGACGTTTTGCCATTCATGCACCCAGGTTCATCGTTGAGTACACAATCCCAGGCACTCCTGTCTGTGATGCAGCGTCAAGGGTAACCGCAGCCATGGTCTCCAAGCTAACAGTCCATGCTGCTGCAAATGTCATCAAACTGTTCGTGCAGATGGTTGTTGTCTTGCAAACGTCCCCATCTGTTGACTCACGGATCGAGATGTGGCTGCACGATCCATTACAGCCATGCAGATAAGATGGCTGTCATCTCGACTGTTAGTGACACGAGGCCGTTGGGATTCAGCACGATGTTCCGTATTACCTTCCTGAACCCACCGATTCCATATTCTGCTAACAGTCATTGAATCTCGAGCAACGCGAGCAACAATGCCACGATACGATAAACCGCAATCATGATAGGCTACAATCCGACCTTTATCAAAGTCGGAAATGTGATGGTACGCATGTCTCCTCCTTACACGAGGCATCACAACAACGTTTCACCAGGCATCACCGATCAACTGCTGTTTTTGTATGAGAAATTGGTTGGAAACTTTCCTAATGTCAGCACGTTCTGGGTGTCACCACTGGCATCAACCTTATGTGAATGCTCTGAAAGGCTAATCATTTGCATATCACAGCATCTTCTTCCTGTTGGTTAAATTTCATGTCTGTAGCACATCATCTTCGTGGTGTAGCAATTTTAATGGCCAGTAATGTATTTAAGCTGGCCATTGTGTTTGCAGGTACAAGTGTACTTAGCCAACCTCTCAAATACCTGGTATGTGGAATTCCATCCCTGCAGGCTATCAAATGAGTTTCCATGTTTAGCCAGGGCTTACAACACCACTTCTGACAAGAGACAATGACATAGGTATCTTGAGCCCTGTCTCATTCCATACTACTTGATGCACACCAGTATCAACACTGTCTCCCTGTTTTTGACTTATAATATAATAATAATAATGATAACGATTTTATTGTCTTTAGGCCATTACAGCAATTGACAACGTCAAATGAAGTTACAATTTATAATACAATGTGATAAGGTATTGACTACTGAAATATTTTAGCTTATATTACAATAAATGTACAGTGGGTCATCTGTTGGATTACTGCATTTTACAGTTGAAGAATTCATTGATATCATAGAACGAGTGGGCAATAAACCATTCATGCAGTCTTTCTTTGAATGTATGTTCAGGAAGATCCTGTATGGCATGTGGCAGCTTATTAAATAGTTTGTGCCCTGTGACTTCATAGCTATTTATTGATTTTGATAGTCTATGGTAAGGCGTGTATATGTGTTTGATGCTTCTTGTGTTGTAGCAATGTACATTTTCTCTACGTTTCACATCTTGTAGGTTCTTCTTCGTAAAGATTAAGACATTGTATACATAGAGGTTTATTACAGTCATAATTTTTTGTTTGGTAAATAAGGGTTTGCAGTGAGCCTTATGTGAAGAATTTGTAATTATCCTAATGGCTTTCTTCTGCAATAATAGGATGTCATGTATATGACTACAGTTACCCCACAAGATAATGCCATAGGATATTATACTTTGGAAAAATGCAAAATAAGATGATCTGATGTATGTTTTGGGTACACAATTTCTGAGTTGTCTTAATAAATAAATTACTCTAGATAGCTTACTACAAATATAGTTTACATGTTGGCCCCAGGATAACTTTTCGTCTAAATAAACTCCCAGGAATTTAACAGAACTAGGGTCATCAGATAGTGGCTTGTCTCTTAGAGTGAAGATTATCTGCTGAGTTTTATTTTCATTTAGCAGGAAACCATTTGCTCTGAACCAATATGCTGCATTAGTGAGTGTATTTTCAGCACAGGTTTTAAGATCATTAAGATTGTTACTGCTATGAAGAAAAGTCGTATCATCTGCATACAATACAGTGGTGGATCTAATAAACGAGGGGAGGTCATTGATCATTATCAGAAACAGGAAAGGCCCCAGTACAGATCCCTGAGGCACACCTACTTTAACATTTTCTATGTTTGACATTTCCTTACCAACACAAACTACCTGTTTACGGTTGTTGAGGTAAGCTTTTAATAGTCTGAGACTGTTTCCTTTGATGCCGTAGAATTCTAGTTTCTCTAGTAGTGGCGTGTGCTCAACACAGTCAAAGGCCTTGCTTAGGTCACAGAATGAGACCTGAGCAAAGCCTTTGTTCTCAAAAACTTTGAGGATGTAACTGACTACCGTGTTGATTGCATCAATGGTTGACAGATTCTTCCTAAACCCGTATTGTGTAGCATTAATTATTCCTAGGTTCTCAAAGTGAGATGATAATTGTTGGTACATGATGCATTCTATTACCTTGGAGAATGCGGGTACTATTGAAATAGGCCTGTAACTAGATGGAGAGTCTTTATCTCCCTTTTTGTATACTGGGACGACCCTAGACAGTTTTAACTCATCAGGAAAATATCCCTCAAGTAAGCACTTGTTTATGCAATGGGTTAAAGGGTACAGAATGCAATCACACACTTTTTTTAGCAGGTTGCATGATATGCCATATATACCTAAGCTATCAGATGATTTCAGTTGTTTTATGACCCCTTGTACATATGTAGGTGTTACTTCGGAGAAGGTTAGCACACGTGGACCCCGAGTCGGAAGATGATGACGATGTCATCGTCAACATGGCAGACTTCCTGCCCCCGAGGAACAAGCGAAGGACGACAGCCAGCGCACCGCTTCTCCCAGAAGGCGGGCGGCGCAAACGGCCGATGTCCGCCGCTCAACTCGGCGCCAGAAAGGCGATAAAGAAGAAGAGGCAGCCTACTGTCTCTACCACAGGAGGCAGAAAACGTGCCATCCCTGACGACAGCGTGGCAGGCGCCACCTGGACAACCGTTTCGTCCCGACGGGCGGACAGACCCAGGGCGACGCCTTCCCCACCTCCCACATTGACTGCAAACCGTTACGGCGTGCTTGCAGACGACGTGAGGCCAGAGCAGTCATCATCCGCGCAAACGGCGCCCACGACCGCTGCAATGGATGGCTGCTCTGACTACGATGGAGAAACGGCCCCCACCACTGGGCGGTCTCATCGACGGCCGCCGCCGATAGTCTTTGAGGTGGCCAAAGACTACAAGCGTTTCCTGCAGCTCATCAGGCAGTGGACGACTGCCAACTTCACGCTGCGAGCTGCGTCTGGAAACCTTGTGCGGCTGCAGGTTGCAAACACGCAGGACTACGTAAAGGTGACGTCGGAGGCGTCGAACCAGGGCCTGCACTGGTACATGCACGCCGCCGTCCCCGAGAGGCTACTGAAGGTAGTCGTCAAGGGCTTACCCATGACGGCTGAACCGGACCTGCTGAAGGAGGAGCTGGCGGACCTTGACTTCCATGTCAGGAACGTGACGCGGGTCAAGTCCCACGTCAGCCATAAAGAGTCGCCTTCCCTGCTGGTGATTGCCACTGACACACCAGAGAACAGGCGGCTCTTCGAGCTGAAGGAGGTGGCCAACACATCGGTCACCACAGAGGGCCTCAAGCAGAAGAGGGGGCTCGTCCAGTGCTTCCGCTGCCAGGGGATGGGACACGTGGCTCGCCACTGTAACTTTCCTGAGGCATGTGTGAAGTGCGCAGGCCCCCACGCAAGTGGGCTCTGCCCACATCCCAGGACGCACGCTCCGAAGTGTGCAAACTGCGGCAGCCCACATGTGGCGAGTTATCGTGGCTGCAAATTCATCAAAGCCGCGATTGCTCGCCAGCGTGGGCAGCGAGCACAGAAGTCTGCCGGCCGCTCCCTCGGCCGTCTGCGCCCAGGCGCAAAACCGGCGAGGCAGCAGGCAACAGCGACGCAGAGGACAGCCGCAGGCGCTACCAACGCTCCCACCGCGGTGGGAAACAGAAGAAGGTGCCTACGCGCCACCAAACGTGTCCGAGAGGGCACACCAGACGCTGAGCGCGTTTCCCCCCACAAGGGGAAAGTGCGCAAAGAAGACGCCGCAACAACGGGCGGAGGCAGGAGTGGCAACACGACTGCCACCGCCCGTCAGCCAGCTGCGCCAGGGCAAGTCACTGCACCTGCAGCGAGCGAAGACATACTGGCAGCAGCCGTCTCTGCACTGTCTGTGGCGATCGACAAGGTGGCAAGCCTTGCCGACACGCTGCAGCGCGTTGCAGAGGCCATGCTGACGGCCACACAAGCGGCCGCTAAGCAGCCGCCGCAGTGAGGCGCTCCCTGCGCCGTCCGCACCGGGAGAAGAGCAGTCGGCCCGCCATGGACCAACACCGTTGCCCGCACACGCGGGCAACACAGAAGTCAAGAAAAAACCTGAAAAGGGCAACCAGAAGACAGCAACAAAAAGAGAAGAACCAAGAAATTCATCAACGAGATGTCATGGAGGCAATGCAGGGGTAGCCTGCAGACACTCCGTCCTACCAGGGTTAGAGGGTGTACCCTGATGAAGATGCTCTAGCAGCTTGTATTTAGTGACTGTTTACCCCAATTTTGGGAGAGTAACTCAGATGGACTAATGTCTGGTTTGATAATTGCGTCTCCTATTTCTTTCACTGAATTAATAAAAAACTCATTGAGTGTTTGTGGTGGGATATTAATTTTGTCTTCTTTAGTATCTGTGGCAGCACTGTTAATTACTTTCCAAGCGGTTTTGCATTTATTGGTGGAATTATGTATGCTGTTGGCATTGTAGGTTTTTTTGGCCTGCAGGATGGCTTTTTTGTATTCATTCCTGCATTCCACATAGGCTGATTTGGCACAGTCAAGACTTCATACTATTGTATATGTTGTACAGTAACAAAACTTGTTTCTTTAGATCTGTCAGCTGTTTAGTGTACCATATATTTTGTCTGTTTTGAGATCTGGATTTGTGGCTGCTGTCCATTATTTTGATTTTCTTTATGGGAATACTATAGTTAAACAGGGTCAAGAATGCATTAAAAAATCTATCAAATATTATTTTGGCTGGCAGGTCATTACTTGAAGTGTAATGTCGATCGACACTACAATGGCCAGACCAGTCTCTGTCAGCAAGGGAATTACAAAATGTGTCAATTTTATCCTCAGTTACGGGTCTGGTAATCACAACTGTTGGGACAGGTCTGTTTGCATTGCTCCTATTGATGGGAATTTTACTTGCATAATTTAGAGATACGGAGTCATGGTCAGAGAATGGGAACACTACAACTTCGCATGTGTTTTCAGTGGTGTTGAAATTTACAAAGATGTTATCTAAACATGCTTTGTTCCTTGTGGGCCTGTTATTAACATGATGTAAATTGTATTGTCTTAGTAAGTTTTCCAGATCTGCAACACTACCCTTACATTTAGTAACATCAAAATCAGCATTGAAATCACCTCCTATTGCAATATCATAGTGTAGCCATTTAATATTACTTAATTCACTCAATAGCATGTCCATTTTTTCTAAAAATATGTTAATGCTTCCCTTTGGTGATCTGTACATGGATACTACTATTAGCTTATGACTATTAATGATTATACCCGTAACTTCAAAGTGCTGTTCATCACACAAGGAATTTAGGTCTAGTTTGGTTATTGTACAATTGAGTGACTGGTTGGAATAAATTGTCACACCACCTCTAATGTGATTTTTCCTACAGTAGCTATTTTCTATACTAAAATTGTCAAATTTGGCAACTGCGAGTTCATTCTCATTAGCCCAGTGTTCACTCAGACAAAAAATATCAAACTGGTTATCAAGACCAAACTCATTTATGATAAGTTCTTTATCTTTCAGTCCTTGAACGTTAAGGTAACATATTTTAAGATCCATGCTCTTATTGCTTACACACTGAACACTATGGTGATTGGTTTTCAAACCTTTTTCAGGGCTTATCTTTTGGATTTCTGCCTCTTGTTGCCTTTTACTAAAAAATTGTTCACTTGGAGTGGTAGCACATCTACTGTTGTATGCCTACTCTTTCCTCCTTGTGATGATATTGTAGATGAGGCTGCTACTACAGGAATTGATGGAACTGCTATTATGGTGTGTGGAGGCACTGTTGTGGCATCTGATGACTGAGGATATAAGACAAATGCTTCTTCTTCTTCTTCTTCTGCTGTTGAATCTTGCTGGTGAAGTGTGATAGGTACTGCTGCTGCTGCTGCTGCTGCTGTAGGCATTGTTGTGGCAACTGGTGAGAGTGGAGATTTGGATGTTGCTTCATCTTCTGCTGCTGTTGAATCCTGTAGATGAAGTGTGGTAGGTACTGCTGCTGCAGCGTTTGTTATGTGTGTAGGTATAATTGCTGCTTCCACCTCTACTTCTACTGCTGCAATAGAAGTAACCATTTCTTCAGGCTCTGCTTGCGTCAAGCAAGGAACAGGAAGAGCAGCAATTACTTCTTGGTTGTCAGATGCTTTCAGTATCATGCTGATGTTTTGGCACAGAATCTTCTTGCCTCTGTTATTAAGGTGCATGCCATGTCTCATGTAACAGTCTCTTTGCAAGGAGTCCATACTTATAAAATATGCATTTTGGTAGGCCCTGCAAATCTTTGAGTATTGCCTGTTTGCTTTTATGATTTCCACGTTCACACATGACCATTCCGAAAGGTCATGCCTATGTGGAATTCTGACTACAAAAACTGATTTCTCTTGTGTTGAATTTAGTATTGCCTTAAGGTTTTGTGTTGCACTGTGGAGGTCGTTTTTATATACATTATTGGCTCCAGCTATGACGACAATATGACGATCATTTTCAGTTTCTATGTTTCTAATGAGTTCTTGGATGGGTGCACCTGGTTTGACAATACTAGTTGCTTGTATACAATGACTGTAACGTAGTATTTTTGCGATCTCACGTCCATGGCTATCAGAGAATATTTTCACTTTGAGTTTGTCTTCACGTTTATTGCGGAAGTTTCTGCTCATGTGCATGTCACTATATAGATTCGGCGTGTTGTTTTCGTCACAGTTTTCTGTGGATTCCACATTTACATCTGAATCTAGTGCATGAAAACGGTTTTTTGTTACCACAGGAATTCTACAGTCACTGGGTTTCACACGACCAGCTCTTTTTGGCCTAGTAAACATATGTTGCCTTGTTGTTTCTGCCTGTAGGCCTATATCCACTTCAGAGCACTCGTTTATTGTAGGTAGGACACTGAAACTGCTTTTATTGCCGCAGTTCGTTCCATTTGTTGTATTTATCACCTTTTCGCTTCTTTCTTCCGTGATCATGCTAGTCCTGTGCTCCCAGTTCCGTGTTTTACTTGCTTTGGCGATCGGGATATTACGCGCCTTTTTCAGTTCGGCATTTTCACATGTACCACAACTTATCAGTCTAGCCAATCTTTTCACATGCTTCCGTGTATCAGTTAATGGTATTCCTGCATCCATGCTAATTTCTACAATTTGCATGAGGAGATAAATGTGTGGTGCAGTGGCATGTGTACCCAAGATCAAGAAGATAGTTCTGGATATTATCCCATTCACCAGCTGTTGCTGTCCAGGAACAAACTGAAAAGTGTTTGCTGTATCATGGCTTTTTAAACTCCACAACAGGAGCTATCTAAATTTCAGTTGAATTTCATATTACAAGAAACACTCGAATGTCAATCAGCTCTATATAACACTCCTAAAAGTTAGAGGCATTGTGCATGAAGTCAGGTCCATTTCTCTGCCCCAAATTGCTCCCTGCAGCATTCTTGGTCAATGGTGGAGTTTTCTACATCCACTCTTGCCACTCTGTGGAATTAGTAAGATGTCGGCAGACAGTTGGTGGCAATGAATTCTTTAGTAGAGCCAACACTTTTCCTCATCATTGGTTTAAATCTGAGATAATTATCCTTTTACCAGTGGTTCCGGTATCTGGATTTTTATATCATGTTTGGTTTCAATAACCACAGATATATTTCCTTCATCAGGTGACGTGATCATGGTGAACATTATGTTCAGCTCTTGCCGTATTATGAAGCAAGGAACTAAACTTAAGCTTTAATCAAATATTGAAGAGCTTTAACCAACCATTGAAGAAATCATTAGGGGAGGAGCAAAAGCTTGGAATAGTGGAAGGCAGCACAGCAAATCAGCAATGACCGTTTCAGTCTTTGGGGACCTATCTCAGCGTTCAACTTACATGACTGAGGGGAACCAGATCTCCCATATCACAGTGCCCATTTCTTTCTCCCTACTATTCTTCCAACCTAAAACCACTTCTTGGCAAATCCTTTGATTCTACAAGTGGGTTTTTCAATAAAAACTTGTAGCATGTGTAGCTAAAATACTTTTTAAGTATAATACTATTTATATGAGTAATATCAAAGACTAACTAGTTTTTGTATTCAGTTTGAGTAAGAATGTTGTTTGGTAACCTGTAAATGATCAGCATGCAGCCATAGGTTAGATTTACTTTCATTCCAATTGATCCATAGTGAGCAGGTACTCCAGGATGTAGTACATGTCAGAAAAGCAATAATACATGACAAATATTTACAACTAAAACAAATAAGCTAATGTACCTTCCACAGGTCCCAAGTGGAATGATCATCTTTTTTTAACTATATTAAAGGATCTTTTTACAATACACATTTACTAAGATTGCATTAATGCACTGAATTTAAAATTAAAAAAAAAATGTTTTTATAAGGTAATAAACATATAATAGAACTACTACAATACTTATTTGCAATGAACACATTACTCCACTGAAATGGTGCAGAAGTTAGATTGTAATTTTTATACACACACAAAATCAGTTGGTTCTACTGAGAAATTCATCAATGGAGTAGAAGGAGTTGGCCACCAATAAATCGTTTAGGCTTCTCTTGAACTGAATTTCATTGGTTGTTAAGCTTCTTATGGCTACTGGCAATTTATTGAAAATGTGTGTTCCTGAATAAGGCACACCTTTTTGTACTATAGTAAGTGACTTTGATTCCTTGTGAAGATTATTCTTATTTTTAGTATTGATTCCATGAAATGAGCTGTTGGTTTGAAAAAGTGATATATTGTTAATGAGTAATTTCATTAAGGTTTAAATATATTGGGAAGCAGGAGCTAGTATCATTAGTTCTCTACACAGGCCTCTGCAGGATGTTCTTGAGTTCACACCACATATAATTCTTATTGCACGTTTTTGTGCCCAGAAAACTTTAGCTTGGCTTGATTAATTACCCCAAAAAATAATCCCATATGACAGTATGGAGTGAAAGTAAGCATAGTATGCCAGCTTTTTCATTTTTACATCCCCTATGTCTGACAGAATTCACATTGCAAATAGATATTTGTTTAGATGCTTCAGCAGTTCTGTGGTGTGATCCTCTCAGTTGAATTTGTTATCAGTCTGTAATCCCAAGAATTTAACACTGTCTACTTCTTCTATCTGCTTGTCATCATATGTTAGGCATATACTCATGGGACACCCCTTACAAGTTCTAAACTGCATGTAGTGCGTTTTTTCCAAAGTTTAGTGACAAAGAATTGGCTAGGAACCAGTGGTTTATATCCACAAATATTTTATTACCTGATCTTTCTAAGACTGCACTTGATTTGCTATTTATTGCGATGTTTGTATCATTGGCAAACAAAACATCTGGTAATGATACTGATGAAAGGTCATTGATATATACAAGAAACAGTAAGGGCCCTAAGATGGAACCTAGTGGGACCCAACATGTAATTAGTTCCCAGTTGGATGATGCCTGATAGCTTAATACATGTCTCTTTCCTAATGACATCCTTTGTCTGCTGCCAGAGATATAAGATTTGAATCATTTTGCAGCATTTCCTGTTACACCATGAGATTCTAACTTACTTAAAAGGATATTGTGATTTACACAGTCAAATGCCTTTGACAGATCACAAAATATACCAGCTGCCTGCATTTTTTTGTCTAATGAATTAAGCACATTTTCACTGTAAGTGTAGATGGCCTTCTCAATATCAGAACCCTTTAGAAATCCGAACTGCGACTTTGACAGTATGTTATTTGTGATAAGATGATTATAAAGCCAATTGTACATTCATCATCATCAGTTATCTGCTATATTAGCAGGTCCTTTGCCTCTCCATTTTCTGTGATCCATAGCTTCCTTCTTAAGGCTGCTGTATGTCATCCAGTATCTGGAATCTCTTCCTACCTCGCTTCCTTTTCCCTTTCCCATAATCTTCCAAAACTGTTTTTATCAGTTTGTCATTCTTTCTTAATATATGCCCAATCCAATTTCTTTTTCTTCTCTTTATTACATCTAGTAACTGTCTTTACTCTCCCACTCTTCTCAGTACCTCTTCATTTTTTACTCTGTCCATCCAACTTATTCTTTCCATCCTCCGCCATGTCCAGATCTCAAAAGCCTCCAGCCTTTCTCTGTCTTTCTCCCTCATAGTCCATATTTCAGTGCCATATAGAAGAACACTCCATACATTTTATAAGTCTCTTCCTGAGTTCTCTGTCCAGACCACTGCAGAAAATTCTCCTTTTCTTATAAAATGCCTCTTTCGCCATTGCTATCCTTGTTTTAATTTCTGTAGTGCACTTCCAGTCGGTGTCTATCCTGCTTCCAAGATACTTAAAATTTTGCACCTGTTCTAGTATTTCTCCATTCAGCATAATTTTTATTTCCTTATTTCCTCCTAGTGCCAATACTTTTGTTTTATTTGTGTTAATTTTCATTCCATTTTTTTTTTTCTGTTAGTCGCAATGGTGTCCACCAAATGCTGTAATTCTTTTTCCCCTGTGGCTAGAAGGACCATGTCATCAGCAAACCTCAAACTCCCTACTCTTCTTACTCCAATTTCTACTCCTTTGTCATCTCATGAGCATTGGTCAATCATACTTTCCAAGTAGAGGTTGAAAAGAGTAGGTGATAGACAGCATCCTTGTCTTACTCCTTTTCCTAGTCTGATCCAGTTTGTACTTTCTCCTCTCACTTTAATTGAAACTTTTTGATTAAGATATAATGAGTTTATAAGTCTTCTGGTTTTCCAGTCCACTCTCTTTTCCCTCATTATAGTTGCCAGCTTGTCCCAAACCACATTGTCAAATGCCTTTTCTAGATCGATGAAGCACATATATAGGTCTCTTCCTTTTTCAATAAACCTTTCTCCCAAGATTCGTAGGAGCCCTATTGCATCTCTGGTGCCCGTATTCCATCTAAAGCCAAACTGCTCCTCGCCAAGATTCTCCTCCATTACTTTTTCAAGTCTTTTATTAATTATTCTTAACATCACTTTGGCTGCATGTGAAATGAGGCTGATTGTCCCGTGCTTGCTGCATTTCTTGGTTCCTGGTTTTTTCAGTATTGGAATAATTACTGTCATCAGAAAGTCCTCAGGCCATTCACCACTGTCATATATATATTTTTTTCTTACATAACCTCAATATTTCTCTTATTCCATCTTGGTTCATGCATTTCTCCCGGTATCATATCTGTACCTACCGCTTTGCCATTTTTCATTGCAGCTATGGCAGACTTTACTTCTTCCATTATGATGGTTGGTCCTTTCTCATCATCACTTACACTGTTGTGTGATTCAAGTTCCAGAGTTTCTGGTTTGCTATTTGTGTCATATAGCTCTTTTAGATATTCTTCCCATCTCTGGAGGACAGCGTCACGATCTTTGTACACTACCTCTTCGTCTTTACTCAAAATTTCCAAAGTAGCACTTCCTGCTCTGTTTTGTTCCCATGTCATAGTCTTTAGTCTGTTGTATAGTAAGTCGTATCTTCCCTTCCTGTCCAGGTCTTCAATTTCATCACATTCCTCTTTTAGCCATTTTTTCCTAGCCTGCTCTGTTTCTCTTCACAGTTCATTATTTAACCTTTGGTATATCTTTCTTGCATCTTCAGTGTTCTTGTTTTTCAATTGTACATTACCTTTTCTAAAATTTTTGAGTGAAATTGGATGGAAATTTGGCACTATTTCCTTATCTCCCTTCTTAAATAGTGGCTTAATTTCAGCAAATTTCAATTATTCAGTAAATATTCCACTGATACTCATAAAAAACTGTAAACTCAATCATTCCACATATTTTCAATAAAAATTGTGCTAGCTTGTAATATGATATTATCTTGTAACTGCCTGCACAGCGCCAACTTCGACCATACACTAGATCTCTCTCGCGATGTTACCATAACATCAGTCGCCAGGTCAATGCCAAGAGGACAATACTTGAACTATTTCAAAATAAAACAAAAACAGGTATTTATATATGGCATTACTGATTACAGTCACAATAAAAAATTATATATATTTGTCAACAAGTAATTTTTATTATGAAATAGCTCACACATTATGCCAACAAACAAGTCCTATGTACAATGTACCATGCTCTCTTTCAACCACACTTACAGTAGGGCAACATTAATAAACAGAGAATTTTTGTATTGCAAAAAAAGGTAGCAGAGATCACCCTGAAAAGAAAACACCAGTGTCACTAATCAAAGGCAAAACATTACTAGAAAAAAATGCAGATATTCATTCATATGAAATAAAAAATAGATAACACCTGAGAAGCATATCACCCAGACTGAGAACTGTTGGAAAAGGTCCTCGATATTCATGAGTGCAACTGATAAAGTATCTTCCTATGAGTCCACACAACAGTATGAATAAAAGACATTCCAGTAGCTTCTTAAGAATTACCTGATGGAAAAAGAATTTTATAGTATAAAGGAAGTTTGTGTAAATAATGAGGAATGTTTTTACTAGCTGTATGCATGTATTGTAATCACCTGAATATATTTTCTGTATCATATATTTTTGGTAAAAGTGCAGTTACACTGTCAGAGGTTTCTGTGTGACGTGTAGATATAATCACAGGAAGTGGAAATGTCTAATCGCCACTCTGATACAGATAGCCAATGAAATTGTGTTTCTTCATTTGTTTCACTTCATTAACAAATCAGTGTTGTGGCAATGCTGTCCATAATATAGTAATACGTGACACCGTAAGTGTACTTTGAGGTAAATGTGATTGCTACTTGCTTCAGCCACAGCAATTTAAGCTGTGTCATTATGTTCCTGCATAATCGTAACTCATGACATATTCATAAAAAACACCAAAGTATTTTTGACAAGCAAGAGTGTAAACTGGAGCTGTGCTATTAAGTTCATGCATAACAACATCCCAGAAAATGTAAAAACATAATACTTCTGTAAATCAAGTAAAAAAAAGAGGAAAAGGGGAAATGGAATAAAGAACAGAAATTTATTAAATACTCATAATTCTTTGTTACTCTTTGAAGTGAAGTGGAAAACATATCTGCCTCCTAAGTCAAATACACTTAACACAAAAAAAGAAAATGAGAAAACCACGTAACTTCACAGTGGATTACAAATCCTTTTGACAGCTTGAAGAAAACTAAACAACAAGGTGTTCTCATGGTTCCACTGCCTTCTTCACTTTTATTCACAGAAGTATGAATCGAAAGTGTTGTTCCCTTTATTAGGTTTCTAAAATGATAGTTTTATGATGGCCCAGGTGCCCCCAATGCAATTGGTATGGCCACCTGTTTGTGGACCTTTGAAATGTAGACAAAGAGATGGATAAAACCTTCATCACTCAAGCAGTTGTACAAAGTCAAGCAATCTGAAATAACAGCACTTCCAGGGAGTATGTACTTTTTCAGAACTCTCAGAAGAATATGTCAACAGCTGTGCAGAGGAGGATACACTAGTTCCCATCTAATCACTGAACTTACGCACCATTGGGAGTGGCCAGTTCTTGGATGGGTGACTGTCCAGGTATGCCACATGCTGTTGACAGTTTTCCATTTGTTTTTATGACACAGGGGACAGGAGGAGCAGTGGCATAAAATCTCTAATCACTAGGCTTTGTGCCAATGCACTGGATTAAATTCCAAATCTCTCCACAGGATCTCATGGAGTGAGACTATGTGACACTGTTGGTGGTGATCCGTCTGCCAGATAGGAAGGGAGCCCTCATGCTCTTCCAAGAGAAGTAGCCTGTGTGTCACCATTGGGTTTAACCCTCTTTCTTCTCTTATCTCTCTCTAGTTTATTGCACACCTTTACCAACAGCATAACACATTACATCATAGTTCCTGCCTGCAGCTCGAAAAAAGCATACAAATTCCTGGTGAAAAAACTGCAAGAACAATCACTTGTAAAGGGAAAAGAAATGAGGCATAAAGCATTTTTAAATTACACAATGTAGTGAGTATTCTGATTGTATCATAAACTATAAAATTAATATTTAGCCATACTTATGTCTGCATGTTAATGTAATACAGTACTCATCATCTTAAAATGGGTCATCAGCCTCTGTTGTTAACAATACAATACAATAGAGATTTTCGTGGAACATCACTCAAAAACAGTAAAGCATTTTATACTCTCCATAGCAATGATCAGTAGCTGACACCTATGACAAAATGATAGGCAGTGCAGAGACACCACTGGAGCCACAGTGGATTGCCAGCAAATCAGTCCCAAACAGCACTGGTGCACACAGCCATCAAAGACAGACAGTCTACAGAGAAACATTTGCAAAAATGTTATTGGACAGAACTGTTATTACTGATGAGTGAGAAAGTGAAATACATTGTAGCTGTGTTACCACTACACTCAGGACTTCAGCATTCAGACAAAAGGTGCTATAAAATTGTAGGCGATGAGTGGTTATGACTGTGAGATATTGCATTCAGACATCACGTGGTTTACCATTAGACCATTGGTGTAGCCATGACATAACACCTCAAACAGAAGACCAGACTTCCTCCAGGAACTGCTCCAACCTACAGTGTTGTCATTTTATACAAACAGCCAGACTTACAGAATTATCAGTATGGCCATGTAATTTGTCCCGTACTGTGATCAGCACAGACTTAGACTCTGCAGCACCTGGCCACCAGCAAGCTTTTATGTAAAAGAGTGTACATACTGCATTATCATAATCTCTAGAAATATGTCAAGTTGTGATTGAAGCTGGATAGAGTTATCCATGCTACTTTCTTCAAGCAGCATCCCTGGTTCAAGGAAGACATTGATTTAAACACTGAAAAGAAAGCTCTCATGAAGTGTACAATTGAGAGACATTTTTACAAACTCATGAATAATGCAATTTTTGGCAAAATTGTGCTGATTGTTGGAGAAGATTGTGAAATTTACTTAGTTACCAATTGCAACGGGTGCTGTGGCACAGGAGATATCACCAGTCCAAATTTGAAATAGACCACAATCTTCAACAAACATTTTGTCATCTGGAGATGGCTTAAGTTTAGAGTTCATGAAACCAGTATATGTGGGTATGTGTATAAGACCTAACTAAGCTCCCCACATATCAGTTCCATTATGAATTTGCAGAAACACTGATTGCATATCCAAAGCCTCCTCTAATGGGTTAAGGCTGTGATGCACATTAAGTAATAGGTGACACCCTGACACATTCGACCTGTCTGGATACACAACCTATAATTCCTATGGTATAAAGCCTCAAACGATAAGGTTATCTGCTTGATGAAAGATGAGGTAAATGGATCACCAGTTGTGGAATCTGTAGGTCTCCACATAAAATGTGCACATACCACTCATATATAGGTGCCACCCTTAGACATGCTAAGAGTGTCCGAAACCCAATATACCACACGGTTAGAGATTACCTGAAGTACATGTACTGCAGTGTTGGTGGCACTCTGTCTCCCACTCTGCATGTGGTTCAACAGTTCAGTATTCAGTTGCAATGTCATGAGGTGCACGCTGTATCGCAACCAAGAATTGGCCTGTTGTGACATGATAAGCGGCTCATCTTAGCCAATGGGATCAAAAACATACCATATGCACACTATTCACTTGAGCAATAGACGGCATGCGTGTGTGCTGTATATAACTGGTGCAAATTTGTGCATGTATGTGGAATGGTATGATCTGCTTATGATAGTGTATACAGGATGAATCACCTAAAACTTGCACTGCAAATATAGCAGAAATGGTAAGTGCTATTGATGTGCGGTTTTTGCAGAATGGGTTGGTAGTGAGTGGCTTGTTAGTCAATCAATAGTTTGTAATAATACTTAGAAAGTGTATTTTTGTGCAAACATGCGCTTTTCAAATGGAACAATGCCCATTGATATTAGCAAACTAAAAGTAGGGTAAATTAGAACACCAATGGTGTTTGTTTCAGGATTCTAGGGGGAATCATTTACAGGATATCGTATTTTGAAAAGTTTTTAGACCGTCACTTTTTGTACCATTCAGCCTTCATTGTTGGTAGGTATAATGTTGTTATGTTTGCTTACAGTGTGTTTGTGTGTTCCTTGAGTGGACTAAAACTTACTAGTCAATTACTGTGTGACCGTCCAAGCTGCAGGTTGTGAGTGGACTATGGTACTTACAAATACAGGCAGCAAAAACCAGTATTCTCATGGTGGATGGAGAGTGTAGAAAGAATGCAGTTCATTCTTGTTTGGTGTAGGTGGCAAGATATTCCAATAGACCTCAAACATCTCAGCAGTTATTTATCAACCTGTTCAACCAGTTACGTGAAAGTGGTAGTGTGACACCCAGAGAATGTAACAGAAGAAAACAAGTGATGACAGAAGATGGGTAAGTTAATGTTCTTGCTGCTGTTGCAGTTGGCTCACAAGTTACTTTTCACGCAATTGCATGAGGAAAAGGCACGAGTCAGGAATGTGTCCTATATATTCTCCATTGACATAGGTTCCATCCCTGTCACATATCTCTCCATCAAGAGCTCATGGAAATGATTATGAGAATCGTGTTAACTTCTGTATGTGGGTATTAAGACAGGAAACTCTTTTTCAGTAATGAAACCATATTTACCAGTCACGGCCACATAACTGCCGAGACATGCACAATTTGTCTGTTTATAATTCCCGTTGGCTTTTTCATGTGGATCATTAGCATCATGGGGTGGAAATATGTAGTGTGGGATAGTGAAACATCAGCTTGTAGGCCCATTTCTCATAAACGGACCACTGAACACACACAAGTATCAGAGCCCCCTAACAGACCATCTTCCGCAGAAGATAGAAGATGTTCCTCTGCAGTCTAGGAGGAATCTGAGGTACTAACATGATGGCTGCCCAGCACACAGTGCATGAAGTACTACAGCAAGTCTTCATGAATTGTTTCCATTTCATTGGAATGGATGCAGAGGACTTGTACCCTGGCTGGCCCATTCCCCAGATTTGATGATTGTAAACATTTTTCTGTGATGAAAGCTGAAAGACACGGTCTACAAGGGCATAACAGCTACATCCGATGATATGCAATGACGTATTACTGCACCCTGCTCAAACACCTGCCTGAAATGCTAGCATGTGTGCAACAGTCATTCCACACCAGACTAGAAGGATGTATTGCCACTGCCGGTGATCATTTTGAACACAACCTGTGATGGTCAGTTGCCTTGTTACTTGTCATAATCCACATAACTAGCGTGTGCACTTGTATTGTTCTTTAATGTGTGCCACCACCACTATCGTAGTGTCAGTGTGGGAACTTTTCAAAATATGATATTGTGTAAATGACTCACACTAGAATCCTTCAACAAACACCACTGGCATTCCAGTTTACTCTACTTTTAGTTTTTTAATGTCAATTGGCATTGTTCCACTTGAAAAAGTGTAGGTTTGCACAAAAACTACTCTTTCTAAGCGTTATTACAATCTGTTGATTGGCTAACAATATGAGCTCCTGACTACCAATCCATTCTGTGAAAACTGCACACCAATAGCACTTTCCATTTCCGCAATATTTGTAGTGCAAGTTTTAGGTCATTCATCCTGCAGAAGTGTATATATCTGTGAGTGCTTGTGTATGCGAGTGCATACTGTGTGTGTGAGTAAGTCTGTTTTGTACACTATTTGTGTGAGTTATACTGTTTTTTACACCATGTGTGTATTGTCTGCACAGTAGTTTAAGTTTCAATGTGGCTGGCCACCCCAAAAGAGATTGCATTTAGTTTAGTGTTACATCTCATAGGGGAACTGTAAATAAATATTCCATGCCAAGTGCAGTTAAAGTGCGTAAAATGGATGGCTTCTTCAACTGTACTACAACTCCAACACTGTGCTATAACTATTCCAAGCTGTTGGAAGAAAAATGAATGTGTGAATCAACTGTAGAAGAAGGAAAAAATATCAATCAGTGAGACATATTTTTATATTTCTGTACACTGTTAAATTATTTTTTGTAAATATTGTATACATACAGTTTTCATACCTTGTTTTTTTCTATGTTGGAATAAATATTATGTCAAATCTAACATGAAAAACTATTTTGATAAACAAATAAATCTAATTTGTTAAACTCTAGTCATTCATTTTCTTTCATTCTATCCTATCTACATATATTATTGTTTACAACATGCAGCTACATCTGCATTGCACACCCCTTTTCTTTAAGTACGGGCACATTTACACTTCAATTTTCATACTGTAGGCTGACACACACATCTACATAAAGTGTACAATTTTGGCAATAGGCAGACACATCTGCATTGCACAGTCTCTCCATAATGAGGCACCCATTTACAATTCATTAAACATGTGTTGAAATATAAACACCTACACCTAAACTTCAGATGCTCTTAGCACTAGCTCTGTGTGTGAACTGGCAGCATGAGGACAGTGGCAGAGTGACACGAAGGCATGGTCCAATCCTGCGGCATGCAGCATGCGCAGACATGGTCTGCTACCACGAATGGCAGTGCAGAGGACTCTTCCACCCAATGTGGTGTTTGTTTCAAAATAAAAACCTAAATATTCCCAGAATAGTGCAAGTGGACTGATCCAAACTTATGGGGAATTGTTTAAATATATTGCTAGCCTAGCTGTCAAGAGTTTAAACTGGAAAGTGTGCTATGGGTTTTGGAATTAAACTGAATCTGAAAAGAATTTGAATTGAATTGAAATTGAATTTGAAATGAACTGAAAGGCAAGTTAAGACTGGTTACTATCTGTTGGGTGAAAACATGTTTATATAGCCATCAGGCTCAGGTTGGCACCCTTTGTCTGATAAACAGGCTTGGACCATCAGGGGAAACATACATCATCTGCCCTGCTGTGAATAGCAGATAGACTTGGACCTGCAGGGACTTTGTCTCCAGTGAGACAATGTCTCTTGTCCTAGAACTGAACAGGGAGAGAGAGGGTGATCTTGGGAGACAATGCCCTTTGTCCCAGAACCACAGGCTCACAGCGCCACATGAAAAATCTTTTGTCTAATAGGCAGGCTTAGACCCGTAGCGGAAACAAACATCCTTTGTCTCACATGACATCAAGGTAAAACCCAAGGAAATCTGGCAACAATGCAGGCTATTCTCATATTCAAGGTCAGCCATCTTGAATTTCAAGAGGACAATGCTCTGTCTTGGATTTTTTTTAATTTTCCGCCAGTTTTTACTTACAACAACATCTCCACTTAAACAATGACGTCACAGGAGTGGGGGGAAAACCCAGTAGCCCAACTGGACTATTTTTTAAATTTTCTGCCACATTTTTTAATTTCTCAAAATTTTATACATAGGGCAACTGGCCTATGCCAGAGGGTGGGGAGGCGCAGGGGGTAAATATGGCAACAATGGGTGTCATCACAGGGGGAGGCCAGGTGAATTTCTAGTAACAATGCAGCTCATGCCCGAACCAGCACCATCTGCCTATCAGCTTCCCTAGAGAGAAAGTGGCTCTCTGGTGTAGACAGTAGCCTGGCCCCAGTACCTTCATCTGTTTTCAACCAATCAGTAAACCAGAATATGTGTCCCGAACAGTATCATGGTTCATTCTTCCACTGCTCCTTACTTCCAATTGTTACACTGAAAGGTTCATTGGAGCATTTGACAACTATTTCCCATACCATTACTCTCTTAACCACATTCATTACATTTTTGTAGGATTCTGAATATCCTATAGTTTTCCAGTTTTTAACTGATATACTCCTCCCACTGCCTCTATTGTAACACAAAGATGTAATGGGAGCATTGCAGTGAAACCATGATTCCTCCCTTATCAATCTTCCTACCACCAATGATGAAGCTCAAAAAAACAACTAACAAAATTTTAATTGATATGTTAGAAGAAGGTGACATGTGACAAATAACATGAAAGAACAGCAAGTAACCTGATTGCTCAATAATGAAACAAGTAAAATATCTATGGCATTTTATGCTGGGATAGCCAGAAAAAAATATAAAATTTTGCTGTTCTCAGAACTTGCAGAAGTCCCTCTTGGAGTAGAATGATACTACTCACCACTACACCACACAATTTCCCTCAATAACACTTGACTATTGCAGTATGATAAATTAGTACATGTAAACAAACTTGATGCATTTTTGTAAACACTCTGGCAGTTTTTGTATGCCCATGTCATACCAGCTCACCACCAGCTCCACAGCTTTGGTGAAGAAGGATGCCGCCACTGGTGTGATTGTTGCTTGGGCTCAGGTGTAAAGTGGTATGCCCAGGTTCCGTCACCCATGACAATTGAGTCCAGAAAGCTGTCCTGTTCAGCTGCAAGGCGTTGAAGAAATGAGTTGCAAGCATCAACTCGTTGCCGCATATGGTCCTCAGTCAGCATGCGTGGCACCCACCTTGCATACACCTTCCAGTAGTTCAATGTTTCCTTTAAAATTCTGTGAGTGGTGCTTCGGGAAACCTCAGGAACCAACGTGCAGAGATCATCCATGGTGATCCACCGATCTTCGTGCATGTTTGCTCAACCTTCATCACTGTCTCCTCAGAAATTGATGGTCTCCTGCTCCTTTGTTCATCACGAATTTCAGTCCGACCAGCTGCAAACTCTCTACACCACTTATGAACATTTTCGACATCCATGCATGACTCACCATACACTTCTGTCAATTGGTGATGGATTTCAATCGGTGCAGTGCCCTTTGTGTTCAAAAACCGAATAACTGTGCGCAATTCGCACTTCGCGGTAACATCCAATGGGAGCTCCATTCTCAACGGCTGCCAAGCCAAGACTGAGCACCTCAGTGCGGCGTGCACATGTTTACACACAGCGTGTGAAGCACTCTTCAAAACAGTGTGACTAACTGCCACACAAACAGAGTTCTGTACTTACAAAAAAATACGAGACCTTACTTTTGGGATTACCCTCGTATACAGCAGACTGTCAGCATCAAATATACTCGCTTCATGGGAGCCCAGCCAAGGACCAATGAGAGCCTCATTGTCTTGGACTTGCGTTATTGACTGTGACATACCAACAGAGCCCCTCCTCCCCTGAGACTGGGGAGCACTGGGGGAGAAGGTTATAGCCGCTAACATCGTCTTTGTGCAGTTGTGTGTGACCAACATGCCATAGCTGGCTGCTACACAAAGCAAGGTTGGGTGATTTCTCAGCAAGAGACAAGAAAAAGAATTGGTTGAAGCAGGGTGGAGTTTGGCAAAGGCCAAGTTGCAGTGGGGGAATGCTCGGGTGTAGAGGTGGTGGGGCAGTGGGTGCAGTGGATTCAGGTTCTCTTTGTGTGCTTAGAGGCATACATTTCGTCCTAGGAGCCATGATAGTTTAGAATCCATCAGCCAATAATCTTGATGTAATCACAGCCAATTTGATATCACTGGATAACTGTAGCTCTGAGTGAATTGTCTGGAAATAAAACCACTGTCAACCTGCCATTCTTCATGCTGTCTGTTGGCCATGCAACCTGGTGTAGAATTGATTTCATGCACAATTTCATGTCAAATAACTCTCTGTTGAATTGTCACACATGAGTCCTGAGGGGCAGGGGGTCACACATAGGATTCACATGCACTACGAGAATAACTTGTCATATTGACTTGTGTCTCTGATTGTACAGCTGTCGCATTCTGTCTCAGCTGTACATTTGTGTCTGCTGCTGATGCCATGATGATCGTTGTCTTGTTCATATGGAACATGTGAGAAGATACCCATGGACTAGTGTCCTCTGAAGGCAGCTAAGTATAAAATGGTGAACTACTGGCAATTTTGGATGCAGATTTTCCACTACTAATTTGTGTAAGAATTCCTCATGTCAAATCTGGAAAGAGATGAAAGCAAGAGCAGAAATCTGTGCTCAGTATCGGCTCTTGAACGTCAGTGGCCAAAAACTGCTTTGGAAATTTTTCATGTAGGCCAAGGTCTATGGTGCAGATGATGATCCCATAAAGTTTAATAGTAGAACATTAGCAGTGTGTAGTTGGACAGGTGGATTTTCCCTGGAATGGTGTTCACTCCCGAGCCAGTGGCTACCCGAAAAATTTGACTCATTGAGTGATCTAGCATGTAGAGTCTACAACCACCATCGCTTAGAACTAGGGCAAAACTAGTTTGGCACACGTTTCTGAGATGTGGTCACTGTCACTGTGTGTTTGTGATCTGCACTGTGTCTTCCATTTGGATGGTTGGACAGCATGGAGCAGTTGCATGCCCTGTCATAGAAGTGAGTGTGGAACCAACACAACCACACTACTGATGGGTCATCTGTTTGTGGAATGTTATTGTCTGCCATGGACATGGTTGGTGTGGCTGGCCAAAAGTGAGCAGTCTTGTAGTCAGAGCTAGTGACATCACTGTCATCAGTGTATGGGACTGCTCAAATTGGATCAGCTGCTGTTGTCTGTGGGCAGTGCATCACACTGGGAATGCACTGGGAATGTCATTGATGTCTAGTACATTTGTGTACTGTTATTTCTGTGGGATGGCAAAAAGCCTGTCTGCCAGGAATAATTTGCATTCCACCGTTTCAGCCATAGTGCCCAAAGCATGATGTCTGGCATGAGCGATGAGGTGATAGATGCACAGGGTTTTCTCTGGAGATAAGATGGGGTTCTGTTGCCCAGTGTGTCCTCGTAAATCACCTGCCACCACTGTTGTTGTGGTGTCTTCACGAGCAGGTGGAGCAATGCCTCTATGGTGGTGGCCACTTTGTTGTTAGCTGCCACTGCTTGCATGACATTGCTGATAATGCCCAACAAGGTGAAGAACTTGGAAATGTCGTCGGATATTCTGTGGCTCTATGGAATGATCTGAACAGTTACATACCACATTGCCAGGAGTTCTTGTGACAATGTGGTAGCTTGGAATGGAAAGTTTGTTGTGTATATGCTCTCTAAAAATTTTGTTGTTGATGTGTTGTGTCATGCCATCCACGAGAGGTTGTGGAAGAATCCCCTGGGACCTTGAGCAGCACAGATGACAACCCAAGAGTCTTCTTGCATAGCTCAGTCAGCTGTGCTTCACTTGATGTTATGAACAGATTTGGTTGGGTTGTAGCCAACATGGAAAGACAGGTAAAATCACACGAGTTGCTGCTGTGTACACCTGTAATAGTGGTGGCATATTAACTTATAGGTGTGAGGAAGCATTGCACTCATCATTGACATAAATGATGAGTTCACAAGTCATTACACATTGTTGGTGAAAACGTGCATCATTGTAGCCCACGATACGACATGACAAAATGTCATTTTGTCACTTTCACATTTCGTGTGTAACATGAGCTGATTCGAGTAATGAAAAACATATATGAAGCACCATGATAGTCACTTTTTTATGCCTGTTTCTAACAAGAGCAGCAATAGTTGGACAGCTCCATTGTCATAATGAAGGCGTTCAGTTGAAATACACTGATTAAGTTGTAGTAGCTGCTGTTGTTCACTGTCAAGTCACTACTGTGGAGGTTGCTGCTTAGGGTGCTCATAGTAAAATGCAGGGAGCAGATTAATGCATTCACAAACAAAAAAATGCTTAATAAGGAAATACATCATGAAGCAAGCACACAGTACAGTAGCATACAGCAGACTACCAACACCGAAGATACTCTCTTCGGGATATTCAACCACCGACCAGAGTCTTACTCTATTGCACTTGCATTATTGATGGTCAGATCTCCACACATGCAAGTATTAAAATACTTCAACTTAATCAGGTAATATTTGCATTAACATCCAACTGTGGAAAGTGTTACACCTCGATTCAGTTTTTCAGCAGTATTTGGAATTACTGGAAGAGTTATTTAAATGAATTTGTTATTAAGTTACCAGCATGTGGATAACAACAATGAGGAACTATGCATGTGAATTCATCAAAACAAAACTGATTTTATTAAACAAATCAGTTAAAAGAGAAAGAAATGTGAGAGGAGTGTTGCCTAACAATTACAGACTTTGGAGAGGGAAACAGCTGTGAGGAACAGTGCAACCTTTTGGTTAATTATCCTCCAGTCATCTGCCGAAATTTTCAGGTTCTGTACCCACACTTTCCCAAACAGAGTCTTTGGAGGAACATCCTTAAGTAATTTAGGAATCCAGATTGATTTCCTCATAGCCTTCAAGAGTTTCTCTGCTGGCTTGAGCAGCAACTTCACCTCATCCCATGGAAATATCTAGGGCTCCATTTCCTTCAGCCATTCTACTTTCCCATCCCCTCAGTAAGAAAGATTACAGTACCTTTGTCCAAATAGACTCTCCTGAATTTGGAGCCTTGACTTGTGTCTTCCACATTCATTTCAAAGAGAACCATCTGAACTAGCTCCTCCTTCTGAAATTATGTTGATGCATGGATATCCTTGGATTACGGCCATCCTAAAAACTGAGACTTCAGTACTATAAGTCTCTATTATTCCCTGTCTTTGAAGTGTGTGTGTGTGTGCGGGGAGGGGGGCTGTTTATCCCCTTCACCCTGAGACAGCCTCTTCTTGAAGGTCTTAGGTTCAAGACCTACCCATCAGTCTTAGGAAGATATTCTTTGCCTTCATTTTCTCTTTGTTCTCTTAGAAGTTTCTATTAACATTTTCCACTTCTTGGACTGCTCTGTACCCAATCCAACGGCAGATACAGCTTCCATTGGTTCAGCACCTGATGTTTGTGAATTTTAGATACCATCAAGTCCATTAGTTTTTTTTAATTATTTTCTGTGGTCTCCATTTTGGTCCCATGGTTATTGGATATATATTGTGTTGACACCACTGGAGGTCAACACAGGTGGAACACTAATTATTCAGGAAGGTCACCCGGTATCCCTGAGTCTCTGTCCATGATGTATCTTCTCATGTGCCATGTACCCCTCGATACAGATCATTTCACACCTAGCTTTCATTTCATCCTACTTGTTACATCCAAAACATATTTTTGTATCAGTCAGACGGTCCTAGGAGTATTTATCCCCTGACATTTAAGAGGATCTACTTTTGCATGGGGTCAAGTTCCCAAGACAAAAGTACACACACTCTTGAGGGGGTGGTGGTAAAGTAATTGACAAAAAGATAAATACCGTTTATTTCAAATTTAATATGCAGCACATGAATGAAAATTTATTTATTATGACACTATTTATAATTTTAAAGCAACAATCATCTACAAACACTGGTAACAAATTTTCTTGCTCCATGAATACTGTATGACTCTATGAATACTGTATGACAGGTATCTTGCCAAAGCAGCATTAACTTTCAGATACATATATGGGGAAATTTGTATCACCAACATTTTGCAGTACTGGTTTTTCATATGTTAATATTGCAGCTTCAATGTAACAGACTGGTCCAGACCGAGGAAAATTTAAAGAAAGTGGAAGTGGCAAACACATCACTTTCTGAGATGATACAGGCTTTGGAGGAATGATCTGAGTCTGAAGGTATGGAACCAGAGCAATTCTTTGAAAGTGAGAGATTATGTCACAAAAGGTCTTCACAATCTGAGAAAGGAAACAGAGCTACTACTAGTGCTGGAGCCATTACTGTCTGTAGCAGGGAGTAGGATATGAACTAATTATGAGATGAATATTTGTGCCAATTCAGAAGCTAGTAGGAGACCTTCTGAAAGGTAGACGTTATAGTGGAAGTGCAGTACTTTCATGGAATTTGAAACAGAAGTTATGAAAATATGCATTTCTGCTCTAGCTAGAGAGGGTTCTTCATTCACTTTATAGGAAGTATCAGATATTAGTTATAAGTGGTGACTTCAACATAAATTTTGTATATGACGGTGCAAGAAAAAGGATTTTGGTAGGTCTCCTAAATTCATATGGTCTGATGCAGACTGTGTTTTTTCCAACTAGGATGCAGGGGAACAGTAGCATAGCCATAGACAATATTTTTATTCATTCTTCATTACTAGATGGGCATTCTGTTAGTAAAAGGGTGAATGGTCTTCCAGACCATGATGCACAAATTTTAACACTAAAAGGTTTTTGTACCCAAACAAATGCCACATATAATTACAAACTAGTTAGGAAAGTTAATCCAACAGCAATAGAGAGTTTTTTAAACCTCATCAAGGAACAAGAGGATGCCTACAGTGCTGATAACATAGCTGATAAATATAATGCTTTCCTTAACACATTTCTTGTGTTCTTTGAGAGTTGCTTTCCATTAAAATGTTCTAAACAGGCTACTAGCAGTAATAGGCAGCCCGGGTGGCTGACTAGTGGGATAAGGATATCATGTAGAACAAAGTGGGCATTATATCAAAATGTTAATAGTCACAATCAAGCTACAGTAGCCCTTTACAAACAGTATTGTAAGGTGCTCAAAAATGTTATTAGGAAGGCAGAGAGTATGCAGTATGCAAATAGAATAGCTAATTCACAGGATAAAATTAAAACCATATGGTCAGTCATGAAGGAAGTGTCTGGTCAGCAGCACAAGGTTGACGATATAAAGACAGTTCATAGTAAAAATAAATGTTCAAATGTGTGTGAAATCTTATGGGACTTAACTGCTAAGGTCATCAGTCCCTAAGCTTACACACTACTTAACCTAAATTATCCTAAGGACAAACACACACACCCACACCCGAGGGAGGACTCGAACCTCCGCTGGGACCAGCCGCACAGTCCATGACTGCAGCGCCTTAGACCGCTTGGCTAATCCCAAGCAGATAGTAAAAATATTTCTGTTACTGATAAATCAGATACATGTACAGTATTTAACAATCACTTTCTGAGCATTGTTTGTGAATTAAATAAAAAATTAGTTTCTACAGGGAATCATATGACTTTCTTGGCAAACGCCTTTCTGAGATTGATGTCTGAAATATTCCTCTGTGATACAGACAACAGGGAGAGTGAGTCAATAATTAAATCACTGAAGACTAAGGACTCTCATCGATATGATGGCATGCCTAGCAAAATATTAAAGTACTGTGCTGCACATCTTAGACCTGTATTTAGCCATATTTGTAATTTTTCCTTTAGAATGGTCAGTTTCCTGAATGATTAAAGTATTCAGTAGTAAAGCCACTTTATAAAAAGGGAGAAAAGGATAATGTAGACAATTTTAGCCAGCCGGAGTGGCAGTGCGGTTCTAGGCACTACAGTCTGGAGCCGAGCGACCGCTACGGTCGCAGGTTCGAATCCTGCCTCGGGCATGGATGTGTGTGATGTCCTTAGGTTAGTTAGGTTTAATTAGTTCTAAGTTCTAGGCGACTGATGACCTCAGAAGTTAAGTTGCATAGTGCTCAGAGCCATATGAACCATTTTTTTAGACAATTTTAGACCTATTTCTATTCCATCAGTATTTGGTAAAGTTATTGAAAAGGCTGGTATGTAAAGATAACTGATCATTTTATACCAAATGATTTGCTATCAGATGTACAGTTTGGCTTTAGAAGTCGTTTAACAACTGAAAATGCTATATTCTCTTTTCTCTGTGAGCTACTGGATGGGTTAAACAAAAGGTTTTGAATGGTAGGCATATTTTTTTTATTTAACTAAGGTGTCTGATTGTGTTGATCACAAAATATTGCTCCAGAAGTTGGATCATTACGGAATACAGGGAGTAGCTCGTAATTGGTTCATCACTTACTTTAGCAACAAAAGGCCATTACTCACTACGTTGAGAATGGCTGTGATGTGGGGTCTGAGTGGGGTTCAGTCAAGTGAGGGGTGCCCCAGGGATCAGTGTTGGGGCCACACCTGTTCCTTATTTGTATAAATAACATGCCCTCTAAGATAGTAAACTGTCGTGGAAAGCCCACATACAGGATCTTGTTCAAAGACTTAATGCTGGCATTTTAACTATTCGAACGGTATCTGAAGTGAGTGATCTTTTGACATGAAAACTAGTCTACTTTGCTCATTTTTATCTGCGTATGTCATATGGTTTTATATTTTGGGGTAACTCTGCCCATTCTAAGAGGATATTTTTGGCTCAGAAATTGGCGGTTCGGGCAATAAGCGGTGTAAGTTCATGAACCTCTTGTCAACCCCTGTTCACGAGTCTCGGTATTTTGACATTGGCCTCTTAATATATATATATTCCTTACCACCATTTCTTGTTAACAGTATTAGCTTATTCCCAAGGATAAGCTGCTTTCACTTAGTTAATACACGGCAGAAATCAAACCTGCATTTGCATAAGGCTTCCTTAACTCTTGTGCAGAAAGGTGTGCAGTATACTGCTTCATCCAGTTTCGATAAGAAACCACTCAAATTCCAAAATCTTAGCAGTAATCCATACACTTTGAAATCGAAACTGAAGAGTTTCCTCATGGGTCACTCCTTCTATCCTGTCGAGAAGTTCCTTGAAAAATTAAGCTGCCTCTTGTTGTATTGTTGATTACATTTACTTAAAATTATGGACTGACTTTTTTTCGGCCTCATAAACATTTTATTTTTATCTGTTATTACTTTAACGTTATAATTTCATGTACTGCCATGTTCCATGACCTTGGAGATTTGCTCCTCAATTTGGTCCTACGGAACTTGACATGTAAATAAATAAGAAAATAAATAAATGCTGGTTGCCAAAGAACAAAACAGTATAATAAAAGCCCTACCACTGGCAGCAATATGATTGCAATTCTATTCACAGTGTCCAGATGAGATGTTAAAGAGGGAAAGCATCTTTACCATGCATATAGTTGTGGTGAGTTGAACCAACTTTTCATCAGCACTATGCCAACTGAACACTGAAAAGAATGACTTGGAGGTCTTTAAGCTGTTCTTAATCAGTCTCAATTAATATGTATGAGAGGATAGGAAAATGAGCTCTGCTTCCTACAAGAAACAGTACAGAAACTCACAGGGGTAGCAATGGATATCAGAGAACATCAGGGAAGGCACCAAACGGCAGCCCTTTGCAAGATCAGAATGGTCATTGGACTTATCAGAGAAAGGCACTACAAGGATAGGTCCCACCTGGGAAATGGTGTACAATGACCACCAAAAGAGTAGGAAAACATGGGATTAGAAATCACTGAGATAATAAATCCTGCATTGAGTCATACTCAACATGTTTGAATAAGTAATGAACAGAAAGTGAGTGCAGGCAAAGCCCAACTCATCACTCTAAATATCGTAAAGTATGCGGAAATTAGGGATGACCTCTTGACCAAGATGGGCAGGGCTCAAGAGATGCAATGTCTTGTCATAATTATTAATATTGCTAACAAAGAATTTTTCATGATGCTTGAGATGGACAGGCTTGTGAGCACTATTTTAGATGCCACATTCTCGGCATGCCAGCAGGCAGAAAACTGGGAAGCTTTCCCACTCCACACTGATAACAGCAGGAATTAAAGGCATCTTTTGCAGAGCAAGTACAGCTTTCTTATAAGTGTCAGCACTCAACATTCATTGGTAATGCAATAATTATCCCACAACTGGTGACAGAAGCAATTTTAGGGGTGGAATTTATGTGACGGCAAGGAACAATCACTAATGTAAGCAAAGGAGTGATTCCCTTGCCATAGGAGAGGGCATAATTATGGTCCACTCTAACAGGACGATGTCTAGCAGCGATGATTTCACACATTGTTTCACGGTTATGACATTGCTGTGAAAGATGGCTTGCCATTCAGTGGCACTTCCCTCATGTGAACTGTAGGGAAGGACAAAGTAGATGTGGCACAGCTAAAAGTAGATGTGGCAGAGCTAGAATAAATTCTCTATCTAATTAAACACAAGGTCTCCAAAATACATGATATTCTGGACGAAAACCACAAGGAGCTCATGAAAATTTTAGTCTTGTGTGCAGAAATGTTTAGAATTAAGATAAGTATCTTTAAGAATTTTATATAGTGGTTTACTGCTAGGAACGTGGTGAATTCTTCACTGGGCCATTAAGCAGTCTATTAATCTCTAGAGAGCAGGTGGAACAACAAATCAAGGAGATGCTGGAGCAAGTAATTACCAAAAGGGCGAATAGTAGTAGTTCACTTCTCATAGTCCCGGAAAGGATGGTATGATCAGGCTGGTGCTCAATTCCCACCAAAGAAACATAATCACTGAGTCCCTAGATCAGTTATTGCAAAAATTGCATGGAAAGAGTATCTTCTCTGCTGTCAGTTCAAGGGCAAGGCTTAAGCAGATTGAACTGGATACTAGCTGCAGGCACAACATGACATATGTATACTGTGGTCAATTCTACCAGTTCAAAAAGCAGCCCTTTGGTCTGTAGATATCCTCATGTGTGTTAGTTCAGCCTCTAGAATTCACACTGAATGAAGAAGTTAGTTTATACCTGATGATATGATGTTTGGCACGTAATCCTGGGACATACACAGTTATTGTACATGGAAGTTACTGCACTTGCTACAGGCCATCAGACTTACAGTAAATTTGGAAAAATCATGCTTTGGGAAAAAGTAGCATTTTTGGGGTACCTCATTTGTGGGGATGGCATCCATCATGACAGTGATACATTAAACGCAATACAAGAGTTCCTGCCTCCAGCAATCAAGAACCAGTTGAGAAGTTTACTTGGATTAATTAATTTCTACTGGTGATGTCTAGGAAATGGGGTTTTTGCATCACCCAGGCTGTGTGCACTCACAGAAAAGAATACACCTCTAAGCTGGGATGAGGAAGCTAACAAGGAATTCTCTGAGGTAAGGTAAGCTTTGGCAGAAGCACCATTGTGGCTCACCCTGAATTGAACCTTCCATTTTGTGTACCCTTCTGACTGGAGGAAAACAGGGATTGGAGTGGTGGTGTTACAGAAGTAAAAGTGAATGGAAGAAGGAACACAAAATGATAGCAATCAGGAACCGCATACTGAACAAATGTGAAAGAAACTATCTCATGATGAAACTGGAGGCTTTAGCCATTGCATATGATTTCAAAATTTCACTATCATCTATGTGGAAGAAGTACAATCATGCATACACACCATAAGGTGCCAGAATGTCTGATGTCATCACAGGTGATACGCAGATGGCTACCATATTGGGTGTTTTCTGACACGAGTATTCTTTCTGAATCAGTCACATCCATAGTAAGGACAACGTCACTGAAACTTACTGCCAGGCTGGGACTCTAAACTGGGATGTTTGCCTTTCATAATCAAGTGCTCTACCAACCGAGCTATCCAAGCATGCTCACGACCCATACTTGCAGCTTTACTTCAGGCAGTACCTCATCTCCTATTTTCCAAATGTCACAGAAGTTCTCCTGCATACTTTGCTGGTCCATCACTTCTGGAGGAAAGGCTACTGTGGAGACATGGCTTAGCCACAGACTGGGGGATGTTTCCAGAATGTATTTTCACTCTGTGCTGATCTGAAACTTCCCAGTACATTAAACCTGTGAGCCACACCAGGACTCAAAACAGAGCCCTTTCCTTTTTAAAGGCAAGTGCTTTATTGACAGAGTTGTCCAAGCATGACTCACAACCCACCCTTACAGCTTTACTCTCGCCAGTACCTCATCTCCTGCCTCCCAAACTTCACATGGATAATGTTATTGTCAACATGCCATCTCGCTCGCCAGTTGGTTTCACTCTGGACATGGAGGAGAAAATTAACGAAAACAGATTCGACCTATTTTCCTTCAAAGGTGTGCCACATGGAAATTTCACTGGCGATGACTTCCAAAATACAGGAAGGGAACAGGATAAAGATCCAGCATTTCACAAGCTGAAGGAGAGAATGAATAACAGGGACTACCTGGCCTTGACGCAGTTTTACTTACTTATTCTGCAGTAGGAACCCTGAGAGATCATCATGGGTAGTGTGTATTCCAGAAGAACTAATAAATAAAGTGATCTGGCACACACATCTAAGCTATGCACATTTCAGTCCTGGGAAGTGTGCTGCCAAGCTTAAAGAGATTGTCTGCTTAAACAAGGTGGACCAGTGGATTACAAAGGTACTGCCAGTTTGTGTGAAGTGTCAGAAGGGAAGCCCCCCTTTCCACTTAACCAGCTGTTCTCTTTCCCCCACTGCACCAAGGAAACTAAGTGACTATACTGCCATCGACCTCTGGGGTACAATTGTGAGTACAAAAAGAAGGCACTAATATATCCTTTTAGCCTTCAAGTTGGTATCGAAGTATGTCATGCTCAACCTGCTTAAAAAGGCTACTGGAAGTTCTGTCATGAAGGCTTTCATGAGAGACATCGTGGGTGTAGTTGGACATGTATGATACATGCTATCTGTCAAGAGAAATCAGTTTGTTTTGGAAGCGTGGACAGGCATTCTGCAGAGGAGCTAAGTGAAGGGAATCTGCACTGCTGCGTACCACATAGCGAGCCCAGCAGAGAGGCTAAATGACACTTGGGACAAGTATGTCATAGAGTTTGAGTTAGAGATGAAATTAGAGATTAAAAAACTCCCTCAAGCTCAACTAAGATGACTCCAACCAAGGTTTTACTGAATCAAAACCTGGAGGACAAAATTTGAGAAATAGTTGCATTTCCATCACAGCAACCACCAAAGCATATTCAAACAGTTGCAGAAACAATTAAAATATTGGGAAGAAACAATTTACAAAATTGGGAAAGTGGCATTACAATACTTACTTACTTACTTACTACTTTGACCACACAAACTGCAGTCGGTCTTTGGCCTCACCAATCAGCCTCTTCCAGCGTCCTCAGTCCATGCATCCTTCTTCAGACAGTCCCAGTGTACTCATATCCTCTCTGACCTGATCAGTCCATCGGAGTCATGGTCTTCCCCATGGTCTTTTGCCACTAATATCTTCCTCCACTACCTGTCTGATGATCTGGCCTTCTCGACGCATTATGTGTCCATACCACTTCAGTCTTCTTTCTTTGATCACTGTCATGATGTCCATTGACTTGTACAGCTCCTGCAATTCATAGTTCTTTTTTTTCCTCCATTATCTCCATCTTTCACTGGCCCAGAAATCGGTCTGAAGTGGCATTCTCAAATGTCAGGAGTTTTCTTTCCATCTTTTGGGTGATGATCCAGGTTTCTGCTCCATATACGACTGCAGGTTGTATTATTGTCTTGTAGATCTTGGTCTTTGAGGATCTCGATAGAAGCTGGAACTTAAACAACTTTCCCAGAGCAAACCTTGACCTGTTTCCTGCTTGTATTCGTGCAGTAATTTCCTGATCTATCTCATTCCTTTCATTGAGTATAACCCCAAGATATTTAAAGTCTTTTACCGTTTCAAAGACTTTGTCCTCTACCTTCAGCAGCCTGTCATCATTTTCTCTGCTAACTATGGGGTAATTTGTCCTATCCATATTCAACTTCAGGCCTGCTCTCATTGCCTCTTCCATTAATGTTAATGTTAAATTAATGGTATTACAATAGCAGAGGAATAATCCCAGGAACACAAAAAAGTGTTTCTTTTATCCAGGATAGAAGGTACTGGTGTAAAACCACCGCCTCTCCTGCAAGACAACAAACTACCTACAAACTATTCTCTCTGTACATCGAGTCATTTGGAATACAATGTCTGACCTTTGAAAACACAGCAGTGCTGCAAATGTTGGAGACAGTCATTGGCACACACCTCTTTTTAAACTTAAGCTTATGTACAGTGTGGTTGTCTTAGTGATTGTTTATTGTGTGTAATGTATGCCTATATCTACATCTACATGGATACTCTGCAAATCACATTTAAGTGATTTATTCCAATATTGTATAGCGCACTGAAAGAACAAGCACCTGTATCTTTCCATACAAGCTCCGATTTCCCTTATTTTATCATGGTGATCGTTTTTCCCTATGTAGGTAGGTGTCAACAAAATATTTTCGCATTCGGAGGAGAAAATTGGTGATTGGAATTTTGTGAGAAGATTCTGTCACAACGAAAAACGCCTTTCTTTTAATGATGTCCAGCCCAAATCCTGTACCATTTCAGTGACACTCTCTCTCACATTTCACAATAATACAAAACATGCTGCCCTTTTTTAACTTTTTCGATGAACTCCGTCAGTCCTATCTGGTAAGGATCCCACTCCACGCAGCAGTATTCTAAAAGAGGACGTACAAGCGTAGTGTAGGCAGACTCCTTAGTAGATCTGTTACACTTTCTAAGTCTCCTGCCAATAAAACGCAGTCTTTAATTAGCCTTCCCCACAACATTTTCTGTGTGTTCCTTCCAGTTTAAGTTGTTCATAATTGTAATTCCCAGGTATTTATTTGAATTTACGGCCTTTAGATTTGACTGATTTATCGTGCAACCAAAGTTAACAAATTCCTTTTAGCACTCATGTGGATGACCTCATACTTTTCGTTATTTAGAGTCAACTGCCAATTTTTGTACCATTCAGATATCTTTTCTAAATCAGTTTGCAATTTGTTTTGATCTTATGATAAGTTTATTAGTCGACAAATGACAGCGTCATCTGCTAACAACCTAAGAAGGCTGCTCAGATTGTCTCCCAAAACATTTATCTAGATAAGGAACAGCAAAGGGCCTATAACGCTACCTTGGGCAATGCCAGAAATCACTTCGGTTTTACTCGATGACTTTCCATCAGTTACTGCGAACTGTGACCTCTCGGACAGGGAACCACAAATCCAGTCACATAACTGAGACGATATTCCGTAAGCACGCAATTTCACTACAAGCCGCTTGTGTGGTACAGTATGAAAACCCTAGGGAAATACAGAAATACGGAATCGATCTGAACAGCACTCAACACTTCATGCGAATAAAGAGCTACAGTAGTTGTGTTTCACAAGAACCATGTTATCCTTGTTGACTGTGTGTCCAATAGACCGTTTTCTTTGAGGTAATTCATAATCTTCGAACACAATATATGTTCTAAAATCCTGCTGCATATCGCTGTTAATGATATGGGTCTTAAATAGATTAATTCTACTACCTTTCTTGAATATTGGTGTGACCTTTGCAACTTTCCAGTCTTTGGGTACGGGTCTCTCGTCGAGCGAATGGTTGTATATGATTGTGAAGTATGGAGCTAATGCATCAGCATACTCTGAAAGGGACCTAATTGGTATACAGTCTAGACCAGAAGACTTGCTTTTATTACGTGATTTAAGTTGCTTCACTACTCCAAGGATTCTTACTTCTACATTACTCAAGTTGACGGCTGTTTTTGATTCGAATTCTGGAATATTTACTTCATCTTCTTTTGTGAAGGCATTTCGGAAAGCTGTGTTTAGTAACTCTGCTTTGGCAGCGCTGTCTTCGATAGTATCTCCATTGCTATCGAGCAGAGAAGGCATTGATTGTTTCTTGCCGCTAACATATTCCACGTATGACCAGAATCTCTTTGGATTTTCTGCTAGGTTTCGAGACAAAGCTTCGTTGTGAAAACTGTTATAAGCATTTCGCATTGAAGTCCGCGATAAATTTCGAGCTTCTGTAGAAGCTCGCCAATCTTGGGGATTTTGCGTCTGTTTAAATTTAGCATGTTTGTTTCGTTGTTTCTGCAACAGTGTCCTGACCCGTTTTGTGTACCAAGGAGAATCAGCTCCGTCGTTTGTTAATTTATTTGGTATAAATCTCTCAATTGCTGTCGATACTATTTCTTTGAATTCAAGCCACATCTGGTGCGCACTTATTTTATTAATTTGGAAGGAGTGGAGATTGTCTCTCAGGAAGGCGCCAAGTGAATTTTTATCTGCTTTTTTGAATAGGTATATTTTTCGTTTATTTTTGGATTTGGGAGTTACAATATTCAATCTCGCTTCGACATCCCTGCGTTCACTAATCCCTATATCCGTTTGGATGCTCGTTATTAACTCAGGATTATTTGTTGCTAAGAGGTGAAGTGTGTTTTCACAACCGTTTACTATTCGCATGCGCTCATGAACTAACTGCACGAAATAATTTTCAGAGAATGCGTTTAGCACAATTTCGGATGATGTTTTATACGTACCTCCGGAATTAAACATGTATTTTCGCCAACATATCGAGGGTAAATCAAAGTCACCAACAACTATTATCGTTAAGAGTCGGGTACCTGTTTGAAATCAAACTCAAGTTTTCTTTCAACCTTTCAGCAACTGTATCATCTGAATTGGGAGGTCGGTAAAAGGATCCAATTATCATTTTATTCCGTTTGCTAGCAATGACCTCTGCCGATACTAAGACACAGGAACTATCTACTTCAATTTCGCGGCAAGATAAACTACTTCTAACAGCAACAAACACGCCACCACCAACCGTGTTTAGCCTATCCTTTCGGAACACCGTTAGGTTCTTCGAAAAAATTTCGGTTGAGCTTATCTCCGGCTTTAGCCAGCTTTCAGTGCCTATAACGATTTGAGCATCAGTGCTTTCTATTAGCGCTTGGAGCTCTGGTACTTTCACAACCCAGCTACGACCATTTACAACTGTTACACCGATGGTTCCTGTATCTACGTTCTTCCTGTGTTCGGCCCGCACCCTTTGCGACTGAAGCCCTTTTTGATTTCCCAAGACCCTCTAATCTAAAAAACCGGCCAGTGCACGCCACACAGCCCCTGCTACCCGTGTAGCCGCCTCCTGAGTGTAGTGGACACCTGACCTATTCAGCGGAACCCTAAACCCAACCACCCTTTGGCACAAGTCGAGGAATCTGCAGCGTACACGGTCGCAAAACCGTCTGAGCCTCTGATTCAGACCCTCCACAAGAGGTCCGCAATCAGTCCTGTCGACTATGCTGCAAATAGTCAGCTCCGCTTTCATCTCGCAAGACTGGCAGCCTTTACCACTTCTGTTAGCTGCTCAAAACCAGAGAGAATCTCTTCTGACACATCATTGGCACTGGCGTGAGCCACTACCTGCAGTTGACTGCACCCTGTGCTCTTCATGCCATCTGGGAGGACCCGTTCCACGTCTGGAATGACTGCACCCGGTATGCACATGGAGTGCACATTGGTTTTCTTTCTCTTCTTGGCAGCCATTCCCTAATGGGCCCCATAACGCGCCTAACGTTGGAGCTCCCAACTATCAATAATCCCTACTATCTAAGTAAGATGGACTCTCCTAACCCATAAGTCCTTATTATTGATCAGCATTGATCTTATCTTATTTTTCTTTTTGAGTGATTATACGTTTTCTTGTGGTTGGTATTTATTTCGTGCATGTGTATGTGGCCTTTTTAAGGGGATTTACGAACGTTTAGACACATAGCGTGTCAGAGATAGACGCAGCTAACATAATTAATTTTTCTTTGACACTTAAAGTGCACATCCACGTCTGCTTGTCACAAAACAGTATGGCGTGATAACTCTTCGCGTGAGCATAGTACCTGTTTAATAAATGTTCTGGTATGAAGTGCTGTCATCATCAGCGAGAATTATTCACAGATTCTGCCGGAATGTGTCTAATTTTCTTTCCGAAGCGTCTATAAAAGATAACAACGTACTGTATCGTTCCTCCAACACTGATCTTTTTGCAGGGTGTCTCATCTCATTGTTTTTGACATCTGATCCTGAGTAATTAACAAGTGTTGATACAGAAAATTCTCTTCGTGAGAAATCCTTACTTTCTGCCCTTGTCTTTGGGTTTTAGATGGGCGTAGCGATATATTATGCGCAGCTGGAGGTGACTTTTGGGTGTGGCATGAGAAGGAAATGCAGTTGTTTTATTTTTCTGTGTGGAAAGTGAGCGCACATTACGAGTTATCTGGCTCACCGACAACTGTTAACAAGGGAAACTCCCCATCGCAACCCTCTCAGATCGCCCTCTGTAATAAAAAAAATTGAGGAAAGGAATCAACGATCAACTTGAACGGATTAGATTAGACTAAATTGGATTGGTACTTGTTCCATAGATCATGAATACGACACTTCGTAATGACGTGGAACGTGTCAGGTTAATAAAAGGTGTCTATACAAGATATTACATTACACAAAATGTTACATGACACTTTTTTGCGTGGGTGTTGGGGAAATTACCGACTTACTAGATCCAAAAATTCATCTAATGAGTAGGAGGAGTTGCCATTAAGAAATTCTTTCAATTTCCTTTTAAATGCTATATGGCTATCTGTCAGACTTTTGATGCTACTAGGTAAGTGACCAAAGACTTCTGTGGCAGCATAATTTACCCCCTTCTGAGCCGAAGTTAGATTTAATCTTGAGTAGTGAAGATCATCCTATCTCCTAGTGTTGTAGCCATGTACACTGCTACTACTTTTGAATTCGTTCGGATTGTTAACAACAAACTTCATAAGTGAATATGCATATTGTGAGGCTACAGTGAAGATCTCTAGTTCTTTAAATAAGTGTCTGCAGGATGATCTTGGATGAGCTCCAACAATTATTCTGATGTCACGCTTTTGTGCAATGAACACTCTTTTATAAATGATGAGTTACCCCAGAACATGATGCCATACGAAAGCAGAGAATAAAAATAGGCGTGGTAAGCTAATTTACTGAGATGTATATCGCCAAAATTTGCAATGACCCTAATAGCATAAGTAGCTGAACGCAAACGTTTCAGCAGATCTTCAGCGTGTTTTTTCCGGTTCAACCCCTCACCAATGCATACACCTAGAAATTTTGAATATTCTACCTTTGCTACCGATTTCTGATCGAAATGTATATTTATTAATGCTATCATTCCATTTACTGTGTGGAACTGTATGTACTGTGTTTTGTCAAAGTTTAATGAGAGCCCATTTGCAGAGAACCACTTAATGATTTTCTGAAACACATCGTTTACAATTTCACCAGTTAGTTCTTGTCTGTTGGGTGTGATAGCTATACTTGTATCATCGGCAAAAAGTAGTAGCTTTGCATCTTCGTGAATACCGAATGGCAAGTCATTAATATGTATTAAGAACAGCAGAGGACCCAAGGCCGAACCTTGCGGCACCCCATTCTTGATTGTTCCCCAGTTTGAGAAATCACCAGTTTTTTGCATATTATGTGAACTGCTTATTTTAACTTTCTGCACTCTTCCAGTTCGATATGATTTAAACCATGTCATGTGACGTTCAGTCCGACCAGACGCAACGAACAATACTTAAGAAAATGAAGAGGAAAAAAAAGAAGGTGAGTTGCCCTCTGTAATAAAAATACTGAGTGAATGGAATCAACGCTGAACATGAACAGATGTCATGGACATCCGCCCCGGCAAATACAATGAACAACGACGAACAAAATCAGCTTAAAAATAATAATAATAATAATAATAATAATAATAATAATACGAGGTGCATTCAAGTTCTAAGGCCTCCGATTTTTTTTCTAATTAACTACTCACACGAAATCGATGAAACTGGCGTTACTTCTCGATGTAATCGCCCTGCAGACGTACACATTTTTCACAACGCTGACGCCATGATTCCATGGCAGCGGCGAAGGCTTCTTTAGGAGTCTGTTTTGACCACTGGAAAATCGCTGAGGCAATAGCAGCACGGCTGATGAATGTGCAGCCACGGAGACTGTCTTTCATTGTTGGAAAAAGCCAAAAGTCACTAGGAGCCAGGTCAGGTGAGTAGGGAGCATGAGGGATCACTTCAAAGTTGTTATCACGAAGAAACTGTTGTGTAACGTTAGCTCAATGTGCGGGTGCATTGTACTGGTGAAACAGCACACGCGCAGCCCTTCCCGGACGTTTTTGTTGCAGTGCAGGAAGGAATTTGTTCTTCAAAACATTTTCGTAGGATGCACCTGTTACCGTAGTGCCCTTTGGAACACAATGGGTAAGGATTACGCCCTCGCTGTCCCAGAACGTGGACACCATCATTTTTTCAGCACTGGCGGTTACCCGAAATTTTTTTGGTGGCGGTGAATCTGTGTGCTTCCATTCAGCTGAATGGCGCTTTGTTTCTGGATTGAAAAATGGCATCCACGTCTCATCCATTGTCACAACTGACGAAAAGAAAGTCCCATTCATGCTGTCGTTGCGTGTCAACATTGCTTGGCAACATTCCACACGGGCAGCCATGTGGTCGTCTTGTCACCATTCGTGGCACCCACCTGGATGACACTTTTCGCATTTCCAGGTCGTCATGCAGGATTGTGTGCACAGAACCCACAGAAATGCCAACTCTGGAGGCGATCTGTTCAACAGTCATTCAGCGATCCCCCAAAACAATGCTCTCCACTTTCTAGATCATGTCATCAGCCTGGCTTGTCCGAGCCCGAGGTTGTTTCAGTTTGTTGTCACACGATGTTCTGCCTTCATTAAACTGTCGCACCCACAGACGCACTTTCGACACATCCATAACTCCATCACCACATGTCTCCTTCAACTGTCGATGAATTTCAATTGGTTTCACACCACGCAGATTTAGAAAACGAATGATTGCACGCTGTTCAAGTAAGGAAAACGTCGCCATTTTAAGTATTTAAAACAGTTCTCATTCTCGCCGCTGGCGGTAAAATTCCATCTGCCGTACGGTGCTGCCATCTCTGGGACATATTGACAGTGAATGCGGCCTCATTTTAAAACAATGTGCATGTTTCTATCTCTTTCCAGTCTGGAGAAAAAAAATCGGAGGCCTTAGAACTTGAATGCACCTCGTAAAATAAAAATGAAAGTGGTCACACTGTTGGGCTACCAAGCAGGCGAGCGGCGTTCAAACCTTCCGTGTTCCTCTTTTTTTCCGTTTGCAACAGCGAGGTGTAAGGGAAGGGCCCATAATGACAGCTGATTCTGCACAACTACTCTATTAACAGCCGAAAGGAAATGGCTTACGAATGGGAACCAAAAGCGTTAGATGACAAGGCGACAACTCAACTGAATTGTCCACCAGATAACACTTTTGGTGTGTCATACGATGTCATACGATAGGTATCTCTTAACAACGCATCTAATTTTTACGCCTGGTAAATAAGTGAGATATGCCTCCTTGCCCGGTTCAGATGTTCCTATGAATGTGAATACGATCACTCCCAAGGAAATGATGAAAACAGTTTCACAATCACACAGTTTCTCTATGCTCTGTCAAAACTTATTTTTTAATGTTTTTAAAGTTGTGTTCAGTTTTGGAAGTTTTGACTCTTGAATTCGTTTGCTGTAACATAGTTCACACCACGAGGGAGTGTCGAACAAGGCTCCATGACCACTTAACCACGACGCTGTGACTCCTCAATTTCGCTCAGTATTGAATTGATAAAGCTTGGACCGTTCACTGTTTCTACTTTGCCTTTTTTCCACTGTTCAGTACACCTCCTTCCTGTTTTGATGCTTGATCTGTGTTCAGTTTCTGACGAGCTATCCACTGGGCGTTCTTAGCACTAAACCTGAGAGGTGTTCGATGGGGAGTTTCCCTTGTAAAGACTGCGCCCGCAACTGATGATTTAGTGGCTAGCGTTGCTGCCTCTGGATCACGGGGTCCCTGGTTCGATTCCCGGGGGTTTCGCGATTTTCTCTGCCTGGGGACTGGGTGTTTGTGTTGTCCTCGTCATTTCATCGCCATCATTCGTGACAGTGGCTAGATTGGACTGTGTAAAAACTGCGACTTTGTACGGGCACTAATGATCGTGTAATTGAGCACCTCACAAACCAAACATCATCCCTTGTAAGAATGACCCTAGGATTTGTGGGAAACCAGTTTTGCAGAATCAGCTCTAAGCTATCCTGACAGTGTTTGTTGGGTGTTGTGTCCTCCTCGGTGTCTTTGAGCGTGTGTGTGTGTGTGTGTGTGTGTGTGTGTGTGTGTGTGTGTGTGTTCACATGCCCGAGTCGTCTGATAATGTTGGCCGGTCGGAGTGGCCATGCGGTTCTAGCCGCTACAGTCCGGAACCGAGCGATCGCTAAGGTCGCAGGTTCGAATCCTGCCTCGGGCATAGATGTGTGTGATGTCCTTAGGTTAGTTAGGTTTAATTAGTTGTAAGTTCTAGGCGACTGGTGACCTCAGAAGTTAAGTCGCATAGTGCTCAGAGCCATTTGAACCATTTGATATGTTGTTTATTTGTATTATACAAACAACTCTGAGCTTAAAATGTATAACGCAGATCTCACATTTAACCATCATGTGGGCAGAAATGTAGTACCGCACCAATGTAATTGTTAGTTAGGACCTTTGGGAGGTAACTAAACTGCATAATATAGCTGTGACGATAGCTTTCTTAAATACGAATCAGGATTTGAAATTAACTTTTGCTGTGGATACCGTGTTCTGTTTAAAAGTATTCAGAAGGAAAGTAACTTAAAGGAAGTTTCCAGGTTCGCAAATTTCATACCAAACCTCACGACAGGGTTCATTTGTGCCGTCTTGAAGAAATGGCCTTACCTGTACCATGTAAGCTAACGGGTACTGAACTTTTGGAGTGTGTCACGGTAGCGTGCTATGTTGTGTTATCATGTTTTATGATTGACGTCCCCTAAATAGCGAAAAATTGCTGACTATGAACGCTAAGTCATCCCATTCGCGTTTCTGATCAGAACATGATTTCATTCTATTGCACCTGATGATGCAGTTAAAATGCTGCGAAACTGGTCGTGCTTATAAATAAAACACTTACAGCTGAAGCGGTTTTACGTTCAAAATGATATCTCCGAGCTGTGGCTGCCCTGATTACAGAGTCTCTTGTTTTTCCTTTTACCGCACACAAGACCGTTATTCCACGAACCACACTAGTTCATTTAAATAACTTAATCAAGACATCTCGATATTGGAAAAAAAAATTTTTGTACACTCGTACAGAATTAGGTACTAAGTCTGTGTCTTGTGTAATGAATCACTGTATTTTATTTAAATAACCTAATCAACGTATTCCGATGTGGGAAATGATTACTTTTTTGTTCTGATAAAAAAAAGTAGTTGACAAGTCACTTACTCTAAAATCAGTGTATGTCGTGAACAAAAGTTTTATTTCGTGGAATATGGAGTATTATCTGATTAATTCATTCAAGATAGTGTCCATTGTAACAAGTCTGCACTGTACCCAGACTAATTAAAAGGACGAAATAATTCTGTAACCATTTCTCATGGAACACAGATCCCTACCATGAAGTTGTAATTTGTTTGCTAACATGTAAGCTTTTTCCAAGTACATCCGCACATTATATTTATATTTATTAAAAAAAAAGAGTCTATCAGGGATCATGATGCTTTTGCCGTGACCCTTGTCTTAAAGATGACTGTGAGAGAGTTTTCTAGGTTTGATGATTGCGTGATGATGTAAATTTTCTGGGACGCTGAACAGACGTGACGAACGGGGATTGCCATTTGGTAGTTTTTATCCGTTTTTAAAAGGGACGAAGAGGTAATGTGCCATAACTCTCATGTATGACTATGCATAGTATGTGGTGGTCTTCAGCCTAAAGACTGGTTAAAAAAGAGAGATGCAAGCTATCCAAAGCTATCCATGCTACTCCTTCCTGTGCAAGCCTCTTCGTCTCCGATTAACTACTACAACCTACATCCTTCTAAATCTGCTTAGTGTATTCATCTCTTGTTCTCCTTCTATGATTTTTATGCCCCTCTCCATTTCCCTATAATACTAAATTGGTGATCCCTTAATGTGTCGCCCGCATCTCGTGGTCGTGCGGTAGCGTTCTCGCTTCCCACGCCCGGGTTCCCGGGTTCGATTCCCGGCGGGATCAGGGATTTTCTCTGCCTCGTGATGGCTGGGTGTTGTGTGCTGTCCTTAGGTTAGTTAGGTTTAAGTAGTTCTAAGTTCTAGGGGACTGATGACCATAGATGTTAAGTCCCATAGTGCTCAGAGCCTTAATGTGTCAGAGTGAATCCTATCAACCGATTACTTTTTTTAGTCAAGTTGTGCCACAAATTCCTTGTCTCCCCAGCCCTCTTCAACACTTCTTCATTAGTTACGTGATCTATCTATTTAATCTTCAGCATTCTTCTGTAACAACACATTTCAAAAGCTTCTATTCTCTTCTTGTCTAAACTGTTTATCGTCCATGTTTTACTTTCATACACCGGCTACACGCCAGACAAATATCTTTAGAAGAGACTTCCTAACATTTACATCTATACTTGATGTTAACAAACTTCTCTTCTTCAGGAACGCTTTCCTTGCCATTGACAGTCTACATTTCATATCCTCTCTACTTCGCCCATCATCAGGGTTTTTTTTTTTTCCAAACAGCAAAACTCAACTTCTGCTTTAAGTGTCTCGTTTCTCAATCTAATTTTCTTAGCATCAGCTAATTTAATTCGACTACCTTCCATTATAATTTTTTTTCTTTTGTTGACGTTCATCTTATATCCTCCTTCCAAGAGACTGTCCGTTCCGTTCAACTGCTCTTACAAGTCTCTGACACAATTATAGTGTCATCGGCAAATTTCAAGGATTTTATTTCCTACTCCAAATTTTCTTTGATTTCCTTTACTGCCTCCTCAGTATACAGCATCGGAGATAGGCTACAACCCTGTCTCATTCCCTTCTCAACCACTTCTCACCACCTTTCATGCCCCTCGACTCTTAACTGTCGTCTGGTTTCTGTACAAGTTGTAAATAGCCTTTCGCTCCCTGTATTTTACCCCTGCTACCTTCAGAATTTCAAAGAAAGTATTCCAGTCAACACTGTCAAAAAGCTTTCTCGAAGTCTACAAATGCGCTATCAAACTCATTTTTATGGCCACTATTTTGCCGATAAGTTTGCGCGCACTGGATCTGTGTGCTGGGAGAAAGCTTCACGCCCCGCTGGTGGTTCAGGCGTGCCTCGGCTGTCCCCTATGGACAGAGGGGCAGTCGGTAAATCTCATTACATCAACAGCCACGCCTCCCTGAGGGTTGGGCAATCCTGGGGTGAGTCGGGCTGCGGGCTCCGATGCTATCTATTGTGTGCACGCGGCCAGCGCTGGTCTGTGTGCTAGAGTGTGGACGCAGAGCCCGCCTTTTCACACCCTGGACGACAATTTTGCTCTTCTGTGCTTCACAGGACTTCAAAGGACCCGACACAGTGGCGCCGCTCGCCTAACGTGGCGTCTCTGTTTTCGCGTCAAATATTTAGTTTGCCCGGTGAGATTTGCATCGTGTCACCTAGCTCAGCGCACGGACAGGCCGACCGACCAAAGTAACAATGCTTCAGTCCAGTGCCTACCTATTGACGGCAAAATGTGCGTCGTGTACGGAAAGGAACGGATTTTTGCTGTCCTTTCTCCGATTTTTCCTAAATTTTGTGACATTTCTCGTCCGTGATGTTGGGAATAGCATGGCGTCGTCCCTCCACATAGAATCTTTTGAAAGGTTAGGAGTAGGGCACGAGGAAGGATTTTTTGGGTGTTTGGGGATGGACTGCCAGGGCCGACGGAGGCTGATTTCGAGCAGAGGTAAGTATTTGCAGTCTGCAGAGCGCCATCCGTAATCTGAGCAGGCCGCTATTCATACACTTTAGGTTCCTGGATTACTAACTAATTTCCAATTTATATTTGGTTTCTTTAATCTCGTGCCAACGAGCTGCACAGGTAAATATACACTACTGGCCATTAAAATTGCTACACCACGGAGATGACGTGCTACAGACGCGAAATTTAACCGACAGGAAGAAGATGCTGTCATATGCAAATGCTTAGCTTTTCAGAGCATTCACACAAGGTTGGCGCCGCTGGAGACACCTACAACGTGCTGACATGAGGAAAGTTTCCAACCGATTTCTCATACACAGACAGCACTTGACCGGCGTTGCCTGGTGAAACGTTGTTGTGATGCCTCGTGTAAGGAGAAGAAATGCGTACCATCACGTTTCCGACTTTGATAAAGGTCAGATTGTCGACTATCGCGATTGCGGTCTCTCGTATCGTGACATTGCTGCTCGCGTTGGTCGAGATCCAATGACTGTCAGCAGAATATGGAATGGGTGGTTTCAGGAGGGTAATACGGAACGCCGTGCTGGATCCCAACGGCCTCGTATCACTAGCAGTTGAGATGACAGGCATCTTATCCGCATGGCACTAACGGATCGTGCAGCCACGTCTCGATCCCTGGGGACGTTTGCAAGACAGCAACCAACTGCACGAACAGTTCGACGACGTTTCCAGCAGCATGGACTATCAGCTCGGAGACCACGGCTGCGGTTACCCTTGACGCTGCATCACAGACAGGAGCGCCAGCGATGGTGTACTCAACGACGAACCTGGCTGCACGAATGGCAAAACGTCATTTTTTCGGATGAATCCAGGTTCTGTTTACAGCGTCGTGATGGTCGCATCCGTGTTTGGCGACATCGCGGTGAACGCACACTGGAAGCGTGTATCCGTCATCGCCATACTGGCGTATCACCCGGCGTGATGGTATGGGGTGCCATTGGTTACAAGTCTCGGTCACCTCTTGTTCGCATTGACGGCACTTGGAACAGTGTACGCTACATTTCAGATGTGTTACGACCCGTGGCTCTACCCTTCATTCGATCTCTGCGAAACCCTACATTTCAGCAGGATAATGCACGACCGCATGTTGCAGGACCTGTACGGGCCTTCCTGGATACAGAAAATGTTCGACTGCTGCCCTGGCCAGCACATTCTCCAAATCTCTCACCAACTGAAAACGTCTGGTCAATGGTGGCCGAGCAACTGGCTCGTCACAATACGCCAGTCACTACTCTTGATGAACTGTGGTATCGTGTTGAAGCTGCATGTACAGCTGTACCTGTACACGCCTTCCAAGCTCTGTTTGACTCAATACCCGGGCCTATCAAGGCCGTTATTACTGCCAGAGGTGGTTGTTCTGGGTACTGATTTCTCAGGATCTATGCGCCCAAATTGTGTGAAAATGTAATCACGTTTATCATCTGCATTTCTTCTTGGTGTAGCAATTTTAATGGCCAGTAGTGTATTTCCAATGTATTTTTGGTTTCTTTAATCTCGTACCAACGAGATGCACAGGTGAATATAGTCGTATTTCAGTATCAGTGCAGTCTTCTTTCCAAAGTGTTCCTCCCACAATGTTAGTCTCACTTTTTAGGATTCCGTACCTCACTCGGTAAAAACGGAACCTTGGCAGGATCGTTTTGTTGTCTATCTGTCTGTCTGTCCCTCTGTCCATCTCTCCCGCTGTTAAAAACCCTTATTCTCACTACGAGATCTATTTTAAGAAACTCCGGAACTTTGTCCACAAAATTTTTCTCTCTTACTTTTTACTTATTGTGCACCGTCTCCTTCGAATTACCGGTACTCTCCCTCACAACTGATAACCACTCCCAACACCGTTTCCACTTCCGGAAGCAGTCTTGGTACGCCTCTGCTGGAACGCGCGCCGTCTGCGAATGTTCTTTTATCTCGTCTATCGTTACAAATCTTCGTCCTCTCACGGGGATTTTCGGCTTTTGAAATAAAAAAAAGTTCGCAGGGACCAAGCCTGGAGAGTACGTTCTTTGCGCACTTGTCACGCATCAACAGGGAGGAATGAGTGGGTGCGTTATCGTGATGCAAGAGCCATCAATTGTCTCGCCAAATTTCAGACCGTTTTCTTATCACATTTTCTCCCAGGCGTCGCAACACGTCCCGATAGTACTACCGACTACCGGTTTGTCCCTGTGCCATGGATTCATCATGAACTAATCCTTCACAGTCAAAGAAAACTATCAGCATGGCTTCGACATTTGACCTGACCTGACTAGCATTTTTCGGTCTTGGAGAACGTTTCCCGACCCACTGTGAAGATTGAATCCTGTTCTCGACATCATAACCATCGACCCACGTCTCATTCTCTTAAGGAACGGAACACCTCGTTCTCATTTGCGCGATCCATAAGCTCTTCACAGACTGCGAGGCTAACGTCTTTTTGGTCTCGACTCACGAGCCGTAGCACGAACTTGGTGGCAACACGATTCGTTCCAACATGCTGCGTCCGGATTTCACGACATGATCCAACTGAAATGGATTCTTCTGTAATCTCTCGGAAAGTCTGTCTTCGATTGCCAAGCATATTTTCGTTGACGTTACTGACATGAGCGTCTTCAGCAGACGTCGAATGGCCTGAAAAATGTGATCTTTCCCGTGCGGTCATGTTTAAACTGTGTGAAACATTCTTAACACCGAGTACGGCTTAAGCACTCATCACCGTATGCTTCCTGCGTTATTTGGTGTGTCTCTCTAAAGGTTATCTTGAGTTTCACGCATACTTTAATGCAAACTCGTTGCTCTTACTCACTCTGCCATATCTAAATTCGCAAACTGTGCGACATAACGTTCTACTCATTACAGCACTGTACAATAACTAACAGACATACAACAATGAAACCTCGGGCAGTTGCAAATTAAACATAGGCGTGTGCAGGGATGCCAACCGTATTTCGCTTCATCACACCATTGGCGCGAAATTACGAATGTTCCTCAATTTTTTGAACAGACCTCGTTCGTAACAGGTTGAAATTTATGTCACATACCGAGGTCTATGGTCCCTTGAAACTTCTAAGTCAAAGCAGTCAAAAGATACGGCCATGTACGTCGCATATTTTAATACGGCTGTTTAATAAGTCACGGCTGCAAAATACTAACACGAATTCTTTACGGACGAATGGAAAAACTGGTAGAAGCCGACCTCGGGGAAGATCAGTTTGGATTCCGTAGAAATGTTGGAACATGTGAGGCAATACTGACCCTACGACTTACCTTAGAACATAGATTAAGGAAAGGTAAGCCTACATTTTTAGCACTTGTAGACTTAGAGAAAGCTTTTGACAATGTTGACTGGAATACTCTCTTTCAAATTCTGAATGTGGCAGGGAGCGAAAGGCTATTTACACTTTGTACAGAAACCAGATGGCAGTTATAAATGTCGAGGGACATGAAAGGGAAACAGTGGTTGGGAAGGGAGTGAGACAGGGTTGTAGCCTCTCCCCAATGCTATTCAATCTGTAAATTGAGCAAGCAGTAAAGGAAACAAAAGAAAAGTTCGGAGTAGGTATTAAAATCCATGGAGAAGAAATAAAAACTTTGAGGTTTGCCGATGACATTGTAATTCTGACAGAGACAGCAAAGGACCTGAAGGAGCAGTTGTCTTAAAAGGAGGATATGAGAAGAACATCAACAAAATCAAAAAGAGGATAATGGAATGTAGTCGAATTAAGTCGGGTGATGCTGAGGGAAAAGGGTAGGAAATGAGACACTTAAAGTTGCAGATGAGTTTTACTATTTGGGGAGCAAAATAACTGGTGATGGTCGAAGTAGAAATGATATAAAATGTAGCCTGGCAATGCCAAGGAAAGCATTTCTGAAGAAGAGGAATTTGTTAACATCGAGTATAGATTTAAGTGTCAGGAAGTCTTTTCCGAAAGTATTTGTATGGGGTGTAGCCATGTATGGGAGTGAAACATGGACGATAAATAGTTTAGACAAGAAGAGAATATAAGCTTTCGAAATGTGGTACTACAGAAGAATGCTGAAGATTAGCTGGGTAGATCACATAACTAATGAGGAGGTACTGAATAGGATTGGAGAGAAGAGGAATTTGTGGCACAACTTGACTAGAAGAAGGGATCGGTTGGTAGGACATGTTCTGAGGCATCAAGGGATCACAAATTTCGTAATGGAGGGCAGTGTGAAGGGAGTCCAAGAGATGAATACACTAAGCAGATTCAGAAGGATGTAGGTTGCAGTAGGTACCTTGGACATGAAGAACCTTGCATAGGATAGAGTAGCATCGAGAGCTGCATCAAACCAGTCTCTGGACTGAAGACTACTACATACATTTTAATACTCCCAAACTCAATCATCAAAATCTGTAGGGTACTTCCTGTTGGCCTGAAGACATGCTATTTGGCAGAAAGGAAGCTTTCACAGTAGAACCAAAGGGAAAAATTCGAAAATTGTAAATTTTTGTCATTTCGTATCTAGCTCTCTGTTTATCTATCTGTTAAGACCCCCTTTTCTCAGGAACCGGTGGACATACCAAGCTGAAATTTATGTTACATAACTAAAGATACAGCCATTTATACTACATATTTTAATACTCGCAGATTTACTCATCAAAACCTACAGGGTACATCCCGTTGATCTATACTCCTGGAAATGGAAAAAAGAACACATTGACACCGGTGTGTCAGACCCACCATACTTGCTCAGGACACTGCGAGAGGGCTGTACAAGCAATGATCACACGCACGGCACAGCGGACACACCAGGAACCGCGGTGTTGGCCGTCGAATGGCGCTAGCTGCGCAGCATTTGTGCACCGCCGCCGTCAGTGTCAGCCAGTTTGCCGTGGCATACGGAGCTCCATCGCAGTCTTTAACACTGGTAGCATGACGCGACAGCGTGGACGTGAACCGTATGTGCAGTTGACGGACTTTGAGCGAGGGCGTATAGTGGGCATGCGGGAGGCCGGGTGGACGTACCGCCGAATTGCTCAACACGTGGGGCGTGAGGTCTCCACGGTACATCGATGTTGTCGCCAGTGGTCGGCGGAAGGTGCACGTGCCCGTCGACCTGGGACCGGACCGCAGCGACGCACGGATGCACGCCAAGACCGCAGGATCCTACGCAGTGCCGTAGGGGACCGCACCGCCACTTCCCAGCAAATTAGGGACACTGTTGCTCCTGGGGTATCGGCGAGGACCATTCGCAACCGTCTCCATGAAGCTGGGCTACGGTCCCGCACACCGTTAGGCTGTCTTCCGCTCACGCCCCAACATCGTGCAGCCCGCCTCCAGTGGTGTCGCGACAGGCGTGAATGGAGGGACGAATGGAGACGTGTCGTCTTCAGCGATGAGAGTCGCTTCTGCCTTGGTGCCAATGATGGTCGGATGCGTGTTTGGCGCCGTGCAGGTGTGCGCCACAATCAGGACTGCATACGACCGAGGCACACAGGGCCAACACCCGGCATCATGGTGTGGGGAGCGATCTCCTACACTGGCCGTACACCACTGGTGATCGTCGAGGGGACACTGAATAGTGCACGCTACATCCAAACCGTCATCGAACCCATCGTTCTACCATTCCTAGACCGGCAAGGGAACTTGCTGTTCCAACAGGACAATGCACGTCCGCATGTATCCCGTGCCACCCAACGTGCTCTAGAAGGTGTAAGTCAACTACCGTGGCCAGCAAGATCTCCGGATCTGTCCCCCATTGAGCATGTTTGGGACTGGATGAAGCGTCGTCTCACGCGGTCTGTACGTCCAGCACGAACGCTGGTCCAACTGAGGCGCCAGGTGGAAATGGCATGGCAAGCCGTTCCACAGGACTACATCCAGCATCTCTACGATCGTCTCCATGGGAGAATAGCAGCCTGCATTGCTGCGAAAGGTGGATATACACTGTACTAGTGCCGACATTGTGCATGCTCTGTTGCCTGTGTATATGTGCCTGTGGTTCTGTCAGTGTGATCATGTGATGTATCTGACCCCAGGAATGTGTCAATAAAGTTTCCCCTTCCTGGGACAATGAATTCACGGTGTTCTTATTTCAATTTCCAGGAGTGTATAATGATGAAATTTGCCAACAAGTAATGTTCCATAGTACAAGTAAAGGGAAAAATCCTATAATTGTTAATTTGTCATCCGACATCAAACTTGAAATTAAAACAATCAGTAATTCTGTATTCAGACTGACTGGGTCGCATAGTAAAGTCAAACATCAGCCGAGGAATGGTTTTATTGCTCATACGACGCGTTTATCCTATCCGGGAGCGATTACTTCACGAAGATGTGGCTAAGTTTGCGAATGTTTATTTCACAAGCAATTTGAAACGTCATTTAACAGCATTATAAAAAATGAGTTTTCTTATATCACTAGCAGGGGAGAAACCGCTGAATGTACGTTGTCCAAATCACAATTTGCTATTGGACCTGGTGGAATGTCTGACATTGTCAATCATTTTAAGATGAAGAAACATCACTTGGCTGTCCAAAAGGAAAATGGAAACAAAAGTATGAATGAGTACTAGGTAAAGGTTGAAAACAGTAACTGAAAAGGGTACCGTGGGCAACTGGCGACACAAGAACCCACATTTGCCTACTACAGTGCAGTGCATAGTTTTTAGTCAGTGAATTGTACTAAAGCACTTGTTAAAACTTCTCAGTCCTAAATTCACACGTAGACACACAACTTGTAATAAATCATTTCAAATTTTATTGCACCTTATGCAGCTCAGCAGGTTTTAAATGTACTGAAAAGTGCTCGATTCATTTCGGTAATAACCGATACATAAAATCATCTGCATTTGAAATTAGTTCCTCTCTTTGTCAGGTATTTCCACTCTGAAAATGGGATCATGGCGAAAGTGCTCAAATTGTTTAATTTGTCTGGAGAAACTTCAGATTTACTTCAGAATTAATCGCTGGAGATCTTAAAAATATATAAACTTGAGGGAACAGTCGTTGTAGTTTCTGCTGACTACACTAACGCCACGTTTGATGGTAAGCACAGAAAAGACAAAAACAATGTGTTCTATAAACTGCAACAGAAAACAGGTTACGATATAATACGTGTTGGCTGCCCAGCATATGCGATGCACAATTCTACACAAAATGGCTCAGATTGCTTGCCCATCGACTGCCAATTAATTGGGAACAAAATCTACCGCCATTCCCACATATTTACAGTTAGTCAAATCTCTGGAGTCATTCTGTAAGTTTACTGAAACTGAGTATAAACCTATTCTCGGGCACAGCAAGACAGGATGGCCACCTCTGCTACCGGGATTGGAAAGGATTACAGAGATATTTTCTTCTTTAAAACCCTATTTCATTTCCCTTGACAAGTGTCCTGTCACCCTTAAACAATTCTTTGAAAACCCTCTGTCTGTTGTTCTTCTGTATTTTCTTGTTAGCCTGCTAAATCTTTCTCCATAACAATTAAATTATTGAGAAACAAGAAATCACAGTAGTGGACGTGTAACAAGAAATAAACAAATTACTGGGCACATCACAGTGTAGAAAGTCTGAAAGATTTCTCATATCCTTTGTATACGAGCAGCTACGAAAGCTGGAAGAAAAGGGTGAAGTTACTGTTGTAGAATTACATAGTTATGATGATATCTTCTACAACTCTTGCACTGAGTACATCAATGAATGGTAGTTATCATTTCACGCAGTTTTTAAAGCATTTGGTTGAGTGAGCACTGAAAATGAGCAGCTTCAGTGGAAAGATATTGAGGATTGTTGTGCTTTTGTTGAAGTAATTTGCCAAATTTTTCTGTTGTGAATTTTCGTGCGTACAGAACTTAATGAAAAATGAAACAGAAAACAATAAAAGTATGCAAAATGTTTGGCTACTTCAATAGCAAAAATATTAACATGAAAAACATTATACATTTGGTGGAGTTATGGCTGGCAGTTCCTGGGTCAAGCGCTGTTGTGGAGAGTGTGTTTTCCTTAGTGAACTCTTTGTGGCCACATGAAAAAAAAAAAAAAAAAAAAAAAAACACAGAATGAAAATTGAAACAGTGAAGGCCTTGCCCACTGTCAAAACACACTTCAGTGGCGTATCATGTGCTGACATTTATGACACAATATCAAAAGGAAATGCACTTTTTGATCAAATACGGTAAAGTACGGTAACAGTGCGGCAGAATAACTGTGAAAACTTACTTGGATCATCTTAGTGCATGATTTAAAGGCAAATTATGGTCATTAGGCTAAATTATGTCAATACAATCTGCGTCCCGTTCTTTCCTTATTTGTCCCAGTTTTTTCTATGCTTTTTTTTAAATGTCCACTTTTTTAATAAAAATGAAATGGATACCCTAACCTACACAGGCAGCCTTGGCATTCTACATCTACACCTACGTGATTACTCTGCTATTCACAATAAAGTGCCTGGCAGTGTGTTCAGTGAACCACCTTTAAGCTCTCTACCGCTCCATTCTCGAACGGCGCGCGCAAGAAACGAGCACTTAAATTTTTCTGTCCGAGCCCTGATTTCGCTTATTTTATCGTGATGATCATTTCTCCCTATCTAGGCGGTTGCCAACAGAATGTTTCCGCAATCGGGGAAAAAACTGGTGATTGAAATTTCATGAGAAGATCCCGTCGAAACGAAAAACGCCTTTGTTTTAATGAATGCCACTCCAATTCACGTATCATGTCTGTGACACTATCTCCCCTATTTCGCGAGAATGCAAAACGAGCTGCCTTTCTTTGAACTTTTTCGATGTCATCCGTCAGTCTCATCTGATGCGGATCCCACACCGCACAACAATACTCCAGAATAGGGCAGACAAGCGTGTTGTAAGCAGTCTCTTTAGTAGACCTGTTGCACCTTCTAAGTGTTCTGCCAATGAATCGCAGTCTTTGGTTTGCCCTACCCACGACATTACCTAAGTGATCGTTCCAATTTGGGTTATTTGTAATTGTAATCCCTAAGTATTTAGTTGAATTTACAGCCTTCAGATATGTGTGACTTAACGCGTAATCGAAATTTAGCGGATTTCTTTTAGTATTCATGTGAACAACTTCACACTTTTCTTTATTCAGGGTCAATTGCCACTTTTCGCACCATACAGATATCTTATCTAAATCAGTTTGCAATTCGTTTTGGTCATCTGATGACTTTACAAGACGGTAAATGACAGCATCATCTGCAAACAATCTAAGAGGGCTACTCAGCTTGTCTCTTATGTCGTTAATATAGATCATGAACAATAGAGGGCCTATAACACTTCCTTGGGGAACGCCGGATTTACTTCTGTTTTAATCGATGACTTTCCGTCTATTACTACGAACTGTGACCGTTTCGACAGGAAATAACAAATCCAGTCGCATAACTGAAGCGATTCCATAGGCACGCTGTCTGGTTAGAAGACGCTTATGAGGAACGGTGTCGAAAGCCTTCTGGAAATCTAAAAATATGGAATCAATTTGACATTCCCTGTCGACAGCACTCATTACTTCGCGAGCATAAAGAGCTAGTTGTGTTTTACAAGAACGATATCTTCTGAATCCGTGCTATGTGTCAATAAATCGTTTTCTTCGAGGCAATTCATAATGTTCGAACACAGTATATGTTCCAAGAATCTACAGCAGATCGACGTTAGTGATATGGGCCTTTAATTCGGCGGATTACTCCTATTTCTCTTTTTGGGTATTGGTGTGACTTGAGCAATTTTCCAGTCTTTAGGTAGAGATCTTTCTATTGAGCGAGCGGTTGTATATAATTGCTAAACATAGAGCTATTGAATCAGCATACTCTGAAAGGAATCTGACTGGTATACAATCTGCACCGGAGGCCTTGCCTTTATTAAATGATTTAAGCTGCTTCGGTACACCGAGGATATCTACTTCTGTGTTTCTCGTCTTGGCAGTTGTTCTTGAATGGAATTCAGGAATATTTACTTCGTCTTCTTTGGTGAAGGAGTTTCGGAAAACCGTATTTTAACTCTTCTTTAGTAGACTGTCATCAGTGACTTCACCGTTGTTATCGCGCAGTGAAGGTATTGATTGAGTCTTGCCTCTGGTGTGCTTTATGTATGACAAGAATCTCTTAGGATTTTCTGCCAGATTCCGAGACACAATTTCGTTGTGAAAATTATTAAAAGCATCTCGCATTGAAGTACGCGCTATATTTCGAACTTCTGCAAAACTTCGCCTGTCTTGGGGATTTTGCGTTCTGTTGAATTTGGCTTACTTTTTTCGTTGCTTCTGCAACAGCGATCTGACTCGTTTTGTGTACCATGGGGGATCAGTACAATCATTTATTAATTTATGTGGTATATGTTTCTCAACTGCCGTCGATACTATCTCTCTGAAATCATTCCACATCTTTTCTACGCTTACATGATCAGATCGGAAGGAGTGAAGACTGTCTCTTAAAAAGGCGTTAAGAGCATTTTTATCAGCCTTTTTTTTTTTAAATGGGTAGACTGCATTTCTTTTTGATGGTTGTGGGTGTTGCGGTATTCAGCCTAGCCGCAACTGCCTTATGGTCGCTAGTCCCTGTAAACGTCACGATACTCCCTATTTGTCCAGGATTATTTGTTGCTAAGTGGTCAAGTATGCTTTCGCAACCATTTATGCTTCGAGTGGGCTCATGAACTAATTGTTCAAAATAATTTCTGAGAAAGTATTCAGCACAATTTCGGATGACGTTTTATGCCTGCAGCCGGCTTTAAACGTATAATTTTTCCAGTCTACTTAGGCTAGACTGAAGTCACCACCGACTATAATTGTATGAGTGGGGTACCTATTTGAAATGAGACCCAAGGTTTCCTTGAACTGTTCAGCAACTATATCTTCTGAGTCGGGGGTCGGTGAAACGATCCAATTAATAGTATAGTTCGTTTGTCAAGTATAACCTCTACCCATACCATTTCACACGAACTATCTACTTCACTTTAGCTACAAGGCAAACTACCTATGACAGCAATAAATACTCCACCACCAACTGTATTTAATCTATCTTTTCTGAACAATGTTAAGTCATTTGAAAATATTTCGGCTGAACTTATTTCCGACTTTAGCCAGCTTCCCATACCTATAACTACACTCCTGGAAATTGAAATAAGAACACCGTGAACTCATTGTCCCAGGAAGGGGAAACTTTATTGACACATTCCTGGGGTCAGATACATCACATGATCACACTGACAGAACCACAGGCACATAGACACAGGCAACAGAGCATGCACAATGTCGGCACTAGTACAGTGTATATCCACCTTTCGCAGCAATGCAGGCTGCTATTCTCCCATGGAGACGATCGTAGAGATGCTGGATGTAGTCCTGTGGAACGGCTTGCCATGCCATTTCCACCTGGCGCCTCAGTTGGACCAGCGTTCGTGCTGGACGTGCAGACCGCGTGAGACGACGCTTCATCCAGTCCCAAACATGCTCAACGGGGGACAGATCCGGGGATCTTGCTGGCCAGGGTAGTTGACTTACACCTTCTAGAGCACGTTGGGTGGCACGGGATACATGCGGACGTGCATTGTCCTGTTGGAACAGCAAGTTCCCTTGCCGGTCTAGGAATGGTAGAACGATGGGTTCGATGACGGTTTGGATGCACCGTGCACTATTCAGTGTCCCCTCGACGATCACCAGTGGTGTACGGCCAGTGTAGGAGATCGCTCCCCACACCATGATGCCGGGTGTTGGCCCTGTGTGCCGCGGTCGTATGCAGTCCTGATTGTAGCGCTCACCTGCACGGCGCCAAACACGCATACGACCATCATTGGCACCAAGGCAGAAGCGACTCTCATCGCTGAAGACGACACGTCTCCATTCGTCCCTCCATTCACGCCTGTCGCGACACCACTGGAGGCGGGCTGCACGATGTTGGGGCGTGAGCGGAAGACGGCCTAACGGTGTGCGGGACCGTAGCCCAGCTTCATGGAGACGGTTGCGAATGGTCCTCGCCGATACCCCAGGAGCAACAGTGTCCCTAATTTGCTGGGAAGTGGCGGTGCGGTCCCCTACGGCACTGCGTAGGATCCTACAGTCTTGGCGTGCATCCGTGCGTCGCTGCGGTCCGGTCCCAGGTCGACGGGCACGTGCACCTCCCGCCGACCACTGGTGACAACATCGATGTACTGTGGAGACCTCACGCCCCACGTGTTGAGCAATTCGGCGGTACGTCCACCCGGCCTCCCGCATGCCCACTATACGCCCTCGCTCAAAGTCCGTCAACTGCACATACGGTTCACATCCACGCTGTCGCGGCATGCTACCAGTGTTAAAGACTGCGATGGCGCTCCGTATGCCACGGCAAACTGGCTGACACTGACGGCGGCGGTGCACAAATGCTGCGCAGCTAGCGCCATTCGACGGCCAACACCGCGGTTCCTGGTGTGTCCGCTGTGCCGTGCGTGTGATCATTGCTTGTACAGCCCTCTCGCAGTGTCCGCAGCAAGTATGGTGGGTCTGACACACCGGTGTCAATGTGTTCTTTTTTCCATTTCCAGGAGTGTATTTGAGCTTCAGTGCTACGTGCTAGGGCTTGGAGCTCTGGTTCTTTCCCAACACAGCTACGACTATTTACAACTACAATACCGACCGTTTCCACGACTACCTTACCGTGTTGTATCTGCCCCCTTTTAGACGGACACGCTTTCTGTGATTTCCTGAGACCCTCTAACCCAGGGCTTCCCGTCGTGTGGTCCGCGGACCCCTTAGGGGTCCGCCGGCTCTTTCTAGGGGGTCCGCGGCCACCCTTCACCAAATCGTGTAAAATAATAATTATTGAATAAAATGTGTAAATCAAATTCATCACTATTTTTTTCGTGTGAAAAACGTGTACTTTTACTTCAGGTCGTATTTCCAAGCAGCCTTTGCGGTTCCTAAGTGAGAACGCATGCACAGTTTAGTGCCGGAGAATGCGGCTTCTCTGATCGACTGTTTCGTAACAATAAGGGGGTCGTTTATGCGCCGGCTCAAGGCGGTAGATGCACTGAAACCTTCTCGGCATGCGCGGAGCGAGCTTTGTCGACCAATCACAGCGCTCGCTGGCACGTATGCGGCCCCAGGCATCCTTAAATGTTAAACTTGCTTTGTCAGTGCACTAGCTATTTCATAAGTCGATTTTTGACCTTCAAGTTGTTTTCATTCATCTCTAAACCAAAGACTATTGATACCTCGGGAGGGGAGGTGGGGGTTCAAGTGGCTGGGGAGGTGGGGGTTCAAATGGCTCTGAGCACTATGCGACTTAACTTCTGAGGTCATCAGTCGCCTAGAACTTAGAACTAATTGAACCTAACTAATCTAAGGACATCGCACACGTCCATGTCCGAGGCAGGATTCGAACATGCGACCGCAGCAGTCGCTCGGTTCCAGACTGTAGCGCCTAGAACCGCACGGTCATTCCGGCCTGCAGGGGGGCAGGGAGGTGGGGGGTCATTGGGAACATGGAACTTGCATGAAGAAGCTTTCAGTTCCCATGGGTTTCGCTCTGAAATTTAAATTTACTGTGCTCTTGACTGACTAGGGGTCCGCCATGGATTTTCGACTGAAGAAGGCGTCCACCTGCTGAAAAGGTTGGGAAGCCCTGCTCTAACCTATAAAACCGCCCAGTCCCCTCCGCTACCCGTGTTGCCACTTCCTGTGTGCATTGGACTCTTGACCTATTAAGCGGAACCCGGAAACCCACTATCCGATGGCGCAAGTCGAGGAATCTGCAGCCTACACAGTCACGGAACCGCCTGAGCTTCTGGTGCAAAGACGAGTGGAGAGTTTGAATCAAAGTACCGCAATCGGCCATAAAAACGATGCTACAGATGGTGAGCTCCGCCATAAATCTCGCAAGCAAGACTTGCAATCTTTACAATTTCTGCTAGCCGGCTGAAACCAGAGAGAATCTCCACCGATCCAAATCGACACACATCATTGGTACCGACATGAGCCACCACCTGCAGGTGGATGCACCCTGTACTCTTCATGGCACCCGGAAGCACCCTTTCCACATCCGGAATGACTCCCCCCCAGTATGCACACAGAGTGCACACTGGCTTTCCTCCTTGGCAGCCATGTTCCTACGGGCCCTATCAGGCGCCTAACGTTGGAGCTCCCAACTACCAGCAAACCCACCCTCTGTGAATGGCCAGACCTTGTGGGCCAAGAAGCTTCCTCTAGAATAGGGTGGACGACTGCATCCGGCTTAGAGACTTCCTCAGCCACAGATAACGCCAGAAACCTGTTCGTCAAACGAACCAGGGAGGCCCTACAATCAGCCCCTCAGAAAGTCTTTCGTTGCCTGCCAGAGTTTGGAATGATCTCCCACTCGCCTACCAGTGAGGGGTCAACCTCAGTGCATGTAGTACCCAGGGTGGCCACAGCAGTGGACTGATCGGGATACACGTGCCATGTGCTTGACGTCCTTTGCATCCCCGTGTCCGACCCCCCACAGTGATGCCCCTTGGTAACAGCCTCAAGCTGTGTGACAGAAGCCAACACAGCCTGGAGCTGTGAGCGGAGGGCCACCATTTCGGCTCGCATCTGTAAACAACAATCACATTACTGAAGCTGCTCCTCTTTGAAGCTCGTACAAATATGTAACAAACGAACGATGTACTCTGCTTATTAGCAGCAGAAACTCGAAGTCCTCTCTCACTGACAGTCAAACCGACACTGAGCTACACTCACCAAAACAAACAAAAGCCTGTACGATACAAGGGTCAATAGAAGGGTCTATACGAAACAGCGGTACTGTAAGCTACATTGTTATTAAAATAAAAGGTTGTGCCTAGTAAGCACTCGGAAACGCAAGAAATTACGAAAATAATCTGGTAACTACACAGGTAACTGTAAATAAGTCGCTCCTGTTGGAAGCTCGTCAAAATATATAACAAATGAACGGTGTACTAACCTCATTAGCAGCAAGAACTCGAGGTGCTCTGTCGCTGACTATCTAACCAACATTAGTTGTCACCTGCACTTAACAGCAGTGACCTCCTGAATACGGCGCATGGGTGGATCACTGAAGTATCGAGTTGTGTTCATTTTAGGATCCAGCAGCAAATCCGATGAGATTATCCATAACTTATTGGATATTTTACCCTCGAAATATATCTGTTAATTAAAACATTGATACATCTACTACTAAATTTACAAAATATATTCCTATCCCTTAGGCCATCTGGTACAGCAACTGTACATAGAGTATTTGAATTGAAAACAGTCTTGGTTGCAATTTGTTATTTTATTAACAATGCGCTTCGCCTTCGTGGGGTACCTTATTATGTTTCAGACAACCTGAAGATGCCCTATGAAGTTAGAACACATTGTTAATAAATGAGTAAATTGCATCTGAAACTGTTTTAAATACCAAAATAAAATCAGTTATTTTGGTATGCATATGAACCACACTGTGTTTGATTTTGATTTTCATATCTTTGTTGTGAAATTCATTTTACTATTTTTTCACCCTTTCATCTCTATGTCAACACAGTTCCATCAATCTTCTTCAATACATATATAAATTAAAGTTCCCACCATGGTTTCTGTCTGTATGTTTGGGTTAATCTCGGAAACTACTATAGGAATTTCGATACGGTGTTCATCAATAGATAGACTGATTCGTAAGGAAAGTGTGCGCAACTAATACATAATTAATAAATATGTCTTGCAAATTGGCTGAACTACGGTGTTGTGACAAGGATGCCATTGCCATCTGGTGGAGAATGGTAGAATGTCTTGGAATTGTTTGGGGCCACCTGACTGAGTGAGGTGGCGCAGTAGTTGGCACACTGGACTTGCATTCGGGAGGATGACGCCTCAAATCCCCGCGCGATCATTCTGATTTATGTCTTTCGTGATTTTCCTAAATTGTTCCCGGCAAATGCCGGGATGGTTCCTTTGTACGGGGCACAACCAGTCTCCTTCCTTCCGACTGTAGTGCCAGGTAGGTGCGAGCTACTGCTTCTGGGAGGCCAACGCGTGCTACCGCCGACTTCTTAAACGACCTACAATGCAAGATGTATTTTGATACAAAAAGATTTTTTCGTATGAAGTTAATGTTTACGGGATGTGAAGGCAAACGTGGAAAAAGCTCTCACATAAAGTGTAGTTCACCCGGACTGGAACTGGAGTCGGGTGCCCGGTTAGGGGGGTTCGGGCGCCCGGCTAGGGGACTGGGACACCTGCTGCTGCTGCTGCTCCTATCATGACTTCCTCACTGTGAGGAGGTTCGAGTGGGAGTTTGTGGCCTGTTGGCCTTTACTTCCCTGGGAATCTTGTAGAATCTTCTGTCTGTACTGGTGGATTGTATCTGCACTGGCAAGGAGTGCCGATGATCTATTTCTTGAGCTTGTCGATATGACGATTTTTCTTCTTCTTCTTGCTTGTTGCTGAGGGCTCTTCCTCAGTTGGGATACCGTGCATAAGGATTCCTGCTTTATCATATTCTCCGTTGACCAGAGAGATGATGATACAGCGCATTTGCAACTGTGTGAAGATAGGGTAGGAATCAATCAGATTGAATTCCTCCCTAGAAAGACCAATAAGGCCTTCTGGATACCCATCTGGGTGATGTGGGAGTTGAGGTTTAGGATGGTTAGGTGGAACGAAAGGATAAGGGTTGTCGTGGTGGGGGTATGTACCATCGCGAAGCTATCCAGCGATTTTCTTCGTTACAGCGCTTGCGCTGTACATGTCTGGAAGCGGGAGGAACGGGACTTCTTCCCACTCCTCTTCTTGCGCTGCTGCTTCGGTGTCCTCCTTGTGCTGTGTGGCCTCCCCTTCGGCAGGCTCGTCAGTCTGCGTGGCCACCGTCGCGAACTCCTTCTCACGTGGAGGAGTCGTCTGGGTGGCGGTGTCCTCTGTTGTGGCGGAGACTTCTTTGGCTGAGCGAAGCTCCTGCGTCAGCACAGCAATCTGACGCCGAGCCTCGCCCAGTTCCGCCAGCATGGCCGCCCTCTCTTCCGCCATGGCGGATTTGAAGGCGGACATGGCTTCTTGTACGGCGTCGTTAAGGCGCCTGGTGACGACGTCTTCTGTACAAGTGACCACTTCTTCGTGTGTGGTGGTCACTTGCTTCTGCGTCTTCTTCTCCGGTCCGCGCCAGTTTCTTCTGTAGGCGCAGGATCGGGCGTTGGCCGCGTGTGCGCCGCCGCAATTGGCGCAGGTACAGGGGGGCGTCCTTCTGCTTCTTGCAGTCGCGCGTGTCGTGTGCTTGCGCACACTTCAAGCACGCAGCTGCTCCGCTGCAGTGCTTGGCGACGTGGCCAAGCTTTTGGCAGCGAAAGCACTGCGCTGCAGTCTTCCTCTTCTTCTTGCCGGATGTTCCTGCTGGCGTGAGCAGCAACTCCGCCAAGGCAGCAGCTTTGCGTCCCCTTCCGCGTCCCGACATCTCGAGTAGCAACAGCGACAATCGGCTATGCGTAGCTCACCGCAGCGTGAGCGGGAATCTGGGACACGTGCAGGGAGTGACATTAGCACTGAGTGACACTTGCGCGGAGCCTAGGGCTCCGGTCAGGCTAATGGGCTTTTCGCAGGTACAGACAGGCGCAGTAATAAGTTCAGCAGATCAGCACAGCTGCTCGTGCGAGTTGGCCCGCACTCACACCACAGCACAGCAGTGAGCAATCACGTATCGCTTCAGGGTGGCTTATTAACGCGTGTCGTCGAAAATTTATTTTTAAGACTTTTATTAGTGAATTTCATTGTCAGTTCTGATTATGTTGAATGTCATTGTCAGTCCTCATTAATACAACAGTCCCATATTTTTTTTAATATTTTGATGTTGCATGGAACGATGGGCAGCTGAGTAAGAAACACGGTACATCTTACGATTGTTGTACCCTTATGATGACTGTTGTTTTAAGACGAAATTTAAGTTGACAAATTTATATTTCGTTACCATTTTATCTAAACGTTAAACATGAATATTACTTATGATTTTCACTAAAGGATCAATGTCTGGCACCACTTTTCGATTAATGGTAATTCGAATATGAAACTAATCACGCAAACGTTACACATTAGGTGTATAAGTTCTAACTGCAGCCGAGTTTCCACAGTCAACACAACCTGGAAATCAGTGAAACTGAGCAACGCTTTCGAAATTGAAAAACAGCATGGTACCTTGGGCTAACTGCAGATTCATTCGTTGAGTGTTCCTCTTGAAAACAAAAATGTAGTTTCACAGTGAAAAGGTTGGGAAAATTATTGAGTCGTTTATTTCTCTGCTCCCTGTGTTTTCTTCAGTTATTCACTTCAAACCATTCTCTTTCTCTCTCTCTCTCCCTCTTTCTTTCTCTCTTTTTCACATCGGCTTCTTGCTGTTCATCTTCCAAGTGATCATAATCTTTTGCATGGAATCTATTCTACTGTTGCTTCGTTGCGTTCAAAGTTTTGAGGAACATTAATAGAACACTAAGCATATCAAGACACCATCACATTTAATAAACATATAGACTTGGTATCCTGCGTAAAAAAAAATTTTGAAAAAATTCATCATCATCATTTAAGACTGATTATGCCTTTCACCGTTCAGTCTGGAGCATAGCCCCCCTTATACAGTTCCTCCATGATCCCCTATTCAGTGCTAACATTGGTGCCTCTTCTGATGTTAAACCTATTACTTCAAAATCCTTCTTAACAGAATCCAGGTACCTTCTCCTCGGTCTGCCCCGACTCCTCCTACCCTCTACTGCTGAATCCATGAGTCTCTTGGGTAACCTTGCTTCTCCCATGCGCGTAACATGACCCCACCATCTAAGCCTGTTCCCCTTACTGCTACATCTATAGAGTTCATTCCCAGTTTTTCTTTGATTTCCTCATTGTGGACACCCTCCTGCCAGTGTTCCCATCTACTAGTACCTGCAATCATCCTAGCTACTTTCATATCCGTAACCTCAACCTTGTTGATAAGGTAACCTGAATCCACCCAGCTTTCGCTCCCATACAACAAAGTTGGTCGAAAGATTGAACGGTGCACAGATAACTTAGTGTTGGTACTGACTTCCTTCTTGCAGAAGAGAGTAGATCGTAGCTGAGCGCTCACTGCATTAGCTTTGCTACACCTCGCTTCCAGTTCTTTCACTATGTTGCCATCCTGTGAGAATATGCATCCTAAGTACTTGAAACCGTCCACCTGTTCTAACTTTGTTCCTCCTATTTGGCACTCCATCCGTTTATATTTCTTTCCCACTGACATTACTTTCGTTTTGGAGGTGCGAATCTTCATACCATAGTCCTTACATTTCTGATCTAGCTCTGAAATATTACTTTGCAAACTTTCAATCGAATCTGCCATCACAACTAAGTCATCCGCATATGCAAGACTGCTTATTTTGTGTTCACATATCTTAATCTCACCCAGCCAGTCTATTGTTTTCAACATATGATCCATAAATAATATGAACAACAGTGGAGACAGGTTGCAGCCTTGTCTTACCCCTGAAACTACTCTGAACCATGAACTCAATTTACCGTCAACTCTAACTGCTGCCTGACTATCCATGTAAAGACCTTTAATTGCTTGCAAAAGTTTGCCTCCTATTCCATAATCTTGTAGAACAGACAATAACTTCCTCCTAGGAACCCGGTCATATGCCTTTTCTAGATCTATAAAGCATAGATACAATTCCCTGTTCCACTCATAACACTTCTCCATTATTTGCCGTAAGCTAAATATCTGGTCCTGACAACCTCTAAGAGGCCTAAACCCACACTGATTTTCATCCAATTGCTCCTCAACTAATACTCGCACTTTCCTTTCAACAATACCTGAGAAAATTTTACCCACAACGCTGATTAAACAGATACCTCTGTAGTTGTTACAATCTTTTCTGTTTCCATGTTTAAAGATTGGTGTGATTACTGCTTTTGTCCAGTCTGATGGAACCTGTCCCGACTCCCAGGCCATTTCAATTATCCTGTGTAGCCATTTAAGACCTGACATTCCACTGTATTTGATGAGTTCCGACTTAATTTCATCCACCCCAGCCGCTTTATTGCCCTGGAATCTATTGACCATTTTTTCCACTTCCTCAAATGTGATCCTATTTCCATCATCATTCCTATCCCATTCTACCTCGAAATCTGAAACATTACTGATCGCATTTTCACCTACATTGAGTAACTCTTCAAAATATTCCCTCCATCTGCCCAAGGCATCCACAGGATTCACCAGCAGTTTTCCTGACCTGTCCAAAATACTTGTCATTTCCTTCTTACCTCCCTTTCGAAGACTGCTAATTACAATCCAGAATGGTTTTCCAGCAGCTTGACCCATAGTCTCCAAACTGTTTCCAAAGTCTTCCCACGATTTCTTCTTGGATGCTGCAATTATCTGTTTGGCTTTGTTTCTTTCTTCAACATAACTTTCTCTGTCTACCTGGGTTCTGGTATGTAGCCATTTTTGATACGCCTTCTTTTTCCTTTTACAGGCTGCCTTGACTGTATCATTCCACCAAGCTGTTTGCTTCCTCCTACTTTTACACACTACTGTTCCAAGACATTCTTTAGCCACTTCTAGTACTGTGTCCCTGTACCTTGTCCATTCCTTTTCCAATGAATGTAATTGACTACATTCAACTAACTGGTACCTTTCTGAGAACGCTGTTAAGTATTTGTGCCTGATTTCCTTATCCTGAAGTTTCTCCACTCTTATCCTCCTACATATGGACCTGACCTCCTGCACTTTCGGCCTCACAATCCCAATTTCGCTGCAGATTAAATAATGATCAGTGTCATCAAAGAATCCCCTGAATATACGTGTGTCCCTCACAGCCTTCCTGAATTCCTGATCTGTTATTATATAGTCAATGACAGATCTGGTTCCCCTGCCTTCCCAAGTATACCGGTGAATGTTCTTATGTTTAAAAAAAAGAGTTTGTGATTACTAAGCCGATACTGGCACAGAAATCCAAGAGTTGTTTCCCGTTCCTGTTGGCCTCCATATCCTCTCCAAATTTACCCATAACCTTTTCATACCCTTCTGTTCGATTTCCAATCCTGGCGTTAAAATCACCCATGAGCAGAACACTGTCCTTGTCCTTTACTCTAACAACTACATCACTGAGTGCCTCATAAAAACTATCCATCTTATCTTGATCTGTCCCTTCACAATGCGAATATACTGACACAATCCTAATTTTCTTGCTAGACACTGTCAAATCTATCCACATCAGTCGTTCGTTTACATACCTTATTGCAACTACGCTGGGTTCCATTTCTTTCCTGATGTAAAGCCCTACTCCCCATTGTGCTATTCCTGCTTTGACTCCTGACAGGTAGACCTTGTATTCTCCCACATCCTCTTCTTTCTCACCCCTTACCCGAATGTCACTAACAGCTAAAACGTCCAGTCCCATCTTACTTGCAGCCTCTGCCAGCTCTACCTACTTCCCAGAGTAGCCCCCATTGATATTAATAGCTCCTCATCTCATTACCATTTGTTTGCCAAGTCGTATCTTAGGAGTCCCTGGTTTTTCAGTTAGAGGTGGGACCCCGTCACCTCCAAAGGTCCGAGGCATTTTGCTCTGATTGTTGCCAGCATCATATTTAAAGTACCAGGGAAGCAGGTTGCTAGCCTTACTTGCCCCGAGTCCCATTGGGTTTTACCCCTAACGGCTGAGGGACTAACAGGTGGATTTGGTAGTCTTTGCCGTATGAGCACAAAGGTGACCACGACTCAGAATATGTCCGAGATGCCCAGCCTTATTCCAAAGTAACTGGTATCCCGACTGTCGGGACCACTTACTTGGCCACTCATACGTTGCCCGTGGTTCATGAACTAGGACATGACTACAGGAACCCACACCATTTGAAAAAAATTTGAAAAAAAATTTTGAAAAAAATATTAACGGCTAGTTCACATCTTCACAGTGTTTACTCTTAAATCCCGAAACAATTTGCCCGCATTCGAATTACATGTACGTCTAAGAAATATTTTAAATACGGATTGCGTAGGGGGCTCTTGCACACCGCAAGATGCCAAAGATAAATTTTGATTTGTACCATCATCAACAGAACCACCTTTATTTTTATCGTTAAAAATCAACTGCTTCACCTGTTGACCGTATAAATATAAATTTATGGGACACACTGAAGCCCTGTTCAGTACAATCAACACACTCCAAGGAAGCAGGCACTGGCTTACAATCAGATGTGCCTTCCACTACACCTCCTCAAGAAGACAAGAGTAGATTTTTATTTAGAAAATTCAAGAAAAAGGCTACTCTGTTCTTGAAGTTACAAGAAGACGCCTCATATAAACAGGAAGGAAAAATATTAAGGTAGCGGTGGATTTTAATGGGTACGTCTGTTGTAGTAACAATCGTTTTTCGATAAAATATTACAATCCATTCTACAGTAAGTTTGTTTCCCTAAGTTCATTGGCAACTTTTTTATCATAAATATAAACCGGTCTGAATGAAATTATGGCAGGATGCTTTTGCATACTTCTATGCATTAATATTTTCGAGAACGTAGTTTATTTTATAATCACATTTACGTACCGATAATTAAAGAAAATTTATGGCTGAAATTTTACATAAACACTGAAAACAAATTATTAATATTTCTCACAAAATGAATACACAGAACCTTTGAAATATGTCTTGTGAATATACTTATAAAATCTGGCAGGTGAAAACTGTGGTGTGAGTACCAAAATTTGGTTTCAAGAATACCATTAAAATAATGTAAAAATTCAAAACTCGGAAACCTATGAAGTTACGGAATTGAAAACTTTGGTATTGCTACATATTTACATAATAGGACACTATTATGACATTTGATTGCTATCGGCAAAGCAGAAGAAAAGTTAAATTTTTGTGAGGAGCCTACCCTTAGGGATTGCGCCGTATCTGCTGTATGTTCGTTTCTAATGCTACGCCGAACCTATTTATGGTCAGCTCATTCCTTGGGAGGCAGCGCATTTTTTGCACTTCTCCTGCGCTACCAGTCGGCCGCGCTGCACTACGTGAGCAAATCTGATCGTGTTATCATTTTACCGCGAGAGCTCACAACGCAGGCGGCGAGCCAGCGTCAGCGCTCTTGCCCGCGTACCCGCATAATCAACAGGCCTGCTGTAGTCTACGATATGTGTTACTAGGAATTAGTTTTAACATACGGTGAAAGGTTGCAAAAACAGAGACCCGTCACTTTTTATGATAATTTATTTTGTATTTACCAATTTCATCTTGGTTTTCTCATCTTCTAACGGAGGGAGAAAGTACTGATTTAATTGCATGTCATTTGCCTGCCTTTCGGCTGCAAAGATTTTGTATTCGGTGTTCGCCCATGAAAATTTTGGTTCTAAGAACCTCTCAAGACGAATGCTGCGAATACTCCCCTATAGGAAGCTCGATAGTCTAGTCAGTCTTCATTAGGCAATATTTTACAAATTTCAAGAGACTTTCAGCCGACTTTGTGTCGTTTTCAGAGAACAGCACGAAGAGGTAGTCTCTTTCAGTCCCCCATTAAATTTATTTCCAATATTTACAAGATTGCCAATATTTACATTCAACTATTTTTGAAAACTTACAAATTGTTCATTGACTCTGACTTTTCTTCGTCATTGTAACTTCCGTGCGTACGCTTCACAAGTCAGAAAAGATTTTAAGTTTCCATAACTCTAGAGTTTCTTTAAAGCCTTTGATCCTGTTTCGTCAGTCTTCACTGCTGGTTCTTCTTTTTTCTTTTCCCATGAAAGTTTAAAATTAGTCGGTCAAACCGTTGGCCATGATACTCTGCATCTGCTCGAAGATTTTTAACTAATGTGTAAAATTTCGGATGAACTTTTGGTATTAATGTATTTATTCTTCCGTTCCATCCTTCTGAGGTGTTATTAGCGCTATGGCGCCTTCCACTGCAGTTTCACATCTCTCTTGCACATGTTCGTTACCGAGCCACTGGTCCACAAAATAGTCATAAAAGTCCTGAAGCTTTTGGTTTCCACGCGTGCTGGCCTGAATACGTAGGCTACCATTGTCCAACATTTCCAGTGAAGATGTGCTGGAACAGAACACAGCGTACTTCCTCGTTTTCCTTATAGGCTGGAACTAGGTCGCAACAATGAACTGTTTAAAATGATAGTTGTAACCAGGAAACAAACTGTTAGCAGCTTGGACGATAGCAATTTCGAGATCCATCATCAGAGATGCCGAGTTTCATTAACGCACGTTAGTTTCAATAGTTTTAAAAATGTTCATATGTTTCACGCTTTTTATCTGGCAGCAAAGCGTAACAACGGGAATGGTGTTTGTTTCCTCACAAGACTTATTAAGGTCGGCGAGGAGTATAAACAAATCTCTAAACTGCTTGTTCGAACTCTTGAACGCTCCGTTCAGAAAGAATGATTCGCAGTTTGACAAACACACGTTTCCTTTTTGCTGGGAAACAACAGTGTTCTGTCATTCGATCCCCTGTTATCACCTGCAAGTAAAAAATTGCTACCATCATTCATCAGAAAATTATTTTCTCGTAACAATTTTCCTCCAGAATCGGTGGGATCTTGTGAGGTTTCCGTATATTTTCTCCTAACGCAATGTAACGATTGTTTCGTACTTTTGGGTGATGGTAACGATGTTACTAAGTCGTAGCCTCGATCGAAGAGCTGAACTACTACTTCAATGCAAATCGTGGAAAGTGCAGCGTCTGTTTCTTTTGCCCGCTTCTTTGCGCTGACAAAATACGAGGGCAGTTCAATAAGTAATGCAACACATTTTTTTTCTCGGCCAAATTTGGTTGAAAAAACCGGAAATTTCTTGTGGAATATTTTCAAACATTCCCGCTTCGTCTCGTATAGTTTCATTGACTTCCGACAGGTGGCAGCGCTGTACGGAGCTGTTAAAATGGTGTCTGTAACGGATGTGCGTTGCAAACAACGGGCAGTGATAGAGTTTCTTTTGGCGGAAAACCAGGGCATCTCAGATATTCATAGGCGCTTGCAGAATGTCTACGGTGATCTGGCAGTGGACAAAAGCACGGTGAGTCGTTGGGCAAAGTGTGTGTCATCATCGCCGCAAGGTCAAGCAAGACTGTCTGATCTCCCGCGTGCGGGCCGGCCGTGCACAGCTGACTCCTGCAATGGCGGAGCGTGCGAACACACTCGTTCGAGATCATCGACAGATCACCATCAAACAACTCAGTGCTCAACTTGACATCTCCTGTCACAATTGTTTACAATTGTTCACCAGTTAGACAACGAGGGACCCGCTGGGTCCCTCGTTGTCTAACCGAACACCATCAAGAGCAAAGGAGAACCATCTGTGCGGAATTGCTTGCTCGTCATGTGGCTGATGGTGACAATTTCTTGTCAAAGATTGTTACAGGCGATGAAACATGGGTTCATCACTTCGAACCTGAAACAAAACGGCAATCAATGGAGTGGCGCCACACCCACTCCCCTACCAAGAAAAAGTTTAAAGCCATACCCTCAGCCGGTAAAGTCATGGTTACAGTCTTCTGGGACGCTGAAGGGGTTATTCTGTTCGTCGATGTCCTTCCCCATGGTCAAACGATCAACTCTGAAGTGTATTGTGCTACTCTTCAGAAATTGAAGAAACGACTTCAGCGTGTTCGTAGGCACAAAAATCTGAACGAACTTCTCCTTCTTCATGACAACGCAAGACCTCACACAAGTCTTCGCACCCGAGAGGAGCTCACAAAACTTCAGTGGACTGTTCTTCCTCATGCACCCTACAGGCCCGATCTCGCACCGTCGGATTTCCATATGTTTGGCCCAATGAAGGACGCAATCCGTGGGAGGCATTACGCGGATGATGAAGAAGTTATTGATGCAGTACGACGTTGGCTCCGACATCGACCAGTGGAATGGTACCGTGCAGGCATACAGGCCCTCATTTCAAGGTGGCGTAAGGCTGTAGCACTGAATGGAGATTACGTTGAAAAATAGTGTTGTGTAGCTAAAAGATTGGGGAATAACCTGGTGTATTTCAATGCTGAATAAAGCAACCCCTGTTTCAGAAAAAAAATGTGTTGCATTACTTATTGAACTGCCCTCGTATTTTCGCACTGCATTTGCTGCTTCATCTGGAATACAAACGCGGCTACCGTAAAACTGTGTAATTTGCTGTGTGCAGTCTTGCTTTGCATTTGTTCATTTCAAAGTTTACACAACGCCATTAAGTCACTTCTTGTTTGTTTGTATAGTCCACTTTATACTGATGCCCGTTGTAAATCAGTAAAGAATTCCCTTTGTAAATCAGTAAAGATTTCCCTTTTGTAGCCTCAGTGAACTCAGTCACCTCAGCATTAAAACACGGAACACTAATTGCCAGTCAGGGGTCAACTGCAATACTGAACACTGGGAGAAAGCCACGCACATTGCGAACTGGTGCGTGGAAGGGAACTTCGTGCGGGAAATGGGCTTTGGCCTCCTACGGAACACGTCGCAGGAGGCGGCGGACAGGCCGGTGTACCCTACTTCTGGAACACCCTCTCTACTACCCACAGTGTTATGGGCTCCGTGCAAATGTCAACACATTCCCTCTCCGTGCAAGTGTCACTCCGTTCAAGTGTGACAATCCCAGCAAGAGACAATTTCCTTTGCAGTTGGGCGGACTACGCAGCAGTAAGGTTCCAGTTGGGTAGTCGGGCTGCCACGATAGCTCACACCTCCCGCCATTGCCGAGAGATATCACTCTAAATGCCAATTAAATATGGCGCAGGTAACATTTGTGGCTTCCGAGGAGACTCCAGGCGTATGTTGCGTAAATCTTTTTAAGTTATATAAAAGTTAAGCTATTAAGTTACATAACGTTGTTCTCTGAATTTTTATCATAAACCTTATGTAGTGGCCTGTAAACAGAATTACCGCTAAGCCAGACATGTCGTCCAGCCTTAGATACTTAGTTCTCCAGTGCTAATCTGGGGTGGGTCACTCGTATGTTATAATCATGATTTCCATCCTGGCGTCAAATCCAAAGACTTGCACCCGGCGAACGGTCTACCCGACAAGAGGCTCTAGTCACAAGACATTTTCATCCCCACAGAATAAGCGGTCTGTGAGAGTGCCTGAGCATCAGCTTGATCCACTTGCAGGTGGTGGAGAGCGGGCGTGGTAATTATCACTCGCACTCCCGTCACTTACTGTGAATACTTTTATTCTTGCAGCGTATACACAACGTGTGTAGCATAGAGCGCGTACTACAGAGAACTGATCTGCCAAAGATAGTAGCTGATGTTGCTGCAGTAGGGCAGCGATATTATTGGGGGTTCAGCCAGTGGTTCTACGTCCCCACACACTGAATCACACTGAAAACTGGCGTTCGGCTTCATTGGAAATTTTAGAAACATCAGATTCGTAAAACACAAATTTTGACATAGTATTTGACGCCGCAGGAGTGACGTCACAAGCCGCCACTATAAAACAAGTTGCCTCAGATGAAGGTGGACAGTTATGGAAAGTTCTGGAGAAAGTTCAGTTAGTTAAGCCAGTTACTGGAACAGCAGATTCAGACGATTCAATTCTATAAAATTATATGCTGGCACCGCTGAAGTGGAACAAATGTGTGTGCTTTATGCTGAACGATAATGAACAGACATTGCAGAAAGTTTTTGTTTATTTTTCAAGCGTTTGAAATCGTTTCAAATATCAGGTAGAGCTATGGAACTGCAACCTTGGAGAAACCAACGATCACAAGATAAGTATAAATAAAACCACCGGAGATGTGGATTTGAGAATCTACTGGGGGCTCGACTTTTACAAAAAAAAAAAAAAAAAAAAAAAAAAAAAAAAAAAAAAATAGTTTCCAACATTCCATCGCATGTAACACTGCCGTGGCGAGATGTTACTGTTGCGCAATCAACGTGATGGTGACAGTGGCATTCCTCGTCGACAGGAGAGAGGAAGTAGTGACGTCAGCGCCGCAAAGTAGGCTTGTCAGCCGCGAGGGCGCGCGTGGCTTCCGTTGGCTGCCGACTGCAGGCGCGACGAAATGCCGTCACTCTACAGGTCCTGTTCACCATGGCTCATCGTGAGCTCCTCGACAGCTTGTAAAGCCGGTCCACGTGCTACGATTCGCCTACAAAAACCAATTGGCGCAGTTTTCGTGCGCCTACACGATTCAGTCTTAAATTTCCTTTTGGATTCTGTCTTCTAGTCTACGAGGGTGAGTTTGATAACTATGGTAAATTTCCATGAAATAATGGAACATTTCTGTTGCACCTTCATGGTTCGTAAGATTATTTCACGGAATGTTCAAGGAATTTCAACAATGTACGCTTACTTACATCAAATGCTCGCATTTGATACAATAAACTATACGCTTCTCAGGATTCGGTCCAGATTTTTATCTCTGGCGCTGAACCCCAGTTGTTTTGAAACTGAAATCGACCAAACAACAGTACACGAAGTCACAGGGTCTATACTGTGAAAAAGCAAAGAATTCAAATAGTTAACTACTCAGGAATGAGTTAAGTAAGGGATTACTCGAAACAGGGATGTGACGGGGCAGGAGCGAAGGATGAATTTATTTAACCTTTTATAAATCAATGAATCTCACGTTTATTTTAAAAATAAACTGCAGTCTTGGGTGATATGTCATGGAATTCCTTGTGTTACGGCACTTTCATGTCTTCATCACCTCATCCACACACATATTTCACAGAAACTGTCCCTCCTTGTGATTTTTGCTATGGTTCACTTTTTGATGAGACGTCCTATATATGCAGATAACGGCGAGGTCACCTGTAAGGATAAAAACGAATGAGTTCAACCAATTATTTTAAAATTTAACAATTACGAGGTGTGATCAAAAAATTCGGTGAATAATTTTATTTGAAAGAAAATAATAAGCTTACATGGGATTTGACTGAACCTCCTACAAAGTACTCTCCTTGGCTAGCAAAGCACTTACCCCATGACTGGAAGCATTCCTGGATGGATTCTTTCGGAACGGCGTTCAAGACGCTGTATTGTGGCCCTCTCAGAGTCACGCGTCGTGTCAAAACTTTTTCCTTTAAGCACGGTTTTAACTTTGGGAAGAGCCGTAAGTCGCCTGGTGTCAGATTTGGTGAGTAACGCGGACGTGGGCAGAGAGAGGAAAACTTTTTCCGTCTTGAACGGCTCGCGAATCAAAGTCGAGATGTGACACAGCGTGTTTTCGTAATGAAGTAGGAAGCCATTAGCCCATTTTTCTGGTCTCAGTCTTCCAATATCGCTTCGCAGACGTTATAGTACGCTCTTATAAAATTCGGCATCTACTGTTCCCCTCGGAACGATCTCTGATTGTACTATACTCTCAATATCGAAGAAAACAATGAGCAAGTCCTTGATATTCGATTTTGACTGGCGTGCCTTTTTGAAGCGGGGAGAGTCACTGGTTTTCCATTTCCAACTGTGAATTTTCGCCTCAGGGTCATATCCACAGACGCAAAGTTTCATCTGCAATTACAATTTTGGACATTAAGTCCGGATCTGAATGAAGACGATGCTTCATACATGATATTCCTCCTGTTCATCACAAAGTTTGTGAACAAATTTTGCAGTCACTCGTCTCATTTGCAAATTATCGCTCAAAATGCTTTGCACGGACCCGTACGAGATCCTAAGTTCTTTGGTAAGCCCTCGAATAGTTATTCGCCTGTTTGGACGAACAATTTTTGCCCCTTTTTGCATGTTTTCTTCTGTTTTAAGGTCTATGGACGTCCCGAACGTTGCCCGTATTCTACCGATTCATTTCCGCCTTTAAATCGCTCATATAACTTGTAAACTCTCTTCAGAGTTACAGTATTATCGTCAAACATCGATTTCAACATCTCATTAGTTTATTTGGCACTTTTTTTGCAACTTGGAGCAGAACTTAACGTTCACCGAGGAGGCTAGGGTTCCATTTCTGGCCGGATCTGAGTTTTTATCCGCCCAAGGACTGGTTGCTGGGTTGTCCTTATGTTCGTAACAAGAAAATCGTGTCCAACAAGCTATCGCATTCGTGTCCAACACGCTATCGCATCGTCGATCCATTACTGAAATGGTTGAATGGGCACGACCCGGAATCCAATAAACTGAAATGAAATAACGATAATTAAACGTTCACATGTTGTTCAAAATCCATGTCGACAACCTCGCTTTAGCGTCTCTGGACGCTGATTGACAAGTCAGAATGTGTTCTCCAACTTGACGTTGCCTGTCTCAGCGGATCAGGCTATCGGACAATTACAAATGGTTCAAATGGCTCTGAGCACTATGGGACTTAACATCTGAGGTCATCAATCCCCTAGAACTTAGAACTACTTAAACCTAACTAACCTAAGGACATCACACACATCCATGCCCGAGGTAGGATTCAAACCCGCGACCGTAGCAATCGCGCGGTTCCGGACTGAAGTGCCTAGAACCGCTCGGCCACCACGGCCGGCGGACAATTACATCAAAATGTTGTAGCGTGAGCCGTTGCTGCTCAAAAAAAAAAACCTCATTCACCGTATTTTTCATCACTTCTCGTACTTAAACTAAATAATGTTCGTTGTTTGTAACCAGCGAGCATGTAGCTGCATTTAAACACTACAGATTATTTATGTCCTAGAAAAGCTAAAAACAACTTGTCTAATAATATAAACTACTTGAAAACAGGTTAATGAGATACTTGTAAAAAAAATGGTTCAAATGGCTCTGAGCACAATGGGACTTAACTTCTGAGGTCATCAGTTCCCTAGAACTACTTAAACCTAACTAACCTAAGGATATCACACATATCCAAGCCCGAGGCAGGATTCGAACTTGCGACGGTAGCGGTCGCGCGGATCCAGACTGTAGCGCCTAGAACCGCTCGGCCACTCCGATACTTGTACAATCTATTATAGTTCACGAGAGGAAATACACACATCAATGAAAGTTTTGCATCTCCCCGGTTCCCAGAACTCCTGAATGTAGAAGATGACTATGGATATTGTATCACGGACACAGTTCCTTTGACTGTTCAGTGATGTCACTAAACTAAACCCGCCCAAAGATGTAAACAACAATGCATGAGCAGCGCCTATTACAAGGAGCGGATCCGACAGCCGATCGGTTCCAGTCATTCTACCAGGACGGAGGTACAAGGCTCGCGTTGTCTGTAGTTCAACCATGCCTAGACGGTCAATACCGCGGTTCGATCGCGTCCGCATTTTTACTTTGTGCCAGGAAGGGATTTCAACAAGGGAAGTGTCCAGGCGTCTCGGAGTGAACCAAACCCATGTTGTCCGGACATGGAGGAGATACACAAGTGACAGGAGGAACTGTCGATGACATGCCTCGCTCAAGTCGCTCAAGGGCTAATATTGCAGTGGATGACTACTACCTACGGATTATGGCTCGGAGGAAACCAGACAGCAACGCCACCATGTTGAATAATGCTTTTCGTGTAGCCACAGAACATCGTGTTACGACTCAAACTGTACGCAATAGGCTGCATGATGCGCAACTTCACTCCCGACGTCCATGGCGAGGTCCATCTACCATGACACCATACAACACGGTACAGATGGGCCCAACAACATGCCGAATGGACCGCCCAGGATTGGCATCACGTTCTCTTCACCGATTAGTGTCGCATATGCCTTCAACCAGACAATCGTCGGAGACGTGTTTTTAGGCAACCCGGCCAGGCTGAACGCCTGAGACACACTGTCCAGTGAGTTCAGCAAGGTGAATGTTCCCTGCTGTTTTGGGGTGGCGTTATGTGGGGCCGACGTACCCCACTCGTGGTGATGGAAGGCGCCGTAACGGCTGTACGATATGTGAATGCCATCCACCGATCGATAGTGCAACCATATTGGCAGCATATTGGCGAGGCATTCGTCTTCATGGACGACAATTCGCGCCCCCATCTTGAACACGTTGTGAATGACTTCCTTAAGGAAAACGACATCGCTCGACTAGAGTGGCCAGTATGTTCTCCAGAAATAAATCATATTGATCATGCCTGGGATAGATTGAAAAAGTCTGTTTATGGACGATCTGACCTAACAACCACTCTGAGGGATCTACGACGAATCGCCGTTGAAGAGTGGGGCAATCTGGACCTACAGTGCCTTGATGAACTTGTGGATAGTACGCGACGACGAATGCAGGCAGGCATCAATGCAAGAGGACGTGCTATTGGGTATTAGAGGTACCGGTGTGTACAGCAATCTGGACCACCGCTACTGCAGGTCTCGCTATATGGTGGTAAAACATGCAATGTATGGTTTTCATGAGCAATAAAAATGGCGGAAATGATGTTTATGCTGATCTCTATTCCAATTTTCTATACAGGTTCCGGGAACTCCCGGAACCGAGGTGATGCAATTTTTTTTGTTATATGTGTATAACAGCACTCAGAGCGGTATACGACCAACACACACAATATTGACAAAATACAATAAACAATAAAAATAAAAACTAATAAAATAAAAAGGAGGTTTGACCCACATCAGCTAATTAAAAATAATAAGTACCAACAAATAACACAAACCATCAAATTAACAGATGATCTAGAACAACTAGTGCCTAATCTTAAAAAAGAAGCAGAGAATCTAGCTCCCTTGAACCCACGAAGGAAACATGCATGGTGGACATCAGAATGTGACAAACTCCATGAAGATAGACACCAAGCATGGTTAAAGTTTCAAACACATAAAACTGAAGAAAATGCCATCAACCTAAAAAATGAAAGAAAAAAATTCACTCAAAATATTAGAAGAATCAAGAGAGGATTTCATAAAGATATTATAAAGTCTATAGAAGGTAATTATCATAAAACCAACTCCGGGAACTACTACAAAATCTTTGGGAAACAACTACAACAATATGAGGCCTCTACACTAATACTGAAAGATGAAGATGGAAGAATGACACACAGTAACAAGGAAAATGCAGAAATCATGGCAAAAGCATTTTACAAACTTCTGAATTGCGAGGAACCCAAAGAACCCTTACAAATCAACATAAATACCCCAATAAAAACCAAACCTAACAAACTAGACCCTCCAACTTTCCAAGAAGTAGAAGAAATTCTTAAAGAACAAAAAAATTATAAGGCATGTGGAGAAGATCAGGTTTTTGTTGAAATGTGGAAATATGCAAGTGACACATGGCTCTAACAAAAATTTGGGTAACAGAACAATTTCCCGAACATTGGACCACAGCTATCATCCACCCACTACACAAAAAGGGAGATAAGAGCAACCCAGATAACTACAGAGGAATCTCTCTCCTAGATTGCACATATAAAATTCTATCCAAGATCCTATATGAAAGAATCAAGGTGCAATTAGAACAGGAGTTAGGGGAATATCAGGGAGGTTTCAGACCATGGAGAAGCTGTGCAGAGCAGATAATTAATTTAAAATTGATTATGGCATACTACTAGAAACGGCAAAAACCTCTGGCAATAACATTTGTAGATTTTAAGAAGGCATATGACTGTCTCCACAGACCTTCAGCATTGAAAATTTTAAGAAATCTAGGACTCCATCCAAAATTAATTAAAATAATACAACTCACTCTAACCAACACCAAATCAAAAGTGAAGTTTAGAGGAGAAATTTCGGAACCATTCCTCATAAAAACAGGCTTAAGACAAGGTGACTGCCTGTCACCATTACTTTTCAACTGTGCACTGGAATACATAATGAGAGAATAGTACAAGGACAATCCAAAGAGGATAAGAATTGGAAGTGCAAAAGATGATATTAGCTTAAACTGCTTGGGATTCGCTGATGATCTTGCTCTCCTAGCCAACACCGTTCAAGAAGCCAGGCAACAAGTGAAATCACTACAAGAAATAGCAGAGAAAGTAGGCCTTAGAATATCATTTGAAAAAACGGAGATTATGCTAACTGATCCACCACTTGCAAACAAAATTACAATAGGAGAACAGGAAATCAAAATTGTTGATAAATTTAAGTATTTAGGCGAAATAATAACATACAATCTAAATGAGAAGCCATCATGGCAAAATAGAATAAAAAAACTGAACTATGCAAATTACATTACCAAAACTACATACAACAAAAAAGCCTATCTATAGATGCAAAATTAAAACACTATAAAACAGTTACACAACCAGAAATAACGTATGCAGCTGAAACTATCTTCAAAACAACTAATACAGCAGAAATTGACAGAATACTAAAAATAGAAAGAAGAATAATTAGGACATGTATAAATAAACAGTATAAAATAAATGGACATTGGAGAATAGCATCAAATGAAACAGTATATAAGAAAATAGAACCAGTCATGAGCACAATCAGGAAGAAACGCATCTCATTCTTTGGACATCTGATGAGAACTCCAGAAAACAGAATTAGTAAAAAAATAATACAAAAATTGTGGAATAGCAAGAGCGACATTAAATGGATCACAGAAGTTAAGGACGATATAAAAGAACTTCAAATTACAGTAGATGACCTAAAAAACAAGACAGAGAAAACCAGAATACTGCAGGACCCGCAAACCAGACTACAAATGAAAATCAATAAAAGGAGTACAGGAAGAGTTGTCTCAGATGAAGAAAGAAAGAAAATATCTGAAAGAATGAAGAAATATTGGGCAGACAGAAGAGCAAAACACCTTTCATATAAGAATAGCCTCTAATAATTATATTACCTAAATATATTAAGTTATTTTCGAACCAAATTGTATCCATTTGTAACATCTTGTTTAGAACTTTGTATTTTTGACTACAGTGGTCGAATGAAGGCCATAAAATAAATAATAATAATAAAAAAAACTCGTCTAATACCGTCTACGACTGCTACATGCATGTGAAACAATTTGACACCTGAGGATGACTGAGTATAAAACCTGAATGGTGGTTAGTGTCATGTTTCTCATTTTTCGGAAAGCGGCTTCTCCAGTTCAATGAGAGACAATGGAGGACGGTAACGGAGCCATAACTTCCAGTGTAGATCTCTAGAATCGATTCAACTCCAGCAATTGTCGGTACTGGGTAAGACGCTATTTCATCGTCATGCGCAAACTCTTCGACATTTCCAGCTGTGGGTCTTATCATTCTGAAAGAGCAATTCCCTGCGGTAGTGAATAACACGGTGACCTAATATGGATCCATAGACTCTGCCAGTTATTTTATTTACCATCCTGTTCAGCGTATCCACGCAATACACTCAAAACCGTAACGTAACTGTTCATAAATAACGGACCCTAAAATACTTTTCGCAGTTGCAAAGGCCAGACTATCTGGCCTTGCGCTTCGCCCAATTGACATACTGCCTACCGCTGGGGTTCCCAGACGGCGGTACGCGTGATCACTGGTGGTAGGCAGCGACATTTCAGGTGGTACGCACTCAAGAAAAAAAAAAAAAAAATTGATAAAAGTTACTGTCTTTCATTACTTTGTTTTTAAAGTAAAACAGCAGTGAGAAAACTGACTGATAAATGTAACATCTGTATAGTGTTAAAGAAAGTCGATTTACAGCGGAATGTTTGTTTCAGACTGTACATGGGACACAAGAAGGTTGCATTCTAGCCTCTTCACCCCTCCCTTCATCAATCGTCGCTGCCTTCATCGGAAATGATTCAGCTTGTTTTGACGATGGCGATATTTTGATTGGGTCTTGTCGATGGGCAGTCGAAAGTTTTCAGACACTAACTTTTTCGCATTCCCTAGTGTTACATCATGTTTTCAATACAATGAACTACCTCCTGTGGAACATTTAGTTAGAGACATTATTACACTGCTTTCTTTTTGCATGCGAACAAAAACAAAATAGCTTTGTGTTCCCAAATAAGCAGTCCTATTTTTGGTGCCATTTGTTACTATTTGCATGTGTGAAAGTGGGTTTTCTGAGGTGTTATACGATGAAAATAAATAGATAAACACACTTATTATTGAAGAAGACTTGAGAGTTAAGTAGAATGCAATCGAGCCGGACTTTGAACCTCCACCTAAATATAAAACAGCAGCATGCCTACAACTGAAATCTAACCTCAAAACTGACTTAATTACAATTTTTTTTCAATTTTTTTATTTAGACTCTAATATACTACACTCCTGGAAATTGAAATAAGAACACCGTGAATTCATTGTCCCAGGAAGGGGAAACTTTATTGACACATTCCTGGGGTCAGATACATCACATGATCACACTGACAGAACCACAGGCACATAGACACAGGCAACAGAGCATGCACAATGTCAGCACTAGTACAGTGTATATCCACCTTTCGCAGCAATGCAGGCTGCTATTCTCCCATGGAGATGATCGTAGAGATGCTGGATGTCGTCCTGTGGAACGGCTTGCCATGCCATTTCCACCTGGCGCCTCAGTTGGACCAGCGTTCGTGCTGGACGTGCAGACCGCGTGAGACGACGCTTCATCCAGTCCCAAACATGCTCAATGGGGGACAGATCCGGAGATCTTGCTGGCCAGGGTAGTTGACTTACACCTTCTAGAGCACGTTGGGTGGCACGGGATACATGCGGACGTGCATTGTCCTGTTGGAACAGCAAGTTCCCTTGCCGGTCTAGGAATGGTAGAACGATGGGTTCGATGACGGTTTGGATGTACCGTGCACTATTCAGTGTCCCCTCGACGATCACCAGTGGTGTACGGCCAGTGTAGGAGATCGCTCCCCACACCATGATGCCGGGTGTTGGCCCTGTGTGCCTCGGTCGTATGCAGTCCTGATTGTGGCGCTCACCTGCACGGCGCCAAACACGCATACGACCATCATTGGCACCAAGGCAGAAGCGACTCTCATCGCTGAAGACGACACGTCTCCATTCGTCCCTCCATTCACGCCTGTCGCGACACCACTGGAGGCGGGCTGCACGATGTTGGGGCGTGAGCGGAAGACGGCCTAACGGTGTGCGGGACCGCAGCCCAGCTTCATGGAGACGGTTGCGAATGGTCCTCGCCGATACCCCAGGAGCAACAATGTCCCTAATTTGCTGGGAAGAGGCGGTGCGGTCCCCTACGGCACTGCGTAGGATCCTACGGTCTTGGCGTGCATCCGTGCGTCGCTGCGGTCCGGTCCCAGGTCGACGGGCACGTGCACCTTCCGCCGACCACTGGCGACAACATCGATGTACTGTGGAGACCTCACGCCCCACGTGTTGAGCAATTCGGCGGTACGTCCACCCGGCCTCCCGCATGCCCACTATACGCCCTCGCTCAAAGTCCGTCAACTGCACATACGGTTCACGTCCACGCTGTCGCGGCATGCTACCAGTGTTAAAGACTGCGATGGAGCTCCGTATGCCACGGCAAACTGGCTGACACTGACGGCGGCGGTGCACAAATGCTGCGCAGCTAGCGCCATTCGACGGCCAACACCGCGGTTCCTGGTGTGTCCGCTGTGCCGTGTGTGTGATCATTGCTTGTACAGCCCTCTCGCAGTGTCCGGAGCAAGTATGGTGGGTCTGACACACCGGTGTCAATGTATTCTTTTTTCCATTTCCAGGAGTGTAGATCTGCACTGTCGTTTATACTGATGGCTCCAAACAGGAGACTTTCCTTGGCTGTTCTGTGGTGTTCCCTGATCATGTTACCCGGATTCGCCTCCCTGCTGAATATACCGTTTTCGCAGCGGAGCTCCACGCGATCCTGACGGCACTGGAGCAGATGCATCGTGTTCGGGGCGATCGATTTCTTCTCTGCTCCGATTCTCTTAGTGCCTTACAGTCACTGCAGAACCTGTACCCGACTGAAGAGATGGTCCAGCTGATACATGACCAACTGTACTTGCTCCAACGGCGGGGTAAAGAGGTGTCCTTCTGCTGGGTGCCTGGTCATGTCGGCATATGGGGCAGTGAACAGGCCGATCGGGCTGCCAAGGAGGCCTGCAGCGAGCAGGATGTGGTCCAGTGTCCTATCCCCTTGCAGTCAGTCATCGCTGCACTCGACAGGAAGTGCATGGAGTTGTGGGAGGACGAATGGCTGGCGGTGACGGCCAATAAACTGCGGTCGGTAAAGTCGACCACTCGGCCGTGGCGTTCCTCCTGCCGGCTGCTCAGGCGGGAAGAGGTGGCGCTCACACGTCTTCGGATCGGGCACTGCCCTCTGACACATAGCTATTTATTACGGCGGGAGGGTCCTCCGTTTGGTGATGCTTGTGGTGTGCACATCTCTGTCGGCACATTTTAACAGACTGCGTTTTATACCGTGATGCAAGGGCAGAAGCACAAGTTGATGGGGATCTGCCCTGTGTTTTAGCTAACGATGAGACGTGTGTGTCTAGGGTTTTTAAGTTTTGTGATGTGTCTGGACTCTGGGCTAAACTTCTAGGCTGGCGGTTTTAGTGTATTGCAGAGTGGCTGACTCCTCCCTTTTTTCCTTGCGGTCAGCCAGCCGCTTCCATCTGCTCCATTGTTTTAGCTCCCTCTACCTTTTTCTTCCTGTGTTGTCCATGTTTTACTGCTGACGCCCTGCTTCTTCCCACGCTTCGGTATGGTTGAGCACATATTTTTCCATGATTGTTCCCCGTGTTTTATGTTCCGTTTGATGTAAATGTTCTGAGTTTCTTTCTTGACCCCCGTCTCACTATGATACTGAACGGGCGCTGAAGACCTTGCTGTCGTGCGCCCACACAACCCTTCTTCTACTACTACTACTACTACTACTACTAGAGTCGTTGCAGGCGATGTCGTGCTGTTAGCAAAGGCACTCGCCTCGGCCGCCTACTGCCACAGCACATGAATGTCAAATTTCCCGTACTGTCGTGACGGGTACGTTCGTCGTACGCCCCACATTGATTTCTGCGGTTATTTCACGCAGTACTGCTTGTTGTCAGCAGTGTCAACTCTATGCGTATGCCACTGCCCTCGGTCGTTAAATGGAGGCTGTCAGTCACAGTGTTGTCCGTGGTGAGAAATAATGCCTGAAATTCGGTATTCTCGGCACACTCTTGACACTATGGAGCTCGGAATACAGAATTCCCTAACGATATCCGAAACGGAATGTCCCGTGCGTCTAGCTCCAACTACCATTCCGCGTCCGGTGTCTG